>NC_072411.2:33155000-35655000 GCF_028858775.2 Pan troglodytes
GAGCAGTTTGGAAACACTCTTTTTGTAGAATCTGTAAGGGGACATGAGGAGCTCTTTGAGGCCAGAGGTGGAAAAGGATATATCTTCACAAAAAAAAACTAGGTAGAAGCATTCTGACAAACCTATTTGCGATATGTGCATTCATCTCACAGAGTTGAACCTTACTTTTGATTAAGCAGTTCTGAAAAACCCTTTTGGTGCTATCTGCAAATGGACATTTTGTGTGGTTTGAGGCCTACAGTGGAAAAGGAAATATGTTCACATAAAAATTAGACAGAAGCATTCTGACAAATTACTTTGTGATGTATGCATTCATCTCACAGAGTTGATCAATTCTTTTGAGTGAGTAGTTTGGAAGCTCTCCTTTTGTAGCATCTGCAAGTGGATATTTTGAGTGCTTTAAGGCCTATGGTGGAAAAGGAAATATCTTCACAAAAATATTAGACAGAAGCATTCTGACAAATTCTTTGTGATGTGTGCGTTCATCTCAGAGAGTTGAACCTTTCCTTCGATTGTGTAGTTTTCAAACACTCTTTCTGTAACATCTGCAAGTGGACATTTGGAGTGATTTGAGGCCTAAGGTGAAAAATGAAATATCTTCACATAATAACTAGACAGAAGCATTCTGAGAAAGTTGTTTGTCATGTATGCATTAACCTCACAGAGTTGAACCTTTCTTTTGATTGAGCAGCTTTGAAACACTCTTTTTGTAGAATCTGCAAGTGGACATTTGGAACACTTTGAGGCCTATGGTGGAAAAGGAAATATCTTCATAGAGAAATTTCTTTGTGATGTGGGCATTCATCTCACAGAGTTGAACTTTCTTTTGATTGAGCAGTTTTGAAACACTCTTTTTGTAGAATCTGCAAGTGGATATTTGGAGCGCTTTGTGGCATATGGTGGAAAAGGAAGTATCTTCACTTAAATAGTAGACAGAAGAATTCTGACAAACTTCTTTGTGATGTGTGCATTCATCTCAGGGAATTGAAACTTACTTTTGATTGAGAAGTTTTGAAGCCCACTTTTTGTAGAATCTGCAAGTTGATATTTGGAGCAGTTTTAGGCCTACGGTGGAAAAGGAAATATCTTCACATAAGAACTAGACAGAAGCATCCTGAGAAACTTCTTTGTGATGTTTTCATTCAACCCACAGAGTTGAATCTTACTTTTGGTTGAGCAGTTTGGAAACACTCTTTTTGTAGAATCTGCAAGCGGACATTTTGTTCGCTTTGAGGCCTATGGTGGAAAAGGAAATATCTTCACTTAAGATCTACACAGAAGCATTCTGAGAAACTTCTTCATGATGTGTGCAGTCATCTCACAGAGTTGAACATTTCTTTTGATTGAGCACCTTTGAAACATTATTTTTGTAGGATCTGCATGTGGACCTTTGGAGCGCCTTGAGGCCTATGGTAGAAAAGGAAATATCTTCACATAAAAACTATACAGAAGCATGCTGACAAACTTCTTTGTGTTGTTTGCATTCATCTCACAGAATTGAACGTTTCTTTCCATTGAGCAGTTTTGAAACACTGTTTTAGTGCAATCTGCAAGTGGACATTTGGAGAGCTTTGAGGCCTATGGTGGAAAAGGAAATATCTTCACTTAAGAACTAGACAGAACATTCTGAGAAACTTCTTTGTGATGTGTGCATTCATCTCAAAGAGTTGAACCTTTCTTTTGATTGAGCAGTTTTGAAACACTCTTTTTGTAGAATCTGCAAGTGGACGTTTGGAGGGCTTTGCAGCCAATTGTGGAAAAGGAAATATCTTCACATAACAACAAGACAGCAGCATTCTCAGAAACTTCTTTGTGATGTGTGCATTCATCTCACAGAGTTCAAACATACTTTTGATTGAGCAGCTTTGAAACACTCTTTTGTAGAATCTGCAAGTGGACATTAGGAGCACTTTGAGGCCTATGGCAGAAAAGGAAATATCTTCACATAAAAACTAGACAGAAGCATTGTCACAAACTTCTTTGGAATGCGTACTTTCATGTCACAGAGTTGAACATTTCTTTTCATTAATCTATTTTGAAACACTCTTTTGGTAGAATCTGCAAGTGGACATTTGGAATTCTTTGAGGCCTATGGTGGAAAAGGAAATATCTTCACAGAAAAACTACACAGAAGTATTCTGGGAAATTTCTTTGGGTTGTGTGCATGCATCTCACAGAGTTGAACTTTCTTTTGATTGAGCAGTTTGAAACACTCTTTTTGTAGAATCTGCAAAGGGACATTTGGAGCACTTTGTGGCATATGGTGGTAAAGGAAATATCTTCACATAAAAACTAGACAGAAACATGCTGACAAACTTCTTTGTGTTGTTTCCATTCATCTCACAGAATTGAACCTTTCTTTCCATTGAGCAGTTTTGAAACACTGTTTTTGTACAATCTGCAAGTGGACATTTGGAGCACTTTGAGGCCTATGGTGGAAAAGGAAATATCTTCACTTAAGAACTAGACAGAACATTCTGAGAAACTTCTTTGTGATGTGTGCATTCATCTCACAGAGTTGAACATTTCTTTTCAATGAGCAGTTTTGAAACACTCTTTTTGTAGAATCTACAAGTGGACACTTGGTGCGCTTTGAGGCTTATGGTGGAAAAGGAAATATCTTCTCATAAAACATGGACAGAAACATTCTGAGAAACTTCTTCATGATGTGTATATTCATCTCAAAGATTTCAACCTTTCTTTTGATTGAACAGTTTGGAAACACTCTTTTTGCACTATCTGCAAGTGGACATTTGGAGGGCTCTGAGGCCTCTGGTGGAAAAGGAAATATCTTCACTTAAGAACTGCAAAGAATCATTCTGAGAAAATACTTTGTGATGTGTGCATTCATCTGACAGAGTCAAACCTTACTGTTGATTGAGCAGATTTGAAACATCCTTTTTGTACTATCTACAAGTGAACATTTGGAGTGTGTTGATGCCTATGGTGTAAAAGTATATATCTTTACATAAAAACTAGACAGAAGTATTCTTAGAAATGTCTTTGTTATATGTGCATTCATCTCATAGAGTTTAAACTTTCTTTTGATTGACTACTTTGGAAAATCTTTTTGAAGGATCTGCAAGTGGACATTTGGATCACTTTGAGGCCTATGGTGGAAAAGGAAATATCTTCACATAAGAAGTAGACAGAAACATTCTGAGAAACTTCTTTGTGATGTGTGCATTCTTTTCACAGAGTTGAACCTTTCTTTTGATTGAGCAGCTTTGAAACACTCTTTTTGTAGAATATGCAAATGGACATTTGGAGAGCTTTGCGGCGTACGGTGGAAAAGAAATATCTTCACATAAAAACTAGACTGAAGCATTCTGACAAACTTCTTTGTGATGTGTGCATTCTTCTCGCAGAGATGAACCTTTCTTTTGATTGAGCAGCTTTGAAGCACTTTTTTTGGAGAATTTGGAGCACTTTGAGGAGTGTAATGGAAAATGAAATATCTTCATGTAATAACTATGCAGAAGTATTGTGAGAAACTTCTTTGTGATGAGTGCATTCATCTCACAGAGTTGAAACTTTCTTTTGATTTTCTAGTTTGGAAACACTCTTTTTGTAGAATCTGCAAGTGGACATTTGGAGCGCATTGAGGCCAATGGCAGAGAAGGAAATATCTTCACATAAAAACTAGACAGAAGCATTCTGATAAACTTCTTTGTGATATGTGCATTCACCTCACAGTGTTGAACCTTGCTTTTAATTGAGCCGTTTTGGAACTCCCTTTTTGAACTATCTGCAAGTGGACATTTGGAGTGCTTTGAGGCCTATGTTGGAAATGGAGATATCTTCAAAGAAAAACTAGAGAGAAGCTTTCTGACAAACTACTTTGTGATGTGTGCATTCATCTCACAGAGATGAACCTTTCTTTTGATCAAGCAGCTTTGAAACACTTTTTTTGTAGAATCTGCAAGTGGACATTTGGAGCGCTTTGAGGAGTGTGATGGAAAATGAAGTATCTTCATGTATTAACTACGCAGAAGTATTCTGAGAAACTTCTTTGTGACGAGTGCATTCATCTCACAGAATTGAAACTTTCTTTTGATTTTCTAGTTTGGAAACACTCTTTTTGTAGAATCTGCAAGTGGATATTTGGAGAACTTTGTGGCCTATGGTAAAAAAGGAAATACCTTCACATAAAAACTAGACAGAAGCATTCTAACAAACTTCTTTGTGATATGTGCATTCATCTCACAGAGTTGAACTTTATTTTGATTGAGCTGTTTTGAAACACCCTTTTTGTACTTCCTGCAAGTGGACATTTGGAGTGCTTTGAGGCCTATGGTGGAAAAGGAAATATCTTCACATAAAAACTAGACCGAAGCATTCTGACAAATTTCTTTGTGATGTGTGCATTCATTTCACAGAGTTGAACCTTTCTTTTGATTGGTTAGTTTGCAAAATCACGTTTTGTAGATTCTGCAAGTGGACATTTGGAGCGCTTTGAGTCCTATGATGGAAAGGGTAATATCTTCACTTAATAACTAGACAGAAGCATTCTGAGAAACTTCCTCATGATGTGCATTCACCTCACAGATTTGAAACTTTCTTTTGATTGAGCAGACTTGAAACAATCTTTTTGTCGAATCTGCAAGTGTACATTTGGAGCACTTTGTGGCCTCTGGTGGAAAAGGAACTATCTTCACATAAAAACTAGACGGAAGCATTCTGACAAACTTCTTTTTGATGTGTGCATTCTTCTCAGAGAGTTGAACCTTACTTTGATTGACCAGTTTTGAAACACCATTTTTTTCTGGTTTTTTTTTTTTTTTTTTTTTGGCTTCCTCCTTTTTTTATTATTGTTATTATTATACTTTAAGTTTTAGGGTACATGTGCACAAAGTGCAGGGTTGTCACATATGTATCCATGTGCCATTTTGGTGTGCTGCACCCATTAACTTGCCATTTAGCATTAGGTATATGTCCTAATTCTGTCCTTTCCCCCTCCCCCCCACCCCACAACAGTCCCCGGAGTGTGAAGTTTCCCTTCCTTTGTCCATGTGTTCTCATTGTTCAATTCCCACCTATGAGTGAGAACATGTGTTGTTTGGTTTTTTGTCCTTTCGTATTCCCATTGAAAACTGGCAAAAGACAGGGATGCCCACTCTCACCACTCCTATTCAACATAGTGTTGGAAGTTCTGGCCAGGGCAGTCAGGTAGGAGAAGTGAATAAAGGGCATTCAATTAGGAAAAGAGGAAGTCAAATTGTCCCTGTTTGCAGATGACATGATTGTATAACTAGAAAACCCCATTGTCTCAGCCGAAAATCTGCTTAAGCTGATAAGCAACTTCAGCAAAGTCTCAGGATACAAAATCAATGTGCAAAAATCACAAGCATTCTTGTACACAAATAGCAGACACACAGAGAGCTAAATCATGAGCGAACTCCTATTTACAATTGCTTCAAAGAGAATAAAATAAATAGGAATCTAACTTACAAGGGACGTGAAGGACCTCTTCAAGGAGAACTACAAACCACTGCTTAATGAAATAAAAGAGGATACAAACAAGTGGAAGAACATTCCATGCTCATGGGTTGGAAGAATCAATATTGTGAAAATGGCCATACTGCTGAAGGTAATTTATAGATTCAATGCCATCCCCATCAAGCTACCAATGACTTTCCTCAGAGAATTGGAAAAAAACGACTTTAAAGTTCATATGGAACTAAAAAAGAGCCCACATCGCCAAGTCAATCCCAAGCCAAAACAACAAAGCTGGAGGGATCATGCTACCTGACTTCAAACTATACTACAAGGCTACAGTAACCAAAACAGCATTGTTCTGGTACCAAAACAGGGACATAGATCAATGGAAAAGAACAGAGACCTCAGGACTAATGCCGCATATCTACAACTATCAGATCTTTGACAAACCTGACAAAAACAAGCAATGGGAAAAGGATTCCCTATTTAATAAATGGTGCTGGGAAAACTGGCTAGCCATATGTAGAAAACTGAAACTGGAAACATTCTTGTTGTAGAATCTGCAAGTGGACATTTGGAGGGCTTTGAGACATATTGTGGAAAAGGAAATAGCTTTACACAATAGCTACAGAGAAACATTCTGACAAACATTTTTGTGATGTGTGCATTCATCTCACAGAGTTGAACCTTTCTTTTGATTGAGCAGTTTAGAAACACTCTTTTTGTAGAATCTGCAACTGGACATTTGGAGCACTTTGTGGTCAATGGTGGAAAAGGAAATATCTTCACATAAAAACTAGACAGAAGCAATCTGAGAAACTTCTTTTTGATGTGTGCATACATCTCACAGAGTTAAACATTTCTTGTTTTGGAGCACTTTTGAAACTCTTTTTGTAGAATCGGCAACTGGACATTTTGAGCTCTTTGAGGCCTATGGTGGAAAAGGAAACATCTTCACATAAAAACTAGATGGAAGAATTCTCAGAAATTTCTTTGTGATGTGTGAGTTCACCTCACAGAGTAGAACCTTTCTTTTGATTGAGCAGTTTGGAAACACTCTTTTTGTAGAATCTGCAAGTGGGCATTTGGAGAACTTTGCGGCCTATAGTGGAAAAGGAAATATCTTCACATAAAAACTAGACAGAAGAATTCTGAGAAACTTCTTTGTGATGTGTGCATTCATCTCATAGCGTTGAGCATTTCTTCTGATTGAGCAGCTTTGAAACACTTTTTGTAGAATCTGCATGTGGGCATTTGGAGCACTTTGAGGCCTATAGTGGAAAAGGAAATATCTTCATATAAAAACTATACAGAAACATTCTGACAAACTTCTTAGTGATGTGTGCATTCATCTCATAGAGTTGAACATTTCTGTTCATTGAGCAGTTTTGAAAAACTCTTTTTGTGGAATGTGCAATTGTACATTTGAAGCGATTTGAGGCCTATGGTTGAAAAGGAAATATGTTCACATAAAAACTAGACAGAAGCATTCTGACCAATTACTTTGTGATGTGTGCATTCATCTAACAGAGTTGAACCTTTCTTTTGATTGAGTAGTTTGGAAATTCTCTTTTTGTAGAATCTGCAAGAGCACATTAGGAGTGCTTTGGGGCCTAAGGTGGAAAAGGTAATATCTTCACTTAAGAAGTAGACAGAAGCATTCTGAGTAACTTCTTTGTGATGTGTGCATTCATCTCACAGAGTTGAACCTTTCTTTTGATTGAGTAGTTTAGAAACTCTCTTTTTGTAGAATCTGCAAGTGGACATTTGGAGCGCATTGAGGCCTATGGTGGAAAAGGAAATATCTTCATTTAAGAAGTAGACGGAAGCATTCTGTGAAACTGCTTTGTGATGTGTGCATTCCTCTCACAGAGCTGAAACTTTATTTTAATTGAGCAGTTTTGAAAAACTCTTTTTCTAGGAATTGCAAGTGGACTTTTGGAGTGCTTTGCAGCCGATGGTGGAAAAGGAAATATCTTCACATACAAACTAGACAAAAGCATTCTGACAAGCTTATTTGTGATGGGTGCATTCATCTCAAAGAGTTGAACCTTACTTTCGATTGAGCAGTTTTGAAACACTCTTTTTGTAGAATCTGCAAGTGGACATTTGGAGAGCTTTGAGGCCTGTGGTGGAAAAGGAAATATCTTCACACAAAACTAGACAGAAGCAATCTGACAAAGTTTTTGTGATGTGTGCATTCATCTCGCAGAGTGGAACCTTAATTTCGATTGAGCAGTTTTGAAACACTCCTTTTGTAGAATCTGTAAGTGGACATTTGGAGCGCTTAAAGCCTCCATTAAATGCCTATGGTAGAAAACGAAATATCTTCACATAATAACTAGACAGAAGCATTCTGAGAAATTTCTATGTGATGTGTGCATTCATCTCATAGAGTTGAAACTTTCTTTTGATTGAGCCACTTTGAAACACTCTTTCTGTAGTATCTGCAAGTGGACATTTTTGGTGCTTTGAGGCAATGGTGGAAAATGTAATATCTTCACATAAAAACTAGACAGAAGAATTCTGAGAAACTTCTTTGAGATGTGTGCCTTCATGTTACAGAGTTGAACCTTTCTTTTGATTGAGCAGTTTGGAAACACACTTTTTGAACAATCTTCAGGTGGACAATTGGAGCACTTAGTGGCCTATGGTAGAAAAGGAAATATGTTCACATAAAATCTAGACAAAAGCAATCGGACAAGAGCAACTTTGAAACACTCTTTCTGTAGTATCTGCAAGTGGACATTTTTGGCACTTTGAGGCAATGGTGGAAAAAGAAATATCTTCACACAAGAACTATACAGAAATATTCTGAAAAACTTCACTGAGATGTGTGGATTCATCTCACAGAGTTGAAGCTTTCTTTTGATTGAGTATTTTTGAAAGACTCTATTTGTAGAATCTGAATTTGGACATTTGGTGCGCTTCACGGCCCATGGTGGAAAAGGAAATATCTTCACATAAACACTAGACAGAAGCATTCTGACAAACTTCTTTGTGACTTGCGCATTCATGTCACAGTGTTGAACATTTCTTTTGAATGAGCAGCTTTGAAACACTCTTTTTGTAGAATCTGCATGTGGACATTTGGAGCTTTTCGAGGCCTATGGTGGAAAAGCAAATACCTTAACATAAAAACTATACAGGAATATTCTGACAAACTTCTTTGTTATGTGTACATTCTTCAAACAGATTAGAACCTTTCTTTTCGTTGAGCAGTTTTGAAAAACTCTTTTGTGGAATCTGCAAGTGTACATTTGAAGTGCTTTGAGGCCTATGGTTTAAAAGGAAATATGTCCACATAAAAACTAGACAGAATCATTCATAGAAAATCCTTTGTGTTGTGTGCATTCATCTCACCGGGTTGAACATTTGTTTTGATTGAGCAGGTTTAAACACTCTTTTTGTAGAATCTGCAAGTGGATATTGGGAGCCCTTTGAGTCCTCTGGTGGAATAGGAAATATCTTCATTTAAGAACTAGACAGAAGCATTCTGAGAAACTTCTTTGTGATGTGTGCATTCATCTCACAGAGTTAAACATTTCTTTTGGTTGAGCTGTCTTGAAACTCTATTTTGTAGAATCTGCAAGTGGACATTTGGAGCGCTTTGAGGCTTATGGTAGAAAAGGAAATATCTTCACATAAAATCTAGACAAAAGCAATCTGAGAAACTTCTTTGTGATGTGTGCATTCATCTCACAGAGTTAAAATTTTTTTGATTGAGCAGTTTTGAAACTCTCTTTTTGTAGAATCTGCAAGTGGACATTTGGAGCCCTTTTAGGCCTATGGTGGAAAAAGAAATATCTTCACATAAAAACTAGACAGAAGAATTCTGAGAAACTTCTTGGTGATGTGTGCATTCATCTCACAGAGTTGAAACTTTCTTTTGATTGAGCAGTTTGGAAACACTCTTTTTGTAGAATGTGCAAGTGGACATTTGGAGCGCTTTGCGGCCTATGGTAGAAAAGGAAATATCTTCACATAAAACCTACACAGAAGCAATCTGAGAAACTTCTTTGGATGTGTGCTTTCATCTCACAGAGTTAAACCTTTCTTTTGATTGAGGAGTTTTACAACTCTCTTTTTGTAGAATCTGCAAGTGGACATTTGGAGCACTTTGAGGTCTATGGTGGAAAAGAAAATGTCTCCACATAAAAATAGACAGAAGATTTCTGATAAACTTCTTTGTGATGTGTGCATTCATGTCACAGATTTGAACCTTTCTGTTGATTGAGTAGTTTGGAAACACTCTTTTTTAGAATCTGCAAGTGGACATTTGGAGCGCTTTGTGGCCTATGGTAGAAAAGGAATTATCTTCACATAATATCTAGACAGAAGCAATCTGAGAAACTTCTTTGTGATATGTGCATTCATCTCGCAGAGTTAAGCCATTCTTTTGATTGAGCAGTTTTGAACCTCTCTTTTCATAGACTCTGCAAGTGGACATTTCAAGTGCTTTGAGGCTTACGGTGAAAAAGGAAATATCTTCCCATAAAAAGTAGACGGAAGAATTCTGAAAAACTTTGTGATGGGCACGCTCATCTCACAGAGTTGAAACTTTCTTTTGATTGAGCAGTTTGGAAACCCTCTTTTTATAGAATCTGCAAGTGGACATTTGGAGCACTTTGCGGCCTATGGTAGACTAGGAAATATGTTCACATAAAATCTAGACAGAAGTAATCTGAGAAACAACTTTGTGATGTGTGCATTCGTCTCACAGAGATAAGCATTTCTTTTGATTGAGCAGTTTTGAAACTGTCTTTTTGTAGAATCTGCAAGAGGACATTTGGAGCGCTTTGAGGCCTATGGTGGAAAAGGAAATATCTTCACATAAAAACTACATAGAAACATTCTGAGAAAGATTTTGTGATGTGCACATTCATCACCCAGAGTTGAATCTTTCTTTTGAAGGACCAGTTTTGAAATACTCTGTTTGTAGAATCTTCAAGTGGACATTTGGAGCGCCTTGAGGCCTATAGTTTAAAAGGAAATATCTTCACATAAAAACAAGACAGAAGAATTCTGAGAAAGTTCTTTGTGATATGTGCTTTCATCTCGCATAATTGAGCCTTTCTTTTGATTGAGCAGTGTTGAAACCCTCTTTTTGTAGAATCTGCAAATGGTCATTTGGAGCTCTTTGAGGCCTACAGTGGAAAAGGAATTTATCTTCACATAAAAACTAGAGAGAAGAATTCTGACAAACTTCTTTGTGATGTGTGCGTTCATCTCACAGAGTTGAAACTTTCTTTTGATTGAGCTGTTTGGAAACACTCTTTGTAGAATCTGCAAGTGGACATTTGGAGCACTTTGTGGCCTATGATAGAAAAAGAAATATCTTCACATAAAATTCAGACAGAAGAATTCTGAGAAACTTCTTTGTGATGTGTGTGTTCATCTCACTGAGTTGAACCTTCTTTTTGATTGAGCATTTTGGAAGCACTCCTTTTGCAGAATCTGCAAGTGGAGATTTGGAGCGCTTTGCGGCCAGTGGTAGAAAAGGAAATACCTGCACATAAAATCTAGACAGAAGTAATATGAGAAAAATCTTTGTGGTGTGTGCATTCATCTCAGAGACTTAAACATTTCTTTTGATGGAGCATTTTTTAAACTCTGTTTTTGTAGAATCTGGAATTGTACATTTGGAGAGGTTTGAGGACAATGTGGAAAAGAAAATATCTTCACATAAAAACCAGATTGAAGAATACTGAGAAACTTCTTTGTGATGTGTGCATTCATCTCACAGAGTGGAACCTTTCTTTTGATTGAGCTGTTTGGAAACACTCTTTTTGTAGAATCTGCAAGTGGACATTTGGAGCACTTTGTGGTCTATGGCAGAAAAGGAAATATCTTCACATAGAATTCAGACAGAAGCAATCTGAGAAACTACTTTGTGATGTGCTCATCCATTTCACAGAGTTAAACTTTTCTTTTGATTGAGCTGTCTTGAATCTCTATTTTGTAGAATCTGCAAGTGGACATTTGGAGTGCTATGAGGCCTATGGTAGTAAAAGAAACATCTTCACATAAAATCTAGACAAAAGCAATCTGAGAAACTTCTTTGTGATGTGTGCTTTAATCTCACAGAATTAAAACTTTTTTTTGATTGAGCAGTTTTGAAACTCTCTTTTTGTAGAATCTACAAGTGAAAATTTGGAGTGCTTTTAGGCCTATGGTGGAAAAGGAAATATCTTCCCATAAAAACTAGACAGAAGAATTCTGAGAAACTTCTTTGTGATGTGTGCGTTCATCTCACAGAGTTGAAACTTCCCTTTGGTTGAGCAGTTTGGAAACACTCTTTTTGTAAAATCTACAAGTGGACATTTGGAGCGCTTTGGGGCCTAAGGTAGAAAAGGAAATATCTTCACATAAAACCTAGACAGAAGCAATCTGAGAAACTTCTTTGTGATGTGTGCATTCATCTCACAGAGTTGAACCTTCCTTTTGATTGAGCAGTTTGGAATCACTCTTTTTGTAGAATGTGCATGTGGACATTTGGAGCGCTTTGCGGACTATGGTAGAAAAGGGAATATCTTCACATTAAATCTAGACAGAAGCAATCTGAGAAATTTCTTTGTGACGTGTGCATTCGTCTCACAGAGTTAAACCTTCCTTTTGATAGAGCAGTATTGAAACTCTCTTTTTGTAGAACCTGCAAGTGGACATTTGGAGTACTTTCAGGCCTACGGTGGAAAAGGAAATATCTTCACATAAAAACTAGACAGAAGAATTCGGACAAACTTCTTTGTGATGTGTGCGTTCATCTCACAGAATTGAGCCTTTCTTTTGATTGAGCAGTGTTGAAACCCTCTTTTTGTAGAATCTGCAAATTGTCATTTGGAGAGTGAATAATTCTGACAAACTTCTTTATGATGTGTGCGTTCATCTCACAGAGTTGAAACTTTCTTTTGATTGAGCAGCTTGGAAAGAGTCTTTTTGTAGAATCTGCAAGTGGACATTTGGAGTGCTTTTTGGCCTATGGACAAAAACGAAATATATTCATATAAAATCTAGACAGTAGCAATCTGAGAAACTTCTTTGTAATGTGTGCATTCAACTCACAGAGTTAAAACTTCATTTGATTGAGCAGTTTTGAAACTCTCTTTTTGTAGAATCTGCAAGTGGACATTTGGAGCACTTTGAGGTCTATGGTGGAAAAGGAAATATCTTCACATAAAAACTACACAGAAGATTTCTGACAAACTTCTTTGTGATGTGCGTGTTCATCTCACTGAGTTGAAACTTTATTTTGATTGAGTAGTTTGGAAACACTCTTTTTGTAGAATCTGCAAGTGGAGATTTAGAGCACTTTGTGGCCTATGGTAGAAAAGGAAATACCTTCACATAAAATGTAGACAAGAGCAATATGATAAAATTCTTTGTGATATGTGCATTCTTCTCACAGTGTTAAACATTGCTTTTGATTGAGCATTTTTGAAACTCTGCTTTGTAGAATCTGGAAGTGTACATTTGGAGCGGTTTGAGGCCAATGTGGAAATAGAAATATCTTCACATAAAAACTAGAAAGAAGAATACTGATAAACTTCTTTGTGATGTGTGCACTCATCACACAGAGTGGAACGTTTCTTTTGATTGAGCTGTTTGGAAACCATCTTTTTGTAGAATCTGCAAGTGGCCATTTGGAGCACTTTGTGACCTATGGTAGAAAACGAAATATCTTTACATAAAATTCAGACAGAAGCAATCTGAGAAACTGCTTTGTGATGTGTGCATTTATCTCACAGAGTTAAACATTTCTTTTGATTGAGCTGTCTTGAAACTCTCTTTTTGTAGAATCTGCAAGTGGACATTTGGAGCCCTTTTAGGCCTATGGTGGAAAAGGATATATCTTCCCATAAAAACTAGACAGAAGAATTCTGATAAACTTCTTGGTGATCTGTGCGTTCATCTCACAGAGTTGAAACTTTCTTTTGATTGAGCAGTTTAGAAACAATCTTTTTGTAGAATCTGCAAGTGGACATTTAGAGTGCTTTACGGCCTATGGTAGAAAAGGAAATATCTTCACATAAAACCTAGACAGAAGCAACCTGAGAAACTTCTTTGTGATGTGTGCATTCATCTCACAGAGTTAAACTTTTCTTTTCATTCAGCAGTTTTGAAACTCTCTTTTTGTAGAATCTACAAGTGGACGTTTATAGCACTTTGAGAACTATGATGGAAAAGGAATATCTTCACAAAAAAAACTAGACAGAAGAATTCTGAGAAACTTCTTTCTGATATGTGTGTTCATCTCACAGAGTTGAACCTTTCTTTTGATTGAGCAGTTTGGAAACACTTTTTTTGTAGAATCTGCAAGTGGACATTTGGAGCGCTCTGCAGCCTATGTTAGAAAAGGAAATACCTTCACTTAAAATCTAGAAAGAAGCAACCTGAGAAAGTTCTTTGTGATGTGTTCATTCATTTCACAGAGTTAAAGATTTCTTTTATTGAGCAGTTTTGAAACTCTCTTTTTGTAGAATCTGCAAGTGGACATTTGGAGCGCCTGGCGGGTATGGTAGAAAAGGAAACATCTTCACTTAAAATCTAGAAAGAAGCAATCTGAGAAACTTCTTTGTGATGTGTGTATTCATCTCACAGATTTAAACCTTTCTTTTGATTGAGCAGTTTGGAAGCACTCTTTCTGTAGAATCTGGAAGTGGACATTTGAAGCACTTTGAGGTCTATGGTGGAAAAGGAAATATCTTCACATAAAAAATAGACAGAAGAATTCTGAGAAACTCCTTTGTGATGTGTGCATTCATCTCACAGAGTTGAACCTTTCTTTTTATAGAGCAGTTGCAAAAACACTTTTAGTAGAATCTGAATGTGGACATTTGGAGCGCTTTACGGACTATGGTAGAGAAAGTAATATCTTCATGTAAAATCTAGACAAGAGCAATCTGAGAAACTACTTTGTGATGTGTGCATTCTTCTCACAGAGTTAAAACTTTCTTTTGATTTAGCAGTTTTGAAATTCTCTTTTAGTAGGATCTGCAAGTGGACATTTGGAGACCATTGAGGCCTATGGTGGAAAAGGAACTATCTTCCCATAAAAACTAGACAGAAGAATTCTGAGAAAGCAGTTTGTGATGTGTGGGTTCATCTCACAGAGTTGATACTTTCATTTGATTGAGCTGTTTGGAAACACTATTTTTGTAGTATCTGCAAGTGGACATTTGAAGCGCTTTGCAGCCTATGGTAGAAAAGGAAATATCCTCACATAAAATCTAGACAGAAGCAATCTAAGAAACTTCTTTGTGATGTGTGCATTCATCTCACAGATTTAAACCTCTTTTGATTGAGCAGTTTGGAAACACTCTTTTTGTAGAATCTGGAAGTGGACATTTGGAGCACTTTGAGGCTTATGGTGGAAAAGGAAATATCTTCACATAAAAACTAGACAGAAGAATTCTGAGAAACCTCTTTGTGATGCATGCGTTCATCTCACAGAGTTGATAATTTCTATTGTTTGAGCATTTTGGAAACATTCTTTTTGTTGAATCTGCAAGTGGACATTTGGAGAGCTTTGCGGCCTGTGGTAGAAAAGGAAATATCTTCACATAAAATCTAGACAGAAGTACTCTGAGAAACTTCTTTCTGATGTGTGCTTTCAGCTCACAGAGTTAAATCTTTCTTTTTTTTGAGCAGTTTTGAAAATCTCTTTTTGTTGAATCTGCAAGTTGACATTTGGAGCGCTTTGAGGCCTATGGTGGAAAAGGAAATATCCTCACATAAAAACTAGACAGAAAAATTCTGAGAAACTTCTTTGTGATGTGTGCATTCATCTCACCGAGTTGAACCTTTCTTTTGATTGAGCAGTTTGGAAACACTCTTTTTGTAGAATCTGCAAGTGGACATTTGGTGCACTTTGTGGCCTATGGTAGAAAAGGAAATATCTTCACACTAAATCTAGACAGAAACAATCTGAGAAACTTCTTTTTGATGTGTGCATTTATCTCACAGAGTTAAAACTTTCCTTTTATTGAGTAGTTCTGAATCTCTCTTTTTGTTGAATCTGAAATTGGGCATTTTGAGCTCTTTCAGGCCCTTGGTGGAAAAGGAAATATCTTCACATAAAAACTAGACAGAAGAATTCTGAGAAACTTCTTTGTGATGTGTGCGTTCATCTCACAGAGTTGAACCTTTCTTTTTATTGAGCCGTTTGAAAACACTGTTTTTGTAGAATCTGCAAGTGGACATTTGGAGCACTTTGCAGCCAATGGTAGAAAAGGAAATATCTTGACATAAAATCTACACAGAAGCAATCTGGGAAACTTCTTTGTGATGTGCACGCTCATCTCACAGAGTTAAACCTTTCTTTTGGTTGAGCAGTTTTGAAACTCTCTTTTTGTAGATTCTGCAAGTGAACATTTGGAGCGGTTTGATACCTATGGTTGAAAAGGAAATATATTCACATAAAAACTAGATAGAATCAATATGAGAAACTACTTTGTGATATGTGCGTTCATCTCCCAGATTAGAACCTTTCTTTTCATGGGCCAGTTATTTATTACTCTTTTTGTGGAATCTGCAAGTGGACATTTCAAGCCCCTTGAGGCCTACCGTGGAAAATGAAACACATTCACATAAAAACTAGACAGAAGAAATCTGAGAAACATCTATGTGACTTGTGCGTTCATCTCACAGAGTTAAACTTTTTTTTGATTGAGCAGTTTGGAAACACACTTTTTGAACAATCTGCAAGTGGATATTTGAAGCTCTTAGAGAACTGTGGTGGAAAAGGAATATCTTCACATAAAAACTAGACAGAAGAATACAGTGAAATCTCTTTGTGATGCGTGCGTTCATCACACAGAGTTGAAAGTTTCTTTTCATTGGGATGTTTGGAAACACTCTTTTTGTAGAATCTACATGTGGACAATTTTTGCGCTTTGCGGCCTATGGTAGAAAAGGAAATATCTTCACATAAAATCTAGACAGAAGCAACCTGACAAACTTCTTTGTGATGTGTGCATTCATCTCACAGAGTTAAACCTTTCTTTTTATTGAGCAGTTTTGAAACTCTCTTTTTGTAGTATCTGCAAGTGGACATTTGGAGCCCTTTTAGGCCTGTGGTAGAAAAGGAAATCTCTTCACATAAAAACTAGACAGAAGAATTCTGAAAAACTTCTTTGTGATGCGTGCTTTCATCTCCCATAGTTGAAACTTTCTTTTGATACAGCAGGTTGGAAACACTCTTTTGTAGATTCTGCAAGTGAACATTCGGAGCGCTTTGTGGCCTGTAGTAGAAAAGGAAATATCTTCACATAAAGTCTAGACAGAAGAAATCTGAGAAACTTCTTTGTGATGTGTGCATTCATCTCATGGAGTTAAACTTTTCTTTTGATTGAGCAGTGTTGAAGCTCTCTTTTTATAGAATCCGCAAGTGGATATTTGGAGCTCTTTGAGGCCAACAGTGGAAAAGAAAATATCTGCACATAAAAACCAGACAGAAGAATTCTGAGAAACTTCTTTGGGAAGTGTGCATTCATCTCACAGATTTGAACCTATCTTTTGATTGAACAGTTTGGAAACACTCTTTCTGTAGAATATGCAAGTGGACATTTGGAGAACTTTGTGGCATATGGTAGAAAAGGAAATATCTTCACATAAAATCTAGACAGAAGCCATCTGAGAAACTTCTTTGTGATGTGTGCATTCATCTCACAGAGTTAAACCTTTCTTTTGATTGAGCAGTTTGGAAACACTCTTTTTGTAGAATCTCGAAGTGGACATTTGGAGCCCTTAGAGGCCTATGGTGGAAAAGGAAATATCTTCACATAAAAACTAGACAGAAGAATTCTGGTAATCTTCTTTGTGATGTGTGCGTTCATCTCACAGGGCTGAAATTTTCTTTTGATTGAGCAGTTTGGAAACACTCTTTTTGTAGAATCTGCAAGTGCACATTTGCAACGCTTTGCGGCCTATGGTTGAAAGAGAAATATCTTCACATAAAATCTAGACAGAAACAATCTGAGAAACTTCTTTGTGATGGGTGCATTCATCTCACAGAGTTAAACCTTTCTTTTGATTGAGCGGTTTTGAAACTCTCTTTTCGTAGAATCTGCAAGTGGACATTTGGAGCGCTTTGAGGCCTATGGTGGAAAAGGTAATATCTTCACATAAAAACTAGACAGAAGAATTCTGACAAACTTCTTGGGAATGTGTGCGTTCATCTCGCAGAATTGAGCCTTTCTTTTGATTGTGCAGTTTGGAAACACTCTTTTTTGTAGAATCTGCAAATGGACATTTGAAGCACTTTGCGACCTATGGTAGAAAATGTAATACCTTCCCATAAAATCTAGAGAGAAACAATCGGAGAAACTTCTTAGTGATGGGTACATTTATCTCACAGAGTTTAAACTTTCTTTTGATTCAGCAGTTTTGAAACTCTCTTTTTGTAGAATCTGCAAGTGGACATTTGGAATGCTTTGAGGCCTATGGTGGAAAAGGAAATATCTTCACATAAAAACTAGAAAGAAGAATTCTGACAAACTTCTTTGTGATGTGTGCATTCTTCTCACAGAGTGGAACCGTTCTTAGATTGAGCAGTTTGGTACCACTCTTTCTTGTAGAGTCTGCAAGTGGACATTTAGAGCGCTTTGCGGTCTATGGTAGAAAAGTAAATATCTTCACATAAAATCTAGACAGAAGCAATATGAGAAACTTGTTTGTGATATATGCATTCATCTCACAGAGATAACCCTTTCTTTTGATTGAGCAGTTTTGAAACTCTCTTTTTGTAGAATCTGCAAGCGGACATTTAGAGCGTCTTGAGGCCTATGGTGGAACAGGAAATATCTTCACATAAAAATTTGACAGAAGAATTCTGAGAAACTTCTTTGTGATGAGTGTGTTCATCTCACAGAGTTGAACGTTTCTTTTGATTGAGTAGTTTGGAAACACTCTTTTTGTAGAATCTGCAAGTGGACATTTGGAACTCTTTGTGGCCAATGGTAGAAAAGGAAATATCTTCACATAAAATCTAGACAGAAGCAATCTGAGAAACTTCTTTGTGATGCGTGCATTAATCTCACAGAGTTAAACCTTTCTTTTGATTGAGCAGTTTGGAAACTCTATTTTTATAGAATCTGCAACTGGACATTTGGCAGCGCTTTGAGGCCTGTGGTGGAGAAGGAAATATCTTCACATAAAAAGTAGATAGAAGCATTCTGAGAAAGTTCTCTGTGCTGTCTGCATTCATCTCCTGGAGTTCCAACTTTCTTTAGGAGAATCAGTTTTCAAATACTCTTTTTGGAGAATCTGCAAGGGGACATTTCAAGCACCTTGAGGCTTAAGTTGGAAAAGGAAATATCTTCACAAAAAAAAACAGAAGAATTCTGAGAATCTTTTTTATGATGTGTACGTTCATCTAACAGAGTTGAACCTTTCTTTTGATTGCATAGTTTGGAAACACCCTTTTTGTAGAATCCGCAAGTGGACATTTGGAGCGCTTTGTGGCCTATGATAGAAAAGGAAATATCTTCACATAAAATCTAGAAGGAAGCAATCTGAGAAACTCCTTTGTGATGTGTGCATTCATCTCAAAGAGTTGAAACTTTCTTTTGATTGAGCAGTTTTGAAACACTCTCTTCGTGGAATCTGCAAGTGAATATTTGGAGCCCTTTGAGGCCTATTGTGGAAAAGGAAATATCTTCACACAAAAACTACTCAGAAGCATTCTGAGAAACACCATTATGATGTTTGCATTCAACTCACAGAGTTGAAACTACGTTTTGATTGAGCAGTTTTGAATCTCTCTTTTTGCAGAAACTACAAGTGTATGTTTGGAAAGCTTTGAGGCCTATTGTGGAAAAGGAAATATCTTCACATAAAAACTACACAGAATCACTCAGAGAAACTGCTTTGTGATTTGTGCATTCATCTCACAGGGTTGAACCTAGCTTATGATTGAGCAGTTTTGAAACACTCTTTTTGTAGGATCTTCAAGTGGATATTTGGAGCGCTTTGAGGCCTACAGTGGAAAACCAAATATCTTCAAATAAGAACTACACAGAAGCATTCTGAGAAACTTCTTTGTGATGTGTGCATTCAACTCACAGAGTTGAACTTATCTTTTGATTGAGCAGTTTTGAAGCACTCTTTTTGTAGAATCTGCAAGTGGATATTTGGAGAACTTTGAGGCCTATTGTGGAAAAGGAAATATCTTCACATAAAAACTACACAGAAACATTCTGAGAAACTTCTTTGTGAGGTAAGCATTCAACTCACAGAGTTGATCTTATCTTCTCATTGAGCAGTTTTGAATCTCTCTTTTTGTAGAATCTGCAAGTGGATATTTGGAGCCCTTTGAGCCCTGTGGTGCAAAAGGAAATATCTTGAAATAAAAACTACAAAGAAGCATTCAGACAAACTTCTTTGTGATGTATGCATTCAACTCACAGAGTTGAAAGTATCTTTTGATTGAGCAGTTTTGAATCTCTCTTTTTGCAAAATCTGCAGGTGGATATTTGGAGCCCTTTGAGGCCTACTGTGGAAAAGCAAATATCTTCACATAAAAATTACACAGAAGCATTCTGAGAAACTACTTCATGACGTGTGCATTCATCTCACAGGGTTGAATCTATCTCATGATTGAGCAGTTTTGAAACACTATTTTTGTAGAATATGGAAGTGGATATTTGGAGCCCATTGAGGCCTATAGTGGAAAGGAAATATCTTCACATAAAAACAACACAGAAGGATTCTGAGAAACTTCTTTGTGATGTGTGCATTCATCTCACTGAGTTGAACCTTTCTTTTCATTGCGCAGTTTTGAAACACCATTTTTGTAGAATCTGCAAGTGGATATTTGGAGAACTTTGCTGCCTATTGTGGAAAAGGAAACATCTTCACATAAAAACTACTCAGAAGCATTCTGAGAAACTTCTTTGTGATGTGGGCATTCTACTCACAGAGTTGAACCTATCTTTTGATTGAGCAGTTTAGAGTCTCTCTTTTTCTATAATCTGCAAGTGGATATTTAGAGCCCTTTGTGCCCTATCATGGAAAAGGAATTATCTTCAAATAGAACTACACAGAACCATTCAGAGAAACTTCTTTCTGATGTAGGCATTCAACTCACAGAGTTGAACCTATCTTTTGAATGAGCAGTTTTGAATACCTCTTTTTGCAGAGTCTGCAGGTGGATATTTGGAGCCCTTTGAGGCCTGCTGTGGAAAATCAAATATGTTCACATAAAAACTACACAGAAAGATTCTGAGAAAGTTCTCTGTGATGTGTGCATTCAACTCACAGAGTTGAACCTATCTTTTGATTGAGCAGTTTTGAATCTCTCTTTTTGTAGAATCTGCAAGTGGATATTAGGAGCCCTTTGCGCCCTATGGTGGAAAAGGAAATATCTTCAAATAAAAACTACATAGAAGCATTCAGAGAAACTGCTTTGTGATGTGTGCATTCAACTCACAGAGGTGAACTTATTTTTTGTTTGAGCAGTTTTGAATCTCTCTTTATGCAGAATCTGCAGGTGGATATTTGGAGACCTTCGAGGCCTACTGTGGAAAAGGAAATAACTTCAAATAAAAACTACACAGAAGCATTCTCAGAAACTTCTTCATGATGTATGCATTCAACTCACAGAGTTGAACCTATCTTTTGATTGAACAGTTTTGAATCTCTCTTTTTGCACAATCTGCAAGTGGATATTTGGAGCATTGTGAGGCCTACTGTGGAAAATCAAATATGTTCACATAAAAACTAAACAGAAGCATTCTGAGAAACTTCTTTGTGATGTGTGCATTCAACTCACAGAGTTGAACTTATCTTTTGATTGAGCAGTTTTGAATCTCTCTTTTTGCAGAATCTGTTAGTGGATGTTTGGAGAGCTTTGAGGACTATTGTGGAAAAGGAAATATCTTCACATAAAAACTACACAGAAGCATTCTGAGAAACTTCTTTGTGTGGTGTGCGTTCAACTCACAGAGTTGATCTTATCTTCTCATTGAGCAGTTTTGAATCTCTCTTTTTGTAGAATCTGCAAGTGGATATTTGGAGCCCTTTGAGCCCTATGGTGGAAAAGGAAATATCTTGAAATAAAAACTACACAGAAGCATTCAGACAAACTTCTTTGTGACGTGTGCATTCAACTCACAGAGTTGAAAGTATCTTTTGATTGAGCAGTTTTGGACCTCTCTTTTTGCAGAATCTTCAGGTGGATATTTGGAGCCCTTTGAGGCCTACTGTGGAAAAGCAAATATCCTCACATAAAAATTACGCAGAATCATTCTGAGAAACTACTTCGTGAGGTGTGAATTCATCTCACAGGGATGAATTTATCTCATGATTGAGCAGTTTTGAAACCCTCTTTTTGTAGAATATGGAAGTGGATATTTGGAGCCCACTGAGGCCCATAGTGGTAAGGAAATATCTTCACATAAAAACAACACAGAAGCATTCTGAGAAACTTCTTTGTGATGTGTGCATTCATCTCACAGGGTTGAAACTTTCTTTTCATTGAACGGTTTTGAAACACCGTTTTTGTAGAATCTTCAAGTGGATATTTGGAGAACTTTGAGGCCTATCGTGGAAAAGGAAACATCTTCACATAAAAACTACTCAGAAGCATTCTGAGAAACTTCTTTGTGATGTGGGCATTCAACTTACAGAGTTGAACCTATCTGTTGATTGAGCAGTTTAGAGTTTCTCTTTTTCTAGAATCTGCAAGAGGATATTTGGAGCCCTATGCGCCCTATGGTGGAAAAGGAAATATCTTCAGTAAAAACTGCACAGAAGCATTCTAAGAAACTTCTTCATGATGTGTACATTCAAATCACTGAGTTGAAATTATCTTCTCAAACAGCAGTTTTGAATCTCTGGTTTTGTAGAATCTACAAGTGGATATTTGGAGCCATTTGTGCTCTATGGTGGAAAAGGAATTATCTTTAAATAAAACTACACAGAACCATTCAGAGAAACTTCTTTGTGATTTGTGTACGCATTCAACTCACAGAGATGAACCTATCTTTTGATTGGGCAGTTTAGAATCTCTCTTTTGAAGAAACTGCAAGTGGATATTGGGAGCCCTTTGCACTCTGTGTTGGAAAAGGAAATATCTTTAAATAAAAACAATACAGAAGTAGTCAGAGAAACTTCTTTGTGCTGTGTGCATTAAACTCAGAGAGTTGAAACTTCCTTTTGGTAGAGCAGTTTTGAAACACTCTTTTTGTAGAATCTGCAGGTGGATATTTGGAGCGCTTTGAGGCCTATGGTAGAAAAGGAAATATGTTCATACAGAAACTAGATAGAAGCATTCACAGAAACTACTTTGTGATGTGTGCATTCAACTCAAAGAGTTGAACATTCCTTTAGTCAGAGCAGTTTTGCAGCACTCTTTTTGTAGAATCTGCAAGTGGATACTTGGACTGCTCTGAGGCCTATGTTGGAAAAGGAAATATCATCACACAAAAACTAGACAGAAGCATTCTCAGAAACTTCTTTGTGATTTGTGCATTCAACTCACGGAGTTCACCATTCCTCTTGACAGAACAGTTTTGAAACACACTTTTGTAGAATCTGCAAGTGGATATTTGGAGTGCTTTGAGGCCTTCAGTGGAAACGGGAATACCTTCACATAAACACTAGACAGAAGCATTCTCAGAAACTTCTTTGTGATGTGTGCATTCAATTCACAGAGTTGAACCTTCTTTTTGATAGAGCAGTTTTGAGACACTGTTTTTGTATAATCTGCAAATGGACATTTGGATCGCTCTGAGGCCTACGGTGGAAATGGAAATATTTTTACATAAAAACCAGACAGAAGAATTCTCGGAAACTTCTTTGTGATATGTGCATTCAACTCAGAGAGTTGAACTTTTCTTTTGATAGAGCAGGTTTGAAATACTCTTTTTGTAGAATCTGCAAGTGGACATTTGCAGCGCTTTGGGGCCTCTGGTGGAAAAGAAAATATCATCACATAAAAACTAGACGGAAACATTCTCAGAAACTTCTTTGTGATGTCTGCATTTAACTCACAGAGATAAACCTTTCTTTTGAAAGAGCAGTTTTGAAACACTCTTTTTGTAAAATCTGCAACTGCAGATTTGGAGAGTTTTGAGGCCTATGGTAGAAAAGGAAATGTCTTCACCTAAAAACTAGACTCATAGAGCAGGTTCAAAACAGTCTTTTTGTAGAATCTGCAAGTGGACATTTGGAGAGCTTTGAGGCCTATGGTGGAAAAGGAAATATCTTTATATAAAAACCAGACAGAAGCATTCTCAGAAACTTCTTTGTGATGTGTGCATTCAACTCACAGAGTTGAACCTTTCTTTTTGATGGAGAAGGTGTTAAACACTGTTTTTGCAGACTATTAAAGTGGACATTTGCTGTGCTTTGAGGCCTATGGTGGAAAAGGAAATATCTTCACATAAAAACTAGACAGAATCATTCTCAGAATCTTGTTTTTGATGGGTGCATTCAATTCACAGAGTTGAACATGCTTTATTATAGACCAGTTTTGAAACACTCTTTTAGTAGAATCTGCAAGTGGATATTTGGACCGCTTTAAGGCCTTCTTTGGAAACGGGAATATCTTCACATAAACCCTAGACAGAAGCATTCTCAGAAACTTCTTCATACTGTGTGCATTCAACTCGGTGAGTTGAACCTTTCTTTTGATAGAGCAGTTTTGAAACACTCTTTTTGAAGAATCTGCGTGTGGATATTTGGACCGCTTTGAGACCTTCTTTGGAAACAGTAATATCTTGACATAAACACTAGACAGAAGCATTCTCAGAAACTTCTTTCTGATGTGTGCATTCAACTCACAAATTTGAACGTACCTTATCATGGAGCAGTTTTGAAACTCTCTTTTAGTGGAATCTGCAAGTGGATATTTGAACCACTTTGAGGTCTTCGTTGGAAACAGGAATATCTTCACACAAACACTAGACAGAAGCATTCTCAGAAATTTCTTATTGATGTGTGTATTCAACTCACAGAGTTGATCTTTTCTTTTGACAGAGCAGGTTTGAAACACTCTTTTTGTAGATTCTGCAAGTGGACATTTGGAGAGATTTGAGGCCTGTGGTGGAAAAGGAAATATCTTCATATAAAAACTAGACAGAAGAACTCTCCGAAACATCTTTGTGATGTTTGCATTCAATTCACAGAGTTGAACATATCTTTTCATAGAGCAGTTTTGAAACACGCTTTTCGTAGAATCTGCAAGTGGATATTTGGAATGCTTTGAGGCTTACATGGGAAACGGAAATATCTTCACATAAAAACTAGACAGAAGCATTCTCAGAAACTTCTTTGTAATGTGTGCATTAAACTCACAGAGTTGAAACTTTCTTTACATAGAGCAGGTTTGAAACACTCTTTTTGTAGAATCTGCAAGTGGACATTTGGAGCACTTTGATTCCTATCGTGGAAAAGGTAATATCATCACATAAAGACTAGACTGTAGCTTTCTCAGAAACTTCTTTGTGATGTTTGCATTCAACTCACAGAGTTGAACATACCTCTTCATAGCGCAATTTAGAAACTCTTTTTTTGTAGAATGTGCAAGTTGATATTTGGAACTCTGTGAGGCCTTCGTTGGAAATGGGAATATCTTCACATAAACACTAGACAGAAGCATTCTCAGAAACTGCTTAGTGATGTGTGCATTCAACTCACAGAGTTGAACCTTTCTTTTGATAGAGTGGATTTGAAACACTCATTTGGAAGAAACTGCAAGTGGACCTTTGGAGAAATTTGAGGACTATTGTGGGAAAGAAAATATCTTCACATAAAAACTAGACAGAAGCATTCTCAGAAATTTCTTTGTGATTTGTGCATTCAACTCACAGAGTTGAAACTTCCTTTCCATAGAGAAGTTTTGAAACACTCTTTTCGCAGTATCTGCAAGTGGATATTTGGGACGCTTGGAGGCCTTCTTTATAAACGTGAATATCTTCACATAAAAACTAGACAGAAGCTTTCTCAGAAAATTTTTCTGATGTATGCATTCAACTCACAGGGTTGAAACTTTCTTTTGATAGAGCACGTTTCAAACACGTTTTTTGTAGAATCTGCACGTGGACATTTAAAGCACTTTGAGGCCTGTGGTGGAAAAGGAAATATCTTCCCATAAAAAATAGACAGAAGCATTCTCAGAAACTTCTTTGTGATGTTTGTCTTCAACTCACAGAGTTGAATATACGTTTTCATAGAGCAGTTTTGAAGCAGTCTTTTAGTAGAATCTGCAAGTGAATTTATGGACCGCTTTGAGGCCTTTGTTGGAAAAGGGAATATCTTCACATAAAAAGTAGATAGAAGCATTCTCAGAAATGTCTTTGTGATGTGTACATTCAACTCACAGAGTTGGACCTTCCTTTGATAGAGCAGTTTTGAAACACTCTTTTCTTATTATATGCAAGTGGACAAATGGAGGGCTTTGAGGGCTATGGTTGAAGAGGAAATATCTTCACATAAATACTAGACAGAAGCATTCTCAGAAACTTATTTATGATGTTTGCATTCAGCTCACAGAGTTGAACATAGCTTTTCATGGAGCAGTTTTGAAGCACTGTTTTTGGACAATCTGCAAGTGGATATTTGGACCGCATTGAGGCCTTCATTGGAAACGGGAATAACTTCACATAAAAACTAGACAGAAGCATTCTCACAAACTTCTTTGTGATTTGTGCATTAAACTCACAGATTTGAACCTTGCTTTTGATCGAGTAGATTTGAAACACTCTTTTTTTAGAATCTGCATGTGGACATTTGGAGCACTTTGAGGCCTATGGTGGAAAAGGAAATATCTTCACATAAAAACTACACAGAAGCATTCTCAGAAACTTCTTCGTGATGTGTGCATTCACCTCAGAGAGTTGAACATTTCTTTTGATAGAGCAGTTTTGAAACACTCTTTTTGTAAAATCTGCAAGTGGATAGATGGAATGCTTTGCAGCCTTCATTGGAAACGGGAGTATCTTCACATAATCACTAGACAGAAGCTTTCTCAGAAACTTTTTTGTGCTGTGGCATTCAAGTAGGGGAGTTGAACCTTTATTTTGAAAGAGCAGGTTTGAAACACTTTTTGTGGAGTCTGCAAGTGAACATTTGGAGAGATTTGCGGCCTATGGTGGAAAAGGAAATATCTTCACATAAAAACTACATAGAAGCATTCTCAGAAACTTCTTTGTGATGTTTGTATTCAACTCACAGAGTTGAACTTTCTTTGATAGAGCAGTTTTGAACCTGTCTTTTTGAAGAAACGCAAATGGATATTTGGACCGCTTTGAGGCCTTCATTGAAAACGGGAATGTCAAAGGGGGAGGAGCCAAGATGGCCGAATAGGAAAAGCTCTGGTCTACAGCTCCCAGCATGAGCGATGCAGAAGATGGGTGATTTCTGCATTTGCATCTGAGGTACAAGGTTCATCTCATTAGGGAGTGCTAGACAGTGGGCGCAGGTCAGTGGGTGTGTGCACCATGCACGGGCTGAAGCAGGACGATGCATTGCCTCACTTGGGAAGCACAAGGGGTCAGGGAGTTCCCTTTCTGAGTCAAAGAAAGGGTTGATCGATGCACCTGGAAAATCGGGTCACTCCCACCCGAATATAGCGCTTTTTGGACTGGCTTAAAAAATGGCACACCATGAGATTATATCCCGCACCTGGCTCAGAGGGTCCTACACCCACAGAGTCTCGCTGATTGCTAGCACAGCAGTCTGAGATCAAACTGCAAGGTGGCAGCGAGGCTGGGGGAGGGGCACCCGCCATTACCCAGGCTTGCTTAGGTAAACAAAGCAGCCAGGAAGCTCGAACTGGGTGGAGCCCACCACAGCTCAAGGAGGCCTGCCTGCCTCTGTAGGCTCCACATCTGGGGGAAGGGCACAGACAAACAAAAAGACAGAAGTAACCTCTGCAGACTTAAATGTCCCTGTCTGACAGCTTTGAAGAGAGCAGTGGTTCTCCCAGCATGCAGCTGGAGATCTGAGAATGGGCAGACTGCCTTATCAAGTGGGTCCCTGACCCCTGACCCCCAAGCAGCCTAACTGGGAGGCACTCCCCAGCAGGGGCACACTGACACCTCACACGGCCGGGTATTCCAACAGACCTGCAGCTAAGGGTCCTGTCTGTTAGAAGGAAAACTAACAAACAGAAAGGACATCCACACCAAAAACCCATTTGTACATCATCATCATCGAAGACCAAAAGTAGATAAAACCACAAAGATGGGGAAAAAACAACAGAAAAACTGGAAACTCTAAAACACAGAATGCGTCTCCTCCTCCAAAGGAACGCAGTTCCCCACCAGCAACGGAACAAAGCTGGATGGAGTATGATTTTGACGAGCTAAGAGAAGAAGGTTTCAGACAATCAAATTACTCTGAGCTATGGGAGGACATTCAAACCAAAGTCAAAGAAGTTGAAAACTTTGAAAAAAATTTAGAAGCACGTATAACTAGAATAACCAATAGGGAGAAGTGCTTAAAGGAGCTGATGGAGCTGAAAACCAAGGCTCGAGAACTACGTAAAGAATGCAGAAGCCTCAGGAGCTGATGCAATCAACTGGAAGAAAGGGTATCAGCGATGGAAGATGAAATGAATGAAATGAAGCGAGAAGGGAAGTTTAGAGAAAAAAGAATAAAAAGAAATGAGCAAAGCCTCCAAGAAATATGGGACTATGTGAAAAGACCAAATCTACGTCTGATTGGTGTACCTGAAAGTGATGGGGAGAAGGGAACCAAGTTGGAAAACACTCTGCAGGATATTATCCAGGAGAACTTCCCCAATCTAGCAAGGCAGGCCAACGTTCAGATTCAGGAAATACAGAGAATGCCACAAAGATACTCCTCGAGAAGAGCAACTCAAAGACACATAATTGTCAGATTCACCAAAGTTGAAATGAAGGAAAAAATGTTAAGGGCAGCCAGAGAGAACGGTCAGGTTACCCTCAAAGGGAAGCCCATCAGACTAATAGCGGATCTCTCGGCAGAAACCCTACAAGCCAGAAGAGAGTGGGGGACAATATTCAACATTCTTAAAGAAAAGAATTTTCAACCCAGAATTTCATATCCAGCCAAACAAAGCTTCATAAGTGAAGGAGAAATAAAATACTTTACAGACAAGCAAATGCTGAGAGATTTTGTCACCAGCAGGCCTGCCCTAAAAGAGCTCATGAAGGAAGCACTAAACATGGAGAGGAACAACCAGTACCAGCCCCTGCAAAATCATGCCAAAATGTAAAGACCATCGAGACTAGGAAGAAACTGCATCAACTAACGAGCAAAATCACCAGCTAACATCATAATGACAGGACCAAATTCACACATAACAATATTAACTCTAAATGTACATGGACTAAATGCTCCAATTAAAAGACACAGACTGGCAAATTGGATAAAGAGTCAAGACACATCAGTGTGCTGTATTCAGGAAACCCATCTCATGTGCAGAGACACATATAGGCTCAAAATAAAGGGATGGAGGAAGATCTACCAAGCAAATGGAAAACAAAAAAAGGCAGGGGTTGCAATCCTAGTCTCTGATAAAACAGACTTTAAACCAACAAAGATCCAAAGAGACAAAGAAGACCATTACATAATGGTAAAGGGATCAATTCAACAAGAAGAGCTAACTATCCTAAATCTATATGCACCCAATACAGGAGCACCCAGATTCATAAAGCAAGTCCTGAGTGACCTACAAAGAGACTTAGACTCCCACACATTAATAATGGGAGACTTTCACACCCCACTGTCAACATTAGACAGATCAATGAGACAGAAAGTCAACAAGGATACCCAGGAATTGAACTCAGCTCTGCACCAAGTGGACCTAATAGACATCTTCAGAACTCTCCACCCCAAATCAACGGAATATACATTTTTTTCAACACCACACCACACCTATTCCAAAATTGACCACATACTTGGAAGTAAAGCTCTCCTCAGCAAATGTAAAAGAACAGAGATTATAACAAACTATCTCTCAGACCACAGTGCAATCAAACTAGAACTCAGGATTAAGAATCTCACTCAAAACCACTCAACTACATGGAAACTGAACAACCTGCTCCTGAATGACTACTGGATATTTAACGCTATGAAGGCAGAAATAAAGATGTTCTTTGAAACCAACAAGAAAAAAGACACAACATACCAGAATCTCTGGGACACATTCAAAGCAGTGTGTAGAGGGAAATTTATAGCACTAAATGCCCACAAGAGAAATCAGGAAAGATCAAAAATTGACACCCTAACATCACAATTAAAAGAACTAGAAAAGCAAGAGCAGAAACATTCAAAAGCTAGCAGAAGGCAAGAAATAACTAAAATCAGAGCAGAACTGAAGGAAATAGAGACACAAAAAACCCTTCAAAAAATTAATGAATCCAGGAGCTGGTTTTTTTTAAAGGATCAACAAAATTGATAGACCACTAGCAAGACTAATAAAGAAGAAAAGAGAGAAGAATCAAATAGACACAATAAAAAATGATAAAGGGGATATCACCACTGATCCCACAGAAATGCAAACTACCATCAGAGAATACTACAAACACCTCTATGCAAATAAACTAGAAAATCCAGAAGAAATGGATAAATCCCTTGACACATACACTCTCCCAAGACTAAACCAGGAAGGAGTTGAATCTCTGAATAGACCAATAACAGGATCTGAAATTGTGGCAATAATCAATAGCTTACCAACAAAAAGAGTCCGGGACCAGATGGATTCACAGCCAAATTCTACCAGAGGTACAAGGAGGAACTGGTACCATTCCTTCTGAAACTATTCCAATCAATAGAAAAAGAGGGAATCCTCCCTAACTCATTTTATGAGGCCAGTATCATTCTGATACCAAAGCCAGGCAGAGACACAACCAAAAAAGAGAATTTTAGACCAATATCCTTGATGAACATTGATGCAAAAATCCTCAATAAAATACTGTCAAAACGAATCCAGCAGCACATCAAAAAGCTTATCAACCATGATCAAGTGGGCTTCATCCCTGGGATGCAAGGCTGGTTCAATATACACAAATCAATAAATGTAATCCAGCATATAAACAGAGCCAAAGACAAAAAACCACATGATTATCTCAATAGATGCAGAAAAAGCCTTTGACAAAATTCAACAACGCTTCATGCTAAAATCTCTCAATAAATTAGGTATTGATGGGACACATTTCAAAATAATAAGAGCTATCTATGACAAACCTACAGCCAATATCATACTGAATGGGCAAAAACTGGAAGCATTCCCTTTGAAAACTGGCACAAGAGAGGGATGCCCTCTCTCACCACTCCTATTCAACATAGGGTTGGAAGTTCTGACCGGGGCAACTAGGCAGGAGAAGGAAATAAAGGGTATTCAATTACGAAAAGAGGAAGTCAAATTGTCACTGTTTGCAGACAACATGATTGTATATCTAGAAAACCCCATTGTCTCAGCCCAAAATCTCCTTAAGCTGATAAGCAATTTCAGCAAAGTCTCAGGATACAAAATCAATGTACAAAAATCACAAGCATTCTTATACACCAACAACAGACAAACAGAGAGCCAAATCATGAGTTAATTCCCATTCACAATTGCTTCAAAGAGAATAAAATACCTAGGAATCCAACTTACAAAGGATGTGAAGGAACTCTTCAAGGAGAACTACAAACCACTGCGCAAGGAAATAAAAGAGGATACAAACAAATGGAAGAACATTCCATGCTCATGGGTAGGAAGAATCAATATCATGAAAATGGCCATATTGCCCAAGGTAATTTACAGATTCAATGCCATCCCCATCAAGCTACCAATGACTTTCTTCACACAATTGGAAAAATCTACTTTAAAGTTCATGTGGAACCAAAAAAGAGCCTGCATCACCAAGTCAATCCTAGGCCAAAAGAACAAAGCTGGAGGCATCACACTACCTGACTTCAAACTATACTGCAAGGCTACAGTAACCAAAACAGCATGGTACTGGTACCAAAACAGAGATATAGATCAATGGAACAGAACAGAGCCCTCAGAATTAACGCCACATATCTACAACTGTCTGATCTTTGACAAACCTGACAAAAACAAGCAATGGGGAAAGGATTCCCTATTTAATAAATGCTGCTGGGAAAACTGGCTAGCCATATGTAGAAAGCTGAAACTGGATCCCTTCCTTACACCTTATACAAAAATTAATTCAAGATGTATTAAACACTTAAATGTTCAACCTAAAACCATAAAAACCCTAGAAGAAAACATAGGCATTACCATTCAGGACATAGGCATGGGCAAGGACTTCATGTCTAAAACACCAAAAGCAATGGCAACAAAAGACAAAATTGACAAAGGGGATCTAATTAAACTAAGGAGCTTCAGCACAGCCAAAGAAACTACCATCAGAGTGAACAGGCAACCTACAAAATGGGAGAAAATTTTCACAACCTACTCATCTGACAAAGGGCTAATATCCAGAATGTACAATGAACTCAAACAAATTTACAAGAAAAAAACAAAGAACCCCATCAAAAAGTGGGCGAAGGACATGAACATACATTTCTCAAAAGAAGACATTTATGCAGCCAAAAAACACATGAAAAAATGCTCATCATCACTGGCCATCAGAGAAATGCAAATCAAAACCACAATGAGATACCATCTCACACCAGTTGGAATGGCAATCATTAAAAAGACAGGAAACAACACATGCTGGAGACGATGTGGAGAAATAGGAACACTTTTACACTGTTGGTGGGACTGTAAACTAGTTCAACCATTAGGGAAGTCAGTGTGGTGATTCCTCAGGGATCTAGGACTAGAAATACCATTTGACCCAGCCATCCCATTACTGGGTATATACCAAAAGGACTATAAATCATGCTGCTATGAAGACACATGCACATGTATGTTTATTGCAGCATTCTTCACAATAGCAAAGACTTGGAACCAACCCAAATGTCCAACAATGATAGACTGGATTAAGAAAATGTGGCACATATACACCATGGAATACTATGCAGCCATAAAAAATGATGAGTTCATGTCCTTTGTAGGGACATGGATGAAATTGGAAATCATTCTCAGTAAACTATCGCAAGAACAAAAAACCAAACACCGCATATTCTCACTCATAGGTGGGAATTGAGCAATGAGATCACATGGACACAGGAAGGGGAACATCACACTCTGGGGAATGTTGTGAGGTGGGGGGAGGGGGGAGGGATACCATTGGGAGATATACCTAATGCTAGAAGACGAATTAGTGGGTGCAGCCAACCAGCATGGCACAAGTATACATATGTAACTAACCTGCACAATGTGCACATGAACCCTAAAACTTAAAGAATAATAATAATAATAAAAAGTAGACAGACGCATTCTCACAAACTACTTTGTGATGGGTGTACTCAACTCAAAGTTAAAACTTTCCTTTGATACAGCAGTTTTGAAACACTCTTCTTGTTGAATTTACAAGTGGATATTAGGGCAGCATTGAGGATTTCGTTGGAAACGGGAATATCTTCACATAAAACTTGATAGAAGCATTCTCAGAAACTTATTTGTGATGTGTGCATTCAGCTCACAGGGTTGAAACTTTCTTTTGATAGAGCAGATTGGAAACGCTCTTTTTGGAGAATTTGCAAGTGGATATTTGGACAGCTTTGAGGCCTTCGCTGGAAACGGGTATATCTTCACATAAAAACTAGACAGGAGCATTCTCAGAAACTGCTTTGTGATGCTTGCAATCAACTCACAGAGTTGAACATTCCTTTTCATAGAGCAGTTTTGAAACACTCTTTTTGTAGAATCTATAAGTGGAAACTTGGAGCGCTTTGAAGCCTATGGTGAAACAGGAAATATCTTTCCATAAAAACTAGACAGAAGAATTCTCAGAAACTTCCTCATGATGTGTGTACTTAACTCACAGAGTTGAACTTTTCTTTTGATAGTGAATTTTTGAAACACTCTTTTTGCAGAGTCTGCAAGAGGATATTTGGATAGCTTTAAGGCTTTGTTTGGAAAAGGGAATACCTTCACATAAAAACCAAACAGAAGCATTCTCAGAAACTTCTTTGTGCTGCTTGCATTCAAATCACAGATTCGAACATTCCGTTTCATAGAACAGTTTTGAAACACTTTTTTTTGTAGAATCTGCAAGTGGACATTTAGTGCGATTTGAGATCTATGTTGAAAAAGGAAATATCTTCACATAAAAAGAAGACAGAAGAATTCTCAGAAACTTATTTGCAATGTGCATACTCAACTCACAGAGTTAAACCTATCATTTGATACAGCAGTTATGAAAGACTCTTCTTATAGAATTTACAAGTGGATATTTGGACAGCATTTGGATTTCGTTGGAAACAGGAATGTCTTCACATAAAATTGACAGAATCATTCTCAGAAACTTCTTTGTGATGTGGGCATTCAACTCACAGAGTTGAAATTTTCTTTTGATCGTAGAATTTGCAAGTGGATATTTGGACAGCTTTGATGCCTTCTCTGGAAACGGGTATATATTCACATAAAAACAAGACAGAAACATTCTCAGAAATTTCTTTGTGATGCTTACATTCAACTCACAGACTTGAACATTCCTTTTCATGGAGCTGTTATGAAACACTCTTTTTGTAGAATCTGTAAGTGGAAACTTGGTGCTCTTTGAAGCCTATGGTGAAAAAGGAAATCTCTTCCCATATAAACTAGACAGAAGCATTCTCAGAAACTTCTTCGTGATGTGTGTACTCAACTCACAGAGTTGAACCTTTGTTTTGATAGAGCAGTTTTGAAACACTCATTTTGTTAAAATCTGCAAGTGGATATGTGGATAGCTTTGAAGATTTCATTGGAAATGGGAATATTTTCACATAAAAACTAGACAGAAGCATTCTCAGAAACTTCTTTGTGACGTTTGCATTCATCTCGCAGTTGAACATTCCCCTTCATTGAGCATTTTTGAAACACTCTTTTTGTAGATTCTGGAAGTGGACATTTGGAGTGCCTTGAGGCCTATGGTGAAAAAGGAAATATCTTCACATAAACACTACACAGAAGCATTCTCAGGAACTTCTTTGTGAGACTTGCATTCAACTCACACTGTTGAACATGGGTTTTCATAGAGCAGTTTTGAAACACTCTTTTTGTAGTATCTGGAAGAGGACATTTGGAGCGCTTTGGCGCCTGTGGTAAAAAAGGAAATATCATCACATAAAAACTAGAGAGAAGCATTCTCAGAAACTACTTTGCAATGTGTGTACTCAACTCATAGGGTTGAACTTTTCTTTTGATACAGCAATTTTGAAACACTCTTTTTGTAGAATTTGCAAGTGGATATTTGGATAGCTTTGAGGATTTCGTTGGAAACGGGAATATCTTCACAAAAAACTAGACTGAAGCATACTCAGAAACTTCTTTGTGATGCTTGAATTCAACTCACAGGGTTCAACATTCCTTTTCATAGAGCAGTTTTGAAACACTCTTTTTGTAGAATCTGTAAGTGGAATCTTGGATCACTTTGAGGTCTAGGTGAAAAAGGAAATATCTTCCCATGAAAACTACACAGAAGAATTCTCAGAAACTTCTCTGTGATGTGTGTACTCAACTCACAGAGTTGAGCTATTCTTTTGATAGAGCAGTTTTGATACACTCTTTTGGTTAAAATCTGCAAGTGGATATGTGGATAGCTTTGAGAATTTCATTAGAAACGGGATTACCTTCACATAAAAACTAGACAGAAGGATTCTCAGAAACATCTCTGTGATGTTTGCATTCTTCTCACAGAGTTGAACATTCCCTTTCGGTGAGCAGTTTTGAAACACTCTTTTTGTAGTTTCACTAAGTGGACATTTGGAGCGCTTTGAGGCATAGGGTGAAAAAGGAAATATCTTCACATAAAAACTATACAGAAGCATTCTCAGAAACTTCTTTGTGATATGTGTACTCAACTCACAGAGTTGAACCTTTCTTTTGATATAGCAATTTTGAAACACTCTTTTTGTAGAATCTGCAAGTGGACATTTGGATAGCTTTGTTGGATAGCTTTTGTTGGAAACAGGAATATCTTCACATAAAACTAGACAGAAGCATTCTCAGAAACTTCTTGTGATGTTTGCATTCAACTCACAGAGTTGAACATTCCTTTTCATAGAGCAGTTATGAAACACTCTTTTAGTAGAATCAGCAAGTGGAGATTTTGTGCGATATGAGACCTATGGTGAAAAAGGTAATATCTTCACATAAAAACTAGACAGAAGCATTCTCAGAAACTATTTTTGATGTGTGTTCTCAAATCACAGAGTTACACCTTTCCTTATATAGAGCAGATTTGAAACACTCTTCTTGTAGAATTTACAAGAGGATATTTGGACAGCATTGAGGATTTCGTTGAAAATGGGAATATCTTCGCATAAAACTGGACAGAAGCATTCCCAGAAACCTCTTGTGATGTTTGCATTCAACTCACAAAGTGGAACGTTACTTTTCATAGAGCAGTTTTGAAACACTCTTTTTGTAGAATCTATAAGGGGAAACTTGGAACGCTTTGAGGCCCATGGTGAAACAGGAAATATCTTCCCATAAAAACTAGACGGAAGAATTCTCAGAAACTTCCTTTTGATGGGTGTACTCAACTCACAGAGTTGAACTTTTCTTTTGATAGAGCAGAGTTGAAACACTCTTTTTGTCAAAATCTGCAAGTGGAAATATGGATACCTTTGAGAATTTCATTGGAAACTGGATTATCTTCACATAAAAACTAGACAGAAGCATTCTCAGAAACTTCTTTGTGATGTTTGCATTAATCTCACAGAGTTGAACATTACCTTTCAGTGAGCAGATTTGAAACCCTCTTTTTGTAGTTTCTGGAAGTGGACATTTGGAGTGCTTTTGAGGCCTATGGTGAAAAAGAAAATATCTTCACATAAAAACTAGACAGAAGCATTCTCAGAAACTTCTTTCTGATATGTGTACTCAACTCACAGAGTTGAACCTTTAATTTGATACCGCAGTTTTGAAACACTCTTTTTGTAGAATCTGCAAGTGGATATTTGTATAGCTTTGAGGCTTTCGTTGGAAACGGGAATATCTTCACATAAAAACTAGACAGAAGCATTCTAAGAAACTTCTTTGTGATGCTTGCATTCAACTCACAGATTTGAACATTCGTTTTCATAGAGCAGTTTTGAAACACTCTTTTTATAGGATCTGCAAGTGGACATTTGGAGCGCTTTTAGACCTATCGTGAAAAAGGAAATATCTTCACATAAAAAGTAGACAGAAGCATTCTCAGAAACTGCTTTGTGATGTGTGTACCCAACTCACAGAGTTAAACCTTTCCTTTGATACGGCAGTTTTGAAACACTCTTCTTGGAGAATTTACAAGTGGACATTAGGACAGCATTGAGGATTTCATTGGAAACGGGAATATCTTCAAATAAAAATAGACAGAACCATTCTCAGAAACTTCTTTGTGATGTGTGCATTCAACCCACACAGTTGAAACTTTCTTTAGATAGAGCAGATTGGAAACTCTCTTTTTGCAGAATTTGCAAGTGGATATTTGGACAGCTTTGAGGCCTTCGCTGGAAATGGTATATTTTCATGTAAAAACTACACAGAAGCATTCTCAGAAACTTCTTTGTGATGGATGCATTCAACTCACAGAGTTGAATATTCATTTTAATAGAGCAGTTTTGAAACACTCTTTTTGTATGATCTGTAAGCGGAAACTTGGAGTGCTTTGAGGCCTATGGTTAAAAAGGAAATATCTTGCCATAAAAACTAGAGACAAGAATTCCCAGAAACTTCTTTGAGATGTGTGTACTCAACTCACAGAGTTAAACTTTTCTTTTGATAGAGCAGTTTTGAAACACTCTTTTTATAGAATCTGTAAGTGGATATTTGGATAGCTTTGAGGATTTCATTGGAAACGGGTATATCTTCACAAAAATAATAGAAGCATTCTCTGAAACTTCTTAGTGATGTTTGCATTCATCTCACAGAGTTGAACATTCCGTATCATAGAATAGTTTTGAAACACTTTTTGAAGTATCTGGAAGTGGACATTTCAAGCGCTTTGAGGCCTATGGGGAAAAAGGAAATATTTTCACATGAAAGCTAGACAGAAGCATTCTCAGAAACTTCTTTGTGATGTGTGTACTCAATTCACAGATTTGAAAATTTCTTTTGATACAGCAGTTTAGAAACACTCTTCTTGTATAAATTACAAGTGAATGTTGGACAGCATTGAGGATTTTGTTGGAAACAGGAATACCTTCAGATAAAAACCAGACTGAAGCATTCTCAGAAACTACTTTCTTCAACTCACAGAGTTGAACATTCCCTTTCATAGGGAACTTTTGAAAGACTTTATTTTTAGTATCTGGAAGTGGACATTTGGAGTGCTTTGAGGCCTATCGTGAAAAAAGAAACACCTTCTCATAAAAATTAGACAGAAGCATTCTCAGAAACTTCTTTATGATGAGTTTACTCAACTCTCAGAGTTGAACCTTTCTTTTGATACAGCACTTCTGAAACCCTCTTTTTGTAGAATCTGCAAGTGGATATTTGGATAGCTTTGAGGCTTTCTTTGGAAACGGGAATATCTTCACATAAAAACTAGACAGAAGCATTCTCAGAAACTTCTTTGTGATGCTTTCATTCAACTCACGGAGCTGAACATTCCTTTTCATAGAGCAGTTTTGTAACACTCTTTTTGTAGTATCTGCAAGTGGAAACTTGGTGGACTTAGAAGTCTATGGTGAAAAAAGAAATATCTTCCCATAAAAACTAGACAGAAGAATTCTCAGAAACTTCTTTGTGATGTGTGTACTCAACTCACAGAGTTGAACTTTTCTTTTGATAGAGCAGTTTTGAGACACTCTTTTTGTACAATCTGCAAGTGGATATTTGGGTAGCTTTGAGGATTTTGTTGGAAACGGTATATCTTCACATAAAAACTAGAAAGAAGCATTATCAGAAACTTCTTTGTGATGTTTCTATTCAACTCACAGAGTTGAACGCTCCCTTTCATAGAGCAGTTTTGAAGCACTCTTTTTGTATTATCTGGAAGTGGACATTTGGAGCGCTTTGAGGCCTGTGGTAAAAAGAATTATCTTCACGTAAAAACTAGATAGAAGCATTCTCAGAAACACCTTTGTGATGTGTGTACTGAACCCACCGAGTTGAAGCTTTCTTTTGATACAGCAGTTTTGAATCACTCTTTTTGTAGAATCTGCAAGTGGATATTTGGATAGCTTTGTGGTTTTGTTGGAAACGGGAATAGCTTCACACAAAAACTTCACAGAAGCATTCTGAGAAACTTCTTTCTGATGTGTGTACTCAACTCACAGAGTTGAATTTTTCTTTTGATACGCAAATTTTGAAACACTCTTTTTGTAGAATCTGCAAGTGGATATTTGGATACCTTTGAGGCTTTCATTGGAAACGGGAATATCTTCACATAAAACTAGACGGAAGCATTCTCAGAAACTTCTTGTGATGTTTGCATTCAACTCACAGAGTTGAACATTCCTTTTCATAGAGCAGTTATGAAACACTCTTTTAGTAGAATCAGCAAGTGGAGATTTTGTGCGATATGAGACCTATGGTGAAAAAGGTAATATCTTCACATAAAAACTAGACAGAAGCATTCTCAGAAACTACTTTTTGATGTGTGTTCTCAAATCACAGAGTTACACCTTTCCTTATATAGAGCAGATTTGAAACACTCTTCTTGTAGAATTTACAAGAGGATATTTGGACAGCATTGAGGATTTCGTTGAAAATGGGAATATCTTCGCATAAAACTGGACAGAAGCATTCCCAGAAACCTCTTGTGATGTTTGCATTCAACTCACAAAGTGGAACGTTACTTTTCATAGAGCAGTTTTGAAACACTCTTTTTGTAGAATCTATAAGGGGAAACTTGGAACGCTTTGAGGCCCATGGTGAAACAGGAAATATCTTCCCATAAAAACTAGACGGAAGAATTCTCAGAAACTTCCTTTTGATGGGTGTACTCAACTCACAGAGTTGAACTTTTCTTTTGATAGAGCAGAGTTGAGACACTCTTTTTGTCAAAATCTGCAAGTGGAAATATGGATACCTTTGAGAATTTCATTGGAAACTGGATTACCTTCACATAAAAACTAGACAGAAGCATTCTCAGAAACTTCTTTGTGATGTTTGCATTCATCTCACAGAGTTGAACATTCCGTATCATAGAATAGTTTTGAAACACTTTTTGAAGTATCTGGAAGTGGACATTTCAAGCGCTTTGAGGCCTATGGGGAAAAAGGAAATATTTTCACATGAAAGCTAGACAGAAGCATTCTCAGAAACTTCTTTGTGATGTGTGTACTCAATTCACAGATTTGAAAATTTCTTTTGATACAGCAGTTTAGAAACACTCTTCTTGTATAAATTACAAGTGAATGTTGGACAGCATTGAGGATTTTGTTGGAAACAGGAATACCTTCAGATAAAAACCAGACTGAAGCATTCTCAGAAACTACTTTCTTCAACTCACAGAGTTGAACATTCCCTTTCATAGGGAACTTTTGAAAGACTTTATTTTTAGTATCTGGAAGTGGACATTTGGAGTGCTTTGAGGCCTATCGTGAAAAAAGAAACACCTTCTCATAAAAATTAGACAGAAGCATTCTCAGAAACTTCTTTATGATGAGTTTACTCAACTCTCAGAGTTGAACCTTTCTTTTGATACAGCACTTCTGAAACCCTCTTTTTGTAGAATCTGCAAGTGGATATTTGGATAGCTTTGAGGCTTTCTTTGGAAACGGGAATATCTTCACATAAAAACTAGACAGAAGCATTCTCAGAAACTTCTTTGTGATGCTTTCATTCAACTCACGGAGCTGAACATTCCTTTTCATAGAGCAGTTTTGTAACACTCTTTTTGTAGTATCTGCAAGTGGAAACTTGGTGGACTTAGAAGTCTATGGTGAAAAAAGAAATATCTTCCCATAAAAACTAGACAGAAGAATTCTCAGAAACTTCTTTGTGATGTGTGTACTCAACTCACAGAGTTGAACTTTTCTTTTGATAGAGCAGTTTTGAGACACTCTTTTTGTACAATCTGCAAGTGGATATTTGGGTAGCTTTGAGGATTTTGTTGGAAACGGTATATCTTCACATAAAAACTAGAAAGAAGCATTATCAGAAACTTCTTTGTGATGTTTCTATTCAACTCACAGAGTTGAACGCTCCCTTTCATAGAGCAGTTTTGAAGCACTCTTTTTGTATTATCTGGAAGTGGACATTTGGAGCGCTTTGAGGCCTGTGGTAAAAAGAATTATCTTCACGTAAAAACTAGATAGAAGCATTCTCAGAAACACCTTTGTGATGTGTGTACTGAACCCACCGAGTTGAAGCTTTCTTTTGATACAGCAGTTTTGAATCACTCTTTTTGTAGAATCTGCAAGTGGATATTTGGATAGCTTTGTGGTTTTGTTGGAAACGGGAATAGCTTCACACAAAAACTTCACAGAAGCATTCTGAGAAACTTCTTTCTGATGTGTGTACTCAACTCACAGAGTTGAATTTTTCTTTTGATACGCAAATTTTGAAACACTCTTTTTGTAGAATCTGCAAGTGGATATTTGGATACCTTTGAGGCTTTCATTGGAAACGGGAATATCTTCACATAAAAACTAGACAAAAGCGTTCTCAGAAACTTCTTTGTGATGATTGCATTCAACTCACAGAGTTGAACATTCCTTTTCATAGAATAGTTTTGAAATACACTTTTTGTAGAATCTGCAAGTGGCCATTTGGTGTGATTTGAGACCTATGGTGAAAAAGGAAATATCTTCACATAAAAACTAGACAGAAGCATTCTCAGAAACTACTTTGTGATGTGTGTACTCAATTCACAGAGTTAAACATTTTTCTTTGATACAGCAGTTTTTAAACCCTCTTCTTGTAGAATTTACAAGTGGATGTTAGGACAGCATTGAGGATTTCGTTGGAAATGGGAAGACTTTCAGATAAAAACCAGACTGAAGAATTCTCAGAAACTACTTTGTGAGGTTTGCATTCAACTCTCAGAATTGAAAATTCCCTTTCATGGAGAAGTTTTGAAACACTCTTTTTTTAGAATCTGCAAGTGGATATTTGGATAGCTTTGAGGATTTCGTTGGAAACGGGAATATCTTCATATAAAATCTAGACAAGCATTCTCAGAAACATCTCTATGATGTTTGCATTCAAGTCAAAGAGTTGAACATTCCCTTTCATAGAGCAGGGTTGAAACACTGATTTTGTAGTATCTGGAACTGGACATTTGGAGCACTTTGTGGCCTATGGTGAAAAAGGAAATATCTTTCCATAAAAACTAGACACAAGCATTCTCAGAAACTACATTGTGATGTGCGTACTCAACTCGCAGAGTTAAACCTTTCCTTTGGTACAGCAGTTTTGAAACACTCTTCTTGTAGTATTTACAAGTGGATATTAGGACAGCTTTGAGGATTTCGTTGGAAACGGGAATATCTTCACATAAAACTAGACAGAAGCATTCTCAGAAACTTATTTCTGGTGTGTGCATTCAAATCACAGTCTTGAAACTTTCTTTTGATAAAGCAGATTGGAAAAACTCTTTTGTTGTATCTGTAAGTGGACATTTGGAACGATTTGAGATCCTTGGTGGAAAAGGAATTATCCTCACATAACAAATAGGCAGAAAAATTCTTAGAAATTTCTTTGTGATGTGTGTACTCAACTCACAGAGATAAACCTTTCCTTTGATACAGCAGTTTTGAAAAATTCTTCATGCAGAATCTGCAAGTGGACATTTGGAGCGATTTGAGACCTATGGTTGAAAAGTAAATATCTTCACATAAAAAGTAGACAGAAGAATTCTTACAAATTACATTGTGATGTGTGTACTCAAGTGACAGAGTTAAACCTTTCCTTTGATACAGCAGTTTTGAAACACTCTTCTAGTGGAATTTACAAGTGGATATTAACACAGCACTGAGGATTTCATTGGAAACAGGAATATCGTCTCATAAAACTAGACAGAAGCATTCTCAGAAACTTCTTTGTGATGTGTGCATTCAACTCACAGAGTTGAAACATTCTTTTGATGAAGCAGATTGGAAACACTCTTTTTGTAGAACGTGCAAGTGGATATTTTGACTGCTTGGAAGTTTTCGCTGGAAACGGGTTGATCTTCACATAAAAACAAGACAGAAGCATTCTCAGAAACTTCTATGTGATGCTTGCATTCAACTCACAGAGTTGAACATTCCTTTTCATTGAGCAGTTTTGAAATACTCTTTTTGCAGGATCTGTAAGTTGAAACTTGGAGCGCTTTGAGGCCTATGATGAAAAAGGAGATATCTTCCCATAAAAGCTAGACACAAGAATTCTAAGAAACTTCTTTTGGATGTGCATACTCAACTCACTGAGTTGAACTTTTCTTTTGATAGAGCAGTTTTGAGAAACTCTTTTTGTAGAATCTCCAAGTCAACATTTGGTGCGATTTGAGACCTATGGTGAAAAAGGAAATATCTTCACATAAAAAGTAGACAGAAGCATTCTCAGAAACTAATTTGTGATTTGTGTACTCAACTCACGGATTTAAACCTTTCCTTTGTTGGAGCACTTTTGAAACACACTTCTTGTAGAATTTACATGTCGATATTTAGACAGCATTGGCGTTTTTGTTGGAAAAGGGAATATCCTCACATAAAACTGGACAGAAGCATTCTCAGGAACTTCTTTGTGATGTGTGCATTCAACTCACAGAGTTGAAACTTTCCTTTGATAGAGCAGATTGGAAAGACTCTTTTTGTCGAATTTGCAAGTGGATATTTGGACAGCTTTAAGGACTTCACTGGAAACGGGTATATCTTCACATAAAAACTAGACAGAAGCACTCTCAGAAACTTCTTTGTGATGCTTGCATTCAACTCACAGAGTTGAACATTCCTTTTCATAGAGCAGTTTTGAAAAACAGTTTTTGTAGAATCTGTAAATGGAAACTTTGAGTGCTTTGAGGCCTATGGTGAAAAAGGAAATATCTTCCCATAATAACTAGACAGAAGAATTCTCAGAAACTTCGTTGTGATGTGTGCACTCAACTCACAGAATTGAACTTTTCAAACACTCTTTTTGTAGATCTGCAAGTGGATATTTGGAAAGCTTTGAGGCCTATGGTGGAAAAGGAAATATCTTCCCTCAAAAACTAGACAGAAGCATTCTGAGAAATTAGTTGGTGATGTGTGTACCCAACTGACAGAGTTGAACCTTTCTTTTGATAGAGTGGTTTTGAAACCCTCTTTTTGAAGAATCTGCAAGTTGATATTTGGACACCTTTGAAGATTTTGGTGGAAACGGGAATATCTTCATATAAAATCTAGACAGAAGCAAACTCAGAAACATCTCGATGATGTTAGCATTTAAGTCACAGAGTTGCACATTCACTTTCACAAAGCAGATTTGAAACATTGTTTTTGTAGTATCTGTATGTGGACATTTTGAGATCTTCGTGGCCTACGGTGAAAAATGAAATATCTTCCCATAAAAAGTACACAGAAGCATTCTCAGAAACTAGTTTGTGATGTGTTTACTGAACTAACAGAATTGAACATTTCTTTTGATAGAGCAGTTTTGAAACACTCTTCTTGTAGGATCTACATGGGGATATTTGGAGATCTTTGGGGATTTCGTTGGAAACGGGAATAACTTCATATAAAATCTAGACAGCAGCATTCTCAGAAACATCCCTATGATGTTTGCATTCAAGTCACAGAGTTGCACATTCGCTTTCCTAGAGCAGGTTTGAAACAATGTTTTTGTAGTATCTGTATCTGGACATTTGGGCGATTTGTGTCCTCTGTTGAAAAAGAAATATATTCCCATAAAAACTATACAGAAGCATTCTCAGAAACTAGTTTGTGATGTGTCTACTCAACTAACAGAGGTGAACCTTTCTTTTGAGAGATTAGTTTTGAAACACTCTTTTTGAAGAATCTGCAAGTGGATATTTGGATAGTTTTGAGGATTTCATTGTAAACGGGAATATGTTCATATAAAATCTAGACAGAAGCATTCTCAGAAACATCTCTATGATGTTTGCATTCAAGTCACAGAGTTGCACATTCGCTTTCACAGAGCAGGCTTGAAACACTGTTTTTGTAGTATTCGTATCTGGATATTTGTAGCGCTTTGTGGCGTATGGTGAAAAAGGAAATATCTTCCCACCAAAACTAAATAGAAGCATTCTCAGAAATTAGTTTGTGATGTGTGTACCCAACTGACAGAGTTGAACCTTTCTTTTGATAGAGTAGTTTTGAAAAACTCTTTTTGAGGAATCTGCAAGTGGATATTTGGACACCTTTGAGGATTTCGTTGGAAACGGGAATATCTTCAGATAAAATCTAGACAGAAGCATTCTCAGAAACATCTCTATGATGTTTGCATTTAAGTCACAGAGTTGCACATCCGCTTTCACAGAGCAGGTTTGAAACACTGTTTTTGTAGTATCTGTATGTGGACATTTTGAGATCTCCGTGGCCTATGGTGAAAAATGAAATATCTTCCCATAATTACTACAGAGGAGCATTCTCAGAAACTAGTTTGTGATGTTTGTACTCAACTAACAAAGTTGAACCTTTCATTTGATAGAGAAGTTTTGAAACACTCTTTTTGTAGAATCTGCAAGGGGAAATTTGGAGAGTTTTGGGGATTTCGTTGGAAACGTGAATATCTTCATATAAAATCTAGACAGAAGCATTCTCAGAAACATCCCTATGATGTTTGCATTCAAGTCACAGAGTGGCACATTCGCTTTCATACAGCAGGTTTGAAACAATGTTTTGTAGTACCTCTATCTGGACATTTGGAGCTCTTTGTGGCCACTATTGAAAAAGGAAATATATTCCCATAAAAACTAAACAGAAGCATTCTTAGAAACTAGTTTGTGATGAGTGTACTCCACTAAGAGAGTTGAACCTTTCTTTTGATACAGCAGTTTTGAAACACTCTTTTTAAAGAATCTGCAAGTGGATATTTGGATACATTTGAGGATTTCGTTGGAAACGGGAATATCTTCATTCAAAATCTAGACAGAAGAATTCTCAGAAACATCTCTATGATGTTTGCATTCAAGTCACAGAGTTACACATACGCTTTCATAGAGCAGGTTTGAAACCCTGTTTTTCTGCTATCTGTAAGTGGATATTGGGAGCACTTTGAGGCCAAAGGTGAAAAAGGAAATATGTTCCATAAAAAACTAAACAGACGCATTCTCAGAAACTAGTTTGTGATGAGTGTACTCAGCTAACAGAGTTGAGCCTTTCTTTTCATAGAGCAGTTTGGAAACACTCTTTTTGTAGAATCTGCAAGTGAATATTTGGACACTTTGAGGATTTCGTTGGAAACAGGAATATCTTCATGTAAAATCTAGACAGAAGCATTCTCAGAACCATACCTATGATGTTTGCATTCAATTCACAGAGTTGCACATTCGCTTTCACAGAGCAGGCTTGAAACACTGTTTTTGAAGCATTCGTATCTGGATATTTTTAGCGCTTTGTGGCGTATGGTGAAAAAGGAAATATCTTCCCATGAAAACTACACAGAAGTATTCTCAGAAACTAGTTTGTGATGTGTGTATTCAAATAACATAGCTGACCCATTCTTTTGATAGAGTCGTTTTGAAACACTCTTTTTGAAGAATCTGCAAGTGGATATTTGGACACCTTGGAGGATTTCGTTGGAAACGGGAATATTTTCATATAAAATCTAGACAGAAGAATTCTCAGAAACATCTCTTTGATGTTTGCATTCCAGTCACATAGTTGAACATTCGCTTTCATAGAGCAGGTTTGAAACACTGTTTTTGTTGTATGTGTTTATGGACATTTGGAGCGCTTTGTGGCCTATGGTGAAAAAGGAAATATCTTCCCACCAAAATTAATAGAAGCATTCTCAGAAATTAGTTTGGATGTGTGTACTCAACTGACAGAGTTGAACTTTTCTTTTGAAAGAGTAGATTTGAAACACTCTTTTTGAAGAATCTGCAAGTGGATATTTGGACACCTTTGAGGATTTTGTTGGAAACGGGTATATCTTAGGATAAAATCTAGACAGAAGCATTCTCAGAATCATCTCTATGATGTTTGCATTTAAGTTACAGAGTTGCACATCTGCTTTCACAGAGCTGGTTTGAAACACTGTTTTTGTAGTATCTGTATGTGGACATTTTGAGAGCTTCGTGGCCTATGGTGAAAAATGAAATATCTTCCCATAACTACTACAGAGAAGCATTCTCAGAAACTAGTTTGTGATGTTTGTACTCAACTAACAAAGTTGAACCGTTCATTTGATAGAGCAGTTTTGAAACACTCTTTTTCTAGAATATGCAAGGGGATATTTGGAGAGCTTTGGGGATTTTGCTGGAAACGTGAATATCTTCATATAAAATCTAGACAGAAGCATTCTCAGAAACCTCCCTATGATCTTTGCATTCAAGTCACAGGGTGGCACATTCGCTTTCAAAGAGCAGGTTCAAAACAATGTTTTTGTAGTATCTCTACCTGGACATTTGGAGCACTTTGTGGCCATTTTTAAAAAGGGAAATATATTCCCATAAAAATTACACAGAAGGATTCTCAGAAACTAGTTTGTGATGAGTGTACTCATCTAAGAGAGTTGAACTTTTCTTTTGATACAGCACTTTGGAAACATCTTTTTGTAGAATCTACAAGTGGATATTTGGATAGCTCTAACGATTTCGTTGGAAACGGGAATAACTCCATATAAAATCTAGAAAGAAGCACTTTCAGAAACTACTTTATGATATCTGCATTGAAGTTACAGAGTTGAACATTTGCTTTCTTAGAGCAGGTTTGAAACCCTCATTTTGTGGAATCTGCAAGAGGATATTTGGATAGCTTTGAGGATTTCGTTGGAAATGGGATTACATATAAAAAGTACACAGTAGCATTCTCAGAAGCTTCTTCAGGATGTTTGCTTTTAAGTCACAGAGTTGAACATACCCTTTCATAGAGCAGGTTTGAAACACTCTTTCTGTAGTATCTGGAAGTGAACATTTCGAGCACTTTGAGGCCTATTGTGAAAAAGGAATATCGTCGCATAAAAACTAGACAGAAGCATTCGCAGAAACTTCTTTGTGATGTGTGTCCTCAACTAACAGAGCTGAACGTCTCTTTTGATGGAGCAGTTTGGAAACACGCTTTTTGTAGAATCTGCAAGTGGATACTTGGATAGCCTTGTGGATTTCGTTGGAAACGGGAATATCTTCATATAAAATGTAGACAGAAACATTCTCAGAAGTCACAGAGTTGAACATTCCCATTCTTAGAGCAGGTTTGAAACACTCTTTTTGTGGATCTGCAAGAGGATATTTGGATAGATTTGAGGATTTTGTTGGAAACGGGATTACAGATAAAAAGTAGACAGCAGCATTCTCAGAAGCTCCTTTGTGATGTTTGCTTTTAAGTCACAGAGTTGAACATTCCCTTTCATAGAGCAGGTTTGAAAAACACTTTCTGTAGTATCTGGAAGTGGACCTTTCGAGCGCCTTGAGGACTATGGTGAAAAAGGAAATATCTTCCCTTAAAAACTAGACAGAAGCATTCTCAGAAACTTGTTTGTGATGTGTGTACTGAACTAAGAGAGATGAACTTTCCGTTTGACAGCGGAGTTTTCAAACAATTTTTGTATAATCTGCAAGTGGATATTTGCATAGCTTTGGGGAATTCGTTGGAAACGGGAATATCTTCATATAAACTCAGGACCGAAGCATTCTCAAAAACAGCTTTCTCATGTCTGCATTCAAGTCTGGATTTGGACACTTTGAGCACCTTGACACCTATGGTGAAGGAGGAAATATCTTCCCAGAAAAACGAGACAGAAGCATTCTCAGAAACTTCCTTGTGATGTGTGTCCTCCACTAAGTGTGTGAAACCATTCTTTTTACAGAGCAGTTTTGAAACAATCTTTTTGTAGAATGTGCTGCTGGATATTTAGATAGCTTTTAGGATTTCATTGGAAACGGGAATATCTTCATATAAAATCTAGACAGAAGAATTCTCAGAAACTTCTTTGTGCATTTAAGTCACAGAGTTGAACAGTCTCTTTCATAGAGCAGGTTTGAAATACTCTTTCTGTATATCTTGAAGTGGACATTTCGAGCGCTTTCTGGCCTATGGTGAAAAAGGAAATATCTTCCCATAAAAACTAGGCAGAAGCATTCGCAGAAACTTGTTTGTGATGTGTGTCCTCAACGGAGCTGACATTTCTTTTGACAGAGCAGTTTGGAAAAACGCTTTTTGTAGAATCTGCAATTGGATATTAGGATAGCTTTGGGGTTTTCGTTGGAAACGTGAATATCTTCATATGAAATGTAGACAGAAGCATTCTCAGAAACTCCTTTGTGATGTCTGCATTCAAGTCACAGAGTTGAACATTCCCTTTCATAGAGCAGGTTTGAAACACTCTTTCTGTAGTATCTGGAAGTGAACATTTCGAGCACTTTGAGGCCTATTGTGAAAAAGGAATATCGTCGCATAAAAACTAGACAGAAGCATTCGCAGAAACTTCTTTGTGATGTGTGTCCTCAACTAACAGAGCTGAACGTTTCTTTTGATGGAGCAGTTTGGAAACACGCTTTTTGTAGAATCTGCAAGTGGATACTTGGATAGCCTTGTGGATTTCGTTGGAAACGGGAATATCTTCATATAAAATGTAGACAGAAACATTCTCAGAAACTGCTTTGTGATGTCTGCATTCAAGTCACAGAGTTGAACATTCCCTTTCATAGAGCAGCTTTGAAACACTCTTTTTGTTGTATCTGGATTTGGACATTTGGAGCGCTTTGATGCCTACCGTGAAAAAAGAAATATCTTCCCATAAAAACTAGACAGAAGAATTCTCTGAAACTTCTTTGGGGTGTATGTACTCAAGTAACAGAGGTGAACCTTTCTATTGATAGAGCAGTTTTGAAACACTCTTTTTGTGGAATCTGTATGTGGATATTTGGATTGCTTTAACGATATCGTTGGAAACAGGAATATCTTCCTATAAAATCTAGGCAGAAGAATTCTCAGAAACTTCTTTGTGATGTGTGTCCTCAACTAAGAGAGGTCAACCTGTCTTTTGATGCAGCAGTGTGGAAACACTCTTTTTGTAGAATCTGTACTTGGATATATGGATAGCTCTAACGATTTCGTTGGAAACGGGAATATCTTCATATAAAATCTAGACAGAAGCTTTCTCAGAAACTTCTTCGCGATGTGTGTCCTCAGATGACACAATTCAACATTTCTTTTGATACAGCAGTTTGGAAACACTTTTTTTGTAGAATCTGCAGGTGGATATTTGGATAGATGTAAGGATTTCGTTGGAAACGGGAATATCTTCATATAAAACCTAGACACAAGCACTCTCAGAAACTACTCTGTGATATCTGCATTCAAATCACAGAGTTGAACATTCCCTTTCTTAGAGCAGGTTTGAAACACTCTTTTTGTGGAATCTGCAAGAGGATATTTGGATAGCTTTGAGGATTTCGTTGGAAACGGGATTACATCTAAAAATACACAGCAGCATTCTCAGAAGCTTCTTCGTGATGTTTGCTTTTAAGTCACAGAGTTGAACATTCCCTTTCATAGAGCAGGTTTGAAACACTCTTTCTGTAGTATCTGGAAGTGGACATTTCGAGCACTTTGAGGCCTATTGTGAAAAAGGAAATATCTTCCCATTAAAACCAGACAAAAGCGTTCGCAGAAACTTGTGTGTGATGTGTGTCTTCAACTAACAGAGCTGAACATTTCGTTTGATGGAGCAGTTTGGAAACACGCTTTTTGTAGAATCTGCAAGTGGATATTTGGATAGCTTTGTGGATTTCGTTGGAAACGGGAATATCTTCACATAAAATGTAGACAGAAGCATTCTCAGAAACTGCTTTGTGATGTCTGCATTCAAGTCACAGAGTTGAACATTCCCTTTCATAGTGCAGCTTTGAAACACTCTTTTTGTTGTATCTGGATTTGGACATTTGGAGCGCTTTGATGCCTACCGTGAAAAAAGAAATATCTTCCCAGAAAAACTAGACAGAAGAATTCTCTGAAACTTCTTTGGGGTGTATGTACTCAAGTAACAGAGGTGAACCTTTCTATTGATAGAGCAGTTTTGAAACACTCTTTTTGTGGAATCTGTATGTGGATATTTGGATTGCTTTAACGATAACATTGGAAACAGGAATATCTTCCTATAAAATCTAGGCAGAAGCATTCTCAGAAACTTCTCTGTGATGTGTGTCCTCAACTAAGAGAGTTCAACCTGTCTTTTGATGCAGCAGTTTGGAAACACACTTTTTGTAGAATCTGTAAGTGGATATATGGATAGGTCTAACGATTTCATTGGAAACGGGAATATCTTCATATAAAATGTAGACAGAAGCATTCTCAGTAACTTCTTCGTGATGTGTGTCCTCAGATGACAGAATTCAACATTTCTTTTGATACAGCAGTTTGGAAACACTTCTTTTGTAGAATCTGCAGGTGGATATTTGGATAGCTGTAAGGATGTCGTTGGAAACGGGGATATCTTCATATAAAACCTATACACAAGCACTCTCAGAAACTACTCTGTGATATCTGCATTCAAATCACAGAGTTGAACATTCCCTTTCTTAGAGCAGGTTTGAAACACTCTTTTTGTGGAATCTGCAAGAGGATATTTGGATAGCTTTGAGGATTTCGTTGGAAACGGGATTATATCTAAAAAGTACACAGCAGCATTCTCAGATGCTTCTTCGTGATGTTTGCTTTTAAGTCACAGAGTTGTACATTACCTTTCATAGAGCAGGTTTGAAACACTCTTTCTGTAGTATCTGGAAGTGGACATTTCGAGCACTTTGAGGCCTATTGTGAAAAAGGAAATATCTTCCCATAAAAACTAGACAGAAGCGTTCGCAGAAACTTGTGTGTGATGTGTGTCCTCAACTAACAGAGCTGAACATTTCGTTTGATGGAGCAGTTTGGAAACACGCTTTTCGTAGAATCTGCAAGTGGATATTTGGATAGCTTTGTGGATTTCGTTGGAAACGGGAATATCTTCATATAAAATGTAAACAGAAAGATTCTCAGAAACTGCTTTGTGATGTCTGCATTCAAGTCACAGAGTTGAACATTCCCTTTCATAGTGCAGCTTTGAAACACTCTTTTTGTTGTATCTGGATTTGGACATTTGGAGCACTTTGATGCCTACCGTGAAAAAAGAAATATCTTCCCATAAAAACTAGACAGAAGAATTCTCTGAAACTTCTTTGTGGTGTATGTACTCAAGTAACAGAGGTGAACCTTTCTATTGATAGAGCAGTTTTGAAACACTCTTTTTGTGGAATCTGTATGTGGATATTTGGATTGCTTTAACGATATCGTTGGAAACAGGAATATCTTCCTATAAAATCTAGGCAGAAGAATTCTCAGAAACTTCTTTGTGATGTGTGTCCTCAACTAAGAGAGTTCAACCTGTCTTTTGATGCAGCAGTGTGGAAACACTCTTTTTGTAGAATCTGTAATTGGATATATGGATAGCTCTAACGATTTCGTTGGAAACGGGAATATCTTCATATAAAATCTAGACAGAAGCTTTCTCAGAAACTTCTTCGCGATGTGTGTCCTCAGATGACACAATTCAACATTTCCTTTGATACAGCAGTTTGGAAACACTTTTTTTGTAGAATCTGCAGGTGGATATTTGGATAGATGTAAGGATTTCGTTGGAAACGGGAATATCTTCATATAAAACCTAGACACAAGCACTCTCAGAAACTACTCTGTGATATCTGCATTCAAATCACAGAGTTGAACATTCCCTTTCTTAGAGCAGGTTTGAAACACTCTTTTTGTGGAATCTGCAAGAGGATATTTGGATAGCTTTGAGGATTTCGTTGGAAACGGGATTACATCTAAAAATACACAGCAGCATTCTCAGAAGCTTCTTCGTGATGTTTGCTTTTAAGTCACAGAGTTGAACATTCCCTTTCATAGAGCAGGTTTGAAACACTCTTTCTGTAGTATCTGGAAGTGGACATTTCGAGCACTTTGAGGCCTATTGTGAAAAAGGAAATATCTTCCCATTAAAACCAGACAAAAGGGTTCGCAGAAACTTGTGTGTGATGTGTGTCCTCAACTAACAGAGCTGAACATTTCGTTTGATGGAGCAGTGTGGAAACACGCTTTTTGTAGAATCTGCAAGTGGATATTTGGATAGCTTTGTGGATTTCGTTGGAAACGGGAATATCTTCACATAAAATGTAGACAGAAGCATTCTCAGAAACTGCTTTGTGATGTCTGCATTCAAGTCACAGAGTTGAACATTCCCTTTCATAGTGCAGCTTTGAAACACTCTTTTTGTTGTATCTGGATTTGGACATTTGGAGCGCTTTGATGCCTACCGTGAAAAAACAAATATCTTCCCATAAAAACTAGACAGAAGAATTCTCTGAAACTTCTTTGTGGTGTATGTACTCAAGTAACAGAGGTGAACCTTTCTATTGATAGAGCAGTTTTGAAACAGTCTTTTTGTGGAATCTGTATGTGGATATTTGGATTGCATTAACGAGATCGTTGGAAACAGGAATATCTTCCTATAAAATCTAGGCAGAAGAATTCTCAGAAACTTCTTTGTGATGTGTGTCCTCAACTAAGAGAGTTCAACCTGTCTTTTGATGCAGCAGTGTGGAAACACTCTTTTTGTAGAATCTGTACTTGGATATATGGATAGCTCTAACGATTTCGTTGGAAACAGGAATATCTTCATATAAAATCTAGACAGAAGCTTTCTCAGAAACTTCTTCGTGATGTGTGTCCTCAGATGACACAATTAAACATTTCTTTTGATACAGCAGTTTGGAAACACTTTTTTTGTAGAATCTGAAGGTGGATATTTGGATAGATGTAAGGATTTCGTTGGAAACGGGAATATCTTCATATAAAACCTAGACACAAGGACTCTCAGAAACTACTCTGTGATATCTGCATTCAAATCACATAGTTGAACATTCCCTTTCTTAGAGCAGGTTTGAAACACTCTTTTTGTGGAATCTGCAAGAGGATATTTGGATAGCTTTGAGGATTTCGTTGGAAACGGGATTACATCTAAAAATACACAGCAGCATTCTCAGACGGTTCTTCGTGATGTTTGCTTTTAAGTCACAGAGTTGAACATTCCCTTTCATAGAGCAGGTTTGAAACATTCTTTCTGTAGTATCTGGAAGTGGACATTTCGAGCACTTTGAGGCCTATTGTGAAAAAGGAAATATCTTCCCATAAAAACTAGACAGAAGTGTTCGCAGAAACTTGTGTGTGATGTGTGTCCTCAACTAACAGAGCTGAACATTTCGTTTGATGGAGCAGTTTGGAAACATGCTTTTTGTAGAATCTGCAAGTGGATATTTGGATAGCTTTGTGGATTTCGTTGGAAACGGGAATATCTTCATATAAAATGTACACAGAAAGATTCTCAGAAACTGCTTTGTGATGTCTGCATTCAAGTCACAGAGTTGAACATTCCCTTTCATAGAGCAGCTTTGAAACACTCTTTTTGTTGTATCTGGATTTGGACATTTGGAGCGCTTTGATGCCTACCGTGAAAAAAGAAATATCTTCCCATAAAAACTAGACAGAAGAATTCTCTGAAACTTCTTTGTGGTGTATGTACTCAAGTAACAGAGGTGAACCTTTCTATTGATAGAGCAGTTTTGAAACACTCTTTTTGTGGAATCTGTATGTGGATATTTGGATTGCTTTAACGATATCGTTGGAAACAGGAATATCTTCCTATAATATCTAGGCAGAAGCATTCTCAGAAACTTCTTTGTGATGTGTGTCCTCAATTAAGAGAGTTCAACCTGTCTTTTGATGCAGCAGTGTGGAAACACTCCTTTTGTAGAATCTGTAAGTGGATATATGGATAGCTCTAACGATTTCGTTGGAAACGGGAATATCTTCAAATAAAATCTAGACAGAAGCATTCTCAGAAACTTCTTCCTGATGTGTGTCCTCAGATGACAGAATTCAACATTTCTTTTGATACAGCAGTATGGAAACACTTTTTTTGTAGAATCTCCAAGTGGATATTTGGATAGCTGTAAAGACTTCGTTGGAAACGGGAATATCTTCATATAAAACCTAGACACAATCACTCTCAGAAACTACTCTGTGATATCTGCATTCAAATCACAGAGTTGAACATTCCGTTTCTTAGAGCAGGTTTGAAACACTCTTTTTGTGCAATCTGCAAGAGGATATTGGGATAGCTTTAAGGATTTCGTTGGAAACGGGATTACATCATCTAAAAAGTACACAGCAGCATTCTCAGAGGGTTCTTCGTGATGTTTGCTTTTAAGTCACAGGGTTGAACATTCCCTTTCATAGAGCAGGTTTGAAACACTCTTTCTGTAGTATCTGGAAGTGGACATTTCGAGCTCTTTGAGGCCTATTGTGAAAAAGGAAATATCTTCCCATAAAAACTAGACAGAATCGTTCGCAGAAACTTGTGTGTGATGTGTGTCCTCAACTAACAGAGCTGAACATTTCGTTTGATGGAGCAGTTTGGAAACATACTTTTTGTAGAATCTGCAAGTGGATATTTGGATAGCTTTGTGGATTTCGTTGGAAACGGGTATATATTCATATAAAATGTAAACAGAACGATTCTCAGAAACTGCTTTGTGATGTCTGCATTCAAGTCACAGAGTTGAACATTCCCTTTCATAGTGCAGCTTTGAAACACTCTTTTTGTTGTATCTGGATTTGGACATTTGGAGCGCTTTGATGCCTACTGTGAAAAAAGAAATATCTTCCCATAAAAACTAGACAGAAGAATTCTCTGAAACTTCTTTGTGGTGTATGTACTCAAGTAAAAGAGGTGAACCTTTCTATTGATAGAGCAGTTTTGAAACACTCTTTTTGTGGAATCTGTATGTGGATATTTGGATTGCTTTAACGATATCGTTGGAAACAGGAATATCTTCCTATAAAATCTAGGCAGAAGCATTCTCAGAAACTTCTTTGTGATGTGTGTCCTCAACTAAGAGAGTTCAACCTGTCTTTTGATGCAGCAGTGTGGAAACACTCTTTTTGTAGAATCTGTAAGTGGATATATGGATAGCTCTAACGATTTCGTTGGAAACGGGAATATCTTCATATAAAATCCAGACGGAAGCATTCTCAGAAACTTCTTCGTGATGTGTGTCCTCAGAGGAGAGAATTCAACATTTCTTTTGATACAGCAGTTCGGAAACACTTTTTTTGTAGAATCTGCAGGTGGATATTTGGATAGATGTAAGGATTTCATTGGAAACAGGAACATCTTCATATGAAACCTAGACACAAGCACTCTCAGAAACTACTCTGTGATATCTGCATTCAAATCACAAGGTTGAACATTCCCTTTCTTAGAGCAGGTTTGAAACACTCTTTTTGTGGAATCTGCAAGAGGATATTTGGATAGCTTTGAGGATTTCGTTGGAAGCGGGATTACATATAAAAAGTACACAGCAGCATTCTCAGATGCTTCCTCCTGATGTTTGCTTTTAAGTCACAGGGTTGAACATTCCCTTTCATACAGCAGGTTTGAAACACTCTTTCTGTAGTATCTGGAAGTGGACATTTCGAGCACTTTGAGGCCTATTGTGAAAAAGGAAATATCTTCCCATAAAAACTAGACAGAAGCGTTCGCCGAAACTTGTGTGTGATGTGTGTCCTCAACTAACAGAGCTGAACATTTCGTTTGATGGAGCAGTTTGGAAACATGCTTTTTGAAGAATCTGCAAGTGGATATTTGGATAGCTTTGTGGATTTCGTTGGAAACGGGAATATCTTCATATAAACTGTAGACAGAAAGATTCTCAGAAACTGCTTTGTAATGTCTGCATTCAAGTCACAGAGTTGAACATTCCCTTTCATAGTGCAGCTTTGAAACACTCTTTTTGTTGTATCTGGATTTGGACATTTGGAGCGCTTTGATGCCTACCGTGAAAAAAGAAATATCTTCCCATAAAAACTAGACAGAAGAATTCTCTGAAACTTCTTTGTGGTGTATGTACTCAAGTAACAGAGGTGAACCTTTCTATTGATAGAGCAGTTTTGAAACACTCTTTTTGTGGAATCTGTATGTGGATATTTGGATTGCTTTAACGATATCGTTGGAAACAGGAATATCTTCCTATAAAATCTAGGCAGAAGCATTCTCAGAAACTTCTTTGTGATGTGTGTCCTCAACTAAGAGAGTTCAACCAGTCTTTTGATGCAGCAGTTTGGAAACACTCTTTTTGTAGAATCTGTAAGTGCATATATGGATACCTCTAACGATTTCGTTGGAAACGGGAATATCTTCATATAAAATCTAGACAGAAGCATTCTCAGAACTTCTTCGTGATGTGTGTCCTCAGATAACACAATTCAACATTTCTTTTGATACAGCAGTTTGGAAACACTTTTTTTGTAGAATCTGCAAGTGGATATTTGGATAGCTGTAAGGATTTCATTGGAAACGGGAATATGTTCATATAAAACCTAGACACAAGCACTCTCAGAAACTACTCTGTGATATCTGCATTCAAATCACAGAGTTGAACATTCCCTTTCTTAGAGCAGGTTTGAAACACTCTTTTTGTGGAATCTGCAAGAAGATATTTGGATAGCTTTGAGGATTTCGTTGGAAACGGGATTACATATAAAAATTACACAGCAGCATTCTCAGAAGGTTCTTTGTGATGTTTGCTTTTAAGTCACAGGGATGAACATTCCCTTTCATAGAGCAAGTTTGAAACACTCTTTCTGTAGTATCTGGAAGTGGACATTTCGAGCACTTTGAGGCCTAATGTGAAAAAGGAAATATCTTCCCATAAAAACTAGACAGAAGCGTTCGCAGAAACTTGTGTGTGATGTGTGTCCTCAACTAATAGAGCTGAACATTTCGTTTGATGGAGCAGTTTGGAAACACGCTTTTTGTAGAATCTGCAAGTGGATATTTGGATAGCTTTGGGGTTTTCGTTGGAAACGTGAATATCTTCATATAAAATGAAGACAGAAATATTCTCAGAAACTGCTTTGTGATGTCTGCATTCAAGTCACAGAGTTGAACATTCACTTTCACAGTGCAGCTTTGAAACACTCTTTTTGTTGTATCTGGATTTGGATAATTGGAGCGCTTTGATGCCTACCGTGAAAAAAGAAATATCTTCCCAGAAAAACTAGACAGAAGAATTCTCTGAAACTTCTTTGTGGTATATGTACTCAAGTAACAGAGGTGAACCTTTCTATTGATAGAGCAGTTTTGAAACACTCTTTTTGTGGAATCTGTATGTGGATATATGGATTGCTTTAACGATATCGTTGGAAACAGGAATATCTTCCTATAAAATCTAGGCAGAAGCATTCTCAGAAACTTCTTTGTGATGTGTGTCCTCAACTAAGAGAGTTCAACCTGTCTTTTGATGCAGCAGTTTGGAAACACTCTATTTGTAGAATCTGTAAGTGGATATATGGATAGCTCTAACGATTTCGTTGGAAACGGGAATATCTTCATATAAAATCTAGACAGAAGCATTCTCAGAAACGTCTTCGTGATGTGTGTCCTCAGATGACAGAATTCAACATTTCTTTTGATACAGCAGTTTGGAAACACTTTTTTTGTAGAATCTGCAGGTGGATATTTGGATAGCTGTAAGGATATCGTTATAAACGGGAATATCTTCATATAAAACCTAGACAGAAGCACTCTCAGAAACTACTCTGTGATATCTGCATTCAAATCACAGAGTTGAACATTCCCTTTCTTAGAGCAGGTTTGAAACACTCTTTTTCTGGAATCTGCAAGAGGATATTTGGATAGCTTTGAGGATTTTGTTGGAAACGGGATTACATCTAAAAATTTCACAGCAGCATTCTCAGAAGCTTCTTCGTGAGGTTTGCTTTTAAGTCACAGAGTTGTACATTCCCTTTCATAGAGCAGGTTTGAAACACTCTTTCTGTAGTATCTGGAAGTGGACATTTCGAGCGCTTTGAGGCCTATAGTGAAAAAGGAAATATCTTCCCATAAAAACTAGACAGAAGCGTTCGCAGAAACTTGTGTGTGATGTGTGTCCTCAACTAACAGAGCTGAACATTTCGTTTGATGGAGCAGTTTGGAAACACGCTTTTTGTAGAATCTGCAAGTGGATATTTGGATAGCTTTGTGGATTTCGTTGGAAACGGGAATATCTTCATATAAAATGTAGACAGAAGCATTCTCAGAAACTGCTTTGTGATGTCTGCATTCAAGTCACAGAGTTGAACATTCCCTTTCATAGAGCAGCTTTGAAACACTCTTTTTGTTGTATCTGGATTTGGACATTTGGAGAGCTTTGATGCCTACCGTGAAAAAAGAAATATCTTCCCATAAAAACTAGACAGAAGAAGTCTCTGAAACTTCTTTGGGGTTTATGTACTCAAGTAACAGAGATGAACCTTTCTATTGATAGAGCAGTTTTGAAACACTCTTTTTGTGGAATCTGTACGTGGATATTGGGATTGCTTTAACAATATCGTTGGAAACAGGAATATCTTCCTATAAAATCTAGGCAGAAGCATTCTCAGAAACTTCTTTGTGATGTGTGTCCTCAACTAAGAGAGTTCAACCTGTCTTTTGATGCAGCAGTGTGGAAACACTCTTTTTGTAGAATCTGTAAGTGGATATATGGATAGCTCTAACGATTTCGTTGGAAACGGGAATATCTTCATATAAAATCCAGACGGAAGCATTCTCAGAAACTTCTTCGTGATGTGTGTCCTCAGATGAGAGAATTCAACATTTCTTTTGATACAGCAGTTCGGAAACACTTTTTTTGTAGAATCTGCAGGTGGTTATTTGGATAGATGTAAGGATTTCATTGGAAACAGGAACATCTTCATATGAAACCTAGACACAAGCACTCTCAGAAACTACTCTGTGATATCTGCATTCAAATCACAGAGTTGAACATTCCCTTTCTTAGAGCAGGTTTGAAACACTCTTTTTGTGGAATCTGCAAGAGGATATTTGGATAGCTTTGAGGATTTCGTTGGAAGCGGGATTACATAAAAAAAGTACACAGCAGCATTCTCAGATGCTTCCTCCTGATGTTTGCTTTTAAGTCACAGGGTTGAACATTCCCTTTCATAGAGCAGGTTTGAAACACTCTTTCTGTAGTATCTGGAAGTGGACATTTCGAGCACTTTGAGGCCTATTGTGAAAAAGGAAATATCTTCCCATAAAAACTAGACAGAAGCGTTCGCAGAAACTTGTGTGTGATGTGTGTCCTCAACTAACAGAGCTGAACATTTCGTTTGATGGAGCAGTTTGGAAACACGCTTTTTGTAGAATCTGCAAGTGGATATTTGGATAGCTTTGGGGTTTTCGTTGGAAACGGCAATATCTTCATATAAAATGAAGACAGAAATATTCTCAGAAACTGCTTTGTGATGTCTGCATTCAGGTCACAGAGTTGAACATTCACTTTCACAGTGCAGCTTTGAAACACTCTTTTTGTTGTATCTGGATTTGGATATTTGGAGCGCTTTGATGCCTACCGTGAAAAAAGAAATATCTTCCCATAAAAACTAGACAGAAGAATTCTCTGAAACTTCTTTGGGGTGTATGTACTCAAGTAACAGAGGTGAACCTTTCTATTGATAGAGCAGTTTTGAAACACTCTTTTTGTGGAATCTGTATGTGGATATTTGGATTGCTTTAACGATATCGTTGGAAACAGGAATATCTTCCTATAAAATCTAGGCAGAAGCATTCTCAGAAACTTCTTTGTGATGTGTGTCCTCAACTAAGAGAGTTCAACCTGTCTTTTGATGCAGCAGTTTGGAAACACTCTATTTGTAGAATCTGTAAGTGGATATATGGATAGCTCTAACGATTTCGTTGGAAACGGGTATATCTTCATATAAAATCCAGACAGAAGCATTCTCAGAAACTTCTTCGTGATGTGTGTCCTCAGATGAGAGAATTCAACATTTCTTTTGATACAGCAGTTTGGAAACACTTTTTTTGTAGAGTCTGCAAGTGGATATTTGGATAGCTGTAAGGATTTCGTTGGAAACGGGAATATCTTCATATGAAACCTAGACACAAGCACTCTCAGAAACTACTCTGTGATATCTGCATTCAAATCACAGAGTTGAACATTCCCTTTCTTAGAGCAGGTTTGAAACACTCTTTTTGTGGAATCTGCAAGAAGATTTTTGGATAGCTTTGAGGACTTCGTTGGAAACGGGATTACATATAAAAATTACACAGAAGCATTCTCAGAAGGTTCTTTGTGATGTTTGCTTTTAAGTCACAGGGTTGAACATTCCCTTTCATAGAGCAGGTTTGAAACACTCTTTCTGTAGTATCTGGAAGTGGACATTTCGAGCACTTTGAGGCCTATTGTGAAAAAGGAAATATCTTCCCATAAAAACTAGACAGAAGCGTTCGCAGAAACTTGTGTGTGATGTGTGTCCTCAACTAACAGAGCTGAACATTTCGTTTGATGGAGCAGGTTGGAAACACGGTTTTTGTAGAATCTGCAAGTGGATATTTGGATAGCTTTGTGGATTTCGTTGGAAACGGGAATATCCTCATATAAAATGTAGACAGAAAGATTCTCAGAAACTGCTTTGTCATGTGTGCATTCAAGTCACAGAGTTGAACATTCCCTTTCATAGAGCAGCTTTGAAACACTCTTTTTGTTGTATCTGGATTTGGACATTTGGAGCGCTTTGATGCCTACCGTGAAAAAAGAAATATCTTCCCATAAAAACTAGACAGAAGAATTCTCTGAATCTTCTTTGGGATGTATGTACTCAAGTAACAGAGGTGAACCTTTCTATTGATAGAGCAGTTTTGAAACACTCTTTTTGTGGAATCTGTATGTGGATATTTGGATTGCTTTAACGATATCGTTGGAAACAGAAATATCTTCCTATACAATCTAGGCAGAAGCATTCCCAGAAACTTCTTCGTGATGTGTGTCCTCAGATGACACAATTCAACATTTCTTTTGATACAGCAGTTTGGAAACACTTTTTTTGTAGAATCTGCAAGTGGATATTTGGATAGCTGTAAGGATTTCGTTGCAAACGGGAATACCTTCATATAAAACATAGACACAAGCACTCTCAGAAACTACTCTGTGATATCTGCATTCAAATCACAGAGTTGAACTTTCCCTTTCTTAGAGCAGGTTTGAAACACTCTTTTTGTGGAATCTGCAAGAGGATATTTTGAAAGCTTTGAGGATTTCGTTGGAAGCGGGATTTCATATAAAATGTACACAGCATCATTCTCAGAAGCTTCTTCGTGATGTTTGCTTTTAAGTCACAGGGTTGAACATTCCCTTTCATAGAGCAGGTTTGAAACACTCTTTCTGTAGTATCTGGAAGTGGACATTTCGAGCGCTTTGAGGACTACTGTGAAAAAGGAAATATCTTCCCATAAAAACTAAACAGAAGCGTTCGCAGACACTTGTGTGGGATGTGTGTCCTCAACTAACAGAGCTGAACATTTCGTTTGATGGAGCAGGTTGGAAACACGGTTTTTGTAGAATCTGCAAGTGGATATTTGGATAGCTTTGTGGATTTCGTTGGAAACGGGAATATCTTCATATAAAATGTAGACAGAAACATTCTCAGAAACTGCTTTGTGATGTCTGCATTCTAGTCACAGAGTTGAACATTCCCTTTCATAGTGCAGCTTTGAAACACTCTTTTTGTTGTATCTGGATTCGGACATTTGGAGCGCTTTGATGCCTACCGTGAAAAAAGAAATATCTTCCCATAAAAACTAGACAGAAGAATTCTCTGAAACTTCTTTGGGGTGTATGTACTCAAGTAACAGAGGTGAACCTTTCTATTGATAGAGCAGTTTTGAAACACTCTTTTTGTGGAATCTGTATGTGGATATTTGGATTGCTTTAACGATATCGTTGGAAACAGGAATATCTTCCTATAAAATCTAGGCAGAAGCATTCTCAGAAACTTCTTTGTGATGTGTGTCCTCAACTAAGGGAGTTCAACCTGTCTTTTGATGCAGCAGTTTGGAAACACTCTTTTTGTAGGATCTGTAAGTGGATATACGGATAGCTCTAACGATTTCGTTGGAAACGGGAATATCTTCATATAAAATCTAGACAGAAGCATTCTCAGAAACTTCTTCGTGATGTGTGTCCTCAGATGACAGAATTCAACATTTCTTTTGATACAGCAGTTTGGAAACACTTTTTTTGTAGAATCTGCAAGTGGATATTTTGATAGCTGTAAGGATTTCGTTGGAAACGGGAATATCTTCATATAAAACCTAGACACAAGCACTCTCAGAAACAACTCTGTGATAGCTGCATTCAAATCACAGAGTTGAACATTCCCTTTCTTAGAGCAGGTTTGAAACACTCTTTTTGTGGAATCTGCAAGAGGATATTTGGATAGCTTTGAGGATTTCGTTGGAAACGGGATTACATCTAAAAAGTACACAGCAGCATTCTCAGAAGCTTCTTCGTGATGTTTGCTTTTAAGTCACACGGTTGAACATTCCCTTTCATAGAGCAGGTTTGGAATACTCTTTCTGTAGTATCTGGAAGTGGACATTTCGAGCGCTTTGAGGCCTATTGTGAAAAAGGAAATATCTTCCCATTAAAACTAGACAGAAGGGTTCGCAGAAACTTGTGTGTGATGTGTGTCCTCAACTAACAGAGCTGAACATTTCGTTTGATGGAGCAGTTTGGAAACATGCTTTTTGTAGAATCTGCAGGTGGATATTTGGATAGCTTTGTGGATTTCATTGGAAACGGGAATATCTTCATATAAAATGTAGACAGAAAGATTCTCAGAAACTGCTTTGTGATGTCTGCATTCAAATCACAGAGTTGAACATTCCCTTTCATAGAGCAGCTTTGAAACACTCTTTTTGTTGTATCTGGATTTGGACATTTGGAGCGCTTTGATGCCTACCGTGAAAAAAGAAATATCTTCCCATAAAAACTAGACAGAAGAATTCTCTGAAACTTCTTTTGGGTGTATGTACTCAAGTAACAGAGGTGAACCTTTCTATTGATAGAGCAGTTTTGTAACACTCTTTTTGTGGAATCTGTATGTGGATATTTGGATTGCTTTAACGATATAGTTGGAAACAGGAATATCTTCCTATAAAATCTAGGCAGAAGCATTCTCAGAAACTTCTTTGTGATGTGTGTCCTCAACTAAGAGAGTTCAACCTGTCTTTTGATGCAGCAGTTTGGAAACACTCTTTTTGTAGAATCTGTAAGTGGATATATGGATAGCTCTAACGATTTCATTGGAAACGGGAATATCTTCATATAAAATCTAGACAGAAGCATTCTCAGAAACTTCTTCGTGATGTGTGTCCTCAGATGACAGAATTCATCATTTCTTTTGATACAGCAGTTTGGAAACACTTTTTTTGTAGAATCTGCAGGTGGATATTTGGATAGCTGTATGGATATCGTTATAAACGGGAATATCTTCATATAAAACCTAGACACAAGCACTCTCAGAAACTACTCTGTGATATCCGCATTCAAATCACAGAGTTGAACATTCCCTTTCTTAGAGCAGGTTTGAAACACTCTTTTTGTGGAATCTGCAAGAGGATATTTGGATAGCTTTGAGGATTTCGTTGGAAACGGGATTACATCTTAAAAGTACACAGCAGCCTTCTCAGAAGCTTCTTCGTGATGCTTGCTTTTAAGTCACAGGGTTGAACATTCCCTTTCATAGAGCAGGTTTGGAACACTCTTTCTATAGTATCTGGAAGTGGACATTTCGAGCGCTTTGAGGCCTATTGTGAAAAAGGAAATATCTTCCCATAAAAACTAGACAGAAGCGTTCGCAGAAACTTGTGTGTGACGTGTGTCCTCAACTAACAGAGCTGAACATTTCGTTTGATGGAGCAGTTTGGAAACACGCTTTTTGTAGAATCTGCAAGTGGATATTTCGATAGCTTTGTGGATTCCGTTGGAAACGGGAATATCTTCATATAAAATATAGACAGAAAGATTCTCAGAAACTGCTTTGTGATGTCTGCATTCAAGTCACAGAGTTGAACATTCCCTTTCATAGAGCAGCTTTGAAACACTCTTTTTGTTGTATCTGGATTTGGACATTTGGAGCGCTTTGATGCCTACCGTGAAAAAAGAAATATCTTCCCATAAAAACTAGACAAAAGAATTCTCTGAATCTTCTTTGTGGTGTATGTACTCAAGTAACAGAGGTGAACCTTTCTATTGATAGAGCAGTTTTGAAACACTCTTTTTGTGGAATCTGTATGTGGATATTTGGATTGCTTTAACGATATCGTTGGAAACAGGAATATCTTCCTATACAATCTAGGCAGAAGCATTCTCAGAAACTTCTTCGTGATGTGTGTCCTCAGATGACACAATTCAACATTTCTTTTGATACAGCAGTTTGCAAACACTTTTTTTGTAGAATCTGCAAGTGGATATTTGGATAGCTGTAAGGATTTCGTTGCAAACGGGAATACCTTCATATAAAACCTAGACACAAGCACTCTCAGAAACTACTCTGTGATATCTGCATTCAAATCACAGAGTTGAACTTTCCCTTTCTTAGAGCAGGTTTGAAACACTCTTTTTGTGGAATCTGCAAGAGGATATTTGGAAAGCTTTGAGGATTTCGTTGGAAGCGGGATTACATATAAAATATACACAGCATCATTCTCAGAAGCTTCTTCGTGATGTTTGCTTTTAAGTCACAGGGTTGAACGTTCCCTTTCATAGAGCAGGTTTGAAACACTCTTTCTGTAGTATCTGGAAGTGGACATTTCGAGCGCTTTGAGGACTACTGTGAAAAAGGAAATATCTTCCCATAAAAACTACACAGAAGTGTTCGCAGAAACTTGTGTGTGATGTGTGTCCTCAACTAACAGAGCTGAACATTTCGTTTGATGGACCAGGTTGGAAACACGGTTTTTGTAGAATCTGCAAGTGGATATTTGGATAGCTTTGTGGATTTCGTTGGAAACGGGAATATCTTCATATAAAATGTAGACAGAAACATTCTCAGAAACAGCTTTGTGATGTCTGCATTCTAGTCACAGAGTTGAACATTCCCTTTCATAGAGCAGCTTTGAAACACTCTTTTTGTTGTATCTGGATTTGGACATTTGGAGCACTTTGATGCCTACCGTGAAAAAAGAAATATCTTCCCATAAAAACTAGACAGAAGAATTCTCTGAAACTTCTTTGTGGTGTATGTACTCAAGTAACAGAGGTAAACCTTTCTATTGATAGAGCAGTTTTGAAACACTCTTTTTGTGGAATCTGTATGTGGATATTTGGATTGCTTTAACGATATCGTTGGAAACAGGAATATCTTCCTATAAAATCTAGGCAGAAGCATTCTCAGAAACTTCTTTGTGATGTGTGTCCTCAACTAAGAGAGTTCAACCTGTCTTTTGATGCAGCAGTTTGGAAACACCCTTTTTGTAGAATCTGTAAGTGGATATACGGATAGCTCTAACGATTTCGTTGGAAACGGGAATATCTTCATATAAAATCTAGACAGAAGCATTCTCAGAAACTTCTTCGTGATGTGTGTCCTCAGATGACAGAATTCAACATTTCTTTTGATACAGCAGTTTGGAAACACTTCTTTTGTAGAATCTGCAAGTGGATATTTGGATAGCTGTAAGGATTTCGTTGGAAACAGGAATACCTTCATATAAAACCTAGACACAAGCACTCTCAGAAACTACTCTGTGATATCTGCATTCAAATCACAGAGTTGAACATTCCCTTTCTAAGAGCAGGTTTGAAACACTCTTTTTGTGGAATCTGCAAGAGGATATTAGGATAGCTTTGAGGATTTCGTTGGAAACGGGATTACATCATCTAAAAAGTACACAGCAGCATTCTCAGAAGCTACTTCATGATGTTTGCTTTTAAGTCACAGGGTTGAACATTCCCTTTCATAGAGCAGGCTTGAAACACTCTTTCTGTAGTATCTGGAAGTGGACATTTCGAGCGCTTTGAGGCCTATTGTGAAAAAGGAAATATCTTCCCATAAAAACTAGACAGAAGCGTTCGCAGAAACTTGTGTGTGATGTGCATCCTCAACTAACAGAGCTGAACATTTCGTTTGATGGAGCAGTTTGGAAACACGCTTTTTGTAGAATCTGCAAGTGGATATTTGGATAGCTTTGTGGATTTCGTTGGAAACGGGAATATCTTAATATAAAATGTAGACAGAAAGATTCTCAGAAACTGCTTTGTCATGTGTGCATACAAGTCACAGAGTTGAACATTCCCTTTCATAGAGCAGCTTTGAAACACTCTTTTTGTTGTATCTGGATTTGGAGATTTGGAGCGCTTTGATGCCTACCGTGAAAAAAGAAATATCTTCCCATAAAAACTAGACAGAAGAATTCTCTGAAACTTCTTGTGGTGTATGTACTCAAGTAACAGAGGTGAACCTTTCTATTGATAGAGCAGTTTTGAAACACTCTTTTTGAGGAATCTCTATGTGGATATTTGGATTGCTTTAACGACATCATTGGAAACAGGAATATCTTCCTATAAAATCTAGGCAGAAGCATTCTCAGAAACTTCTTTGTGATGTGTGTCCTCAACTAAGAGAGTTCAACCTGTCTTTTGACGCAGCAGTTTGGAAACACTCTTTTTGTAGGATCTGTAAATGGATATATGGATAGCTCTAACGATTTCGTTGGAAACGGGAATATCTGCATATAAAATCTAGACAGAAGCATTCTCAGAAACTTCTTCGTGATGTGTGTCCTCAGATGACACAATTCAACATTTCTTTTGATACAGCAGTTTGGAAGCACTTTTTTTGTAGAATCTGCAAGTGGTTATTTGGATAGCTGTAAGGATTTCATTGGAAACGGGAATATCTTCATGTAAAACCTAGACAAAAGCACTCTCAGAAACTAGTCTGTGAAATCTGCATTCAAATCACACAGTTGAACATTCCCTTTCTTAGAGCTGGTTTGAAACACTCTTTTTGTTGAATCTGCAAGAGGATATTTGGAAAGCTTTGAGGATTTCGTTGGAAGCGGGATTACATATAAAATGTACACAGCATCATTCTCAGAAGCTTCTTCGTGATGTTTGCTTTTAAGTCACAGGGTTGAACATTCCCTTTCATAGAGCAGGTTTGAAACACTCTTTCTGTAGTATCTGGAAGTGGACATTTCGAGCGCTTTGAGGCCTACTGTGAAAAAGGAAATATCTTCCCATAAAAACTAAACGGAAGCGTTCGCAGAAACTTGTGTGTGATGTGTGTCCTCAACTAACAGAGCTGAACATTTCGCTTGATGGAGCAGGTTGGAAACACGGTTTTTGTAGAATCTGCAAGTGGATATTTGGATAGCTTTGTGGATTTCATTGGAAACGGGAATATCTTCATATAAAATGTAGACAGAAACATTCTCAGAAACTGCTTTGTGATGTCTGCATTCTAGTCACAGAGTTGAACATTCCCTTTCATAGTGCAGCTTTGAAACACTCTTTTTGTTGTATCTGGATTTGGACATTTGGAGCGCTTTGATGCCTACTGTGAAAAAAGAAATATCTTCCCATAAAAACTAGACAGAAGAATTCTCTGAAACTTCTTTGTGGTGTATGTACTCAAGTAACAGAGGTGAACCTTTCTATTGATAGAGCAGTTTTGAAACACTCTTTTTGTGGAATCTGTATGTGGATATTTGGATTGCTTTAACGATATCGTTGGAAACAGGAATATCTTCCTATAAAATCTAGGCAGAAGCATTCTCAGAAACTTCTTTGTGATGTGTGTCCTCAACTAAGAGAGTTCAACCTGTCTTTTGATGCAGCAGTTTGGAAACACTCTTTTTGTAGAATCTGTAAGTGGATATACGGATAGCTCTAACGATTTCGTTGGAAACGGGAATATCTTCATATAAAATATAGACAGAAGCATTCTCAGAAACTTCTTCGTGATGTGTGTCCTCAGATGACAGAATTCAACATTTCTTTTGATACAGCAGTTTGGAAACACTTCTTTCGTAGAATCTGCATGTGGATATTTGGATAGCTGTAAGGATTTCGTTGGAAACGGGAATACCTTCATATGAAACCTAGACACAAGCACTCTCAGAAACTACTCTGTGATATCTGCATTCAAATCACAGAGTTGAACATTCCCTTTCTTAGAGCAGGTTTGAAACACTCTTTTTGTGGAATCTGCAAGAGTTTATTGGGAAGATTTGAGGATTTCGTTGGAAGCGGGATTACATCATCTAAAAAGCACACAGCAGCATTCTCAGAAGCTTCTTCGTGATGTTTGCTTTTAAGTCACAGGGTTGAACATTCCCTTTCATAGAGCAGGTTTGAAACACTCTTTCTGTAGTATCTGGAAGTGGACATTTCGAGCGCTTTGAGGCCTATTGTGAAAAAGGAAATATCTTCCCATAAAAACGAAACAGAGGCGTTCGCAGAAACTTGTGTGTGATGTGTGTCCTCAACTAACAGAGCTGAATATTTCGTTTGATGGAGCAGGTTGGAAACACGGTTTTTGTAGAATCTGCAAGTGAATATTTGGATAGCTTTGTGGATTTCGTTGGAAACGGGAATATCTTCATATAAAATGTAGACAGAAACATTCTCAGAAACTGCTTTGTGATGTCTGCATTCTAGTCACAGAGTTGAACATTCCCTTTCATAGTGCAGCTTTGAAACACTCTTTTTGTTGTATCTGGATTCGGACATTTGGAGCGCTTTGATGCCTACCGTGAAAAAAGAAATATCTTCCCATAAAAACTAGACAGAAGAATTCTCTGAAACTTCTTTGTGGTGTATGTACTCAAGTAACAGAGGTGAACCTTTCTATTGATAGAGCAGTTTTGAAACACTCTTTTTGTGGAATCTGTATGTGGATATTTGGATTGCTTTAACGACATCGTTGGAAACAGGAATATCTTCCTATAAAATCTAGGCAGAAGCATTCTCAGAAACTTCTTTGTGATGTGTGTCCTCAACTAAGAGAGTTCAACCTGTCTTTTGATGCAGCAGTTTGGAAACACTCTTTTTGTAGGATCTGTAAGTGGATATATGGATAGCTCTAACGATTTCGTTGGAAACGGGAATATCTGCATATAAAATCTAGACAGAAGCATTCTCAGAAACTTCTTCGTGATGTGTGTCCTCAGATGACACAATTCAACATTTCTTTTGATACAGCAGTTTGGAAACACTTTTTTTGAAGAATCTGCAAGTGGATATTTGGATAGCTGTAAGGATTTCGTTGGAAACGGGAATATCTTCATGTAAAACCTAGACAAAAGCACTCTCAGAAACTAGTCTGTGAAATCTGCATTCAAATCACAGAGTTGAACATTCCCTTTCTTAGAGCAGGTTTGAAACACTCTTTTTGTGGAATCTGCAAGAGGATATTTGGATAGCTTTGAGGATTTCGTTGGAAACGGGATTACATCATCTAAAAAGTACACAGCAGCATTCTCAGAAGCTTCTTCGTTATGTTTGCATTTAAGTCACAGAGTTGAACATTCCCTTTCATAGAGCAGGCTTGAAACACTCTTTCTGTAGTATCTGGAAGTGGACATTTCGTGCGCTTTTAGGCCTATTGTGATAAAGGAAATATCTTCCCATAAAAACTAGACAGAAGCGTTCGCAGAAACTTGTGTGTGATGTGTGTCCTCAACTAACAGAGCTGAACATTTCGTTTGATGGAGCAGTTTGGAAACCCGCTTTTTGTAGAATCTGCAAGTGGATATTTGGATAGCTTTGTGGATTTCGTTGGAAACGGGAATATCTTCATATAAAATGTAGACAGAAAGATTCTCAGAAACTGCTTTGTCATGTGTGCATTCAAGTCACAGAGTTGAACATTCCCTTTCATAGAGCAGCTTTGAAACACTCTTTTTGTTGTATCTGGATTGGGACTTTTGGAGCGCTTTGATGCCTACCGTGAAAAAACAAATATCTTCCCATAAAAACTAGACAGAAGAATTCTCTGAAACTTCTTTGTGGTGTATGTACTCAAGTAACAGAGGTGAACCTTTCTATTGATAGAGCAGTTTTGAAACACTCTTTTTGTGGAATCTGTATGTGGATATTTGGATTGCTTTAACGATATCGTTGGAAACAGGAATATCTTCCTATAAAATCTAGGCAGAAGCATTCTCAGAAACTTCTTCGTGATGTGTGTCCTCAGATGACAGAATTCAACATTTCTTTTGATACAGCAGTTTGGAAACACTTCTTTTGTAGAATCTGCAGGTGGATATTTGGATAGCTGTAAGGATTTCGTTGGAAACGGGAATACCTTCATATAAAACCTAGACACAAGCACTCTCAGAAACTACTCTGTGATATCTGCATTCAAATCAGAGTTGAACATTCCCTTTCTAAGAGCAGGTTTGAAACACTCTTTTTGTGGAATCTGCAAGAGGATATTAGGATAGCTTTGAGGATTTCGTTGGAAACGGGATTACATCATCTAAAAAGTACAGAGCAGCATTCTCAGAAGCTACTTCGTGATGTTTGCTTTTAAGTCACAGAGTTGAACATTCCCTTTCATAGAGCAGGCTTGAAACACTCTTTCTGTAGTATCTGGAAGTGGACATTTCGAGCGCTTTGAGGCCTATTGTGAAAAAGGAAATATCTTCCCATAAAAACTAGACAGAAGCGTTCGCAGAAACTTGTGTGTGATGTGTGTCCTCAACTAACAGAGCTGAACATTTCGTTTGATGGAGCAGTTTGGAAACACGCTTTTTGTAGAATCTGCAAGTGGATATTTGGATAGCTTTGTGGATTTCGTTGGAAACGGGAATATCTTCATATAAAATGTAGACAGAAAGATTCTCAGAAACTGCTTTGTCATGTGTGCATTCAAGTCACGGAGTTGAACATTCCCTTTCATAGAGCAGCTTTGAAACACTCTTTTTGTTGTATCTGGATTTGGACATTTGGAGCGCTTTGATGCCTACCGTGAAAAAAGAAATATCTTCCCATAAAAACTAGACAGAAGAATTCTCTGAAACTTCTTTGTGGTGTATGTACTCAAGTAACAGAGGTGAACCTTTCTATTGATAGAGCAGTTTTGAAACACTCTTTTTGTGGAATCTGTATGTGGATATTTGGATTGCTTTAACGACATCATTGGAAACAGGAATATCTTCCTATAAAATCTAGGCAGAAGCATTCTCAGAAACTTCTTTGTGATGTGTGTCCTCAACTAAGAGAGTTCAACCTGTCTTTTGATGCAGCAGTTTGGAAACACTCTTTTTGTAGGATCTGTAAATGGATATATGGATATCTCTAACGATTTCGTTGGAAACGGGAATATCTGCATATAAAATCTAGACAGAAGCATTCTCAGAAACTTCTTCGGGATGTGTGTCCTCAGATGACACAATTCAACATTTCTATTGATACAGCAGTTTGGAAACACTTTTTTTGTAGAATCTGCAAGTGGATATTTGGATAGCTGTAAGGATTTCATTGGAAACGGGAATATCTTCATGTAAAACCTAGACAAAAGCACTCTCAGAAACTAGTCTGTGAAATCTGCATTCAAATCACAGAGTTGAACATTCCCTTTCTTAGAGCAGGTTTGAAACACTCTTTTTGTGGAATCTGCAAGAGGATATTTGGAAAGCTTTGAGGATTTCGTTGGAAGCGGGATTACATATAAAATGTACACAGCATCATTCTCAGAAGCTTCTTCGTGATGTTTGCTTTTAAGTCACAGGGTTGAACATTCCCTTTCATAGAGCAGGTTTGAAACACTCTTTCTGTAGTATCTGGAAGTGGACATGTCGAGCGCTTTGAGGCCTATTGTGAAAAAGGAAATATCTTCCCATAAAAACGAAACAGAAGCGTTCGCAGAAACTTGTGTGTGATGTGTGTCCTCAACTAACAGAGCTGAACATTTCGTTTGATGGAGCAGGTTGGAAACACGGTTTTTGTAGAATCTGCAAGTGGATATTTGGATAGCTTTGTGGATTTCGTTGGAAACGGGAATATCTTCATATAAAATGTAGACAGAAACATTCTCAGAAACTGCTTTGTGATGTCTGCATTCTAGTCACAGAGTTGAACATTCCCTTTCATAGTGCAGCTTTGAAACACTCTTTTTGTTGTATCTGGATTTGGACATTTGGAGCGCTTTGATGCCTACCGTGAAAAAAGGAATATCTTCCCATGAAAACTAGACAGAAGAATTCTTTGAAACTTCTTTGTGGTGTATGTACTCAAGTAACAGAGGAGAACCTTTCTATTGATAGAGCAGTTTTGAAACACTCTTTTTGTGGAATCTGTATGTGGATATTTGGATTGCTTTAACGACATCGTTGGAAACAGGAATATCTTCCTATAAAATCTAGGCAGAAGCATTCTCAGAAACTTCTTTGTGATGTGTGTCCTCAACTAAGAGAGTTCAACCTGTCTTTTGATGCAGCAGTTTGGAAACACTCTTTGTAGGATCTGTAAGTGGATATATGGATAGCTCTAACGATTTCGTTGGAAACGGCAATATCTGCATATAAAATCTAGACAGAAGCATTCTCAGAAACTTCTTCATGATGTGTGTCCTCAGATGACACAATTCAACATTTCTTTTGATACAGCAGTTTGGAAACACTTTTTTTGTAGAATCTGCAAGTGGATATTTGGATAGCTGTAAGGATTTCGTTGGAAACGGGAATATCTTCATGTAAAACCTAGACAAAAGCACTCTCAGAAAGTAGTCTGTGAAATGTGCATTCAAATCACAGAGTTGAACATTCCCTTTCTTAGAGCAGGTTTGAAACACTCTTTTTGTGGAGTCTGCAAGAGGATATTAGGATAGCTTTGAGGATTTCGTTGGAAACGGGATTACATCATCTAAAAAGTACACATCAGCATTCTCAGAAGCTACTTCGTGATGTTTGCTTTTAAGTCACAGAGTTGAACATTCCCTTTCATAGAGGAGGCTTGAAACACTCTTTCTGTAGTATCTGGAAGTGGACATTTCGAGCGCTTTGAGGCCTATTGTGAAAAAGGAAATATCTTCCCATAAAAACTAGACAGAAGCGTTCGCAGAAACTTGTGTGTGATGTGTGTCCTCAACTAACAGAGCTGAACATTTCGTTTGATGGAGCAGTTTGGAAACACGCTTTTTGTAGAATCTGCAAGTGGATATTTGGATAGCTTTGTGGATTTCGTTGGAAACGGGAATATCTTCATATAAAATGTAGACAGAAAGATTCTCAGAAACTGCTTTGTCATGTGTGCATTCAAGTCACAGAGTTGAACATTCCCTTTCATAGAGCAGCTTTGAAACACTCTTTTTGTTGTATCTGGATTTGGACATTTGGAGCGCTTTGATGCCTACCGTGAAAAAAGAAATATCTTCCCATAAAAACTAGACAGAAGAATTCTCTGAAACTTCTTTGTGGTGTATGTACTCAAGTAACAGAGGTGAACCTTTCTATTGATAGAGCAGTTTTGAAACACTCTTTTTGTGGAATCTGAATGTGGATATTTGGATTGCTTTAACGACATCGTTGGAAACAGGAATATCTTCCTATAAAATCTAGGCAGAAGCATTCTCAGAAACTTCTTTGTGATGTGTGTCCTCAAGTAAGAGAGTTCAACCTGTCTTTTGATGCAGCAGTTTGGAAACACTCTTTTTGTAGGATCTGTAAATGGATATATGGATATCTCTAACGATTTCGTTGGAAACGGGAATATCTGCATATAAAATCTAGACAGAAGCATTCTCAGAAACTTCTTCACGATGTGTGTCCTCAGATGACACAATTCAACATTTCTTTTGATACAGCAGTTTGGAAACACTTTTTTTGTAGAATCTGCAAGTGGATATTTGGATAGCTGTAAGGATTTCGTTGGAAACGGGAATATCTTCATGTAAAACCTAGACAAAAGCACTCTCAGAAACTAGTCTGTGAAATCTGCATTCAAATCACAGAGTTGAACATTCCCGTTCTTAGAGCAGGTTTGAAACACTCTTTTTGTGGAATCTGCAAGAGGATATTTGGAAAGCTTTGAGGATTTCGTTGGAAACGGGATTACATCATCTAAAAAGTACACATCAGCATTCTCAGAAGCTACTTCGTGATGTTTGCTTTTAAGTCACAGAGTTGAACATTCCCTTTCATAGAGCAGGCTTGAAACACTCTTTCTGTAGTATCTGGAAGTGGACATTTCGAGCGCATTGAGGCCTATTGTGAAAAAGGAAATATCTTCCCATAAAAATTAGACAGAAGCGTTCGCAGAAACTTGTGTGTGATGTGTGTCCTCAACTAACAGAGCTGAACATTTCGTTTGATGGAGCAGTTTGGAAACACGCTTTTTGTAGAATCTGCAAGTGGATATTTGGATAGCTTTGTGGATTTCGTTGGAAACAGGAATATCTTCATATAAAATGTAGACAGAAAGATTCTCAGAAACTGCTTTGTCATGTGTGCATTCAAGTCACAGAGTTGAACATTCCCTTTCATAGAGCAGCTTTGAAACACTCTTTTTGTTGTATCTGGATTTGGACATTTGGAGCGCTTTGATGCCTACCGTGAAGAAAGAAATATCTTCCCATAAAAACTAGACAGAAGAATTCTCTGAAACTTCTTTGTGGTGTATGTACTCAAGTAACAGAGGTGAACCTTTCTATTGATAGAGCAGTTTTGAAACACTCTTTTTGTGGAATCTGTATGTGGATATTTGGATTGCTTTAACGACATCGTTGGAAACAGGAATATCTTCCTATAAAATCTAGGCAGAAGCATTCTCAGAAACTTCTTTGTGATGTGTGTCCTCAACTAAGAGAGTTCAACCTGTCTTTTGATGCAGCAGTTTGGAAACACTCTTTTTGTAGGATCTGTAAATGGATATATGGATATCTCTAATGATTTCGTTGGAAACGGGAATATCTGCATATAAAATCTAGACAGAAGCATTCTCAGAAACTTCTTCGTGATGTGTGTCCTCAGATGACACAATTCAACATTTCTTTTGATACAGCAGTTTGGAAACACTTTTTTTGTAGAATCTGCAAGTGGATATTTGGATAGCTGTAAGGATTTCGTTGGAAACGGGAATATCTTCATGTAAAACCTAGACAAAAGCACTCTCAGAAACTAGTCTGTGAAATGTGCATTCAAATCACAGAGTTGAACATTCCCTTTCTTAGAGCAGGTTTGAAACACTCTTTTTGTGGAATCTGCAAGAGGATATTTGGAAAGCTTTGAGGATTTCGTTGGAAGCGGGATTACATATAAAATGTACACAGCATCATTCTCAGAAGCTTCTTCGTGATGTTTGCTTTTAAGTCACAGGGTTGAACATTCCCTTTCATAGAGCAGGTTTGAAACACTCTTTCTGTAGTATCTGGAAGTGGACATTTCGAGCGCTTTGAGGCCTATTGTGAAAAAGGAAATATCTTCCCATAAAAACGAAACAGAAGCGTTTGCAGAAACTTGTGTGTGATGTGTGTCCTCACCTAACAGAGCTGAACATTTCGTTTGATGGAGCAGTTTGGAAACACGCTTTTTGTAGAATCTGCAAGTGGATATTTGGATAGCTTTGTGGATTTCGTTGGAAACGGGAATATCTTCATATAAAATGTAGACAGAAAGATTCTCAGAAACTGCTTTGTGATGTCTGCATTCTAGTCACAGAGTTGAACATTCCCTTTCATAGTGCAGCTTTGAAACACTCTTTTTGTTGTATCTGGATTCGGACATTAGGAGCGCTTTGATGCCTACCGTGAAAAAAGAAATATCTTCCCATAAAAACTAGACAGAAGAATTCTCTGAAACTTCCTTGTGGTGTATGTACTCAAGAAACAGAGGTGAACCTTTCTATTGATACAGCAGTTTTGAAACACTCTTTTTGTGGAATCTGTATGTGGATATTTGGATTGCTTTAACGATATCGTTGGAAACAGGAATATCTTCCTATAAAATCTAGGCAGAAGCATTCTCAGAAACTTCTTTGTGATGTGTGTCCCCAACTAAGAGAGTTCAACCTGTCTTTTGATGCAGCAGTTTGGAAACACTCTTTTTGTAGGATCTGTAAGTGGATATATGGATAGCTCTAACGATTTCGTTGGAAACGGGAATATCTGCATATAAAATCTAGACAGAAGCATTCTCAGAAACTTCTTCGTGATGTGTGTCCTCAGATGACACAATTCAACATTTCTTTTCATACAGCAGTTTGGAAACACTTTTTTTGTAGAATCTGCAAGTGGATATTTGGATAGCTGTAAGGATTTCATTGGAAACGGGAATATCTTCATGTAAAACCTAGACAAAAGCACTCTCAGAAACTAGTCTGTGAAATCTGCATTCAAATCACAGAGTTGAACATTCCCTTTCTTAGAGCAGGTTTGAAACACTCTTTTTGTGGAATCTGCAAGAGGATATTTGGAAAGCTTTGAGGATTTCGTTGGAAGCGGGATTACATATAAAATGTACACAGCATCATTCTCAGAAGCTTCTTCGTGATGTTTGCTTTTAAGTCACAGGGTTGAACATTCCCTTTCATAGAGCAGGTTTGAAACACTCTTTCTGTAGTATCTGGAATTGGACATTTCGAGCGCTTTGAGGCCTATTGTGAAAAAGGAAATATCTTCCCATAAAAACGAAACAGAAGTGTTTGCGGAAACTTGTGTGTGATGTGTGTCCTCAACTAACAGAGCTGAACATTTCGTTTGATGGAGCAGTTTGGAAACACGCTTTTTGTAGAATCTGCAAGTGGATATTTGGATAGCTTTGTGGATTTCGTTGGAAACGGGAATATCTTCATATAAAATGTAGACAGAAACATTCTCAGAAACTGCTTTGTCATGTGTGCATTCAAGTCACAGAGTTGAACATTCCCTTTCATAGAGCAGCTTTGAAACACTCTTTTTGTTGTATCTGGATTTGGACATTTGGAGCGCTTTGATGCCTACCGAGAAAAAAGAAATATCTTCCCATAAAAACTAGACAGAAGAATTCTCTGAAACTTCTTTGTGGTGTATGTACTCAAGTAACAGAGGTGAACCTTTCTATTGATAGAGCAGTTTTGAAACACTCTTTTTGTGGAATGTGTATGTGGATATTTGGATTGCTTTAACGATATCGTTGGAAACAGGAATACCTTCCTATAAAATCTAGGCAGAAGCATTCTCAGAAACTTCATTGTGATGTGTGTCCCCAACTAAGAGAGTTCAACCTGTCTTTTGATGCAGCAGTTTGGAAACACTCTTTTTGTAGGATCTGTAAGTGGATATATGGATAACTCTAACGATTTCGTTGGAAACGGGAATATCTGCATATAAAATCTAGACAGAAGCATTCTCAGAAACTTCTTCGTGATGTGTGTCCTCAGATGACACAATTCAACATTTCTTTTGATACAGCAGTTTGGAAACACTTTTTTTGTAGAATCTGCAAGTGGATATTTGGATAGCTGTAAGGATTTCATTGGAAACGGGAATAACTTCATGTAAAACCTAGACAAAAGCACTCTCAGAAACTAGTCTGTGAAATGTGCATTCAAATCACAGAGTTGAACATTCCCTTTCTTAGAGCAGGTTTGAAACACTCTTTTTGTGGAATCTGCCAGAGGATATTAGGATAGCTTTGAGGATTTCGTTGGAAACGGTATTACATCACCTAAAAAGTACACAGCAGCATTCTCAGAAGCTACTTCGTGATGTTTGCTTTTAAGTCACAGAGTTGAACATTCCCTTTCATAGAGCAGGCTTGAAACACTCTTTCTGTAGTATCTGGAAGTGGACATTTCGAGCGCTTTGAGGCCTACTGTGAAAAAGGAAATATCTTCCCATAAAAACGAAACAGAAGCGTTCGCAGAAACTTGTGTGTGATGTGTGTCCTCAACTAACAGAGCTGAACATTTCGTTTGATGGAGCAGGTTGGAAACACGGTTTTTGTAGAATCTGCAAGTGGATATTTGGATAGCTTTGTGGATTTCGTTGGAAACGGGAATATCTTCATATAAAATGTAGACAGAAACATTCTCAGAAACTGCTTTGTGATGTCTGCATTCTAGTCACAGAGTTGAACATTCCCTTTCATAGTGCAGCTTTGAAACACTCTTTTTGTTGTATCTGGATTCGGACATTAGGAGCGCTTTGATGCCTACCGTGAAAAAAGAAATATCTTCCCATAAAAACTAGACAGAAGAATTCTCTGAAACTTCTTTGTGGTGTATGTACTCAAGTAACAGAGGTGAACCTTTCTATTGATAGAGCAGTTTTGAAACACTCTTTTTGTGGAATCTGTATGTGGATATTTGGATTGCTTTAACGATATCGTTGGAAACAGGAATATCTTCCTATAAAATCTAGGCAGAAGCATTCTCAGAAACTTCTTTGTGATGTCTGTCCCCAACTAAGAGAGTTCAACCTGTCTTTTGATGCAGCAGTTTGGAAACACTCTTTTTGTAGGATCTGTAAGTGGATATATGGATAGCTCTAACGATTTCGTTGGAAAAGGGAATATCTGCATATAAAATCTAGACAGAAGCATTCTCAGAAACTTCTTCGTGATGTGTGTCCTCAGATGACACAATTCAACATTTCTTTTGATACAGCAGTTTGGAAACACTTTTTTTGTAGAATCTGCAAGTGGATATTTGGATAGCTGTAAGGATTTCATTGGAAACGGGAATATCTTCATGTAAAACCTAGACAAAAGCACTCTCAGAAACTAGTCTGTGAAATGTGCATTCAAATCACAGAGTTGAACATTCCCTTTCTTAGAGCAGGTTTGAAACACTCTTTTTGTGGAATCTGCAAGAGGATATTAGGATAGCTTTGAGGATTTCGTTGGAAACGGGATTACATCATCTAAAAAGTACACAGCAGCATTCTCAGAAGCTACTTCGTGATGTTTGCTTTTAAGTCACAGAGTTGAACATTCCCTTTCATAGAGCAGGCTTAAAACACTCTTTCTGTAGTATCTGGAAGTGGACATTTCGAGCGCTTTGAGGCCTATTGTGAAAAAGGAAATATCTTCCCATAAAAACTAGACAGAAGCGTTGGCAGAAACTTGTGTGTGATGTGTGTCCTCAACTAACAGAGCTGAACATTTCGTTTGATGGAGCAGTTTGGAAACACGCTTTTTGTAGAATCTGCAAGTGGATATTTGGATAGCTTTGTGGATTTCGTTGGAAACGGGAATATCTTCATATAAAATGTAGACAGAAACATTCTCAGAAACTGCTTTTTCATGTGTGCATTCAAGTTACAGAGTTGAACATTCCCTTTCATAGAGCAGCTTTGAAACACTCTTTTTGTTGTATCTGGATTTGGACATTTGGAGCGCTTTGATGCCTACCGTGAAAAAAGAAATATCTTCCCATAAAAACTAGACAGAAGAATTCTCTGAAACTTCTTTGTGGTGTATGTACTCAAGTAACAGAGGTGAACCTTTCTATTGATAGAGCAGTTTTGAAACACTCTTTTTGTGGAATCTGTATGTGGATATTTGGATTGCTTTAACGACATCGTTGGAAACAGGAATATCTTCCTATAAAATCTAGGCAGAAGCATTCTCAGAAACTTCTTTGTGATGTGTGTCCTCAACTAAGAGAGTTCAACCTGTCTTTTGATGCAGCAGTTTGGAAACACTCTTTTTGTAGGATCTGTAAATGGATATATGGATATCTCTAACGATTTCGTTGGAAACGGGAATATCTGCATATAAAATCTAGACAGAAGCATTCTCAGAAACTTCTTCGTGATGTGTGTCCTCAGATGACACAATTCAACATTTCTTTTGATACAGCAGTTTGTAAACACTTTTTTTGTAGAATCTGCAAGTGGATATTTGGATAGCTGTAAGGATTTCGTTGGAAACGGGAATATCTTCATGTAAAACCTAGACAAAAGCACTCTCAGAAACTAGTCTGTGAAATGTGCATTCAAATCAAAGAGTTGAACATTCCCTTTCTTAGAGCAGGTTTGAAACACTCTTTTTTTGGAATCTGCAAGAGGATATTTGGAAAGCTTTGAGGATTTCGTTGGAAGCGGGATTACATATAAAATGTACACAGCATCATTCTCAGAAGCTTCTTCGTGATGTTTGCTTTTAAGTCACAGGGTTGAACATTCCCTTTCATAGAGCAGGTTTGAAACACTCTTTCTGTAGTATCTGGAAGTGGACATTTCGAGCGCTTTGAGGCCTATTGTGAAAAAGGAAATATCTTCCCATAAAAACGAAACAGAAGCGTTTGCAGAAACTTGTGTGTGATGTGTGTCCTCAACTAACAGAGCTGAACATTTCGTTTGATGGAGCAGTTTGGAAACACGCTTTTTGTAGAATCTGCAAGTGGATATTTGGATAGCTTTGTGGATTTCGTTGGAAACGGGAATATCTTCATATAAAATGTAGACAGAAAGATTCTCAGAAACTGCTTTGTCATGTGTGCATTCAAGTCACAGAGTTGAACATTCCCTTTCATAGAGCAGCTTTGAAACACTCTTTTTGTTGTATCTGGATTTGGACATTTGGAGCGCTTTGATGCCTACCGAGAAAAATGAAATATCTTCCCATAAAAACTAGACAGAAGAATTCTCTGAAACTTCTTTGTGGTGTATGTACTCAAGTAACAGAAGTGAACCTTTCTATTGATAGAGCAGTTTTGAAACACTCTTTTTGTGGAATCTGTATGTGGATATTTGGATTGCTTTAACGACATCGTTGGAAACAGGAATCTCTTCCTATAAAATCTAGGCAGAAGCATTCTCAGAAACTTCTTTGTGATGTGTGTCCTCAACTAAGAGAGTTCAACCTGTCTTTTGATGCAGCAGTTTGGAAACACTCTTTTTGTAGGATCTGTAAATGGATATATGGATATCTCTAACGATTTCGTTGGAAACGGGAATATCTGCATATAAAATCTAGACAGAAGCATTCTCAGAAACTTCTTCGTGATGTGTGTCCTCAGATGACACAATTCAACATTTCTTTTGATACAGCAGTTTGGAAACACTTTTTTTGTAGAATCTGCAAGTGGATATTTGGATAGCTGTAAGGATTTCGTTGGAAACGGGAATATCTTCATGTAAAACCTAGACAAAAGCACTCTCAGAAACTAGTCTGTGAAATCTGCATTCAAATCACAGAGTTGAACATTCCCTTTCTTAGAGCAGGTTTGAAACACTCTTTTTGTGGAATCTGCAAGAGGATATTTGGAAAGCTTTGAGGATTTCGTTGGAAGCGGGATTACATATAAAATGTACACAGCATCATTCTCAGAAGCTTCTTCGTGATGTTTGCTTTTAAGTCACAGGGTTGAACATTCCCTTTCATAGAGCAGGTTTGAAACACTCTTTCTGTAGTATCTGGAAGTGGACATTGCGAGCGCTTTGAGGCCTATTGTGAAAAAGGAAATATCTTCCCATAAAAACGAAACAGAAGCGTTCGCAGAAACTTGTGTGTGATGTGTGTCCTCAACTAACAGAGTTGAACATTTCGTTTGATGGAGCAGGTTGGAAACACGGTTTTTGTAGAATCTGCAAGTGGATATGTGGATAGCTTTGTGGATTTCGTTGGAAACGGGAATATCTTCATATAAAATGTAGACAGAAACATTCTCAGAAACTGCTTTGTGATGTCTGCATTCTAGTCACGGAGTTGAACATTCCCTTTCTTAGAGCAGGTTTGAAACACTCTTTTTGTTGTATCTGGATTTGGACATTTGGAGCGCTTTGATGCCTACCGTGAAAAATGAAATTTCTTCCCATAAAAACTAGACAGAAGAATTCTCTGAAACTTCTTTGTGGTGTATGTACTCAAGTAACAGAGGTGAACCTTTCTATTGATAGAGCAGTTTTGAAACACTCTTTTTGTGGAATCTGTATGTGGATATTTGGATTGCTTTAACGACATCGTTGGAAACAGGAATATCTTCCTATAAAATCTAGGCAGAAGCATTCTCAGAAACTTCTTTGTGATGTGTGTCCTCAACTAAGAGAGTTCAACCTGTCTTTTGATGCAGCAGTTTGGAAACACTCTTTTTGTAGGATCTGTAAATGGATATATGGATATCTCTAACGATTTCGTTGGAAACGGGAATATCTGCATATAAAATCTAGACAGAAGCATTCTCAGAAACTTCTTCGTGATGTGTGTCCTCAGATGACACAATTCAACATTTCTTTTGATACAGCAGTTTGTAAACACTTTTTTTGTAGAATCTGCAAGTGGATATTTGGATAGCTGTAAGGATTTCGTTGGAAACGGGAATATCTTCATGTAAAACCTAGACAAAAGCACTCTCAGAAACTAGTCTGTGAAATGTGCATTCAAATCACAGAGTTGAACATTCCCTTTCTTAGAGCAGGTTTGAAACACTCTTTTTGTGGAATCTGCAAGAGGATATTTGGAAAGCTTTGAGGATTTCGTTGGAAGCGGGATTACATATAAAATGTACACAGCATCATTCTCAGAAGCTTCTTCGTGATGTTTGCTTTTAAGTCACAGGGTTGAACATTCCCTTTCATAGAGCAGGTTTGAAACACTCTTTCTGTAGTATCTGGAAGTGGACATTTCGAGCGCTTTGAGGCCTATTGTGAAAAAGGAAATATCTTCCCATAAAAACGAAACAGAAGCGTTTGCAGAAACTTGTGTGTGATGTGTGTCCTCAACTAACAGAGCTGAACATTTCGTTTGATGGAGCAGTTTGGAAACACGCTTTTTGTAGAATCTGCAAATGGATATTTGGATAGCTTTGTGGATTTCGTTGGAAACGGGAATATCTTCATATAAAATGTAGACAGAAAGATTCTCAGAAACTGCTTTGTCATGTGTGCATTCAAGTCACAGAGTTGAACATTCCCTTTCATAGAGCAGCTTTGAAACACTCTTTTTGTTGTATCTGGATTTGGACATTTGGAGCGCTTTGATGCCTACCGAGAAAAATGAAATATCTTCCCATAAAAACTAGACAGAAGAATTCTCTGAAACTTCTTTGTGGTGTATGTACTCAAGTAACAGAAGTGAACCTTTCTATTGATAGAGCAGTTTTGAAACACTCTTTTTGTGGAATCTGTATGTGGATATTTGGATTGCTTTAACGACATCGTTGGAAACAGGAATCTCTTCCTATAAAATCTAGGCAGAAGCATTCTCAGAAACTTCTTTGTGATGTGTGTCCTCAACTAAGAGAGTTCAACCTGTCTTTTGATGCAGCAGTTTGGAAACACTCTTTTTGTAGGATCTGTAAATGGATATATGGATATCTCTAACGATTTCGTTGGAAACGGGAATATCTGCATATAAAATCTAGACAGAAGCATTCTCAGAAACTTCTTCGTGATGTGTGTCCTCAGATGACACAATTCAACATTTCTTTTGATACAGCAGTTTGGAAACACTTTTTTTGTAGAATCTGCAAGTGGATATTTGGATAGCTGTAAGGATTTCGTTGGAAACGGGAATATCTTCATGTAAAACCTAGACAAAAGCACTCTCAGAAACTAGTCTGTGAAATCTGCATTCAAATCACAGAGTTGAACATTCCCTTTCTTAGAGCAGGTTTGAAACACTCTTTTTGTGGAATCTGCAAGAGGATATTTGGAAAGCTTTGAGGATTTCGTTGGAAGCGGGATTACATATAAAATGTACACAGCATCATTCTCAGAAGCTTCTTCGTGATGTTTGCTTTTAAGTCACAGGGTTGAACATTCCCTTTCATAGAGCAGGTTTGAAACACTCTTTCTGTAGTATCTGGAAGTGGACATTGCGAGCGCTTTGAGGCCTATTGTGAAAAAGGAAATATCTTCCCATAAAAACGAAACAGAAGCGTTCGCAGAAACTTGTGTGTGATGTGTGTCCTCAACTAACAGAGTTGAACATTTCGTTTGATGGAGCAGGTTGGAAACACGGTTTTTGTAGAATCTGCAAGTGGATATGTGGATAGCTTTGTGGATTTCGTTGGAAACGGGAATATCTTCATATAAAATGTAGACAGAAACATTCTCAGAAACTGCTTTGTGATGTCTGCATTCTAGTCACGGAGTTGAACATTCCCTTTCTTAGAGCAGCTTTGAAACTCTCTTTTTGTTGTATCTGGATTTGGACATTTGGAGCGCTTTGATGCCTACCGTGAAAAATGAAATTTCTTCCCATAAAAACTAGACAGAAGAATTCTCTGAAACTTCTTTGTGGTGTATGTACTCAAGTAACAGAGGTGAACCTTTCTATTGATAGAGCAGTTTTGAAACACTCTTTTTGTGGAATCTGTATGTGGATATTTGGATTGCTTTAACGACATCGTTGGAAACAGGAATCTCTTCCTATAAAATCTAGGCAGAAGCATTCTCAGAAACTTCTTTGTGATGTGTGTCCTCAACTAAGAGAGTTCAACCTGTCTTTTGATGCAGCAGTTTGGAAACACTCTTTTTGTAGGATCTGTAAATGGATATATGGATATCTCTAACGATTTCGTTGGAAACGGGAATATCTGCATATAAAATCTAGACAGAAGCATTCTCAGAAACTTCTTCGTGATGTGTGTCCTCAGATGACACAATTCAACATTTCTTTTGATACAGCAGTTTGTAAACACTTTTTTTGTAGAATCTGCAAGTGGATATTTGGATAGCTGTAAGGATTTCGTTGGAAACGGGAATATCTTCATGTAAAACCTAGACAAAAGCACTCTCAGAAACTAGTCTGTGAAATGTGCATTCAAATCACAGAGTTGAACATTCCCTTTCTTAGAGCAGGTTTGAAACACTCTTTTTGTGGAATCTGCAAGAGGATATTTGGAAAGCTTTGAGGATTTCGTTGGAAGCGGGATTACATATAAAATGTACACAGCATCATTCTCAGAAGCTTCTTCGTGATGTTTGCTTTTAAGTCACAGGGTTGAACATTCCCTTTCATAGAGCAGGTTTGAAACACTCTTTCTGTAGTATCTGGAAGTGGACATTTCGAGCGCTTTGAGGCCTATTGTGAAAAAGGAAATATCTTCCCATAAAAACGAAACAGAAGCGTTTGCAGAAACTTGTGTGTGATGTGTGTCCTCAACTAACAGAGCTGAAGATTTCGTTTGATGGAGCAGTTTGGAAACACGGTTTTTGTAGAATCTGAAAGTGGATATGTGGATAGCTTTGTGGATTTCGTTGGAAACGGGAATATCTTCATATAAAATGTAGACAGAAAGATTCTCAGAAACTGCTTTGTCATGTGTGCATTCAAGTCACAGAGTTGAACATTCCCTTTCATAGAGCAGCTTTGAAACACTCTTTTTGTTGTATCTGGATTTGGACATTTGGAGCGCTTTGATGCCTACCGAGAAAAATGAAATATCTTCCCATAAAAACTAGACAGAAGAATTCTCTGAAACTTCTTTGTGGTGTATGTACTCAAGTAACAGAAGTGAACCTTTCTATTGATAGAGCAGTTTTGAAACACTCTTTTTGTGCAATCTGTATGTGGATATTTGGATTGCTTTAACGACATCGTTGGAAACAGGAATCTCTTCCTATAAAATCTAGGCAGAAGCATTCTCAGAAACTTCTTTGTGATGTGTGTCCTCAACTAAGAGAGTTCAACCTGTCTTTTGATGCAGCAGTTTGGAAACACTCTTTTTGTAGGATCTGTAAATGGATATATGGATATCTCTAACGATTTCGTTGGAAACGGGAATATCTGCATATAAAATCTAGACAGAAGCATTCTCAGAAACTTCTTCGTGATGTGTGTCCTCAGATGACACAATTCAACATTTCTTTTGATACAGCAGTTTGTAAACACTTTTTTTGTAGAATCTGCAAGTGGATATTTGGATAGCTGTAAGGATTTCGTTGGAAACGGGAATATCTTCATGTAAAACCTAGACAAAAGCACTCTCAGAAACTAGTCTGTGAAATGTGCATTCAAATCAAAGAGTTGAACATTCCCTTTCTTAGAGCAGGTTTGAAACACTCTTTTTGTGGAATCTGCAAGAGTATATTTGGAAAGCTTTGAGGATTTCGTTGGAAGCGGGATTACATATAAAATGTACACAGCATCATTCTCAGAAGCTTCTTCGTGATGTTTGCTTTTAAGTCACAGGGTTGAACATTCCCTTTCATAGAGCAGGTTTGAAACACTCTTTCTGTAGTATCTGGAAGTGGACATTTCGAGCGCTTTGAGGCCTATTGTGAAAAAGGAAATATCTTCCCATAAAAACGAAACAGAAGCGTTTGCAGAAACTTGTGTGTGATGTGTGTCCTCAACTAACAGAGCTGAACATTTCGTTTGATGGAGCAGTTTGGAAACACGCTTTTTGTAGAATCTGCAAGTGGATATTTGGATAGCTTTGTGGATTTCGTTGGAAACGGGAATATCTTCATATAAAATGTAGACAGAAAGATTCTCAGAAACTGCTTTGTCATGTGTGCATTCAAGTCACAGAGTTGAACATTCCCTTTCATAGAGCAGCTTTGAAACACTCTTTTTGTTGTATCTGGATTTGGACATTTGGAGCGCTTTGATGCCTACCGAGAAAAATGAAATATCTTCCCATAAAAACTAGACAGAAGAATTCTCTGAAACTTCTTTGTGGTGTATGTACTCAAGTAACAGAAGTGAACCTTTCTATTGATAGAGCAGTTTTGAAACACTCTTTTTGTGGAATCTGTATGTGGATATTTGGATTGCTTTAACGACATCGTTGGAAACAGGAATCTCTTCCTATAAAATCTAGGCAGAAGCATTCTCAGAAACTTCTTTGTGATGTGTGTCCTCAACTAAGAGAGTTCAACCTGTCTTTTGATGCAGCAGTTTGGAAACACTCTTTTTGTAGGATCTGTAAATGGATATATGGATATCTCTAACGATTTCGTTGGAAACGGGAATATCTGCATATAAAATCTAGACAGAAGCATTCTCAGAAACTTCTTCGTGATGTGTGTCCTCAGATGACACAATTCAACATTTCTTTTGATACAGCAGTTTGTAAACACTTTTTTTGTAGAATCTGCAAGTGGATATTTGGATAGCTGTAAGGATTTCGTTGGAAACGGGAATATCTTCATGTAAAACCTAGACAAAAGCACTCTCAGAAACTAGTCTGTGAAATGTGCATTCAAATCACAGAGTTGAACATTCCCTTTCTTAGAGCAGGTTTGAAACACTCTTTTTGTGGAATCTGCAAGAGGATATTTGGAAAGCTTTGAGGATTTCGTTGGAAGCGGGATTACATATAAAATGTACACAGCATCATTCTCAGAAGCTTCTTCGTGATGTTTGCTTTTAAGTCACAGGGTTGAACATTCCCTTTCATAGAGCAGGTTTGAAACACTCTTTCTGTAGTATCTGGAAGTGGACATTGCGAGCGCTTTGAGGCCTATTGTGAAAAAGGAAATATCTTCCCATAAAAGCGAAACAGAAGCGTTCGCAGAAACTTGTGTGTGATGTGTGTCCTCAACTAACAGAGTTGAACATTTCGTTTGATGGAGCAGGTTGGAAACACGGTTTTTGTAGAATCTGCAAGTGGATATGTGGATAGCTTTGTGGATTTCGTTGGAAACGGGAATATCTTCATATAAAATGTAGACAGAAACATTCTCAGAAACTGCTTTGTGATGTCTGCATTCTAGTCACGGAGTTGAACATTCCCTTTCTTAGAGCAGGTTTGAAACACTCTTTTTGTTGTATCTGGATTTGGACATTTGGAGCGCTTTGATGCCTACCGTGAAAAATGAAATTTCTTCCCATAAAAACTAGACAGAAGAATTCTCTGAAACTTCTTTGTGGTGTATGTACTCAAGTAACAGAGGTGAACCTTTCTATTGATAGAGCAGTTTTGAAACACTCTTTTTGTGGAATCTGTATGTGGATATTTGGATTGCTTTAACGACATCGTTGGAAACAGGAATATCTTCCTATAAAATCTAGGCAGAAGCATTCTCAGAAACTTCTTTGTGATGTGTGTCCTCAACTAAGAGAGTTCAACCTGTCTTTTGATGCAGCAGTTTGGAAACACTCTTTTTGTAGGATCTGTAAATGGATATATGGATATCTCTAACGATTTCGTTGGAAACGGGAATATCTGCATATAAAATCTAGACAGAAGCATTCTCAGAAACTTCTTCGTGATGTGTGTCCTCAGATGACACAATTCAACATTTCTTTTGATACAGCAGTTTGTAAACACTTTTTTTGTAGAATCTGCAAGTGGATATTTGGATAGCTGTAAGGATTTCGTTGGAAACGGGAATATCTTCATGTAAAACCTAGACAAAAGCACTCTCAGAAACTAGTCTGTGAAATGTGCATTCAAATCACAGAGTTGAACATTCCCTTTCTTAGAGCAGGTTTGAAACACTCTTTTTGTGGAATCTGCAAGAGGATATTTGGAAAGCTTTGAGGATTTCGTTGGAAGCGGGATTACATATAAAATGTACACAGCATCATTCTCAGAAGCTTCTTCGTGATGTTTGCTTTTAAGTCACAGGGTTGAACATTCCCTTTCATAGAGCAGGTTTGAAACACTCTTTCTGTAGTATCTGGAAGTGGACATTTCGAGCGCTTTGAGGCCTATTGTGAAAAAGGAAATATCTTCCCATAAAAACGAAACAGAAGCGTTTGCAGAAACTTGTGTGTGATGTGTGTCCTCAACTAACAGAGCTGAAGATTTCGTTTGATGGAGCAGTTTGGAAACACGGTTTTTGTAGAATCTGCAAGTGGATATGTGGATAGCTTTGTGGATTTCGTTGGAAACGGGAATATCTTCATATAAAATGTAGACAGAAAGATTCTCAGAAACTGCTTTGTCATGTGTGCATTCAAGTCACAGAGTTGAACATTCCCTTTCATAGAGCAGGTTTGAAACACTCTTTTTGTTGTATCTGGATTTGGACATTTGGAGCGCTTTGATGCCTACCGTGAAAAATGAAATTTCTTCCCATAAAAACTAGACAGAAGAATTCTCTGAAACTTCTTTGTGGTGTATGTACTCAAGTAACAGAGGTGAACCTTTCTATTGATAGAGCAGTTTTGAAACACTCTTTTTGTGGAATCTGTATGTGGATATTTGGATTGCTTTAACGACATCGTTGGAAACAGGAATCTCTTCCTATAAAATCTAGGCAGAAGCATTCTCAGAAACTTCTTTGTGATGTGTGTCCTCAACTAAGAGAGTTCAACCTGTCTTTTGATGCAGCAGTTTGGAAACACTCTTTTTGTAGGATCTGTAAATGGATATATGGATATCTCTAACGATTTCGTTGGAAACGGGAATATCTGCATATAAAATCTAGACAGAAGCATTCTCAGAAACTTCTTCATGATGTGTGTCCTCAGATGACACAATTCAACATTTCTTTTGATACAGCAGTTTGGAAACACTTTTTTTGTAGAATCTGCAAGTGGATATTTGGATAGCTGTAAGGATTTCGTTGGAAACGGGAATATCTTCATGTAAAACCTAGACAAAAGCACTCTCAGAAACTAGTCTGTGAAATCTGCATTCAAATCACAGAGTTGAACATTCCCTTTCTTAGAGCAGGTTTGAAACACTCTTTTTGTGGAATCTGCAAGAGGATATTTGGAAAGCTTTGAGGATTTCGTTGGAAGCGGGATTACATATAAAATGTACACAGCATCATTCTCAGAAGCTTCTTCGTGATGTTTGCTTTTAAGTCACAGGGTTGAACATTCCCTTTCATAGAGCAGGTTTCAAACACTCTTTCTGTAGTATCTGGAAGTGGACATTGCGAGCGCTTTGAGGCCTATTGTGAAAAAGGAAATATCTTCCCATAAAAACGAAACAGAAGCGTTCGCAGAAACTTGTGTGTGATGTGTGTCCTCAACTAACAGAGTTGAACATTTCGTTTGATGGAGCAGGTTGGAAACACGGTTTTTGTAGAATCTGCAAGTGGATATGTGGATAGCTTTGTGGATTTCGTTGGAAACGGGAATATCTTCATATAAAATGTAGACAGAAACATTCTCAGAAACTGCTTTGTGATGTCTGCATTCTAGTCACGGAGTTGAACATTCCCTTTCTTAGAGCAGGTTTGAAACACTCTTTTTGTTGTATCTGGATTTGGACATTTGGAGCGCTTTGATGCCTACCGTGAAAAATGAAATTTCTTCCCATAAAAACTAGACAGAAGAATTCTCTGAAACTTCTTTGTGGTGTATGTACTCAAGTAACAGAGGTGAACCTTTCTATTGATAGAGCAGTTTTGAAACACTCTTTTTGTGGAATCTGTATGTGGATATTTGGATTGCTTTAACGACATCGTTGGAAACAGGAATATCTTCCTATAAAATCTAGGCAGAAGCATTCTCAGAAACTTCTTTGTGATGTGTGTCCTCAACTAAGAGAGTTCAACCTGTCTTTTGATGCAGCAGTTTGGAAACACTCTTTTTGTAGGATCTGTAAATGGATATATGGATATCTCTAACGATTTCGTTGGAAACGGGAATATCTGCATATAAAATCTAGACAGAAGCATTCTCAGAAACTTCTTCGTGATGTGTGTCCTCAGATGACACAATTCAACATTTCTTTTGATACAGCAGTTTGGAAACACTTTTTTTGTAGAATCTGCAAGTGGATATTTGGATAGCTGTAAGGATTTCGTTGGAAACGGGAATATCTTCATGTAAAACCTAGACAAAAGCACTCTCAGAAACTAGTCTGTGAAATGTGCATTCAAATCACAGAGTTGAACATTCCCTTTCTTAGAGCAGGTTTGAAACACTCTTTTTGTGGAATCTGCAAGAGGATATTTGGAAAGCTTTGAGGATTTCGTTGGAAGCGGGATTACATATAAAATGTACACAGCATCATTCTCAGAAGCTTCTTCGTGATGTTTGCTTTTAAGTCACAGGGTTGAACATTCCCTTTCATAGAGCAGGTTTGAAACACTCTTTCTGTAGTATCTGGAAGTGGACATTTCGAGCGCTTTGAGGCCTATTGTGAAAAAGGAAATATCTTCCCATAAAAACGAAACAGAAGCGTTTGCAGAAACTTGTGTGTGATGTGTGTCCTCAACTAACAGAGCTGAAGATTTCGTTTGATGGAGCAGTTTGGAAACACGGTTTTTGTAGAATCTGCAAGTGGATATGTGGATAGCTTTGTGGATTTCGTTGGAAACGGGAATATCTTCATATAAAATGTAGACAGAAAGATTCTCAGAAACTGCTTTGTCATGTGTGCATTCAAGTCACAGAGTTGAACATTCCCTTTCATAGAGCAGCTTTGAAACACTCTTTTTGTTGTATCTGGATTTGGACATTTGGAGCGCTTTGATGCCTACCGAGAAAAATGAAATATCTTCCCATAAAAACTAGACAGAAGAATTCTCTGAAACTTCTTTGTGGTGTATGTACTCAAGTAACAGAGGTGAACCTTTCTATTGATAGAGCAGTTTTGAAACACTCTTTTTGTGGAATCTGTATGTGGATATTTGGATTGCTTTAACGACATCGTTGGAAACAGGAATCTCTTCCTATAAAATCTAGGCAGAAGCATTCTCAGAAACATCTTTGTGATGTGTGTACTCAACTAAGAGAGTTCAACCTGTCTTTTGATGCAGCAGTTTGGAAACACTCTTTTTGTAGGATCTGTAAATGGATATATGGATATCTCTAACGATTTCGTTGGAAACGGGAATATCTTCATGTAAAACCTAGACAAAAGCACTCTCAGAAACTAGTCTGTGAAATGTGCATTCAAATCACAGAGTTGAACATTCCCTTTCTTAGAGCAGGTTTGAAACACTCTTTTTGTGGAATCTGCAAGAGGATATTTGGAAAGCTTTGAGGATTTCGTTGGAAGCGGGATTACATATAAAATGTACACAGCATCATTCTCAGAAGCTTCTTCGTGATGTTTGCTTTTAAGTCACAGGGTTGAACATTCCCTTTCATAGAGCAGGTTTGAAACACTCTTTCTGTAGTATCTGGAAGTGGACATTTCGAGCGCTTTGAGGCCTACTGTGAAAAAGGAAATATCTTCCCATAAAAACGAAACAGAAGCGTTCGCAGAAACTTGTGTGTGATGTGTGTCCTCAACTAACAGAGCTGAACATTTCGTTTGATGGAGCAGGTTGGAAACACGGTTTTTGTAGAATCTGCAAGTGGATATTTGGATAGCTTTGTGGATTTCGTTGGAAACGGGAATATCTTCATATAAAATGTAGACAGAAACATTCTCAGAAACTGCTTTGTGATGTCTGCATTCTAGTCACAGAGTTGAACATTCCCTTTCATAGTGCAGCTTTGAAACACTCTTTTTGTTGTATCTGGATTCGGACATTAGGAGCGCTTTGATGCCTACCGTGAAAAAAGAAATATCTTCCCATAAAAACTAGACAGAAGAATTCTCTGAAACTTCTTTGTGGTGTATGTACTCAAGTAACAGAGGTGAACCTTTCTATTGATAGAGCAGTTTTGAAACACTCTTTTTGTGGAATCTGTATGTGGATATTTGGATTGCTTTAACGATATCGTTGGAAACAGGAATATCTTCCTATAAAATCTAGGCAGAAGCATTCTCAGAAACTTCTTGGTGATGTGTGTCCCCAACTAAGAGAGTTCAACCTGTCTTTTGATGCAGCAGTTTTGAAACACTCTTTTTGTAGCATCTGTAAGTGGATATATGGATAGCTCTAACGATTTCGTTGGAAACGGGAATATCTGCATATAAAATCTAGACAGAAGCATTCTCAGAAACTTCTTCGTGATGTGTGTCCTCAGATGACACAATTCAACATTTCTTTTGATACAGCAGTTTGGAAACACGTTTTTTGTAGAATCTGCAAGTGGATATTTGGATAGCTGTAAGGATTTCATTGGAAACGGGAATATCTTCATGTAAAACCTAGACAAAAGCACTCTCAGAAACTCGTCTGTGAAATGTGCATTCAAATCACAGAGTTGAACATTCCCTTTCTTAGAGCAGGTTTGAAACACTCTTTTTGTGGAATCTGCAAGAGGATATTAGGATAGCTTTGAGGATTTCGTTGGAAACGGGATTACATCATCTAAAAAGTACACAGCAGCATTCTCAGAAGCTACTTCGTGATGTTTGCTTTTAAGTCACAGAGTTGAACATTCCCTTTCATAGAGCAGGCTTGAAACACTCTTTCTGTAGTATCTGGAAGTGGACATTTCGAGCGCTTTGAGGCCTATTGTGAAAAAGGAAATATCTTCCCATAAAAACTAGACAGAAGCGTTCGCAGAAACTTGTGTGTGATGTGTGTCCTCAACTAACAGAGCTGAACATTTCGTTTGATGGAGCAGTTTGGAAACACGCTTTTTGTAGAATCTGCAAGTGGATATTTGGATAGCTTTGTGGATTTCGTTGGAAACGGGAATATCTTCATATAAAATGTAGACAGAAAGATTCTCAGAAACTGCTTTGTCATGTGTGCATTCAAGTCACGGAGTTGAACATTCCCTTTCATAGAGCAGCTTTGAAACACTCTTTTTGTTGTATCTGGATTTGGACATTTGGAGCGCTTTGATGCCTACCGTGAAAAAAGAAATATCTTCCCATAAAAACTAGACAGAAGAATTCTCTGAAACTTCTTTGTGGTGTATGTACTCAAGTAACAGAGGTGAACCTTTCTATTGATAGAGCAGTTTTGAAACACTCTTTTTGTGGAATCTGTATGTGGATATTTGGATTGCTTTAACGACATCATTGGAAACAGGAATATCTTCCTATAAAATCTAGGCAGAAGCATTCTCAGAAACTTCTTTGTGATGTGTGTCCTCAACTAAGAGAGTTCAACCTGTCTTTTGATGCAGCAGTTTGGAAACACTCTTTTTGTAGGATCTGTAAATGGATATATGGATATCTCTAACGATTTCGTTGGAAACGGGAATATCTGCATATAAAATCTAGACAGAAGCATTCTCAGAAACTTCTTCGGGATGTGTGTCCTCAGATGACACAATTCAACATTTCTATTGATACAGCAGTTTGGAAACACTTTTTTTGTAGAATCTGCAAGTGGATATTTGGATAGCTGTAAGGATTTCATTGGAAACGGGAATATCTTCATGTAAAACCTAGACAAAAGCACTCTCAGAAACTAGTCTGTGAAATCTGCATTCAAATCACAGAGTTGAACATTCCCTTTCTTAGAGCAGGTTTGAAACACTCTTTTTGTGGAATCTGCAAGAGGATATTTGGAAAGCTTTGAGGATTTCGTTGGAAGCGGGATTACATATAAAATGTACACAGCATCATTCTCAGAAGCTTCTTCGTGATGTTTGCTTTTAAGTCACAGGGTTGAACATTCCCTTTCATAGAGCAGGTTTGAAACACTCTTTCTGTAGTATCTGGAAGTGGACATTGCGAGCGCTTTGAGGCCTATTGTGAAAAAGGAAATATCTTCCCATAAAAACGAAACAGAAGCGTTCGCAGAAACTTGTGTGTGATGTGTGTCCTCAACTAACAGAGTTGAACATTTCGTTTGATGGAGCAGGTAGTAAACACGGTTTTTGTAGAATCTGCAAGTGGATATTTGGATAGCTTTGTGGATTTCGTTGGAAACGGGAATATCTTCATATAAAATGTAGACAGAAACATTCTGAGAAACTGCTTTGTGATGTCTGCATTCTAGTCACAGAGTTGATCATTCCCTTTCATAGTGCAGCTTTGAAACACTCTTTTTGTTGTATCTGGATTCGGACATTTGGAGCGCATTGATGCCTACCGTGAAAAAAGAAATATCTTCCCATAAAAACTAGACAGAAGAATTCTCTGAAACTTCTCTGTGGTGTATGTACTCAAGTAACAGAGGTGAACCTTTCTATTGATAGAGCAGTTCTGAAACACTCTTTTTGTGGAATCTGTATGTGGATATTTGGATTGCTTTAACGACATCGTTGGAAACAGGAATATCTTCCTATAAAATCTAGGCAGAAGCATTCTCAGAAACTTCTTTGTGATGGGTGTCCTCAACTAAGAGAGTTCAACCTGTCTTTTGATGCAGCAGTTTGGAAACACTCTTTTTGTAGGATCTGTAAGTGGATATATGGATAGCTCTAACGATTTCTTTGGAAACGGGAATATCTGCATATAAAATCTAGACAGAAGCATTCTCAGAAACTTCTTCGTGATGTGTGTCCTCAGATGACACAATTCAACATTTCTTTTGATACAGCAGTTTGGAAACACTTTTTTTGTAGAATCTGCAAGTGGATATTTGGATAGCTGTAAGGATTTCGTTGGAAACGGGAATATCTTCATGTAAAACCTAGACAAAAGCACTCTCAGAAACTAGTCTGTGAAATGTGCATTCAAATCACAGAGTTGAACATTCCCTTTCTTAGAGCAGGTTTGAAACACTCTTTTTGTGGAATCTGCAAGAGGATATTAGGATAGCTTTGAGGATTTCGTTGGAAACTTGATTACATCATCTAAAAAGTACACAGCAGCATTCTCAGAAGCTACTTCGTGATGTTTGCTTTTAAGTCACAGAGTTGAACATTCCCTTTCATAGAGCAGGCTTGAAACACTCTTTCTGTAGTATCTGGAAGTGGACATTTCCAGCGCTTTGAGGCCTATTGTGAAAAAGGAAATATCTTCCCATAAAAACTAGACAGAAGCGTTCGCAGAAACTTGTGTGTGATGTGTGTCCTCAACTAACAGAGCTGAACATTTCGTTTGATGGAGCAGTTTGGAAACACGCTTTTTGTAGAATCTGCAAGTGGATATTTGGATAGCTTTGTGGATTTCGTTGGAAACGGGAATATCTTCATATAAAATGTAGACAGAAAGATTCTCAGAAACTGCTTTGTCATGTGTGCATTCAAGTCACAGAGTTGAACATTCCCTTTCATAGAGCAGCTTTGAAACACTCTTTTTGTTGTATCTGGATTTGGACATTTGGAGCGCTTTGATGCCTAACGTGAAAAAAGAAATATCTTCCCATAAAAACTAGACAGAAGAATTCTCTGAAACTTCTTTGTGGTGTATGTACTCAAGTAACAGAGGTGAACCTTTCTGTTGATAGAGCAGTTTTGAAACACTCTTTTTGTGGAATCTGTATGTGGATATTTGGATTCCTTTAACGACATCGTTGGAAACATCAATATCTTCCTATAAAATCTAGGCAGAAGCATTCTCAGAAACTTCTTTGTGATGTGTGTCCTCAACTAAGAGAGTTCAACCTGTCTTTTGATGCAGCAGTTTGGAAACACTCTTTTTGTAGGATCTGTAAATGGATACATGGATATCTTTAACGATTTCGTTGGAAACGGGAATATCTGCATATAAAATCTAGACAGAAGCATTCTCAGAAACTTCTTCGTGATGTGTGTCCTCAGATGACACAATTCAACATTTCTTTTGATACAGCAGTTTGGAAACACTTTTTTTGTAGAATCTGCAAGTGGATATTTGGATAGCTGTAAGGATTTCGTTGGAAACGGGAATATCTTCATGTAAAACCTAGACAAAAGCACTCTCAGAAACTAGTCTGTGAAATGTGCATTCAACTCACAGAGTTGAACATTCCCTTTCTTAGAGCAGGTTTGAAACACTCTTTTTGTGGAATCTGCAAGAGGATATTTGGAAAGCTTTGACGATTTCGTTGGAAGCGGGATTACATATAAAATGTACACAGCATCATTCTCAGAAGCTTCTTCGTGATGTTTGCTTTTAAGTCACAGGGTTGAACATTCCCTTTCATAGAGCAGGTTTGAAACACTCTTTCTGTAGTATCTGGAAGTGGACATTTCGAGCGCTTTGAGGCCTACTGTGAAAAAGGAAATATCTTCCCATAAAAACTACACAGAAGCGTTCGCAGAAACATGTGTGTGATGTGTGTCCTCAACTAACAGAGTTGAACATTTCGTTTGATGGAGCAGGTAGTAAACACGGTTTTTGTAGAATCTGCAAGTGGATATTTGGATAGCTTTGTGGATTTCGTTGGAAACGGGAATATCTTCATATAAAATGTAGACAGAAACATTCTCAGAAACTGCTTTGTGATGTCTGCATTCTAGTCACAGAGTTGATCATTCCCTTTCATAGTGCAGCTTTGAAACACTCTTTTTGTTGTATCTGGATTCGGACATTTGGAGCGCATTGATGCCTACCGTGAAAAAAGAAATATCTTCCCATAAAAACTAGACAGAAGAATTCTCTGAAACTTCTTTGTGGTGTATGTACTCAAGTAACAGAGGTGAACCTTTCTATTGATAGAGCAGTTTTGAAACACTCTTTTTGTGGAATCTGTATGTGGATATTTGGATTGCTTTAACGACATCTTTGGAAACAGGAATATCTTCCTATAAAATCTAGGCAGAAGCATTCTCAGAAACTTCTTTGTGATGTGTGTCCTCAACTAAGAGAGTTCAACCTGTCTTTTGATGCAGCAGTTTGGAAACACTCTTTTTGTAGGATCTGTAAGTGGATATATGGATAGCTCTAACGATTTCTTTGGAAACGGGAATATCTGCATATAAAATCTAGACAGAAGCATTCTCAGAAACTTCTTCGTGATGTGTGTCCTCAGATGACACAATTCAACATTTCTTTTGATACAGCAGTTTGGAAACACTTTTTTTGTAGAATCTGCAAGTGGATATTTGGATAGCTGTAAGGATTTCGTTGGAAACGGGAATATCTTCATGTAAAACCTAGACAAAAGCACTCTCAGAAACTAGTCTGTGAAATGTGCATTCAAATCACAGAGTTGAACATTCCCTTTCTTAGAGCAGGTTTGAAACACTCTTTTTGTGGAATCTGCAAGAGGATATTAGGATAGCTTTGAGGATTTCGTTGGAAACTTGATTACATCATCTAAAAAGTACACAGCAGCATTCTCAGAAGCTACTTCGTGATGTTTGCTTTTAAGTCACAGAGTTGAACATTCCCTTTCATAGAGCAGGCTTGAAACACTCTTTCTGTAGTATCTGGAAGTGGACATTTCGAGCGCTTTGAGGCCTATTGTGAAAAAGGAAATATCTTCCCATAAAAACTAGACAGAAGCGTTCGCAGAAACTTGTGTGTGATGTGTGTCCTCAACTAACAGAGCTGAACATTTCGTTTGATGGAGCAGTTTGGAAACACGCTTTTTGTAGAATCTGCAAGTGGATATTTGGATAGCTTTGTGGATTTCGTTGGAAACGGGAATATCTTCATATAAAATGTAGACAGAAACATTCTCAGAAACTGCTTTGTCATGTGTGCATTCAAGTCACAGAGTTGAACATTCCCTTTCATAGAGCAGCTTTGAAACACTCTTTTTGTTGTATCTGGATTTGGACATTTGGAGCGCTTTGATGCCTAACGTGAAAAATGAAATTTCTTCCCATAAAAACTAGACAGAAGAATTCTCTGAAACTTCTTTGTGGTGTATGTACTCAAGTAACAGAGGTGAACCTTTCTATTGATAGAGCAGTTTTGAAACACTCTTTTTGTGGAATCTGTATGTGGATATTTGGATTGCGTTAACGACATCGTTGGAAACAGGAATATCTTCCTATAAAATCTAGGCAGAAGCATTCTCAGAAACTTCTTTGTGATGTGTGTCCTCAACTAAGAGAGTTCAACCTGTCTTTTGATGCAGCAGTTTGGAAACACTCTTTTTGTAGGATCTGTAAATGGATATATGGATATCTCTAACGATTTCGTTGGAAACGGGAATATCTGCATATAAAATCTAGACAGAAGCATTCTCAGAAACTTCTTCGTGATGTGTGTCCTCAGAGGACACAATTCAACATTTCTTTTGATACAGCAGTTTGGAAACACTTTTTTTGTAGAATCTGCAAGTGGATATTTGGATAGCTGTAAGGATTTCGTTGGAAACGGGAATATCTTCATGTAAAACCTAGACAAAAGCACTCTCAGAAACTAGTCTGTGAAATGTGCATTCAAATCACAGAGTTGAACATTCCCTTTCTTAGAGCAGGTTTGAAACACTCTTTTTGTGGAATCTGCAAGAGGATATTTGGAAAGCTTTGAGGATTTCGTTGGAAGCGGGATTACATATAAAATGTACACAGCATCATTCTCAGAAGCTTCTTCGTGATGTTTGCTTTTAAGTCACAGGGTTGAACATTCCCTTTCATAGAGCAGGTTTGAAACACTCTTTCTGTAGTATCTGGAAGTGGACATTGCGAGCGCTTTGAGGCCTATTGTGAAAAAGGAAATATCTTCCCATAAAAACGAAACAGAAGCGTTCGCAGAAACTTGTGTGTGATGTGTGTCCTCAACTAACAGAGTTGAACATTTCGTTTGAAGGAGCAGGTAGTAAACACGGTTTTTGTAGAATCTGCAAGTGGATATTTGGATAGCTTTGTGGATTTCGTTGGAAACGGGAATATCTTCATATAAAATGTAGACAGAAAGATTCTCAGAAACTGCTTTGTGATGTCTGCATTCTAGTCACAGAGTTGATCATTCCCTTTCATAGTGCAGCTTTGAAACACTCTTTTTGTTGTATCTGGATTCGGACATTTGGAGCGCATTGATGCCTACCGTGAAAAAAGAAATATCTTCCCATAAAAACTAGACAGAAGAATTCTCTGAAACTTCTTTGTGGTGTATGTACTCAAGTAATAGAGGTGAACCTTTCTATTGATTGAGCAGTTTTGAAACACTCTTTTTGTGGAATCTGTATGTGGATATTTGGATTGCTTTAACGACATCGTTGGAAACAGGAATATCTTCCTATAAAATCTAGGCAGAAGCATTCTCAGAAACTTCTTTGTGATGTGTGTCCTCAACTAAGAGAGTTCAACCTGTCTTTTGATGCAGCAGTTTGGAAACACTCTTTTTGTAGGATCTGTAAATGGATATATGGATAGCTCTAACGATTTCGTTGGAAACGGGAATATCTGCATATAAAATCTAGACAGAAGCATTCTCAGAAATTTCTTCGTGATGTGTGTCCTCAGATGACACAATTCAACATTTCTTTTGATACAGCAGTTTGGAACACTTTTTGTGTAGAATCTGCAAGTGGATATTTGGATAGCTGTAAGGATTTCGTTGGAAACGGGAATATCTTCATGTAAAACCTAGACAAAAGCACTCTCAGAAACTAGTCTGTGAAATGTGCATTCAAATCACAGAGTTGAACATTCCCTTTCTTAGAGCAGGTTTGAAACTCTCTTTTTGTGGAATCTGCAAGAGGATATTAGGATAGCTTTGAGGATTTCGTTGGAAACTTGATTACATCATCTAAAAAGTACACAGCAGCATTCTCAGAAGCTACTTCGTGATGTTTGCTTTTAAGTCACAGAGTTGAACATTCCCTTTCATAGAGCAGGCTTGAAACACTCTTTCTGTAGTATCTGGAAGTGGACATTTCGAGCGCTTTGAGGCCTATTGTGAAAAAGGAAATATCTTCCCATAAAAACTAGACAGAAGCGTTCGCAGAAACTTGTGTGTGATGTGTGTCCTCAACTAACAGAGCTGAACATTTCGTTTGATGGAGCAGTTTGGAAACACGCTTTTTGTAGAATCTGCAAGTGGATATTTGGATAGCTTTGTGGATTTCGTTGGAAACGGGAATATCTTCATATAAAATGTAGACAGAAAGATTCTCAGAAACTGCTTTGTCATGTGTGCATTCAAGTCACAGAGTTGAACATTCCCTTTCATAGAGCAGCTTTGAAACACTCTTTTTGTTGTATCTGGATTTGGACATTTGGAGCGCTTTGATGCCTAACGTGAAAAAAGAAATATCTTCCCATAAAAACTAGACAGAAGAATTCTCTGAAACTTCTTTGTGGTGTATGTACTCAAGTAACAGAGGTGAACCTTTCTGTTGATAGAGCAGTTTTGAAACACTCTTTTTGTGGAATCTGTATGTGGATATTTGGATTCCTTTAACGACATCGTTGGAAACATCAATATCTTCCTATAAAATCTAGGCAGAAGCATTCTCAGAAACTTCTTTGTGATGTGTGTCCTCAACTAAGAGAGTTCAACCTGTCTTTTGATGCAGCAGTTTGGAAACACTCTTTTTGTAGGATCTGTAAATGGATACATGGATATCTTTAACGATTTCGTTGGAAACGGGAATATCTGCATATAAAATCTAGACAGAAGCATTCTCAGAAACTTCTTCGTGATGTGTGTCCTCAGATGACACAATTCAACATTTCTTTTGATACAGCAGTTTGGAAACACTTTTTTTGTAGAATCTGCAAGTGGATATTTGGATAGCTGTAAGGATTTCGTTGGAAACGGGAATATCTTCATGTAAAACCTAGACAAAAGCACTCTCAGAAACTAGTCTGTGAAATGTGCATTCAACTCACAGAGTTGAACATTCCCTTTCTTAGAGCAGGTTTGAAACACTCTTTTTGTGGAATCTGCAAGAGGATATTTGGAAAGCTTTGACGATTTCGTTGGAAGCGGGATTACATATAAAATGTACACAGCATCATTCTCAGAAGCTTCTTCGTGATGTTTGCTTTTAAGTCACAGGGTTGAACATTCCCTTTCATAGAGCAGGTTTGAAACACTCTTTCTGTAGTATCTGGAAGTGGACATTTCGAGCGCTTTGAGGCCTACTGTGAAAAAGGAAATATCTTCCCATAAAAACTACACAGAAGCGTTCGCAGAAACATGTGTGTGATGTGTGTCCTCAACTAACAGAGTTGAACATTTCGTTTGATGGAGCAGGTAGTAAACACGGTTTTTGTAGAATCTGCAAGTGGATATTTGGATAGCTTTGTGGATTTCGTTGGAAACGGGAATATCTTCATATAAAATGTAGACAGAAACATTCTCAGAAACTGCTTTGTGATGTCTGCATTCTAGTCACAGAGTTGATCATTCCCTTTCATAGTGCAGCTTTGAAACACTCTTTTTGTTGTATCTGGATTCGGACATTTGGAGCGCATTGATGCCTACCGTGAAAAAAGAAATATCTTCCCATAAAAACTAGACAGAAGAATTCTCTGAAACTTCTTTGTGGTGTATGTACTCAAGTAACAGAGGTGAACCTTTCTATTGATAGAGCAGTTTTGAAACACTCTTTTTGTGGAATCTGTATGTGGATATTTGGATTGCTTTAACGACATCTTTGGAAACAGGAATATCTTCCTATAAAATCTAGGCAGAAGCATTCTCAGAAACTTCTTTGTGATGTGTGTCCTCAACTAAGAGAGTTCAACCTGTCTTTTGATGCAGCAGTTTGGAAACACTCTTTTTGTAGGATCTGTAAGTGGATATATGGATAGCTCTAACGATTTCTTTGGAAACGGGAATATCTGCATATAAAATCTAGACAGAAGCATTCTCAGAAACTTCTTCGTGATGTGTGTCCTCAGATGACACAATTCAACATTTCTTTTGATACAGCAGTTTGGAAACACTTTTTTTGTAGAATCTGCAAGTGGATATTTGGATAGCTGTAAGGATTTCGTTGGAAACGGGAATATCTTCATGTAAAACCTAGACAAAAGCACTCTCAGAAACTAGTCTGTGAAATGTGCATTCAAATCACAGAGTTGAACATTCCCTTTCTTAGAGCAGGTTTGAAACACTCTTTTTGTGGAATCTGCAAGAGGATATTAGGATAGCTTTGAGGATTTCGTTGGAAACTTGATTACATCATCTAAAAAGTACACAGCAGCATTCTCAGAAGCTACTTCGTGATGTTTGCTTTTAAGTCACAGAGTTGAACATTCCCTTTCATAGAGCAGGCTTGAAACACTCTTTCTGTAGTATCTGGAAGTGGACATTTCGAGCGCTTTGAGGCCTATTGTGAAAAAGGAAATATCTTCCCATAAAAACTAGACAGAAGCGTTCGCAGAAACTTGTGTGTGATGTGTGTCCTCAACTAACAGAGCTGAACATTTCGTTTGATGGAGCAGTTTGGAAACACGCTTTTTGTAGAATCTGCAAGTGGATATTTGGATAGCTTTGTGGATTTCGTTGGAAACGGGAATATCTTCATATAAAATGTAGACAGAAAGATTCTCAGAAACTGCTTTGTCATGTGTGCATTCAAGTCACAGAGTTGAACATTCCCTTTCATAGAGCAGCTTTGAAACACTCTTTTTGTTGTATCTGGATTTGGACATTTGGAGCGCTTTGATGCCTAACGTGAAAAAAGAAATATCTTCCCATAAAAACTAGACAGAAGAATTCTCTGAAACTTCTTTGTGGTGTATGTACTCAAGTAACAGAGGTGAAGCTTTCTATTGATAGAGCAGTTTTGAAACACTCTTTTTGTGGAATCTGTATGTGGATATTTGGATTGCTTTAACGACATCGTTGGAAACATCAATATCTTCCTATAAAATCTAGGCAGAAGCATTCTCAGAAACTTCTTTGTGATGTGTGTCCTCAACTAAGAGAGTTCAACCTGTCTTTTGATGCAGCAGTTTGGAAACACTCTTTTTGTAGGATCTGTAAATGGATACATGGATATCTCTAACGATTTCGTTGGAAACGGGAATATCTGCATATAAAATCTAGACAGAAGCATTCTCAGAAACTTCTTCGTGATGTGTGTCCTCAGATGACACAATTCAACATTTCTTTTGATACAGCAGTTTGGAAACACTTTTTTTGTAGAATCTGCAAGTGGATATTTGGATAGCTGTAAGGATTTCGTTGGAAACGGGAATATCTTCATGTAAAACCTAGACAAAAGCACTCTCAGAAACTAGTCTGTGAAATGTGCATTCAACTCACAGAGTTGAACATTCCCTTTCTTAGAGCAGGTTTGAAACACTCTTTTTGTGGAATCTGCAAGAGGATATTTGGAAAGCTTTGAGGATTTCGTTGGAAGCGGGATTACATATAAAATGTACACAGCATCATTCTCAGAAGCTTCTTCGTGATGTTTGCTTTTAAGTCACAGGGTTGAACATTCCCTTTCATAGAGCAGGTTTGAAACACTCTTTCTGTAGTATCTGGAAGTGGACATGTCGAGCGCTTTGAGGCCTATTGTGAAAAAGGAAATATCTTCCCATAAAAACGAAACAGAAGCGTTCGCAGAAACTTGTGTGTGATGTGTGTCCTCAACTAACACAGCTGAACATTTCGTTTGATGGAGCAGTTTGGAAACACGGTTTCTGTAGAATCTGCAAGTGGATATTTGGATAGCTTTGTGGATTTCGTTGGAAACGGGAATATCTTCATATAAAATGTAGACAGAAACATTCTCAGAAACTGCTTTGTGATGTCTGCATTCTAGTCACAGAGTTGAACATTCCCTTTCATAGTGCAGCTTTGAAACACTCTTTTTGTTGTATCTGGATTCGGACATTTGGAGCGCTTTGATGCCTACCGTGAAAAAAGGAATATCTTCCCATAAAAACTAGACAGAAGAATTCTCTGAAACTTCTTTGTGGTGTATGTACTCAAGTAACAGAGGTGAACCTTTCTATTGATAGAGCAGTTTTGAAACACTCTTTTTGTGGAATCTGTATGTGGATATTTGGATTGCTTTAACGACATCGTTGGAAACAGGAATATCTTCCTATAAAATCTAGGCAGAAGCATTCTCAGAAACTTCTTTGTGATGTGTGTCCTCAACTAAGAGAGTTCAACCTGTCCTTTGATGCAGCAGTTTGGAAACACTCTTTTTGTAGGATCTGTAAATGGATATATGGATATCTCTAACGATTTCGTTGGAAACGGGAATATCTGCATATAAAATCTAGACAGAAGCATTCTCAGAAACTTCTTCGTGATGTGTGTCCTCAGATGACACAGTTCAACATTTCTTTTGATACAGCAGTTTGGAAACACTTTTTTTGTAGAATCTGCAAGTGGATATTTGGATAGCTGTAAGGATTTCGTTGGAAACGGGAATATCTTCATGTAAAACCTAGACAAAAGCACTCTCAGAAACTAGTCTGTGAAATGTGCATTCAAATCACAGAGTTGAACATTCCCTTTCTTAGAGCAGGTTTGAAACACTCTTTTTGTGGAATCTGCAAGAGGATATTAGGATAGCTTTGAGGATTTCGTTGGAAACGGGATTACATCATCTAAAATGTACACAGCAGCATTCTCAGAAGCTCCTTCGTGATGTTTGCTTTTAAGTCACAGAGTTGAACATTCCCTTTCATAGAGCAGGCTTGAAACACTCTTTCTGTAGTATCTGGAAGTGGACATTTCGAGCGCTTTGAGGCCTATTGTGAAAAAGGAAATATCTTCCCATAAAAACTAGACAGAAGCGTTCGCAGAAACTTGTGTGTGATGTGTGTCCTCAACTAACAGAGCTGAACATTTCGTTTGATGGAGCAGTTTGGAAACATGCTTTTTGTAGAATCTGCAAGTGGATATTTGGATAGCTTTGTGGATTTCGTTGGAAACGGGAATATCTTCATATAAAATGTAGACAGAAAGATTCTCAGAAACTGCTTTGTCATGTGTGCATTCAAGTCACAGAGTTGAACATTCCCTTTCATAGAGCAGCTTTGAAACACTCTTTTTGTTGTATCTGGATTTGGACATTTGGAGCGCTTTGATGCCTACCGAGAAAAATGAAATATCATCCCATAAAAACTAGACAGAAGAATTCTCTGAAACTTCTTTGTGGTGTATGTACTCAAGTAACAGAGGTGAACCTTTCTATTGATAGAGCAGTTTTGAAACACTCTTTTTGTGGAATCTGTATGTGGATATTTGGATTGCTTTAACGACATCGTTGGAAACAGGAATATCTTCCTATAAAATCTAGGCAGAAACATTCTCAGAAACTTCTTTGTGATGTGTGTCCTCAACTAAGAGAGTTCAACCTGTCTTTTGATGCAGCAGTTTGGAAACACTCTTTTTGTAGGATCTGTAAATGGATATATGGATATCTCTAACGATTTCGTTGGAAACGGGAATATCTGCATATAAAATCTAGACAGAAGCATTCTCAGAAACTTCTTCGTGATGTGTGTCCTCAGGTGACACAATTCAACATTTCTTTTGATACAGCAGTTTGGAAACACTTTTTTTGTAGAATCTGCAAGTGGATATTTGGAAAGCTGTAAGGCTTTCGTTGGAAACGGGAATATCTTCATGTAAAACCTAGACAAAAGCACTCTCAGAAACTAGTCTGTGAAATCTGCATTCAAATCACAGAGTTGAACATTCCCTTTCTTAGAGCAGGTTTGAAACACTCTTTTTGTGGAATCTGCAAGAGGATATTTGGAAAGCTTTGACGATTTCGTTGGAAGCGGGATTACATATAAAATGTACACAGCATCATTCTCAGAAGCTTCTTCGTGATGTTTGCTTTTAAGTCACAGGGTTGAACATTCCCTTTCATAGAGCAGGTTTGAAACACTCTTTCTGTAGTATCTGGAAGTGGACATTGAGAGCGCTTTGAGGCCTATTGTGAAAAAGGAAATATCCTCCCATAAAAACGAAACAGAAGCGTTCGCAGAAACTTGTGTGTGATGTGTGTCCTCAACTAACAGAGTTGAACAGTTCGTTTGATGGAGCAGGTTGGAAACACGGTTTTTGTAGAATCTGCAAGTGGATATTTGGATAGCTTTGTGGATTTCGTTGGAAACGGGAATATCTTCATATAAAATGTAGACAGAAACATTCTCAGAAACTGCTTTGTGATGTCTGCATTCTAGTCACAGAGTTGAACATTCCCTTTCATAGTGCAGTTTTGAAACACTCTTTTTGTTGTATCTGGATTCGGACATTAGGAGCGCTTTGATGCCTACCGTGAAAAAAGAAATATCTTCCCATACAAACTAGACAGAAGAATTCTCTGAAACTTCTTTGTGGTGTATGTACTCAAGTAACAGAGGTGAACCTTTCTATTGATAGAGCAGTTTTGAAACACTCCTTTTGTGGAATCTGTATGTGGATATTTGGATTGCTTTAACGATATCGTTGGAAACAGGAATATCTTCCTATAAAATCTAGGCAGAAGCATTCTCAGAAACTTCTTTGTGATGTGTGTCACCAACTAAGAGAGTTCAAACTGTCTTTTGATGCAGCAGTTTGGAAACACTCTTTTTGTAGGATCTGTAAGTGGATATATGGATAGCTCTAACGATTTCGTTGGAAACGGGAATATCTGCATATAAAATCTAGACAGAAGCATTCTCAGAAACTTCTTCGTGATGTGTGTCCTCAGATGACACAATTCAACATTTCTTTTGATACAGCAGTTTGGAAACACTTTTTTTGTAGAATCTGCAAGTGGATATTTGGATAGCTGTAAGGATTTCATTGGAAACGGGAATATCTTCATGTAAAACCTAGACAAAAGCACTCTCAGAAACTAGTCTGTGAAATGTGCATTCAAATCACAGAGTTGAACATTCCCTTTCTTAGAGCAGGTTTGAAACACTCTTTTTGTGGAATCTGCAAGAGGATATTAGGATAGCTTTGAGGATTTCGTTGGAAACGGGATTACATCATCTAAAAACTACACAGCAGCATTCTCAGAAGCTACTTCGTGATGTTTGCTTTTAAGTCACAGAGTTGGACATTCCCTTTCATAGAGCAGGCTTGAAACACTCTTTCTGTAGTATCTGGAAGTGGACATTTCGAGCGCTTTGAGGCCTATTGTGAAAAAGGAAATATCTTCCCATAAAAACTAGACAGAAGCGTTCGCAGAAACTTGTGTGTGATGTGTGTCCTCAACTAACAGAGCTGAACATTTCGTTTGACGGAGCAGTTTGGAAACACGCTTTTTGTAGAATCTGCAAGTGGATATTTGGATAGCTTTGTGGATTTCGTTGGAAACGGGAATACCTTCATATAAAATGTAGACAGAAAGATTCTCAGAAACTGCTTTGTCATGTGTGCATTCAAGTCACAGAGTTGAACATTCCCTTTCATAGAGCAGCTTTGAAACACTCTTTTTGTTGTATCTGGATTTGGACATTTGGAGCGCTTTGATGCCTACCGTGAAAAAAGAAATATCTTCCCATAAAAACTAGACAGAAGAATTCTCTGAAACTTCTTTGTGGTGTATGTACTCAAGTAACAGAGGTGAACCTTTCTATTGATAGAGCAGTTTTGAAACACTCTTTTTGTGGAATCTGTATGTGGATATTTGGATTGCTTTAACGACATCGTTGGAAAGAGGAATATCTTCCTATAAAATCTAGGCAGAAGCATTCTCAGAAACTTCTTTGTGATGTGTGTCCTCAACTAAGAGAGTTCAACCTGTCTTTTGATGCAGCAGTTTGGAAACACTCTTTTTGTAGGATCTGTAAATGGATATATGGATACCTCTAACGATTTCGTTGGAAACGGGAATATCTGCATATAAAATCTAGACAGAAGCATTCTCAGAAACTTCTTCGTGATGTGTGTCCTCAGATGACACAATTCAACATTTCTTTTGATACAGCAGTTTGGAAACACTTTTTTTGTAGAATCTGCAAGTGGATATTTGGATAGCTGTAAGGATTTCGTTGGAAACGGGAATATCTTCATGTAAAACCTAGACAAAAGCACTCTCAGAAACTAGTCTGTGAAATCTGCATTCAAATCACAGAGTTGAACATTCCCTTTCTTAGAGCAGGTTTGAAACACTCTTTTTGTGGAATCTGCAAGAGGATATTTGGAAAGCTTTGAGGATTTCGTTGGAAGCGGGATTACATATAAAATGTACACAGCATCATTCTCAGAAGCTTCTTCGTGATGTTTGCTTTTAAGTCACAGGGTTGAACATTCCCTTTCATAGAGCAGGTTTGAAACACTCTTTCTGTAGTATCTGGAAGTGGACATTGCGAGCGCTTTGAGGCCTATTGTGAAAAAGGGAATATCTTCCCATAAAAACGAAACAGAAGCGTTCGCAGAAACTTGTGTGTGATGTGTGTCCTCAACTAACAGAGTTGAACATTTCGTTTGATGGAGCAGGTTGTAAACACGGTTTTTGTAGAATCTGCAAGTGGATATTTGGATAGCTTTGTGGATTTCATTGGAAACGGGAATATCTTCATATAAAATGTAGACAGAAACATTCTCAGAAACTGCTTTGTGATGTCTGCATTCTAGTCACAGAGTTGAACATTCCCTTTCATAGTGCAGTTTTGAAACACTCTTTTTGTTGTATCTGGATTCGGACATTAGGAGCGCTTTGATGCCTACCGTGAAAAAAGAAATATCTTCCCATACAAACTAGACAGAAGAATTCTCTGAAACTTCTTTGTGGTGTATGTACTCAAGTAACAGAGGTGAACCTTTCTATTGATAGAGCAGTTTTGAAACACTCCTTTTGTGGAATCTGTATGTGGATATTTGGATTGCTTTAACGATATCGTTGGAAACAGGAATATCTTCCTATAAAATCTAGGCAGAAGCATTCTCAGAAACTTCTTTGTGATGTGTGTCACCAACTAAGAGAGTTCAAACTGTCTTTTGATGCAGCAGTTTGGAAACACTCTTTTTGTAGGATCTGTAAGTGGATATATGGATAGCTCTAACGATTTCGTTGGAAACGGGAATATCTGCATATAAAATCTAGACAGAAGCATTCTCAGAAACTTCTTCGTGATGTGTGTCCTCAGATGACACAATTCAACATTTCTTTTGATACAGCAGTTTGGAAACACTTTTTTTGTAGAATCTGCAAGTGGATATTTGGATAGCTGTAAGGATTTCATTGGAAACGGGAATATCTTCATGTAAAACCTAGACAAAAGCACTCTCAGAAACTAGTCTGTGAAATGTGCATTCAAATCACAGAGTTGAACATTCCCTTTCTTAGAGCAGGTTTGAAACACTCTTTTTGTGGAATCTGCAAGAGGATATTAGGATAGCTTTGAGGATTTCGTTGGAAACGGGATTACATCATCTAAAAACTACACAGCAGCATTCTCAGAAGCTACTTCGTGATGTTTGCTTTTAAGTCACAGAGTTGGACATTCCCTTTCATAGAGCAGGCTTGAAACACTCTTTCTGTAGTATCTGGAAGTGGACATTTCGAGCGCTTTGAGGCCTATTGTGAAAAAGGAAATATCTTCCCATAAAAACTAGACAGAAGCGTTCGCAGAAACTTGTGTGTGATGTGTGTCCTCAACTAACAGAGCTGAACATTTCGTTTGACGGAGCAGTTTGGAAACACGCTTTTTGTAGAATCTGCAAGTGGATATTTGGATAGCTTTGTGGATTTCGTTGGAAACGGGAATACCTTCATATAAAATGTAGACAGAAAGATTCTCAGAAACTGCTTTGTCATGTGTGCATTCAAGTCACAGAGTTGAACATTCCCTTTCATAGAGCAGCTTTGAAACACTCTTTTTGTTGTATCTGGATTTGGACATTTGGAGCGCTTTGATGCCTACCGTGAAAAAAGAAATATCTTCCCATAAAAACTAGACAGAAGAATTCTCTGAAACTTCTTTGTGGTGTATGTACTCAAGTAACAGAGGTGAACCTTTCTATTGATAGAGCAGTTTTGAAACACTCTTTTTGTGGAATCTGTATGTGGATATTTGGATTGCTTTAACGACATCGTTGGAAAGAGGAATATCTTCCTATAAAATCTAGGCAGAAGCATTCTCAGAAACTTCTTTGTGATGTGTGTCCTCAACTAAGAGAGTTCAACCTGTCTTTTGATGCAGCAGTTTGGAAACACTCTTTTTGTAGGATCTGTAAATGGATATATGGATACCTCTAACGATTTCGTTGGAAACGGGAATATCTGCATATAAAATCTAGACAGAAGCATTCTCAGAAACTTCTTCGTGATGTGTGTCCTCAGATGACACAATTCAACATTTCTTTTGATACAGCAGTTTGGAAACACTTTTTTTGTAGAATCTGCAAGTGGATATTTGGATAGCTGTAAGGATTTCGTTGGAAACGGGAATATCTTCATGTAAAACCTAGACAAAAGCACTCTCAGAAACTAGTCTGTGAAATCTGCATTCAAATCACAGAGTTGAACATTCCCTTTCTTAGAGCAGGTTTGAAACACTCTTTTTGTGGAATCTGCAAGAGGATATTTGGAAAGCTTTGAGGATTTCGTTGGAAGCGGGATTACATATAAAATGTACACAGCATCATTCTCAGAAGCTTCTTCGTGATGTTTGCTTTTAAGTCACAGGGTTGAACATTCCCTTTCATAGAGCAGGTTTGAAACACTCTTTCTGTAGTATCTGGAAGTGGACATTGCGAGCGCTTTGAGGCCTATTGTGAAAAAGGAAATATCTTCCCATAAAAACGAAACAGAAGCGTTCGCAGAAACTTGTGTGTGATGTGTGTCCTCAACTAACAGAGTTGAACATTTCGTTTGATGGAGCAGGTTGTAAACACGGTTTTTGTAGAATCTGCAAGTGGATATTTGGATAGCTTTGTGGATTTCATTGGAAACGGGAATATCTTCATATAAAATGTAGACAGAAACATTCTCAGAAACTGCTTTGTGATGTCTGCATTCTAGTCACAGAGTTGAACATTCCCTTTCATAGTGCAGCTTTGAAACACTCTTTTTGTTGTATCTGGATTCGGACATTTTGAGCGCATTGATGCCTACCGTGAAAAAAGAAATATCTTCCCATAAAAACTAGACAGAAGAATTCTCTGAAACTTCTTTGTGGTGTATGTACTCAAGTAACAGAGGTGAACCTTTCTATTGATAGAGCAGTTTTGAAACACTCTTTTTGTGGAATCTGTATGTGGATATTTGGATTGCTTTAACGACATCTTTGGAAACAGGAATATCTTCCTATAAAATCTAGGCAGAAGCATTCTCAGAAACTTCTTTGTGATGTGTGTCCTCAACTAAGAGAGTTCAACCTGTCTTTTGATGCAGCAGTTTGGAAACACTCTTTTTGTAGGATCTGTAAGTGGATATATGGATAGCTCTAACGATTTCTTTGGAAACGGGAATATCTGCATATAAAATCTAGACAGAAGCATTCTCAGAAACTTCTTCGTGATGTGTGTCCTCAGATGACACAATTCAACATTTCTTTTGATACAGCAGTTTGGAAACACTTTTTTTGTAGAATCTGCAAGTGGATATTTGGATAGCTGTAAGGATTTCGTTGGAAACGGGAATATCTTCATGTAAAACCTAGACAAAAGCACTCTCAGAAACTAGTCTGTGAAATGTGCATTCAAATCACAGAGTTGAACATTCCCTTTCTTAGAGCAGGTTTGAAACACTCTTTTTGTGGAATCTGCAAGAGGATATTTGGAAAGCTTTGAGGATTTCGTTGGAAGCGGGATTACATATAAAATGTACACAGCATCATTCTCAGAAGCTTCTTCGTGATGTTTGCTTTTAAGTCACAGGGTTGAACATTCCCTTTCATAGAGCAGGCTTGAAACACTCTTTCTGTAGTATCTGGAAGTGGACATTTCGAGCGCTTTGAGGCCTATTGTGAAAAAGGAAATATCTTCCCATAAAAACTAGACAGAAGCGTTCGCAGAAACTTGTGTGTGATGTGTGTCCTCAACTAACAGAGCTGAACATTTCGTTTGACGGAGCAGTTTGGAAACACGCTTTTTGTAGAATCTGCAAGTGGATATTTGGATAGCTTTGTGGATTTCGTTGGAAACGGGAATACCTTCATATAAAATGTAGACAGAAAGATTCTCAGAAACTGCTTTGTCATGTGTGCATTCAAGTCACAGAGTTGAACATTCCCTTTCATAGAGCAGCTTTGAAACACTCTTTTTGTTGTATCTGGATTTGGACATTTGGAGCGCTTTGATGCCTACCGTGAAAAAAGAAATATCTTCCCATAAAAACTAGACAGAAGAATTCTCTGAAACTTCTTTGTGGTGTATGTACTCAAGTAACAGAGGTGAACCTTTCTATTGATAGAGCAGTTTTGAAACACTCTTTTTGTGGAATCTGTATGTGGATATTTGGATTGCTTTAACGACATCGTTGGAAAGAGGAATATCTTCCTATAAAATCTAGGCAGAAGCATTCTCAGAAACTTCTTTGTGATGTGTGTCCTCAACTAAGAGAGTTCAACCTGTCTTTTGATGCAGCAGTTTGGAAACACTCTTTTTGTAGGATCTGTAAATGGATATATGGATACCTCTAACGATTTCGTTGGAAACGGGAATATCTGCATATAAAATCTAGACAGAAGCATTCTCAGAAACTTCTTCGTGATGTGTGTCCTCAGATGACACAATTCAACATTTCTTTTGATACAGCAGTTTGGAAACACTTTTTTTGTAGAATCTGCAAGTGGATATTTGGATAGCTGTAAGGATTTCGTTGGAAACGGGAATATCTTCATGTAAAACCTAGACAAAAGCACTCTCAGAAACTAGTCTGTGAAATCTGCATTCAAATCACAGAGTTGAACATTCCCTTTCTTAGAGCAGGTTTGAAACACTCTTTTTGTGGAATCTGCAAGAGGATATTTGGAAAGCTTTGAGGATTTCGTTGGAAGCGGGATTACATATAAAATGTACACAGCATCATTCTCAGAAGCTTCTTCGTGATGTTTGCTTTTAAGTCACAGGGTTGAACATTCCCTTTCATAGAGCAGGTTTGAAACACTCTTTCTGTAGTATCTGGAAGTGGACATTGCGAGCGCTTTGAGGCCTATTGTGAAAAAGGAAATATCTTCCATTAAAAACGAAACAGAAGCGTTCGCAGAAACTTGTGTGTGATGTGTGTCCTCAACTAACAGAGTTGAACATTTCGTTTGATGGAGCAGGTTGTAAACACGGTTTTTGTAGAATCTGCAAGTGGATATTTGGATAGCTTTGTGGATTTCATTGGAAACGGGAATATCTTCATATAAAATGTAGACAGAAACATTCTCAGAAACTGCTTTGTGATGTCTGCATTCTAGTCACAGAGTTGAACATTCCCTTTCATAGTGCAGTTTTGAAACACTCTTTTTGTTGTATCTGGATTCGGACATTAGGAGCGCTTTGATGCCTACCGTGAAAAAAGAAATATCTTCCCATACAAACTAGACAGAAGAATTCTCTGAAACTTCTTTGTGGTGTATGTACTCAAGTAACAGAGGTGAACCTTTCTATTGATAGAGCAGTTTTGAAACACTCCTTTTGTGGAATCTGTATGTGGATATTTGGATTGCTTTAACGATATCGTTGGAAACAGGAATATCTTCCTATAAAATCTAGGCAGAAGCATTCTCAGAAACTTCTTTGTGATGTGTGTCACCAACTAAGAGAGTTCAAACTGTCTTTTGATGCAGCAGTTTGGAAACACTCTTTTTGTAGGATCTGTAAGTGGATATATGGATAGCTCTAACGATTTCGTTGGAAACGGGAATATCTGCATATAAAATCTAGACAGAAGCATTCTCAGAAACTTCTTCGTGATGTGTGTCCTCAGATGACACAATTCAACATTTCTTTTGATACAGCAGTTTGGAAACACTTTTTTTGTAGAATCTGCAAGTGGATATTTGGATAGCTGTAAGGATTTCATTGGAAACGGGAATATCTTCATGTAAAACCTAGACAAAAGCACTCTCAGAAACTAGTCTGTGAAATGTGCATTCAAATCACAGAGTTGAACATTCCCTTTCTTAGAGCAGGTTTGAAACACTCTTTTTGTGGAATCTGCAAGAGGATGTTAGGATAGCTTTGAGGATTTCGTTGGAAACGGGATTACATCATCTAAAAACTACACAGCAGCATTCTCAGAAGCTACTTCGTGATGTTTGCTTTTAAGTCACAGAGTTGGACATTCCCTTTCATAGAGCAGGCTTGAAACACTCTTTCTGTAGTATCTGGAAGTGGACATTTCGAGCGCTTTGAGGCCTATTGTGAAAAAGGAAATATCTTCCCATAAAAACTAGACAGAAGCGTTCGCAGAAACTTGTGTGTGATGTGTGTCCTCAACTAACAGAGCTGAACATTTCGTTTGACGGAGCAGTTTGGAAACACGCTTTTTGTAGAATCTGCAAGTGGATATTTGGATAGCTTTGTGGATTTCGTTGGAAACGGGAATACCTTCATATAAAATGTAGACAGAAAGATTCTCAGAAACTGCTTTGTCATGTGTGCATTCAAGTCACAGAGTTGAACATTCCCTTTCATAGAGCAGCTTTGAAACACTCTTTTTGTTGTATCTGGATTTGGACATTTGGAGCGCTTTGATGCCTACCGTGAAAAAAGAAATATCTTCCCATAAAAACTAGACAGAAGAATTCTCTGAAACTTCTTTGTGGTGTATGTACTCAAGTAACAGAGGTGAACCTTTCTATTGATAGAGCAGTTTTGAAACACTCTTTTTGTGGAATCTGTATGTGGATATTTGGATTGCTTTAACGACATTGTTGGAAACAGGAATATCTTCCTATAAAATCTAGGCAGAAGCATTCTCAGAAACTTCTTTGTGATGTGTGTCCTCAACTAAGAGAGTTCAACCTGTCTTTTGATGCAGCAGTTTGGAAACACTCTTTTTGTAGGATCTGTAAATGGATATATGGATAGCTCTAACGATTTCGTTGGAAACGGGAATATCTGCATATAAAATCTAGACAGAAGCATTCTCAGAAACTTCTTCGTGATGTGTGTCCTCAGATGACACAATTCAACATTTCTTTTGATACAGCAGTTTGGAAACACTTTTTTTGTAGAATCTGCAAGTGGATATTTGGATAGCTGTAAGGATTTCGTTGGAAACGGGAATATCTTCATGTAAAACCTAGACAAAAGCACTCTCAGAAACTAGTCTGTGAAATGTGCATTCAAATCACAGAGTTGAACATTCCCTTTCTTAGAGCAGGTTTGAAACACTCTTTTTGTGGAATCTGCAAGAGGATATTTGGAAAGCTTTGAGGATTTCGTTGGAAGCGGGATTACATATAAAATGTACACAGCATCACTCTCAGAAGCTTCTTCGTGATGTTTGCTTTTAAGTCACAGGGTTGAACATTCCCTTTCATAGAGCAGGTTTGAAACACTCTTTCTGTAGTATCTGGAAGTGGACATGTCGAGCGCTTTGAGGCCTATTGTGAAAAAGGAAATATCTTCCCATAAAAACTAAACAGAAGCGTTCGCAGAAACTTGTGTGTGATGTGTGTCCTCAACTAACAGAGCTGAACATTTCGTTTGATGGAGCAGGTTGGAAACACGGTTTCTGTAGAATCTGCAAGTGGATATTTGGATAGCTTTGTGGATTTCGTTGGAAACGGGAATATCTTCATATAAAATGTAGACAGAAACATTCTCAGAAACTGCTTTGTGATGTCTGCATTCTAGTCACAGAGTTGAACATTCCCTTTCATAGTGCAGCTTTGAAACACTCTTTTTGTTGTATCTGGATTCGGACATTTGGAGCGCTTTGATGCCTACCGTGAAAAAAGAAATATCTTCCCATAAAAACTAGACAGAAGAATTCTCTGAAACTTCTTTGTGGTGTATGTACTCAAGTAACAGAGGTCAACCTTTCTATTGATAGAGCAGTTTTGAAACACTCTTTTTGTGGAATCTGTATGTGGATATTTGGATTGCTTTAACGACATCGTTGGAAACAGGAATATCTTCCTATAAAATCTAGGCAGAAGCATTCTCAGAAACTTCTTTGTGATGTGTGTCCTCAACTAAGAGAGTTCAACCTGTCTTTTGATGCAGCAGTTTTGAAACACTCTTTTTGTAGTATCTGTAAGTGGATATATGGATAGCTCTAACGATTTCGTTGGAAACGGGAATATCTGCATATAAAATCTAGACAGCATCATTCTCAGAAACTTCTTCGTGATGTGTGTCCTCAGATGACACAATTCAACATTTCTTTTGATACAGCAGTTTGGAAACACTTTTTTTGTAGAATCTGCAAGTGGATATTTGGATAGCTGTAAGGATTTCGTTGGAAACGGGAATATCTTCATGTAAAACCTAGACAAAAGCACTCTCAGAAACTAGTCTGTGAAATCTGCATTCAAATCACAGAGTTGAACATTCCCTTTCTTAGAGCAGGTTTGAAACACTCTTTTTGTGGAATCTGCAAGAGGATATTTGGATTGCTTTGAGGATTTCTTTGGAAACGGGATTACATCATCTAAAAAGTACACAGCAGCATTCTCAGAAGCTACTTCGTGATGTTTGCTTTTAAGTCACAGAGTTGAACATTCCCTTTCATAGAGCAGGCTTGAAACACTCTTTCTGTAGTATCTGGAAGTGGACATTTCGAGCGCTTTGAGTCCTATTGTGAAAAAGGAAATATCTTCCCATAAAAACTAGACAGAAGCGTTCGCAGAAACTTGTGTGTGATGTGTGTCCTCAACTAACAGAGCTGAACATTTCGTTTGATGGAGCAGTTTGGAAACACGCTTTTTGTAGAATCTGCAAGTGGATATTTGGATAGCTTTGTGGATTTCGTTGGAAACGGGAATATCTTCATATAAAATGTAGACAGAAACATTCTCAGAAACTGCTTTGTCATGTGTGCATTCAAGTCACAGAGTTGAACATTCCCTTTCATAGAGCAGCTTTGAAACACTCTTTTTGTTGTATCTGGATTTGGACATTTGGAGCGCTTTGATGCCTACCGTGAAAAAAGAAATATCTTCCCATAAAAACTAGACAGAAAAATTCTCTGAAACTTCTTTGTGGTGTATGTACTCAAGTAACAGAGGTGAACCTTTCTATTGATAGAGCAGTTTTGAAACACTCTTTTTGTGGAATCTGTATGTGGATATTTGGATAGCTTTAACGACATCATTGGAAACAGGAATATCTTCCTATAAAATCTAGGCAGAAGCATTCTCAGAAACTTCTTTGTGATGTGTGTCCTCAACTAAGAGAGTTCAACCTGTCTTTTGATGCAGCAGTTTGGAAACACTCTTTTTGTAGGATCTGTAAATGGATATATGGATAGCTCTAACGATTTCGTTGGAAACGGGAATATCTGCATATAAAATCTAGACAGAAGCATTCTCAGAAACTTCTTCGTGATGTGTGTCCTCAGATGACACAATTCAACATTTCTTTTGATACAGCAGTTTGGAAACACTTTTTTTGTAGAATCTGCAAGTGGATATTTGGATAGCTGTAAGGATTTCGTTGGAAACGGGAATATCTTCATGTAAAACCTAGACAAAAGCACTCTCAGAAACTAGTCTGTGAAATGTGCATTCAAATCACAGAGTTGAACATTCCCTTTCTTAGAGCAGGTTTGAAACACTCTTTTTGTGGAATCTGCAAGAGGATATTTGGAAAGCTTTGAGGATTTCGTTGGAAGCGGGATTACATATAAAATGTACACAGCATCATTCTCAGAAGCTTCTTCGTGATGTTTGCTTTTAAGTCACAGGGTTGAACATTCCCTTTCATAGAGCAGGTTTGAAACACTCTTTCTGTAGTATCTGGAAGTGGACATTTCGAGCGCTTTGAGGCCTATTGTGAAAAAGGAAATATCTTCCCATAAAAACGAAACAGAAGCGTTGGCAGAAACTTGTGTGTGATGTGTGTACTCAACTAACAGAGCTGAACATTTCGTTTGATGGAGCAGGTTGGAAACACGCTTTTTGTAGATTCTGCAAGTGGATATTTGGATAGCTTTGTGGATTTCGTTGGAAACGGGAATATCTTCATATAAAATGTAGACAGAAAGATTCTCAGAAACTGCGTTGTCATGTGTGCATTCAAGTCACAGAGTTGAACATTCCCTTTCATAGAGCAGCTTTGAAACACTCTTTTTGTTGTATCTGGATTTGGACATTTGGAGCGCTTTGATGCCTACCGTGAAAAATGAAATATCTTCCCATAAAAACTAGACAGAAGAATTCTCTGAAACTTCTTTGTGGTGTATGTACTCAAGTAACAGAGGTGAACCTTTCTATTGATAGAGCAGTTTTGAAACACTCTTTTTGTGGAATCTGTATGTGGATATTTGGATTGCTTTAACGACATCGTTGGAAACAGGAATATCTTCCTATAAAATCTAGGCAGAAGCATTCTCAGAAACTCCTTTGTGATGTGTGTCCTCAACTAAGAGAGTTCAACCTGTCTTTTGATGCAGCAGTTTGGAACCACTCTTTTTGTAGGATCTGTAAATGGATATATGGATAGCTCTAACGATTTCGTTGGAAACGGGAATATCTGCATATAAAATCTAGACAGAAGCATTCTCAGAAACTTCTTCGTGATGTGTGTCCTCAGATGACACAATTCAACATTTCTTTTGATGCAGCAGTTTGGAAACACTTTTTTTGTAGAATCTGCAAGTGGATATTTGGATAGCTGTAAGGATTTCGTTGGAAACGGGAATATCTTCATGTAAAACCTAGACAAAAGCTCTCTTAGAAACTAGTCTGTGAAATCTGCATTCAAATCACAGAGTTGAACATTCCCTTTCTTAGAGCAGGTTTGAAACACTCTTTTTGTGGAATCTGCAAGAGGATATTTGGAAAGCTTTGAGGATTTCGTTGGAAGCGGGATTACATATAAAATGTACACAGCATCATTCTCAGAAGCTTCTTCGTGATGTTTGCTTTTAAGTCACAGGGTTGAACATTCCCTTTCATATAGCAGGTTTGAAACACTCTTTCTGAAGTATCTGGAAGTGGACATTTCGAGCGCTTTGAGGCCTATTGTGAAAAAGGAAATATCTTCCCATAAAAACGAAACAGAAACGTTGGCAGAAACTTGTGTGTGATGAGTGTCCTCAACTAACAGAGCTGAACATTTCGTTTGATGGAGCAGTTTGGAAACACGCTTTTTGTAGAATCTGCAAGTGGATATTTGGATAGCTTTGTGGATTTCGTTGGAAACGGGAATATCTTCATATAAAATGTAGACAGAAAGATTCTCAGAAACTGCTTTGTCATGTGTGCATTCAAGTCACAGAGTTGAACATTCCCTTTCATAGAGCAGCTTTGAAACACTCTTTTTGTTGTATCTGGATTTGGACATTTGGAGCGCTTTGATGCCTACTGTGAAAAATGAAATATCTTCCCATAAAAACTAGACAGAAGAATTCTCTGAAACTTCTTTGTGGTGTATGTACTCAAGTAACAGAGGTGAACCTTTCTATTGATAGAGCAGTTTTGAAACACTCTTTTTGTGGAATCTGTATGTGGATATTTGGATTGCTTTAACGACATCGTTGGAAAGAGGAATATCTTCCTATAAAATCTAGGCAGAAGCATTCTCAGAAACTTCTTTGTGATGTGTGTCCTCAACTAAGAGAGTTCAACCTGTCTTTTGATGCAGCAGTTTGGAAACACTCTTTTTGTAGGATCTGTAAATGGATATATGGATATCTCTAACGATTTCGTTGGAAACGGGAATATCTGCATATAAAATCTAGACAGAAGCATTCTCAGAAACTTCTTCGTGATGTGTGTCCTCAGATGACACAATTCAACATTTCTTTTGATACAGCAGTTTGGAAACACTTTTTTTGTAGAATCTGCAAGTGGATATTTGGATAGCTGTATGGATTTCGTTGGAAACGGGAATATCTTCTTGTAAAACCTAGACAAAAGCACTCTCAGAAACTAGTCTGTGAAATGTGCATTCAAATCACAGAGTTGAACATTCCCTTTCTTAGAGCAGGTTTGAAACACTCTTTTTGTGGAAACTGCAAGAGGATATTTGGATAGCTTTGAGGATTTCGTTGGAAACGGGATTACATCATCTAAAAAGTACACAGCAGCATTCTCAGAAGCTACTTCGTGATGTTTGCTTTTAAGTCACAGAGTTGAACATTCCCTTTCATAGAGCAGGCTTGAAACACTCTTTCTGTAGTATCTGGAAGTGGACATTTCGAGCACTTTGAGGCCTATTGTGAAAAAGGAAATATCTTCCCATAAAAAATAGACAGAAGCGTTCGCAGAAACTTGTGTGTGATGTGTGACCTCAACTAACAGAGCTGAATATTTCGTTTGATGGAGCAGTTTGGAAACACGCTTTTTGTAGAATCTGCAAGTGGATATTTGGATAGCTTTGTGGATTTCGTTGGAAACGGGAATATCTTCATATAAAATGTAGACAGAAAGATTCTCAGAAACTGCTTTGTCATGTGTGCATTCAAGTCACAGAGTTGAACATTCCCTTTCATAGAGCAGCTTTGAAACACTCTTTTTGTTGTATCTGGATTTGGACATTTGGAGCGCTTTGATGCCTACCGTGAAAAAAGAAATATCTTCCCATAAAAACTAGACAGAAGAATTCTCTGAAACTTCTTTGTGGTGTATGTACTCAAGTAACAGAGGTGAACCTTTCTATTGATAGAGCAGTTTTGAAACACTCTTTTTGTGGAATCTGTATGTGGATATTTGGATTGCTTTAACGACATCGTTGGAAACAGGAATATCTTCCTATAAAATCTAGGCAGAAGCATTCTCAGAAACTTCTTTGTGATGTGTGTCCTCAACTAAGAGAGTTCAACCTGTCTTTTGATGCAGCAGTTTGGAAACACTCCTTTTGTAGGATCTGTAAATGGATATATGGATATCTCTAACGATTTCGTTGGAAACGGGAATATCTGCATATAAAATCTAGACAGAAGCATTCTCAGAAACTTCTTCGTGATGTGTGTCCTCAGATGACACAATTCAACATTTCTTTTGATACAGCAGTTTGGAAACACTTTTTTTGTAGAATCTGCAAGTGGATATTTGGATAGCTGTAAGGATTTCGTTGGAAACGGGAATATCTTCATGTAAAACCTAGACAAAAGCACTCTCAGAAACTAGTCTGTGAAATGTGCATTCAAATCACAGAGTTGAACATTCCCTTTCTTAGAGCAGGTTTGAAACACTCTTTTTGTGGAATCTGCAAGAGGATATTTGGAAAGCTTTGAGGATTTCGTTGGAAGCGGGATTACATATAAAATGTACACAGCATCATTCTCAGAAGCTTCTTCGTGATATTTGCTTTTAAGTCACAGGGTTGAACATTCCCTTTCATAGAGCAGGTTTGAAACACTCTTTCTGTAGTATCTGGAAGTGGACATTTCGAGCGCTTTGAGGCCTATTGTGAAAAAGGAAATATCTTCCCATAAAAACGAAACAGAAGCGTTCGCAGAAACTTGTGGGTGATGTGTGTCCTCAACTAACAGAGCTGAACATTTCGTTTCATGGAGCAGTTTGGAAACACGCTTTTTGTAGAATCTGCAAGTGGATATTTGGATAGCTTTGTGGATTTCGTTGGTAACGGGAATATCTTCATATAAAATGTAGACAGAAAGATTCTCAGAAACTGCTTTGTCATGTGTGCATTCAAGTCACAGAGTTGAACATTCCCTTTCATAGAGCAGCTTTGAAACACTCTTTTTGTTGTATCTGGATTTGGACATTTGGAGCGCTTTGATGCCTACCGTGAAAAATGAAATATCTTCCCATAAAAACTAGACAGAAGAATTCTCTGAAACTTCTTTGTGGTGTATGTACTCAAGTAACAGAGGTGAACCTTTCTATTGATAGAGCAGTTTTGAAACACTCTTTTTGTGGAATCTGTATGTGGATATTTGGATTGCTTTAACGACATCGTTGGAAACAGGAATATCTTCCTATAAAATCTAGGCAGAAGCATTCTCAGAAACTTCTTTGTGATGTGTGTCCTCAACTAAGAGAGTTCAACCTGTCTTTTGATGCAGCAGTTTGGAAACACTCTTTTTGTAGGATCTGTAAATGGATATATGGATAGCTCTAACGATTTCTTTGGAAACGGGAATATCTGCATATAAAATCTAGACAGAAGCATTCTCGATAACTTCTTCGTGATGTGTGTCCTCAGATGACACAATTCAACATTTCTTTTGATACAGCAGTTTGGAAACACTTTTTTTGTAGAATCTGCAAGTGGATATTTGGATAGCTGTAAGGATTTCGTTGGAAACGGGAATATCTTCATGTAAAACCTAGACAAAAGCACTCTCAGAAACTAGTCTGTGAAATCTGCATTCAAATCACAGAGTTGAACATTCCCTTTCTTAGAGCAGGTTTGAAACACTCTTTTTGTGGAATCTGCAAGAGAATATTTGGAAAGCTTTGAGGATTTCGTTGGAAGCGGGATTACATATAAAATGTACACAGCATCATTCTCAGAAGCTTCTTCGTGATGTTTGCTTTTAAGTCACAGGGTTGAACATTCCCTTTCATAGAGCAGGTTTGAAACACTCTTTCTGTAGTATCTGGAAGTGGACATTTCGAGCGCTTTGAGGCCTATTGTGAAAAAGGAAATATCTTCCCATAAAAACGAAACAGAAGCGTTCGCAGAAACTTGTGTGTGATGTGTGTCCTCAACTAACAGAGCTGAACATTTCGTTTGATGGAGCAGGTTGGAAACACGGTTTTTGTAGAATCTGCAAGTGGATATTTGGATAGCTTTGTGGATTTCGTTGGAAACGGGAATATCTTCTTGTAAAACCTAGACAAAAGCACTCTCAGAAACTAGTCTGTGAAATGTGCATTCAAATCACAGAGTTGAACATTCCCTTTCATAGTGCAGCTTTGAAACACTCTTTTTGTTGTATCTGGATTCGGACATTTGGAGCGCTTTGATGCCTACCGTGAAAAAAGAAATATCTTCCCATAAAAACTAGACAGAAGAATTCTCTGAAACTTCTTTGTGGTGTATGTACTCAAGTAACAGAGGTGAACCTTTCTATTGATAGAGCAGTTTTGAAACACTCTTTTTGTGGAATCTGTATGTGGATATTTGGATTGCTTTAACGACATCGTTGGAAACAGGAATATCTTCCTATAAAATCTAGGCAGAAGCATTCTCAGAAACTTCTTTGTGATGTGTGTCCTCAACTAAGAGAGTTCAACCTGTCTTTTGATGCAGCAGTTTGGAAACACTCTTTTTGTAGGATCTGTAAGTGGATATATGGATAGCTCTAACGATTTCGTTGGAAACGGGAATATCTGCATATAAAATCTAGACAGAAGCATTCTCAGAAACTTCTTCGTGATGTGTGTCCTCAGATGACACAATTCAACATTTCTTTTGATACAGCAGTTTGGAAACACTTTTTTTGTAGAATCTGCAAGTGGATATTTGGATAGCTGTAAGGATTTCGTTGGAAACGGGAATATCTTCTTGTAAAACCTAGACAAAAGCACTCTCAGAAACTAGTCTGTGAAATGTGCATTCAAATCACAGAGTTGAACATTCCCTTTCTTAGAGCAGGTTTGAAACACTCTTTTTGTGGAATCTGCAAGAAGATATTAGGATAGCTTTGAGGATTTCGTTGGAAACGGGATTACATCATCTAAAAAGTACACAGCAGCATTCTGAGAAGCTACTTCGTGATGTTTGCTTTTAAGTCACAGAGTTGAACATTCCCTTTCATAGAGCAGGCTTGAAACACTCTTTCTGTAGTATCTGGAAGTGGACATTTCGAGCGCTTTGAGGCCTATTGTGAAAAAGGAAATATCTTCCCATAAAAACTAGACAGAAGCGTTCGCAGAAACTTGTGTGTGATGTGTGTCCTCAACTAACAGAGCTGAACATTTCGTTTGATGGAGCAGTTTGGAAACACGCTTTTTGTAGAATCTGCAAGTGGATATTTGGATAGCTTTGTGGATTTCGTTGGAAACGGGAAGATCTTCATATAAAATGTAGAGAGAAAGATTCTCAGAAACTGCTTTGTCATGTGTGCATTCAAGTCACAGAGTTGAACATTCCCTTTCATAGAGCAGCTTTAAACACTCTTTTTGTTGTATCTGGATTTGGACGTTTGGAGCGCTTTGATGCCTACCGTGAAAAATGAAATATCTTCCCATAAAAACTAGACAGAAGAATTCTCTGAAACTTCTTTGTGGTGTATGTACTCAAGTAACAGAGGTGAACCTTTCTATTGATAGAGCAGTTTTGAAACACTCTTTTTGTGGAATCTGTATGTGGATATTTGGATTGCTTTAACGACATCGTTGGAAACAGGAATATCTTCCTATAAAATCTAGGCAGAAGCATTCTCAGAAACTCCTTTGTGATGTGTGTCCTCAACTAAGGGAGTTCAACCTGTCTTTTGATGCAGCAGTTTGGAAACACTCTTTTTGTAGGATCTGTAAATGGATATATGGATAGCTCTAACGATTTCGTTGGAAACGGGAATATCTGCATATAAAATCTAGACAGAAGCATTCTCAGAAACTTCTTCGTGATGTGTGTCCTCAGATGACACAATTCAACATTTCTTTTGATACAGCAGTTTGGAAACACTTTTTTTGTAGAATCTGCAAGTGGATATTTGGATAGCTGTAAGGATTTCGTTGGAAACGGGAATATCTTCATGTAAAACCTAGACAAAAGCACTCTCAGAAACTAGTCTGTGAAATCTGCATTCAAATCACAGAGTTGAACATTCCCTTTCTTAGAGCAGGTTTGAAACACTCTTTTTGTGGAATCTGCAAGAGGATATTTGGAAAGCTTTGAGGATTTCGTTGGAAGCGCGATTACATATAAAATGTACACAGCATCATTCTCAGAAGCTTCTTCGTGATGTTTGCTTTTAAGTCACAGGGTTGAACATTCCCTTTCATAGAGCAGGTTTGAAACACTCTTTCTGTAGTATCTGGAAGTGGACATTACGAGCGCTTTGAGGCCTATTGTGAAAAAGGAAATATCTTCCCATAAAAACGAAACAGAAGCCTTCACAGAAACTTGTGTGTGATGTGTGTCCTCAACTAACAGAGCTGAACATTTCGTTTGATGGAGCAGTTTGGAAACACGCTTTTTGTAGAATCTGCAAGTGGATATTTGGATAGCTTTGTGGAATTCGTTGGAAACGGGAATATCTTCATATAAAATGTAGACAGAAAGATTCTCAGAAACTGCTTTGTCATGTGTGCATTCAAGTCACAGAGTTGAACATTCCCTTTCATAGAGCAGCTTTGAAACACTCTTTTTGTTGTATCTGGATTTGGACATTTGGAGCGCTTTGATGCCTACCATGAAAAAAGAAATATCTTCCCATAAAAACTAGACAGAAGAATTCTCTGAAACTTCTTTGTGGTGTATGTACTCAAGTAACAGAGGTGAACCTTTCTATTGATAGAGCAGTTTTGAAACACTCTTTTTGTGGAATCTGTATGTGGATATTTGGATTGCTTTAACGACATCGTTGGAAACAGGAATATCTTCCTATAAAATCTAGGCAGAAGCATTCTCAGAAACTTCTTTGTGATGTGTGTCCTCAACTAAGAGAGTTCAACCTGTCTTTTGATGCAGCAGTTTGGAAACACTCTTTTTGTAGGATCTGAAAGTGGATATATGGATAGCTCTAACGATTTCGTTGGAAACGGGAATATCTGCATATAAAATCTAGACAGAAGCATTCTCAGAAACTTCTTCGTGATGTGTGTCCTCAGATGACACAATTCAACATTTCTTTTGATACAGCAGTTTGGAAACACTTTTTTTGTAGAATCTGCAAGTGGATATTTGGATAGCTGTAAGGATTTCGTTGGAAACGGGAATATCTTCTTGTAAAACCTAGACAAAAGCACTCTCAGAAACTAGTCTGTGAAATGTGCATTCAAATCACAGAGTTGAACATTCCCTTTCTTAGAGCAGGTTTGAAACACTCTTTTTGTGGAATCTGCAAGAAGATATTAGGATAGCTTTGAGGATTTCGTTGGAAACGGGATTACATCATCTAAAAAGTACACAGCAGCATTCTGAGAAGCTACTTCGTGATGTTTGCTTTTAAGTCACAGAGTTGAACATTCCCTTTCATAGAGCAGGCTTGAAACACTCTTTCTGTAGTATCTGGAAGTGGACATTTCGAGCGCTTTGAGGCCTATTGTGAAAAAGGAAATATCTTCCCATAAAAACTAGACAGAAGCGTTCGCAGAAACTTGTGTGTGATGTGTGTCCTCAACTAACAGAGCTGAACATTTCGTTTGATGGAGCAGTTTGGAAACACGCTTTTTGTAGAATCTGCAAGTGGATATTTGGATAGCTTTGTGGATTTCGTTGGAAACGGGAATATCTTCATATAAAATGTAGAGAGAAAGATTCTCAGAAACTGCTTTGTCATGTGTGCATTCAAGTCACAGAGTTGAACATTCCCTTTCATAGAGCAGCTTTAAACACTCTTTTTGTTGTATCTGGATTTGGACGTTTGGAGCGCTTTGATGCCTACCGTGAAAAATGAAATATCTTCCCATAAAAACTAGACAGAAGAATTCTCTGAAACTTCTTTGTGGTGTATGTACTCAAGTAACAGAGGTGAACCTTTCTATTGATAGAGCAGTTTTGAAACACTCTTTTTGTGGAATCTGTATGTGGATATTTGGATTGCTTTAACGACATCGTTGGAAACAGGAATATCTTCCTATAAAATCTAGGCAGAAGCATTCTCAGAAACTCCTTTGTGATGTGTGTCCTCAACTAAGGGAGTTCAACCTGTCTTTTGATGCAGCAGTTTGGAAACACTCTTTTTGTAGGATCTGTAAATGGATATATGGATAGCTCTAACGATTTCGTTGGAAACGGGAATATCTGCATATAAAATCTAGACAGAAGCATTCTCAGAAACTTCTTCGTGATGTGTGTCCTCAGATGACACAATTCAACATTTCTTTTGATACAGCAGTTTGGAAACACTTTTTTTGTAGAATCTGCAAGTGGATATTTGGATAGCTGTAAGGATTTCGTTGGAAACGGGAATATCTTCATGTAAAACCTAGACAAAAGCACTCTCAGAAACTAGTCTGTGAAATGTGCATTCAAATCACAGAGTTGAACATTCCCTTTCTTAGAGCAGGTTTGAAACACTCTTTTTGTGGAATCTGCAAGAGGATATTTGGAAAGCTTTGAGGATTTCGTTGGAAGCGCGATTACATATAAAATGTACACAGCATCATTCTCAGAAGCTTCTTCGTGATGTTTGCTTTTAAGTCACAGGGTTGAACATTCCCTTTCATAGAGCAGGTTTGAAACACTCTTTCTGTAGTATCTGGAAGTGGACATTACGAGCGCTTTGAGGCCTATTGTGAAAAAGGAAATATCTTCCCATAAAAACGAAACAGAAGCGTTCACAGAAACTTGTGTGTGATGTGTGTCCTCAACTAACAGAGCTGAACATTTCGTTTGATGGAGCAGTTTGGAAACACGCTTTTTGTAGAATCTGCAAGTGGATATTTGGATAGCTTTGTGGAATTCGTTGGAAACGGGAATATCTTCATATAAAATGTAGACAGAAAGATTCTCAGAAACTGCTTTGTCATGTGTGCATTCAAGTCACAGAGTTGAACATTCCCTTTCATAGAGCAGCTTTGAAACACTCTTTTTGTTGTATCTGGATTTGGACATTTGGAGCGCTTTCATGCCTACCATGAAAAAAGAAATATCTTCCCATAAAAACTAGACAGAAGAATTCTCTGAAACTTCTTTGTGGTGTATGTACTCAAGTAACAGAGGTGAACCTTTCTATTGATAGAGCAGTTTTGAAACACTCTTTTTGTGGAATCTGTATGTGGATATTTGGATTGCTTTAACCACATCGTTGGAAACAGGAATATCTTCCTATAAAATCTAGGCAGAAGCATTCTCAGAAACTTCTTTGTGATGTGTGTCCTCAACTAAGAGAGTTCAACCTGTCTTTTGATGCAGCAGTTTGGAAACACTCTTTTTGTAGGATCTGTAAATGGATATATGGATAGCTCTAACGATTTCGTTGGAAACGGGAATATCTGCATATAAAATCTAGACAGAAGCATTCTCAGAAATTTCTTCGTGATGTGTGTCCTCAGATGACACAATTCAACATTTCTTTTGATAGAGCAGTTTGGAAACACTTTTTGTGTAGAATCTGCAAGTGGATATTTGGATAGCTGTAAGGATTTCGTTGGAAACGGGAATATCTTCATGTAAAACCTAGACAAAAGCACTCTCAGAAACTAGTCTGTGAAATGTGCATTCAAATCACAGAGTTGAACATTCCCTTTCTTAGAGCAGGTTTGAAACTCTCTTTTTGTGGAATCTGCAAGAGGATATTAGGATAGCTTTGAGGATTTCGTTGGAAACTTGATTACATCATCTAAAAAGTACACAGCAGCATTCTCAGCAGCTACTTCGTGATGTTTGCTTTTAAGTCACAGAGTTGAACATTCCCTTTCATAGAGCAGGCTTGAAACACTCTTTCTGTAGTATCTGGAAGTGGACATTTCGAGCGCTTTGAGGCCTATTGTGAAAAAGGAAATATCTTCCCATAAAAACTAGACAGAAGCGTTCGCAGAAACTTGTGTGTGATGTGTGTCCTCAACTAACAGAGCTGAACATTTCGTTTGATGGAGCAGTTTGGAAACACGCTTTTTGTAGAATCTGCAAGTGGATATTTGGATAGCTTTGTGGATTTCATTGGAAACGGGAATATCTTCATATAAAATGTAGACAGAAAGATTCTCAGAAACTGCTTTGTCATGTGTGCATTCAAGTCACAGAGTTCAACATTCCCTTTCATAGAGCAGCTTTGAAACACTCTTTTTGTTGTATCTGGATTTGGACATTTGGAGCGCTTTGATGCCTACCGTGAAAAATGAAATATCTTCCCATAAAAACTAGACAGAATTCTCTGAAACTTCTTTGTGGTGTATGTACTCAAGTAACAGAGGTGAACCTTTCTATTGATAGAGCAGTTTTGAAACACTCTTTTTGTGGAATCTGTATGTGGATATTTGGATTGCTTTAACGACATCGTTGGAAACATCAATATCTTCCTATAAAATCTAGGCAGAAGCATTCTCAGAAACTTCTTTGTGATGTGTGTCCTCAACTAAGAGAGTTCAACCTGTCTTTTGATGCAGCAGTTTGGAAACACTCTTTTTGTAGGATCTGTAAATGGATATATGGATATCTCTAACGATTTCGTTGGAAACGGGAATATCTGCATATAAAATCTAGACAGAAGCATTCTCAGAAACTTCTTCGTGATGTGTGTCCTCAGATGACACAATTCAACATTTCTTTTGATACAGCAGTTTGGAAACACTTTTTTTGTAGAATATGCAAGTGGATATTTGGATAGCTGTAAGGATTTCGTTGGAAACGGTAATATCTTCATGTAAAACCTAGACAAAAGCACTCTCAGAAACTAGTCTGTGAAATCTGCATTCAAATCACAGAGTTGAACATTCCCTTTCTTAGAGCAGGTTTGAAACACTCTTTTTGTGGAATCTGCAAGAGGATATTTGGAAAGCTTTGAGGATTTCGTTGGAAGCGGGATTACATATAAAATGTACACAGCATCATTCTCAGAAGCTTCTTCGTGATGTTTGCTTTTAAGTCACAGGGTTGAACATTCCCTTTCATAGAGCAGGTTTGAAACACTCTTTCTGTAGTATCTGGAAGTGGACATGTCGAGCGCTTTGAGGCCTATTGTGAAAAAGGAAATATCTTCCCATAAAAACGAAACAGAAGCGTTCGCAGAAACTTGTGTGTGATGTGTGTCCTCAACTAACAGAGTTGAACATTTCGTTTGATGGAGCAGGTAGTAAACACGGTTTTTGTAGAATCTGCAAGTGGATATTTGGATAGCTTTGTGGATTTCGTTGGAAACGGGAATATCTTCATATAAAATGTAGACAGAAACATTCTCAGAAACTGCTTTGTGATGTCTGCATTCTAGTCACAGAGTTGATCATTCCCTTTCATAGTGCAGCTTTGAAACACCTTTTTGTTGTATCTGGATTCGGACATTTGGAGCGCTTTGATGCCTACCGTGAAAAAAGAAATATCTTCCCATAAAAACTAGACAGAAGAATTCTCTGAAACTTCTTTGTGGTGTATGTACTCAAGTAACAGAGGTGAACCTTTCTATTGATAGAGCAGTTCTGAAACACTCTTTTTGTGGAATCTGTATGTGGATATTTGGATTGCTTTAACGACATCGTTGGAAACAGGAATATCTTCCTATAAAATCTAGGCAGAAGCATTCTCAGAAACTTCTTTGTGATGTGTGTCCTCAACTAAGAGAGTTCAACCTGTCTTTTGATGCAGCAGTTTGGAAACACTCTTTTTGTAGGATCTGTAAGTGGATATATGGATATCTCTAACGATTTCGTTGGAAACGGGAATATCTGCATATAAAATCTAGACAGAAGCATTCTCAGAAACTTCTTCGTGATGTGTGTCCTCAGATGACACAATACAACATTTCTTTTGATACAGCAGTTTGGAAACACTTTTTTTGTAGAATCTGCAAGTGGATATTTGGATAGCTGTAAGGATTTCGTTGGAAACGGGAATATCTTCATGTAAAACCTAGACAAAAGCACTCTCAGAAACTAGTCTGTGAAATGTGCATTCAAATCACAGAGTTGAACATTCCCTTTCTTAGAGCAGGTTTGAAACACTCTTTTTGTGGAATCTGCAAGAGGATATTAGGATAGCTTTGAGGATTTCGTTGGAAACTTGATTACATCATCTAAAAAGTACACAGCAGCATTCTCAGAAGCTACTTCGTGATGTTTGCTTTTAAGTCACAGAGTTGAACATTCCCTTTCATAGAGCAGGCTTGAAACACTCTTTCTGTAGTATCTGGAAGTGGACATTGCGAGCGCTTTGAGGCCTATTGTGAAAAAGGAAATATCTTCCCATAAAAACTAGACAGAAGCGTTCGCAGAAACTTGTGTGTGATGTGTGTCCTCAACTAACAGAGCTGAACATTTCGTTTGATGGAGCAGTTTGGAAACACGCTTTTTGTAGAATCTGCAAGTGGATATTTGGATAGCTTTGTGGATTTCGTTGGAAACGGGAATATCTTCATATAAAATGTAGACAGAAAGATTCTCAGAAACTGCTTTGTCATGTGTGCATTCAAGTCACAGAGTTGAACATTCCCTTTCATAGAGCAGCTTTGAAACACTCTTTTTGTTGTATCTGGATTTGGACATTTGGAGCGCTTTGATGCCTAACGTGAAAAAAGAAATATCTTCCCATAAAAACTAGACAGAAGAATTCTCTGAAACTTCTTTGTGGTTTATGTACTCAAGTAACAGAGGTGAACCTTTCTATTGATAGAGCAGTTTTGAAACACTCTTTTTGTGGAATCTGTATGTGGATATTTGGATTGCTTTAACGACATTGTTGGAAACATCAATATCTTCCTATAAAATCTAGGCAGAAGCATTCTCAGAAACTTCTTTGTGATGTGTGTCCTCAACTAAGAGAGTTCAACCTCTCTTTTGATGCAGCAGTTTGGAAACACTCTTTTTGTAGGATCTGTAAATGGATACATGGATATCTCTAACGATTTCTTTGGAAACGGGAATATCTGCATATAAAATCTAGACAGAAGCATTCTCAGAAACTTCTTCGTGATGTGTGTCCTCAGATGACACAATTCAACATTTCTTTTGATACAGCAGTTTGGAAACACTTTTTTTGTAGAATCTGCAAGTGGATATTTGGATAGCTGTAAGGATTTCGTTGGAAACGGGAATATCTTCATGTAAAACCTAGACAAAAGCACTCTCAGAAACTAGTCTGTGAAATGTGCATTCAACTCACAGAGTTGAACATTCCCTTTCTTAGAGCAGGTTTGAAACACTCTTTTTGTGGAATCTGCAAGAGGATATTTGGAAAGCTTTGAGGATTTCGTTGGAAGCGGGATTACATATAAAATGTACACAGCATCATTCTCAGAAGCTTCTTCGTGATGTTTGCTTTTAAGTCACAGGGTTGAACATTCCCTTTCATAGAGCAGGTTTGAAACACTCTTTCTGTAGTATCTGGAAGTGGACATCTCGAGCGCTTTGAGGCCTATTGTGAAAAAGGAAATATCTTCCCATAAAAACGAAACAGAAGCGTTCGCAGAAACTTGTGTGTGATGTGTGTCCTCAACTAACACAGCTGAACATTTCGTTTGATGGAGCAGGTTGGAAACACGGTTTCTGTAGAATCTGCAAGTGGATATTTGGATAGCTTTGTGGATTTCGTTGGAAACGGGAATATCTTCATATAAAATGTAGACAGAAACATTCTCAGAAACTGCTTTGTGATGTCTGCATTCTAGTCACAGAGTTGAACATTCCCTTTCATACTGCAGCTTTGAAACACTCTTTTTGTTGTATCTGGATTCGGACATTTGGAGCGCTTTGATGCCTACCGTGAAAAAAGGAATATCTTCCCATAAAAACTAGACAGAAGAATTCTCTGAAACTTCTTTGTGGTGTATGTACTCAAGTAACAGAGGTGAACCTTTCTATTGATAGAGCAGTTTTGAAACACTCTTTTTGTGGAATCTGTATGTGGATATTTGGATTGCTTTAACGACATCGTTGGAAACAGGAATATCTTCCTATAAAATCTAGGCAGAAGCATTCTCAGAAACTTCTTTGTGATGTGTGTCCTCAACTAAGAGAGTTCAACCTGTCTTTTGATGCAGCAGTTTGGAAACACTCTTTTTGTAGGATCTGTAAATGGATATATGGATATCTCTAACGATTTCGTTGGAAACGGGAATATCTGCATATAAAATCTAGACAGAAGCATTCTCAGAAACTTCTTCGTGATGTGTGTCCTCAGATGACACAATTCAACATTTCTTTTGATACAGCAGTTTGGAAACACTTTTTTTGTAGAATCTGCAAGTGGATATTTGGATAGCTGTAAGGATTTCGTTGGAAACGGGAATATCTTCATGTAAAACCTAGACAAAAGCACTCTCAGAAACTAGTCTGTGAAATGTGCATTCAAATCACAGAGTTGAACATTCCCTTTCTTAGAGCAGGTTTGAAACACTCTTTTTGTGGAATCTGCAAGAGGATATTAGGATAGCTTTGAGGATTTCGTTGGAAACGGGATTACATCATCTAAAAAGTACACAGCAGCATTCTCAAAAGCTACTTCGTGATGTTTGCTTTTAAGTCACAGAGTTGAACATTCCCTTTCATAGAGCAGGCTTGAAACACTCTTTCTGTAGTATCTGGAAGTGGACATTTCGAGCGCTTTGAGGCCTATTGTGAATAAGGAAATATCTTCCCATAAAAACGAAACAGAAGCGTTCGCAGAAACTTGTGTGTGATGTGTGTCCTCAACTAACAGAGCTGAACATTTCGTTTGATGGAGCAGTTTGGAAACATGCTTTTTGTAGAATCTGCAAGTGGATATTTGGATAGCTTTGTGGATTTCGTTGGAAACGGGAATATCTTCATATAAAATGTAGACAGAAAGATTCTCAGAAACTGCTTTGTCATGTGTGCATTCAAGTCACAGAGTTGAACATTCCCTTTCATAGAGCAGCTTTGAAACACTCTTTTTGTTGTATCTGGATTTGGACATTTGGAGCGCTTTGATGCCTACCGTGAAAAATGAAATATCTTCCCATAAAAACTAGACAGAATTCTCTGAAACTTCTTTGTGGTGTATGTACTCAAGTAACAGAGGTGAACCTTTCTATTGATAGAGCAGTTTTGAAACACTCTTTTTGTGGAATCTGTATGTGGATATTTGGATTGCTTTAACGACATCGTTGGAAACATCAATATCTTCCTATAAAATCTAGGCAGAAGCATTCTCAGAAACTTCTTTGTGATGTGTGTCCTCAACTAAGAGAGTTCAACCTGTCTTTTGATGCAGCAGTTTGGAAACACTCTTTTTGTAGGATCTGTAAATGGATATATGGATATCTCTAACGATTTCGTTGGAAACGGGAATATCTGCATATAAAATCTAGACAGAAGCATTCTCAGAAACTTCTTCGTGATGTGTGTCCTCAGATGACACAATTCAACATTTCTTTTGATACAGCAGTTTGGAAACACTTTTTTTGTAGAATCTGCAAGTGGATATTTGGATAGCTGTAAGGATTTCGTTGGAAACGGTAATATCTTCATGTAAAACCTAGACAAAAGCACTCTCAGAAACTAGTCTGTGAAATCTGCATTCAAATCACAGAGTTGAACATTCCCTTTCTTAGAGCAGGTTTGAAACACTCTTTTTGTGGAATCTGCAAGAGGATATTTGGAAAGCTTTGAGGATTTCGTTGGAAGCGGGATTACATATAAAATGTACACAGCATCATTCTCAGAAGCTTCTTCGTGATGTTTGCTTTTAAGTCACAGGGTTGAACATTCCCTTTCATAGAGCAGGTTTGAAACACTCTTTCTGTAGTATCTGGAAGTGGACATTGCGAGCGCTTTGAGGCCTATTGTGAAAAAGGAAATATCTTCCCATAAAAACGAAACAGAAGCGTTCGCAGAAACTTGTGTGTGATGTGTGTCCTCAACTAACAGAGTTGAACATTTCGTTTGATGGAGCAGGTAGCAAACACGGTTTTTGTAGAATCTGCAAGTGGATATTTGGATAGCTTTGTGGATTTCGTTGGAAACGGGAATATCTTCATATAAAATGTAGACAGAAACATTCTCAGAAACTGCTTTGTGATGTCTGCATTCTAGTCACAGAGTTGATCATTCCCTTTCATAGTGCAGCTTTGAAACACCTTTTTGTTGTATCTGGATTCGGACATTTGGAGCGCATTGATGCCTACCGTGAAAAAAGAAATATCTTCCCATAAAAACTAGACAGAAGAATTCTCTGAAACTTCTTTGTGGTGTATGTACTCAAGTAACAGAGGTGAACCTTTCTATTGATAGAGCAGTTCTGAAACACTCTTTTTGTGGAATCTGTATGTGGATATTTGGATTGCTTTAACGACATCGTTGGAAACAGGAATATCTTCCTATAACATCTAGGCAGAAGCATTCTCAGAAACTTCTTTGTGATGTGTGTCCTCAACTAAGAGAGTTCAACCTGTCTTTTGATGCAGCAGTTTGGAAACACTCTTTTTGTAGGATCTGTAAGTGGATATATGGATAGCTCTAACGATTTCTTTGGAAACGGGAATATCTGCATATAAAATCTAGACAGAAGCATTCTCAGAAACTTCTTCGTGATGTGTGTCCTCAGATGACACAATTCAACATTTCTTTTGATACAGCAGTTTGGAAACACTTTTTTTGTAGAATCTGCAAGTGGATATTTGGATAGCTGTAAGGATTTCGTTGGAAACGGGAATATCTTCATGTAAAACCTAGACAAAAGCACTCTCAGAAACTAGTCTGTGAAATGTGCATTCAAATCACAGAGTTGAACATTCCCTTTCTTAGAGCAGGTTTGAAACACTCTTTTTGTGGAATCTGCAAGAGGATATTAGGATAGCTTTGAGGATTTCGTTGGAAACTTGATTACATCATCTAAAAAGTACACAGCAGCATTCTCAGAAGCTACTTCGTGATGTTTGCTTTTAAGTCACAGAGTTGAACATTCCCTTTCATAGAGCAGGCTTGAAACACTCTTTCTGTAGTATCTGGAAGTGGACATTTCGAGCGCTTTGAGGCCTATTGTGAAAAAGGAAATATCTTCCCATAAAAACTAGACAGAAGCGTTCGCAGAAACTTGTGTGTGATGTGTGTCCTCAACTAACAGAGCTGAACATTTCGTTTGATGGAGCAGTTTGGAAACACGCTTTTTGTAGAATCTGCAAGTGGATATTTGGATAGCTTTGTGGATTTCGTTGGAAACGGGAATATCTTCATATAAAATGTAGACAGAAAGATTCTCAGAAACTGCTTTGTCATGTGTGCATTCAAGTCACAGAGTTGAACATTCCCTTTCATAGAGCAGCTTTGAAACACTCTTTTTGTTGTATCTGGATTTGGACATTTGGAGCGCTTTGATGCCTAACGTGAAAAAAGAAATATCTTCCCATAAAAACTAGACAGAAGAATTCTCTGAAACTTCTTTGTGGTTTATGTACTCAAGTAACAGAGGTGAACCTTTCTATTGATAGAGCAGTTTTGAAATACTCTTTTTGTGGAATCTGTATGTGGATATTTGGATTGCTTTAACGACATCGTTGGAAACATCAATATCTTCCTATAAAATCTAGGCAGAAGCATTCTCAGAAACTTCTTTGTGATGTGTGTCCTCAACTAAGAGAGTTCAACCTGTCTTTTGATGCAGCAGTTTGGAAACACTCTTTTTGTAGGATCTGTAAATGGATACATGGATATCTCTAACGATTTCTTTGGAAACGGGAATATCTGCATATAAAATCTAGACAGAAGCATTCTCAGAAACTTCTTCGTGATGTGTGTCCTCAGATGACACAATTCAACATTTCTTTTGATACAGCAGTTTGGAAACACTTTTTTTGTAGAATCTGCAAGTGGATATTTGGATAGCTGTAAGGATTTCGTTGGAAACGGGAATATCTTCATGTAAAACCTAGACAAAAGCACTCTCAGAAACTAGTCTGTGAAATGTGCATTCAACTCACAGAGTTGAACATTCCCTTTCTTAGAGCAGGTTTGAAACACTCTTTTTGTGGAATCTGCAAGAGGATATTTGGAAAGCTTTGAGGATTTCGTTGGAAGCGGGATTACATATAAAATGTACACAGCATCATTCTCAGAAGCTTCTTCGTGATGTTTGCTTTTAAGTCACAGGGTTGAACATTCCCTTTCATAGAGCAGGTTTGAAACACTCTTTCTGTAGTATCTGGAAGTGGACATGTCGAGCGCTTTGAGGCCTATTGTGAAAAAGGAAATATCTTCCCATAAAAACGAAACAGAAGCGTTCGCAGAAACTTGTGTGTGATGTGTGTCCTCATCTAACACAGCTGAACATTTCGTTTGATGGAGCAGGTTGGAAACACGGTTTCTGTAGAATCTGCAAGTGGATATTTGGATAGCTTTGTGGATTTCGTTGGAAACGGGAATATCTTCATATAAAATGTAGACAGAAACATTCTCAGAAACTGCTTTGTGATGTCTGCATTCTAGTCACAGGGTTGAACATTCCCTTTCATAGTGCAGCTTTGAAACACTCTTTTTGTTGTATCTGGATTCGGACATTTGGAGCGCTTTGATGCCTACCGTGAAAAAAGGAATATCTTCCCATAAAAACTAGACAGAAGAATTCTCTGAAACTTCTTTGTGGTGTATGTACTCAAGTAACAGAGGTGAACCTTTCTATTGATAGAGCAGTTTTGAAACACTCTTTTTGTGGAATCTGTATGTGGATATTTGGATTGCTTTAACGACATCGTTGGAAACAGGAATATCTTCCTATAAAATCTAGGCAGAAGCATTCTCAGAAACTTCTTTGTGATGTGTGTCCTCAACTAAGAGAGTTCAACCTGTCTTTTGATGCAGCAGTTTGGAAACACTCTTTTTGTAGGATCTGTAAATGGATATATGGATATCTCTAACGATTTCGTTGGAAACGGGAATATCTGCATATAAAATCTAGACAGAAGCATTCTCAGAAACTTCTTCGTGATGTGTGTCCTCAGATGACACAATTCAACATTTCTTTTGATACAGCAGTTTGGAAACACTTTTTTTGTAGAATCTGCAAGTGGATATTTGGATAGCTGTAAGGATTTCGTTGGAAACGGGAATATCTTCATGTAAAACCTAGACAAAAGCACTCTCAGAAACTAGTCTGTGAAATGTGCATTCAACTCACAGAGTTGAACATTCCCTTTCTTAGAGCAGGTTTGAAACACTCTTTTTGTGGAATCTGCAAGAGGATATTTGGAAAGCTTTGAGGATTTCGTTGGAAGCGGGATTACATATAAAATGTACACAGCATCATTCTCAGAAGCTTCTTCGTGATGTTTGCTTTTAAGTCACAGGGTTGAACATTCCCTTTCATAGAGCAGGTTTGAAACACTCTTTCTGTAGTATCTGGAAGTGGACATGTCGAGCGCTTTGAGGCCTATTGTGAAAAAGGAAATATCTTCCCATAAAAACGAAACAGAAGCGTTCGCAGAAACTTGTGTGTGATGTGTGTCCTCATCTAACACAGCTGAACATTTCGTTTGATGGAGCAGGTTGGAAACACGGTTTCTGTAGAATCTGCAAGTGGATATTTGGATAGCTTTGTGGATTTCGTTGGAAACGGGAATATCTTCATATAAAATGTAGACAGAAACATTCTCAGAAACTGCTTTGTGATGTCTGCATTCTAGTCACAGGGTTGAACATTCCCTTTCATAGTGCAGCTTTGAAACACTCTTTTTGTTGTATCTGGATTCGGACATTTGGAGCGCTTTGATGCCTACCGTGAAAAAAGGAATATCTTCCCATAAAAACTAGACAGAAGAATTCTCTGAAACTTCTTTGTGGTGTATGTACTCAAGTAACAGAGGTGAACCTTTCTATTGATAGAGCAGTTTTGAAACACTCTTTTTGTGGAATCTGTATGTGGATATTTGGATTGCTTTAACGACATCGTTGGAAACAGGAATATCTTCCTATAAAATCTAGGCAGAAGCATTCTCAGAAACTTCTTTGTGATGTGTGTCCTCAACTAAGAGAGTTCAACCTGTCTTTTGATGCAGCAGTTTGGAAACACTCTTTTTGTAGGATCTGTAAATGGATATATGGATATCTCTAACGATTTCGTTGGAAACGGGAATATCTGCATATAAAATCTAGACAGAAGCATTCTCAGAAACTTCTTCGTGATGTGTGTCCTCAGATGACACAATTCAACATTTCTTTTGATACAGCAGTTTGGAAACACTTTTTTTGTAGAATCTGCAAGTGGATATTTGGATAGCTGTAAGGATTTCGTTGGAAACGGGAATATCTTCATGTAAAACCTAGACAAAAGCACTCTCAGAAACTAGTCTGTGAAATGTGCATTCAAATCACAGAGTTGAACATTCCCTTTCTTAGAGCAGGTTTGAAACACTCTTTTTGTGGAATCTGCAAGAGGATATTAGGATAGCTTTGAGGATTTCGTTGGAAACGGGATTACATCATCTAAAAAGTACACAGCAGCATTCTCAGAAGCTACTTCGTGATGTTTGCTTTTAAGTCACAGAGTTGAACATTCCCTTTCATAGAGCAGGCTTGAAACACTCTTTCTGTAGTATCTGGAAGTGGACATTTCGAGCGCTTTGAGGCCTATTGTGAATAAGGAAATATCTTCCCATAAAAACTAGACAGAAGCGTTCGCAGAAACTTGTGTGTGATGTGTGTCCTCAACTAACAGAGCTGAACATTTCGTTTGATGGAGCAGTTTGGAAACATGCTTTTTGTAGAATCTGCAAGTGGATATTTGGATAGCTTTGTGGATTTCGTTGGAAACGGGAATATCTTCATATAAAATGTAGACAGAAAGATTCTCAGAAACTGCTTTGTCATGTGTGCATTCAAGTCACAGAGTTGAACATTCCCTTTCATAGAGCAGCTTTGAAACACTCTTTTTGTTGTATCTGGATTTGGACATTTGGAGCGCTTTGATGCCTACCGAGAAAAATGAAATATCTTCCCATAAAAACTAGACAGAAGAATTCTCTGAAACTTCTTTGTGGTGTATGTACTCAAGTAACAGAGGTGAACCTTTCTATTGATAGAGCAGTTTTGAAACACTCTTTTTGTGGAATCTGTATGTGGATATTTGGATTGCTTTAACGACATCGTTGGAAACAGGAATATCTTCCTATAAAATCTAGGCAGAAGCATTCTCAGAAACTTCTTTGTGATGTGTGTCCTCAACTAAGAGAGTTCAACCTGTCTTTTGATGCAGCAGTTTGGAAACACTCTTTTTGTAGGATCTGTAAATGGATATATGGATATCTCTAACGATTTCGTTGGAAACGGGAATATCTGCATATAAAATCTAGACAGAAGCATTCTCAGAAACTTCTTCGTGATGTGTGTCCTCAGATGACACAATTCAACATTTCTTTTGATACAGCAGTTTGGAAACACTTTTTTTGTAGAATCTGCAAGTGGATATTTGGATAGCTGTAAGGATTTCGTTGGAAACGGGAATATCTTCATGTAAAACCTAGACAAAAGCACTCTCAGAAACTAGTCTGTGAAATGTGCATTCAAATCACAGAGTTGAACATTCCCTTTCTTAGAGCAGGTTTGAAACACTCTTTTTGTGGAATCTGCAAGAGGATATTAGGATAGCTTTGAGGATTTCGTTGGAAACGGGATTACATCATCTAAAAAGTACACAGCAGCATTCTCAGAAGCTACTTCGTGATGTTTGCTTTTAAGTCACAGAGTTGAACATTCCCTTTCATAGAGCAGGCTTGAAACACTCTTTCTGTAGTATCTGGAAGTGGACATTTCGAGCGCTTTGAGGCCTATTGTGAAAAAGGAAATATCTTCCCATAAAAACTAGACAGAAGCGTTCGCAGAAACTTGTGTGTGATGTGTGTCCTCAACTAACAGAGCTGAACATTTCGTTTGATGGAGCAGTTTGGAAACATGCTTTTTGTAGAATCTGCAAGTGGATATTTGGATAGCTTTGTGGATTTCGTTGGAAACGGGAATATCTTCATATAAAATGTAGACAGAAAGATTCTCAGAAACTGCTTTGTCATGTGTGCATTCAAGTCACAGAGTTGAACATTCCCTTTCATAGAGCAGCTTTGAAACACTCTTTTTGTTGTATCTGGATTTGGACATTTGGAGCGCTTTGATGCCTACCGAGAAAAATGAAATATCTTCCCATAAAAACTAGACAGAAGAATTCTCTGAAACTTCTTTGTGGTGTATGTACTCAAGTAACAGAGGTGAACCTTTCTATTGATAGAGCAGTTTTGAAACACTCTTTTTGTGGAATCTGTATGTGGATATTTGGATTGCTTTAACGACATCGTTGGAAACAGGAATATCTTCCTATAAAATCTAGGCAGAAGCATTCTCAGAAACTTCTTTGTGATGTGTGTCCTCAACTAAGAGAGTTCAACCTGTCTTTTGATGCAGCAGTTTGGAAACACTCTTTTTGTAGGATCTGTAAATGGATATATGGATATCTCTAACGATTTCGTTGGAAACGGGAATATCTGCATATAAAATCTAGACAGAAGCATTCTCAGAAACTTCTTCGTGATGTGTGTCCTCAGATGACACAATTCAACATTTCTTTTGATAGAGCAGTTTGGAAACACTTTTTTTGTAGAATCTGCAAGTGGATATTTGGATAGCTGTAAGGATTTCGTTGGAAACGGGAATATCTTCATGTAAAACCTAGACAAAAGCACTCTCAGAAACTAGTCTGTGAAATGTGCATTCAAATCACAGAGTTGAACATTCCCTTTCTTAGAGCAGGTTTGAAACACTCTTTTTGTGGAATCTGCAAGAGGATATTAGGATAGCTTTGAGGATTTCGTTGGAAACGGGATTACATCATCTAAAAAGTACACAGCAGCATTCTCAGAAGCTACTTCGTGATGTTTGCTTTTAAGTCACAGAGTTGAACATTCCCTTTCATAGAGCAGGCTTGAAACACTCTTTCTGTAGTATCTGGAAGTGGACATTTCGAGCGCTTTGAGGCCTATTGTGAAAAAGGAAATATCTTCCCATAAAAACTAGACAGAAGCGTTCGCAGAAACTTGTGTGTGATGTGTGTCCTCAACTAACAGAGCTGAACATTTCGTTTGATGGAGCAGTTTGGAAACATGCTTCTTGTAGAATCTGCAAGTGGATATTTGGATAGCTTTGTGGATTTCGTTGGAAACGGGAATATCTTCATATAAAATGTAGACAGAAAGATTCTCAGAAACTGCTTTGTCATGTGTGCATTCAAGTCACAGAGTTGAACATTCCCTTTCATAGAGCAGCTTTGAAACACTCTTTTTGTTGTATCTGGATTTGGACATTTGGAGCGCTTTGATGCCTACCGAGAAAAATGAAATATCTTCCCATAAAAACTAGACAGAAGAATTCTCTGAAACTTCTTTGTGGTGTATGTACTCAAGTAACAGAGGTGAACCTTTCTATTGATAGAGCAGTTTTGAAACACTCTTTTTGTGGAATCTGTATGTGGATATTTGGATTGCTTTAACGACATCGTTGGAAACAGGAATATCTTCCTATAAAATCTAGGCAGAAGCATTCTCAGAAACTTCTTTGTGATGTGTGTCCTCAACTAAGAGAGTTCAACCTGTCTTTTGATGCAGCAGTTTGGAAACACTCTTTTTGTAGGATCTGTAAATGGATATATGGATATCTCTAACGATTTCGTTGGAAACGGGAATATCTGCATATAAAATCTAGACAGAAGCATTCTCAGAAACTTCTTCGTGATGTGTGTCCTCAGGTGACACAATTAAACATTTCTTTTGATACAGCAGTTTGGAAACACTTTTTTTGTAGAATCTGCAAGTGGATATTTGGATAGCTGTAAGGATTTCGTTGGAAACGGGAATATCTTCATGTAAAACCTAGACAAAAGCACTCTCAGAAACTAGTCTGTGAAATCTGCATTCAAATCACAGAGTTGAACATTCCCTTTCTTAGAGCAGGTTTGAAACACTCTTTTTGTGGAATCTGCAAGAGGATATTTGGAAAGCTTTGACGATTTCGTTGGAAGCGGGATTACATATAAAATGTACACAGCATCATTCTCAGAAGCTTCTTCGTGATGTTTGCTTTTAAGTCACAGGGTTGAACATTCCCTTTCATAGAGCAGGTTTGAAACACTCTTTCTGTAGTATCTGGAAGTGGACATTGCGAGCGCTTTGAGGCCTATTGTGAAAAAGGAAATATCCTCCCATAAAAACGAAACAGAAGCGTTCGCAGAAACTTGTGTGTGATGTGTGTCCTCAACTAACAGAGTTGAACAGTTCGTTTGATGGAGCAGGTTGGAAACACGGTTTTTGTAGAATCTGCAAGTGGATATTTGGATAGCTTTGTGGATTTCGTTGGAAACGGGAATATCTTCATATAAAATGTAGACAGAAACATTCTCAGAAACTGCTTTGTGATGTCTGCATTCTAGTCACAGAGTTGAACATTCCCTTTCATAGTGCAGTTTTGAAACACTCTTTTTGTTGTATCTGGATTCGGACATTAGGAGCGCTTTGATGCCTACCGTGAAAAAAGAAATATCTTCCCATACAAACTAGACAGAAGAATTCTATGAAACTTCTTTGTGGTGTATGTACTCAAGTAACAGAGGTGAACCTTTCTATTCATAGAGCAGTTTTGAAACACTCTTTTTGTGGAATCTGTATGTGGATATTTGGATTGCTTTAACGATATCGTTGGAAACAGGAATATCTTCCTATAAAATCTAGGCAGAAGCATTCTCAGAAACTTCTTTGTGATGTGTGTCACCAACTAAGAGAGTTCAACCTGTCTTTTGATGCAGCAGTTTGGAAACACTCTTTTTGTAGGATCTGTAAGTGGATATATGGATAGCTCTAACGATTTCGTTGGAAACGGGAATATCTGCATATAAAATCTAGACAGAAGCATTCTCAGAAACTTCTTCGTGATGTGTGTCCTCAGATGACACAATTCAACATTTCTTTTGATGCAGCAGTTTGGAAACACTTTTTTTGTAGAATCTGCAAGTGGATATTTGGATAGCTGTAAGGATTTCATTGGAAACGGGAATATCTTCATGTAAAACCTAGACAAAAGCACTCTCAGAAACTAGTCTGTGAAATGTGCATTCAAATCACAGAGTTGAACATTCCCTTTCTTAGAGCAGGTTTGAAACACTCTTTTTGTGGAATCTGCAAGAGGATATTAGGATAGCTTTGAGGATTTCGTTGGAAACGGGATTACATCATCTAAAAAGTACACAGCAGCATTCTCAGAAGCTACTTCGTGATGTTTGCTTTTAAGTCACAGAGTTGGACATTCCCTTTCATAGAGCAGGCTTGAAACACTCTTTCTGTAGTATCTGGAAGTGGACATTTCGAGCGCTTTGAGGCCTATTGTGAAAAAGGAAATATCTTCCCATAAAAACTAGACAGAAGCGTTCGCAGAAACTTGTGTGTGATGTGTGTCCTCAACTAACAGAGCTGAACATTTCGTTTGATGGAGCAGTTTGGAAACACGCTTTTTGTAGAATCTGCAAGTGGATATTTGGATAGCTTTGTGGATTTCGTTGGAAACGGGAATATCTTCATATAAAATGTAGACAGAAACATTCTCAGAAACTGCTTTGTGATGTCTGCATTCTAGTCACAGAGTTGAACATTCCCTTTCATAGAGCAGCTTTGAAACACTCTTTTTGTTGTATCTGGATTTGGACATTTGGAGCGCTTTGATGCCTACCGTGAAAAAAGAAATATCTTCCCATAAAAACTAGACAGAAGAATTCTCTGAAACTTCTTTGTGGTGTATGTACTCAAGTAACAGAGGTGAACCTTTCTATTGATAGAGCAGTTTTGAAACACTCTTTTTGTGGAATCTGTATGTGGATATTTGGATTGCTTTAACGACATCGTTGGAAACAGGAATATCTTCCTATAAAATCTAGGCAGAAGCATTCTCAGAAACTTCTTTGTGATGTGTGTCCTCAACTAAGAGAGTTCAACCTGTCTTTTGATGCAGCAGTTTGGAAACACTCTTTTTGTAGGATCTGTAAATGGATATATGGATATCTCTAACGATTTCGTTGGAAACGGGAATATCTGCATATAAAATCTAGACAGAAGCATTCTCAGAAACTTCTTCGTGATGTGTGTCCTCACATGACACAATTCAACATTTCTTTTGATACAGCAGTTTGGAAACACTTTTTTTGTAGAATCTGCAAGTGGATATTTGGATAGCTGTAAGGATTTCGTTGGAAACGGTAATATCTTCATGTAAAACCTAGACAAAAGCACTCTCAGAAACTAGTCTGTGAAATCTGCATTCAAATCACAGAGTTGAACATTCCCTTTCTTAGAGCAGGTTTGAAACACTCTTTTTGTGGAATCTGCAAGAGGATATTTGGAAAGTTTTGAGGATTTCGTTGGAAGCGGGATTACATATAAAATGTACACAGCATCATTCTCAGAAGCTTCTTCGTGATGTTTGCTTTTAAGTCACAGGGTTGAACATTCCCTTTCATAGAGCAGGTTTGAAACACTCTTTCTGTAGTATCTGGAAGTGGACATTGCGAGCGCTTTGAGGCCTATTGTGAAAAAGGAAATATCTTCCCATAAAAACGAAACAGAAGCGTTCGCAGAAACTTGTGTGTGATGTGTGTCCTCAACTAACAGAGTTGAACATTTCGTTTGATGGAGCAGGTAGTAAACACGGTTTTTGTAGAATCTGCAAGTGGATATTTGGATAGCTTTGTGGATTTCGTTGGAAACGGGAATATCTTCATATAAAATGTAGACAGAAACATTCTCAGAAACTGCTTTGTGATGTCTGCATTCTAGTCACAGAGTTGAACATTCCCTTTCATAGTGCAGCTTTGAAACACTCTTTTTGTTGTATCTGGATTCGGACCTTTTGAGCGCATTGATGCCTACCGTGAAAAAAGAAATATCTTCCCATAAAAACTAGACAGAAGAATTCTCTGAAACTTCTTTGTGGTGTATGTACTCAAGTAACAGAGGTGAACCTTTCTATTGATAGAGCAGTTTTGAAACACTCTTTTTGTGGAATCTGTATGTGGATATTTGGATTGCTTTAACGACATCGTTGGAAACAGGAATATCTTCCTATAAAATCTAGGCAGAAGCATTCTCAGAAACTTCTTTGTGATGTGTGTCCTCAACTAAGAGAGTTCAACCTGTCTTTTGATGCAGCAGTTTGGAAACACTCTTTTTGTAGGATCTGTAAGTGGATATATGGATAGCTCTAACGATTTCTTTGGAAACGGGAATATCTGCATATAAAATCTAGACAGAAGCATTCTCAGAAACTTCTTCGTGATGTGTGTCCTCAGATGACACAATTCAACATTTCTTTTGATACAGCAGTTTGGAAACACTTTTTTTGTAGAATCTGCAAGTGGATATTTGGATAGCTGTAAGGATTTCGTTGGAAACGGGAATATCTTCATGTAAAACCTAGACAAAAGCACTCTCAGAAACTAGTCTGTGAAATGTGCATTCAAATCACAGAGTTGAACATTCCCTTTCTTAGAGCAGGTTTGAAACACTCTTTTTGTGGAATCTGCAAGAGGATATTTGGAAAGCTTTGAGGATTTCGTTGGAAGCGCGATTACATATAAAATGTACACAGCATCATTCTCAGAAGCTTCTTCGTGATGTTTGCTTTTAAGTCACAGGGTTGAACATTCCCTTTCATAGAGCAGGTTTGAAACACTCTTTCTGTAGTATCTGGAAGTGGACATTACGAGCGCTTTGAGGCCTATTGTGAAAAAGGAAATATCTTCCCATAAAAACGAAACAGAAGCGTTCACAGAAACTTGTGTGTGATGTGTGTCCTCAACTAACAGAGCTGAACATTTCGTTTGATGGAGCAGTTTGGAAACACGCTTTTTGTAGAATCTGCAAGTGGATATTTGGATAGCTTTGTGGAATTCGTTGGAAACGGGAATATCTTCATATAAAATGTAGACAGAAAGATTCTCAGAAACTGCTTTGTCATGTGTGCATTCAAGTCACAGAGTTGAACATTCCCTTTCATAGAGCAGCTTTGAAACACTCTTTTTGTTGTATCTGGATTTGGACATTTGGAGCGCTTTCATGCCTACCATGAAAAAAGAAATATCTTCCCATAAAAACTAGACAGAAGAATTCTCTGAAACTTCTTTGTGGTGTATGTACTCAAGTAACAGAGGTGAACCTTTCTATTGATAGAGCAGTTTTGAAACACTCTTTTTGTGGAATCTGTATGTGGATATTTGGATTGCTTTAACCACATCGTTGGAAACAGGAATATCTTCCTATAAAATCTAGGCAGAAGCATTCTCAGAAACTTCTTTGTGATGTGTGTCCTCAACTAAGAGAGTTCAACCTGTCTTTTGATGCAGCAGTTTGGAAACACTCTTTTTGTAGGATCTGTAAATGGATATATGGATAGCTCTAACGATTTCGTTGGAAACGGGAATATCTGCATATAAAATCTAGACAGAAGCATTCTCAGAAATTTCTTCGTGATGTGTGTCCTCAGATGACACAATTCAACATTTCTTTTGATACAGCAGTTTGGAAACACTTTTTGTGTAGAATCTGCAAGTGGATATTTGGATAGCTGTAAGGATTTCGTTGGAAACGGGAATATCTTCATGTAAAACCTAGACAAAAGCACTCTCAGAAACTAGTCTGTGAAATGTGCATTCAAATCACAGAGTGGAACATTCCCTTTCTTAGAGCAGGTTTGAAACTCTCTTTTTGTGGTATCTGCAAGAGGATATTAGGATAGCTTTGAGGATTTCGTTGGAAACTTGATTACATCATCTAAAAAGTACACAGCAGCATTCTCAGAAGCTACTTCGTGATGTTTGCTTTTAAGTCACAGAGTTGAACATTCCCTTTCATAGAGCAGGCTTGAAACACTCTTTCTGTAGTATCTGGAAGTGGACATTTCGAGCGCTTTGAGGCCTATTGTGAAAAAGGAAATATCTTCCCATAAAAACTAGACAGAAGCGTTCGCAGAAACTTGTGTGTGATGTGTGTCCTCAACTAACAGAGCTGAACATTTCGTTTGATGGAGCAGTTTGGAAACACGCTTTTTGTAGAATCTGCAAGTGGATATTTGGATAGCTTTGTGGATTTCATTGGAAACGGGAATACCTTCATATAAAATGTAGACAGAAAGATTCTCAGAAACTGCTTTGTCATGTGTGCATTCAAGTCACAGAGTTGAACATTCCCTTTCATAGAGCAGCTTTGAAACACTCTTTTTGTTGTATCTGGATTTGGACATTTGGAGCGCTTTGATGCCTACCGTGAAAAATGAAATATCTTCCCATAAAAACTAGACAGAATTCTCTGAAACTTCTTTGTGGTGTATGTACTCAAGTAACAGAGGTGAACCTTTCTATTGATAGAGCAGTTTGGAAACACTCTTTTTGTGGAATCTGTATGTGGATATTTGGATTGCTTTAACGACATCGTTGGAAACATCAATATCTTCCTATAAAATCTAGGCAGAAGCATTCTCAGAAACTTCTTTGTGATGTGTGTCCTCAACTAAGAGAGTTCAACCTGTCTTTTGATGCAGCAGTTTGGAAACACTCTTTTTGTAGGATCTGAAAATGGATATATGGATATCTCTAACGATTTCGTTGGAAACGGGAATATCTGCATATAAAATCTAGACAGAAGCATTCTCAGAAACTTCTTCGTGATGTGTGTCCTCAGATGACACAATTCAACATTTCTTTTGATACAGCAGTTTGGAAACACTTTTTTTGTAGAATCTGCAAGTGGATATTTGGATAGCTGTAAGGATTTCGTTGGAAACGGTAATATCTTCATGTAAAACCTAGACAAAAGCACTCTCAGAAACTAGTCTGTGAAATCTGCATTCAAATCACAGAGTTGAACATTCCCTTTCTTAGAGCAGGTTTGAAACACTCTTTTTGTGGAATCTGCAAGAGGATATTTGGAAAGCTTTGAGGATTTCGTTGGAAGCGGGATTACATATAAAATGTACACAGCATCATTCTCAGAAGCTTCTTCGTGATGTTTGCTTTTAAGTCACAGGGTTGAACATTCCCTTTCATAGAGCAGGTTTGAAACACTCTTTCTGTAGTATCTGGAAGTGGACATGTCGAGCGCTTTGAGGCCTATTGTGAAAAAGGAAATATCTTCCCATAAAAACGAAACAGAAGCGTTCGCAGAAACTTGTGTGTGATGTGTGTCCTCAACTAACAGAGTTGAACATTTCGTTTGATGGAGCAGGTAGTAAACACGGTTTTTGTAGAATCTGCAAGTGGATATTTGGATAGCTTTGTGGATTTCGTTGGAAACGGGAATATCTTCATATAAAATGTAGACAGAAACATTCTCAGAAACTGCTTTGTGATGTCTGCATTCTAGTCACAGAGTTGATCATTCCCTTTCATAGTGCAGCTTTGAAACACCTTTTTGTTGTATCTGGATTCGGACATTTGGAGCGCTTTGATGCCTACCGTGAAAAAAGAAATATCTTCCCATAAAAACTAGACAGAAGAATTCTCTGAAACTTCTTTGTGGTGTATGTACTCAAGTAACAGAGGTGAACCTTTCTATTGATAGAGCAGTTCTGAAACACTCTTTTTGTGGAATCTGTATGTGGATATTTGGATTGCTTTAACGACATCGTTGGAAACAGGAATATCTTCCTATAAAATCTAGGCAGAAGCATTCTCAGAAACTTCTTTGTGATGTGTGTCCTCAGATGACACAATTCAACATTTCTTTTGATACAGCAGTTTGGAAACACTTTTTTTGTAGAATCTGCAAGTGGATATTTGGATAGCTGTAAGGATTTCTTTGGAAACCGGAATATCTTCATGTAAAACCTAGACAAAAGCACTCTCAGAAACTAGTCTGTGAAATGTGCATTCAAATCACAGAGTTGAACATTCCCTTTCTTAGAGCAGGTTTGAAACACTCTTTTTGTGGAATCTGCAAGAGGATATTAGGATAGCTTTGAGGATTTCGTTGGAAACTTGATTACATCATCTAAAAAGTACACAGCAGCATTCTCAGAAGCTACTTCGTGATGTTTGCTTTTAAGTCACAGAGTTGAACATTCCCTTTCATAGAGCAGGCTTGAAACACTCTTTCTGTAGTATCTGGAAGTGGACATTGCGAGCGCTTTGAGGCCTATTGTGAAAAAGGAAATATCTTCCCATAAAAACTAGACAGAAGCGTTCGCAGAAACTTGTGTGTGATGTGTGTCCTCAACTAACAGAGCTGAACATTTCGTTTGATGGAGCAGTTTGGAAACACGCTTTTTGTAGAATCTGCAAGTGGATATTTGGATAGCTTTGTGGATTTCGTTGGAAACGGGAATATCTTCATATAAAATGTAGACAGAAAGATTCTCAGAAACTGCTTTGTCATGTGTGCATTCAAGTCACAGAGTTGAACATTCCCTTTCATAGAGCAGCTTTGAAACACTCTTTTTGTTGTATCTGGATTTGGACATTTGGAGCGCTTTGATGCCTAACGTGAAAAAAGAAATATCTTCCCATAAAAACTAGACAGAAGAATTCTCTGAAACTTCTTTGTGGTTTATGTACTCAAGTAACAGAGGTGAACCTTTCTATTGATAGAGCAGTTTTGAAACACTCTTTTTGTGGAATCTGTATGTGGATATTTGGATTGCTTTAACGACATTGTTGGAAACATCAATATCTTCCTATAAAATCTAGGCAGAAGCATTCTCAGAAACTTCTTTGTGATGTGTGTCCTCAACTAAGAGAGTTCAACCTGTCTTTTGATGCAGCAGTTTGGAAACACTCTTTTTGTAGGATCTGTAAATGGATACATGGATATCTCTAACGATTTCGTTGGAAACGGGAATATCTCCATATAAAATCTAGACAGAAGCATTCTCAGAAACTTCTTCGTGATGTGTGTCCTCAGATGACACAATTCAACATTTCTTTTGATACAGCAGTTTGGAAACACTTTTTTTGTAGAATCTGCAAGTGGATATTTGGATAGCTGTAAGGATTTCGTTGGAAACGGGAATATCTTCATGTAAAACCTAGACAAAAGCACTCTCAGAAACTAGTCTGTGAAATGTGCATTCAAATCACAGAGTTGAACATTCCCTTTCTTAGAGCAGGTTTGAAACACTCTTTTTGTGGAATCTGCAAGAGGATATTTGGAAAGCTTTGAGGATTTCGTTGGAAGCGGGATTACATATAAAATGTACACAGCATCATTCTCAGAAGCTTCTTCGTGATGTTTGCTTTTAAGTCACAGGGTTGAACATTCCCTTTCATAGAGCAGGTTTGAAACACTCTTTCTGTAGTATCTGGAAGTGGACATGTCGAGCGCTTTGAGGCCTATTGTGAAAAAGGAAATATCTTCCCATAAAAACGAAACAGAAGCGTTCGCAGAAACTTGTGTGTGATGTGTGTCCTCAACTAACACAGCTGAACATTTCGTTTGATGGAGCAGGTTGGAAACACGGTTTCTGTAGAATCTGCAAGTGGATATTTGGATAGCTTTGTGGATTTCGTTGGAAACGGGAATATCTTCATATAAAATGTAGACAGAAACATTCTCAGAAACTGCTTTGTGATGTCTGCATTCTAGTCACAGAGTTGAACATTCCCTTTCATAGTGCAGCTTTGAAACACTCTTTTTGTTGTATCTGGATTCGGACATTTGGAGCGCTTTGATGCCTACCGTGAAAAAAGGAATATCTTCCCATAAAAACTAGACAGAAGAATTCTCTGAAACTTCTTTCTGGTGTATGTACTCAAGTAACAGAGGTGAACCTTTCTATTGATAGAGCAGTTTTGAAACACTCTTTTTGTGGAATCTGTATGTGGATATTTGGATTGCTTTAACGACATCGTTGGAAACAGGAATATCTTCCTATAAAATCTAGGCAGAAGCATTCTCAGAAACTTCTTTGTGATGTGTGTCCTCAACTAAGAGAGTTCAACCTGTCTTTTGATGCAGCAGTTTGGAAACACTCTTTTTGTAGGATCTGTAAATGGATATATGGATATCTCTAACGATTTCATTGGAAACGGGAATATCTGCATATAAAATCTAGACAGAAGCATTCTCAGAAACTTCTTCGTGATGTGTGTCCTCAGATGACACAATTCAACATTTCTTTTGATACAGCAGTTTGGAAACACTTTTTTTGTAGAATCTGCAAGTGGATATTTGGATAGCTGTAAGGATTTCGTTGGAAACGGGAATATCTTCATGTAAAACCTAGACAAAAGCACTCTCAGAAACTAGTCTGTGAAATGTGCATTCAAATCACAGAGTTGAACATTCCCTTTCTTAGAGCAGGTTTGAAACACTCTTTTTGTGGAATCTGCAAGAGGATATTAGGATAGCTTTGAGGATTTCGTTGGAAACGGGATTACATCATCTAAAAAGTACACAGCAGCATTCTCAGAAGCTACTTCGTGATGTTTGCTTTTAAGTCACAGAGTTGAACATTCCCTTTCATAGAGCAGGCTTGAAACACTCTTTCTGTAGTATCTGGAAGTGGACATTTCGAGCGCTTTGAGGCCTATTGTGAATAAGGAAATATCTTCCCATAAAAACGAAACAGAAGCGTTCGCAGAAACTTGTGTGTGATGTGTGTCCTCAACTAACAGAGCTGAACATTTCGTTTGATGGAGCAGTTTGGAAACATGCTTTTTGTAGAATCTGCAAGTGGATATTTGGATAGCTTTGTGGATTTCGTTGGAAACGGGAATATCTTCATATAAAATGTAGACAGAAAGATTCTCAGAAACTGCTTTGTCATGTGTGCATTCAAGTCACAGAGTTGAACATTCCCTTTCATAGAGCAGCTTTGAAACACTCTTTTTGTTGTATCTGGATTTGGACATTTGGAGCGCTTTGATGCCTACCGAGAAAAATGAAATATCTTCCCATAAAAACTAGACAGAAGAATTCTCTGAAACTTCTTTGTGGTGTATGTACTCAAGTAACAGAGGTGAACCTTTCTATTGATAGAGCAGTTTTGAAACACTCTTTTTGTGGAATCTGTATGTGGATATTTGGATTGCTTTAACGACATCGTTGGAAACAGGAATATCTTCCTATAAAATCTAGGCAGAAGCATTCTCAGAAACTTCTTTGTGATGTGTGTCCTCAACTAAGAGAGTTCAACCTGTCTTTTGATGCAGCAGTTTGGAAACACTCTTTTTGTAGGATCTGTAAATGGATATATGGATATCTCTAACGATTTCGTTGGAAACGGGAATATCTGCATATAAAATCTAGACAGAAGCATTCTCAGAAACTTCTTCGTGATGTGTGTCCTCAGATGACACAATTCAACATTTCTTTTGATACAGCAGTTTGGAAACACTTTTTTTGTAGAATCTGCAAGTGGATATTTGGATAGCTGTAAGGATTTCGTTGGAAACGGGAATATCTTCATGTAAAACCTAGACAAAAGCACTCTCAGAAACTAGTCTGTGAAATGTGCATTCAAATCACAGAGTTGAACATTCCCTTTCTTAGAGCAGGTTTGAAACACTCTTTTTGTGGAATCTGCAAGAGGATATTAGGATAGCTTTGAGGATTTCGTTGGAAACGGGATTACATCATCTAAAAAGTACACAGCAGCATTCTCAGAAGCTACTTCGTGATGTTTGCTTTTAAGTCACAGAGTTGAACATTCCCTTTCATAGAGCAGGCTTGAAACACTCTTTCTGTAGTATCTGGAAGTGGACATTTCGAGCGCTTTGAGGCCTATTGTGAAAAAGGAAATATATTCCCATAAAAACTAGACAGAAGCGTTCGCAGAAACTTGTGTGTGATGTGTGTCCTCAACTAACAGAGCTGAACATTTCGTTTGATGGAGCAGTTTGGAAACACGCTTTTTGTAGAATCTGCAAGTGGATATTTGGATAGCTTTGTGGATTTCATTGGAAACGGGAATATCTTCATATAAAATGTAGACAGAAAGATTCTCAGAAACTGCTTTGTCATGTGTGCATTCACGTCACAGAGTTGAACATTCCCTTTCATACAGCAGCTTTGAAACACTCTTTTTGTTGTATCTGGATTTGGACATTTGGAGCGCTTTGATGCCTACCGTGAAAAATGAAATATCTTCCCATAAAAACTAGACAGAATTCTCTGAAACTTCTTTGTGGTGTATGTACTCAAGTAACAGAGGTGAACCTTTCTATTGATAGAGCAGTTTTGAAACACTCTTTTTGTGGAATCTGTATGTGGATATTTGGATTGCTTTAACGACATCGTTGGAAACATCAATATCTTCCTATAAAATCTAGGCAGAAGCATTCTCAGAAACTTCTTTGTGATGTGTGTCCTCAACTAAGAGAGTTCAACCTGTCTTTTGATGCAGCAGTTTGGAAACACTCTTTTTGTAGGATCTGTAAATGGATATATGGATATCTCTAACGATTTCGTTGGAAACGGGAATATCTGCATATAAAATCTAGACAGAAGCATTCTCAGAAACTTCTTCGTGATGTGTGTCCTCAGATGACACAATTCAACATTTCTTTTGACACAGCAGTTTGGAAACACTTTTTTTGTAGAATCTGCAAGTGGATATTTGGATAGCTGTAAGGATTTCGTTGGAAACGGGAATATCTTCATGTAAAACCTAGACAAAAGCACTCTCAGAAACTAGTCTGTGAAATCTGCATTCAAATCACAGAGTTGAACATTCCCTTTCTTAGAGCAGGTTTGAAACACTCTTTTTGTGGAATCTGCAAGAGGATATTTGGAAAGCTTTGAGGATTTCGTTGGAAGCGGGATTACATATAAAATGTACACAGCATCATTCTCAGAAGCTTCTTCGTGATGTTTGCTTTTAAGTCACAGGGTTGAACATTCCCTTTCATAGAGCAGGTTTGAAACACTCTTTCTGTAGTATCTGGAAGTGGACATTGCGAGCGCTTTGAGGCCTATTGTGAAAAAGGAAATATCTTCCCATAAAAACGAAACAGAAGCGTTCGCAGAAACTTGTGTGTGATGTGTGTCCTCAACTAACAGAGTTGAACATTTCGTTTGATGGAGCAGGTAGTAAACACGGTTTTTGTAGAATCTGCAAGTGGATATTTGGATAGCTTTGTGGATTTCGTTGGAAACGGGAATATCTTCATATAAAATGTAGACAGAAACATTCTCAGAAACTGCTTTGTGATGTCTGCATTCTAGTCACAGAGTTGATCATTCCCTTTCATAGTGCAGCTTTGAAACACCTTTTTGTTGTATCTGGATTCGGACATGTGGAGCGCATTGATGCCTACCGTGAAAAAAGAAATATCTTCCCATAAAAACTAGACAGAAGAATTCTCTGAAACTTCTTTGTGGTGTATGTACTCAAGTGACAGAGGTGAACCTTTCTATTGATAGAGCAGTTCTGAAACACTCTTTTTGTGGAATCTGTATGTGGATATTTGGATTGCTTTAACGACATCGTTGGAAACAGGAATATCTTCCTATAAAATCTAGGCAGAAGCATTCTCAGAAACTTCTTTGTGATGTGTGTCCTCAACTAAGAGAGTTCAACCTGTCTTTTGATGCAGCAGTTTGGAAACACTCTTTTTGTAGGATCTGTAAGTGGATATATGGATAGCTCTAACGATTTCTTTGGAAACGGGAATATCTGCATATAAAATCTAGACAGAAGCATTCTCAGAAACTTCTTCGTGATGTGTGTCCTCAGATGACACAATTCAACATTTCTTTTGATACAGCAGTTTGGAAACACTTTTTTTGTAGAATCTGCAAGTGGATATTTGGATAGCTGTAAGGATTTCGTTGGAAACGGGAATATCTTCATGTAAAACCTAGACAAAAGCACTCTCAGAAACTAGTCTGTGAAATGTGCATTCAAATCACAGAGCTGAACATTCCCTTTCTTAGAGCAGGTTTGAAACACTCTTTTTGTGGAATCTGCAAGAGGATATTAGGATAGCTTTGAGGATTTCGTTGGAAACTTGATTACATCATCTAAAAAGTACACAGCAGCATTCTCAGAAGCTACTTCGTGATGTTTGCTTTTAAGTCACAGAGTTGAACATTCCCTTTCATAGAGCAGGCTTGAAACACTCTTTCTGTAGTATCTGGAAGTGGACATTTCGAGCGCTTTGAGGCCTATTGTGAAAAAGGAAATATCTTCCCATAAAAACTAGACAGAAGCGTTCGCAGAAACTTGTGTGTGATGTGTGTCCTCAACTAACAGAGCTGAACATTTCGTTTGATGGAGCAGTTTGGAAACACGCTTTTTGTAGAATCTGCAAGTGGATATTTGGATAGCTTTGTGGATTTCGTTGGAAACGGGAATATCTTCATATAAAATGTAGACAGAAAGATTCTCAGAAACTGCTTTGTCATGTGTGCATTCAAGTCACAGAGTTGAACATTCCCTTTCATAGAGCAGCTTTGAAACACTCTTTTTGTTGTATCTGGATTTGGACATTTGGAGCGCTTTGATGCCTAACGTGAAAAAAGAAATATCTTCCCATAAAAACTAGACAGAAGAATTCTCTGAAACTTCTTTGTGGTTTATGTACTCAAATAACAGAGGTGAACCTTTCTATTGATAGAGCAGTTTTGAAATACTCTTTTTGTGGAATCTGTATGTGGATATTTGGATTGCTTTAATGACATCGTTGGAAACATCAATATCTTCCTATAAAATCTAGGCAGAAGCATTCTCAGAAACTTCTTTGTGATGTGTGTCCTCAACTAAGAGAGTTCAACCTGTCTTTTGATGCAGCAGTTTGGAAACACTCTTTTTGTAGGATCTGTAAATGGATACATGGATATCTCTAACGATTTCTTTGGAAACGGGAATATCTGCATATAAAATCTAGACAGAAGCATTCTCAGAAACTTCTTCGTGATGTGTGTCCTCAGATGACACAATTCAACATTTCTTTTGATACAGCAGTTTGGAAACACTTTTTTGTAGAATCTGCAAGTGGATATTTGGATAGCTGTAAGGATTTCGTTGGAAACGGGAATATCTTCATGTAAAACCTAGACAAAAGCACTCTCAGAAACTAGTCTGTGAAATGTGCATTCAACTCACAGAGTTGAACATTCCCTTTCTTAGAGCAGGTTTGAAACACTCTTTTTGTGGAATCTGCAAGAGGATATTTGGAAAGCTTTGAGGATTTCGTTGGAAGCGGGATTACATATAAAATGTACACAGCATCATTCTCAGAAGCTTCTTCGTGATGTTTGCTTTTAAGTCACAGGGTTGAACATTCCCTTTCATAGAGCAGGTTTGAAACACTCTTTCTGTAGTATCTGGAAGTGGACATGTCGAGCGCTTTGAGGCCTATTGTGAAAAAGGAAATATCTTCCCATAAAAACGAAACAGAAGCGTTCGCAGAAACTTGTGTGTGATGTGTGTCCTCATCTAACACAGCTGAACATTTCGTTTGATGGAGCAGGTTGGAAACACGGTTTCTGTAGAATCTGCAAGTGGATATTTGGATAGCTTTGTGGATTTCGTTGGAAACGGGAATATCTTCATATAAAATGTAGACAGAAACATTCTCAGAAACTGCTTTGTGATGTCTGCATTCTAGTCACAGGGTTGAACATTCCCTTTCATAGTGCAGCTTTGAAACACTCTTTTTGTTGTATCTGGATTCGGACATTTGGAGCGCTTTGATGCCTACCGTGAAAAAAGGAATATCTTCCCATAAAAACTAGACAGAAGAATTCTCTGAAACTTCTTTGTGGTGTATGTACTCAAGTAACAGAGGTGAACCTTTCTATTGATAGAGCAGTTTTGAAACACTCTTTTTGTGGAATCTGTATGTGGATATTTGGATTGCTTTAACGACATCGTTGGAAACAGGAATATCTTCCTATAAAATCTAGGCAGAAGCATTCTCAGAAACTTCTTTGTGATGTGTGTCCTCAACTAAGAGAGTTCAACCTGTCTTTTGATGCAGCAGTTTGGAAACACTCTTTTTGTAGGATCTGTAAATGGATATATGGATATCTCTAACGATTTCGTTGGAAACGGGAATATCTGCATATAAAATCTAGACAGAAGCATTCTCAGAAACTTCTTCGTGATGTGTGTCCTCAGGTGACACAATTAAACATTTCTTTTGATACAGCAGTTTGGAAACACTTTTTTTGTAGAATCTGCAAGTGGATATTTGGATAGCTGTAAGGATTTCGTTGGAAACGGGAATATCTTCATGTAAAACCTAGACAAAAGCACTCTCAGAAACTAGTCTGTGAAATCTGCATTCAAATCACAGAGTTGAACATTCCCTTTCTTAGAGCAGGTTTGAAACACTCTTTTTGTGGAATCTGCAAGAGGATATTTGGAAAGCTTTGACGATTTCGTTGGAAGCGGGATTACATATAAAATGTACACAGCATCATTCTCAGAAGCTTCTTCGTGATGTTTGCTTTTAAGTCACAGGGTTGAACATTCCCTTTCATAGAGCAGGTTTGAAACACTCTTTCTGTAGTATCTGGAAGTGGACATTGCGAGCGCTTTGAGGCCTATTGTGAAAAAGGAAATATCCTCCCATAAAAACGAAACAGAAGCGTCCGCAGAAACTTGTGTGTGATGTGTGTCCTCAACTAACAGAGTTGAACAGTTCGTTTGATGGAGCAGGTTGGAAACACGGTTTTTGTAGAATCTGCAAGTGGATATTTGGATAGCTTTGTGGATTTCGTTGGAAACGGGAATATCTTCATATAAAATGTAGACAGAAACATTCTCAGAAACTGCTTTGTGATGTCTGCATTCTAGTCACAGAGTTGAACATTCCCTTTCATAGTGCAGTTTTGAAACACTCTTTTTGTTGTATCTGGATTCGGACATTAGGAGCGCTTTGATGCCTACCGTGAAAAAAGAAATATCTTCCCATACAAACTAGACAGAAGAATTCTATGAAACTTCTTTGTGGTGTATGTACTCAAGTAACAGAGGTGAACCTTTCTATTGATAGAGCAGTTTTGAAACACTCTTTTTGTGGAATCTGTATGTGGATATTTGGATTGCTTTAACGACATAGTTGGAAACAGGAATATCTTCCTATAAAATCTAGGCAGAAGCATTCTCAGAAACTTCTTTGTGATGTGTGTCACCAACTAAGAGAGTTCAACCTGTCTTTTGATGCAGCAGTTTGGAAACACTCTTTTTGTAGGATCTGTAAGTGGATATATGGATAGCTCTAACGATTTCGTTGGAAACGGGAATATCTGCATATAAAATCTAGACAGAAGCATTCTCAGAAACTTCTTCGTGATGTGTGTCCTCAGATGACACAATTCAACATTTCTTTTGATGCAGCAGTTTGGAAACACTTTTTTTGTAGAATCTGCAAGTGGATATTTGGATAGCTGTAAGGATTTCATTGGAAACGGGAATATCTTCATGTAAAACCTAGACAAAAGCACTCTCAGAAACTAGTCTGTGAAATGTGCATTCAAATCACAGAGTTGAACATTCCCTTTCTTAGAGCAGGTTTGAAACACTCTTTTTGTGGAATCTGCAAGAGGATATTAGGATAGCTTTCAGGATTTCGTTGGAAACGGGATTACATCATCTAAAAAGTACACAGCAGCATTCTCAGAAGCTACTTCGTGATGTTTGCTTTTAAGTCACAGAGTTGGACATTCCCTTTCATAGAGCAGGCTTGAAACACTCTTTCTGTAGTATCTGGAAGTGGACATTTCGAGCGCTTTGAGGCCTATTGTGAAAAAGGAAATATCTTCCCATAAAAACTAGACAGAAGCGTTCGCAGAAACTTGTGTGTGATGTGTGTCCTCAACTAACAGAGCTGAACATTTCGTTTGATGGAGCAGTTTGGAAACACGCTTTTTGTAGAATCTGCAAGTGGATATTTGGATAGCTTTGTGGATTTCGTTGGAAACGGGAATATCTTCATATAAAATGTAGACAGAAAGATTCTCAGAAACTGCTTTGTCATGTGTGCATTCAAGTCACAGAGTTGAACATTCCCTTTCATAGAGCAGCTTTGAAACACTCTTTTTGTTGTATCTGGATTTGGACATTTGGAGCGCTTTGATGCCTACCGTGAAAAATGAAATATCTTCCCATAAAAACTAGACAGAATTCTCTGAAACTTCTTTGTGGTGTATGTACTCAAGTAACAGAGGTGAACCTTTCTATTGATAGAGCAGTTTTGAAACACTCTTTTTGTGGAATCTGTATGTGGATATTTGGATTGCTTTAACGACATCGTTGGAAACATCAATATCTTCCTATAAAATCTAGGCAGAAGCATTCTCAGAAACTTCTTTGTGATGTGTGTCCTCAACTAAGAGAGTTCAACCTGTCTTTTGATGCAGCAGTTTGGAAACACTCTTTTTGTAGGATCTGTAAATGGATATATGGATATCTCTAACGATTTCTTTGGAAACGGGAATATCTGCATATAAAATCTAGACAGAAGCATTCTCAGAAACTTCTTCGTGATGTGTGTCCTCACATGACACAATTCAACATTTCTTTTGATACAGCAGTTTGGAAACACTTTTTTTGTAGAATCTGCAAGTGGATATTTGGATAGCTGTAAGGATTTCGTTGGAAACGGTAATATCTTCATGTAAAACCTAGACAAAAGCACTCTCAGAAACTAGTCTGTGAAATCTGCATTCAAATCACAGAGTTGAACATTCCCTTTCTTAGAGCAGGTTTGAAACACTCTTTTCGTGGAATCCGCAAGAGGATATTTGGAAAGTTTTGAGGATTTCGTTGGAAGCGGGATTACATATAAAATGTACACAGCATCATTCTCAGAAGCTTCTTCGTGATGTTTGCTTTTAAGTCACAGGGTTGAACATTCCCTTTCATAGAGCAGGTTTGAAACACTCTTTCTGTAGTATCTGGAAGTGGACATTGCGAGCGCTTTGAGGCCTATTGTGAAAAAGGAAATATCTTCCCATAAAAACGAAACAGAAGCGTTCGCAGAAACTTGTGTGTGATGTGTGTCCTCAACTAACAGAGTTGAACATTTCGTTTGATGGAGCAGGTAGTAAACACGGTTTTTGTAGAATCTGCAAGTGGATATTTGGATAGCTTTGTGGATTTCGTTGGAAACGGGAATATCTTCATATAAAATGTAGACAGAAACATTCTCAGAAACTGCTTTGTGATGTCTGCATTCTAGTCACAGAGTTGATCATTCCCTTTCATAGTGCAGCTTTGAAACACTCTTTTTGTTGTATCTGGATTCGGACCTTTTGAGCGCATTGATGCCTACCGTGAAAAAAGAAATATCTTCCCATAAAAACTAGACAGAAGAATTCTCTGAAACTTCTTTGTGGTGTATGTACTCAAGTAACAGAGGTGAACCTTTCTATTGATAGAGCAGTTTTGAAACACTCTTTTTGTGGAATCTGTATGTGGATATTTGGATTGCTTTAACGACATCGTTGGAAACAGGAATATCTTCCTATAAAATCTAGGCAGAAGCATTCTCAGAAACTTCTTTGTGATGTGTGTCCTCAACTAAGAGAGTTCAACCTGTCTTTTGATGCAGCAGTTTGGAAACACTCTTTTTGTAGGATCTGTAAGTGGATATATGGATAGCTCTAACGATTTCTTTGGAAACGGGAATATCTGCATATAAAATCTAGACAGAAGCATTCTCAGAAACTTCTTCGTGATGTGTGTCCTCAGATGACACAATTCAACATTTCTTTTGATACAGCAGTTTGGAAACACTTTTTTTGTAGAATCTTCAAGTGGATATTTGGATAGCTGTAAGGATTTCGTTGGAAACGGGAATATCTTCATGTAAAACCTAGACAAAAGCACTCTCAGAAACTAGTCTGTGAAATGTGCATTCAAATCACAGAGTTGAACATTCCCTTTCTTAGAGCAGGTTTGAAACACTCTTTTTGTGGAATCTGCAAGAGGATATTAGGATAGCTTTGAGGATTTCGTTGGAAACTTGATTACATCATCTAAAAACTACACAGCAGCATTCTCAGAAGCTACTTCGTGATGTTTGCTTTTAAGTCACAGAGTTGAACATTCCCTTTCATAGAGCAGGCTTGAAACACTCTTTCTGTAGTATCTGGAAGTGGACATTTCGAGCGCTTTGAGGCCTATTGTGAAAAAGGAAATATCTTCCCATAAAAACTAGACAGAAGCGTTCGCAGAAACTTGTGTGTGATGTGTGTCCTCAACTAACAGAGCTGAACATTTCGTTTGATGGAGCAGTTTGGAAACACGCTTTTTGTAGAATCTGCAAGTGGATATTTGCATAGCTTTGTGGATTTCGTTGGAAACGGGAATATCTTCATATAAAATGTAGACAGAAAGATTCTCAGAAACTGCTTTGTCATGTGTGCATTCAAGTCACAGAGTTGAACATTCCCTTTCATAGAGCAGCTTTGAAACACTCTTTTTGTTGTATCTGGATTTGGACATTTGGAGCGCTTTGATGCCTACCGTGAAAAAAGAAATATCTTCCCATAAAAACTAGACAGAAGAATTCTCTGAAACTTCTTTGTGGTGTATGTACTCAAGTAACAGAGGTGAACCTTTCTATTGATAGAGCAGTTTTGAAACACTCTTTTTGTGGAATCTGTATGTGGATATTTGGATTGCTTTAACGACATCGTTGGAAACAGGAATATCTTCCTATAAAATCTAGGCAGAAGCATTCTCAGAAACTTCTTTGTGATGTGTGTCCTCAACTAAGAGAGTTCAACCTGTCTTTTGATGCAGCAGTTTGGAAGCACTCTTTTTGTAGGATCTGTAAATGGATATACGGATAGCTCTAACGATTTCGTTGGAAACGGGAATATCTGCATATAAAATCTAGACAGAAGCATTCTCAGAAATTTCTTCGTGATGTGTGTCCTCAGATGACACAATTCAACATTTCTTTTGATACAGCAGTTTGGAAACACTTTTTGTGTAGAATCTGCAATTGGATATTTGGATAGCTGTAAGGATTTCGTTGGAAACGGGAATATCTTCATGTAAAACCTAGACAAAAGCACTCTCAGAAACTAGTCTGTGAAATCTGCATTCAAATCACAGAGTTGAACATTCCCTTTCTAAGAGCAGGTTTGAAACACTCTTTTTGTGGAATCTGCAAGAGGATATTAGGATAGCTTTGAGGATTTCGTTGGAAACGGGATTACATCATCTAAAAAGTACACAGCAGCATTCTCAGAAGCTACTTCGTGATGTTTGCTTTTAAGTCACAGGGTTGAACATTCCCTTTCATAGAGCAGGTTTGAAACACTCTTTCTGTAGTATCTGGAAGTGGACATTTCGAGCGCTTTGAGGCCTATTGTGAAAAAGGAAATATCTTCCCATAAAAACGAAACAGAAGCGTTGGCAGAAACTTGTGTGTGATGTGTGTACTCAACTAACAGAGCTGAACATTTCGTTTGATGGAGCAGTTTGGAAACACGCTTTTTGTAGAATCTGCAAGTGGATATTTGGATAGCTTTGTGGATTTCGTTGGAAACGGGAATATCTTCATATAAAATGTAGACAGAAAGATTCTCAGAAACTGCGTTGTCATGTGTGCATTCAAGTCACAGAGTTGAACATTCCCTTTCATAGAGCAGCTTTGAAACACTCTTTTTGTTGTATCTGGATTTGGACATTTGGAGCGCTTTGATGCCTACCGTGAAAAATGAAATATCTTCCCATAAAAACTAGACAGAAGAATTCTCTGAAACTTCTTTGTGGTGTATGTACTCAAGTAACAGAGGTGAACCTTTCTATTGATAGAGCAGTTTTGAAACACTCTTTTTGTGGAATCTGTATGTGGATATTTGGATTGCTTTAACGACATCGTTGGAAACAGGAATATCTTCCTATAAAATCTAGGCAGAAGCATTCTCAGAAACTTCTTTGTGATGTGTGTCCTCAACTAAGAGAGTTCAACCTGTCTTTTGATGCAGCAGTTTGGAAACACTCTTTTTGTAGGATCTGTAAGTGGATATATGGATAGCTCTAACGATTTCGTTGGAAACGGGAATATCTGCATATAAAATCTAGACAGAAGCATTCTCAGAAACTTCTTCGTGATGTGTGTCCTCAGATGACACAATTCAACATTTCTTTTGATACAGCAGTTTGGAAACACTTTTTTTGTAGAATCTGCAAGTGGATATTTGGATAGCTGTAAGCATTTCGTTGGAAACGGGAATATCTTCATGTAAAACCTAGACAAAAGCACTCTCAGAAACTAGTCTGTGAAATCTGCATTCAAATCACAGAGTTGAACATTCCCTTTCTTAGAGCAGGTTTGAAACACTCTTTTTGTGGAATCTGCAAGAGGATATTTGGAAAGCTTTGAGGATTTCGTTGGAAGCGGGATTACATATAAAATGTACACAGTAACATTCTCAGAAGCTTCTTCGTGATGTTTGCTTTTAAGTCACAGGGTTGAACATTCCCTTTCATAGAGCAGGTTTGAAACACTCTTTCTGTAGTATCTGGAAGTGGACATTGCGAGCGCTTTGAGGCCTATTGTGAAAAAGGAAATATCTTCCCATAAAAACGAAACAGAAGCGTTCGCAGAAACTTGTGTGTGATGTGTGTCCTCAACTAACAGAGCTGAACATTTCGTTTGATGGAGCAGGTTGGAAACACGCTTTTTGTAGAATCTGCAAGTGGATATTTGGATAGCTTTGTGGATTTCGTTGGAAACGGGAATATCTTCATATAAAATGTAGACAGAAACATTCTCAGAAACTGCTTTGTGATGTCTGCATTCTAGTCACAGAGTTGAACATTCCCTTTCATAGTGCAGCTTTGAAACACTCTTTTTGTTGTATCTGGATTCGGACATTTAGAGCGCTTTGATGCCTACCGTGAAAAAAGAAATATCTTCCCATAAAAACTAGACAGAAGAATTCTCTGAAACTTCTTTGTGGTGTATGTACTCAAGTAACAGAGGTGAACCTTTCTATTGATAGAGCAGTTTTGAAACACTCTTTTTGTGGAATCTGTATGTGGATATTTGGATTGCTTTAACGACATCGTTGGAAACAGGAATATCTTCCTATAAAATCTAGGCAGAAGCATTCTCAGAAACTTCTTTGTGATGTGTGTCCTCAACTAAGAGAGTTCAACCTGTCTTTTGATGCAGCAGTTTGGAAACACTCTTTTTGTAGGATCTGTAAGTGGATATATGGATAGCTCTAACGATTTCGTTGGAAACGGGAATATCTGCATATAAAATCTAGACAGAAGCATTCTCAGAAATTTCTTCGTGATGTGTGTCCTCAGATGACACAATTCAACATTTCTTTTGATACAGCAGTTTGGAAACACTTTTTTTGTAGAATCTGCAAGTGGATATTTGGATAGCTGTAAGGATTTCGTTGGAAACGGGAATATCTTCATGTAAAACCTAGACAAAAGCACTCTCAGAAACTAGTCTGTGAAATGTGCATTCAAATCACAGAGTTGAACATTCCCTTTCTTAGAGCAGGTTTGAAACACTCTTTTTGTGGAATCTGCAAGAAGATATTAGGATAGATTTGAGGATTTCGTTGGAAACGGGATTACATCATCTAAAAAGTACACAGCAGCATTCTGAGAAGCTACTTCGTGATGTTTGCTTTTAAGTCACAGAGTTGAACATTCCCTTTCATAGAGCAGGCTTGAAACACTCTTTCTGTAGTATCTGGAAGTGGACATTTCGAGCGCTTTGAGGCCTATTGTGAAAAAGGAAATATCTTCCCATAAAAACTAGACAGAAGCGTTCGCAGAAACTTGTGTGTGGTGTGTGTCCTCAACTAACAGAGCTGAACATTTCGTTTGATGGAGCAGTTTGGAAACACGCTTTTTGTGGAATCTGCAAGTGGATATTTGGATAGCTTTGTGGATTTCGTTGGAAACGGGAATATCTTCATATAAAATGTAGACAGAAAGATTCTCAGAAACTGCTTTGTCATGTGTGCATTCAAGTCACAGAGTTGAACATTCCCTTTCATAGAGCAGCTTTGAAACACTCTTTTTGTTGTATCTGGATTTGGACATTTGGAGCGCTTTGATGCCTACCGTGAAAAAAGAAATATCTTCCCATAAAAACTAGACAGAAGAATTCTCTGAAACTTCTTTGTGGTGTATGTACTCAAGTAACAGAGGTGAACCTTTCTATTGATAGAGCAGTTTTGAAACACTCTTTTTGTGGAATCTGTATGTGGATATTTGGATTGCTTTAACGACATCGTTGGAAACAGGAATATCTTCCTATAAAATCTAGGCAGAAGCATTCTCAGAAACTTCTTTGTGATGTGTGTCCTCAACTAAGAGAGTTCAACCTGTCTTTTGATGCAGCAGTTTGGAAACACTCTTTTTGTAGGATCTGTAAATGGATATATGGATATCTCTAACGATTTCGTTGGAAACGGGAATATCTGCATATAAAATCTAGACAGAAGCATTCTCAGAAACTTCTTCGTGATGTGTGTCCTCAGATGACACAATTCAACATTTCTTTTGATACAGCAGTTTGGAAACACTTTTTTTGTAGAATCTGCATGTGGATATTTGGATAGCTGTAAGGATTTCGTTGGAAACGGGAATATCTTCATGTAATACCTAGACAAAAGCACTCTCAGAAACTAGTCTGTGAAATCTGCATTCAACTCACAGAGTTGAACATTCCCTTTCTTAGAGCAGGTTTGAAACACTCTTTTTGTGGAATCTGCAAGAGGATATTTGGAAAGCTTTGAGGATTTCGTTGGAAGCGGGATTACATATAAAATGTACACAGTAACATTCTCAGAAGCTTCTTCGTGATGTTTGCTTTTAAGTCACAGGGTTGAACATTCCCTTTCATAGAGCAGGTTTGAAACACTCTTTCTGTAGTATCTGGAAGTGGACATTGCGAGCGCTTTGAGGCCTATTGTGAAAAAGGAAATATCTTCCCATAAAAACGAAACAGAAGCGTTCGCAGAAACTTGTGTGTGATGTGTGTCCTCAACTAACAGAGCTGAACATTTCGTTTGATGGAGCAGTTTGGAAACACGCTTTTTGTAGAATCTGCAAGTGGATATTTGGATAGCTTTGTGGATTTCGTTGGAAACGGGAATATCTTCATATAAAATGTAGACAGAAAGATTCTCAGAAACTGCTTTGTCATGTGTGCATTCAAGTCACAGAGTTGAACATTCCCTTTCATAGAGCAGCTTTGAAACACTCTTTTTGTTGTATCTGGATTTGGACATTTGGAGCGCTTTGATGCCTACCGTGAAAAATGAAATATCTTCCCATAAAAACTAGACAGAAGAATTCTATGAAACTTCTTTGTGGTGTATGTACTCAAGTAACAGTGGTGAACATTTCTATTCATAGAGCAGTTTTGAAACACTCTTTTTGTGGAATCTGTATGTAGATATTTGGATTGCTTTAACGACATCGTTGGAAACAGGAATATCTTCCTATAAAATCTAGGCATAAGCATTCTCAGAAACTTCTTTGTGATGTGTGTCCTCAACTAAGAGAGTTCAACCTGTCTTTTGATGCAGCAGTTTGGAAACACTCTTTTTGTAGGATCTGTAAATGGATATATGGATAGCTCTAACGATTTCGTTGGAAACGGGAATATCTGCATATAAAATCTAGACAGAAGCATTCTCAGAATCTCCTTCGTGATGTGTGTCCTCAGATGACACAATTCAACATTTCTTTTGATACAGCAGTTTGGAAACACTTTTTTTGTAGAATCTGCAAGTGGACATTTGGATAGCTGTAAGGATTTCGTTGGAAACGGGAATATCTTCATGTAAAACCTAGACAAAAGCACTCTCAGAAACTAGTCTGTGAAATCTGCATTCAAATCACAGAGTTGAACATTCCCTTTCTTAGAGCAGGTTTGAAACACTCTTTTTGTGGAATCTGCAAGAGGATATTTGGAAAGCTTTGAGGATTTCGTTGGAAGCGGGATTACATATAAAATGTACACAGCATCATTCTCAGAAGCTTCTTCATGATGTTTGCTTTTAAGTCACAGGGTTGAACATTCCCTTTCATAGAGCAGGTTTGAAACACTCTTTCTGTAGTATCTGGAAGTGGACATGTCGAGCGCTTTGAGGCCTATTGTGAAAAAGGAAATATCTTCCCATAAAAACGAAACAGAAGCGTTCGCAGAAACTTGTGTGTGATGTGTGTCCTCAACTAACAGAGCTGAACATTTCGTTTGATGGAGCAGTTTGGAAACACGCTTTTTGTAGAATCTGCAAGTGGATATTTCGATAGCTTTGTGGATTTCGTTGGAAACGGGAATATCTTCATATAAAATGTAGACAGAAAGATTCTCAGAAACTGCTTTGTCATGTGTGCATTCAAGTCACAGAGTTGAACATTCCCTTTCATAGAGCAGCTTTGAAACACTCTTTTTGTTGTATCTGGATTTGGACATTTGGAGCGCTTTCATGCCTACCGTGAAAAATGAAATATCTTCCCATAAAAACTAGACAGAAGAATTCTATGAAACTTCTTTGTGGTGTATGTACTCAAGTAACAGTGGTGAACCTTTCTATTCATAGAGCAGTTTTGAAACACTCTTTTTGTGGAATCTGTATGTGGATATTTGGATTGCTTTAACGACATCGTTGGAAACAGGAATATCTTCCTATAAAATCTAGGCATAAGCATTCTCAGAAACTTCTTTGTGATGTGTGTCCTCAACTAAGAGAGTTCAACCTGTCTTTTGATGCAGCAGTTTGGAAACACTCTTTTTGTAGGATCTGTAAATGGATATATGGATATCTCTAACGATTTCGTTGGAAACGGGAATATCTGCATATAAAATCTAGACAGAAGCATTCTCAGAAACTTCTTCGTGATGTGTGTCCTCAGATGACACAATTCAACATTTCTTTTGATACAGCAGTTTGGAAACACTTTTTTTGTAGAATCTGCAAGTGGATATTTGGATAGCTGTAAGGATTTCGTTGGAAACGGGAATATCTTCATGTAAAACCTAGACAAAAGCACTCTCAGAAACTAGTCTGTGAAATCTGCATTCAAATCACAGAGTTGAACACTCCCTTTCTTAGAGCAGGTTTGAAACACTCTTTTTGTGGAATCTGCAAGAGGATATTTGGAAAGCTTTGAGGATTTCGTTGGAAGCGGGATTACATATAAAATGTACACAGCATCATTCTCTGAAGCTTCTTCGTGATGTTTGCTTTTAAGTCACAGGGTTGAACATTCCCTTTCATAGAGCAGGTTTGAAACACTCTTTCTGTAGTATATGGAAGTGGACATGTCGAGCGCTTTGAGGACTATTGTGAAAAAGGAAATATCTTCCCATAAAAACTACACAGAAGCGTTCGCAGAAACTTGTGTGTGATGTGTGTCCTCAACTAACAGAGCTGAACATTTCGTTTGATGGAGCAGGTTGGAAACACGGTTTTTGTAGAATCTGCAAGTGGATATTTGGATAGATTTGTGGATTTCGTTGGAAACGGGAATATCTTCATATAAAATGTAGACAGAAACATTCTCAGAAACTGCTTTGTGATGTCTGCATTCTAGTCACAGAGTTGAACATTCCCTTTCATAGTGCAGCTTTGAAACACTCTTTTTGTTGTATCTGGATTCGGACATTTGGAGCGCTTTGATGCCTACCGTGAAAAAAGAAATATCTTCCCATAAAAACTAGACAGAAGAATTCTCTGAAACTTCTTTGTGGTGTGTGTACTCAAGTAACAGAGGTGAACCTTTCTATTGATAGAGCAGTTTTGAAACACTCTTTTTGTCGAATCTGTATGTGGATATTTGGATTGCTTTAACGACATCGTTGGAAACAGGAATATCTTCCTATAAAATCTAGGCAGAAGCATTCTCAGAAACTTCTTTGTGATGTGTGTCCTCAACTAAGGGAGTTCAACCTGTCTTTTGATGCAGCAGTTTGGAAACACTCTTTTTGTAGGATCTGTAAGTGGATATATGGATAGCTCTAACGATTTCGTTGGAAACGGGAATATCTGCATATAAAATCTAGACAGAAGCATTCTCAGAAACTTCTTCGTGATGTGTGTCCTCAGATGACACATTTCAACATTTCTTTTGATACAGCAGTTTGGAAACACTTTTTTTGTAGAATCTGCAAGTGGATATTTGGATAGCTGTAAGGATTTCGTTGGAAACGGGAATATCTTCATGTAAAACCTAGACAAAAGCACTCTCAGAAACTAGTCTGTGAAATGTGCATTCAAATCACAGAGTTGAACATTCCCTTTCTTAGAGCAGGTTTGAAACACTCTTTTTGTGGAATCTGCAAGAGGATATTAGGATAGCTTTGAGGATTTCTTTGGAAACGGGATTACATCATCTAAAATGTACACAGCAGCATTCTCAGAAGCTACTTCGTGATGTTTGCTTTTAAGTCACAGAGTTGAACATTCCCTTTCATAGAGCAGGCTTGAAACACTCTTTCTGTAGTATCTGGAAGTGGACATTTCGAGCGCTTTGAGGCCTATTGTGAAAAAGGAAATATCTTCCCATAAAAACTAGACAGAAGCGTTCGCAGAAACTTGTGTGTGATGTGTGTCCTCAACTAACAGAGCTGAACATTTCGTTTGATGGAGCAGTTTGGAAACACGCTTTTTGTAGAATCTGCAAGTGGATATTTGGATAGCTTTGTGGATTTCGTGGGAAACGGGAATATCTTCATATAAAATGTAGACAGAAAGATTCTCAGAAACTGCTTTGTCATGTGTGCATTCAAGTCACAGAGTTGAACATTCCCTTTCATAGAGCAGCTTTGAAACACTCTTTTTGTTGTATCTGGTTTTGGACATTTGGAGCGCTTTGATGCCTACCGTGAAAAAAGAAATATCTTCCCATAAAAACTAGACAGAAGAATTCTCTGAAACTTCTTTGTGGTGTATGTACTCAAGTAACAGAGGTGAACCTTTCTATTGATAGAGCAGTTTTGAAACACTCTTTTTGTGGAATCTGTATGTGGATATTTGGATTGCTTTAACGACATCGTTGGAAACAGGAATATCTTCCTATAAAATCTAGGCAGAAGCATTCTCAGAAACTTCTTTGTGATGTGTGTCCTCAACTAAGAGAGTTCAACCTGTCTTTTGATGCAGCAGTTTGGAAACACTCTTTTTGTAGGATCTGTAAATGGATATATGGATATCTCTAACGATTTCGTTGGAAACGGGAATATCTGCATATAAAATCTAGACAGAAGCATTCTCAGAAACTTCTTCGTGATGTGTGTCCTCAGATGACACAATTCAACATTTCTTTTGATACAGCAGTTTGGAAACACTTTTTTTGTAGAATCTGCAAGTGGATATTTGGATAGCTGTAAGGATTTCGTTGGAAACGGGAATATCTTCATGTAAAACCTAGACAAAAGCACGCTCAGAAACTAGTCTGTGAAATCTGCATTCAAATCACAGAGTTGAACACTCCCTTTCTTAGAGCAGGTTTGAAACACTCTTTTTGTGGAATCTGCAAGAGGATATTTGGAAAGCTTTGAGGATTTCGTTGGAAGCGGGATTACATATAAAATCTACACAGCATCATTCTCAGAAGCTTCTTCGTGATGTTTGCTTTTAAGTCACAGGGTTGAACATTCCCTTTCATAGAGCAGGTTTGAAACACTCTTTCTGTAGTATATGGAAGTGGACATGTCGAGCGCTTTGAGGACTATTGTGAAAAAGGAAATATCTTCCCATAAAAACGAAACAGAAGCGTTCGCAGAAACTTGTGTGTGATGTGTGTCCTCAACTAACAGAGCTGAACATTTCGTTTGATGGAGCAGGTTGGAAACACGGTTTTTGTAGAATCTGCAAGTGGATATTTGGATAGATTTGTGGATTTCGTTGGAAACGGGAATATCTTCATATAAAATGTAGACAGAAACATTCTCAGAAACTGCTTTGTGATGTCTGCATTCTAGTCACAGAGTTGAACATTCCCTTTCATAGTGCAGCTTTGAAACACTCTTTTTGTTGTATCTGGATTCGGACATTTGGAGCGCTTTGATGCCTACCGTGAAAACAGAAATATCTTCCATAAAAACTAGACAGAAGAATTCTCTGAAACTTCTTTGTGGTGTATGTACTCAAGTAACAGAGGTGAACCTTTCTATTGATAGAGCAGTTTTGAAACACTCTTTTTGTGGAATCTGTATGTGGATATTAGGATTGCTTTAACGACATCGTTGGAAACAGGAATATCTTCCTATAAAATCTAGGCAGAAGCATTCTCAGAAACTTCTTTGTGATGTGTGTCCTCAACTAAGAGAGTTCAACCTGTCTTTTGATGCAGCAGTTTGGAAACACTCTTTTTGTAGGATCTGTAAGTGGATATATGGATAGCTGTAACGATTTCGTTGGAAACGGGAATATCTGCATATAAAATCTAGACAGAAGCATTCTCAGAAACTTCTTCGTGATGTGTGTCCTCAGATGACACAATTCAACATTTCTTTTGATACAGCAGTTTGGAAACACTTTTTTTGTAGAATCTGCAAGTGGACATTTGGATAGCTGTAAGGATTTCGTTGGAAACGGGAATATCTTCATGTAAAACCTAGCCAAAAGCACTCTCAGAAACTAGTCTGTGAAATGTGCATTCAAATCACAGAGTTGAACATTCCCTTTCTTAGAGCAGGTTTGAAACACTCTTTTTGTGGAATCTGCAAGAGGATATTTGGAAAGCTTTGAGGATTTCGTTGGAAGCGGGATTACATATAAAATGTACACAGCATCATTCTCAGAAGCTTCTTCATGATGTTTGCTTTTAAGTCACAGGGTTGAACATTCCCTTTCATAGAGCAGGTTTGAAACACTCTTTCTGTAGTATCTGGAAGTGGACATGTCGAGCGCTTTGAGGCCTATTGTGAAAAAGGAAATATCTTCCCATAAAAACGAAACAGAAGCGTTCGCAGAAACTTGTGTGTGATGTGTGTCCTCAACTAACAGAGCTGAACATTTCGTTTGATGGAGCAGTTTGGAAACACGCTTTTTGTAGAATCTGCAAGTGGATATTTCGATAGCTTTGTGGATTTCGTTGGAAACGGGAATATCTTCATATAAAATGTAGACAGAAACATTCTCAGAAACTGCTTTGTGATGTCTGCATTCTAGTCACAGAGTTGAACATTCCCTTTCATAGTGCAGCTTTGAAACACTCTTTTTGTTGTATCTGGATTCGGACATTTGGAGCGCTTTGATGCCTACCGTGAAAAAAGAAATATCTTCCCATAAAAACTAGACAGAAGAATTCTCTGAAACTTCTTTGTGGTGTACGTACTCAAGTAACAGAGGTGAACCTTTCTATTGATAGAGCAGTTTTGAAACACTCTTTTTGTGGAATCTGTATGTGGATATTTGGATTGCTTTAACGACATCGTTGGAAACAGGAATATCTTCCTATAAAATCTAGGCAGAAGCATTCTCAGAAACTTCTTTGTGATGTGTGTCCTCAACTAAGAGAGTTCAACCTGTCTTTTGATGCAGCAGTTTGGAAACACTCTTTTTGTAGGATCTGTAAATGGATATATGGATATCTCTAACGATTTCGTTGGAAACGGGAATATCTGCATATAAAATCTAGACAGAATTCTCAGAAACTTCTTCGTGATGTGTGTCCTCAGATGACACAATTCAACATTTCTTTTGATACAGCAGTTTGGAAACACTTTTTTTGTAGAATCTGCAAGTGGATATTTGGATAGCTGTAAGGATTTCGTTGGAAACGGGAATATCTTCATGTAAAACCTAGACAAAAGCACTCTCAGAAACTAGTCTGTGAAATCTGCATTCAAATCACAGAGTTGAACATTCCCTTTCTTAGAGCAGGTTTGAAACACTCTTTTTGTGGAATCTGCAAGAGGATATTTGGATCGCTTTGAGGATTTCGTTGGAAACGGGATTACATCATCTAAAAAGTACACAGCAGCATTCTCAGAAGCTTCTTCGTGATGTTTGCTTTTAAGTCACAGAGTTGAACATTCCCTTTCAATAGAGCAGGTTTGAAACACTCTTTCTGTAGTATCTGGAAGTGGACATTTCGTGCGCTTTGAGGCCTATTGTGATAAAGGAAATATCTTCCCATAAAAAGTAGACAGAAGCGTTCGCAGAAACTTGTGTGTGATGTGTGTCCTCAACTAACAGAGCTGAACATTTCGTTTGATGGAGCAGTTTGGAAACACGCTTTTTGTAGAATCTGCAAGTGGATATTTGGATAGCTTTGTGGATTTCGTTGGAAACGGGAATATCTTCATATAAAATGTAGACAGAAAGATTCTCAGAAACTGCTTTGTCATGTGTGCATTCAAGTCACAGAGTTGAACATTCCCTTTCATACAGCAGCTTTGAAACACTCTTTTTGTTGTATCTGGATTTGGACATTTGGAGCGCTTTGATGCCTACCGTGAAAAAAGAAATATCTTCCCATAAAAACTAGACAGAAGAATTCTCAGAAACTTCTTTGTGGTGTTTGTACTCAAGTAACAGAGGTGAACCTTTCTATTGATAGAGCAGTTTTGAAAAACTCTTTTTGTGGAATCTGTATGTGGATATTTGGATTGCTTTAACGATATCGTTGGAAACAGGAATATCTTCCTATAAAATCTAGGCAGAAGCATTCTCAGAAACTTCTTCGTGATGTGTGTCCTCAGATGACACAATTCAACATTTCTTTTGATACAGCAGTTTGGAAACACTTTTTTTTGTAGAATCTGCAAGTGGATATTTGGATAGCTGTAAGGATTTTGTTGGAAACGGGAATATCTTCATATAAAACCTAGACACAAGCACTCTCAGAAACTACTCTGTGATATCTGCATTCAAATCACAGAGTTGAACATTCCCTTTCTTAGAGCAGGTTTGAAACACTCTTTTTGTGGAATCTGCAAGAGGATATTTGGAAAGCTTTGAGGATTTCGTTGGAAGCGGGATTACATAGAAAATGTACACAGCATCATTCTCAGAAGCTTCTTCGTGATGTTTGCTTTTAAGTCACAGGGTTGAACATTCCCTTTCATAGAGCAGGTTTGAAACACTCTTTCTGTAGTATCTGGAAGTGGACATTTCGAGCGCTTTGAGGCCTATTGTGAAAAAGGAAATATCTTCCCATAAAAACTAGACAGAAGCGTTCGCAGAAACATGTGTGTGATGTGTGTCCTCAACTAACAGAGCTGAACATTTCGTTTGATGGAGCAGTTTGGAAACACGCTTTTTGTAGAATCTGCAAGTGGATATTTGGATAGCTTTGTGGATTTCGTTGGAAACGGGAATATCTTCATATAAAATGTAGACAGAAACATTCTCAGAAACTGCTTTGTGATGTCTGCATTCTAGTCACAGTGTTGAACATTCCCTTTCATAGTGCAGCTTTGAAACACTCTTTTTGTTGTATCTGGATTTGGACATTTGGAGCGCTTTGATGCCTACCGTGAAAAAAGAAATATCTTCCCATAAAAACTAGACAGAAGAATTCTCTGAAACTTCTTTGCGGTGTATGTACTCAAGTAACAGAGGTGAACCTTTCTATTGATAGAGCAGTTTTGAAACACTCTTTTTGTGAAATCTGTATGTGGATATTTGGATTTCTTTAACGACATCGTTGGAAACAGGAATAACTTCCTATAAAATCTAGGCAGAAGCATTCTCAGAAACTTCTTTGTGATGTGTATCCTCAACTAAGAGAGTTCAACCTGTCTTTTGATGCAGCAGTTTGGAAACACTCTTTTTGTAGAATCTGTAAGTGGATATATGGATAGCTCTAAGGATTTCGTTGGAAACGGGAATATCTGCATATAAAATCTAGACAGAAGAATTCTCAGAAACTTCTTCGTGATGTGTGTCCTCAGATGACACAATTCAACATTTCTTTTGATACAGCAGTTTGGAAACACTTTTTTTGTAGAATCTGCAAGTGAATATTTGGATAGCTGTAAGGATTTCGTTGGAAACGGGAATATCTTCATGTAAAACCTAGACAAAAGCACTCTCAGAAACTACTCTGTGATATCTGCATTCAAATCACAGAGTTGAACATTCCCTTTCTTAGAGCAGGTTTGAAACACTCTTTTTGTGGAATCTGCAAGAGGATATTTGGATAGCTTTGAGGATTTCGTTGGAAACGGGATTACATCATCTAAAAAGTACACAGCAGCATTGTCAGAAGCTTCTTCGTGATGTTTGCTTTTAAGTCACAGAGTTGAACATTCCCTTTCTTAGAGCAGGTTTGAAACACTCTTTTTGTGGAATCTGCAAGAGGATATTTGGAAAGCTTTGAGGATTTCGTTGGAAGCGGGATTACATAGAAAATGTACACAGCATCATTCTCAGAAGCTTCTTCGTGATGTTTGCTTTTAAGTCACAGTGTTCAACATTCCCTTTCATAGAGCAGGTTTGAAACACTCTTTCTGTAGTATCTGGAAGTGGACATTTCGAGCGCTTTGAGGCCTATTGTGAAAAAGGAAATATCTTCCCATAAAAACTAGACAGAAGCGTTCGCAGAAACATGTGTGTGATGTGTGTCCTCAACTAACAGAGCTGAACATTTCGTTTGATGGAGCAGTTTGGAAAGACGCTTTTTGTAGAATCTGCAAGTGGATATTTGGATAGCTTTGTGGATTTCGTTGGAAACGGGAATAACTTCATATAAAATGTAGACAGAAACATTCTCAGAAACTGCTTTGTGATGTCTGCATTCAAGTCACAGAGTTGAATATTCCCTTTCATAGTGCAGCTTTGAAACACTTTTTGTTGTATCTGGATTTGGACATTTGGAGCGCTTTGATGCCTACCGTGAAAAAAGAAATATCTTCTCATAAAAACTAGACAGAAGAATTCTCTGAAACTTCTTTGTGGTGTATGTACTCAAGTAACAGAGGTGAACCTTTCTATTGATAGAGCAGTTTTGAAACACTCTTTTTGTGGAATCTGTATGTGGATATTTGGATTGCTTTAACGATATCGTTGGAAACAGGAATATCTTCCTATAAAATCTAGGCAGAAGCATTCTCAGAAACTTCTTTGTGATGTGTGTCCTCAACTAAGAGAGTTCAACCTGTCTTTTGATGCAGCAGTTTGGAAACACTCTTTTTGTAGAATCTGTAAGTGGATATATGGATAGCTCTAACGATTTCCTTGGAAACGGGAATGTCTTCATATAAAATCTAGACAGAAGCATTCTCAGAAACTTCTTCGTGATGTGTGTCCTCAAATGACAGAATTCAACATTTCTTTTGATACAGCAGTTGGGAAACACATTTTTTGTAGAATCTGCAATTGGATATTTGGATAGATGTAAGGATTTCCTTGGAAACGGGAATAACTTCATAGAAAACCTAGACACAAGCACTCCCAGAAACTACTCTGTGATATCTGCATTCAAATCACAGAGTTGAACATTCCCTTTCTTAGAGCAGGTTTGAAACACTCTTTTTGTGGAATCTGCAAGAGGATATTTGGATAGCTTCGAGGATTTCGTTGGAAACGGGATTACATATAAAAAGTACACAGCAGCATTCTTAGAAGCTTCTTCGTGACGTTTGCTTTTAAGTCACAGAGTTGAACATTCCTTTTCATAGACCAGGTTTGAAACACTCTTTCTGTAGTATCTGGAAGTGGATATTGCAAGCGCTTCAAGCCTATTGTGAAAAAGGAAATATCTTCCCATAAAAACTAGACAGAAGCGTTCGCAGAAACTTCTTTGTGATGTGTGTCCTCAACTAAGGGAGCTGAACATTTCGTTTGATGGAGCAGTTTGGAAACACGCTTTTTGTAGAATCTGCAAGTGGATATTTGGATAGCTTTGTAGATTTCGATGGAAACGGGAATATCCTCATATAAAATGTAGACAAGAACATTCTCAGAAACTGCTTTCTGATGTCTGCATTCAAGTCACAGAGTTGAACATTCCCTATCAAAGAACAGCTTTGAAACACTCTTTTTGTTGTATCTGGATTTGGACATTTGGAGCGCTTCGATGCCTACCGTGAAAAAAGGAATATCTTCCCTTAAAAACTAGACAGAAGAATTCTCTGAAACTTCTTTGTGGTGTATGTACTCAAGTAACAGAGGTGAACCTTTCTATTGATAGAGCAGTTTTGAAACACTATTTTTGTGGAATCTGTATGTGGATATTTGGATTGCTTTAACGATATCGTTGGAAACAGGAATATCTTCCTATAAAATCTAGGCAGAAGCATTCTCAGAAACTTCTTCATGATATGTGTCCTCAAATGACAGAATTCAACATTTCTTTTGATACAGCAGTTTGGAAACACTTTTTTTGTAGAATCTGCAATTGGATATTTGGATAGCTCTAAGGATTTCGTTGGAAACGGGAATATCTTCATAGAAAACCTAGACTCAAGCACTCTCAGAAAGTACTCTGTGATATCTGCATTCAAATCACAGAGTTGAACATTCCCTTTCTTAGAGCAGGTTTGAAACACTCTTTTTGTGGAATCTGCAAGAGGATATTTGGATAGCTTTGAGGATTTCATTGGAAACGGGATTACATCATCTAAAAAGTACACAGCAGCATTCTCAGAAGCTTCTTCGTGATGTTTGCTTTTAAGTCACAGAGTTGAACATTCCCTTTCAATAGAGCAGGTTTGAAACACTCTTTCTGTAGTATCTGGAAGTGGACATTTCGTGCGCTTTGAGGCCTATTGTGATAAAGGAAATATCTTCCCATAAAAAGTAGACAGAAGCGTTCGCAGAAACTTGTGTGTGATGTGTGTCCTCAACTAACAGAGCTGAACATTTCGTTTGATGGAGCAGTTTGGAAACACGCTTTTTGTAGAATCTGCAAGTGGATATTTGGATAGCTTTGTGGATTTCGTTGGAAACGGGAATATCTTCATATAAAATGTAGACAGAAAGATTCTCAGAAACTGCTTTGTCATGTGTGCATTCAAGTCACAGAGTTGAACATTCCCTTTCATACAGCAGCTTTGAAACACTCTTTTTGTTGTATCTGGATTTGGACATTTGGAGCGCTTTGATGCCTACCGTGAAAAAAGAAATATCTTCCCATAAAAACTAGACAGAAGAATTCTCTGAAACTTCTTTCTGGTGTGTGTACTCAAGTAACAGAGGTGAACCTTTCTATTGATAGAGCAGTTTTGAAAAACTCTTTTTGTGGAATCTGTATGTGGATATTTGGATTGCTTTAACGATATCGTTGGAAACAGGAATATCTTCCTATAAAATCTAGGCAGAAGCATTCTCAGAAACTTCTTCGTGATGTGTGTCCTCAGATGACACAATTCAACATTTCTTTTGATACAGCAGTTTGGAAACACTTTTTTTGTAGAATCTGCAAGTGGATATTTGGATAGCTGTAAGGATTACGTTGGAAACGGGAATATCTTCATATAAAACCTAGACACAAGCACTCTCAGAAACTACTCTGTGATATCTGCATTCAAATCACAGAGTTGAACATTCCCTTTCTTAGAGCAGGTTTGAAACACTCTTTTTGTGGAATCTGCAAGAGGATATTTGGAAAGCTTTGAGGATTTCGTTGGAAGCGGGATTACATATAAAATGTACACAGCATCATTCTCAGAAGCTTCTTCGTGATGTTTGCTTTTAAGTCACAGTGTTCAACATTCCCTTTCATAGAGCAGGTTTGAAACACTCTTTCTGTAGTATCTGGAAGTGGACATTTCGAGCGCTTTGAGGCCTATTGTGAAAAAGGAAATATCTTCCCATAAAAACTAGACAGAAGCGTTCGCAGAAACATGTGTGTGATGTGTGTCCTCAACTAACAGAGCTGAACATTTCGTTTGATGGAGCAGTTTGGAAAGACGCTTTTTGTAGAATCTGCAAGTGGATATTTGGATAGCTTTGTGGATTTCATTGGAAACGGGAATAACTTCATATAAAATGTAGACAGAAACATTCTCAGAAACTGCTTTGTGATGTCTGCATTCAAGTCACAGAGTTGAATATTCCCTTTCATAGTGCAGCTTTGAAACACTTTTTGTTGTATCTGGATTTGGACAGTTGGAGCGCTTTGATGCCTACCGTGAAAAAAGAAATATCTTCTCATAAAAACTAGACAGAAGAATTCTCTGAAACCTCTTTGTGGTGTATGTACTCAAGTAACAGAGGTGAACCTTTCTATTGATAGAGCAGTTTTGAAACACTCTTTTTGTGGAATCTGTATGTGGATATTTGGATTGCTTTAACGATATCGTTGGAAACAGGAATATCTTCCTATAAAATCTAGGCAGAAGCATTCTCAGAAACTTCTTTGTGATGTGTGTCCTCAACTAAGAGAGTTCAACCTGTCTTTTGATGCAGCAGTTTGGAAACACTCTTTTTGTAGAATCTGTAAGTGGATATATGGATAGCTCTAACGATTTCCTTGGAAACGGGAATGTCTTCATATAAAATCTAGACAGAAGCATTCTCAGAAACTTCTTCGTGATGTGTGTCCTCAAATAACAGAATTCAACATTTCTTTTGATACAGCAGTTGGGAAACACATTTTTTGTAGAATCTGCAATTGGATATTTGGATAGATGTAAGGATTTCGTTGGAAACGGGAATAACTTCATAGAAAACCTAGACACAAGCACTCGCAGAAACTACTCTGTGATATCTGCATTCAAATCACAGAGTTGAACATTCCCTTTCTTAGAGCAGGTTTGAAACACTCTTTTTGTGGAATCTGCAAGAGGATATTTGGATAGCTTCGAGGATTTCGTTGGAAACGGGATTACATATAAAAAGTACACAGCAGCATTCTCAGAAGCTTCTTCGTGACGTTTGCTTTTAAGTCACAGAGTCGAACATTCCTTTTCATAGACCAGGTTTGAAACACTCTTTCTGTAGTATCTGGAAGTGGATATTGCAAGCGCTTCAAGCCTATTGTGAAAAAGGAAATATCTTCCCTTAAAACTAGACAGAAGCCTTCGCAGAAACTTCTTTGTGATGTGTGTCCTCAACTAAGGGAGCTGAACATTTCGTTTGATGGAGCAGTTTGGAAACACGCTTTTTGTAGAATCTGCAAGTGGATATTTGGATAGCTTTGTGGATTTCGTTGGAAACGGGAATATCCTCATATAAAATGTAGACAAGAACATTCTCAGAAACTGCTTTCTGATGTCTGCATTCAAGTCACAGAGTTGAACATTCCCTATCAAAGAGCAGCTTTGAAACACTCTTTTTGTTGTATCTGGATTTGGACATTTGGAGCGCTTCGATGCCTACCGTGAAAAAAGGAATATCTTCCCTTAAAAACTAGACAGAAGAATTCTCTGAAACTTCTTTGTGGTGTATGTACTCAAGTAACAGAGGTGAACCTTTCTATTGATAGAGCAGTTTTGAAACACTCTTTTTGTGGAATCTGTATGTGGATATTTGGATTGCTTTAACGATATCGTTGGAAACAGGAATATCTTCCTATAAAATCAAGGCAGAAGCATTCTCAGAAACTTCTTTGTGATGTGTGTCCTCAACTAAGAGAGTTCAACCTGTCTTTTGATGCAGCAGTTTGGAAACACTCTTTTTGTAGAATCTGTAAGTGGATATATGGATAGCTGCAACGATTTCCTTGGAAACGGGAATGTCTTCATATAAAATCTAGACAGAAGCATTCTCAGAAACTTCTTCGTGATGTGTGTCCTCAAATGACAGAATTCAACATTTCTTTTGATACAGCAGTTGGGAAACACATTTTTTGTAGAATCTGCAATTGGATATTTGGATAGATGTAAGGATTTCGTTGGAAACGGGAATAACTTCATAGAAAACCTAGACACAAGCACTCCCAGAAACTACTCTGTGATATCTGCATTCAAATCACAGAGTTGAACATTCCCTTTCTTAGAGCAGGTTTGAAACACTCTTTTTGTTGAATCTGCAAGAGGATATTTGGATAGCTTCGAGGATTTCGTTGGAAACGGGATTACATATAAAAAGTACACAGCAGCACTCTCAGAAGCTTCTTCGTGACGTTTGCTTTTAAGTCACAGAGTTGAACATTCCTTTTCATAGACCAGGTTTGAAACACTCTTTCTGTAGTATCTGGAAGTGGATATTGCAAGCGCTTCAAGCCTATTGTGAAAAAGGAAATATCTTCCCATAAAAACTAGACAGAAGCGTTCGCAGAAACTTCTTTGTGATGTGTGACCTCAACTAAGGGAGCTGAACATTTCGTTTGATGGAGCAGTTTAGAAACACGCTTTTTGTAGAATCTGCAAGTGGATATTTGGATAGCTTTGTGGATTTCGTTGGAAACGGGAATATCCTCATATAAAATGTAGACAAGAACATTCTCAGAAACTGCTTTCTGATGTCTGCATTCAAGTCACAGAGTTGAACATTCCCTATCAAAGAGCAGCTTTGAAACACTCTTTTTGTTGTATCTGGATTTGGACATTTGGAGCGCTTCGATGCCTACCGTGAAAAAAGGAATATCTTCCCTTAAAAACTAGACAGAAGAATTCTCTGAAACTTCTTTGTGGTGTGTGTACTCAAGTAACAGAGGTGAACCTTTCTATTGATAGAGCAGTTTTGAAACACTCTTTTTGTGGAATCTGTATGTGGATATTTGGATTGCTTTAACGATATCGTTGGAAACAGGAATATCTTCCTATAAAATCTAGGCAGAAGCATTCTCAGAAACTTCTTCATGATATGTGTCCTCAAATGACAGAATTCAACATTTCTTTTGATACAGCAGTTTGGAAACACTTTTTTTGTAGAATCTGCAATTGGATATTTGGATAGCTCTAAGGATTTCGTTGGAAACGGGAATATCTTCATAGAAAACCTAGACACAAGCACTCTCAGAAACTACTCTGTGATATCTGCATTCAAATCACAGAGTTGAACATTCCCTTTCTTAGAGCAGGTTTGAAACACTCTTTTTGTGGAATCTGCAAGAGGATATTTGGGTACCTTTGAGGATTTCTTTGGAAATGGGATTACATATAAAAAGTACACAGCAGCATTCTCAGAAGCTTCTTCTAGTGTTGAACATTCCTTTTCATAGACCAGGTTTGAAACACTCTTTCTCTAGTATCTGGAAGTGGATATTGCAAGCGCCTTGAGGCCTATTGTGAAAAAGGAAATATCTTCCCATAAAAACTAGACAGAAGCGTTCGCAGAAACTTGTTTGTGATGTGTGTCCTCAACTAACAGAGCTGAACATTTCGTTTGATGGAGCAGTTTGGAAACACGCTTTTTGTGGAATCTGCATGTGGATATTGGCATAGCTTTGTGGATTTCATTGGAAACGGGAATATCTTCATATAAAATGTAGACAGAAACATTCTCAGAAACTGCTTTGTGATGTCTGCATTCAAGTCACAGAGTTGAACATTCCCTATCATAGAGCAGCTTTGAAACACTCTTTCTGTTGTATCTGGATTTGGACATTTGGAGCGCTTTGATGCCTACCGTGAAAAAAGGAATATCTTCCCATAAAATCTAGACAGAAGAATTCTCTGAAACTTCTTTGTGGTGTATGTACTCAAGTAACGAGGTGAAGATTTCTAGTGATAGAGCAGTTTTGAAACACCCTTTTTTTAGAATCTGTAAGTGGATATTTGGATTGCTTTAATGATATCGTTGGAAACAGGAATATCTTCCTATAAAATCTAGGCAGAAGCATTCTCAGAAACTCCTTTGTGAAGTGTGTCCTCAACTAAGAGAGTTCAACCTGTCTTTTGATGCAGCAGTTTGGAAACACTCTTTTTGTAGAATCTGTAAGTGGATATATGGATAGCTCTAACATTTCGTTGGAAACGGGAATATCTTCATATAAAATCTAGACAGAAGCATTCTCAGAAACTTCTTCGTGATGTGTGTCCTCAAATGACACAATTCAACATTTCTTTTGATACAGCAGTTTGGAAACACTTTTTTTTGTAGAATCTGCAAGTGGATATTTGGATAGCTGTAAGGATTTCGTTGGAAACGGGAATATCTTCATATAAAACCTAGACACAAGCACTCTCAGAAACTACTCTGTGATATCTGCATTCAAATCACAGAGTTGAACATTCCCTTTCTTAGAGCAGGTTTGAAACACTCTTTTTGTGGAATCTGCAAGAGGATATTTGGAATGCTTTGAGGATTTCGTTGGAAGCGGGATTACATATAAAATGTACACAGCATCATTCTCAGAAGCTTCTTCGTGATGTTTGCTTTTAAGTCACAGGGTTGAACATTCCCTTTCATAGAGCAGGTTTGAAAGACTCTTTCTGTAGTATCTGGAAGTGGACATTTCGAGCGCTTTGAGGCCTACTGTGAAAAAGGAAATATCTTCCCATAAAAACTACACAGAAGCGTTCGCAGAAACTTGTGTGTGATGTGTGTCCTCAACTAACAGAGCTGAACATTTCGTTTGATGGAGCAGGTTGGAAACACGGTTTTTGTAGAATCTGCAAGTGGATATTTGGATAGCTTTGTGGATTTCGTTGGAAACGGGAATATCTTCATATAAAATGTAGACAGAAACATTCTCAGAAACCGCTTTGTGATGTCTGCATTCTAGTCACAGTGTTGAACATTCCCTTTCATAGTGCAGCTTTGAAACACTCTTTTTGTTGTATCTGGATTTGGACATTTGGAGCGCTTTGATGCCTACCGTGAAAAAAGAAATATCTTCCCATAAAAACTAGACAGAAGAATTCTCTGAAACTTCTTTGTGGTGTATGTACTCAAGTAACAGAGGTGAAACTTTCTATTGATAGAGCAGTTTTGAAACACTCTTTTTGTGAAATCTGTATGTGGATATTTGGATTTCTTTAACGACATCGTTGGAAACAGGAATAACTTCCTATAAAATCTAGGCAGAAGCATTCTCAGAAACTTCTTTGTGATGTGTATCCTCAACTAAGAGAGTTCAACCTGTCTTTTGATGCAGCAGTTTGGAAACACTCTTTTTGTAGAATCTGTAAGTGGATATATGGATAGCTCTAAGGATTTCATTGGAAACGGGAATATCTGCATATAAAATCTAAACAGAAGAATTCTCAGAAACTTCTTCGTGATGTGTGTCCTCAGATGACACAATTCAACATTTCTTTTGATACAGCAGTTTGGAAACACTTTTTTTGTAGAATCTGCAAGTGGATATTTGGATAGCTGTAAGGATTTCGTTGGAAACGGGAATATCTTCATGTAAAACCTAGACAAAAGCACTCTCAGAAACTAGTCTGTGAAATCTGCATTCAAATCACAGAGTTGAACATTCCCTTTCTTAGAGCAGGTTTGAAACACTCTTTTTGTGGAATCTGCAAGAGGATATTTGGATAGCTTTGAGGATTTCGTTGGAAACGGGATTACATCATCTAAAAAGTACACAGCAGCATTCTCAGAAGCTTCTTCGTGATGTTTGCTTTTAAGTCACAGAGTTGAACATTCCCTTTCAATAGAGCAGGTTTGAAACACTCTTTCTGTAGTATCTGGAAGTGGACATTTCGTGGGCTTTGAGGCCTATTGTGATAAAGGAAATATCTTCCCATAAAAAGTAGACAGAAGCGTTCGCAGAAACTTGTGTGTGATGTGTGTCCTCAACTAACAGAGCTGAACATTTCGTTTGATGGAGCAGTTTGGAAACACGCTTTTTGTAGAATCTGCAAGTGGATATTTGGATAGCTTTGTGGATTTCGTTGGAAACGGGAATATCTTCATATAAAATGTAGACAGAAAGATTCTCAGAAACAGCTTTGTGATGTGTGCATTCAAGTCACAGAGTTGAACATTCCCTTTCATACAGCAGCTTTGAAACACTCTTTTTGTTGTATCTGGATTTGGACATTTGGAGCGCTTTGATGCCTACCGTGAAAACAGAAATATCTTCCCATAAAAACTAGACAGAAGAATTCTCTGAAACTACTTTGTGGTGTGTGTACTCAAGTAACAGAGGTGAACCTTTCTATTGATAGAGCAGTTTTGAAAAACTCTTTTTGTGGAATCTGTATGTGGATATTTGGATTGCTTTAACGATATCGTTGGAAACAGGAATATCTTCCTATAAAATCTAGGCAGAAGCATTCTCAGAAACTTCTTCGTGATGTGTGTCCTCAGATGACACAATTCAACATTTCTTTTGATACAGCAGTTTGGAAACACTTTTTTTATAGAATCTGCAAGTGGATATTTGGATAGCTGTAAGGATTTCGTTGGAAACGGAATATCTTCATATAAAACCTAGACACAAGCACTCTCAGAAACTACTCTGTGATACACAAGCACTCTCAGAAACTACTCTGTGATATCTGCATTCAAATCACAGAGTTGAACATTCCCTTTCTTAGAGCAGGTTTGAAACACTCTTTTTGTGGAATCTGCAAGAGGATATTTGGAAAGCTTTGAGGATTTCGTTGGAAGCGGGATTACATATAAAATGTACACAGCATCATTCTCAGAAGCTTCTTTGTGATGTTTGCTTTTAAGTCACAGGGTTGAACATTCCCTTTCATAGAGCAGGTTTGAAACACTCTTTCTGTAGTATCTGGAAGTGGACATTTCGAGCGCTTTGAGGCCTATTGTGAAAAAGGAAATATCTTCCCATAAAAACTAGACAGAAGCGTTCGCAGAAACATGTGTGTGATGTGTGTCCTCAACTAACAGAGCTGAACATTTCGTTTGATGGAGCAGTTTGGAAACACGCTTTTTGTAGAATCTGCAAGTGGATATTTGGATAGCTTTGTGGATTTCGTTGGAAACGGGAATAACTTCATATAAAATGTAGACAGAAACATTCTCAGAAACTGCTTTGTGATGTCTGCATTCAAGTCACAGAGTTGAACATTCCCTTTCATAGTGCAGCTTTGAAACACTTTTTGTTGTATCTGGATTTGGACAGTTGGAGCGCTTTGATGCCTACCGTGAAAAAAGAAATATCTTCTCATAAAAACTAGACAGAAGAATTCTCTGAAACTTCTTTGTGGTGTATGTACTCAAGTAACAGAGGTGAACCTTGCTATTGATAGAGCAGTTTTGAAACACTCTTTTTGTGGAATCTGTATGTGGATATTTGGATTGCTTTAACGATATCTTTGGAAACAGGAATATCTTCCTATAAAATCTAGGCAGAAGCATTCTCAGAAACTTCTTTGTGATGTGTGTCCTCAACTAAGAGAGTTCAACCTGTCTTTTGATGCAGCAGTTTGGAAACACTCTTTTTGTAGAATCTGTAAGTGGATATATGGATAGCTCTATGGATTTCGTTGGAAACGGGAATATCTTCATATAAAATCTAGACAGAAGAATTCTCAGAAACTTCTCCGTGATGTGTGTCCTCAGATGACACAATTCAACATTTCTTTTGATACAGCAGTTTGGAAACACTTTTTTTGTAGAATCTGCAAGTGGATATTTGGATAGCTGTAAGGATTTCGTTGGAAACGGGAATATCTTCATGTAAAACCTAGACAAAAGCACTCTCAGAAACTACTCTGTGATATCTGCATTCAAATCAAAGAGTTGAACATTCCCTTTCTTAGAGCAGGTTTGAAACACTCTTTTTGTGGAATCTGCAAGAGGATATTTGGAAAGCTTTGAGGATTTCGTTGGAAGCGGGATTACATATAAAATGTACACAGCATCATTCTCAGAAGCTTCTTTGTGATGTTTGCTTTTAAGTCACAGGGTTGAACATTCCCTTTCATAGAGCAGGTTTGAAACACTCTTTCTGTAGTATCTGGAAGTGGACATTTCGAGCGCTTTGAGGCCTATTGTGAAAAAGGAAATATCTTCCCATAAAAACTAGACAGAAGCGTTCGCAGAAACATGTGTGTGATGTGTGTCCTCAACTAACAGAGCTGAACATTTCGTTTGATGGAGCAGTTTGGAAACACGCTTTTTGTAGAATCTGCAAGTGGATATTTGGATAGCTTTGTGGATTTCGTTGGAAACGGGAATAACTTCATATAAAATGTAGACAGAAACATTCTCAGAAGCTGCTTTGTGATCTCTGCATTCAAGTCACAGAGTTGAACATTCCCTTTCATAGTGCAGCTTTGAAACACTTTTTGTTGTATCTGGATTTGGACAGTTGGAGCGCTTTGATGCCTACCGTGAAAAAAGAAATATCTTCTCATAAAAACTAGACAGAAGAATTCTCTGAAACTTCTTTGTGGTGTATGTACTCAAGTAACAGAGGTGAACCTTGCTATTGATAGAGCAGTTTTGAAACACTCTTTTTGTGGAATCTGTATGTGGATATTTGGATTGCTTTAACGATATCTTTGGAAACAGGAATATCTTCCTATAAAATCTAGGCAGAAGCATTCTCAGAAACTTCTTTGTGATGTGTGTCCTCAACTAAGAGAGTTCAACCTGTCTTTTGATGCAGCAGTTTGGAAACACTCTTTTTGTAGAATCTGTAAGTGGATATATGGATAGCTCTAAGGATTTCGTTGGAAACGGGAATATCTGCATATAAAATCTAGACAGAAGAATTCTCAGAAACTTCTTCGTGATGTGTGTCCTCAGATGACACAATTCAACATTTCTTTTGATACAGCAGTTTGGAAACACTTTTTTTGTAGAATCTTCAAGTGGATATTTGGATAGCTGTAAGGATTTCGTTGGAAACGGGAATATCTTCATGTAAAACCTAGACAAAAGCACTCTCAGAAACTAGTCTGTGAAATCTGCATTCAAATCACAGAGTTGAACATTCCCTTTCTTAGAGCAGGTTTGAAACACTCTTTTTGTGGAATCTGCAAGAGGATATTTGGATAGCTTTGAGGATTTCGTTGGAAACGGGATTACATCATCTAAAAAGTACACAGCAGCATTCTCAGAAGCTTCTTCGTGATGTTTGCTTTTAAGTCACAGAGTTGAACATTCCCTTTCAATAGAGCAGGTTTGAAACACTCTTTCTGTAGTATCTGGAAGTGGACATTTCGTGGGCTTTGAGGCCTATTGTGATAAAGGAAATATCTTCCCATAAAAAGTAGACAGAAGCGTTCGCAGAAACATGTGTGTGATGTGTTTCCTCAACTAACAGAGCTGAACATTTCGTTTGATGGAGCGGATTGGAAACACGCTTTTTGTAGAATCTGCAAGTGGATATTTGGATAGCTTTGTGGATTTCGTTGGAAACGGGAATATCTTCATATAAAATGTAGACAGAAAGATTCTCAGAAACAGCTTTGTGATGTGTGCATTCAAGTCACAGAGTTGAACATTCCCTTTCATACAGCAGCTTTGAAACACTCTTTTTGTTGTATCTGGATTTGGACATTTGGAGCGCTTTGATGCCTACCGTGAAAAAAGGAATATCTTCCCATAAAAACTAGACAGAAGAATTCTCTGAAACTTCTTTGTGGTGTATGTACTCAAGTAACGAGGTGAAGATTTCTAGTGATAGAGCAGTTTTGAAACACCCTTTTTTTAGAATCTGTAAGTGGATATTTGGATTGCTTTAATGATATCGTTGGAAACAGGAATATCTTCCTATAAAATCTAGTCAGAAGCATTCTCAGAAACTCCTTTGTGAAGTGTGTCCTCAACTAAGAGAGTTCAACCTGTCTTTTGATGCAGCAGTTTGGAAACACTCTTTTTGTAGAATCTGTAAGTGGATATATGGATAGCTCTAACATTTCGTTGGAAACGGGAATATCTTCATATAAAATCTAGACAGAAGCATTCTCAGAAACTTATTCGTGATGTGTGTCCTCAAATGACACAATTCAACATTTCTTTTGATACAGCAGTTTGGAAACACTTTTTTTTGTAGAATCTGCAAGTGGATATTTGGATAGTTGTAAGGATTTCGTTGGAAACGGGAATATCTTCATATAAAACCTAGACACAAGCACTCTCCGAAACTACTCTGTGATATCTGCATTCAAATCACAGAGTTGAACATTCCCTTTCTTAGAGCAGGTTTGAAACACTCTTTTTGTGGAATCTGCAAGAGGATATTTGGAATGCTTTGAGGATTTCGTTGGAAGCGGGATTACATATAAAATGTACACAGCATCATTCTCAGAAGCTCCTTCGTGATGTTTGCTTTTAAGTCACAGGGTTGAACATTCCCTTTCATAGAGCAGGTTTGAAAGACTCTTTCTGTAGTATCTGGAAGTGGACATTTCGAGCGCTTTGAGGCCTACTGTGAAAAAGGAAATATCTTCCCATAAAAACTACACAGAAGCGTTCGCAGAAACTTGTGTGTGATGTGTGTCCTCAACTAACAGAGCTGAACATTTCGTTTGATGGAGCAGGTTGGAAACACGGTTTTTGTAGAATCTGCAAGTGGATATTTGGATAGCTTTGTGGATTTCGTTGGAAACGGGAATATCTTCATATAAAATGTAGACAGAAACATTCTCAGAAACCGCTTTGTGATGTCTGCATTCTAGTCACAGTGTTGAACATTCCCTTTCATAGTGCAGCTTTGAAACACTCTTTTTGTTGTATCTGGATTTGGACATTTGGAGCGCTTTGATGCCTACCGTGAAAAAAGAAATATCTTCCCATAAAAACTAGACAGAAGAATTCTCTGAAACTTCTTTGTGGTGTATGTACTCAAGTAACAGAGGTGAAACTTTCTATTGATAGAGCAGTTTTGAAACACTCTTTTTGTGAAATCTGTATGTGGATATTTGGATTTCTTTAACGACATCGTTGGAAACAGGAATAACTTCCTATAAAATCTAGGCAGAAGCATTCTCAGAAACTTCTTTTTGATGTGTGTCCTCAACTAAGAGAGTTCAACCTGTCTTTTGATGCAGCAGTTTGGAAACACTCTTTTTGTAGAATCTGTAAGTGGATATATGGATAGCTCTAAGGATTTCGTTGGAAACGGGAATATCTGCATATAAAATCTAAACAGAAGAATTCTCAGAAACTTCTTCGTGATGTGTGTCCTCAGATGACACAATTCAACATTTCTTTTGATACAGCAGTTTGGAAACACTTTTTTTGTAGCATCTGCAAGTGGATATTTGGATAGCTGTAAGGATTTCGTTGGAAACGGGAATATCTTCATGTAAAACCTAGACAAAAGCACTCTCAGAAACTAGTCTGTGAAATCTGCATTCAAATCACAGAGTTGAACATTCCCTTTCTTAGAGCAGGTTTGAAACACTCTTTTTGTGGAATCTGCAAGAGGATATTTGGATAGCTTTGAGGATTTCGTTGGAAACGGGATTACATCATCTAAAAAGTACACAGCAGCATTCTCAGAAGCTTCTTCGTGATGTTTGCTTTTAAGTCACAGAGTTGAACATTCCCTTTCAATAGAGCAGGTTTGAAACACTCTTTCTGTAGTATCTGGAAGTGGACATTTCGTGGGCTTTGAGGCCTATTGTGATAAAGGAAATATCTTCCCATAAAAAGTAGACAGAAGCGTTCGCAGAAACTTGTGTGTGATGTGTGTCCTCAACTAACAGAGCTGAACATTTCGTTTGATGGAGCAGTTTGGAAACACGCTTTTTGTAGAATCTGCAAGTGGATATTTGGATAGCTTTGTGGATTTCGTTGGAAACGGGAATAACTTCATATAAAATGTAGACAGAAACATTCTCAGAAACTGCTTTGTGATGTCTGCATTCGAGTCACAGAGTTGAACATTCCCTTTCATAGTGCAGCTTTGAAACACTTTTTGTTGTATCTGGATTTGGACAGTTGGAGCGCTTTGATGCCTACCGTGAAAAAAGAAATATCTTCTCATAAAAACTAGACAGAAGAATTCTCTGAAACTTCTTTGTGGTGTATGTACTCAAGTAACAGAGGTGAACCTTGCTATTGATAGAGCAGTTTTGAAACACTCTTTTTGTGGAATCTGTATGTGGATATTTGGATTGCTTTAACGATATCTTTGGAAACAGGAATATCTTCCTATAAAATCTAGGCAGAAGCATTCTCAGAAACTTCTTTGTGATGTGTGTCCTCAACTAAGAGAGTTCAACCTGTCTTTTGATGCAGCAGTTTGGAAACACTCTTTTTGTAGAATCTGTAAGTGGATATATGGATAGCTCTATGGATTTCGTTGGAAACGGGAATATCTTCATATAAAATCTAGACAGAAGAATTCTCAGAAACTTCTCCGTGATGTGTGTCCTCAGATGACACAATTCAACATTTCTTTTGATACAGCAGTTTGGAAACACTTTTTTTGTAGAATCTGCAAGTGGATATTTGGATAGCTGTAAGGATTTCGTTGGAAACGGGAATATCTTCATGTAAAACCTAGACAAAAGCACTCTCAGAAACTACTCTGTGATATCTGCATTCAAATCAAAGAGTTGAACATTCCCTTTCTTAGAGCAGGTTTGAAACACTCTTTTTGTGGAATCTGCAAGAGGATATTTGGAAAGCTTTGAGGATTTCGTTGGAAGCGGGATTACATATAAAATGTACACAGCATCATTCTCAGAAGCTTCTTTGTGATGTTTGCTTTTAAGTCACAGGGTTGAACATTCCCTTTCATAGAGCAGGTTTGAAACACTCTTTCTGTAGTATCTGGAAGTGGACATTTCGAGCGCTTTGAGGCCTATTGTGAAAAAGGAAATATCTTCCCATAAAAACTAGACAGAAGCGTTCGCAGAAACATGTGTGTGATGTGTGTCCTCAACTAACAGAGCTGAACATTTCGTTTGATGGAGCAGTTTGGAAACACGCTTTTTGTAGAATCTGCAAGTGGATATTTGGATAGCTTTGTGGATTTCGTTGGAAACGGGAATAACTTCATATAAAATGTAGACAGAAACATTCTCAGAAGCTGCTTTGTGATCTCTGCATTCAAGTCACAGAGTTGAACATTCCCTTTCATAGTGCAGCTTTGAAACACTTTTTGTTGTATCTGGATTTGGACAGTTGGAGCGCTTTGATGCCTACCGTGAAAAAAGAAATATCTTCTCATAAAAACTAGACAGAAGAATTCTCTGAAACTTCTTTGTGGTGTATGTACTCAAGTAACAGAGGTGAACCTTGCTATTGATAGAGCAGTTTTGAAACACTCTTTTTGTGGAATCTGTATGTGGATATTTGGATTGCTTTAACGATATCTTTGGAAACAGGAATATCTTCCTATAAAATCTAGGCAGAAGCATTCTCAGAAACTTCTTTGTGATGTGTGTCCTCAACTAAGAGAGTTCAACCTGTCTTTTGATGCAGCAGTTTGGAAACACTCTTTTTGTAGAATCTGTAAGTGGATATATGGATAGCTCTAAGGATTTCGTTGGAAACGGGAATATCTGCATATAAAATCTAGACAGAAGAATTCTCAGAAACTTCTTCGTGATGTGTGTCCTCAGATGACACAATTCAACATTTCTTTTGATACAGCAGTTTGGAAACACTTTTTTTGTAGAATCTTCAAGTGGATATTTGGATAGCTGTAAGGATTTCGTTGGAAACGGGAATATCTTCATGTAAAACCTAGACAAAAGCACTCTCAGAAACTAGTCTGTGAAATCTGCATTCAAATCACAGAGTTGAACATTCCCTTTCTTAGAGCAGGTTTGAAACACTCTTTTTGTGGAATCTGCAAGAGGATATTTGGATAGCTTTGAGGATTTCGTTGGAAACGGGATTACATCATCTAAAAAGTACACAGCAGCATTCTCAGAAGCTTCTTCGTGATGTTTGCTTTTAAGTCACAGAGTTGAACATTCCCTTTCAATAGAGCAGGTTTGAAACACTCTTTCTGTAGTATCTGGAAGTGGACATTTCGTGGGCTTTGAGGCCTATTGTGATAAAGGAAATATCTTCCCATAAAAAGTAGACAGAAGCGTTCGCAGAAACATGTGTGTGATGTGTTTCCTCAACTAACAGAGCTGAACATTTCGTTTGATGGAGCGGATTGGAAACACGCTTTTTGTAGAATCTGCAAGTGGATATTTGGATAGCTTTGTGGATTTCGTTGGAAACGGGAATATCTTCATATAAAATGTAGACAGAAAGATTCTCAGAAACAGCTTTGTGATGTGTGCATTCAAGTCACAGAGTTGAACATTCCCTTTCATACAGCAGCTTTGAAACACTCTTTTTGTTGTATCTGGATTTGGACATTTGGAGCGCTTTGATGCCTACCGTGAAAAAAGGAATATCTTCCCATAAAAACTAGACAGAAGAATTCTCTGAAACTTCTTTGTGGTGTATGTACTCAAGTAACGAGGTGAAGATTTCTAGTGATAGAGCAGTTTTGAAACACCCTTTTTTTAGAATCTGTAAGTGGATATTTGGATTGCTTTAATGATATCGTTGGAAACAGGAATATCTTCCTATAAAATCTAGTCAGAAGCATTCTCAGAAACTCCTTTGTGAAGTGTGTCCTCAACTAAGAGAGTTCAACCTGTCTTTTGATGCAGCAGTTTGGAAACACTCTTTTTGTAGAATCTGTAAGTGGATATATGGATAGCTCTAACATTTCGTTGGAAACGGGAATATCTTCATATAAAATCTAGACAGAAGCATTCTCAGAAACTTATTCGTGATGTGTGTCCTCAAATGACACAATTCAACATTTCTTTTGATACAGCAGTTTGGAAACACTTTTTTTTGTAGAATCTGCAAGTGGATATTTGGATAGTTGTAAGGATTTCGTTGGAAACGGGAATATCTTCATATAAAACCTAGACACAAGCACTCTCCGAAACTACTCTGTGATATCTGCATTCAAATCACAGAGTTGAACATTCCCTTTCTTAGAGCAGGTTTGAAACACTCTTTTTGTGGAATCTGCAAGAGGATATTTGGAATGCTTTGAGGATTTCGTTGGAAGCGGGATTACATATAAAATGTACACAGCATCATTCTCAGAAGCTCCTTCGTGATGTTTGCTTTTAAGTCACAGGGTTGAACATTCCCTTTCATAGAGCAGGTTTGAAAGACTCTTTCTGTAGTATCTGGAAGTGGACATTTCGAGCGCTTTGAGGCCTACTGTGAAAAAGGAAATATCTTCCCATAAAAACTACACAGAAGCGTTCGCAGAAACTTGTGTGTGATGTGTGTCCTCAACTAACAGAGCTGAACATTTCGTTTGATGGAGCAGGTTGGAAACACGGTTTTTGTAGAATCTGCAAGTGGATATTTGGATAGCTTTGTGGATTTCGTTGGAAACGGGAATATCTTCATATAAAATGTAGACAGAAACATTCTCAGAAACCGCTTTGTGATGTCTGCATTCTAGTCACAGTGTTGAACATTCCCTTTCATAGTGCAGCTTTGAAACACTCTTTTTGTTGTATCTGGATTTGGACATTTGGAGCGCTTTGATGCCTACCGTGAAAAAAGAAATATCTTCCCATAAAAACTAGACAGAAGAATTCTCTGAAACTTCTTTGTGGTGTATGTACTCAAGTAACAGAGGTGAAACTTTCTATTGATAGAGCAGTTTTGAAACACTCTTTTTGTGAAATCTGTATGTGGATATTTGGATTTCTTTAACGACATCGTTGGAAACAGGAATAACTTCCTATAAAATCTAGGCAGAAGCATTCTCAGAAACTTCTTTTTGATGTGTGTCCTCAACTAAGAGAGTTCAACCTGTCTTTTGATGCAGCAGTTTGGAAACACTCTTTTTGTAGAATCTGTAAGTGGATATATGGATAGCTCTAAGGATTTCGTTGGAAACGGGAATATCTGCATATAAAATCTAAACAGAAGAATTCTCAGAAACTTCTTCGTGATGTGTGTCCTCAGATGACACAATTCAACATTTCTTTTGATACAGCAGTTTGGAAACACTTTTTTTGTAGCATCTGCAAGTGGATATTTGGATAGCTGTAAGGATTTCGTTGGAAACGGGAATATCTTCATGTAAAACCTAGACAAAAGCACTCTCAGAAACTAGTCTGTGAAATCTGCATTCAAATCACAGAGTTGAACATTCCCTTTCTTAGAGCAGGTTTGAAACACTCTTTTTGTGGAATCTGCAAGAGGATATTTGGATAGCTTTGAGGATTTCGTTGGAAACGGGATTACATCATCTAAAAAGTACACAGCAGCATTCTCAGAAGCTTCTTCGTGATGTTTGCTTTTAAGTCACAGAGTTGAACATTCCCTTTCAATAGAGCAGGTTTGAAACACTCTTTCTGTAGTATCTGGAAGTGGACATTTCGTGGGCTTTGAGGCCTATTGTGATAAAGGAAATATCTTCCCATAAAAAGTAGACAGAAGCGTTCGCAGAAACTTGTGTGTGATGTGTGTCCTCAACTAACAGAGCTGAACATTTCGTTTGATGGAGCAGTTTGGAAACACGCTTTTTGTAGAATCTGCAAGTGGATATTTGGATAGCTTTGTGGATTTCGTTGGAAACGGGAATAACTTCATATAAAATGTAGACAGAAACATTCTCAGAAACTGCTTTGTGATGTCTGCATTCAAGTCACAGAGTTGAACATTCCCTTTCATAGTGCAGCTTTGAAACACTTTTTGTTGTATCTGGATTTGGACAGTTGGAGCGCTTTGATGCCTACCGTGAAAAAAGAAATATCTTCTCATAAAAACTAGACAGAAGAATTCTCTGAAACTTCTTTGTGGTGTATGTACTCAAGTAACAGAGGTGAACCTTGCTATTGATAGAGCAGTTTTGAAACACTCTTTTTGTGGAATCTGTATGTGGATATTTGGATTGCTTTAACGATATCTTTGGAAACAGGAATATCTTCCTATAAAATCTAGGCAGAAGCATTCTCAGAAACTTCTTTGTGATGTGTGTCCTCAACTAAGAGAGTTCAACCTGTCTTTTGATGCAGCAGTTTGGAAACACTCTTTTTGTAGAATCTGTAAGTGGATATATGGATAGCTCTATGGATTTCGTTGGAAACGGGAATATCTTCATATAAAATCTAGACAGAAGAATTCTCAGAAACTTCTCCGTGATGTGTGTCCTCAGATGACACAATTCAACATTTCTTTTGATACAGCAGTTTGGAAACACTTTTTTTGTAGAATCTGCAAGTGGATATTTGGATAGCTGTAAGGATTTCGTTGGAAACGGGAATATCTTCATGTAAAACCTAGACAAAAGCACTCTCAGAAACTACTCTGTGATATCTGCATTCAAATCAAAGAGTTGAACATTCCCTTTCTTAGAGCAGGTTTGAAACACTCTTTTTGTGGAATCTGCAAGAGGATATTTGGAAAGCTTTGAGGATTTCGTTGGAAGCGGGATTACATATAAAATGTACACAGCATCATTCTCAGAAGCTTCTTTGTGATGTTTGCTTTTAAGTCACAGGGTTGAACATTCCCTTTCATAGAGCAGGTTTGAAACACTCTTTCTGTAGTATCTGGAAGTGGACATTTCGAGCGCTTTGAGGCCTATTGTGAAAAAGGAAATATCTTCCCATAAAAACTAGACAGAAGCGTTCGCAGAAACATGTGTGTGATGTGTGTCCTCAACTAACAGAGCTGAACATTTCGTTTGATGGAGCAGTTTGGAAACACGCTTTTTGTAGAATCTGCAAGTGGATATTTGGATAGCTTTGTGGATTTCGTTGGAAACGGGAATAACTTCATATAAAATGTAGACAGAAACATTCTCAGAAGCTGCTTTGTGATCTCTGCATTCAAGTCACAGAGTTGAACATTCCCTTTCATAGTGCAGCTTTGAAACACTTTTTGTTGTATCTGGATTTGGACAGTTGGAGCGCTTTGATGCCTACCGTGAAAAAAGAAATATCTTCTCATAAAAACTAGACAGAAGAATTCTCTGAAACTTCTTTGTGGTGTATGTACTCAAGTAACAGAGGTGAACCTTGCTATTGATAGAGCAGTTTTGAAACACTCTTTTTGTGGAATCTGTATGTGGATATTTGGATTGCTTTAACGATATCTTTGGAAACAGGAATATCTTCCTATAAAATCTAGGCAGAAGCATTCTCAGAAACTTCTTTGTGATGTGTGTCCTCAACTAAGAGAGTTCAACCTGTCTTTTGATGCAGCAGTTTGGAAACACTCTTTTTGTAGAATCTGTAAGTGGATATATGGATAGCTCTAAGGATTTCGTTGGAAACGGGAATATCTGCATATAAAATCTAGACAGAAGAATTCTCAGAAACTTCTTCGTGATGTGTGTCCTCAGATGACACAATTCAACATTTCTTTTGATACAGCAGTTTGGAAACACTTTTTTTGTAGAATCTTCAAGTGGATATTTGGATAGCTGTAAGGATTTCGTTGGAAACGGGAATATCTTCATGTAAAACCTAGACAAAAGCACTCTCAGAAACTAGTCTGTGAAATCTGCATTCAAATCACAGAGTTGAACATTCCCTTTCTTAGAGCAGGTTTGAAACACTCTTTTTGTGGAATCTGCAAGAGGATATTTGGATAGCTTTGAGGATTTCGTTGGAAACGGGATTACATCATCTAAAAAGTACACAGCAGCATTCTCAGAAGCTTCTTCGTGATGTTTGCTTTTAAGTCACAGAGTTGAACATTCCCTTTCAATAGAGCAGGTTTGAAACACTCTTTCTGTAGTATCTGGAAGTGGACATTTCGTGGGCTTTGAGGCCTATTGTGATAAAGGAAATATCTTCCCATAAAAAGTAGACAGAAGCGTTCGCAGAAACATGTGTGTGATGTGTTTCCTCAACTAACAGAGCTGAACATTTCGTTTGATGGAGCGGATTGGAAACACGCTTTTTGTAGAATCTGCAAGTGGATATTTGGATAGCTTTGTGGATTTCGTTGGAAACGGGAATATCTTCATATAAAATGTAGACAGAAAGATTCTCAGAAACAGCTTTGTGATGTGTGCATTCAAGTCACAGAGTTGAACATTCCCTTTCATACAGCAGCTTTGAAACACTCTTTTTGTTGTATCTGGATTTGGACATTTGGAGCGCTTTGATGCCTACCGTGAAAAAAGGAATATCTTCCCATAAAAACTAGACAGAAGAATTCTCTGAAACTTCTTTGTGGTGTATGTACTCAAGTAACGAGGTGAAGATTTCTAGTGATAGAGCAGTTTTGAAACACCCTTTTTTTAGAATCTGTAAGTGGATATTTGGATTGCTTTAATGATATCGTTGGAAACAGGAATATCTTCCTATAAAATCTAGTCAGAAGCATTCTCAGAAACTCCTTTGTGAAGTGTGTCCTCAACTAAGAGAGTTCAACCTGTCTTTTGATGCAGCAGTTTGGAAACACTCTTTTTGTAGAATCTGTAAGTGGATATATGGATAGCTCTAACATTTCGTTGGAAACGGGAATATCTTCATATAAAATCTAGACAGAAGCATTCTCAGAAACTTATTCGTGATGTGTGTCCTCAAATGACACAATTCAACATTTCTTTTGATACAGCAGTTTGGAAACACTTTTTTTTGTAGAATCTGCAAGTGGATATTTGGATAGTTGTAAGGATTTCGTTGGAAACGGGAATATCTTCATATAAAACCTAGACACAAGCACTCTCCGAAACTACTCTGTGATATCTGCATTCAAATCACAGAGTTGAACATTCCCTTTCTTAGAGCAGGTTTGAAACACTCTTTTTGTGGAATCTGCAAGAGGATATTTGGAATGCTTTGAGGATTTCGTTGGAAGCGGGATTACATATAAAATGTACACAGCATCATTCTCAGAAGCTCCTTCGTGATGTTTGCTTTTAAGTCACAGGGTTGAACATTCCCTTTCATAGAGCAGGTTTGAAAGACTCTTTCTGTAGTATCTGGAAGTGGACATTTCGAGCGCTTTGAGGCCTACTGTGAAAAAGGAAATATCTTCCCATAAAAACTACACAGAAGCGTTCGCAGAAACTTGTGTGTGATGTGTGTCCTCAACTAACAGAGCTGAACATTTCGTTTGATGGAGCAGGTTGGAAACACGGTTTTTGTAGAATCTGCAAGTGGATATTTGGATAGCTTTGTGGATTTCGTTGGAAACGGGAATATCTTCATATAAAATGTAGACAGAAACATTCTCAGAAACCGCTTTGTGATGTCTGCATTCTAGTCACAGTGTTGAACATTCCCTTTCATAGTGCAGCTTTGAAACACTCTTTTTGTTGTATCTGGATTTGGACATTTGGAGCGCTTTGATGCCTACCGTGAAAAAAGAAATATCTTCCCATAAAAACTAGACAGAAGAATTCTCTGAAACTTCTTTGTGGTGTATGTACTCAAGTAACAGAGGTGAAACTTTCTATTGATAGAGCAGTTTTGAAACACTCTTTTTGTGAAATCTGTATGTGGATATTTGGATTTCTTTAACGACATCGTTGGAAACAGGAATAACTTCCTATAAAATCTAGGCAGAAGCATTCTCAGAAACTTCTTTTTGATGTGTGTCCTCAACTAAGAGAGTTCAACCTGTCTTTTGATGCAGCAGTTTGGAAACACTCTTTTTGTAGAATCTGTAAGTGGATATATGGATAGCTCTAAGGATTTCGTTGGAAACGGGAATATCTGCATATAAAATCTAAACAGAAGAATTCTCAGAAACTTCTTCGTGATGTGTGTCCTCAGATGACACAATTCAACATTTCTTTTGATACAGCAGTTTGGAAACACTTTTTTTGTAGCATCTGCAAGTGGATATTTGGATAGCTGTAAGGATTTCGTTGGAAACGGGAATATCTTCATGTAAAACCTAGACAAAAGCACTCTCAGAAACTAGTCTGTGAAATCTGCATTCAAATCACAGAGTTGAACATTCCCTTTCTTAGAGCAGGTTTGAAACACTCTTTTTGTGGAATCTGCAAGAGGATATTTGGATAGCTTTGAGGATTTCGTTGGAAACGGGATTACATCATCTAAAAAGTACACAGCAGCATTCTCAGAAGCTTCTTCGTGATGTTTGCTTTTAAGTCACAGAGTTGAACATTCCCTTTCAATAGAGCAGGTTTGAAACACTCTTTCTGTAGTATCTGGAAGTGGACATTTCGTGGGCTTTGAGGCCTATTGTGATAAAGGAAATATCTTCCCATAAAAAGTAGACAGAAGCGTTCGCAGAAACTTGTGTGTGATGTGTGTCCTCAACTAACAGAGCTGAACATTTCGTTTGATGGAGCAGTTTGGAAACACGCTTTTTGTAGAATCTGCAAGTGGATATTTGGATAGCTTTGTGGATTTCGTTGGAAACGGGAATATCTTCATATAAAATGTAGACAGAAAGATTCTCAGAAACAGCTTTGTGATGTGTGCATTCAAGTCACAGAGTTGAACATTCCCTTTCATACAGCAGCTTTGAAACACTCTTTTTGTTGTATCTGGATTTGGACATTTGGAGCGCTTTGATGCCTACCGTGAAAAAAGAAATATCTTCCCATAAAAACTAGACAGAAGAATTCTCTGAAACTTCTTTGTGGTGTGTGTACTCAAGTAACAGAGGTGAACCTTTCTATTGATAGAGCAGTTTTGAAAAACTCTTTTTGTGGAATCTGTATGTGGATATTTGGATTGCTTTAACGATATCATTGGAAACAGGAATATCTTCCTATAAAATCTAGGCAGAAGCATTCTCAGAAACTTCTTCGTGATGTGTGTCCTCAGATGACACAATTCAACATTTCTTTTGATACAGCAGTTTGGAAACACTTTTTTTGTAGAATCTGCAAGTGGATATTTGGATAGCTGTAAGGATTTCGTTGGAAACGGAATATCTTCATATAAAACCTAGACACAAGCACTCTCAGAAACTACTCTGTGATACACAAGCACTCTCAGAAACTACTCTGTGATATCTGCATTCAAATCAAAGAGTTGAACATTCCCTTTCTTAGAGCAGGTTTGAAACACTCTTTTTGTGGAATCTGCAAGAGGATATTTGGAAAGCTTTGAGGATTTCGTTGGAAGCGGGATTACATATAAAATGTACACAGCATCATTCTCAGAAGCTTCTTTGTGATGTTTGCTTTTAAGTCACAGGGTTGAACATTCCCTTTCATAGAGCAGGTTTGAAACACTCTTTCTGTAGTATCTGGAAGTGGACATTTCGAGCGCTTTGAGGCCTATTGTGAAAAAGGAAATATCTTCCCATAAAAACTAGACAGAAGCGTTCGCAGAAACATGTGTGTGATGTGTGTCCTCAACTAACAGAGCTGAACATTTCGTTTGATGGAGCAGTTTGGAAACACGCTTTTTGTAGAATCTGCAAGTGGATATTTGGATAGCTTTGTGGATTTCGTTGGAAACGGGAATAACTTCATATAAAATGTAGACAGAAACATTCTCAGAAGCTGCTTTGTGATGTCTGCATTCAAGTCACAGAGTTGAACATTCCCTTTCATAGTGCAGCTTTGAAACACTTTTTGTTGTATCTGGATTTGGACAGTTGGAGCGCTTTGATGCCTACCGTGAAAAAAGAAATATCTTCTCATAAAAACTAGACAGAAGAATTCTCTGAAACTTCTTTGTGGTGTATGTACTCAAGTAACAGAGGTGAACCTTGCTATTGATAGAGCAGTTTTGAAACACTCTTTTTGTGGAATCTGTATGTGGATATTTGGATTGCTTTAACGATATCTTTGGAAACAGGAATATCTTCCTATAAAATCTAGGCAGAAGCATTCTCAGAAACTTCTTTGTGATGTGTGTCCTCAACTAAGAGAGTTCAACCTGTCTTTTGATGCAGCAGTTTGGAAACACTCTTTTTGTAGAATCTGTAAGTGGATATATGGATAGCTCTAAGGATTTCGTTGGAAACGGGAATATCTGCATATAAAATCTAGACAGAAGAATTCTCAGAAACTTCTTCGTGATGTGTGTCCTCAGATGACACAATTCAACATTTCTTTTGATACAGCAGTTTGGAAACACTTTTTTTGTAGAATCTTCAAGTGGATATTTGGATAGCTGTAAGGATTTCGTTGGAAACGGGAATATCTTCATGTAAAACCTAGACAAAAGCACTCTCAGAAACTAGTCTGTGAAATCTGCATTCAAATCACAGAGTTGAACATTCCCTTTCTTAGAGCAGGTTTGAAACACTCTTTTTGTGGAATCTGCAAGAGGATATTTGGATAGCTTTGAGGATTTCGTTGGAAACGGGATTACATCATCTAAAAAGTACACAGCAGCATTCTCAGAAGCTTCTTCGTGATGTTTGCTTTTAAGTCACAGAGTTGAACATTCCCTTTCAATAGAGCAGGTTTGAAACACTCTTTCTGTAGTATCTGGAAGTGGACATTTCGTGGGCTTTGAGGCCTATTGTGATAAAGGAAATATCTTCCCATAAAAAGTAGACAGAAGCGTTCGCAGAAACATGTGTGTGATGTGTTTCCTCAACTAACAGAGCTGAACATTTCGTTTGATGGAGCGGATTGGAAACACGCTTTTTGTAGAATCTGCAAGTGGATATTTGGATAGCTTTGTGGATTTCGTTGGAAACGGGAATATCTTCATATAAAATGTAGACAGAAAGATTCTCAGAAACAGCTTTGTGATGTGTGCATTCAAGTCACAGAGTTGAACATTCCCTTTCATACAGCAGCTTTGAAACACTCTTTTTGTTGTATCTGGATTTGGACATTTGGAGCGCTTTGATGCCTACCGTGAAAAAAGGAATATCTTCCCATAAAAACTAGACAGAAGAATTCTCTGAAACTTCTTTGTGGTGTATGTACTCAAGTAACGAGGTGAAGATTTCTAGTGATAGAGCAGTTTTGAAACACCCTTTTTTTAGAATCTGTAAGTGGATATTTGGATTGCTTTAATGATATCGTTGGAAACAGGAATATCTTCCTATAAAATCTAGTCAGAAGCATTCTCAGAAACTCCTTTGTGAAGTGTGTCCTCAACTAAGAGAGTTCAACCTGTCTTTTGATGCAGCAGTTTGGAAACACTCTTTTTGTAGAATCTGTAAGTGGATATATGGATAGCTCTAACATTTCGTTGGAAACGGGAATATCTTCATATAAAATCTAGACAGAAGCATTCTCAGAAACTTATTCGTGATGTGTGTCCTCAAATGACACAATTCAACATTTCTTTTGATACAGCAGTTTGGAAACACTTTTTTTTGTAGAATCTGCAAGTGGATATTTGGATAGTTGTAAGGATTTCGTTGGAAACGGGAATATCTTCATATAAAACCTAGACACAAGCACTCTCCGAAACTACTCTGTGATATCTGCATTCAAATCACAGAGTTGAACATTCCCTTTCTTAGAGCAGGTTTGAAACACTCTTTTTGTGGAATCTGCAAGAGGATATTTGGAATGCTTTGAGGATTTCGTTGGAAGCGGGATTACATATAAAATGTACACAGCATCATTCTCAGAAGCTCCTTCGTGATGTTTGCTTTTAAGTCACAGGGTTGAACATTCCCTTTCATAGAGCAGGTTTGAAAGACTCTTTCTGTAGTATCTGGAAGTGGACATTTCGAGCGCTTTGAGGCCTACTGTGAAAAAGGAAATATCTTCCCATAAAAACTACACAGAAGCGTTCGCAGAAACTTGTGTGTGATGTGTGTCCTCAACTAACAGAGCTGAACATTTCGTTTGATGGAGCAGGTTGGAAACACGGTTTTTGTAGAATCTGCAAGTGGATATTTGGATAGCTTTGTGGATTTCGTTGGAAACGGGAATATCTTCATATAAAATGTAGACAGAAACATTCTCAGAAACCGCTTTGTGATGTCTGCATTCTAGTCACAGTGTTGAACATTCCCTTTCATAGTGCAGCTTTGAAACACTCTTTTTGTTGTATCTGGATTTGGACATTTGGAGCGCTTTGATGCCTACCGTGAAAAAAGAAATATCTTCCCATAAAAACTAGACAGAAGAATTCTCTGAAACTTCTTTGTGGTGTATGTACTCAAGTAACAGAGGTGAAACTTTCTATTGATAGAGCAGTTTTGAAACACTCTTTTTGTGAAATCTGTATGTGGATATTTGGATTTCTTTAACGACATCGTTGGAAACAGGAATAACTTCCTATAAAATCTAGGCAGAAGCATTCTCAGAAACTTCTTTTTGATGTGTGTCCTCAACTAAGAGAGTTCAACCTGTCTTTTGATGCAGCAGTTTGGAAACACTCTTTTTGTAGAATCTGTAAGTGGATATATGGATAGCTCTAAGGATTTCGTTGGAAACGGGAATATCTGCATATAAAATCTAAACAGAAGAATTCTCAGAAACTTCTTCGTGATGTGTGTCCTCAGATGACACAATTCAACATTTCTTTTGATACAGCAGTTTGGAAACACTTTTTTTGTAGCATCTGCAAGTGGATATTTGGATAGCTGTAAGGATTTCGTTGGAAACGGGAATATCTTCATGTAAAACCTAGACAAAAGCACTCTCAGAAACTAGTCTGTGAAATCTGCATTCAAATCACAGAGTTGAACATTCCCTTTCTTAGAGCAGGTTTGAAACACTCTTTTTGTGGAATCTGCAAGAGGATATTTGGATAGCTTTGAGGATTTCGTTGGAAACGGGATTACATCATCTAAAAAGTACACAGCAGCATTCTCAGAAGCTTCTTCGTGATGTTTGCTTTTAAGTCACAGAGTTGAACATTCCCTTTCAATAGAGCAGGTTTGAAACACTCTTTCTGTAGTATCTGGAAGTGGACATTTCGTGGGCTTTGAGGCCTATTGTGATAAAGGAAATATCTTCCCATAAAAAGTAGACAGAAGCGTTCGCAGAAACTTGTGTGTGATGTGTGTCCTCAACTAACAGAGCTGAACATTTCGTTTGATGGAGCAGTTTGGAAACACGCTTTTTGTAGAATCTGCAAGTGGATATTTGGATAGCTTTGTGGATTTCGTTGGAAACGGGAATATCTTCATATAAAATGTAGACAGAAAGATTCTCAGAAACAGCTTTGTGATGTGTGCATTCAAGTCACAGAGTTGAACATTCCCTTTCATACAGCAGCTTTGAAACACTCTTTTTGTTGTATCTGGATTTGGACATTTGGAGCGCTTTGATGCCTACCGTGAAAAAAGAAATATCTTCCCATAAAAACTAGACAGAAGAATTCTCTGAAACTTCTTTGTGGTGTGTGTACTCAAGTAACAGAGGTGAACCTTTCTATTGATAGAGCATTTTTGATAAACTCTTTTTGTGGAATCTGTATGTGGATATTTGGATTGCTTTAACGATATCATTGGAAACAGGAATATCTTCCTATAAAATCTAGGCAGAAGCATTCTCAGAAACTTCTTCGTGATGTGTGTCCTCAGATGACACAATTCAACATTTCTTTTGATACAGCAGTTTGGAAACACTTTTTTTGTAGAATCTGCAAGTGGATATTTGGATAGCTGTAAGGATTTCGTTGGAAACGGAATATCTTCATATAAAACCTAGACACAAGCACTCTCAGAAACTACTCTGTGATACACAAGCACTCTCAGAAACTACTCTGTGATATCTGCATTCAAATCACAGAGTTGAACATTCCCTTTCTTAGAGCAGGTTTGAAACACTCTTTTTGTGGAATCTGCAAGAGGATATTTGGAAAGCTTTGAGGATTTCGTTGGAAGCGGGATTACATATAAAATGTACACAGCATCATTCTCAGAAGCTTCTTCGTGATGTTTGCTTTTAAGCCACAGGGTTGAACATTCCCTTTCATAGAGCAGGTTTGAAACACTCTTTCTGTAGTATCTGGAAGTGGACATTTCGAGCGCTTTGAGGCCTATTGTGAAAAAGGAAATATCTTCCCATAAAAACTAGACAGAAGCGTTCGCAGAAACATGTGTGTGATGTGTGTCCTCAACTAACAGAGCTGAACATTTCGTTTGATGGAGCAGTTTGGAAACACGCTTTTTGTAGAATCTGCAAGTGGATATTTGGATAGCTTTGTGGATTTCGTTGGAAACGGGAATAACTTCATATAAAATGTAGACAGAAACATTCTCAGAAACTGCTTTGTGATGTCTGCATTCAAGTCACAGAGTTGAACATTCCCTTTCATAGTGCAGCTTTGAAACACTTTTTGTTGTATCTGGATTTGGACATTTGGAGCGCTTTGATGCCTACCGTGAAAAAAGAAATATCTTCCCATAAAAACTAGACAGAAGAATTCTCTGAAACTTCTTTGTGGTGTATGTACTCAAGTAACGAGGTGAAGATTTCTAGTGATAGAGCAGTTTTGAAACACCCTTTTTTTAGAATCTGTAAGTGGATATTTGGATTGCTTTAATGATATCGTTGGAAACAGGAATATCTTCCTATAAAATCTAGGCAGAAGCATTCTCAGAAACTCCTTTGTGAAGTGTGTCCTCAACTAAGAGAGTTCAACCTGTCTTTTGATGCAGCAGTTTGGAAACACTCTTTTTGTAGAATCTGTAAGTGGATATATGGATAGCTCTAACATTTCGTTGGAAACGGGAATATCTTCATATAAAATCTAGACAGAAGCATTCTCAGAAACTTGTTCGTGATGTGTGTCCTCAAATGACACAATTCAACATTTCTTTTGATACAGCAGTTTGGAAACACTTTTTTTTGTAGAATCTGCAAGTGGATATTTGGATAGCTGTAAGGATTTCGTTGGAAACGGGAATATCTTCATATAAAACCTAGACACAAGCACTCTCCGAAACTACTCTGTGATATCTGCATTCAAATCACAGAGTTGAACATTCCCTTTCTTAGAGCAGGTTTGAAACACTCTTTTTGTGGAATCTGCAAGAGGATATTTGGAATGCTTTGAGGATTTCGTTGGAAGCGGGATTACATATAAAATGTACACAGCATCATTCTCAGAAGCTTCTTCGTGATGTTTGCTTTTAAGTCACAGGGTTGAACATTCCCTTTCATAGAGCATGTTTGAAAGACTCTTTCTGTAGTATCTGGAAGTGGACATTTCGAGCGCTTTGAGGCCTACTGTGAAAAAGGAAATATCTTCCCATAAAAACTACACAGAAGCGTTCGCAGAAACTTGTGTGTGATGTGTGTCCTCAACTAACAGAGCTGAACATTTCGTTTGATGGAGCAGGTTGGAAACACGGTTTTTGTAGAATCTGCAAGTGGATATTTGGATAGCTTTGTGGATTTCGTTGGAAACGGGAATATCTTCATATAAAATGTAGACAGAAACATTCTCAGAAACCGCTTTGTGATGTCTGCATTCTAGTCACAGTGTTGAACATTCCCTTTCATAGTGCAGCTTTGAAACACTCTTTTTGTTGTATCTGGATTTGGACATTTGGAGCGCTTTGATGCCTACCGTGAAAAAAGAAATATCTTCCCATAAAAACTAGACAGAAGAATTCTCTGAAACTTCTTTGTGGTGTATGTACTCAAGTAACAGAGGTGAACCTTTCTATTGATAGAGCAGTTTTGAAACACTCTTTTTGTGAAATCTGTATGTGGATATTTGGATTTCTTTAACGACATCGTTGGAAACAGGAATAACTTCCTATAAAATCTAGGCAGAAGCATTCTCAGAAACTTCTTTGTGATGTGTATCCTCAACTAAGAGAGTTCAACCTGTCTTTTGATGCAGCAGTTTGGAAACACTCTTTTTGTAGAATCTGTAAGTGGATATATGGATAGCTCTAAGGATTTCGTTGGAAACGGGAATATCTGCATATAAAATCTAAACAGAAGAATTCTCAGAAACTTCTTCGTGATGTGTGTCCTCAGATGACACAATTCAACATTTCTTTTGATACAGCAGTTTGGAAACACTTTTTTTGTAGAATCTGCAAGTGGATATTTGGATAGCTGTAAGGATTTCGTTGGAAACGGGAATATCTTCATGTAAAACCTAGACAAAAGCACTCTCAGAAACTAGTCTGTGAAACCTGCATTCAAATCACAGAGTTGAACATTCCCTTTCTTAGAGCAGGTTTGAAACACTCTTTTTGTGGAATCTGCAAGAGGATATTTGGATAGCTTTGAGGATTTCGTTGGAAACGGGATTACATCATCTAAAAAGTACACAGCAGCATTCTCAGAAGCTTCTTCGTGATGTTTGCTTTTAAGTCACAGAGTTGAACATTCCCTTTCAATAGAGCAGGTTTGAAACACTCTTTCTGTAGTATCTGGAAGTGGACATTTCGTGCGCTTTGAGGCCTATTGTGATAAAGGAAATATCTTCCCATAAAAAGTAGACAGAAGCGTTCGCAGAAACTTGTGTGTGATGTGTGTCCTCAACTAACAGAGCTGAACATTTCGTTTGATGGAGCAGTTTGGAAACACGCTTTTTGTAGAATCTGCAAGTGGATATTTGGATAGCTTTGTGGATTTCGTTGGAAACGGGAATATCTTCATATAAAATGTAGACAGAAAGATTCTCAGAAACAGCTTTGTGATGTGTGCATTCAAGTCACAGAGTTGAACATTCCCTTTCATAGAGCAGCTTTGAAACACTCTTTTTGTTGTATCTGGATTTGGACATTTGGAGCGCTTTGATGCCTACCGTGAAAAAAGGAATATCTTCCCATAAAAACTAGACAGAAGAATTCTCTGAAACTTCTTTGTGGTGTATGTACTCAAGTAACGAGGTGAAGATTTCTAGTGATAGAGCAGTTTTGAAACACCCTTTTTTTAGAATCTGTAAGTGGATATTTGGATTGCTTTAATGATATCGTTGGAAACAGGAATATCTTCCTATAAAATCTAGGCAGAAGCATTCTCAGAAACTCCTTTGTGAAGTGTGTCCTCAACTAAGAGAGTTCAACCTGTCTTTTGATGCAGCAGTTTGGAAACACTCTTTTTGTAGAATCTGTAAGTGGATATATGGATAGCTCTAACATTTCGTTGGAAACGGGAATATCTTCATATAAAATCTAGACAGAAGCATTCTCAGAAACTTCTTCGTGATGTGTGTCCTCAAATGACACAATTCAACATTTCTTTTGATACAGCAGTTTGGAAACACTTTTTTTTGTAGAATCTGCAAGTGGATATTTGGATAGCTGTAAGGATTTCGTTGGAAACGGGAATATCTTCATATAAAACCTAGACACAAGCACTCTCCGAAACTACTCTGTGATATCTGCATTCAAATCACAGAGTTGAACATTCCCTTTCTTAGAGCAGGTTTGAAACACTCTTTTTGTGGAATCTGCAAGAGGATATTTGGAATGCTTTGAGGATTTCGTTGGAAGCGGGATTACATATAAAATGTACACAGCATCATTCTCAGAAGCTTCTTCGTGATGTTTGCTTTTAAGTCACAGGGTTGAACATTCCCTTTCATAGAGCAGGTTTGAAAGACTCTTTCTGTAGTATCTGGAAGTGGACATTTCGAGCGCTTTGAGGCCTACTGTGAAAAAGGAAATATCTTCCCATAAAAACTACACAGAAGCGTTCGCAGAAACTTGTGTGTGATGTGTGTCCTCAACTAACAGAGCTGAACATTTCGTTTGATGGAGCAGGTTGGAAACACGGTTTTTGTAGAATCTGCAAGTGGATATTTGGATAGCTTTGTGGATTTCGTTGGAAACGGGAATATCTTCATATAAAATGTAGACAGAAACATTCTCAGAAACCGCTTTGTGATGTCTGCGTTCTAGTCACAGTGTTGAACATTCCCTTTCATAGTGCAGCTTTGAAACACTCTTTTTGTTGTATCTGGATTTGGACATTTCGAGCGCTTTGATGCCTACCGTGAAAAAAGAAATATCTTCCCATAAAAACTAGACAGAAGAATTCTCTGAAACTTCTTTGTGGTGTATGTACTCAAGTAACAGAGGTGAAACTTTCTATTGATAGAGCAGTTTTGAAACACTCTTTTTGTGAAATCTGTATGTGGATATTTGGATTTCTTTAACGACATCGTTGGAAACAGGAATAACTTCCTATAAAATCTAGGCAGAAGCATTCTCAGAAACTTCTTTGTGATGTGTATCCTCAACTAAGAGAGTTCAACCTGTCTTTTGATGCAGCAGTTTGGAAACACTCTTTTTGTAGAATCTGTAAGTGGATATATGGATAGCTCTAAGGATTTCGTTGGAAACGGGAATATCTGCATATAAAATCTAAACAGAAGAATTCTCAGAAACTTCTTCGTGATGTGTGTCCTCAGATGACACAATTCAACATTTCTTTTGATACAGCAGTTTGGAAACACTTTTTTTGTAGAATCTGCAAGTGGATATTTGGATAGCTGTAAGGATTTCGTTGGAAACGGGAATATCTTCATGTAAAACCTAGACAAAAGCACTCTCAGAAACTAGTCTGTGAAATCTGCATTCAAATCACAGAGTTGAACATTCCCTTTCTTAGAGCAGGTTTGAAACACTCTTTTTGTGGAATCTGCAAGAGGATATTTGGATAGCTTTGAGGATTTCGTTGGAAACGGGATTACATCATCTAAAAAGTACACAGCAGCATTCTCAGAAGCTTCTTCGTGATGTTTGCTTTTAAGTCACAGAGTTGAACATTCCCTTTCAATAGAGCAGGTTTGAAAGACTCTTTCTGTAGTATCTGGAAGTGGACATTTCGAGCGCTTTGAGGCCTACTGTGAAAAAGGAAATATCTTCCCATAAAAACTACACAGAAGCGTTCGCAGAAACTTGTGTGTGATGTGTGTCCTCAACTAACAGAGCTGAACATTTCGTTTGATGGAGCAGGTTGGAAACACGGTTTTTGTAGAATCTGCAAGTGGATATTTGGATAGCTTTGTGGATTTCGTTGGAAACGGGAATATCTTCATATAAAATGTAGACAGAAACATTCTCAGAAACCGCTTTGTGATGTCTGCGTTCTAGTCACAGTGTTGAACATTCCCTTTCATAGTGCAGCTTTGAAACACTCTTTTTGTTGTATCTGGATTTGGACATTTGGAGCGCTTTGATGCCTACCGTGAAAAAAGAAATATCTTCCCATAAAAACTAGACAGAAGAATTCTCTGAAACTTCTTTGTGGTGTATGTACTCAAGTAACAGAGGTGAAACTTTCTATTGATAGAGCAGTTTTGAAACACTCTTTTTGTGAAATCTGTATGTGGATATTTGGATTTCTTTAACGACATCGTTGGAAACAGGAATAACTTCCTATAAAATCTAGGCAGAAGCATTCTCAGAAACTTCTTTGTGATGTGTATCCTCAACTAAGAGAGTTCAACCTGTCTTTTGATGCAGCAGTTTGGAAACACTCTTTTTGTAGAATCTGTAAGTGGATATATGGATAGCTCTAAGGATTTCGTTGGAAACGGGAATATCTGCATATAAAATCTAAACAGAAGAATTCTCAGAAACTTCTTCGTGATGTGTGTCCTCAGATGACACAATTCAACATTTCTTTTGATACAGCAGTTTGGAAACACTTTTTTTGTAGAATCTGCAAGTGGATATTTGGATAGCTGTAAGGATTTCGTTGGAAACGGGAATATCTTCATGTAAAACCTAGACAAAAGCACTCTCAGAAACTAGTCTGTGAAATCTGCATTCAAATCACAGAGTTGAACATTCCCTTTCTTAGAGCAGGTTTGAAACACTCTTTTTGTGGAATCTGCAAGAGGATATTTGGATAGCTTTGAGGATTTCGTTGGAAACGGGATTACATCATCTAAAAAGTACACAGCAGCATTCTCAGAAGCTTCTTCGTGATGTTTGCTTTTAAGTCACAGAGTTGAACATTCCCTTTCAATAGAGCAGGTTTGAAACACTCTTTCTGTAGTATCTGGAAGTGGACATTTCGTGGGCTTTGAGGCCTATTGTGATAAAGGAAATATCTTCCCATAAAAAGTAGACAGAAGCGTTCGCAGAAACTTGTGTGTGATGTGTGTCCTCAACTAACAGAGCTGAACATTTCGTTTGATGGAGCAGTTTGGAAAAACGCTTTTTGTAGAATCTGCAAGTGGATATTTGGATAGCTTTGTGGATTTCGTTGGAAACGGGAATAACTTCATATAAAATGTAGACAGGAACATTCTCAGAAACTGCTTTGTGATGTCTGCATTCAAGTCACAGAGTTGAACATTCCCTTTCATAGTGCAGCTTTGAAACACTTTTTGTTGTATCTGGATTTGGACAGTTGGAGCGCTTTGATGCCTACCGTGAAAAAAGAAATATCTTCTCATAAAAACTAGACAGAAGAATTCTCTGAAACTTCTTTGTGGTGTATGTACTCAAGTAACACAGGTGAACCTTGCTATTGATAGAGCAGTTTTGAAACACTCTTTTTGTGGAATCTGTATGTGGATATTTGGATTTCTTTAACGATATCTTTGGAAACAGGAATATCTTCCTATAAAATCTAGGCAGAAGCATTCTCAGAAACTTCTTTGTGATGTGTGTCCTCAACTAAGAGAGTTCAACCTGTCTTTTGATGCAGCAGTTTGGAAACACTCTTTTTGTAGAATCTGTACGTGGATATATGGATAGCTCTATGGATTTCGTTGGAAACGGGAATATCTTCATATACAATCTAGACAGAAGCATTCTCAGAAACTTCTTCGTGATGTGTGTCCTCAGATGACACAATTCAACATTTCTTTTGATACAGCAGTTTGGAAACACTTTTTTTTGTAGAATCTGCAAGTGGATATTTGGATAGCTGTAAGGATTTCGTTGGAAACGGGAATATCTTCATGTAAAACCTAGACACAAGCACTCTCAGAAACTACTCTGTGATATCTGCATTCAAATCACAGAGTTGAACATTCCCTTTCTTAGAGCAGGTTTGAAACACTCTTTTTGTGGAATCTGCAAGAGGATATTTGGAATGCTTTGAGGATTTCGTTGGAAGCGGGATTACATATAAAATGTACACAGCATCATTCTCAGGAGCTTCTTCGTGATGTTTGCTTTTAAGTCACAGGGTTGAACATTCCCTTTCATAGAGCAGGTTTGAAACACTCTTTCTGTAGTATCTGGAAGTGGACATTTCGAGCGCTTTGAGGCCTACTGTGAAAAAGGAAATATCTTCCCATAAAAACTACACAGAAGCGTTCGCAGAAACTTGTGTGTTATGTGTGTCCTCAACTAACAGAGCTGAACATTTCGTTTGATGGAGCAGGTTGGAAACACGGTTTTTGTAGAATCTGCAAGTGGATATTTGGATAGCTTTGTGGATTTCGTTGGAAACGGGAATATCTTCATATAAAATGTAGACAGAAACATTCTCAGAAACCGCTTTGTGATGTCTGCGTTCTAGTCACAGTGTTGAACATTCCCTTTCATAGTGCAGCTTTGAAACACTCTTTTTGTTGTATCTGGATTTGGACATTTGGAGCGCTTTGATGCCTACCGTGAAAAAAGAAATATCTTCCCATAAAAACTAGACAGAAGAATTCTCTGAAACTTCTTTGTGGTGTATGTACTCAAGTAACAGAGGTGAAACTTTCTATTGATAGAGCAGTTTTGAAACACTCTTTTTGTGAAATCTGTATGTGGATATTTGGATTTCTTTAACGACATCGTTGGAAACAGGAATAACTTCCTATAAAATCTAGGCAGAAGCATTCTCAGAAACTTCTTTGTGATGTGTATCCTCAACTAAGAGAGTTCAACCTGTCTTTTGATGCAGCAGTTTGGAAACACTCTTTTTGTAGAATCTGTAAGTGGATATATGGATAGCTCTAAGGATTTCGTTGGAAACGGGAATATCTGCATATAAAATCTAAACAGAAGAATTCTCAGAAACTTCTTCGTGATGTGTGTCCTCAGATGACACAATTCAACATTTCTTTTGATACAGCAGTTTGGAAACACTTTTTTTGTAGAATCTGCAAGTGGATATTTGGATAGCTGTAAGGATTTCGTTGGAAACGGGAATATCTTCATGTAAAACCTAGACAAAAGCACTCTCAGAAACTAGTCTGTGAAATCTGCATTCAAATCACAGAGTTGAACATTCCCTTTCTTAGAGCAGGTTTGAAACACTCTTTTTGAGGAATCTGCAAGAGGATATTTGGATAGCTTTGAGGATTTCGTTGGAAACGGGATTACATCATCTAAAAAGTACACAGCAGCATTCTCAGAAGCTTCTTCGTGATGTTTGCTTTTAAGTCACAGAGTTGAACATTCCCTTTCAATAGAGCAGGTTTGAAACACTCTTTCTGTAGTATCTGGAAGTGGACATTTCGTGGGCTTTGAGGCCTATTGTGATAAAGGAAATATCTTCCCATAAAAAGTAGACAGAAGCGTTCGCAGAAACTTGTGTGTGATGTGTGTCCTCAACTAACAGAGCTGAACATTTCGTTTGATGGAGCAGTTTGGAAACACGCTTTTTGTAGAATCTGCAAGTGGATATTTGGATAGCTTTGTGGATTTCGTTGGAAACGGGAATATCTTCATATAAAATGTAGACAGAAAGATTCTCAGAAACAGCTTTGTGATGTGTGCATTCAAGTCACAGAGTTGTACATTCCCTTTCATACAGCAGCTTTGAAACACTCTTTTTGTTGTATCTGGATTTGGACATTTGGAGCGCTTTGATGCCTACCGTGAAAAAAGAAATATCTTCCCATAAAAACTAGACAGAAGAATTCTCTGAAACTTCTTTGTGGTGTGTGTACTCAAGTAACAGAGGTGAACCTTTCTATTGATAGAGCAGTTTTGAAAAACTCTTTTTGTGGAATCTGTATGTGGATATTTGGATTGCTTTAACGATATCGTTGGAAACAGGAATATCTTCCTATAAAATCTAGGCAGAAGCATTCTCAGAAACTTCTTCGTGATGTGTGTCCTCAGATGACACAATTCAACATTTCTTTTGATACAGCAGTGTGGAAACACTTTTTTTGTAGAATCTGCAAGTGGATATTTGGATAGCTGTAAGGATTTCGTTGGAAACGGAATATCTTCATATAAAACCTAGACACAAGCACTCTCAGAAACTACTCTGTGATATCTGCATTCAAATCACAGAGTTGAACATTCCCTTTCTTAGAGCAGGTTTGAAACACTCTTTTTGTGGAATCTGCAAGAGGATATTTGGAAAGCTTTGAGGATTTCGTTGGAAGCAGGATTACATAGAAAATGTACACAGCATCATTCTCAGAAGCTTCTTCGTGATGTTTGCTTTTAAGTCACAGGGTTGAACATTCCCTTTCATAGAGCAGGTTTGAAACACTCTTTCTGTAGTATCTGGAAGTGGACATTTCGAGCGCTTTGAGGCCTATTGTGAAAAAGGAAATATCTTCCCATGATAACTAGACGGAAGCGTTCGCAGAAACATGTGTGTGATGTGTGTCCTCAACTAACAGAGCTGAACATTTCGTTTGATGGAGCAGTTTGGAAACACGCTTTTTGTAGAATCTGCAAGTGGATATTTGGATAGCTTTGTGGATTTCGTTGGAAACGGGAATAACTTCATATAAAATGTAGACAGAAACATTCTCAGAAACTGCTTTGTGATGTCTGCATTCAAGTCACAGAGTTGAACATTCCCTTTCATAGTGCAGCTTTGAAACACTTTTTGTTGTATCTGGATTTGGACAGTTGGAGCGCTTTGATGCCTACCGTGAAAAAAGAAATATCTTCTCATAAAAACTAGACAGAAGAATTCTCTGAAACTTCTTTGTGGTGTATGTACTCAAGTAACAGAGGTGAACCTTGCTATTGATAGAGCAGTTTTGAAACACTCTTTTTGTGGAATCTGTATGTGGATATTTGGATTGCTTTAACGATATCTTTGGAAACAGGAATATCTTCCTATAAAATCTAGGCAGAAGCATTCTCAGAAACTTCTTTGTGATGTGTGTCCTCAACTAAGAGAGTTCAACCTGTCTTTTGATGCAGCAGTTTGGAAACACTCTTTTTGTAGAATCTGTACGTGGACATATGGATAGCTCTATGGATTTCGTTGGAAACGGGAATATCTTCATATAAAATCTAGACAGAAGAATTCTCAGAAACTTCTCCGTGATGTGTGTCCTCAGATGACACAATTCAACATTTCTTTTGATACAGCAGTTTGGAAACACTTTTTTTGTAGAATCTGCAAGTGGATATTTGGATAGCTGTAAGGATTTCGTTGGAAACGGGAATATCTTCATGTAAAACCTAGACAAAAGCACTCTCAGAAACTACTCTGTGATATCTGCATTCAAATCACAGAGTTGAACATTCCCTTTCTTAGAGCAGGTTTGAAACACTCTTTTTGTGGAATCTGCAAGAGGATATTTGGAAAGCTTTGAGGATTTCGTTGGAAGCGGGATTACATATAAAATGTACACAGCATCATTCTCAGGAGCTTCTTCGTGATGTTTGCTTTTAAGTCACAGGGTTGAACATTCCCTTTCATAGAGCAGGTTTGAAACACTCTTTCTGTAGTATCTGGAAGTGGACATTTCGAGCGCTTTGAGGCCTACTGTGAAAAAGGAAATATCTTCCCATAAAAAGTAGACAGAAGCGTTCGCAGAAACTTGTGTGTGATGTGTGTCCTCAACTAACAGAGCTGAACATTTCGTTTGATGGAGCAGGTTGGAAACACGGTTTTTGTAGAATCTGCAAGTGGATATTTGGATAGCTTTGTGGATTTCGTTGGAAACGGGAATATCTTCATATAAAATGTAGACAGAAACATTCTCAGAAACCGCTTTGTGATGTCTGCGTTCTAGTCACAGTGTTGAACATTCCCTTTCATAGTGCAGCTTTGAAACACTCTTTTTGTTGTATCTGGATTTGGACATTTGGAGCGCTTTGATGCCTACCGTGAAAAAAGAAATATCTTCCCATAAAAACTAGACAGAAGAATTCTCTGAAACTTCTTTGTGGTGTATGTACTCAAGTAACAGAGGTGAAACTTTCTATTGATAGAGCAGTTTTGAAACACTCTTTTTGTGAAATCTGTATGTGGATATTTGGATTTCTTTAACGACATCGTTGGAAACAGGAATAACTTCCTATAAAATCTAGGCAGAAGCATTCTCAGAAACTTCTTTGTGATGTGTATCCTCAACTAAGAGAGTTCAACCTGTCTTTTGATGCAGCAGTTTGGAAACACTCTTTTTGTAGAATCTGTAAGTGGATATATGGATAGCTCTAAGGATTTCGTTGGAAACGGGAATATCTGCATATAAAATCTAAACAGAAGAATTCTCAGAAACTTCTTCGTGATGTGTGTCCTCAGATGACACAATTCAACATTTCTTTTGATACAGCAGTTTGGAAACACTTTTTTTGTAGCATCTGCAAGTGGATATTTGGATAGCTGTAAGGATTTCGTTGGAAACGGGAATATCTTCATGTAAAACCTAGACAAAAGCACTCTCAGAAACTAGTCTGTGAAATCTGCATTCAAATCACAGAGTTGAACATTCCCTTTCTTAGAGCAGGTTTGAAACACTCTTTTTGTGGAATCTGCAAGAGGATATTTGGATAGCTTTGAGGATTTCGTTGGAAACGGGATTACATCATCTAAAAAGTACACAGCAGCATTCTCAGAAGCTTCTTCGTGATGTTTGCTTTTAAGTCACAGAGTTGAACATTCCCTTTCAATAGAGCAGGTTTGAAACACTCTTTCTGTAGTATCTGGAAGTGGACATTTCGTGGGCTTTGAGGCCTATTGTGATAAAGGAAATATCTTCCCATAAAAAGTAGACAGAAGCGTTCGCAGAAACTTGTGTGTGATGTGTGTCCTCAACTAACAGAGCTGAACATTTCGTTTGATGGAGCAGTTTGGAAACACGCTTTTTGTAGAATCTGCAAGTGGATATTTGGATAGCTTTGTGGATTTCGTTGGAAACGGGAATATCTTCATATAAAATGTAGACAGAAAGATTCTCAGAAACAGCTTTGTGATGTGTGCATTCAAGTCACAGAGTTGAACATTCCCTTTCATACAGCAGCTTTGAAACACTCTTTTTGTTGTATCTGGATTTGGACATTTGGAGCGCTTTGATGCCTACCGTGAAAAAAGAAATATCTTCCCATAAAAACTAGACAGAAGAATTCTCTGAAACTTCTTTGTGGTGTGTGTACTCAAGTAACAGAGGTGAACCTTTCTATTGATAGAGCAGTTTTGAAAAACTCTTTTTGTGGAATCTGTATGTGGATATTTGGATTGCTTTAACGATATCGTTGGAAACAGGAATATCTTCCTATAAAATCTAGGCAGAAGCATTCTCAGAAACTTCTTCGTGATGTGTGTCCTCAGATGACACAATTCAACATTTCTTTTGATACAGCAGTTTGGAAACACTTTTTTTGTAGAATCTGCAAGTGGATATTTGGATAGCTGTAAGGATTTCGTTGGAAACGGAATATCTTCATATAAAACCTAGACACAAGCACTCTCAGAAACTACTCTGTGATATCTGCATTCAAATCACAGAGTTGAACATTCCCTTTCTTAGAGCAGGTTTGAAACACTCTTTTTGTGGAATCTGCAAGAGGATATTTGGAAAGCTTTGAGGATTTCGTTGGAAGCGGGATTACATATAAAATGTACACAGCATCATTCTCAGAAGCTTCTTCGTGATGTTTGCTTTTAAGTCACAGGGTTGAACATTCCCTTTCATAGAGCAGGTTTGAAACACTCTTTCTGTAGTATCTGGAAGTGGACATTTCGAGCGCTTTGAGGCCTATTGTGAAAAAGGAAATATCTTCCCATAATAACTAGATGGAAGCGTTCGCAGAAACATGTGTGTGATGTGTGTCCTCAACTAACAGAGCTGAACATTTCGTTTGATGGAGCAGTTTGGAAACACGCTTTTTGTAGAATCTGCAAGTGGATATTTGGATAGCTTTGTGTATTTCGTTGGAAAAGGGTATAACTTCATATAAAATGTAGACAGAAACATTCTCAGAAACTGCTTTGTGATGTCTGCATTCAAGTCACAGAGTTGAACATTCCCTTTCATAGTGCAGCTTTGAAACACTTTTTATTGTATCTGGATTTGGACAGTTGGAGCGCTTTGATGCCTACCGTGAAAAAAGAAATATCTTCTCATAAAAACTAGACAGAAGAATTCTCTGAAACTTCTTTGTGGTGTATGTACTCAAGTAACAGAGGTGAACCTTGCTATTGATAGAGCAGTTTTGAAACACTCTTTTTGTGGAATCTGTATGTGGATATTTGGATTGCTTTAACGATATCTTTGGAAACAGGAATATCTTCCTATAAAATCTAGGCAGAAGCATTCTCAGAAACTTCTTTGTGATGTGTGTCCTCAACTAAGAGAGTTCAACCTGTCTTTTGATGCAGCAGTTTGGAAACACTCTTTTTGTAGAATCTGTACGTGGATATATGGATAGCTCTATGGATTTCGTTGGAAACGGGAATATCTTCATATAAAATCTAGACAGAAGAATTCTCAGAAACTTCTCCGTGATGTGTGTCCTCAGATGACAGAATTCAACATTTCTTTTGATACAGCAGTTTGGAAACACTTTTTTTGTAGAATCTGCAAGTGGATATTTGGATAGCTGTAAGGATTTCGTTGGAAACGGGAATATCTTCATGTAAAACCTAGACACAAGCACTCTCAGAAACTACTCTGTGATATCTGCATTCAAATCACAGAGTTGAACATTCCCTTTCTTAGAGCAGGTTTGAAACACTCTTTTTGTGGAATCTGCAAGAGGATATTTGGAAAGCTTTGAGGATTTCGTTGGAAGCGGGATTACATATAAAATGTACACAGCATCATTCTCAGGAGCTTCTTCGTGATGTTTGCTTTTAAGTCACAGGGTTGAACATTCCCTTTCATAGAGCAGGTTTGAAACACTCTTTCTGTAGTATCTGGAAGTGGACATTTCGTGCGCTTTGAGGCCTACTGTGAAAAAGGAAATATCTTCCCATAAAAACTACACAGAAGCGTTCGCAGAAACTTGTGTGTGATGTGTGTCCTCAACTAACAGAGCTGAACATTTCGTTTGATGGAGCAGGTTGGAAACACGGTTTTTGTAGAATCTGCAAGTGGATATTTGGATAGCTTTGTGGATTTCGTTGGAAACGGGAATATCTTCATATAAAATGTAGACAGAAACATTCTCAGAAACCGCTTTGTGATGTCTGCGTTCTAGTCACAGTGTTGAACATTCCCTTTCATAGTGCAGCTTTGAAACACTCTTTTTGTTGTATCTGGATTTGGACATTTGGAGCGCTTTGATGCCTACCGTGAAAAAAGAAATATCTTCCCATAAAAACTAGACAGAAGAATTCTCTGAAACTTCTTTGTGGTGTATGTACTCAAGTAACAGAGGTGAAACTTTCTATTGATAGAGCAGTTTTGAAACACTCTTTTTGTGAAATCTGTATGTGGATATTTGGATTTCTTTAACGACATCGTTGGAAACAGGAATAACTTCCTATAAAATCTAGGCAGAAGCATTCTCAGAAACTTCTTTGTGATGTGTATCCTCAACTAAGAGAGTTCAACCTGTCTTTTGATGCAGCAGTTTGGAAACACTCTTTTTGTAGAATCTGTAAGTGGATATATGGATAGCTCTAAGGATTTCGTTGGAAACGGGAATATCTGCATATAAAATCTAAACAGAAGAATTCTCAGAAACTTCTTCGTGATGTGTGTCCTCAGATGACACAATTCAACATTTCTTTTGATACAGCAGTTTGGAAACACTTTTTTTGTAGAATCTGCAAGTGGATATTTGGATAGCTGTAAGGATTTCGTTGGAAACGGGAATATCTTCATGTAAAACCTAGACAAAAGCACTCTCAGAAACTAGTCTGTGAAATCTGCATTCAAATCACAGAGTTGAACATTCCCTTTCTTAGAGCAGGTTTGAAACACTCTTTTTGTGGAATCTGCAAGAGGATATTTGGATAGCTTTGAGGATTTCGTTGGAAACGGGATTACATCATCTAAAAAGTACACAGCAGCATTCTCAGAAGCTTCTTCGTGATGTTTGCTTTTAAGTCACAGAGTTGAACATTCCCTTTCAATAGAGCAGGTTTGAAACACTCTTTCTGTAGTATCTGGAAGTGGACATTTCGTGGGCTTTGAGGCCTATTGTGATAAAGGAAATATCTTCCCATAAAAAGTAGACAGAAGCGTTCGCAGAAACTTGTGTGTGATGTGTGTCCTCAACTAACAGAGCTGAACATTTCGTTTGATGGAGCAGTTTGGAAACACGCTTTTTGTAGAATCTGCAAGTGGATATTTGGATAGCTTTGTGGATTTCGTTGGAAACGGGAATATCTTCATATAAAATGTAGACAGAAAGATTCTCAGAAACAGCTTTGTGATGTGTGCATTCAAGTCACAGAGTTGAACATTCCCTTTCATACAGCAGCTTTGAAACACTCTTTTTGTTGTATCTGGATTTGGACATTTGGAGCGCTTTGATGCCTACCGTGAAAAAAGAAATATCTTCCCATAAAAACTAGACAGAAGAATTCTCTGAAACTTCTTTGTGGTGTGTGTACTCAAGTAACAGAGGTGAACCTTTCTATTGATAGAGCAGTTTTGAAAAACTCTTTTTGTGGAATCTGTATGTGGATATTTGGATTGCTTTAACGATATCGTTGGAAACAGGAATATCTTCCTATAAAATCTAGGCAGAAGCATTCTCAGAAACTTCTTCGTGATGTGTGTCCTCAGATGACACAATTCAACATTTCTTTTGATACAGCAGTTTGGAAACACTTTTTTTGTAGAATCTGCAAGTGGATATTTGGATAGCTGTAAGGATTTCGTTGGAAACGGAATATCTTCATATAAAACCTAGACACAAGCACTCTCAGAAACTACTCTGTGATATCTGCATTCAAATCACAGAGTTGAACATTCACTTTCTTAGAGCAGGTTTGAAACACTCTTTTTGTGGAATCTGCAAGAGGATATTTGGAAAGCTTTGAGGATTTCGTTGGAAGCAGGATTACATAGAAAATGTACACAGCATCATTCTCAGAAGCTTCTTCGTGATGTTTGCTTTTAAGTCACAGGGTTGAACATTCCCTTTCATAGAGCAGGTTTGAAACACTCTTTCTGTAGTATCTGGAAGTGGACATTTCGAGCGCTTTGAGGCCTATTGTGAAAAAGGAAATATCTTCCCATAATAACTAGACGGAAGCGTTCGCAGAAACATGTGTGTGATGTGTGTCCTCAACTAACAGAGCTGAACATTTCGTTTGATGGAGCAGTTTGGAAACACGCTTTTTGTAGAATCTGCAAGTGGATATTTGGATAGCTTTGTGGATTTCGTTGGAAACGGGAATAACTTCATATAAAATGTAGACAGAAACATTCTCAGAAACTGCTTTGTGATGTCTGCATTCAAGTCACAGAGTTGAACATTCCCTTTCATAGTGCAGCTTTGAAACACTTTTTGTTGTATCTGGATTTGGACAGTTGGAGCGCTTTGATGCCTACCGTGAAAAAAGAAATATCTTCTCATAAAAACTAGACAGAAGAATTCTCTGAAACTTCTTTGTGGTGTATGTACTCAAGTAACGAGGTGAAGATTTCTAGTGATAGAGCAGTTTTGAAACACCCTTTTTTAAGAATCTGTAAGTGGATATTTGGATTGCTTTAATGATATCGTTGGAAACAGGAATATCTTCCTATAAAATCTAGGCAGAAGCATTCTCAGAAACTCCTTTGTGAAGTGTGTCCTCAACTAAGAGAGTTCAACCTGTCTTTTGATGCAGCAGTTTGGAAACACTCTTTTTGTAGAATCTGTAAGTGGATATATGGATAGCTCTAACATTTCGTTGGAAACGGGAATATCTTCATATAAAATCTGGACAGAAGCATTCTCAGAAACTTCTTCGTGATGTGTGTCCTCAAATGACACAATTCAACATTTCTTTTGATACAGCAGTTTGGAAACACTTTTTTTTGTAGAATCTGCAAGTGGATATTTGGATAGCTGTAAGGATTTCGTTGGAAACGGGAATATCTTCATATAAAACCTAGACACAAGCACTCTCCGAAACTACTCTGTGATATCTGCATTCAAATCACAGAGTTGAACATTCCCTTTCTTAGAGCAGGTTTGAAACACTCTTTTTGTGGAATCTGCAAGAGGATATTTGGAATGCTTTGAGGATTTCGTTGGAAGCGGGATTACATATAAAATGTACACAGCATCATTCTCAGAAGCTTCTTCGTGATGTTTGCTTTTAAGTCACAGGGTTGAACATTCCCTTTCATAGAGCAGGTTTGAAACACTCTTTCTGTAGTATCTGGAAGTGGACATTTCGAGCGCTTTGAGGCCTACTGTGAAAAAGGAAATATCTTCCCATAAAAACTACACAGAAGCGTTCGCAGAAACTTGTGTGTGATGTGTGTCCTCAACTAACAGAGCTGAACATTTCGTTTGATGGAGCAGGTTGGAAACACGGTTTTTGTAGAATCTGCAAGTGGATATTTGGATAGCTTTGTGGATTTCGTTGGAAACGGGAATATCTTCATATAAAATGTAGACAGAAACATTCTCAGAAACCGCTTTGTGATGTCTGCATTCTAGTCACAGTGTTGAACATTCCCTTTCATAGTGCAGCTTTGAAACACTCTTTTTGTTGTATCTGGATTTGGACATTTGGAGCGCTTTGATGCCTACCGTGAAAAAAGAAATATCTTCCCATAAAAACTAGACAGAAGAATTCTCTGAAAATTCTTTGTGGTGTATGTACTCAAGTAACAGAGGTGAAACTTTCTATTGATAGAGCAGTTTTGAAACACTCTTTTTGTGAAATCTGTATGTGGATATTTGGATTTCTTTAACGACATCGTTGGAAACAGGAATAACTTCCTATAAAATCTAGGCAGAAGCATTCTCAGAAACTTCTTTGTGATGTGTATCCTCAACTAAGAGAGTTCAACCTGTCTTTTGATGCAGCAGTTTGGAAACACTCTTTTTGTAGAATCTGTAAGTGGATATATGGATAGCTCTAAGGATTTCGTTGGAAACGGGAATATCTGCATATAAAATCTAAACAGAAGAATTCTCAGAAACTTCTTCGTGATGTGTGTCCTCAGATGACACAATTCAACATTTCTTTTGATACAGCAGTTTGGAAACACTTTTTTTGTAGCATCTGCAAGTGGATATTTGGATAGCTGTAAGGATTTCGTTGGAAACGGGAATATCTTCATGTAAAACCTAGACAAAAGCACTCTCAGAAACTAGTCTGTGAAATCTGCATTCAAATCACAGAGTTGAACATTCCCTTTCTTAGAGCAGGTTTGAAACACTCTTTTTGTGGAATCTGCAAGAGGATATTTGGATAGCTTTGAGGATTTCGTTGGAAACGGGATTACATCATCTAAAAAGTACACAGCAGCATTCTCAGAAGCTTCTTCGTGATGTTTGCTTTTAAGTCACAGAGTTGAACATTCCCTTTCAATAGAGCAGGTTTGAAACACTCTTTCTGTAGTATCTGGAAGTGGACATTTCGTGGGCTTTGAGGCCTATTGTGATAAAGGAAATATCTTCCCATAAAAAGTAGACAGAAGCGTTCGCAGAAACTTGTGTGTGATGTGTGTCCTCAACTAACAGAGCTGAACATTTCGTTTGATGGAGCAGTTTGGAAACACGCTTTTTGTAGAATCTGCAAGTGGATATTTGGATAGCTTTGTGGATTTCGTTGGAAACGGGAATATCTTCATATAAAATGTAGACAGAAAGATTCTCAGAAACAGCTTTGTGATGTGTGCATTCAAGTCACAGAGTTGAACATTCCCTTTCATACAGCAGCTTTGAAACACTCTTTTTGTTGTATCTGGATTTGGACATTTGGAGCGCTTTGATGCCTACCGTGAAAAAAGAAATATCTTACCATAAAAACTAGACAGAAGAATTCTCTGAAACTTCTTTGTGGTGTGTGTACTCAAGTAACAGAGGTGAACCTTTCTATTGATAGAGCAGTTTTGAAAAACTCTTTTTGTGGAATCTGTATGTGGATATTTGGATTGCTTTAACGATATCGTTGGAAACAGGAATATCTTCCTATAAAATCTAGGCAGAAGCATTCTCAGAAACTTCTTCGTGATGTGTGTCCTCAGATGACACAATTCAACATTTCTTTTGATACAGCAGTTTGGAAACACTTTTTTTGTAGAATCTGCAAGTGGATATTTGGATAGCTGTAAGGATTTCGTTGGAAACGGAATATCTTCATATAAAACCTAGACACAAGCACTCTCAGAAACTACTCTGTGATACACAAGCACTCTCAGAAACTACTCTGTGATATCTGCATTCAAATCACAGAGTTGAACATTCCCTTTCTTAGAGCAGGTTTGAAACACTCTTTTTGTGGAATCTGCAAGAGGATATTTGGAAAGCTTTGAGGATTTCGTTGGAAGCGGGATTACATATAAAATGTACACAGCATCATTCTCAGAAGCTTCTTCGTGATGTTTGCTTTTAAGTCACAGGGTTGAACATTCCCTTTCATAGAGCAGGTTTGAAACACTCTTTCTGTAGTATCTGGAAGTGGACATTTCGAGCGCTTTGAGGCCTATTGTGAAAAAGGAAATATCTTCCCACAAAAACTAGACAGAAGCGTTCGCAGAAACATGTGTGTGATGTGTGTCCTCAACTAACAGAGCTGAACATTTCGTTTGATGGAGCAGTTTGGAAACACGCTTTTTGTAGAATCTGCAAGTGGATATTTGGATAGCTTTGTGGATTTCGTTGGAAACGGGAATAACTTCATATAAAATGTAGACAGAAACATTCTCAGAAACTGCTTTGTGATGTCTGCATTCAAGTCACAGAGTTGAACATTCCCTTTCATAGTGCAGCTTTGAAACACTTTTTGTTGTATCTGGATTTGGACAGTTGGAGCGCTTTGATGCCTACCGTGAAAAAAGAAATATCTTCTCATAAAAACTAGACAGAAGAATTCTCTGAAACTTCTTTGTGGTGTATGTACTCAAGTAACAGAGGTGAACCTTGCTATTGATAGAGCAGTTTTGAAACACTCTTTTTGTGGAATCTGTATGTGGATATTTGGATTGCTTTAACGATATCTTTGGAAACAGGAATATCTTCCTATAAAATCTAGGCAGAAGCATTCTCAGAAACTTCTTTGTGATGTGTGTCCTCAACTAAGAGAGTTCAACCTGTCTTTTGATGCAGCAGTTTGGAAACACTCTTTTTGTAGAATCTGTAAGTGGATATATGGATAGCTCTATGGATTTCGTTGGAAACGGGAATATCTTCATATAAAATCTAGACAGAAGAATTCTCAGAAACTTCTTCGTGATGTGTGTCCTCAGATGACACAATTCAACATTTCTTTTGATACAGCAGTTTGGAAACACTTTTTTTGTAGAATCTGCAAGTGGATATTTGGATAGCTGTAAGGATTTCGTTGGAAACGGGAATATCTTCATGTAAAACCTAGACAAAAGCACTCTCAGAAACTACTCTGTGATATCTGCATTCAAATCACAGAGTTGAACATTCCCTTTCTTAGAGCAGGTTTGAAACACTCTTTTTGTGGAATCTGCAAGAGGATATTTGGATAGCTTTGAGGATTTCGTTGGAAGCGGGATTACATATAAAATGTACACAGCATCATTCTCAGAAACTTCTTTGTGATGTTTGCTATTAAGTCACAGGGTTGAACATTCCCTTTCATAGAGCAGATTTGAAACACTCTTTCTGTAGTATCTGGAAGTGGACATTTCGAGCGCTTTGAGGCCTACTGTGAAAAAGGAAATATCTTCCCATAAAAACTACACAGAAGCGTTCGCAGAAACTTGTGTGTGATGTGTGTCCTCAACTAACAGAGCTGAACATTTCGTTTGATGGAGCAGGTTGGAAACACGGTTTTTGTAGAATCTGCAAGTGGATATTTGGATAGCTTTGTTGATTTCGTTGGAAACGGGAATATCTTCATATAAAATGTAGACAGAAACATTCTCAGAAACTGCTTTGTGATGTCTGCATTCTAGTCACAGTGTTGAACATTCCCTTTCATAGTGCAGCTTTGAAACACTCTTTTTGTTGTATCTGGATTTGGACATTTGGAGCGCTTTGATGCCTACCGTGAAAAAAGAAATATCTTCCCATAAAAACTAGACAGAAGAATTCTCTGAAACTTCTTTGTGGTGTATGTACTCAAGTAACAGAGGTGAAACTTTCTATTGATAGAGCAGTTTTGAAACACTCTTTTTGTGGAATCTGTATGTGGATATTTGGATTTCTTTAACGACATCGTTGGAAACAGGAATAACTTCCTATAAAATCTAGGCAGAAGCATTCTCAGAAACTTCTTTGTGATGTGTGTCCTCAACTAAGAGAGTTCAACCTGTCTTTTGATGCAGCAGTTTGGAAACACTCTTTTTGTAGAATCTGTAAGTGGATATATGGATAGCTCTAAGGATTTCGTTGGAAACGGGAATATCTGCATATAAAATCTAGACAGAAGAATTCTCAGAAACTTCTTCGTGATGTGTGTCCTCAGATGACACAATTCAACATTTCTTTTGATACAGCAGTTTCGAAACACTTTTTTTGTAGAATCTGCAAGTGGATATTTGGATAGCTGTAAGGATTTCGTTGGAAACGGGAATATCTTCATGTAAAACCTAGACAAAAGCACTCTCAGAAACTAGTCTGTGAAATCTGCATTCAAATCACAGAGTTGAACATTCCCTTTCTTAGAGCAGGTTTGAAACACTCTTTTTGTGGAATCTGCAAGAGGATATTTGGATAGCTTTGAGGATTTCGTTGGAAACGGGATTACATCATCTAAAAAGTACACAGCAGCATTCTCAGAAGCTTCTTCGTGATGTTTGCTTTTAAGTCACAGAGTTGAACATTCCCTTTCAATAGAGCAGGTTTGAAACACTCTTTCTGTAGTATCTGGAAGTGGACATTTCGTGCGCTTTGAGGCCTATTGTGATAAAGGAAATATCTTCCCATAAAAAGTAGACAGAAGCGTTCGCAGAAACATGTGTGTGATGTGTGTCCTCAACTAACAGAGCTGAACATTTCGTTTGATGGAGCAGTTTGGAAACACGCTTTTTGTAGAATCTGCAAGTGGATATTTGGATAGCTTTGTGGATTTCGTTGGAAACGGGAATATCTTCATATAAAATGTAGACAGAAAGATTCTCAGAAACAGCTTTGTGATGTGTGCATTCAAGTCACAGAGTTGAACATTCCCTTTCATACAGCAGCTTTGAAACACTCTTTTTGTTGTATCTGGATTAGGACATTTGGAGCGCTTTGATGCCTACCGTGAAAAAAGGAATATCTTCCCATAAAAACTAGACAGAAGAATTCTCTGAAACTTCTTTGTGGTGTATGTACTCAAGTAACGAGGTGAAGATTTCTAGTGATAGAGCAGTTTTGAAACACCCTTTTTTTAGAATCTGTAAGTGGATATTTGGATTGCTTTAATGATATCGTTGGAAACAGGAATATCTTCCTATAAAATCTAGGCAGAAGCATTCTCAGAAACTCCTTTGTGAAGTGTGTCCTCAACTAAGAGAGTTCAACCTGTCTTTTGATGCAGCAGTTTGGAAACACTCTTTTTGTAGAATCTGTAAGTGGATATATGGATAGCTCTAACATTTCGTTGGAAACGGGAATATCTTCATATAAAATCTAGACAGAAGCATTCTCAGAAACTTCTTCGTGATGTGTGTCCTCAAATGACACAATTCAACATTTCTTTTGATACAGCAGTTTGGAAACACTTTTTTTTGTAGAATCTGCAAGTGGATATTTGGATAGCTGTAAGGATTTCGTTGGAAACGGGAATATCTTCATATAAAACCTAGACACAAGCACTCTCCGAAACTACTCTGTGATATCTGCATTCAAATCACAGAGTTGAACATTCCCTTTCTTAGAGCAGGTTTGAAACACTCTTTTTGTGGAATCTGCAAGAGGATATTTGGAATGCTTTGAGGATTTCGTTGGAAGCGGGATTACATATAAAATGTACACAGCATCATTCTCAGAAGCTTCTTCGTGATGTTTGCTTTTAAGTCACAGGGTTGAACATTCCCTTTCATAGAGCATGTTTGAAAGACTCTTTCTGTAGTATCTGGAAGTGGACATTTCGAGCGCTTTGAGGCCTACTGTGAAAAAGGAAATATCTTCCCATAAAAACTACACAGAAGCGTTCGCAGAAACTTGTGTGTGATGTGTGTCCTCAACTAACAGAGCTGAACATTTCGTTTGATGGAGCAGGTTGGAAACACGGTTTTTGTAGAATCTGCAAGTGGATATTTGGATAGCTTTGTGGATTTCGTTGGAAACGGGAATAACTTCATATAAAATGTAGACAGAAACATTCTCAGAAACTGCTTTGTGATGTCTGCATTCAAGTCACAGAGTTGAACATTCCCTTTCATAGTGCAGCTTTGAAACACTTTTTGTTGTATCTGGATTTGGACAGTTGGAGCGCTTTGATGCCTACCGTGAAAAAAGAAATATCTTCTCATAAAAACTAGACAGAAGAATTCTCTGAAACTTCTTTGTGGTGTATGTACTCAAGTAACAGAGGTGAACCTTGCTATTGATAGAGCAGTTTTGAAACACTCTTTTTGTGGAATCTGTATGTGGATATTTGGATTGCTTTAACGATATCTTTGGAAACAGGAATAACTTCCTATGAAATCTAGGCAGAAGCATTCTCAGAAACTTCTTTGTGATGTGTGTCCTCAACTAAGAGAGTTCAACCTGTCTTTTGATGCAGCAGTTTGGAAACACTCTTTTTGTAGAATCTGTACGTGGATATATGGATAGCTCTATGGATTTCGTTGGAAACGGGAATATCTTCATATAAAATCTAGACAGAAGCATTCTCAGAAACTTCTTCGTGATGTGTGTCCTCAGATGACACAATTCAACATTTCTTTTGATACAGCAGTTTGGAAACACTTTTTTTGTAGAATCTGCAAGTGGATATTTGGATAGCTGTAAGGATTTCGTTGGAAACGGGAATATCTTCATGTAAAACCTAGACAAAAGCACTCTGAGAAACTACTCTGTGATATCTGCATTCAAATCACAGAGTTGAACATTCCCTTTCTTAGAGCAGGTTTGAAACACTCTTTTTGTGGAATCTGCAAGAGGATATTTGGATAGATTTGAGGATTTCGTTGGAAGCGGGATTGCATATAAAATGTACACAGCATCATTCTCAGAAGCTTCTTCGTGATGTTTGCTTTTAAGTCACAGGGTTGAACATTCCCTTTCATAGAGCAGGTTTGAAAGACTCTTTCTGTAGTATCTGGAAGTGGACAATTCGAGCGCTTTGAGGCCTACTGTGAAAAAGGAAATATCTTCCCATAAAAACTACACAGAAGCATTCGCAGAAACTTGTGTGTGATGTGTGTCCTCAACTAACAGAGCTGAACATTTATTTCGTTTGATGGAGCAGGTTGGAAACACGGTTTTTGTAGAATCTGCAAGTGGATATTTGGATAGCTTTGTGGATTTCGTTGGAAACGGGAATATCTTCATATAAAATGTAGACAGAAACATTCTCAGAAACTGCTTTGTGATGTCTGCATTCTAGTCACAGTGTTGAACATTCCCTTTCATAGTGCAGCTTTGAAACACTCTTTTTGTTGTATCTGGATTTGGACATTTGGAGCGCTTTGATGCCTACCGTGAAAAAAGAAATATCTTCCCATAAAAACTAGACAGAAGAATTCTCTGAAACTTCTTTGGGGTGTATGTACTCAAGTAACAGAGGTGAAACTTTCTATTGATAGAGCAGTTTTGAAACACTCTTTTTGTGAAATCTGTATGTGGATATTTGGATTTCTTTAACGACATCGTTGGAAACAGGAATAACTTCCTATAAAATCTAGGCAGAAGCATTCTCAGAAACTTCTTTGTGATGTGTATCCTCAACTAAGAGAGTTCAACCTGTCTTTTGATGCAGCAGTTTGGAAACACTCTTTTTGTAGAATCTGTAAGTGGATATATGGATAGCTCTAAGGATTTCGTTGGAAACGGGAATATCTGCATATAAAATCTAGACAGAAGAATTCTCAGAAACTTCTTCGTGATGTGTGTCCTCAGATGACACAATTCAACATTTCTTTGATACAGCAGTTTGGAAACACTTTTTTTGTAGCATCTGCAAGTGGATTTTTGGATAGCTGTAAGGATTTCGTTGGAAACGGGAATATCTTCATGTAAAACCTAGACAAAAGCACTCTCAGAAACTAGTCTGTGAAATCTGCATTCAAATCACAGAGTTGAACATTCCCTTTCTTAGAGCAGGTTTGAAACACTCTTTTTGTGGAATCTGCAAGAGGATATTTGGATAGCTTTGAGGATTTCGTTGGAAACGGGATTACATCATCTAAAAAGTACACAGCAGCATTCTCAGAAGCTTCTTCGTGATGTTTGCTTTTAAGTCACAGAGTTGAACATTCCCTTTCAATAGAGCAGGTTTGAAACACTCTTTCTGTAGTATCTGGAAGTGGACATTTCGTGCGCTTTGAGGCATATTGTGATAAAGGAAATATCTTCCCATAAAAAGTAGACAGAAGCGTTCGCAGAAACTTGTGTGTGATGTGTGCCCTCAACTAACAGAGCTGAACATTTCGTTTGATGGAGCAGTTTGGAAACACGCTTTTTGTAGAATCTGCAAGTGGATATTTGGATAGCTTTGTGGATTTCGTTGGAAACGGGAATATCTTCATATAAAATGTAGACAGAAAGATTCTCAGAAACAGCATTGTGATGTGTGCATTCAAGTCACAGAGTTGAACATTCCCTTTCATACAGCAGCTTTGAAACACTCTTTTTGTTGTATCTGGATTTGGACATTTGGAGCGCTTTGATGCCTACCGTGAAAAAAGAAATATCTTCCCATAAAAACTAGACAGAAGAATTCTCTGAAACTTCTTTGTGGTGTGTGTACTCAAGTAACAGAGGTGAACCTTTCTATTGATAGAGCAGTTTTGAAAAACTCTTTTTGTGGAATCTGTATGTGGATATTTGGATTGCTTTAACGATATCGTTGGAAACAGGAATATCTTCCTATAAAATCTAGGCAGAAGCATTCTCAGAAACTTCTTCGTGATGTGTGTCCTCAGATGACACAATTCAACATTTCTTTTGATACAGCAGTTTGGAAACACTTTTTTTGTAGAATCTGCAAGTGGATATTTGGATAGCTGTAAGGATTTCGTTGGAAACGGAAAATCTTCATATAAAACCTAGACACAAGCACTCTCAGAAACTACTCTGTGATACACAAGCACTCTCAGAAACTACTCTGTCATATCTGCATTCAAATCACAGAGTTGAACATTCCCTTTCTTAGAGCAGGTTTGAAACACTCTTTTTGTGGAATCTGCAAGAGGATATTTGGATAGCTTTGAGGATTTCGTTGGAAGCGGGATTACATATAAAATGTACACAGCATCATTCTCAGAAACTTCTTGGTGATGTTTGCTATTAAGTCACAGGGTTGAACATTCCCTTTCATAGAGCAGGTTTGAAACACTCTTTCTGTAGTATCTGGAAGTGGACATTTCGAGCGCTTTGAGGCCTACTGTGAAAAAGGAAATATCTTCCCATAAAAAGTAGACAGAAGCGTTCGCAGAAACTTGTGTGTGATGTGTGTCCTCAACTAACAGAGCTGAACATTTCGTTTGATGGAGCAGGTTGGAAACACGGTTTTTGTAGAATCTGCAAGTGGATATTTGGATAGCTTTGTGGATTTCGTTGGAAACGGGAATATCTTCATATAAAATGTAGACAGAAACATTCTCAGAAACTGCTTTGTGATGTCTGCATTCTAGTCACAGTGTTGAACATTCCCTTTCATAGTGCAGCTTTGAAACACTCTTTTTGTTGTATCTGGATTTGGACATTTGGAGCGCTTTGATGCCTACCGTGAAAAAAGAAATATCTTCCCATAAAAACTAGACAGAAGAATTCTCTGAAACTTCTTTGTGGTGTATGTACTCAAGTAACAGAGGTGAAACTTTCTATTGATAGAGCAGTTTTGAAACACTCTTTTTGTGGAATCTGTATGTGGATATTTGGATTTCTTTAACGACATCGTTGGAAACAGGAATAACTTCCTATAAAATCTAGGCAGAAGCATTCTCAGAAACTTCTTTGTGATGTGTGTCCTCAACTAAGAGAGTTCAACCTGTCTTTTGATGCAGCAGTTTGGAAACACTCTTTTTGTAGAATCTGTAAGTGGATATATGGATAGCTCTAAGGATTTCGTTGGAAACGGGAATATCTGCATATAAAATCTAGACAGAAGCATTCTCAGAAACTTCTTCGTGATGTGTGTCCTCAAATGACACAATTCAACATTTCTTTTGATACAGCAGTTTGGAAACACTTTTTTTTGTAGAATCTGCAAGTGGATATTTGGATAGCTGTAAGGATTTCGTTGGAAACGGGAATATCTTCATATAAAACCTAGACACAAGCACTCTCCGAAACTACTCTGTGATATCTGCATTCAAATCACAGAGTTGAACATTCCCTTTCTTAGAGCAGGTTTGAAACACTCCTTTTGTGGAATCTGCAAGAGGATATTTGGAATGCTTTGAGGATTTCGTTGGAAGCGGGATTACATATAAAATGTACACAGCATCATTCTCAGAAGCTTCTTCGTGATGTTTGCTTTTAAGTCACAGGGTTGAACATTCCCTTTCATAGAGCAGGTTTGAAAGACTCTTTCTGTAGTATCTGGAAGTGGACATTTCGAGCGCTTTGAGGCCTACTGTGAAAAAGGAAATATCTTCCCATAAAAACTACACAGAAGCGTTCGCAGAAACTTGTGTGTGATGTGTGTCCTCAACTAACAGAGCTGAACATTTCGTTTGATGGAGCAGGTTGGAAACACGGTTTTTGTAGAATCTGCAAGTGGATATTTGGATAGCTTTGTGGATTTCGTTGGAAACGGGAATATCTTCATATAAAATGTAGACAGAAACATTCTCAGAAACCGCTTTGTGATGTCTGCATTCTAGTCACAGTGTTGAACATTCCCTTTCATAGTGCAGCTTTGAAACACTCTTTTTGTTGTATCTGGATTTGGACATTTGGAGCGCTTTGATGCCTAACGTGAAAAAAGAAATATCTTCCCATAAAAACTAGACAGAAGAATTCTCTGAAACTTCTTTGTGGTGTATGTACTCAAGTAACAGAGGTGAAACTTTCTATTGATAGAGCAGTTTTGAAACACTCTTTTTGTGAAATCTGTATGTGGATATTTGGATTTCTTTAACGACATCGTTGGAAACAGGAATAACTTCCTATAAAATCTAGGCAGAAGCATTCTCAGAAACTTCTTTGTGATGTGTATCCTCAACTAAGAGAGTTCAACCTGTCTTTTGATGCAGCAGTTTGGAAACACTCTTTTTGTAGAATCTGTAAGTGGATATATGGATAGCTCTAAGGATTTCGTTGGAAACGGGAATATCTGCATATAAAATCTAAACAGAAGAATTCTCAGAAACTTCTTCGTGATGTGTGTCCTCAGATGACACAATTCAACATTTCTTTTGATACAGCAGTTTGGAAACACTTTTTTTGTAGCATCTGCAAGTGGATATTTGGATAGCTGTAAGGATTTCGTTGGAAACGGGAATATCTTCATGTAAAACCTAGACAAAAGCACTCTCAGAAACTAGTCTGTGAAATCTGCATTCAAATCACAGAGTTGAACATTCCCTTTCTTAGAGCAGGTTTGAAACACTCTTTTTGTGGAATCTGCAAGAGGATATTTGGATAGCTTTGAGGATTTCGTTGGAAACGGGATTACATCATCTAAAAAGTACACAGCAGCATTCTCAGAAGCTTCTTCGTGATGTTTGCTTTTAAGTCACAGAGTTGAACATTCCCTTTCAATAGAGCAGGTTTGAAACACTCTTTCTGTAGTATCTGGAAGTGGACATTTCGTGGGCTTTGAGGCCTATTGTGATAAAGGAAATATCTTCCCATAAAAAGTAGACAGAAGCGTTCGCAGAAACTTGTGTGTGATGTGTGTCCTCAACTAACAGAGCTGAACATTTCGTTTGATGGAGCAGTTTGGAAACACGCTTTTTGTAGAATCTGCAAGTGGATATTTGGATAGCTTTGTGGATTTCGTTGGAAACGGGAATATCTTCATATAAAATGTAGACAGAAAGATTCTCAGAAACAGCTTTGTGATGTGTGCATTCAAGTCACAGAGTTGAACATTCCCTTTCATACAGCAGCTTTGAAACACTCTTTTTGTTGTATCTGGATTTGGACATTTGGAGCGCTTTGATGCCTACCGTGAAAAAAGAAATATCTTCCCATAAAAACTAGACAGAAGAATTCTCTGAAACTTCTTTGTGGTGTGTGTACTCAAGTAACAGAGGTGAACCTTTCTATTGATAGAGCAGTTTTGAAAAACTCTTTTTGTGGAATCTGTATGTGGATATTTGGATTGCTTTAACGATATCGTTGGAAACAGGAATATCTTCCTATAAAATCTAGGCAGAAGCATTCTCAGAAACTTCATCGTGATGTGTGTCCTCAGATGACACAATTCAACATTTCTTTTGATACAGCAGTTTGGAAACACTTTTTTTGTAGAATCTACAAGTGGATATTTGGATAGCTGTAAGGATTTCGTTGGAAACGGAATATCTTCATATAAAACCTAGACACAAGCACTCTCAGAAACTACTCTGTGATACACAAGCACTCTCAGAAACTACTCTGTGATATCTGCATTCAAATCACAGAGTTGAACATTCCCTTTCTTAGAGCAGGTTTGAAACACTCTTTTTGTGGAATCTGCAAGAGGATATTTGGAAAGCTTTGAGGATTTCGTTGGAAGCGGGATTACATAGAAAATGTACACAGCATCATTCTCAGAAGCTTCTTCGTGATGTTTGCTTTTAAGTCACAGGGTTGAACATTCCCTTTCATAGAGCAGGTTTGAAACACTCTTTCTGTAGTATCTGGAAGTGGACATTTCAAGCGCTTTGAGGCCTATTGTGAAAAAGGAAATATCTTCCCATAAAAACTAGACAGAAGCGTTCGCAGAAACATGTGTGTGATGTGTGTCCTCAACTAACAGAGCTGAACATTTCGTTTGATGGAGCAGTTTGGAAACACGCTTTTTGTAGAATCTGCAAGTGGATATTTGGATAGCTTTGTGGATTTCGTTGGAAACGGGAATAACTTCATATAAAATGTAGACAGAAACATTCTCAGAAACTGCTTTGTGATGTCTGCATTCTAGTCACAGAGTTGAACATTCCCTTTCATAGTGCAGCTTTGAAACACTCTTTTTGTTGTATCTGGATTTGGACATTTGGAGCGCTTTGATGCCTACCGTGAAAAAAGAAATATCTTCCCATAAAAACTAGACAGAAGAATTCTCTGAAACTTCTTTGTGGTGTATGTACTCAAGTAACAGAGGTGAAACTTTCTATTGATAGAGCAGTTTTGAAACACTCTTTTTGTGGAATCTGTATGTGGATATTTGGATTGCTTTAACGATATCTTTGGAAACAGGAATATCTTCCTATAAAACCTAGGCAGAAGCATTCTCAGAAACTTCTTTGTGATGTGTGTCCTCAACTAAGAGAGTTCAACCTGTCTTTTGATGCAGCAGTTTGGAAACACTCTTTTTGTAGAATCTGTAAGTGGATATATGGATAGCTCTATGGATGTCGTTGGAAACGGGAATATCTGCATATGAAATCTAGACAGAAGAATTCTCAGAAACTTCTTCGTGATGTGTGTCCTCAGATGACACAATTCAACATTTCTTTTGATACAGCAGTTTGGAAACACTTTTTTTGTAGAATCTGCAAGTGGATATTTGGATAGCTGTAAGGATTTCGTTGGAAACGGGAATATCTTCATGTAAAACCTAGACAAAAGCACTCTCAGAAACTACTCTGTGATATCTGCATTCAAATCACAGAGTTGAACATTCCCTTTCTTAGAGCAGGTTTGAAACACCCTTTTTGTGGAATCTGCAAGAGGATATTTGGATAGCTTTGAGGATTTCGTTGGAAGCGGGATTACATATAAAATGTACACAGCATCATTCTCAGAAGCTTCTTCGTGATGTTTGCTTTTAAGTCACAGGGTTGAACATTCCCTTTCATAGAGCAGGTTTGAAACACTCTTTCTGTAGTATCGGGAAGTGGACATTTCGAGCGCTTTGAGGCCTACTGTGAAAAAGGAAATATCTTCCCATAAAAACTACACAGAAGCGTTCGCAGAAACTTGTGTGTGATGTGTGTCCTCAACTAACAGAGCTGAACATTTCGTTTGATGGAGCAGGTTGGAAACACGGTTTTTGTAGAATCTGCAAGTGGATATTTGGATAGCTTTGTGGATTTCGTTGGAAACGGGAATATCTTCATATAAAATGTAGACAGAAACATTCTCAGAAACTGCTTTGTGATGTCCGCATTCTAGTCACAGTGTTGAACATTCCCTTTCATAGTGCAGCTTTGAAACACTCTTTTTGTTGTATCTGGATTTGGACATTTGGAGCGCTTTGATGCCTACCGTGAAAAAAGAAATATCTTCCCATAAAAACAAGACAGAAGAATTCTCTGAAACTTCTTTGTGGTGTATGTACTCAAGTAACGAGGTGAAGATTTCTAGTGATAGAGCAGTTTTGAAACACCCTTTTTTTAGAATCTGTAAGTGGATATTTGGATTGCTTTAATGATATCGTTGGAAACAGGAATATCTTCCTATAAAATCTAGGCAGAAGCATTCTCAGAAACTCCTTTGTGAAGTGTGTCCTCAACTAAGAGAGTTCAACCTGTCTTTTGATGCAGCAGTTTGGAAACACTCTTTTTGTAGAATCTGTAAGTGGATATATGGATAGCTCTAACATTTCGTTGGAAACGGGAATATCTTCATATAAAATCTAGACAGAAGCATTCTCAGAAACTTCTTCGTGATGTGTGTCCTCAAATGACACAATTCAACAATTCTTTTGATACAGCAGTTTGTAAACAATTTTTTTGTAGAATCTGCAAGTGGATATTTGGATAGCTGTAAGGATTTCATTGGAAACGGGAATATCTTCATGTAAAACCTAGACAAAAGCACTCTCAGAAACTAGTCTGTGAAATCTGCATTCAAATCACAGAGTTGAACATTCCCTTTCTTAGAGCAGGTTTGAAACACTCTTTTTGTGGAATCTGCAAGAGGATATTTGGATAGCTTTGAGGATTTCGTTGGAAACGGGATTACATCATCTAAAAAGTACACAGCAGCATTCTCAGAAGCTTCTTCGTGATGTTTGCTTTTAAGTCACAGAGTTGAACATTCCCTTTCAATAGAGCAGGTTTGAAACACTCTTTCTGTAGTATCTGGAAGTGGACATTTCGTGCGCTTTGAGGCCTATTGTGATAAAGGAAATATCTTCCCATAAAAAGTAGACAGAAGCGTTCGCAGAAACATGTGTGTGATGTGTGTCCTCAACTAACAGAGCTGAACATTTCGTTTGATGGAGCAGTTTGGAAACACGCTTTTTGTAGAATCTGCAAGTGGATATTTGGATAGCTTTGTGGATTTCGTTGGAAACGGGAATATCTTCACATAAAATGTAGACAGAAAGATTCTCAGAAACAGCTTTGTGATGTGTGCATTGAAGTCACAGAGTTGAACATTCCCTTTCATACAGCAGCTTTGAAACACTCTTTTTGTTGTATCTGGATTTGGACATTTGGAGAGCTTTGATGCCTACCGTGAAAAAAGGAATATCTTCCCATAAAAACTAGACAGAAGAATTCTCTGAAACTTCTTTGTGGTGTATGTACTCAAGTAACGAGGTGAAGATTTCTAGTGATAGAGCAGTTTTGAAACACCCTTTTTTTAGAATCTGTAAGCGGATATTTGGATTGCTTTAATGATATCGTTGGAAACAGGAATATCTTCCTATAAAATCTAGGCAGAAGCATTCTCAGAAACTCCTTTGTGAAGTGTGTCCTCAACTAAGAGAGTTCAACCTGTCTTTTGATGCAGCAGTTTGGAAACACTCTTTTTGTAGAATCTGTAAGTGGATATATGGATAGCTCTAACATTTCGTTGGAAACGGGAATATCTTCATATAAAATCTAGGCAGAAGCATTCTCAGAAACTTCTTCGTGATGTGTGTCCTCAAATGACACAATTCAACATTTCTTTTGATACAGCAGTTTGGAAACACTTTTTTTTGTAGAATCTGCAAGTGGATATTTGGATAGCTGTAAGGATTTCGTTGGAAACGGGAATATCTTCATATAAAACCTAGACACAAGCACTCTCCGAAACTACTCTGTGATATCTGCATTCAAATCACAGAGTTGAACATTCCCTTTCTTAGAGCAGGTTTGAAACACTCTTTTTGTGGAATCTGCAAGAGGATATTTGGAATGCTTTGAGGATTTCGTTGGAAGCGGGATTACATATAAAATGTACACAGCATCATTCTCAGAAGCTTCTTCGTGATGTTTGCTTTTAAGTCACAGGGTTGAACATTCCCTTTCATAGAGCAGGTTTGAAACACTCTTTCTGTAGTATCTGGAAGTGGACATTTCGAGCGCTTTGAGGCCTACTGTGAAAAAGGAAATATCTTCCCATAAAAACTACACAGAAGCGTTCGCAGAAACTTGTGTGTGATGTGTGTCCTCAACTAACAGAGCTGAACATTTCGTTTGATGGAGCAGGTTGGAAACACGGTTTTTGTAGAATCTGCAAGTGGATATTTGGATAGCTTTGTGGATTTCGTTGGAAACGGGAATAACTTCATATAAAATGTAGACAGAAACATTCTCAGAAACCGCTTTGTGATGTCTGCATTCTAGTCACAGTGTTGAACATTCCCTTTCATAGTGCAGCTTTGAAACACTCTTTTTGTTGTATCTGGATTTGGACATTTGGAGCGCTTTGATGCCTACCGTGAAAAAAGAAATATCTTCCCATAAAAACTAGACAGAAGAATTCTCTGAAACTTCTTTGTGGTGTATGTACTCAAGTAACAGAGGTGAAACTTTCTATTGATAGAGCAGTTTTGAAACACTCTTTTTGTGAAATCTGTATGTGGATATTTGGATTTCTTTAACGACATCGTTGGAAACAGGAATAACTTCCTATAAAATCTAGGCAGAAGCATTCTCAGAAACTTCTTTGTGATGTGTATCCTCAACTAAGAGAGTTCAACCTGTCTTTTGATGCAGCAGTTTGGAAACACTCTTTTTGTAGAATCTGTAAGTGGATATATGGATAGCTCTATGGATTTCGTTGGAAACGGGAATATCTGCATATAAAATCTAAACAGAAGAATTCTCAGAAACTTCTTCGTGATGTGTGTCCTCAGATGACACAATTCAACATTTCTTTTGATACAGCAGTTTGGAAACACTTTTTTTGTAGCATCTGCAAGTGGATATTTGGATAGCTGTAAGGATTTCGTTGGAAACGGGAATATCTTCATGTAAAACCTAGACAAAAGCACTCTCAGAAACTACTCTGTGATATCTGCATTCAAATCACAGAGTTGAACATTCCCTTTCTTAGAGCAGGTTTGAAACACTCTTTTTGTGGAATCTGCAAGAGGATATTTGGATAGCTTTGAGGATTTCGTTGGAAGCGGGAGTACATATAAAATGTACACAGCATCATTCTCAGAAACTTCTTCGTGATGTTTGCTTTTAAGTCACAGGGTTGAACATTCCCTTTCATAGAGCAGGTTTGAAACACTCTTTCTGTAGTATCTGGAAGTGGACATTTCGAGCGCTTTGAGGCCTACTGTGAAAAAGGAAATATCTTCCCATAAAAACTACACAGAAGCGTTCGCAGAAACTTGTGTGTGATGTGTGTCCTCAACTAACAGAGCTGAACATTTCGTTTGATGGTGCAGGTTGGAAACACGGTTTTTGTAGAATCTGCAAGTGGATATTTGGATAGCTTTGTGGATTTCGTTGGAAACGGGAATATCTTCATATAAAATGTAGACAGAAACATTCTCAGAAACTGCTTTGTGATGTCTGCATTCTAGTCACAGTGTTGAACATTCCCTTTCATAGTGCAGCTTTGAAACACTCTTTTTGTTGTATCTGGATTTGGACATTTGGAGCGCTTTGATGCCTACCGTGAAAAAAGAAATATCTTCCCATAAAAACTAGACAGAAGAATTCTCTGAAACTTCTTTGTGGTGTATGTACTCAAGTAACAGAGGTGAAACTTTCTATTGATAGAGCAGTTTTGAAACACTCTTTTTGTGGAATCTGTATGTGGATATTTGGATTTCTTTAACGACATCGTTGGAAACAGGAATAACTTCCTATAAAATCTAGGCAGAAGCATTCTCAGAAACTTCTTTGTGATGTGTGTCCTCAACTAAGAGAGTTCAACCTGTCTTTTGATGCAGCAGTTTGGAAACACTCTTTTTGTAGAATCTGTAAGTGGATATATGGATAGCTCTAAGGATTTCGTTGGAAACGGGAATATCTGCATATAAAATCTAGACAGAAGAATTCTCAGAAACTTCTTCGTGATGTGTGTCCTCAGATGACACAATTCAACATTTCTTTTGATACAGCAGTTTGGAAACACTTTTTTTGTAGAATCTGCAAGTGGATATTTGGATAGCTGTAAGGATTTCGTTGGAAACGGGAATATCTTCATGTAAAACCTAGACAAAAGCACTCTCAGAAACTAGTCTGTGAAATCTGCATTCAAATCACAGAGTTGAACATTCCCTTTCTTAGAGCAGGTTTGAAACACTCTTTTTGTGGAATCTGCAAGAGGATATTTGGATAGCTTTGAGGATTTCGTTGGAAACGGGATTACATCATCTAAAAAGTACACAGCAGCATTCTCAGAAGCTTCTTCGTGATGTTTGCTTTTAAGTCACAGAGTTGAACATTCCCTTTCAATAGAGCAGGTTTGAAACACTCTTTCTGTAGTATCTGGAAGTGGACATTTCGTGCGCTTTGAGGCCTATTGTGATAAAGGAAATATCTTCCCATAAAAAGTAGACAGAAGCGTTCGCAGAAACATGTGTGTGATGTGTGTCCTCAACTAACAGAGCTGAACATTTCGTTTGATGGAGCAGTTTGGAAACACGCTTTTTGTAGAATCTGCAAGTGGATATTTGGATAGCTTTGTGGATTTCGTTGGAAACGGGAATATCTTCATATAAAATGTAGACAGAAAGATTCTCAGAAACAGCTTTGTGATGTGTGCATTCAAGTCACAGAGTTGAACATTCCCTTTCATACAGCAGCTTTGAAACACTCTTTTTGTTGTATCTGGATTTGGACATTTGGAGCGCTTTGATGCCTACCGTGAAAAAAGGAATATCTTCCCATAAAAACTAGACAGAAGAATTCTCTGAAACTTCTTTGTGGTGTATGTACTCAAGTAACAAGGTGAAGATTTCTAGTGATAGAGCAGTTTTGAAACACCCTTTTTTTAGAATCTGTAAGTGGATATTTGGATTGCTTTAATGATATCGTTGGAAACAGGAATATCTTCCTATAAAATCTAGGCAGAAGCATTCTCAGAAACTCCTTTGTGAAGTGTGTCCTCAACTAAGAGAGTTCAACCTGTCTTTTGATGCAGCAGTTTGGAAACACTCTTTTTGTAGAATCTGTAAGTGGATATATGGATAGCTCTAACATTTCGTTGGAAACGGGAATATCTTCATATAAAATCTAGGCAGAAGCATTCTCAGAAACTTCTTCGTGATGTGTGTCCTCAAATGACACAATTCAACATTTCTTTTGATACAGCAGTTTGGAAACACTTTTTTTTGTAGAATCTGCAAGTGGATATTTGGATAGCTGTAAGGATTTCGTTGGAAACGGGAATATCTTCATATAAAAGCTAGACACAAGCACTCTCCGAAACTACTCTGTGATATCTGCATTCAAATCACAGAGTTGAACGTTCCCTTTCTTAGAGCAGGTTTGAAACACTCTTTTTGTGGAATCTGCAAGAGGATATTTGGAATGCTTTGAGGATTTCGTTGGAAGCGGGATTACATATAAAATGTACACAGCATCATTCTCAGAAGCTTCTTCGTGATGTTTGCTTTTAAGTCACAGGGTTGAACATTCCCTTTCATAGAGCAGGTTTGAAAGACTCTTTCTGTAGTATCTGGAAGTGGACATTTCGAGCGCTTTGAGGCCTACTGTGAAAAAGGAAATATCTTCCCATAAAAACTACACAGAAGCGTTCGCAGAAACTTGTGTGTGATGTGTGTCCTCAACTAACAGAGCTGAACATTTCGTTTGATGGAGCAGGTTGGAAACACGGTTTTTGTAGAATCTGCAAGTGGATATTTGGATAGCTTTGTGGATTTCGTTGGAAACGGGAATATCTTCATATAAAATGTAGACAGAAACATTCTCAGAAACCGCTTTGTGATGTCTGCATTCTAGTCACAGTGTTGAACATTCCCTTTCATAGTGCAGCTTTGAAACACTCTTTTTGTTGTATCTGGATTTGGACATTTGGAGCGCTTTGATGCCTACCGTGAAAAAAGAAATATCTTCCCATAAAAACTAGACAGAAGAATTCTCTGAAACTTCTTTGTGGTGTATGTACTCAAGTAACAGAGGTGAAACTTTCTATTGATAGAGCAGTTTTGAAACACTCTTTTTGTGAAATCTGTATGTGGATATTTGGATTTCTTTAACGACATTGTTGGAAACAGGAATAACTTCCTATAAAATCTAGGCAGAAGCATTCTCAGAAACTTCTTTGTGATGTGTATCCTCAACTAAGAGAGTTCAACCTGTCTTTTGATGCAGCAGTTTGGAAACACTCTTTTTGTAGAATCTGTAAGTGGATATATGGATAGCTCTAAGGATTTCGTTGGAAACGGGAATATCTGCATATAAAATCTAAACAGAAGAATTCTCAGAAACTTCTTCGTGATGTGTGTCCTCAGATGACACAATTCAACATTTCTTTTGATACAGCAGTTTGGAAACACTTTTTTTGTAGAATCTGCAAGTGGATATTTGGATAGCTGTAAGGATTTCGTTGGAAACGGGATTACATCATCTAAAAAGTACACAGCAGCATTCTCAGAAGCTTCTTCGTGATGTTTGCTTTTAAGTCACAGAGTTGAACATTCCCTTTCAATAGAGCAGGTTTGAAACACTCTTTCTGTAGTATCTGGAAGTGGACATTTCGTGCGCTTTGAGGCCTATTGTGATAAAGGAAATATCTTCCCATAAAAAGTAGACAGAAGCGTTCGCAGAAACTTGTGTGTGATGTGTGTCCTCAACTAACAGAGCTGAACATTTCGTTTGATGGAGCAGTTTGGAAACACGATTTTGTACAATCTGCAAGTGGATATTTGGATAGCTTTGTGGATTTCGTTGGAAACGGGAATAACTTCATATAAAATGTAGACAGAAACATTCTCAGAAACTGCTTTGTGATGTCTGCATTCAAGTCACAGAGTTGAACATTCCCTTTCATAGTGCAGCTTTGAAACACTCTTTTTGTTGTATCTGGATTTGGACAGTTGGAGCGCTTTGATGCCTACCGTGAAATAAGAAATATCTTCTCATAAAAACTAGACAGAAGAATTCTCTGAAACTTCTTTGTGGTGTATGTACTCAAGTAACAGAGGTGAACCTTGCTATTGATAGAGCAGTTTTGAAACACTCTTTTTCTGGAATCTGTATGTGGATATTTGGATTGCTTTAACGATATCTTTGGAAACAGGAATATCTTCCTATAAAATCTAGGCAGAAGCATTCTCAGAATCTTCTTTGTGATGTGTGTCCTCAACTAAGAGAGTTCAACCTGTCTTTTGATGCAGCAGTTTGGAAACACTCTTTTTGTAGTATCTGTAAGTGGATATATGGATAGCTCTATGGATTTCGTTGGAAACGGGAATATCTTCATATAAAATCTAGACAGAAGAATTCTCAGAAACTTCTTCGTGATGTGTGTCCTCAGATGACACAATTCAACATTTCTTTTGATACAGCAGTTTGGAAACACTTTTTTTGTAGAATCTGCAAGTGGATATTTGGATAGCTGTAAGGATTTCGTTGGAAACGGGAATATCTTCATGTAAAACCTAGACAAAAGCACTCTCAGAAACTACTCTGTGATATCTGCATTCAAATCACAGAGTTGAACATTCCCTTTCTTAGAGCAGGTTTGAAACACTCTTTTTGTGGAATCTGCAAGAGGATATTTGGATAGCTTTGAGGATTTCGTTGGAAGCGGGATTACATATAAAATGTACACAGCATCATTCTCAGAAGCTTCTTCGTGATGTTTGCTTTTAAGTCACAGGGTTGAACATTCCCTTTCATAGAGCAGGTTTGAAACACTCTTTCTGTAGTATCTGGAAGTGGACATTTCGAGCGCTTTGAGGCCTACTGTGAAAAAGGAAATATCTTCCCATAAAAACTACACAGAAGCGTTCGCAGAAACTTGTGTGTGATGTGTGTCCTCAACTAACAGAGCTGAACATTTCGTTTGATGGAGCAGGTTGGAAACACGGTTTTTGTAGAATCTGCAAGTGGATATTTGGATAGCTTTGTGGATTTCGTTGGAAACGGGAATATCTTCATATAAAATGTAGACAGAAACATTCTCAGAAACTGCTTTGTGATGTCTGCATTCTAGTCACAGTGTTGAACATTCCCTTTCATAGTGCAGCTTTGAAACACTCTTTTTGTTGTATCTGGATTTGGACATTTGGAGCGCTTTGATGCCTACCGTGAAAAAAGAAATATCTTCCCATAAAAACTAGACAGAAGAATTCTCTGAAACTTCTTTGTGGTGTATGTACTCAAGTAACAGAGGTGAAACTTTCTATTGATAGAGCAGTTTTGAAACACTCTTTTTGTGGAATCTGTATGTGGATATTTGGATTTCTTTAACGACATCGTTGGAAACAGGAATAACTTCCTATAAAATCTAGGCAGAAGCATTCTCAGAAACTTCTTTGTGATGTGTGTCCTCAACTAAGAGAGTTCAACCTGTCTTTTGATGCAGCAGTTTGGAAACACTCTTTTTGTAGAATCTGTAAGTGGATATATGGATAGCTCTAAGGATTTCGTTGGAAACGGGAATATCTGCATATAAAATCTAGACAGAAGAATTCTCAGAAACTTCTTCGTGATGTGTGTCCTCAGATGACACAATTCAACATTTCTTTTGATACAGCAGTTTGGAAACACTTTTTTTGTAGAATCTGCAAGTGGATATTTGGATAGCTGTAAGGATTTCGTTGGAAACGGGAATATCTTCATGTAAAACCTAGACAAAAGCACTCTCAGAAACTAGTCTGTGAAATCTGCATTCAAATCACAGAGTTGAACATTCCCTTTCTTAGAGCAGGTTTGAAACACTCTTTTTGTGGAATCTGCAAGAGGATATTTGGATAGCTTTGAGGATTTCGTTGGAAACGGGATTACATCATCTAAAAAGTACACAGCAGCATTCTCAGAAGCTTCTTCGTGATGTTTGCTTTTAAGTCACAGAGTTGAACATTCCCTTTCAATAGAGCAGGTTTGAAACACTCTTTCTGTAGTATCTGGAAGTGGACATTTCGTGCGCTTTGAGGCCTATTGTGATAAAGGAAATATCTTCCCATAAAAACTACACAGAAGCGTTCGCAGAAACATGTGTGTGATGTGTGTCCTCAACTAACAGAGCTGAACATTTCGTTTGATGGAGCAGTTTGGAAACACGCTTTTTGTAGAATCTGCAAGTGGATATTTGGATAGCTTTGTGGATTTCGTTGGAAACGGGAATATCTTCATATAAAATGTAGACAGAAAGATTCTCAGAAACAGCTTTGTGATGTGTGCATTCAAGTCACAGAGTTGAACATTCCCTTTCATACAGCAGCTTTGAAACACTCTTTTTGTTGTATCTGGATTTGGACATTTGGAGCGCTTTGATGCCTACCGTGAAAAAAGGAATATCTTCCCATAAAAACTAGACAGAAGAATTCTCTGAAACTTCTTTGTGGTGTATGTACTCAAGTAACGAGGTGAAGATTTCTAGTGATAGAGCAGTTTTGAAACACCCTTTTTTTAGAATCTGTAAGTGGATATTTGGATTGCTTTAATGATATCGTTGGAAACAGGAATATCTTCCTATAAAATCTAGGCAGAGGCATTCTCAGAAACTCCTTTGTGAAGTGTGTCCTCAACTAAGAGAGTTCAACCTGTCTTTTAATGCAGCAGTTTGGAAACACTCTTTTTGTAGAATCTGTAAGTGGATATATGGATAGCTCTAACATTTCGTTGGAAACGGGAATATCTTCATATAAAATCTAGGCAGAAGCATTCTCAGAAACTTCTTCGTGATGTGTGTCCTCAAATGACACAATTCAACATTTCTTTTGATACAGCAGTTTGGAAACACTTTTTTTTGTAGAATCTGCAAGTGGATATTTGGATAGCTGTAAGGATTTCGTTGGAAACGGGAATATCTTCATATAAAACCTAGACACAAGCACTCTCCGAAACTACTCTGTGATATCTGCATTCAAATCACAGAGTTGAACATTCCCTTTCTTAGAGCAGGTTTGAAACACTCTTTTTGTGGAATCTGCAAGAGGATATTTGGAATGCTTTGAGGATTTCGTTGGAAGCGGGATTACATATAAAATGTACACAGCATCATTCTCAGAAGCTTCTTCGTGATGTTTGCTTTTAAGTCACAGGGTTGAACATTCCCTTTCATAGAGCAGGTTTGAAAGACTCTTTCTGTAGTATCTGGAAGTGGACATTTCGAGCGCTTTGAGGCCTACTGTGAAAAAGGAAATATCTTCCCATAAAAACTACACAGAAGCGTTCGCAGAAACTTGTGTGTGATGTGTGTCCTCAACTAACAGAGCTGAACATTTCGTTTGATGGAGCAGGTTGGAAACACGGTTTTTGTAGAATCTGCAAGTGGATATTTGGATAGCTTTGTGGATTTCGTTGGAAACGGGAATATCTTCATATAAAATGTAGACAGAAACATTCTCAGAAACCGCTTTGTGATGTCTGCATTCTAGTCACAGTGTTGAACATTCCCTTTCATAGTGCAGCTTTGAAACACTCTTTTTGTTGTATCTGGATTTGGACATTTGGAGCGCTTTGATGCCTACCGTGAAAAAAGAAATATCTTCCCATAAAAACTAGACAGAAGAATTCTCTGAAACTTCTTTGTGGTGTATGTACTCAAGTAACAGAGGTGAAACTTTCTATTGATAGAGCAGTTTTGAAACACTCTTTTTGTGAAATCTGTATGTGGATATTTGGATTTCTTTAACGACATCGTTGGAAACAGGAATAACTTCCTATAAAATCTAGGCAGAAGCATTCTCAGAAACTTCTTTGTGATGTGTGTCCTCAACTAAGAGAGTTCAACCTGTCTTTTGATGCAGCAGTTTGGAAACACTCTTTTTGTAGAATCTGTAAGTGGATATATGGATAGCTCTAAGGATTTCGTTGGAAACGGGAATATCTGCATATAAAATCTAGACAGAAGAATTCTCAGAAACTTCTTCGTGATGTGTGTCCTCAGATGACACAATTCAACATTTCTTTTGATACAGCAGTTTGGAAACACTTTTTTTGTAGAATCTGCAAGTGGATATTTGGATAGCTGTAAGGATTTCGTTGGAAACGGGAATATCTTCATGTAAAACCTAGACAAAAGCACTCTCAGAAACTAGTCTGTGAAATCTGCATTCAAATCACAGAGTTGAACATTCCCTTTCTTAGAGCAGGTTTGAAACACTCTTTTTGTGGAATCTGCAAGAGGATATTTGGATAGCTTTGAGGATTTCGTTGGAAACGGGATTACATCATCTAAAAAGTACACAGCAGCATTCTCAGAAGCTTCTTCGTGATGTTTGCTTTTAAGTCACAGAGTTGAACATTCCCTTTCAATAGAGCAGGTTTGAAACACTCTTTCTGTAGTATCTGGAAGTGGACATTTCGTGCGCTTTGAGGCCTATTGTGATAAAGGAAATATCTTCCCATAAAAACTACACAGAAGCGTTCGCAGAAACATGTGTGTGATCTGTGTCCTCAACTAACAGAGCTGAACATTTCGTTTGATGGAGCAGTTTGGAAACACGCTTTTTGTAGAATCTGCAAGTGGATATTTGGATAGCTTTGTGGATTTCGTTGGAAACGGGAATATCTTCATATAAAATGTAGACAGAAAGATTCTCAGAAACAGCTTTGTGATGTGTGCATTCAAGTCACAGAGTTGAACATTCCCTTTCATACAGCAGCTTTGAAACACTCTTTTTGTTGTATCTGGATTTGGACATTTGGAGCGCTTTGATGCCTACCGTGAAAAAAGGAATATCTTCCCATAAAAACTAGACAGAAGAATTCTCTGAAACTTCTTTGTGGTGTATGTACTCAAGTAACGAGGTGAAGATTTCTAGTGATAGAGCAGTTTTGAAACACCCTTTTTTTAGAATCTGTAAGTGGATATTTGGATTGCTTTAATGATATCGTTGGAAACAGGAATATCTTCCTATAAAATCTAGGCAGAAGCATTCTCAGAAACTCCTTTGTGAAGTGTGTCCTCAACTAAGAGAGTTCAACCTGTCTTTTGATGCAGCAGTTTGGAAACACTCTTTTTGTAGAATCTGTAAGTGGATATATGGATAGCTCTAACATTTCGTTGGAAACGGGAATATCTTCATATAAAATCTAGACAGAAGCATTCTCAGAAACTTCTTCGTGATGTGTGTCCTCAAATGACACAATTCAACATTTCTTTTGATACAGCAGTTTGGAAACACTTTTTTTTGTAGAATCTGCAAGTGGATATTTGGATAGCTGTAAGGATTTCGTTGGAAACGGGAATATCTTCATATAAAACCTAGACACAAGCACTCTCCGAAACTACTCTGTGATATCTGCATTCAAATCACAGAGTTGAACATTCCCTTTCTTAGAGCAGGTTTGAAACACTCTTTTTGTGGAATCTGCAAGAGGATATTTGGAATGCTTTGAGGATTTCGTTGGAAGCGGGATTACATATAAAATGTACACAGCATCATTCTCAGAAGCTTCTTCGTGATGTTTGCTTTTAAGTCACAGGGTTGAACATTCCCTTTCATAGAGCAGGTTTGAAAGTCTCTGTAGTATCTGGAAGTGGACATTTCGAGCGCTTTGAGGCCTACTGTGAAAAAGGAAATATCTTCCCATAATAACTACAGAGAAGCGTTCGCAGAAACTTGTGTGTGATGTGTGTCCTCAACTAACAGAGCTGAACATTTCGTTTGATGGAGCAGGTTGGAAACACGGTTTTTGTAGAATCTGCAAGTGGATATTTGGATAGCTTTGTGGATTTCGTTGGAAACGGGAATATCTTCATTTAAATTGTAGACAGAAACATTCTCAGAAACCGCTTTGTGATGTCTGCATTCTAGTCACAGTGTTGAACATTCCCTTTCATAGTGCAGCTTTGAAACACTCTTTTTGTTGTATCTGGATTTGGACATTTGGAGCGCTTTGATGCCTACCGTGAAAAAAGAAATATCTTCCCATAAAAACTAGACAGAAGAATTCTCTGAAACTTCTTTGTGGTGTATGTACTCAAGTAACAGAGGTGAAACTTTCTATTGATAGAGCAGTTTTGAAACACTCTTTTTGTGAAATCTGTATGTGGATATTTGGATTTCTTTAACGACATCGTTGGAAACAGGAATAACTTCCTATAAAATCTAGGCAGAAGCATTCTCAGAAACTTCTTTGTGATGTGTGTCCTCAACTAAGAGAGTTCAACCTGTCTTTTGATGCAGCAGTTTGGAAACACTCTTTTTGTAGAATCTGTAAGTGGATATATGGATAGCTCTAAGGATTTCGTTGGAAACGGGAATATCTGCATATAAAATCTAGACAGAAGAATTCTCAGAAACTTCTTCGTGATGTGTGTCCTCAGATGACACAATTCAACATTTCTTTTGATACAGCAGTTTGGAAACACTTTTTTTGTAGAATCTGCAAGTGGATATTTGGATAGCTGTAAGGATTTCGTTGGAAACGGGAATATCTTCATGTAAAACCTAGACAAAAGCACTCTCAGAAACTAGTCTGTGAAATCTGCATTCAAATCACAGAGTTGAACATTCCCTTTCTTAGAGCAGGTTTGAAACACTCTTTTTGTGGAATCTGCAAGAGGATATTTGGATAGCTTTGAGGATTTCGTTGGAAACGGGATTACATCATCTAAAAAGTACACAGCAGCATTCTCAGAAGCTTCTTCGTGATGTTTGCTTTTAAGTCACAGAGTTGAACATTCCCTTTCAATAGAGCAGGTTTGAAACACTCTTTCTGTAGTATCTGGAAGTGGACATTTCGTGCGCTTTGAGGCCTATTGTGATAAAGGAAATATCTTCCCCTAAAAAGTAGACAGAAGCGTTCGCAGAAACATGTGTGTGATGTGTGTCCTCAACTAACAGAGCTGAACATTTCGTTTGATGGAGCAGTTTGGAAACACGCTTTTTGTAGAATCTGCAAGTGGATATTTGGATAGCTTTGTGGATTTCGTTGGAAACGGGAATATCTTCATATACAATGTAGACAGAAAGATTCTCAGAAACAGCTTTGTGATGTATGCATTCAAGTCACAGAGTTGAACATTCCCTTTCATACAGCAGCTTTGAAACACTCTTTTTGTTGTATCTGGATTTGGACATTTGGAGCGCTTTGATGCCTACCGTGAAAAAAGGAATATCTTCCCATAAAAGCTAGACAGAAGAATTCTCTGAAACTTCTTTGTGGTGTATGTACTCAAGTAATGAGGTGAAGATTTCTAGTGATAGAGCAGTTTTGAAACACCCTTTTTTTAGAATCTGTAAGTGGATATTTGGATTGCTTTAATGATATCGTTGGAAACAGGAATATCTTCCTATAAAATCTAGGCAGAAGCATTCTCAGAAACTCCTTTGTGAAGTGTGTCCTCAACTAAGAGAGTTCAACCTGTCTTTTGATGCAGCAGTTTGGAAACACTCTTTTTGTAGAATCTGTAAGTGGATATATGGATAGCTCTAACATTTCGTTGGAAACGGGAATATCTTCATATAAAATCTAGACAGAAGAATTCTCAGAAACTTCTTCGTGATGTGTGTCCTCAGATGACACAATTCAACATTTCTTTTGATACAGCAGTTTGGAAACACTTTTTTTGTAGAATCTGCAAGTGGATATTGGGATAGCTGTAAGGATTTCGTTGGAAACGGGAATATCTTCATAGAAAACCTAGACAAAAGCACTCTCAGAAACTACTCTGTGATATCTGCATTCAAATCACAGAGTTGAACATTCCCTTTCTTAGAGTAGGTTTGAAACACTCTTTTTGTGGAATCTGCAAGAGGATATTTGGATAGCTTTGAGGATTTCGTTGGAAGCGGGATTACATATAAAATGTACACAGCATCATTCTCAGAAGCTTCTTCGTGATGTTTGCTTTTAAGTCACAGGGTTGAACATTCCCTTTCATAGAGCAGGTTTGAAACACTCTTTCTGTAGTATCTGGAAGTGGACATTTCGAGCGCTTTGAGGCCTACTGTGAAAAAGGAAATATCTTCCCATAAAAACTACACAGAAGCGTTCGCAGAAACTTGTGTGTGATGTGTGTCCTCAACTAACAGAGCTGAACATTTCGTTTGATGGAGCAGGTTGGAAACACGGTTTTTGTAGAATCTGCAAGTGGATATTTGGATAGCTTTGTGGATTTCGTTGGAAACGGGAATATCTTCATATAAAATGTAGACAGAAACATTCTCAGAAACCGCTTTGTGATGTCTGCATTCTAGTCACAGTGTTGAACATTCCCTTTCATAGTGCAGCTTTGAAACACTCTTTTTGTTGTATCTGGATTTGGACATTTGGAGCGCTTTGATGCCTACCGTGAAAAAAGAAATATCTTCCCATAAAAACTAGACAGAAGAATTCTCTGAAACTTCTTTGTGGTGTATGTACTCAAGTAACAGAGGTGAAACTTTCTATTGATAGAGCAGTTTTGTAACACTCTTTTTGTGAAATCTGTATGTGGATATTTGGATTTCTTTAACGACATCGTTGGAAACAGGAATAACTTCCTATAAAATCTAGGCAGAAGCATTCTCAGAAACTTCTTTGTGATGTGTGTCCTCAACTAAGAGAGTTCAACCTGTCTTTTGATGCAGCAGTTTGGAAACACTCTTTTTGTAGAATCTGTAAGTGGATATATGGATAGCTCTAAGGATTTCGTTGGAAACGGGAATATCTGCATATAAAATCTAGACAGAAGAATTCTCAGAAACTTCTTCGTGATGTGTGTCCTCAGATGACACAATTCAACATTTCTTTTGATACAGCAGTTTGGAAACACTTTTTTTGTAGAATCTGCAAGTGGATATTTGGATAGCTGTAAGGGTTTCGTTGGAAACGGGAATATCTTCATGTAAAACCTAGACAAAAGCACTCTCAGAAACTAGTCTGTGAAATCTGCATTCAAATCACAGAGTTGAACATTCCCTTTCTTAGAGCAGGTTTGAAACACTCTTTTTGTGGAATCTGCAAGAGGATATTTGGATAGCTTTGAGGATTTCGTTGGAAACGGGATTACATCATCTAAAAAGTACACAGCAGCATTCTCAGAAGCTTCTTCGTGATGTTTGCTTTTAAGTCACAGAGTTGAACATTCCCTTTCAATAGAGCAGGTTTGAAACACTCTTTCTGTAGTATCTGGAAGTGGACATTTCGTGGGCTTTGAGGCCTATTGTGATAAAGGAAATATCTTCCCATAAAAAGTAGACAGAAGCGTTCGCAGAAACTTGTGTGTGATGTGTGTCCTCAACTAACAGAGCTGAACATTTCGTTTGATGGAGCAGTTTGGAAACACGCTTTTTGTAGAATCTGCAAGTGGATATTTGGATAGCTTTGTGGATTTCGTTGGAAACGGGAATATCTTCATATAAAATGTAGACAGAAAGATTCTCAGAAACAGCTTTGTGATGTGTGCATTCAAGTCACAGAGTTGAACATTCCCTTTCATACAGCAGCTTTGAAACACTCTTTTTGTTGTATCTGGATTTGGACATTTGGAGCGCTTTGATGCCTACCATGAAAAAAGAAATATCTTCCCATAAAAACTAGACAGAAGAATTCTCTGAAACTTCTTTGTGGTGTGTGTACTCAAGTAACAGAGGTGAACCTTTCTATTGATAGAGCAGTTTTGAAAAACTCTTTTTGTGGAATCTGTATGTGGATATTTGGATTGCTTAAACGATATCGTTGGAAACAGGAATATCTTCCTATAAAATCTAGGCAGAAGCATTCTCAGAAACTTCTTCGTGATGTGTGTCCTCAGATGACACAATTCAACATTTCTTTTGATACAGCAGTTTGGAAACACTTTTTTTGTAGAATCTGCAAGTGGATATTTGGATAGCTGTAAGGATTTCGTTGGAAACGGAATATCTTCATATAAAACCTAGACACAAGCACTCTCAGAAACTACTCTGTGATATCTGCATTCAAATCACAGAGTTGAACATTCCCTTTCTTAGAGCAGGTTTGAAACACTCTTTTTGTGGAATCTGCAAGAGGATATTTGGAAAGCTTTGAGGATTTCGTTGGAAGCGGGATTACATATAAAATGTACACAGCATCATTCTCAGAAGCTTCTTCGTGATGTTTGCTTTTAAGTCACAGGGTTGAACATTCCCTTTCATAGAGCAGGTTTGAAACACTCTTTCTGTAGTATCTGGAAGTGGACATTTCGAGCGCTTTGAGGCCTATTGTGAAAAAGGAAATATCTTCCCATAAAAACTAGACAGAAGCGTACGCAGAAACATGTGTGTGATGTGTGTCCTCAACTAACAGAGCTGAACATTTCGTTTGATGGAGCAGTTTGGAAACACGCTTTTTGTAGAATCTGCAAGTGGATATTTGGATAGCTTTGTGGATTTCGTAGGAAACGGGAATAACTTCATATAAAATGTATACAGAAACATTCTCAGAAACTGCTTTGTGATGTCTGCATTCAAGTCACAGAGTTGAACATTCCCTTTCATAGTGCAGCTTTGAAACACTTTTTGTTGTATCTGGATTTGGACAGTTGGAGCGCTTTGATGCCTACCGTGAAAAAAGAAATATCTTCTCATAAAAACTAGACAGAAGAATTCTCTGAAACTTCTTTGTGGTGTATGTACTCAAGTAACAGAGGTGAACCTTTCTATTGATAGAGCAGTTTTGAAACACTCTTTTTGTGGAATCTGTATGTGGATATTTGGATTGCTTTAACGATATCGTTGGAAACAGGAATATCCTCCTATAAAATCTAGGCAGAAGCATTCTCAGAAACTTCTTTGTGATGTGTGTCCTCAACTAAGAGAGTTCAACCTGTCTTTTGATGCAGCAGTTTGGAAACACTCTTTTTGTAGAATCTGTAAGTGGATATATGGATAGCTCTAACGATTTCCTTGGAAACGGGAATGTCTTCATATAAAATCTAGACAGAAGCATTCTCAGAAACTTCTTCGTGATGTGTGTCCTCAAATGACAGAATTCAACATTTCTTTTGATACAGCAGTTGGGAAACACATTTTTTGTAGAATCTGCAATTGGATATTTGGATAGATGTAAGGATTTCGTTGGAAACGGGAATAACTTCATAGAAAACCTAGACACAAGCACTCCCAGAAACTACTCTGTGATATCTGCATTCAAATCACAGAGTTGAACATTCCCTTTCTTAGAGCAGGTTTGAAACACTCTTTTTGTAGAATCTGCAAGAGGATATTTGGATAGCTTCGAGGATTTCGTTGGAAACGGGATTACATATAAAAAGTACACAGCAGCATTCTCAGAAGCTTCTTCGTGACGTTTGCTTTTAAGTCACAGAGTTGAACATTCCTTTTCATAGACCAGGTTTGAAACACTCTTTCTGTAGTATCTGGAAGTGGATATTGCAAGCGCTTCAAGCCTATTGTGAAAAAGGAAATATCTTCCCATAAAAACTAGACAGAAGCGTTTGCAGAAACTTCTGTGTGATGTGTGTCCTCAACTAAGGGAGCTGAACATTTCGTTTGATGGAGCAGTTTGGAAACACGGTTTTTGTAGAATCTGCAAGTGGATATTTGGATAGCTTTGTGGATTTCGTTGGAAACGGGAATATCCTCATATAAAATGTAGACAAGAACATTCTCAGAAACTGCTTTCTGATGTCTGCATTCAACTCACAGAGTTGAACATTCCCTATCAAAGAGCAGCTTTGAAACACTCTTTTTGTTGTATCTGGATTTGGACATTTGGAGCACTTTGATGCCTACCGTGAAAAAAGGAATATCTTACCTTAAAAACTAGACAGAAGAATTCTCTGAAACTTCTTTGTGGTGTATGTACTCAAGTAACAGAGGTGAACCTTTCTATTGATAGAGCAGTTTTGAAACACTCTTTTTGTGGAATCTGTATGTTTATATTTGGATTGCTTTAACGATATCGTTGGAAACAGGAATATCTTCCTATAAAATCTAGGCAGAAGCATTCTCAGAAACTTCTTCATGATATGTTTCCACAAATGACAGAATTCAACATTTCTTTTGATGCAGCAGTTTGGAAACACTTTTTTTGTAGAATCTGCAATTGGATATTTGGATAGCTCTAAGGATTTCGTTGGAAACGGGAATATCTTCATAGAAAACCTAGACACAAGCGCTCTCAGAAACTACTCTGTGATATCTGCATTCAAATCACAGAGTTGAACACTCCCTTTCTTAGAGCAGGTTTGAAACACTCTTTTTGTGGAATCTGCAAGAGGATATTTGGGTACCTTTGAGGATTTCTTTGGAAATGGGATTACATATAAAAAGTACACAGCAGCATTCTCAGAAGCTTCTTCTAGTGTTGAACATTCCTTTTCATAGACCAGGTTTGAAACACTCTTTCTGTAGTATCTGGAAGTGGATATTGCAAGCGCCTTGAGGCCTATTGTGAAAAAGGAAATATGTTCCCATAAAAACTAGACAGAAGCGTTCGCAGAAACTTGTTTGTGATATGTGTCCTCAACTAACAGAGCTGAACATTTCGTTTGATGGAGCAGTTTGGAAACACGCTTTTTGTGGAATCTGCAAGTGGATATTTGCATAGCTTTGTGGATTTCATTGGAAACGGGAATATCTTCATATAAAATGTAGACAGAAACATTCTCAGAAACTGCTTTGTGATGTCTGCATTCAAGTCACAGAGTTGAACATTCCCTATCATAGAGCAGCTTTGAAACACTCTTTTTGTTGTATCTGGATTTGGACATTTGGAGCGCTTTGATGCCTACCGTGAAAAAAGGAATATCTTCCCATAAAAACTAGACAATAGAATTCTCTGAAACTTCTTTGTGGTGTATGTACTCAAGTAACGAGGTGAAGATTTCTAGTGATAGAGCAGTTTTGAAACACCCTTTTTTTAGAATCCGTAAGTGGATATTTGGATTGCTTTAATGATATCGTTGGAAACAGGAATATCTTCCTATAAAATCTAGGCAGAAGCATTCTCAGAAACTCCTTTGTGAAGTGTGTCCTCAACTAAGAGAGTTCAACCTGTCTTTTGATGCAGCAGTTTGGAAACACTCTTTTTGTAGAATCTGTAAGTGGATATATGGATAGCTCTAACATTTCGTTGGAAACGGGAATATCTTCATATAAAATCTAGACAGAAGCATTCTCAGAAACTTCTTCGTGATGTGTGTCCTCAAATGACAGAATTCAACATTTCTTTTGATACAGCAGTGTGGAAACACTTTTTTTGTAGAATCTGCAAGTGGATATTTGGATAGCTGTAAGGATTTCGTTGGAAACGGGAATATCTTAATAGAAAACCTTGACACAAGCACTCTCCGAAACTACTCTGTGATATCTGCATTCAAATCAGAGAGTTGAACAATCCCTTTCTTAGAGCAGGTTTGAAACACTCTTTTTGTGGAATCTGCAAGAGGATATTTGGATAGGTTGAGGATTTCGTTGGAAGCGAGATTACATATAAAATGTACACAGCATCATTCTCAGAAGCTTCTTCGTGATGTTTGCTTTTAAGTCACAGGGTTGAACATTCCCTTTCATAGAGCAGGTTTGAAACACTCTTTCTGTAGTATCTGGAAGTGGACATTTCGAGCGCTTTGAGGCCTATTGTGAAAAAGGAAATATCTTTCCATAAAAACTAGACAGAAGCGTTCGCAAAAACATGTGTGTGATGTGTGTCCTCAACAAACAGAGCTGAACATTTCGTTTGATGGAGCAGTTTGGAAACACGGTTTTTGTAGAATCTGCAAGTGGATATTTGGATAGCTTTGTGGATTTCGTTGGAAACGGGAATAACTTCATATAAAATGTAGACAGAAACATTCTCAGAAAATGCTTTGAGATGTCTGCATTCAAGTCACAGAGTTGAGCATTCCCTTTCATAGTGCAGCTTTGAAACACTTTTTGTTGTATCTGGATTTGGACATTTGGAGCGCTTTGATGCATACCGTGAAAAAAGAAATATCTTCTCATAGAAACTAGACAGAAGAATTCTCTGAAACTTCTTTGTGGTGTATGTACTCAAGTAACAGAGGTGAACCTTTCTATTGATAGAGCAGTTTTGAAACACTCTTTTTGTGGAATCTGTATGTGGATATTTTGATTGCTTTAACGATATCGTTGGAAACAGGAATATCTTCCTATAAAATCTAGGCAGAAGCATTCTCAGAAACTTCTTTGTGATGTGTGTCCTCAAGTAAGAGAGTTCAACCTGTCTTTTGATGCAGCAGTTTGGAAACACTCTTTTTGTAGAATCTGTAAGTGGATATATGGATAGCTCTATGGATTTCGTTGGAAACGGGAATATCTTCATATAAAATCTAGACAGAAGAATTCTCAGAAACTTCTTCGTGATGTGTGTCCTCAGATGACACAATTCAACATTTCTTTTGATACAGCAGTTTGGAAACACTTTTTTTGTAGAATCTGCAAGTGGATATTGGGATAGCTGTAAGGATTTCGTTGGAAACGGGAATATCTTCATAGAAAACCTAGACAAAAGCACTCTCAGAAACTACTCTGTGATATCTGCATTCAAATCACAGAGTTGAACATTCCCTTTCTTAGAGCAGGTTTGAAACACTCTTTTTGTGGAATCTGCAAGAGGATATTTGGATAGCTTTGAGGATTTCGTTGGAAGCGGGATTACATATAAAATGTACACAGCATCATTCTCAGAAGCTTCTTCGTGATGTTTGCTTTTAAGTCACAGGGTTGAACATTCCCTTTCATAGAGCAGGTTTGAAACACTCTTTCTGTAGTATCTGGAAGTGGACATTTCGAGCGCTTTGAGGCCTACTGTGAAAAAGGAAATATCTTCCCATAAAAACTACACAGAAGCGTTCGCAGAAACTTGTGTGTGATGTGTGTCCTCAACTAACAGAGCTGAACATTTCGTTTGATGGAGCAGGTTGGTAACACGGTTTTTGTAGAATCTGCAAGTGGATATTTGGATAGCTTTGTGGATTTCGTTGGAAACGGGAATATCTTCATATAAAATGTAGACAGAAACATTCTCAGAAACCGCTTTGTGATGTCTGCATTCTAGTCACAGTGTTGAACATTCCCTTTCATAGTGCAGCTTTGAAACACTCTTTTTGTTGTATCTGGATTTGGACATTTGGAGCGCTTTGATGCCTACCGTGAAAAAAGAAATATCTTCCCATAAAAACTAGACAGAAGAATTCTCTGAAACTTCTTTGGGGTGTATGTACTCAAGTAACAGAGGTGAAACTTTCTATTGATAGAGCAGTTTTGTAACACTCTTTTTGTGAAATCTGTATGTGGATATTTGGATTTCTTTAACGACATCGTTGGAAACAGGAATAACTTCCTATAAAATCTAGGCAGAAGCATTCTCAGAAACTTCTTTGTGATGTGTGTCCTCAACTAAGAGAGTTCAACCTGTCTTTTGATGCAGCAGTTTGGAAACACTCTTTTTGTAGAATCTGTAAGTGGATATATGGATAGCTCTAAGGATTTCGTTGGAAACGGGAATATCTGCATATAAAATCTAGACAGAAGAATTCTCAGAAACTTCTTCGTGATGTGTGTCCTCAGATGACACAATTCAACATTTCTTTTGATACAGCAGTTTGGAAACACTTTTTTTGTAGAATCTGCAAGTGGATATTTGGATAGCTGTAAGGGTTTCGTTGGAAACGGGAATATCTTCATGTAAAACCTAGACAAAAGCACTCTCAGAAACTAGTCTGTGAAATCTGCATTCAAATCACAGAGTTGAACATTCCCTTTCTTAGAGCAGGTTTGAAACACTCTTTTTGTGGAATCTGCAAGAGGATATTTGGATAGCTTTGAGGATTTCGTTGGAAACGGGATTACATCATCTAAAAAGTACACAGCAGCATTCTCAGAAGCTTCTTCGTGATGTTTGCTTTTAAGTCACAGAGTTGAACATTCCCTTTCAATAGAGCAGGTTTGAAACACTCTTTCTGTAGTATCTGGAAGTGGACATTTCGTGGGCTTTGAGGCCTATTGTGATAAAGGAAATATCTTCCCATAAAAAGTAGACAGAAGCGTTCGCAGAAACTTGTGTGTGATGTGTGTCCTCAACTAACAGAGCTGAACATTTCGTTTGATGGAGCAGTTTGGAAACACGCTTTTTGTAGAATCTGCAAGTGGATATTTGGATAGCTTTGTGGATTTCGTTGGAAACGGGAATATCTTCATATAAAATGTAGACAGAAAGATTCTCAGAAACAGCTTTGTGATGTGTGCATTCAAGTCACAGAGTTGAACATTCCCTTTCATACAGCAGCTTTGAAACACTCTTTTTGTTGTATCTGGATTTGGACATTTGGAGCGCTTTGATGCCTACCATGAAAAAAGAAATATCTTCCCATAAAAACTAGACAGAAGAATTCTCTGAAACTTCTTTGTGGTGTGTGTACTCAAGTAACAGAGGTGAACCTTTCTATTGATAGAGCAGTTTTGAAAAACTCTTTTTGTGGAATCTGTATGTGGATATTTGGATTGCTTAAACGATATCGTTGGAAACAGGAATATCTTCCTATAAAATCTAGGCAGAAGCATTCTCAGAAACTTCTTCGTGATGTGTGTCCTCAGATGACACAATTCAACATTTCTTTTGATACAGCAGTTTGGAAACACTTTTTTTGTAGAATCTGCAAGTGGATATTTGGATAGCTGTAAGGATTTCGTTGGAAACGGAATATCTTCATATAAAACCTAGACACAAGCACTCTCAGAAACTACTCTGTGATATCTGCATTCAAATCACAGAGTTGAACATTCCCTTTCTTAGAGCAGGTTTGAAACACTCTTTTTGTGGAATCTGCAAGAGGATATTTGGAAAGCTTTGAGGATTTCGTTGGAAGCGGGATTACATATAAAATGTACACAGCATCATTCTCAGAAGCTTCTTCGTGATGTTTGCTTTTAAGTCACAGGGTTGAACATTCCCTTTCATAGAGCAGGTTTGAAACACTCTTTCTGTAGTATCTGGAAGTGGACATTTCGAGCGCTTTGAGGCCTATTGTGAAAAAGGAAATATCTTCCCATAAAAACTAGACAGAAGCGTACGCAGAAACATGTGTGTGATGTGTGTCCTCAACTAACAGAGCTGAACATTTCGTTTGATGGAGCAGTTTGGAAACACGCTTTTTGTAGAATCTGCAAGTGGATATTTGGATAGCTTTGTGGATTTCGTAGGAAACGGGAATAACTTCATATAAAATGTATACAGAAACATTCTCAGAAACTGCTTTGTGATGTCTGCATTCAAGTCACAGAGTTGAACATTCCCTTTCATAGTGCAGCTTTGAAACACTTTTTGTTGTATCTGGATTTGGACACTTGGAGCGCTTTGATGCCTACCGTGAAAAAAGAAATATCTTCTCATAAAAACTAGACAGAAGAATTCTCTGAAACTTCTTTGTGGTGTATGTACTCAAGTAACAGAGGTGAACCTTTCTATTGATAGAGCAGTTTTGAAACACTCTTTTTGTGGAATCTGTATGTGGATATTTGGATTGCTTTAACGATATCGTTGGAAACAGGAATATCCTCCTATAAAATCTAGGCAGAAGCATTCTCAGAAACTTCTTTGTGATGTGTGTCCTCAACTAAGAGAGTTCAACCTGTCTTTTGATGCAGCAGTTTGGAAACACTCTTTTTGTAGAATCTGTAAGTGGATATATGGATAGCTCTAACGATTTCCTTGGAAACGGGAATGTCTTCATATAAAATCTAGACAGAAGCATTCTCAGAAACTTCTTCGTGATGTGTGTCCTCAAATGACAGAATTCAACATTTCTTTTGATACAGCAGTTGGGAAACACATTTTTTGTAGAATCTGCAATTGGATATTTGGATAGATGTAAGGATTTCGTTGGAAACGGGAATAACTTCATAGAAAACCTAGACACAAGCACTCCCAGAAACTACTCTGTGATATCTGCATTCAAATCACAGAGTTGAACATTCCCTTTCTTAGAGCAGGTTTGAAACACTCTTTTTGTAGAATCTGCAAGAGGATATTTGGATAGCTTCGAGGATTTCGTTGGAAACGGGATTACATATAAAAAGTACACAGCAGCATTCTCAGAAGCTTCTTCGTGACGTTTGCTTTTAAGTCACAGAGTTGAACATTCCTTTTCATAGACCAGGTTTGAAACACTCTTTCTGTAGTATCTGGAAGTGGATATTGCAAGCGCTTCAAGCCTATTGTGAAAAAGGAAATATCTTCCCATAAAAACTAGACAGAAGCGTTCGCAGAAACTTCTGTGTGATGTGTGTCCTCAACTAAGGGAGCTGAACATTTCGTTTGATGGAGCAGTTTGGAAACACGCTTTTTGTAGAATCTGCAAGTGGATATTTGGATAGCTTTGTGGATTTCGTTGGAAACGGGAATATCCTCATATAAAATGTAGACAAGAACATTCTCAGAAACTGCTTTCTGATGTCTGCATTCAAGTCACAGAGTTGAACATTCCCTATCAAAGAGCAGCTTTGAAACACTCTTTTTGTTGTATCTGGATTTGGACATTTGGAGCGCTTTGATGCCTACCGTGAAAAAAGGAATATCTTACCTTAAAAACTAGACAGAAGAATTCTCTGAAACTTCTTTGTGGTGTATGTACTCAAGTAACAGAGGTGAACCTTTCTATTGATAGAGCAGTTTTGAAACACTCTTTTTGTGGAATCTGTATGTTTATATTTGGATTGCTTTAACGATATCGTTGGAAACAGGAATATCTTCCTATAAAATCTAGGCAGAAGCATTCTCAGAAACTTCTTCATGATATGTGTCCACAAATGACAGAATTCAACATTTCTTTTGATGCAGCAGTTTGGAAACACTTTTTTTGTAGAATCTGCAATTGGATATTTGGATAGCTCTAAGGATTTCGTTGGAAACGGGAATATCTTCATAGAAAACCTAGACACAAGCGCTCTCAGAAACTACTCTGTGATATCTGCATTCAAATCACAGAGTTGAACACTCCCTTTCTTAGAGCAGGTTTGAAACACTCTTTTTGTGGAATCTGCAAGAGGATATTTGGGTACCTTTGAGGATTTCTTTGGAAATGGGATTACATATAAAAAGTACACAGCAGCATTCTCAGAAGCTTCTTCTAGTGTTGAACATTCCTTTTCATAGACCAGGTTTGAAACACTCTTTCTGTAGTATCTGGAAGTGGATATTGCAAGCGCCTTGAGGCCTATTGTGAAAAAGGAAATATCTTCCCATAAAAACTAGACAGAAGCGTTCGCAGAAACTTGTTTGTGATATGTGTCCTCAACTAACAGAGCTGAACATTTCGTTTGATGGAGCAGTTTGGAAACACGCTTTTTGTGGAATCTGCAAGTGGATATTTGCATAGCTTTGTGGATTTCATTGGAAACGGGAATATCTTCATATAAAATGTAGACAGAAACATTCTCAGAAACTGCTTTGTGATGTCTGCATTCAAGTCACAGAGTTGAACATTCCCTATCATAGAGCAGCTTTGAAACACTCTTTTTGTTGTATCCGGATTTGGACATTTGGAGCGCTTTGATGCCTACCGTGAAAAAAGGAATATCTTCCCATAAAAACTAGACAATAGAATTCTCTGAAACTTCTTTGTGGTGTATGTACTCAAGTAACGAGGTGAAGATTTCTAGTGATAGAGCAGTTTTGAAACACCCTTTTTTTAGAATCCGTAAGTGGATATTTGGATTGCTTTAATGATATCGTTGGAAACAGGAATATCTTCCTATAAAATCTAGGCAGAAGCATTCTCAGAAACTCCTTTGTGAAGTGTGTCCTCAACTAAGAGAGTTCAACCTGTCTTTTGATGCAGCAGTTTGGAAACACTCTTTTTGTAGAATCTGTAAGTGGATATATGGATAGCTCTAACATTTCGTTGGAAACGGGAATATCTTCATATAAAATCTAGACAGAAGCATTCTCAGAAACTTCTTCGTGATGTGTGTCCTCAAATGACAGAATTCAACATTTCTTTTGATACAGCAGTGTGGAAACACTTTTTTTGTAGAATCTGCAAGTGGATATTTGGATAGCTGTAAGGATTTCGTTGGAAACGGGAATATCTTAATAGAAAACCTTGACACAAGCACTCTCCGAAACTACTCTGTGATATCTGCATTCAAATCAGAGAGTTGAACAATCCCTTTCTTAGAGCAGGTTTGAAACACTCTTTTTGTGGAATCTGCAAGAGGATATTTGGATAGCTTTGAGGATTTCGTTGGAAGCGAGATTACATATAAAATGTACACAGCATCATTCTCAGAAGCTTCTTCGTGATGTTTGCTTTTAAGTCACAGGGTTGAACATTCCCTTTCATAGAGCAGGTTTGAAACACTCTTTCTGTAGTATCTGGAAGTGGACATTTCGAGCGCTTTGAGGCCTATTGTGAAAAAGGAAATATCTTTCCATAAAAACTAGACAGAAGCGTTCGCAAAAACATGTGTGTGATGTGTGTCCTCAACAAACAGAGCTGAACATTTCGTTTGATGGAGCAGTTTGGAAACACGGTTTTTGTAGAATCTGCAAGTGGATATTTGGATAGCTTTGTGGATTTCGTTGGAAACGGGAATAACTTCATATAAAATGTAGACAGAAACATTCTCAGAAAATGCTTTGAGATGTCTGCATTCAAGTCACAGAGTTGAACATTCCCTTTCATAGTGCAGCTTTGAAACACTTTTTGTTGTATCTGGATTTGGACATTTGGAGCGCTTTGATGCCTACCGTGAAAAAAGAAATATCTTCTCATAGAAACTAGACAGAAGAATTCTCTGAAACTTCTTTGTGGTGTATGTACTCAAGTAACAGAGGTGAACCTTTCTATTGATAGAGCAGTTTTGAAACACTCTTTTTGTGGAATCTGTATGTGGATATTTGGATTGCTTTAACGATATCATTGGAAACAGGAATATCTTCCTATAAAATCTAGGCAGAAGCATTCTCAGAAACTTCTTTGTGATGTGTGTCCTCAAGTAAGAGAGTTCAACCTGTCTTTTGATGCAGCAGTTTGGAAACACTCTTTTTGTAGAATCTGTAAGTGGATATATGGATAGCTCTATGGATTTCGTTGGAAACGGGAATATCTTCATATAAAATCTAGACAGAAGAATTCTCAGAAACTTCTTCGTGATGTGTGTCCTCAGATGACACAATTCAACATTTCTTTTGATACAGCAGTTTGGAAACACTTTTTTTGTAGAATCTGCAAGTGGATATTGGGATAGCTGTAAGGATTTCGTTGGAAACGGGAATATCTTCATAGAAAACCGAGTCAAAAGCACTCTCAGAAACTACTCTGTGATATCTGCATTCAAATCACAGAGTTGAACATTCCCTTTCTTAGAGCAGGTTTGAAACACTCTTTTTGTGGAATCTGCAAGAGGATATTTGGATAGCTTTGAGGATTTCGTTGGAAGCGGGATTACATATAAAATGTACACAGCATCATTCTCAGAAGCTTCTTCGTGATGTTTGCTTTTAAGTCACAGGGTTGAACATTCCCTTTCATAGAGCAGGTTTGAAACACTCTTTCTGTAGTATCTGGAAGTGGACATTTCGAGCGCTTTGAGGCCTACTGTGAAAAAGGAAATATCTTCCCATAAAAACTACACAGAAGCGTTCGCAGAAACTTGTGTGTGATGTGTGTCCTCAACTAACAGAGCTGAACATTTCGTTTGATGGAGCAGGTTGCTAACACGGTTTTTGTAGAATCTGCAAGTGGATATTTGGATAGCTTTGTGGATTTCGTTGGAAACGGGAATATCTTCATATAAAATGTAGACAGAAACATTCTCAGAAACCGCTTTGTGATGTCTGCATTCTAGTCACAGTGTTGAACATTCCCTTTCATAGTGCAGCTTTGAAACACTCTTTTTGTTGTATCTGGATTTGGACATTTGGAGCGCTTTGATGCCTACCGTGAAAAAAGAAATATCTTCCCATAAAAACTAGACAGAAGAATTCTCTGAAACTTCTTTGGGGTGTATGTACTCAAGTAACAGAGGTGAAACTTTCTATTGATAGAGCAGTTTTGTAACACTCTTTTTGTGAAATCTGTATGTGGATATTTGGATTTCTTTAACGACATCGTTGGAAACAGGAATAACTTCCTATAAAATCTAGGCAGAAGCATTCTCAGAAACTTCTTTGTGATGTGTGTCCTCAACTAAGAGAGTTCAACCTGTCTTTTGATGCAGCAGTTTGGAAACACTCTTTTTGTAGAATCTGTAAGTGGATATATGGATAGCTCTAAGGATTTCGTTGGAAACGGGAATATCTGCATATAAAATCTAGACAGAAGAATTCTCAGAAACTTCTTCGTGATGTGTGTCCTCAGATGACACAATTCAACATTTCTTTTGATACAGCAGTTTGGAAACACTTTTTTTGTAGCATCTGCAAGTGGATATTTGGATAGCTGTAAGGATTTCGTTGGAAACGGGAATATCTTCATGTAAAACCTAGACAAAAGCACTCTCAGAAACTAGTCTGTGAAATCTGCATTCAAATCACAGAGTTGAACATTCCCTTTCTTAGAGCAGGTTTGAAACACTCTTTTTGTGGAATCTGCAAGAGGATATTTGGATAGCTTTGAGGATTTCGTTGGAAACGGGATTACATCATCTAAAAAGTACACAGCAGCATTCTCAGAAGCTTCTTCGTGATGTTTGCTTTTAAGTCACAGAGTTGAACATTCCCTTTCAATAGAGCAGGTTTGAAACACTCTTTCTGTAGTATCTGGAAGTGGACATTTCGTGGGCTTTGAGGCCTATTGTGATAAAGGAAATATCTTCCCATAAAAAGTAGACAGAAGCGTTCGCAGAAACTTGTGTGTGATGTGTGTCCTCAACTAACAGAGCTGAACATTTCGTTTGATGGAGCAGTTTGGAACACGCTTTTTGTAGAATCTGCAAGTGGATATTTGGATAGCTTTGTGGATTTCGTTGGAAACGGGAATATCTTCATATAAAATGTAGACAGAAAGATTCTCAGAAACAGCTTTGTGATGTGTGCATTCAAGTCACAGAGTTGAACATTCCCTTTCATACAGCAGCTTTGAAACACTCTTTTTGTTGTATCTGGATTTGGACATTTGGAGCGCTTTGATGCCTACCATGAAAAAAGAAATATCTTCCCATAAAAACTAGACAGAAGAATTCTCTGAAACTTCTTTGTGGTGTGTGTACTCAAGTAACAGAGGTGAACCTTTCTATTGATAGAGCAGTTTTGAAAAACTCTTTTTGTGGAATCTGTATGTGGATATTTGGATTGCTTTAACGATATCGTTGGAAACAGGAATATCTTCCTATAAAATCTAGGCAGAAGCATTCTCAGAAACTTCTTCGTGATGTGTGTCCTCAGATGACACAATTCAACATTTCTTTTGATACAGCAGTTTGGAAACACTTTTTTTGTAGAATCTGCAAGTGGATATTTGGATAGCTGTAAGGATTTCGTTGGAAACGGAATATCTTCATATAAAACCTAGACACAAGCACTCTCAGAAACTACTCTGTGATATCTGCATTCAAATCACAGAGTTGAACATTCCCTTTCTTAGAGCAGGTTTGAAACACTCTTTTTGTGGAATCTGCAAGAGGATATTTGGAAAGCTTTGAGGATTTCGTTGGAAGCGGGATTACATATAAAATGTACACAGCATCATTCTCAGAAGCTTCTTCGTGATGTTTGCTTTTAAGTCACAGGGTTGAACATTCCCTTTCATAGAGCAGGTTTGAAACACTCTTTCTGTAGTATCTGGAAGTGGACATTTCGAGCGCTTTGAGGCCTATTGTGAAAAAGGAAATATCTTCCCATAAAAACTAGACAGAAGCGTACGCAGAAACATGTGTGTGATGTGTGTCCTCAACTAACAGAGCTGAACATTTCGTTTGATGGAGCAGTTTGGAAACACGCTTTTTGTAGAATCTGCAAGTGGATATTTGGATAGCTTTGTGGATTTCGTAGGAAACGGGAATAACTTCATATAAAATGTATACAGAAACATTCTCAGAAACTGCTTTGTGATGTCTGCATTCAAGTCACAGAGTTGAACATTCCCTTTCATAGTGCAGCTTTGAAACACTTTTTGTTGTATCTGGATTTGGACAGTTGGAGCGCTTTGATGCCTACCGTGAAAAAAGAAATATCTTCTCATAAAAACTAGACAGAAGAATTCTCTGAAACTTCTTTGTGGTGTATGTACTCAAGTAACAGAGGTGAACCTTTCTATTGATAGAGCAGTTTTGAAACACTCTTTTTGTGGAATCTGTATGTGGATATTTGGATTGCTTTAACGATATCGTTGGAAACAGGAATATCCTCCTATAAAATCTAGGCAGAAGCATTCTCAGAAACTTCTTTGTGATGTGTGTCCTCAACTAAGAGAGTTCAACCTGTCTTTTGATGCAGCAGTTTGGAAACACTCTTTTTGTAGAATCTGTAAGTGGATATATGGATAGCTCTAACGATTTCCTTGGAAACGGGAATGTCTTCATATAAAATCTAGACAGAAGCATTCTCAGAAACTTCTTCGTGATGTGTGTCCTCAAATGACAGAATTCAACATTTCTTTTGATACAGCAGTTGGGAAACACATTTTTTGTAGAATCTGCAATTGGATATTTGGATAGATGTAAGGATTTCGTTGGAAACGGGAATAACTTCATAGAAAACCTAGACACAAGCACTCCCAGAAACTACTCTGTGATATCTGCATTCAAATCACAGAGTTGAACATTCCCTTTCTTAGAGCAGGTTTGAAACACTCTTTTTGTAGAATCTGCAAGAGGATATTTGGATAGCTTCGAGGATTTCGTTGGAAACGGGATTACATATAAAAAGTACACAGCAGCATTCTCAGAAGCTTCTTCGTGACGTTTGCTTTTAAGTCACAGAGTTGAACATTCCTTTTCATAGACCAGGTTTGAAACACTCTTTCTGTAGTATCTGGAAGTGGATATTGCAAGCGCTTCAAGCCTATTGTGAAAAAGGAAATATCTTCCCATAAAAACTAGACAGAAGCGTTCGCAGAAACTTCTGTGTGATGTGTGTCCTCAACTAAGGGAGCTGAACATTTCGTTTGATGGAGCAGTTTGGAAACACGCTTTTTGTAGAATCTGCAAGTGGATATTTGGATAGCTTTGTGGATTTCGTTGGAAACGGGAATATCCTCATATAAAATGTAGACAAGAACATTCTCAGAAACTGCTTTCTGATGTCTGCATTCAAGTCACAGAGTTGAACATTCCCTATCAAAGAGCAGCTTTGAAACACTCTTTTTGTTGTATCTGGATTTGGACATTTGGAGCGCTTTGATGCCTACCGTGAAAAAAGGAATATCTTACCTTAAAAACTAGACAGAAGAATTCTCTGAAACTTCTTTGTGGTGTATGTACTCAAGTAACAGAGGTGAACCTTTCTATTGATAGAGCAGTTTTGAAACACTCTTTTTGTGGAATCTGTATGTTTATATTTGGATTGCTTTAACGATATCGTTGGAAACAGGAATATCTTCCTATAAAATCTAGGCAGAAGCATTCTCAGAAACTTCTTCATGATATGTGTCCACAAATGACAGAATTCAACATTTCTTTTGATGCAGCAGTTTGGAAACACTTTTTTTGTAGAATCTGCAATTGGATATTTGGATAGCTCTAAGGATTTCGTTGGAAACGGGAATATCTTCATAGAAAACCTAGACACAAGCGCTCTCAGAAACTACTCTGTGATATCTGCATTCAAATCACAGAGTTGAACACTCCCTTTCTTAGAGCAGGTTTGAAACACTCTTTTTGTGGAATCTGCAAGAGGATATTTGGGTACCTTTGAGGATTTCTTTGGAAATGGGATTACATATAAAAAGTACACAGCAGCATTCTCAGAAGCTTCTTCTAGTGTTGAACATTCCTTTTCATAGACCAGGTTTGAAACACTCTTTCTGTAGTATCTGGAAGTGGATATTGCAAGCGCCTTGAGGCCTATTGTGAAAAAGGAAATATCTTCCCATAAAAACTAGACAGAAGCGTTCGCAGAAACTTGTTTGTGATATGTGTCCTCAACTAACAGAGCTGAACATTTCGTTTGATGGAGCAGTTTGGAAACACGCTTTTTGTGGAATCTGCAAGTGGATATTTGCATAGCTTTGTGGATTTCATTGGAAACGGGAATATCTTCATATAAAATGTAGACAGAAACATTCTCAGAAACTGCTTTGTGATGTCTGCATTCAAGTCACAGAGTTGAACATTCCCTATCATAGAGCAGCTTTGAAACACTCTTTTTGTTGTATCCGGATTTGGACATTTGGAGCGCTTTGATGCCTACCGTGAAAAAAGGAATATCTTCCCATAAAAACTAGACAATAGAATTCTCTGAAACTTCTTTGTGGTGTATGTACTCAAGTAACGAGGTGAAGATTTCTAGTGATAGAGCAGTTTTGAAACACCCTTTTTTTAGAATCCGTAAGTGGATATTTGGATTGCTTTAATGATATCGTTGGAAACAGGAATATCTTCCTATAAAATGTAGGCAGAAGCATTCTCAGAAACTCCTTTGTGAAGTGTGTCCTCAACTAAGAGAGTTCAACCTGTCTTTTGATGCAGCAGTTTGGAAACACTCTTTTTGTAGAATCTGTAAGTGGATATATGGATAGCTCTAACATTTCGTTGGAAACGGGAATATCTTCATATAAAATCTAGACAGAAGCATTCTCAGAAACTTCTTCGTGATGTGTGTCCTCAAATGACAGAATTCAACATTTCTTTTGATACAGCAGTGTGGAAACACTTTTTTTGTAGAATCTGCAAGTGGATATTTGGATAGCTGTAAGGATTTCGTTGGAAACGGGAATATCTTAATAGAAAACCTTGACACAAGCACTCTCCGAAACTACTCTGTGATATCTGCATTCAAATCAGAGAGTTGAACAATCCCTTTCTTAGAGCAGGTTTGAAACACTCTTTTTGTGGAATCTGCAAGAGGATATTTGGATAGCTTTGAGGATTTCGTTGGAAGCGAGATTACATATAAAATGTACACAGCATCATTCTCAGAAGCTTCTTCGTGATGTTTGCTTTTAAGTCACAGGGTTGAACATTCCCTTTCATAGAGCAGGTTTGAAACACTCTTTCTGTAGTATCTGGAAGTGGACATTTCGAGCGCTTTGAGGCCTATTGTGAAAAAGGAAATATCTTTCCATAAAAACTAGACAGAAGCGTTCGCAAAAACATGTGTGTGATGTGTGTCCTCAACAAACAGAGCTGAACATTTCGTTTGATGGAGCAGTTTGGAAACACGGTTTTTGTAGAATCTGCAAGTGGATATTTGGATAGCTTTGTGGATTTCGTTGGAAACGGGAATAACTTCATATAAAATGTAGACAGAAACATTCTCAGAAAATGCTTTGAGATGTCTGCATTCAAGTCACAGAGTTGAACATTCCCTTTCATAGTGCAGCTTTGAAACACTTTTTGTTGTATCTGGATTTGGACATTTGGAGCGCTTTGATGCCTACCGTGAAAAAAGAAATATCTTCTCATAGAAACTAGACAGAAGAATTCTCTGAAACTTCTTTGTGGTGTATGTACTCAAGTAACAGAGGTGAACCTTTCTATTGATAGAGCAGTTTTGAAACACTCTTTTTGTGGAATCTGTATGTGGATATTTGGATTGCTTTAACGATATCGTTGGAAACAGGAATATCTTCCTATAAAATCTAGGCAGAAGCATTCTCAGAAACTTCTTTGTGATGTGTGTCCTCAAGTAAGAGAGTTCAACCTGTCTTTTGATGCAGCAGTTTGGAAACACTCTTTTTGTAGGATCTGTAAGTGCATATATGGATAGCTCTAACGATTTCGTTGGAAACGGGAATATCTGCATATAAAATCTAGACAGAAGCATTCTCAGAAACTTCTTCGTGATGTGTGTCCTCAGATGACACAATTCAACATTTCTTTTGATACAGCAGTTTGGAAACACTTTTTTTGTAGAATCTGCAAGTGGATATTTAGATAGCTGTAAGGATTTCGTTGGAAACGGGAATATCTTCATGTAAAACCTAGACAAAAGCACTATCAGAAACTAGTCTGTGAAATCTGCATTCAAATCACAGAGTTGAACATTCCCTTTCTTAGAGCAGGTTTGAAACACTCTTTTTGTGGAATCTGCAAGAGGATATTTGGATAGCTTTGAGGATTTCGTTGGAAGCGGGATTACATATAAAATGTACACAGCATCATTCTCAGAAGCTTCTTCGTGATGTTTGCTTTTAAGTCACAGGGTTGAACATTCCCTTTCATAGAGCAGGTTTGAAACACTCTTTCTGTAGTATCTGGAAGTGGACATTTCGAGCGCTTTGAGGCCTACTCTGAAAAAGGAAATATCTTCCCATAAAAACTACACAGAAGGGTTCGCAGAAACTTGTGTGTGATGTGTGTCCTCAACTAACAGAGCTGAACATTTCGTTTGATGGAGCAGGTTGGAAACACGGTTTTTGTAGAATCTGCAAGTGGATATTTGGATAGCTTTGTGGATTTCGTTGGAAACGGGAATATCTTCATATAAAATGTAGACAGAAACATTCTCAGAAACCGCTTTGTGATGTCTGCATTCTAGTCACAGTGTTGAACATTCCCTTTCATAGTGCAGCTTTGAAACACTCTTTTTGTTGTATCTGGATTTGGACATTTGGAGCGCTTTGATGCCTACCGTGAAAAAAGAAATATCTTCCCATAAAAACTAGACAGAAGAATTCTCTGAAACTTCTTTGTGGTGTATGTACTCAAGTAACAGAGGTGAAACTTTCTATTGATAGAGCAGTTTTGAAACACTCTTTTTGTGGAATCTGTATGTGGATATTTGGATTTCTTTAACGACATCGTTGGAAACAGGAATAACTTCCTATAAAATCTAGGCAGAAGCATTCTCAGAAACTTCTTTGTGATGTGTGTCCTCAACTAAGAGAGTTCAACCTGTCTTTTGATGCAGCAGTTTGGAAACACTCTTTTTGTAGAATCTGTAAGTGGATATATGGATAGCTCTAAGGATTTCGTTGGAAACGGGAATATCTGCATATAAAATCTAGACAGAAGAATTCTCAGAAACTTCTTCGTGATGTGTGTCCTCAGATGACACAATTCAACATTTCTTTTGATACAGCAGTTTGGAAACACTTTTTTTGTAGAATCTGCAAGTGGATATTTGGATAGCTGTAAGGATTTCGTTGGAAACGGGAATATCTTCATGTAAAACCTAGACAAAAGCACTCTCAGAAACTAGTCTGTGAAATCTGCATTCAAATCACAGAGTTGAACATTCCCTTTCTTAGAGCAGGTTTGAAACACTCTTTTTGTGGAATCTGCAAGAGGATATTTGGATAGCTTTGAGGATTTCGTTGGAAACGGGATTACATCATCTAAAAAGTACACAGCAGCATTCTCAGAAGCTTCTTCGTGATGTTTGCTTTTAAGTCACAGAGTTGAACATTCCCTTTCAATAGAGCAGGTTTGAAACACTCTTTCTGTAGTATCTGGAAGTGGACATTTCGTGCGCTTTGAGGCCTATTGTGATAAAGGAAATATCTTCCCATAAAAACTACACAGAAGCGTTCGCAGAAACTTGTGTGTGATGTGTGTCCTCAACTAACAGAGCTGAACATTTCGTTTGATGGAGCAGTTTGGAAACACGCTTTTTGTAGAGTCTGCAAGTGGATATTTGGATAGCTTTGTGGATTTCGTTGGAAACGGGAATATCTTCATATGAAATGTAGACAGAAAGATTCTCAGAAACAGCTTTGTGATGTGTGCATTCAAGTCACAGAGTTGAACATTCCCTTTCATACAGCAGCTTTGAAACACTCTTTTTGTTGTATCTGGATTTGGACATTTGGAGCGCTTTGATGCCTACCGTGAAAAAAGAAATATCTTCCCATAAAAACTAGACAGAAGAATTCTCTGAAACTTCTTTGTGGTGTGTGTACTCAAGTAACAGAGGTGAACCTTTCTATTGATAGAGCAGTTTTGAAAAACTCTTTTTGTGGAATCTGTATGTGGATATTTGGATTGCTTTAACGATATCGTTGGAAACACGAATATCTTCCTATAAAATCTAGGCAGAAGCATTCTCAGAAACTTCTTCGTGATGTGTGTCCTCAGATGACACAATTCAACATTTCTTTGATACAGCAGTTTGGAAACACTTTTTTTGTAGAATCTGCAAGTGGATATTTGGATAGCTGTAAGGATTTCGTTGGAAACGGGAATATCTTCATATAAAACCTAGACACAAGCACTCTCAGAAACTACTCTGTGATATCTGCATTCAAATCACAGAGTTGAACATTCCCTTTCTTAGAGCAGGTTTGAAACACTCTTTTTGTGGAATCTGCAAGAGGATATTTGGAAAGCTTTGAGGATTTCGTTGGAAGCGGGATTACATAGAAAATGTACACAGCATCATTCTCAGAAGCTTCTTCGTGATGTTTGCTTTTAAGTCACAGTGTTCAACATTCCCTTTCATAGAGCAGGTTTGAAACACTCTTTCTGTAGTATCTGGAAGTGGACATTTCGAGCGCTTTGAGGCCTATTGTGAAAAAGGAAATATCTTCCCATAAAAACTAGACAGAAGCGTTCGCAGAAACATGTGTGTGATGTGTGTCCTCAACTAACAGAGCTGAACATTTCGTTTGATGGAGCAGTTTGGAAAGACGCTTTTTGTAGAATCTGCAAGTGGATATTTGGATAGCTTTGTGGATTTCGTTGGAAACGGGAATAACTTCATATAAAATGTAGACAGAAACATTCTCAGAAACTGCTTTGTGATGTCTGCATTCAAGTCACAGAGTTGAATATTCCCTTTCATAGTGCAGCTTTGAAACACTTTTTGTTGTATCTGGATTTGGACAGTTGGAGCGCTTTGATGCCTACCGTGAAAAAAGAAATATCTTCTCATAAAAACTAGACAGAAGAATTCTCTGAAACTTCTTTGTGGTGTATGTACTCAAGTAACAGAGGTGAACCTTTCTATTGATAGAGCAGTTTTGAAACACTCTTTTTGTGGAATCTGTATGTGGATATTTGGATTGCTTTAACGATATCGTTGGAAACAGGAATATCTTCCTATAAAATCTAGGCAGAAGCATTCTCAGAAACTTCTTTGTGATGTGTGTCCTCAACTAAGAGATTTCAACCTGTCTTTTGATGCAGCAGTTTGGAAACACTCTTTTTGTAGAATCTGTAAGTGGATATATGGATAGCTCTAACGATTTCCTTGGAAACGGGAATGTCTTCATATAAAATCTAGACAGAAGCATTCTCAGAAACTTCTTCGTGATGTGTGTCCTCAAATGACAGAATTCAACATTTCTTTTGATACAGCAGTTGGGAAACACATTTTTTGTAGAATCTGCAATTGGATATTTGGATAGATGTAAGGATTTCGTTGGAAACGGGAATAACTTCATAGAAAACCTAGACACAAGCACTCCCAGAAACTACTGTGTGATATCTGCATTCAAATCACAGAGTTGAACATTCCCTTTCTTAGAGCAGGTTTGAAACACTCTTTTTGTAGAATCTGCAAGAGGATATTTGGATAGCTTCGAGGATTTCGTTGGAAACGGGATTACATATAAAAAGTACACAGCAGCATTCTCAGAAGCTTCTTCGTGACGTTTGCTTTTAAGTCACAGAGTTGAACATTCCTTTTCATAGACCAGGTTTGAAACACTCTTTCTGTAGTATCTGGAAGTGGATATTGCAAGCGCTTCAAGCCTATTGTGAAAAAGGAAATATCTTCCCATAAAAACTAGACAGAAGCGTTCGCAGAAACTTCTTTGTGATGTGTGTCCTCAACTAAGGGAGCTGAACATTTCTTTTGATGGAGCAGTTTGGAAACACGCTTTTTGTAGAATCTGCAAGTGGATATTTGGATAGCTTTGTGGATTTCGTTGGAAACGGGAATATCCTCATATAAAATGTAGACAAGAACATTCTCAGAAACTGCTTTCTGATGTCTGCATTCAAGTCACAGAGTTGAACATTCCCTATAAAGGGCAGCTTTGAAACACTCTTTTTGTTGTATCTGGATTTGGACATTTGGAGCGCTTCGATGCCTACCGTGAAAAAAGGAATATCTTCCCTTAAAAACTAGACAGAAGAATTCTCTGAAACTTCTTTGTGGTGTATGTACTCAAGGAACGAGGTGAAGATTTCTAGTGATAGAGCAGTTTTGAAACACCCTTTTTTTAGAATCCGTAAGTGGATATTTGGATTGCTTTAATGATATCGTTGGAAACAGGAATATCTTCCTATAAAATCTAGGCAGAAGCATTCTCAGAAACTCCTTTGTGAAGTGTGTCCTCAACTAAGAGAGTTCAACCTGTCTTTTGATGCAGCAGTTTGGAAACACTCTTTTTGTAGAATCTGTAAGTGGATATATGGATAGCTCTAACATTTCGTTGGAAACGGGAATATCTTCATATAAAATCTAGACAGAAGCATTCTCAGAAACTTCTTCGTGATGTGTGTCCTCAAATGACAGAATTCAACATTTCTTTTGATACAGCAGTGTGGAAACACTTTTTTTGTAGAATCTGCAAGTGGATATTTGGATAGCTGTAAGGATTTCGTTGGAAACGGGAATATCTTAATAGAAAACCTTGACACAAGCACTCTCCGAAACTACTCTGTGATATCTGCATTCAAATCAGAGAGTTGAACAATCCCTTTCTTAGAGCAGGTTTGAAACTCTCTTTTTGTGGAATCTGCAAGAGGATATTTGGATAGCTTTGAGGATTTCGTTGGAAGCGAGATTACATATAAAATGTACACAGCATCATTCTCAGAAGCTTCTTCGTGATGTTTGCTTTTAAGTCACAGGGTTGAACATTCCCTTTCATAGAGCAGGTTTGAAACACTCTTTCTGTAGTATGTGGAAGAGGACATTTCGAGCGCTTTGAGGCATATTGTGAAAAAGGAAATATCTTTCCATAAAAACTAGACAGAAGCGTTCGCAAAAACATGTGTGTGATGTGTGTCCTCAACAAACAGAGCTGAACATTTCGTTTGATGGAGCAGTTTGGAAACACGGTTTTTGTAGAATCTGCAAGTGGATATTTGGATAGCTTTGTGGATTTCGTTGGAAACGGGAATAACTTCATATAAAATGTAGACAGAAACATTCTCAGAAAATGCTTTGAGATGTCTGCATTCAAGTCACAGAGTTGAACATTCCCTTTCATAGTGCAGCTTTGAAACACTTTTTGTTGTATCTGGATTTGGACATTTGGAGCGCTTTGATGCCTACCGTGAAAAAAGAAATATCTTCTCATAGAAACTAGACAGAAGAATTCTCTGAAACTTCTTTGTGGTGTATGTACTCAAGTAACAGAGGTGAACCTTTCTATTGATAGAGCAGTTTTGAAACACTCTTTTTGTGGAATCTGTATGTGGATATTTGGATTGCTTTAACGACATCGTTGGAAACTGGAATATCTTCCTATAAAATCTAGGCAGAAGCATTCTCAGAAACTTCTTTGTGATGTGTGTCCTCAAGTAAGAGAGTTCAACCTGTCTTTTGATGCAGCAGTTTGGAAACACTCTTTTTGTAGGATCTGTAAGTGGATATATGGATAGCTCTAACGATTTCGTTGGAAACGGGAATATCTGCATATAAAATCTAGACAGAAGCATTCTCAGAAACTTCTTCGTGATGTGTGTCCTCAGATGACACAATTCAACATTTCTTTTGATACAGCAGTTTGGAAACACTTTTTTTGTAGAATCTGCAAGTGGATATTTAGATAGCTGTAAGGATTTCGTTGGAAACGGGAATATCTTCATGTAAAACCTAGACAAAAGCACTATCAGAAACTAGTCTGTGAAATCTGCATTCAAATCACAGAGTTGAACATTCCCTTTCTTAGAGCAGGTTTGAAACACTCTTTTTGTGGAATCTGCAACAGGATATTTGGATAGCTTTGAGGATTTCGTTGGAAGCGGGATTACATATAAAATGTACACAGCATCATTCTCAGAAGCTTCTTCGTGATGTTTGCTTTTAAGTCACAGGGTTGAACATTCCCTTTCATAGAGCAGGTTTGAAACACTCTTTCTGTAGTATCTGGAAGTGGACATTTCGAGCGCTTTGAGGCCTACTCTGAAAAAGGAAATATCTTCCCATAAAAACTACACAGAAGCGTTCGCAGAAACTTGTGTGTGATGTGTGTCCTCAACTAACAGAGCTGAACATTTCGTTTGATGGAGCAGGTTGGAAACACGGTTTTTGTAGAATCTGCAAGTGGATATTTGGATAGCTTTGTGGATTTCGTTGGAAACGGGAATATCTTCATATAAAATGTAGACAGACACATTCTCAGAAACCGCTTTGTGATGTCTGCATTCTAGTCACAGTGTTGAACATTCCCTTTCATAGTGCAGCTTTGAAACACTCTTTTTGTTGTATCTGGATTTGGACATTTGGAGCGCTTTGATGCCTACCGTGAAAAAAGAAATATCTTCCCATAAAAACTAGACAGAAGAATTCTCTGAAACTTCTTTGTGGTGTATGTACTCAAGTAACAGAGGTGAAACTTTCTATTGATAGAGCAGTTTTGAAACACTCTTTTTGTGAAATCTGTATGTGGATATTTGGATTTCTTTAACGACATCGTTGGAAACAGGAATAACTTCCTATAAAATCTAGGCAGAAGCATTCTCAGAAACTTCTTTGTGATGTGTGTCCTCAACTAAGAGAGTTCAACCTGTCTTTTGATGCAGCAGTTTGGAAACACTCTTTTTGTAGAATCTGTAAGTGGATATATGGATAGCTCTAAGGATTTCGTTGGAAACGGGAATATCTGCATATAAAATCTAGACAGAAGAATTCTCAGAAACTTCTTCGTGATGTGTGTCCTCAGATGACACAATTCAACATTTCTTTTGATACAGCAGTTTGGAAACACTTTTTTTGTAGAATCTGCAAGTGGATATTTGGATAGCTGTAAGGATTTCGTTGGAAACGGGAATATCTTCATGTAAAACCTAGACAAAAGCACTCTCAGAAACTAGTCTGTGAAATCTGCATTCAAATCACAGAGTTGAACATTCCCTTTCTTAGAGCAGGTTTGAAACACTCTTTTTGTGGAATCTGCAAGAGGATATTTGGATAGCTTTGAAGATTTCGTTGGAAACGGGATTACATCATCTAAAAAGTACACAGCAGCATTCTCAGAAGCTTCTTCGTGATGTTTGCTTTTAAGTCACAGAGTTGAACATTCCCTTTCAATAGAGCAGGTTTGAAACACTCTTTCTGTAGTATCTGGAAGTGGACATTTCGTGCGCTTTGAGGCCTATTGTGATAAAGGAAATATCTTCCCATAAAAACTACACAGAAGCGTAAGCAGAAACTTGTGTGTGATGTGTGTCCTCAACTAACAGAGCTGAACATTTCGTTTGATGGAGCAGTTTGGAAACACGCTTTTTGTAGAGTCTGCAAGTGGATATTTGGATAGCTTTGTGGATTTCGTTGGAAACGGGAATATCTTCATATGAAATGTAGACAGAAAGATTCTCAGAAACAGCTTTGTGATGTGTGCATTCAAGTCACAGAGTTGAACATTCCCTTTCATACAGCAGCTTTGAAACACTCTTTTTGTTGTATCTGGATTTGGACATTTGGAGCGCTTTGATGCCTACCGTGAAAAAAGAAATATCTTCCCATAAAAACTAGACAGAAGAATTCTCTGAAACTTCTTTGTGGTGTGTGTACTCAAGTAACAGAGGTGAACCTTTCTATTGATAGAGCAGTTTTGAAAAACTCTTTTTGTGGAATCTGTATGTGGATATTTGGATTGCTTTAACGATATCGTTGGAAACAGGAATATCTTCCTATAAAATCTAGGCAGAAGCATTCTCAGAAACTTCTTCGTGATGTGTGTCCTCAGATGACACAATTCAACATTTCTTTTGATACAGCAGTTTGGAAACACTTTTTTTTGTAGAATCTGCAAGTGGATATTTGGATAGCTGTAAGGATTTCGTTGGAAACGGGAATATCTTCATATAAAACCTAGACACAAGCACTCTCAGAAACTACTCTGTGATATCTGCATTCAAATCACAGAGTTGAACATTCCCTTTCTTAGAGCAGGTTTGAAACACTCTTTTTGTGGAATCTGCAAGAGGATATTTGGAAAGCTTTGAGGATTTCGTTGGAAGCGGGATTACATAGAAAATGTACACAGCATCATTCTCAGAAGCTTCTTCGTGATGTTTGCTTTTAAGTCACAGTGTTCAACATTCCCTTTCATAGAGCAGGTTTGAAACACTCTTTCTGTAGTATCTGGAAGTGGACATTTCGAGCGCTTTGAGGCCTATTGTGAAAAAGGAAATATCTTCCCATAAAAACTAGACAGAAGCGTTCGCAGAAACATGTGTGTGATGTGTGTCCTCAACTAACAGAGCTGAACATTTCGTTTGATGGAGCAGTTTGGAAAGACGCTTTTTGTAGAATCTGCAAGTGGATATTTGGATAGCTTTGTGGATTTCGTTGGAAACGGGAATAACTTCATATAAAATGTAGACAGAAACATTCTCAGAAACTGCTTTGTGATGTCTGCATTCAAGTCACAGAGTTGAATATTCCCTTTCATAATGCAGCTTTGAAAAACTTTTTGTTGTATCTGGATTTGGACAGTTGGAGCGCTTTGATGCCTACCGTGAAAAAAGAAATATCTTCTCATAAAAACTAGACAGAAGAATTCTCTGAAACTTCTTTGTGGTGTATGTACTCAAGTAACAGAGGTGAACCTTGCTATTGATAGAGCAGTTTTGAAACACTCTTTTTGTGGAATCTGTATGTGGATATTTGGATTGCTTTAACGATATCGTTGGAAACAGGAATATCTTCCTATAAAATCTAGGCAGAAGCATTCTCAGAAACTTCTTTGTGATGTGTGTCCTCAACTAAGAGAGTTCAACCTGTCTTTTGATGCAGCAGTTTGGAAACACTCTTTTTGTAGAATCTGTAAGTGGATATATGGATAGCTCTAACGATTTCCTTGGAAACGGGAATGTCTTCATATAAAATCTAGACAGAAGCATTCTCAGAAACTTCTTCGTGATGTGTGTCCTCAAATGACAGAATTCAACATTTCTTTTGATACAGCAGTTGGGAAACACATTTTTTGTAGAATCTGCAATTGGATATTTGGATAGATGTAAGGATTTCGTTGGAAACGGGAATAACTTCATAGAAAACCTAGACACAAGCACTCCCAGAAACTACTGTGTGATATCTGCATTCAAATCACAGAGTTGAACATTCCCTTTCTTAGAGCAGGTTTGAAACACTCTTTTTGTAGAATCTGCAAGAGGATATTTGGATAGCTTCGAGGATTTCGTTGGAAACGGGATTACATATAAAAAGTACACAGCAGCATTCTCAGAAGCTTCTTCGTGACGTTTGCTTTTAAGTCACAGAGTTGAACATTCCTTTTCATAGACCAGGTTTGAAACACTCTTTCTGTAGTATCTGGAAGTGGATATTGCAAGCGCTTCAAGCCTATTGTGAAAAAGGAAATATCTTCCCATAAAAACTAGACAGAAGCGTTCGCAGAAACTTCTTTGTGATGTGTGTCCTCAACTAAGGGAGCTGAACATTTCTTTTGATGGAGCAGTTTGGAAACACGCTTTTTGTAGAATCTGCAAGTGGATATTTGGATAGCTTTGTGGATTTCGTTGGAAACGGGAATATCCTCATATAAAATGTAGACAAGAACATTCTCAGAAACTGCTTTCTGATGTCTGCATTCAAGTCACAGAGTTGAACATTCCCTATAAAGGGCAGCTTTGAAACACTCTTTTTGTTGTATCTGGATTTGGACATTTGGAGCGCTTCGATGCCTACCGTGAAAAAAGGAATATCTTCCCTTAAAAACTAGACAGAAGAATTCTCTGAAACTTCTTTGTGGTGTATGTACTCAAGTAACAGAGGTGAACCTTTCTATTGATAGAGCAGTTTTGAAACACTCTTTTTGTGGAATCTGTATGTGGATATTTGGATTGCTTTAACGATATCGTTGGAAACAGGAATATCTTCCTATAAAATCTAGGCAGAAGCATTCTCAGAAACTTCTTCATGATATGTGTCCACAAATGACAGAATTCAACACTTCTTTTGATACAGCAGTTTGGAAACACTTTTTTTGTAGAATCTGCAATTGGATATTTGGATAGCTCTAAGGAATTCGTTGGAAACGGGAATATCTTCATAGAAAACCTAGACACAAGCACTCTCAGAAACTACTCTGTGATATCTGCATTCAAATCACAGAGTTGAACATTCCCTTTCTTAGAGCAGGTTTGAAACACTCTTTTTGTGGAATCTGCAAGAGGATATTTGGGTACCTTTTAGGATTTCTTTGGAAATGGGATTACATATAAAAAGTACACAGCAGCATTCTCAGAAGCTTCTTCTAGTGTTGAACATTCCTTTTCATAGACCAGGTTTGAAACACTCTTTCTGTAGTATCTGGAAGTGGATATTGCAAGCGCCTTGAGGCCTATTGTGAAAAAGGAAATATCTTCCCATAAAAACTAGACAGAAGCGTTCGCAGAAACTTGTGTGTGATGTGTGTCCTCAACTAACAGAGCTGAACATTTCGTTTGATGGAGCAGTTTGGAAACACGCTTTTTGTGGAATCTGCAAGTGGATATTTGCATAGCTTTGTGGATTTCATTGGAAACGGGAATATCTTCATATAAAATGTAGACAGAAACATTCTCAGAAACTGCTTTGTGATGTCTGCATTCAAGTCACAGAGTTGAACATTCCCTATCATAGAGCAGCTTTGAAACACTCTTTTTGTTGTATCTGGATTTGGACATTTGGAGCGCTTTGATGCCTACCGTGAAAAAAGGAATATCTTCCCATAAAAACTAGACAGAAGAATTCTCTGAAACTTCTTTGTGGTGTATGTACTCAAGTAACGAGGTGAAGATTTCTAGTGATAGAGCAGTTTTGAAACACCCTTTTTTTAGAATCTGTAAGTGGATGTTTGGATTGCTTTAATGATATCGTTGGAAACAGGAATATCTTCCTATAAAATCTAGGCAGAAGCATTCTCAGAAACTCCTTTGTGAAGTGTGTCCTCAACTAAGAGAGTTCAACCTGTCTTTTGATGCAGCAGTTTGGAAACACTCTTTTTGTAGAATCTGTAAGTGGATATATGGATAGCTCTAACATTTCGTTGGAAACGGGAATATCTTCATATAAAATCTAGACAGAAGCATTCTCAGAAACTTCTTCGTGATGTGTGTCCTCAAATGACAGAATTCAACATTTCTTTTGATACAGCAGTTTGGAAACACTTTTTTTGTAGAATCTGCAAGTGGATATTTGGATAGCTGTAAGGATTTCGTTGGAAACGGGAATATCTTAATAGAAAACCTTGACACAAGCACTCTCCGAAACTACTCTGTGATATCTGCATTCAAATCAGAGAGTTGAACAATCCCTTTCTTAGAGCAGGTTTGAAACACTCTTTTTGTGGAATCTGCAAGAGGATATTTGGATAGCTTTGAGGATTTCGTTGGAAGCGGGATTACATATAAAATGTACACAGCATCATTCTCAGAAGCTTCTTCGTGATGTTTGCTTTTAAGTCACAGGGTTGAACATTCCCTTTCATAGAGCAGGTTTGAAACACTCTTTCTGTAGTATCTGGAAGTGGACATTTCGAGCGCTTTGAGGCCTATTGTGAAAAAGGAAATATCTTTCCATAAAAACTAGACAGAAGCGTTCGCAGAAACATGTGTGTGATGTGTGTCCTCAACTAACAGAGCTGAACATTTCGTTTGATGGAGCAGTTTGGAAACACGCTTTTTGTAGAATCTGCAAGTGGATATTTGGATAGCTTTGTGGATTTCGTTGGAAACGGGAATAACTTCATATAAAATGTAGACAGAAACATTCTCAGAAAATGCTTTGAGATGTCTGCATTCAAGTCACAGAGTTGAACATTCCCTTTCATAGTGCAGCTTTGAAACACTTTTTATTGTATCTGGATTTGGACATTTGGAGCGCTTTGATGCCTACCGTGAAAAAAGAAATATCTTCTCATAGAAACTAGACAGAAGAATTCTCTGAAACTTCTTTGTGGTGTATGTACTCAAGTAACAGAGGTGAACCTTTCTATTGATAGAGCAGTTTTGAAACACTCTTTTTGTGGAATCTGTATGTGGATATTTGGATTGCTTTAACGATATCGTTGGAAACTGGAATATCTTCCTATAAAATCTAGGCAGAAGCATTCTCAGAAACTTCTTTGTGATGTGTGTCCTCAAGTAAGAGAGTTCAACCTGTCTTTTGATGCAGCAGTTTGGAAACACTCTTTTTGTAGGATCTGTAAGTGGATATATGGATAGCTCTAACGATTTCGTTGGAAACGGGAATATCTGCATATAAAATCTAGACAGAAGCATTCTCAGAAACTTCTTCGTGATGTGTGTCCTCAGATGACACAATTCAACATTTCTTTTGATACAGCAGTTTGGAAACACTTTTTTTGTAGAATCTGCAAGTGGATATTTAGATAGCTGTAAGGATTTCGTTGGAAACGGGAATATCTTCATGAAAAACCTAGACAAAAGCACTCTCAGAAACTAGTCTGTGAAATCTGCATTCAAATCACAGAGTTGAACATTCCCTTTCTAAGAGCAGGTTTGAAACACTCTTTTTGTGGAATCTGCAAGAGGATATTTGGATAGCTTTGAGGATTTCGTTGGAAGCGGGATTACATATAAAATGTACACAGCATCATTCTCAGAAGCTTCTTCGTGATGTTTGCTTTTAAGTCACAGGGTTGAACATTCCCTTTCATAGAGCAGGTTTGAAACACTCTTTCTGTAGTATCTGGAAGTGGACATTTCGAGCGCTTTGAGGCCTACTGTGAAAAAGGAAATATCTTCCCATAAAAACTATACAGAAGCGTTCGCAGAAACTTGTGTGTGATGTGTGTCCTCAACTAACAGAGCTGAACATTTCGTTTGATGGAGCAGGTTGGAAACACGGTTTTTGTAGAATCTGCAAGTGGATATTTGGATAGCTTTGTGGATTTCGTTGGAAACGGGAATATCTTCATATAAAATGTAGACAGAAACATTCTCAGAAACCGCTTTGTGATGTCTGCATTCTAGTCACAGTGTTGAACATTCCCTTTCATAGTGCAGCTTTGAAACACTCTTTTTGTTGTATCTGGATTTGGACATTTGGAGCGCTTTGATGCCTACCGTGAAAAAAGAAATATCTTCCCATAAAAACTAGACAGAAGAATTCTCTGAAACTTCTTTGTGGTGTATGTACTCAAGTAACAGAGGTGAAACTTTCTATTGATAGAGCAGTTTTGAAACACTCTTTTTGTGAAATCTGTATGTGGATATTTGGATTTCTTTAACGACATCGTTGGAAACAGGAATAACTTCCTATAAAATCTAGGCAGAAGCATTCTCACAAACTTCTTTGTGATGTGTGTCCTCACCTAAGAGAGTTCAACCTGTCTTTTGATGCAGCAGTTTGGAAACACTCTTTTTGTAGAATCTGTAAGTGGATATATGGATAGCTCTAAAGATTTCGTTGGAAACGGGAATATCTGCATATAAAATCTAGACAGAAGAATTCTCAGAAACTTCTTCGTGATGTGTGTCCTCAGATGACACAATTCAACATTTCTTTTGATACAGCAGTTTGGAAACACTTTTTTTGTAGAATCTGCAGGTGGATATTTGGATAGCTGTAAGGATTTCGTTGGAAACGGGAATATCTTCATGTAAAACCTAGACAAAAGCACTCTCAGAAACTAGTCTGTGAAATCTGCATTCAAATCACAGAGTTGAACATTCCCTTTCTTAGAGCAGGTTTGAAACACTCTTTTTGTGGAATCTGCAAGAGGATATTTGGATAGCTTTGAGGATTTCGTTGGAAGCGGGATTACATATAAAATGTACACAGCATCATTCTCAGAAGCTTCTTCGTGATGTTTGCTTTTAAGTCACAGGGTTGAACATTCCCTTTCATAGAGCAAGTTTGAAACACTCTTTCTGTAGTATCTGGAAGTGGACATTTCGAGCGCTTTGAGGCCTACTGTGAAAAAGGAAATATCTTCCCATAAAAACTACACAGAAGCGTTCGCAGAAACTTGTGTGTGATGTGTGTCCTCAACTAACAGAGCTGAACATTTCGTTTGATGGAGCAGGTTGGAAACACGGTTTTTGTACAATCTGCAAGTGGATATTTGGATAGCTTTGTGGATTTCGTTGGAAACGGGAATATCTTCATATAAAATGTAGACAGAAACATTCTCAGAAACTGCTTTGTGATGTCTGCATTCAAGTCACAGAGTTGAACATTCCCTTTCATAGTGCAGCTTTGAAACACTCTTTTTGTTGTATCTGGATTTGGACATTTGGAGCGCTTTGATGCCTACCGTGAAAAAAGAAATATCTTCCCATAAAAACTAGACAGAAGAATTCTCTGAAACTTCTTTGTGGTGTATGTCCTTAAGTAACAGAGGTGAACCTTTCTATTGATAGAGCAGTTTTGAAACACTCTTTTTGTGGAATCTGTATGTGGATATTTGGATTGCTTTAACGATATCGTTGGAAACAGGAATATCTTCCTATAAAATCTAGGCAGAAGCATTCTCAGAAACTTCTTTGTGATGTGTGTCCTCAACTAAGAGAGTTCAACCTGTCTTTTGACGCAGCAGTTTGGAAACACTCTTTTTGTAGAATCTGTAAGTGGATATATGGATAGCTCTAACGATTTCCTTGGAAAAGGGAATGTCTTCATATAAAATCTAGACAGAAGCATTCTCAGAAACTTCTTCGTGATGTGTGTCCTCAAATGACAGAATTCAAGATTTCTTTTGATACAGCAGTTGGGAAACACATTTTTTGTAGAATCTGCAATTGGATATTTGGATAGATGTATTGATTTCGTTGGAAACGGGAATAACTTCATAGAAAACCTAGACACAAGCACTCCCAGAAACTACTCTGTGATATCTGCATTCAAATCACAGAGTTGAACATTCCCTTTCTTAGAGCAGGTTTGAAACACTCTTTTTGTAGAATCTGCAAGAGGATATTTGGATAGCTTCGAGGATTTCGTTGGAAACGGGATTACATATAAAAAGTACACAGCAGCATTCTCAGAAGCTTCTTCGTGACGTTTGCTTTTAAGTCACAGAGTTGAACATTCCTTTTCATAGACCAGGTTTGAAACACTCTTTCTGTAGTATCTGGAAGTGGATATTGCAAGCGCTTCAAGCCTATTGTGAAAAAGGAAATATCTTCCGATAAAAACTAGACAGAAGCGTTCGCAGAAACTTCTTTGTGATGTGTGTCCTCAACTAACAGAGCTGAACATTTCGTTTGATGGAGCAGTTTGGAAACACGCTTTTTGTAGAATCTGCAAGTGGATATTTGGATAGCTTTGTGGATTTCGTTGGAAACGGGAATATCCTCATATAAAATGTAGACAAGAACATTCTCAGAAACTGCTTTCTGATGTCTGCATTCAAGTCACAGAGTTGAACATTCCCTATCAAAGAGTAGCTTTGAAACACTCTTTTTGTTGTATCTGGATTTGGACATTTGGAGCGCTTTGATGCCTACCGTGAAAAAAGGAATATCTTCCCTTAAAAACTAGACAGAAGAATTCTCTGAAACTTCTTTGTGGTGTATGTACTCAAGTAACAGAGGTGAACCTTTCTATTGATAGAGCAGTTTTGAAACACTCTTTTTGTGGAATCTGTATGTGGATATTTGGATTGCTTTAACGATATCATTGGAAACAGGAATATCGTCCTATAAAATCTATGCAGAAGCATTCTCAGAAACTTCTTCATGATATGTGTCCACAAATGACAGAATTCAACATTTCTTTTGATACAGCAGTTTGGAAACACTTTTTTTGTAGAATCTGCAATTGGATATTTGGATAGCTCTAAGGATTTCTTTGGAAACGGGAATATCTTCATAGAAATCCTAGACACAAGCACTCTCAAAAACTACTCTGTGATATCTGCATTCAAATCACAGAGTTGAACATTCCCTTTCTTAGAGCAGGTTTGAAACACTCTTTTTGTGGAATCTGCAAGAGGATATTTGGGTACCTTTGAGGATTTCTTTGGAAATGGGATTACATATAAAAAGTACACAGCAGCATTCTCAGAAGCTTCTTCTAGTGTTGAACATTCCTTTTCATAGACCAGGTTTGAAACACTCTTTCTGTAGTATCTGGAAGTGGATATTGCAAGCGCCTTGAGGCCTATTGTGAAAAAGGAAATATCTTCCCATAAAAACTAGACAGAAGCGTTCGCAGAAACTTGTGTGTGATGTGTGTCCTCAACTAACAGAGCTGAACATTTCGTTTGATGGAGCAGTTTGGAAACACGCTTTTTGTGGAATCTGCAAGTGGATATTTGCATAGCTTTGTGGATTTCATTGGAAACGGGAATATCTTCATATAAAATGTAGACAGAAACATTCTCAGAAACTGCTTTGTGATGTCTGCATTCAAGTCACAGAGTTGAACATTCCCTATCATAGAGCAGCTTTGAAACACTCTTTTTGTTGTATCTGGATTTGGACATTTGGAGCGCTTTGATGCCTACCGTGAAAAAAGGAATATCTTCCCATAAAAACTAGACAGAAGAATTCTCTGAAACTTCTTTGTGGTGTATGTACTCAAGTAACGAGGTGAAGATTTCTAGTGATAGAGCAGTTTTGAAACACCCTTTTTTTAGAATCTGTAAGTGGATGTTTGGGTTGCTTTAATGATATCGTTGGAAACAGGAATATCTTCCTATAAAATCTAGGCAGAAGCATTCTCAGAAACTCCTTTGTGAAGTGTGTCCTCAACTAAGAGAGTTCAACCTGTCTTTTGATGCAGCAGTTTGGAAACACTCTTTTTGTAGAATCTGTAAGTGGATATATGGATAGCTCTAACATTTCGTTGGAAACGGGAATGTCTTCATATAAAATCTAGACAGAAGCATTCTCAGAAACTTCTTCGTGATGTGTGTCCTCAAATGACAGAATTCAACATTTCTTTTGATACAGCAGTTTGGAAACACTTTTTTTGTAGAATCTGCAAGTGGATATTTGGATAGCTGTAAGGATTTCGTTGGAAACGGGACTATCTTAATACAAAATCTTGACACAAGCACTCTCCGAAACTACTCTGTGATATCTGCATTCAAATCAGAGAGTTGAACAATCCCTTTCTTAGAGCAGGTTTGAAACACTCTTTTTGTGGAATCTGCAACAGGATATTTGGATAGCTTTGAGGATTTCGTTGGAAGCGGGATTACATATAAAATGTACACAGCATCATTCTCAGAAGCTTCTTCGTGATGTTTGCTTTTAAGTCACAGGGTTGAACATTCCCTTTCATAGAGCAGGCTTGAAACACTCTTTCTGTAGTATCTGGAAGTGGACATTTCGAGCGCTTTGAGGCCTATTGTGAAAAAGGAAATATCTTTCCATAAAAACTAGACAGAAGCGTTCGCAGAAACATGTGTGTGATGTGTGTCCTCAACTAACAGAGCTGAACATTTCGTTTGATGGAGCAGTTTGGAAACACGCTTTTTGTAGAATCTGCAAGTGGATATTTGGATAGCTTTGTGGATTTCGTTGGAAACGGGAATAACTTCATATAAAATGTAGACAGAAACATTCTCAGAAAATGCTTTGAGATGTCTGCATTCAAGTCACAGAGTTGAACATTCCCTTTCATAGTGCAGCTTTGAAACACTTTTTATTGTATCTGGATTTGGACATTTGGAGCGCTTTGATGCCTACCGTGAAAAAAGAAATATCTTCTCATAGAAACTAGACAGAAGAATTCTCTGAAACTTCTTTGTGGTGTATGTACTCAAGTAACAGAGGTGAACCTTTCTATTGATAGAGCAGTTTTGAAACACTCTTTTTGTGGAATCTGTATGTGGATATTTGGATTGCTTTAACGATATCGTTGGAAACTGGAATATCTTCCTATAAAATCTAGGCAGAAGCATTCTCAGAAACTTCTTTGTGATGTGTGTCCTCAAGTAAGAGAGTTCAACCTGTCTTTTGATGCAGCAGTTTGGAAACACTCTTTTTGTAGGATCTGTAAGTGGATATATGGATAGCTCTAACGATTTCGTTGGAAACGGGAATATCTGCATATAAAATCTAGACAGAAGCATTCTCAGAAACTTCTTCGTGATGTGTGTCCTCAGATGACACAATTCAACATTTCTTTTGATACAGCAGTTTGGAAACACTTTTTTTGTAGAATCTGCAAGTGGATATTTAGATAGCTGTAAGGATTTCGTTGGAAACGGGAATATCTTCATGAAAAACCTAGACAAAAGCACTCTCAGAAACTAGTCTGTGAAATCTGCATTCAAATCACAGAGTTGAACATTCCCTTTCTAAGAGCAGGTTTGAAACACTCTTTTTGTGGAATCTGCAAGAGGATATTTGGATAGCTTTGAGGATTTCGTTGGAAGCGGGATTACATATAAAATGTACACAGCATCATTCTCAGAAGCTTCTTCGTGATGTTTGCTTTTAAGTCACAGGGTTGAACATTCCCTTTCATAGAGCAGGTTTGAAACACTCTTTCTGTAGTATCTGGAAGTGGACATTTTGAGCGCTTTGAGGCCTACTGTGAAAAAGGAAATATCTTCCCATAAAAACTATACAGAAGCGTTCGCAGAAACTTGTGTGTGATGTGTGTCCTCAACTAACAGAGCTGAACATTTCGTTTGATGGAGCAGGTTGGAAACACGGTTTTTGTAGAATCTGCAAGTGGATATTTGGATAGCTTTGTGGATTTCGTTGGAAACGGGAATATCTTCATATAAAATGTAGACAGAAACATTCTCAGAAACCGCTTTGTGATGTCTGCATTCTAGTCACAGTGTTGAACATTCCCTTTCATAGTGCAGCTTTGAAACACTCTTTTTGTTGTATCTGGATTTGGACATTTGGAGCGCTTTGATGCCTACCGTGAAAAAAGAAATATCTTCCCATAAAAACTAGACAGAAGAATTCTCTGAAACTTCTTTGTGGTGTATGTACTCAAGTAACAGAGGTGAAACTTTCTATTGATAGAGCAGTTTTGAAACACTCTTTTTGTGAAATCTGTATGTGGATATTTGGATTTCTTTAACGACATCGTTGGAAACAGGAATAACTTCCTATAAAATCTAGGCAGAAGCATTCTCACAAACTTCTTTGTGATGTGTGTCCTCACCTAAGAGAGTTCAACCTGTCTTTTGATGCAGCAGTTTGGAAACACTCTTTTTGTAGAATCTGTAAGTGGATATATGGATAGCTCTAAGGATTTCGTTGGAAACGGGAATATCTGCATATAAAATCTAGACAGAAGAATTCTCAGAAACTTCTTCGTGATGTGTGTCCTCAGATGACACAATTCAACATTTCTTTTGATACAGCAGTTTGGAAACACTTTTTTTGTAGAATCTGCAAGTGGATATTTGGATAGCTGTAAGGATTTCGTTGGAAACGGGAATATCTTCAAGTAAAACCTAGACACAAGCACTCTCAGAAACTAGTCTGTGAAATCTGCATTCAAATCACAGAGTTGAACATTCCCTTTCTTAGAGCAGGTTTGAAACACTCTTTTTGTGGAATCTGCAAGAGGATATTTGGAAAGCTTTGAGGATTTCGTTGGAAGCGGGATTACATATAAAATGTACACAGCAGCATTCTCAGAGGCTTCTTCGTGATGTTTGCTTTTAAGTCACAGAGTTGAACATTCCCTTTCATAGAGCAGGCTTGAAACATTCTTTCTGTAGTATCTGGAAGTGGACATTTCGTGCGCTTTGAGGCCTATTGTGATAAAGGAAATATCTTCCCATAAAAAGTAGACAGATGCGTTCGCAGAAACTTGTGTGTGATGGGTATCCTCAACTAACAGAGCTGAACATTTCGTTTGATGGAGCAGTTTGGAAACACGCTTTTTGTAGAATCTGCAAGTGGATATTTGGATAGCTTTGTGGATTTCGTTGGAAACGGGAATATCTTCATATAAAATGTAGACAGAAAGATTCTCAGAAACAGCTTTGTGATGTGTGCATTCAAGTCACAGAGTTGAACATTCCCTTTCATAGAGCAGCTTTGAAACACTCTTTTTGTTGTATCTGGATTTGGACATTTGGAGCGCTTTGATGCCTACCGTGAAAAAAGAAATATCTTCCCATAAAACCTAGACAGAAGAATTCTCTGATACTTCTTTGTGGTGTGTGTACTCAAGTAACAGAGGTGAACCTTTCTATTGAGAGAGCAGTTTTGAAAAACTCTTTTTGTGGAATCTGTATGTGGATATTTGGATTCCTTTAACGATATCGTTGGAAACAGGAAAATCTTCCTATAAAATCTAGGCAGAAGCATTCTCAGAAACTTCTTCGTGATGTGTGTCCTCAGATGACATAATTCAACATTTCTTTTGATACAGCAGTTTGGAAACACTTTTTTTGTAGAATCTGCAAGTGGATATTTGGATAGCTGTAAGGATTTCGTTGGAAACGGGAATATCTTCATAGAAAACCTAGACACAAGCACTCTCAGAAACTACTCTGTGATATCTGCATTCAAATCACAGAGTTGAACATTCCCTTTCTTAGAGCAGGTTTGAAACACTCTTTTTGTGGAATCTGCAAGAGGACATTTGGAAAGCTTTGAGGATTTCGTTGGAAGCGGGATTACATATAAAATGTACACAGCATCATTCTCAGAAGCTTCTTCGTGATGTTTGCTTTTAAGTCACAGTGTTGAACATTCCCTTTCATAGACCAGGTTTGAAACACTCTTTCTGTAGTATCTGGAAGTGGACATTTCGAGCGCTTTGAGGCCTACTGTGAAAAAGGAAATATCTTCCCATAAAAACTACACAGAAGCGTTCGCAGAAACTTGTGTTTGATGTGTGTCCTCAACTAACAGAGCTGAACATTTCGTTTGATGGAGCAGGTTGGAAACACGGTTTTTGTAGAATCTGCAAGTGGATATTTGGATAGCTTTGTGGATTTCGTTGGAAACGGGAATATCTTCATATAAAATGTAGACAGATACATTCTCAGAAACTGCTTTGTGATGTCTGCATTCTAGTCACAGTGTTGAACATTCCCTTTCATAGTGCAGCTTTGAAACACTCTTTTTGTTGTATCTGGATTTGGACATTTGGAGCGCTTTGATGCCTACCGTGAAAAAAGAAATATCTTCCCATAAAAACTAGACAGAAGAATTCTCTGAAACTTCTTTGTGGTGTATGTACTCAAGTAACAGAGGTGCAACTTTCTATTGATAGAGCAGTTTTGAAACACTCTTTTTGTGAAATCTGTATGTGGATATTTGGATTTCTTTAACGACATCGTTGGAAACAGGAATAACTTCCTATAAAATCTAGGCAGAAGCATTCTCAGAAACTTCTTTGTGATGTGTGTCCTCAACTAAGAGAGTTCAACCTGTCTTTTGATGCAGCAGTTTGGAAACACTCTTTTTGTAGAATCTGTAAGTGGATATATGGATAGCTCTAAAGATTTCGTTGGAAACGGGAATATCTGCATATAAAATCTAGACAGAAGAATTCTCAGAAACTTCTTCGTGATGTGTGTCCTCAGATGACACAATTCAACATTTCTTTTGATACAGCAGTTTGGAAACACTTTTTTTGTAGAATCTGCAAGTGGATATTTGGATAGCTGTAAGGATTTCGTTGGAAACGGGAATATCTTCATATAAAATGTAGACAGAAAGATTCTCAGAAACAGCTTTGTGATGTGTGCATTCAAGTCACAGAGTTGAACATTCCCTTTCATAGAGCAGCTTTGAAACACTCTTTTTGTTGTATCTGGATTTGGACATTTGGAGCGCTTTGATGCCTACCGTGAAAAAAGGAATATCTTCCCATAAAAACTAGACAGAAGAATTCTCTGAAACTTCTTTGTGGTGTGTGTACTCAAGTAACAGAGGTGAACCTTTCTATTGATAGAGCAGTTTTGAAAAACTCTTTTTGTGGAATCTGTATGTGGATATTTGGATTGCTTTAACGATATCGTTGGAAACACGAATATCTTCCTATAAAATCTAGGCAGAAGCATTCTCAGAAACTTCTTCGTGATGTGTGTCCTCAGATGACACAATTCAACATTTCTTTTGATACAGCAGTTTGGAAACACTTTTTTTTGTAGAATCTGCAAGTGGATATTTGGATAGCTGTAAGGATTTCGTTGGAAACGGGAATATCTTCATATAAAACCTAGACACAAGCACTCTCAGAAACTACTCTGTGATATCTGCATTCAAATCAGAGAGTTGAACAATCCCTTTCTTAGAGCAGGTTTGAAACACTCTTTTTGTGGAATCTGCAAGAGGATATTTGGATAGCTTTGAGGATTTCGTTGGAAGCGGGATTACATATAAAATGTACACAGCATCATTCTCAGAAGCTTCTTCGTGATGTTTGCTTTTAAGTCACAGGGTTGAACATTCCCTTTCATAGAGCAGGTTTGAAACACTCTTTCTGTAGTATCTGGAAGTGGACATTTCGAGCGCTTTGAGGCCTACTGTGAAAAAGGAAATATCTTCCCATAAAAACTACACAGAAGCGTTCGCAGAAACTTGTGTGTGATGTGTGTCCTCAACTAACAGAGCTGAACATTTCGTTTGATGGAGCAGGTTGGAAACACGGTTTTTGTAGAATCTGCAAGTGGATATTTGGATAGCTTTGTGGATTTCGTTGGAAACGGGAATATCTTCATATAAAATGTAGACAGAAACATTCTCAGAAACTGCTTTGTGATGTCTGCATTCTAGTCACAGTGTTGAACATTCCCTTTCATAGTGCAGCTTTGAAACACTCTTTTTGTTGTATCTGGATTTGGACATTTGGAGCGCTTTGAGGCCTACCGTGAAAAAAGAAATATCTTCCATAAAAACTAGACTGAAGAATTCTCTGAAACTTCTTTGTGGTGTATGTACTCAAGTAACAGAGGTGAAACTTTCTATTGATAGAGCAGTTTTGAAACACTCTTTTTGTGAAATCTGTATGTGGATATTTGGATTTCTTTAACGACATCGTTGGAAACAGGAATAACTTCCTATAAAATCTAGGCAGAAGCATTCTCAGAAACTTCTTTGTGATGTGTGTCCTCAACTAAGAGAGTTCAACCTGTCTTTTGATGCAGCAGTTTGGAAACACTCTTTTTGTAGAATCTGTAAGTGGATATATGGATAGCTCTAACGATTTCCTTGGAAACGGGAATGTCTTCATATAAAATCTAGACAGAAGCATTCTCAGAAACTTCTTCGTGATGTGTGTCCTCAAATGACAGAATTCAACATTTCTTTTGATACAGCTGTTGGGAAACACATTTTTTGTAGAATCTGCAATTGGATATTTGGATAGATGTAAGGATTTCGTTGGAAACGGGAATAACTTCATAGAAAACCTAGACACAAGCACTCCCAGAAACTACTCTGTGATATCTGCATTCAAATCACAGAGTTGAACATTCCCTTTCTTAGAGCAGGTTTGAAACACTCTTTTTGTAGAATCTGCAAGAGGATATTTGGATAGCTTCGAGGATTTCGTTGGAAACGGGATTACAAATAAAAAGTACACAGCAGCATTCTCAGAAGCTTCTTCGTGACGTTTGCTTTTAAGTCACAGAGTTGAACATTCCTTTTCATAGACCAGGTTTGAAACACTCTTTCTGTAGTATCTGGAAGTGGATATTGCAAGCGCTTCAAGCCTATTGTGAAAAAGGAAATATCTTCCCATAAAAACTAGACAGAAGCGTTCGCAGAAACTTCTGTGTGATGTGTGTCCTCAACTAAGGGAGCTGAACATTTCGTTTGATGGAGCAGTTTGGAAACACGCTTTTTGTAGAATCTGCAAGTGGATATTTGGATAGCTTTGTGGATTTCGTTGGAAACGGGAATATCCTCATATAAAATGTAGACAAGAACATTCTCAGAAACTGCTTTCTGATGTCTGCATTCAAGTCACAGAGTTGAACATTCCCTATCAAAGAGCAGCTTTGAAACACTCTTTTTGTTGTATCTGGATTTGGACATTTGGAGCGCTTTGATGCCTACCGTGAAAAAAGGAATATCTTACCTTAAAAACTTGACAGAAGAATTCTCTGAAACTTCTTTGTGGTGTATGTACTCAAGTAACAGAGGTGAACCTTTCTATTGATAGAGCAGTTTTGAAACACTCTTTTTGTGGAATCTGTATGTTTATATTTGGATTGCTTTAACGATATCGTTGGAAACAGGAATATCTTCCTATAAAATCTAGGCAGAAGCATTCTCAGAAACTTCTTCATGATATGTGTCCACAAATGACAGAATTCAACATTTCTTTTGATGCAGCAGTTTGGAAACACTTTTTTTGTAGAATCTGCAATTGGATATTTGGATAGCTCTAAGGATTTCGTTGGAAACGGGAATATCTTCATAGAAAACCTAGACACAAGCGCTCTCAGAAACTACTCTGTGATATCTGCATTCAAATCACAGAGTTGAACACTCCCTTTCTTAGAGCAGGTTTGAAACACTCTTTTTGTGGAATCTGCAAGAGGATATTTGGGTACCTTTGAGGATTTCTTTGGAAATGGGATTACATATAAAAAGTACACAGCAGCATTCTCAGAAGCTTCTTCTAGTGTTGAACATTCCTTTTCATAGACCAGGTTTGAAACACTCTTTCTGTAGTATCTGGAAGTGGATATTGCAAGCGCCTTGAGGCCTATTGTGAAAAAGGAAATATCTTCCCATAAAAACTAGACAGAAGCGTTCGCAGAAACTTGTTTGTGATATGTGTCCTCAACTAACAGAGCTGAACATTTCGTTTGATGGAGCAGTTTGGAAACACGCTTTTTGTGGAATCTGCAAGTGGATATTTGCATAGCTTTGTGGATTTCATTGGAAACGGGAATATCTTCATATAAAATGTAGACAGAAACATTCTCAGAAACTGCTTTGTGATGTCTGCATTCAAGTCACAGAGTTGAACATTCCCTATCATAGAGCAGCTTTGAAACACTCTTTTTGTTGTATCTGGATTTGGACATTTGGAGCGCTTTGATGCCTACCGTGAAAAAAGGAATATCTTCCCATAAAAACTAGACAATAGAATTCTCTGAAACTTCTTTGTGGTGTATGTACTCAAGTAACGAGGTGAAGATTTCTAGTGATAGAGCAGTTTTGAAACACCCTTTTTTTAGAATCCGTAAGTGGATATTTGGATTGCTTTAATGATATCGTTGGAAACAGGAATATCTTCCTATAAAATCTAGGCAGAAGCATTCTCAGAAACTCCTTTGTGAAGTGTGTCCTCAACTAAGAGAGTTCAACCTGTCTTTTGATGCAGCAGTTTGGAAACACTCTTTTTGTAGAATCTGTAAGTGGATATATGGATAGCTCTAACATTTCGTTGGAAACGGGAATATCTTCATATAAAATCTAGACAGAAGCATTCTCAGAAACTTCTTCGTGATGTGTGTCCTCAAATGACAGAATTCAACATTTCTTTTGATACAGCAGTGTGGAAACACTTTTTTTGTAGAATCTGCAAGTGGATATTTGGATAGCTGTAAGGATTTCGTTGGAAACGGGAATATCTTAATAGAAAACCTTGACACAAGCACTCTCCGAAACTACTCTGTGATATCTGCATTCAAATCAGAGAGTTGAACAATCCCTTTCTTAGAGCAGGTTTGAAACACTCTTTTTGTGGAATCTGCAAGAGGATATTTGGATAGCTTTGAGGATTTCGTTGGAAGCGAGATTACATATAAAATGTACACAGCATCATTCTCAGAAGCTTCTTCGTGATGTTTGCTTTTAAGTCACAGGGTTGAACATTCCCTTTCATAGAGCAGGTTTGAAACACTCTTTCTGTAGTATCTGGAAGTGGACATTTCGAGCGCTTTGAGGCCTATTGTGAAAAAGGAAATATCTTTCCATAAAAACTAGACAGAAGCGTTCGCAAAAACATGTGTGTGATGTGTGTCCTCAACAAACAGAGCTGAACATTTCGTTTGATGGAGCAGTTTGGAAACACGGTTTTTGTAGAATCTGCAAGTGGATATTTGGATAGCTTTGTGGATTTCGTTGGAAACGGGAATAACTTCATATAAAATGTAGACAGAAACATTCTCAGAAAATGCTTTGAGATGTCTGCATTCAAGTCACAGAGTTGAACATTCCCTTTCATAGTGCAGCTTTGAAACACTTTTTGTTGTATCTGGATTTGGACATTTGGAGCGCTTTGATGCCTACCGTGAAAAAAGAAATATCTTCTCATAGAAACTAGACAGAAGAATTCTCTGAAACTTCTTTGTGGTGTATGTACTCAAGTAACAGAGGTGAACCTTTCTATTGATAGAGCAGTTTTGAAACACTCTTTTTGTGGAATCTGTATGTGGATATTTGGATTGCTTTAACGATATCGTTGGAAACAGGAATATCTTCCTATAAAATCTAGGCAGAAGCATTCTCAGAAACTTCTTTGTGATGTGTGTCCTCAAGTAAGAGAGTTCAACCTGTCTTTTGATGCAGCAGTTTGGAAACACTCTTTTTGTAGGATCTGTAAGTGGATATATGGATAGCTCTAACGATTTCGTTGGAAACGGGAATATCTGCATATAAAATCTAGACAGAAGCATTCTCAGAAACTTCTTCGTGATGTGTGTCCTCAGATGACACAATTCAACATTTCTTTTGATACAGCAGTTTGGAAACACTTTTTTTGTAGAATCTGCAAGTGGATATTTAGATAGCTGTAAGGATTTCGTTGGAAACGGGAATATCTTCATGTAAAACCTAGACAAAAGCACTATCAGAAACTAGTCTGTGAAATCTGCATTCAAATCACAGAGTTGAACATTCCCTTTCTTAGAGCAGGTTTGAAACACTCTTTTTGTGGAATCTGCAAGAGGATATTTGGATAGCTTTGAGGATTTCGTTGGAAGCGGGATTACATATAAAATGTACACAGCATCATTCTCAGAAGCTTCTTCGTGATGTTTGCTTTTAAGTCACAGGGTTGAACATTCCCTTTCATAGAGCAGGTTTGAAACACTCTTTCTGTAGTATCTGGAAGTGGACATTTCGAGCGCTTTGAGGCCTACTCTGAAAAAGGAAATATCTTCCCATAAAAACTACACAGAAGCGTTCGCAGAAACTTGTGTGTGATGTGTGTCCTCAACTAACAGAGCTGAACATTTCGTTTGATGGAGCAGGTTGGAAACACGGTTTTTGTAGAATCTGCAAGTGGATATTTGGATAGCTTTGTGGATTTCGTTGGAAACGGGAATATGTTCATATAAAATGTAGACAGAAACATTCTCAGAAACCGCTTTGTGATGTCTGCATTCTAGTCACAGTGTTGAACATTCCCTTTCATAGTGCAGCTTTGAAACACTCTTTTTGTTGTATCTGGATTTGGACATTTGGAGCGCTTTGATGCCTACCGTGAAAAAAGAAATATCTTCCCATAAAAACTAGACAGAAGAATTCTCTGAAACTTCTTTGTGGTGTATGTACTCAAGTAACAGAGGTGAAACTTTCTATTGATAGAGCAGTTTTGAAACACTCTTTTTGTGAAATCTGTATGTGGATATTTGGATTTCTTTAACGACATCGTTGGAAACAGGAATAACTTCCTATAAAATCTAGGCAGAAGCATTCTCAGAAACTTCTTTGTGATGTGTGTCCTCAACTAAGAGAGTTCAACCTGTCTTTTGATGCAGCAGTTTGGAAACACTCTTTTTGTAGAATCTGTAAGTGGATATATGGATAGCTCTAAGGATTTCGTTGGAAACGGGAATATCTGCATATAAAATCTAGACAGAAGAATTCTCAGAAACTTCTTCGTGATGTGTGTCCTCAGATGACACAATTCAACATTTCTTTTGATACAGCAGTTTGGAAACACTTTTTTTGTAGAATCTGCAAGTGGATATTTGGATAGCTGTAAGGATTTCGTTGGAAACGGGAATATCTTCATGTAAAACCTAGACAAAAGCACTCTCAGAAACTAGTCTGTGAAATCTGCATTCAAATCACAGAGTTGAACATTCCCTTTCTTAGAGCAGGTTTGAAACACTCTTTTTGTGGAATCTGCAAGAGGATATTTGGATAGCTTTGAGGATTTCGTTGGAAACGGGATTACATCATCTAAAAAGTACACAGCAGCATTCTCAGAAGCTTCTTCGTGATGTTTGCTTTTAAGTCACAGAGTTGAACATTCCCTTTCAATAGAGCAGGTTTGAAACACTCTTTCTGTAGTATCTGGAAGTGGACATTTCGTGCGCTTTGAGGCCTATTGTGATAAAGGAAATATCTTCCCATAAAAACTACACAGAAGCGTTCGCAGAAACTTGTGTGTGATGTGTGTCCTCAACTAACAGAGCTGAACATTTCGTTTGATGGAGCAGTTTGGAAACACGCTTTTTGTAGAGTCTGCAAGTGGATATTTGGATAGCTTTGTGGATTTCGTTGGAAACGGGAATATCTTCATATGAAATGTAGACAGAAAGATTCTCAGAAACAGCTTTGTGATGTGTGCATTCAAGTCACAGAGTTGAACATTCCCTTTCATACAGCAGCTTTGAAACACTCTTTTTGTTGTATCTGGATTTGGACATTTGGAGCGCTTTGATGCCTACCGTGAAAAAAGAAATATCTTCCCATAAAAACTAGACAGAAGAATTCTCTGAAACTTCTTTGTGGTGTGTGTACTCAAGTAACAGAGGTGAACCTTTCTATTGATAGAGCAGTTTTGAAAAACTCTTTTTGTGGAATCTGTATGTGGATATTTGGATTGCTTTAACGATATCGTTGGAAACAGGAATATCTTCCTATAAAATCTAGGCAGAAGCATTCTCAGAAACTTCTTCGTGATGTGTGTCCTCAGATGACACAATTCAACATTTCTTTTGATACAGCAGTTTGGAAACACTTTTTTTTGTAGAATCTGCAAGTGGATATTTGGATAGCTGTAAGGATTTCGTTGGAAACGGGAATATCTTCATATAAAACCTAGACACAAGCACTCTCAGAAACTACTCTGTGATATCTGCATTCAAATCACAGAGTTGAACATTCCCTTTCTTAGAGCAGGTTTGAAACACTCTTTTTGTGGAATCTGCAAGAGGATATTTGGAAAGCTTTGAGGATTTCGTTGGAAGCGGGATTACATAGAAAATGTACACAGCATCATTCTCAGAAGCTTCTTCGTGATGTTTGCTTTTAAGTCACAGTGTTCAACATTCCCTTTCATAGAGCAGGTTTGAAACACTCTTTCTGTAGTATCTGGAAGTGGACATTTCGAGCGCTTTGAGGCCTATTGTGAAAAAGGAAATATCTTCCCATAAAAACTAGACAGAAGCGTTCGCAGAAACATGTGTGTGATGTGTGTCCTCAACTAACAGAGCTGAACATTTCGTTTGATGGAGCAGTTTGGAAACACGCTTTTTGTAGAATCTGCAAGTGGATATTTGGATAGCTTTGTGGATTTCGTAGGAAACGGGAATAACTTCATATAAAATGTATACAGAAACATTCTCAGAAACTGCTTTGTGATGTCTGCATTCAAGTCACAGAGTTGAACATTCCCTTTCATAGTGCAGCTTTGAAACACTTTTTGTTGTATCTGGATTTGGACAGTTGGAGCGCTTTGATGCCTACCGTGAAAAAAGAAATATCTTCTCATAAAAACTAGACAGAAGAATTCTCTGAAACTTCTTTGTGGTGTATGTACTCAAGTAACAGAGGTGAACCTTTCTATTGATAGAGCAGTTTTGAAACACTCTTTTTGTGGAATCTGTATGTGGATATTTGGATTGCTTTAACGATATCGTTGGAAACAGGAATATCCTCCTATAAAATCTAGGCAGAAGCATTCTCAGAAACTTCTTTGTGATGTGTGTCCTCAACTAAGAGAGTTCAACCTGTCTTTTGATGCAGCAGTTTGGAAACACTCTTTTTGTAGAATCTGTAAGTGGATATATGGATAGCTCTAACGATTTCCTTGGAAACGGGAATGTCTTCATATAAAATCTAGACAGAAGCATTCTCAGAAACTTCTTCGTGATGTGTGTCCTCAAATGACAGAATTCAACATTTCTTTTGATACAGCAGTTGGGAAACACATTTTTTGTAGAATCTGCAATTGGATATTTGGATAGATGTAAGGATTTCGTTGGAAACGGGAATAACTTCATAGAAAACCTAGACACAAGCACTCCCAGAAACTACTCTGTGATATCTGCATTCAAATCACAGAGTTGAACATTCCCTTTCTTAGAGCAGGTTTGAAACACTCTTTTTGTAGAATCTGCAAGAGGATATTTGGATAGCTTCGAGGATTTCGTTGGAAACGGGATTACATATAAAAAGTACACAGCAGCATTCTCAGAAGCTTCTTCGTGACGTTTGCTTTTAAGTCACAGAGTTGAACATTCCTTTTCATAGACCAGGTTTGAAACACTCTTTCTGTAGTATCTGGAAGTGGATATTGCAAGCGCTTCAAGCCTATTGTGAAAAAGGAAATATCTTCCCATAAAAACTAGACAGAAGCGTTCGCAGAAACTTCTGTGTGATGTGTGTCCTCAACTAAGGGAGCTGAACATTTCGTTTGATGGAGCAGTTTGGAAACACGCTTTTTGTAGAATCTGCAAGTGGATATTTGGATAGCTTTGTGGATTTCGTTGGAAACGGGAATATCCTCATATAAAATGTAGACAAGAACATTCTCAGAAACTGCTTTCTGATGTCTGCATTCAAGTCACAGAGTTGAACATTCCCTATCAAAGAGCAGCTTTGAAACACTCTTTTTGTTGTATCTGGATTTGGACATTTGGAGCGCTTTGATGCCTACCGTGAAAAAAGGAATATCTTACCTTAAAAACTAGACAGAAGAATTCTCTGAAACTTCTTTGTGGTGTATGTACTCAAGTAACAGAGGTGAACCTTTCTATTGATAGAGCAGTTTTGAAACACTCTTTTTGTGGAATCTGTATGTTTATATTTGGATTGCTTTAACGATATCGTTGGAAACAGGAATATCTTCCTATAAAATCTAGGCAGAAGCATTCTCAGAAACTTCTTCATGATATGTTTCCACAAATGACAGAATTCAACATTTCTTTTGATGCAGCAGTTTGGAAACACTTTTTTTGTAGAATCTGCAATTGGATATTTGGATAGCTCTAAGGATTTCGTTGGAAACGGAATATCTTCATAGAAAACCTAGACACAAGCGCTCTCAGAAACTACTCTGTGATATCTGCATTCAAATCACAGAGTTGAACACTCCCTTTCTTAGAGCAGGTTTGAAACACTCTTTTTGTGGAATCTGCAAGAGGATATTTGGGTACCTTTGAGGATTTCTTTGGAAATGGGATTACATATAAAAAGTACACAGCAGCATTCTCAGAAGCTTCTTCTAGTGTTGAACATTCCTTTTCATAGACCAGGTTTGAAACACTCTTTCTGTAGTATCTGGAAGTGGATATTGCAAGCGCCTTGAGGCCTATTGTGAAAAAGGAAATATCTTCCCATAAAAACTAGACAGAAGCGTTCGCAGAAACTTGTTTGTGATATGTGTCCTCAACTAACAGAGCTGAACATTTCGTTTGATGGAGCAGTTTGGAAACACGCTTTTTGTGGAATCTGCAAGTGGATATTTGCATAGCTTTGTGGATTTCATTGGAAACGGGAATATCTTCATATAAAATGTAGACAGAAACATTCTCAGAAACTGCTTTGTGATGTCTGCATTCAAGTCACAGAGTTGAACATTCCCTATCATAGAGCAGCTTTGAAACACTCTTTTTGTTGTATCTGGATTTGGACATTTGGAGCGCTTTGATGCCTACCGTGAAAAAAGGAATATCTTCCCATAAAAACTAGACAATAGAATTCTCTGAAACTTCTTTGTGGTGTATGTACTCAAGTAACGAGGTGAAGATTTCTAGTGATAGAGCAGTTTTGAAACACCCTTTTTTTAGAATCCGTAAGTGGATATTTGGATTGCTTTAATGATATCGTTGGAAACAGGAATATCTTCCTATAAAATCTAGGCAGAAGCATTCTCAGAAACTCCTTTGTGAAGTGTGTCCTCAACTAAGAGAGTTCAACCTGTCTTTTGATGCAGCAGTTTGGAAACACTCTTTTTGTAGAATCTGTAAGTGGATATATGGATAGCTCTAACATTTCGTTGGAAATGGGAATATCTTCATATAAAATCTAGACAGAAGCATTCTCAGAAACTTCTTCGTGATGTGTGTCCTCAAATGACAGAATTCAACATTTCTTTTGATACAGCAGTGTGGAAACACTTTTTTTGTAGAATCTGCAAGTGGATATTTGGATAGCTGTAAGGATTTCGTTGGAAACGGGAATATCTTAATAGAAAACCTTGACACAAGCACTCTCCGAAACTACTCTGTGATATCTGCATTCAAATCAGAGAGTTGAACAATCCCTTTCTTAGAGCAGGTTTGAAACACTCTTTTTGTGGAATCTGCAAGAGGATATTTGGATAGCTTTGAGGATTTCGTTGGAAGCGAGATTACATATAAAATGTACACAGCATCATTCTCAGAAGCTTCTTCGTGATGTTTGCTTTTAAGTCACAGGGTTGAACATTCCCTTTCATAGAGCAGGTTTGAAACACTCTTTCTGTAGTATCTGGAAGTGGACATTTCGAGCGCTTTGAGGCCTATTGTGAAAAAGGAAATATCTTTCCATAAAAACTAGACAGAAGCGTTCGCAAAAACATGTGTGTGATGTGTGTCCTCAACAAACAGAGCTGAACATTTCGTTTGATGGAGCAGTTTGGAAACACGGTTTTTGTAGAATCTGCAAGTGGATATTTGGATAGCTTTGTGGATTTCGTTGGAAACGGGAATAACTTCATATAAAATGTAGACAGAAACATTCTCAGAAAATGCTTTGAGATGTCTGCATTCAAGTCACAGAGTTGAACATTCCCTTTCATAGTGCAGCTTTGAAACACTTTTTGTTGTATCTGGATTTGGACATTTGGAGCGCTTTGATGCCTACCGTGAAAAAAGAAATATCTTCTCATAGAAACTAGACAGAAGAATTCTCTGAAACTTCTTTGTGGTGTATGTACTCAAGTAACAGAGGTGAACCTTTCTATTGATAGAGCAGTTTTGAAACACTCTTTTTGTGGAATCTGTATGTGGATATTTGGATTGCTTTAACGATATCGTTGGAAACAGGAATATCTTCCTATAAAATCTAGGCAGAAGCATTCTCAGAAACTTCTTTGTGATGTGTGTCCTCAAGTAAGAGAGTTCAACCTGTCTTTTGATGCAGCAGTTTGGAAACACTCTTTTTGTAGGATCTGTAAGTGGATATATGGATAGCTCTAACGATTTCGTTGGAAACGGGAATATCTGCATATAAAATCTAGACAGAAGCATTCTCAGAAACTTCTTCGTGATGTGTGTCCTCAGATGACAGAATTCAACATTTCTTTTGATACAGCAGTTTGGAAACACTTTTTTTGTAGAATCTGCAAGTGGATATTTAGATAGCTGTAAGGATTTCGTTGGAAACGGGAATATCTTCATGTAAAACCTAGACAAAAGCACTATCAGAAACTAGTCTGTGAAATCTGCATTCAAATCACAGAGTTGAACATTCCCTTTCTTAGAGCAGGTTTGAAACACTCTTTTTGTGGAATCTGCAAGAGGATATTTGGATAGCTTTGAGGATTTCGTTGGAAGCGGGATTACATATAAAATGTACACAGCATCATTCTCAGAAGCTTCTTCGTGATGTTTGCTTTTAAGTCACAGGGTTGAACATTCCCTTTCATAGAGCAGGTTTGAAACACTCTTTCTGTAGTATCTGGAAGTGGACATTTCGAGCGCTTTGAGGCCTACTCTGAAAAAGGAAATATCTTCCCATAAAAACTACACAGAAGCGTTCGCAGAAACTTGTGTGTGATGTGTGTCCTCAACTAACAGAGCTGAACATTTCGTTTGATGGAGCAGGTTGGAAACACGGTTTTTGTAGAATCTGCAAGTGGATATTTGGATAGCTTTGTGGATTTCGTTGGAAACGGGAATATCTTCATATAAAATGTAGACAGACACATTCTCAGAAACCGCTTTGTGATGTCTGCATTCTAGTCACAGTGTTGAACATTCCCTTTCATAGTGCAGCTTTGAAACACTCTTTTTGTTGTATCTGGATTTGGACATTTGGAGCGCTTTGATGCCTACCGTGAAAAAAGAAATATCTTCCCATAAAAACTAGACAGAAGAATTCTCTGAAACTTCTTTGTGGTGTATGTACTCAAGTAACAGAGGTGAAACTTTCTATTGATAGAGCAGTTTTGAAACACTCTTTTTGTGAAATCTGTATGTGGATATTTGGATTTCTTTAACGACATCGTTGGAAACAGGAATAACTTCCTATAAAATCTAGGCAGAAGCATTCTCAGAAACTTCTTTGTGATGTGTGTCCTCAACTAAGAGAGTTCAACCTGTCTTTTGATGCAGCAGTTTGGAAACACTCTTTTTGTAGAATCTGTAAGTGGATATATGGATAGCTCTAAGGATTTCGTTGGAAACGGGAATATCTGCATATAAAATCTAGACAGAAGAATTCTCAGAAACTTCTTCGTGATGTGTGTCCTCAGATGACACAATTCAACATTTCTTTTGATACAGCAGTTTGGAAACACTTTTTTTGTAGAATCTGCAAGTGGATATTTGGATAGCTGTAAGGATTTCGTTGGAAACGGGAATATCTTCATGTAAAACCTAGACAAAAGCACTCTCAGAAACTAGTCTGTGAAATCTGCATTCAAATCACAGAGTTGAACATTCCCTTTCTTAGAGCAGGTTTGAAACACTCTTTTTGTGGAATCTGCAAGAGGATATTTGGATAGCTTTGAGGATTTCGTTGGAAACGGGATTACATCATCTAAAAAGTACACAGCAGCATTCTCAGAAGCTTCTTCGTGATGTTTGCTTTTAAGTCACAGAGTTGAACATTCCCTTTCAATAGAGCAGGTTTGAAACACTCTTTCTGTAGTATCTGGAAGTGGACATTTCGTGCGCTTTGAGGCCTATTGTGATAAAGGAAATATCTTCCCATAAAAACTACACAGAAGCGTTCGCAGAAACTTGTGTGTGATGTGTGTCCTCAACTAACAGAGCTGAACATTTCGTTTGATGGAGCAGTTTGGAAACACGCTTTTTGTAGAGTCTGCAAGTGGATATTTGGATAGCTTTGTGGATTTCGTTGGAAACGGGAATATCTTCATATGAAATGTAGACAGAAAGATTCTCAGAAACAGCTTTGTGATGTGTGCATTCAAGTCACAGAGTTGAACATTCCCTTTCATACAGCAGCTTTGAAACACTCTTTTTGTTGTATCTGGATTTGGACATTTGGAGCGCTTTGATGCCTACCGTGAAAAAAGAAATATCTTCCCATAAAAACTAGACAGAAGAATTCTCTGAAACTTCTTTGTGGTGTGTGTACTCAAGTAACAGAGGTGAACCTTTCTATTGATAGAGCAGTTTTGAAAAACTCTTTTTGTGGAATCTGTATGTGGATATTTGGATTGCTTTAACGATATCGTTGGAAACAGGAATATCTTCCTATAAAATCTAGGCAGAAGCATTCTCAGAAACTTCTTCGTGATGTGTGTCCTCAGATGACACAATTCAACATTTCTTTTGATACAGCAGTTTGGAAACACTTTTTTTTGTAGAATCTGCAAGTGGATATTTGGATAGCTGTAAGGATTTCGTTGGAAACGGGAATATCTTCATATAAAACCTAGACACAAGCACTCTCAGAAACTACTCTGTGATATCTGCATTCAAATCACAGAGTTGAACATTCCCTTTCTTAGAGCAGGTTTGAAACACTCTTTTTGTGGAATCTGCAAGAGGATATTTGGAAAGCTTTGAGGATTTCGTTGGAAGCGGGATTACATAGAAAATGTACACAGCATCATTCTCAGAAGCTTCTTCGTGATGTTTGCTTTTAAGTCACAGTGTTCAACATTCCCTTTCATAGAGCAGGTTTGAAACACTCTTTCTGTAGTATCTGGAAGTGGACATTTCGAGCGCTTTGAGGCCTATTGTGAAAAAGGAAATATCTTCCCATAAAAACTAGACAGAAGCGTTCGCAGAAACATGTGTGTGATGTGTGTCCTCAACTAACAGAGCTGAACATTTCGTTTGATGGAGCAGTTTGGAAACACGCTTTTTGTAGAATCTGCAAGTGGATATTTGGATAGCTTTGTGGATTTCGTAGGAAACGGGAATAACTTCATATAAAATATATACAGAAACATTCTCAGAAACTGCTTTGTGATGTCTGCATTCAAGTCACAGAGTTGAACATTCCCTTTCATAGTGCAGCTTTGAAACACTTTTTGTTGTATCTGGATTTGGACAGTTGGAGCGCTTTGATGCCTACCGTGAAAAAAGAAATATCTTCTCATAAAAACTAGACAGAAGAATTCTCTGAAACTTCTTTGTGGTGTATGTACTCAAGTAACAGAGGTGAACCTTTCTATTGATAGAGCAGTTTTGAAACACTCTTTTTGTGGAATCTGTATGTGGATATTTGGATTGCTTTAACGATATCGTTGGAAACAGGAATATCCTCCTATAAAATCTAGGCAGAAGCATTCTCAGAAACTTCTTTGTGATGTGTGTCCTCAACTAAGAGAGTTCAACCTGTCTTTTGATGCAGCAGTTTGGAAACACTCTTTTTGTAGAATCTGTAAGTGGATATATGGATAGCTCTAACGATTTCCTTGGAAACGGGAATGTCTTCATATAAAATCTAGACAGAAGCATTCTCAGAAACTTCTTCGTGATGTGTGTCCTCAAATGACAGAATTCAACATTTCTTTTGATACAGCAGTTGGGAAACACATTTTTTGTAGAATCTGCAATTGGATATTTGGATAGATGTAAGGATTTCGTTGGAAACGGGAATAACTTCATAGAAAACCTAGACACAAGCACTCCCAGAAACTACTCTGTGATATCTGCATTCAAATCACAGAGTTGAACATTCCCTTTCTTAGAGCAGGTTTGAAACACTCTTTTTGTAGAATCTGCAAGAGGATATTTGGATAGCTTCGAGGATTTCGTTGGAAACGGGATTACATATAAAAAGTACACAGCAGCATTCTCAGAAGCTTCTTCGTGACGTTTGCTTTTAAGTCACAGAGTTGAACATTCCTTTTCATAGACCAGGTTTGAAACACTCTTTCTGTAGTATCTGGAAGTGGATATTGCAAGCGCTTCAAGCCTATTGTGAAAAAGGAAATATCTTCCCATAAAAACTAGACAGAAGCGTTCGCAGAAACTTCTGTGTGATGTGTGTCCTCAACTAAGGGAGCTGAACATTTCGTTTGATGGAGCAGTTTGGAAACACGCTTTTTGTAGAATCTGCAAGTGGATATTTGGATAGCTTTGTGGATTTCGTTGGAAACGGGAATATCCTCATATAAAATGTAGACAAGAACATTCTCAGAAACTGCTTTCTGATGTCTGCATTCAAGTCACAGAGTTGAACATTCCCTATCAAAGAGCAGCTTTGAAACACTCTTTTTGTTGTATCTGGATTTGGACATTTGGAGCGCTTTGATGCCTACCGTGAAAAAAGGAATATCTTACCTTAAAAACTAGACAGAAGAATTCTCTGAAACTTCTTTGTGGTGTATGTACTCAAGTAACAGAGGTGAACCTTTCTATTGATAGAGCAGTTTTGAAACACTCTTTTTGTGGAATCTGTATGTTTATATTTGGATTGCTTTAACGATATCGTTGGAAACAGGAATATCTTCCTATAAAATCTAGGCAGAAGCATTCTCAGAAACTTCTTCATGATATGTGTCCACAAATGACAGAATTCAACATTTCTTTTGATGCAGCAGTTTGGAAACACTTTTTTTGTAGAATCTGCAATTGGATATTTGGATAGCTCTAAGGATTTCGTTGGAAACGGGAATATCTTCATAGAAAACCTAGACACAAGCGCTCTCAGAAACTACTCTGTGATATCTGCATTCAAATCACAGAGTTGAACACTCCCTTTCTTAGAGCAGGTTTGAAACACTCTTTTTGTGGAATCTGCAAGAGGATATTTGGGTACCTTTGAGGATTTCTTTGGAAATGGGATTACATATAAAAAGTACACAGCAGCATTCTCAGAAGCTTCTTCTAGTGTTGAACATTCCTTTTCATAGACCAGGTTTGAAACACTCTTTCTGTAGTATCTGGAAGTGGATATTGCAAGCGCCTTGAGGCCTATTGTGAAAAAGGAAATATCTTCCCATAAAAACTAGACAGAAGCGTTCGCAGAAACTTGTTTGTGATATGTGTCCTCAACTAACAGAGCTGAACATTTCGTTTGATGGAGCAGTTTGGAAACACGCTTTTTGTGGAATCTGCAAGTGGATATTTGCATAGCTTTGTGGATTTCATTGGAAACGGGAATATCTTCATATAAAATGTAGACAGAAACATTCTCAGAAACTGCTTTGTGATGTCTGCATTCAAGTCACAGAGTTGAACATTCCCTATCATAGAGCAGCTTTGAAACACTCTTTTTGTTGTATCTGGATTTGGACATTTGGAGCGCTTTGATGCCTACCGTGAAAAAAGGAATATCTTCCCATAAAAACTAGACAATAGAATTCTCTGAAACTTCTTTGTGGTGTATGTACTCAAGTAACGAGGTGAAGATTTCTAGTGATAGAGCAGTTTTGAAACACCCTTTTTTTAGAATCCGTAAGTGGATATTTGGATTGCTTTAATGATATCGTTGGAAACAGGAATATCTTCCTATAAAATCTAGGCAGAAGCATTCTCAGAAACTCCTTTGTGAAGTGTGTCCTCAACTAAGAGAGTTCAACCTGTCTTTTGATGCAGCAGTTTGGAAACACTCTTTTTGTAGAATCTGTAAGTGGATATATGGATAGCTCTAACATTTCGTTGGAAACGGGAATATCTTCATATAAAATCTAGACAGAAGCATTCTCAGAAACTTCTTCGTGATGTGTGTCCTCAAATGACAGAATTCAACATTTCTTTTGATACAGCAGTGTGGAAACACTTTTTTTGTAGAATCTGCAAGTGGATATTTGGATAGCTGTAAGGATTTCGTTGGAAACGGGAATATCTTAATAGAAAACCTTGACACAAGCACTCTCCGAAACTACTCTGTGATATCTGCATTCAAATCAGAGAGTTGAACAATCCCTTTCTTAGAGCAGGTTTGAAACACTCTTTTTGTGGAATCTGCAAGAGGATATTTGGATAGCTTTGAGGATTTCGTTGGAAGCGAGATTACATATAAAATGTACACAGCATCATTCTCAGAAGCTTCTTCGTGATGTTTGCTTTTAAGTCACAGGGTTGAACATTCCCTTTCATAGAGCAGGTTTGAAACACTCTTTCTGTAGTATCTGGAAGTGGACATTTCGAGCGCTTTGAGGCCTATTGTGAAAAAGGAAATATCTTTCCATAAAAACTAGACAGAAGCGTTCGCAAAAACATGTGTGTGATGTGTGTCCTCAACAAACAGAGCTGAACATTTCGTTTGATGGAGCAGTTTGGAAACACGGTTTTTGTAGAATCTGCAAGTGGATATTTGGATAGCTTTGTGGATTTCGTTGGAAACGGGAATAACTTCATATAAAATGTAGACAGAAACATTCTCAGAAAATGCTTTGAGATGTCTGCATTCAAGTCACAGAGTTGAACATTCCCTTTCATAGTGCAGCTTTGAAACACTTTTTGTTGTATCTGGATTTGGACATTTGGAGCGCTTTGATGCCTACCGTGAAAAAAGAAATATCTTCTCATAGAAACTAGACAGAAGAATTCTCTGAAACTTCTTTGTGGTGTATGTACTCAAGTAACAGAGGTGAACCTTTCTATTGATAGAGCAGTTTTGAAACACTCTTTTTGTGGAATCTGTATGTGGATATTTGGATTGCTTTAACGATATCGTTGGAAACAGGAATATCTTCCTATAAAATCTAGGCAGAAGCATTCTCAGAAACTTCTTTGTGATGTGTGTCCTCAAGTAAGAGAGTTCAACCTGTCTTTTGATGCAGCAGTTTGGAAACACTCTTTTTGTAGGATCTGTAAGTGGATATATGGATAGCTCTAACGATTTCGTTGGAAACGGGAATATCTGCATATAAAATCTAGACAGAAGCATTCTCAGAAACTTCTTCGTGATGTGTGTCCTCAGATGACACAATTCAACATTTCTTTTGATACAGCAGTTTGGAAACACTTTTTTTGTAGAATCTGCAAGTGGATATTTAGATAGCTGTTAGGATTTCGTTGGAAACGGGAATATCTTCATGTAAAACCTAGACAAAAGCACTCTCAGAAACTAGTCTGTGAAATCTGCATTCAAATCACAGAGTTGAACATTCCCTTTCTTAGAGCAGGTTTGAAACACTCTTTTTGTGGAATCTGCAAGAGGATATTTGGATAGCTTTGAGGATTTCGTTGGAAGCGGGATTACATATAAAATGTACACAGCATCATTCTCAGAAGCTTCTTCGTGATGTTTGCTTTTAAGTCACAGGGTTGAACATTCCCTTTCATAGAGCAGGTTTGAAACACTCTTTCTGTAGTATCTGGAAGTGGACATTTCGAGCGCTTTGAGGCCTACTCTGAAAAAGGAAATATCTTCCCATAAAAACTACACAGAAGCGTTCGCAGAAACTTGTGTGTGATGTGTGTCCTCAACTAACAGAGCTGAACATTTCGTTTGATGGAGCAGGTTGGAAACACGGTTTTTGTATAATCTGCAAGTGGATATTTGGATAGCTTTGTGGATTTCGTTGGAAACGGGAATATCTTCATATAAAATGTAGACAGAAACATTCTCAGAAACCGCTTTGTGATGTCTGCATTCTAGTCACAGTGTTGAACATTCCCTTTCATAGTGCAGCTTTGAAACACTCTTTTTGTTGTATCTGGATTTGGACATTTGGAGCGCTTTGATGCCTACCGTGAAAAAAGAAATATCTTCCCATAAAAACTAGACAGAAGAATTCTCTGAAACTTCTTTGTGGTGTATGTACTCAAGTAACAGAGGTGAAACTTTCTATTGATAGAGCAGTTTTGAAACACTCTTTTTGTGAAATCTGTATGTGGATATTTGGATTTCTTTAACGACATCGTTGGAAACAGGAATAACTTCCTATAAAATCTAGGCAGAAGCATTCTCAGAAACTTCTTTGTGATGTGTGTCCTCAAGTAAGAGAGTTCAACCTGTCTTTTGATGCAGCAGCTTGGAAACACTCTTTTTGTAGAATCTGTAAGTGGATATATGGATAGCTCTAAGGATTTCGTTGGAAACGGGAATATCTGCATATAAAATCTAGACAGAAGAATTCTCAGAAACTTCTTCATGATATGTGTCCTCAGATGACAGAATTCAACATTTCTTTTGATACAGCAGTTTGGAAACACTTTTTTTGTAGAATCTGCAAGTGGATATTTGGATAGCTGTAAGGATTTCGTTGGAAACGGGAATATCTTCAAGTAAAACCTAGACACAAGCACTCTCAGAAACTAGTCTGTGAAATCTGCATTCAAATCACAGAGTTGAACATTCCCTTTCTTAGAGCAGGTTTGAAACACTCTTTTTGTGGAATCTGCAAGAGGATATTTGGAAAGCTTTGAGGATTTCGTTGGAAGCGGGATTACATATAAAATGTACACAGCAGCATTCTCAGAAGCTTCTTCGTGATGTTTGCTTTTAAGTCACAGAGTTGAACATTCCCTTTCATAGAGCAGGCTTGAAACATTCTTTCTGTAGTATCTGGAAGTGGACATTTCGTGCGCTTTGAGGCCTATTGTGATAAAGGAAATATCTTCCCATAAAAAGTAGACAGATGCGTTCGCAGAAACTTGTGTGTGATGGGTATCCTCAACTAACAGAGCTGAACATTTCGTTTGATGGAGCAGTTTGGAAACACGCTTTTTGTAGAATCTGCAAGTGGATATTTGGATAGCTTTGTGGATTTCGTTGGAAACGGGAATATCTTCATATAAAATGTAGACAGAAAGATTCTCAGAAACAGCTTTGTGATGTGTGCATTCAAGTCACAGAGTTGAACATTCCCTTTCATAGAGCAGCTTTGAAACACTCTTTTTGTTGTATCTGGATTTGGACATTTGGAGCGCTTTGATGCCTACCGTGAAAAAAGAAATATCTTCCCATAAAACCTAGACAGAAGAATTCTCTGATACTTCTTTGTGGTGTGTGTACTCAAGTAACAGAGGTGAACCTTTCTATTGAGAGAGCAGTTTTGAAAAACTCTTTTTGTGGAATCTGTATGTGGATATTTGGATTCCTTTAACGATATCGTTGGAAACAGGAAAATCTTCCTATAAAATCTAGGCAGAAGCATTCTCAGAAACTTCTTCGTGATGTGTGTCCTCAGATGACATAATTCAACATTTCTTTTGATACAGCAGTTTGGAAACACTTTTCTTGTAGAATCTGCAAGTGGATATTTGGATAGCTGTAAGGATTTCGTTGGAAACGGGAATATCTTCATAGAAAACCTAGACACAAGCACTCTCAGAAACTACTCTGTGATATCTGCATTCAAATCACAGAGTTGAACATTCCCTTTCTTAGAGCAGGTTTGAAACACTCTTTTTGTGGAATCTGCAAGAGGACATTTGGAAAGCTTTGAGGATTTCGTTGGAAGCGGGATTACATATAAAATGTACACAGCATCATTCTCAGAAGCTTCTTCGTGATGTTTGCTTTTAAGTCACAGTGTTGAACATTCCCTTTCATAGACCAGGTTTGAAACACTCTTTCTGTAGTATCTGGAAGTGGACATTTCGAGCGCTTTGAGGCCTACTGTGAAAAAGGAAATATCTTCCCATAAAAACTATACAGAAGCGTTCGCAGAAACTTGTGTGTGATGTGTGTCCTCAACTAACAGAGCTGAACATTTCGTTTGATGGAGCAGGTTGGAAACACGGTTTTTGTAGAATCTGCAAGTGGATATTTGGATAGCTTTGTGGATTTCGTTGGAAACGGGAATATCTTCATATAAAATGTAGACAGATACATTCTCAGAAACTGCTTTGTGATGTCTGCATTCTAGTCACAGTGTTGAACATTCCCTTTCATAGTGCAGCTTTGAAACACTCTTTTTGTTGTATCTGGATTTGGACATTTGGAGCGCTTTGATGCCTACCGTGAAAAAAGAAATATCTTCCCATAAAAACTAGACAGAAGAATTCTCTGAAACTTCTTTGTGGTGTATGTACTCAAGTAACAGAGGTGAAACTTTCTATTGATAGAGCAGTTTTGAAACACTCTTTTTGTGAAATCTGTATGTGGATATTTGGATTTCTTTAACGACATCGTTGGAAACAGGAATAACTTCCTATAAAATCTAGGCAGAAGCATTCTCAGAAACTTCTTTGTGATGTGTGTCCTCAACTAAGAGAGTTCAACCTGTCTTTTGATGCAGCAGTTTGGAAACACTCTTTTTGTAGAATCTGTAAGTGGATATATGGATAGCTCTAAAGATTTCGTTGGAAACGGGAATATCTGCATATAAAATCTAGACAGAAGAATTCTCAGAAACTTCTTCGTGATGTGTGTCCTCAGATGACACAATTCAACATTTCTTTTGATACAGCAGTTTGGAAACACTTTTTTTGTAGAATCTGCAAGTGGATATTTGGATAGCTGTAAGGATTTCGTTGGAAACGGGAATATCTTCATGTAAAACCTAGACAAAAGCAATCTCAGAAACTAGTCTGTGAAATCTGCATTCAAATCACAGAGTTGAACATTCCCTTTCTTAGAGCAGGTTTGAAACACTCTTTTTGTGGAATCTGCAAGAGGATATTTGGATAGCTTTGAGGATTTCGTTGGAAACGGGATTACATCATCTAAAAAGTACACAGCAGCATTCTCAGAAGCTTCTTCGTGATGTTTGCTTTTAAGTCACAGAGTTGAACATTCCCTTTCAATAGAGCAGGTTTGAAACACTCTTTCTGTAGTATCTGGAAGTGGACATTTCGAGCGCTTTGAGGCCTACTGTGAAAAAGGAAATATCTTCCCATAAAAACTACACAGAAGCGTTCGCAGAAACTTGTGTGTGATGTGTGTCCTCAACTAACAGAGCTGAACATTTCGTTTGATGGAGCAGGTTGGAAACACGGTTTTTGTACAATCTGCAAGTGGATATTTGGATAGCTTTGTGGATTTCGTTGGAAACGGGAATATCTTCATATAAAATGTAGACAGAAACATTCTCAGAAACTGCTTTGTGATGTCTGCATTCAAGTCACAGAGTTGAACATTCCCTTTCATAGTGCAGCTTTGAAACACTCTTTTTGTTGTATCTGGATTTGGACATTTGGAGCGCTTTGATGCCTACCGTGAAAAAAGAAATATCTTCCCATAAAAACTAGACAGAAGAATTCTCTGAAACTTCTTTGTGGTGTATGTCCTTAAGTAACAGAGGTGAACCTTTCTATTGATAGAGCAGTTTTGAAACACTCTTTTTGTGGAATCTGTATGTGGATATTTGGATTGCTTTAACGATATCGTTGGAAACAGGAATATCTTCCTATAAAATCTAGGCAGAAGCATTCTCAGAAACTTCTTTGTGATGTGTGTCCTCAACTAAGAGAGTTCAACCTGTCTTTTGATGCAGCAGTTTGGAAACACTCTTTTTGTAGAATCTGTAAGTGGATATATGGATAGCTCTAACGATTTCCTTGGAAAAGGGAATGTCTTCATATAAAATCTAGACAGAAGCATTCTCAGAAACTTCTTCGTGATGTGTGTCCTCAAATGACAGAATTCAAGATTTCTTTTGATACAGCAATTGGGAAACACATTTTTTGTAGAATCTGCAATTGGATATTTGGATAGATGTATTGATTTCGTTGGAAACGGGAATAACTTCATAGAAAACCTAGACACAAGCACTCCCAGAAACTACTCTGTGATATCTGCATTCAAATCACAGAGTTGAACATTCCCTTTCTTAGAGCAGGTTTGAAACACTCTTTTTGTAGAATCTGCAAGAGGATATTTGGATAGCTTCGAGGATTTCGTTGGAAACGGGATTACATATAAAAAGTACACAGCAGCATTCTCAGAAGCTTCTTCGTGACGTTTGCTTTTAAGTCACAGAGTTGAACATTCCTTTTCATAGACCAGGTTTGAAACACTCTTTCTGTAGTATCTGGAAGTGGATATTGCAAGCGCTTCAAGCCTATTGTGAAAAAGGAAATATCTTCCGATAAAAACTAGACAGAAGCGTTCGCAGAAACTTCTTTGTGATGTGTGTCCTCAACTAAGGGAGCTGAACATTTCGTTTGATGGAGCAGTTTGGAAACACGCTTTTTGTAGAATCTGCAAGTGGATATTTGGATAGCTTTGTGGATTTCGTTGGAAACGGGAATATCCTCATATAAAATGTAGACAAGAACATTCTCAGAAACTGCTTTCTGATGTCTGCATTCAAGTCACAGAGTTGAACATTCCCTATCAAAGAGTAGCTTTGAAACACTCTTTTTGTTGTATCTGGATTTGGACATTTGGAGCGCTTTGATGCCTACCGTGAAAAAAGGAATATCTGCCCTTAAAAACTAGACAGAAGAATTCTCTGAAACTTCTTTGTGGTGTATGTACTCAAGTAACAGAGTTGAACCTTTCTATTGATAGAGCAGTTTTGAAACACTCTTTTTGTGGAATCTGTATGTGGATATTTGGATTGCTTTAACGATATCATTGGAAACAGGAATATCTTCCTATAAAATCTATGCAGAAGCATTCTCAGAAACTTCTTCATGATATGTGTCCACAAATGACAGAATTCAACATTTCTTTTGATACAGCAGTTTGGAAACACTTTTTTTGTAGAATCTGCAATTGGATATTTGGATAGCTCTAAGGATTTCTTTGGAAACGGGAATATCTTCATAGAAATCCTAGACACAAGCACTCTCAGAAACTACTCTGTGATATCTGCATTCAAATCACAGAGTTGAACATTCCCTTTCTTAGAGCAGGTTTGAAACACTCTTTTTGTGGAATCTGCAAGAGGATATTTGGGTACCTTTGAGGATTTCTTTGGAAATGGGATTACATATAAAAAGTACACAGCAGCATTCTCAGAAGCTTCTTCTAGTGTTGAACATTCCTTTTCATAGACCAGGTTTGAAACACTCTTTCTGTAGTATCTGGAAGTGGATATTGCAAGCGCCTTGAGGCCTATTGTGAAAAAGGAAATATCTTCCCATAAAAACTAGACAGAAGCGTTCGCAGAAACTTGTGTGTGATGTGTGTCCTCAACTAACAGAGCTGAACATTTCGTTTGATGGAGCAGTTTGGAAACACGCTTTTTGTGGAATCTGCAAGTGGATATTTGCATAGCTTTGTGGATTTCACTGGAAACGGGAATATCTTCATATAAAATGTAGACAGAAACATTCTCAGAAACTGCTTTGTGATGTCTGCATTCAAGTCACAGAGTTGAACATTCCCTATCATAGAGCAGCTTTGAAACACTCTTTTTGTTGTATCTGGATTTGGACATTTGGAGCGTTTTGATGCCTACCGTGAAAAAAGGAATATCTTCCCATAAAAACTAGACAGAAGAATTCTCTGAAACTTCTTTGTGGTGTATGTACTCAAGTAACGAGGTGAAGATTTCTAGTGATAGACCAGTTTTGAAACACCCTTTTTTTAGAATCTGTAAGTGGATGTTTGGATTGCTTTAATGATATCGTTGGAAACAGGAATATCTTCCTATAAAATCTAGGCAGAAGCATTCTCAGAAACTCCTTTGTGAAGTGTGTCCTCAACTAAGAGAGTTCAACCTGTCTTTTGATGCAGCAGTTTGGAAACACTCTTTTTGTAGAATCTGTAAGTGGATATATGGATAGCTCTAACATTTCGTTGGAAACGGGAATATCTTCATATAAAATCTAGACAGAAGCATTCTCAGAAACTTCTTCGTGATGTGTGTCCTCAAATGACAGAATTCAACATTTCTTTTGATACAGCAGTTTGGAAACACTTTTTTTGTAGAATCTGCAAGTGGATATTTGGATAGCTGTAAGGATTTCGTTGGAAACGGGAATATCTTAATAGAAAACCTTGACACAAGCACTCTCCGAAACTACTCTGTGATATCTGCATTCAAATCAGAGAGTTGAACAATCCCTTTCTTAGAGCAGGTTTGAAACACTCTTTTTGTGGAATCTGCAAGAGGATATTTGGATAGCTTTGAGGATTTCGTTGGAAGCGGGATTACATATAAAATGTACACAGCATCATTCTCAGAAGCTTCTTCGTGATGTTTGCTTTTAAGTCACAGGGTTGAACATTCCCTTTCATAGAGCAGGTTTGAAACACTCTTTATGTAGTATCTGGAAGTGGACATTTCGAGCGCTTTGAGGCCTATTGTGAAAAAGGAAATATCTTTCCATAAAAACTAGACAGAAGCGTTCGCAGAAACATGTGTGTGATGTGTGTCCTCAACTAACAGAGCTGAACATTTCGTTTGATGGAGCAGTTTGGAAACACGCTTTTTGTAGAATCTGCAAGTGGATATTTGGATAGCTTTGTGGATTTCGTTGGAAACGGGAATAACTTCATATAAAATGTAGACAGAAACATTCTCAGAAAATGCTTTGAGATGTCTGCATTCAAGTCACAGAGTTGAACATTCCCTTTCATAGTGCAGCTTTGAAACACTTTTTATTGTATCTGGATTTGGACATTTGGAGCGCTTTGATGCCTACCGTGAAAAAAGAAATATCTTCTCATAGAAACTAGACAGAAGAATTCTCTGAAACTTCTTTGTGGTGTATGTACTCAAGTAACAGAGGTGAACCTTTCTATTGATAGAGCAGTTTTGAAACACTCTTTTTGTGGAATCTGTATGTGGATATTTGGATTGCTTTAACGATATCGTTGGAAACTGGAATATCTTCCTATAAAATCTAGGCAGAAGCATTCTCAGAAACTTCTTTGTGATGTGTGTCCTCAAGTAAGAGAGTTCAACCTGTCTTTTGATGCAGCAGTTTGGAAACACTCTTTTTGTAGGATCTGTAAGTGGATATATGGATAGCTCTAACGATTTCGTTGGAAACGGGAATATCTGCATATAAAATCTAGACAGAAGCATTCTCAGAAACTTCTTCGTGATGTGTGTCCTCAGATGACACAATTCAACATTTCTTTTGATACAGCAGTTTGGAAACACTTTTTTTGTAGAATCTGCAAGTGGATATTTAGATAGCTGTAAGGATTTCGTTGGAAACGGGAATATCTTCATGAAAAACCTAGACAAAAGCACTCTCAGAAACTAGTCTGTGAAATCTGCATTCAAATCACAGAGTTGAACATTCCCTTTCTAAGAGCAGGTTTGAAACACTCTTTTTGTGGAATCTGCAAGAGGATATTTGGATAGCTTTGAGGATTTCGTTGGAAGCGGGATTACATATAAAATGTACACAGCATCATTCTCAGAAGCTTCTTCGTGATGTTTGCTTTTAAGTCACAGGGTTGAACATTCCCTTTCATAGAGCAGGTTTGAAACACTCTTTCTGTAGTATCTGGAAGTGGACATTTCGAGCGCTTTGAGGCCTACTGTGAAAAAGGAAATATCTTCCCATAAAAACTATACAGAAGCGTTCGCAGAAACTTGTGTGTGATGTGTGTCCTCAACTAACAGAGCTGAACATTTCGTTTGATGGAGCAGGTTGGAAACACGGTTTTTGTAGAATCTGCAAGTGGATATTTGGATAGCTTTGTGGATTTCGTTGGAAACGGGAATATCTTCATATAAAATGTAGACAGAAACATTCTCAGAAACCGCTTTGTGATGTCTGCATTCTAGTCACAGTGTTGAACATTCCCTTTCATAGTGCAGCTTTGAAACACTCTTTTTGTTGTATCTGGATTTGGACATTTGGAGCGCTTTGATGCCTACCGTGAAAAAAGAAATATCTTCCCATAAAAACTAGACAGAAGAATTCTCTGAAACTTCTTTGTGGTGTATGTACTCAAGTAACAGAGGTGAAACTTTCTATTGATAGAGCAGTTTTGAAACACTCTTTTTGTGAAATCTGTATGTGGATATTTGGATTTCTTTAACGACATCGTTGGAAACAGGAATAACTTCCTATAAAATCTAGGCAGAAGCATTCTCACAAACTTCTTTGTGATGTGTGTCCTCACCTAAGAGAGTTCAACCTGTCTTTTGATGCAGCAGTTTGGAAACACTCTTTTTGTAGAATCTGTAAGTGGATATATGGATAGCTCTAAGGATTTCGTTGGAAACGGGAATATCTGCATATAAAATCTAGACAGAAGAATTCTCAGAAACTTCTTCGTGATGTGTGTCCTCAGATGACACAATTCAACATTTCTTTTGATACAGCAGTTTGGAAACACTTTTTTTGTAGAATCTGCAAGTGGATATTTGGATAGCTGTAAGGATTTCATTGGAAACGGGAATATCTTCAAGTAAAACCTAGACACAAGCACTCTCAGAAACTAGTCTGTGAAATCTGCATTCAAATCACAGAGTTGAACATTCCCTTTCTTAGAGCAGGTTTGAAACACTCTTTTTGTGGAATCTGCAAGAGGATATTTGGAAAGCTTTGAGGATTTCGTTGGAAGCGGGATTACATATAAAATGTACACAGCAGCATTCTCAGAAGCTTCTTCGTGATGTTTGCTTTTAAGTCACAGAGTTGAACATTCCCTTTCATAGAGCAGGCTTGAAACATTCTTTCTGTAGTATCTGGAAGTGGACATTTCGTGCGCTTTGAGGCCTATTGTGATAAAGGAAATATCTTCCCATAAAAAGTAGACAGATGCGTTCGCAGAAACTTGTGTGTGATGGGTATCCTCAACTAACAGAGCTGAACATTTCGTTTGATGGAGCAGTTTGGAAACACGCTTTTTGTAGAATCTGCAAGTGGATATTTGGATAGCTTTGTGGATTTCGTTGGAAACGGGAATATCTTCATATAAAATGTAGACAGAAAGATTCTCAGAAACAGCTTTGTGATGTGTGCATTCAAGTCACAGAGTTGAACATTCCCTTTCATAGAGCAGCTTTGAAACACTCTTTTTGTTGTATCTGGATTTGGACATTTGGAGCGCTTTGATGCCTACCGTGAAAAAAGAAATATCTTCCCATAAAACCTAGACAGAAGAATTCTCTGATACTTCTTTGTGGTGTGTGTACTCAAGTAACAGAGGTGAACCTTTCTATTGAGAGAGCAGTTTTGAAAAACTCTTTTTGTGGAATCTGTATGTGGATATTTGGATTCCTTTAACGATATCGTTGGAAACAGGAAAATCTTCCTATAAAATCTAGGCAGAAGCATTCTCAGAAACTTCTTCGTGATGTGTGTCCTCAGATGACATAATTCAACATTTCTTTTGATACAGCAGTTTGGAAACACTTTTCTTGTAGAATCTGCAAGTGGATATTTGGATAGCTGTAAGGATTTCGTTGGAAACGGGAATATCTTCATAGAAAACCTAGACACAAGCACTCTCAGAAACTACTCTGTGATATCTGCATTCAAATCACAGAGTTGAACATTCCCTTTCTTAGAGCAGGTTTGAAACACTCTTTTTGTGGAATCTGCAAGAGGACATTTGGAAAGCTTTGAGGATTTCGTTGGAAGCGGGATTACATATAAAATGTACACAGCATCATTCTCAGAAGCTTCTTCGTGATGTTTGCTTTTAAGTCACAGTGTTGAACATTCCCTTTCATAGACCAGGTTTGAAACACTCTTTCTGTAGTATCTGGAAGTGGACATTTCGAGCGCTTTGAGGCCTACTGTGAAAAAGGAAATATCTTCCCATAAAAACTACACAGAAGCGTTCGCAGAAACTTGTCTTTGATGTGTGTCCTCAACTAACAGAGCTGAACATTTCGTTTGATGGAGCAGGTTGGAAACACGGTTTCTGTAGAATCTGCAAGTGGATATTTGGATAGCTTTGTGGATTTCGTTGGAAACGGGAATATCTTCATATAAAATGTAGACAGATACATTCTCAGAAACTGCTTTGTGATGTCTGCATTCTAGTCACAGTGTTGAACATTCCCTTTCATAGTGCAGCTTTGAAACACTCTTTTTGTTGTATCTGGATTTGGACATTTGGAGCGCTTTGATGCCTACCGTGAAAAAAGAAATATCTTCCCATAAAAACTAGACAGAAGAATTCTCTGAAACTTCTTTGTGGTGTATGTACTCAAGTAACAGAGGTGAAACTTTCTATTGATAGAGCAGTTTTGAAACACTCTTTTTGTGAAATCTGTATGTGGATATTTGGATTTCTTTAACGACATCGTTGGAAACAGGAATAACTTCCTATAAAATCTAGGCAGAAGCATTCTCAGAAACTTCTTTGTGATGTGTGTCCTCAACTAAGAGAGTTCAACCTGTCTTTTGATGCAGCAGTTTGGAAACACTCTTTTTGTAGAATCTGTAAGTGGATATATGGATAGCTCTAAAGATTTCGTTGGAAACGGGAATATCTGCATATAAAATCTAGACAGAAGAATTCTCAGAAACTTCTTCGTGATGTGTGTCCTCAGATGACACAATTCAACATTTCTTTTGATACAGCAGTTTGGAAACACTTTTTTTGTAGAATCTGCAAGTGGATATTTGGATAGCTGTAAGGATTTCGTTGGAAACGGGAATATCTTCATGTAAAACCTAGACAAAAGCAATCTCAGAAACTAGTCTGTGAAATCTGCATTCAAATCACAGAGTTGAACATTCCCTTTCTTAGAGCAGGTTTGAAACACTCTTTTTGTGGAATCTGCAAGAGGATATTTGGATAGCTTTGAGGATTTCGTTGGAAACGGGATTACATCATCTAAAAAGTACACAGCAGCATTCTAAGAAGCTTCTTCGTGATGTTTGCTTTTAAGTCACAGAGTTGAACATTCCCTTTCAATAGAGCAGGTTTGAAACACTCTTTCTGTAGTATCTGGAAGTGGACATTTCGTGCGCTTTGAGGCCTATTGTGATAAAGGAAATATCTTCCCATAAAAAGTAGACAGAAGCGTTCGCAGAAACTTGTGTGTGATGTGTGTCCTCAAGTAACAGAGCTGAACATTTCGTTTGATGGAGCAGTTTGGAAACACGCTTTTTGTAGAATCTGCAAGTGGATATTTGGATAGCTTTGTGGATTTCGTTGGAAACGGGAATATCTTCATATAAAATGTAGACAGAAAGATTCTCAGAAACCGCTTTGTGATGTCTGCATTCTAGTCACAGAGTTGAACATTCCCTTTCATAGAGCAGCTTTGAAACACTCTTTTTGTTGTATCTGGATTTGGACATTTGGAGCGCTTTGATGCCTACCGTGAAAAAAGAAATATCTTCCCATAAAAACTAGACAGAAGAATTCTCTGAAACTTCTTTGTGGTGTATGTACTCAAGTAACAGAGGTGAAACTTTCTATTGATAGAGCAGTTTTGAAACACTCTTTTTGTGGAATCTGTATGTGGATATTTGGATTTCTTTAACGACATCGTTGGAAACAGGAATAACTTCCTATAAAATCTAGGCAGAAGCATTCTCAGAAACTTCTTTGTGATGTGTGTCCTCAACTAAGAGAGTTCAACCTGTCTTTTGATGCAGCAGTTTGGAAACACTCTTTTTGTAGAATCTGTAAGTGGATATATGGATAGCTCTAACGATTTCGTTGGAAACGGGAATATCTTCACATAAAATCTAGACAGAAGCATTCTCAGAAACTTCTTCGTGATGTGTGTCCTCAGATGACAGAATTCAACATTTCTTTTGATACAGCTGTTTGGAAACACTTTTTTTGTAGAATCTGCAAGTGGATATTTGGATAGCTGTAAGGATTTCGTTGGAAACGGGAATATCTTCATATAAAACCTAGACACAAGCACTCTCAGAAAGTACTCTGTGATATCTGCATTCAAATCACAGAGTGGAACATTCCCTTTCTTAGAGCAGGTTTGAAACACTCTTTTTGTGGAATCTGCAAGAGGATATTTGGATAGCTTTGAGGATTTCGTTGGAAGCGGGATTACATATAAAATGTACACAGCAGCATTCTCAGAAGCTTCTTCGTGATGTTTGCTTTTAAGTCACAGAGTTGAACATTCCCTTTCATAGAGCAGGTTTGAAAGACTCTTTCTGTAGTATCTGGAAGTGGACATTTCGAGCGCTTTGAGGCCTACTGTGAAAAAGGAAATATCTTCCCATAAAAACTACACAGAAGCGTTCGCAGAAACTTGTGTGTGATGTGTGTCCTCAACTAACAGAGCTGAACATTTCGTTTGATGGAGCAGGTTGGAAACACGGTTTTTGTAGAATCTGCAAGTGGATATTTGGATAGCTTTGTGGATTTCGTTGGAAACGGGAATATCTTCATATAAAATGTTGACAGAAACATTCTCAGAAACTGCTTTGTGATGTCTGCATTCTAGTCACAGAGTTGAACATTCCCTTTCATAGAGCAGCTTTGAAACACTCTTTTTGTTGTATCTGGATTTGGACATTTGGAGCGCTTTGATGCCTACCGTGAAAAAAGAAATATCTTCCCATAAAAACTAGACAGAAGAATTCTCTGAAACTTCTTTGTGGTGTATGTACTCAAGTAACAGAGGTGAACGTTTCTATTGATAGAGCAGTTTTGAAACACTCTTTTTGTGGAATCTGTATGTGGATATTTGGATTGCTTTAACGATATCGTTGGAAACAGGAATATCTTCCTATAATATCTAGGCAGAAGCATTCTCAGAAACTTCTTTGTGATGTGTGTCCTCAACTAAGAGAGTTCAACGTGTCTTTTGATGCAGCAGTTTGGAAACACTCTTTTTGTAGAATCTGTAAGTGGATATATGGATAGCTCTAACGATTTCGTTGGAAACGGGAATATCTTCACATAAAATCTAGACAGAAGCATTCTCAGAAACTTCTTCGTGATGTGTGTCCTCAGATGACATAATTCAACATTTCTATTGATACAGCAGTTTGGAAACACTTTTTTTGTAGAATCTGCAAGTGGATATTTGGATAGCTGTAAGGATTTCGTTGGAAACGGGAATATCTTAATAGAAAACCTTGACACAAGCACTCTCCGAAACTACTCTGTGATATCTGCATTCAAATCAGAGAGTTGAACAATCCCTTTCTTAGAGCAGGTTTGAAACACTCTTTTTGTGGAATCTGCAAGAGGATATTTGGATAGCTTTGAGGATTTCGTTGGAAGCGGGATTACATATAAAATGTACACAGCATCATTCTCAGAAGCTTCTTTGCGATGTTTGCTTTTAAGTCACAGGGTTGAACATTCCCTTTCATAGAGCAGGTTTGAAAGACTCTTTCTGTAGTATCTGGAAGTGGACATTTCGAGCGCTTTGAGGCCTACTGTGAAAAAGGAAATATCTTCCCATAAAAACTACACAGAAGCGTTCTCAGAAACTTGTGTGTGATGTCTGTCCTCAACTAACAGAGCTGAACATTTCGTTTGATGGAGCAGGTTGGAAACACGGTTTTTGTAGAATCTGCAAGTGGATATTTGGATAGCTTTGTGGATTTCGTTGGAAACGGGAATATCTTCATATAAAATGTAGACAGAAACATTCTCAGAAACTGCTTTGTGATGTCTGCATTCTAGTCACAGTGTTGAACATTCCCTTTCATAGTGCAGCTTTGAAACACTCTTTTTGTTGTATCTGGATTTGGACATTTGGAGCGCTTTGATGCCTACCATGAAAAAAGAAATATCTTCCCATAAAAACTAGACAGAAGAATTCTCTGAAACTTCTTTGTGGTGTATGTACTCAAGTAACAGAGGTGAAACTTTCTATTGATAGAGCAGTTTTGAAACACTCTTTTTGTGGAATCTGTATGTGGATATTTGGATTTCTTTAACGACATCGTTGGAAACAGGAATAACTTCCTATAAAATCTAGGCAGAAGCATTCTCAGAAACTTCTTTGTGATGTGTGTCCTCAACTAAAAGAGTTCAACCTGTCTTTTGATGCAGCAGTTTGGAAACACTCTTTTTGTAGAATCTGTAAGTGGATATATGGATAGCTCTAAAGATTTCATTGGAAAGGGGAATATCTGCATATTAAATCTAGACAGAAGAATTCTCAGAAACTTCTTCGTGATGTGTGTCCTCAGATGACACAATTCAACATTTCTTTTGATACAGCAGTTTGGAAACACTTTTTTTGTAGAATCGGCAAGTGGATATTTGGATAGCTGTAAGGATTTCATTGGAAACGGGAATATCTTCATGTAAAACCTAGACAAAAGCACTCTCAGAAACTAGTCTGCGAAATCTGCATTCAAATCACAGAGTTGAACATTCCCTTTCTTAGAGCAGGTTTGAAACACTCTTTTTGTGGAATCTGCAAGAGGATATTTGGATAGCTTTGAGGATTTCGTTGGAAGCGGGATTACATATAAAATGTACACAGCATCATTCTCAGAAGCTTCTTTGCGATGTTTGCTTTTAAGTCACAGGGTTGAACATTCCCTTTCATAGAGCAGGTTTGAAAGACTCTTTCTGTAGTATCTGGAAGTGGACATTTCGAGCGCTTTGAGGCCTACTGTGAAAAAGGAAATATCTTCCCATAAAAACTACACAGAAGCGTTCTCAGAAACTTGTGTGTGATGTCTGTCCTCAACTAACAGAGCTGAACATTTCGTTTGATGGAGCAGGTTGGAAACACGGTTTTTGTAGAATCTGCAAGTGGATATTTGGATAGCTTTGTGGATTTCGTTGGAAACGGGAATATCTTCATATAAAATGTAGACAGAAACATTCTCAGAAACTGCTTTGTGATGTCTGCATTCTAGTCACAGTGTTGAACATTCCCTTTCATAGTGCAGCTTTGAAACACTCTTTTTGTTGTATCTGGATTTGGACATTTGGAGCGCTTTGATGCCTACCATGAAAAAAGAAATATCTTCCCATAAAAACTAGACAGAAGAATTCTCTGAAACTTCTTTGTGGTGTATGTACTCAAGTAACAGAGGTGAAACTTTCTATTGATAGAGCAGTTTTGAAACACTCTTTTTGTGGAATCTGTATGTGGATATTTGGATTTCTTTAACGACATCGTTGGAAACAGGAATAACTTCCTATAAAATCTAGGCAGAAGCATTCTCAGAAACTTCTTTGTGATGTGTGTCCTCAACTAAAAGAGTTCAACCTGTCTTTTGATGCAGCAGTTTGGAAACACTCTTTTTGTAGAATCTGTAAGTGGATATATGGATAGCTCTAAAGATTTCATTGGAAAGGGGAATATCTGCATATTAAATCTAGACAGAAGAATTCTCAGAAACTTCTTCGTGATGTGTGTCCTCAGATGACACAATTCAACATTTCTTTTGATACAGCAGTTTGGAAACACTTTTTTTGTAGAATCGGCAAGTGGATATTTGGATAGCTGTAAGGATTTCATTGGAAACGGGAATATCTTCATGTAAAACCTAGACAAAAGCACTCTCAGAAACTAGTCTGCGAAATCTGCATTCAAATCACAGAGTTGAACATTCCCTTTCTTAGAGCAGGTTTGAAACACTCTTTTTGTGGAATCTGCAAGAGGATATTTGGATAGCTTTGAGGATTTCGTTGGAAGCGGGATTACATATAAAATGTACACAGCATCATTCTCAGAAGCTTCTTCGTGATGTTTGCTTTTAAGTCACAGGGTTGAACATTCCCTTTCATAGAGCAGGTTTGAAAGACTCTTTCTGTAGTATCTGGAAGTGGACATTTCGAGCGCTTTGAGGCCTACTGTGAAAAAGGAAATATCTTCCCATAAAAACTACACAGAAGCGTTCGCAGAAACTTGTGTGTGATGTGTGTCCTCAACTAACAGAGGTGAACATTTCGTTTGATGTAGCAGGTTGGAAACACGGTTTTTGTAGAATCTGCAAGTGGATATTTGGATAGCTTTGTGGATTTCGTTGGAAACGGGAATATCTTCATATAAAATGTAGACAGAAACATTCTCAGAAACTGCTTTGTGATGTCTGCATTCTAGTCACAGAGTTGAACATTCCCTTTCATAGTGCAGCTTTGAAACACTGTTTTTGTTGTATCTGGATTTGGACATTTGGAGCGCTTTGATGCCTACCGTGAAAAAAGAAATATCTTCCCATAAAAACTAGACAGAAGAATTCTCTGAAACTTCTTTGTGGTGTATGTACTCAAGTAACAGAGGTGAAACTTTCTATTGATAGAGCAGTTTTGAAACACTCTTTTTGTGGAATCTGTATGTGGATATTTGGATTTCTTTAACGACATCGTTGGAAACAGGAATAACTTCCTATAAAATCTAGGCAGAAGCATTCTCAGAAACTTCTTTGTGATGTGTGTCCTCAACTAAGAGAGTTCAACCTGTCTTTTGATGCAGCAGTTTGGAAACACTCTTTTTGTAGAATCTGTAAGTGGATATATGGATAGCTCTAACGATTTCGTTGGAAACGGGAATATCTTCACATAAAATCTAGACAGAAGCATTCTCAGAAACTTCTTCGTGATGTGTGTCCTCAGATGACAGAATTCAACATTTCTTTTGATACAGCTGTTTGGAAACACTTTTTTTGTAGAATCTGCAAGTGGATATTTGGATAGCTGTAAGGATTTCGTTGGAAACGGGAATATCTTCATATAAAACCTAGACAGAAGCACTCTCAGAAAGTACTCTGTGATATCTGCATTCAAATCACAGAGTTGAACATTCCCTTTCTTAGAGCAGGTTTGAAACACTCTTTTTGTGGAATCTGCAAGAGGATATTTGGATAGCTTTGAGGATTTCGTTGGAATCGGGATTACATATAAAATGTACACAGCAGCATTCTCAGAAGTTTCTTCGTGATGTTTGCTTTTAAGTCACAGAGTTGAACATTCCCTTTCATAGAGCAGGTTTGAAAGACTCTTTCTGTAGTATCTGGAAGTGGACATTTCGAGCGCTTTGAGGCCTACTGTGAAAAAGGAAATATCTTCCCATAAAAACTACACAGAAGCGTTCGCAGAAACTTGTGTGTGATGTGTGTCCTCAACTAACAGAGCTGAACATTTCGTTTGATGGAGCAGGTTGGAAACACGGTTTTTGTAGAATCTGCAAGTGGATATTTGGATAGCTTTGTGGATTTCGTTGGAAACGGGAATATCTTCATATAAAATGTAGACAGAAACATTCTCAGAAACTGGTTTGTGATGTCTGCATTCTAGTCACAGAGTTGAACATTCCCTTTCATAGAGCAGCTTTGAAACACTCTTTTTGTTGTATCTGGATTTGGACATTTGGAGCGCTTTGATGCCTACCGTGAAAAAAGAAATATCTTCCCATAAAAACTAGACAGAAGAATTCTCTGAAACTTCTTTGTGGTGTATGTACTCAAGTAACAGAGGTGAACGTTTCTATTGATAGAGCAGTTTTGAAACACTCTTTTTGTGGAATCTGTATGTGGATATTTGGATTGCTTTAACGATATCGTTGGAAACAGGAATATCTTCCTATAATATCTAGGCAGAAGCATTCTCAGAAACTTCTTTGTGATGTGTGTCCTCAACTAAGAGAGTTCAACGTGTCTTTTGATGCGGCAGTTTCGAAACACTCTTTTTGTAGAATCTGTAAGTGGATATATGGATAGCTCTAACGATTTCGTTGGAAACGGGAATATCTTCACATAAAATCTAGACAGAAGCATTCTCAGAAACTTCTTCGTGATGTGTGTCCTCAGATGACATAATTCAACATTTCTTTTGATACAGCAGTTTGGAAACACTTTTTTTGTAGAATCTGCAAGTGGATATTTGGATAGCTGTAAGGATTTCGTTGGAAACGGGAATATCTTCATGTAAAACCTAGACACAAGCACTCTCAGAAACTAGTCTGTGAAATCTGCATTCAAATCACAGAGTTGAACATTCCCTTTCTTAGAGCAGGTTTGAAACACTCTTTTTGTGGAATCTGCAAGAGGATATTTGGATAGCTTTGAGGATTTCGTTGGAAGCGGGATTACATATAAAATGTACACAGCATCATTCTCAGAAGCTTCTTCGTGATGTTTGCTTTTAAGTCACAGGGTTGAACATTCCCTTTCATGGAGCAGGTTTGAAACACTCTTTCTGTAGTATCTGGAAGTGGACATTTCGAGCGCTTTGAGGCCTACTGTGAAAAAGGAAATATCTTCCCATAAAAACTACACAGAAGCGTTCACAGAAACTTGTGTGTGATGTGTGTCCTCAACTAACAGAGCTGAACATTTCGTTTGATGGAGCAGGTTGGAAACACGGTTTTTGTAGAATCTGCAAGTGGATATTTGGATAGCTTTGTGGATTTCGTTGGAAACGGGAATATCTTCATATAAAATGTAGACAGAAACATTCTCAGAAACTGCTTTGTGATGTCTGCATTCTAGTCACAGAGTTGAACATTCCCTTTCATAGAGCAGCTTTGAAACACTCTTTTTGTTGTATCTGGATTTGGACATTTGGAGCGCTTTGATGCCTACCGTGAAAAAAGAAATATCTTCCCATAAAAACTAGACAGAAGAATTCTCTGAAACTTCTTTGTGGTGTATGTACTCAAGTAACAGAGGTGAACGTTTCTATTGATAGAGCAGTTTTGAAACACTCTTTTTGTGGAATCTGTATGTGGATATTTGGATTGCTTTAACGATATCGTTGGAAACAGGAATATCTTCCTATAATATCTAGGCAGAAGCATTCTCAGAAACTTCTTTGTGATGTGTGTCCTCAACTAAGAGAGTTCAACGTGTCTTTTGATGCAGCAGTTTGGAAACACTCTTTTTGTAGAATCTGTAAGTGGATATATGGATAGCTCTAACGATTTCGTTGGAAACGGGAATATCTTCACATAAAATCTAGACAGAAGCATTCTCAGAAACTTCTTCATGATGTGTGTCCTCAGATGACATAATTCAACATTTCTTTTGATACAGCAGTTTGGAAACACTTTTTTTGTAGAATCTGCAAGTGGATATTTGGATAGCTGTAAGGATTTCGTTGGAAACGGGAATATCTTCATGTAAAACCTAGACACAAGCACTCTCAGAAAGTACTCTGTGAAATCTGCATTCAAATCACAGAGTTGAACATTCCCTTTCTTAGAGCAGGTTTGAAACACTCTTTTTCTGGAATCTGCAATAGGATATTTGGATAGCTTTGAGGATTTCGTTGGAAGCGGGATTACATATAAAATGTACACAGCAGCATTCTCAGAAGCTTCTTCGTGATGTTTGCTTTTAAGTCACAGGCTTGAACATTCCCTTTCATAGAGCAGGTTTGAAACACTCTTTCTGTAGTATCTGGAAGTGGACATTTCGAGCGCTTTGAGGCCTACTGTGAAAAAGGAAATATCTTCCCATAAAAACTACAGAGAAGCGTTCGCAGAAACTTGTGTGTGATGTGTGTCCTCAACTAACAGAGCTGAACATTTCGTTTGATGGAGCAGGTTGGAAACACGGTTTTTGTAGAATCTGCAAGTGGATATTTGGATAGCTTTGTGGATTTCGTTGGAAACGGGAATATCTTCATATAAAATGTAGACAGAAACATTCTCAGAAACTGCTTTGTGATGTCTGCATTCTAGTCACAGAGTTGAACATTCCCTTTCATAGAGCAGCTTTGAAACACTCTTTTTGTTGTATCTGGATTTGGACATTTGGAGCGCTTTGATGCCTACCGTGAAAAAAGAAATATCTTCCCATAAAAACTAGACAGAAGAATTCTCTGAAACTTCTTTGTGGTGTATGTACTCAAGTAACAGAGGTGAACGTTTCTATTGATAGAGCAGTTTTGAAACACTCTTTTTGTGGAATCTGTATGTGGATATTTGGATTGCTTTAACGATATCGTTGGAAACAGGAATATCTTCCTATAATATCTAGGCAGAAGCATTCTCAGAAACTTCTTTGTGATGTGTGTCCTCAACTAAGAGAGTTCAACGTGTCTTTTGATGCGGCAGTTTGGAAACACTCTTTTTGTAGAATCTGTAAGTGGATATATGGATAGCTCTAACGATTTCGTTGGAAACGGGAATATCTTCACATAAAATCTAGACAGAAGCATTCTCAGAAACTTCTTCATGATGTGTGTCCTCAGATGACATAATTCAACATTTCTTTTGATACAGCAGTTTGGAAACACTTTTTTTGTAGAATCTGCAAGTGGATATTTGGATAGCTGTAAGGATTTCGTTGGAAACGGGAATATCTTCATATAAAACCTAGACACAAGCACTCTCAGAAAGTACTCTGTGATATCTGCATTCAAATCACAGAGTTGAACATTCCCTTTCTTAGAGCAGGTTTGAAACACTCTTTTTGTGGAATCTGCAAGAGGATATTTGGATAGCATTGAGGATTTCGTTGGAAGCGGGATTACATATAAAATGTACACAGCAGCATTCTCAGAAGCTTCTTCGTGATGTTTGCTTTTAAGTCACAGGCTTGAACATTCCCTTTCATAGAGCAGGTTTGAAACACTCTTTCTGTAGTATCTGGAAGTGGACATTTCGAGCGCTTTGAGGCCTACTGTGAAAAAGGAAATATCTTCCCATAAAAACTACAGAGAAGCGTTCGCAGAAACTTGTGTGTGATGTGTGTCCTCAACTAACAGAGCTGAACATTTCGTTTGATGGAGCAGGTTGGAAACACGGTTTTTGTAGAATCTGCAAGTGGATATTTGGATAGCTTTGTGGATTTCGTTGGAAACGGGAATATCTTCATATAAAATGTAGACAGAAACATTCTCAGAAACTGCTTTGTGATGTCTGCATTCTAGTCACAGTGTTGAACATTCCCTTTCATAGTGCAGCTTTGAAACACTCTTTTTGTTGTATCTGGATTTGGACATTTGGAGCGCTTTGATGCCTACCGTGAAAAAAGAAATATCTTCCCATAAAAACTAGACAGAAGAATTCTCTGAAACTTCTTTGTGGTGTATGTACTCAAGTAACAGAGGTGAAACTTTCTATTGATAGAGCAGTTTTGAAACACTCTTTTTGTGAAATCTGTATGTGGATATTTGGATTTCTTTAACGACATCGTTGGAAACAGGAATAACTTCCTATAAAATCTAGGCAGAAGCATTCTCAGAAACTTCTTTGTGATGTGTGTCCTCAACTAAGAGAGTTCAACCTGTCTTTTGATGCAGCAGTTTGGAAACACTCTTTTTGTAGAATCTGTAAGTGGATATATGGATAGCTCTAAAGATTTCGTTGGAAACGGGAATATCTGCATATAAAATCTAGACAGAAGAATTCTCAGAAACTTCTTCGTGATGTGTGTCCTCAGATGACACAATTCAACATTTCTTTTGATACAGCAGTTTGGAAACACTTTTTTTGTAGAATCTGCAAGTGGATATTTGGATAGCTGTAAGGATTTCGTTGGAAACGGGAATATCTTCATGTAAAACCTAGACACAAGCACTCTCAGAAAGTACTCTGTGATATCTGCATTCAAATCACAGAGTTGAACATTCCCTTTCTTAGAGCAGGTTTGAAACACTCTTTTTGTGGAATCTGCAAGAGGATATTTGGATATCTTTGAGGATTTCGTTGGAAGCGGTATTACATATAAAATGTACACAGCATCATTCTCAGAAGCTTCTTCGTGATGTTTGCTTTTAAGTCACAGGGTTGAACATTCCCTTTCATAGAGCAGGTTTGAAACACTCTTTCTGTAGTATCTGGAAGTGGACATTTCGAGCGCTTTGAGGCCTACTGTGAAAAAGGAAATATCTTCCCATAAAAACTACACAGAAGCGTTCGCAGAAACTTGTGTGTGATGTGTGTCCTCAACTAACAGAGCTGAACATTTCGTTTGATGGAGCAGGTTGGAAACACGGTTTTTGTAGAATCTGCAAGTGGATATTTGGATAGCTTTGTGGATTTCGTTGGAAACGGGAATATCTTCATATAAAATGTAGATAGAAACATTCTCAGAAACTGCTTTGTGATGTCTGCATTCTAGTCACAGAGTTGAACATTCCCTTTCATAGAGCAGCTTTGAAACACTCTTTTTGTTGTATCTGGATTTGGACATTTGGAGCGCTTTGATGCCTACCGTGAAAAAAGAAATATCTTCCCATAAAAACTAGACAGAAGAATTCTCTGAAACTTCTTTGTGGTGTATGTACTCAAGTAACAGAGGTGAACGTTTCTATTGATAGAGCAGTTTTGAAACACTCTTTTTGTGGAATCTGTATGTGGATATTTGGATTGCTTTAACGATATCGTTGGAAACAGGAATATCTTCCTATAATATCTAGGCAGAAGCATTCTCAGAAACTTCTTTGTGATGTGTGTCCTCAACTAAGAGAGTTCAACGTGTCTTTTGATGCAGCAGTTTGGAAACACACTTTTTGTAGAATCTGTAAGTGGATATATGGATAGCTCTAACGATTTCGTTGGAAACGGGAATATCTTCACATAAAATCTAGACAGAAGCATTCTCAGAAACTTCTTCGTGATGTGTGTCCTCAGATGACATAATTCAACATTTCTTTTGATACAGCAGTTTGGAAACACTTTTTTTGTAGAATCTGAAAGTGGATATTTGGATAGCTGTAAGGATTTCGTTGGAAACGGGAATATCTTCATATAAAACCTAGACACAAGCACTCTCAGAAAGTACTCTGTGATATCTGCATTCAAATCACAGAGTTGAACATTCCCTTTCTTAGAGCAGGTTTGAAACACTCTTTTTGTGGAATCTGCAAGAGGATATTTGGATAGCTTTGAGGATTTCGTTGGAAGCGGGATTACATATAAAATGTACACAGCATCATTCTCAGAAGCTTCTTCGTGATGTTTGCTTTTAAGTCACAGGGTTGAACATTCCCTTTCATAGAGCAGGTTTGAAACACTCTTTCTGTAGTATCTGGAAGTGGACATTTCGAGCGCTTTGAGGCCTACTGTGAAAAAGGAAATATCTTCCCATAAAAACTACACAGAAGCGTTCGCAGAAACTTGTGTGTGATGTGTGTCCTCAACTAACAGAGCTGAACATTTCGTTTGATGGAGCAGGTTGGAAACACGGTTTTTGTAGAATCTGCAAGTGGATATTTGGATAGCTTTGTGGATTTCGTTGGAAACGGGAATATCTTCATATAAAATGTAGACAGAAACATTCTCAGAAACTGCTTTGTGATGTCTGCATTCTAGTCACAGTGTTGAACATTCCCTTTCATAGTGCAGCTTTGAAACACTCTTTTTGTTGTATCTGGATTTGGACATTTGGAGCGCTTTGATGCCTACCGTGAAAAAAGAAATATCTTCCCATAAAAACTAGACAGAAGAATTCTCTGAAACTTCTTTGTGGTGTATGTACTCAAGTAACAGAAGTGAAACTTTCTATTGATAGAGCAGTTTTGAAACACTCTTTTTGTGAAATCTGTATGTGGATATTTGGATTTCTTTAACGACATCGTTGGAAACAGGAATAACTTCCTATAAAATCTAGGCAGAAGCATTCTCAGAAACTTCTTTGTGATGTGTGTCCTCAACTAAGAGAGTTCAACCTGTCTTTTGATGCAGCAGTTTGGAAACACTCTTTTTGTAGAATCTGTAAGTGGATATATGGATAGCTCTAAAGATTTCGTTGGAAACGGGAATATCTGCATATAAAATCTAGACAGAAGAATTCTCAGAAACTTCTTCGTGATGTGTGTCCTCAGATGACACAATTCAACATTTCTTTTGATACAGCAGTTTGGAAACACTTTTTTTGTAGAATCTGCAAGTGGATATTTGGATACCTGTAAGGATTTCGTTGGAAACGGGAATATCTTCATGTAAAACCTAGACAAAAGCACTCTCAGAAACTAGTCTGTGAAATCTGCATTCAAATCACAGAGTTGAACATTCCCTTTCTTAGAGCAGGTTTGAAACACTCTTTTTGTGGAATCTGCAAGAGGATATTTGGATAGCTTTGAGGATTTCGTTGGAAGCGGGATTACATATAAAATGTACACAGCAGCATTCTCAGAAGCTTCTTCGTGATGTTTGCTTTTAAGTCACAGGCTTGAACATTCCCTTTCATAGAGCAGGTTTGAAACACTCTTTCTGTAGTATCTGGAAGTGGACATTTCGAGCGCTTTGAGGCCTACTGTGAAAAAGGAAATATCTTCCCATAAAAACTACACAGAAGCGTTCGCAGAAACTTGTGTGTGATGTGTGTCCTCAACTAACAGAGCTGAACATTTCGTTTGATGGAGCAGGTTGGAAACACGGTTTTTGTAGAATCTGCAAGTGGATATTTGGATAGCTTTGTGGATTTCGTTGGAAACGGGAATATCTTCATATAAAATGTAGACAGAAACATTCTCAGAAACTGCTTTGTGATGTCTGCATTCTAGTCACAGTGTTGAACATTCCCTTTCATAGTGCAGCTTTGAAACACTCTTTTTGTTGTATCTGGATTTGGACATTTGGAGCGCTTTGATGCCTACCGTGAAAAAAGAAATATCTTCCCATAAAAACTAGACAGAAGAATTCTCTGAAACTTCTTTGTGGTGTATGTACTCAAGTAACAGAAGTGAAACTTTCTATTGATAGAGCAGTTTTGAAACACTCTTTTTGTGAAATCTGTATGTGGATATTTGGATTTCTTTAACGACATCGTTGGAAACAGGAATAACTTCCTATAAAATCTAGGCAGAAGCATTCTCAGAAACTTCTTTGTGATGTGTGTCCTCAACTAAGAGAGTTCAACCTGTCTTTTGATGCAGCAGTTTGGAAACACTCTTTTTGTAGAATCTGTAAGTGGATATATGGATAGCTCTAAAGATTTCGTTGGAAACGGGAATATCTGCATATAAAATCTAGACAGAAGAATTCTCAGAAACTTCTTCGTGATGTGTGTCCTCAGATGACACAATTCAACATTTCTTTTGATACAGCAGTTTGGAAACACTTTTTTTGTAGAATCTGCAAGTGGATATTTGGATACCTGTAAGGATTTCGTTGGAAACGGGAATATCTTCATGTAAAACCTAGACAAAAGCACTCTCAGAAACTAGTCTGTGAAATCTGCATTCAAATCACAGAGTTGAACATTCCCTTTCTTAGAGCAGGTTTGAAACACTCTTTTTGTGGAATCTGCAAGAGGATATTTGGATAGCTTTGAGGATTTCGTTGGAAGCGGGATTACATATAAAATGTACACAGCAGCATTCTCAGAAGCTTCTTCGTGATGTTTGCTTTTAAGTCACAGGCTTGAACATTCCCTTTCATAGAGCAGGTTTGAAACACTCTTTCTGTAGTATCTGGAAGTGGACATTTCGAGCGCTTTGAGGCCTACTGTGAAAAAGGAAATATCTTCCCATAAAAACTACACAGAAGCGTTCGCAGAAACTTGTGTGTGATGTGTGTCCTCAACTAACAGAGCTGAACATTTCGTTTGATGGAGCAGGTTGGAAACACGGTTTTTGTAGAATCTGCAAGTGGATATTTGGATAGCTTTGTGGATTTCGTTGGAAACGGGAATATCTTCATATAAAATGTAGACAGAAACATTCTCAGAAACTGCTTTGTGATGTCTGCATTCTAGTCACAGTGTTGAACATTCCCTTTCATAGTGCAGCTTTGAAACACTCTTTTTGTTGTATCTGGATTTGGACATTTGGAGCGCTTTGATGCCTACCGTGAAAAAAGAAATATCTTCCCATAAAAACTAGACAGAAGAATTCTCTGAAACTTCTTTGTGGTGTATGTACTCAAGTAACAGAAGTGAAACTTTCTATTGATAGAGCAGTTTTGAAACACTCTTTTTGTGAAATCTGTATGTGGATATTTGGATTTCTTTAACGACATCGTTGGAAACAGGAATAACTTCCTATAAAATCTAGGCAGAAGCATTCTCAGAAACTTCTTTGTGATGTGTGTCCTCAACTAAGAGAGTTCAACCTGTCTTTTGATGCAGCAGTTTGGAAACACTCTTTTTGTAGAATCTGTAAGTGGATATATGGATAGCTCTAAAGATTTCGTTGGAAACGGGAATATCTGCATATAAAATCTAGACAGAAGAATTCTCAGAAACTTCTTCGTGATGTGTGTCCTCAGATGACACAATTCAACATTTCTTTTGATACAGCAGTTTGGAAACACTTTTTTTGTAGAATCTGCAAGTGGATATTTGGATACCTGTAAGGATTTCGTTGGAAACGGGAATATCTTCATGTAAAACCTAGACAAAAGCACTCTCAGAAACTAGTCTGTGAAATCTGCATTCAAATCACAGAGTTGAACATTCCCTTTCTTAGAGCAGGTTTGAAACACTCTTTTTGTGGAATCTGCAAGAGGATATTTGGATAGCTTTGAGGATTTCGTTGGAAGCGGGATTACATATAAAATGTACACAGCAGCATTCTCAGAAGCTTCTTCGTGATGTTTGCTTTTAAGTCACAGGCTTGAACATTCCCTTTCATAGAGCAGGTTTGAAACACTCTTTCTGTAGTATCTGGAAGTGGACATTTCGAGCGCTTTGAGGCCTACTGTGAAAAAGGAAATATCTTCCCATAAAAACTACAGAGAAGCGTTCGCAGAAACTTGTGTGTGATGTGTGTCCTCAACTAACAGAGCTGAACATTTCGTTTGATGGAGCAGGTTGGAAACACGGTTTTTGTAGAATCTGCAAGTGGATATTTGGATAGCTTTGTGGATTTCGTTGGAAACGGGAATATCTTCATATAAAATGTAGACAGAAACATTCTCAGAAACTGCTTTGTGATGTCTGCATTCTAGTCACAGTGTTGAACATTCCCTTTCATAGTGCAGCTTTGAAACACTCTTTTTGTTGTATCTGGATTTGGACATTTGGAGCGCTTTGATGCCTACCGTGAAAAAAGAAATATCTTCCCATAAAAACTAGACAGAAGAATTCTCTGAAACTTCTTTGTGGTGTATGTACTCAAGTAACAGAGGTGAAACTTTCTATTGATAGAGCAGTTTTGAAACACTCTTTTTGTGAAATCTGTATGTGGATATTTGGATTTCTTTAACGACATCGTTGGAAACAGGAATAACTTCCTATAAAATCTAGGCAGAAGCATTCTCAGAAACTTCTTTGTGATGTGTGTCCTCAACTAAGAGAGTTCAACCTGTCTTTTGATGCAGCAGTTTGGAAACACTCTTTTTGTAGAATCTGTAAGTGGATATATGGATAGCTCTAAAGATTTCGTTGGAAACGGGAATATCTGCATATAAAATCTAGACAGAAGAATTCTCAGAAACTTCTTCGTGATGTGTGTCCTCAGATGACACAATTCAACATTTCTTTTGATACAGCAGTTTGGAAACACTTTTTTTGTAGAATCTGCAAGTGGATATTTGGATAGCTGTAAGGATTTCGTTGGAAACGGGAATATCTTCATGTAAAACCTAGACAAAAGCACTCTCAGAAACTAGTCTGTGAAATCTGCATTCAAATCACAGAGTTGAACATTCCCTTTCTTAGAGCAGGTTTGAAACACTCTTTTTGTGGAATCTGCAAGAGGATATTTGGATAGCTTTGAGGATTTCGTTGGAAGCGGGATTACATATAAAATGTACACAGCATCATTCTCAGAAGCTTCTTCGTGATGTTTGCTTTTAAGTCACAGGGTTGAACATTCCCTTTCATAGAGCAGGTTTGAAACACTCTTTCTGTAGTATCTGGAAGTGGACATTTCGAGCGCTTTGAGGCCTACTGTGAAAAAGGAAATATCTTCCCATAAAAACTACAGAGAAGCGTTCGCAGAAACTTGTGTGTGATGTGTGTCCTCAACTAACAGAGCTGAACATTTCGTTTGATGGAGCAGGTTGGAAACACGGTTTTTGTAGAATCTGCAAGTGGATATTTGGATAGCTTTGTGGATTTCGTTGGAAACGGGAATATCTTCATATAAAATGTAGACAGAAACATTCTCAGAAACTGCTTTGTGATGTCTGCATTCTAGTCACAGAGTTGAACATTCCCTTTCATAGTGCAGCTTTGAAACACTCTTTTTGTTGTATCTGGATTTGGACATTTGGAGCGCTTTGATGCCTACCGTGAAAAAAGAAATATCTTCCCATAAAAACTAGACAGAAGAATTCTCTGAAACTTCTTTGTGGTGTATGTACTCAAGTAACAGAGGTGAACGTTTCTATTGATAGAGCAGTTTTGAAACACTCTTTTTGTGGAATCTGTATGTGGATATTTGGATTGCTTTAACGATATCGTTGGAAACAGGAATATCTTCCTATAATATCTAGGCAGAAGCATTCTCAGAAACTTCTTTGTGATGTGTGTCCTCAACTAAGAGAGTTCAACGTGTCTTTTGATGCAGCAGTTTGGAAACACTCTTTTTGTAGAATCTGTAAGTGGATATATGGATAGCTCTAAAGATTTCGTTGGAAAGGGGAATATCTGCATATTAAATCTAGACAGAAGCATTCTCAGAAACTTCTTCATGATGTGTGTCCTCAGATGACACAATTCAACATTTCTTTTGATACAGCAGTTTGGAAACACTTTTTTTGTAGAATCGGCAACTGGATATTTGGATAGCTGTAAGGATTTCATTGGAAACGGGAATATCTTCATGTAAAACCTAGACAAAAGCACTCTCAGAAACTAGTCTGTGAAATCTGCATTCAAATCTCAGAGTTGAACATTCCCTTTCTTAGAGCAGGTTTCAAACACTCTTTTTGTGGAATCCGCAAGAGGATATTTGGATAGCTTTGAGGATTTCGTTGGAAGCGGGATTACATATAAAATGTACACAGCATCATTCTCAGAAGCTTCTTCGTGATGTTTGCTTTTAAGTCACAGGGTTGAACATTCCCTTTCATAGAGCAGGTTTGAAACACTCTTTCTGTAGTATCTGGAAGTGGACATTTCGAGCGCTTTGAGGTCTACTGTGAAAAAGGAAATATCTTCCCATAAAAACTACACAGAAGCGTTCGCAGAAACTTGTGTGTGATGTGTGTCCTCAACTAACAGAGGTGAACATTTCGTTTGATGGAGCAGGTTGGAAACACGGTTTTTGTAGAATCTGCAAGTGGATATTTGGATAGCTTTGTGGATTTCGTTGGAAACGGGAATATCTTCATATAAAATGTAGACAGAAACATTCTCAGAAACTGCTTTGTGATGTCTGCATTCTAGTCACAGAGTTGAACATTCCCTTTCATAGTGCAGCTTTGAAACACTCTTTTTGTTGTATCTGGATTTGGACATTTGGAGCGCTTTGATGCCTACCGTGAAAAAAGAAATATCTTCCCATAAAAACTAGACAGAAGAATTCTCTGAAACTTCTTTGTGGTGTATGTACTCAAGTAACAGAGGTGAACGTTTCTATTGATAGAGCAGTTTTGAAACACTCTTTTTGTGGAATCTGTATGTGGATATTTGGATTGCTTTAACGATATCGTTGGAAACAGGAATATCTTCCTATAATATCTAGGCAGAAGCATTCTCAGAAACTTCTTTGTGATGTGTGTCCTCAACTAAGAGAGTTCAACGTGTCTTTTGATGCAGCAGTTTGGAAACACTCTTTTTGTAGAATCTGTAAGTGGATATATGGATAGCTCTAACGATTTCGTTGGAAACGGGAATATCTTCACATAAAATCTAGACAGAAGCATTCTCAGAAACTTCTTCGTGATGTGTGTCCTCAGATGACATAATTCAACATTTCTTTTGATACAGCAGTTTGGAAACACTTTTTTTGTAGAATCTGCAAGTGGATATTTGGATAGCTGTAAGGATTTCGTTGGAAACGGGAATATCTTCATATAAAACCTAGACACAAGCACTCTCAGAAAGTACTCTGTGATATCTGCATTCAAATCACAGAGTTGAACATTCCCTTTCTTAGAGCAGTTTTGAAACACTCTTTTTGTGGAATCTGCAAGAGGATATTTGGATAGCTTTGAGGATTTCGTTGGAAGCGCGATTACATATAAAATGTACACAGCATCATTCTCAGAAGCTTCTTCGTGATGTTTGCTTTTAAGTCACAGGGTTGAACATTCCCTTTCATAGAGCAGGTTTGAAACACTCTTTCTGTAGTATCTGGAAGTGGACATTTCGAGCGCTTTGAGGCCTACTGTGAAAAAGGAAATATCTTCCCATAAAAACTACAGAGAAGCATTCGCAGAAACTTGTGTGTGATGTGTGTCCTCAACTAACAGAGCTGAACATTTCGTTTGATGGAGCAGGTTGGAAACACGGTTTTTGTAGAATCTGCAAGTGGATATTTGGATAGCTTTGTGGATTTCGTTGGAAACGGGAATATCTTCATATAAAATGTAGACAGAAACATTCTCAGAAACTGCTTTGTGATGTCTGCATTCTAGTCACAGTGTTGAACATTCCCTTTCATAGTGCAGCTTTGAAACACTCTTTTTGTTGTATCTGGATTTGGACATTTGGAGCGCTTTGATGCCTACCGTGAAAAAAGAAATATCTTCCCATAAAAACTAGACAGAAGAATTCTCTGAAACTTCTTTGTGGTGTATGTACTCAAGTAACAGAGGTGAAACTTTCTATTGATAGAGCAGTTTTGAAACACTCTTTTTGTGAAATCTGTATGTGGATATTTGGATTTCTTTAACGACATCGTTGGAAACAGGAATAACTTCCTATAAAATCTAGGCAGAAGCATTCTCAGAAACTTCTTTGTGATGTGTGTCCTCAACTAAGAGAGTTCAACCTGTCTTTTGATGCAGCAGTTTGGAAACACTCTTTTTGTAGAATCTGTAAGTGGATATATGGATAGCTCTAAAGATTTCGTTGGAAACGGGAATATCTGCATATAAAATCTAGACAGAAGAATTCTCAGAAACTTCTTCGTGATGTGTGTCCTCAGATGACACAATTCAACATTTCTTTTGATACAGCAGTTTGGAAACACTTTTTTTGTAGAATCTGCAAGTGGATATTTGGATAGCTGTAAGGATTTCGTTGGAAACGGGAATATCTTCATGTAAAACCTAGACAAAAGCACTCTCAGAAACTAGTCTGTGAAATCTGCATTCAAATCACAGAGTTGAACATTCCCTTTCTTAGAGCAGGTTTGAAACACTCTTTTTGTGGAATCTGCAAGAGGATATTTGGATAGCTTTGAGGATTTCGTTGGAAGCGGGATTACATATAAAATGTACACAGCATCATTCTCAGAAGCTTCTTCGTGATGTTTGCTTTTAAGTCACAGGGTTGAACATTCCCTTTCATAGAGCAGGTTTGAAACACTCTTTCTGTAGTATCTGGAAGTGGACATTTCGAGCGCTTTGAGGCCTACTGTGAAAAAGGAAATATCTTCCCATAAAAACTACAGAGAAGCGTTCGCAGAAACTTGTGTGTGATGTGTGTCCTCAACTAACAGAGCTGAACATTTCGTTTGATGGAGCAGGTTGGAAACACGGTTTTTGTAGAATCTGCAAGTGGATATTTGGATAGCTTTGTGGATTTCGTTGGAAACGGGAATATCTTCATATAAAATGTAGACAGAAACATTCTCAGAAACTGCTTTGTGATGTCTGCATTCTAGTCACAGAGTTGAACATTCCCTTTCATAGAGCAGCTTTGAACCACTCTTTTTGTTGTATCTGGATTTGGACATTTGGAGCGCTTTGATGCCTACCGTGAAAAAAGAAATATCTTCCCATAAAAACTAGACAGAAGAATTCTCTGAAACTTCTTTGTGGTGTATGTACTCAAGTAACAGAGGTGAACGTTTCTATTGATAGAGCAGTTTTGAAACACTCTTTTTGTGGAATCTGTATGTGGATATTTGGATTGCTTTAACGATATCGTTGGAAACAGGAATATCTTCCTATAATATCTAGGCAGAAGCATTCTCAGAAACTTCTTTGTGATGTGTGTCCTCAACTAAGAGAGTTCAACGTGTCTTTTGATGCAGCAGTTTGGAAACACTCTTTTTGTAGAATCTGTAAGTGGATATATGGATAGCTCTAACGATTTCGTTGGAAACGGGAATATCTTCACATAAAATCTAGACAGAAGCATTCTCAGAAACTTCTTCGTGATGTGTGTCCTCAGATGACATAATTCAACATTTCTTTTGATACAGCAGTTTGGAAACACTTTTTCTGTAGAATCTGCAAGTGGATATTTGGATAGCTGTAAGGATTTCGTTGGAAACGGGAATATCTTCATAGAAAACCTAGACACAAGCACTCTCAGAAAGTACTCTGTGATATCTGCATTCAAATCACAGAGTTGAACATTCCCTTTCTTAGAGCAGGTTTGAAACACTCTTTTTGTGGAATCTGCAAGAGGATAATTGGATAGCTTTGAGGATTTCGTTGGAAGCGGGATTACATATAAAATGTACACAGCATCATTCTCAGAAGCTTCTTCGTGATGTTTGCTTTTAAGTCACAGGGTTGAACATTCCCTTTCATAGAGCAGGTTTGAAACACTCTTTCTGTAGTATCTGGAAGTGGACATTTCGAGCGCTTTGAGGCCTACTGTGAAAAAGGAAATATCTTCCCCTAAAAACTACACAGAAGCGTTCGCAGAAACTTGTGTGTGACGTGTGTCCTCAACTAACAGAGCTGAACATTTCGTTTGATGGAGCAGGTTGGAAACACGGTTTTTGTAGAATCTGCAAGTGGATATTTGGATAGCTTTGTGGATTTCGTTGGAAACGGGAATATCTTCATATAAAATGTAGACAGAAACATTCTCAGAAACTGCTTTGTGATGTCTGCATTCTAGTCACAGTGTTGAACATTCCCTTTCATAGTGCAGCTTTGAAACACACTTTTTGTTGTATCTGGATTTGGACATTTGGAGCGCTTTGATGCCTACCGTGAAAAAAGAAATATCTTCCCATAAAAACTAGACAGAAGAATTCTCTGAAACTTCTTTGTGGTGTATGTACTCAAGTAACAGAGGTGAAACTTTCTATTGATAGAGCAGTTTTGAAACACTCTTTTTGTGAAATCTGTATGTGGATATTTGGATTTCTTTAACGACATCGTTGGAAACAGGAATAACTTCCTCTAAAATCTAGGCAGAAGCATTCTCAGAAACTTCTTTGTGATGTGTGTCCTCAACTAAGAGAGTTCAACCTGTCTTTTGATGCAGCAGTTTGGAAACACTCTTTTTGTAGAATCTGTAAGTGGATATATGGATAGCTCTAAAGATTTCGTTGGAAACGGGAATATCTGCATATAAAATCTAGACAGAAGAATTCTCAGAAACTTCTTCGTGATGTGTGTCCTCAGATGACACAATTCAACATTTCTTTTGATACAGCAGTTTGGAAACACTTTTTTTGTAGAATCTGCAAGTGGATATTTGGATAGCTGTAAGGATTTCGTTGGAAACGGGAATATCTTCATGTAAAACCTAGACAAAAGCACTCTCAGAAACTAGTCTGTGAAATCTGCATTCAAATCACAGAGTTGAACATTCCCTTTCTTAGAGCAGGTTTGAAACACTCTTTTTGTGGAATCTGCAAGAGGATATTTGGATAGCTTTGAGGATTTCGTTGGAAGCGGGATTACATATAAAATGTACACAGCAGCATTCTCAGAAGCTTCTTCGTGATGTTTGCTTTTAAGTCACAGGGTTGAACATTCCCTTTCATAGAGCAGGTTTGAAACACTCTTTCTGTAGTATCTGGAAGTGGACATTTCGAGCGCTTTGAGGCCTACTGTGAAAAAGGAAATATCTTCCCATAAAAACTACACAGAAGCGTTCGCAGAAACTTGTGTGTGATGTGTGTCCTCAACTAACAGAGCTGAACATTTCGTTTGATGGAGCAGGTTGGAAACACGGTTTTTGTAGAATCTGCAAGTGGATATTTGGATAGCTTTGTGGATTTCGTTGGAAACGGGAATATCTTCATATAAAATGTAGACAGAAACATTCTCAGAAACTGCTTTGTGATGTCTGCATTCTAGTCACAGAGTTGAACATTCCCTTTCATAGTGCAGCTTTGAAACACTCTTTTTGTTGTATCTGGATTTGGACATTTGGAGCGCTTTGATGCCTACCGTGAAAAAAGAAATATCTTCCCATAAAAACTAGACAGAAGAATTCTCTGAAACTTCTTTGTGGTGTATGTACTCAAGTAACAGAGGTGAACGTTTCTATTGATAGAGCAGTTTTGAAACACTCTTTTTGTGGAATCTGTATGTGGATATTTGGATTGCTTTAACGATATCGTTGGAAACAGGAATATCTTCCTATAATATCTAGGCAGAAGCATTCTCAGAAACTTCTTTGTGATGTGTGTCCTCAACTAAGAGAGTTCAACGTGTCTTTTGATGCAGCAGTTTGGAAACACTCTTTTTGTAGAATCTGTAAGTGGATATATGGATAGCTCTAAAGATTTCGTTGGAAAGGGGAATATCTGCATATTAAATCTAGACAGAAGCATTCTCAGAAACTTCTTCATGATGTGTGTCCTCAGATGACACAATTCAACATTTCTTTTGATACAGCAGTTTGGAAACACTTTTTTTGTAGAATCGGCAACTGGATATTTGGATAGCTGTAAGGATTTCATTGGAAACGGGAATATCTTCATGTAAAACCTAGACAAAAGCACTCTCAGAAACTAGTCTGTGAAATCTGCATTCAAATCTCAGAGTTGAACATTCCCTTTCTTAGAGCAGGTTTCAAACACTCTTTTTGTGGAATCCGCAAGAGGATATTTGGATAGCTTTGAGGATTTCGTTGGAAGCGGGATTACATATAAAATGTACACAGCATCATTCTCAGAAGCTTCTTCGTGATGTTTGCTTTTAAGTCACAGGGTTGAACATTCCCTTTCTTAGAGCAGGTTTGAAACACTCTTTTTGTGGAATCTGCAAGAGGATATTTGGATAGCTTTGAGGATTTCGTTGGAAGCGGGATTACATATAAAATGTACACAGCATCATTCTCAGAAGCTTCTTCGTGATGTTTGCTTTTAAGTCACAGGGTTGAACATTCCCTTTCATAGAGCAGGTTTGAAACACTCTTTCTGTAGTATCTGGAAGTGGACATTTCGAGCGCTTTGAGGCCTACTGTGAAAAAGGAAATATCTTCCCATAAAAACTACAGAGAAGCGTTCGCAGAAACTTGTGTGTGATGTGTGTCCTCAACTAACAGAGCTGAACATTTCGTTTGATGGAGCAGGTTGGAAACACGGTTTTTGTAGAATCTGCAAGTGGATATTTGGATAGCTTTGTGGATTTCGTTGGAAACGGGAATATCTTCATATAAAATGTAGACAGAAACATTCTCAGAAACTGCTTTGTGATGTCTGCATTCTAGTCACAGAGTTGAACATTCCCTTTCATAGTGCAGCTTTGAAACACTCTTTTTGTTGTATCTGGATTTGGACATTTGGAGCGCTTTGATGCCTACCGTGAAAAAAGAAATATCTTCCCATAAAAACTAGACAGAAGAATTCTCTGAAACTTCTTTGTGGTGTATGTACTCAAGTAACAGAGGTGAACGTTTCTATTGATAGAGCAGTTTTGAAACACTCTTTTTGTGGAATCTGTATGTGGATATTTGGATTGCTTTAACGATATCGTTGGAAACAGGAATATCTTCCTATAATATCTAGGCAGAAGCATTCTCAGAAACTTCTTTGTGATGTGTGTCCTCAACTAAGAGAGTTCAACGTGTCTTTTGATGCAGCAGTTTGGAAACACTCTTTTTGTAGAATCTGTAAGTGGATATATGGATAGCTCTAAAGATTTCGTTGGAAAGGGGAATATCTGCATATTAAATCTAGACAGAAGCATTCTCAGAAACTTCTTCATGATGTGTGTCCTCAGATGACACAATTCAACATTTCTTTTGATACAGCAGTTTGGAAACACTTTTTTTGTAGAATCGGCAACTGGATATTTGGATAGCTGTAAGGATTTCATTGGAAACGGGAATATCTTCATGTAAAACCTAGACAAAAGCACTCTCAGAAACTAGTCTGTGAAATCTGCATTCAAATCTCAGAGTTGAACATTCCCTTTCTTAGAGCAGGTTTCAAACACTCTTTTTGTGGAATCCGCAAGAGGATATTTGGATAGCTTTGAGGATTTCGTTGGAAGCGGGATTACATATAAAATGTACACAGCATCATTCTCAGAAGCTTCTTCGTGATGTTTGCTTTTAAGTCACAGGGTTGAACATTCCCTTTCATAGAGCAGGTTTGAAACACTCTTTCTGTAGTATCTGGAAGTGGACATTTCGAGCGCTTTGAGGTCTACTGTGAAAAAGGAAATATCTTCCCATAAAAACTACACAGAAGCGTTCGCAGAAACTTGTGTGTGATGTGTGTCCTCAACTAACAGAGGTGAACATTTCGTTTGATGGAGCAGGTTGGAAACACGGTTTTTGTAGAATCTGCAAGTGGATATTTGGATAGCTTTGTGGATTTCGTTGGAAACGGGAATATCTTCATATAAAATGTAGACAGAAACATTCTCAGAAACTGCTTTGTGATGTCTGCATTCTAGTCACAGAGTTGAACATTCCCTTTCATAGTGCAGCTTTGAAACACTCTTTTTGTTGTATCTGGATTTGGACATTTGGAGCGCTTTGATGCCTACCGTGAAAAAAGAAATATCTTCCCATAAAAACTAGACAGAAGAATTCTCTGAAACTTCTTTGTGGTGTATGTACTCAAGTAACAGAGGTGAACGTTTCTATTGATAGAGCAGTTTTGAAACACTCTTTTTGTGGAATCTGTATGTGGATATTTGGATTGCTTTAACGATATCGTTGGAAACAGGAATATCTTCCTATAATATCTAGGCAGAAGCATTCTCAGAAACTTCTTTGTGATGTGTGTCCTCAACTAAGAGAGTTCAACGTGTCTTTTGATGCAGCAGTTTGGAAACACTCTTTTTGTAGAATCTGTAAGTGGATATATGGATAGCTCTAACGATTTCGTTGGAAACGGGAATATCTTCACATAAAATCTAGACAGAAGCATTCTCAGAAACTTCTTCGTGATGTGTGTCCTCAGATGACATAATTCAACATTTCTTTTGATACAGCAGTTTGGAAACACTTTTTTTGTAGAATCTGCAAGTGGATATTTGGATAGCTGTAAGGATTTCGTTGGAAACGGGAATATCTTCATATAAAACCTAGACACAAGCACTCTCAGAAAGTACTCTGTGATATCTGCATTCAAATCACAGAGTTGAACATTCCCTTTCTTAGAGCAGTTTTGAAACACTCTTTTTGTGGAATCTGCAAGAGGATATTTGGATAGCTTTGAGGATTTCGTTGGAAGCGCGATTACATATAAAATGTACACAGCATCATTCTCAGAAGCTTCTTCGTGATGTTTGCTTTTAAGTCACAGGGTTGAACATTCCCTTTCATAGAGCAGGTTTGAAACACTCTTTCTGTAGTATCTGGAAGTGGACATTTCGAGCGCTTTGAGGCCTACTGTGAAAAAGGAAATATCTTCCCATAAAAACTACAGAGAAGCATTCGCAGAAACTTGTGTGTGATGTGTGTCCTCAACTAACAGAGCTGAACATTTCGTTTGATGGAGCAGGTTGGAAACACGGTTTTTGTAGAATCTGCAAGTGGATATTTGGATAGCTTTGTGGATTTCGTTGGAAACGGGAATATCTTCATATAAAATGTAGACAGAAACATTCTCAGAAACTGCTTTGTGATGTCTGCATTCTAGTCACAGTGTTGAACATTCCCTTTCATAGTGCAGCTTTGAAACACTCTTTTTGTTGTATCTGGATTTGGACATTTGGAGCGCTTTGATGCCTACAGTGAAAAAAGAAATATCTTCCCATAAAAACTAGACAGAAGAATTCTCTGAAACTTCTTTGTGGTGTATGTACTCAAGTAACAGAGGTGAAACTTTCTATTGATAGAGCAGTTTTGAAACACTCTTTTTGTGAAATCTGTATGTGGATATTTGGATTTCTTTAACGACATCGTTGGAAACAGGAATAACTTCCTATAAAATCTAGGCAGAAGCATTCTCAGAAACTTCTTTGTGATGTGTGTCCTCAACTAAGAGAGTTCAACCTGTCTTTTGATGCAGCAGTTTGGAAACACTCTTTTTGTAGAATCTGTAAGTGGATATATGGATAGCTCTAAAGATTTCGTTGGAAACGGGAATATCTGCATATAAAATCTAGACAGAAGAATTCTCAGAAACTTCTTCGTGATGTGTGTCCTCAGATGACACAATTCAACATTTCTTTTGATACAGCAGTTTGGAAACACTTTTTTTGTAGAATCTGCAAGTGGATATTTGGATAGCTGTAAGGATTTCGTTGGAAACGGGAATATCTTCATGTAAAACCTAGACAAAAGCACTCTCAGAAACTAGTCTGTGAAATCTGCATTCAAATCACAGAGTTGAACATTCCCTTTCTTAGAGCAGGTTTGAAACACTCTTTTTGTGGAATCTGCAAGAGGATATTTGGATAGCTTTGAGGATTTCGTTGGAAGCGGGATTACATATAAAATGTACACAGCATCATTCTCAGAAGCTTCTTCGTGATGTTTGCTTTTAAGTCACAGGGTTGAACATTCCCTTTCATAGAGCAGGTTTGAAACACTCTTTCTGTAGTATCTGGAAGTGGACATTTCGAGCGCTTTGAGGCCTACTGTGAAAAAGGAAATATCTTCCCATAAAAACTACAGAGAAGCGTTCGCAGAAACTTGTGTGTGATGTGTGTCCTCAACTAACAGAGCTGAACATTTCGTTTGATGGAGCAGGTTGGAAACACGGTTTTTGTAGAATCTGCAAGTGGATATTTGGATAGCTTTGTGGATTTCGTTGGAAACGGGAATATCTTCATATAAAATGTAGACAGAAACATTCTCAGAAACTGCTTTGTGATGTCTGCATTCTAGTCACAGAGTTGAACATTCCCTTTCATAGAGCAGCTTTGAACCACTCTTTTTGTTGTATCTGGATTTGGACATTTGGAGCGCTTTGATGCCTACCGTGAAAAAAGAAATATCTTCCCATAAAAACTAGACAGAAGAATTCTCTGAAACTTCTTTGTGGTGTATGTACTCAAGTAACAGAGGTGAACGTTTCTATTGATAGAGCAGTTTTGAAACACTCTTTTTGTGGAATCTGTATGTGGATATTTGGATTGCTTTAACGATATCGTTGGAAACAGGAATATCTTCCTATAATATCTAGGCAGAAGCATTCTCAGAAACTTCTTTGTGATGTGTGTCCTCAACTAAGAGAGTTCAACGTGTCTTTTGATGCAGCAGTTTGGAAACACTCTTTTTGTAGAATCTGTAAGTGGATATATGGATAGCTCTAACGATTTCGTTGGAAACGGGAATATCTTCACATAAAATCTAGACAGAAGCATTCTCAGAAACTTCTTCGTGATGTGTGTCCTCAGATGACATAATTCAACATTTCTTTTGATACAGCAGTTTGGAAACACTTTTTCTGTAGAATCTGCAAGTGGATATTTGGATAGCTGTAAGGATTTCGTTGGAAACGGGAATATCTTCATAGAAAACCTAGACACAAGCACTCTCAGAAAGTACTCTGTGATATCTGCATTCAAATCACAGAGTTGAACATTCCCTTTCTTAGAGCAGGTTTGAAACACTCTTTTTGTGGAATCTGCAAGAGGATAATTGGATAGCTTTGAGGATTTCGTTGGAAGCGGGATTACATATAAAATGTACACAGCATCATTCTCAGAAGCTTCTTCGTGATGTTTGCTTTTAAGTCACAGGGTTGAACATTCCCTTTCATAGAGCAGGTTTGAAACACTCTTTCTGTAGTATCTGGAAGTGGACATTTCGAGCGCTTTGAGGCCTACTGTGAAAAAGGAAATATCTTCCCCTAAAAACTACACAGAAGCGTTCGCAGAAACTTGTGTGTGACGTGTGTCCTCAACTAACAGAGCTGAACATTTCGTTTGATGGAGCAGGTTGGAAACACGGTTTTTGTAGAATCTGCAAGTGGATATTTGGATAGCTTTGTGGATTTCGTTGGAAACGGGAATATCTTCATATAAAATGTAGACAGAAACATTCTCAGAAACTGCTTTGTGATGTCTGCATTCTAGTCACAGTGTTGAACATTCCCTTTCATAGTGCAGCTTTGAAACACACTTTTTGTTGTATCTGGATTTGGACATTTGGAGCGCTTTGATGCCTACCGTGAAAAAAGAAATATCTTCCCATAAAAACTAGACAGAAGAATTCTCTGAAACTTCTTTGTGGTGTATGTACTCAAGTAACAGAGGTGAAACTTTCTATTGATAGAGCAGTTTTGAAACACTCTTTTTGTGAAATCTGTATGTGGATATTTGGATTTCTTTAACGACATCGTTGGAAACAGGAATAACTTCCTCTAAAATCTAGGCAGAAGCATTCTCAGAAACTTCTTTGTGATGTGTGTCCTCAACTAAGAGAGTTCAACCTGTCTTTTGATGCAGCAGTTTGGAAACACTCTTTTTGTAGAATCTGTAAGTGGATATATGGATAGCTCTAAAGATTTCGTTGGAAACGGGAATATCTGCATATAAAATCTAGACAGAAGAATTCTCAGAAACTTCTTCGTGATGTGTGTCCTCAGATGACACAATTCAACATTTCTTTTGATACAGCAGTTTGGAAACACTTTTTTTGTAGAATCTGCAAGTGGATATTTGGATAGCTGTAAGGATTTCGTTGGAAACGGGAATATCTTCATGTAAAACCTAGACAAAAGCACTCTCAGAAACTAGTCTGTGAAATCTGCATTCAAATCACAGAGTTGAACATTCCCTTTCTTAGAGCAGGTTTGAAACACTCTTTTTGTGGAATCTGCAAGAGGATATTTGGATAGCTTTGAGGATTTCGTTGGAAGCGGGATTACATATAAAATGTACACAGCAGCATTCTCAGAAGCTTCTTCGTGATGTTTGCTTTTAAGTCACAGGGTTGAACATTCCCTTTCATAGAGCAGGTTTGAAACACTCTTTCTGTAGTATCTGGAAGTGGACATTTCGAGCGCTTTGAGGCCTACTGTGAAAAAGGAAATATCTTCCCATAAAAACTACACAGAAGCGTTCGCAGAAACTTGTGTGTGATGTGTGTCCTCAACTAACAGAGCTGAACATTTCGTTTGATGGAGCAGGTTGGAAACACGGTTTTTGTAGAATCTGCAAGTGGATATTTGGATAGCTTTGTGGATTTCGTTGGAAACGGGAATATCTTCATATAAAATGTAGACAGAAACATTCTCAGAAACTGCTTTGTGATGTCTGCATTCTAGTCACAGAGTTGAACATTCCCTTTCATAGTGCAGCTTTGAAACACTCTTTTTGTTGTATCTGGATTTGGACATTTGGAGCGCTTTGATGCCTACCGTGAAAAAAGAAATATCTTCCCATAAAAACTAGACAGAAGAATTCTCTGAAACTTCTTTGTGGTGTATGTACTCAAGTAACAGAGGTGAAACTTTCTATTGATAGAGCAGTTTTGAAACACTCTTTTTGTGGAATCTGTATGTGGATATTTGGATTTCTTTAACGACATCATTGGAAACAGGAATAACTTCCTATAAAATCTAGGCAGAAGCATTCTCAGAAACTTCTTTGTGATGTGTGTCCTCAACTAAGAGAGTTCAACCTGTCTTTTGATGCAGCAGTTTGGAAACACTCTTTTTGTAGAATCTGTAAGTGGATATATGGATAGCTCTAAAGATTTCGTTGGAAAGGGGAATATCTGCATATTAAATCTAGACAGAAGCATTCTCAGAAACTTCTTCATGATGTGTGTCCTCAGATGACACAATTCAACATTTCTTTTGATACAGCAGTTTGGAAACACTTTTTTTGTAGAATCGGCAAGTGGATATTTGGATAGCTGTAAGGATTTCATTGGAAACGGGAATATCTTCATGTAAAACCTAGACAAAAGCACTCTCAGAAACTAGTCTGTGAAATCTGCATTCAAATCTCAGAGTTGAACATTCCCTTTCTTAGAGCAGGTTTCAAACACTCTTTTTGTGGAATCTGCAAGAGGATATTTGGATAGCTTTGAGGATTTCGTTGGAAGCGGGATTACATATAAAATGTACACAGCATCATTCTCAGAAGCTTCTTCGTGATGTTTGCTTTTAAGTCACAGGGTTGAACATTCCCTTTCATAGAGCAGGTTTGAAACACTCTTTCTGTAGTATCTGGAAGTGGACATTTCGAGCGCTTTGAGGTCTACTGTGAAAAAGGAAATATCTTCCCATAAAAACTACACAGAAGCGTTCGCAGAAACTTGTGTGTGATGTGTGTCCTCAACTAACAGAGGTGAACATTTCGTTTGATGGAGCAGGTTGGAAACACGGTTTTTGTAGAATCTGCAAGTGGATATTTGGATAGCTTTGTGGATTTCGTTGGAAACGGGAATATCTTCATATAAAATGTAGACAGAAACATTCTCAGAAACTGCTTTGTGATGTCTGCATTCTAGTCACAGAGTTGAACATTCCCTTTCATAGTGCAGCTTTGAAACACTCTTTTTGTTGTATCTGGATTTGGACATTTGGAGCGCTTTGATGCCTACCGTGAAAAAAGAAATATCTTCCCATAAAAACTAGACAGAAGAATTCTCTGAAACTTCTTTGTGGTGTATGTACTCAAGTAACAGAGGTGAACGTTTCTATTGATAGAGCAGTTTTGAAACACTCTTTTTGTGGAATCTGTATGTGGATATTTGGATTGCTTTAACGATATCGTTGGAAACAGGAATATCTTCCTATAATATCTAGGCAGAAGCATTCTCAGAAACTTCTTTGTGATGTGTGTCCTCAACTAAGAGAGTTCAACGTGTCTTTTGATGCAGCAGTTTGGAAACACTCTTTTTGTAGAATCTGTAAGTGGATATATGGATAGCTCTAACGATTTCGTTGGAAACGGGAATATCTTCACATAAAATCTAGACAGAAGCATTCTCAGAAACTTCTTCGTGATGTGTGTCCTCAGATGACATAATTCAACATTTCTTTTGATACAGCAGTTTGGAAACACTTTTTTTGTAGAATCTGCAAGTGGATATTTGGATAGCTGTAAGGATTTCGTTGGAAACGGGAATATCTTCATAGAAAACCTAGACACAAGCACTCTCAGAAAGTACTCTGTGATATCTGCATTCAAATCACAGAGTTGAACATTCCCTTTCTTAGAACAGTTTTGAAACACTCTTTTTGTGGAATCTGCAAGAGGATATTTGGATAGCTTTGAGGATTTCGTTGGAAGCGCGATTACATATAAAATGTACACAGCATCATTCTCAGAAGCTTCTTCGTGATGTTTGCTTTTAAGTCACAGGGTTGAACATTCCCTTTCATAGAGCAGGTTTGAAACACTCTTTCTGTAGTATCTGGAAGTGGACATTTCGAGCGCTTTCAGGCCTACTGTGAAAAAGGAAATATCTTCCCATAAAAACTACAGAGAAGCGTTCGCAGAAACTTGTGTGTGATGTGTGTCCTCAACTAACAGAGCTGAACATTTCGTTTGATGGAGCAGGTTGGAAACACGGTTTTTGTAGAATCTGCAAGTGGATATTTGGATAGCTTTGTGGATTTCGTTGGAAACGGGAATATCTTCATATAAAATGTAGACAGAAACATTCTCAGAAACTGCTTTGTGATGTCTGCATTCTAGTCACAGTGTTGAACATTCCCTTTCATAGTGCAGCTTTGAAACACTCTTTTTGTTGTATCTGGATTTGGACATTTGGAGCGCTTTGATGCCTACCGTGAAAAAAGAAATATCTTCCCATAAAAACTAGACAGAAGAATTCTCTGAAACTTCTTTGTGGTGTATGTACTCAAGTAACAGAGGTGAAACTTTCTATTGATAGAGCAGTTTTGAAACACTCTTTTTGTGAAATCTGTATGTGGATATTTGGATTTCTTTAACGACATCGTTGGAAACAGGAATAACTTCCTATAAAATCTAGGCAGAAGCATTCTCAGAAACTTCTTTGTGATGTGTGTCCTCAACTAAGAGAGTTCAACCTGTCTTTTGATGCAGCAGTTTGGAAACACTCTTTTTGTAGAATCTGTAAGTGGATATATGGATAGCTCTAAAGATTTCGTTGGAAACGGGAATATCTGCATATAAAATCTAGACAGAAGAATTCTCAGAAACTTCTTCGTGATGTGTGTCCTCAGATGACACAATTCAACATTTCTTTTGATACAGCAGTTTGGAAACACTTTTTTTGTAGAATCTGCAAGTGGATATTTGGATAGCTGTAAGGATTTCGTTGGAAACGGGAATATCTTCATGTAAAACCTAGACAAAAGCACTCTCAGAAACTAGTCTGTGAAATCTGCATTCAAATCACAGAGTTGAACATTCCCTTTCTTAGAGCAGGTTTGAAACACTCTTTTTGTGGAATCTGCAAGAGGATATTTGGATAGCTTTGAGGATTTCGTTGGAAGCGGGATTACATATAAAATGTACACAGCATCATTCTCAGAAGCTTCTTCGTGATGTTTGCTTTTAAGTCACAGGGTTGAACATTCCCTTTCATAGAGCAGGTTTGAAACACTCTTTCTGTAGTATCTGGAAGTGGACATTTCGAGCGCTTTGAGGCCTACTGTGAAAAAGGAAATATCTTCCCATAAAAACTACAGAGAAGCGTTCGCAGAAACTTGTGTGTGATGTGTGTCCTCAACTAACAGAGCTGAACATTTCGTTTGATGGAGCAGGTTGGAAACACGGTTTTTGTAGAATCTGCAAGTGGATATTTGGATAGCTTTGTGGATTTCGTTGGAAACGGGAATATCTTCATATAAAATGTAGACAGAAACATTCTCAGAAACTGCTTTGTGATGTCTGCATTCTAGTCACAGAGTTGAACATTCCCTTTCATAGAGCAGCTTTGAACCACTCTTTTTGTTGTATCTGGATTTGGACATTTGGAGCGCTTTGATGCCTACCGTGAAAAAAGAAATATCTTCCCATAAAAACTAGACAGAAGAATTCTCTGAAACTTCTTTGTGGTGTATGTACTCAAGTAACAGAGGTGAACGTTTCTATTGATAGAGCAGTTTTGAAACACTCTTTTTGTGGAATCTGTATGTGGATATTTGGATTGCTTTAACGATATCATTGGAAACAGGAATATCTTCCTATAATATCTAGGCAGAAGCATTCTCAGAAACTTCTTTGTGATGTGTGTCCTCAACTAAGAGAGTTCAACGTGTCTTTTGATGCAGCAGTTTGGAAACACTCTTTTTGTAGAATCTGTAAGTGGATATATGGATAGCTCTAACGATTTCGTTGGAAACGGGAATATCTTCACATAAAATCTAGACAGAAGCATTCTCAGAAACTTCTTCGTGATGTGTGTCCTCAGATGACATAATTCAACATTTCTTTTGATACAGCAGTTTGGAAACACTTTTTCTGTAGAATCTGCAAGTGGATATTTGGATAGCTGTAAGGATTTCGTTGGAAACGGGAATATCTTCATAGAAAACCTAGACACAAGCACTCTCAGAAAGTACTCTGTGATATCTGCATTCAAATCACAGAGTTGAACATTCCCTTTCTTAGAGCAGGTTTGAAACACTCTTTTTGTGGAATCTGCAAGAGGATAATTGGATAGCTTTGAGGATTTCGTTGGAAGCGGGATTACATATAAAATGTACACAGCATCATTCTCAGAAGCTTCTTCGTGATGTTTGCTTTTAAGTCACAGGGTTGAACATTCCCTTTCATAGAGCAGGTTTGAAACACTCTTTCTGTAGTATCTGGAAGTGGACATTTCGAGCGCTTTGAGGCCTACTGTGAAAAAGGAAATATCTTCCCATAAAAACTACACAGAAGCGTTCGCAGAAACTTGTGTGTGACGTGTGTCCTCAACTAACAGAGCTGAACATTTCGTTTGATGGAGCAGGTTGGAAACACGGTTTTTGTAGAATCTGCAAGTGGATATTTGGATAGCTTTGTGGATTTCGTTGGAAACGGGAATATCTTCATATAAAATGTAGACAGAAACATTCTCAGAAACTGCTTTGTGATGTCTGCATTCTAGTCACAGTGTTGAACATTCCCTTTCATAGTGCAGCTTTGAAACACTCTTTTTGTTGTATCTGGATTTGGACATTTGGAGCGCTTTGATGCCTACCGTGAAAAAAGAAATATCTTCCCATAAAAACTAGACAGAAGAATTCTCTGAAACTTCTTTGTGGTGTATGTACTCAAGTAACAGAGGTGAAACTTTCTATTGATAGAGCAGTTTTGAAACACTCTTTTTGTGAAATCTGTATGTGGATATTTGGATTTCTTTAACGACATCGTTGGAAACAGGAATAACTTCCTCTAAAATCTAGGCAGAAGCATTCTCAGAAACTTCTTTGTGATGTGTGTCCTCAACTAAGAGAGTTCAACCTGTCTTTTGATGCAGCAGTTTGGAAACACTCTTTTTGTAGAATCTGTAAGTGGATATATGGATAGCTCTAAAGATTTCGTTGGAAACGGGAATATCTGCATATAAAATCTAGACAGAAGAATTCTCAGAAACTTCTTCGTGATGTGTGTCCTCAGATGACACAATTCAACATTTCTTTTGATACAGCAGTTTGGAAACACTTTTTTTGTAGAATCTGCAAGTGGATATTTGGATAGCTGTAAGGATTTCGTTGGAAACGGGAATATCTTCATGTAAAACCTAGACAAAAGCACTCTCAGAAACTAGTCTGTGAAATCTGCATTCAAATCACAGAGTTGAACATTCCCTTTCTTAGAGCAGGTTTGAAACACTCTTTTTGTGGAATCTGCAAGAGGATATTTGGATAGCTTTGAGGATTTCGTTGGAAGCGGGATTACATATAAAATGTACACAGCAGCATTCTCAGAAGCTTCTTCGTGATGTTTGCTTTTAAGTCACAGGGTTGAACATTCCCTTTCATAGAGCAGGTTTGAAACACTCTTTCTGTAGTATCTGGAAGTGGACATTTCGAGCGCTTTGAGGCCTACTGTGAAAAAGGAAATATCTTCCCATAAAAACTACACAGAAGCGTTCGCAGAAACTTGTGTGTGATGTGTGTCCTCAACTAACAGAGCTGAACATTTCGTTTGATGGAGCAGGTTGGAAACACGGTTTTTGTAGAATCTGCAAGTGGATATTTGGATAGCTTTGTGGATTTCGTTGGAAACGGGAATATCTTCATATAAAATGTAGATAGAAACATTTTCAGAAACTGCTTTGTGATGTCTGAATTCTAGTCACAGAGTTGAACATTCCCTTTCATAGAGCAGCTTTGAAACACTCTTTTTGTTGTATCTGGATTTGGACATTTGGAGCGCTTTGATGCCTACCGTGAAAAAAGAAATATCTTCCCATAAAAACTAGACAGAAGAATTCTCTGAAACTTCTTTGTGGTGTATGTACTCAAGTAACAGAGGTGAACGTTTCTATTGATAGAGCAGTTTTGAAACACTCTTTTTGTGGAATCTGTATGTGGATATTTGGATTGCTTTAACGATATCGTTGGAAACAGGAATATCTTCCTATAATATCTAGGCGGAAGCATTCTCAGAAACTTCTTTGTGATGTGTGTCCTCAACTAAGAGAGTTCAACGTGTCTTTTGATGCAGCAGTTTGGAAACACTCTTTTTGTAGAATCTGTAAGTGGATGTATGGATAGCTCTAACGATTTCGTTGGAAACGGGAATATCTTCACATAAAATCTAGACAGAAGCATTCTCAGAAACTTCTTCATGATGTGTGTCCTCAGATGACATAATTCAACATTTCTTTTGATACAGCAGTTTGGAAACACTTTTTTTGTAGAATCTGCAAGTGGATATTTGGATAGCTGTAAGGATTTCGTTGGAAACGGGAATATCTTCATATAAAACCTAGACACAAGCACTCTCAGAAAGTACTCTGTGATATCTGCATTCAAATCACAGAGTTGAACATTCCCTTTCTTAGAGCAGGTTTGAAACACTCTTTTTCTGGAATCTGCAAGAGGATATTTGGATAGCTTTGAGGATTTCGTTGGAAGCGGGATTACATATAAAATGTACACAGCAGCATTCTCAGAAGCTTCTTCGTGATGTTTGCTTTTAAGTCACAGGCTTGAACATTCCCTTTCATAGAGCAGGTTTGAAACACTCTTTCTGTAGTATCTGGAAGTGGACATTTCGAGCGCTTTGAGGCCTACTGTGAAAAAGGAAATATCTTCCCATAAAAACTACAGAGAAGCGTTCGCAGAAACTTGTGTGTGATGTGTGTCCTCAACTAACAGAGCTGAACATTTCGTTTGATGGAGCAGGTTGGAAACACGGTTTTTGTAGAATCTGCAAGTGGATATTTGGATAGCTTTGTGGATTTCGTTGGAAACGGGAATATCTTCATGTAAAACCTAGACACAAGCACTCTCAGAAAGTACTCTGTGATATCTGCATTCAAATCACAGAGTTGAACATTCCCTTTCTTAGAGCAGGTTTGAAACACTCTTTTTGTGGAATCTGCAAGAGGATATTTGGATATCTTTGAGGATTTCGTTGGAAGCGGTATTACATATAAAATGTACACAGCATCATTCTCAGAAGCTTCTTCGTGATGTTTGCTTTTAAGTCACAGGGTTGAACATTCCCTTTCATAGAGCAGGTTTGAAACACTCTTTCTGTAGTATCTGGAAGTGGACATTTCGAGCGCTTTGAGGCCTACTGTGAAAAAGGAAATATCTTCCCATAAAAACTACACAGAAGCGTTCGCAGAAACTTGTGTGTGATGTGTGTCCTCAACTAACAGAGCTGAACATTTCGTTTGATGGAGCAGGTTGGAAACACGGTTTTTGTAGAATCTGCAAGTGGATATTTGGATAGCTTTGTGGATTTCGTTGGAAACGGGAATATCTTCATATAAAATGTAGACAGAAACATTCTCAGAAACTGCTTTGTGATGTCTGCATTCTAGTCACAGTGTTGAACATTCCCTTTCATAGTGCAGCTTTGAAACACTCTTTTTGTTGTATCTGGATTTGGACATTTGGAGCGCTTTGATGCCTACCGTGAAAAAAGAAATATCTTCCCATAAAAACTAGACAGAAGAATTCTCTGAAACTTCTTTGTGGTGTATGTACTCAAGTAACAGAGGTGAAACTTTCTATTGATAGAGCAGTTTTGAAACACTCTTTTTGTGAAATCTGTATGTGGATATTTGGATTTCTTTAACGACATCGTTGGAAACAGGAATAACTTCCTATAAAATCTAGGCAGAAGCATTCTCAGAAACTTCTTTGTGATGTGTGTCCTCAACTAAGAGAGTTCAACCTGTCTTTTGATGCAGCAGTTTGGAAACACTCTTTTTGTAGAATCTGTAAGTGGATATATGGATAGCTCTAAAGATTTCGTTGGAAACGGGAATATCTGCATATAAAATCTAGACAGAAGAATTCTCAGAAACTTCTTCGTGATGTGTGTCCTCAGATGACACAATTCAACATTTCTTTTGATACAGCAGTTTGGAAACACTTTTTTTGTAGAATCTGCAAGTGGATATTTGGATAGCTGTAAGGATTTCGTTGGAAACGGGAATATCTTCATGTAAAACCTAGACAAAAGCACTCTCAGAAACTAGTCTGTGAAATCTGCATTCAAATCACAGAGTTGAACATTCCCTTTCTTAGAGCAGGTTTGAAACACTCTTTTTGTGGAATCTGCAAGAGGATATTTGGATAGCTTTGAGGATTTCGTTGGAAGCGGGATTACATATAAAATGTACACAGCATCATTCTCAGAAGCTTCTTCGTGATGTTTGCTTTTAAGTCACAGGGTTGAACATTCCCTTTCATAGAGCAGGTTTGAAACACTCTTTCTGTAGTATCTGGAAGTGGACATTTCGAGCGCTTTGAGGCCTACTGTGAAAAAGGAAATATCTTCCCATAAAAACTACAGAGAAGCGTTCGCAGAAACTTGTGTGTGATGTGTGTCCTCAACTAACAGAGCTGAACATTTCGTTTGATGGAGCAGGTTGGAAACACGGTTTTTGTAGAATCTGCAAGTGGATATTTGGATAGCTTTGTGGATTTCGTTGGAAACGGGAATATCTTCATATAAAATGTAGACAGAAACATTCTCAGAAACTGCTTTGTGATGTCTGCATTCTAGTCACAGAGTTGAACACTCCCTTTCATAGTGCAGCTTTGAAACACTCTTTTTGTTGTATCTGGATTTGGACATTTGGAGCGCTTTGATGCCTACCGTGAAAAAAGAAATATCTTCCCATAAAAACTAGACAGAAGAATTCTCTGAAACTTCTTTGTGGTGTATGTACTCAAGTAACAGAGGTGAAACTTTCTATTGATAGAGCAGTTTTGAAACACTCTTTTTGTGGAATCTGTATGTGGATATTTGGATTTCTTTAACGACATCGTTGGAAACAGGAATAACTTCCTATAAAATCTAGGCAGAAGCATTCTCAGAAACTTCTTTGTGATGTGTGTCCTCAACTAAGAGAGTTCAACCTGTCTTTTGATGCAGCAGTTTGGAAACACTCTTTTTGTAGAATCTGTAAGTGGATATATGGATAGCTCTAAAGATTTCGTTGGAAACGGGAATATCTGCATATAAAATCTAGACAGAAGCATTCTCAGAAACTTCTTCGTGATGTGTGTCCTCAGATGACACAATTCAACATTTCTTTTGATACAGCAGTTTGGAAACACTTTTTTTGTAGAATCTGCAAGTGGATATTTGGATAGCTGTAAGGATTTCGTTGGAAACGGGAATATCTTCATGTAAAACCTAGACACAAGCACTCTCAGAAAGTACTCTGTGATATCTGCATTCAAATCACAGAGTTGAACATTCCCTTTCTTAGAGCAGGTTTGAAACACTCTTTTTGTGGAATCTGCAAGAGGATATTTGGATATCTTTGAGGATTTCGTTGGAAGCGGTATTACATATAAAATGTACACAGCATCATTCTCAGAAGCTTCTTCGTGATGTTTGCTTTTAAGTCACAGGGTTGAACATTCCCTTTCATAGAGCAGGTTTGAAACACTCTTTCTGTAGTATCTGGAAGTGGACATTTCGAGCGCTTTGAGGCCTACTGTGAAAAAGGAAATATCTTCCCATAAAAACTACACAGAAGCGTTCGCAGAAACTTGTGTGTGATGTGTGTCCTCAACTAACAGAGCTGAACATTTCGTTTGATGGAGCAGGTTGGAAACACGGTTTTTGTAGAATCTGCAAGTGGATATTTGGATAGCTTTGTGGATTTCGTTGGAAACGGGAATATCTTCATATAAAATGTAGACAGAAACATTCTCAGAAACTGCTTTGTGATGTCTGCATTCTAGTCACAGTGTTGAACATTCCCTTTCATAGTGCAGCTTTGAAACACTCTTTTTGTTGTATCTGGATTTGGACATTTGGAGCGCTTTGATGCCTACCGTGAAAAAAGAAATATCTTCCCATAAAAACTAGACAGAAGAATTCTCTGAAACTTCTTTGTGGTGTATGTACTCAAGTAACAGAGGTGAAACTTTCTATTGATAGAGCAGTTTTGAAACACTCTTTTTGTGAAATCTGTATGTGGATATTTGGATTTCTTTAACGACATCGTTGGAAACAGGAATAACTTCCTATAAAATCTAGGCAGAAGCATTCTCAGAAACTTCTTTGTGATGTGTGTCCTCAACTAAGAGAGTTCAACCTGTCTTTTGATGCAGCAGTTTGGAAACACTCTTTTTGTAGAATCTGTAAGTGGATATATGGATAGCTCTAAAGATTTCGTTGGAAACGGGAATATCTGCATATAAAATCTAGACAGAAGAATTCTCAGAAACTTCTTCGTGATGTGTGTCCTCAGATGACACAATTCAACATTTCTTTTGATACAGCAGTTTGGAAACACTTTTTTTGTAGAATCTGCAAGTGGATATTTGGATAGCTGTAAGGATTTCGTTGGAAACGGGAATATCTTCATGTAAAACCTAGACAAAAGCACTCTCAGAAACTAGTCTGTGAAATCTGCATTCAAATCACAGAGTTGAACATTCCCTTTCTTAGAGCAGGTTTGAAACACTCTTTTTGTGGAATCTGCAAGAGGATATTTGGATAGCTTTGAGGATTTCGTTGGAAGCGGGATTACATATAAAATGTACACAGCATCATTCTCAGAAGCTTCTTCGTGATGTTTGCTTTTAAGTCACAGGGTTGAACATTCCCTTTCATAGAGCAGGTTTGAAACACTCTTTCTGTAGTATCTGGAAGTGGACATTTCGAGCGCTTTGAGGCCTACTGTGAAAAAGGAAATATCTTCCCATAAAAACTACAGAGAAGCGTTCGCAGAAACTTGTGTGTGATGTGTGTCCTCAACTAACAGAGCTGAACATTTCGTTTGATGGAGCAGGTTGGAAACACGGTTTTTGTAGAATCTGCAAGTGGATATTTGGATAGCTTTGTGGATTTCGTTGGAAACGGGAATATCTTCATATAAAATGTAGACAGAAACATTCTCAGAAACTGCTTTGTGATGTCTGCATTCTAGTCACAGAGTTGAACACTCCCTTTCATAGTGCAGCTTTGAAACACTCTTTTTGTTGTATCTGGATTTGGACATTTGGAGCGCTTTGATGCCTACCGTGAAAAAAGAAATATCTTCCCATAAAAACTAGACAGAAGAATTCTCTGAAACTTCTTTGTGGTGTATGTACTCAAGTAACAGAGGTGAAACTTTCTATTGATAGAGCAGTTTTGAAACACTCTTTTTGTGGAATCTGTATGTGGATATTTGGATTTCTTTAACGACATCGTTGGAAACAGGAATAACTTCCTATAAAATCTAGGCAGAAGCATTCTCAGAAACTTCTTTGTGATGTGTGTCCTCAACTAAGAGAGTTCAACCTGTCTTTTGATGCAGCAGTTTGGAAACACTCTTTTTGTAGAATCTGTAAGTGGATATATGGATAGCTCTAAAGATTTCGTTGGAAACGGGAATATCTGCATATAAAATCTAGACAGAAGAATTCTCAGAAACTTCTTCGTGATGTGTGTCCTCAGATGACACAATTCAACATTTCTTTTGATACAGCAGTTTGGAAACACTTTTTTTGTAGAATCTGCAAGTGGATATTTGGATAGCTGTAAGGATTTCGTTGGAAACGGGAATATCTTCATGTAAAACCTAGACACAAGCACTCTCAGAAAGTACTCTGTGATATCTGCATTCAAATCACAGAGTTGAACATTCCCTTTCTTAGAGCAGGTTTGAAACACTCTTTTTGTGGAATCTGCAAGAGGATATTTGGATATCTTTGAGGATTTCGTTGGAAGCGGTATTACATATAAAATGTACACAGCATCATTCTCAGAAGCTTCTTCGTGATGTTTGCTTTTAAGTCACAGGGTTGAACATTCCCTTTCATAGAGCAGGTTTGAAAGACTCTTTCTGTAGTATCTGGAAGTGGACATTTCGAGCGCTTTGAGGCCTACTGTGAAAAAGGAAATATCTTCCCATAAAAACTACACAGAAGCGTTCGCAGAAACTTGTGTGTGATGTGTGTCCTCAACTAACAGAGCTGAACATTTCGTTTGATGGAGCAGGTTGGAAACACGGTTTTTGTAGAATCTGCAAGTGGATATTTGGATAGCTTTGTGGATTTCGTTGGAAACGGGAATATCTTCATATAAAATGTAGACAGAAACATTCTCAGAAACTGCTTTGTGATGTCTGCATTCTAGTCACAGAGTTGAACATTCCCTTTCATAGAGCAGCTTTGAAACACTCTTTTTGTTGTATCTGGATTTGGACATTTGGAGCGCTTTGATGCCTACCGTGAAAAAAGAAATATCTTCCCATAAAAACTAGACAGAAGAATTCTCTGAAACTTCTTTGTGGTGTATGTACTCAAGTAACAGAGGTGAACGTTTCTATTGATAGAGCAGTTTTGAAACACTCTTTTTGTGGAATCTGTATGTGGATATTTGGATTTCTTTAACGACATCGTTGGAAACAGGAATAACTTCCTATAAAATCTAGGCAGAAGCATTCTCAGAAACTTCTTTGTGATGTGTGTCCTCAACTAAGAGAGTTCAACCTGTCTTTTGATGCAGCAGTTTGGAAACACTCTTTTTGTAGAATCTGTAAGTGGATATATGGATAGCTCTAAAGATTTCGTTGGAAACGGGAATATCTGCATATAAAATCTAGACAGAAGAATTCTCAGAAACTTCTTCGTGATGTGTGTCCTCAGATGACACAATTCAACATTTCTTTTGATACAGCAGTTTGGAAACACTTTTTTTGTAGAATCTGCAAGTGGATATTTGGATAGCTGTAAGGATTTCGTTGGAAACGGGAATATCTTCATGTAAAACCTAGACACAAGCACTCTCAGAAAGTACTCTGTGATATCTGCATTCAAATCACAGAGTTGAACATTCCCTTTCTTAGAGCAGGTTTGAAACACTCTTTTTGTGGAATCTGCAAGAGGATATTTGGATATCTTTGAGGATTTCGTTGGAAGCGGTATTACATATAAAATGTACACAGCAGCATTCTCAGAAGCTTCTTCGTGATGTTTGCTTTTAAGTCACAGGGTTGAACATTCCCTTTCATAGAGCAGGTTTGAAACACTCTTTCTGTAGTATCTGGAAGTGGACATTTCGAGCGCTTTGAGGCCTACTGTGAAAAAGGAAATATCTTCCCATAAAAACTACACAGAAGCGTTCGCAGAAACTTGTGTGTGATGTGTGTCCTCAACTAACAGAGCTGAACATTTCGTTTGATGGAGCAGGTTGGAAACACGGTTTTTGTAGAATCTGCAAGTGGATATTTGGATAGCTTTGTGGATTTCGTTGGAAACGGGAATATCTTCATATAAAATGTAGACAGAAACATTCTCAGAAACTGCTTTGTGATGTCTGCATTCTAGTCACAGTGTTGAACATTCCCTTTCATAGTGCAGCTTTGAAACACTCTTTTTGTTGTATCTGGATTTGGACATTTGGAGCGCTTTGAGGCCTACCGTGAAAAAAGAAATATCTTCCCATAAAAACTAGACAGAAGAATTCTCTGAAACTTCTTTGTGGTGTATGTACTCAAGTAACAGAGGTGAAACTTTCTATTGATAGAGCAGTTTTGAAACACTCTTTTTGTGAAATCTGTATGTGGATATTTGGATTTCTTTAACGACATCGTTGGAAACAGGAATAACTTCCTATAAAATCTAGGCAGAAGCATTCTCAGAAACTTCTTTGTGATGTGTGTCCTCAACTAAGAGAGTTCAACCTGTCTTTTGATGCAGCAGTTTGGAAACACTCTTTTTGTAGAATCTGTAAGTGGATATATGGATAGCTCTAAAGATTTCGTTGGAAAGGGGAATATCTGCATATTAAATCTAGACAGAAGCATTCTCAGAAACTTCTTCGTGATGTGTGTCCTCAGATGACACAATTCAACATTTCTTTTGATACAGCAGTTTGGAAACACTTTTTTTGTAGAATCTGCAAGTGGATATTTGGATAGCTGTAAGGATTTCATTGGAAACGGGAATATCTTCATGTAAAACCTAGACAAAAGCACTCTCAGAAACTAGTCTGTGAAATCTGCATTCAAATCACAGAGTTGAACATTCCCTTTCTTAGAGCAGGTTTGAAACACTCTTTTTGTGGAATCTGCAAGAGGATATTTGGATAGCTTTGAGGATTTCGTTGGAAGCGGGATTACATATAAAATGTACACAGCATCATTCTCAGAAGCTTCTTCGTGATGTTTGCTTTTAAGTCACAGGGTTGAACATTCCCTTTCATAGAGCAGGTTTGAAACACTCTTTCTGTAGTATCTGGAAGTGGACATTTCGAGCGCTTTGAGGCCTACTGTGAAAAAGGAAATATCTTCCCATAAAAACTACACAGAAGTGTTCGCAGAAACTTGTGTGTGATGTGTGTCCTCAACTAACAGAGGTGAACATTTCGTTTGATGGAGCAGGTTGGAAACACGGTTTTTGTAGAATCTGCAAGTGGATATTTGGATAGCTTTGTGGATTTCGTTGGAAACGGGAATATCTTCATATAAAATGCAGACAGAAACATTCTCAGAAACTGCTTTGTGATGTCTGCATTCTAGTCACAGAGTTGAACATTCCCTTTCATAGTGCAGCTTTGAAACACTCTTTTTGTTGTATCTGGATTTGGACATTTGGAGCGCTTTGATGCCTACCGTGAAAAAAGAAATATCTTCCCATAAAAACTAGACAGAAGAATTCTCTGAAACTTCTTTGTGGTGTATGTACTCAAGTAACAGAGGTGAACGTTTCTATTGATAGAGCAGTTTTGAAACACTCTTTTTGTGGAATCTGTATGTGGATATTTGGATTGCTTTAACGACATCGTTGGAAACAGGAATATCTTCCTATAATATCTAGGCAGAAGCATTCTCAGAAACTTCTTTGTGATGTGTGTCCTCAACTAAGAGAGTTCAACGTGTCTTTTGATGCAGCAGTTTGGAAACACTCTTTTTGTAGAATCTGTAAGTGGATATATGGATAGCTCTAACGATTTCGTTGGAAACGGGAATATCTTCACATAAAATCTAGACAGAAGCATTCTCAGAAACTTCTTCGTGATGTGTGTCCTCAGATGACATAATTCAACATTTCTTTTGATACAGCAGTTTGGAAACACTTTTTCTGTAGAATCTGCAAGTGGATATTTGGATAGCTGTAAGGATTTCGTTGGAAACGGGAATATCTTCATATAAAACCTAGACACAAGCACTCTCAGAAAGTACTCTGTGATATCTGCATTCAAATCACAGAGTTGAACATTCCCTTTCTTAGAGCAGGTTTGAAACACTCTTTTTGTGGAATCTGCAAGAGGATATTTGGATAGCTTTGAGGATTTCGTTGGAAGCGGGATTACATATAAAATGTACACAGCATCATTCTCAGAAGCTTCTTCGTGATGTTTGCTTTTAAGTCACAGGGTTGAACATTCCCTTTCATAGAGCAGGTTTGAAACACTCTTTCTGTAGTATCTGGAAGTGGACATTTCGAGCGCTTTGAGGCCTACTGTGAAAAACGAAATATCTTCCCATAAAAACTACAGAGAAGCGTTCGCAGAAACTTGTGTGTGATGTGTGTCCTCAACTAACAGAGCTGAACATTTCGTTTGATGGAGCAGGTTGGAAACACGGTTTTTGTAGAATCTGCAAGTGGATATTTGGATAGCTTTGTGGATTTCGTTGGAAACGGGAATATCTTCATATAAAATGTAGACAGAAACATTCTCAGAAACTGCTTTGTGATGTCTGCATTCTAGTCACAGTGTTGAACATTCCCTTTCATAGTGCAGCTTTGAAACACTCTTTTTGTTGTATCTGGATTTGGACATTTGGAGCGCTTTGATGCCTACCGTGAAAAAAGAAATATCTTCCCATAAAAACTAGACAGAAGAATTCTCTGAAACTTCTTTGTGGTGTATGTACTCAAGTAACAGAGGTGAAACTTTCTATTGATAGAGCAGTTTTGAAACACTCTTTTTGTGAAATCTGTATGTGGATATTTGGATTTCTTTAACGACATCGTTGGAAACAGGAATAACTTCCTATAAAATCTAGGCAGAAGCATTCTCAGAAACTTCTTTGTGATGTGTGTCCTCAACTAAGAGAGTTCAACCTGTCTTTTGATGCAGCAGTTTGGAAACACTCTTTTTGTAGAATCTGTAAGTGGATATATGGATAGCTCTAAAGATTTCGTTGGAAACGGGAATATCTGCATATAAAATCTAGACAGAAGAATTCTCAGAAACTTCTTCGTGATGTGTGTCCTCAGATGACACAATTCAACATTTCTTTTGATACAGCAGTTTGGAAACACTTTTTTTGTAGAATCTGCAAGTGGATATTTGGATAGCTGTAAGGATTTCGTTGGAAACGGGAATATCTTCATGTAAAACCTAGACAAAAGCACTCTCAGAAACTAGTCTGTGAAATCTGCATTCAAATCACAGAGTTGAACATTCCCTTTCTTAGAGCAGGTTTGAAACACTCTTTTTGTGGAATCTGCAAGAGGATATTTGGATAGCTTTGAGGATTTTGTTGGAAGCGGGATTACATATAAAATGTACACAGCAGCATTCTCAGAAGCTTCTTCGTGATGTTTGCTTTTAAGTCACAGGGTTGAACATTCCCTTTCATAGAGCAGGTTTGAGACACTCTTTCTGTAGTATCTGGAAGTGGACATTTCGAGCGCTTTGAGGCCTACTGTGAAAAAGGAAATATCTTCCCATAAAAACTACAGAGAAGCGTTCGCAGAAACTTGTGTGTGATGTGTGTCCTCAACTAACAGAGCTGAACATTTCGTTTGATGGAGCAGGTTGGAAACACGGTTTTTGTAGAATCTGCAAGTGGATATTTGGATAGCTTTGTGGATTTCGTTGGAAACGGGAATATCTTCATATAAAATGTAGACAGAAACATTCTCAGAAACTGCTTTGTGATGTCTGCATTCTAGTCACAGTGTTGAACATTCCCTTTCATAGTGCAGCTTTGAAACACTCTTTTTGTTGTATCTGGATTTGGACATTTGGAGCGCTTTGATGCCTACCGTGAAAAAAGAAATATCTTCCCATAAAAACTAGACAGAAGAATTCTCTGAAACTTCTTTGTGGTGTATGTACTCAAGTAACAGAGGTGCAACTTTCTATTGATAGAGCAGTTTTGAAACACTCTTTTTGTGAAATCTGTATGTGGATATTTGGATTTCTTTAACGACATCGTTGGAAACAGGAATAACTTCCTATAAAATCTAGGCAGAAGCATTCTCAGAAACTTCTTTGTGATGTGTGTCCTCAACTAAGAGAGTTCAACCTGTCTTTTGATGCAGCAGTTTGGAAACACTCTTTTTGTAGAATCTGTAAGTGGATATATGGATAGCTCTAAAGATTTCGTTGGACACGGGAATATCTGCATATAAAATCTAGACAGAAGAATTCTCAGAAACTTCTTCGTGATGTGTGTCCTCAGATGACACAATTCAACATTTCTTTCCATACAGCAGTTTGGAAACACTTTTTTTGTAGCATCTGCAAGTGGATATTTGGATAGCTGTAAGGATTTCGTTGGAAACGGGAATATCTTCATGTAAAACCTAGACAAAAGCACTCTCAGAAACTAGTCTGTGAAATCTGCATTCAAATCACAGAGTTGAACATTCCCTTTCTTAGAGCAGGTTTGAAACACTCTTTTTGTGGAATCTGCAAGAGGATATTTGGATAGCTTTGAGGATTTCGTTGGAAGCGGGATTACATATAAAATGTACACAGCAGCATTCTCAGAAGCTTCTTCGTGATGTTTGCTTTTAAGTCACAGGGTTGAACATTCCCTTTCATAGAGCAGGTTTGAAACACTCTTTCTGTAGTATCTGGAAGTGGACATTTCGAGCGCTTTGAGGCCTTTTGTGAAAAAGGAAATATCTTCCCATAAAAAGTACAGAGAAGCGTTCGCAGAAACTTGTGTGTGATGTGTGTCCTCAACTAACAGAGCTGAACATTTCGTTTGATGGAGCAGGTTGGAAACACGGTTTTTGTAGAATCTGCAAGTGGATATTTGGATAGCTTTGTGGATTTCGTTGGAAACGGGAATATCTTCATATAAAATGTAGACAGAAACATTCTCAGAAACTGCTTTGTGATGTCTGCATTCTAGTCACAGTGTTGAACATTCCCTTTCATAGTGCAGCTTTGAAACACTCTTTTTGTTGTATCTGGATTTGGACATTTGGAGCGCTTTGATGCCTACCGTGAAAAAAGAAATATCTTCCCATAAAAACTAGACAGAAGAATTCTCTGAAACTTCTTTGTGGTGTATGTACTCAAGTAACAGAGGTGAAACTTTCTATTGATAGAGCAGTTTTGAAACACTCTTTTTGTGGAATCTGTATGTGGATATTTGGATTTCTTTAACGACATCGTTGGAAACAGGAATAACTTCCTATAAAATCTAGGCAGAAGCATTCTCAGAAACTTCTTTGTGATGTGTGTCCTCAACTAAGAGAGTTCAACCTGTCTTTTGAAGCAGCAGTTTGGAAACACTCTTTTTGTAGAATCTGTAAGTGGATATATGGATAGCTCTAAAGATTTCGTTGGAAACGGGAATATCTGCATATAAAATCTAGACAGAAGAATTCTCAGAAACTTCTTCGTGATGTGTGTCCTCAGATGACACAATTCAACATTTCTTTTGATACAGCAGTTTGGAAACACTTTTTTTGTAGAATCTGCAAGTGGATATTTGGATAGCTGTAAGGATTTCGTTGGAAACGGGAATATCTTCATGTAAAACCTAGACAAAAGCACTCTCAGAAACTAGTCTGTGAAATCTGCATTCAAATCACAGAGTTGAACATTCCCTTTCTTAGAGCAGGTTTGAAACACTCTTTTTGTGGAATCTGCAAGAGGATATTTGGATAGCTTTGAGGATTTCGTTGGAAGCGGGATTACATATAAAATGTACACAGCATCATTCTCAGAAGCTTCTTCGTGATGTTTGCTTTTAAGTCACAGGGTTGAACATTCCCTTTCATAGAGCAGGTTTGAAACACTCTTTCTGTAGTATCTGGAAGTGGACATTTCGAGCGCTTTGAGGCCTACTGTGAAAAAGGAAATATCTTCCCATAAAAACTACAGAGAAGCGTTCGCAGAAACTTGTGTGTGATGTGTGTCCTCAACTAACAGAGCTGAACATTTCGTTTGATGGCGCAGGTTGGAAACACGGTTTTTGTAGAATCTGCAAGTGGATATTTGGATAGCTTTGTGGATTTCGTTGGAAACGGGAATATCTTCATATAAAATGTAGACAGAAACATTCTCAGAAACTGCTTTGTGATGTCTGCATTCTAGTCACAGAGTTGAACATTCCCTTTCATAGAGCAGCTTTGAAACACTCTTTTTGTTGTATCTGGATTTGGACATTTGGAGCGCTTTGATGCCTACCGTGAAAAAAGAAATATCTTCCCATAAAAACTAGACAGAAGAATTCTCTGAAACTTCTTTGTGGTGTATGTACTCAAGTAACAGAGTTGAACGTTTCTATTGATAGAGCAGTTTTGAAACACTCTTTTTGTGGAATCTGTATGTGGATATTTGGATTGCTTTAACGATATAGTTGGAAACAGGAATATCTTCCTATAATATCTAGGCAGAAGCATTCTCAGAAACTTCTTTGTGATGTGTGTCCTCAACTAAGAGAGTTCAACGTGTCTTTTGATGCAGCAGTTTGGAAACACTCTTTTTGTAGAATCTGTAAGTGGATATATGGATAGCTCTAACGATTTCGTTGGAAACGGGAATATCTTCACATAAAATCTAGACAGAAGCATTCTCAGAAACTTCTTCGTGATGTGTGTCCTCAGATGACATAATTCAACATTTCTTTTGATACAGCAGTTTGGAAACACTTTTTTTGTAGAATCTGCAAGTGGATATTTGGATAGCTGTAAGGATTTCGTCGGAAACGGGAATATCTTCATATAAAACCTAGACACAAGCACTCTCAAAAAGTACTCTGTGATATCTGCATTCAAATCACAGAGTTGAACATTCCCTTTCTTAGAGCAGGTTTGAAACACTCTTTTTGTGGAATCTGCAAGAGGATATTTGGATAGCTTTGAGGATTTCGTTGGAAGCGGGATTACATATAAAATGTACACAGCATCATTCTCAGAAGCTTCTTCGTGATGTTTGCTTTTAAGTCACAGGGTTGAACATTCCCTTTCATAGAGCAGGTTTGAAACACTCTTTCTGTAGTATCTGGAAGTGGACATTTCGAGCGCTTTGAGGCCTACTGTGAAAAAGGAAATATCTTCCCATAAAAACTACAGAGAAGCGTTCGCAGAAACTTGTGTGTGATGTGTGTCCTCAACTAACAGAGCTGAACATTTCGTTTGATGGAGCAGGTTGGAAACACGGTTTTTGTAGAATCTGCAAGTGGATATTTGGATAGCTTTGTGGATTTCGTTGGAAACGGGAATATCTTCATATAAAATGTAGACAGAAACATTCTCAGAAACTGCTTTGTGATGTCTGCATTCTAGTCACAGTGTTGAACATTCCCTTTCATAGTGCAGCTTTGAAACACTCTTTTTGTTGTATCTGGATTTGGACTTTTGGAGCGCTTTGATGCCTACCGTGAAAAAAGAAATATCTTCCCATAAAAACTAGACAGAAGAATTCTCTGAAACTTCTTTGTGGTGTATGTACTCAAGTAACAGAGGTGAAACTTTCTATTGATAGAGCAGTTTTGAAACACTCTTTTTGTGAAATCTGTATGTGGATATTTGGATTTCTTTAACGACATCGTTGGAAACAGGAATAACTTCCTATAAAATCTAGGCAGAAGCATTCTCAGAAACTTCTTTGTGATGTGTGTCCTCAACTAAGAGAGTTCAACCTGTCTTTTGATGCAGCAGTTTGGAAACACTCTTTTTGTAGAATCTGTAAGTGGATATATGGATAGCTCTAAAGATTTCGTTGGAAACGGGAATATCTGCATATAAAATCTAGACAGAAGAATTCTCAGAAACTTCTTCGTGATGTGTGTCCTCAGATGACACAATTCAACATTTCTTTTGATACAGCAGTTTGGAAACACTTTTTTTGTAGAATCTGCAAGTGGATATTTGGATAGCTGTAAGGATTTCGTTGGAAACGGGAATATCTTCATGTAAAACCTAGACAAAAGCACTCTCAGAAACTAGTCTGTGAAATCTGCATTCAAATCACAGAGTTGAACATTCCCTTTCTTAGAGCAGGTTTGAAACACTCTTTTTGTGGAATCTGCAAGAGGATATTTGGAAAGCTTTGAGGATTTCGTTGGAAGCGGGATTACATATAAAATGTACACAGCATCATTCTCAGAAGCTTCTTCGTGATGTTTGCTTTTAAGTCACAGGGTTGAACATTCCCTTTCATAGAGCAGGTTTGAAACACTCTTTCTGTAGTATCTGGAAGTGGACATTTCGAGCGCTTTGAGGCCTACTGTGAAAAAGGAAATATCTTCCCATAAAAACTACAGAGAAGCGTTCGCAGAAACTTGTGTGTGATGTGTGTCCTCAACTAACAGAGCTGAACATTTCGTTTGATGGAGCAGGTTGGAAACACGGTTTTTGTAGAATCTGCAAGTGGATATTTGGATAGCTTTGTGGATTTCGTTGGAAACGGGAATATCTTCATATAAAATGTAGACAGAAACATTCTCAGAAACTGCTTTGTGATGTCTGCATTCTAGTCACAGTGTTGAACATTCCCTTTCATAGTGCAGCTTTGAAACACTCTTTTTGTTGTATCTGGATTTGGACTTTTGGAGCGCTTTGATGCCTACCGTGAAAAAAGAAATATCTTCCCATAAAAACTAGACAGAAGAATTCTCTGAAACTTCTTTGTGGTGTATGTACTCAAGTAACAGAGGTGAAACTTTCTATTGATAGAGCAGTTTTGAAACACTCTTTTTGTGAAATCTGTATGTGGATATTTGGATTTCTTTAACGACATCGTTGGAAACAGGAATAACTTCCTATAAAATCTAGGCAGAAGCATTCTCAGAAACTTCTTTGTGATGTGTGTCCTCAACTAAGAGAGTTCAACCTGTCTTTTGATGCAGCAGTTTGGAAACACTCTTTTTGTAGAATCTGTAAGTGGATATATGGATAGCTCTAAAGATTTCGTTGGAAACGGGAATATCTGCATATAAAATCTAGACAGAAGAATTCTCAGAAACTTCTTCGTGATGTGTGTCCTCAGATGACACAATTCAACATTTCTTTTGATACAGCAGTTTGGAAACACTTTTTTTGTAGAATCTGCAAGTGGATATTTGGATAGCTGTAAGGATTTCGTTGGAAACGGGAATATCTTCATGTAAAACCTAGACAAAAGCACTCTCAGAAACTAGTCTGTGAAATCTGCATTCAAATCACAGAGTTGAACATTCCCTTTCTTAGAGCAGGTTTGAAACACTCTTTTTGTGGAATCTGCAAGAGGATATTTGGAAAGCTTTGAGGATTTCGTTGGAAGCGGGATTACATATAAAATGTACACAGCATCATTCTCAGAAGCTTCTTCGTGATGTTTGCTTTTAAGTCACAGGGTTGAACATTCCCTTTCATAGAGCAGGTTTGAAACACTCTTTCTGTAGTATCTGGAAGTGGACATTTCGAGCGCTTTGAGGCCTACTGTGAAAAAGGAAATATCTTCCCATAAAAACTACAGAGAAGCGTTCGCAGAAACTTGTGTGTGATGTGTGTCCTCAACTAACAGAGCTGAACATTTCGTTTGATGGCGCAGGTTGGAAACACGGTTTTTGTAGAATCTGCAAGTGGATATTTGGATAGCTTTGTGGATTTCGTTGGAAACGGGAATATCTTCATATAAAATGTAGACAGAAACATTCTCAGAAACTGCTTTGTGATGTCTGCATTCTAGTCACAGAGTTGAACATTCCCTTTCATAGAGCAGCTTTGAAACACTCTTTTTGTTGTATCTGGATTTGGACATTTGGAGCGCTTTGATGCCTACCGTGAAAAAAGAAATATCTTCCCATAAAAACTAGACAGAAGAATTCTCTGAAACTTCTTTGTGGTGTATGTACTCAAGTAACAGAGGTGAACGTTTCTATTGATAGAGCAGTTTTGAAACACTCTTTTTGTGGAATCTGTATGTGGATATTTGGATTGCTTTAACGATATAGTTGGAAACAGGAATATCTTCCTATAATATCTAGGCAGAAGCATTCTCAGAAACTTCTTTGTGATGTGTGTCCTCAACTAAGAGAGTTCAACGTGTCTTTTGATGCAGCAGTTTGGAAACACTCTTTTTGTAGAATCTGTAAGTGGATATATGGATAGCTCTAACGATTTCGTTGGAAACGGGAATATCTTCACATAAAATCTAGACAGAAGCATTCTCAGAAACTTCTTCGTGATGTGTGTCCTCAGATGACATAATTCAACATTTCTTTTGATACAGCAGTTTGGAAACACTTTTTTTGTAGAATCTGCAAGTGGATATTTGGATAGCTGTAAGGATTTCGTCGGAAACGGGAATATCTTCATATAAAACCTAGACACAAGCACTCTCAAAAAGTACTCTGTGATATCTGCATTCAAATCACAGAGTTGAACATTCCCTTTCTTAGAGCAGGTTTGAAACACTCTTTTTGTGGAATCTGCAAGAGGATATTTGGATAGCTTTGAGGATTTCGTTGGAAGCGGGATTACATATAAAATGTACACAGCATCATTCTCAGAAGCTTCTTCGTGATGTTTGCTTTTAAGTCACAGGGTTGAACATTCCCTTTCATAGAGCAGGTTTGAAACACTCTTTCTGTAGTATCTGGAAGTGGACATTTCGAGCGCTTTGAGGCCTACTGTGAAAAAGGAAATATCTTCCCATAAAAACTACAGAGAAGCGTTCGCAGAAACTTGTGTGTGATGTGTGTCCTCAACTAACAGAGCTGAACATTTCGTTTGATGGAGCAGGTTGGAAACACGGTTTTTGTAGAATCTGCAAGTGGATATTTGGATAGCTTTGTGGATTTCGTTGGAAACGGGAATATCTTCATATAAAATGTAGACAGAAACATTCTCAGAAACTGCTTTGTGATGTCTGCATTCTAGTCACAGTGTTGAACATTCCCTTTCATAGTGCAGCTTTGAAACACTCTTTTTGTTGTATCTGGATTTGGACTTTTGGAGCGCTTTGATGCCTACCGTGAAAAAAGAAATATCTTCCCATAAAAACTAGACAGAAGAATTCTCTGAAACTTCTTTGTGGTGTATGTACTCAAGTAACAGAGGTGAAACTTTCTATTGATAGAGCAGTTTTGAAACACTCTTTTTGTGAAATCTGTATGTGGATATTTGGATTTCTTTAACGACATCGTTGGAAACAGGAATAACTTCCTATAAAATCTAGGCAGAAGCATTCTCAGAAACTTCTTTGTGATGTGTGTCCTCAACTAAGAGAGTTCAACCTGTCTTTTGATGCAGCAGTTTGGAAACACTCTTTTTGTAGAATCTGTAAGTGGATATATGGATAGCTCTAAAGATTTCGTTGGAAACGGGAATATCTGCATACAAAATCTAGACAGAAGAATTCTCAGAAACTTCTTCGTGATGTGTGTCCTCAGATGACACAATTCAACATTTCTTTTGATACAGCAGTTTGGAAACACTTTTTTTGTAGAATCTGCAAGTGGATATTTGGATAGCTGTAAGGATTTCGTTGGAAACGGGAATATCTTCATATAAAACCTAGACACAAGCACTCTCAGAAAGTACTCTGTGATATCTGCATTCAAATCACAGAGTTGAACATTCCCTTTCTTAGAGCAGGTTTGAAACACTCTTTTTGTGGAATCTGCAAGAGGATATTTGGATAGTTTGAGGATTTCGTTGGAAGCGGGATTACATATAAAATGTACACAGCAGCATTCTCAGAAGCTTCTTCGTGATGTTTGCTTTTAAGTCACAGAGTTGAACATTCCCTTTCATAGAGCAGGCTTGAAACATTCTTTCTGTAGTATCTGGAAGTGGACATTTCGTGCGCTTTGAGGCCTATTGTGATAAAGGAAATATCTTCCCATAAAAACTAGACAGAAGAATTCTCTGAAACTTCTTTGTGGTGTGTGTACTCAAGTAACAGAGGTGAACCTTTCTATTGATAGAGCAGTTTTGAAACACTCTTTTTGTGGAATCTGTATGTGGATATTTGGATTGCTTTAACGATATCGTTGGAAACAGGAATATCTTCCTATAATATCTAGGCAGAAGCATTCTCAGAAACTTCTTTGTGATGTGTGTCCTCAACTAAGAGAGTTCAACGTGTCTTTTGATGCAGCAGTTTGGAAACACTCTTTTTGTAGGATCTGTAAGTGGATATATGGATAGCTCTAACGATTTCGTTGGAAACGGGAATATCTTCACATAAAATCTAGACAGAAGCATTCTCAGAAACTTCTTCGTGATGTGTGTCCTCAGATGACATAATTCAACATTTCTTTTGATACAGCAGTTTGGAAACACTTTTTTTGTAGAATCTGCAAGTGGATATTTGGATAGCTGTAAGGATTTCGTTGGAAACGGGAATATCTTCATATAAAACCTAGACACAAGCACTCTCAGAAAGTACTCTGTGATATCTGCATTCAAATCACAGAGTTGAACATTCCCTTTCTTAGAGCAGGTTTGAAACACTCTTTTTGTGGAATCTGCAAGAGGATATTTGGATAGCTTTGAGGATTTCGTTGGAAGCGGGATTACATATGAAATGTACACAGCATCATTCTCAGAAGCTTCTTCGTGATGTTTGCTTTTAAGTCACAGTGTTGAACATTCCCTTTCATAGACCAGGTTTGAAACACTCTTTCTGTAGTATCTGGAAGTGGACATTTCGAGCGCTTTGAGGCCTACTGTGAAAAAGGAAATATCTTCCCATAAAAACTAGACAGAAGCGTTCGCAGAAACTTGTGTGTGATGTGTGTCCTCAACTAACAGAGCTGAACATTTCGTTTGATGGAGCAGGTTGGAAACGCGGTTTTTGTAGAATCTGCAAGTGGATATTTGGATAGCTTTGTGGATTTCGTTGGAAACGGGAATATCTTCATATAAAATGTAGACAGAAACATTCTCAGAAACTGCTTTGTGATGTCTGCATTCTAGTCACAGTGTTGAACATTCCCTTTCATAGTGCAGCTTTGAAACACTCTTTTTGTTGTATCTGGATTTGGACATTTGGAGCGCTTTGATGCCTACCGTGAAAAAAGAAATATCTTCCCATAAAAACTAGACAGAAGAGTTCTCTGAAACTTCTTTGTGGTGTATGTACTCAAGTAACAGAGGTGAACCTTGGTATTGATAGAGCAGTTTTGAAACACTCTTTTTTTGGAATCTGTATGTGGATATTTGGATTGCTTTAACGACATCGTTGGAAACAGGAATATCTTCCTATAAAATCTGGGCAGAAGCATTCTCAGAAACTTCTTTGTGATGTGTGTCCTCAACTAAGGGACTTCAACCTGTCTTTTGATGCAGCAGTTTGGAAACACTCTTTTTGTAGGATCTGTAAGTGGATATATGGATAGCTCTAAAGATTTCGTTGGAAATGGGAATATCTGCATATAAAATCTAGACAGAAGCATTCTCAGAAACTTCTTCGTGATGTGTGTCCTCAGATGATACAATTCAACATTTCTTTTGATACAGCAGTTTGGAAACACATTTTTGTAGAATCTGCAAGTGGATATTTGGATAGCTGTAAGGATTTCGTTGGAAACGGGAATATCTTCATGTAAAACCTAGACAAAAGCACTCTCAGAAACTAGTCTGTGAAATCTGCATTCAAATCACAGAGTTGAACATTCCCTTTCTTAGAGCAGGTTTGAAACACTCTTTTTGTGGAATCTGCAAGAGGATATTTGGATAGCTTTGAGTATTTCGTTGGAAAAGGGATTACATCATCTAAAAAGTACACAGCAGCATTCTCAGAAGCTTCTTCGTGATGTTTGCTTTTAAGTCACAGAGTTGAACATTCCCTTTCATAGAGCAGGTTTGAAACACTCTTTCTGTAGTATCTGGAAGTGGACATTTCGTGCGCTTTGAGGCCTATTGTGATAAAGGAAATATCTTCCCATAAAAACTAGACAGAAGCGTTCGCAGAAACTTGTGTGTGATGTGTGTCCTCAACTAACAGAGCTGAACATTTCGTTTGATGGAGCAGTTTGGAAACACGCTTTTTGTAGAATGTGCAAGTGGATATTTGGATAGCTTTGTGGATTTCGTTGGAAACGGGAATATCTTCATATAAATTGTAGACAGAAAGATTCTCAGAAACAGCTTTGTGATGTGTGCATTCAAGTCACAGAGTTGAACATTCCCTTTCATAGAGCAGCTTTGAAACACTCTTTTTGTTGTATCTGGATTTGGACATTTGGAGCACTTTGATGCCTACCGTGAAAAAAGAAATATCTTCCCATTAAAACTAGACAGAAGAATTCTCTGAAACTTCTTTGCGGTGTATGTACTCAAGTAACAGAGGTGAACCTTTCTATTGATAGAGCAGTTTTGAAACACTCTTTTTGTGGAATCTGTATGTGGATATTTGGATTGCTTTAACGATATCATTGGAAACAGGAATATCTTCCTATAAAATCTAGGCAGAAGCATTCTCAGAAACTTCTTCGTGATGTGTGTCCTCAGATGACATAATTCAACATTTCTTTTGATACAGCAGTTTGGAAACACTTTTTTTGTAGAATCTGCAAGTGGATATTTGGATAGCTGTAAGGATTTCGTTGGAAACGGGAATATCTTCATATAAAACCTAGACACAAGCACTCTCAGAAACTACTCTGTGATATCTGCATTCAAATCACAGAGTTGAACATTCCCTTTCTTAGAGCAGGTTTGAAACACTCTTTTTGTGGAATCTGCAAGAGGATATTTGGATAGCTTTGACGATTTCGTTGGAAGCGGGATTACATATAAAATGTACACAGCAGCATTCTCAGAAGCTTCTTCGTGATGTTTGCTTTTAAGTCACAGGGTTGAACATTCCCTTTCATAGAGCAGGTTTGAAACACTCTTTCTGTAGTATCTGGAAGTGGACATTTCGAGCGCTTTGAGGCCTACTGTGAAAAAGGAAATATCTTCCCATAAAAAGTAGACAGAAGCGTTCGCAGAAACTTGTGTGTGATGTGTGTCCTCAACTAACAGAGCTGAACATTTCGTTTGATGGAGCAGGTTGGAAACACGGTTTTTGTAGAATCTGCAAGTGGATATTTGGATAGCTTTGTGGATTTCGTTGGAAACGGGAATATCTTCATATAAAATGTAGACAGAAACATTCTCAGAAACTGCTTTGTGATGTCTGCATTCTAGTCACAGAGTTGAACATTCCCTTTCATAGTGCAGCTTTGAAACACTCTTTTTGTTGTATCTGGATTTGGACATTTGGAGCGCTTTGATGCCTACCGTGAAAAAAGAAATATCTTCCCATAAAAACTAGACAGAAGAATTCTCTGAAACTTCTTTGTGGTGTGTGTCCTCAACTAACAGAGCTGAACATTTCGTTTGAAGGAGCAGTTTGGAAACACGCTTTTTGTAGAATCTGCAAGTGGATATTTGGATTGCTTTAACGATATCATTGGAAACAGGAATATCTTCCTATAAAATCTAGGCAGAAGCATTCTCAGAAACTTCTTCGTGATGTGTGTCCTCAGATGACAGAATTCAACATTTCTTTTGATACAGCAGTTTCTAAACACTTTTTTTGTAGAATCTGCAAGTGGATATTTGGATAGCTCTAAGGATTTCGTTGGAAACGGGAATATCTTCATAGAAAACCTAGACACAAGCACTCTCAGAAACTACTCTGTGATATCTGCATTCAAATCACAGAGTTGAACATTCCCTTTCTTAGAGCAGGTTTGAAACACTCTTTTTCTGGAATCTGCAAGAGGATATTTGGATATCTTTGAGGATTTCGTTGGAAACGGGATTACATCTAAAAAGTACACAGCAGCATTCTCAGAAGCTTCTTCGTGATGTTTGCTTTTAAGCCACAGAGTTGAACATTCCCTTTCATAGAGCAGGTTTGAAACACTCTTTCTGTAGTATCTGGAAGTGGACATTTCGAGCGCTTTGAGGCCTATTGTGAAAAAGGAAATATCTTCCCATAAAAACTACACAGAAGCTTTCGCAGAAACTTCTTTGTGATGTGTGTCCTCAACTAACAGAGCTGAACATTTCGTTTGATGGAGCAGGTTGGAAACACGGTTTTTGTAGAATCTGCAAGTGGATATTTGGATAGCTTTGTGGATTTCGTTGGAAACGGGAATAACTTCATATAAAATGTAGACAGAAACGTTCTCAGAAACTGCTTTGTGATGTCTGCATTCTAGTCACAGAGTTGAACATTCCCTTTCATAGTGCAGCTTTGAAACACTCTTTTTGTTGTATCTGGATTTGGACATTTGGAGCGCTTTGATGTCTACCGTGAAAAAAGAAATATCTTCCCATAAAAACTAGACAGAAGAATTCTCTGAAACTTCTTTGTGGTGTATGTACTCAAGTAACATAGGTGAAACTTTCTATTGATAGAGCAGTTTTGAAACACTCTTTTTGTGGAATCTGTATGTGGATATTTGGATTGCTTTAACGACATCGTTGGAAACAGGAATATCTTCCGATAAAATCTGGGCAGAAGCATTCTCAGAAACTTCTTTGTGATGTGTGTCCTCAACTAAGGGACTTCAACCTGTCTTTTGATGCAGCAGTTTGGAAACACTCTTTTTGTAGGATCTGTAAGTGGATATATGGATAGCTCTAACGATTTCGTTGGAAATGGGAATATCTGCATATAAAATCTAGACAGAAGAATTCTCAGAAACTTCTTCGTGATGTGTGTCCTCAGATGATACAATTCAACATTTCTTTTGATACAGCAGTTTGGAAACACATTTTTGTAGAATCTGCAAGTGGATATTTGGATAGCTGTAAGGATTTCATTGGAAACGGGAATATCTTCATGTAAAACCTAGACAAAAGCACTCTCAGAAACTAGTCTGTGAAATCTGCATTCAAATCACAGAGTTGAACATTCCCTTTCTTAGAGCAGGTTTGAAACACTCTTTTTGTGGAATCTGCAAGAGGATATTTGGATAGCTTTGAGTATTTCGTTGGAAAAGGGATTACATCATCTAAAAAGTACACAGCAGCATTCTCAGAAGCTTCTTCGTGATGTTTGCTTTTAAGTCACAGAGTTGAACATTCCCTTTCATAGAGCAGGTTTGAAACACTCTTTCTGTAGTATCTGGAAGTGGACATTTCGTGCGCTTTGAGGCCTATTGTGATAAAGGAAATATCTTCCCATAAAAACTAGACAGAAGCGTTCGCAGAAACTTGTGTGTGATGTGTGTCCTCAACTAACAGAGCTGAACATTTCGTTTGATGGAGCAGGTTGGAAACACGGTTTTTGTAGAATCTGCAAGTGGATATTTGGATAGCTTTGTGGATTTCGTTGGAAACGGGAATATCTTCATATAAAATGTAGACAGAAACATTCTCAGAAACTGCTTTGTGATGTCTGCATTCTAGTCACAGTGTTGAACATTCCCTTTCATAGTGCAGCTTTGAAACACTCTTTTTGTTGTATCTGGATTTGGACATTTGGAGCGCTTTGATGCCTACCGTGAAAAAAGAAATATCTTCCCATAAAAACTAGACAGAAGAATTCTCTGAAACTTCTTTGTGGTGTATGTACTCAAGTAACAGAGGTGCAACTTTCTATTGATAGAGCAGTTTTGAAACACTCTTTTTGTGAAATCTGTATGTGGATATTTGGATTTCTTTAACGACATCGTTGGAAACAGGAATAACTTCCTATAAAATCTAGGCAGAAGCATTCTCAGAAACTTCTTTGTGATGTGTGTCCTCAACTAAGAGAGTTCAACCTGTCTTTTGATGCAGCAGTTTGGAAACACTCTTTTTGTAGAATCTGTAAGTGGATATATGGATAGCTCTAAAGATTTCGTTGGACACGGGAATATCTGCATATAAAATCTAGACAGAAGAATTCTCAGAAACTTCTTCGTGATGTGTGTCCTCAGATGACACAATTCAACATTTCTTTCCATACAGCAGTTTGGAAACACTTTTTTTGTAGCATCTGCAAGTGGATATTTGGATAGCTGTAAGGATTTCGTTGGAAACGGGAATATCTTCATGTAAAACCTAGACAAAAGCACTCTCAGAAACTAGTCTGTGAAATCTGCATTCAAATCACAGAGTTGAACATTCCCTTTCTTAGAGCAGGTTTGAAACACTCTTTTTGTGGAATCTGCAAGAGGATATTTGGATAGCTTTGAGGATTTCGTTGGAAGCGGGATTACATATAAAATGTACACAGCAGCATTCTCAGAAGCTTCTTCGTGATGTTTGCTTTTAAGTCACAGGGTTGAACATTCCCTTTCATAGAGCAGGTTTGAAACACTCTTTCTGTAGTATCTGGAAGTGGACATTTCGAGCGCTTTGAGGCCTTTTGTGAAAAAGGAAATATCTTCCCATAAAAAGTACAGAGAAGCGTTCGCAGAAACTTGTGTGTGATGTGTGTCCTCAACTAACAGAGCTGAACATTTCGTTTGATGGAGCAGGTTGGAAACACGGTTTTTGTAGAATCTGCAAGTGGATATTTGGATAGCTTTGTGGATTTCGTTGGAAACGGGAATATCTTCATATAAAATGTAGACAGAAACATTCTCAGAAACTGCTTTGTGATGTCTGCATTCTAGTCACAGTGTTGAACATTCCCTTTCATAGTGCAGCTTTGAAACACTCTTTTTGTTGTATCTGGATTTGGACATTTGGAGCGCTTTGATGCCTACCGTGAAAAAAGAAATATCTTCCCATAAAAACTAGACAGAAGAATTCTCTGAAACTTCTTTGTGGTGTATGTACTCAAGTAACAGAGGTGAAACTTTCTATTGATAGAGCAGTTTTGAAACACTCTTTTTGTGGAATCTGTATGTGGATATTTGGATTTCTTTAACGACATCGTTGGAAACAGGAATAACTTCCTATAAAATCTAGGCAGAAGCATTCTCAGAAACTTCTTTGTGATGTGTGTCCTCAACTAAGAGAGTTCAACCTGTCTTTTGAAGCAGCAGTTTGGAAACACTCTTTTTGTAGAATCTGTAAGTGGATATATGGATAGCTCTAAAGATTTCGTTGGAAACGGGAATATCTGCATATAAAATCTAGACAGAAGAATTCTCAGAAACTTCTTCGTGATGTGTGTCCTCAGATGACACAATTCAACATTTCTTTTGATACAGCAGTTTGGAAACACTTTTTTTGTAGAATCTGCAAGTGGATATTTGGATAGCTGTAAGGATTTCGTTGGAAACGGGAATATCTTCATGTAAAACCTAGACAAAAGCACTCTCAGAAACTAGTCTGTGAAATCTGCATTCAAATCACAGAGTTGAACATTCCCTTTCTTAGAGCAGGTTTGAAACACTCTTTTTGTGGAATCTGCAAGAGGATATTTGGATAGCTTTGAGGATTTCGTTGGAAGCGGGATTACATATAAAATGTACACAGCATCATTCTCAGAAGCTTCTTCGTGATGTTTGCTTTTAAGTCACAGGGTTGAACATTCCCTTTCATAGAGCAGGTTTGAAACACTCTTTCTGTAGTATCTGGAAGTGGACATTTCGAGCGCTTTGAGGCCTACTGTGAAAAAGGAAATATCTTCCCATAAAAACTACAGAGAAGCGTTCGCAGAAACTTGTGTGTGATGTGTGTCCTCAACTAACAGAGCTGAACATTTCGTTTGATGGCGCAGGTTGGAAACACGGTTTTTGTAGAATCTGCAAGTGGATATTTGGATAGCTTTGTGGATTTCGTTGGAAACGGGAATATCTTCATATAAAATGTAGACAGAAACATTCTCAGAAACTGCTTTGTGATGTCTGCATTCTAGTCACAGAGTTGAACATTCCCTTTCATAGAGCAGCTTTGAAACACTCTTTTTGTTGTATCTGGATTTGGACATTTGGAGCGCTTTGATGCCTACCGTGAAAAAAGAAATATCTTCCCATAAAAACTAGACAGAAGAATTCTCTGAAACTTCTTTGTGGTGTATGTACTCAAGTAACAGAGTTGAACGTTTCTATTGATAGAGCAGTTTTGAAACACTCTTTTTGTGGAATCTGTATGTGGATATTTGGATTGCTTTAACGATATATTTGGAAACAGGAATATCTTCCTATAATATCTAGGCAGAAGCATTCTCAGAAACTTCTTTGTGATGTGTGTCCTCAACTAAGAGAGTTCAACGTGTCTTTTGATGCAGCAGTTTGGAAACACTCTTTTTGTAGAATCTGTAAGTGGATATATGGATAGCTCTAACGATTTCGTTGGAAACGGGAATATCTTCACATAAAATCTAGACAGAAGCATTCTCAGAAACTTCTTCGTGATGTGTGTCCTCAGATGACATAATTCAACATTTCTTTTGATACAGCAGTTTGGAAACACTTTTTTTGTAGAATCTGCAAGTGGATATTTGGATAGCTGTAAGGATTTCGTCGGAAACGGGAATATCTTCATATAAAACCTAGACACAAGCACTCTCAAAAAGTACTCTGTGATATCTGCATTCAAATCACAGAGTTGAACATTCCCTTTCTTAGAGCAGGTTTGAAACACTCTTTTTGTGGAATCTGCAAGAGGATATTTGGATAGCTTTGAGGATTTCGTTGGAAGCGGGATTACATATAAAATGTACACAGCATCATTCTCAGAAGCTTCTTCGTGATGTTTGCTTTTAAGTCACAGGGTTGAACATTCCCTTTCATAGAGCAGGTTTGAAACACTCTTTCTGTAGTATCTGGAAGTGGACATTTCGAGCGCTTTGAGGCCTACTGTGAAAAAGGAAATATCTTCCCATAAAAACTACAGAGAAGCGTTCGCAGAAACTTGTGTGTGATGTGTGTCCTCAACTAACAGAGCTGAACATTTCGTTTGATGGAGCAGGTTGGAAACACGGTTTTTGTAGAATCTGCAAGTGGATATTTGGATAGCTTTGTGGATTTCGTTGGAAACGGGAATATCTTCATATAAAATGTAGACAGAAACATTCTCAGAAACTGCTTTGTGATGTCTGCATTCTAGTCACAGTGTTGAACATTCCCTTTCATAGTGCAGCTTTGAAACACTCTTTTTGTTGTATCTGGATTTGGACTTTTGGAGCGCTTTGATGCCTACCGTGAAAAAAGAAATATCTTCCCATAAAAACTAGACAGAAGAATTCTCTGAAACTTCTTTGTGGTGTATGTACTCAAGTAACAGAGGTGAAACTTTCTATTGATAGAGCAGTTTTGAAACACTCTTTTTGTGAAATCTGTATGTGGATATTTGGATTTCTTTAACGACATCGTTGGAAACAGGAATAACTTCCTATAAAATCTAGGCAGAAGCATTCTCAGAAACTTCTTTGTGATGTGTGTCCTCAACTAAGAGAGTTCAACCTGTCTTTTGATGCAGCAGTTTGGAAACACTCTTTTTGTAGAATCTGTAAGTGGATATATGGATAGCTCTAAAGATTTCGTTGGAAACGGGAATATCTGCATATAAAATCTAGACAGAAGAATTCTCAGAAACTTCTTCGTGATGTGTGTCCTCAGATGACACAATTCAACATTTCTTTTGATACAGCAGTTTGGAAACACTTTTTTTGTAGAATCTGCAAGTGGATATTTGGATAGCTGTAAGGATTTCGTTGGAAACGGGAATATCTTCATGTAAAACCTAGACAAAAGCACTCTCAGAAACTAGTCTGTGAAATCTGCATTCAAATCACAGAGTTGAACATTCCCTTTCTTAGAGCAGGTTTGAAACACTCTTTTTGTGGAATCTGCAAGAGGATATTTGGAAAGCTTTGAGGATTTCGTTGGAAGCGGGATTACATATAAAATGTACACAGCATCATTCTCAGAAGCTTCTTCGTGATGTTTGCTTTTAAGTCACAGGGTTGAACATTCCCTTTCATAGAGCAGGTTTGAAACACTCTTTCTGTAGTATCTGGAAGTGGACATTTCGAGCGCTTTGAGGCCTACTGTGAAAAAGGAAATATCTTCCCATAAAAACTACAGAGAAGCGTTCGCAGAAACTTGTGTGTGATGTGTGTCCTCAACTAACAGAGCTGAACATTTCGTTTGATGGCGCAGGTTGGAAACACGGTTTTTGTAGAATCTGCAAGTGGATATTTGGATAGCTTTGTGGATTTCGTTGGAAACGGGAATATCTTCATATAAAATGTAGACAGAAACATTCTCAGAAACTGCTTTGTGATGTCTGCATTCTAGTCACAGAGTTGAACATTCCCTTTCATAGAGCAGCTTTGAAACACTCTTTTTGTTGTATCTGGATTTGGACATTTGGAGCGCTTTGATGCCTACCGTGAAAAAAGAAATATCTTCCCATAAAAACTAGACAGAAGAATTCTCTGAAACTTCTTTGTGGTGTATGTACTCAAGTAACAGAGGTGAACGTTTCTATTGATAGAGCAGTTTTGAAACACTCTTTTTGTGGAATCTGTATGTGGATATTTGGATTGCTTTAACGATATAGTTGGAAACAGGAATATCTTCCTATAATATCTAGGCAGAAGCATTCTCAGAAACTTCTTTGTGATGTGTGTCCTCAACTAAGAGAGTTCAACGTGTCTTTTGATGCAGCAGTTTGGAAACACTCTTTTTGTAGAATCTGTAAGTGGATATATGGATAGCTCTAACGATTTCGTTGGAAACGGGAATATCTTCACATAAAATCTAGACAGAAGCATTCTCAGAAACTTCTTCGTGATGTGTGTCCTCAGATGACATAATTCAACATTTCTTTTGATACAGCAGTTTGGAAACACTTTTTTTGTAGAATCTGCAAGTGGATATTTGGATAGCTGTAAGGATTTCGTCGGAAACGGGAATATCTTCATATAAAACCTAGACACAAGCACTCTCAAAAAGTACTCTGTGATATCTGCATTCAAATCACAGAGTTGAACATTCCCTTTCTTAGAGCAGGTTTGAAACACTCTTTTTGTGGAATCTGCAAGAGGATATTTGGATAGCTTTGAGGATTTCGTTGGAAGCGGGATTACATATAAAATGTACACAGCATCATTCTCAGAAGCTTCTTCGTGATGTTTGCTTTTAAGTCACAGGGTTGAACATTCCCTTTCATAGAGCAGGTTTGAAACACTCTTTCTGTAGTATCTGGAAGTGGACATTTCGAGCGCTTTGAGGCCTACTGTGAAAAAGGAAATATCTTCCCATAAAAACTACAGAGAAGCGTTCGCAGAAACTTGTGTGTGATGTGTGTCCTCAACTAACAGAGCTGAACATTTCGTTTGATGGAGCAGGTTGGAAACACGGTTTTTGTAGAATCTGCAAGTGGATATTTGGATAGCTTTGTGGATTTCGTTGGAAACGGGAATATCTTCATATAAAATGTAGACAGAAACATTCTCAGAAACTGCTTTGTGATGTCTGCATTCTAGTCACAGTGTTGAACATTCCCTTTCATAGTGCAGCTTTGAAACACTCTTTTTGTTGTATCTGGATTTGGACTTTTGGAGCGCTTTGATGCCTACCGTGAAAAAAGAAATATCTTCCCATAAAAACTAGACAGAAGAATTCTCTGAAACTTCTTTGTGGTGTATGTACTCAAGTAACAGAGGTGAAACTTTCTATTGATAGAGCAGTTTTGAAACACTCTTTTTGTGAAATCTGTATGTGGATATTTGGATTTCTTTAACGACATCGTTGGAAACAGGAATAACTTCCTATAAAATCTAGGCAGAAGCATTCTCAGAAACTTCTTTGTGATGTGTGTCCTCAACTAAGAGAGTTCAACCTGTCTTTTGATGCAGCAGTTTGGAAACACTCTTTTTGTAGAATCTGTAAGTGGATATATGGATAGCTCTAAAGATTTCGTTGGAAACGGGAATATCTGCATATAAAATCTAGACAGAAGAATTCTCAGAAACTTCTTCGTGATGTGTGTCCTCAGATGACACAATTCAACATTTCTTTTGATACAGCAGTTTGGAAACACTTTTTTTGTAGAATCTGCAAGTGGATATTTGGATAGCTGTAAGGATTTCGTTGGAAACGGGAATATCTTCATGTAAAACCTAGACAAAAGCACTCTCAGAAACTAGTCTGTGAAATCTGCATTCAAATCACAGAGTTGAACATTCCCTTTCTTAGAGCAGGTTTGAAACACTCTTTTTGTGGAATCTGCAAGAGGATATTTGGATAGCTTTGAGGATTTCGTTGGAAGCGGGATTACATATAAAATGTACACAGCAGCACTCTCAGAAGCTTCTTCGTGATGTTTGCTTTTAAGTCACAGGGTTGAACATTCCCTTTCATAGAGCAGGTTTGAAACACTCTTTCTGTAGTATCTGGAAGTGGACATTTCGAGCGCTTTGAGGCCTACTGTGAAAAAGGAAATATCTTCCCATAAAAACTACAGAGAAGCGTTCGCAGAAACTTGTGTGTGATGTGTGTCCTCAACTAACAGAGCTGAACATTTCGTTTGATGGAGCAGGTTGGAAACACGGTTTTTGTAGAATCTGCAAGTGGATATTTGGATAGCTTTGTGGATTTCGTTGGAAACGGGAATATCTTCATATAAAATGTAGACAGAAACATTCTCAGAAACTGCTTTGTGATGTCTGCATTCTAGTCACAGAGTTGAACATTCCCTTTCATAGAGCAGCTTTGAAACACTCTTTTTGTTGTATCTGGATTTGGACATTTGGGGCGCTTTGATGCCTACCGTGAAAAAAGAAATATCTTCCCATAAAAACTAGACAGAAGAATTCTCTGAAACTTCTTTGTGGTGTATGTACTCAAGTAACAGAGGTGAACGTTTCTATTGATAGAGCAGTTTTGAAACACTCTTTTTGTGGAATCTGTATGTGGATATTTGGATTGCTTTAACGATATCGTTGGAAACAGGAATATCTTCCTATAATATCTAGGCAGAAGCATTCTCAGAAACTTCTTTGTGATGTGTGTCCTCAACTAAGAGAGTTCAACGTGTCTTTTGATGCAGCAGTTTGGAAACACTCTTTTTGTAGAATCTGTAAGTGGATATATGGATAGCTCTAACGATTTCGTTGGAAACGGGAATATCTTCACATAAAATCTAGACAGAAGCATTCTCAGAAACTTCTTCGTGATGTGTGTCCTCAGATGACATAATTCAACATTTCTTTTGATACAGCAGTTTGGAAACACTTTTTTTGTAGAATCTGCAAGTGGATATTTGGATAGCTGTAAGGATTTCGTTGGAAACGGGAATATCTTCACATAAAATCTAGACAGAAGCATTCTCAGAAACTTCTTCGTGATGTGTGTCCTCAGATGACACAATTCAACATTTCTTTTGATACAGCAGTTTGGAAACACTTTTTTTGTAGAATCTGCAAGTGGATATTTGGATAGCTGTAAGGATTTCGTTGGAAACGGGAATATCTTCATATAAAAGCTAGACACAAGCACTCTCAGAAACTACTCTGTGATATCTGCATTCAAATCACAGAGTTGAACATTCCCTTTCTTAGAGCAGGTTTGAAACACTCTTTTTGTGGAATCTGCAAGAGGATATTTGGATAGCTTTGAGGATTTCGTTGGAAGCGGGATTACATATAAAATGTACACAGCAGCATTCTCAGAAGCTTCTTCGTGATGTTTGCTTTTAAGTCACAGGGTTGAACATTCCCTTTCATAGAGCAGGTTTGAAACACTCTTTCTGTAGTATCTGGAAGTGGACATTTCGAGCGCTTTGAGGCCTACTGTGAAAAAGGAAATATCTTCCCATAAAAACTACACAGAAGCGTTCGCAGAAACTTGTGTGTGATGTGTGTCCTCAACTAACAGAGCTGAACATTTCGTTTGATGGAGCAGGTTTTAAACACGGTTTTTGTAGAATCTGCAAGTGGATATTTGGATAGCTTTGTGGATTTCGTTGGAAACGGGAATATCTTCATATAAAATGTAGATAGAAACATTCTCAGAAACTGCTTTGTGATGTCTGCATTCTAGTCACAGAGTTGAACATTCCCTTTCATAGAGCAGCTTTGAAACACTCTTTTTGTTGTATCTGGATTTGGACATTTGGAGCGCTTTGATGCCTACCGTGAAAAAAGAAATATCTTCCCATAAAAACTAGACAGAAGAATTCTCTGAAACTTCTTTGTGGTGTATGTACTCAAGTAACAGAGGTGAACGTTTCTATTGATAGAGCAGTTTTGAAACACTCTTTTTGTGAAATCTGTATGTGGATATTTGGATTTCTTTAACGACATCGTTGGAAACAGGAATAACTTCCTATAAAATCTAGGCAGAAGCATTCTCAGAAACTTCTTTGTGATGTGTGTCCTCAACTAAGAGAGTTCAACCTGTCTTTTGATGCAGCAGTTTGGAAACACTCTTTTTGTAGAATCTGTAAGTGGATATATGGATAGCTCTAAAGATTTCGTTGGAAACGGGAATATCTGCATATAAAATCTAGACAGAAGAATTCTCAGAAACTTCTTCGTGATGTGTGTCCTCAGATGACACAATTCAACATTTCTTTTGATACAGCAGTTTGGAAACACTTTTTTTGTAGAATCTGCAAGTGGATATTTGGATAGCTGTAAGGATTTCGTTGGAAACGGGAATATCTTCATGTAAAACCTAGACAAAAGCACTCTCAGAAACTACTCTGTGAAATCTGCATTCAAATCACAGAGTTGAACATTCCCTTTCTTAGAGCAGGTTTGAAACACTCTTTTTGTGGAATCTGCAAGAGGATATTTGGATAGCTTTGAGGATTTCGTTGGAAGCGGGATTACATATAAAATGTACACAGCAGCACTCTCAGAAGCTTCTTCGTGATGTTTGCTTTTAAGTCACAGGGTTGAACATTCCCTTTCATAGAGCAGGTTTGAAACACTCTTTCTGTAGTATCTGGAAGTGGACATTTCGAGCGCTTTGAGGCCTACTGTGAAAAAGGAAATATCTTCCCATAAAAACTACACAGAAGCGTTCGCAGAAACTTGTGTGTGATGTGTGTCCTCAACTAACAGAGCTGAACATTTCGTTTGATGGAGCAGGTTGGAAACACGGTTTTTGTAGAATCTGCAAGTGGATATTTGGATAGCTTTGTGGATTTCGTTGGAAACGGGAATATCTTCATATAAAATGTAGACAGAAACATTCTCAGAAACTGCTTTGTGATGTCTGCATTCTAGTCACAGAGTTGAACATTCCCTTTCATAGAGCAGCTTTGAAACACTCTTTTTGTTGTATCTGGATTTGGACATTTGGAGCGCTTTGATGCCTACCGTGAAAAAAGAAATATCTTCCCATAAAAACTAGACAGAAGAATTCTCTGAAACTTCTTTGTGGTGTATGTACTCAAGTAACAGAGGTGAACGTTTCTATTGATAGAGCAGTTTTGAAACACTCTTTTTGTGGAATCTGTATGTGGATATTTGGATTGCTTTAACGATATCGTTGGAAACAGGAATATCTTCCTATAATATCTAGGCAGAAGCATTCTCAGAAACTTCTTTGTGATGTGTGTCCTCAACTAAGAGAGTTCAACGTGTCTTTTGATGCAGCAGTTTGGAAACACTCTTTTTGTAGAATCTGTAAGTGGATATATGGATAGCTCTAACGATTTCGTTGGAAACGGGAATATCTTCACATAAAATCTAGACAGAAGCATTCTCAGAAACTTCTTCGTGATGTGTGTCCTCAGATGACATAATTCAACATTTCTTTTGATACAGCAGTTTGGAAACACTTTTTTTGTAGAATCTGCAAGTGGATATTTGGATAGCTGTAAGGATTTCGTTGGAAACGGGAATATCTTCATAGAAAACCTAGACACAAGCACTCTCAGAAAGTACTCTGTGATATCTGCATTCAAATCACAGAGTTGAACATTCCCTTTCTTAGAGCAGGTTTGAAACACTCTTTTTGTGGAATCTGCAAGAGGATATTTGGATAGCTTTGAGGATTTCGTTGGAAGCGGGATTACATATAAAATGTACACAGCATCATTCTCAGAAGCTTCTTCGTGATGTTTGCTTTTAAGTCACAGGGTTGAACATTCCCTTTCATAGAGCAGGTTTGAAACACTCTTTCTGTAGTATCTGGAAGTGGACATTTCGAGCGCTTTGAGGCCTACTGTGAAAAAGGAAATATCTTCCCATAAAAACTAGACAGAAGCGTTTGCAGAAACTTGTTTGTGATGTGTGTCCTCAACTAACAGAGCTGAACATTTCGTTTGATGGAGCAGGTTGGAAACACGCTTTTTGTAGAATCTGCAAGTGGATATTTGGATAGCTTTGTGGATTTCATTGGAAACGGAATATCTTCCTATAAAATGTAAACAGAAACATTCTCAGAAACTGCTTTGTGATGTCTGCATTCTAGTCACAGAGTTGTACATTCCCTTTCATACTGCAGCTTTGAAACACTCTTTTTGTTGTATCTGGATTTGGACATTTGGAGCGCTTTGATGAATACCGTGAGAAAAGAAATATCTTCCCATAAAAACTAGACAGAAGAATTCTCTGAAACTTCTTTGTGGTGTATGTACTCAAGTAACAGAGGTGAAGCTTTCAATTGATAGAGCAGTTTTGAAACACTCTTTTTGTGGAATCTGTATGTGGATATTTGGATTGCTTTGTGATATCATTGTACAGAGGAATATCTTCCTATAAAATCTAGGCAGAAGCATTCTCAGAAACTTCTTTGTGATGTGTGTCCTCAACTAAGAGATTTCAACCTGTCTTTTGATGCAGCAGTCTGGAAACACACTTTTTGTAGAATCTGTAAGTGGATATATGGATAGCTCTAACGATTTCATTGGAAACGGGAATATCTTCATATAAAATCTAGACAGAAGCATTCTCAGAAACTTCTTCGTGATGTGTGTCCTCAGATGACAGAATTCAACATTTCTTTTGATATGCACTTTGGAAACACTTTTTTTGTAGAATCTGCAAGTGGATATTTGGATAGCTGTAAGGATTTCGTTGGAAACGGGAATATCTTCATATAAAACTTATACAAAAGCACTCTCCGAAACTACTCTGTGATATCTGCATTCAAATCACAGAGTTGAACATTCCCTTTCTTAGAGCAGGTTTGAAACACTCTTTTTCTGGAATCTGCAAGAGGATATTTGGATATCTTTGAGGATTTCGTTGGAAACGGGATTACATCTAAAAAGTACACAGCAGCATTCTCAGAAGCTTCTTCGTGATGTTTGCTTTTAAGCCACAGAGTTGAACATTCCCTTTCATAGAGCAGGTTTGAAACACTCTTTCTGTAGTATCTGGAAGTGGACATTTCGAGCGCTTTGAGGCCTATTGTGAAAAAGGAAATATCTTCCCATAAAAACTAGACAGAAGCGTTCGCAGAAACTTGTGTGTGATGTGTGTCCTCAACTAACAGAGCTGAACATTTCGTTTGATGGAGCAGTTTGGAAACACGCTTTTTGTGGAATCTGCAAGTGGATATTTGGATAGCTTTGTGGATTTCATTGGAAACTGGAATACCTTCATATAAAATGTAGACAGAAACATTCTCAGAAACTGCTTTGTGATGTCTGCATTCAAGTCACAGAGTTGAACATTCCCTATCATAGAGGAGCTTTGAAACACTCTGTTTGTTGTATCTGGATTTGGACATTTGGAGCGCTTTGATGCGTACCGTTAAAAAAGGAATATCTTCCCATAAAAACTAGACAGAAGAATTCTCTGAAACTTCTTTGTGGTGTATATACTCAAGTAACGAGGTGAAGATTTCTAGTGATAGAGTAGTTTTGAAACATTCTTTTTTTAGAATCTGTAAGTGAATATTTGGATTGCTTTATCGATATCGTTGGAAACAGGAATATCTTCCTATAAAATCTAGGCAGAAGCATTCTCAGAAACTTCTTCGTGATGTGTGTCCTCAGATGACATAATTCAACATTTCTTTTGATACAGCAGTTTGGAAACACTTTTTTTGTAGAATCTGCAAGTGGATATTTGGATAGCTGTAAGGATTTCGTTGGAAACGGGAATATCTTCATAGAAAACCTAGACACAAGCACTCTCAGAAACTACTCTGTGAAATCTGCATTCAAATCACAGAGTTGAACATTCCCTTTCTTAGAGCAGGTTTGAAACACTCTTTTTGTGGAATCTGCAAGAGGATATTTGGAAAGCTTTGAGGATTTCGTTGGAAGCGGGATTACATATATAATGTACACAGCATCATTCTCAGAAGCTTCTTCGTGATGTTTGCTTTTAAGTCACAGGGTTGAACATTCCCTTTCATAGAGCAGGTTTGAAAGACTCTTTCTGTAGTATCTGGAAGTGGACATTTCGAGCGCTTTGAGGCCTACTGTGAAAAAGGAAATATCTTCCCATAAAAACTACAGAGAAGCGTTCGCAGAAACTTGTGTGTGATGTGTGTCCTCAACTAACAGAGCTGAACATTTCGTTTGATGGAGCAGGTTGGAAACACGGTTTTTGTAGAATCTGCAAGTGGATATTTGGATAGCTTTGTGGATTTCGTTGGAAACGGGAATATCTTCATATAAAATGTAGACAGAAACGTTCTCAGAAACTGCTTTGTGATGTCTGCATTCTAGTCACAGAGTTGAACATTCCCTTTCATAGTGCAGCTTTGAAACACTCTTTTTGTTGTATCTGGATTTGGACATTTGGAGCGCTTTGATGCCTACCGTGAAAAAAGAAATATCTTCCCATAAAAACTAGACAGAAGAATTCTCTGAAACTTCTTTGTGGTGTATGTACTCAAGTAACAGAGGTGAAACTTTCTATTGATAGAGCAGTTTTGAAACACTCTTTTTGTGGAATCTGTATGTGGATATTTGGATTTCTTTAACGACATCGTTGGAAACAGGAATAACTTCCTATAAAATCTAGGCAGAAGCATTCTCAGAAACTTCTTTGTGATGTGTGTCCTCAACTAAGAGAGTTCAACCTGTCTTTTGATGCAGCAGTTTGGAAACACTCTTTTTGTAGAATCTGTAAGTGGATATATGGATAGCTCTAAAGATTTCGTTGGAAACGGGAATATCTGCCTATAAAATCTAGACAGAAGAATTCTCAGAAACTTCTTCATGATGTGTGTCCTCAGATGACACAATTCAACATTTCTTTTGATACAGCAGTTTGGAAACACTTTTTTTGTAGAATCTGCAAGTGGATATTTGGATAGCTGTAAGGATTTCGTTGGAAACGGGAATATCTTCATGTAAAACCTAGACAAAAGCACTCTCAGAAACTAGTCTGTGAAATCTGCATTCAAATCACAGAGTTGAACATTCCCTTTCTTAGAGCAGGTTTGAAACACTCTTTTTGTGGAATCTGCAAGAGGATATTTGGATAGCTTTGAGGATTTCGTTGGAAGCGGGATTACATATAAAATGTACACAGCAGCATTCTCAGAAGCTTCTTCGTGATGTTTGCTTTTAAGTCACAGGGTTGAACATTCCCTTTCATAGAGCAGGTTTGAAACACTCTTTCTGTAGTATCTGGAAGTGGACATTTCGATCGCTTTGAGGCCTACTGTGAAAAAGGAAATATCTTCCCATAAAAACTACAGAGAAGCGTTCGCAGAAACTTGTGTGTGATGTGTGTCCTCAACTAACAGAGCTGAACATTTCGTTTGATGGAGCAGGTTGGAAACACGGTTTTTGTAGAATCTGCAAGTGGATATTTGGATAGCTTTGTGGATTTCGTTGGAAACGGGAATATCTTCATATAAAATGTAGACAGAAACATTCTCAGAAACTGCTTTGTGATGTCTGCATTCTAGTCACAGAGTTGAACATTCCCTTTCATAGTGCAGCTTTGAAACACTCTTTTTGTTGTATCTGGATTTGGACATTTGGAGCGCTTTGATGCCTACCGTGAAAAAAGAAATATCTTCCCATAAAAACTAGACAGAAGAATTCTCTGAAACTTCTTTGTGGTGTATGTACTCAAGTAACAGACGTGAAACTTTCTATTGATAGAGCAGTTTTGAAACACTCTTTTTGTGGAATCTGTATGTGGATATTTGGATTTCTTTAACGACATCGTTGGAAACAGGAATAACTTCCTATAAAATCTAGGCAGAAGCATTCTCAGAAACTTCTTTGTGATGTGTGTCCTCAACTAAGAGAGTTCAACCTGTCTTTTGATGCAGCAGTTTGGAAACACTCTTTTTGTAGAATCTGTAAGTGGATATATGGATAGCTCTAAAGATTTCGTTGGAAACGGGAATATCTGCCTATAAAATCTAGACAGAAGAATTCTCAGAAACTTCTTCATGATGTGTGTCCTCAGATGACACAATTCAACATTTCTTTTGATACAGCAGTTTCGAAACACTTTTTTTGTAGAATCTGCAAGTGGATATTTGGATAGCTGTAAGGATTTCGTTGGAAACGGGAATATCTTCATGTAAAACCTAGACAAAAGCACTCTCAGAAACTAGTCTGTGAAATCTGCATTCAAATCACAGAGTTGAACATTCTCTTTCTTAGAGCAGGTTTGAAACACTCTTTTTGTGGAATCTGCAAGAGGATATTTGGATAGCTTTGAGGATTTCGTTGGAAGCGGGATTACATATAAAATGTACACAGCAGCATTCTCAGAAGCTTCTTCGTGATGTTTGCTTTTAAGTCACAGGGTTGAACATTCCCTTTCATAGAGCAGGTTTGAAACACTCTTTCTGTAGTATCTGGAAGTGGACATTTCGAGCGCTTTGAGGCCTACTGTGAAAAAGGAAATATCTTCCCATAAAAACTACACAGAAGCGTTCGCAGAAACTTGTGTGTGATGTGTGTCCTCAACTAACAGAGCTGAACATTTCGTTTGATGGAGCAGGTTGGAAACACGGTTTTTGTAGAATCTGCAAGTGGATATTTGGATAGCTTTGTGGATTTCGTTGGAAACGCGAATATCTTCATATAAAATGTAGATAGAAACATTCTCAGAAACTGCTTTGTGATGTCTGCATTCTAGTCACAGAGTTGAACATTCCCTTTCATAGAGCAGCTTTGAAACACTCTTTTTGTTGTATCTGGATTTGGACATTTGGAGCGCTTTGATGCCTACCGTGAAAAAAGAAATATCTTCCCATAAAAACTAGACAGAAGAATTCTCTGAAACTTCTTTGTGGTGTATGTACTCAAGTAACAGAGGTGAACGTTTCTATTGATAGAGCAGTTTTGAAACACTCTTTTTGTGAAATCTGTATGTGGATATTTGGATTTCTTTAACGACATCGTTGGAAACAGGAAAAACTTCCTATAAAATCTAGGCAGAAGCATTCTCAGAAACTTCTTTGTGATGTGTGTCCTCAACTAAGAGAGTTCAACCTGTCTTTTGATGCAGCAGTTTGGAAACACTCTTTTTGTAGAATCTGTAAGTGGATATATGGATAGCTCTAAAGATTTCGTTGGAAACGGGAATATCTGCATATAAAATCTAGACAGAAGAATTCTCAGAAACTTCTTCGTGATGTGTGTCCTCAGAAGACACAATTCAACATTTCTTTTGATACAGCAGTTTGGAAACACTTTTTTTGTAGAATCTGCAAGTGGATATTTGGATAGCTGTAAGGATTTCGTTGGAAACGGGAATATCTTCATGTAAAACCTAGACAAAAGCACTCTCAGAAACTACTCTGTGAAATCTGCATTCAAATCACAGAGTTGAACATTCCCTTTCTTAGAGCAGGTTTGAAACACTCTTTTTGTGGAATCTGCAAGAGGATATTTGGATAGCTTTGAGGATTTCGTTGGAAGCGGGATTACATATAAAATGTACACAGCATCATTCTCAGAAGCTTCTTCGTGATGTTTGCTTTTAAGTCACAGGGTTGAACATTCCCTTTCATAGAGCAGGTTTGAAACACTCTTTCTGTAGTATCTGGAAGTGGACATTTCGAGCGCTTTGAGGCCTACTGTGAAAAAGGAAATATCTTCCCATAAAAACTACACAGAAGCGTTCGCAGAAACTTGTGTGTGATGTGGGTCCTCAACTAACAGAGCTGAACATTTCGTTTGATGGAGCAGGTTGGAAACACGGTTTTTGTAGAATCTGCAAGTGGATATTTGGATAGCTTTGTGGATTTCGTTGGAAACGGGAATATCTTCATATAAAATGTAGACAGAAACATTCTCAGAAACTGCTTTGTGATGTCTGCATTCTAGTCACAGAGTTGAACATTCCCTTTCATAGAGCAGCTTTGAAACACTCTTTTTGTTGTATCTGGATTTGGACATTTGGAGCGCTTTGATGCCTACCGTGAAAAAAGAAATATCTTCCCATAAAAACTAGACAGAAGAATTCTCTGAAACTTCTTTGTGGTGTATGTACTCAAGTAACAGAGGTGAACGTTTCTATTGATAGAGCAGTTTTGAAACACTCTTTTTGTGGAATCTGTATGTGGATATTTGGATTGCTTTAACGATATCGTTGGAAACAGGAATATCTTCCTATAATATCTAGGCAGAAGCATTCTCAGAAACTTCTTTGTGATGTGTGTCCTCAACTAAGAGAGTTCAACGTGTCTTTTGATGCAGCAGTTTGGAAACACTCTTTTTGTAGGATCTGTAAGTGGATATATGGATAGCTCTAACGATTTCGTTGGAAACGGGAATATCTTCACATAAAATCTAGACAGAAGCATTCTCAGAAACTTCTTCGTGATGTGTGTCCTCAGATGACATAATTAAACATTTCTTTTGATACAGCAGTTTGGAAACACTTTTTTTGTAGAATCTGCAAGTGGATATTTGGATAGCTGTAAGGATTTCGTTGGAAACGGGAATATCTTCATATAAAACCTAGACACAAGCACTCTCAGAAAGTACTCTGTGATATCTGCATTCAAATCACAGAGTTGAACATTCCCTTTCTTAGAGCAGGTTTGAAACACTCTTTTTGTGGAATCTGCAAGAGGATATTTGGATAGCTTTGAGGATTTCGTTGGAAGCGGGATTACATATAAAATGTACACAGCAGCATTCTCAGAAGCTTCTTCGTGATGTTTGCTTTTAAGTCACAGGGTTGAACATTCCCTTTCATAGAGCAGGTTTGAAGCACTCTTTCTGTAGTATCTGGAAGTGGACATTTCGAGCGCTTTGAGGCCTACTGTGAAAAAGGAAATATCTTCCCATAAAAACTACAGAGAAGCGTTCGCAGAAACTTCTGTGTGATGTGTGTCCTCAACTAACAGAGCTGAACATTTCGTTTGATGGAGCAGGTTGGAAACACGGTTTTTGTAGAATCTGCAAGTGGATATTTGGATAGCTTTGTGGATTTCGTTGGAAACGGGAATATCTTCATATAAAATGTAGACAGAAACATTCTCAGAAACTGCTTTGTGATGTCTGCATTCTAGTCACAGTGTTGAACAGTCCCTTTCATAGTGCAGCTTTGAAACACTCTTTTTGTTGTATCTGGATTTGGACATTTGGAGCGCTTTGATGCCTACCGTGAAAAAAGAAATATCTTCCCATAAAAACTAGACAGAAGAATTCTCTGAAACTTCTTTGTGGTGTATGTACTCAAGTAACAGAGGTGAAACTTTCTATTGATAGAGCAGTTTTGAAACACTCTTTTTGTGGAATCTGTATGTGGATATTTGGATTGCTTTAACGATATCGTTGGAAACAGGAATATCTTCCTATAATATCTAGGCAGAAGCATTCTCAGAAACTTCTTTGTGATGTGTGTCCTCAACTAAGAGAGTTCAACGTGTCTTTTGATGCAGCAGTTTGGAAACACTCTTTTTGTAGAATCTGTAAGTGGATATATGGATAGCTCTAACGATTTCGTTGGAAACGGGAATATCTTCACATAAAATCTAGACAGAAGCATTCTCAGAAACTTCTTCGTGATGTGTGTCCTCAGATGACATAATTCAACATTTCTTTTGATACAGCAGTTTGGAAACACTTTTTTTGTAGAATCTGCAAGTGGATATTTGGATAGCTGTAAGGATTTCGTTGGAAACGGGAATATCTTCACATAAAATCTAGACAGAAGCATTCTCAGAAACTTCTTCGTGATGTGTGTCCTCAGATGACACAATTCAACATTTCTTTTGATACAGCAGTTTGGAAACACTTTTTTTGTAGAATCTGCAAGTGGATATTTGGATAGCTGTAAGGATTTCGTTGGAAACGGGAATATCTTCATATAAAAGCTAGACACAAGCACTCTCAGAAACTACTCTGTGATATCTGCATTCAAATCACAGAGTTGAACATTCCCTTTCTTAGAGCAGGTTTGAAACACTCTTTTTGTGGAATCTGCAAGAGGATATTTGGATAGCTTTGAGGATTTCGTTGGAAGCGGGATTACATATAAAATGTACACAGCAGCATTCTCAGAAGCTTCTTCGTGATGTTTGCTTTTAAGTCACAGGGTTGAACATTCCCTTTCATAGAGCAGGTTTGAAACACTCTTTCTGTAGTATCTGGAAGTGGACATTTCGAGCGCTTTGAGGCCTACTGTGAAAAAGGAAATATCTTCCCATAAAAACTACACAGAAGCGTTCGCAGAAACTTGTGTGTGATGTGTGTCCTCAACTAACAGAGCTGAACATTTCGTTTGATGGAGCAGGTTTTAAACACGGTTTTTGTAGAATCTGCAAGTGGATATTTGGATAGCTTTGTGGATTTCGTTGGAAACGGGAATATCTTCATATAAAATGTAGATAGAAACATTCTCAGAAACTGCTTTGTGATGTCTGCATTCTAGTCACAGAGTTGAACATTCCCTTTCATAGAGCAGCTTTGAAACACTCTTTTTGTTGTATCTGGATTTGGACATTTGGAGCGCTTTGATGCCTACCGTGAAAAAAGAAATATCTTCCCATAAAAACTAGACAGAAGAATTCTCTGAAACTTCTTTGTGGTGTATGTACTCAAGTAACAGAGGTGAACGTTTCTATTGATAGAGCAGTTTTGAAACACTCTTTTTGTGAAATCTGTATGTGGATATTTGGATTTCTTTAACGACATCGTTGGAAACAGGAATAACTTCCTATAAAATCTAGGCAGAAGCATTCTCAGAAACTTCTTTGTGATGTGTGTCCTCAACTAAGAGAGTTCAACCTGTCTTTTGATGCAGCAGTTTGGAAACACTCTTTTTGTAGAATCTGTAAGTGGATATATGGATAGCTCTAAAGATTTCGTTGGAAACGGGAATATCTGCATATAAAATCTAGACAGAAGAATTCTCAGAAACTTCTTCGTGATGTGTGTCCTCAGATGACACAATTCAACATTTCTTTTGATACAGCAGTTTGGAAACACTTTTTTTGTAGAATCTGCAAGTGGATATTTGGATAGCTGTAAGGATTTCGTTGGAAACGGGAATATCTTCATGTAAAACCTAGACAAAAGCACTCTCAGAAACTACTCTGTGAAATCTGCATTCAAATCACAGAGTTGAACATTCCCTTTCTTAGAGCAGGTTTGAAACACTCTTTTTGTGGAATCTGCAAGAGGATATTTGGATAGCTTTGAGGATTTCGTTGGAAGCGGGATTACATATAAAATGTACACAGCAGCACTCTCAGAAGCTTCTTCGTGATGTTTGCTTTTAAGTCACAGGGTTGAACATTCCCTTTCATAGAGCAGGTTTGAAACACTCTTTCTGTAGTATCTGGAAGTGGACATTTCGAGCGCTTTGAGGCCTACTGTGAAAAAGGAAATATCTTCCCATAAAAACTACACAGAAGCGTTCGCAGAAACTTGTGTGTGATGTGTGTCCTCAACTAACAGAGCTGAACATTTCGTTTGATGGAGCAGGTTGGAAACACGGTTTTTGTAGAATCTGCAAGTGGATATTTGGATAGCTTTGTGGATTTCGTTGGAAACGGGAATATCTTCATATAAAATGTAGACAGAAACATTCTCAGAAACTGCTTTGTGATGTCTGCATTCTAGTCACAGAGTTGAACATTCCCTTTCATAGAGCAGCTTTGAAACACTCTTTTTGTTGTATCTGGATTTGGACATTTGGAGCGCTTTGATGCCTACCGTGAAAAAAGAAATATCTTCCCATAAAAACTAGACAGAAGAATTCTCTGAAACTTCTTTGTGGTGTATGTACTCAAGTAACAGAGGTGAACGTTTCTATTGATAGAGCAGTTTTGAAACACTCTTTTTGTGGAATCTGTATGTGGATATTTGGATTGCTTTAACGATATCGTTGGAAACAGGAATATCTTCCTATAATATCTAGGCAGAAGCATTCTCAGAAACTTCTTTGTGATGTGTGTCCTCAACTAAGAGAGTTCAACGTGTCTTTTGATGCAGCAGTTTGGAAACACTCTTTTTGTAGAATCTGTAAGTGGATATATGGATAGCTCTAACGATTTCGTTGGAAACGGGAATATCTTCACATAAAATCTAGACAGAAGCATTCTCAGAAACTTCTTCGTGATGTGTGTCCTCAGATGACATAATTCAACATTTCTTTTGATACAGCAGTTTGGAAACACTTTTTTTGTAGAATCTGCAAGTGGATATTTGGATAGCTGTAAGGATTTCGTTGGAAACGGGAATATCTTCATAGAAAACCTAGACACAAGCACTCTCAGAAAGTACTCTGTGATATCTGCATTCAAATCACAGAGTTGAACATTCCCTTTCTTAGAGCAGGTTTGAAACACTCTTTTTGTGGAATCTGCAAGAGGATATTTGGATAGCTTTGAGGATTTCGTTGGAAGCGGGATTACATATAAAATGTACACAGCATCATTCTCAGAAGCTTCTTCGTGATGTTTGCTTTTAAGTCACAGGGTTGAACATTCCCTTTCATAGAGCAGGTTTGAAACACTCTTTCTGTAGTATCTGGAAGTGGACATTTCGAGCGCTTTGAGGCCTACTGTGAAAAAGGAAATATCTTCCCATAAAAACTAGACAGAAGCGTTTGCAGAAACTTGTTTGTGATGTGTGTCCTCAACTAACAGAGCTGAACATTTCGTTTGATGGAGCAGGTTGGAAACACGCTTTTTGTAGAATCTGCAAGTGGATATTTGGATAGCTTTGTGGATTTCATTGGAAACGGAATATCTTCCTATAAAATGTAAACAGAAACATTCTCAGAAACTGCTTTGTGATGTCTGCATTCTAGTCACAGAGTTGTACATTCCCTTTCATACTGCAGCTTTGAAACACTCTTTTTGTTGTATCTGGATTTGGACATTTGGAGCGCTTTGATGAATACCGTGAGAAAAGAAATATCTTCCCATAAAAACTAGACAGAAGAATTCTCTGAAACTTCTTTGTGGTGTATGTACTCAAGTAACAGAGGTGAAGCTTTCAATTGATAGAGCAGTTTTGAAACACTCTTTTTGTGGAATCTGTATGTGGATATTTGGATTGCTTTGTGATATCATTGTACAGAGGAATATCTTCCTATAAAATCTAGGCAGAAGCATTCTCAGAAACTTCTTTGTGATGTGTGTCCTCAACTAAGAGATTTCAACCTGTCTTTTGATGCAGCAGTCTGGAAACACACTTTTTGTAGAATCTGTAAGTGGATATATGGATAGCTCTAACGATTTCATTGGAAACGGGAATATCTTCATATAAAATCTAGACAGAAGCATTCTCAGAAACTTCTTCGTGATGTGTGTCCTCAGATGACAGAATTCAACATTTCTTTTGATATGCACTTTGGAAACACTTTTTTTGTAGAATCTGCAAGTGGATATTTGGATAGCTGTAAGGATTTCGTTGGAAACGGGAATATCTTCATATAAAACTTATACAAAAGCACTCTCCGAAACTACTCTGTGATATCTGCATTCAAATCACAGAGTTGAACATTCCCTTTCTTAGAGCAGGTTTGAAACACTCTTTTTCTGGAATCTGCAAGAGGATATTTGGATATCTTTGAGGATTTCGTTGGAAACGGGATTACATCTAAAAAGTACACAGCAGCATTCTCAGAAGCTTCTTCGTGATGTTTGCTTTTAAGCCACAGAGTTGAACATTCCCTTTCATAGAGCAGGTTTGAAACACTCTTTCTGTAGTATCTGGAAGTGGACATTTCGAGCGCTTTGAGGCCTATTGTGAAAAAGGAAATATCTTCCCATAAAAACTAGACAGAAGCGTTCGCAGAAACTTGTGTGTGATGTGTGTCCTCAACTAACAGAGCTGAACATTTCGTTTGATGGAGCAGTTTGGAAACACGCTTTTTGTGGAATCTGCAAGTGGATATTTGGATAGCTTTGTGGATTTCATTGGAAACTGGAATACCTTCATATAAAATGTAGACAGAAACATTCTCAGAAACTGCTTTGTGATGTCTGCATTCAAGTCACAGAGTTGAACATTCCCTATCATAGAGGAGCTTTGAAACACTCTGTTTGTTGTATCTGGATTTGGACATTTGGAGCGCTTTGATGCGTACCGTTAAAAAAGGAATATCTTCCCATAAAAACTAGACAGAAGAATTCTCTGAAACTTCTTTGTGGTGTATATACTCAAGTAACGAGGTGAAGATTTCTAGTGATAGAGTAGTTTTGAAACATTCTTTTTTTAGAATCTGTAAGTGAATATTTGGATTGCTTTATCGATATCGTTGGAAACAGGAATATCTTCCTATAAAATCTAGGCAGAAGCATTCTCAGAAACTTCTTCGTGATGTGTGTCCTCAGATGACATAATTCAACATTTCTTTTGATACAGCAGTTTGGAAACACTTTTTTTGTAGAATCTGCAAGTGGATATTTGGATAGCTGTAAGGATTTCGTTGGAAACGGGAATATCTTCATAGAAAACCTAGACACAAGCACTCTCAGAAACTACTCTGTGAAATCTGCATTCAAATCACAGAGTTGAACATTCCCTTTCTTAGAGCAGGTTTGAAACACTCTTTTTGTGGAATCTGCAAGAGGATATTTGGAAAGCTTTGAGGATTTCGTTGGAAGCGGGATTACATATATAATGTACACAGCATCATTCTCAGAAGCTTCTTCGTGATGTTTGCTTTTAAGTCACAGGGTTGAACATTCCCTTTCATAGAGCAGGTTTGAAAGACTCTTTCTGTAGTATCTGGAAGTGGACATTTCGAGCGCTTTGAGGCCTACTGTGAAAAAGGAAATATCTTCCCATAAAAACTACAGAGAAGCGTTCGCAGAAACTTGTGTGTGATGTGTGTCCTCAACTAACAGAGCTGAACATTTCGTTTGATGGAGCAGGTTGGAAACACGGTTTTTGTAGAATCTGCAAGTGGATATTTGGATAGCTTTGTGGATTTCGTTGGAAACGGGAATATCTTCATATAAAATGTAGACAGAAACGTTCTCAGAAACTGCTTTGTGATGTCTGCATTCTAGTCACAGAGTTGAACATTCCCTTTCATAGTGCAGCTTTGAAACACTCTTTTTGTTGTATCTGGATTTGGACATTTGGAGCGCTTTGATGCCTACCGTGAAAAAAGAAATATCTTCCCATAAAAACTAGACAGAAGAATTCTCTGAAACTTCTTTGTGGTGTATGTACTCAAGTAACAGAGGTGAAACTTTCTATTGATAGAGCAGTTTTGAAACACTCTTTTTGTGGAATCTGTATGTGGATATTTGGATTTCTTTAACGACATCGTTGGAAACAGGAATAACTTCCTATAAAATCTAGGCAGAAGCATTCTCAGAAACTTCTTTGTGATGTGTGTCCTCAACTAAGAGAGTTCAACCTGTCTTTTGATGCAGCAGTTTGGAAACACTCTTTTTGTAGAATCTGTAAGTGGATATATGGATAGCTCTAAAGATTTCGTTGGAAACGGGAATATCTGCCTATAAAATCTAGACAGAAGAATTCTCAGAAACTTCTTCATGATGTGTGTCCTCAGATGACACAATTCAACATTTCTTTTGATACAGCAGTTTGGAAACACTTTTTTTGTAGAATCTGCAAGTGGATATTTGGATAGCTGTAAGGATTTCGTTGGAAACGGGAATATCTTCATGTAAAACCTAGACAAAAGCACTCTCAGAAACTAGTCTGTGAAATCTGCATTCAAATCACAGAGTTGAACATTCCCTTTCTTAGAGCAGGTTTGAAACACTCTTTTTGTGGAATCTGCAAGAGGATATTTGGATAGCTTTGAGGATTTCGTTGGAAGCGGGATTACATATAAAATGTACACAGCAGCATTCTCAGAAGCTTCTTCGTGATGTTTGCTTTTAAGTCACAGGGTTGAACATTCCCTTTCATAGAGCAGGTTTGAAACACTCTTTCTGTAGTATCTGGAAGTGGACATTTCGATCGCTTTGAGGCCTACTGTGAAAAAGGAAATATCTTCCCATAAAAACTACAGAGAAGCGTTCGCAGAAACTTGTGTGTGATGTGTGTCCTCAACTAACAGAGCTGAACATTTCGTTTGATGGAGCAGGTTGGAAACACGGTTTTTGTAGAATCTGCAAGTGGATATTTGGATAGCTTTGTGGATTTCGTTGGAAACGGGAATATCTTCATATAAAATGTAGACAGAAACATTCTCAGAAACTGCTTTGTGATGTCTGCATTCTAGTCACAGAGTTGAACATTCCCTTTCATAGTGCAGCTTTGAAACACTCTTTTTGTTGTATCTGGATTTGGACATTTGGAGCGCTTTGATGCCTACCGTGAAAAAAGAAATATCTTCCCATAAAAACTAGACAGAAGAATTCTCTGAAACTTCTTTGTGGTGTATGTACTCAAGTAACAGACGTGAAACTTTCTATTGATAGAGCAGTTTTGAAACACTCTTTTTGTGGAATCTGTATGTGGATATTTGGATTTCTTTAACGACATCGTTGGAAACAGGAATAACTTCCTATAAAATCTAGGCAGAAGCATTCTCAGAAACTTCTTTGTGATGTGTGTCCTCAACTAAGAGAGTTCAACCTGTCTTTTGATGCAGCAGTTTGGAAACACTCTTTTTGTAGAATCTGTAAGTGGATATATGGATAGCTCTAAAGATTTCGTTGGAAACGGGAATATCTGCCTATAAAATCTAGACAGAAGAATTCTCAGAAACTTCTTCATGATGTGTGTCCTCAGATGACACAATTCAACATTTCTTTTGATACAGCAGTTTCGAAACACTTTTTTTGTAGAATCTGCAAGTGGATATTTGGATAGCTGTAAGGATTTCGTTGGAAACGGGAATATCTTCATGTAAAACCTAGACAAAAGCACTCTCAGAAACTAGTCTGTGAAATCTGCATTCAAATCACAGAGTTGAACATTCTCTTTCTTAGAGCAGGTTTGAAACACTCTTTTTGTGGAATCTGCAAGAGGATATTTGGATAGCTTTGAGGATTTCGTTGGAAGCGGGATTACATATAAAATGTACACAGCAGCATTCTCAGAAGCTTCTTCGTGATGTTTGCTTTTAAGTCACAGGGTTGAACATTCCCTTTCATAGAGCAGGTTTGAAACACTCTTTCTGTAGTATCTGGAAGTGGACATTTCGAGCGCTTTGAGGCCTACTGTGAAAAAGGAAATATCTTCCCATAAAAACTACACAGAAGCGTTCGCAGAAACTTGTGTGTGATGTGTGTCCTCAACTAACAGAGCTGAACATTTCGTTTGATGGAGCAGGTTGGAAACACGGTTTTTGTAGAATCTGCAAGTGGATATTTGGATAGCTTTGTGGATTTCGTTGGAAACGCGAATATCTTCATATAAAATGTAGATAGAAACATTCTCAGAAACTGCTTTGTGATGTCTGCATTCTAGTCACAGAGTTGAACATTCCCTTTCATAGAGCAGCTTTGAAACACTCTTTTTGTTGTATCTGGATTTGGACATTTGGAGCGCTTTGATGCCTACCGTGAAAAAAGAAATATCTTCCCATAAAAACTAGACAGAAGAATTCTCTGAAACTTCTTTGTGGTGTATGTACTCAAGTAACAGAGGTGAACGTTTCTATTGATAGAGCAGTTTTGAAACACTCTTTTTGTGAAATCTGTATGTGGATATTTGGATTTCTTTAACGACATCGTTGGAAACAGGAAAAACTTCCTATAAAATCTAGGCAGAAGCATTCTCAGAAACTTCTTTGTGATGTGTGTCCTCAACTAAGAGAGTTCAACCTGTCTTTTGATGCAGCAGTTTGGAAACACTCTTTTTGTAGAATCTGTAAGTGGATATATGGATAGCTCTAAAGATTTCGTTGGAAACGGGAATATCTGCATATAAAATCTAGACAGAAGAATTCTCAGAAACTTCTTCGTGATGTGTGTCCTCAGAAGACACAATTCAACATTTCTTTTGATACAGCAGTTTGGAAACACTTTTTTTGTAGAATCTGCAAGTGGATATTTGGATAGCTGTAAGGATTTCGTTGGAAACGGGAATATCTTCATGTAAAACCTAGACAAAAGCACTCTCAGAAACTACTCTGTGAAATCTGCATTCAAATCACAGAGTTGAACATTCCCTTTCTTAGAGCAGGTTTGAAACACTCTTTTTGTGGAATCTGCAAGAGGATATTTGGATAGCTTTGAGGATTTCGTTGGAAGCGGGATTACATATAAAATGTACACAGCATCATTCTCAGAAGCTTCTTCGTGATGTTTGCTTTTAAGTCACAGGGTTGAACATTCCCTTTCATAGAGCAGGTTTGAAACACTCTTTCTGTAGTATCTGGAAGTGGACATTTCGAGCGCTTTGAGGCCTACTGTGAAAAAGGAAATATCTTCCCATAAAAACTACACAGAAGCGTTCGCAGAAACTTGTGTGTGATGTGGGTCCTCAACTAACAGAGCTGAACATTTCGTTTGATGGAGCAGGTTGGAAACACGGTTTTTGTAGAATCTGCAAGTGGATATTTGGATAGCTTTGTGGATTTCGTTGGAAACGGGAATATCTTCATATAAAATGTAGACAGAAACATTCTCAGAAACTGCTTTGTGATGTCTGCATTCTAGTCACAGAGTTGAACATTCCCTTTCATAGAGCAGCTTTGAAACACTCTTTTTGTTGTATCTGGATTTGGACATTTGGAGCGCTTTGATGCCTACCGTGAAAAAAGAAATATCTTCCCATAAAAACTAGACAGAAGAATTCTCTGAAACTTCTTTGTGGTGTATGTACTCAAGTAACAGAGGTGAACGTTTCTATTGATAGAGCAGTTTTGAAACACTCTTTTTGTGGAATCTGTATGTGGATATTTGGATTGCTTTAACGATATCGTTGGAAACAGGAATATCTTCCTATAATATCTAGGCAGAAGCATTCTCAGAAACTTCTTTGTGATGTGTGTCCTCAACTAAGAGAGTTCAACGTGTCTTTTGATGCAGCAGTTTGGAAACACTCTTTTTGTAGGATCTGTAAGTGGATATATGGATAGCTCTAACGATTTCGTTGGAAACGGGAATATCTTCACATAAAATCTAGACAGAAGCATTCTCAGAAACTTCTTCGTGATGTGTGTCCTCAGATGACATAATTAAACATTTCTTTTGATACAGCAGTTTGGAAACACTTTTTTTGTAGAATCTGCAAGTGGATATTTGGATAGCTGTAAGGATTTCGTTGGAAACGGGAATATCTTCATATAAAACCTAGACACAAGCACTCTCAGAAAGTACTCTGTGATATCTGCATTCAAATCACAGAGTTGAACATTCCCTTTCTTAGAGCAGGTTTGAAACACTCTTTTTGTGGAATCTGCAAGAGGATATTTGGATAGCTTTGAGGATTTCGTTGGAAGCGGGATTACATATAAAATGTACACAGCAGCATTCTCAGAAGCTTCTTCGTGATGTTTGCTTTTAAGTCACAGGGTTGAACATTCCCTTTCATAGAGCAGGTTTGAAGCACTCTTTCTGTAGTATCTGGAAGTGGACATTTCGAGCGCTTTGAGGCCTACTGTGAAAAAGGAAATATCTTCCCATAAAAACTACAGAGAAGCGTTCGCAGAAACTTCTGTGTGATGTGTGTCCTCAACTAACAGAGCTGAACATTTCGTTTGATGGAGCAGGTTGGAAACACGGTTTTTGTAGAATCTGCAAGTGGATATTTGGATAGCTTTGTGGATTTCGTTGGAAACGGGAATATCTTCATATAAAATGTAGACAGAAACATTCTCAGAAACTGCTTTGTGATGTCTGCATTCTAGTCACAGTGTTGAACAGTCCCTTTCATAGTGCAGCTTTGAAACACTCTTTTTGTTGTATCTGGATTTGGACATTTGGAGCGCTTTGATGCCTACCGTGAAAAAAGAAATATCTTCCCATAAAAACTAGACAGAAGAATTCTCTGAAACTTCTTTGTGGTGTATGTACTCAAGTAACAGAGGTGAAACTTTCTATTGATAGAGCAGTTTTGAAACACTCTTTTTGTGGAATCTGTATGTGGATATTTGGATTGCTTTAACGATATCGTTGGAAACAGGAATATCTTCCTATAATATCTAGGCAGAAGCATTCTCAGAAACTTCTTTGTGATGTGTGTCCTCAACTAAGAGAGTTCAACGTGTCTTTTGATGCAGCAGTTTGGAAACACTCTTTTTGTAGAATCTGTAAGTGGATATATGGATAGCTCTAACGATTTCGTTGGAAACGGGAATATCTTCACATAAAATCTAGACAGAAGCATTCCCAGAAACTTCTTCGTGATGTGTGTCCTCAGATGACATAATTCAACATTTCTTTTGATACAGCAGTTTGGAAACACTTTTTTTGTAGAATCTGCAAGTGGATATTTGGATAGTTGTAAGGATTTCGTTGCAAACGGGAATATCTTCATATAAAACCTAGACACAAGCACTCTCAGAAACTACTCTGTGATATCTGCATTCAAATCACAGAGTTGAACATTCCCTTTCTTAGAGCAGGTTTGAAACACTCTTTTTGTGGAATCTGCAAGAGGATATTTGGATAGCTTTGAGGATTTCGTTGGAAGCGGGATTACATATAAAATGTACACAGCAGCATTCTCAGAAGCTTCTTCGTGATGTTTGCTTTTAAGTCACAGGGTTGAACATTCCCTTTCATACAGCAGGTTTGAAACACTCTTTCTGTAGTATCTGGAAGTGGACATTTCGAGCGCTTTGAGGCCTACTGTGAAAAAGGAAATATCTTCCCATAAAAACTACAGAGAAGCGTTCGCAGAAATTTCTGTGTGATGTGTGTCCTCAACTAACAGAGCTGAACATTTCGTTTGATGGAGCAGGTTGGAAACACGGTTTTTGTAGAATCTGCAAGTGGATATTTGGATAGCTTTGTGGATTTCGTTGGAAACGGGAATATCTTCATATAAAATGTAGACAGAAACATTCTCAGAAACTGCTTTGTGATGTCTGCATTCTAGTCACAGTGTTGAACATTCCCTTTCATAGTGCAGCTTTGAAACACTCTTTTTGTTGTATCTGGATTTGGACATTTGGAGCGCTTTGATGCCTACCGTGAAAAAAGAAATATCTTCCCATAAAAACTAGACAGAAGAATTCTCTGAAACTTCTTTGTGGTGTATGTACTCAAGTAACAGAGGTGAACGTTTCTATTGATAGAGCAGTTTTGAAACACTCTTTTTGTGGAATCTGTATGTGGATATTTGTATTGCTTTAACGATATAGTTGGAAACAGGAATATCTTCCTATAATATCTAGGCAGAAGCATTCTCAGAAACTTCTTTGTGATGTGTGTCCTCAACTAAGAGAGTTCAACGTGTCTTTTGATGCAGCAGTTTGGAAACACTCTTTTTGTAGAATCTGTAAGTGGATATATGGATAGCTCTAACGATTTCGTTGGAAACGGGAATATCTTCACATAAAATCTAGACAGAAGCATTCTCAGAAACTTCTTCGTGATGTGTGTCCTCAGATGACATAATTCAACATTTCTTTTGATACAGCAGTTTGGAAACACTTTTTTTGTAGAATCTGCAAGTGGATATTTGGATAGCTGTAAGGATTTCGTTGGAAACGGGAATATCTTCATATAAAACCTAGACACAAGCACTCTCAGAAAGTACTCTGTGATATCTGCATTCAAATCACAGAGTTGAACATTCCCTTTCTTAGAGCAGGTTTGAAACACTCTTTTTGTGGAATCTGCAAGAGGATATTTGGATAGCTTTGAGGATTTCGTTGGAAGCGGGATTACATATAAAATGTACACAGCAGCATTCTCAGAAGCTTCTTCGTGATGTTTGCTTTTAAGTCACAGAGTTGAACATTCCCTTTCATAGAGCAGGCTTGAAACACTCTTTCTGTAGTATCTGGAAGTGGACATTTCGAGCGCTTTGAGGCCTACTGTGAAAAAGGAAATATCTTCCCATAAAAACTACACAGAAGCGTTCGCAGAAACTTGTGTGTGATGTGTGTCCTCAACTAACAGAGCTGAACATTTCGTTTGATGGAGCAGGTTGGAAACACGGTTTTTGTAGAATCTGCAAGTGGATATTTGGATAGCTTTGTGAATTTCGTTGGAAACGGGAATATCTTCATATAAAATGTAGACAGAAACATTCTCAGAAACTGCTTTGTGATGTCTGCATTCTAGTCACAGTGTTGAACATTCCCTTTCATAGTGCAGCTTTGAAACACTCTTTTTGTTGTATCTGGATTTGGACATTTGGAGCGCTTTGATGCCTACCGTGAAAAAAGAAATATCTTCCCATAAAAACTAGACAGAAGAATTCTCTGAAACTTCTTTGTGGTGTATGTACTCAAGTAACAGAGGTGAAACTTTCATTGATAGAGCAGTTTTGAAACACTCTTTTTGTGGAATCTGTATGTGGATATTTGGATTTCTTTAACGACATCGTTGGAAACAGGAATAACTTCCTATAAAATCTAGGCAGAAGCATTCTCAGAAACTTCTTTGTGATGTGTGTCCTCAACTAAGAGAGTTCAACCTGTCTTTTGATGCAGCAGTTTGGAAACACTCTTTTTGTAGAATCTGTAAGTGGATATATGGATAGCTCTAACGATTTCGTTGGAAACGGGAATATCTTCACATAAAATCTAGACAGAAGCATTCTCAGAAACTTCTTCGTGATGTGTGTCCTCAGATGACACAATTCAACATTTCTTTTGATACAGCAGTTTGGAAACACTTTTTTTGTAGAATCTGCAAGTGGATATTTGGATAGCTGTAAGGATTTCGTTGGAAACGGGAATATCTTCATATAAAACCTAGACACAAGCACTCTCAGAAACTACTCTGTGATATCTGCATTCAAATCACAGAGTTGAACATTCCCTTTCTTAGAGCAGGTTTGAAACACTCTTTCTGTAGTATCTGGAAGTCGACATTTCGAGCGCTTTGAGGCCTGTTGTGAAAAAGGAAATATCTTCCCATAAAAACTAGACAGAAGCGTTCGCAGAAACTTGTTTGTGATGTGTGTCCTCAACTAACAGAGCTGAACATTTCGTTTGATGGAGCAGGTTGGAAACACGCTTTTTGTAGAATCTGCAAGTGGATATTTGGATAGCTTTGTGGATTTCGTTGGAAACGGAATATCTTCCTATAAAATGTAAACAGAAACATTCTCAGAAACTGCTTTGCGATGTCTGCATTCAAGTCACAGAGTTGAACATTCCCTTTCATAGTGCAGGTTTGAAACACTTTTTGTTGTATCTGGATTTGGACATTTGGAGCGCTTTGATGCCTACCGTGAAAAAAGAAATATCTTCTCATAAAAACTAGACAGAAGAGTTCTCTGAAACTTCTTTGTGGTGTATGTACTCAAGTAACAGAGGTGAACCTTGGTATTGATAGAGCAGTTTTGAAACACTCTTTTTTTGGAATCTGTATGTGGATATTTGGATTGCTTTAACGACATCGTTGGAAACAGGAATATCTTCCTATAAAATCTGGGCAGAAGCATTCTCAGAAACTTCTTTGTGATGTGTGTCCTCAACTAAGGGACTTCAACCTGTCTTTTGATGCAGCAGTTTGGAAACACTCTTTTTGTAGGATCTGTAAGTGGATATATGGATAGCTCTAACGATTTCGTTGGAAATGGGAATATCTGCATATAAAATCTAGACAGAAGCATTCTCAGAAACTTCTTCGTGATGTGTGTCCTCAGATGATACAATTCAACATTTCTTTTGATACAGCAGTTTGGAAACACATTTTTGTAGAATCTGCAAGTGGATATTTGGATAGCTGTAAGGATTTCGTTGGAAACGGGAATATCTTCATGTAAAACCTAGACAAAAGCACTCTCAGAAACTAGTCTGTGAAATCTGCATTCAAATCACAGAGTTGAACATTCCCTTTCTTAGAGCAGGTTTGAAACACTCTTTTTGTGGAATCTGCAAGAGGATATTTGGATAGCTTTGAGTATTTCGTTGGAAAAGGGATTACATCATCTAAAAAGTACACAGCAGCATTCTCAGAAGCTTCTTCGTGATGTTTGCTTTTAAGTCACAGAGTTGAACATTCCCTTTCATAGAGCAGGTTTGAAACACTCTTTCTGTAGTATCTGGAAGTGGACATTTCGTGCGCTTTGAGGCCTATTGTGATAAAGGAAATATCTTCCCATAAAAACTAGACAGAAGCGTTCGCAGAAACTTGTGTGTGATGTGTGTCCTCAACTAACAGAGCTGAACATTTCGTTTGATGGAGCAGTTTGGAAACACGCTTTTTGTAGAATGTGCAAGTGGATATTTGGATAGCTTTGTGGATTTCGTTGGAAACGGGAATATCTTCATATAAATTGTAGACAGAAAGATTCTCAGAAACAGCTTTGTGATGTGTGCATTCAAGTCACAGAGTTGAACATTCCCTTTCATAGAGCAGCTTTGAAACACTCTTTTTGTTGTATCTGGATTTGGACATTTGGAGCACTTTGATGCCTACCGTGAAAAAAGAAATATCTTCCCATTAAAACTAGACAGAAGAATTCTCTGAAACTTCTTTGCGGTGTATGTACTCAAGTAACAGAGGTGAACCTTTCTATTGATAGAGCAGTTTTGAAACACTCTTTTTGTGGAATCTGTATGTGGATATTTGGATTGCTTTAATGATATCATTGGAAACAGGAATATCTTCCTATAAAATCTAGGCAGAAGCATTCTCAGAAACTTCTTCGTGATGTGTGTCCTCAGATGACATAATTCAACATTTCTTTTGATACAGCAGTTTGGAAACACTTTTTTTGTAGAATCTGCAAGTGGATATTTGGATAGCTGTAAGGATTTCGTTGGAAACGGGAATATCTTCATATAAAACCTAGACACAAGCACTCTCAGAAACTACTCTGTGATATCTGCATTCAAATCACAGAGTTGAACATTCCCTTTCTTAGAGCAGGTTTGAAACACTCTTTTTGTGGAATCTGCAAGAGGATATTTGGATAGCTTTGAGGATTTCGTTGGAAGCGGGATTACATATAAAATGTACACAGCAGCATTCTCAGAAGCTTCTTCGTGATGTTTGCTTTTAAGTCACAGGGTTGAACATTCCCTTTCATAGAGCAGGTTTGAAACACTCTTTCTGTAGTATCTGGAAGTGGACATTTCGAGCGCTTTGAGGCCTACTGTGAAAAAGGAAATATCTTCCCATAAAAAGTAGACAGAAGCGTTCGCAGAAACTTGTGTGTGATGTGTGTCCTCAACTAACAGAGCTGAACATTTCGTTTGATGGAGCAGGTTGGAAACACGGTTTTTGTAGAATCTGCAAGTGGATATTTGGATAGCTTTGTGGATTTCGTTGGAAACGGGAATATCTTCATATAAAATGTAGACAGAAACATTCTCAGAAACTGCTTTGTGATGTCTGCATTCTAGTCACAGAGTTGAACATTCCCTTTCATAGTGCAGCTTTGAAACACTCTTTTTGTTGTATCTGGATTTGGACATTTGGAGCGCTTTGATGCCTACCGTGAAAAAAGAAATATCTTCCCATAAAAACTAGACAGAAGAATTCTCTGAAACTTCTTTGTGGTGTGTGTCCTCAACTAACAGAGCTGAACATTTCGTTTGAAGGAGCAGTTTGGAAACACGCTTTTTGTAGAATCTGCAAGTGGATATTTGGATTGCTTTAACGATATCATTGGAAACAGGAATATCTTCCTATAAAATCTAGGCAGAAGCATTCTCAGAAACTTCTTCGTGATGTGTGTCCTCAGATGACAGAATTCAACATTTCTTTTGATACAGCAGTTTCTAAACACTTTTTTTGTAGAATCTGCAAGTGGATATTTGGATAGCTCTAAGGATTTCGTTGGAAACGGGAATATCTTCATAGAAAACCTAGACACAAGCACTCTCAGAAACTACTCTGTGATATCTGCATTCAAATCACAGAGTTGAACATTCCCTTTCTTAGAGCAGGTTTGAAACACTCTTTTTCTGGAATCTGCAAGAGGATATTTGGATATCTTTGAGGATTTCGTTGGAAACGGGATTACATCTAAAAAGTACACAGCAGCATTCTCAGAAGCTTCTTCGTGATGTTTGCTTTTAAGCCACAGAGTTGAACATTCCCTTTCATAGAGCAGGTTTGAAACACTCTTTCTGTAGTATCTGGAAGTGGACATTTCGAGCGCTTTGAGGCCTATTGTGAAAAAGGAAATATCTTCCCATAAAAACTACACAGAAGCTTTCGCAGAAACTTCTTTGTGATGTGTGTCCTCAACTAACAGAGCTGAACATTTCGTTTGATGGAGCAGGTTGGAAACACGGTTTTTGTAGAATCTGCAAGTGGATATTTGGATAGCTTTGTGGATTTCGTTGGAAACGGGAATAACTTCATATAAAATGTAGACAGAAACGTTCTCAGAAACTGCTTTGTGATGTCTGCATTCTAGTCACAGAGTTGAACATTCCCTTTCATAGTGCAGCTTTGAAACACTCTTTTTGTTGTATCTGGATTTGGACATTTGGAGCGCTTTGATGTCTACCGTGAAAAAAGAAATATCTTCCCATAAAAACTAGACAGAAGAATTCTCTGAAACTTCTTTGTGGTGTATGTACTCAAGTAACATAGGTGAAACTTTCTATTGATAGAGCAGTTTTGAAACACTCTTTTTGTGGAATCTGTATGTGGATATTTGGATTGCTTTAACGACATCGTTGGAAACAGGAATATCTTCCGATAAAATCTGGGCAGAAGCATTCTCAGAAACTTCTTTGTGATGTGTGTCCTCAACTAAGGGACTTCAACCTGTCTTTTGATGCAGCAGTTTGGAAACACTCTTTTTGTAGGATCTGTAAGTGGATATATGGATAGCTCTAACGATTTCGTTGGAAATGGGAATATCTGCATATAAAATCTAGACAGAAGCATTCTCAGAAACTTCTTCGTGATGTGTGTCCTCAGATGATACAATTCAACATTTCTTTTGATACAGCAGTTTGGAAACACATTTTTGTAGAATCTGCAAGTGGATATTTGGATAGCTGTAAGGATTTCATTGGAAACGGGAATATCTTCATGTAAAACCTAGACAAAAGCACTCTCAGAAACTAGTCTGTGAAATCTGCATTCAAATCACAGAGTTGAACATTCCCTTTCTTAGAGCAGGTTTGAAACACTCTTTTTGTGGAATCTGCAAGAGGATATTTGGATAGCTTTGAGTATTTCGTTGGAAAAGGGATTACATCATCTAAAAAGTACACAGCAGCATTCTCAGAAGCTTCTTCGTGATGTTTGCTTTTAAGTCACAGAGTTGAACATTCCCTTTCATAGAGCAGGTTTGAAACACTCTTTCTGTAGTATCTGGAAGTGGACATTTCGTGCGCTTTGAGGCCTATTGTGATAAAGGAAATATCTTCCCATAAAAACTAGACAGAAGCGTTCGCAGAAACTTGTGTGTGATGTGTGTCCTCAACTAACAGAGCTGAACATTTCGTTTGATGGAGCAGTTTGGAAACACGCTTTTTGTAGAATGTGCAAGTGGATATTTGGATAGCTTTGTGGATTTCGTTGGAAACGGGAATATCTTCATATAAATTGTAGACAGAAAGATTCTCAGAAACAGCTTTGTGATGTGTGCATTCAAGTCACAGAGTTGAACATTCCCTTTCATAGAGCAGCTTTGAAACACTCTTTTTGTTGTATCTGGATTTGGACATTTGGAGCGCTTTGATGCCTACCGTGAAAAAAGAAATATCTTCCCATTAAAACTAGACAGAAGAATTCTCTGAAACTTCTTTGCGGTGTATGTACTCAAGTAACAGAGGTGAACCTTTCTATTGATAGAGCAGTTTTGAAACACTCTTTTTGTGGAATCTGTATGTGGATATTTGGATTGCTTTAACGATATCATTGGAAACAGGAATATCTTCCTATAAAATCTAGGCAGAAGCATTCTCAGAAACTTCTTCGTGATGTGTGTCCTCAGATGACACAATTCAACATTTCTTTTGATACAGCACTTTGGAAACACTTTTTTTGTAGAATCTGCAAGTGGATATTTGGATAGCTGTAAGGATTTCGTTGGAAACGGGAATATCTTCATATAAAAGCTAGACACAAGCACTCTCAGAAACTACTCTGTGATATCTGCATTCAAATCACAGAGTTGAACATTCCCTTTCTTAGAGCAGGTTTGAAACACTCTTTTTGTGGAATCTGCAAGAGGATATTTGGATAGCTTTGAGGATTTCGTTGGAAGCGGGATTACATATAAAATGTTCAGAGCAGCATTCTCACAAGCTTCTACGTGATGTTTGCTTTTAAGTCCCAGGGTTGAACATTCCCTTTCATAAAGCAGGTTTGAAACACTCTTTCTGTAGTATCTGGAAGTCGACATTTCGAGCGCTTTGAGGCCTGTTGTGAAAAAGGAAATATCTTCCCATAAAAACTAGACAGAAGCGTTCGCAGAAACTTGTTTGTGATGTGTGTCCTCAACTAACAGAGCTGAACATTTCGTTTGATGGAGCAGGTTGGAAACACGCTTTTTGTAGAATCTGCAAGTGGATATTTGGATAGCTTTGTGGATTTCGTTGGAAACGGAATATCTTCCTATAAAATGTAAACAGAAACATTCTCAGAAACTGCTTTGTGATGTCTGCATTCTAGTCACAGAGTTGTACATTCCCTTTCATACTGCAGCTTTGAAACACTCTTTTTGTTGTATCTGGATTTGGACATTTGGAGCGCTTTGATGAATACCGTGAGAAAAGAAATATCTTCCCATAAAAACTAGACAGAAGAATTCTCTGAAACTTCTTTGTGGTGTATGTACTCAAGTAACAGAGGTGAAGCTTTCAATTGATAGAGCAGTTTTGAAACACTCTTTTTGTGGAATCTGTATGTGGATATTTGGATTGCTTTGTGATATCATTGTACAGAGGAATATCTTCCTATAAAATCAAGGCAGAAGCATTCTCAGAAACTTCTTTGTGATGTGTGTCCTCAACTAAGAGATTTCAACCTGTCTTTTGATGCAGCAGTCTGGAAACACACTTTTTGTAGAATCTGTAAGTGGATATATGGATAGCTCTAATGATTTCATTGGAAACGGGAATATCTTCATATAAAATCTAGACAGAAGCATTCTCAGAAACTTCTTCGTGATGTGTGTCCTCAGATGACAGAATTCAACATTTCTTTTGATATGCACTTTGGAAACACTTTTTTTGTAGAATCTGCAAGTGGATATTTGGATAGCTGTAAGGATTTCGTTGGAAACGGGAATATCTTCATATAAAACTTATACAAAAGCACTCTCCGAAACTACTCTGTGATATCTGCATTCAAATCACAGAGTTGAACATTCCCTTTCTTAGAGCAGGTTTGAAACACTCTTTTTCTGGAATCTGCAAGAGGATATTTGGATATCTTTGAGGATTTCGTTGGAAACGGGATTACATCTAAAAAGTACACAGCAGCATTCTCAGAAGCTTCTTCGTGATGTTTGCTTTTAAGCCACAGAGTTGAACATTCCCTTTCATAGAGCAGGTTTGAAACACTCTTTCTGTAGTATCTGGAAGTGGACATTTCGAGCGCTTTGAGGCCTATTGTGAAAAAGGAAATATCTTCCCATAAAAACTAGACAGAAGCGTTCGCAGAAACTTGTGTGTGATGTGTGTCCTCAACTAACAGAGCTGAACATTTCGTTTGATGGAGCAGTTTGGAAACACGCTTTTTGTGGAATCTGCAAGTGGATATTTGGATAGCTTTGTGGATTTCATTGGAAACTGGAATACCTTCATATAAAATGTAGACAGAAACATTCTCAGAAACTGCTTTGTGATGTCTGCATTCAAGTCACAGAGTTGAACATTCCCTATCATAGAGGAGCTTTGAAACACTCTGTTTGTTGTATCTGGATTTGGACATTTGGAGCGCTTTGATGCGTACCGTTAAAAAAGGAATATCTTCCCATAAAAACTAGACAGAAGAATTCTCTGAAACTTCTTTGTGGTGTATATACTCAAGTAACGAGGTGAAGATTTCTAGTGATAGAGTAGTTTTGAAACATTCTTTTTTTAGAATCTGTAAGTGGATATTTGGATTGCTTTATCGATATCGTTGGAAACAGGAATATCTTCCTATAAAATCTAGGCAGAAGCATTCTCAGAAACTTCTTCGTGATGTGTGTCCTCAGATGACATAATTCAACATTTCTTTTGATACAGCAGTTTGGAAACACTTTTTTTGTAGAATCTGCAAGTGGATATTTGGATAGCTGTAAGGATTTCGTTGGAAACGGGAATATCTTCATAGAAAACCTAGACACAAGCACTCTCAGAAACTACTCTGTGAAATCTGCATTCAAATCACAGAGTTGAACATTCCCTTTCTTAGAGCAGGTTTGAAACACTCTTTTTGTGGAATCTGCAAGAGGATATTTGGATAGCTTTGAGGATTTCGTTGGAAGCGGGATTACATATAAAATGTACACAGCAGCATTCTCAGAAGCTTCTTCGTGATGTTTGCTTTTAAGTCACAGGGTTGAACATTCCCTTTCATAGAGCAGGTTTGAAACACTCTTTCTGTAGTATCTGGAAGTGGACATTTCGATCGCTTTGAGGCCTACTGTGAAAAAGGAAATATCTTCCCATAAAAACTACACAGAAGCGTTCGCAGAAACTTGTGTGTGATGTGTGTCCTCAACTAACAGAGCTGAACATTTCGTTTGATGGAGCAGGTTGGAAACACGGTTTTTGTAGAATCTGCAAGTGGATATTTGGATAGCTTTGTGGATTTCGTTGGAAACGGGAATATCTTCATATAAAATGTAGACAGAAACATTCTCAGAAACTGCTTTGTGATGTCTGCATTCTAGTCACAGAGTTGAACATTCCCTTTCATAGAGCAGCTTTGAAACACTCTTTTTGTTGTATCTGGATTTGGACATTTGGAGCGCTTTGATGCCTACCGTGAAAAAAGAAATATCTTCCCATAAAAACTAGACAGAAGAATTCTCTGAAACTTCTTTGTGGTGTATGTACTCAAGTAACAGAGGTGAACGTTTCTGTTGATAGAGCAGTTTTGAAACACTCTTTTTGTGAAATCTGTATGTGGATATTTGGATTTCTTTAACGACATCGTTGGAAACAGGAATAACTTCCTATAAAATCTAGGCAGAAGCATTCTCAGAAACTTCTTTGTGATGTGTGTCCTCAACTAAGAGAGTTCAACCTGTCTTTTGATGCAGCAGTTTGGAAACACTCTTTTTGTAGAATCTGTAAGTGGATATATGGATAGCTCTAAAGATTTCGTTGGAAACGGGAATATCTGCATATAAAATCTAGACAGAAGAATTCTCAGAAACTTCTTCGTGATGTGTGTCCTCAGATGACACAATTCAACATTTCTTTTGATACAGCAGTTTGGAAACACTTTTTTTGTAGAATCTGCAAGTGGATATTTGGATAGCTGTAAGGATTTCGTTGGAAACGGGAATATCTTCATGTAAAACCTAGACAAAAGCACTCTCAGAAACTACTCTGTGAAATCTGCATTCAAATCACAGAGTTGAACATTCCCTTTCTTAGAGCAGGTTTGAAACACTCTTTTTGTGGAATCTGCAAGAGGATATTTGGATAGCTTTGAGGATTTCGTTGGAAGCGGGATTACATATAAAATGTACACAGCATCATTCTCAGAAGCTTCTTCGTGATGTTTGCTTTTAAGTCACAGGGTTGAACATTCCCTTTCATAGAGCAGGTTTGAAACACTCTTTCTGTAGTATCTGGAAGTGGACATTTCGAGCGCTTTGAGGCCTACTGTGAAAAAGGAAATATCTTCCCATAAAAACTACAGAGAAGCGTTCGCAGAAACTTGTGTGTGATGTGTGTCCTCAACTAACAGAGCTGAACATTTCGTTTGATGGAGCAGGTTGGAAACACGGTTTTTGTAGAATCTGCAAGTGGATATTTGGATAGCTTTGTGGATTTCGTTGGAAACGGGAATATCTTCATATAAAATGTAGACAGAAACATTCTCAGAAACTGCTTTGTGATGTCTGCATTCTAGTCACAGAGTTGAACATTCCCTTTCATAGTGCAGCTTTGAAACACTCTTTTTGTTGTATCTGGATTTGGACATTTGGAGCGCTTTGATGCCTACCGTGAAAAAAGAAATATCTTCCCATAAAAACTAGACAGAAGAATTCTCTGAAACTTCTTTGTGGTGTATGTACTCAAGTAACAGAGGTGAAACTTTCTATTGATAGAGCAGTTTTGAAACACTCTTTTTGTGGAATCTGTATGTGGATATTTGGATTTCTTTAACGACATCGTTGGAAACAGGAATAACTTCCTATAAAATCTAGGCAGAAGCATTCTCAGAAACTTCTTTGTGATGTGTGTCCTCAACTAAGAGAGTTCAACCTGTCTTTTGATGCAGCAGTTTGGAAACACTCTTTTTGTAGAATCTGTAAGTGGATATATGGATAGCTCTAAAGATTTCGTTGGAAACGGGAATATCTGCCTATAAAATCTAGACAGAAGAATTCTCAGAAACTTCTTCATCATGTGTGTCCTCAGATGACACAATTCAACATTTCTTTTGATACAGCAGTTTGGAAACACTTTTTTTGTAGAATCTGCAAGTGGATATTTGGATAGCTGTAAGGATTTCGTTGGAAACGGGAATATCTTCATGTAAAACCTAGACAAAAGCACTCTCAGAAACTAGTCTGTGAAATCTGCATTCAAATCACAGAGTTGAACATTCCCTTTCTTAGAGCAGGTTTGAAACACTCTTTTTGTGGAATCTGCAAGAGGATATTTGGATAGCTTTGAGGATTTCGTTGGAAGCGGGATTACATATAAAATGTACACAGCAGCACTCTCAGAAGCTTCTTCGTGATGTTTGCTTTTAAGTCACAGGGTTGAACATTCCCTTTCATAGAGCAGGTTTGAAACACTCTTTCTGTAGTATCTGGAAGTGGACATTTCGAGCGCTTTGAGGCCTACTGTGAAAAAGGAAATATCTTCCCATAAAAACTACACAGAAGCGTTCGCAGAAACTTGTGTGTGATGTGTGTCCTCAACTAACAGAGCTGAACATTTCGTTTGATGGAGCAGGTTGGAAACACGGTTTTTGTAGAATCTGCAAGTGGATATTTGGATAGCTTTGTGGATTTCGTTGGAAACGGGAATATCTTCATATAAAATGTAGACAGAAACATTCTCAGAAACTGCTTTGTGATGTCTGCATTCTAGTCACAGAGTTGAACATTCCCTTTCATAGAGCAGCTTTGAAACACTCTTTTTGTTGTATCTGGATTTGGACATTTGGGGCGCTTTGATGCCTACCGTGAAAAAAGAAATATCTTCCCATAAAAACTAGACAGAAGAATTCTCTGAAACTTCTTTGTGGTGTATGTACTCAAGTAACAGAGGTGAACGTTTCTATTGATAGAGCAGTTTTGAAACACTCTTTTTGTGGAATCTGTATGTGGATATTTGGATTGCTTTAACGATATCGTTGGAAACAGGAATATCTTCCTATAATATCTAGGCAGAAGCATTCTCAGAAACTTCTTTGTGATGTGTGTCCTCAACTAAGAGAGTTCAACGTGTCTTTTGATGCAGCAGTTTGGAAACACTCTTTTTGTAGAATCTGTAAGTGGATATATGGATAGCTCTAACGATTTCGTTGGAAACGGGAATATCTTCACATAAAATCTAGACAGAAGCATTCTCAGAAACTTCTTCGTGATGTGTGTCCTCAGATGACATAATTCAACATTTCTTTTGATACAGCAGTTTGGAAACACTTTTTTTGTAGAATCTGCAAGTGGATATTTGGATAGCTGTAAGGATTTCGTTGGAAACGGGAATATCTTCATAGAAAACCTAGACACAAGCACTCTCAGAAAGTACTCTGTGATATCTGCATTCAAATCACAGAGTTGAACATTCCCTTTCTTAGAGCAGGTTTGAAACACTCTTTTTGTGGAATCTGCAAGAGGATATTTGGATAGCTTTGAGGATTTCGTTGGAAGCGGGATTACATATAAAATGTACACAGCATCATTCTCAGAAGCTTCTTCGTGATGTTTGCTTTTAAGTCACAGGGTTGAACATTCCCTTTCATAGAGCAGGTTTGAAACACTCTTTCTGTAGTATCTGGAAGTGGACATTTCGAGCGCTTTGAGGCCTACTGTGAAAAAGGAAATATCTTCCCATAAAAACTACAGAGAAGCGTTCGCAGAAACTTGTGTGTGATGTGTGTCCTCAACTAACAGAGCTGAACATTTCGTTTGATGGAGCAGGTTGGAAACACGGTTTTTGTAGAATCTGCAAGTGGATATTTGGATAGCTTTGTGGATTTCGTTGGAAACGGGAATATCTTCATATAAAATGTAGACAGAAACATTCTCAGAAACTGCTTTGTGATGTCTGCATTCTAGTCACAGTGTTGAACATTCCCTTTCATAGTGCAGCTTTGAAACACTCTTTTTGTTGTATCTGGATTTGGACATTTGGAGGGCTTTGATGCCTACCGTGAAAAAAGAAATATCTTCCCATAAAAACTAGACAGAAGAATTCTCTGAAACTTCTTTGTGGTGTATGTACTCAAGTAACAGAGGTGAAACTTTCTATTGATAGAGCAGTTTTGAAACACTCTTTTTGTGAAATCTGTATGTGGATATTTGGATTTCTTTAACGACATCGTTGGAAACAGGAATAACTTCCTATAAAATCTAGGCAGAAGCATTCTCAGAAACTTCTTTGTGATGTGTGTCCTCAACTAAGAGAGTTCAACCTGTCTTTTGATGCAGCAGTTTGGAAACACTCTTTTTGTAGAATCTGTAAGTGGATATATGGATAGCTCTAACGATTTCGTTGGAAACGGGAATATCTTCCTATAAAATCTAGGCAGAAGCATTCTCAGAAACTTCTTTGTGATGTGTGTCCTCAACTAAGAGCGTTCAACCTGTCTTTTGATGCAGCAGTTTGGAAACACTCTTTTTGTAGAATCTGTAAGTGGATATATGGATAGCTCTAACGATTTCGTTGGAAACGGGAATATCTTCACATAAAATCTAGACAGAAGCATTCTCAGAAACTTCTTCGTGATGTGTGTCCTCAGATGACACAATTCAACATTTCTTTTGATACAGCAGTTTGGAAACACTTTTTTTGTAGAATCTGCAAGTGGATATTTGGATAGCTGTAAGGATTTCGTTGGAAACGGGAATATCTTCATATAAAAGCTAGACACAAGCACTCTCAGAAACTACTCTGTGATATCTGCATTCAAATCACAGAGTTGAACATTCCCTTTCTTAGAGCAGGTTTGAAACACTCTTTTTGTGGAATCTGCAAGAGGATATTTGGATAGCTTTGAGGATTTCGTTGGAAGCGGGATTACATATAAAATGTACACAGCAGCATTCTCAGAAGCTTCTTCGTGATGTTTGCTTTTAAGTCACAGGGTTGAACATTCCCTTTCATAGAGCAGGTTTGAAACACTCTTTCTGTAGTATCTGGAAGTGGACATTTCGAGCGCTTTGAGGCCTACTGTGAAAAAGGAAATATCTTCCCATAAAAACTACACAGAAGCGTTCGCAGAAACTTGTGTGTGATGTGTGTCCTCAACTAACAGAGCTGAACATTTCGTTTGATGGAGCAGGTTTTAAACACGGTTTTTGTAGAATCTGCAAGTGGATATTTGGATAGCTTTGTGGATTTCGTTGGAAACGGGAATATCTTCATATAAAATGTAGATAGAAACATTCTCAGAAACTGCTTTGTGATGTCTGCATTCTAGTCACAGAGTTGAACATTCCCTTTCATAGAGCAGCTTTGAAACACTCTTTTTGTTGTATCTGGATTTGGACATTTGGAGCGCTTTGATGCCTACCGTGAAAAAAGAAATATCTTCCCATAAAAACTAGACAGAAGAATTCTCTGAAACTTCTTTGTGGTGTATGTACTCAAGTAACAGAGGTGAACGTTTCTATTGATAGAGCAGTTTTGAAACACTCTTTTTGTGAAATCTGTATGTGGATATTTGGATTTCTTTAACGACATCGTTGGAAACAGGAATAACTTCCTATAAAATCTAGGCAGAAGCATTCTCAGAAACTTCTTTGTGATGTGTGTCCTCAACTAAGAGAGTTCAACCTGTCTTTTGATGCAGCAGTTTGGAAACACTCTTTTTGTAGAATCTGTAAGTGGATATATGGATAGCTCTAAAGATTTCGTTGGAAACGGGAATATCTGCATATAAAATCTAGACAGAAGAATTCTCAGAAACTTCTTCGTGATGTGTGTCCTCAGATGACACAATTCAACATTTCTTTTGATACAGCAGTTTGGAAACACTTTTTTTGTAGAATCTGCAAGTGGATATTTGGATAGCTGTAAGGATTTCGTTGGAAACGGGAATATCTTCATGTAAAACCTAGACAAAAGCACTCTCAGAAACTACTCTGTGAAATCTGCATTCAAATCACAGAGTTGAACATTCCCTTTCTTAGAGCAGGTTTGAAACACTCTTTTTGTGGAATCTGCAAGAGGATATTTGGATAGCTTTGAGGATTTCGTTGGAAGCGGGATTACATATAAAATGTACACAGCAGCACTCTCAGAAGCTTCTTCGTGATGTTTGCTTTTAAGTCACAGGGTTGAACATTCCCTTTCATAGAGCAGGTTTGAAACACTCTTTCTGTAGTATCTGGAAGTGGACATTTCGAGCGCTTTGAGGCCTACTGTGAAAAAGGAAATATCTTCCCATAAAAACTACACAGAAGCGTTCGCAGAAACTTGTGTGTGATGTGTGTCCTCAACTAACAGAGCTGAACATTTCGTTTGATGGAGCAGGTTGGAAACACGGTTTTTGTAGAATCTGCAAGTGGATATTTGGATAGCTTTGTGGATTTCGTTGGAAACGGGAATATCTTCATATAAAATGTAGACAGAAACATTCTCAGAAACTGCTTTGTGATGTCTGCATTCTAGTCACAGAGTTGAACATTCCCTTTCATAGAGCAGCTTTGAAACACTCTTTTTGTTGTATCTGGATTTGGACATTTGGAGCGCTTTGATGCCTACCGTGAAAAAAGAAATATCTTCCCATAAAAACTAGACAGAAGAATTCTCTGAAACTTCTTTGTGGTGTATGTACTCAAGTAACAGAGGTGAACGTTTCTATTGATAGAGCAGTTTTGAAACACTCTTTTTGTGGAATCTGTATGTGGATATTTGGATTGCTTTAACGATATCGTTGGAAACAGGAATATCTTCCTATAATATCTAGGCAGAAGCATTCTCAGAAACTTCTTTGTGATGTGTGTCCTCAACTAAGAGAGTTCAACGTGTCTTTTGATGCAGCAGTTTGGAAACACTCTTTTTGTAGAATCTGTAAGTGGATATATGGATAGCTCTAACGATTTCGTTGGAAACGGGAATATCTTCACATAAAATCTAGACAGAAGCATTCTCAGAAACTTCTTCGTGATGTGTGTCCTCAGATGACATAATTCAACATTTCTTTTGATACAGCAGTTTGGAAACACTTTTTTTGTAGAATCTGCAAGTGGATATTTGGATAGCTGTAAGGATTTCGTTGGAAACGGGAATATCTTCATAGAAAACCTAGACACAAGCACTCTCAGAAAGTACTCTGTGATATCTGCATTCAAATCACAGAGTTGAACATTCCCTTTCTTAGAGCAGGTTTGAAACACTCTTTTTGTGGAATCTGCAAGAGGATATTTGGATAGCTTTGAGGATTTCGTTGGAAGCGGGATTACATATAAAATGTACACAGCATCATTCTCAGAAGCTTCTTCGTGATGTTTGCTTTTAAGTCACAGGGTTGAACATTCCCTTTCATAGAGCAGGTTTGAAACACTCTTTCTGTAGTATCTGGAAGTGGACATTTCGAGCGCTTTGAGGCCTACTGTGAAAAAGGAAATATCTTCCCATAAAAACTAGACAGAAGCGTTTGCAGAAACTTGTTTGTGATGTGTGTCCTCAACTAACAGAGCTGAACATTTCGTTTGATGGAGCAGGTTGGAAACACGCTTTTTGTAGAATCTGCAAGTGGATATTTGGATAGCTTTGTGGATTTCATTGGAAACGGAATATCTTCCTATAAAATGTAAACAGAAACATTCTCAGAAACTGCTTTGTGATGTCTGCATTCTAGTCACAGAGTTGTACATTCCCTTTCATACTGCAGCTTTGAAACACTCTTTTTGTTGTATCTGGATTTGGACATTTGGAGCGCTTTGATGAATACCGTGAGAAAAGAAATATCTTCCCATAAAAACTAGACAGAAGAATTCTCTGAAACTTCTTTGTGGTGTATGTACTCAAGTAACAGAGGTGAAGCTTTCAATTGATAGAGCAGTTTTGAAACACTCTTTTTGTGGAATCTGTATGTGGATATTTGGATTGCTTTGTGATATCATTGTACAGAGGAATATCTTCCTATAAAATCTAGGCAGAAGCATTCTCAGAAACTTCTTTGTGATGTGTGTCCTCAACTAAGAGATTTCAACCTGTCTTTTGATGCAGCAGTCTGGAAACACACTTTTTGTAGAATCTGTAAGTGGATATATGGATAGCTCTAACGATTTCATTGGAAACGGGAATATCTTCATATAAAATCTAGACAGAAGCATTCTCAGAAACTTCTTCGTGATGTGTGTCCTCAGATGACAGAATTCAACATTTCTTTTGATATGCACTTTGGAAACACTTTTTTTGTAGAATCTGCAAGTGGATATTTGGATAGCTGTAAGGATTTCGTTGGAAACGGGAATATCTTCATATAAAACTTATACAAAAGCACTCTCCGAAACTACTCTGTGATATCTGCATTCAAATCACAGAGTTGAACATTCCCTTTCTTAGAGCAGGTTTGAAACACTCTTTTTCTGGAATCTGCAAGAGGATATTTGGATATCTTTGAGGATTTCGTTGGAAACGGGATTACATCTAAAAAGTACACAGCAGCATTCTCAGAAGCTTCTTCGTGATGTTTGCTTTTAAGCCACAGAGTTGAACATTCCCTTTCATAGAGCAGGTTTGAAACACTCTTTCTGTAGTATCTGGAAGTGGACATTTCGAGCGCTTTGAGGCCTATTGTGAAAAAGGAAATATCTTCCCATAAAAACTAGACAGAAGCGTTCGCAGAAACTTGTGTGTGATGTGTGTCCTCAACTAACAGAGCTGAACATTTCGTTTGATGGAGCAGTTTGGAAACACGCTTTTTGTGGAATCTGCAAGTGGATATTTGGATAGCTTTGTGGATTTCATTGGAAACTGGAATACCTTCATATAAAATGTAGACAGAAACATTCTCAGAAACTGCTTTGTGATGTCTGCATTCAAGTCACAGAGTTGAACATTCCCTATCATAGAGGAGCTTTGAAACACTCTGTTTGTTGTATCTGGATTTGGACATTTGGAGCGCTTTGATGCGTACCGTTAAAAAAGGAATATCTTCCCATAAAAACTAGACAGAAGAATTCTCTGAAACTTCTTTGTGGTGTATATACTCAAGTAACGAGGTGAAGATTTCTAGTGATAGAGTAGTTTTGAAACATTCTTTTTTTAGAATCTGTAAGTGAATATTTGGATTGCTTTATCGATATCGTTGGAAACAGGAATATCTTCCTATAAAATCTAGGCAGAAGCATTCTCAGAAACTTCTTCGTGATGTGTGTCCTCAGATGACATAATTCAACATTTCTTTTGATACAGCAGTTTGGAAACACTTTTTTTGTAGAATCTGCAAGTGGATATTTGGATAGCTGTAAGGATTTCGTTGGAAACGGGAATATCTTCATAGAAAACCTAGACACAAGCACTCTCAGAAACTACTCTGTGAAATCTGCATTCAAATCACAGAGTTGAACATTCCCTTTCTTAGAGCAGGTTTGAAACACTCTTTTTGTGGAATCTGCAAGAGGATATTTGGAAAGCTTTGAGGATTTCGTTGGAAGCGGGATTACATATATAATGTACACAGCATCATTCTCAGAAGCTTCTTCGTGATGTTTGCTTTTAAGTCACAGGGTTGAACATTCCCTTTCATAGAGCAGGTTTGAAAGACTCTTTCTGTAGTATCTGGAAGTGGACATTTCGAGCGCTTTGAGGCCTACTGTGAAAAAGGAAATATCTTCCCATAAAAACTACAGAGAAGCGTTCGCAGAAACTTGTGTGTGATGTGTGTCCTCAACTAACAGAGCTGAACATTTCGTTTGATGGAGCAGGTTGGAAACACGGTTTTTGTAGAATCTGCAAGTGGATATTTGGATAGCTTTGTGGATTTCGTTGGAAACGGGAATATCTTCATATAAAATGTAGACAGAAACGTTCTCAGAAACTGCTTTGTGATGTCTGCATTCTAGTCACAGAGTTGAACATTCCCTTTCATAGTGCAGCTTTGAAACACTCTTTTTGTTGTATCTGGATTTGGACATTTGGAGCGCTTTGATGCCTACCGTGAAAAAAGAAATATCTTCCCATAAAAACTAGACAGAAGAATTCTCTGAAACTTCTTTGTGGTGTATGTACTCAAGTAACAGAGGTGAAACTTTCTATTGATAGAGCAGTTTTGAAACACTCTTTTTGTGGAATCTGTATGTGGATATTTGGATTTCTTTAACGACATCGTTGGAAACAGGAATAACTTCCTATAAAATCTAGGCAGAAGCATTCTCAGAAACTTCTTTGTGATGTGTGTCCTCAACTAAGAGAGTTCAACCTGTCTTTTGATGCAGCAGTTTGGAAACACTCTTTTTGTAGAATCTGTAAGTGGATATATGGATAGCTCTAAAGATTTCGTTGGAAACGGGAATATCTGCCTATAAAATCTAGACAGAAGAATTCTCAGAAACTTCTTCATGATGTGTGTCCTCAGATGACACAATTCAACATTTCTTTTGATACAGCAGTTTGGAAACACTTTTTTTGTAGAATCTGCAAGTGGATATTTGGATAGCTGTAAGGATTTCGTTGGAAACGGGAATATCTTCATGTAAAACCTAGACAAAAGCACTCTCAGAAACTAGTCTGTGAAATCTGCATTCAAATCACAGAGTTGAACATTCCCTTTCTTAGAGCAGGTTTGAAACACTCTTTTTGTGGAATCTGCAAGAGGATATTTGGATAGCTTTGAGGATTTCGTTGGAAGCGGGATTACATATAAAATGTACACAGCAGCATTCTCAGAAGCTTCTTCGTGATGTTTGCTTTTAAGTCACAGGGTTGAACATTCCCTTTCATAGAGCAGGTTTGAAACACTCTTTCTGTAGTATCTGGAAGTGGACATTTCGAGCGCTTTGAGGCCTACTGTGAAAAAGGAAATATCTTCCCATAAAAACTACAGAGAAGCGTTCGCAGAAACTTGTGTGTGATGTGTGTCCTCAACTAACAGAGCTGAACATTTCGTTTGATGGAGCAGGTTGGAAACACGGTTTTTGTAGAATCTGCAAGTGGATATTTGGATAGCTTTGTGGATTTCGTTGGAAACGGGAATATCTTCATATAAAATGTAGACAGAAACATTCTCAGAAACTGCTTTGTGATGTCTGCATTCTAGTCACAGAGTTGAACATTCCCTTTCATAGTGCAGCTTTGAAACACTCTTTTTGTTGTATCTGGATTTGGACATTTGGAGCGCTTTGATGCCTACCGTGAAAAAAGAAATATCTTCCCATAAAAACTAGACAGAAGAATTCTCTGAAACTTCTTTGTGGTGTATGTACTCAAGTAACAGAGGTGAAACTTTCTATTGATAGAGCAGTTTTGAAACACTCTTTTTGTGGAATCTGTATGTGGATATTTGGATTTCTTTAACGACATCGTTGGAAACAGGAATAACTTCCTATAAAATCTAGGCAGAAGCATTCTCAGAAACTTCTTTGTGATGTGTGTCCTCAACTAAGAGAGTTCAACCTGTCTTTTGATGCAGCAGTTTGGAAACACTCTTTTTGTAGAATCTGTAAGTGGATATATGGATAGCTCTAAAGATTTCGTTGGAAACGGGAATATCTGCCTATAAAATCTAGACAGAAGAATTCTCAGAAACTTCTTCATGATGTGTGTCCTCAGATGACACAATTCAACATTTCTTTTGATACAGCAGTTTCGAAACACTTTTTTTGTAGAATCTGCAAGTGGATATTTGGATAGCTGTAAGGATTTCGTTGGAAACGGGAATATCTTCATGTAAAACCTAGACAAAAGCACTCTCAGAAACTAGTCTGTGAAATCTGCATTCAAATCACAGAGTTGAACATTCCCTTTCTTAGAGCAGGTTTGAAACACTCTTTTTGTGGAATCTGCAAGAGGATATTTGGATAGCTTTGAGGATTTCGTTGGAAGCGGGATTACATATAAAATGTACACAGCAGCATTCTCAGAAGCTTCTTCGTGATGTTTGCTTTTAAGTCACAGGGTTGAACATTCCCTTTCATAGAGCAGGTTTGAAACACTCTTTCTGTAGTATCTGGAAGTGGACATTTCGAGCGCTTTGAGGCCTACTGTGAAAAAGGAAATATCTTCCCATAAAAACTACACAGAAGCGTTCGCAGAAACTTGTGTGTGATGTGTGTCCTCAACTAACAGAGCTGAACATTTCGTTTGATGGAGCAGGTTGGAAACACGGTTTTTGTAGAATCTGCAAGTGGATATTTGGATAGCTTTGTGGATTTCGTTGGAAACGGGAATATCTTCATATAAAATGTAGATAGAAACATTCTCAGAAACTGCTTTGTGATGTCTGCATTCTAGTCACAGAGTTGAACATTCCCTTTCATAGAGCAGCTTTGAAACACTCTTTTTGTTGTATCTGGATTTGGACATTTGGAGCGCTTTGATGCCTACCGTGAAAAAAGAAATATCTTCCCATAAAAACTAGACAGAAGAATTCTCTGAAACTTCTTTGTGGTGTATGTACTCAAGTAACAGAGGTGAACGTTTCTATTGATAGAGCAGTTTTGAAACACTCTTTTTGTGAAATCTGTATGTGGATATTTGGATTTCTTTAACGACATCGTTGGAAACAGGAAAAACTTCCTATAAAATCTAGGCAGAAGCATTCTCAGAAACTTCTTTGTGATGTGTGTCCTCAACTAAGAGAGTTCAACCTGTCTTTTGATGCAGCAGTTTGGAAACACTCTTTTTGTAGAATCTGTAAGTGGATATATGGATAGCTCTAAAGATTTCGTTGGAAACGGGAATATCTGCATATAAAATCTAGACAGAAGAATTCTCAGAAACTTCTTCGTGATGTGTGTCCTCAGAAGACACAATTCAACATTTCTTTTGATACAGCAGTTTGGAAACACTTTTTTTGTAGAATCTGCAAGTGGATATTTGGATAGCTGTAAGGATTTCGTTGGAAACGGGAATATCTTCATGTAAAACCTAGACAAAAGCACTCTCAGAAACTACTCTGTGAAATCTGCATTCAAATCACAGAGTTGAACATTCCCTTTCTTAGAGCAGGTTTGAAACACTCTTTTTGTGGAATCTGCAAGAGGATATTTGGATAGCTTTGAGGATTTCGTTGGAAGCGGGATTACATATAAAATGTACACAGCATCATTCTCAGAAGCTTCTTCGTGATGTTTGCTTTTAAGTCACAGGGTTGAACATTCCCTTTCATAGAGCAGGTTTGAAACACTCTTTCTGTAGTATCTGGAAGTGGACATTTCGAGCGCTTTGAGGCCTACTGTGAAAAAGGAAATATCTTCCCATAAAAACTACACAGAAGCGTTCGCAGAAACTTGTGTGTGATGTGGGTCCTCAACTAACAGAGCTGAACATTTCGTTTGATGGAGCAGGTTGGAAACACGGTTTTTGTAGAATCTGCAAGTGGATATTTGGATAGCTTTGTGGATTTCGTTGGAAACGGGAATATCTTCATATAAAATGTAGACAGAAACATTCTCAGAAACTGCTTTGTGATGTCTGCATTCTAGTCACAGAGTTGAACATTCCCTTTCATAGAGCAGCTTTGAAACACTCTTTTTGTTGTATCTGGATTTGGACATTTGGAGCGCTTTGATGCCTACCGTGAAAAAAGAAATATCTTCCCATAAAAACTAGACAGAAGAATTCTCTGAAACTTCTTTGTGGTGTATGTACTCAAGTAACAGAGGTGAACGTTTCTATTGATAGAGCAGTTTTGAAACACTCTTTTTGTGGAATCTGTATGTGGATATTTGGATTGCTTTAACGATATCGTTGGAAACAGGAATATCTTCCTATAATATCTAGGCAGAAGCATTCTCAGAAACTTCTTTGTGATGTGTGTCCTCAACTAAGAGAGTTCAACGTGTCTTTTGATGCAGCAGTTTGGAAACACTCTTTTTGTAGGATCTGTAAGTGGATATATGGATAGCTCTAACGATTTCGTTGGAAACGGGAATATCTTCACATAAAATCTAGACAGAAGCATTCTCAGAAACTTCTTCGTGATGTGTGTCCTCAGATGACATAATTAAACATTTCTTTTGATACAGCAGTTTGGAAACACTTTTTTTGTAGAATCTGCAAGTGGATATTTGGATAGCTGTAAGGATTTCGTTGGAAACGGGAATATCTTCATATAAAACCTAGACACAAGCACTCTCAGAAAGTACTCTGTGATATCTGCATTCAAATCACAGAGTTGAACATTCCCTTTCTTAGAGCAGGTTTGAAACACTCTTTTTGTGGAATCTGCAAGAGGATATTTGGATAGCTTTGAGGATTTCGTTGGAAGCGGGATTACATATAAAATGTACACAGCAGCATTCTCAGAAGCTTCTTCGTGATGTTTGCTTTTAAGTCACAGGGTTGAACATTCCCTTTCATAGAGCAGGTTTGAAGCACTCTTTCTGTAGTATCTGGAAGTGGACATTTCGAGCGCTTTGAGGCCTACTGTGAAAAAGGAAATATCTTCCCATAAAAACTACAGAGAAGCGTTCGCAGAAACTTCTGTGTGATGTGTGTCCTCAACTAACAGAGCTGAACATTTCGTTTGATGGAGCAGGTTGGAAACACGGTTTTTGTAGAATCTGCAAGTGGATATTTGGATAGCTTTGTGGATTTCGTTGGAAACGGGAATATCTTCATATAAAATGTAGACAGAAACATTCTCAGAAACTGCTTTGTGATGTCTGCATTCTAGTCACAGTGTTGAACAGTCCCTTTCATAGTGCAGCTTTGAAACACTCTTTTTGTTGTATCTGGATTTGGACATTTGGAGCGCTTTGATGCCTACCGTGAAAAAAGAAATATCTTCCCATAAAAACTAGACAGAAGAATTCTCTGAAACTTCTTTGTGGTGTATGTACTCAAGTAACAGAGGTGAAACTTTCTATTGATAGAGCAGTTTTGAAACACTCTTTTTGTGGAATCTGTATGTGGATATTTGGATTGCTTTAACGATATCGTTGGAAACAGGAATATCTTCCTATAATATCTAGGCAGAAGCATTCTCAGAAACTTCTTTGTGATGTGTGTCCTCAACTAAGAGAGTTCAACGTGTCTTTTGATGCAGCAGTTTGGAAACACTCTTTTTGTAGAATCTGTAAGTGGATATATGGATAGCTCTAACGATTTCGTTGGAAACGGGAATATCTTCACATAAAATCTAGACAGAAGCATTCCCAGAAACTTCTTCGTGATGTGTGTCCTCAGATGACATAATTCAACATTTCTTTTGATACAGCAGTTTGGAAACACTTTTTTTGTAGAATCTGCAAGTGGATATTTGGATAGTTGTAAGGATTTCGTTGCAAACGGGAATATCTTCATATAAAACCTAGACACAAGCACTCTCAGAAACTACTCTGTGATATCTGCATTCAAATCACAGAGTTGAACATTCCCTTTCTTAGAGCAGGTTTGAAACACTCTTTTTGTGGAATCTGCAAGAGGATATTTGGATAGCTTTGAGGATTTCGTTGGAAGCGGGATTACATATAAAATGTACACAGCAGCATTCTCAGAAGCTTCTTCGTGATGTTTGCTTTTAAGTCACAGGGTTGAACATTCCCTTTCATACAGCAGGTTTGAAACACTCTTTCTGTAGTATCTGGAAGTGGACATTTCGAGCGCTTTGAGGCCTACTGTGAAAAAGGAAATATCTTCCCATAAAAACTACAGAGAAGCGTTCGCAGAAATTTCTGTGTGATGTGTGTCCTCAACTAACAGAGCTGAACATTTCGTTTGATGGAGCAGGTTGGAAACACGGTTTTTGTAGAATCTGCAAGTGGATATTTGGATAGCTTTGTGGATTTCGTTGGAAACGGGAATATCTTCATATAAAATGTAGACAGAAACATTCTCAGAAACTGCTTTGTGATGTCTGCATTCTAGTCACAGTGTTGAACATTCCCTTTCATAGTGCAGCTTTGAAACACTCTTTTTGTTGTATCTGGATTTGGACATTTGGAGCGCTTTGATGCCTACCGTGAAAAAAGAAATATCTTCCCATAAAAACTAGACAGAAGAATTCTCTGAAACTTCTTTGTGGTGTATGTACTCAAGTAACAGAGGTGAACGTTTCTATTGATAGAGCAGTTTTGAAACACTCTTTTTGTGGAATCTGTATGTGGATATTTGTATTGCTTTAACGATATAGTTGGAAACAGGAATATCTTCCTATAATATCTAGGCAGAAGCATTCTCAGAAACTTCTTTGTGATGTGTGTCCTCAACTAAGAGAGTTCAACGTGTCTTTTGATGCAGCAGTTTGGAAACACTCTTTTTGTAGAATCTGTAAGTGGATATATGGATAGCTCTAACGATTTCGTTGGAAACGGGAATATCTTCACATAAAATCTAGACAGAAGCATTCTCAGAAACTTCTTCGTGATGTGTGTCCTCAGATGACATAATTCAACATTTCTTTTGATACAGCAGTTTGGAAACACTTTTTTTGTAGAATCTGCAAGTGGATATTTGGATAGCTGTAAGGATTTCGTTGGAAACGGGAATATCTTCATATAAAACCTAGACACAAGCACTCTCAGAAAGTACTCTGTGATATCTGCATTCAAATCACAGAGTTGAACATTCCCTTTCTTAGAGCAGGTTTGAAACACTCTTTTTGTGGAATCTGCAAGAGGATATTTGGATAGCTTTGAGGATTTCGTTGGAAGCGGGATTACATATAAAATGTACACAGCAGCATTCTCAGAAGCTTCTTCGTGATGTTTGCTTTTAAGTCACAGAGTTGAACATTCCCTTTCATAGAGCAGGCTTGAAACACTCTTTCTGTAGTATCTGGAAGTGGACATTTCGAGCGCTTTGAGGCCTACTGTGAAAAAGGAAATATCTTCCCATAAAAACTACACAGAAGCGTTCGCAGAAACTTGTGTGTGATGTGTGTCCTCAACTAACAGAGCTGAACATTTCGTTTGATGGAGCAGGTTGGAAACACGGTTTTTGTAGAATCTGCAAGTGGATATTTGGATAGCTTTGTGAATTTCGTTGGAAACGGGAATATCTTCATATAAAATGTAGACAGAAACATTCTCAGAAACTGCTTTGTGATGTCTGCATTCTAGTCACAGTGTTGAACATTCCCTTTCATAGTGCAGCTTTGAAACACTCTTTTTGTTGTATCTGGATTTGGACATTTGGAGCGCTTTGATGCCTACCGTGAAAAAAGAAATATCTTCCCATAAAAACTAGACAGAAGAATTCTCTGAAACTTCTTTGTGGTGTATGTACTCAAGTAACAGAGGTGAAACTTTCATTGATAGAGCAGTTTTGAAACACTCTTTTTGTGGAATCTGTATGTGGATATTTGGATTTCTTTAACGACATCGTTGGAAACAGGAATAACTTCCTATAAAATCTAGGCAGAAGCATTCTCAGAAACTTCTTTGTGATGTGTGTCCTCAACTAAGAGAGTTCAACCTGTCTTTTGATGCAGCAGTTTGGAAACACTCTTTTTGTAGAATCTGTAAGTGGATATATGGATAGCTCTAACGATTTCGTTGGAAACGGGAATATCTTCACATAAAATCTAGACAGAAGCATTCTCAGAAACTTCTTCGTGATGTGTGTCCTCAGATGACACAATTCAACATTTCTTTTGATACAGCAGTTTGGAAACACTTTTTTTGTAGAATCTGCAAGTGGATATTTGGATAGCTGTAAGGATTTCGTTGGAAACGGGAATATCTTCATATAAAACCTAGACACAAGCACTCTCAGAAAGTACTCTGTGATATCTGCATTCAAATCACAGAGTTGAACATTCCCTTTCTTAGAGCAGGTTTGAAACACTCTTTTTGTGGAATCTGCAAGAGGATATTTGGATAGCTTTGAGGATTTCGTTGGAAGCGGGATTACATATAAAATGTACACAGCAGCATTCTCAGAAGCTTCTTCGTGATGTTTGCTTTTAAGTCACAGAGTTGAACATTCCCTTTCATAGAGCAGGCTTGAAACATTCTTTCTGTAGTATCTGGAAGTGGACATTTCGTGCGCTTTGAGGCCTACTGTGAAAAAGGAAATATCTTCCCATAAAAAGTAGACAGATGCGTTCGCAGAAACTTGTGTGTGATGGGTATCCTCAACTAACAGAGCTGAACATTTCGTTTGATGGAGCAGTTTGGAAACACGCTTTTTGTAGAATCTGCAAGTGGATATTTGGATAGCTTTGTGGATTTCGTTGGAAACGGGAATATCTTCATATAAAATGTAGACAGAAAGATTCTCAGAAACAGCTTTGTGATGTGTGCATTCAAGTCACAGAGTTGAACATTCCCTTTCATAGTGCAGCTTTGAAACACTCTTTTTGTTGTATCTGGATTTGGACATTTGGAGCGCTTTGATGCCTACCGTGAAAAAAGAAATATCTTCCCATAAAAACTAGACAGAAGAATTCTCTGAAACTTCTTTGTGGTGTATGTACTCAAGTAACAGAGGTGAAACTTTCTATTGATAGAGCAGTTTTGAAACACTCTTTTTGTGGAATCTGTATGTGGATATTTGGATTGCTTTAACGATATCGTTGGAAACAGGAATATCTTCCTATAATATCTAGGCAGAAGCATTCTCAGAAACTTCTTTGTGATGTGTGTCCTCAACTAAGAGAGTTCAACGTGTCTTTTGATGCAGCAGTTTGGAAACACTCTTTTTGTAGAATCTGTAAGTGGATATATGGATAGCTCTAACGATTTCGTTGGAAACGGGAATATCTTCACATAAAATCTAGACAGAAGCATTCCCAGAAACTTCTTCGTGATGTGTGTCCTCAGATGACATAATTCAACATTTCTTTTGATACAGCAGTTTGGAAACACTTTTTTTGTAGAATCTGCAAGTGGATATTTGGATAGTTGTAAGGATTTCGTTGCAAACGGGAATATCTTCATATAAAACCTAGACACAAGCACTCTCAGAAACTACTCTGTGATATCTGCATTCAAATCACAGAGTTGAACATTCCCTTTCTTAGAGCAGGTTTGAAACACTCTTTTTGTGGAATCTGCAAGAGGATATTTGGATAGCTTTGAGGATTTCGTTGGAAGCGGGATTACATATAAAATGTACACAGCAGCATTCTCAGAAGCTTCTTCGTGATGTTTGCTTTTAAGTCACAGGGTTGAACATTCCCTTTCATACAGCAGGTTTGAAACACTCTTTCTGTAGTATCTGGAAGTGGACATTTCGAGCGCTTTGAGGCCTACTGTGAAAAAGGAAATATCTTCCCATAAAAACTACAGAGAAGCGTTCGCAGAAATTTCTGTGTGATGTGTGTCCTCAACTAACAGAGCTGAACATTTCGTTTGATGGAGCAGGTTGGAAACACGGTTTTTGTAGAATCTGCAAGTGAATATTTGGATAGCTTTGTGGATTTCGTTGGAAACGGGAATATCTTCATATAAAATGTAGACAGAAACATTCTCAGAAACTGCTTTGTGATGTCTGCATTCTAGTCACAGTGTTGAACATTCCCTTTCATAGTGCAGCTTTGAAACACTCTTTTTGTTGTATCTGGATTTGGACATTTGGAGCGCTTTGATGCCTACCGTGAAAAAAGAAATATCTTCCCATAAAAACTAGACAGAAGAATTCTCTGAAACTTCTTTGTGGTGTATGTACTCAAGTAACAGAGGTGAACGTTTCTATTGATAGAGCAGTTTTGAAACACTCTTTTTGTGGGATCTGTATGTGGATATTTGTATTGCTTTAACGATATAGTTGGAAACAGGAATATCTTCCTATAATATCTAGGCAGAAGCATTCTCAGAAACTTCTTTGTGATGTGTGTCCTCAACTAAGAGAGTTCAACGTGTCTTTTGATGCAGCAGTTTGGAAACACTCTTTTTGTAGAATCTGTAAGTGGATATATGGATAGCTCTAACGATTTCGTTGGAAACGGGAATATCTTCACATAAAATCTAGACAGAAGCATTCTCAGAAACTTCTTCGTGATGTGTGTCCTCAGATGACATAATTCAACATTTCTTTTGATACAGCAGTTTGGAAACACTTTGTTTGTAGAATCTGCAAGTGGATATTTGGATAGCTGTAAGGATTTCGTTGGAAACGGGAATATCTTCATATAAAACCTAGACACAAGCACTCTCAGAAAGTACTCTGTGATATCTGCATTCAAATCACAGAGTTGAACATTCCCTTTCTTAGAGCAGGTTTGAAACACTCTTTTTGTGGAATCTGCAAGAGGATATTTGGATAGCTTTGAGGATTTCGTTGGAAGCGGGATTACATATAAAATGTACACAGCAGCATTCTCAGAAGCTTCTTCGTGATGTTTGCTTTTAAGTCACAGAGTTGAACATTCCCTTTCATAGAGCAGGCTTGAAACACTCTTTCTGTAGTATCTGGAAGTGGACATTTCGAGCGCTTTGAGGCCTACTGTGAAAAAGGAAATATCTTCCCATAAAAACTACACAGAAGCGTTCGCAGAAACTTGTGTGTGATGTGTGTCCTCAACTAACAGAGCTGAACATTTCGTTTGATGGAGCAGGTTGGAAACACGGTTTTTGTAGAATCTGCAAGTGGATATTTGGATAGCTTTGTGAATTTCGTTGGAAACGGGAATATCTTCATATAAAATGTAGACAGAAACATTCTCAGAAACTGCTTTGTGATGTCTGCATTCTAGTCACAGTGTTGAACATTCCCTTTCATAGTGCAGCTTTGAAACACTCTTTTTGTTGTATCTGGATTTGGACATTTGGAGCGCTTTGATGCCTACCGTGAAAAAAGAAATATCTTCCCATAAAAACTAGACAGAAGAATTCTCTGAAACTTCTTTGTGGTGTATGTACTCAAGTAACAGAGGTGAAACTTTCATTGATAGAGCAGTTTTGAAACACTCTTTTTGTGGAATCTGTATGTGGATATTTGGATTTCTTTAACGACATCGTTGGAAACAGGAATAACTTCCTATAAAATCTAGGCAGAAGTATTCTCAGAAACTTCTTTGTGATGTGTGTCCTCAACTAAGAGAGTTCAACCTGTCTTTTGATGCAGCAGTTTGGAAACACTCTTTTTGTAGAATCTGTAAGTGGATATATGGATAGCTCTAACGATTTCGTTGGAAACGGGAATATCTTCACATAAAATCTAGACAGAAGCATTCTCAGAAACTTCTTCGTGATGTGTGTCCTCAGATGACACAATTCAACATTTCTTTTGATACAGCAGTTTGGAAACACTTTTTTTGTAGAATCTGCAAGTGGATATTTGGATAGCTGTAAGGATTTCGTTGGAAACGGGAATATCTTCATATAAAACCTAGACACAGGCACTCTCAGAAACTACTCTGTGATATCTGCATTCAAATCACAGAGTTGAACATTCCCTTTCTTAGAGCAGGTTTGAAACACTCTTTCTGTAGTATCTGGAAGTCGACATTTCGAGCGCTTTGAGGCCTGTTGTGAAAAAGGAAATATCTTCCCATAAAAACTAGACAGAAGCGTTCGCAGAAACTTGTTTGTGATGTGTGTCCTCAACTAACAGAGCTGAACATTTCGTTTGATGGAGCAGGTTGGAAACACGCTTTTTGTAGAATCTGCAAGTGGATATTTGGATAGCTTTGTGGATTTCGTTGGAAACGGAATATCTTCCTATAAAATGTAAACAGAAACATTCTCAGAAACTGCTTTGCGATGTCTGCATTCAAGTCACAGAGTTGAACATTCCCTTTCATAGTGCAGGTTTGAAACACTTTTTGTTGTATCTGGATTTGGACATTTGGAGCGCTTTGATGCCTACCGTGAAAAAAGAAATATCTTCTCATAAAAACTAGACAGAAGAGTTCTCTGAAACTTCTTTGTGGTGTATGTACTCAAGTAACAGAGGTGAACCTTGGTATTGATAGAGCAGTTTTGAAACACTCTTTTTTTGGAATCTGTATGTGGATATTTGGATTGCTTTAACGACATCGTTGGAAACAGGAATATCTTCCTATAAAATCTGGGCAGAAGCATTCTCAGAAACTTCTTTGTGATGTGTGTCCTCAACTAAGGGACTTCAACCTGTCTTTTGATGCAGCAGTTTGGAAACACTCTTTTTGTAGGATCTGTAAGTGGATATATGGATAGCTCTAAAGATTTCGTTGGAAATGGGAATATCTGCATATAAAATCTAGACAGAAGCATTCTCAGAAACTTCTTCGTGATGTGTGTCCTCAGATGATACAATTCAACATTTCTTTTGATACAGCAGTTTGGAAACACATTTTTGTAGAATCTGCAAGTGGATATTTGGATAGCTGTAAGGATTTCGTTGGAAACGGGAATATCTTCATGTAAAACCTAGACAAAAGCACTCTCAGAAACTAGTCTGTGAAATCTGCATTCAAATCACAGAGTTGAACATTCCCTTTCTTAGAGCAGGTTTGAAACACTCTTTTTGTGGAATCTGCAAGAGGATATTTGGATAGCTTTGAGTATTTCGTTGGAAAAGGGATTACATCATCTAAAAAGTACACAGCAGCATTCTCAGAAGCTTCTTCGTGATGTTTGCTTTTAAGTCACAGAGTTGAACATTCCCTTTCATAGAGCAGGTTTGAAACACTCTTTCTGTAGTATCTGGAAGTGGACATTTCGTGCGCTTTGAGGCCTATTGTGATAAAGGAAATATCTTCCCATAAAAACTAGACAGAAGCGTTCGCAGAAACTTGTGTGTGATGTGTGTCCTCAACTAACAGAGCTGAACATTTCGTTTGATGGAGCAGTTTGGAAACACGCTTTTTGTAGAATGTGCAAGTGGATATTTGGATAGCTTTGTGGATTTCGTTGGAAACGGGAATATCTTCATATAAATTGTAGACAGAAAGATTCTCAGAAACAGCTTTGTGATGTGTGCATTCAAGTCACAGAGTTGAACATTCCCTTTCATAGAGCAGCTTTGAAACACTCTTTTTGTTGTATCTGGATTTGGACATTTGGAGCACTTTGATGCCTACCGTGAAAAAAGAAATATCTTCCCATTAAAACTAGACAGAAGAATTCTCTGAAACTTCTTTGCGGTGTATGTACTCAAGTAACAGAGGTGAACCTTTCTATTGATAGAGCAGTTTTGAAACACTCTTTTTGTGGAATCTGTATGTGGATATTTGGATTGCTTTAACGATATCATTGGAAACAGGAATATCTTCCTATAAAATCTAGGCAGAAGCATTCTCAGAAACTTCTTCGTGATGTGTGTCCTCAGATGACATAATTCAACATTTCTTTTGATACAGCAGTTTGGAAACACTTTTTTTGTAGAATCTGCAAGTGGATATTTGGATAGCTGTAAGGATTTCGTTGGAAACGGGAATATCTTCATATAAAACCTAGACACAAGCACTCTCAGAAACTACTCTGTGATATCTGCATTCAAATCACAGAGTTGAACATTCCCTTTCTTAGAGCAGGTTTGAAACACTCTTTTTGTGGAATCTGCAAGAGGATATTTGGATAGCTTTGACGATTTCGTTGGAAGCGGGATTACATATAAAATGTACACAGCAGCATTCTCAGAAGCTTCTTCGTGATGTTTGCTTTTAAGTCACAGGGTTGAACATTCCCTTTCATAGAGCAGGTTTGAAACACTCTTTCTGTAGTATCTGGAAGTGGACATTTCGAGCGCTTTGAGGCCTACTGTGAAAAAGGAAATATCTTCCCATAAAAAGTAGACAGAAGCGTTCGCAGAAACTTGTGTGTGATGTGTGTCCTCAACTAACAGAGCTGAACATTTCGTTTGATGGAGCAGGTTGGAAACACGGTTTTTGTAGAATCTGCAAGTGGATATTTGGATTTGAGGCCTACTGTGAAAAAGGAAATATCTTCCCATAAAAAGTAGACAGAAGCGTTCGCAGAAACTTGTGTGTGATGTGTGTCCTCAACTAACAGAGCTGAACATTTCGTTTGATGGAGCAGGTTGGAAACACGGTTTTTGTAGAATCTGCAAGTGGATATTTGGATAGCTTTGTGGATTTCGTTGGAAACGGGAATATCTTCATATAAAATGTAGACAGAAACATTCTCAGAAACTGCTTTGTGATGTCTGCATTCTAGTCACAGAGTTGAACATTCCCTTTCATAGTGCAGCTTTGAAACACTCTTTTTGTTGTATCTGGATTTGGACATTTGGAGCGCTTTGATGCCTACCGTGAAAAAAGAAATATCTTCCCATAAAAACTAGACAGAAGAATTCTCTGAAACTTCTTTGTGGTGTGTGTCCTCAACTAACAGAGCTGAACATTTCGTTTGAAGGAGCAGTTTGGAAACACGCTTTTTGTAGAATCTGCAAGTGGATATTTGGATTGCTTTAACGATATCATTGGAAACAGGAATATCTTCCTATAAAATCTAGGCAGAAGCATTCTCAGAAACTTCTTCGTGATGTGTGTCCTCAGATGACAGAATTCAACATTTCTTTTGATACAGCAGTTTCTAAACACTTTTTTTGTAGAATCTGCAAGTGGATATTTGGATAGCTCTAAGGATTTCGTTGGAAACGGGAATATCTTCATAGAAAACCTAGACACAAGCACTCTCAGAAACTACTCTGTGATATCTGCATTCAAATCACAGAGTTGAACATTCCCTTTCTTAGAGCAGGTTTGAAACACTCTTTTTCTGGAATCTGCAAGAGGATATTTGGATATCTTTGAGGATTTCGTTGGAAACGGGATTACATCTAAAAAGTACACAGCAGCATTCTCAGAAGCTTCTTCGTGATGTTTGCTTTTAAGCCACAGAGTTGAACATTCCCTTTCATAGAGCAGGTTTGAAACACTCTTTCTGTAGTATCTGGAAGTGGACATTTCGAGCGCTTTGAGGCCTATTGTGAAAAAGGAAATATCTTCCCATAAAAACTACACAGAAGCTTTCGCAGAAACTTCTTTGTGATGTGTGTCCTCAACTAACAGAGCTGAACATTTCGTTTGATGGAGCAGGTTGGAAACACGGTTTTTGTAGAATCTGCAAGTGGATATTTGGATAGCTTTGTGGATTTCGTTGGAAACGGGAATAACTTCATATAAAATGTAGACAGAAACGTTCTCAGAAACTGCTTTGTGATGTCTGCATTCTAGTCACAGAGTTGAACATTCCCTTTCATAGTGCAGCTTTGAAACACTCTTTTTGTTGTATCTGGATTTGGACATTTGGAGCGCTTTGATGTCTACCGTGAAAAAAGAAATATCTTCCCATAAAAACTAGACAGAAGAATTCTCTGAAACTTCTTTGTGGTGTATGTACTCAAGTAACATAGGTGAAACTTTCTATTGATAGAGCAGTTTTGAAACACTCTTTTTGTGGAATCTGTATGTGGATATTTGGATTGCTTTAACGACATCGTTGGAAACAGGAATATCTTCCGATAAAATCTGGGCAGAAGCATTCTCAGAAACTTCTTTGTGATGTGTGTCCTCAACTAAGGGACTTCAACCTGTCTTTTGATGCAGCAGTTTGGAAACACTCTTTTTGTAGGATCTGTAAGTGGATATATGGATAGCTCTAACGATTTCGTTGGAAATGGGAATATCTGCATATAAAATCTAGACAGAAGCATTCTCAGAAACTTCTTCGTGATGTGTGTCCTCAGATGATACAATTCAACATTTCTTTTGATACAGCAGTTTGGAAACACATTTTTGTAGAATCTGCAAGTGGATATTTGGATAGCTGTAAGGATTTCATTGGAAACGGGAATATCTTCATGTAAAACCTAGACAAAAGCACTCTCAGAAACTAGTCTGTGAAATCTGCATTCAAATCACAGAGTTGAACATTCCCTTTCTTAGAGCAGGTTTGAAACACTCTTTTTGTGGAATCTGCAAGAGGATATTTGGATAGCTTTGAGTATTTCGTTGGAAAAGGGATTACATCATCTAAAAAGTACACAGCAGCATTCTCAGAAGCTTCTTCGTGATGTTTGCTTTTAAGTCACAGAGTTGAACATTCCCTTTCATAGAGCAGGTTTGAAACACTCTTTCTGTAGTATCTGGAAGTGGACATTTCGTGCGCTTTGAGGCCTATTGTGATAAAGGAAATATCTTCCCATAAAAACTAGACAGAAGCGTTCGCAGAAACTTGTGTGTGATGTGTGTCCTCAACTAACAGAGCTGAACATTTCGTTTGATGGAGCAGTTTGGAAACACGCTTTTTGTAGAATGTGCAAGTGGATATTTGGATAGCTTTGTGGATTTCGTTGGAAACGGGAATATCTTCATATAAATTGTAGACAGAAAGATTCTCAGAAACAGCTTTGTGATGTGTGCATTCAAGTCACAGAGTTGAACATTCCCTTTCATAGAGCAGCTTTGAAACACTCTTTTTGTTGTATCTGGATTTGGACATTTGGAGCGCTTTGATGCCTACCGTGAAAAAAGAAATATCTTCCCATTAAAACTAGACAGAAGAATTCTCTGAAACTTCTTTGCGGTGTATGTACTCAAGTAACAGAGGTGAACCTTTCTATTGATAGAGCAGTTTTGAAACACTCTTTTTGTGGAATCTGTATGTGGATATTTGGATTGCTTTAACGATATCATTGGAAACAGGAATATCTTCCTATAAAATCTAGGCAGAAGCATTCTCAGAAACTTCTTCGTGATGTGTGTCCTCAGATGACACAATTCAACATTTCTTTTGATACAGCACTTTGGAAACACTTTTTTTGTAGAATCTGCAAGTGGATATTTGGATAGCTGTAAGGATTTCGTTGGAAACGGGAATATCTTCATATAAAAGCTAGACACAAGCACTCTCAGAAACTACTCTGTGATATCTGCATTCAAATCACAGAGTTGAACATTCCCTTTCTTAGAGCAGGTTTGAAACACTCTTTTTGTGGAATCTGCAAGAGGATATTTGGATAGCTTTGAGGATTTCGTTGGAAGCGGGATTACATATAAAATGTTCAGAGCAGCATTCTCACAAGCTTCTACGTGATGTTTGCTTTTAAGTCCCAGGGTTGAACATTCCCTTTCATAAAGCAGGTTTGAAACACTCTTTCTGTAGTATCTGGAAGTCGACATTTCGAGCGCTTTGAGGCCTGTTGTGAAAAAGGAAATATCTTCCCATAAAAACTAGACAGAAGCGTTCGCAGAAACTTGTTTGTGATGTGTGTCCTCAACTAACAGAGCTGAACATTTCGTTTGATGGAGCAGGTTGGAAACACGCTTTTTGTAGAATCTGCAAGTGGATATTTGGATAGCTTTGTGGATTTCGTTGGAAACGGAATATCTTCCTATAAAATGTAAACAGAAACATTCTCAGAAACTGCTTTGTGATGTCTGCATTCTAGTCACAGAGTTGTACATTCCCTTTCATACTGCAGCTTTGAAACACTCTTTTTGTTGTATCTGGATTTGGACATTTGGAGCGCTTTGATGAATACCGTGAGAAAAGAAATATCTTCCCATAAAAACTAGACAGAAGAATTCTCTGAAACTTCTTTGTGGTGTATGTACTCAAGTAACAGAGGTGAAGCTTTCAATTGATAGAGCAGTTTTGAAACACTCTTTTTGTGGAATCTGTATGTGGATATTTGGATTGCTTTGTGATATCATTGTACAGAGGAATATCTTCCTATAAAATCAAGGCAGAAGCATTCTCAGAAACTTCTTTGTGATGTGTGTCCTCAACTAAGAGATTTCAACCTGTCTTTTGATGCAGCAGTCTGGAAACACACTTTTTGTAGAATCTGTAAGTGGATATATGGATAGCTCTAATGATTTCATTGGAAACGGGAATATCTTCATATAAAATCTAGACAGAAGCATTCTCAGAAACTTCTTCGTGATGTGTGTCCTCAGATGACAGAATTCAACATTTCTTTTGATATGCACTTTGGAAACACTTTTTTTGTAGAATCTGCAAGTGGATATTTGGATAGCTGTAAGGATTTCGTTGGAAACGGGAATATCTTCATATAAAACTTATACAAAAGCACTCTCCGAAACTACTCTGTGATATCTGCATTCAAATCACAGAGTTGAACATTCCCTTTCTTAGAGCAGGTTTGAAACACTCTTTTTCTGGAATCTGCAAGAGGATATTTGGATATCTTTGAGGATTTCGTTGGAAACGGGATTACATCTAAAAAGTACACAGCAGCATTCTCAGAAGCTTCTTCGTGATGTTTGCTTTTAAGCCACAGAGTTGAACATTCCCTTTCATAGAGCAGGTTTGAAACACTCTTTCTGTAGTATCTGGAAGTGGACATTTCGAGCGCTTTGAGGCCTATTGTGAAAAAGGAAATATCTTCCCATAAAAACTAGACAGAAGCGTTCGCAGAAACTTGTGTGTGATGTGTGTCCTCAACTAACAGAGCTGAACATTTCGTTTGATGGAGCAGTTTGGAAACACGCTTTTTGTGGAATCTGCAAGTGGATATTTGGATAGCTTTGTGGATTTCATTGGAAACTGGAATACCTTCATATAAAATGTAGACAGAAACATTCTCAGAAACTGCTTTGTGATGTCTGCATTCAAGTCACAGAGTTGAACATTCCCTATCATAGAGGAGCTTTGAAACACTCTGTTTGTTGTATCTGGATTTGGACATTTGGAGCGCTTTGATGCGTACCGTTAAAAAAGGAATATCTTCCCATAAAAATTAGACAGAAGAATTCTCTGAAACTTCTTTGTGGTGTATATACTCAAGTAACGAGGTGAAGATTTCTAGTGATAGAGTAGTTTTGAAACATTCTTTTTTTAGAATCTGTAAGTGGATATTTGGATTGCTTTATCGATATCGTTGGAAACAGGAATATCTTCCTATAAAATCTAGGCAGAAGCATTCTCAGAAACTTCTTCGTGATGTGTGTCCTCAGATGACATAATTCAACATTTCTTTTGATACAGCAGTTTGGAAACACTTTTTTTGTAGAATCTGCAAGTGGATATTTGGATAGCTGTAAGGATTTCGTTGGAAACGGGAATATCTTCATAGAAAACCTAGACACAAGCACTCTCAGAAACTACTCTGTGATATCTGCATTCAAATCACAGAGTTGAACATTCCCTTTCTTAGAGCAGGTTTGAAACACTCTTTTTGTGGAATCTGCAAGAGGATATTTGGAAAGCTTTGAGGATTTCGTTGGAAGCGGGATTACATATAAAATGTACACAGCAGCATTCTCAGAAGCTTCTTCGTGATGTTTGCTTTTAAGTCACAGGGTTGAACATTCCCTTTCATAGAGCAGGTTTGAAAGACTCTTTCTGTAGTATCTGGAAGTGGACATTTCGAGCGCTTTGAGGCCTACTGTGAAAAAGGAAATATCTTCCCATAAAAACTACAGAGAAGCGTTCGCAGAAACTTGTGTGTGATGTGTGTCCTCAACTAACAGAGCTGAACATTTCGTTTGATGGAGCAGGTTGGAAACACGGTTTTTGTAGAATCTGCAAGTGGATATTTGGATAGCTTTGTGGATTTCGTTGGAAACGGGAATATCTTCATATAAAATGTAGACAGAAACGTTCTCAGAAACTGCTTTGTGATGTCTGCATTCTAGTCACAGAGTTGAACATTCCCTTTCATAGTGCAGCTTTGAAACACTCTTTTTGTTGTATCTGGATTTGGACATTTGGAGCGCTTTGATGCCTACCGTGAAAAAAGAAATATCTTCCCATAAAAACTAGACAGAAGAATTCTCTGAAACTTCTTTGTGGTGTATGTACTCAAGTAACAGAGGTGAAACTTTCTATTGATAGAGCAGTTTTGAAACACTCTTTTTGTGGAATCTGTATGTGGATATTTGGATTTCTTTAACGACATCGTTGGAAACAGGAATAACTTCCTATAAAATCTAGGCAGAAGCATTCTCAGAAACTTCTTTGTGATGTGTGTCCTCAACTAAGAGAGTTCAACCTGTCTTTTGATGCAGCAGTTTGGAAACACTCTTTTTGTAGAATCTGTAAGTGGATATATGGATAGCTCTAAAGATTTCGTTGGAAACGGGAATATCTTCACATAAAATCTAGACAGAAGAATTCTCAGAAACTTCTTCATGATGTGTGTCCTCAGATGACACAATTCAACATTTCTTTTGATACAGCAGTTTGGAAACACTTTTTTTGTAGAATCTGCAAGTGGATATTTGGATAGCTGTAAGGATTTCGTTGGAAACGGGAATATCTTCATGTAAAACCCAGACAAAAGCACTCTCAGAAACTAGTCTGTGAAATCTGCATTCAAATCACAGAGTTGAACATTCCCTTTCTTAGAGCAGGTTTGAAACACTCTTTTTGTGGAATCTGCAAGAGGATATTTGGATAGCTTTGAGGATTTCGTTGGAAGCGGGATTACATATAAAATGTACACAGCAGCATTCTCAGAAGCTTCTTCGTGATGTTTGCTTTTAAGTCACAGGGTTGAACATTCCCTTTCATAGAGCAGGTTTGAAACACTCTTTCTGTAGTATCTGGAAGTGGACATTTCGATCGCTTTGAGGCCTACTGTGAAAAAGGAAATATCTTCCCATAAAAACTACACAGAAGCGTTCGCAGAAACTTGTGTGTGATGTGTGTCCTCAACTAACAGAGCTGAACATTTCGTTTGATGGAGCAGGTTGGAAACACGGTTTTTGTAGAATCTGCAAGTGGATATTTGGATAGCTTTGTGGATTTCGTTGGAAACGGGAATATCTTCATATAAAATGTAGATAGAAACATTCTCAGAAACTGCTTTGTGATGTCTGCATTCTAGTCACAGAGTTGAACATTCCCTTTCATAGAGCAGCTTTGAAACACTCTTTTTGTTGTATCTGGATTTGGACATTTGGAGCGCTTTGATTCCTACCGTGAAAAAAGAAATATCTTCCCATAAAAACTAGACAGAAGAATTCTCTGAAACTTCTTTGTGGTGTATGTACTCAAGTAACAGAGGTGAACGTTTCTGTTGATAGAGCAGTTTTGAAACACTCTTTTTGTGAAATCTGTATGTGGATATTTGGATTTCTTTAACGACATCGTTGGAAACAGGAATAACTTCCTATAAAATCTAGGCAGAAGCATTCTCAGAAACTTCTTTGTGATGTGTGTCCTCAACTAAGAGAGTTCAACCTGTCTTTTGATGCAGCAGTTTGGAAACACTCTTTTTGTAGAATCTGTAAGTGGATATATGGATAGCTCTAAAGATTTCGTTGGAAACGGGAATATCTGCATATAAAATCTAGACAGAAGAATTCTCAGAAACTTCTTCGTGATGTGTGTCCTCAGATGACACAATTCAACATTTCTTTTGATACAGCAGTTTGGAAACACTTTTTTTGTAGAATCTGCAAGTGGATATTTGGATAGCTGTAAGGATTTCGTTGGAAACGGGAATATCTTCATGTAAAACCTAGACAAAAGCACTCTCAGAAACTACTCTGTGAAATCTGCATTCAAATCACAGAGTTGAACATTCCCTTTCTTAGAGCAGGTTTGAAACACTCTTTTTGTGGAATCTGCAAGATGATATTTGGATAGCTTTGAGGATTTCGTTGGAAGCGGGATTACATATAAAATGTACACAGCATCATTCTCAGAAGCTTCTTCGTGATGTTTGCTTTTAAGTCACAGGGTTGAACATTCCCTTTCATAGAGCAGGTTTGAAACACTCTTTCTGTAGTATCTGGAAGTGGACATTTCGAGCGCTTTGAGGCCTACTGTGAAAAAGGAAATATCTTCCCATAAAAACTACAGAGAAGCGTTCGCAGAAACTTGTGTGTGATGTGTGTCCTCAACTAACAGAGCTGAACATTTCGTTTGATGGAGCAGGTTGGAAACACGGTTTTTGTAGAATCTGCAAGTGGATATTTGGATAGCTTTGTGGATTTCGTTGGAAACGGGAATATCTTCATATAAAATGTAGACAGAAACATTCTCAGAAACTGCTTTGTGATGTCTGCATTCTAGTCACAGAGTTGAACATTCCCTTTCATAGTGCAGCTTTGAAACACTCTTTTTGTTGTATCTGGATTTGGACATTTGGAGCGCTTTGATGCCTACCGTGAAAAAAGAAATATCTTCCCATAAAAACTAGACAGAAGAATTCTCTGAAACTTCTTTGTGGTGTATGTACTCAAGTAACAGAGGTGAAACTTTCTATTGATAGAGCAGTTTTGAAACACTCTTTTTGTGGAATCTGTATGTGGATATTTGGATTTCTTTAACGACATCGTTGGAAACAGGAATAACTTCCTATAAAATCTAGGCAGAAGCATTCTCAGAAACTTCTTTGTGATGTGTGTCCTCAACTAAGAGAGTTCAACCTGTCTTTTGATGCAGCAGTTTGGAAACACTCTTTTTGTAGAATCTGTAAGTGGATATATGGATAGCTCTAAAGATTTCGTTGGAAACGGGAATATCTGCCTATAAAATCTAGACAGAAGAATTCTCAGAAACTTCTTCATGATGTGTGTCCTCAGATGACACAATTCAACATTTCTTTTGATACAGCAGTTTGGAAACACTTTTTTTGTAGAATCTGCAAGTGGATATTTGGATAGCTGTAAGGATTTCGTTGGAAACGGGAATATCTTCATGTAAAACCTAGACAAAAGCACTCTCAGAAACTAGTCTGTGAAATCTGCATTCAAATCACAGAGTTGAACATTCCCTTTCTTAGAGCAGGTTTGAAACACTCTTTTTGTGGAATCTGCAAGAGGATATTTGGATAGCTTTGAGGATTTCGTTGGAAGCGGGATTACATATAAAATGTACACAGCAGCACTCTCAGAAGCTTCTTCGTGATGTTTGCTTTTAAGTCACAGGGTTGAACATTCCCTTTCATAGAGCAGGTTTGAAACACTCTTTCTGTAGTATCTGGAAGTGGACATTTCGAGCGCTTTGAGGCCTACTGTGAAAAAGGAAATATCTTCCCATAAAAACTACAGAGAAGCGTTCGCAGAAACTTGTGTGTGATGTGTGTCCTCAACTAACAGAGCTGAACATTTCGTTTGATGGAGCAGGTTGGAAACACGGTTTTTGTAGAATCTGCAAGTGGATATTTGGATAGCTTTGTGGATTTCGTTGGAAACGGGAATATCTTCATATAAAATGTAGACAGAAACATTCTCAGAAACTGCTTTGTGATGTCTGCATTCTAGTCACAGAGTTGAACATTCCCTTTCATAGAGCAGCTTTGAAACACTCTTTTTGTTGTATCTGGATTTGGACATTTGGGGCGCTTTGATGCCTACCGTGAAAAAAGAAATATCTTCCCATAAAAACTAGACAGAAGAATTCTCTGAAACTTCTTTGTGGTGTATGTACTCAAGTAACAGAGGTGAACGTTTCTATTGATAGAGCAGTTTTGAAACACTCTTTTTGTGGAATCTGTATGTGGATATTTGGATTGCTTTAACGATATCGTTGGAAACAGGAATATCTTCCTATAATATCTAGGCAGAAGCATTCTCAGAAACTTCTTTGTGATGTGTGTCCTCAACTAAGAGAGTTCAACGTGTCTTTTGATGCAGCAGTTTGGAAACACTCTTTTTGTAGAATCTGTAAGTGGATATATGGATAGCTCTAACGATTTCGTTGGAAACGGGAATATCTTCACATAAAATCTAGACAGAAGCATTCTCAGAAACTTCTTCGTGATGTGTGTCCTCAGATGACATAATTCAACATTTCTTTTGATACAGCAGTTTGGAAACACTTTTTTTGTAGAATCTGCAAGTGGATATTTGGATAGCTGTAAGGATTTCGTTGGAAACGGGAATATCTTCACATAAAATCTAGACAGAAGCATTCTCAGAAACTTCTTCGTGATGTGTGTCCTCAGATGACACAATTCAACATTTCTTTTGATACAGCAGTTTGGAAACACTTTTTTTGTAGAATCTGCAAGTGGATATTTGGATAGCTGTAAGGATTTCGTTGGAAACGGGAATATCTTCATATAAAAGCTAGACACAAGCACTCTCAGAAACTACTCTGTGATATCTGCATTCAAATCACAGAGTTGAACATTCCCTTTCTTAGAGCAGGTTTGAAACACTCTTTTTGTGGAATCTGCAAGAGGATATTTGGATAGCTTTGAGGATTTCGTTGGAAGCGGGATTACATATAAAATGTACACAGCAGCATTCTCAGAAGCTTCTTCGTGATGTTTGCTTTTAAGTCACAGGGTTGAACATTCCCTTTCATAGAGCAGGTTTGAAACACTCTTTCTGTAGTATCTGGAAGTGGACATTTCGAGCGCTTTGAGGCCTACTGTGAAAAAGGAAATATCTTCCCATAAAAACTACACAGAAGCGTTCGCAGAAACTTGTGTGTGATGTGTGTCCTCAACTAACAGAGCTGAACATTTCGTTTGATGGAGCAGGTTTTAAACACGGTTTTTGTAGAATCTGCAAGTGGATATTTGGATAGCTTTGTGGATTTCGTTGGAAACGGGAATATCTTCATATAAAATGTAGATAGAAACATTCTCAGAAACTGCTTTGTGATGTCTGCATTCTAGTCACAGAGTTGAACATTCCCTTTCATAGAGCAGCTTTGAAACACTCTTTTTGTTGTATCTGGATTTGGACATTTGGAGCGCTTTGATGCCTACCGTGAAAAAAGAAATATCTTCCCATAAAAACTAGACAGAAGAATTCTCTGAAACTTCTTTGTGGTGTATGTACTCAAGTAACAGAGGTGAACGTTTCTATTGATAGAGCAGTTTTGAAACACTCTTTTTGTGAAATCTGTATGTGGATATTTGGATTTCTTTAACGACATCGTTGGAAACAGGAATAACTTCCTATAAAATCTAGGCAGAAGCATTCTCAGAAACTTCTTTGTGATGTGTGTCCTCAACTAAGAGAGTTCAACCTGTCTTTTGATGCAGCAGTTTGGAAACACTCTTTTTGTAGAATCTGTAAGTGGATATATGGATAGCTCTAAAGATTTCGTTGGAAACGGGAATATCTGCATATAAAATCTAGACAGAAGAATTCTCAGAAACTTCTTCGTGATGTGTGTCCTCAGATGACACAATTCAACATTTCTTTTGATACAGCAGTTTGGAAACACTTTTTTTGTAGAATCTGCAAGTGGATATTTGGATAGCTGTAAGGATTTCGTTGGAAACGGGAATATCTTCATGTAAAACCTAGACAAAAGCACTCTCAGAAACTACTCTGTGAAATCTGCATTCAAATCACAGAGTTGAACATTCCCTTTCTTAGAGCAGGTTTGAAACACTCTTTTTGTGGAATCTGCAAGAGGATATTTGGATAGCTTTGAGGATTTCGTTGGAAGCGGGATTACATATAAAATGTACACAGCAGCACTCTCAGAAGCTTCTTCGTGATGTTTGCTTTTAAGTCACAGGGTTGAACATTCCCTTTCATAGAGCAGGTTTGAAACACTCTTTCTGTAGTATCTGGAAGTGGACATTTCGAGCGCTTTGAGGCCTACTGTGAAAAAGGAAATATCTTCCCATAAAAACTACACAGAAGCGTTCGCAGAAACTTGTGTGTGATGTGTGTCCTCAACTAACAGAGCTGAACATTTCGTTTGATGGAGCAGGTTGGAAACACGGTTTTTGTAGAATCTGCAAGTGGATATTTGGATAGCTTTGTGGATTTCGTTGGAAACGGGAATATCTTCATATAAAATGTAGACAGAAACATTCTCAGAAACTGCTTTGTGATGTCTGCATTCTAGTCACAGAGTTGAACATTCCCTTTCATAGAGCAGCTTTGAAACACTCTTTTTGTTGTATCTGGATTTGGACATTTGGAGCGCTTTGATGCCTACCGTGAAAAAAGAAATATCTTCCCATAAAAACTAGACAGAAGAATTCTCTGAAACTTCTTTGTGGTGTATGTACTCAAGTAACAGAGGTGAACGTTTCTATTGATAGAGCAGTTTTGAAACACTCTTTTTGTGGAATCTGTATGTGGATATTTGGATTGCTTTAACGATATCGTTGGAAACAGGAATATCTTCCTATAATATCTAGGCAGAAGCATTCTCAGAAACTTCTTTGTGATGTGTGTCCTCAACTAAGAGAGTTCAACGTGTCTTTTGATGCAGCAGTTTGGAAACACTCTTTTTGTAGAATCTGTAAGTGGATATATGGATAGCTCTAACGATTTCGTTGGAAACGGGAATATCTTCACATAAAATCTAGACAGAAGCATTCTCAGAAACTTCTTCGTGATGTGTGTCCTCAGATGACATAATTCAACATTTCTTTTGATACAGCAGTTTGGAAACACTTTTTTTGTAGAATCTGCAAGTGGATATTTGGATAGCTGTAAGGATTTCGTTGGAAACGGGAATATCTTCATAGAAAACCTAGACACAAGCACTCTCAGAAAGTACTCTGTGATATCTGCATTCAAATCACAGAGTTGAACATTCCCTTTCTTAGAGCAGGTTTGAAACACTCTTTTTGTGGAATCTGCAAGAGGATATTTGGATAGCTTTGAGGATTTCGTTGGAAGCGGGATTACATATAAAATGTACACAGCATCATTCTCAGAAGCTTCTTCGTGATGTTTGCTTTTAAGTCACAGGGTTGAACATTCCCTTTCATAGAGCAGGTTTGAAACACTCTTTCTGTAGTATCTGGAAGTGGACATTTCGAGCGCTTTGAGGCCTACTGTGAAAAAGGAAATATCTTCCCATAAAAACTAGACAGAAGCGTTTGCAGAAACTTGTTTGTGATGTGTGTCCTCAACTAACAGAGCTGAACATTTCGTTTGATGGAGCAGGTTGGAAACACGCTTTTTGTAGAATCTGCAAGTGGATATTTGGATAGCTTTGTGGATTTCATTGGAAACGGAATATCTTCCTATAAAATGTAAACAGAAACATTCTCAGAAACTGCTTTGTGATGTCTGCATTCTAGTCACAGAGTTGTACATTCCCTTTCATACTGCAGCTTTGAAACACTCTTTTTGTTGTATCTGGATTTGGACATTTGGAGCGCTTTGATGAATACCGTGAGAAAAGAAATATCTTCCCATAAAAACTAGACAGAAGAATTCTCTGAAACTTCTTTGTGGTGTATGTACTCAAGTAACAGAGGTGAAGCTTTCAATTGATAGAGCAGTTTTGAAACACTCTTTTTGTGGAATCTGTATGTGGATATTTGGATTGCTTTGTGATATCATTGTACAGAGGAATATCTTCCTATAAAATCTAGGCAGAAGCATTCTCAGAAACTTCTTTGTGATGTGTGTCCTCAACTAAGAGATTTCAACCTGTCTTTTGATGCAGCAGTCTGGAAACACACTTTTTGTAGAATCTGTAAGTGGATATATGGATAGCTCTAACGATTTCATTGGAAACGGGAATATCTTCATATAAAATCTAGACAGAAGCATTCTCAGAAACTTCTTCGTGATGTGTGTCCTCAGATGACAGAATTCAACATTTCTTTTGATATGCACTTTGGAAACACTTTTTTTGTAGAATCTGCAAGTGGATATTTGGATAGCTGTAAGGATTTCGTTGGAAACGGGAATATCTTCATATAAAACTTATACAAAAGCACTCTCCGAAACTACTCTGTGATATCTGCATTCAAATCACAGAGTTGAACATTCCCTTTCTTAGAGCAGGTTTGAAACACTCTTTTTCTGGAATCTGCAAGAGGATATTTGGATATCTTTGAGGATTTCGTTGGAAACGGGATTACATCTAAAAAGTACACAGCAGCATTCTCAGAAGCTTCTTCGTGATGTTTGCTTTTAAGCCACAGAGTTGAACATTCCCTTTCATAGAGCAGGTTTGAAACACTCTTTCTGTAGTATCTGGAAGTGGACATTTCGAGCGCTTTGAGGCCTATTGTGAAAAAGGAAATATCTTCCCATAAAAACTAGACAGAAGCGTTCGCAGAAACTTGTGTGTGATGTGTGTCCTCAACTAACAGAGCTGAACATTTCGTTTGATGGAGCAGTTTGGAAACACGCTTTTTGTGGAATCTGCAAGTGGATATTTGGATAGCTTTGTGGATTTCATTGGAAACTGGAATACCTTCATATAAAATGTAGACAGAAACATTCTCAGAAACTGCTTTGTGATGTCTGCATTCAAGTCACAGAGTTGAACATTCCCTATCATAGAGGAGCTTTGAAACACTCTGTTTGTTGTATCTGGATTTGGACATTTGGAGCGCTTTGATGCGTACCGTTAAAAAAGGAATATCTTCCCATAAAAACTAGACAGAAGAATTCTCTGAAACTTCTTTGTGGTGTATATACTCAAGTAACGAGGTGAAGATTTCTAGTGATAGAGTAGTTTTGAAACATTCTTTTTTTAGAATCTGTAAGTGAATATTTGGATTGCTTTATCGATATCGTTGGAAACAGGAATATCTTCCTATAAAATCTAGGCAGAAGCATTCTCAGAAACTTCTTCGTGATGTGTGTCCTCAGATGACATAATTCAACATTTCTTTTGATACAGCAGTTTGGAAACACTTTTTTTGTAGAATCTGCAAGTGGATATTTGGATAGCTGTAAGGATTTCGTTGGAAACGGGAATATCTTCATAGAAAACCTAGACACAAGCACTCTCAGAAACTACTCTGTGAAATCTGCATTCAAATCACAGAGTTGAACATTCCCTTTCTTAGAGCAGGTTTGAAACACTCTTTTTGTGGAATCTGCAAGAGGATATTTGGAAAGCTTTGAGGATTTCGTTGGAAGCGGGATTACATATATAATGTACACAGCATCATTCTCAGAAGCTTCTTCGTGATGTTTGCTTTTAAGTCACAGGGTTGAACATTCCCTTTCATAGAGCAGGTTTGAAAGACTCTTTCTGTAGTATCTGGAAGTGGACATTTCGAGCGCTTTGAGGCCTACTGTGAAAAAGGAAATATCTTCCCATAAAAACTACAGAGAAGCGTTCGCAGAAACTTGTGTGTGATGTGTGTCCTCAACTAACAGAGCTGAACATTTCGTTTGATGGAGCAGGTTGGAAACACGGTTTTTGTAGAATCTGCAAGTGGATATTTGGATAGCTTTGTGGATTTCGTTGGAAACGGGAATATCTTCATATAAAATGTAGACAGAAACGTTCTCAGAAACTGCTTTGTGATGTCTGCATTCTAGTCACAGAGTTGAACATTCCCTTTCATAGTGCAGCTTTGAAACACTCTTTTTGTTGTATCTGGATTTGGACATTTGGAGCGCTTTGATGCCTACCGTGAAAAAAGAAATATCTTCCCATAAAAACTAGACAGAAGAATTCTCTGAAACTTCTTTGTGGTGTATGTACTCAAGTAACAGAGGTGAAACTTTCTATTGATAGAGCAGTTTTGAAACACTCTTTTTGTGGAATCTGTATGTGGATATTTGGATTTCTTTAACGACATCGTTGGAAACAGGAATAACTTCCTATAAAATCTAGGCAGAAGCATTCTCAGAAACTTCTTTGTGATGTGTGTCCTCAACTAAGAGAGTTCAACCTGTCTTTTGATGCAGCAGTTTGGAAACACTCTTTTTGTAGAATCTGTAAGTGGATATATGGATAGCTCTAAAGATTTCGTTGGAAACGGGAATATCTGCCTATAAAATCTAGACAGAAGAATTCTCAGAAACTTCTTCATGATGTGTGTCCTCAGATGACACAATTCAACATTTCTTTTGATACAGCAGTTTGGAAACACTTTTTTTGTAGAATCTGCAAGTGGATATTTGGATAGCTGTAAGGATTTCGTTGGAAACGGGAATATCTTCATGTAAAACCTAGACAAAAGCACTCTCAGAAACTAGTCTGTGAAATCTGCATTCAAATCACAGAGTTGAACATTCCCTTTCTTAGAGCAGGTTTGAAACACTCTTTTTGTGGAATCTGCAAGAGGATATTTGGATAGCTTTGAGGATTTCGTTGGAAGCGGGATTACATATAAAATGTACACAGCAGCATTCTCAGAAGCTTCTTCGTGATGTTTGCTTTTAAGTCACAGGGTTGAACATTCCCTTTCATAGAGCAGGTTTGAAACACTCTTTCTGTAGTATCTGGAAGTGGACATTTCGAGCGCTTTGAGGCCTACTGTGAAAAAGGAAATATCTTCCCATAAAAACTACAGAGAAGCGTTCGCAGAAACTTGTGTGTGATGTGTGTCCTCAACTAACAGAGCTGAACATTTCGTTTGATGGAGCAGGTTGGAAACACGGTTTTTGTAGAATCTGCAAGTGGATATTTGGATAGCTTTGTGGATTTCGTTGGAAACGGGAATATCTTCATATAAAATGTAGACAGAAACATTCTCAGAAACTGCTTTGTGATGTCTGCATTCTAGTCACAGAGTTGAACATTCCCTTTCATAGAGCAGCTTTGAAACACTCTTTTTGTTGTATCTGGATTTGGACATTTGGAGCGCTTTGATGCCTACCGTGAAAAAAGAAATATCTTCCCATAAAAACTAGACAGAAGAATTCTCTGAAACTTCTTTGTGGTGTATGTACTCAAGTAACAGAGGTGAACGTTTCTATTGATAGAGCAGTTTTGAAACACTCTTTTTGTGGAATCTGTATGTGGATATTTGGATTGCTTTAACGATATCGTTGGAAACAGGAATATCTTCCTATAATATCTAGGCAGAAGCATTCTCAGAAACTTCTTTGTGATGTGTGTCCTCAACTAAGAGAGTTCAACGTGTCTTTTGATGCAGCAGTTTGGAAACACTCTTTTTGTAGAATCTGTAAGTGGATATATGGATAGCTCTAACGATTTCGTTGGAAACGGGAATATCTTCACATAAAATCTAGACAGAAGCATTCTCAGAAACTTCTTCGTGATGTGTGTCCTCAGATGACATAATTCAACATTTCTTTTGATACAGCAGTTTGGAAACACTTTTTTTGTAGAATCTGCAAGTGGATATTTGGATAGCTGTAAGGATTTCGTTGGAAACGGGAATATCTTCATAGAAAACCTAGACACAAGCACTCTCAGAAAGTACTCTGTGATATCTGCATTCAAATCACAGAGTTGAACATTCCCTTTCTTAGAGCAGGTTTGAAACACTCTTTTTGTGGAATCTGCAAGAGGATATTTGGATAGCTTTGAGGATTTCGTTGGAAGCGGGATTACATATAAAATGTACACAGCATCATTCTCAGAAGCTTCTTCGTGATGTTTGCTTTTAAGTCACAGGGTTGAACATTCCCTTTCATAGAGCAGGTTTGAAACACTCTTTCTGTAGTATCTGGAAGTGGACATTTCGAGCGCTTTGAGGCCTACTGTGAAAAAGGAAATATCTTCCCATAAAAACTAGACAGAAGCGTTTGCAGAAACTTGTTTGTGATGTGTGTCCTCAACTAACAGAGCTGAACATTTCGTTTGATGGAGCAGGTTGGAAACACGCTTTTTGTAGAATCTGCAAGTGGATATTTGGATAGCTTTGTGGATTTCATTGGAAACGGAATATCTTCCTATAAAATGTAAACAGAAACATTCTCAGAAACTGCTTTGTGATGTCTGCATTCTAGTCACAGAGTTGTACATTCCCTTTCATACTGCAGCTTTGAAACACTCTTTTTGTTGTATCTGGATTTGGACATTTGGAGCGCTTTGATGAATACCGTGAGAAAAGAAATATCTTCCCATAAAAACTAGACAGAAGAATTCTCTGAAACTTCTTTGTGGTGTATGTACTCAAGTAACAGAGGTGAAGCTTTCAATTGATAGAGCAGTTTTGAAACACTCTTTTTGTGGAATCTGTATGTGGATATTTGGATTGCTTTGTGATATCATTGTACAGAGGAATATCTTCCTATAAAATCTAGGCAGAAGCATTCTCAGAAACTTCTTTGTGATGTGTGTCCTCAACTAAGAGATTTCAACCTGTCTTTTGATGCAGCAGTCTGGAAACACACTTTTTGTAGAATCTGTAAGTGGATATATGGATAGCTCTAACGATTTCATTGGAAACGGGAATATCTTCATATAAAATCTAGACAGAAGCATTCTCAGAAACTTCTTCGTGATGTGTGTCCTCAGATGACAGAATTCAACATTTCTTTTGATATGCACTTTGGAAACACTTTTTTTGTAGAATCTGCAAGTGGATATTTGGATAGCTGTAAGGATTTCGTTGGAAACGGGAATATCTTCATATAAAACTTATACAAAAGCACTCTCCGAAACTACTCTGTGATATCTGCATTCAAATCACAGAGTTGAACATTCCCTTTCTTAGAGCAGGTTTGAAACACTCTTTTTCTGGAATCTGCAAGAGGATATTTGGATATCTTTGAGGATTTCGTTGGAAACGGGATTACATCTAAAAAGTACACAGCAGCATTCTCAGAAGCTTCTTCGTGATGTTTGCTTTTAAGCCACAGAGTTGAACATTCCCTTTCATAGAGCAGGTTTGAAACACTCTTTCTGTAGTATCTGGAAGTGGACATTTCGAGCGCTTTGAGGCCTATTGTGAAAAAGGAAATATCTTCCCATAAAAACTAGACAGAAGCGTTCGCAGAAACTTGTGTGTGATGTGTGTCCTCAACTAACAGAGCTGAACATTTCGTTTGATGGAGCAGTTTGGAAACACGCTTTTTGTGGAATCTGCAAGTGGATATTTGGATAGCTTTGTGGATTTCATTGGAAACTGGAATACCTTCATATAAAATGTAGACAGAAACATTCTCAGAAACTGCTTTGTGATGTCTGCATTCAAGTCACAGAGTTGAACATTCCCTATCATAGAGGAGCTTTGAAACACTCTGTTTGTTGTATCTGGATTTGGACATTTGGAGCGCTTTGATGCGTACCGTTAAAAAAGGAATATCTTCCCATAAAAACTAGACAGAAGAATTCTCTGAAACTTCTTTGTGGTGTATATACTCAAGTAACGAGGTGAAGATTTCTAGTGATAGAGTAGTTTTGAAACATTCTTTTTTTAGAATCTGTAAGTGAATATTTGGATTGCTTTATCGATATCGTTGGAAACAGGAATATCTTCCTATAAAATCTAGGCAGAAGCATTCTCAGAAACTTCTTCGTGATGTGTGTCCTCAGATGACATAATTCAACATTTCTTTTGATACAGCAGTTTGGAAACACTTTTTTTGTAGAATCTGCAAGTGGATATTTGGATAGCTGTAAGGATTTCGTTGGAAACGGGAATATCTTCATAGAAAACCTAGACACAAGCACTCTCAGAAACTACTCTGTGAAATCTGCATTCAAATCACAGAGTTGAACATTCCCTTTCTTAGAGCAGGTTTGAAACACTCTTTTTGTGGAATCTGCAAGAGGATATTTGGAAAGCTTTGAGGATTTCGTTGGAAGCGGGATTACATATATAATGTACACAGCATCATTCTCAGAAGCTTCTTCGTGATGTTTGCTTTTAAGTCACAGGGTTGAACATTCCCTTTCATAGAGCAGGTTTGAAAGACTCTTTCTGTAGTATCTGGAAGTGGACATTTCGAGCGCTTTGAGGCCTACTGTGAAAAAGGAAATATCTTCCCATAAAAACTACAGAGAAGCGTTCGCAGAAACTTGTGTGTGATGTGTGTCCTCAACTAACAGAGCTGAACATTTCGTTTGATGGAGCAGGTTGGAAACACGGTTTTTGTAGAATCTGCAAGTGGATATTTGGATAGCTTTGTGGATTTCGTTGGAAACGGGAATATCTTCATATAAAATGTAGACAGAAACGTTCTCAGAAACTGCTTTGTGATGTCTGCATTCTAGTCACAGAGTTGAACATTCCCTTTCATAGTGCAGCTTTGAAACACTCTTTTTGTTGTATCTGGATTTGGACATTTGGAGCGCTTTGATGCCTACCGTGAAAAAAGAAATATCTTCCCATAAAAACTAGACAGAAGAATTCTCTGAAACTTCTTTGTGGTGTATGTACTCAAGTAACAGAGGTGAAACTTTCTATTGATAGAGCAGTTTTGAAACACTCTTTTTGTGGAATCTGTATGTGGATATTTGGATTTCTTTAACGACATCGTTGGAAACAGGAATAACTTCCTATAAAATCTAGGCAGAAGCATTCTCAGAAACTTCTTTGTGATGTGTGTCCTCAACTAAGAGAGTTCAACCTGTCTTTTGATGCAGCAGTTTGGAAACACTCTTTTTGTAGAATCTGTAAGTGGATATATGGATAGCTCTAAAGATTTCGTTGGAAACGGGAATATCTGCCTATAAAATCTAGACAGAAGAATTCTCAGAAACTTCTTCATGATGTGTGTCCTCAGATGACACAATTCAACATTTCTTTTGATACAGCAGTTTGGAAACACTTTTTTTGTAGAATCTGCAAGTGGATATTTGGATAGCTGTAAGGATTTCGTTGGAAACGGGAATATCTTCATGTAAAACCTAGACAAAAGCACTCTCAGAAACTAGTCTGTGAAATCTGCATTCAAATCACAGAGTTGAACATTCCCTTTCTTAGAGCAGGTTTGAAACACTCTTTTTGTGGAATCTGCAAGAGGATATTTGGATAGCTTTGAGGATTTCGTTGGAAGCGGGATTACATATAAAATGTACACAGCAGCATTCTCAGAAGCTTCTTCGTGATGTTTGCTTTTAAGTCACAGGGTTGAACATTCCCTTTCATAGAGCAGGTTTGAAACACTCTTTCTGTAGTATCTGGAAGTGGACATTTCGAGCGCTTTGAGGCCTACTGTGAAAAAGGAAATATCTTCCCATAAAAACTACAGAGAAGCGTTCGCAGAAACTTGTGTGTGATGTGTGTCCTCAACTAACAGAGCTGAACATTTCGTTTGATGGAGCAGGTTGGAAACACGGTTTTTGTAGAATCTGCAAGTGGATATTTGGATAGCTTTGTGGATTTCGTTGGAAACGGGAATATCTTCATATAAAATGTAGACAGAAACATTCTCAGAAACTGCTTTGTGATGTCTGCATTCTAGTCACAGAGTTGAACATTCCCTTTCATAGTGCAGCTTTGAAACACTCTTTTTGTTGTATCTGGATTTGGACATTTGGAGCGCTTTGATGCCTACCGTGAAAAAAGAAATATCTTCCCATAAAAACTAGACAGAAGAATTCTCTGAAACTTCTTTGTGGTGTATGTACTCAAGTAACAGAGGTGAAACTTTCTATTGATAGAGCAGTTTTGAAACACTCTTTTTGTGGAATCTGTATGTGGATATTTGGATTTCTTTAACGACATCGTTGGAAACAGGAATAACTTCCTATAAAATCTAGGCAGAAGCATTCTCAGAAACTTCTTTGTGATGTGTGTCCTCAACTAAGAGAGTTCAACCTGTCTTTTGATGCAGCAGTTTGGAAACACTCTTTTTGTAGAATCTGTAAGTGGATATATGGATAGCTCTAAAGATTTCGTTGGAAACGGGAATATCTGCCTATAAAATCTAGACAGAAGAATTCTCAGAAACTTCTTCATGATGTGTGTCCTCAGATGACACAATTCAACATTTCTTTTGATACAGCAGTTTCGAAACACTTTTTTTGTAGAATCTGCAAGTGGATATTTGGATAGCTGTAAGGATTTCGTTGGAAACGGGAATATCTTCATGTAAAACCTAGACAAAAGCACTCTCAGAAACTAGTCTGTGAAATCTGCATTCAAATCACAGAGTTGAACATTCCCTTTCTTAGAGCAGGTTTGAAACACTCTTTTTGTGGAATCTGCAAGAGGATATTTGGATAGCTTTGAGGATTTCGTTGGAAGCGGGATTACATATAAAATGTACACAGCAGCATTCTCAGAAGCTTCTTCGTGATGTTTGCTTTTAAGTCACAGGGTTGAACATTCCCTTTCATAGAGCAGGTTTGAAACACTCTTTCTGTAGTATCTGGAAGTGGACATTTCGAGCGCTTTGAGGCCTACTGTGAAAAAGGAAATATCTTCCCATAAAAACTACACAGAAGCGTTCGCAGAAACTTGTGTGTGATGTGTGTCCTCAACTAACAGAGCTGAACATTTCGTTTGATGGAGCAGGTTGGAAACACGGTTTTTGTAGAATCTGCAAGTGGATATTTGGATAGCTTTGTGGATTTCGTTGGAAACGCGAATATCTTCATATAAAATGTAGATAGAAACATTCTCAGAAACTGCTTTGTGATGTCTGCATTCTAGTCACAGAGTTGAACATTCCCTTTCATAGAGCAGCTTTGAAACACTCTTTTTGTTGTATCTGGATTTGGACATTTGGAGCGCTTTGATGCCTACCGTGAAAAAAGAAATATCTTCCCATAAAAACTAGACAGAAGAATTCTCTGAAACTTCTTTGTGGTGTATGTACTCAAGTAACAGAGGTGAACGTTTCTATTGATAGAGCAGTTTTGAAACACTCTTTTTGTGAAATCTGTATGTGGATATTTGGATTTCTTTAACGACATCGTTGGAAACAGGAAAAACTTCCTATAAAATCTAGGCAGAAGCATTCTCAGAAACTTCTTTGTGATGTGTGTCCTCAACTAAGAGAGTTCAACCTGTCTTTTGATGCAGCAGTTTGGAAACACTCTTTTTGTAGAATCTGTAAGTGGATATATGGATAGCTCTAAAGATTTCGTTGGAAACGGGAATATCTGCATATAAAATCTAGACAGAAGAATTCTCAGAAACTTCTTCGTGATGTGTGTCCTCAGAAGACACAATTCAACATTTCTTTTGATACAGCAGTTTGGAAACACTTTTTTTGTAGAATCTGCAAGTGGATATTTGGATAGCTGTAAGGATTTCGTTGGAAACGGGAATATCTTCATGTAAAACCTAGACAAAAGCACTCTCAGAAACTACTCTGTGAAATCTGCATTCAAATCACAGAGTTGAACATTCCCTTTCTTAGAGCAGGTTTGAAACACTCTTTTTGTGGAATCTGCAAGAGGATATTTGGATAGCTTTGAGGATTTCGTTGGAAGCGGGATTACATATAAAATGTACACAGCATCATTCTCAGAAGCTTCTTCGTGATGTTTGCTTTTAAGTCACAGGGTTGAACATTCCCTTTCATAGAGCAGGTTTGAAACACTCTTTCTGTAGTATCTGGAAGTGGACATTTCGAGCGCTTTGAGGCCTACTGTGAAAAAGGAAATATCTTCCCATAAAAACTACACAGAAGCGTTCGCAGAAACTTGTGTGTGATGTGGGTCCTCAACTAACAGAGCTGAACATTTCGTTTGATGGAGCAGGTTGGAAACACGGTTTTTGTAGAATCTGCAAGTGGATATTTGGATAGCTTTGTGGATTTCGTTGGAAACGGGAATATCTTCATATAAAATGTAGACAGAAACATTCTCAGAAACTGCTTTGTGATGTCTGCATTCTAGTCACAGAGTTGAACATTCCCTTTCATAGAGCAGCTTTGAAACACTCTTTTTGTTGTATCTGGATTTGGACATTTGGAGCGCTTTGATGCCTACCGTGAAAAAAGAAATATCTTCCCATAAAAACTAGACAGAAGAATTCTCTGAAACTTCTTTGTGGTGTATGTACTCAAGTAACAGAGGTGAACGTTTCTATTGATAGAGCAGTTTTGAAACACTCTTTTTGTGGAATCTGTATGTGGATATTTGGATTGCTTTAACGATATCGTTGGAAACAGGAATATCTTCCTATAATATCTAGGCAGAAGCATTCTCAGAAACTTCTTTGTGATGTGTGTCCTCAACTAAGAGAGTTCAACGTGTCTTTTGATGCAGCAGTTTGGAAACACTCTTTTTGTAGGATCTGTAAGTGGATATATGGATAGCTCTAACGATTTCGTTGGAAACGGGAATATCTTCACATAAAATCTAGACAGAAGCATTCTCAGAAACTTCTTCGTGATGTGTGTCCTCAGATGACATAATTAAACATTTCTTTTGATACAGCAGTTTGGAAACACTTTTTTTGTAGAATCTGCAAGTGGATATTTGGATAGCTGTAAGGATTTCGTTGGAAACGGGAATATCTTCATATAAAACCTAGACACAAGCACTCTCAGAAAGTACTCTGTGATATCTGCATTCAAATCACAGAGTTGAACATTCCCTTTCTTAGAGCAGGTTTGAAACACTCTTTTTGTGGAATCTGCAAGAGGATATTTGGATAGCTTTGAGGATTTCGTTGGAAGCGGGATTACATATAAAATGTACACAGCAGCATTCTCAGAAGCTTCTTCGTGATGTTTGCTTTTAAGTCACAGGGTTGAACATTCCCTTTCATAGAGCAGGTTTGAAGCACTCTTTCTGTAGTATCTGGAAGTGGACATTTCGAGCGCTTTGAGGCCTACTGTGAAAAAGGAAATATCTTCCCATAAAAACTACAGAGAAGCGTTCGCAGAAACTTCTGTGTGATGTGTGTCCTCAACTAACAGAGCTGAACATTTCGTTTGATGGAGCAGGTTGGAAACACGGTTTTTGTAGAATCTGCAAGTGGATATTTGGATAGCTTTGTGGATTTCGTTGGAAACGGGAATATCTTCATATAAAATGTAGACAGAAACATTCTCAGAAACTGCTTTGTGATGTCTGCATTCTAGTCACAGTGTTGAACAGTCCCTTTCATAGTGCAGCTTTGAAACACTCTTTTTGTTGTATCTGGATTTGGACATTTGGAGCGCTTTGATGCGTACCGTGAAAAAAGAAATATCTTCCCATAAAAACTAGACAGAAGAATTCTCTGAAACTTCTTTGTGGTGTATGTACTCAAGTAACAGAGGTGAAACTTTCTATTGATAGAGCAGTTTTGAAACACTCTTTTTGTGGAATCTGTATGTGGATATTTGGATTGCTTTAACGATATCGTTGGAAACAGGAATATCTTCCTATAATATCTAGGCAGAAGCATTCTCAGAAACTTCTTTGTGATGTGTGTCCTCAACTAAGAGAGTTCAACGTGTCTTTTGATGCAGCAGTTTGGAAACACTCTTTTTGTAGAATCTGTAAGTGGATATATGGATAGCTCTAACGATTTCGTTGGAAACGGGAATATCTTCACATAAAATCTAGACAGAAGCATTCCCAGAAACTTCTTCGTGATGTGTGTCCTCAGATGACATAATTCAACATTTCTTTTGATACAGCAGTTTGGAAACACTTTTTTTGTAGAATCTGCAAGTGGATATTTGGATAGTTGTAAGGATTTCGTTGCAAACGGGAATATCTTCATATAAAACCTAGACACAAGCACTCTCAGAAACTACTCTGTGATATCTGCATTCAAATCACAGAGTTGAACATTCCCTTTCTTAGAGCAGGTTTGAAACACTCTTTTTGTGGAATCTGCAAGAGGATATTTGGATAGCTTTGAGGATTTCGTTGGAAGCGGGATTACATATAAAATGTACACAGCAGCATTCTCAGAAGCTTCTTCGTGATGTTTGCTTTTAAGTCACAGGGTTGAACATTCCCTTTCATACAGCAGGTTTGAAACACTCTTTCTGTAGTATCTGGAAGTGGACATTTCGAGCGCTTTGAGGCCTACTGTGAAAAAGGAAATATCTTCCCATAAAAACTACAGAGAAGCGTTCGCAGAAATTTCTGTGTGATGTGTGTCCTCAACTAACAGAGCTGAACATTTCGTTTGATGGAGCAGGTTGGAAACACGGTTTTTGTAGAATCTGCAAGTGGATATTTGGATAGCTTTGTGGATTTCGTTGGAAACGGGAATATCTTCATATAAAATGTAGACAGAAACATTCTCAGAAACTGCTTTGTGATGTCTGCATTCTAGTCACAGTGTTGAACATTCCCTTTCATAGTGCAGCTTTGAAACACTCTTTTTGTTGTATCTGGATTTGGACATTTGGAGCGCTTTGATGCCTACCGTGAAAAAAGAAATATCTTCCCATAAAAACTAGACAGAAGAATTCTCTGAAACTTCTTTGTGGTGTATGTACTCAAGTAACAGAGGTGAACGTTTCTATTGATAGAGCAGTTTTGAAACACTCTTTTTGTGGAATCTGTATGTGGATATTTGTATTGCTTTAACGATATAGTTGGAAACAGGAATATCTTCCTATAATATCTAGGCAGAAGCATTCTCAGAAACTTCTTTGTGATGTGTGTCCTCAACTAAGAGAGTTCAACGTGTCTTTTGATGCAGCAGTTTGGAAACACTCTTTTTGTAGAATCTGTAAGTGGATATATGGATAGCTCTAACGATTTCGTTGGAAACGGGAATATCTTCACATAAAATCTAGACAGAAGCATTCTCAGAAACTTCTTCGTGATGTGTGTCCTCAGATGACATAATTCAACATTTCTTTTGATACAGCAGTTTGGAAACACTTTTTTTGTAGAATCTGCAAGTGGATATTTGGATAGCTGTAAGGATTTCGTTGGAAACGGGAATATCTTCATATAAAACCTAGACACAAGCACTCTCAGAAAGTACTCTGTGATATCTGCATTCAAATCACAGAGTTGAACATTCCCTTTCTTAGAGCAGGTTTGAAACACTCTTTTTGTGGAATCTGCAAGAGGATATTTGGATAGCTTTGAGGATTTCGTTGGAAGCGGGATTACATATAAAATGTACACAGCAGCATTCTCAGAAGCTTCTTCGTGATGTTTGCTTTTAAGTCACAGAGTTGAACATTCCCTTTCATAGAGCAGGCTTGAAACACTCTTTCTGTAGTATCTGGAAGTGGACATTTCGAGCGCTTTGAGGCCTACTGTGAAAAAGGAAATATCTTCCCATAAAAACTACACAGAAGCGTTCGCAGAAACTTGTGTGTGATGTGTGTCCTCAACTAACAGAGCTGAACATTTCGTTTGATGGAGCAGGTTGGAAACACGGTTTTTGTAGAATCTGCAAGTGGATATTTGGATAGCTTTGTGAATTTCGTTGGAAACGGGAATATCTTCATATAAAATGTAGACAGAAACATTCTCAGAAACTGCTTTGTGATGTCTGCATTCTAGTCACAGTGTTGAACATTCCCTTTCATAGTGCAGCTTTGAAACACTCTTTTTGTTGTATCTGGATTTGGACATTTGGAGCGCTTTGATGCCTACCGTGAAAAAAGAAATATCTTCCCATAAAAACTAGACAGAAGAATTCTCTGAAACTTCTTTGTGGTGTATGTACTCAAGTAACAGAGGTGAAACTTTCATTGATAGAGCAGTTTTGAAACACTCTTTTTGTGGAATCTGTATGTGGATATTTGGATTTCTTTAACGACATCGTTGGAAACAGGAATAACTTCCTATAAAATCTAGGCAGAAGCATTCTCAGAAACTTCTTTGTGATGTGTGTCCTCAACTAAGAGAGTTCAACCTGTCTTTTGATGCAGCAGTTTGGAAACACTCTTTTTGTAGAATCTGTAAGTGGATATATGGATAGCTCTAACGATTTCGTTGGAAACGGGAATATCTTCACATAAAATCTAGACAGAAGCATTCTCAGAAACTTCTTCGTGATGTGTGTCCTCAGATGACACAATTCAACATTTCTTTTGATACAGCAGTTTGGAAACACTTTTTTTGTAGAATCTGCAAGTGGATATTTGGATAGCTGTAAGGATTTCGTTGGAAACGGGAATATCTTCATATAAAACCTAGACACAAGCACTCTCAGAAAGTACTCTGTGATATCTGCATTCAAATCACAGAGTTGAACATTCCCTTTCTTAGAGCAGGTTTGAAACACTCTTTTTGTGGAATCTGCAAGAGGATATTTGGATAGCTTTGAGGATTTCGTTGGAAGCGGGATTACATATAAAATGTACACAGCAGCATTCTCAGAAGCTTCTTCGTGATGTTTGCTTTTAAGTCACAGAGTTGAACATTCCCTTTCATAGAGCAGGCTTGAAACATTCTTTCTGTAGTATCTGGAAGTGGACATTTCGTGCGCTTTGAGGCCTACTGTGAAAAAGGAAATATCTTCCCATAAAAAGTAGACAGATGCGTTCGCAGAAACTTGTGTGTGATGGGTATCCTCAACTAACAGAGCTGAACATTTCGTTTGATGGAGCAGTTTGGAAACACGCTTTTTGTAGAATCTGCAAGTGGATATTTGGATAGCTTTGTGGATTTCGTTGGAAACGGGAATATCTTCATATAAAATGTAGACAGAAAGATTCTCAGAAACAGCTTTGTGATGTGTGCATTCAAGTCACAGAGTTGAACATTCCCTTTCATAGTGCAGCTTTGAAACACTCTTTTTGTTGTATCTGGATTTGGACATTTGGAGCGCTTTGATGCCTACCGTGAAAAAAGAAATATCTTCCCATAAAAACTAGACAGAAGAATTCTCTGAAACTTCTTTGTGGTGTATGTACTCAAGTAACAGAGGTGAAACTTTCTATTGATAGAGCAGTTTTGAAACACTCTTTTTGTGGAATCTGTATGTGGATATTTGGATTGCTTTAACGATATCGTTGGAAACAGGAATATCTTCCTATAATATCTAGGCAGAAGCATTCTCAGAAACTTCTTTGTGATGTGTGTCCTCAACTAAGAGAGTTCAACGTGTCTTTTGATGCAGCAGTTTGGAAACACTCTTTTTGTAGAATCTGTAAGTGGATATATGGATAGCTCTAACGATTTCGTTGGAAACGGGAATATCTTCACATAAAATCTAGACAGAAGCATTCCCAGAAACTTCTTCGTGATGTGTGTCCTCAGATGACATAATTCAACATTTCTTTTGATACAGCAGTTTGGAAACACTTTTTTTGTAGAATCTGCAAGTGGATATTTGGATAGTTGTAAGGATTTCGTTGCAAACGGGAATATCTTCATATAAAACCTAGACACAAGCACTCTCAGAAACTACTCTGTGATATCTGCATTCAAATCACAGAGTTGAACATTCCCTTTCTTAGAGCAGGTTTGAAACACTCTTTTTGTGGAATCTGCAAGAGGATATTTGGATAGCTTTGAGGATTTCGTTGGAAGCGGGATTACATATAAAATGTACACAGCAGCATTCTCAGAAGCTTCTTCGTGATGTTTGCTTTTAAGTCACAGGGTTGAACATTCCCTTTCATACAGCAGGTTTGAAACACTCTTTCTGTAGTATCTGGAAGTGGACATTTCGAGCGCTTTGAGGCCTACTGTGAAAAAGGAAATATCTTCCCATAAAAACTACAGAGAAGCGTTCGCAGAAATTTCTGTGTGATGTGTGTCCTCAACTAACAGAGCTGAACATTTCGTTTGATGGAGCAGGTTGGAAACACGGTTTTTGTAGAATCTGCAAGTGGATATTTGGATAGCTTTGTGGATTTCGTTGGAAACGGGAATATCTTCATATAAAATGTAGACAGAAACATTCTCAGAAACTGCTTTGTGATGTCTGCATTCTAGTCACAGTGTTGAACATTCCCTTTCATAGTGCAGCTTTGAAACACTCTTTTTGTTGTATCTGGATTTGGACATTTGGAGCGCTTTGATGCCTACCGTGAAAAAAGAAATATCTTCCCATAAAAACTAGACAGAAGAATTCTCTGAAACTTCTTTGTGGTGTATGTACTCAAGTAACAGAGGTGAACGTTTCTATTGATAGAGCAGTTTTGAAACACTCTTTTTGTGGAATCTGTATGTGGATATTTGTATTGCTTTAACGATATAGTTGGAAACAGGAATATCTTCCTATAATATCTAGGCAGAAGCATTCTCAGAAACTTCTTTGTGATGTGTGTCCTCAACTAAGAGAGTTCAACGTGTCTTTTGATGCAGCAGTTTGGAAACACTCTTTTTGTAGAATCTGTAAGTGGATATATGGATAGCTCTAACGATTTCGTTGGAAACGGGAATATCTTCACATAAAATCTAGACAGAAGCATTCTCAGAAACTTCTTCGTGATGTGTGTCCTCAGATGACATAATTCAACATTTCTTTTGATACAGCAGTTTGGAAACACTTTTTTTGTAGAATCTGCAAGTGGATATTTGGATAGCTGTAAGGATTTCGTTGGAAACGGGAATATCTTCATATAAAACCTAGACACAAGCACTCTCAGAAAGTACTCTGTGATATCTGCATTCAAATCACAGAGTTGAACATTCCCTTTCTTAGAGCAGGTTTGAAACACTCTTTTTGTGGAATCTGCAAGAGGATATTTGGATAGCTTTGAGGATTTCGTTGGAAGCGGGATTACATATAAAATGTACACAGCAGCATTCTCAGAAGCTTCTTCGTGATGTTTGCTTTTAAGTCACAGAGTTGAACATTCCCTTTCATAGAGCAGGCTTGAAACACTCTTTCTGTAGTATCTGGAAGTGGACATTTCGAGCGCTTTGAGGCCTACTGTGAAAAAGGAAATATCTTCCCATAAAAACTACACAGAAGCGTTCGCAGAAACTTGTGTGTGATGTGTGTCCTCAACTAACAGAGCTGAACATTTCGTTTGATGGAGCAGGTTGGAAACACGGTTTTTGTAGAATCTGCAAGTGGATATTTGGATAGCTTTGTGAATTTCGTTGGAAACGGGAATATCTTCATATAAAATGTAGACAGAAACATTCTCAGAAACTGCTTTGTGATGTCTGCATTCTAGTCACAGTGTTGAACATTCCCTTTCATAGTGCAGCTTTGAAACACTCTTTTTGTTGTATCTGGATTTGGACATTTGGAGCGCTTTGATGCCTACCGTGAAAAAAGAAATATCTTCCCATAAAAACTAGACAGAAGAATTCTCTGAAACTTCTTTGTGGTGTATGTACTCAAGTAACAGAGGTGAAACTTTCATTGATAGAGCAGTTTTGAAACACTCTTTTTGTGGAATCTGTATGTGGATATTTGGATTTCTTTAACGACATCGTTGGAAACAGGAATAACTTCCTATAAAATCTAGGCAGAAGCATTCTCAGAAACTTCTTTGTGATGTGTGTCCTCAACTAAGAGAGTTCAACCTGTCTTTTGATGCAGCAGTTTGGAAACACTCTTTTTGTAGAATCTGTAAGTGGATATATGGATAGCTCTAACGATTTCGTTGGAAACGGGAATATCTTCACATAAAATCTAGACAGAAGCATTCTCAGAAACTTCTTCGTGATGTGTGTCCTCAGATGACACAATTCAACATTTCTTTTGATACAGCAGTTTGGAAACACTTTTTTTGTAGAATCTGCAAGTGGATATTTGGATAGCTGTAAGGATTTCGTTGGAAACGGGAATATCTTCATATAAAACCTAGACACAAGCACTCTCAGAAACTACTCTGTGATATCTGCATTCAAATCACAGAGTTGAACATTCCCTTTCTTAGAGCAGGTTTGAAACACTCTTTCTGTAGTATCTGGAAGTCGACATTTCGAGCGCTTTGAGGCCTGTTGTGAAAAAGGAAATATCTTCCCATAAAAACTAGACAGAAGCGTTCGCAGAAACTTGTTTGTGATGTGTGTCCTCAACTAACAGAGCTGAACATTTCGTTTGATGGAGCAGGTTGGAAACACGCTTTTTGTAGAATCTGCAAGTGGATATTTGGATAGCTTTGTGGATTTCGTTGGAAACGGAATATCTTCCTATAAAATGTAAACAGAAACATTCTCAGAAACTGCTTTGCGATGTCTGCATTCAAGTCACAGAGTTGAACATTCCCTTTCATAGTGCAGGTTTGAAACACTTTTTGTTGTATCTGGATTTGGACATTTGGAGCGCTTTGATGCCTACCGTGAAAAAAGAAATATCTTCTCATAAAAACTAGACAGAAGAGTTCTCTGAAACTTCTTTGTGGTGTATGTACTCAAGTAACAGAGGTGAACCTTGGTATTGATAGAGCAGTTTTGAAACACTCTTTTTTTGGAATCTGTATGTGGATATTTGGATTGCTTTAACGACATCGTTGGAAACAGGAATATCTTCCTATAAAATCTGGGCAGAAGCATTCTCAGAAACTTCTTTGTGATGTGTGTCCTCAACTAAGGGACTTCAACCTGTCTTTTGATGCAGCAGTTTGGAAACACTCTTTTTGTAGGATCTGTAAGTGGATATATGGATAGCTCTAACGATTTCGTTGGAAATGGGAATATCTGCATATAAAATCTAGACAGAAGCATTCTCAGAAACTTCTTCGTGATGTGTGTCCTCAGATGATACAATTCAACATTTCTTTTGATACAGCAGTTTGGAAACACATTTTTGTAGAATCTGCAAGTGGATATTTGGATAGCTGTAAGGATTTCGTTGGAAACGGGAATATCTTCATGTAAAACCTAGACAAAAGCACTCTCAGAAACTAGTCTGTGAAATCTGCATTCAAATCACAGAGTTGAACATTCCCTTTCTTAGAGCAGGTTTGAAACACTCTTTTTGTGGAATCTGCAAGAGGATATTTGGATAGCTTTGAGTATTTCGTTGGAAAAGGGATTACATCATCTAAAAAGTACACAGCAGCATTCTCAGAAGCTTCTTCGTGATGTTTGCTTTTAAGTCACAGAGTTGAACATTCCCTTTCATAGAGCAGGTTTGAAACACTCTTTCTGTAGTATCTGGAAGTGGACATTTCGTGCGCTTTGAGGCCTATTGTGATAAAGGAAATATCTTCCCATAAAAACTAGACAGAAGCGTTCGCAGAAACTTGTGTGTGATGTGTGTCCTCAACTAACAGAGCTGAACATTTCGTTTGATGGAGCAGTTTGGAAACACGCTTTTTGTAGAATGTGCAAGTGGATATTTGGATAGCTTTGTGGATTTCGTTGGAAACGGGAATATCTTCATATAAATTGTAGACAGAAAGATTCTCAGAAACAGCTTTGTGATGTGTGCATTCAAGTCACAGAGTTGAACATTCCCTTTCATAGAGCAGCTTTGAAACACTCTTTTTGTTGTATCTGGATTTGGACATTTGGAGCACTTTGATGCCTACCGTGAAAAAAGAAATATCTTCCCATTAAAACTAGACAGAAGAATTCTCTGAAACTTCTTTGCGGTGTATGTACTCAAGTAACAGAGGTGAACCTTTCTATTGATAGAGCAGTTTTGAAACACTCTTTTTGTGGAATCTGTATGTGGATATTTGGATTGCTTTAATGATATCATTGGAAACAGGAATATCTTCCTATAAAATCTAGGCAGAAGCATTCTCAGAAACTTCTTCGTGATGTGTGTCCTCAGATGACATAATTCAACATTTCTTTTGATACAGCAGTTTGGAAACACTTTTTTTGTAGAATCTGCAAGTGGATATTTGGATAGCTGTAAGGATTTCGTTGGAAACGGGAATATCTTCATATAAAACCTAGACACAAGCACTCTCAGAAACTACTCTGTGATATCTGCATTCAAATCACAGAGTTGAACATTCCCTTTCTTAGAGCAGGTTTGAAACACTCTTTTTGTGGAATCTGCAAGAGGATATTTGGATAGCTTTGAGGATTTCGTTGGAAGCGGGATTACATATAAAATGTACACAGCAGCATTCTCAGAAGCTTCTTCGTGATGTTTGCTTTTAAGTCACAGGGTTGAACATTCCCTTTCATAGAGCAGGTTTGAAACACTCTTTCTGTAGTATCTGGAAGTGGACATTTCGAGCGCTTTGAGGCCTACTGTGAAAAAGGAAATATCTTCCCATAAAAAGTAGACAGAAGCGTTCGCAGAAACTTGTGTGTGATGTGTGTCCTCAACTAACAGAGCTGAACATTTCGTTTGATGGAGCAGGTTGGAAACACGGTTTTTGTAGAATCTGCAAGTGGATATTTGGATAGCTTTGTGGATTTCGTTGGAAACGGGAATATCTTCATATAAAATGTAGACAGAAACATTCTCAGAAACTGCTTTGTGATGTCTGCATTCTAGTCACAGAGTTGAACATTCCCTTTCATAGTGCAGCTTTGAAACACTCTTTTTGTTGTATCTGGATTTGGACATTTGGAGCGCTTTGATGCCTACCGTGAAAAAAGAAATATCTTCCCATAAAAACTAGACAGAAGAATTCTCTGAAACTTCTTTGTGGTGTGTGTCCTCAACTAACAGAGCTGAACATTTCGTTTGAAGGAGCAGTTTGGAAACACGCTTTTTGTAGAATCTGCAAGTGGATATTTGGATTGCTTTAACGATATCATTGGAAACAGGAATATCTTCCTATAAAATCTAGGCAGAAGCATTCTCAGAAACTTCTTCGTGATGTGTGTCCTCAGATGACAGAATTCAACATTTCTTTTGATACAGCAGTTTCTAAACACTTTTTTTGTAGAATCTGCAAGTGGATATTTGGATAGCTCTAAGGATTTCGTTGGAAACGGGAATATCTTCATAGAAAACCTAGACACAAGCACTCTCAGAAACTACTCTGTGATATCTGCATTCAAATCACAGAGTTGAACATTCCCTTTCTTAGAGCAGGTTTGAAACACTCTTTTTCTGGAATCTGCAAGAGGATATTTGGATATCTTTGAGGATTTCGTTGGAAACGGGATTACATCTAAAAAGTACACAGCAGCATTCTCAGAAGCTTCTTCGTGATGTTTGCTTTTAAGCCACAGAGTTGAACATTCCCTTTCATAGAGCAGGTTTGAAACACTCTTTCTGTAGTATCTGGAAGTGGACATTTCGAGCGCTTTGAGGCCTATTGTGAAAAAGGAAATATCTTCCCATAAAAACTACACAGAAGCTTTCGCAGAAACTTCTTTGTGATGTGTGTCCTCAACTAACAGAGCTGAACATTTCGTTTGATGGAGCAGGTTGGAAACACGGTTTTTGTAGAATCTGCAAGTGGATATTTGGATAGCTTTGTGGATTTCGTTGGAAACGGGAATAACTTCATATAAAATGTAGACAGAAACGTTCTCAGAAACTGCTTTGTGATGTCTGCATTCTAGTCACAGAGTTGAACATTCCCTTTCATAGTGCAGCTTTGAAACACTCTTTTTGTTGTATCTGGATTTGGACATTTGGAGCGCTTTGATGTCTACCGTGAAAAAAGAAATATCTTCCCATAAAAACTAGACAGAAGAATTCTCTGAAACTTCTTTGTGGTGTATGTACTCAAGTAACATAGGTGAAACTTTCTATTGATAGAGCAGTTTTGAAACACTCTTTTTGTGGAATCTGTATGTGGATATTTGGATTGCTTTAACGACATCGTTGGAAACAGGAATATCTTCCGATAAAATCTGGGCAGAAGCATTCTCAGAAACTTCTTTGTGATGTGTGTCCTCAACTAAGGGACTTCAACCTGTCTTTTGATGCAGCAGTTTGGAAACACTCTTTTTGTAGGATCTGTAAGTGGATATATGGATAGCTCTAACGATTTCGTTGGAAATGGGAATATCTGCATATAAAATCTAGACAGAAGCATTCTCAGAAACTTCTTCGTGATGTGTGTCCTCAGATGATACAATTCAACATTTCTTTTGATACAGCAGTTTGGAAACACATTTTTGTAGAATCTGCAAGTGGATATTTGGATAGCTGTAAGGATTTCATTGGAAACGGGAATATCTTCATGTAAAACCTAGACAAAAGCACTCTCAGAAACTAGTCTGTGAAATCTGCATTCAAATCACAGAGTTGAACATTCCCTTTCTTAGAGCAGGTTTGAAACACTCTTTTTGTGGAATCTGCAAGAGGATATTTGGATAGCTTTGAGTATTTCGTTGGAAAAGGGATTACATCATCTAAAAAGTACACAGCAGCATTCTCAGAAGCTTCTTCGTGATGTTTGCTTTTAAGTCACAGAGTTGAACATTCCCTTTCATAGAGCAGGTTTGAAACACTCTTTCTGTAGTATCTGGAAGTGGACATTTCGTGCGCTTTGAGGCCTATTGTGATAAAGGAAATATCTTCCCATAAAAACTAGACAGAAGCGTTCGCAGAAACTTGTGTGTGATGTGTGTCCTCAACTAACAGAGCTGAACATTTCGTTTGATGGAGCAGTTTGGAAACACGCTTTTTGTAGAATGTGCAAGTGGATATTTGGATAGCTTTGTGGATTTCGTTGGAAACGGGAATATCTTCATATAAATTGTAGACAGAAAGATTCTCAGAAACAGCTTTGTGATGTGTGCATTCAAGTCACAGAGTTGAACATTCCCTTTCATAGAGCAGCTTTGAAACACTCTTTTTGTTGTATCTGGATTTGGACATTTGGAGCGCTTTGATGCCTACCGTGAAAAAAGAAATATCTTCCCATTAAAACTAGACAGAAGAATTCTCTGAAACTTCTTTGCGGTGTATGTACTCAAGTAACAGAGGTGAACCTTTCTATTGATAGAGCAGTTTTGAAACACTCTTTTTGTGGAATCTGTATGTGGATATTTGGATTGCTTTAACGATATCATTGGAAACAGGAATATCTTCCTATAAAATCTAGGCAGAAGCATTCTCAGAAACTTCTTCGTGATGTGTGTCCTCAGATGACACAATTCAACATTTCTTTTGATACAGCACTTTGGAAACACTTTTTTTGTAGAATCTGCAAGTGGATATTTGGATAGCTGTAAGGATTTCGTTGGAAACGGGAATATCTTCATATAAAAGCTAGACACAAGCACTCTCAGAAACTACTCTGTGATATCTGCATTCAAATCACAGAGTTGAACATTCCCTTTCTTAGAGCAGGTTTGAAACACTCTTTTTGTGGAATCTGCAAGAGGATATTTGGATAGCTTTGAGGATTTCGTTGGAAGCGGGATTACATATAAAATGTTCAGAGCAGCATTCTCACAAGCTTCTACGTGATGTTTGCTTTTAAGTCCCAGGGTTGAACATTCCCTTTCATAAAGCAGGTTTGAAACACTCTTTCTGTAGTATCTGGAAGTCGACATTTCGAGCGCTTTGAGGCCTGTTGTGAAAAAGGAAATATCTTCCCATAAAAACTAGACAGAAGCGTTCGCAGAAACTTGTTTGTGATGTGTGTCCTCAACTAACAGAGCTGAACATTTCGTTTGATGGAGCAGGTTGGAAACACGCTTTTTGTAGAATCTGCAAGTGGATATTTGGATAGCTTTGTGGATTTCGTTGGAAACGGAATATCTTCCTATAAAATGTAAACAGAAACATTCTCAGAAACTGCTTTGTGATGTCTGCATTCTAGTCACAGAGTTGTACATTCCCTTTCATACTGCAGCTTTGAAACACTCTTTTTGTTGTATCTGGATTTGGACATTTGGAGCGCTTTGATGAATACCGTGAGAAAAGAAATATCTTCCCATAAAAACTAGACAGAAGAATTCTCTGAAACTTCTTTGTGGTGTATGTACTCAAGTAACAGAGGTGAAGCTTTCAATTGATAGAGCAGTTTTGAAACACTCTTTTTGTGGAATCTGTATGTGGATATTTGGATTGCTTTGTGATATCATTGTACAGAGGAATATCTTCCTATAAAATCAAGGCAGAAGCATTCTCAGAAACTTCTTTGTGATGTGTGTCCTCAACTAAGAGATTTCAACCTGTCTTTTGATGCAGCAGTCTGGAAACACACTTTTTGTAGAATCTGTAAGTGGATATATGGATAGCTCTAATGATTTCATTGGAAACGGGAATATCTTCATATAAAATCTAGACAGAAGCATTCTCAGAAACTTCTTCGTGATGTGTGTCCTCAGATGACAGAATTCAACATTTCTTTTGATATGCACTTTGGAAACACTTTTTTTGTAGAATCTGCAAGTGGATATTTGGATAGCTGTAAGGATTTCGTTGGAAACGGGAATATCTTCATATAAAACTTATACAAAAGCACTCTCCGAAACTACTCTGTGATATCTGCATTCAAATCACAGAGTTGAACATTCCCTTTCTTAGAGCAGGTTTGAAACACTCTTTTTCTGGAATCTGCAAGAGGATATTTGGATATCTTTGAGGATTTCGTTGGAAACGGGATTACATCTAAAAAGTACACAGCAGCATTCTCAGAAGCTTCTTCGTGATGTTTGCTTTTAAGCCACAGAGTTGAACATTCCCTTTCATAGAGCAGGTTTGAAACACTCTTTCTGTAGTATCTGGAAGTGGACATTTCGAGCGCTTTGAGGCCTATTGTGAAAAAGGAAATATCTTCCCATAAAAACTAGACAGAAGCGTTCGCAGAAACTTGTGTGTGATGTGTGTCCTCAACTAACAGAGCTGAACATTTCGTTTGATGGAGCAGTTTGGAAACACGCTTTTTGTGGAATCTGCAAGTGGATATTTGGATAGCTTTGTGGATTTCATTGGAAACTGGAATACCTTCATATAAAATGTAGACAGAAACATTCTCAGAAACTGCTTTGTGATGTCTGCATTCAAGTCACAGAGTTGAACATTCCCTATCATAGAGGAGCTTTGAAACACTCTGTTTGTTGTATCTGGATTTGGACATTTGGAGCGCTTTGATGCGTACCGTTAAAAAAGGAATATCTTCCCATAAAAACTAGACAGAAGAATTCTCTGAAACTTCTTTGTGGTGTATATACTCAAGTAACGAGGTGAAGATTTCTAGTGATAGAGTAGTTTTGAAACATTCTTTTTTTAGAATCTGTAAGTGGATATTTGGATTGCTTTATCGATATCGTTGGAAACAGGAATATCTTCCTATAAAATCTAGGCAGAAGCATTCTCAGAAACTTCTTCGTGATGTGTGTCCTCAGATGACATAATTCAACATTTCTTTTGATACAGCAGTTTGGAAACACTTTTTTTGTAGAATCTGCAAGTGGATATTTGGATAGCTGTAAGGATTTCGTTGGAAACGGGAATATCTTCATAGAAAACCTAGACACAAGCACTCTCAGAAACTACTCTGTGAAATCTGCATTCAAATCACAGAGTTGAACATTCCCTTTCTTAGAGCAGGTTTGAAACACTCTTTTTGTGGAATCTGCAAGAGGATATTTGGATAGCTTTGAGGATTTCGTTGGAAGCGGGATTACATATAAAATGTACACAGCAGCATTCTCAGAAGCTTCTTCGTGATGTTTGCTTTTAAGTCACAGGGTTGAACATTCCCTTTCATAGAGCAGGTTTGAAACACTCTTTCTGTAGTATCTGGAAGTGGACATTTCGATCGCTTTGAGGCCTACTGTGAAAAAGGAAATATCTTCCCATAAAAACTACACAGAAGCGTTCGCAGAAACTTGTGTGTGATGTGTGTCCTCAACTAACAGAGCTGAACATTTCGTTTGATGGAGCAGGTTGGAAACACGGTTTTTGTAGAATCTGCAAGTGGATATTTGGATAGCTTTGTGGATTTCGTTGGAAACGGGAATATCTTCATATAAAATGTAGACAGAAACATTCTCAGAAACTGCTTTGTGATGTCTGCATTCTAGTCACAGAGTTGAACATTCCCTTTCATAGAGCAGCTTTGAAACACTCTTTTTGTTGTATCTGGATTTGGACATTTGGAGCGCTTTGATGCCTACCGTGAAAAAAGAAATATCTTCCCATAAAAACTAGACAGAAGAATTCTCTGAAACTTCTTTGTGGTGTATGTACTCAAGTAACAGAGGTGAACGTTTCTGTTGATAGAGCAGTTTTGAAACACTCTTTTTGTGAAATCTGTATGTGGATATTTGGATTTCTTTAACGACATCGTTGGAAACAGGAATAACTTCCTATAAAATCTAGGCAGAAGCATTCTCAGAAACTTCTTTGTGATGTGTGTCCTCAACTAAGAGAGTTCAACCTGTCTTTTGATGCAGCAGTTTGGAAACACTCTTTTTGTAGAATCTGTAAGTGGATATATGGATAGCTCTAAAGATTTCGTTGGAAACGGGAATATCTGCATATAAAATCTAGACAGAAGAATTCTCAGAAACTTCTTCGTGATGTGTGTCCTCAGATGACACAATTCAACATTTCTTTTGATACAGCAGTTTGGAAACACTTTTTTTGTAGAATCTGCAAGTGGATATTTGGATAGCTGTAAGGATTTCGTTGGAAACGGGAATATCTTCATGTAAAACCTAGACAAAAGCACTCTCAGAAACTACTCTGTGAAATCTGCATTCAAATCACAGAGTTGAACATTCCCTTTCTTAGAGCAGGTTTGAAACACTCTTTTTGTGGAATCTGCAAGAGGATATTTGGATAGCTTTGAGGATTTCGTTGGAAGCGGGATTACATATAAAATGTACACAGCATCATTCTCAGAAGCTTCTTCGTGATGTTTGCTTTTAAGTCACAGGGTTGAACATTCCCTTTCATAGAGCAGGTTTGAAACACTCTTTCTGTAGTATCTGGAAGTGGACATTTCGAGCGCTTTGAGGCCTACTGTGAAAAAGGAAATATCTTCCCATAAAAACTACAGAGAAGCGTTCGCAGAAACTTGTGTGTGATGTGTGTCCTCAACTAACAGAGCTGAACATTTCGTTTGATGGAGCAGGTTGGAAACACGGTTTTTGTAGAATCTGCAAGTGGATATTTGGATAGCTTTGTGGATTTCGTTGGAAACGGGAATATCTTCATATAAAATGTAGACAGAAACATTCTCAGAAACTGCTTTGTGATGTCTGCATTCTAGTCACAGAGTTGAACATTCCCTTTCATAGTGCAGCTTTGAAACACTCTTTTTGTTGTATCTGGATTTGGACATTTGGAGCGCTTTGATGCCTACCGTGAAAAAAGAAATATCTTCCCATAAAAACTAGACAGAAGAATTCTCTGAAACTTCTTTGTGGTGTATGTACTCAAGTAACAGAGGTGAAACTTTCTATTGATAGAGCAGTTTTGAAACACTCTTTTTGTGGAATCTGTATGTGGATATTTGGATTTCTTTAACGACATCGTTGGAAACAGGAATAACTTCCTATAAAATCTAGGCAGAAGCATTCTCAGAAACTTCTTTGTGATGTGTGTCCTCAACTAAGAGAGTTCAACCTGTCTTTTGATGCAGCAGTTTGGAAACACTCTTTTTGTAGAATCTGTAAGTGGATATATGGATAGCTCTAAAGATTTCGTTGGAAACGGGAATATCTGCCTATAAAATCTAGACAGAAGAATTCTCAGAAACTTCTTCATCATGTGTGTCCTCAGATGACACAATTCAACATTTCTTTTGATACAGCAGTTTGGAAACACTTTTTTTGTAGAATCTGCAAGTGGATATTTGGATAGCTGTAAGGATTTCGTTGGAAACGGGAATATCTTCATGTAAAACCTAGACAAAAGCACTCTCAGAAACTAGTCTGTGAAATCTGCATTCAAATCACAGAGTTGAACATTCCCTTTCTTAGAGCAGGTTTGAAACACTCTTTTTGTGGAATCTGCAAGAGGATATTTGGATAGCTTTGAGGATTTCGTTGGAAGCGGGATTACATATAAAATGTACACAGCAGCACTCTCAGAAGCTTCTTCGTGATGTTTGCTTTTAAGTCACAGGGTTGAACATTCCCTTTCATAGAGCAGGTTTGAAACACTCTTTCTGTAGTATCTGGAAGTGGACATTTCGAGCGCTTTGAGGCCTACTGTGAAAAAGGAAATATCTTCCCATAAAAACTACACAGAAGCGTTCGCAGAAACTTGTGTGTGATGTGTGTCCTCAACTAACAGAGCTGAACATTTCGTTTGATGGAGCAGGTTGGAAACACGGTTTTTGTAGAATCTGCAAGTGGATATTTGGATAGCTTTGTGGATTTCGTTGGAAACGGGAATATCTTCATATAAAATGTAGACAGAAACATTCTCAGAAACTGCTTTGTGATGTCTGCATTCTAGTCACAGAGTTGAACATTCCCTTTCATAGAGCAGCTTTGAAACACTCTTTTTGTTGTATCTGGATTTGGACATTTGGGGCGCTTTGATGCCTACCGTGAAAAAAGAAATATCTTCCCATAAAAACTAGACAGAAGAATTCTCTGAAACTTCTTTGTGGTGTATGTACTCAAGTAACAGAGGTGAACGTTTCTATTGATAGAGCAGTTTTGAAACACTCTTTTTGTGGAATCTGTATGTGGATATTTGGATTGCTTTAACGATATCGTTGGAAACAGGAATATCTTCCTATAATATCTAGGCAGAAGCATTCTCAGAAACTTCTTTGTGATGTGTGTCCTCAACTAAGAGAGTTCAACGTGTCTTTTGATGCAGCAGTTTGGAAACACTCTTTTTGTAGAATCTGTAAGTGGATATATGGATAGCTCTAACGATTTCGTTGGAAACGGGAATATCTTCACATAAAATCTAGACAGAAGCATTCTCAGAAACTTCTTCGTGATGTGTGTCCTCAGATGACATAATTCAACATTTCTTTTGATACAGCAGTTTGGAAACACTTTTTTTGTAGAATCTGCAAGTGGATATTTGGATAGCTGTAAGGATTTCGTTGGAAACGGGAATATCTTCATAGAAAACCTAGACACAAGCACTCTCAGAAAGTACTCTGTGATATCTGCATTCAAATCACAGAGTTGAACATTCCCTTTCTTAGAGCAGGTTTGAAACACTCTTTTTGTGGAATCTGCAAGAGGATATTTGGATAGCTTTGAGGATTTCGTTGGAAGCGGGATTACATATAAAATGTACACAGCATCATTCTCAGAAGCTTCTTCGTGATGTTTGCTTTTAAGTCACAGGGTTGAACATTCCCTTTCATAGAGCAGGTTTGAAACACTCTTTCTGTAGTATCTGGAAGTGGACATTTCGAGCGCTTTGAGGCCTACTGTGAAAAAGGAAATATCTTCCCATAAAAACTACAGAGAAGCGTTCGCAGAAACTTGTGTGTGATGTGTGTCCTCAACTAACAGAGCTGAACATTTCGTTTGATGGAGCAGGTTGGAAACACGGTTTTTGTAGAATCTGCAAGTGGATATTTGGATAGCTTTGTGGATTTCGTTGGAAACGGGAATATCTTCATATAAAATGTAGACAGAAACATTCTCAGAAACTGCTTTGTGATGTCTGCATTCTAGTCACAGTGTTGAACATTCCCTTTCATAGTGCAGCTTTGAAACACTCTTTTTGTTGTATCTGGATTTGGACATTTGGAGGGCTTTGATGCCTACCGTGAAAAAAGAAATATCTTCCCATAAAAACTAGACAGAAGAATTCTCTGAAACTTCTTTGTGGTGTATGTACTCAAGTAACAGAGGTGAAACTTTCTATTGATAGAGCAGTTTTGAAACACTCTTTTTGTGAAATCTGTATGTGGATATTAGGATTTCTTTAACGACATCGTTGGAAACAGGAATAACTTCCTATAAAATCTAGGCAGAAGCATTCTCAGAAACTTCTTTGTGATGTGTGTCCTCAACTAAGAGAGTTCAACCTGTCTTTTGATGCAGCAGTTTGGAAACACTCTTTTTGTAGAATCTGTAAGTGGATATATGGATAGCTCTAACGATTTCGTTGGAAACGGGAATATCTTCCTATAAAATCTAGGCAGAAGCATTCTCAGAAACTTCTTTGTGATGTGTGTCCTCAACTAAGAGCGTTCAACCTGTCTTTTGATGCAGCAGTTTGGAAACACTCTTTTTGTAGAATCTGTAAGTGGATATATGGATAGCTCTAACGATTTCGTTGGAAACGGGAATATCTTCACATAAAATCTAGACAGAAGCATTCTCAGAAACTTCTTCGTGATGTGTGTCCTCAGATGACACAATTCAACATTTCTTTTGATACAGCAGTTTGGAAACACTTTTTTTGTAGAATCTGCAAGTGGATATTTGGATAGCTGTAAGGATTTCGTTGGAAACGGGAATATCTTCATATAAAAGCTAGACACAAGCACTCTCAGAAACTACTCTGTGATATCTGCATTCAAATCACAGAGTTGAACATTCCCTTTCTTAGAGCAGGTTTGAAACACTCTTTTTGTGGAATCTGCAAGAGGATATTTGGATAGCTTTGAGGATTTCGTTGGAAGCGGGATTACATATAAAATGTACACAGCAGCATTCTCAGAAGCTTCTTCGTGATGTTTGCTTTTAAGTCACAGGGTTGAACATTCCCTTTCATAGAGCAGGTTTGAAACACTCTTTCTGTAGTATCTGGAAGTGGACATTTCGAGCGCTTTGAGGCCTACTGTGAAAAAGGAAATATCTTCCCATAAAAACTAGACAGAAGCGTTCGCAGAAACTTGTGTGTGATGTGTGTCCTCAACTAACAGAGCTGAACATTTCGTTTGATGGAGCAGTTTGGAAACACGCTTTTTGTGGAATCTGCAAGTGGATATTTGGATAGCTTTGTGGATTTCATTGGAAACTGGAATACCTTCATATAAAATGTAGACAGAAACATTCTCAGAAACTGCTTTGTGATGTCTGCATTCAAGTCACAGAGTTGAACATTCCCTATCATAGAGGAGCTTTGAAACACTCTGTTTGTTGTATCTGGATTTGGACATTTGGAGCGCTTTGATGCGTACCGTTAAAAAAGGAATATCTTCCCATAAAAACTAGACAGAAGAATTCTCTGAAACTTCTTTGTGGTGTATATACTCAAGTAACGAGGTGAAGATTTCTAGTGATAGAGTAGTTTTGAAACATTCTTTTTTTAGAATCTGTAAGTGAATATTTGGATTGCTTTATCGATATCGTTGGAAACAGGAATATCTTCCTATAAAATCTAGGCAGAAGCATTCTCAGAAACTTCTTCGTGATGTGTGTCCTCAGATGACATAATTCAACATTTCTTTTGATACAGCAGTTTGGAAACACTTTTTTTGTAGAATCTGCAAGTGGATATTTGGATAGCTGTAAGGATTTCGTTGGAAACGGGAATATCTTCATAGAAAACCTAGACACAAGCACTCTCAGAAACTACTCTGTGAAATCTGCATTCAAATCACAGAGTTGAACATTCCCTTTCTTAGAGCAGGTTTGAAACACTCTTTTTGTGGAATCTGCAAGAGGATATTTGGAAAGCTTTGAGGATTTCGTTGGAAGCGGGATTACATATATAATGTACACAGCATCATTCTCAGAAGCTTCTTCGTGATGTTTGCTTTTAAGTCACAGGGTTGAACATTCCCTTTCATAGAGCAGGTTTGAAAGACTCTTTCTGTAGTATCTGGAAGTGGACATTTCGAGCGCTTTGAGGCCTACTGTGAAAAAGGAAATATCTTCCCATAAAAACTACAGAGAAGCGTTCGCAGAAACTTGTGTGTGATGTGTGTCCTCAACTAACAGAGCTGAACATTTCGTTTGATGGAGCAGGTTGGAAACACGGTTTTTGTAGAATCTGCAAGTGGATATTTGGATAGCTTTGTGGATTTCGTTGGAAACGGGAATATCTTCATATAAAATGTAGACAGAAACGTTCTCAGAAACTGCTTTGTGATGTCTGCATTCTAGTCACAGAGTTGAACATTCCCTTTCATAGTGCAGCTTTGAAACACTCTTTTTGTTGTATCTGGATTTGGACATTTGGAGCGCTTTGATGCCTACCGTGAAAAAAGAAATATCTTCCCATAAAAACTAGACAGAAGAATTCTCTGAAACTTCTTTGTGGTGTATGTACTCAAGTAACAGAGGTGAAACTTTCTATTGATAGAGCAGTTTTGAAACACTCTTTTTGTGGAATCTGTATGTGGATATTTGGATTTCTTTAACGACATCGTTGGAAACAGGAATAACTTCCTATAAAATCTAGGCAGAAGCATTCTCAGAAACTTCTTTGTGATGTGTGTCCTCAACTAAGAGAGTTCAACCTGTCTTTTGATGCAGCAGTTTGGAAACACTCTTTTTGTAGAATCTGTAAGTGGATATATGGATAGCTCTAAAGATTTCGTTGGAAACGGGAATATCTGCCTATAAAATCTAGACAGAAGAATTCTCAGAAACTTCTTCATGATGTGTGTCCTCAGATGACACAATTCAACATTTCTTTTGATACAGCAGTTTGGAAACACTTTTTTTGTAGAATCTGCAAGTGGATATTTGGATAGCTGTAAGGATTTCGTTGGAAACGGGAATATCTTCATGTAAAACCTAGACAAAAGCACTCTCAGAAACTAGTCTGTGAAATCTGCATTCAAATCACAGAGTTGAACATTCCCTTTCTTAGAGCAGGTTTGAAACACTCTTTTTGTGGAATCTGCAAGAGGATATTTGGATAGCTTTGAGGATTTCGTTGGAAGCGGGATTACATATAAAATGTACACAGCAGCATTCTCAGAAGCTTCTTCGTGATGTTTGCTTTTAAGTCACAGGGTTGAACATTCCCTTTCATAGAGCAGGTTTGAAACACTCTTTCTGTAGTATCTGGAAGTGGACATTTCGAGCGCTTTGAGGCCTACTGTGAAAAAGGAAATATCTTCCCATAAAAACTACAGAGAAGCGTTCGCAGAAACTTGTGTGTGATGTGTGTCCTCAACTAACAGAGCTGAACATTTCGTTTGATGGAGCAGGTTGGAAACACGGTTTTTGTAGAATCTGCAAGTGGATATTTGGATAGCTTTGTGGATTTCGTTGGAAACGGGAATATCTTCATATAAAATGTAGACAGAAACATTCTCAGAAACTGCTTTGTGATGTCTGCATTCTAGTCACAGAGTTGAACATTCCCTTTCATAGTGCAGCTTTGAAACACTCTTTTTGTTGTATCTGGATTTGGACATTTGGAGCGCTTTGATGCCTACCGTGAAAAAAGAAATATCTTCCCATAAAAACTAGACAGAAGAATTCTCTGAAACTTCTTTGTGGTGTATGTACTCAAGTAACAGAGGTGAAACTTTCTATTGATAGAGCAGTTTTGAAACACTCTTTTTGTGGAATCTGTATGTGGATATTTGGATTTCTTTAACGACATCGTTGGAAACAGGAATAACTTCCTATAAAATCTAGGCAGAAGCATTCTCAGAAACTTCTTTGTGATGTGTGTCCTCAACTAAGAGAGTTCAACCTGTCTTTTGATGCAGCAGTTTGGAAACACTCTTTTTGTAGAATCTGTAAGTGGATATATGGATAGCTCTAAAGATTTCGTTGGAAACGGGAATATCTGCCTATAAAATCTAGACAGAAGAATTCTCAGAAACTTCTTCATGATGTGTGTCCTCAGATGACACAATTCAACATTTCTTTTGATACAGCAGTTTCGAAACACTTTTTTTGTAGAATCTGCAAGTGGATATTTGGATAGCTGTAAGGATTTCGTTGGAAACGGGAATATCTTCATGTAAAACCTAGACAAAAGCACTCTCAGAAACTAGTCTGTGAAATCTGCATTCAAATCACAGAGTTGAACATTCCCTTTCTTAGAGCAGGTTTGAAACACTCTTTTTGTGGAATCTGCAAGAGGATATTTGGATAGCTTTGAGGATTTCGTTGGAAGCGGGATTACATATAAAATGTACACAGCAGCATTCTCAGAAGCTTCTTCGTGATGTTTGCTTTTAAGTCACAGGGTTGAACATTCCCTTTCATAGAGCAGGTTTGAAACACTCTTTCTGTAGTATCTGGAAGTGGACATTTCGAGCGCTTTGAGGCCTACTGTGAAAAAGGAAATATCTTCCCATAAAAACTACACAGAAGCGTTCGCAGAAACTTGTGTGTGATGTGTGTCCTCAACTAACAGAGCTGAACATTTCGTTTGATGGAGCAGGTTGGAAACACGGTTTTTGTAGAATCTGCAAGTGGATATTTGGATAGCTTTGTGGATTTCGTTGGAAACGGGAATATCTTCATATAAAATGTAGATAGAAACATTCTCAGAAACTGCTTTGTGATGTCTGCATTCTAGTCACAGAGTTGAACATTCCCTTTCATAGAGCAGCTTTGAAACACTCTTTTTGTTGTATCTGGATTTGGACATTTGGAGCGCTTTGATGCCTACCGTGAAAAAAGAAATATCTTCCCATAAAAACTAGACAGAAGAATTCTCTGAAACTTCTTTGTGGTGTATGTACTCAAGTAACAGAGGTGAACGTTTCTATTGATAGAGCAGTTTTGAAACACTCTTTTTGTGAAATCTGTATGTGGATATTTGGATTTCTTTAACGACATCGTTGGAAACAGGAAAAACTTCCTATAAAATCTAGGCAGAAGCATTCTCAGAAACTTCTTTGTGATGTGTGTCCTCAACTAAGAGAGTTCAACCTGTCTTTTGATGCAGCAGTTTGGAAACACTCTTTTTGTAGAATCTGTAAGTGGATATATGGATAGCTCTAAAGATTTCGTTGGAAACGGGAATATCTGCATATAAAATCTAGACAGAAGAATTCTCAGAAACTTCTTCGTGATGTGTGTCCTCAGAAGACACAATTCAACATTTCTTTTGATACAGCAGTTTGGAAACACTTTTTTTGTAGAATCTGCAAGTGGATATTTGGATAGCTGTAAGGATTTCGTTGGAAACGGGAATATCTTCATGTAAAACCTAGACAAAAGCACTCTCAGAAACTACTCTGTGAAATCTGCATTCAAATCACAGAGTTGAACATTCCCTTTCTTAGAGCAGGTTTGAAACACTCTTTTTGTGGAATCTGCAAGAGGATATTTGGATAGCTTTGAGGATTTCGTTGGAAGCGGGATTACATATAAAATGTACACAGCATCATTCTCAGAAGCTTCTTCGTGATGTTTGCTTTTAAGTCACAGGGTTGAACATTCCCTTTCATAGAGCAGGTTTGAAACACTCTTTCTGTAGTATCTGGAAGTGGACATTTCGAGCGCTTTGAGGCCTACTGTGAAAAAGGAAATATCTTCCCATAAAAACTACAGAGAAGCGTTCGCAGAAACTTGTGTGTGATGTGTGTCCTCAACTAACAGAGCTGAACATTTCGTTTGATGGAGCAGGTTGGAAACACGGTTTTTGTAGAATCTGCAAGTGGATATTTGGATAGCTTTGTGGATTTCGTTGGAAACGGGAATATCTTCATATAAAATGTAGACAGAAACATTCTCAGAAACTGCTTTGTGATGTCTGCATTCTAGTCACAGAGTTGAACATTCCCTTTCATAGAGCAGCTTTGAAACACTCTTTTTGTTGTATCTGGATTTGGACATTTGGAGCGCTTTGATGCCTACCGTGAAAAAAGAAATATCTTCCCATAAAAACTAGACAGAAGAATTCTCTGAAACTTCTTTGTGGTGTATGTACTCAAGTAACAGAGGTGAACGTTTCTATTGATAGAGCAGTTTTGAAACACTCTTTTTGTGGAATCTGTATGTGGATATTTGGATTGCTTTAACGATATCGTTGGAAACAGGAATATCTTCCTATAATATCTAGGCAGAAGCATTCTCAGAAACTTCTTTGTGATGTGTGTCCTCAACTAAGAGAGTTCAACGTGTCTTTTGATGCAGCAGTTTGGAAACACTCTTTTTGTAGGATCTGTAAGTGGATATATGGATAGCTCTAACGATTTCGTTGGAAACGGGAATATCTTCACATAAAATCTAGACAGAAGCATTCTCAGAAACTTCTTCGTGATGTGTGTCCTCAGATGACATAATTAAACATTTCTTTTGATACAGCAGTTTGGAAACACTTTTTTTGTAGAATCTGCAAGTGGATATTTGGATAGCTGTAAGGATTTCGTTGGAAACGGGAATATCTTCATATAAAACCTAGACACAAGCACTCTCAGAAAGTACTCTGTGATATCTGCATTCAAATCACAGAGTTGAACATTCCCTTTCTTAGAGCAGGTTTGAAACACTCTTTTTGTGGAATCTGCAAGAGGATATTTGGATAGCTTTGAGGATTTCGTTGGAAGCGGGATTACATATAAAATGTACACAGCAGCATTCTCAGAAGCTTCTTCGTGATGTTTGCTTTTAAGTCACAGGGTTGAACATTCCCTTTCATAGAGCAGGTTTGAAGCACTCTTTCTGTAGTATCTGGAAGTGGACATTTCGAGCGCTTTGAGGCCTACTGTGAAAAAGGAAATATCTTCCCATAAAAACTACAGAGAAGCGTTCGCAGAAACTTCTGTGTGATGTGTGTCCTCAACTAACAGAGCTGAACATTTCGTTTGATGGAGCAGGTTGGAAACACGGTTTTTGTAGAATCTGCAAGTGGATATTTGGATAGCTTTGTGGATTTCGTTGGAAACGGGAATATCTTCATATAAAATGTAGACAGAAACATTCTCAGAAACTGCTTTGTGATGTCTGCATTCTAGTCACAGTGTTGAACAGTCCCTTTCATAGTGCAGCTTTGAAACACTCTTTTTGTTGTATCTGGATTTGGACATTTGGAGCGCTTTGATGCCTACCGTGAAAAAAGAAATATCTTCCCATAAAAACTAGACAGAAGAATTCTCTGAAACTTCTTTGTGGTGTATGTACTCAAGTAACAGAGGTGAAACTTTCTATTGATAGAGCAGTTTTGAAACACTCTTTTTGTGGAATCTGTATGTGGATATTTGGATTGCTTTAACGATATCGTTGGAAACAGGAATATCTTCCTATAATATCTAGGCAGAAGCATTCTCAGAAACTTCTTTGTGATGTGTGTCCTCAACTAAGAGAGTTCAACGTGTCTTTTGATGCAGCAGTTTGGAAACACTCTTTTTGTAGAATCTGTAAGTGGATATATGGATAGCTCTAACGATTTCGTTGGAAACGGGAATATCTTCACATAAAATCTAGACAGAAGCATTCCCAGAAACTTCTTCGTGATGTGTGTCCTCAGATGACATAATTCAACATTTCTTTTGATACAGCAGTTTGGAAACACTTTTTTTGTAGAATCTGCAAGTGGATATTTGGATAGTTGTAAGGATTTCGTTGCAAACGGGAATATCTTCATATAAAACCTAGACACAAGCACTCTCAGAAACTACTCTGTGATATCTGCATTCAAATCACAGAGTTGAACATTCCCTTTCTTAGAGCAGGTTTGAAACACTCTTTTTGTGGAATCTGCAAGAGGATATTTGGATAGCTTTGAGGATTTCGTTGGAAGCGGGATTACATATAAAATGTACACAGCAGCATTCTCAGAAGCTTCTTCGTGATGTTTGCTTTTAAGTCACAGGGTTGAACATTCCCTTTCATACAGCAGGTTTGAAACACTCTTTCTGTAGTATCTGGAAGTGGACATTTCGAGCGCTTTGAGGCCTACTGTGAAAAAGGAAATATCTTCCCATAAAAACTACAGAGAAGCGTTCGCAGAAATTTCTGTGTGATGTGTGTCCTCAACTAACAGAGCTGAACATTTCGTTTGATGGAGCAGGTTGGAAACACGGTTTTTGTAGAATCTGCAAGTGGATATTTGGATAGCTTTGTGGATTTCGTTGGAAACGGGAATATCTTCATATAAAATGTAGACAGAAACATTCTCAGAAACTGCTTTGTGATGTCTGCATTCTAGTCACAGTGTTGAACATTCCCTTTCATAGTGCAGCTTTGAAACACTCTTTTTGTTGTATCTGGATTTGGACATTTGGAGCGCTTTGATGCCTACCGTGAAAAAAGAAATATCTTCCCATAAAAACTAGACAGAAGAATTCTCTGAAACTTCTTTGTGGTGTATGTACTCAAGTAACAGAGGTGAACGTTTCTATTGATAGAGCAGTTTTGAAACACTCTTTTTGTGGAATCTGTATGTGGATATTTGTATTGCTTTAACGATATAGTTGGAAACAGGAATATCTTCCTATAATATCTAGGCAGAAGCATTCTCAGAAACTTCTTTGTGATGTGTGTCCTCAACTAAGAGAGTTCAACGTGTCTTTTGATGCAGCAGTTTGGAAACACTCTTTTTGTAGAATCTGTAAGTGGATATATGGATAGCTCTAACGATTTCGTTGGAAACGGGAATATCTTCACATAAAATCTAGACAGAAGCATTCTCAGAAACTTCTTCGTGATGTGTGTCCTCAGATGACATAATTCAACATTTCTTTTGATACAGCAGTTTGGAAACACTTTTTTTGTAGAATCTGCAAGTGGATATTTGGATAGCTGTAAGGATTTCGTTGGAAACGGGAATATCTTCATATAAAACCTAGACACAAGCACTCTCAGAAAGTACTCTGTGATATCTGCATTCAAATCACAGAGTTGAACATTCCCTTTCTTAGAGCAGGTTTGAAACACTCTTTTTGTGGAATCTGCAAGAGGATATTTGGATAGCTTTGAGGATTTCGTTGGAAGCGGGATTACATATAAAATGTACACAGCAGCATTCTCAGAAGCTTCTTCGTGATGTTTGCTTTTAAGTCACAGAGTTGAACATTCCCTTTCATAGAGCAGGCTTGAAACACTCTTTCTGTAGTATCTGGAAGTGGACATTTCGAGCGCTTTGAGGCCTACTGTGAAAAAGGAAATATCTTCCCATAAAAACTACACAGAAGCGTTCGCAGAAACTTGTGTGTGATGTGTGTCCTCAACTAACAGAGCTGAACATTTCGTTTGATGGAGCAGGTTGGAAACACGGTTTTTGTAGAATCTGCAAGTGGATATTTGGATAGCTTTGTGAATTTCGTTGGAAACGGGAATATCTTCATATAAAATGTAGACAGAAACATTCTCAGAAACTGCTTTGTGATGTCTGCATTCTAGTCACAGTGTTGAACATTCCCTTTCATAGTGCAGCTTTGAAACACTCTTTTTGTTGTATCTGGATTTGGACATTTGGAGCGCTTTGATGCCTACCGTGAAAAAAGAAATATCTTCCCATAAAAACTAGACAGAAGAATTCTCTGAAACTTCTTTGTGGTGTATGTACTCAAGTAACAGAGGTGAAACTTTCATTGATAGAGCAGTTTTGAAACACTCTTTTTGTGGAATCTGTATGTGGATATTTGGATTTCTTTAACGACATCGTTGGAAACAGGAATAACTTCCTATAAAATCTAGGCAGAAGCATTCTCAGAAACTTCTTTGTGATGTGTGTCCTCAACTAAGAGAGTTCAACCTGTCTTTTGATGCAGCAGTTTGGAAACACTCTTTTTGTAGAATCTGTAAGTGGATATATGGATAGCTCTAACGATTTCGTTGGAAACGGGAATATCTTCACATAAAATCTAGACAGAAGCATTCTCAGAAACTTCTTCGTGATGTGTGTCCTCAGATGACACAATTCAACATTTCTTTTGATACAGCAGTTTGGAAACACTTTTTTTGTAGAATCTGCAAGTGGATATTTGGATAGCTGTAAGGATTTCGTTGGAAACGGGAATATCTTCATATAAAACCTAGACACAAGCACTCTCAGAAAGTACTCTGTGATATCTGCATTCAAATCACAGAGTTGAACATTCCCTTTCTTAGAGCAGGTTTGAAACACTCTTTTTGTGGAATCTGCAAGAGGATATTTGGATAGCTTTGAGGATTTCGTTGGAAGCGGGATTACATATAAAATGTACACAGCAGCATTCTCAGAAGCTTCTTCGTGATGTTTGCTTTTAAGTCACAGAGTTGAACATTCCCTTTCATAGAGCAGGCTTGAAACATTCTTTCTGTAGTATCTGGAAGTGGACATTTCGTGCGCTTTGAGGCCTACTGTGAAAAAGGAAATATCTTCCCATAAAAAGTAGACAGATGCGTTCGCAGAAACTTGTGTGTGATGGGTATCCTCAACTAACAGAGCTGAACATTTCGTTTGATGGAGCAGTTTGGAAACACGCTTTTTGTAGAATCTGCAAGTGGATATTTGGATAGCTTTGTGGATTTCGTTGGAAACGGGAATATCTTCATATAAAATGTAGACAGAAAGATTCTCAGAAACAGCTTTGTGATGTGTGCATTCAAGTCACAGAGTTGAACATTCCCTTTCATAGTGCAGCTTTGAAACACTCTTTTTGTTGTATCTGGATTTGGACATTTGGAGCGCTTTGATGCCTACCGTGAAAAAAGAAATATCTTCCCATAAAAACTAGACAGAAGAATTCTCTGAAACTTCTTTGTGGTGTATGTACTCAAGTAACAGAGGTGAAACTTTCTATTGATAGAGCAGTTTTGAAACACTCTTTTTGTGGAATCTGTATGTGGATATTTGGATTGCTTTAACGATATCGTTGGAAACAGGAATATCTTCCTATAATATCTAGGCAGAAGCATTCTCAGAAACTTCTTTGTGATGTGTGTCCTCAACTAAGAGAGTTCAACGTGTCTTTTGATGCAGCAGTTTGGAAACACTCTTTTTGTAGAATCTGTAAGTGGATATATGGATAGCTCTAACGATTTCGTTGGAAACGGGAATATCTTCACATAAAATCTAGACAGAAGCATTCCCAGAAACTTCTTCGTGATGTGTGTCCTCAGATGACATAATTCAACATTTCTTTTGATACAGCAGTTTGGAAACACTTTTTTTGTAGAATCTGCAAGTGGATATTTGGATAGTTGTAAGGATTTCGTTGCAAACGGGAATATCTTCATATAAAACCTAGACACAAGCACTCTCAGAAACTACTCTGTGATATCTGCATTCAAATCACAGAGTTGAACATTCCCTTTCTTAGAGCAGGTTTGAAACACTCTTTTTGTGGAATCTGCAAGAGGATATTTGGATAGCTTTGAGGATTTCGTTGGAAGCGGGATTACATATAAAATGTACACAGCAGCATTCTCAGAAGCTTCTTCGTGATGTTTGCTTTTAAGTCACAGGGTTGAACATTCCCTTTCATAGAGCAGGTTTGAAACACTCTTTCTGTAGTATCTGGAAGTGGACATTTCGAGCGCTTTGAGGCCTACTGTGAAAAAGGAAATATCTTCCCATAAAAACTACAGAGAAGCGTTCGCAGAAACTTGTGTGTGATGTGTGTCCTCAACTAACAGAGCTGAACATTTCGTTTGATGGAGCAGGTTGGAAACACGGTTTTTGTAGAATCTGCAAGTGGATATTTGGATAGCTTTGTGGATTTCGTTGGAAACGGGAATATCTTCATATAAAATGTAGACAGAAACATTCTCAGAAACTGCTTTGTGATGTCTGCATTCTAGTCACAGAGTTGAACATTCCCTTTCATAGTGCAGCTTTGAAACACTCTTTTTGTTGTATCTGGATTTGGACATTTGGAGCGCTTTGATGCGTACCGTGAAAAAAGAAATATCTTCCCATAAAAACTAGACAGAAGAATTCTCTGAAACTTCTTTGTGGTGTATGTACTCAAGTAACAGAGGTGAAACTTTCTATTGATAGAGCAGTTTTGAAACACTCTTTTTGTGAAATCTGTATGTGGATATTTGGATTTCTTTAACGACATCGTTGGAAACAGGAATAACTTCCTATAAAATCTAGGCAGAAGCATTCTCAGAAACTTCTTTGTGATGTGTGTCCTCAACTAAGAGAGTTCAACCTGTCTTTTGATGCAGCAGTTTGGTAACACTCTTTTTGTAGAATCTGTAAGTGGATATATGGATAGCTCTAAAGATTTCGTTGGAAACGGGAATATCTGCATATAAAATCTAGACAGAAGAATTCTCAGAAACTTCTTCGTGATGTGTGTCCTCAGATGACACAATTCAACATTTCTTTTGATACAGCAGTTTGGAAACACTTTTTTTGTAGAATCTGCAAGTGGATATTTGGATAGCTGTAAGGATTTCGTTGGAAACGGGAATATCTTCATGTAAAACCTAGACAAAAGCACTCTCAGAAACTAGTCTGTGAAATCTGCATTCAAATCACAGAGTTGAACATTCCCTTTCTTAGAGCAGGTTTGAAACACTCTTTTTGTGGAATCTGCAAGAGGATATTTGGATAGCTTTGAGGATTTCGTTGGAAGCGGGATTACATATAAAATGTACACAGCATCATTCTCAGAAGCTTCTTCGTGATGTTTGCTTTTAAGTCACAGGGTTGAACATTCCCTTTCATAGAGCAGGTTTGAAACACTCTTTCTGTAGTATCTGGAAGTGGACATTTCGAGCGCTTTGAGGCCTACTGTGAAAAAGGAAATATCTTCCCATAAAAACTACAGAGAAGCGTTCGCAGAAACTTGTGTGTGATGTGTGTCCTCAACTAACAGAGCTGAACATTTCGTTTGATGGAGCAGGTTGGAAACACGGTTTTTGTAGAATCTGCAAGTGGATATTTGGATAGCTTTGTGGATTTCGTTGGAAACGGGAATATCTTCATATAAAATGTAGACAGAAACATTCTCAGAAACTGCTTTGTGATGTCTGCATTCTAGTCACAGTGTTGAACATTCCCTTTCATAGTGCAGCTTTGAAACACTCTTTTTGTTGTATCTGGATTTGGACTTTTGGAGCGCTTTGATGCCTACCGTGAAAAAAGAAATATCTTCCCATAAAAACTAGACAGAAGAATTCTCTGAAACTTCTTTGTGGTGTATGTACTCAAGTAACAGAGGTGAAACTTTCTATTGATAGAGCAGTTTTGAAACACTCTTTTTGTGAAATCTGTATGTGGATATTTGGATTTCTTTAACGACATCGTTGGAAACAGGAATAACTTCCTATAAAATCTAGGCAGAAGCATTCTCAGAAACTTCTTTGTGATGTGTGTCCTCAACTAAGAGAGTTCAACCTGTCTTTTGATGCAGCAGTTTGGAAACACTCTTTTTGTAGAATCTGTAAGTGGATATATGGATAGCTCTAAAGATTTCGTTGGAAACGGGAATATCTGCATATAAAATCTAGACAGAAGAATTCTCAGAAACTTCTTCGTGATGTGTGTCCTCAGATGACACAATTCAACATTTCTTTTGATACAGCAGTTTGGAAACACTTTTTTTGTAGAATCTGCAAGTGGATATTTGGATAGCTGTAAGGATTTCGTTGGAAACGGGAATATCTTCATGTAAAACCTAGACAAAAGCACTCTCAGAAACTAGTCTGTGAAATCTGCATTCAAATCACAGAGTTGAACATTCCCTTTCTTAGAGCAGGTTTGAAACACTCTTTTTGTGGAATCTGCAAGAGGATATTTGGATAGCTTTGAGGATTTCGTTGGAAGCGGGATTACATATAAAATGTACACAGCATCATTCTCAGAAGCTTCTTCGTGATGTTTGCTTTTAAGTCACAGGGTTGAACATTCCCTTTCATAGAGCAGGTTTGAAACACTCTTTCTGTAGTATCTGGAAGTGGACATTTCGAGCGCTTTGAGGCCTACTGTGAAAAAGGAAATATCTTCCCATAAAAACTACAGAGAAGCGTTCGCAGAAACTTGTGTGTGATGTGTGTCCTCAACTAACAGAGCTGAACATTTCGTTTGATGGAGCAGGTTGGAAACACGGTTTTTGTAGAATCTGCAAGTGGATATTTGGATAGCTTTGTGGATTTCGTTGGAAACGGGAATATCTTCATATAAAATGTAGACAGAAACATTCTCAGAAACTGCTTTGTGATGTCTGCATTCTAGTCACAGAGTTGAACATTCCCTTTCATAGAGCAGCTTTGAAACACTCTTTTTGTTGTATCTGGATTTGGACATTTGGAGCGCTTTGATGCCTACCGTGAAAAAAGAAACATCTTCCCATAAAAACTAGACAGAAGAATTCTCTGAAACTTCTTTGTGGTGTATGTACTCAAGTAACAGAGGTGAACGTTTCTATTGATAGAGCAGTTTTGAAACACTCTTTTTGTGGAATCTGTATGTGGATATTTGGATTGCTTTAACGATATCGTTGGAAACAGGAATATCTTCCTATAATATCTAGGCAGAAGCATTCTCAGAAACTTCTTTGTGATGTGTGTCCTCAACTAAGAGAGTTCAACGTGTCTTTTGATGCAGCAGTTTGGAAACACTCTTTTTGTAGAATCTGTAAGTGGATATATGGATAGCTCTAACGATTTCGTTGGAAACGGGAATATCTTCACATAAAATCTAGACAGAAGCATTCTCAGAAACTTCTTCGTGATGTGTGTCCTCAGATGACATAATTCAACATTTCTTTTGATACAGCAGTTTGGAAACACTTTTTTTGTAGAATCTGCAAGTGGATATTTGGATAGCTGTAAGGATTTCGTTGGAAACGGGAATATCTTCATATAAAACCTAGACACAAGCACTCTCAGAAAGTACTCTGTGATATCTGCATTCAAATCACAGAGTTGAACATTCCCTTTCTTAGAGCAGGTTTGAAACACTCTTTTTGTGGAATCTGCAAGAGGATATTTGGATAGCTTTGAGGATTTCGTTGGAAGCGGGATTACATATAAAATGTACACAGCAGCATTCTCAGAAGCTTCTTCGTGATGTTTGCTTTTAAGTCACAGGGTTGAACATTCCCTTTCATAGAGCAGGTTTGAAACACTCTTTCTGTAGTATCTGGAAGTGGACATTTCGAGCGCTTTGAGGCCTACTGTGAAAAAGGAAATATCTTCCCATAAAAACTACACAGAAGCGTTCGCAGAAACTTGTGTGTGATGTGTGTCCTCAACTAACAGAGCTGAACATTTCGTTTGATGGAGCAGGTTGGAAACACGCTTTTTGTAGAATCTGCAAGTGGATATTTGGATAGCTTTGTGGATTTCGTTGGAAACGGGAATATCTTCATATAAAATGTAGACAGACAGATTCTCAGAAACAGCTTTGTGATGTGTGCATTCAAGTCACAGAGTTGAACATTCCCTTTCATAGAGCAGCTTTGAAACACTCTTTTTGTTGTATCTGGATTTGGACATTTGGAGCGCTTTGATGCCTACCGTGAAAAAAGAAATATCTTCCCATAAAAACTAGACAGAAGAATTCTCTGAAACTTCTTTGTGGTGTGTGTACTCAAGTAACAGAGGTGAACCTTTCTATTGATAGAGCAGTTTTGAAAAACTCTTTTTGTGGAATCTGTATGTGGATATTTGGATTGCTTTAACGATATCGTTGGAAACAGGAATATCTTCCTATAAAATCTAGGCAGAAGCATTCTCAGAAACTTCTTCGTGATGTGTGTCCTCAAATGACAGAATTCAACATTTCTTTTGATACAGCAGTTTGGAAACACTTTTTTTGTAGAATCTGCAAGTGGATATTTGGATAGCTGTAAGGATTTCGTTGGAAACGGGAATATCTTCATAGAAAACCTAGACACAAGCACTCTCAGAAACTACTCTGTGATATCTGCATTCAAATCACAGAGTTGAACATTCCCTTTCTTAGAGCAGGTTTGAAACACTCTTTTTGTGGAATCTGCAAGAGGATATTTGGATAGCTTTGAGGATTTCGTTGGAAGCGGGATTACATATAAAATGTACACAGCAGCATTCTCAGAAGCTTCTTCGTGATGTTTGCTTTTAAGTCACAGGGTTGAACATTCCCTTTCATAGAGCAGGCTTGAAACACTCTTTCTGTAGTATCTGGAAGTGGACATTTCGAGCGCTTTGAGGCCTACTGTGAAAAAGGAAATATCTTCCCATAAAAACTACACAGAAGCGTTCGCAGAAACTTGTGTGTGATGTGTGTCCTCAACTAACAGAGCTGAACATTTCGTTTGATGGAGCAGGTTGGAAACACGGTTTTTGTAGAATCTGCAAGTGGATATTTGGATAGCTTTGTGGATTTCGTTGGAAACGGGAATATCTTCATATAAAATGTAGACAGAAACATTCTCAGAAACTGCTTTGTGATGTCTGCATTCTAGTCACAGTGTTGAACATTCCCTTTCATAGTGCAGCTTTGAAACACTCTTTTTGTTGTATCTGGATTTGGACATTTGGAGCGCTTTGATGCCTACCGTGAAAAAAGAAATATCTTCCCATAAAAACTAGACAGAAGAATTCTCTGAAACTTCTTTGTGGTGTATGTACTCAAGTAACAGAGGTGAACCTTTCTATTGATAGAGCAGTTTTGAAACACTCTTTTTGTGGAATCTGTATGTGGATATTTGGATTGCTTTAACGATATCGTTGGAAACAGGAATATCTTCCTATAATATCTAGGCAGAAGCATTCTCAGAAACTTCTTTGTGATGTGTGTCCTCAACTAAGAGAGTTCAACGTGTCTTTTGATGCAGCAGTTTGGAAACACTCTTTTTGTAGAATCTGTAAGTGGATATATGGATAGCTCTAACGATTTCGTTGGAAACGGGAATATCTTCACATAAAATCTAGACAGAAGCATTCTCAGAAACTTCTTCGTGATGTGTGTCCTCAGATGACATAATTCAACATTTCTTTTGATACAGCAGTTTGGAAACACTTTTTTTGTAGAATCTGCAAGTGGATATTTGGATAGCTGTAAGGATTTCGTTGGAAACGGGAATATCTTCATATAAAACCTAGACACAAGCACTCTCAGAAAGTACTCTGTGATATCTGCATTCAAATCACAGAGTTGAACATTCCCTTTCTTAGAGCAGGTTTGAAACACTCTTTTTGTGGAATCTGCAAGAGGATATTTGGATAGCTTTGAGGATTTCGTTGGAAGCGGGATTACATATAAAATGTACACAGCATCATTCTCAGAAGCTTCTTCGTGATGTTTGCTTTTAAGTCACAGGGTTGAACATTCCCTTTCATAGAGCAGGTTTGAAACACTCTTTCTGTAGTATCTGGAAGTGGACATTTCGAGCGCTTTGAGGCCTACTGTGAAAAAGGAAATATCTTCCCATAAAAACTACAGAGAAGCGTTCGCAGAAACTTGTGTGTGATGTGTGTCCTCAACTAACAGAGCTGAACATTTCGTTTGATGGAGCAGGTTGGAAACGCGGTTTTTGTAGAATCTGCAAGTGGATATTTGGATAGCTTTGTGGATTTCGTTGGAAACGGGAATATCTTCATATAAAATGTAGACAGAAACATTCTCAGAAACTGCTTTGTGATGTCTGCATTCTAGTCACAGTGTTGAACATTCCCTTTCATAGTGCAGCTTTGAAACACTCTTTTTGTTGTATCTGGATTTGGACTTTTGGAGCGCTTTGATGCCTACCGTGAAAAAAGAAATATCTTCCCATAAAAACTAGACAGAAGAATTCTCTGAAACTTCTTTGTGGTGTATGTACTCAAGTAACAGAGGTGAAACTTTCTATTGATAGAGCAGTTTTGAAACACTCTTTTTGTGAAATCTGTATGTGGATATTTGGATTTCTTTAACGACATCGTTGGAAACAGGAATAACTTCCTATAAAATCTAGGCAGAAGCATTCTCAGAAACTTCTTTGTGATGTGTGTCCTCAACTAAGAGAGTTCAACCTGTCTTTTGATGCAGCAGTTTGGAAACACTCTTTTTGTAGAATCTGTAAGTGGATATATGGATAGCTCTAAAGATTTCGTTGGAAACGGGAATATCTGCATATAAAATCTAGACAGAAGAATTCTCAGAAACTTCTTCGTGATGTGTGTCCTCAGATGACACAATTCAACATTTCTTTTGATACAGCAGTTTGGAAACACTTTTTTTGTAGAATCTGCAAGTGGATATTTGGATAGCTGTAAGGATTTCGTTGGAAACGGGAATATCTTCATGTAAAACCTAGACAAAAGCACTCTCAGAAACTACTCTGTGAAATCTGCATTCAAATCACAGAGTTGAACATTCCCTTTCTTAGAGCAGGTTTGAAACACTCTTTTTGTGGAATCTGCAAGAGGATATTTGGATAGCTTTGAGGATTTCGTTGGAAGCGGGATTACATATAAAATGTACACAGCAGCACTCTCAGAAGCTTCTTCGTGATGTTTGCTTTTAAGTCACAGGGTTGAACATTCCCTTTCATAGAGCAGGTTTGAAACACTCTTTCTGTAGTATCTGGAAGTGGACATTTCGAGCGCTTTGAGGCCTACTGTGAAAAAGGAAATATCTTCCCATAAAAACTACACAGAAGCGTTCGCAGAAACTTGTGTGTGATGTGTGTCCTCAACTAACAGAGCTGAACATTTCGTTTGATGGAGCAGGTTGGAAACACGGTTTTTGTAGAATCTGCAAGTGGATATTTGGATAGCTTTGTGGATTTCGTTGGAAACGGGAATATCTTCATATAAAATGTAGACAGAAACATTCTCAGAAACTGCTTTGTGATGTCTGCATTCTAGTCACAGAGTTGAACATTCCCTTTCATAGAGCAGCTTTGAAACACTCTTTTTGTTGTATCTGGATTTGGACATTTGGAGCGCTTTGATGCCTACCGTGAAAAAAGAAATATCTTCCCATAAAAACTAGACAGAAGAATTCTCTGAAACTTCTTTGTGGTGTATGTACTCAAGTAACAGAGGTGAACGTTTCTATTGATAGAGCAGTTTTGAAACACTCTTTTTGTGGAATCTGTATGTGGATATTTGGATTGCTTTAACGATATCGTTGGAAACAGGAATATCTTCCTATAATATCTAGGCAGAAGCATTCTCAGAAACTTCTTTGTGATGTGTGTCCTCAACTAAGAGAGTTCAACGTGTCTTTTGATGCAGCAGTTTGGAAACACTCTTTTTGTAGAATCTGTAAGTGGATATATGGATAGCTCTAACGATTTCGTTGGAAACGGGAATATCTTCACATAAAATCTAGACAGAAGCATTCTCAGAAACTTCTTCGTGATGTGTGTCCTCAGATGACATAATTCAACATTTCTTTTGATACAGCAGTTTGGAAACACTTTTTTTGTAGAATCTGCAAGTGGATATTTGGATAGCTGTAAGGATTTCGTTGGAAACGGGAATATCTTCATAGAAAACCTAGACACAAGCACTCTCAGAAAGTACTCTGTGATATCTGCATTCAAATCACAGAGTTGAACATTCCCTTTCTTAGAGCAGGTTTGAAACACTCTTTTTGTGGAATCTGCAAGAGGATATTTGGATAGCTTTGAGGATTTCGTTGGAAGCGGGATTACATATAAAATGTACACAGCATCATTCTCAGAAGCTTCTTCGTGATGTTTGCTTTTAAGTCACAGGGTTGAACATTCCCTTTCATAGAGCAGGTTTGAAACACTCTTTCTGTAGTATCTGGAAGTGGACATTTCGAGCGCTTTGAGGCCTACTGTGAAAAAGGAAATATCTTCCCATAAAAACTACAGAGAAGCGTTCGCAGAAACTTGTGTGTGATGTGTGTCCTCAACTAACAGAGCTGAACATTTCGTTTGATGGAGCAGGTTGGAAACACGGTTTTTGTAGAATCTGCAAGTGGATATTTGGATAGCTTTGTGGATTTCGTTGGAAACGGGAATATCTTCATATAAAATGTAGACAGAAACATTCTCAGAAACTGCTTTGTGATGTCTGCATTCTAGTCACAGAGTTGAACATTCCCTTTCATAGAGCAGCTTTGAAACACTCTTTTTGTTGTATCTGGATTTGGACATTTGGAGCGCTTTGATGCCTACCGTGAAAAAAGAAATATCTTCCCATAAAAACTAGACAGAAGAATTCTCTGAAACTTCTTTGTGGTGTATGTACTCAAGTAACAGAGGTGAACGTTTCTATTGATAGAGCAGTTTTGAAACACTCTTTTTGTGGAATCTGTATGTGGATATTTGGATTGCTTTAACGATATCGTTGGAAACAGGAATATCTTCCTATAATATCTAGGCAGAAGCATTCTCAGAAACTTCTTTGTGATGTGTGTCCTCAACTAAGAGAGTTCAACGTGTCTTTTGATGCAGCAGTTTGGAAACACTCTTTTTGTAGAATCTGTAAGTGGATATATGGATAGCTCTAACGATTTCGTTGGAAACGGGAATATCTTCACATAAAATCTAGACAGAAGCATTCTCAGAAACTTCTTCGTGATGTGTGTCCTCAGATGACATAATTCAACATTTCTTTTGATACAGCAGTTTGGAAACACTTTTTTTGTAGAATCTGCAAGTGGATATTTGGATAGCTGTAAGGATTTCGTTGGAAACGGGAATATCTTCATATAAAACCTAGACACAAGCACTCTCAGAAAGTACTCTGTGATATCTGCATTCAAATCACAGAGTTGAACATTCCCTTTCTTAGAGCAGGTTTGAAACACTCTTTTTGTGGAATCTGCAAGAGGATATTTGGATAGCTTTGAGGATTTCGTTGGAAGCGGGATTACATATAAAATGTACACAGCAGCATTCTCAGAAGCTTCTTCGTGATGTTTGCTTTTAAGTCACAGGGTTGAACATTCCCTTTCATAGAGCAGGTTTGAAACACTCTTTCTGTAGTATCTGGAAGTGGACATTTCGAGCGCTTTGAGGCCTACTGTGAAAAAGGAAATATCTTCCCATAAAAACTACACAGAAGCGTTCGCAGAAACTTGTGTGTGATGTGTGTCCTCAACTAACAGAGCTGAACATTTCGTTTGATGGAGCAGGTTGGAAACACGCTTTTTGTAGAATCTGCAAGTGGATATTTGGATAGCTTTGTGGATTTCGTTGGAAACGGGAATATCTTCATATAAAATGTAGACAGACAGATTCTCAGAAACAGCTTTGTGATGTGTGCATTCAAGTCACAGAGTTGAACATTCCCTTTCATAGAGCAGCTTTGAAACACTCTTTTTGTTGTATCTGGATTTGGACATTTGGAGCGCTTTGATGCCTACCGTGAAAAAAGAAATATCTTCCCATAAAAACTAGACAGAAGAATTCTCTGAAACTCCTTTGTGGTGTGTGTACTCAAGTAACAGAGGTGAACCTTTCTATTGATAGAGCAGTTTTGAAAAACTCTTTTTGTGGAATCTGTATGTGGATATTTGGATTGCTTTAACGATATCGTTGGAAACAGGAATATCTTCCTATAAAATCTAGGCAGAAGCATTCTCAGAAACTTCTTCGTGATGTGTGTCCTCAAATGACAGAATTCAACATTTCTTTTGATACAGCAGTTTGGAAACACTTTTTTTGTAGAATCTGCAAGTGGATATTTGGATAGCTGTAAGGATTTCGTTGGAAACGGGAATATCTTCATAGAAAACCTAGACACAAGCACTCTCAGAAACTACTCTGTGATATCTGCATTCAAATCACAGAGTTGAACATTCCCTTTCTTAGAGCAGGTTTGAAACACTCTTTTTGTGGAATCTGCAAGAGGATATTTGGATAGCTTTGAGGATTTCGTTGGAAGCGGGATTACATATAAAATGTACACAGCAGCATTCTCAGAAGCTTCTTCGTGATGTTTGCTTTTAAGTCACAGAGTTGAACATTCCCTTTCATAGAGCAGGCTTGAAACACTCTTTCTGTAGTATCTGGAAGTGGACATTTCGAGCGCTTTGGGGCCTACTGTGAAAAAGGAAATATCTTCCCATAAAAACTACACAGAAGCGTTCGCAGAAACTTGTGTGTGATGTGTGTCCTCAACTAACAGAGCTGAACATTTCTTTTGATGGAGCAGGTTGGAAACACGGTTTTTGTAGAATCTGCAAGTGGATATTTGGATAGCTTTGTGGATTACGTTGGAAACGGGAATATCTTCATATAAAATGTAGACAGAAACATTCTCAGAAACTGCTTTGTGATGTCTGCATTCTAGTCACAGTGTTGAACATTCCCTTTCATAGTGCAGCTTTGAAACACTCTTTTTGTTGTATCTGGATTTGGACATTTGGAGCGCTTTGATGCCTACCGTGAAAAAAGAAATATCTTCCCATAAAAACTAGACAGAAGAATTCTCTGAAACTTCTTTGTGGTGTATGTACTCAAGTAACAGAGGTGAACCTTTCTATTGATAGAGCAGTTTTGAAACACTCTTTTTGTGGAATCTGTATGTGGATATTTGGATTTCTTTAACGACATCGTTGGAAACAGGAATAACTTCCTATAAAATCTAGGCAGAAGCATTCTCAGAAACTTCTTTGTGATGTGTGTCCTCAACTAAGAGAGTTCAACCTGTCTTTTGATGCAGCAGTTTGGAAACACTCTTTTTGTAGAATCTGTAAGTGGATATATGGATAGCTCTAAAGATTTCGTTGGAAACGGGAATATCTGCATATAAAATCTAGACAGAAGAATTCTCAGAAACTTCTTCGTGATGTGTGTCCTCAGATGACACAATTCAACATTTCTTTTGATACAGCAGTTTGGAAACACTTTTTTTGTAGAATCTGCAAGTGGATATTTGGATAGCTGTAAGGATTTCGTTGGAAACGGGAATATCTTCATGTAAAACCTAGACAAAAGCACTCTCAGAAACTACTCTGTGAAATCTGCATTCAAATCACAGAGTTGAACATTCCCTTTCTTAGAGCAGGTTTGAAACACTCTTTTTGTGGAATCTGCAAGAGGATATTTGGATAGCTTTGAGGATTTCGTTGGAAGCGGGATTACATATAAAATGTACACAGCAGCACTCTCAGAAGCTTCTTCGTGATGTTTGCTTTTAAGTCACAGGGTTGAACATTCCCTTTCATAGAGCAGGTTTGAAACACTCTTTCTGTAGTATCTGGAAGTGGACATTTCGAGCGCTTTGAGGCCTACTGTGAAAAAGGAAATATCTTCCCATAAAAACTACACAGAAGCGTTCGCAGAAACTTGTGTGTGATGTGTGTCCTCAACTAACAGAGCTGAACATTTCGTTTGATGGAGCAGGTTGGAAACACGGTTTTTGTAGAATCTGCAAGTGGATATTTGGATAGCTTTGTGGATTTCGTTGGAAACGGGAATATCTTCATATAAAATGTAGACAGAAACATTCTCAGAAACTGCTTTGTGATGTCTGCATTCTAGTCACAGAGTTGAACATTCCCTTTCATAGAGCAGCTTTGAAACACTCTTTTTGTTGTATCTGGATTTGGACATTTGGAGCGCTTTGATGCCTACCGTGAAAAAAGAAATATCTTCCCATAAAAACTAGACAGAAGAATTCTCTGAAACTTCTTTGTGGTGTATGTACTCAAGTAACAGAGGTGAACGTTTCTATTGATAGAGCAGTTTTGAAACACTCTTTTTGTGGAATCTGTATGTGGATATTTGGATTGCTTTAACGATATCGTTGGAAACAGGAATATCTTCCTATAATATCTAGGCAGAAGCATTCTCAGAAACTTCTTTGTGATGTGTGTCCTCAACTAAGAGAGTTCAACGTGTCTTTTGATGCAGCAGTTTGGAAACACTCTTTTTGTAGAATCTGTAAGTGGATATATGGATAGCTCTAACGATTTCGTTGGAAACGGGAATATCTTCACATAAAATCTAGACAGAAGCATTCTCAGAAACTTCTTCGTGATGTGTGTCCTCAGATGACATAATTCAACATTTCTTTTGATACAGCAGTTTGGAAACACTTTTTTTGTAGAATCTGCAAGTGGATATTTGGATAGCTGTAAGGATTTCGTTGGAAACGGGAATATCTTCATAGAAAACCTAGACACAAGCACTCTCAGAAAGTACTCTGTGATATCTGCATTCAAATCACAGAGTTGAACATTCCCTTTCTTAGAGCAGGTTTGAAACACTCTTTTTGTGGAATCTGCAAGAGGATATTTGGATAGCTTTGAGGATTTCGTTGGAAGCGGGATTACATATAAAATGTACACAGCATCATTCTCAGAAGCTTCTTCGTGATGTTTGCTTTTAAGTCACAGGGTTGAACATTCCCTTTCATAGAGCAGGTTTGAAACACTCTTTCTGTAGTATCTGGAAGTGGACATTTCGAGCGCTTTGAGGCCTACTGTGAAAAAGGAAATATCTTCCCATAAAAACTACAGAGAAGCGTTCGCAGAAACTTGTGTGTGATGTGTGTCCTCAACTAACAGAGCTGAACATTTCGTTTGATGGAGCAGGTTGGAAACACGGTTTTTGTAGAATCTGCAAGTGGATATTTGGATAGCTTTGTGGATTTCGTTGGAAACGGGAATATCTTCATATAAAATGTAGACAGAAACATTCTCAGAAACTGCTTTGTGATGTCTGCATTCTAGTCACAGAGTTGAACATTCCCTTTCATAGAGCAGCTTTGAAACACTCTTTTTGTTGTATCTGGATTTGGACATTTGGAGCGCTTTGATGCCTACCGTGAAAAAAGAAACATCTTCCCATAAAAACTAGACAGAAGAATTCTCTGAAACTTCTTTGTGGTGTATGTACTCAAGTAACAGAGGTGAACGTTTCTATTGATAGAGCAGTTTTGAAACACTCTTTTTGTGGAATCTGTATGTGGATATTTGGATTGCTTTAACGATATCGTTGGAAACAGGAATATCTTCCTATAATATCTAGGCAGAAGCATTCTCAGAAACTTCTTTGTGATGTGTGTCCTCAACTAAGAGAGTTCAACGTGTCTTTTGATGCAGCAGTTTGGAAACACTCTTTTTGTAGAATCTGTAAGTGGATATATGGATAGCTCTAACGATTTCGTTGGAAACGGGAATATCTTCACATAAAATCTAGACAGAAGCATTCTCAGAAACTTCTTCGTGATGTGTGTCCTCAGATGACATAATTCAACATTTCTTTTGATACAGCAGTTTGGAAACACTTTTTTTGTAGAATCTGCAAGTGGATATTTGGATAGCTGTAAGGATTTCGTTGGAAACGGGAATATCTTCATATAAAACCTAGACACAAGCACTCTCAGAAAGTACTCTGTGATATCTGCATTCAAATCACAGAGTTGAACATTCCCTTTCTTAGAGCAGGTTTGAAACACTCTTTTTGTGGAATCTGCAAGAGGATATTTGGATAGCTTTGAGGATTTCGTTGGAAGCGGGATTACATATAAAATGTACACAGCAGCATTCTCAGAAGCTTCTTCGTGATGTTTGCTTTTAAGTCACAGGGTTGAACATTCCCTTTCATAGAGCAGGTTTGAAACACTCTTTCTGTAGTATCTGGAAGTGGACATTTCGAGCGCTTTGAGGCCTACTGTGAAAAAGGAAATATCTTCCCATAAAAACTACACAGAAGCGTTCGCAGAAACTTGTGTGTGATGTGTGTCCTCAACTAACAGAGCTGAACATTTCGTTTGATGGAGCAGGTTGGAAACACGCTTTTTGTAGAATCTGCAAGTGGATATTTGGATAGCTTTGTGGATTTCGTTGGAAACGGGAATATCTTCATATAAAATGTAGACAGACAGATTCTCAGAAACAGCTTTGTGATGTGTGCATTCAAGTCACAGAGTTGAACATTCCCTTTCATAGAGCAGCTTTGAAACACTCTTTTTGTTGTATCTGGATTTGGACATTTGGAGCGCTTTGATGCCTACCGTGAAAAAAGAAATATCTTCCCATAAAAACTAGACAGAAGAATTCTCTGAAACTTCTTTGTGGTGTGTGTACTCAAGTAACAGAGGTGAACCTTTCTATTGATAGAGCAGTTTTGAAAAACTCTTTTTGTGGAATCTGTATGTGGATATTTGGATTGCTTTAACGATATCGTTGGAAACAGGAATATCTTCCTATAAAATCTAGGCAGAAGCATTCTCAGAAACTTCTTCGTGATGTGTGTCCTCAAATGACAGAATTCAACATTTCTTTTGATACAGCAGTTTGGAAACACTTTTTTTGTAGAATCTGCAAGTGGATATTTGGATAGCTGTAAGGATTTCGTTGGAAACGGGAATATCTTCATAGAAAACCTAGACACAAGCACTCTCAGAAACTACTCTGTGATATCTGCATTCAAATCACAGAGTTGAACATTCCCTTTCTTAGAGCAGGTTTGAAACACTCTTTTTGTGGAATCTGCAAGAGGATATTTGGATAGCTTTGAGGATTTCGTTGGAAGCGGGATTACATATAAAATGTACACAGCAGCATTCTCAGAAGCTTCTTCGTGATGTTTGCTTTTAAGTCACAGGGTTGAACATTCCCTTTCATAGAGCAGGCTTGAAACACTCTTTCTGTAGTATCTGGAAGTGGACATTTCGAGCGCTTTGAGGCCTACTGTGAAAAAGGAAATATCTTCCCATAAAAACTACACAGAAGCGTTCGCAGAAACTTGTGTGTGATGTGTGTCCTCAACTAACAGAGCTGAACATTTCGTTTGATGGAGCAGGTTGGAAACACGGTTTTTGTAGAATCTGCAAGTGGATATTTGGATAGCTTTGTGGATTTCGTTGGAAACGGGAATATCTTCATATAAAATGTAGACAGAAACATTCTCAGAAACTGCTTTGTGATGTCTGCATTCTAGTCACAGTGTTGAACATTCCCTTTCATAGTGCAGCTTTGAAACACTCTTTTTGTTGTATCTGGATTTGGACATTTGGAGCGCTTTGATGCCTACCGTGAAAAAAGAAATATCTTCCCATAAAAACTAGACAGAAGAATTCTCTGAAACTTCTTTGTGGTGTATGTACTCAAGTAACAGAGGTGAACCTTTCTATTGATAGAGCAGTTTTGAAACACTCTTTTTGTGGAATCTGTATGTGGATATTTGGATTGCTTTAACGATATCGTTGGAAACAGGAATATCTTCCTATAATATCTAGGCAGAAGCATTCTCAGAAACTTCTTTGTGATGTGTGTCCTCAACTAAGAGAGTTCAACGTGTCTTTTGATGCAGCAGTTTGGAAACACTCTTTTTGTAGAATCTGTAAGTGGATATATGGATAGCTCTAACGATTTCGTTGGAAACGGGAATATCTTCACATAAAATCTAGACAGAAGCATTCTCAGAAACTTCTTCGTGATGTGTGTCCTCAGATGACATAATTCAACATTTCTTTTGATACAGCAGTTTGGAAACACTTTTTTTGTAGAATCTGCAAGTGGATATTTGGATAGCTGTAAGGATTTCGTTGGAAACGGGAATATCTTCATATAAAACCTAGACACAAGCACTCTCAGAAAGTACTCTGTGATATCTGCATTCAAATCACAGAGTTGAACATTCCCTTTCTTAGAGCAGGTTTGAAACACTCTTTTTGTGGAATCTGCAAGAGGATATTTGGATAGCTTTGAGGATTTCGTTGGAAGCGGGATTACATATAAAATGTACACAGCATCATTCTCAGAAGCTTCTTCGTGATGTTTGCTTTTAAGTCACAGGGTTGAACATTCCCTTTCATAGAGCAGGTTTGAAACACTCTTTCTGTAGTATCTGGAAGTGGACATTTCGAGCGCTTTGAGGCCTACTGTGAAAAAGGAAATATCTTCCCATAAAAACTACAGAGAAGCGTTCGCAGAAACTTGTGTGTGATGTGTGTCCTCAACTAACAGAGCTGAACATTTCGTTTGATGGAGCAGGTTGGAAACGCGGTTTTTGTAGAATCTGCAAGTGGATATTTGGATAGCTTTGTGGATTTCGTTGGAAACGGGAATATCTTCATATAAAATGTAGACAGAAACATTCTCAGAAACTGCTTTGTGATGTCTGCATTCTAGTCACAGTGTTGAACATTCCCTTTCATAGTGCAGCTTTGAAACACTCTTTTTGTTGTATCTGGATTTGGACTTTTGGAGCGCTTTGATGCCTACCGTGAAAAAAGAAATATCTTCCCATAAAAACTAGACAGAAGAATTCTCTGAAACTTCTTTGTGGTGTATGTACTCAAGTAACAGAGGTGAAACTTTCTATTGATAGAGCAGTTTTGAAACACTCTTTTTGTGAAATCTGTATGTGGATATTTGGATTTCTTTAACGACATCGTTGGAAACAGGAATAACTTCCTATAAAATCTAGGCAGAAGCATTCTCAGAAACTTCTTTGTGATGTGTGTCCTCAACTAAGAGAGTTCAACCTGTCTTTTGATGCAGCAGTTTGGAAACACTCTTTTTGTAGAATCTGTAAGTGGATATATGGATAGCTCTAAAGATTTCGTTGGAAACGGGAATATCTGCATATAAAATCTAGACAGAAGAATTCTCAGAAACTTCTTCGTGATGTGTGTCCTCAGATGACACAATTCAACATTTCTTTTGATACAGCAGTTTGGAAACACTTTTTTTGTAGAATCTGCAAGTGGATATTTGGATAGCTGTAAGGATTTCGTTGGAAACGGGAATATCTTCATGTAAAACCTAGACAAAAGCACTCTCAGAAACTACTCTGTGAAATCTGCATTCAAATCACAGAGTTGAACATTCCCTTTCTTAGAGCAGGTTTGAAACACTCTTTTTGTGGAATCTGCAAGAGGATATTTGGATAGCTTTGAGGATTTCGTTGGAAGCGGGATTACATATAAAATGTACACAGCAGCACTCTCAGAAGCTTCTTCGTGATGTTTGCTTTTAAGTCACAGGGTTGAACATTCCCTTTCATAGAGCAGGTTTGAAACACTCTTTCTGTAGTATCTGGAAGTGGACATTTCGAGCGCTTTGAGGCCTACTGTGAAAAAGGAAATATCTTCCCATAAAAACTACACAGAAGCGTTCGCAGAAACTTGTGTGTGATGTGTGTCCTCAACTAACAGAGCTGAACATTTCGTTTGATGGAGCAGGTTGGAAACACGGTTTTTGTAGAATCTGCAAGTGGATATTTGGATAGCTTTGTGGATTTCGTTGGAAACGGGAATATCTTCATATAAAATGTAGACAGAAACATTCTCAGAAACTGCTTTGTGATGTCTGCATTCTAGTCACAGAGTTGAACATTCCCTTTCATAGAGCAGCTTTGAAACACTCTTTTTGTTGTATCTGGATTTGGACATTTGGAGCGCTTTGATGCCTACCGTGAAAAAAGAAATATCTTCCCATAAAAACTAGACAGAAGAATTCTCTGAAACTTCTTTGTGGTGTATGTACTCAAGTAACAGAGGTGAACGTTTCTATTGATAGAGCAGTTTTGAAACACTCTTTTTGTGGAATCTGTATGTGGATATTTGGATTGCTTTAACGATATCGTTGGAAACAGGAATATCTTCCTATAATATCTAGGCAGAAGCATTCTCAGAAACTTCTTTGTGATGTGTGTCCTCAACTAAGAGAGTTCAACGTGTCTTTTGATGCAGCAGTTTGGAAACACTCTTTTTGTAGAATCTGTAAGTGGATATATGGATAGCTCTAACGATTTCGTTGGAAACGGGAATATCTTCACATAAAATCTAGACAGAAGCATTCTCAGAAACTTCTTCGTGATGTGTGTCCTCAGATGACATAATTCAACATTTCTTTTGATACAGCAGTTTGGAAACACTTTTTTTGTAGAATCTGCAAGTGGATATTTGGATAGCTGTAAGGATTTCGTTGGAAACGGGAATATCTTCATAGAAAACCTAGACACAAGCACTCTCAGAAAGTACTCTGTGATATCTGCATTCAAATCACAGAGTTGAACATTCCCTTTCTTAGAGCAGGTTTGAAACACTCTTTTTGTGGAATCTGCAAGAGGATATTTGGATAGCTTTGAGGATTTCGTTGGAAGCGGGATTACATATAAAATGTACACAGCATCATTCTCAGAAGCTTCTTCGTGATGTTTGCTTTTAAGTCACAGGGTTGAACATTCCCTTTCATAGAGCAGGTTTGAAACACTCTTTCTGTAGTATCTGGAAGTGGACATTTCGAGCGCTTTGAGGCCTACTGTGAAAAAGGAAATATCTTCCCATAAAAACTACAGAGAAGCGTTCGCAGAAACTTGTGTGTGATGTGTGTCCTCAACTAACAGAGCTGAACATTTCGTTTGATGGAGCAGGTTGGAAACACGGTTTTTGTAGAATCTGCAAGTGGATATTTGGATAGCTTTGTGGATTTCGTTGGAAACGGGAATATCTTCATATAAAATGTAGACAGAAACATTCTCAGAAACTGCTTTGTGATGTCTGCATTCTAGTCACAGAGTTGAACATTCCCTTTCATAGAGCAGCTTTGAAACACTCTTTTTGTTGTATCTGGATTTGGACATTTGGAGCGCTTTGATGCCTACCGTGAAAAAAGAAATATCTTCCCATAAAAACTAGACAGAAGAATTCTCTGAAACTTCTTTGTGGTGTATGTACTCAAGTAACAGAGGTGAACGTTTCTATTGATAGAGCAGTTTTGAAACACTCTTTTTGTGGAATCTGTATGTGGATATTTGGATTGCTTTAACGATATCGTTGGAAACAGGAATATCTTCCTATAATATCTAGGCAGAAGCATTCTCAGAAACTTCTTTGTGATGTGTGTCCTCAACTAAGAGAGTTCAACGTGTCTTTTGATGCAGCAGTTTGGAAACACTCTTTTTGTAGAATCTGTAAGTGGATATATGGATAGCTCTAACGATTTCGTTGGAAACGGGAATATCTTCACATAAAATCTAGACAGAAGCATTCTCAGAAACTTCTTCGTGATGTGTGTCCTCAGATGACATAATTCAACATTTCTTTTGATACAGCAGTTTGGAAACACTTTTTTTGTAGAATCTGCAAGTGGATATTTGGATAGCTGTAAGGATTTCGTTGGAAACGGGAATATCTTCATATAAAACCTAGACACAAGCACTCTCAGAAAGTACTCTGTGATATCTGCATTCAAATCACAGAGTTGAACATTCCCTTTCTTAGAGCAGGTTTGAAACACTCTTTTTGTGGAATCTGCAAGAGGATATTTGGATAGCTTTGAGGATTTCGTTGGAAGCGGGATTACATATAAAATGTACACAGCAGCATTCTCAGAAGCTTCTTCGTGATGTTTGCTTTTAAGTCACAGGGTTGAACATTCCCTTTCATAGAGCAGGTTTGAAACACTCTTTCTGTAGTATCTGGAAGTGGACATTTCGAGCGCTTTGAGGCCTACTGTGAAAAAGGAAATATCTTCCCATAAAAACTACACAGAAGCGTTCGCAGAAACTTGTGTGTGATGTGTGTCCTCAACTAACAGAGCTGAACATTTCGTTTGATGGAGCAGGTTGGAAACACGCTTTTTGTAGAATCTGCAAGTGGATATTTGGATAGCTTTGTGGATTTCGTTGGAAACGGGAATATCTTCATATAAAATGTAGACAGACAGATTCTCAGAAACAGCTTTGTGATGTGTGCATTCAAGTCACAGAGTTGAACATTCCCTTTCATAGAGCAGCTTTGAAACACTCTTTTTGTTGTATCTGGATTTGGACATTTGGAGCGCTTTGATGCCTACCGTGAAAAAAGAAATATCTTCCCATAAAAACTAGACAGAAGAATTCTCTGAAACTCCTTTGTGGTGTGTGTACTCAAGTAACAGAGGTGAACCTTTCTATTGATAGAGCAGTTTTGAAAAACTCTTTTTGTGGAATCTGTATGTGGATATTTGGATTGCTTTAACGATATCGTTGGAAACAGGAATATCTTCCTATAAAATCTAGGCAGAAGCATTCTCAGAAACTTCTTCGTGATGTGTGTCCTCAAATGACAGAATTCAACATTTCTTTTGATACAGCAGTTTGGAAACACTTTTTTTGTAGAATCTGCAAGTGGATATTTGGATAGCTGTAAGGATTTCGTTGGAAACGGGAATATCTTCATAGAAAACCTAGACACAAGCACTCTCAGAAACTACTCTGTGATATCTGCATTCAAATCACAGAGTTGAACATTCCCTTTCTTAGAGCAGGTTTGAAACACTCTTTTTGTGGAATCTGCAAGAGGATATTTGGATAGCTTTGAGGATTTCGTTGGAAGCGGGATTACATATAAAATGTACACAGCAGCATTCTCAGAAGCTTCTTCGTGATGTTTGCTTTTAAGTCACAGAGTTGAACATTCCCTTTCATAGAGCAGGCTTGAAACACTCTTTCTGTAGTATCTGGAAGTGGACATTTCGAGCGCTTTGGGGCCTACTGTGAAAAAGGAAATATCTTCCCATAAAAACTACACAGAAGCGTTCGCAGAAACTTGTGTGTGATGTGTGTCCTCAACTAACAGAGCTGAACATTTCTTTTGATGGAGCAGGTTGGAAACACGGTTTTTGTAGAATCTGCAAGTGGATATTTGGATAGCTTTGTGGATTACGTTGGAAACGGGAATATCTTCATATAAAATGTAGACAGAAACATTCTCAGAAACTGCTTTGTGATGTCTGCATTCTAGTCACAGTGTTGAACATTCCCTTTCATAGTGCAGCTTTGAAACACTCTTTTTGTTGTATCTGGATTTGGACATTTGGAGCGCTTTGATGCCTACCGTGAAAAAAGAAATATCTTCCCATAAAAACTAGACAGAAGAATTCTCTGAAACTTCTTTGTGGTGTATGTACTCAAGTAACAGAGGTGAACCTTTCTATTGATAGAGCAGTTTTGAAACACTCTTTTTGTGGAATCTGTATGTGGATATTTGGATTTCTTTAACGACATCGTTGGAAACAGGAATAACTTCCTATAAAATCTAGGCAGAAGCATTCTCAGAAACTTCTTTGTGATGTGTGTCCTCAACTAAGAGAGTTCAACCTGTCTTTTGATGCAGCAGTTTGGAAACACTCTTTTTGTAGAATCTGTAAGTGGATATATGGATAGCTCTAAAGATTTCGTTGGAAACGGGAATATCTGCATATAAAATCTAGACAGAAGAATTCTCAGAAACTTCTTCGTGATGTGTGTCCTCAGATGACACAATTCAACATTTCTTTTGATACAGCAGTTTGGAAACACTTTTTTTGTAGAATCTGCAAGTGGATATTTGGATAGCTGTAAGGATTTCGTTGGAAACGGGAATATCTTCATGTAAAACCTAGACAAAAGCACTCTCAGAAACTACTCTGTGAAATCTGCATTCAAATCACAGAGTTGAACATTCCCTTTCTTAGAGCAGGTTTGAAACACTCTTTTTGTGGAATCTGCAAGAGGATATTTGGATAGCTTTGAGGATTTCGTTGGAAGCGGGATTACATATAAAATGTACACAGCAGCACTCTCAGAAGCTTCTTCGTGATGTTTGCTTTTAAGTCACAGGGTTGAACATTCCCTTTCATAGAGCAGGTTTGAAACACTCTTTCTGTAGTATCTGGAAGTGGACATTTCGAGCGCTTTGAGGCCTACTGTGAAAAAGGAAATATCTTCCCATAAAAACTACACAGAAGCGTTCGCAGAAACTTGTGTGTGATGTGTGTCCTCAACTAACAGAGCTGAACATTTCGTTTGATGGAGCAGGTTGGAAACACGGTTTTTGTAGAATCTGCAAGTGGATATTTGGATAGCTTTGTGGATTTCGTTGGAAACGGGAATATCTTCATATAAAATGTAGACAGAAACATTCTCAGAAACTGCTTTGTGATGTCTGCATTCTAGTCACAGAGTTGAACATTCCCTTTCATAGAGCAGCTTTGAAACACTCTTTTTGTTGTATCTGGATTTGGACATTTGGAGCGCTTTGATGCCTACCGTGAAAAAAGAAATATCTTCCCATAAAAACTAGACAGAAGAATTCTCTGAAACTTCTTTGTGGTGTATGTACTCAAGTAACAGAGGTGAACGTTTCTATTGATAGAGCAGTTTTGAAACACTCTTTTTGTGGAATCTGTATGTGGATATTTGGATTGCTTTAACGATATCGTTGGAAACAGGAATATCTTCCTATAATATCTAGGCAGAAGCATTCTCAGAAACTTCTTTGTGATGTGTGTCCTCAACTAAGAGAGTTCAACGTGTCTTTTGATGCAGCAGTTTGGAAACACTCTTTTTGTAGAATCTGTAAGTGGATATATGGATAGCTCTAACGATTTCGTTGGAAACGGGAATATCTTCACATAAAATCTAGACAGAAGCATTCTCAGAAACTTCTTCGTGATGTGTGTCCTCAGATGACATAATTCAACATTTCTTTTGATACAGCAGTTTGGAAACACTTTTTTTGTAGAATCTGCAAGTGGATATTTGGATAGCTGTAAGGATTTCGTTGGAAACGGGAATATCTTCATAGAAAACCTAGACACAAGCACTCTCAGAAAGTACTCTGTGATATCTGCATTCAAATCACAGAGTTGAACATTCCCTTTCTTAGAGCAGGTTTGAAACACTCTTTTTGTGGAATCTGCAAGAGGATATTTGGATAGCTTTGAGGATTTCGTTGGAAGCGGGATTACATATAAAATGTACACAGCATCATTCTCAGAAGCTTCTTCGTGATGTTTGCTTTTAAGTCACAGGGTTGAACATTCCCTTTCATAGAGCAGGTTTGAAACACTCTTTCTGTAGTATCTGGAAGTGGACATTTCGAGCGCTTTGAGGCCTACTGTGAAAAAGGAAATATCTTCCCATAAAAACTACAGAGAAGCGTTCGCAGAAACTTGTGTGTGATGTGTGTCCTCAACTAACAGAGCTGAACATTTCGTTTGATGGAGCAGGTTGGAAACACGGTTTTTGTAGAATCTGCAAGTGGATATTTGGATAGCTTTGTGGATTTCGTTGGAAACGGGAATATCTTCATATAAAATGTAGACAGAAACATTCTCAGAAACTGCTTTGTGATGTCTGCATTCTAGTCACAGAGTTGAACATTCCCTTTCATAGAGCAGCTTTGAAACACTCTTTTTGTTGTATCTGGATTTGGACATTTGGAGCGCTTTGATGCCTACCGTGAAAAAAGAAATATCTTCCCATAAAAACTAGACAGAAGAATTCTCTGAAACTTCTTTGTGGTGTATGTACTCAAGTAACAGAGGTGAACGTTTCTATTGATAGAGCAGTTTTGAAACACTCTTTTTGTGGAATCTGTATGTGGATATTTGGATTGCTTTAACGATATCGTTGGAAACAGGAATATCTTCCTATAATATCTAGGCAGAAGCATTCTCAGAAACTTCTTTGTGATGTGTGTCCTCAACTAAGAGAGTTCAACGTGTCTTTTGATGCAGCAGTTTGGAAACACTCTTTTTGTAGAATCTGTAAGTGGATATATGGATAGCTCTAACGATTTCGTTGGAAACGGGAATATCTTCACATAAAATCTAGACAGAAGCATTCTCAGAAACTTCTTCGTGATGTGTGTCCTCAGATGACATAATTCAACATTTCTTTTGATACAGCAGTTTGGAAACACTTTTTTTGTAGAATCTGCAAGTGGATATTTGGATAGCTGTAAGGATTTCGTTGGAAACGGGAATATCTTCATATAAAACCTAGACACAAGCACTCTCAGAAAGTACTCTGTGATATCTGCATTCAAATCACAGAGTTGAACATTCCCTTTCTTAGAGCAGGTTTGAAACACTCTTTTTGTGGAATCTGCAAGAGGATATTTGGATAGCTTTGAGGATTTCGTTGGAAGCGGGATTACATATAAAATGTACACAGCAGCATTCTCAGAAGCTTCTTCGTGATGTTTGCTTTTAAGTCACAGGGTTGAACATTCCCTTTCATAGAGCAGGTTTGAAACACTCTTTCTGTAGTATCTGGAAGTGGACATTTCGAGCGCTTTGAGGCCTACTGTGAAAAAGGAAATATCTTCCCATAAAAACTACACAGAAGCGTTCGCAGAAACTTGTGTGTGATGTGTGTCCTCAACTAACAGAGCTGAACATTTCGTTTGATGGAGCAGGTTGGAAACACGCTTTTTGTAGAATCTGCAAGTGGATATTTGGATAGCTTTGTGGATTTCGTTGGAAACGGGAATATCTTCATATAAAATGTAGACAGACAGATTCTCAGAAACAGCTTTGTGATGTGTGCATTCAAGTCACAGAGTTGAACATTCCCTTTCATAGAGCAGCTTTGAAACACTCTTTTTGTTGTATCTGGATTTGGACATTTGGAGCGCTTTGATGCCTACCGTGAAAAAAGAAATATCTTCCCATAAAAACTAGACAGAAGAATTCTCTGAAACTCCTTTGTGGTGTGTGTACTCAAGTAACAGAGGTGAACCTTTCTATTGATAGAGCAGTTTTGAAAAACTCTTTTTGTGGAATCTGTATGTGGATATTTGGATTGCTTTAACGATATCGTTGGAAACAGGAATATCTTCCTATAAAATCTAGGCAGAAGCATTCTCAGAAACTTCTTCGTGATGTGTGTCCTCAAATGACAGAATTCAACATTTCTTTTGATACAGCAGTTTGGAAACACTTTTTTTGTAGAATCTGCAAGTGGATATTTGGATAGCTGTAAGGATTTCGTTGGAAACGGGAATATCTTCATAGAAAACCTAGACACAAGCACTCTCAGAAACTACTCTGTGATATCTGCATTCAAATCACAGAGTTGAACATTCCCTTTCTTAGAGCAGGTTTGAAACACTCTTTTTGTGGAATCTGCAAGAGGATATTTGGATAGCTTTGAGGATTTCGTTGGAAGCGGGATTACATATAAAATGTACACAGCAGCATTCTCAGAAGCTTCTTCGTGATGTTTGCTTTTAAGTCACAGAGTTGAACATTCCCTTTCATAGAGCAGGCTTGAAACACTCTTTCTGTAGTATCTGGAAGTGGACATTTCGAGCGCTTTGGGGCCTACTGTGAAAAAGGAAATATCTTCCCATAAAAACTACACAGAAGCGTTCGCAGAAACTTGTGTGTGATGTGTGTCCTCAACTAACAGAGCTGAACATTTCTTTTGATGGAGCAGGTTGGAAACACGGTTTTTGTAGAATCTGCAAGTGGATATTTGGATAGCTTTGTGGATTACGTTGGAAACGGGAATATCTTCATATAAAATGTAGACAGAAACATTCTCAGAAACTGCTTTGTGATGTCTGCATTCTAGTCACAGTGTTGAACATTCCCTTTCATAGTGCAGCTTTGAAACACTCTTTTTGTTGTATCTGGATTTGGACATTTGGAGCGCTTTGATGCCTACCGTGAAAAAAGAAATATCTTCCCATAAAAACTAGACAGAAGAATTCTCTGAAACTTCTTTGTGGTGTATGTACTCAAGTAACAGAGGTGAACGTTTCTATTGATAGAGCAGTTTTGAAACACTCTTTTTGTGGAATCTGTATGTGGATATTTGGATTGCTTTAACGATATCGTTGGAAACAGGAATATCTTCCTATAATATCTAGGCAGAAGCATTCTCAGAAACTTCTTTGTGATGTGTGTCCTCAACTAAGAGAGTTCAACGTGTCTTTTGATGCAGCAGTTTGGAAACACTCTTTTTGTAGAATCTGTAAGTGGATATATGGATAGCTCTAACGATTTCGTTGGAAACGGGAATATCTTCACATAAAATCTAGACAGAAGCATTCTCAGAAACTTCTTCGTGATGTGTGTCCTCAGATGACATAATTCAACATTTCTTTTGATACAGCAGTTTGGAAACACTTTTTTTGTAGAATCTGCAAGTGGATATTTGGATAGCTGTAAGGATTTCGTTGGAAACGGGAATATCTTCATATAAAACCTAGACACAAGCACTCTCAGAAAGTACTCTGTGATATCTGCATTCAAATCACAGAGTTGAACATTCCCTTTCTTAGAGCAGGTTTGAAACACTCTTTTTGTGGAATCTGCAAGAGGATATTTGGATAGCTTTGAGGATTTCGTTGGAAGCGGGATTACATATAAAATGTACACAGCAGCATTCTCAGAAGCTTCTTCGTGATGTTTGCTTTTAAGTCACAGGGTTGAACATTCCCTTTCATAGAGCAGGTTTGAAACACTCTTTCTGTAGTATCTGGAAGTGGACATTTCGAGCGCTTTGAGGCCTACTGTGAAAAAGGAAATATCTTCCCATAAAAACTACACAGAAGCGTTCGCAGAAACTTGTGTGTGATGTGTGTCCTCAACTAACAGAGCTGAACATTTCGTTTGATGGAGCAGGTTGGAAACACGCTTTTTGTAGAATCTGCAAGTGGATATTTGGATAGCTTTGTGGATTTCGTTGGAAACGGGAATATCTTCATATAAAATGTAGACAGACAGATTCTCAGAAACAGCTTTGTGATGTGTGCATTCAAGTCACAGAGTTGAACATTCCCTTTCATAGAGCAGCTTTGAAACACTCTTTTTGTTGTATCTGGATTTGGACATTTGGAGCGCTTTGATGCCTACCGTGAAAAAAGAAATATCTTCCCATAAAAACTAGACAGAAGAATTCTCTGAAACTCCTTTGTGGTGTGTGTACTCAAGTAACAGAGGTGAACCTTTCTATTGATAGAGCAGTTTTGAAAAACTCTTTTTGTGGAATCTGTATGTGGATATTTGGATTGCTTTAACGATATCGTTGGAAACAGGAATATCTTCCTATAAAATCTAGGCAGAAGCATTCTCAGAAACTTCTTCGTGATGTGTGTCCTCAAATGACAGAATTCAACATTTCTTTTGATACAGCAGTTTGGAAACACTTTTTTTGTAGAATCTGCAAGTGGATATTTGGATAGCTGTAAGGATTTCGTTGGAAACGGGAATATCTTCATAGAAAACCTAGACACAAGCACTCTCAGAAACTACTCTGTGATATCTGCATTCAAATCACAGAGTTGAACATTCCCTTTCTTAGAGCAGGTTTGAAACACTCTTTTTGTGGAATCTGCAAGAGGATATTTGGATAGCTTTGAGGATTTCGTTGGAAGCGGGATTACATATAAAATGTACACAGCAGCATTCTCAGAAGCTTCTTCGTGATGTTTGCTTTTAAGTCACAGAGTTGAACATTCCCTTTCATAGAGCAGGCTTGAAACACTCTTTCTGTAGTATCTGGAAGTGGACATTTCGAGCGCTTTGAGGCCTACTGTGAAAAAGGAAATATCTTCCCATAAAAACTACACAGAAGCGTTCGCAGAAACTTGTGTGTGATGTGTGTCCTCAACTAACAGAGCTGAACATTTCTTTTGATGGAGCAGGTTGGAAACACGGTTTTTGTAGAATCTGCAAGTGGATATTTGGATAGCTTTGTGGATTTCGTTGGAAACGGGAATATCTTCATATAAAATGTAGACAGAAACATTCTCAGAAACTGCTTTGTGATGTCTGCATTCTAGTCACAGTGTTGAACATTCCCTTTCATAGTGCAGCTTTGAAACACTCTTTTTGTTGTATCTGGATTTGGACATTTGGAGCGCTTTGATGCCTACCGTGAAAAAAGAAATATCTTCCCATAAAAACTAGACAGAAGAATTCTCTGAAACTTCTTTGTGGTGTATGTACTCAAGTAACAGAGGTGAAACTTTCTATTGATAGAGCAGTTTTGAAACACTCTTTTTGTGGAATCTGTATGTGGATATTTGGATTTCTTTAACGACATCGTTGGAAACAGGAATAACTTCCTATAAAATCTAGGCAGAAGCATTCTCAGAAACTTCTTTGTGATGTGTGTCCTCAACTAAGAGAGTTCAACCTGTCTTTTGATGCAGCAGTTTGGAAACACTCTTTTTGTAGAATCTGTAAGTGGATATATGGATAGCTCTAACGATTTCGTTGGAAACGGGAATATCTTCACATAAAATCTAGACAGAAGCATTCTCAGAAACTTCTTCGTGATGTGTGTCCTCAGATGACACAATTCAACATTTCTTTTGATACAGCAGTTTGGAAACACTTTTTTTGTAGAATCTGCAAGTGGATATTTGGATAGCTGTAAGGATTTCATTGGAAACGGGAATATCTTCATATAAAACCTAGACACAAGCACTCTCAGAAAGTACTCTGTGATATCTGCATTCAAATCACAGAGTTGAACATTCCCTTTCTTAGAGCAGGTTTGAAACACTCTTTTTGTGGAATCTGCAAGAGGATATTTGGATAGCTTTGAGGATTTCGTTGGAAGCGGGATTACATATAAAATGTACACAGCAGCATTCTCAGAAGCTTCTTCGTGATGTTTGCTTTTAAGTCACAGAGTTGAACATTCCCTTTCATAGAGCAGGCTTGAATCACTCTTTCTGTAGTATCTGGAAGTGGACATTTCGAGCGCTTTGAGGCCTACTGTGAAAAAGGAAATATCTTCCCATAAAAACTACACAGAAGCGTTCGCAGAAACTTGTGTGTGATGTGTGTCCTCAACTAACAGAGCTGAACATTTCGTTTGATGGAGCAGGTTGGAAACACGGTTTTTGTAGAATCTGCAAGTGGATATTTGGATAGCTTTGTGGATTTCGTTGGAAACGGGAATATCTTCATATAAAATGTAGACAGACAGATTCTCAGAAACAGCTTTGTGATGTGTGCATTCAAGTCACAGAGTTGAACATTCCCTTTCATAGAGCAGCTTTGAAACACTCTTTTTGTTGTATCTGGATTTGGACATTTGGAGCGCTTTGATGCCTACCGTGAAAAAAGAAATATCTTCCCATAAAAACTAGACAGAAGAATTCTCTGAAACTCCTTTGTGGTGTGTGTACTCAAGTAACAGAGGTGAACCTTTCTATTGATAGAGCAGTTTTGAAAAACTCTTTTTGTGGAATCTGTATGTGGATATTTGGATTGCTTTAACGATATCGTTGGAAACAGGAATATCTTCCTATAAAATCTAGGCAGAAGCATTCTCAGAAACTTCTTCGTGATGTGTGTCCTCAAATGACAGAATTCAACATTTCTTTTGATACAGCAGTTTGGAAACACTTTTTTTGTAGAATCTGCAAGTGGATATTTGGATAGCTGTAAGGATTTCGTTGGAAACGGGAATATCTTCATAGAAAACCTAGACACAAGCACTCTCAGAAACTACTCTGTGATATCTGCATTCAAATCACAGAGTTGAACATTCCCTTTCTTAGAGCAGGTTTGAAACACTCTTTTTGTGGAATCTGCAAGAGGATATTTGGATAGCTTTGAGGATTTCGTTGGAAGCGGGATTACATATAAAATGTACACAGCAGCATTCTCAGAAGCTTCTTCGTGATGTTTGCTTTTAAGTCACAGAGTTGAACATTCCCTTTCATAGAGCAGGCTTGAAACACTCTTTCTGTAGTATCTGGAAGTGGACATTTCGAGCGCTTTGGGGCCTACTGTGAAAAAGGAAATATCTTCCCATAAAAACTACACAGAAGCGTTCGCAGAAACTTGTGTGTGATGTGTGTCCTCAACTAACAGAGCTGAACATTTCTTTTGATGGAGCAGGTTGGAAACACGGTTTTTGTAGAATCTGCAAGTGGATATTTGGATAGCTTTGTGGATTACGTTGGAAACGGGAATATCTTCATATAAAATGTAGACAGAAACATTCTCAGAAACTGCTTTGTGATGTCTGCATTCTAGTCACAGTGTTGAACATTCCCTTTCATAGTGCAGCTTTGAAACACTCTTTTTGTTGTATCTGGATTTGGACATTTGGAGCGCTTTGATGCCTACCGTGAAAAAAGAAATATCTTCCCATAAAAACTAGACAGAAGAATTCTCTGAAACTTCTTTGTGGTGTATGTACTCAAGTAACAGAGGTGAACCTTTCTATTGATAGAGCAGTTTTGAAACACTCTTTTTGTGGAATCTGTATGTGGATATTTGGATTGCTTTAACGATATCGTTGGAAACAGGAATATCTTCCTATAATATCTAGGCAGAAGCATTCTCAGAAACTTCTTTGTGATGTGTGTCCTCAACTAAGAGAGTTCAACGTGTCTTTTGATGCAGCAGTTTGGAAACACTCTTTTTGTAGAATCTGTAAGTGGATATATGGATAGCTCTAACGATTTCGTTGGAAACGGGAATATCTTCACATAAAATCTAGACAGAAGCATTCTCAGAAACTTCTTCGTGATGTGTGTCCTCAGATGACATAATTCAACATTTCTTTTGATACAGCAGTTTGGAAACACTTTTTTTGTAGAATCTGCAAGTGGATATTTGGATAGCTGTAAGGATTTCGTTGGAAACGGGAATATCTTCATATAAAACCTAGACACAAGCACTCTCAGAAAGTACTCTGTGATATCTGCATTCAAATCACAGAGTTGAACATTCCCTTTCTTAGAGCAGGTTTGAAACACTCTTTTTGTGGAATCTGCAAGAGGATATTTGGATAGCTTTGAGGATTTCGTTGGAAGCGGGATTACATATAAAATGTACACAGCATCATTCTCAGAAGCTTCTTCGTGATGTTTGCTTTTAAGTCACAGGGTTGAACATTCCCTTTCATAGAGCAGGTTTGAAACACTCTTTCTGTAGTATCTGGAAGTGGACATTTCGAGCGCTTTGAGGCCTACTGTGAAAAAGGAAATATCTTCCCATAAAAACTACAGAGAAGCGTTCGCAGAAACTTGTGTGTGATGTGTGTCCTCAACTAACAGAGCTGAACATTTCGTTTGATGGAGCAGGTTGGAAACACGGTTTTTGTAGAATCTGCAAGTGGATATTTGGATAGCTTTGTGGATTTCGTTGGAAACGGGAATATCTTCATATAAAATGTAGACAGAAACATTCTCAGAAACTGCTTTGTGATGTCTGCATTCTAGTCACAGAGTTGAACATTCCCTTTCATAGAGCAGCTTTGAAACACTCTTTTTGTTGTATCTGGATTTGGACATTTGGAGCGCTTTGATGCCTACCGTGAAAAAAGAAATATCTTCCCATAAAAACTAGACAGAAGAATTCTCTGAAACTTCTTTGTGGTGTATGTACTCAAGTAACAGAGGTGAACGTTTCTATTGATAGAGCAGTTTTGAAACACTCTTTTTGTGGAATCTGTATGTGGATATTTGGATTGCTTTAACGATATCGTTGGAAACAGGAATATCTTCCTATAATATCTAGGCAGAAGCATTCTCAGAAACTTCTTTGTGATGTGTGTCCTCAACTAAGAGAGTTCAACGTGTCTTTTGATGCAGCAGTTTGGAAACACTCTTTTTGTAGAATCTGTAAGTGGATATATGGATAGCTCTAACGATTTCGTTGGAAACGGGAATATCTTCACATAAAATCTAGACAGAAGCATTCTCAGAAACTTCTTCGTGATGTGTGTCCTCAGATGACATAATTCAACATTTCTTTTGATACAGCAGTTTGGAAACACTTTTTTTGTAGAATCTGCAAGTGGATATTTGGATAGCTGTAAGGATTTCGTTGGAAACGGGAATATCTTCATATAAAACCTAGACACAAGCACTCTCAGAAAGTACTCTGTGATATCTGCATTCAAATCACAGAGTTGAACATTCCCTTTCTTAGAGCAGGTTTGAAACACTCTTTTTGTGGAATCTGCAAGAGGATATTTGGATAGCTTTGAGGATTTCGTTGGAAGCGGGATTACATATAAAATGTACACAGCAGCATTCTCAGAAGCTTCTTCGTGATGTTTGCTTTTAAGTCACAGGGTTGAACATTCCCTTTCATAGAGCAGGTTTGAAACACTCTTTCTGTAGTATCTGGAAGTGGACATTTCGAGCGCTTTGAGGCCTACTGTGAAAAAGGAAATATCTTCCCATAAAAACTACACAGAAGCGTTCGCAGAAACTTGTGTGTGATGTGTGTCCTCAACTAACAGAGCTGAACATTTCGTTTGATGGAGCAGGTTGGAAACACGCTTTTTGTAGAATCTGCAAGTGGATATTTGGATAGCTTTGTGGATTTCGTTGGAAACGGGAATATCTTCATATAAAATGTAGACAGACAGATTCTCAGAAACAGCTTTGTGATGTGTGCATTCAAGTCACAGAGTTGAACATTCCCTTTCATAGAGCAGCTTTGAAACACTCTTTTTGTTGTATCTGGATTTGGACATTTGGAGCGCTTTGATGCCTACCGTGAAAAAAGAAATATCTTCCCATAAAAACTAGACAGAAGAATTCTCTGAAACTCCTTTGTGGTGTGTGTACTCAAGTAACAGAGGTGAACCTTTCTATTGATAGAGCAGTTTTGAAAAACTCTTTTTGTGGAATCTGTATGTGGATATTTGGATTGCTTTAACGATATCGTTGGAAACAGGAATATCTTCCTATAAAATCTAGGCAGAAGCATTCTCAGAAACTTCTTCGTGATGTGTGTCCTCAAATGACAGAATTCAACATTTCTTTTGATACAGCAGTTTGGAAACACTTTTTTTGTAGAATCTGCAAGTGGATATTTGGATAGCTGTAAGGATTTCGTTGGAAACGGGAATATCTTCATAGAAAACCTAGACACAAGCACTCTCAGAAACTACTCTGTGATATCTGCATTCAAATCACAGAGTTGAACATTCCCTTTCTTAGAGCAGGTTTGAAACACTCTTTTTGTGGAATCTGCAAGAGGATATTTGGATAGCTTTGAGGATTTCGTTGGAAGCGGGATTACATATAAAATGTACACAGCAGCATTCTCAGAAGCTTCTTCGTGATGTTTGCTTTTAAGTCACAGAGTTGAACATTCCCTTTCATAGAGCAGGCTTGAAACACTCTTTCTGTAGTATCTGGAAGTGGACATTTCGAGCGCTTTGAGGCCTACTGTGAAAAAGGAAATATCTTCCCATAAAAACTACACAGAAGCGTTCGCAGAAACTTGTGTGTGATGTGTGTCCTCAACTAACAGAGCTGAACATTTCTTTTGATGGAGCAGGTTGGAAACACGGTTTTTGTAGAATCTGCAAGTGGATATTTGGATAGCTTTGTGGATTTCGTTGGAAACGGGAATATCTTCATATAAAATGTAGACAGAAACATTCTCAGAAACTGCTTTGTGATGTCTGCATTCTAGTCACAGTGTTGAACATTCCCTTTCATAGTGCAGCTTTGAAACACTCTTTTTGTTGTATCTGGATTTGGACATTTGGAGCGCTTTGATGCCTACCGTGAAAAAAGAAATATCTTCCCATAAAAACTAGACAGAAGAATTCTCTGAAACTTCTTTGTGGTGTATGTACTCAAGTAACAGAGGTGAAACTTTCTATTGATAGAGCAGTTTTGAAACACTCTTTTTGTGGAATCTGTATGTGGATATTTGGATTTCTTTAACGACATCGTTGGAAACAGGAATAACTTCCTATAAAATCTAGGCAGAAGCATTCTCAGAAACTTCTTTGTGATGTGTGTCCTCAACTAAGAGAGTTCAACCTGTCTTTTGATGCAGCAGTTTGGAAACACTCTTTTTGTAGAATCTGTAAGTGGATATATGGATAGCTCTAACGATTTCGTTGGAAACGGGAATATCTTCACATAAAATCTAGACAGAAGCATTCTCAGAAACTTCTTCGTGATGTGTGTCCTCAGATGACACAATTCAACATTTCTTTTGATACAGCAGTTTGGAAACACTTTTTTTGTAGAATCTGCAAGTGGATATTTGGATAGCTGTAAGGATTTCATTGGAAACGGGAATATCTTCATATAAAACCTAGACACAAGCACTCTCAGAAAGTACTCTGTGATATCTGCATTCAAATCACAGAGTTGAACATTCCCTTTCTTAGAGCAGGTTTGAAACACTCTTTTTGTGGAATCTGCAAGAGGATATTTGGATAGCTTTGAGGATTTCGTTGGAAGCGGGATTACATATAAAATGTACACAGCAGCATTCTCAGAAGCTTCTTCGTGATGTTTGCTTTTAAGTCACAGAGTTGAACATTCCCTTTCATAGAGCAGGCTTGAATCACTCTTTCTGTAGTATCTGGAAGTGGACATTTCGAGCGCTTTGAGGCCTACTGTGAAAAAGGAAATATCTTCCCATAAAAACTACACAGAAGCGTTCGCAGAAACTTGTGTGTGATGTGTGTCCTCAACTAACAGAGCTGAACATTTCGTTTGATGGAGCAGGTTGGAAACACGGTTTTTGTAGAATCTGCAAGTGGATATTTGGATAGCTTTGTGGATTTCGTTGGAAACGGGAATATCTTCATATAAAATGTAGACAGAAACATTCTCAGAAACTGCTTTTTGATGTCTGCATTCTAGTCACAGTGTTGAACATTCCCTTTCATAGTGCAGCTTTGAAACACTCTTTTTGTTGTATCTGGATTTGGACATTTGGAGCGCTTTGATGCCTACCGTGAAAAAAGAAATATCTTCCCATAAAAACTAGACAGAAGAATTCTCTGAAACTTCTTTGTGGTGTATGTACTCAAGTAACAGAGGTGAAACTTTCATTGATAGAGCAGTTTTGAAACACTCTTTTTGTGGAATCTGTATGTGGATATTTGGATTTCTTTAACGACATCGTTGGAAACAGGAATAACTTCCTATAAAATCTAGGCAGAAGCATTCTCAGAAACTTCTTTGTGATGTGTGTCCTCAACTAAGAGAGTTCAACCTGTCTTTTGATGCAGCAGTTTGGAAACACTCTTTTTGTAGAATCTGTAAGTGGATATATGGATAGCTCTAACGATTTCTTTGGAAACGGGAATATCTTCACATAAAATCTAGACAGAAGCATTCTCAGAAACTTCTTCGTGATGTGTGTCCTCAGATGACACAATTCAACATTTCTTTTGATACAGCAGTTTGGAAACACTTTTTTTGTAGAATCTGCAAGTGGATATTTGGATAGCTGTAAGGATTTCGTTGGAAACGGGAATATCTTCATATAAAACCTAGACACAAGCACTCTCAGAAAGTACTCTGTGATATCTGCATTCAAATCACAGAGTTGAACATTCCCTTTCTTAGAGCAGGTTTGAAACACTCTTTTTGTGGAATCTGCAAGAGGATATTTGGATAGCTTTGAGGATTTCGTTGGAAGCGGGATTACATATAAAATGTACACAGCAGCATTCTCAGAAGCTTCTTCGTGATGTTTGCTTTTAAGTCACAGAGTTGAACATTCCCTTTCATAGAGCAGGCTTGAAGCATTCTTTCTGTAGTATCTGGAAGTGGACATTTCGTGCGCTTTGAGGCCTACTGTGAAAAAGGAAATATCTTCCCATAAAAAGTAGACAGATGCGTTCGCAGAAACTTGTGTGTGATGGGTATCCTCAACTAACAGAGCTGAACATTTCGTTTGATGGAGCAGTTTGGAAACACGCTTTTTGTAGAATCTGCAAGTGGATATTTGGATAGCTTTGTGGATTTCGTTGGAAACGGGAATATCTTCATATAAAATGTAGACAGAAAGATTCTCAGAAACAGCTTTGTGATGTGTGCATTCAAGTCACAGAGTTGAACATTCCCTTTCATAGAGCAGCTTTGAAACACTCTTTTTGTTGTATCTGGATTTGGACATTTGGAGCGCTTTGATGCCTACCGTGAAAAAAGAAATATCTTCCCATAAAAACTAGACAGAAGAATTCTCTGAAACTTCTTTGTGGTGTATGTACTCAAGTAACAGAGGTGAACCTTTCTATTGATAGAGCAGTTTTGAAACACTCTTTTTGTGGAATCTGTATGTGGATATTTGGATTGCTTTAACGATATCGTTGGAAACAGGAATATCTTCCTATAATATCTAGGCAGAAGCATTCTCAGAAACTTCTTTGTGATGTGTGTCCTCAACTAAGAGAGTTCAACGTGTCTTTTGATGCAGCAGTTTGGAAACACTCTTTTTGTAGAATCTGTAAGTGGATATATGGATAGCTCTAACGATTTCGTTGGAAACGGGAATATCTTCACATAAAATCTAGACAGAAGCATTCTCAGAAACTTCTTCGTGATGTGTGTCCTCAGATGACATAATTCAACATTTCTTTTGATACAGCAGTTTGGAAACACTTTTTTTGTAGAATCTGCAAGTGGATATTTGGATAGCTGTAAGGATTTCGTTGGAAACGGGAATATCTTCATATAAAACCTAGACACAAGCACTCTCAGAAAGTACTCTGTGATATCTGCATTCAAATCACAGAGTTGAACATTCCCTTTCTTAGAGCAGGTTTGAAACACTCTTTTTGTGGAATCTGCAAGAGGATATTTGGATAGCTTTGAGGATTTCGTTGGAAGCGGGATTACATATAAAATGTACACAGCAGCATTCTCAGAAGCTTCTTCGTGATGTTTGCTTTTAAGTCACAGGGTTGAACATTCCCTTTCATAGAGCAGGTTTGAAACACTCTTTCTGTAGTATCTGGAAGTGGACATTTCGAGCGCTTTGAGGCCTACTGTGAAAAAGGAAATATCTTCCCATAAAAACTACAGAGAAGCGTTCGCAGAAACTTGTGTGTGATGTGTGTCCTCAACTAACAGAGCTGAACATTTCGTTTGATGGAGCAGGTTGGAAACGCGGTTTTTGTAGAATCTGCAAGTGGATATTTGGATAGCTTTGTGGATTTCGTTGGAAACGGGAATATCTTCATATAAAATGTAGACAGAAACATTCTCAGAAACCGCTTTGTGATGTCTGCATTCTAGTCACAGTGTTGAACATTCCCTTTCATAGTGCAGCTTTGAAACACTCTTTTTGTTGTATCTGGATTTGGACATTTGGAGCGCTTTGATGCGTACCGTGAAAAAAGAAATATCTTCCCATAAAAACTAGACAGAAGAATTCTCTGAAACTTCTTTGTGGTGTATGTACTCAAGTAACAGAGGTGAAACTTTCTATTGATAGAGCAGTTTTGAAACACTCTTTTTGTGAAATCTGTATGTGGATATTTGGATTTCTTTAACGACATCGTTGGAAACAGGAATAACTTCCTATAAAATCTAGGCAGAAGCATTCTCAGAAACTTCTTTGTGATGTGTGTCCTCAACTAAGAGAGTTCAACCTGTCTTTTGATGCAGCAGTTTGGTAACACTCTTTTTGTAGAATCTGTAAGTGGATATATGGATAGCTCTAAAGATTTCGTTGGAAACGGGAATATCTGCATATAAAATCTAGACAGAAGAATTCTCAGAAACTTCTTCGTGATGTGTGTCCTCAGATGACACAATTCAACATTTCTTTTGATACAGCAGTTTGGAAACACTTTTTTTTGTAGAATCTGCAAGTGGATATTTGGATAGCTGTAAGGATTTCGTTGGAAACGGGAATATCTTCATGTAAAACCTAGACAAAAGCACTCTCAGAAACTAGTCTGTGAAATCTGCATTCAAATCACAGAGTTGAACATTCCCTTTCTTAGAGCAGGTTTGAAACACTCTTTTTGTGGAATCTGCAAGAGGATATTTGGATAGCTTTGAGGATTTCGTTGGAAGCGGGATTACATATAAAATGTACACAGCATCATTCTCAGAAGCTTCTTCGTGATGTTTGCTTTTAAGTCACAGGGTTGAACATTCCCTTTCATAGAGCAGGTTTGAAACACTCTTTCTGTAGTATCTGGAAGTGGACATTTCGAGCGCTTTGAGGCCTACTGTGAAAAAGGAAATATCTTCCCATAAAAACTACAGAGAAGCGTTCGCAGAAACTTGTGTGTGATGTGTGTCCTCAACTAACAGAGCTGAACATTTCGTTTGATGGAGCAGGTTGGAAACACGGTTTTTGTAGAATCTGCAAGTGGATATTTGGATAGCTTTGTGGATTTCGTTGGAAACGGGAATATCTTCATATAAAATGTAGACAGAAACATTCTCAGAAACTGCTTTGTGATGTCTGCATTCTAGTCACAGAGTTGAACATTCCCTTTCATAGAGCAGCTTTGAAACACTCTTTTTGTTGTATCTGGATTTGGACATTTGGAGCGCTTTGATGCCTACCGTGAAAAAAGAAATATCTTCCCATAAAAACTAGACAGAAGAATTCTCTGAAACTTCTTTGTGGTGTATGTACTCAAGTAACAGAGGTGAACGTTTCTATTGATAGAGCAGTTTTGAAACACTCTTTTTGTGGAATCTGTATGTGGATATTTGGATTGCTTTAACGATATCGTTGGAAACAGGAATATCTTCCTATAATATCTAGGCAGAAGCATTCTCAGAAACTTCTTTGTGATGTGTGTCCTCAACTAAGAGAGTTCAACGTGTCTTTTGATGCAGCAGTTTGGAAACACTCTTTTTGTAGAATCTGTAAGTGGATATATGGATAGCTCTAACGATTTCGTTGGAAACGGGAATATCTTCCTATAAAATCTAGGCAGAAGCATTCTCAGAAACTTCTTTGTGATGTGTGTCCTCAACTAAGAGCGTTCAACCTGTCTTTTGATGCAGCAGTTTGGAAACACTCTTTTTGTAGAATCTGTAAGTGGATATATGGATAGCTCTAACGATTTCGTTGGAAACGGGAATATCTTCACATAAAATCTAGACAGAAGCATTCTCAGAAACTTCTTCGTGATGTGTGTCCTCAGATGACACAATTCAACATTTCTTTTTATACAGCAGTTTGGAAACACTTTTTTTGTAGAATCTGCAAGTGGATATTTGGATAGCTGTAAGGATTTCGTTGGAAACGGGAATATCTTCATATAAAAGCTAGACACAAGCACTCTCAGAAACTACTCTGTGATATCTGCATTCAAATCACAGAGTTGAACATTCCCTTTCTTAGAGCAGGTTTGAAACACTCTTTTTGTGGAATCTGCAAGAGGATATTTGGATAGCTTTGAGGATTTCGTTGGAAGCGGGATTACATATAAAATGTACACAGCAGCATTCTCAGAAGCTTCTTCGTGATGTTTGCTTTTAAGTCACAGGGTTGAACATTCCCTTTCATAGAGCAGGTTTGAAACACTCTTTCTGTAGTATCTGGAAGTGGACATTTCGAGCGCTTTGAGGCCTACTGTGAAAAAGGAAATATCTTCCCATAAAAACTACACAGAAGCGTTCGCAGAAACTTGTGTGTGATGTGTGTCCTCAACTAACAGAGCTGAACATTTCGTTTGATGGAGCAGGTTTTAAACACGGTTTTTGTAGAATCTGCAAGTGGATATTTGGATAGCTTTGTGGATTTCGTTGGAAACGGGAATATCTTCATATAAAATGTAGATAGAAACATTCTCAGAAACTGCTTTGTGATGTCTGCATTCTAGTCACAGTGTTGAACATTCCCTTTCATAGAGCAGCTTTGAAACACTCTTTTTGTTGTATCTGGATTTGGACATTTGGAGCGCTTTGATGCCTACCGTGAAAAAAGAAATATCTTCCCATAAAAACTAGACAGAAGAATTCTCTGAAACTTCTTTGTGGTGTATGTACTCAAGTAACAGAGGTGAACGTTTCTATTGATAGAGCAGTTTTGAAACACTCTTTTTGTGAAATCTGTATGTGGATATTTGGATTTCTTTAACGACATCGTTGGAAACAGGAATAACTTCCTATAAAATCTAGGCAGAAGCATTCTCAGAAACTTCTTTGTGATGTGTGTCCTCAACTAAGAGAGTTCAACCTGTCTTTTGATGCAGCAGTTTGGAAACACTCTTTTTGTAGAATCTGTAAGTGGATATATGGATAGCTCTAAAGATTTCGTTGGAAACGGGAATATCTGCATATAAAATCTAGACAGAAGAATTCTCAGAAACTTCTTCGTGATGTGTGTCCTCAGATGACACAATTCAACATTTCTTTTGATACAGCAGTTTGGAAACACTTTTTTTGTAGAATCTGCAAGTGGATATTTGGATAGCTGTAAGGATTTCGTTGGAAACGGGAATATCTTCATGTAAAACCTAGACAAAAGCACTCTCAGAAACTACTCTGTGAAATCTGCATTCAAATCACAGAGTTGAACATTCCCTTTCTTAGAGCAGGTTTGAAACACTCTTTTTGTGGAATCTGCAAGAGGATATTTGGATAGCTTTGAGGATTTCGTTGGAAGCGGGATTACATATAAAATGTACACAGCAGCACTCTCAGAAGCTTCTTCGTGATGTTTGCTTTTAAGTCACAGGGTTGAACATTCCCTTTCATAGAGCAGGTTTGAAACACTCTTTCTGTAGTATCTGGAAGTGGACATTTCGAGCGCTTTGAGGCCTACTGTGAAAAAGGAAATATCTTCCCATAAAAACTACACAGAAGCGTTCGCAGAAACTTGTGTGTGATGTGTGTCCTCAACTAACAGAGCTGAACATTTCGTTTGATGGAGCAGGTTGGAAACACGGTTTTTGTAGAATCTGCAAGTGGATATTTGGATAGCTTTGTGGATTTCGTTGGAAACGGGAATATCTTCATATAAAATGTAGATAGAAACATTCTCAGAAACTGCTTTGTGATGTCTGCATTCTAGTCACAGAGTTGAACATTCCCTTTCATAGAGCAGCTTTGAAACACTCTTTTTGTTGTATCTGGATTTGGACATTTGGAGCGCTTTGATGCCTACCGTGAAAAAAGAAATATCTTCCCATAAAAACTAGACAGAAGAATTCTCTGAAACTTCTTTGTGGTGTATGTACTCAAGTAACAGAGGTGAACGTTTCTATTGATAGAGCAGTTTTGAAACACTCTTTTTGTGGAATCTGTATGTGGATATTTGGATTGCTTTAACGATATCGTTGGAAACAGGAATATCTTCCTATAATATCTAGGCAGAAGCATTCTCAGAAACTTCTTTGTGATGTGTGTCCTCAACTAAGAGAGTTCAACGTGTCTTTTGATGCAGCAGTTTGGAAACACTCTTTTTGTAGAATCTGTAAGTGGATATATGGATAGCTCTAACGATTTCGTTGGAAACGGGAATATCTTCCTATAAAATCTAGGCAGAAGCATTCTCAGAAACTTCTTTGTGATGTGTGTCCTCAACTAAGAGCGTTCAACCTGTCTTTTGATGCAGCAGTTTGGAAACACTCTTTTTGTAGAATCTGTAAGTGGATATATGGATAGCTCTAACGATTTCGTTGGAAACGGGAATATCTTCACATAAAATCTAGACAGAAGCATTCTCAGAAACTTCTTCGTGATGTGTGTCCTCAGATGACATAATTCAACATTTCTTTTGATACAGCAGTTTGGAAACACTTTTTTTGTAGAATCTGCAAGTGGATATTTGGATAGCTGTAAGGATTTCGTTGGAAACGGGAATATCTTCATAGAAAACCTAGACACAAGCACTCTCAGAAAGTACTCTGTGATATCTGCATTCAAATCACAGAGTTGAACATTCCCTTTCTTAGAGCAGGTTTGAAACACTCTTTTTGTGGAATCTGCAAGAGGATATTTGGATAGCTTTGAGGATTTCGTTGGAAGCGGGATTACATATAAAATGTACACAGCAGCATTCTCAGAAGCTTCTTCGTGATGTTTGCTTTTAAGTCACAGGGTTGAACATTCCCTTTCATAGAGCAGGTTTGAAACACTCTTTCTGTAGTATCTGGAAGTGGACATTTCGAGCGCTTTGAGGCCTACTGTGAAAAAGGAAATATCTTCCCATAAAAACTACAGAGAAGCGTTCGCAGAAACTTGTGTGTGATGTGTGTCCTCAACTAACAGAGCTGAACATTTCGTTTGATGGAGCAGGTTGGAAACACGGTTTTTGTAGAATCTGCAAGTGGATATTTGGATAGCTTTGTGGATTTCGTTGGAAACGGGAATATCTTCATATAAAATGTAGACAGACAGATTCTCAGAAACAGCTTTGTGATGTGTGCATTCAAGTCACAGAGTTGAACATTCCCTTTCATAGAGCAGCTTTGAAACACTCTTTTTGTTGTATCTGGATTTGGACATTTGGAGCGCTTTGATGCCTACCGTGAAAAAAGAAATATCTTCCCATAAAAACTAGACAGAAGAATTCTCTGAAACTCCTTTGTGGTGTGTGTACTCAAGTAACAGAGGTGAACCTTTCTATTGATAGAGCAGTTTTGAAAAACTCTTTTTGTGGAATCTGTATGTGGATATTTGGATTGCTTTAACGATATCGTTGGAAACAGGAATATCTTCCTATAAAATCTAGGCAGAAGCATTCTCAGAAACTTCTTCGTGATGTGTGTCCTCAAATGACAGAATTCAACATTTCTTTTGATACAGCAGTTTGGAAACACTTTTTTTGTAGAATCTGCAAGTGGATATTTGGATAGCTGTAAGGATTTCGTTGGAAACGGGAATATCTTCATAGAAAACCTAGACACAAGCACTCTCAGAAACTACTCTGTGATATCTGCATTCAAATCACAGAGTTGAACATTCCCTTTCTTAGAGCAGGTTTGAAACACTCTTTTTGTGGAATCTGCAAGAGGATATTTGGATAGCTTTGAGGATTTCGTTGGAAGCGGGATTACATATAAAATGTCCACAGCAGCATTCTCAGAAGCTTCTTCGTGATGTTTGCTTTTAAGTCACAGAGTTGAACATTCCCTTTCATAGAGCAGGCTTGAAACACTCTTTCTGTAGTATCTGGAAGTGGACATTTCGAGCGCTTTGAGGCCTACTGTGAAAAAGGAAATATCTTCCCATAAAAACTACACAGAAGCGTTCGCAGAAACTTGTGTGTGATGTGTGTCCTCAACTAACAGAGCTGAACATTTCTTTTGATGGAGCAGGTTGGAAACACGGTTTTTGTAGAATCTGCAAGTGGATATTTGGATAGCTTTGTGGATTTCGTTGGAAACGGGAATATCTTCATATAAAATGTAGACAGAAACATTCTCAGAAACTGCTTTGTGATGTCTGCATTCTAGTCACAGTGTTGAACATTCCCTTTCATAGTGCAGCTTTGAAACACTCTTTTTGTTGTATCTGGATTTGGACATTTGGAGCGCTTTGATGCCTACCGTGAAAAAAGAAATATCTTCCCATAAAAACTAGACAGAAGAATTCTCTGAAACTTCTTTGTGGTGTATGTACTCAAGTAACAGAGGTGAAACTTTCTATTGATAGAGCAGTTTTGAAACACTCTTTTTGTGGAATCTGTATGTGGATATTTGGATTTCTTTAACGACATCGTTGGAAACAGGAATAACTTCCTATAAAATCTAGGCAGAAGCATTCTCAGAAACTTCTTTGTGATGTGTGTCCTCAACTAAGAGAGTTCAACCTGTCTTTTGATGCAGCAGTTTGGAAACACTCTTTTTGTAGAATCTGTAAGTGGATATATGGATAGCTCTAACGATTTCGTTGGAAACGGGAATATCTTCACATAAAATCTAGACAGAAGCATTCTCAGAAACTTCTTCGTGATGTGTGTCCTCAGATGACACAATTCAACATTTCTTTTGATACAGCAGTTTGGAAACACTTTTTTTGTAGAATCTGCAAGTGGATATTTGGATAGCTGTAAGGATTTCATTGGAAACGGGAATATCTTCATATAAAACCTAGACACAAGCACTCTCAGAAAGTACTCTGTGATATCTGCATTCAAATCACAGAGTTGAACATTCCCTTTCTTAGAGCAGGTTTGAAACACTCTTTTTGTGGAATCTGCAAGAGGATATTTGGATAGCTTTGAGGATTTCGTTGGAAGCGGGATTACATATAAAATGTACACAGCAGCATTCTCAGAAGCTTCTTCGTGATGTTTGCTTTTAAGTCACAGAGTTGAACATTCCCTTTCATAGAGCAGGCTTGAATCACTCTTTCTGTAGTATCTGGAAGTGGACATTTCGAGCGCTTTGAGGCCTACTGTGAAAAAGGAAATATCTTCCCATAAAAACTACACAGAAGCGTTCGCAGAAACTTGTGTGTGATGTGTGTCCTCAACTAACAGAGCTGAACATTTCGTTTGATGGAGCAGGTTGGAAACACGGTTTTTGTAGAATCTGCAAGTGGATATTTGGATAGCTTTGTGGATTTCGTTGGAAACGGGAATATCTTCATATAAAATGTAGACAGAAACATTCTCAGAAACTGCTTTTTGATGTCTGCATTCTAGTCACAGTGTTGAACATTCCCTTTCATAGTGCAGCTTTGAAACACTCTTTTTGTTGTATCTGGATTTGGACATTTGGAGCGCTTTGATGCCTACCGTGAAAAAAGAAATATCTTCCCATAAAAACTAGACAGAAGAATTCTCTGAAACTTCTTTGTGGTGTATGTACTCAAGTAACAGAGGTGAAACTTTCATTGATAGAGCAGTTTTGAAACACTCTTTTTGTGGAATCTGTATGTGGATATTTGGATTTCTTTAACGACATCGTTGGAAACAGGAATAACTTCCTATAAAATCTAGGCAGAAGCATTCTCAGAAACTTCTTTGTGATGTGTGTCCTCAACTAAGAGAGTTCAACCTGTCTTTTGATGCAGCAGTTTGGAAACACTCTTTTTGTAGAATCTGTAAGTGGATATATGGATAGCTCTAACGATTTCTTTGGAAACGGGAATATCTTCACATAAAATCTAGACAGAAGCATTCTCAGAAACTTCTTCGTGATGTGTGTCCTCAGATGACACAATTCAACATTTCTTTTGATACAGCAGTTTGGAAACACTTTTTTTGTAGAATCTGCAAGTGGATATTTGGATAGCTGTAAGGATTTCGTTGGAAACGGGAATATCTTCATATAAAACCTAGACACAAGCACTCTCAGAAAGTACTCTGTGATATCTGCATTCAAATCACAGAGTTGAACATTCCCTTTCTTAGAGCAGGTTTGAAACACTCTTTTTGTGGAATCTGCAAGAGGATATTTGGATAGCTTTGAGGATTTCGTTGGAAGCGGGATTACATATAAAATGTACACAGCAGCATTCTCAGAAGCTTCTTCGTGATGTTTGCTTTTAAGTCACAGAGTTGAACATTCCCTTTCATAGAGCAGGCTTGAAGCATTCTTTCTGTAGTATCTGGAAGTGGACATTTCGTGCGCTTTGAGGCCTACTGTGAAAAAGGAAATATCTTCCCATAAAAAGTAGACAGATGCGTTCGCAGAAACTTGTGTGTGATGGGTATCCTCAACTAACAGAGCTGAACATTTCGTTTGATGGAGCAGTTTGGAAACACGCTTTTTGTAGAATCTGCAAGTGGATATTTGGATAGCTTTGTGGATTTCGTTGGAAACGGGAATATCTTCATATAAAATGTAGACAGAAAGATTCTCAGAAACAGCTTTGTGATGTGTGCATTCAAGTCACAGAGTTGAACATTCCCTTTCATAGAGCAGCTTTGAAACACTCTTTTTGTTGTATCTGGATTTGGACATTTGGAGCGCTTTGATGCCTACCGTGAAAAAAGAAATATCTTCCCATAAAAACTAGACAGAAGAATTCTCTGAAACTTCTTTGTGGTGTATGTACTCAAGTAACAGAGGTGAACCTTTCTATTGATAGAGCAGTTTTGAAACACTCTTTTTGTGGAATCTGTATGTGGATATTTGGATTGCTTTAACGATATCGTTGGAAACAGGAATATCTTCCTATAATATCTAGGCAGAAGCATTCTCAGAAACTTCTTTGTGATGTGTGTCCTCAACTAAGAGAGTTCAACGTGTCTTTTGATGCAGCAGTTTGGAAACACTCTTTTTGTAGAATCTGTAAGTGGATATATGGATAGCTCTAACGATTTCGTTGGAAACGGGAATATCTTCACATAAAATCTAGACAGAAGCATTCTCAGAAACTTCTTCGTGATGTGTGTCCTCAGATGACATAATTCAACATTTCTTTTGATACAGCAGTTTGGAAACACTTTTTTTGTAGAATCTGCAAGTGGATATTTGGATAGCTGTAAGGATTTCGTTGGAAACGGGAATATCTTCATATAAAACCTAGACACAAGCACTCTCAGAAAGTACTCTGTGATATCTGCATTCAAATCACAGAGTTGAACATTCCCTTTCTTAGAGCAGGTTTGAAACACTCTTTTTGTGGAATCTGCAAGAGGATATTTGGATAGCTTTGAGGATTTCGTTGGAAGCGGGATTACATATAAAATGTACACAGCAGCATTCTCAGAAGCTTCTTCGTGATGTTTGCTTTTAAGTCACAGGGTTGAACATTCCCTTTCATAGAGCAGGTTTGAAACACTCTTTCTGTAGTATCTGGAAGTGGACATTTCGAGCGCTTTGAGGCCTACTGTGAAAAAGGAAATATCTTCCCATAAAAACTACAGAGAAGCGTTCGCAGAAACTTGTGTGTGATGTGTGTCCTCAACTAACAGAGCTGAACATTTCGTTTGATGGAGCAGGTTGGAAACGCGGTTTTTGTAGAATCTGCAAGTGGATATTTGGATAGCTTTGTGGATTTCGTTGGAAACGGGAATATCTTCATATAAAATGTAGACAGAAACATTCTCAGAAACCGCTTTGTGATGTCTGCATTCTAGTCACAGTGTTGAACATTCCCTTTCATAGTGCAGCTTTGAAACACTCTTTTTGTTGTATCTGGATTTGGACATTTGGAGCGCTTTGATGCGTACCGTGAAAAAAGAAATATCTTCCCATAAAAACTAGACAGAAGAATTCTCTGAAACTTCTTTGTGGTGTATGTACTCAAGTAACAGAGGTGAAACTTTCTATTGATAGAGCAGTTTTGAAACACTCTTTTTGTGAAATCTGTATGTGGATATTTGGATTTCTTTAACGACATCGTTGGAAACAGGAATAACTTCCTATAAAATCTAGGCAGAAGCATTCTCAGAAACTTCTTTGTGATGTGTGTCCTCAACTAAGAGAGTTCAACCTGTCTTTTGATGCAGCAGTTTGGTAACACTCTTTTTGTAGAATCTGTAAGTGGATATATGGATAGCTCTAAAGATTTCGTTGGAAACGGGAATATCTGCATATAAAATCTAGACAGAAGAATTCTCAGAAACTTCTTCGTGATGTGTGTCCTCAGATGACACAATTCAACATTTCTTTTGATACAGCAGTTTGGAAACACTTTTTTTGTAGAATCTGCAAGTGGATATTTGGATAGCTGTAAGGATTTCGTTGGAAACGGGAATATCTTCATGTAAAACCTAGACAAAAGCACTCTCAGAAACTAGTCTGTGAAATCTGCATTCAAATCACAGAGTTGAACATTCCCTTTCTTAGAGCAGGTTTGAAACACTCTTTTTGTGGAATCTGCAAGAGGATATTTGGATAGCTTTGAGGATTTCGTTGGAAGCGGGATTACATATAAAATGTACACAGCATCATTCTCAGAAGCTTCTTCGTGATGTTTGCTTTTAAGTCACAGGGTTGAACATTCCCTTTCATAGAGCAGGTTTGAAACACTCTTTCTGTAGTATCTGGAAGTGGACATTTCGAGCGCTTTGAGGCCTACTGTGAAAAAGGAAATATCTTCCCATAAAAACTACAGAGAAGCGTTCGCAGAAACTTGTGTGTGATGTGTGTCCTCAACTAACAGAGCTGAACATTTCGTTTGATGGAGCAGGTTGGAAACACGGTTTTTGTAGAATCTGCAAGTGGATATTTGGATAGCTTTGTGGATTTCGTTGGAAACGGGAATATCTTCATATAAAATGTAGACAGAAACATTCTCAGAAACTGCTTTGTGATGTCTGCATTCTAGTCACAGAGTTGAACATTCCCTTTCATAGAGCAGCTTTGAAACACTCTTTTTGTTGTATCTGGATTTGGACATTTGGAGCGCTTTGATGCCTACCGTGAAAAAAGAAATATCTTCCCATAAAAACTAGACAGAAGAATTCTCTGAAACTTCTTTGTGGTGTATGTACTCAAGTAACAGAGGTGAACGTTTCTATTGATAGAGCAGTTTTGAAACACTCTTTTTGTGGAATCTGTATGTGGATATTTGGATTGCTTTAACGATATCGTTGGAAACAGGAATATCTTCCTATAATATCTAGGCAGAAGCATTCTCAGAAACTTCTTTGTGATGTGTGTCCTCAACTAAGAGAGTTCAACGTGTCTTTTGATGCAGCAGTTTGGAAACACTCTTTTTGTAGAATCTGTAAGTGGATATATGGATAGCTCTAACGATTTCGTTGGAAACGGGAATATCTTCCTATAAAATCTAGGCAGAAGCATTCTCAGAAACTTCTTTGTGATGTGTGTCCTCAACTAAGAGCGTTCAACCTGTCTTTTGATGCAGCAGTTTGGAAACACTCTTTTTGTAGAATCTGTAAGTGGATATATGGATAGCTCTAACGATTTCGTTGGAAACGGGAATATCTTCACATAAAATCTAGACAGAAGCATTCTCAGAAACTTCTTCGTGATGTGTGTCCTCAGATGACACAATTCAACATTTCTTTTTATACAGCAGTTTGGAAACACTTTTTTTGTAGAATCTGCAAGTGGATATTTGGATAGCTGTAAGGATTTCGTTGGAAACGGGAATATCTTCATATAAAAGCTAGACACAAGCACTCTCAGAAACTACTCTGTGATATCTGCATTCAAATCACAGAGTTGAACATTCCCTTTCTTAGAGCAGGTTTGAAACACTCTTTTTGTGGAATCTGCAAGAGGATATTTGGATAGCTTTGAGGATTTCGTTGGAAGCGGGATTACATATAAAATGTACACAGCAGCATTCTCAGAAGCTTCTTCGTGATGTTTGCTTTTAAGTCACAGGGTTGAACATTCCCTTTCATAGAGCAGGTTTGAAACACTCTTTCTGTAGTATCTGGAAGTGGACATTTCGAGCGCTTTGAGGCCTACTGTGAAAAAGGAAATATCTTCCCATAAAAACTACACAGAAGCGTTCGCAGAAACTTGTGTGTGATGTGTGTCCTCAACTAACAGAGCTGAACATTTCGTTTGATGGAGCAGGTTTTAAACACGGTTTTTGTAGAATCTGCAAGTGGATATTTGGATAGCTTTGTGGATTTCGTTGGAAACGGGAATATCTTCATATAAAATGTAGATAGAAACATTCTCAGAAACTGCTTTGTGATGTCTGCATTCTAGTCACAGTGTTGAACATTCCCTTTCATAGAGCAGCTTTGAAACACTCTTTTTGTTGTATCTGGATTTGGACATTTGGAGCGCTTTGATGCCTACCGTGAAAAAAGAAATATCTTCCCATAAAAACTAGACAGAAGAATTCTCTGAAACTTCTTTGTGGTGTATGTACTCAAGTAACAGAGGTGAACGTTTCTATTGATAGAGCAGTTTTGAAACACTCTTTTTGTGAAATCTGTATGTGGATATTTGGATTTCTTTAACGACATCGTTGGAAACAGGAATAACTTCCTATAAAATCTAGGCAGAAGCATTCTCAGAAACTTCTTTGTGATGTGTGTCCTCAACTAAGAGAGTTCAACCTGTCTTTTGATGCAGCAGTTTGGAAACACTCTTTTTGTAGAATCTGTAAGTGGATATATGGATAGCTCTAAAGATTTCGTTGGAAACGGGAATATCTGCATATAAAATCTAGACAGAAGAATTCTCAGAAACTTCTTCGTGATGTGTGTCCTCAGATGACACAATTCAACATTTCTTTTGATACAGCAGTTTGGAAACACTTTTTTTGTAGAATCTGCAAGTGGATATTTGGATAGCTGTAAGGATTTCGTTGGAAACGGGAATATCTTCATGTAAAACCTAGACAAAAGCACTCTCAGAAACTACTCTGTGAAATCTGCATTCAAATCACAGAGTTGAACATTCCCTTTCTTAGAGCAGGTTTGAAACACTCTTTTTGTGGAATCTGCAAGAGGATATTTGGATAGCTTTGAGGATTTCGTTGGAAGCGGGATTACATATAAAATGTACACAGCAGCACTCTCAGAAGCTTCTTCGTGATGTTTGCTTTTAAGTCACAGGGTTGAACATTCCCTTTCATAGAGCAGGTTTGAAACACTCTTTCTGTAGTATCTGGAAGTGGACATTTCGAGCGCTTTGAGGCCTACTGTGAAAAAGGAAATATCTTCCCATAAAAACTACACAGAAGCGTTCGCAGAAACTTGTGTGTGATGTGTGTCCTCAACTAACAGAGCTGAACATTTCGTTTGATGGAGCAGGTTGGAAACACGGTTTTTGTAGAATCTGCAAGTGGATATTTGGATAGCTTTGTGGATTTCGTTGGAAACGGGAATATCTTCATATAAAATGTAGATAGAAACATTCTCAGAAACTGCTTTGTGATGTCTGCATTCTAGTCACAGAGTTGAACATTCCCTTTCATAGAGCAGCTTTGAAACACTCTTTTTGTTGTATCTGGATTTGGACATTTGGAGCGCTTTGATGCCTACCGTGAAAAAAGAAATATCTTCCCATAAAAACTAGACAGAAGAATTCTCTGAAACTTCTTTGTGGTGTATGTACTCAAGTAACAGAGGTGAACGTTTCTATTGATAGAGCAGTTTTGAAACACTCTTTTTGTGGAATCTGTATGTGGATATTTGGATTGCTTTAACGATATCGTTGGAAACAGGAATATCTTCCTATAATATCTAGGCAGAAGCATTCTCAGAAACTTCTTTGTGATGTGTGTCCTCAACTAAGAGAGTTCAACGTGTCTTTTGATGCAGCAGTTTGGAAACACTCTTTTTGTAGAATCTGTAAGTGGATATATGGATAGCTCTAACGATTTCGTTGGAAACGGGAATATCTTCCTATAAAATCTAGGCAGAAGCATTCTCAGAAACTTCTTTGTGATGTGTGTCCTCAACTAAGAGCGTTCAACCTGTCTTTTGATGCAGCAGTTTGGAAACACTCTTTTTGTAGAATCTGTAAGTGGATATATGGATAGCTCTAACGATTTCGTTGGAAACGGGAATATCTTCACATAAAATCTAGACAGAAGCATTCTCAGAAACTTCTTCGTGATGTGTGTCCTCAGATGACATAATTCAACATTTCTTTTGATACAGCAGTTTGGAAACACTTTTTTTGTAGAATCTGCAAGTGGATATTTGGATAGCTGTAAGGATTTCGTTGGAAACGGGAATATCTTCATAGAAAACCTAGACACAAGCACTCTCAGAAAGTACTCTGTGATATCTGCATTCAAATCACAGAGTTGAACATTCCCTTTCTTAGAGCAGGTTTGAAACACTCTTTTTGTGGAATCTGCAAGAGGATATTTGGATAGCTTTGAGGATTTCGTTGGAAGCGGGATTACATATAAAATGTACACAGCAGCATTCTCAGAAGCTTCTTCGTGATGTTTGCTTTTAAGTCACAGGGTTGAACATTCCCTTTCATAGAGCAGGTTTGAAACACTCTTTCTGTAGTATCTGGAAGTGGACATTTCGAGCGCTTTGAGGCCTACTGTGAAAAAGGAAATATCTTCCCATAAAAACTACAGAGAAGCGTTCGCAGAAACTTGTGTGTGATGTGTGTCCTCAACTAACAGAGCTGAACATTTCGTTTGATGGAGCAGGTTGGAAACACGGTTTTTGTAGAATCTGCAAGTGGATATTTGGATAGCTTTGTGGATTTCGTTGGAAACGGGAATATCTTCATATAAAATGTAGACAGAAACATTCTCAGAAACTGCTTTGTGATGTCTGCATTCTAGTCACAGTGTTGAACATTCCCTTTCATAGTGCAGCTTTGAAACACTCTTTTTGTTGTATCTAGATTTGGACATTTGGAGCGCTTTGATGCCTACCGTGAAAAAAGAAATATCTTCCCATAAAAACTAGACAGAAGAATTCTCTGAAACTTCTTTGTGGTGTATGTACTCAAGTAACAGAGGTGAAACTTTCTATTGATAGAGCAGTTTTGAAACGCTCTTTTTGTGAAATCTGTATGTGGATATTTGGATTTCTTTAACGACATCGTTGGAAACAGGAATAACTTCCTATAAAATCTAGGCAGAAGCATTCTCAGAAACTTCTTTGTGATGTGTGTCCTCAACTAAGAGAGTTCAACCTGTCTTTTGATGCAGCAGTTTGGAAACACTCTTTTTGTAGAATCTGTAAGTGGATATATGGATAGCTCTAACGATTTCGTTGGAAACGGGAATATCTTCCTATAAAATCTAGGCAGAAGCATTCTCAGAAACTTCTTTGTGATGTGTGTCCTCAACTAAGAGCGTTCAACCTGTCTTTTGATGCAGCAGTTTGGAAACACTCTTTTTGTAGAATCTGTAAGTGGATATATGGATAGCTCTAACGATTTCGTTGGAAACGGGAATATCTTCACATAAAATCTAGACAGAAGCATTCTCAGAAACTTCTTCGTGATGTGTGTCCTCAGATGACACAATTCAACATTTCTTTTGATACAGCAGTTTGGAAACACTTTTTTTGTAGAATCTGCAAGTGGATATTTGGATAGCTGTAAGGATTTCGTTGGAAACGGGAATATCTTCATATAAAAGCTAGACACAAGCACTCTCAGAAACTACTCTGTGATATCTGCATTCAAATCACAGAGTTGAACATTCCCTTTCTTAGAGCAGGTTTGAAACACTCTTTTTGTGGAATCTGCAAGAGGATATTTGGATAGCTTTGAGGATTTCGTTGGAAGCGGGATTACATATAAAATGTTCAGAGCAGCATTCTCACAAGCTTCTACGTGATGTTTGCTTTTAAGTCCCAGGGTTGAACATTCCCTTTCATAAAGCAGGTTTGAAACACTCTTTCTGTAGTATCTGGAAGTCGACATTTCGAGCGCTTTGAGGCCTGTTGTGAAAAAGGAAATATCTTCCCATAAAAACTAGACAGAAGCGTTCGCAGAAACTTGTTTGTGATGTGTGTCCTCAACTAACAGAGCTGAACATTTCGTTTGATGGAGCAGGTTGGAAACACGCTTTTTGTAGAATCTGCAAGTGGATATTTGGATAGCTTTGTGGATTTCATTGGAAACGGAATATCTTCCTATAAAATGTAAACAGAAACATTCTCAGAAACTGCTTTGTGATGTCTGCATTCTAGTCACAGAGTTGTACATTCCCTTTCATAGTGCAGCTTTGAAACACTCTTTTTGTTGTATCTGGATTTGGACATTTGGAGCGCTTTGATGAATACCGTGAGAAAAGAAATATCTTCCCATAAAAACTAGACAGAAGAATTCTCTGAAACTTCTTTGTGGTGTATGTACTCAAGTAACAGAGGTGAAGCTTTCAATTGATAGAGCAGTTTTGAAACACTCTTTTTGTGGAATCTGTATGTGGATATTTGGATTGCTTTGTGATATCATTGTACAGAGGAATATCTTCCTATAAAATCTAGGCAGAAGCATTCTCAGAAACTTCTTTGTGATGTGTGTCCTCAACTAAGAGATTTCAACCTGTCTTTTGATGCAGCAGTCTGGAAACACACTTTTTGTAGAATCTGTAAGTGGATATATGGATAGCTCTAACGATTTCATTGGAAACGGGAATATCTTCATATAAAATCTAGACAGAAGCATTCTCAGAAACTTCTTCGTGATGTGTGTCCTCAGATGACAGAATTCAACATTTCTTTTGATATGCACTTTGGAAACACTTTTTTTGTAGAATCTGCAAGTGGATATTTGGATAGCTGTAAGGATTTCGTTGGAAACGGGAATATCTTCATATAAAACTTATACAAAAGCACTCTCCGAAACTACTCTGTGATATCTGCATTCAAATCACAGAGTTGAACATTCCCTTTCTTAGAGCAGGTTTGAAACACTCTTTTTCTGGAATCTGCAAGAGGATATTTGGATATCTTTGAGGATTTCGTTGGAAACGGGATTACATCTAAAAAGTACACAGCAGCATTCTCAGAAGCTTCTTCGTGATGTTTGCTTTTAAGCCACAGAGTTGAACATTCCCTTTCATAGAGCAGGTTTGAAACACTCTTTCTGTAGTATCTGGAAGTGGACATTTCGAGCGCTTTGAGGCCTATTGTGAAAAAGGAAATATCTTCCCATAAAAACTAGACAGAAGCGTTCGCAGAAACTTGTGTGTGATGTGTGTCCTCAACTAACAGAGCTGAACATTTCGTTTGATGGAGCAGTTTGGAAACACGCTTTTTGTGGAATCTGCAAGTGGATATTTGGATAGCTTTGTGGATTTCATTGGAAACTGGAATACCTTCATATAAAATGTAGACAGAAACATTCTCAGAAACTGCTTTGTGATGTCTGCATTCAAGTCACAGAGTTGAACATTCCCTATCATAGAGGAGCTTTGAAACACTCTGTTTGTTGTATCTGGATTTGGACATTTGGAGCGCTTTGATGCGTACCGTTAAAAAAGGAATATCTTCCCATAAAAACTAGACAGAAGAATTCTCTGAAACTTCTTTGTGGTGTATATACTCAAGTAACGAGGTGAAGATTTCTAGTGATAGAGTAGTTTTGAAACATTCTTTTTTTAGAATCTGTAAGTGAATATTTGGATTGCTTTATCGATATCGTTGGAAACAGGAATATCTTCCTATAAAATCTAGGCAGAAGCATTCTCAGAAACTTCTTCGTGATGTGTGTCCTCAGATGACATAATTCAACATTTCTTTTGATACAGCAGTTTGGAAACACTTTTTTTGTAGAATCTGCAAGTGGATATTTGGATAGCTGTAAGGATTTCGTTGGAAACGGGAATATCTTCATAGAAAACCTAGACACAAGCACTCTCAGAAACTACTCTGTGATATCTGCATTCAAATCACAGAGTTGAACATTCCCTTTCTTAGAGCAGGTTTGAAACACTCTTTTTGTGGAATCTGCAAGAGGATATTTGGAAAGCTTTGAGGATTTCGTTGGAAGCGGGATTACATATAAAATGTACACAGCATCATTCTCAGAAGCTTCTTCGTGATGTTTGCTTTTAAGTCACAGGGTTGAACATTCCCTTTCATAGAGCAGGTTTGAAAGACTCTTTCTGTAGTATCTGGAAGTGGACATTTCGAGCGCTTTGAGGCCTACTGTGAAAAAGGAAATATCTTCCCATAAAAACTACAGAGAAGCGTTCGCAGAAACTTGTGTGTGATGTGTGTCCTCAACTAACAGAGCTGAACATTTCGTTTGATGGAGCAGGTTGGAAACACGGTTTTTGTAGAATCTGCAAGTGGATATTTGGATAGCTTTGTGGATTTCGTTGGAAACGGGAATATCTTCATATAAAATGTAGACAGAAACGTTCTCAGAAACTGCTTTGTGATGTCTGCATTCTAGTCACAGAGTTGAACATTCCCTTTCATAGTGCAGCTTTGAAACACTCTTTTTGTTGTATCTGGATTTGGACATTTGGAGCGCTTTGATGCCTACCGTGAAAAAAGAAATATCTTCCCATAAAAACTAGACAGAAGAATTCTCTGAAACTTCTTTGTGGTGTATGTACTCAAGTAACAGAGGTGAAACTTTCTATTGATAGAGCAGTTTTGAAACACTCTTTTTGTGGAATCTGTATGTGGATATTTGGATTTCTTTAACGACATCGTTGGAAACAGGAATAACTTCCTATAAAATCTAGGCAGAAGCATTCTCAGAAACTTCTTTGTGATGTGTGTCCTCAACTAAGAGAGTTCAACCTGTCTTTTGATGCAGCAGTTTGGAAACACTCTTTTTGTAGAATCTGTAAGTGGATATATGGATAGCTCTAAAGATTTCGTTGGAAACGGGAATATCTGCCTATAAAATCTAGACAGAAGAATTCTCAGAAACTTCTTCATGATGTGTGTCCTCAGATGACACAATTCAACATTTCTTTTGATACAGCAGTTTGGAAACACTTTTTTTGTAGAATCTGCAAGTGGATATTTGGATAGCTGTAAGGATTTCGTTGGAAACGGGAATATCTTCATAGAAAACCTAGACACAAGCACTCTCAGAAAGTACTCTGTGATATCTGCATTCAAATCACAGAGTTGAACATTCCCTTTCTTAGAGCAGGTTTGAAACACTCTTTTTGTGGAATCTGCAAGAGGATATTTGGATAGCTTTGAGGATTTCGTTGGAAGCGGGATTACATATAAAATGTACACAGCAGCATTCTCAGAAGCTTCTTCGTGATGTTTGCTTTTAAGTCACAGAGTTGAACATTCCCTTTCATAGAGCAGGCTTGAAGCATTCTTTCTGTAGTATCTGGAAGTGGACATTTCGTGCGCTTTGAGGCCTACTGTGAAAAAGGAAATATCTTCCCATAAAAAGTAGACAGATGCGTTCGCAGAAACTTGTGTGTGATGGGTATCCTCAACTAACAGAGCTGAACATTTCGTTTGATGGAGCAGTTTGGAAACACGCTTTTTGTAGAATCTGCAAGTGGATATTTGGATAGCTTTGTGGATTTCGTTGGAAACGGGAATATCTTCATATAAAATGTAGACAGAAAGATTCTCAGAAACAGCTTTGTGATGTGTGCATTCAAGTCACAGAGTTGAACATTCCCTTTCATAGAGCAGCTTTGAAACACTCTTTTTGTTGTATCTGGATTTGGACATTTGGAGCGCTTTGATGCCTACCGTGAAAAAAGAAATATCTTCCCATAAAAACTAGACAGAAGAATTCTCTGAAACTTCTTTGTGGTGTATGTACTCAAGTAACAGAGGTGAACCTTTCTATTGATAGAGCAGTTTTGAAACACTCTTTTTGTGGAATCTGTATGTGGATATTTGGATTGCTTTAACGATATCGTTGGAAACAGGAATATCTTCCTATAATATCTAGGCAGAAGCATTCTCAGAAACTTCTTTGTGATGTGTGTCCTCAACTAAGAGAGTTCAACGTGTCTTTTGATGCAGCAGTTTGGAAACACTCTTTTTGTAGAATCTGTAAGTGGATATATGGATAGCTCTAACGATTTCGTTGGAAACGGGAATATCTTCACATAAAATCTAGACAGAAGCATTCTCAGAAACTTCTTCGTGATGTGTGTCCTCAGATGACATAATTCAACATTTCTTTTGATACAGCAGTTTGGAAACACTTTTTTTGTAGAATCTGCAAGTGGATATTTGGATAGCTGTAAGGATTTCGTTGGAAACGGGAATATCTTCATATAAAACCTAGACACAAGCACTCTCAGAAAGTACTCTGTGATATCTGCATTCAAATCACAGAGTTGAACATTCCCTTTCTTAGAGCAGGTTTGAAACACTCTTTTTGTGGAATCTGCAAGAGGATATTTGGATAGCTTTGAGGATTTCGTTGGAAGCGGGATTACATATAAAATGTACACAGCAGCATTCTCAGAAGCTTCTTCGTGATGTTTGCTTTTAAGTCACAGGGTTGAACATTCCCTTTCATAGAGCAGGTTTGAAACACTCTTTCTGTAGTATCTGGAAGTGGACATTTCGAGCGCTTTGAGGCCTACTGTGAAAAAGGAAATATCTTCCCATAAAAACTACAGAGAAGCGTTCGCAGAAACTTGTGTGTGATGTGTGTCCTCAACTAACAGAGCTGAACATTTCGTTTGATGGAGCAGGTTGGAAACGCGGTTTTTGTAGAATCTGCAAGTGGATATTTGGATAGCTTTGTGGATTTCGTTGGAAACGGGAATATCTTCATATAAAATGTAGACAGAAACATTCTCAGAAACCGCTTTGTGATGTCTGCATTCTAGTCACAGTGTTGAACATTCCCTTTCATAGTGCAGCTTTGAAACACTCTTTTTGTTGTATCTGGATTTGGACATTTGGAGCGCTTTGATGCGTACCGTGAAAAAAGAAATATCTTCCCATAAAAACTAGACAGAAGAATTCTCTGAAACTTCTTTGTGGTGTATGTACTCAAGTAACAGAGGTGAAACTTTCTATTGATAGAGCAGTTTTGAAACACTCTTTTTGTGAAATCTGTATGTGGATATTTGGATTTCTTTAACGACATCGTTGGAAACAGGAATAACTTCCTATAAAATCTAGGCAGAAGCATTCTCAGAAACTTCTTTGTGATGTGTGTCCTCAACTAAGAGAGTTCAACCTGTCTTTTGATGCAGCAGTTTGGTAACACTCTTTTTGTAGAATCTGTAAGTGGATATATGGATAGCTCTAAAGATTTCGTTGGAAACGGGAATATCTGCATATAAAATCTAGACAGAAGAATTCTCAGAAACTTCTTCGTGATGTGTGTCCTCAGATGACACAATTCAACATTTCTTTTGATACAGCAGTTTGGAAACACTTTTTTTGTAGAATCTGCAAGTGGATATTTGGATAGCTGTAAGGATTTCGTTGGAAACGGGAATATCTTCATGTAAAACCTAGACAAAAGCACTCTCAGAAACTAGTCTGTGAAATCTGCATTCAAATCACAGAGTTGAACATTCCCTTTCTTAGAGCAGGTTTGAAACACTCTTTTTGTGGAATCTGCAAGAGGATATTTGGATAGCTTTGAGGATTTCGTTGGAAGCGGGATTACATATAAAATGTACACAGCATCATTCTCAGAAGCTTCTTCGTGATGTTTGCTTTTAAGTCACAGGGTTGAACATTCCCTTTCATAGAGCAGGTTTGAAACACTCTTTCTGTAGTATCTGGAAGTGGACATTTCGAGCGCTTTGAGGCCTACTGTGAAAAAGGAAATATCTTCCCATAAAAACTACAGAGAAGCGTTCGCAGAAACTTGTGTGTGATGTGTGTCCTCAACTAACAGAGCTGAACATTTCGTTTGATGGAGCAGGTTGGAAACACGGTTTTTGTAGAATCTGCAAGTGGATATTTGGATAGCTTTGTGGATTCCGTTGGAAACGGGAATATCTTCATATAAAATGTAGACAGAAACATTCTCAGAAACTGCTTTGTGATGTCTGCATTCTAGTCACAGAGTTGAACATTCCCTTTCATAGAGCAGCTTTGAAACACTCTTTTTGTTGTATCTGGATTTGGACATTTGGAGCGCTTTGATGCCTACCGTGAAAAAAGAAATATCTTCCCATAAAAACTAGACAGAAGAATTCTCTGAAACTTCTTTGTGGTGTATGTACTCAAGTAACAGAGGTGAACGTTTCTATTGATAGAGCAGTTTTGAAACACTCTTTTTGTGGAATCTGTATGTGGATATTTGGATTGCTTTAACGATATCGTTGGAAACAGGAATATCTTCCTATAATATCTAGGCAGAAGCATTCTCAGAAACTTCTTTGTGATGTGTGTCCTCAACTAAGAGAGTTCAACGTGTCTTTTGATGCAGCAGTTTGGAAACACTCTTTTTGTAGAATCTGTAAGTGGATATATGGATAGCTCTAACGATTTCGTTGGAAACGGGAATATCTTCCTATAAAATCTAGGCAGAAGCATTCTCAGAAACTTCTTTGTGATGTGTGTCCTCAACTAAGAGCGTTCAACCTGTCTTTTGATGCAGCAGTTTGGAAACACTCTTTTTGTAGAATCTGTAAGTGGATATATGGATAGCTCTAACGATTTCGTTGGAAACGGGAATATCTTCACATAAAATCTAGACAGAAGCATTCTCAGAAACTTCTTCGTGATGTGTGTCCTCAGATGACACGATTCAACATTTCTTTTTATACAGCAGTTTGGAAACACTTTTTTTGTAGAATCTGCAAGTGGATATTTGGATAGCTGTAAGGATTTCGTTGGAAACGGGAATATCTTCATATAAAAGCTAGACACAAGCACTCTCAGAAACTACTCTGTGATATCTGCATTCAAATCACAGAGTTGAACATTCCCTTTCTTAGAGCAGGTTTGAAACACTCTTTTTGTGGAATCTGCAAGAGGATATTTGGATAGCTTTGAGGATTTCGTTGGAAGCGGGATTACATATAAAATGTTCAGAGCAGCATTCTCACAAGCTTCTACGTGATGTTTGCTTTTAAGTCCCAGGGTTGAACATTCCCTTTCATAAAGCAGGTTTGAAACACTCTTTCTGTAGTATCTGGAAGTCGACATTTCGAGCGCTTTGAGGCCTGTTGTGAAAAAGGAAATATCTTCCCATAAAAACTAGACAGAAGCGTTCGCAGAAACTTGTTTGTGATGTGTGTCCTCAACTAACAGAGCTGAACATTTCGTTTGATGGAGCAGGTTGGAAACACGCTTTTTGTAGAATCTGCAAGTGGATATTTGGATAGCTTTGTGGATTTCATTGGAAACGGAATATCTTCCTATAAAATGTAAACAGAAACATTCTCAGAAACTGCTTTGTGATGTCTGCATTCTAGTCACAGAGTTGTACATTCCCTTTCATACTGCAGCTTTGAAACACTCTTTTTGTTGTATCTGGATTTGGACATTTGGAGCGCTTTGATGAATACCGTGAGAAAAGAAATATCTTCCCATAAAAACTAGACAGAAGAATTCTCTGAAACTTCTTTGTGGTGTATGTACTCAAGTAACAGAGGTGAAGCTTTCAATTGATAGAGCAGTTTTGAAACACTCTTTTTGTGGAATCTGTATGTGGATATTTGGATTGCTTTGTGATATCATTGTACAGAGGAATATCTTCCTATAAAATCTAGGCAGAAGCATTCTCAGAAACTTCTTTGTGATGTGTGTCCTCAACTAAGAGATTTCAACCTGTCTTTTGATGCAGCAGTCTGGAAACACACTTTTTGTAGAATCTGTAAGTGGATATATGGATAGCTCTAACGATTTCATTGGAAACGGGAATATCTTCATATAAAATCTAGACAGAAGCATTCTCAGAAACTTCTTCGTGATGTGTGTCCTCAGATGACAGAATTCAACATTTCTTTTGATATGCACTTTGGAAACACTTTTTTTGTAGAATCTGCAAGTGGATATTTGGATAGCTGTAAGGATTTCGTTGGAAACGGGAATATCTTCATATAAAACTTATACAAAAGCACTCTCCGAAACTACTCTGTGATATCTGCATTCAAATCACAGAGTTGAACATTCCCTTTCTTAGAGCAGGTTTGAAACACTCTTTTTCTGGAATCTGCAAGAGGATATTTGGATATCTTTGAGGATTTCGTTGGAAACGGGATTACATCTAAAAAGTACACAGCAGCATTCTCAGAAGCTTCTTCGTGATGTTTGCTTTTAAGCCACAGAGTTGAACATTCCCTTTCATAGAGCAGGTTTGAAACACTCTTTCTGTAGTATCTGGAAGTGGACATTTCGAGCGCTTTGAGGCCTATTGTGAAAAAGGAAATATCTTCCCATAAAAACTAGACAGAAGCGTTCGCAGAAACTTGTGTGTGATGTGTGTCCTCAACTAACAGAGCTGAACATTTCGTTTGATGGAGCAGTTTGGAAACACGCTTTTTGTGGAATCTGCAAGTGGATATTTGGATAGCTTTGTGGATTTCATTGGAAACTGGAATACCTTCATATAAAATGTAGACAGAAACATTCTCAGAAACTGCTTTGTGATGTCTGCATTCAAGTCACAGAGTTGAACATTCCCTATCATAGAGGAGCTTTGAAACACTCTGTTTGTTGTATCTGGATTTGGACATTTGGAGCGCTTTGATGCGTACCGTTAAAAAAGGAATATCTTCCCATAAAAACTAGACAGAAGAATTCTCTGAAACTTCTTTGTGGTGTATATACTCAAGTAACGAGGTGAAGATTTCTAGTGATAGAGTAGTTTTGAAACATTCTTTTTTTAGAATCTGTAAGTGAATATTTGGATTGCTTTATCGATATCGTTGGAAACAGGAATATCTTCCTATAAAATCTAGGCAGAAGCATTCTCAGAAACTTCTTCGTGATGTGTGTCCTCAGATGACATAATTCAACATTTCTTTTGATACAGCAGTTTGGAAACACTTTTTTTGTAGAATCTGCAAGTGGATATTTGGATAGCTGTAAGGATTTCGTTGGAAACGGGAATATCTTCATAGAAAACCTAGACACAAGCACTCTCAGAAACTACTCTGTGATATCTGCATTCAAATCACAGAGTTGAACATTCCCTTTCTTAGAGCAGGTTTGAAACACTCTTTTTGTGGAATCTGCAAGAGGATATTTGGAAAGCTTTGAGGATTTCGTTGGAAGCGGGATTACATATAAAATGTACACAGCATCATTCTCAGAAGCTTCTTCGTGATGTTTGCTTTTAAGTCACAGGGTTGAACATTCCCTTTCATAGAGCAGGTTTGAAAGACTCTTTCTGTAGTATCTGGAAGTGGACATTTCGAGCGCTTTGAGGCCTACTGTGAAAAAGGAAATATCTTCCCATAAAAACTACAGAGAAGCGTTCGCAGAAACTTGTGTGTGATGTGTGTCCTCAACTAACAGAGCTGAACATTTCGTTTGATGGAGCAGGTTGGAAACACGGTTTTTGTAGAATCTGCAAGTGGATATTTGGATAGCTTTGTGGATTTCGTTGGAAACGGGAATATCTTCATATAAAATGTAGACAGAAACGTTCTCAGAAACTGCTTTGTGATGTCTGCATTCTAGTCACAGAGTTGAACATTCCCTTTCATAGTGCAGCTTTGAAACACTCTTTTTGTTGTATCTGGATTTGGACATTTGGAGCGCTTTGATGCCTACCGTGAAAAAAGAAATATCTTCCCATAAAAACTAGACAGAAGAATTCTCTGAAACTTCTTTGTGGTGTATGTACTCAAGTAACAGAGGTGAAACTTTCTATTGATAGAGCAGTTTTGAAACACTCTTTTTGTGGAATCTGTATGTGGATATTTGGATTTCTTTAACGACATCGTTGGAAACAGGAATAACTTCCTATAAAATCTAGGCAGAAGCATTCTCAGAAACTTCTTTGTGATGTGTGTCCTCAACTAAGAGAGTTCAACCTGTCTTTTGATGCAGCAGTTTGGAAACACTCTTTTTGTAGAATCTGTAAGTGGATATATGGATAGCTCTAAAGATTTCGTTGGAAACGGGAATATCTGCCTATAAAATCTAGACAGAAGAATTCTCAGAAACTTCTTCATGATGTGTGTCCTCAGATGACACAATTCAACATTTCTTTTGATACAGCAGTTTGGAAACACTTTTTTTGTAGAATCTGCAAGTGGATATTTGGATAGCTGTAAGGATTTCGTTGGAAACGGGAATATCTTCATAGAAAACCTAGACACAAGCACTCTCAGAAAGTACTCTGTGATATCTGCATTCAAATCACAGAGTTGAACATTCCCTTTCTTAGAGCAGGTTTGAAACACTCTTTTTGTGGAATCTGCAAGAGGATATTTGGATAGCTTTGAGGATTTCGTTGGAAGCGGGATTACATATAAAATGTACACAGCAGCATTCTCAGAAGCTTCTTCGTGATGTTTGCTTTTAAGTCACAGAGTTGAACATTCCCTTTCATAGAGCAGGCTTGAAGCATTCTTTCTGTAGTATCTGGAAGTGGACATTTCGTGCGCTTTGAGGCCTACTGTGAAAAAGGAAATATCTTCCCATAAAAAGTAGACAGATGCGTTCGCAGAAACTTGTGTGTGATGGGTATCCTCAACTAACAGAGCTGAACATTTCGTTTGATGGAGCAGTTTGGAAACACGCTTTTTGTAGAATCTGCAAGTGGATATTTGGATAGCTTTGTGGATTTCGTTGGAAACGGGAATATCTTCATATAAAATGTAGACAGAAAGATTCTCAGAAACAGCTTTGTGATGTGTGCATTCAAGTCACAGAGTTGAACATTCCCTTTCATAGAGCAGCTTTGAAACACTCTTTTTGTTGTATCTGGATTTGGACATTTGGAGCGCTTTGATGCCTACCGTGAAAAAAGAAATATCTTCCCATAAAAACTAGACAGAAGAATTCTCTGAAACTTCTTTGTGGTGTATGTACTCAAGTAACAGAGGTGAACCTTTCTATTGATAGAGCAGTTTTGAAACACTCTTTTTGTGGAATCTGTATGTGGATATTTGGATTGCTTTAACGATATCGTTGGAAACAGGAATATCTTCCTATAATATCTAGGCAGAAGCATTCTCAGAAACTTCTTTGTGATGTGTGTCCTCAACTAAGAGAGTTCAACGTGTCTTTTGATGCAGCAGTTTGGAAACACTCTTTTTGTAGAATCTGTAAGTGGATATATGGATAGCTCTAACGATTTCGTTGGAAACGGGAATATCTTCACATAAAATCTAGACAGAAGCATTCTCAGAAACTTCTTCGTGATGTGTGTCCTCAGATGACATAATTCAACATTTCTTTTGATACAGCAGTTTGGAAACACTTTTTTTGTAGAATCTGCAAGTGGATATTTGGATAGCTGTAAGGATTTCGTTGGAAACGGGAATATCTTCATATAAAACCTAGACACAAGCACTCTCAGAAAGTACTCTGTGATATCTGCATTCAAATCACAGAGTTGAACATTCCCTTTCTTAGAGCAGGTTTGAAACACTCTTTTTGTGGAATCTGCAAGAGGATATTTGGATAGCTTTGAGGATTTCGTTGGAAGCGGGATTACATATAAAATGTACACAGCAGCATTCTCAGAAGCTTCTTCGTGATGTTTGCTTTTAAGTCACAGGGTTGAACATTCCCTTTCATAGAGCAGGTTTGAAACACTCTTTCTGTAGTATCTGGAAGTGGACATTTCGAGCGCTTTGAGGCCTACTGTGAAAAAGGAAATATCTTCCCATAAAAACTACAGAGAAGCGTTCGCAGAAACTTGTGTGTGATGTGTGTCCTCAACTAACAGAGCTGAACATTTCGTTTGATGGAGCAGGTTGGAAACGCGGTTTTTGTAGAATCTGCAAGTGGATATTTGGATAGCTTTGTGGATTTCGTTGGAAACGGGAATATCTTCATATAAAATGTAGACAGAAACATTCTCAGAAACCGCTTTGTGATGTCTGCATTCTAGTCACAGTGTTGAACATTCCCTTTCATAGTGCAGCTTTGAAACACTCTTTTTGTTGTATCTGGATTTGGACATTTGGAGCGCTTTGATGCGTACCGTGAAAAAAGAAATATCTTCCCATAAAAACTAGACAGAAGAATTCTCTGAAACTTCTTTGTGGTGTATGTACTCAAGTAACAGAGGTGAAACTTTCTATTGATAGAGCAGTTTTGAAACACTCTTTTTGTGAAATCTGTATGTGGATATTTGGATTTCTTTAACGACATCGTTGGAAACAGGAATAACTTCCTATAAAATCTAGGCAGAAGCATTCTCAGAAACTTCTTTGTGATGTGTGTCCTCAACTAAGAGAGTTCAACCTGTCTTTTGATGCAGCAGTTTGGTAACACTCTTTTTGTAGAATCTGTAAGTGGATATATGGATAGCTCTAAAGATTTCGTTGGAAACGGGAATATCTGCATATAAAATCTAGACAGAAGAATTCTCAGAAACTTCTTCGTGATGTGTGTCCTCAGATGACACAATTCAACATTTCTTTTGATACAGCAGTTTGGAAACACTTTTTTTGTAGAATCTGCAAGTGGATATTTGGATAGCTGTAAGGATTTCGTTGGAAACGGGAATATCTTCATGTAAAACCTAGACAAAAGCACTCTCAGAAACTAGTCTGTGAAATCTGCATTCAAATCACAGAGTTGAACATTCCCTTTCTTAGAGCAGGTTTGAAACACTCTTTTTGTGGAATCTGCAAGAGGATATTTGGATAGCTTTGAGGATTTCGTTGGAAGCGGGATTACATATAAAATGTACACAGCATCATTCTCAGAAGCTTCTTCGTGATGTTTGCTTTTAAGTCACAGGGTTGAACATTCCCTTTCATAGAGCAGGTTTGAAACACTCTTTCTGTAGTATCTGGAAGTGGACATTTCGAGCGCTTTGAGGCCTACTGTGAAAAAGGAAATATCTTCCCATAAAAACTACAGAGAAGCGTTCGCAGAAACTTGTGTGTGATGTGTGTCCTCAACTAACAGAGCTGAACATTTCGTTTGATGGAGCAGGTTGGAAACACGGTTTTTGTAGAATCTGCAAGTGGATATTTGGATAGCTTTGTGGATTTCGTTGGAAACGGGAATATCTTCATATAAAATGTAGACAGAAACATTCTCAGAAACTGCTTTGTGATGTCTGCATTCTAGTCACAGAGTTGAACATTCCCTTTCATAGAGCAGCTTTGAAACACTCTTTTTGTTGTATCTGGATTTGGACATTTGGAGCGCTTTGATGCCTACCGTGAAAAAAGAAATATCTTCCCATAAAAACTAGACAGAAGAATTCTCTGAAACTTCTTTGTGGTGTATGTACTCAAGTAACAGAGGTGAACGTTTCTATTGATAGAGCAGTTTTGAAACACTCTTTTTGTGGAATCTGTATGTGGATATTTGGATTGCTTTAACGATATCGTTGGAAACAGGAATATCTTCCTATAATATCTAGGCAGAAGCATTCTCAGAAACTTCTTTGTGATGTGTGTCCTCAACTAAGAGAGTTCAACGTGTCTTTTGATGCAGCAGTTTGGAAACACTCTTTTTGTAGAATCTGTAAGTGGATATATGGATAGCTCTAACGATTTCGTTGGAAACGGGAATATCTTCCTATAAAATCTAGGCAGAAGCATTCTCAGAAACTTCTTTGTGATGTGTGTCCTCAACTAAGAGCGTTCAACCTGTCTTTTGATGCAGCAGTTTGGAAACACTCTTTTTGTAGAATCTGTAAGTGGATATATGGATAGCTCTAACGATTTCGTTGGAAACGGGAATATCTTCACATAAAATCTAGACAGAAGCATTCTCAGAAACTTCTTCGTGATGTGTGTCCTCAGATGACACAATTCAACATTTCTTTTTATACAGCAGTTTGGAAACACTTTTTTTGTAGAATCTGCAAGTGGATATTTGGATAGCTGTAAGGATTTCGTTGGAAACGGGAATATCTTCATATAAAAGCTAGACACAAGCACTCTCAGAAACTACTCTGTGATATCTGCATTCAAATCACAGAGTTGAACATTCCCTTTCTTAGAGCAGGTTTGAAACACTCTTTTTGTGGAATCTGCAAGAGGATATTTGGATAGCTTTGAGGATTTCGTTGGAAGCGGGATTACATATAAAATGTACACAGCAGCATTCTCAGAAGCTTCTTCGTGATGTTTGCTTTTAAGTCACAGGGTTGAACATTCCCTTTCATAGAGCAGGTTTGAAACACTCTTTCTGTAGTATCTGGAAGTGGACATTTCGAGCGCTTTGAGGCCTACTGTGAAAAAGGAAATATCTTCCCATAAAAACTACACAGAAGCGTTCGCAGAAACTTGTGTGTGATGTGTGTCCTCAACTAACAGAGCTGAACATTTCGTTTGATGGAGCAGGTTTTAAACACGGTTTTTGTAGAATCTGCAAGTGGATATTTGGATAGCTTTGTGGATTTCGTTGGAAACGGGAATATCTTCATATAAAATGTAGATAGAAACATTCTCAGAAACTGCTTTGTGATGTCTGCATTCTAGTCACAGTGTTGAACATTCCCTTTCATAGAGCAGCTTTGAAACACTCTTTTTGTTGTATCTGGATTTGGACATTTGGAGCGCTTTGATGCCTACCGTGAAAAAAGAAATATCTTCCCATAAAAACTAGACAGAAGAATTCTCTGAAACTTCTTTGTGGTGTATGTACTCAAGTAACAGAGGTGAACGTTTCTATTGATAGAGCAGTTTTGAAACACTCTTTTTGTGAAATCTGTATGTGGATATTTGGATTTCTTTAACGACATCGTTGGAAACAGGAATAACTTCCTATAAAATCTAGGCAGAAGCATTCTCAGAAACTTCTTTGTGATGTGTGTCCTCAACTAAGAGAGTTCAACCTGTCTTTTGATGCAGCAGTTTGGAAACACTCTTTTTGTAGAATCTGTAAGTGGATATATGGATAGCTCTAAAGATTTCGTTGGAAACGGGAATATCTGCATATAAAATCTAGACAGAAGAATTCTCAGAAACTTCTTCGTGATGTGTGTCCTCAGATGACACAATTCAACATTTCTTTTGATACAGCAGTTTGGAAACACTTTTTTTGTAGAATCTGCAAGTGGATATTTGGATAGCTGTAAGGATTTCGTTGGAAACGGGAATATCTTCATGTAAAACCTAGACAAAAGCACTCTCAGAAACTACTCTGTGAAATCTGCATTCAAATCACAGAGTTGAACATTCCCTTTCTTAGAGCAGGTTTGAAACACTCTTTTTGTGGAATCTGCAAGAGGATATTTGGATAGCTTTGAGGATTTCGTTGGAAGCGGGATTACATATAAAATGTACACAGCAGCACTCTCAGAAGCTTCTTCGTGATGTTTGCTTTTAAGTCACAGGGTTGAACATTCCCTTTCATAGAGCAGGTTTGAAACACTCTTTCTGTAGTATCTGGAAGTGGACATTTCGAGCGCTTTGAGGCCTACTGTGAAAAAGGAAATATCTTCCCATAAAAACTACACAGAAGCGTTCGCAGAAACTTGTGTGTGATGTGTGTCCTCAACTAACAGAGCTGAACATTTCGTTTGATGGAGCAGGTTGGAAACACGGTTTTTGTAGAATCTGCAAGTGGATATTTGGATAGCTTTGTGGATTTCGTTGGAAACGGGAATATCTTCATATAAAATGTAGATAGAAACATTCTCAGAAACTGCTTTGTGATGTCTGCATTCTAGTCACAGAGTTGAACATTCCCTTTCATAGAGCAGCTTTGAAACACTCTTTTTGTTGTATCTGGATTTGGACATTTGGAGCGCTTTGATGCCTACCGTGAAAAAAGAAATATCTTCCCATAAAAACTAGACAGAAGAATTCTCTGAAACTTCTTTGTGGTGTATGTACTCAAGTAACAGAGGTGAACGTTTCTATTGATAGAGCAGTTTTGAAACACTCTTTTTGTGGAATCTGTATGTGGATATTTGGATTGCTTTAACGATATCGTTGGAAACAGGAATATCTTCCTATAATATCTAGGCAGAAGCATTCTCAGAAACTTCTTTGTGATGTGTGTCCTCAACTAAGAGAGTTCAACGTGTCTTTTGATGCAGCAGTTTGGAAACACTCTTTTTGTAGAATCTGTAAGTGGATATATGGATAGCTCTAACGATTTCGTTGGAAACGGGAATATCTTCCTATAAAATCTAGGCAGAAGCATTCTCAGAAACTTCTTTGTGATGTGTGTCCTCAACTAAGAGCGTTCAACCTGTCTTTTGATGCAGCAGTTTGGAAACACTCTTTTTGTAGAATCTGTAAGTGGATATATGGATAGCTCTAACGATTTCGTTGGAAACGGGAATATCTTCACATAAAATCTAGACAGAAGCATTCTCAGAAACTTCTTCGTGATGTGTGTCCTCAGATGACACAATTCAACATTTCTTTTGATACAGCAGTTTGGAAACACTTTTTTTGTAGAATCTGCAAGTGGATATTTGGATAGCTGTAAGGATTTCGTTGGAAACGGGAATATCTTCATAGAAAACCTAGACACAAGCACTCTCAGAAAGTACTCTGTGATATCTGCATTCAAATCACAGAGTTGAACATTCCCTTTCTTAGAGCAGGTTTGAAACACTCTTTTTGTGGAATCTGCAAGAGGATATTTGGATAGCTTTGAGGATTTCGTTGGAAGCGGGATTACATATAAAATGTACACAGCAGCATTCTCAGAAGCTTCTTCGTGATGTTTGCTTTTAAGTCACAGGGTTGAACATTCCCTTTCATAGAGCAGGTTTGAAACACTCTTTCTGTAGTATCTGGAAGTGGACATTTCGAGCGCTTTGAGGCCTACTGTGAAAAAGGAAATATCTTCCCATAAAAACTACAGAGAAGCGTTCGCAGAAACTTGTGTGTGATGTGTGTCCTCAACTAACAGAGCTGAACATTTCGTTTGATGGAGCAGGTTGGAAACACGGTTTTTGTAGAATCTGCAAGTGGATATTTGGATAGCTTTGTGGATTTCGTTGGAAACGGGAATATCTTCATATAAAATGTAGACAGAAACATTCTCAGAAACTGCTTTGTGATGTCTGCATTCTAGTCACAGTGTTGAACATTCCCTTTCATAGTGCAGCTTTGAAACACTCTTTTTGTTGTATCTAGATTTGGACATTTGGAGCGCTTTGATGCCTACCGTGAAAAAAGAAATATCTTCCCATAAAAACTAGACAGAAGAATTCTCTGAAACTTCTTTGTGGTGTATGTACTCAAGTAACAGAGGTGAAACTTTCTATTGATAGAGCAGTTTTGAAACGCTCTTTTTGTGAAATCTGTATGTGGATATTTGGATTTCTTTAACGACATCGTTGGAAACAGGAATAACTTCCTATAAAATCTAGGCAGAAGCATTCTCAGAAACTTCTTTGTGATGTGTGTCCTCAACTAAGAGAGTTCAACCTGTCTTTTGATGCAGCAGTTTGGAAACACTCTTTTTGTAGAATCTGTAAGTGGATATATGGATAGCTCTAACGATTTCGTTGGAAACGGGAATATCTTCCTATAAAATCTAGGCAGAAGCATTCTCAGAAACTTCTTTGTGATGTGTGTCCTCAACTAAGAGCGTTCAACCTGTCTTTTGATGCAGCAGTTTGGAAACACTCTTTTTGTAGAATCTGTAAGTGGATATATGGATAGCTCTAACGATTTCGTTGGAAACGGGAATATCTTCACATAAAATCTAGACAGAAGCATTCTCAGAAACTTCTTCGTGATGTGTGTCCTCAGATGACACAATTCAACATTTCTTTTGATACAGCAGTTTGGAAACACTTTTTTTGTAGAATCTGCAAGTGGATATTTGGATAGCTGTAAGGATTTCGTTGGAAACGGGAATATCTTCATATAAAAGCTAGACACAAGCACTCTCAGAAACTACTCTGTGATATCTGCATTCAAATCACAGAGTTGAACATTCCCTTTCTTAGAGCAGGTTTGAAACACTCTTTTTGTGGAATCTGCAAGAGGATATTTGGATAGCTTTGAGGATTTCGTTGGAAGCGGGATTACATATAAAATGTTCAGAGCAGCATTCTCACAAGCTTCTACGTGATGTTTGCTTTTAAGTCCCAGGGTTGAACATTCCCTTTCATAAAGCAGGTTTGAAACACTCTTTCTGTAGTATCTGGAAGTCGACATTTCGAGCGCTTTGAGGCCTGTTGTGAAAAAGGAAATATCTTCCCATAAAAACTAGACAGAAGCGTTCGCAGAAACTTGTTTGTGATGTGTGTCCTCAACTAACAGAGCTGAACATTTCGTTTGATGGAGCAGGTTGGAAACACGCTTTTTGTAGAATCTGCAAGTGGATATTTGGATAGCTTTGTGGATTTCATTGGAAACGGAATATCTTCCTATAAAATGTAAACAGAAACATTCTCAGAAACTGCTTTGTGATGTCTGCATTCTAGTCACAGAGTTGTACATTCCCTTTCATACTGCAGCTTTGAAACACTCTTTTTGTTGTATCTGGATTTGGACATTTGGAGCGCTTTGATGAATACCGTGAGAAAAGAAATATCTTCCCATAAAAACTAGACAGAAGAATTCTCTGAAACTTCTTTGTGGTGTATGTACTCAAGTAACAGAGGTGAAGCTTTCAATTGATAGAGCAGTTTTGAAACACTCTTTTTGTGGAATCTGTATGTGGATATTTGGATTGCTTTGTGATATCATTGTACAGAGGAATATCTTCCTATAAAATCTAGGCAGAAGCATTCTCAGAAACTTCTTTGTGATGTGTGTCCTCAACTAAGAGATTTCAACCTGTCTTTTGATGCAGCAGTCTGGAAACACACTTTTTGTAGAATCTGTAAGTGGATATATGGATAGCTCTAACGATTTCATTGGAAACGGGAATATCTTCATATAAAATCTAGACAGAAGCATTCTCAGAAACTTCTTCGTGATGTGTGTCCTCAGATGACAGAATTCAACATTTCTTTTGATATGCACTTTGGAAACACTTTTTTTGTAGAATCTGCAAGTGGATATTTGGATAGCTGTAAGGATTTCGTTGGAAACGGGAATATCTTCATATAAAACTTATACAAAAGCACTCTCCGAAACTACTCTGTGATATCTGCATTCAAATCACAGAGTTGAACATTCCCTTTCTTAGAGCAGGTTTGAAACACTCTTTTTCTGGAATCTGCAAGAGGATATTTGGATATCTTTGAGGATTTCGTTGGAAACGGGATTACATCTAAAAAGTACACAGCAGCATTCTCAGAAGCTTCTTCGTGATGTTTGCTTTTAAGCCACAGAGTTGAACATTCCCTTTCATAGAGCAGGTTTGAAACACTCTTTCTGTAGTATCTGGAAGTGGACATTTCGAGCGCTTTGAGGCCTATTGTGAAAAAGGAAATATCTTCCCATAAAAACTAGACAGAAGCGTTCGCAGAAACTTGTGTGTGATGTGTGTCCTCAACTAACAGAGCTGAACATTTCGTTTGATGGAGCAGTTTGGAAACACGCTTTTTGTGGAATCTGCAAGTGGATATTTGGATAGCTTTGTGGATTTCATTGGAAACTGGAATACCTTCATATAAAATGTAGACAGAAACATTCTCAGAAACTGCTTTGTGATGTCTGCATTCAAGTCACAGAGTTGAACATTCCCTATCATAGAGGAGCTTTGAAACACTCTGTTTGTTGTATCTGGATTTGGACATTTGGAGCGCTTTGATGCGTACCGTTAAAAAAGGAATATCTTCCCATAAAAACTAGACAGAAGAATTCTCTGAAACTTCTTTGTGGTGTATATACTCAAGTAACGAGGTGAAGATTTCTAGTGATAGAGTAGTTTTGAAACATTCTTTTTTTAGAATCTGTAAGTGAATATTTGGATTGCTTTATCGATATCGTTGGAAACAGGAATATCTTCCTATAAAATCTAGGCAGAAGCATTCTCAGAAACTTCTTCGTGATGTGTGTCCTCAGATGACATAATTCAACATTTCTTTTGATACAGCAGTTTGGAAACACTTTTTTTGTAGAATCTGCAAGTGGATATTTGGATAGCTGTAAGGATTTCGTTGGAAACGGGAATATCTTCATAGAAAACCTAGACACAAGCACTCTCAGAAACTACTCTGTGATATCTGCATTCAAATCACAGAGTTGAACATTCCCTTTCTTAGAGCAGGTTTGAAACACTCTTTTTGTGGAATCTGCAAGAGGATATTTGGAAAGCTTTGAGGATTTCGTTGGAAGCGGGATTACATATAAAATGTACACAGCATCATTCTCAGAAGCTTCTTCGTGATGTTTGCTTTTAAGTCACAGGGTTGAACATTCCCTTTCATAGAGCAGGTTTGAAAGACTCTTTCTGTAGTATCTGGAAGTGGACATTTCGAGCGCTTTGAGGCCTACTGTGAAAAAGGAAATATCTTCCCATAAAAACTACAGAGAAGCGTTCGCAGAAACTTGTGTGTGATGTGTGTCCTCAACTAACAGAGCTGAACATTTCGTTTGATGGAGCAGGTTGGAAACACGGTTTTTGTAGAATCTGCAAGTGGATATTTGGATAGCTTTGTGGATTTCGTTGGAAACGGGAATATCTTCATATAAAATGTAGACAGAAACGTTCTCAGAAACTGCTTTGTGATGTCTGCATTCTAGTCACAGAGTTGAACATTCCCTTTCATAGTGCAGCTTTGAAACACTCTTTTTGTTGTATCTGGATTTGGACATTTGGAGCGCTTTGATGCCTACCGTGAAAAAAGAAATATCTTCCCATAAAAACTAGACAGAAGAATTCTCTGAAACTTCTTTGTGGTGTATGTACTCAAGTAACAGAGGTGAAACTTTCTATTGATAGAGCAGTTTTGAAACACTCTTTTTGTGGAATCTGTATGTGGATATTTGGATTTCTTTAACGACATCGTTGGAAACAGGAATAACTTCCTATAAAATCTAGGCAGAAGCATTCTCAGAAACTTCTTTGTGATGTGTGTCCTCAACTAAGAGAGTTCAACCTGTCTTTTGATGCAGCAGTTTGGAAACACTCTTTTTGTAGAATCTGTAAGTGGATATATGGATAGCTCTAAAGATTTCGTTGGAAACGGGAATATCTGCCTATAAAATCTAGACAGAAGAATTCTCAGAAACTTCTTCATGATGTGTGTCCTCAGATGACACAATTCAACATTTCTTTTGATACAGCAGTTTGGAAACACTTTTTTTGTAGAATCTGCAAGTGGATATTTGGATAGCTGTAAGGATTTCGTTGGAAACGGGAATATCTTCATGTAAAACCTAGACAAAAGCACTCTCAGAAACTAGTCTGTGAAATCTGCATTCAAATCACAGAGTTGAACATTCCCTTTCTTAGAGCAGGTTTGAAACACTCTTTTTGTGGAATCTGCAAGAGGATATTTGGATAGCTTTGAGGATTTCGTTGGAAGCGGGATTACATATAAAATGTACACAGCAGCATTCTCAGAAGCTTCTTCGTGATGTTTGCTTTTAAGTCACAGGGTTGAACATTCCCTTTCATAGAGCAGGTTTGAAACACTCTTTCTGTAGTATCTGGAAGTGGACATTTCGAGCGCTTTGAGGCCTACTGTGAAAAAGGAAATATCTTCCCATAAAAACTACAGAGAAGCGTTCGCAGAAACTTGTGTGTGATGTGTGTCCTCAACTAACAGAGCTGAACATTTCGTTTGATGGAGCAGGTTGGAAACACGGTTTTTGTAGAATCTGCAAGTGGATATTTGGATAGCTTTGTGGATTTCGTTGGAAACGGGAATATCTTCATATAAAATGTAGACAGAAACATTCTCAGAAACTGCTTTGTGATGTCTGCATTCTAGTCACAGAGTTGAACATTCCCTTTCATAGTGCAGCTTTGAAACACTCTTTTTGTTGTATCTGGATTTGGACATTTGGAGCGCTTTGATGCCTACCGTGAAAAAAGAAATATCTTCCCATAAAAACTAGACAGAAGAATTCTCTGAAACTTCTTTGTGGTGTATGTACTCAAGTAACAGAGGTGAAACTTTCTATTGATAGAGCAGTTTTGAAACACTCTTTTTGTGGAATCTGTATGTGGATATTTGGATTTCTTTAACGACATCGTTGGAAACAGGAATAACTTCCTATAAAATCTAGGCAGAAGCATTCTCAGAAACTTCTTTGTGATGTGTGTCCTCAACTAAGAGAGTTCAACCTGTCTTTTGATGCAGCAGTTTGGAAACACTCTTTTTGTAGAATCTGTAAGTGGATATATGGATAGCTCTAAAGATTTCGTTGGAAACGGGAATATCTGCCTATAAAATCTAGACAGAAGAATTCTCAGAAACTTCTTCATGATGTGTGTCCTCAGATGACACAATTCAACATTTCTTTTGATACAGCAGTTTGGAAACACTTTTTTTGTAGAATCTGCAAGTGGATATTTGGATAGCTGTAAGGATTTCGTTGGAAACGGGAATATCTTCATGTAAAACCTAGACAAAAGCACTCTCAGAAACTAGTCTGTGAAATCTGCATTCAAATCACAGAGTTGAACATTCCCTTTCTTAGAGCAGGTTTGAAACACTCTTTTTGTGGAATCTGCAAGAGGATATTTGGATAGCTTTGAGGATTTCGTTGGAAGCGGGATTACATATAAAATGTACACAGCAGCATTCTCAGAAGCTTCTTCGTGATGTTTGCTTTTAAGTCACAGGATTGAACATTCCCTTTCATAGAGCAGGTTTGAAACACTCTTTCTGTAGTATCTGGAAGTGGACATTTCGAGCGCTTTGAGGCCTACTGTGAAAAAGGAAATATCTTCCCATAAAAACTACACAGAAGCGTTCGCAGAAACTTGTGTGTGATGTGTGTCCTCAACTAACAGAGCTGAACATTTCGTTTGATGGAGCAGGTTGGAAACACGGTTTTTGTAGAATCTGCAAGTGGATATTTGGATAGCTTTGTGGATTTCGTTGGAAACGGGAATATCTTCATATAAAATGTAGATAGAAACATTCTCAGAAACTGCTTTGTGATGTCTGCATTCTAGTCACAGAGTTGAACATTCCCTTTCATAGAGCAGCTTTGAAACACTCTTTTTGTTGTATCTGGATTTGGACATTTGGAGCGCTTTGATGCCTACCGTGAAAAAAGAAATATCTTCCCATAAAAACTAGACAGAAGAATTCTCTGAAACTTCTTTGTGGTGTATGTACTCAAGTAACAGAGGTGAACGTTTCTATTGATAGAGCAGTTTTGAAACACTCTTTTTGTGGAATCTGTATGTGGATATTTGGATTGCTTTAACGATATCGTTGGAAACAGGAATATCTTCCTATAATATCTAGGCAGAAGCATTCTCAGAAACTTCTTTGTGATGTGTGTCCTCAACTAAGAGAGTTCAACGTGTCTTTTGATGCAGCAGTTTGGAAACACTCTTTTTGTAGAATCTGTAAGTGGATATATGGATAGCTCTAACGATTTCGTTGGAAACGGGAATATCTTCCTATAAAATCTAGGCAGAAGCATTCTCAGAAACTTCTTTGTGATGTGTGTCCTCAACTAAGAGCGTTCAACCTGTCTTTTGATGCAGCAGTTTGGAAACACTCTTTTTGTAGAATCTGTAAGTGGATATATGGATAGCTCTAACGATTTCGTTGGAAACGGGAATATCTTCACATAAAATCTAGACAGAAGCATTCTCAGAAACTTCTTCGTGATGTGTGTCCTCAGATGACACAATTCAACATTTCTTTTGATACAGCAGTTTGGAAACACTTTTTTTGTAGAATCTGCAAGTGGATATTTGGATAGCTGTAAGGATTTCGTTGGAAACGGGAATATCTTCATAGAAAACCTAGACACAAGCACTCTCAGAAAGTACTCTGTGATATCTGCATTCAAATCACAGAGTTGAACATTCCCTTTCTTAGAGCAGGTTTGAAACACTCTTTTTGTGGAATCTGCAAGAGGATATTTGGATAGCTTTGAGGATTTCGTTGGAAGCGGGATTACATATAAAATGTACACAGCAGCATTCTCAGAAGCTTCTTCGTGATGTTTGCTTTTAAGTCACAGGGTTGAACATTCCCTTTCATAGAGCAGGTTTGAAACACTCTTTCTGTAGTATCTGGAAGTGGACATTTCGAGCGCTTTGAGGCCTACTGTGAAAAAGGAAATATCTTCCCATAAAAACTACAGAGAAGCGTTCGCAGAAACTTGTGTGTGATGTGTGTCCTCAACTAACAGAGCTGAACATTTCGTTTGATGGAGCAGGTTGGAAACACGGTTTTTGTAGAATCTGCAAGTGGATATTTGGATAGCTTTGTGGATTTCGTTGGAAACGGGAATATCTTCATATAAAATGTAGACAGAAACATTCTCAGAAACTGCTTTGTGATGTCTGCATTCTAGTCACAGTGTTGAACATTCCCTTTCATAGTGCAGCTTTGAAACACTCTTTTTGTTGTATCTAGATTTGGACATTTGGAGCGCTTTGATGCCTACCGTGAAAAAAGAAATATCTTCCCATAAAAACTAGACAGAAGAATTCTCTGAAACTTCTTTGTGGTGTATGTACTCAAGTAACAGAGGTGAAACTTTCTATTGATAGAGCAGTTTTGAAACGCTCTTTTTGTGAAATCTGTATGTGGATATTTGGATTTCTTTAACGACATCGTTGGAAACAGGAATAACTTCCTATAAAATCTAGGCAGAAGCATTCTCAGAAACTTCTTTGTGATGTGTGTCCTCAACTAAGAGAGTTCAACCTGTCTTTTGATGCAGCAGTTTGGAAACACTCTTTTTGTAGAATCTGTAAGTGGATATATGGATAGCTCTAACGATTTCGTTGGAAACGGGAATATCTTCCTATAAAATCTAGGCAGAAGCATTCTCAGAAACTTCTTTGTGATGTGTGTCCTCAACTAAGAGCGTTCAACCTGTCTTTTGATGCAGCAGTTTGGAAACACTCTTTTTGTAGAATCTGTAAGTGGATATATGGATAGCTCTAACGATTTCGTTGGAAACGGGAATATCTTCACATAAAATCTAGACAGAAGCATTCTCAGAAACTTCTTCGTGATGTGTGTCCTCAGATGACACAATTCAACATTTCTTTTGATACAGCAGTTTGGAAACACTTTTTTTGTAGAATCTGCAAGTGGATATTTGGATAGCTGTAAGGATTTCGTTGGAAACGGGAATATCTTCATATAAAAGCTAGACACAAGCACTCTCAGAAACTACTCTGTGATATCTGCATTCAAATCACAGAGTTGAACATTCCCTTTCTTAGAGCAGGTTTGAAACACTCTTTTTGTGGAATCTGCAAGAGGATATTTGGATAGCTTTGAGGATTTCGTTGGAAGCGGGATTACATATAAAATGTTCAGAGCAGCATTCTCACAAGCTTCTACGTGATGTTTGCTTTTAAGTCCCAGGGTTGAACATTCCCTTTCATAAAGCAGGTTTGAAACACTCTTTCTGTAGTATCTGGAAGTCGACATTTCGAGCGCTTTGAGGCCTGTTGTGAAAAAGGAAATATCTTCCCATAAAAACTAGACAGAAGCGTTCGCAGAAACTTGTTTGTGATGTGTGTCCTCAACTAACAGAGCTGAACATTTCGTTTGATGGAGCAGGTTGGAAACACGCTTTTTGTAGAATCTGCAAGTGGATATTTGGATAGCTTTGTGGATTTCATTGGAAACGGAATATCTTCCTATAAAATGTAAACAGAAACATTCTCAGAAACTGCTTTGTGATGTCTGCATTCTAGTCACAGAGTTGTACATTCCCTTTCATACTGCAGCTTTGAAACACTCTTTTTGTTGTATCTGGATTTGGACATTTGGAGCGCTTTGATGAATACCGTGAGAAAAGAAATATCTTCCCATAAAAACTAGACAGAAGAATTCTCTGAAACTTCTTTGTGGTGTATGTACTCAAGTAACAGAGGTGAAGCTTTCAATTGATAGAGCAGTTTTGAAACACTCTTTTTGTGGAATCTGTATGTGGATATTTGGATTGCTTTGTGATATCATTGTACAGAGGAATATCTTCCTATAAAATCTAGGCAGAAGCATTCTCAGAAACTTCTTTGTGATGTGTGTCCTCAACTAAGAGATTTCAACCTGTCTTTTGATGCAGCAGTCTGGAAACACACTTTTTGTAGAATCTGTAAGTGGATATATGGATAGCTCTAACGATTTCATTGGAAACGGGAATATCTTCATATAAAATCTAGACAGAAGCATTCTCAGAAACTTCTTCGTGATGTGTGTCCTCAGATGACAGAATTCAACATTTCTTTTGATATGCACTTTGGAAACACTTTTTTTGTAGAATCTGCAAGTGGATATTTGGATAGCTGTAAGGATTTCGTTGGAAACGGGAATATCTTCATATAAAACTTATACAAAAGCACTCTCCGAAACTACTCTGTGATATCTGCATTCAAATCACAGAGTTGAACATTCCCTTTCTTAGAGCAGGTTTGAAACACTCTTTTTCTGGAATCTGCAAGAGGATATTTGGATATCTTTGAGGATTTCGTTGGAAACGGGATTACATCTAAAAAGTACACAGCAGCATTCTCAGAAGCTTCTTCGTGATGTTTGCTTTTAAGCCACAGAGTTGAACATTCCCTTTCATAGAGCAGGTTTGAAACACTCTTTCTGTAGTATCTGGAAGTGGACATTTCGAGCGCTTTGAGGCCTATTGTGAAAAAGGAAATATCTTCCCATAAAAACTAGACAGAAGCGTTCGCAGAAACTTGTGTGTGATGTGTGTCCTCAACTAACAGAGCTGAACATTTCGTTTGATGGAGCAGTTTGGAAACACGCTTTTTGTGGAATCTGCAAGTGGATATTTGGATAGCTTTGTGGATTTCATTGGAAACTGGAATACCTTCATATAAAATGTAGACAGAAACATTCTCAGAAACTGCTTTGTGATGTCTGCATTCAAGTCACAGAGTTGAACATTCCCTATCATAGAGGAGCTTTGAAACACTCTGTTTGTTGTATCTGGATTTGGACATTTGGAGCGCTTTGATGCGTACCGTTAAAAAAGGAATATCTTCCCATAAAAACTAGACAGAAGAATTCTCTGAAACTTCTTTGTGGTGTATATACTCAAGTAACGAGGTGAAGATTTCTAGTGATAGAGTACTTTTGAAACATTCTTTTTTTAGAATCTGTAAGTGAATATTTGGATTGCTTTATCGATATCGTTGGAAACAGGAATATCTTCCTATAAAATCTAGGCAGAAGCATTCTCAGAAACTTCTTCGTGATGTGTGTCCTCAGATGACATAATTCAACATTTCTTTTGATACAGCAGTTTGGAAACACTTTTTTTGTAGAATCTGCAAGTGGATATTTGGATAGCTGTAAGGATTTCGTTGGAAACGGGAATATCTTCATAGAAAACCTAGACACAAGCACTCTCAGAAACTACTCTGTGATATCTGCATTCAAATCACAGAGTTGAACATTCCCTTTCTTAGAGCAGGTTTGAAACACTCTTTTTGTGGAATCTGCAAGAGGATATTTGGAAAGCTTTGAGGATTTCGTTGGAAGCGGGATTACATATAAAATGTACACAGCATCATTCTCAGAAGCTTCTTCGTGATGTTTGCTTTTAAGTCACAGGGTTGAACATTCCCTTTCATAGAGCAGGTTTGAAAGACTCTTTCTGTAGTATCTGGAAGTGGACATTTCGAGCGCTTTGAGGCCTACTGTGAAAAAGGAAATATCTTCCCATAAAAACTACAGAGAAGCGTTCGCAGAAACTTGTGTGTGATGTGTGTCCTCAACTAACAGAGCTGAACATTTCGTTTGATGGAGCAGGTTGGAAACACGGTTTTTGTAGAATCTGCAAGTGGATATTTGGATAGCTTTGTGGATTTCGTTGGAAACGGGAATATCTTCATATAAAATGTAGACAGAAACGTTCTCAGAAACTGCTTTGTGATGTCTGCATTCTAGTCACAGAGTTGAACATTCCCTTTCATAGTGCAGCTTTGAAACACTCTTTTTGTTGTATCTGGATTTGGACATTTGGAGCGCTTTGATGCCTACCGTGAAAAAAGAAATATCTTCCCATAAAAACTAGACAGAAGAATTCTCTGAAACTTCTTTGTGGTGTATGTACTCAAGTAACAGAGGTGAAACTTTCTATTGATAGAGCAGTTTTGAAACACTCTTTTTGTGGAATCTGTATGTGGATATTTGGATTTCTTTAACGACATCGTTGGAAACAGGAATAACTTCCTATAAAATCTAGGCAGAAGCATTCTCAGAAACTTCTTTGTGATGTGTGTCCTCAACTAAGAGAGTTCAACCTGTCTTTTGATGCAGCAGTTTGGAAACACTCTTTTTGTAGAATCTGTAAGTGGATATATGGATAGCTCTAAAGATTTCGTTGGAAACGGGAATATCTGCCTATAAAATCTAGACAGAAGAATTCTCAGAAACTTCTTCATGATGTGTGTCCTCAGATGACACAATTCAACATTTCTTTTGATACAGCAGTTTGGAAACACTTTTTTTGTAGAATCTGCAAGTGGATATTTGGATAGCTGTAAGGATTTCGTTGGAAACGGGAATATCTTCATGTAAAACCTAGACAAAAGCACTCTCAGAAACTAGTCTGTGAAATCTGCATTCAAATCACAGAGTTGAACATTCCCTTTCTTAGAGCAGGTTTGAAACACTCTTTTTGTGGAATCTGCAAGAGGATATTTGGATAGCTTTGAGGATTTCGTTGGAAGCGGGATTACATATAAAATGTACACAGCAGCATTCTCAGAAGCTTCTTCGTGATGTTTGCTTTTAAGTCACAGGGTTGAACATTCCCTTTCATAGAGCAGGTTTGAAACACTCTTTCTGTAGTATCTGGAAGTGGACATTTCGAGCGCTTTGAGGCCTACTGTGAAAAAGGAAATATCTTCCCATAAAAACTACAGAGAAGCGTTCGCAGAAACTTGTGTGTGATGTGTGTCCTCAACTAACAGAGCTGAACATTTCGTTTGATGGAGCAGGTTGGAAACACGGTTTTTGTAGAATCTGCAAGTGGATATTTGGATAGCTTTGTGGATTTCGTTGGAAACGGGAATATCTTCATATAAAATGTAGACAGAAACATTCTCAGAAACTGCTTTGTGATGTCTGCATTCTAGTCACAGAGTTGAACATTCCCTTTCATAGTGCAGCTTTGAAACACTCTTTTTGTTGTATCTGGATTTGGACATTTGGAGCGCTTTGATGCCTACCGTGAAAAAAGAAATATCTTCCCATAAAAACTAGACAGAAGAATTCTCTGAAACTTCTTTGTGGTGTATGTACTCAAGTAACAGAGGTGAAACTTTCTATTGATAGAGCAGTTTTGAAACACTCTTTTTGTGGAATCTGTATGTGGATATTTGGATTTCTTTAACGACATCGTTGGAAACAGGAATAACTTCCTATAAAATCTAGGCAGAAGCATTCTCAGAAACTTCTTTGTGATGTGTGTCCTCAACTAAGAGAGTTCAACCTGTCTTTTGATGCAGCAGTTTGGAAACACTCTTTTTGTAGAATCTGTAAGTGGATATATGGATAGCTCTAAAGATTTCGTTGGAAACGGGAATATCTGCCTATAAAATCTAGACAGAAGAATTCTCAGAAACTTCTTCATGATGTGTGTCCTCAGATGACACAATTCAACATTTCTTTTGATACAGCAGTTTGGAAACACTTTTTTTGTAGAATCTGCAAGTGGATATTTGGATAGCTGTAAGGATTTCGTTGGAAACGGGAATATCTTCATGTAAAACCTAGACAAAAGCACTCTCAGAAACTAGTCTGTGAAATCTGCATTCAAATCACAGAGTTGAACATTCCCTTTCTTAGAGCAGGTTTGAAACACTCTTTTTGTGGAATCTGCAAGAGGATATTTGGATAGCTTTGAGGATTTCGTTGGAAGCGGGATTACATATAAAATGTACACAGCAGCATTCTCAGAAGCTTCTTCGTGATGTTTGCTTTTAAGTCACAGGATTGAACATTCCCTTTCATAGAGCAGGTTTGAAACACTCTTTCTGTAGTATCTGGAAGTGGACATTTCGAGCGCTTTGAGGCCTACTGTGAAAAAGGAAATATCTTCCCATAAAAACTACACAGAAGCGTTCGCAGAAACTTGTGTGTGATGTGTGTCCTCAACTAACAGAGCTGAACATTTCGTTTGATGGAGCAGGTTGGAAACACGGTTTTTGTAGAATCTGCAAGTGGATATTTGGATAGCTTTGTGGATTTCGTTGGAAACGGGAATATCTTCATATAAAATGTAGATAGAAACATTCTCAGAAACTGCTTTGTGATGTCTGCATTCTAGTCACAGAGTTGAACATTCCCTTTCATAGAGCAGCTTTGAAACACTCTTTTTGTTGTATCTGGATTTGGACATTTGGAGCGCTTTGATGCCTACCGTGAAAAAAGAAATATCTTCCCATAAAAACTAGACAGAAGAATTCTCTGAAACTTCTTTGTGGTGTATGTACTCAAGTAACAGAGGTGAACGTTTCTATTGATAGAGCAGTTTTGAAACACTCTTTTTGTGGAATCTGTATGTGGATATTTGGATTGCTTTAACGATATCGTTGGAAACAGGAATATCTTCCTATAATATCTAGGCAGAAGCATTCTCAGAAACTTCTTTGTGATGTGTGTCCTCAACTAAGAGAGTTCAACGTGTCTTTTGATGCAGCAGTTTGGAAACACTCTTTTTGTAGAATCTGTAAGTGGATATATGGATAGCTCTAACGATTTCGTTGGAAACGGGAATATCTTCCTATAAAATCTAGGCAGAAGCATTCTCAGAAACTTCTTTGTGATGTGTGTCCTCAACTAAGAGCGTTCAACCTGTCTTTTGATGCAGCAGTTTGGAAACACTCTTTTTGTAGAATCTGTAAGTGGATATATGGATAGCTCTAACGATTTCGTTGGAAACGGGAATATCTTCACATAAAATCTAGACAGAAGCATTCTCAGAAACTTCTTCGTGATGTGTGTCCTCAGATGACATAATTCAACATTTCTTTTGATACAGCAGTTTGGAAACACTTTTTTTGTAGAATCTGCAAGTGGATATTTGGATAGCTGTAAGGATTTCGTTGGAAACGGGAATATCTTCATAGAAAACCTAGACACAAGCACTCTCAGAAAGTACTCTGTGATATCTGCATTCAAATCACAGAGTTGAACATTCCCTTTCTTAGAGCAGGTTTGAAACACTCTTTTTGTGGAATCTGCAAGAGGATATTTGGATAGCTTTGAGGATTTCGTTGGAAGCGGGATTACATATAAAATGTACACAGCATCATTCTCAGAAGCTTCTTCGTGATGTTTGCTTTTAAGTCACAGGGTTGAACATTCCCTTTCATAGAGCAGGTTTGAAACACTCTTTCTGTAGTATCTGGAAGTGGACATTTCGAGCGCTTTGAGGCCTACTGTGAAAAAGGAAATATCTTCCCATAAAAACTACAGAGAAGCGTTCGCAGAAACTTGTGTGTGATGTGTGTCCTCAACTAACAGAGCTGAACATTTCGTTTGATGGAGCAGGTTGGAAACACGGTTTTTGTAGAATCTGCAAGTGGATATTTGGATAGCTTTGTGGATTTCGTTGGAAACGGGAATATCTTCATATAAAATGTAGACAGAAACATTCTCAGAAACTGCTTTGTGATGTCTGCATTCTAGTCACAGTGTTGAACATTCCCTTTCATAGTGCAGCTTTGAAACACTCTTTTTGTTGTATCTAGATTTGGACATTTGGAGCGCTTTGATGCCTACCGTGAAAAAAGAAATATCTTCCCATAAAAACTAGACAGAAGAATTCTCTGAAACTTCTTTGTGGTGTATGTACTCAAGTAACAGAGGTGAAACTTTCTATTGATAGAGCAGTTTTGAAACGCTCTTTTTGTGAAATCTGTATGTGGATATTTGGATTTCTTTAACGACATCGTTGGAAACAGGAATAACTTCCTATAAAATCTAGGCAGAAGCATTCTCAGAAACTTCTTTGTGATGTGTGTCCTCAACTAAGAGAGTTCAACCTGTCTTTTGATGCAGCAGTTTGGAAACACTCTTTTTGTAGAATCTGTAAGTGGATATATGGATAGCTCTAACGATTTCGTTGGAAACGGGAATATCTTCCTATAAAATCTAGGCAGAAGCATTCTCAGAAACTTCTTTGTGATGTGTGTCCTCAACTAAGAGCGTTCAACCTGTCTTTTGATGCAGCAGTTTGGAAACACTCTTTTTGTAGAATCTGTAAGTGGATATATGGATAGCTCTAACGATTTCGTTGGAAACGGGAATATCTTCACATAAAATCTAGACAGAAGCATTCTCAGAAACTTCTTCGTGATGTGTGTCCTCAGATGACACAATTCAACATTTCTTTTGATACAGCAGTTTGGAAACACTTTTTTTGTAGAATCTGCAAGTGGATATTTGGATAGCTGTAAGGATTTCGTTGGAAACGGGAATATCTTCATATAAAAGCTAGACACAAGCACTCTCAGAAACTACTCTGTGATATCTGCATTCAAATCACAGAGTTGAACATTCCCTTTCTTAGAGCAGGTTTGAAACACTCTTTTTGTGGAATCTGCAAGAGGATATTTGGATAGCTTTGAGGATTTCGTTGGAAGCGGGATTACATATAAAATGTTCAGAGCAGCATTCTCACAAGCTTCTACGTGATGTTTGCTTTTAAGTCCCAGGGTTGAACATTCCCTTTCATAAAGCAGGTTTGAAACACTCTTTCTGTAGTATCTGGAAGTCGACATTTCGAGCGCTTTGAGGCCTGTTGTGAAAAAGGAAATATCTTCCCATAAAAACTAGACAGAAGCGTTCGCAGAAACTTGTTTGTGATGTGTGTCCTCAACTAACAGAGCTGAACATTTCGTTTGATGGAGCAGGTTGGAAACACGCTTTTTGTAGAATCTGCAAGTGGATATTTGGATAGCTTTGTGGATTTCATTGGAAACGGAATATCTTCCTATAAAATGTAAACAGAAACATTCTCAGAAACTGCTTTGTGATGTCTGCATTCTAGTCACAGAGTTGTACATTCCCTTTCATACTGCAGCTTTGAAACACTCTTTTTGTTGTATCTGGATTTGGACATTTGGAGCGCTTTGATGAATACCGTGAGAAAAGAAATATCTTCCCATAAAAACTAGACAGAAGAATTCTCTGAAACTTCTTTGTGGTGTATGTACTCAAGTAACAGAGGTGAAGCTTTCAATTGATAGAGCAGTTTTGAAACACTCTTTTTGTGGAATCTGTATGTGGATATTTGGATTGCTTTGTGATATCATTGTACAGAGGAATATCTTCCTATAAAATCTAGGCAGAAGCATTCTCAGAAACTTCTTTGTGATGTGTGTCCTCAACTAAGAGATTTCAACCTGTCTTTTGATGCAGCAGTCTGGAAACACACTTTTTGTAGAATCTGTAAGTGGATATATGGATAGCTCTAACGATTTCATTGGAAACGGGAATATCTTCATATAAAATCTAGACAGAAGCATTCTCAGAAACTTCTTCGTGATGTGTGTCCTCAGATGACAGAATTCAACATTTCTTTTGATATGCACTTTGGAAACACTTTTTTTGTAGAATCTGCAAGTGGATATTTGGATAGCTGTAAGGATTTCGTTGGAAACGGGAATATCTTCATATAAAACTTATACAAAAGCACTCTCCGAAACTACTCTGTGATATCTGCATTCAAATCACAGAGTTGAACATTCCCTTTCTTAGAGCAGGTTTGAAACACTCTTTTTCTGGAATCTGCAAGAGGATATTTGGATATCTTTGAGGATTTCGTTGGAAACGGGATTACATCTAAAAAGTACACAGCAGCATTCTCAGAAGCTTCTTCGTGATGTTTGCTTTTAAGCCACAGAGTTGAACATTCCCTTTCATAGAGCAGGTTTGAAACACTCTTTCTGTAGTATCTGGAAGTGGACATTTCGAGCGCTTTGAGGCCTATTGTGAAAAAGGAAATATCTTCCCATAAAAACTAGACAGAAGCGTTCGCAGAAACTTGTGTGTGATGTGTGTCCTCAACTAACAGAGCTGAACATTTCGTTTGATGGAGCAGTTTGGAAACACGCTTTTTGTGGAATCTGCAAGTGGATATTTGGATAGCTTTGTGGATTTCATTGGAAACTGGAATACCTTCATATAAAATGTAGACAGAAACATTCTCAGAAACTGCTTTGTGATGTCTGCATTCAACTCACAGAGTTGAACATTTCCTATCATAGAGGAGCTTTGAAACACTCTGTTTGTTGTATCTGGATTTGGACATTTGGAGCGCTTTGATGCGTACCGTTAAAAAAGGAATATCTTCCCATAAAAACTAGACAGAAGAATTCTCTGAAACTTCTTTGTGGTGTATATACTCAAGTAACGAGGTGAAGATTTCTAGTGATAGAGTAGTTTTGAAACATTCTTTTTTTAGAATCTGTAAGTGAATATTTGGATTGCTTTATCGATATCGTTGGAAACAGGAATATCTTCCTATAAAATCTAGGCAGAAGCATTCTCAGAAACTTCTTCGTGATGTGTGTCCTCAGATGACATAATTCAACATTTCTTTTGATACAGCAGTTTGGAAACACTTTTTTTGTAGAATCTGCAAGTGGATATTTGGATAGCTGTAAGGATTTCGTTGGAAACGGGAATATCTTCATAGAAAACCTAGACACAAGCACTCTCAGAAACTACTCTGTGATATCTGCATTCAAATCACAGAGTTGAACATTCCCTTTCTTAGAGCAGGTTTGAAACACTCTTTTTGTGGAATCTGCAAGAGGATATTTGGAAAGCTTTGAGGATTTCGTTGGAAGCGGGATTACATATAAAATGTACACAGCATCATTCTCAGAAGCTTCTTCGTGATGTTTGCTTTTAAGTCACAGGGTTGAACATTCCCTTTCATAGAGCAGGTTTGAAAGACTCTTTCTGTAGTATCTGGAAGTGGACATTTCGAGCGCTTTGAGGCCTACTGTGAAAAAGGAAATATCTTCCCATAAAAACTACAGAGAAGCGTTCGCAGAAACTTGTGTGTGATGTGTGTCCTCAACTAACAGAGCTGAACATTTCGTTTGATGGAGCAGGTTGGAAACACGGTTTTTGTAGAATCTGCAAGTGGATATTTGGATAGCTTTGTGGATTTCGTTGGAAACGGGAATATCTTCATATAAAATGTAGACAGAAACGTTCTCAGAAACTGCTTTGTGATGTCTGCATTCTAGTCACAGAGTTGAACATTCCCTTTCATAGTGCAGCTTTGAAACACTCTTTTTGTTGTATCTGGATTTGGACATTTGGAGCGCTTTGATGCCTACCGTGAAAAAAGAAATATCTTCCCATAAAAACTAGACAGAAGAATTCTCTGAAACTTCTTTGTGGTGTATGTACTCAAGTAACAGAGGTGAAACTTTCTATTGATAGAGCAGTTTTGAAACACTCTTTTTGTGGAATCTGTATGTGGATATTTGGATTTCTTTAACGACATCGTTGGAAACAGGAATAACTTCCTATAAAATCTAGGCAGAAGCATTCTCAGAAACTTCTTTGTGATGTGTGTCCTCAACTAAGAGAGTTCAACCTGTCTTTTGATGCAGCAGTTTGGAAACACTCTTTTTGTAGAATCTGTAAGTGGATATATGGATAGCTCTAAAGATTTCGTTGGAAACGGGAATATCTGCCTATAAAATCTAGACAGAAGAATTCTCAGAAACTTCTTCATGATGTGTGTCCTCAGATGACACAATTCAACATTTCTTTTGATACAGCAGTTTGGAAACACTTTTTTTGTAGAATCTGCAAGTGGATATTTGGATAGCTGTAAGGATTTCGTTGGAAACGGGAATATCTTCATAGAAAACCTAGACACAAGCACTCTCAGAAAGTACTCTGTGATATCTGCATTCAAATCACAGAGTTGAACATTCCCTTTCTTAGAGCAGGTTTGAAACACTCTTTTTGTGGAATCTGCAAGAGGATATTTGGATAGCTTTGAGGATTTCGTTGGAAGCGGGATTACATATAAAATGTACACAGCAGCATTCTCAGAAGCTTCTTCGTGATGTTTGCTTTTAAGTCACAGAGTTGAACATTCCCTTTCATAGAGCAGGCTTGAAGCATTCTTTCTGTAGTATCTGGAAGTGGACATTTCGTGCGCTTTGAGGCCTACTGTGAAAAAGGAAATATCTTCCCATAAAAAGTAGACAGATGCGTTCGCAGAAACTTGTGTGTGATGGGTATCCTCAACTAACAGAGCTGAACATTTCGTTTGATGGAGCAGTTTGGAAACACGCTTTTTGTAGAATCTGCAAGTGGATATTTGGATAGCTTTGTGGATTTCGTTGGAAACGGGAATATCTTCATATAAAATGTAGACAGAAAGATTCTCAGAAACAGCTTTGTGATGTGTGCATTCAAGTCACAGAGTTGAACATTCCCTTTCATAGAGCAGCTTTGAAACACTCTTTTTGTTGTATCTGGATTTGGACATTTGGAGCGCTTTGATGCCTACCGTGAAAAAAGAAATATCTTCCCATAAAAACTAGACAGAAGAATTCTCTGAAACTTCTTTGTGGTGTATGTACTCAAGTAACAGAGGTGAACCTTTCTATTGATAGAGCAGTTTTGAAACACTCTTTTTGTGGAATCTGTATGTGGATATTTGGATTGCTTTAACGATATCGTTGGAAACAGGAATATCTTCCTATAATATCTAGGCAGAAGCATTCTCAGAAACTTCTTTGTGATGTGTGTCCTCAACTAAGAGAGTTCAACGTGTCTTTTGATGCAGCAGTTTGGAAACACTCTTTTTGTAGAATCTGTAAGTGGATATATGGATAGCTCTAACGATTTCGTTGGAAACGGGAATATCTTCACATAAAATCTAGACAGAAGCATTCTCAGAAACTTCTTCGTGATGTGTGTCCTCAGATGACATAATTCAACATTTCTTTTGATACAGCAGTTTGGAAACACTTTTTTTGTAGAATCTGCAAGTGGATATTTGGATAGCTGTAAGGATTTCGTTGGAAACGGGAATATCTTCATATAAAACCTAGACACAAGCACTCTCAGAAAGTACTCTGTGATATCTGCATTCAAATCACAGAGTTGAACATTCCCTTTCTTAGAGCAGGTTTGAAACACTCTTTTTGTGGAATCTGCAAGAGGATATTTGGATAGCTTTGAGGATTTCGTTGGAAGCGGGATTACATATAAAATGTACACAGCAGCATTCTCAGAAGCTTCTTCGTGATGTTTGCTTTTAAGTCACAGGGTTGAACATTCCCTTTCATAGAGCAGGTTTGAAACACTCTTTCTGTAGTATCTGGAAGTGGACATTTCGAGCGCTTTGAGGCCTACTGTGAAAAAGGAAATATCTTCCCATAAAAACTACAGAGAAGCGTTCGCAGAAACTTGTGTGTGATGTGTGTCCTCAACTAACAGAGCTGAACATTTCGTTTGATGGAGCAGGTTGGAAACGCGGTTTTTGTAGAATCTGCAAGTGGATATTTGGATAGCTTTGTGGATTTCGTTGGAAACGGGAATATCTTCATATAAAATGTAGACAGAAACATTCTCAGAAACCGCTTTGTGATGTCTGCATTCTAGTCACAGTGTTGAACATTCCCTTTCATAGTGCAGCTTTGAAACACTCTTTTTGTTGTATCTGGATTTGGACATTTGGAGCGCTTTGATGCGTACCGTGAAAAAAGAAATATCTTCCCATAAAAACTAGACAGAAGAATTCTCTGAAACTTCTTTGTGGTGTATGTACTCAAGTAACAGAGGTGAAACTTTCTATTGATAGAGCAGTTTTGAAACACTCTTTTTGTGAAATCTGTATGTGGATATTTGGATTTCTTTAACGACATCGTTGGAAACAGGAATAACTTCCTATAAAATCTAGGCAGAAGCATTCTCAGAAACTTCTTTGTGATGTGTGTCCTCAACTAAGAGAGTTCAACCTGTCTTTTGATGCAGCAGTTTGGTAACACTCTTTTTGTAGAATCTGTAAGTGGATATATGGATAGCTCTAAAGATTTCGTTGGAAACGGGAATATCTGCATATAAAATCTAGACAGAAGAATTCTCAGAAACTTCTTCGTGATGTGTGTCCTCAGATGACACAATTCAACATTTCTTTTGATACAGCAGTTTGGAAACACTTTTTTTGTAGAATCTGCAAGTGGATATTTGGATAGCTGTAAGGATTTCGTTGGAAACGGGAATATCTTCATGTAAAACCTAGACAAAAGCACTCTCAGAAACTAGTCTGTGAAATCTGCATTCAAATCACAGAGTTGAACATTCCCTTTCTTAGAGCAGGTTTGAAACACTCTTTTTGTGGAATCTGCAAGAGGATATTTGGATAGCTTTGAGGATTTCGTTGGAAGCGGGATTACATATAAAATGTACACAGCATCATTCTCAGAAGCTTCTTCGTGATGTTTGCTTTTAAGTCACAGGGTTGAACATTCCCTTTCATAGAGCAGGTTTGAAACACTCTTTCTGTAGTATCTGGAAGTGGACATTTCGAGCGCTTTGAGGCCTACTGTGAAAAAGGAAATATCTTCCCATAAAAACTACAGAGAAGCGTTCGCAGAAACTTGTGTGTGATGTGTGTCCTCAACTAACAGAGCTGAACATTTCGTTTGATGGAGCAGGTTGGAAACACGGTTTTTGTAGAATCTGCAAGTGGATATTTGGATAGCTTTGTGGATTTCGTTGGAAACGGGAATATCTTCATATAAAATGTAGACAGAAACATTCTCAGAAACTGCTTTGTGATGTCTGCATTCTAGTCACAGAGTTGAACATTCCCTTTCATAGAGCAGCTTTGAAACACTCTTTTTGTTGTATCTGGATTTGGACATTTGGAGCGCTTTGATGCCTACCGTGAAAAAAGAAATATCTTCCCATAAAAACTAGACAGAAGAATTCTCTGAAACTTCTTTGTGGTGTATGTACTCAAGTAACAGAGGTGAACGTTTCTATTGATAGAGCAGTTTTGAAACACTCTTTTTGTGGAATCTGTATGTGGATATTTGGATTGCTTTAACGATATCGTTGGAAACAGGAATATCTTCCTATAATATCTAGGCAGAAGCATTCTCAGAAACTTCTTTGTGATGTGTGTCCTCAACTAAGAGAGTTCAACGTGTCTTTTGATGCAGCAGTTTGGAAACACTCTTTTTGTAGAATCTGTAAGTGGATATATGGATAGCTCTAACGATTTCGTTGGAAACGGGAATATCTTCCTATAAAATCTAGGCAGAAGCATTCTCAGAAACTTCTTTGTGATGTGTGTCCTCAACTAAGAGCGTTCAACCTGTCTTTTGATGCAGCAGTTTGGAAACACTCTTTTTGTAGAATCTGTAAGTGGATATATGGATAGCTCTAACGATTTCGTTGGAAACGGGAATATCTTCACATAAAATCTAGACAGAAGCATTCTCAGAAACTTCTTCGTGATGTGTGTCCTCAGATGACACAATTCAACATTTCTTTTTATACAGCAGTTTGGAAACACTTTTTTTGTAGAATCTGCAAGTGGATATTTGGATAGCTGTAAGGATTTCGTTGGAAACGGGAATATCTTCATATAAAAGCTAGACACAAGCACTCTCAGAAACTACTCTGTGATATCTGCATTCAAATCACAGAGTTGAACATTCCCTTTCTTAGAGCAGGTTTGAAACACTCTTTTTGTGGAATCTGCAAGAGGATATTTGGATAGCTTTGAGGATTTCGTTGGAAGCGGGATTACATATAAAATGTACACAGCAGCATTCTCAGAAGCTTCTTCGTGATGTTTGCTTTTAAGTCACAGGGTTGAACATTCCCTTTCATAGAGCAGGTTTGAAACACTCTTTCTGTAGTATCTGGAAGTGGACATTTCGAGCGCTTTGAGGCCTACTGTGAAAAAGGAAATATCTTCCCATAAAAACTACACAGAAGCGTTCGCAGAAACTTGTGTGTGATGTGTGTCCTCAACTAACAGAGCTGAACATTTCGTTTGATGGAGCAGGTTTTAAACACGGTTTTTGTAGAATCTGCAAGTGGATATTTGGATAGCTTTGTGGATTTCGTTGGAAACGGGAATATCTTCATATAAAATGTAGATAGAAACATTCTCAGAAACTGCTTTGTGATGTCTGCATTCTAGTCACAGTGTTGAACATTCCCTTTCATAGAGCAGCTTTGAAACACTCTTTTTGTTGTATCTGGATTTGGACATTTGGAGCGCTTTGATGCCTACCGTGAAAAAAGAAATATCTTCCCATAAAAACTAGACAGAAGAATTCTCTGAAACTTCTTTGTGGTGTATGTACTCAAGTAACAGAGGTGAACGTTTCTATTGATAGAGCAGTTTTGAAACACTCTTTTTGTGAAATCTGTATGTGGATATTTGGATTTCTTTAACGACATCGTTGGAAACAGGAATAACTTCCTATAAAATCTAGGCAGAAGCATTCTCAGAAACTTCTTTGTGATGTGTGTCCTCAACTAAGAGAGTTCAACCTGTCTTTTGATGCAGCAGTTTGGAAACACTCTTTTTGTAGAATCTGTAAGTGGATATATGGATAGCTCTAAAGATTTCGTTGGAAACGGGAATATCTGCATATAAAATCTAGACAGAAGAATTCTCAGAAACTTCTTCGTGATGTGTGTCCTCAGATGACACAATTCAACATTTCTTTTGATACAGCAGTTTGGAAACACTTTTTTTGTAGAATCTGCAAGTGGATATTTGGATAGCTGTAAGGATTTCGTTGGAAACGGGAATATCTTCATGTAAAACCTAGACAAAAGCACTCTCAGAAACTACTCTGTGAAATCTGCATTCAAATCACAGAGTTGAACATTCCCTTTCTTAGAGCAGGTTTGAAACACTCTTTTTGTGGAATCTGCAAGAGGATATTTGGATAGCTTTGAGGATTTCGTTGGAAGCGGGATTACATATAAAATGTACACAGCAGCACTCTCAGAAGCTTCTTCGTGATGTTTGCTTTTAAGTCACAGGGTTGAACATTCCCTTTCATAGAGCAGGTTTGAAACACTCTTTCTGTAGTATCTGGAAGTGGACATTTCGAGCGCTTTGAGGCCTACTGTGAAAAAGGAAATATCTTCCCATAAAAACTACACAGAAGCGTTCGCAGAAACTTGTGTGTGATGTGTGTCCTCAACTAACAGAGCTGAACATTTCGTTTGATGGAGCAGGTTGGAAACACGGTTTTTGTAGAATCTGCAAGTGGATATTTGGATAGCTTTGTGGATTTCGTTGGAAACGGGAATATCTTCATATAAAATGTAGATAGAAACATTCTCAGAAACTGCTTTGTGATGTCTGCATTCTAGTCACAGAGTTGAACATTCCCTTTCATAGAGCAGCTTTGAAACACTCTTTTTGTTGTATCTGGATTTGGACATTTGGAGCGCTTTGATGCCTACCGTGAAAAAAGAAATATCTTCCCATAAAAACTAGACAGAAGAATTCTCTGAAACTTCTTTGTGGTGTATGTACTCAAGTAACAGAGGTGAACGTTTCTATTGATAGAGCAGTTTTGAAACACTCTTTTTGTGGAATCTGTATGTGGATATTTGGATTGCTTTAACGATATCGTTGGAAACAGGAATATCTTCCTATAATATCTAGGCAGAAGCATTCTCAGAAACTTCTTTGTGATGTGTGTCCTCAACTAAGAGAGTTCAACGTGTCTTTTGATGCAGCAGTTTGGAAACACTCTTTTTGTAGAATCTGTAAGTGGATATATGGATAGCTCTAACGATTTCGTTGGAAACGGGAATATCTTCCTATAAAATCTAGGCAGAAGCATTCTCAGAAACTTCTTTGTGATGTGTGTCCTCAACTAAGAGCGTTCAACCTGTCTTTTGATGCAGCAGTTTGGAAACACTCTTTTTGTAGAATCTGTAAGTGGATATATGGATAGCTCTAACGATTTCGTTGGAAACGGGAATATCTTCACATAAAATCTAGACAGAAGCATTCTCAGAAACTTCTTCGTGATGTGTGTCCTCAGATGACACAATTCAACATTTCTTTTGATACAGCAGTTTGGAAACACTTTTTTTGTAGAATCTGCAAGTGGATATTTGGATAGCTGTAAGGATTTCGTTGGAAACGGGAATATCTTCATAGAAAACCTAGACACAAGCACTCTCAGAAAGTACTCTGTGATATCTGCATTCAAATCACAGAGTTGAACATTCCCTTTCTTAGAGCAGGTTTGAAACACTCTTTTTGTGGAATCTGCAAGAGGATATTTGGATAGCTTTGAGGATTTCGTTGGAAGCGGGATTACATATAAAATGTACACAGCAGCATTCTCAGAAGCTTCTTCGTGATGTTTGCTTTTAAGTCACAGGGTTGAACATTCCCTTTCATAGAGCAGGTTTGAAACACTCTTTCTGTAGTATCTGGAAGTGGACATTTCGAGCGCTTTGAGGCCTACTGTGAAAAAGGAAATATCTTCCCATAAAAACTACAGAGAAGCGTTCGCAGAAACTTGTGTGTGATGTGTGTCCTCAACTAACAGAGCTGAACATTTCGTTTGATGGAGCAGGTTGGAAACACGGTTTTTGTAGAATCTGCAAGTGGATATTTGGATAGCTTTGTGGATTTCGTTGGAAACGGGAATATCTTCATATAAAATGTAGACAGAAACATTCTCAGAAACTGCTTTGTGATGTCTGCATTCTAGTCACAGTGTTGAACATTCCCTTTCATAGTGCAGCTTTGAAACACTCTTTTTGTTGTATCTAGATTTGGACATTTGGAGCGCTTTGATGCCTACCGTGAAAAAAGAAATATCTTCCCATAAAAACTAGACAGAAGAATTCTCTGAAACTTCTTTGTGGTGTATGTACTCAAGTAACAGAGGTGAAACTTTCTATTGATAGAGCAGTTTTGAAACGCTCTTTTTGTGAAATCTGTATGTGGATATTTGGATTTCTTTAACGACATCGTTGGAAACAGGAATAACTTCCTATAAAATCTAGGCAGAAGCATTCTCAGAAACTTCTTTGTGATGTGTGTCCTCAACTAAGAGAGTTCAACCTGTCTTTTGATGCAGCAGTTTGGAAACACTCTTTTTGTAGAATCTGTAAGTGGATATATGGATAGCTCTAACGATTTCGTTGGAAACGGGAATATCTTCCTATAAAATCTAGGCAGAAGCATTCTCAGAAACTTCTTTGTGATGTGTGTCCTCAACTAAGAGCGTTCAACCTGTCTTTTGATGCAGCAGTTTGGAAACACTCTTTTTGTAGAATCTGTAAGTGGATATATGGATAGCTCTAACGATTTCGTTGGAAACGGGAATATCTTCACATAAAATCTAGACAGAAGCATTCTCAGAAACTTCTTCGTGATGTGTGTCCTCAGATGACACAATTCAACATTTCTTTTGATACAGCAGTTTGGAAACACTTTTTTTGTAGAATCTGCAAGTGGATATTTGGATAGCTGTAAGGATTTCGTTGGAAACGGGAATATCTTCATATAAAAGCTAGACACAAGCACTCTCAGAAACTACTCTGTGATATCTGCATTCAAATCACAGAGTTGAACATTCCCTTTCTTAGAGCAGGTTTGAAACACTCTTTTTGTGGAATCTGCAAGAGGATATTTGGATAGCTTTGAGGATTTCGTTGGAAGCGGGATTACATATAAAATGTTCAGAGCAGCATTCTCACAAGCTTCTACGTGATGTTTGCTTTTAAGTCCCAGGGTTGAACATTCCCTTTCATAAAGCAGGTTTGAAACACTCTTTCTGTAGTATCTGGAAGTCGACATTTCGAGCGCTTTGAGGCCTGTTGTGAAAAAGGAAATATCTTCCCATAAAAACTAGACAGAAGCGTTCGCAGAAACTTGTTTGTGATGTGTGTCCTCAACTAACAGAGCTGAACATTTCGTTTGATGGAGCAGGTTGGAAACACGCTTTTTGTAGAATCTGCAAGTGGATATTTGGATAGCTTTGTGGATTTCATTGGAAACGGAATATCTTCCTATAAAATGTAAACAGAAACATTCTCAGAAACTGCTTTGTGATGTCTGCATTCTAGTCACAGAGTTGTACATTCCCTTTCATACTGCAGCTTTGAAACACTCTTTTTGTTGTATCTGGATTTGGACATTTGGAGCGCTTTGATGAATACCGTGAGAAAAGAAATATCTTCCCATAAAAACTAGACAGAAGAATTCTCTGAAACTTCTTTGTGGTGTATGTACTCAAGTAACAGAGGTGAAGCTTTCAATTGATAGAGCAGTTTTGAAACACTCTTTTTGTGGAATCTGTATGTGGATATTTGGATTGCTTTGTGATATCATTGTACAGAGGAATATCTTCCTATAAAATCTAGGCAGAAGCATTCTCAGAAACTTCTTTGTGATGTGTGTCCTCAACTAAGAGATTTCAACCTGTCTTTTGATGCAGCAGTCTGGAAACACACTTTTTGTAGAATCTGTAAGTGGATATATGGATAGCTCTAACGATTTCATTGGAAACGGGAATATCTTCATATAAAATCTAGACAGAAGCATTCTCAGAAACTTCTTCGTGATGTGTGTCCTCAGATGACAGAATTCAACATTTCTTTTGATATGCACTTTGGAAACACTTTTTTTGTAGAATCTGCAAGTGGATATTTGGATAGCTGTAAGGATTTCGTTGGAAACGGGAATATCTTCATATAAAACTTATACAAAAGCACTCTCCGAAACTACTCTGTGATATCTGCATTCAAATCACAGAGTTGAACATTCCCTTTCTTAGAGCAGGTTTGAAACACTCTTTTTCTGGAATCTGCAAGAGGATATTTGGATATCTTTGAGGATTTCGTTGGAAACGGGATTACATCTAAAAAGTACACAGCAGCATTCTCAGAAGCTTCTTCGTGATGTTTGCTTTTAAGCCACAGAGTTGAACATTCCCTTTCATAGAGCAGGTTTGAAACACTCTTTCTGTAGTATCTGGAAGTGGACATTTCGAGCGCTTTGAGGCCTATTGTGAAAAAGGAAATATCTTCCCATAAAAACTAGACAGAAGCGTTCGCAGAAACTTGTGTGTGATGTGTGTCCTCAACTAACAGAGCTGAACATTTCGTTTGATGGAGCAGTTTGGAAACACGCTTTTTGTGGAATCTGCAAGTGGATATTTGGATAGCTTTGTGGATTTCATTGGAAACTGGAATACCTTCATATAAAATGTAGACAGAAACATTCTCAGAAACTGCTTTGTGATGTCTGCATTCAAGTCACAGAGTTGAACATTCCCTATCATAGAGGAGCTTTGAAACACTCTGTTTGTTGTATCTGGATTTGGACATTTGGAGCGCTTTGATGCGTACCGTTAAAAAAGGAATATCTTCCCATAAAAACTAGACAGAAGAATTCTCTGAAACTTCTTTGTGGTGTATATACTCAAGTAACGAGGTGAAGATTTCTAGTGATAGAGTAGTTTTGAAACATTCTTTTTTTAGAATCTGTAAGTGAATATTTGGATTGCTTTATCGATATCGTTGGAAACAGGAATATCTTCCTATAAAATCTAGGCAGAAGCATTCTCAGAAACTTCTTCGTGATGTGTGTCCTCAGATGACATAATTCAACATTTCTTTTGATACAGCAGTTTGGAAACACTTTTTTTGTAGAATCTGCAAGTGGATATTTGGATAGCTGTAAGGATTTCGTTGGAAACGGGAATATCTTCATAGAAAACCTAGACACAAGCACTCTCAGAAACTACTCTGTGATATCTGCATTCAAATCACAGAGTTGAACATTCCCTTTCTTAGAGCAGGTTTGAAACACTCTTTTTGTGGAATCTGCAAGAGGATATTTGGAAAGCTTTGAGGATTTCGTTGGAAGCGGGATTACATATAAAATGTACACAGCATCATTCTCAGAAGCTTCTTCGTGATGTTTGCTTTTAAGTCACAGGGTTGAACATTCCCTTTCATAGAGCAGGTTTGAAAGACTCTTTCTGTAGTATCTGGAAGTGGACATTTCGAGCGCTTTGAGGCCTACTGTGAAAAAGGAAATATCTTCCCATAAAAACTACAGAGAAGCGTTCGCAGAAACTTGTGTGTGATGTGTGTCCTCAACTAACAGAGCTGAACATTTCGTTTGATGGAGCAGGTTGGAAACACGGTTTTTGTAGAATCTGCAAGTGGATATTTGGATAGCTTTGTGGATTTCGTTGGAAACGGGAATATCTTCATATAAAATGTAGACAGAAACGTTCTCAGAAACTGCTTTGTGATGTCTGCATTCTAGTCACAGAGTTGAACATTCCCTTTCATAGTGCAGCTTTGAAACACTCTTTTTGTTGTATCTGGATTTGGACATTTGGAGCGCTTTGATGCCTACCGTGAAAAAAGAAATATCTTCCCATAAAAACTAGACAGAAGAATTCTCTGAAACTTCTTTGTGGTGTATGTACTCAAGTAACAGAGGTGAAACTTTCTATTGATAGAGCAGTTTTGAAACACTCTTTTTGTGGAATCTGTATGTGGATATTTGGATTTCTTTAACGACATCGTTGGAAACAGGAATAACTTCCTATAAAATCTAGGCAGAAGCATTCTCAGAAACTTCTTTGTGATGTGTGTCCTCAACTAAGAGAGTTCAACCTGTCTTTTGATGCAGCAGTTTGGAAACACTCTTTTTGTAGAATCTGTAAGTGGATATATGGATAGCTCTAAAGATTTCGTTGGAAACGGGAATATCTGCCTATAAAATCTAGACAGAAGAATTCTCAGAAACTTCTTCATGATGTGTGTCCTCAGATGACACAATTCAACATTTCTTTTGATACAGCAGTTTGGAAACACTTTTTTTGTAGAATCTGCAAGTGGATATTTGGATAGCTGTAAGGATTTCGTTGGAAACGGGAATATCTTCATGTAAAACCTAGACAAAAGCACTCTCAGAAACTAGTCTGTGAAATCTGCATTCAAATCACAGAGTTGAACATTCCCTTTCTTAGAGCAGGTTTGAAACACTCTTTTTGTGGAATCTGCAAGAGGATATTTGGATAGCTTTGAGGATTTCGTTGGAAGCGGGATTACATATAAAATGTACACAGCAGCATTCTCAGAAGCTTCTTCGTGATGTTTGCTTTTAAGTCACAGGGTTGAACATTCCCTTTCATAGAGCAGGTTTGAAACACTCTTTCTGTAGTATCTGGAAGTGGACATTTCGAGCGCTTTGAGGCCTACTGTGAAAAAGGAAATATCTTCCCATAAAAACTACAGAGAAGCGTTCGCAGAAACTTGTGTGTGATGTGTGTCCTCAACTAACAGAGCTGAACATTTCGTTTGATGGAGCAGGTTGGAAACACGGTTTTTGTAGAATCTGCAAGTGGATATTTGGATAGCTTTGTGGATTTCGTTGGAAACGGGAATATCTTCATATAAAATGTAGACAGAAACATTCTCAGAAACTGCTTTGTGATGTCTGCATTCTAGTCACAGAGTTGAACATTCCCTTTCATAGTGCAGCTTTGAAACACTCTTTTTGTTGTATCTGGATTTGGACATTTGGAGCGCTTTGATGCCTACCGTGAAAAAAGAAATATCTTCCCATAAAAACTAGACAGAAGAATTCTCTGAAACTTCTTTGTGGTGTATGTACTCAAGTAACAGAGGTGAAACTTTCTATTGATAGAGCAGTTTTGAAACACTCTTTTTGTGGAATCTGTATGTGGATATTTGGATTGCTTTAACGACATCGTTGGAAACAGGAATAACTTCCTATAAAATCTAGGCAGAAGCATTCTCAGAAACTTCTTTGTGATGTGTGTCCTCAACTAAGAGAGTTCAACCTGTCTTTTGATGCAGCAGTTTGGAAACACTCTTTTTGTAGAATCTGTAAGTGGATATATGGATAGCTCTAAAGATTTCGTTGGAAACGGGAATATCTGCCTATAAAATCTAGACAGAAGAATTCTCAGAAACTTCTTCATGATGTGTGTCCTCAGATGACACAATTCAACATTTCTTTTGATACAGCAGTTTGGAAACACTTTTTTTGTAGAATCTGCAAGTGGATATTTGGATAGCTGTAAGGATTTCGTTGGAAACGGGAATATCTTCATGTAAAACCTAGACAAAAGCACTCTCAGAAACTAGTCTGTGAAATCTGCATTCAAATCACAGAGTTGAACATTCCCTTTCTTAGAGCAGGTTTGAAACACTCTTTTTGTGGAATCTGCAAGAGGATATTTGGATAGCTTTGAGGATTTCGTTGGAAGCGGGATTACATATAAAATGTACACAGCAGCATTCTCAGAAGCTTCTTCGTGATGTTTGCTTTTAAGTCACAGGATTGAACATTCCCTTTCATAGAGCAGGTTTGAAACACTCTTTCTGTAGTATCTGGAAGTGGACATTTCGAGCGCTTTGAGGCCTACTGTGAAAAAGGAAATATCTTCCCATAAAAACTACACAGAAGCGTTCGCAGAAACTTGTGTGTGATGTGTGTCCTCAACTAACAGAGCTGAACATTTCGTTTGATGGAGCAGGTTGGAAACACGGTTTTTGTAGAATCTGCAAGTGGATATTTGGATAGCTTTGTGGATTTCGTTGGAAACGGGAATATCTTCATATAAAATGTAGATAGAAACATTCTCAGAAACTGCTTTGTGATGTCTGCATTCTAGTCACAGAGTTGAACATTCCCTTTCATAGAGCAGCTTTGAAACACTCTTTTTGTTGTATCTGGATTTGGACATTTGGAGCGCTTTGATGCCTACCGTGAAAAAAGAAATATCTTCCCATAAAAACTAGACAGAAGAATTCTCTGAAACTTCTTTGTGGTGTATGTACTCAAGTAACAGAGGTGAACGTTTCTATTGATAGAGCAGTTTTGAAACACTCTTTTTGTGGAATCTGTATGTGGATATTTGGATTGCTTTAACGATATCGTTGGAAACAGGAATATCTTCCTATAATATCTAGGCAGAAGCATTCTCAGAAACTTCTTTGTGATGTGTGTCCTCAACTAAGAGAGTTCAACGTGTCTTTTGATGCAGCAGTTTGGAAACACTCTTTTTGTAGAATCTGTAAGTGGATATATGGATAGCTCTAACGATTTCGTTGGAAACGGGAATATCTTCCTATAAAATCTAGGCAGAAGCATTCTCAGAAACTTCTTTGTGATGTGTGTCCTCAACTAAGAGCGTTCAACCTGTCTTTTGATGCAGCAGTTTGGAAACACTCTTTTTGTAGAATCTGTAAGTGGATATATGGATAGCTCTAACGATTTCGTTGGAAACGGGAATATCTTCACATAAAATCTAGACAGAAGCATTCTCAGAAACTTCTTCGTGATGTGTGTCCTCAGATGACATAATTCAACATTTCTTTTGATACAGCAGTTTGGAAACACTTTTTTTGTAGAATCTGCAAGTGGATATTTGGATAGCTGTAAGGATTTCGTTGGAAACGGGAATATCTTCATAGAAAACCTAGACACAAGCACTCTCAGAAAGTACTCTGTGATATCTGCATTCAAATCACAGAGTTGAACATTCCCTTTCTTAGAGCAGGTTTGAAACACTCTTTTTGTGGAATCTGCAAGAGGATATTTGGATAGCTTTGAGGATTTCGTTGGAAGCGGGATTACATATAAAATGTACACAGCATCATTCTCAGAAGCTTCTTCGTGATGTTTGCTTTTAAGTCACAGGGTTGAACATTCCCTTTCATAGAGCAGGTTTGAAACACTCTTTCTGTAGTATCTGGAAGTGGACATTTCGAGCGCTTTGAGGCCTACTGTGAAAAAGGAAATATCTTCCCATAAAAACTACAGAGAAGCGTTCGCAGAAACTTGTGTGTGATGTGTGTCCTCAACTAACAGAGCTGAACATTTCGTTTGATGGAGCAGGTTGGAAACACGGTTTTTGTAGAATCTGCAAGTGGATATTTGGATAGCTTTGTGGATTTCGTTGGAAACGGGAATATCTTCATATAAAATGTAGACAGAAACATTCTCAGAAACTGCTTTGTGATGTCTGCATTCTAGTCACAGTGTTGAACATTCCCTTTCATAGTGCAGCTTTGAAACACTCTTTTTGTTGTATCTAGATTTGGACATTTGGAGCGCTTTGATGCCTACCGTGAAAAAAGAAATATCTTCCCATAAAAACTAGACAGAAGAATTCTCTGAAACTTCTTTGTGGTGTATGTACTCAAGTAACAGAGGTGAAACTTTCTATTGATAGAGCAGTTTTGAAACGCTCTTTTTGTGAAATCTGTATGTGGATATTTGGATTTCTTTAACGACATCGTTGGAAACAGGAATAACTTCCTATAAAATCTAGGCAGAAGCATTCTCAGAAACTTCTTTGTGATGTGTGTCCTCAACTAAGAGAGTTCAACCTGTCTTTTGATGCAGCAGTTTGGAAACACTCTTTTTGTAGAATCTGTAAGTGGATATATGGATAGCTCTAACGATTTCGTTGGAAACGGGAATATCTTCCTATAAAATCTAGGCAGAAGCATTCTCAGAAACTTCTTTGTGATGTGTGTCCTCAACTAAGAGCGTTCAACCTGTCTTTTGATGCAGCAGTTTGGAAACACTCTTTTTGTAGAATCTGTAAGTGGATATATGGATAGCTCTAACGATTTCGTTGGAAACGGGAATATCTTCACATAAAATCTAGACAGAAGCATTCTCAGAAACTTCTTCGTGATGTGTGTCCTCAGATGACACAATTCAACATTTCTTTTGATACAGCAGTTTGGAAACACTTTTTTTGTAGAATCTGCAAGTGGATATTTGGATAGCTGTAAGGATTTCGTTGGAAACGGGAATATCTTCATATAAAAGCTAGACACAAGCACTCTCAGAAACTACTCTGTGATATCTGCATTCAAATCACAGAGTTGAACATTCCCTTTCTTAGAGCAGGTTTGAAACACTCTTTTTGTGGAATCTGCAAGAGGATATTTGGATAGTTTTGAGGATTTCGTTGGAAGCGGGATTACATATAAAATGTTCAGAGCAGCATTCTCACAAGCTTCTACGTGATGTTTGCTTTTAAGTCCCAGGGTTGAACATTCCCTTTCATAAAGCAGGTTTGAAACACTCTTTCTGTAGTATCTGGAAGTCGACATTTCGAGCGCTTTGAGGCCTGTTGTGAAAAAGGAAATATCTTCCCATAAAAACTAGACAGAAGCGTTCGCAGAAACTTGTTTGTGATGTGTGTCCTCAACTAACAGAGCTGAACATTTCGTTTGATGGAGCAGGTTGGAAACACGCTTTTTGTAGAATCTGCAAGTGGATATTTGGATAGCTTTGTGGATTTCATTGGAAACGGAATATCTTCCTATAAAATGTAAACAGAAACATTCTCAGAAACTGCTTTGTGATGTCTGCATTCTAGTCACAGAGTTGTACATTCCCTTTCATACTGCAGCTTTGAAACACTCTTTTTGTTGTATCTGGATTTGGACATTTGGAGCGCTTTGATGAATACCGTGAGAAAAGAAATATCTTCCCATAAAAACTAGACAGAAGAATTCTCTGAAACTTCTTTGTGGTGTATGTACTCAAGTAACAGAGGTGAAGCTTTCAATTGATAGAGCAGTTTTGAAACACTCTTTTTGTGGAATCTGTATGTGGATATTTGGATTGCTTTGTGATATCATTGTACAGAGGAATATCTTCCTATAAAATCTAGGCAGAAGCATTCTCAGAAACTTCTTTGTGATGTGTGTCCTCAACTAAGAGATTTCAACCTGTCTTTTGATGCAGCAGTCTGGAAACACACTTTTTGTAGAATCTGTAAGTGGATATATGGATAGCTCTAACGATTTCATTGGAAACGGGAATATCTTCATATAAAATCTAGACAGAAGCATTCTCAGAAACTTCTTCGTGATGTGTGTCCTCAGATGACAGAATTCAACATTTCTTTTGATATGCACTTTGGAAACACTTTTTTTGTAGAATCTGCAAGTGGATATTTGGATAGCTGTAAGGATTTCGTTGGAAACGGGAATATCTTCATATAAAACTTATACAAAAGCACTCTCCGAAACTACTCTGTGATATCTGCATTCAAATCACAGAGTTGAACATTCCCTTTCTTAGAGCAGGTTTGAAACACTCTTTTTCTGGAATCTGCAAGAGGATATTTGGATATCTTTGAGGATTTCGTTGGAAACGGGATTACATCTAAAAAGTACACAGCAGCATTCTCAGAAGCTTCTTCGTGATGTTTGCTTTTAAGCCACAGAGTTGAACATTCCCTTTCATAGAGCAGGTTTGAAACACTCTTTCTGTAGTATCTGGAAGTGGACATTTCGAGCGCTTTGAGGCCTATTGTGAAAAAGGAAATATCTTCCCATAAAAACTAGACAGAAGCGTTCGCAGAAACTTGTGTGTGATGTGTGTCCTCAACTAACAGAGCTGAACATTTCGTTTGATGGAGCAGTTTGGAAACACGCTTTTTGTGGAATCTGCAAGTGGATATTTGGATAGCTTTGTGGATTTCATTGGAAACTGGAATACCTTCATATAAAATGTAGACAGAAACATTCTCAGAAACTGCTTTGTGATGTCTGCATTCAAGTCACAGAGTTGAACATTTCCTATCATAGAGGAGCTTTGAAACACTCTGTTTGTTGTATCTGGATTTGGACATTTGGAGCGCTTTGATGCGTACCGTTAAAAAAGGAATATCTTCCCATAAAAACTAGACAGAAGAATTCTCTGAAACTTCTTTGTGGTGTATATACTCAAGTAACGAGGTGAAGATTTCTAGTGATAGAGTAGTTTTGAAACATTCTTTTTTTAGAATCTGTAAGTGAATATTTGGATTGCTTTATCGATATCGTTGGAAACAGGAATATCTTCCTATAAAATCTAGGCAGAAGCATTCTCAGAAACTTCTTCGTGATGTGTGTCCTCAGATGACATAATTCAACATTTCTTTTGATACAGCAGTTTGGAAACACTTTTTTTGTAGAATCTGCAAGTGGATATTTGGATAGCTGTAAGGATTTCGTTGGAAACGGGAATATCTTCATAGAAAACCTAGACACAAGCACTCTCAGAAACTACTCTGTGATATCTGCATTCAAATCACAGAGTTGAACATTCCCTTTCTTAGAGCAGGTTTGAAACACTCTTTTTGTGGAATCTGCAAGAGGATATTTGGAAAGCTTTGAGGATTTCGTTGGAAGCGGGATTACATATAAAATGTACACAGCATCATTCTCAGAAGCTTCTTCGTGATGTTTGCTTTTAAGTCACAGGGTTGAACATTCCCTTTCATAGAGCAGGTTTGAAAGACTCTTTCTGTAGTATCTGGAAGTGGACATTTCGAGCGCTTTGAGGCCTACTGTGAAAAAGGAAATATCTTCCCATAAAAACTACAGAGAAGCGTTCGCAGAAACTTGTGTGTGATGTGTGTCCTCAACTAACAGAGCTGAACATTTCGTTTGATGGAGCAGGTTGGAAACACGGTTTTTGTAGAATCTGCAAGTGGATATTTGGATAGCTTTGTGGATTTCGTTGGAAACGGGAATATCTTCATATAAAATGTAGACAGAAACGTTCTCAGAAACTGCTTTGTGATGTCTGCATTCTAGTCACAGAGTTGAACATTCCCTTTCATAGTGCAGCTTTGAAACACTCTTTTTGTTGTATCTGGATTTGGACATTTGGAGCGCTTTGATGCCTACCGTGAAAAAAGAAATATCTTCCCATAAAAACTAGACAGAAGAATTCTCTGAAACTTCTTTGTGGTGTATGTACTCAAGTAACAGAGGTGAAACTTTCTATTGATAGAGCAGTTTTGAAACACTCTTTTTGTGGAATCTGTATGTGGATATTTGGATTTCTTTAACGACATCGTTGGAAACAGGAATAACTTCCTATAAAATCTAGGCAGAAGCATTCTCAGAAACTTCTTTGTGATGTGTGTCCTCAACTAAGAGAGTTCAACCTGTCTTTTGATGCAGCAGTTTGGAAACACTCTTTTTGTAGAATCTGTAAGTGGATATATGGATAGCTCTAAAGATTTCGTTGGAAACGGGAATATCTGCCTATAAAATCTAGACAGAAGAATTCTCAGAAACTTCTTCATGATGTGTGTCCTCAGATGACACAATTCAACATTTCTTTTGATACAGCAGTTTGGAAACACTTTTTTTGTAGAATCTGCAAGTGGATATTTGGATAGCTGTAAGGATTTCGTTGGAAACGGGAATATCTTCATGTAAAACCTAGACAAAAGCACTCTCAGAAACTAGTCTGTGAAATCTGCATTCAAATCACAGAGTTGAACATTCCCTTTCTTAGAGCAGGTTTGAAACACTCTTTTTGTGGAATCTGCAAGAGGATATTTGGATAGCTTTGAGGATTTCGTTGGAAGCGGGATTACATATAAAATGTACACAGCAGCATTCTCAGAAGCTTCTTCGTGATGTTTGCTTTTAAGTCACAGGGTTGAACATTCCCTTTCATAGAGCAGGTTTGAAACACTCTTTCTGTAGTATCTGGAAGTGGACATTTCGAGCGCTTTGAGGCCTACTGTGAAAAAGGAAATATCTTCCCATAAAAACTACAGAGAAGCGTTCGCAGAAACTTGTGTGTGATGTGTGTCCTCAACTAACAGAGCTGAACATTTCGTTTGATGGAGCAGGTTGGAAACACGGTTTTTGTAGAATCTGCAAGTGGATATTTGGATAGCTTTGTGGATTTCGTTGGAAACGGGAATATCTTCATATAAAATGTAGACAGAAACATTCTCAGAAACTGCTTTGTGATGTCTGCATTCTAGTCACAGAGTTGAACATTCCCTTTCATAGTGCAGCTTTGAAACACTCTTTTTGTTGTATCTGGATTTGGACATTTGGAGCGCTTTGATGCCTACCGTGAAAAAAGAAATATCTTCCCATAAAAACTAGACAGAAGAATTCTCTGAAACTTCTTTGTGGTGTATGTACTCAAGTAACAGAGGTGAAACTTTCTATTGATAGAGCAGTTTTGAAACACTCTTTTTGTGGAATCTGTATGTGGATATTTGGATTTCTTTAACGACATCGTTGGAAACAGGAATAACTTCCTATAAAATCTAGGCAGAAGCATTCTCAGAAACTTCTTTGTGATGTGTGTCCTCAACTAAGAGAGTTCAACCTGTCTTTTGATGCAGCAGTTTGGAAACACTCTTTTTGTAGAATCTGTAAGTGGATATATGGATAGCTCTAAAGATTTCGTTGGAAACGGGAATATCTGCCTATAAAATCTAGACAGAAGAATTCTCAGAAACTTCTTCATGATGTGTGTCCTCAGATGACACAATTCAACATTTCTTTTGATACAACAGTTTGGAAACACTTTTTTTGTAGAATCTGCAAGTGGATATTTGGATAGCTGTAAGGATTTCGTTGGAAACGGGAATATCTTCATGTAAAACCTAGACAAAAGCACTCTCAGAAACTAGTCTGTGAAATCTGCATTCAAATCACAGAGTTGAACATTCCCTTTCTTAGAGCAGGTTTGAAACACTCTTTTTGTGGAATCTGCAAGAGGATATTTGGATAGCTTTGAGGATTTCGTTGGAAGCGGGATTACATATAAAATGTACACAGCAGCATTCTCAGAAGCTTCTTCGTGATGTTTGCTTTTAAGTCACAGGATTGAACATTCCCTTTCATAGAGCAGGTTTGAAACACTCTTTCTGTAGTATCTGGAAGTGGACATTTCGAGCGCTTTGAGGCCTACTGTGAAAAAGGAAATATCTTCCCATAAAAACTACACAGAAGCGTTCGCAGAAACTTGTGTGTGATGTGTGTCCTCAACTAACAGAGCTGAACATTTCGTTTGATGGAGCAGGTTGGAAACACGGTTTTTGTAGAATCTGCAAGTGGATATTTGGATAGCTTTGTGGATTTCGTTGGAAACGGGAATATCTTCATATAAAATGTAGATAGAAACATTCTCAGAAACTGCTTTGTGATGTCTGCATTCTAGTCACAGAGTTGAACATTCCCTTTCATAGAGCAGCTTTGAAACACTCTTTTTGTTGTATCTGGATTTGGACATTTGGAGCGCTTTGATGCCTACCGTGAAAAAAGAAATATCTTCCCATAAAAACTAGACAGAAGAATTCTCTGAAACTTCTTTGTGGTGTATGTACTCAAGTAACAGAGGTGAACGTTTCTATTGATAGAGCAGTTTTGAAACACTCTTTTTGTGAAATCTGTATGTGGATATTTGGATTTCTTTAACGACATCGTTGGAAACAGGAAAAACTTCCTATAAAATCTAGGCAGAAGCATTCTCAGAAACTTCTTTGTGATGTGTGTCCTCAACTAAGAGAGTTCAACCTGTCTTTTGATGCAGCAGTTTGGAAACACTCTTTTTGTAGAATCTGTAAGTGGATATATGGATAGCTCTAAAGATTTCGTTGGAAACGGGAATATCTGCATATAAAATCTAGACAGAAGAATTCTCAGAAACTTCTTCGTGATGTGTGTCCTCAGAAGACACAATTCAACATTTCTTTTGATACAGCAGTTTGGAAACACTTTTTTTGTAGAATCTGCAAGTGGATATTTGGATAGCTGTAAGGATTTCGTTGGAAACGGGAATATCTTCATGTAAAACCTAGACAAAAGCACTCTCAGAAACTACTCTGTGAAATCTGCATTCAAATCACAGAGTTGAACATTCCCTTTCTTAGAGCAGGTTTGAAACACTCTTTTTGTGGAATCTGCAAGAGGATATTTGGATAGCTTTGAGGATTTCGTTGGAAGCGGGATTACATATAAAATGTACACAGCATCATTCTCAGAAGCTTCTTCGTGATGTTTGCTTTTAAGTCACAGGGTTGAACATTCCCTTTCATAGAGCAGGTTTGAAACACTCTTTCTGTAGTATCTGGAAGTGGACATTTCGAGCGCTTTGAGGCCTACTGTGAAAAAGGAAATATCTTCCCATAAAAACTACACAGAAGCGTTCGCAGAAACTTGTGTGTGATGTGTGTCCTCAACTAACAGAGCTGAACATTTCGTTTGATGGAGCAGGTTGGAAACACGGTTTTTGTAGAATCTGCAAGTGGATATTTGGATAGCTTTGTGGATTTCGTTGGAAACGGGAATATCTTCATATAAAATGTAGACAGAAACATTCTCAGAAACTGCTTTGTGATGTCTGCATTCTAGTCACAGAGTTGAACATTCCCTTTCATAGAGCAGCTTTGAAACACTCTTTTTGTTGTATCTGGATTTGGACATTTGGAGCGCTTTGATGCCTACCGTGAAAAAAGAAATATCTTCCCATAAAAACTAGACAGAAGAATTCTCTGAAACTTCTTTGTGGTGTATGTACTCAAGTAACAGAGGTGAACGTTTCTATTGATAGAGCAGTTTTGAAACACTCTTTTTGTGGAATCTGTATGTGGATATTTGGATTGCTTTAACGATATCGTTGGAAACAGGAATATCTTCCTATAATATCTAGGCAGAAGCATTCTCAGAAACTTCTTTGTGATGTGTGTCCTCAACTAAGAGAGTTCAACGTGTCTTTTGATGCAGCAGTTTGGAAACACTCTTTTTGTAGAATCTGTAAGTGGATATATGGATAGCTCTAACGATTTCGTTGGAAACGGGAATATCTTCACATAAAATCTAGACAGAAGCATTCTCAGAAACTTCTTCGTGATGTGTGTCCTCAGATGACATAATTCAACATTTCTTTTGATACAGCAGTTTGGAAACACTTTTTTTGTAGAATCTGCAAGTGGATATTTGGATAGCTGTAAGGATTTCGTTGGAAACGGGAATATCTTCATATAAAACCTAGACACAAGCACTCTCAGAAAGTACTCTGTGATATCTGCATTCAAATCACAGAGTTGAACATTCCCTTTCTTAGAGCAGGTTTGAAACACTCTTTTTGTGGAATCTGCAAGAGGATATTTGGATAGCTTTGAGGATTTCGTTGGAAGCGGGATTACATATAAAATGTACACAGCAGCATTCTCAGAAGCTTCTTCGTGATGTTTGCTTTTAAGTCACAGGGTTGAACATTCCCTTTCATAGAGCAGGTTTGAAGCACTCTTTCTGTAGTATCTGGAAGTGGACATTTCGAGCGCTTTGAGGCCTACTGTGAAAAAGGAAATATCTTCCCATAAAAACTACAGAGAAGCGTTCGCAGAAACTTGTGTGTGATGTGTGTCCTCAACTAACAGAGCTGAACATTTCGTTTGATGGAGCAGGTTGGAAACACGGTTTTTGTAGAATCTGCAAGTGCATATTTGGATAGCTTTGTGGATTTCGTTGGAAACGGGAATATCTTCATATAAAATGTAGACAGAAACATTCTCAGAAACTGCTTTGTGATGTCTGCATTCTAGTCACAGTGTTGAACAGTCCCTTTCATAGTGCAGCTTTGAAACACTCTTTTTGTTGTATCTGGATTTGGACATTTGGAGCGCTTTGATGCCTACCGTGAAAAAAGAAATATCTTCCCATAAAAACTAGACAGAAGAATTCTCTGAAACTTCTTTGTGGTGTATGTACTCAAGTAACAGAGGTGAAACTTTCTATTGATAGAGCAGTTTTGAAACACTCTTTTTGTGGAATCTGTATGTGGATATTTGGATTGCTTTAACGATATCGTTGGAAACAGGAATATCTTCCTATAATATCTAGGCAGAAGCATTCTCAGAAACTTCTTTGTGATGTGTGTCCTCAACTAAGAGAGTTCAACGTGTCTTTTGATGCAGCAGTTTGGAAACACTCTTTTTGTAGAATCTGTAAGTGGATATATGGATAGCTCTAACGATTTCGTTGGAAACGGGAATATCTTCACATAAAATCTAGACAGAAGCATTCCCAGAAACTTCTTCGTGATGTGTGTCCTCAGATGACATAATTCAACATTTCTTTTGATACAGCAGTTTGGAAACACTTTTTTTGTAGAATCTGCAAGTGGATATTTGGATAGCTGTAAGGATTTCGTTGGAAACGGGAATATCTTCATATAAAACCTAGACACAAGCACTCTCAGAAACTACTCTGTGATATCTGCATTCAAATCACAGAGTTGAACATTCCCTTTCTTAGAGCAGGTTTGAAACACTCTTTTTGTGGAATCTGCAAGAGGATATTTGGATAGCTTTGAGGATTTCGTTGGAAGCGGGATTACATATAAAATGTACACAGCAGCATTCTCAGAAGCTTCTTCGTGATGTTTGCTTTTAAGTCACAGGGTTGAACATTCCCTTTCATACAGCAGGTTTGAAACACTCTTTCTGTAGTATCTGGAAGTGGACATTTCGAGCGCTTTGAGGCCTACTGTGAAAAAGGAAATATCTTCCCATAAAAACTACAGAGAAGCGTTCGCAGAAATTTCTGTGTGATGTGTGTCCTCAACTAACAGAGCTGAACATTTCGTTTGATGGAGCAGGTTGGAAACACGGTTTTTGTAGAATCTGCAAGTGGATATTTGGATAGCTTTGTGGATTTCGTTGGAAACGGGAATATCTTCATATAAAATGTAGACAGAAACATTCTCAGAAACTGCTTTGTGATGTCTGCATTCTAGTCACAGTGTTGAACATTCCCTTTCATAGTGCAGCTTTGAAACACTCTTTTTGTTGTATCTGGATTTGGACATTTGGAGCGCTTTGATGCCTACCGTGAAAAAAGAAATATCTTCCCATAAAAACTAGACAGAAGAATTCTCTGAAACTTCTTTGTGGTGTATGTACTCAAGTAACAGAGGTGAACGTTTCTATTGATAGAGCAGTTTTGAAACACTCTTTTTGTGGAATCTGTATGTGGATATTTGGATTGCTTTAACGATATAGTTGGAAACAGGAATATCTTCCTATAATATCTAGGCAGAAGCATTCTCAGAAACTTCTTTGTGATGTGTGTCCTCAACTAAGAGAGTTCAACGTGTCTTTTGATGCAGCAGTTTGGAAACACTCTTTTTGTAGAATCTGTAAGTGGATATATGGATAGCTCTAACGATTTCGTTGGAAACGGGAATATCTTCACATAAAATCTAGACAGAAGCATTCTCAGAAACTTCTTCGTGATGTGTGTCCTCAGATGACATAATTCAACATTTCTTTTGATACAGCAGTTTGGAAACACTTTTTTTGTAGAATCTGCAAGTGGATATTTGGATAGCTGTAAGGATTTCGTTGGAAACGGGAATATCTTCATATAAAACCTAGACACAAGCACTCTCAGAAAGTACTCTGTGATATCTGCATTCAAATCACAGAGTTGAACATTCCCTTTCTTAGAGCAGGTTTGAAACACTCTTTTTGTGGAATCTGCAAGAGGATATTTGGATAGCTTTGAGGATTTCGTTGGAAGCGGGATTACATATAAAATGTACACAGCAGCATTCTCAGAAGCTTCTTCGTGATGTTTGCTTTTAAGTCACAGAGTTGAACATTCCCTTTCATAGAGCAGGCTTGAAACACTCTTTCTGTAGTATCTGGAAGTGGACATTTCGAGCGCTTTGAGGCCTACTGTGAAAAAGGAAATATCTTCCCATAAAAACTACACAGAAGCGTTCGCAGAAACTTGTGTGTGATGTGTGTCCTCAACTAACAGAGCTGAACATTTCGTTTGATGGAGCAGGTTGGAAACACGGTTTTTGTAGAATCTGCAAGTGGATATTTGGATAGCTTTGTGAATTTCGTTGGAAACGGGAATATCTTCATATAAAATGTAGACAGAAACATTCTCAGAAACTGCTTTGTGATGTCTGCATTCTAGTCACAGTGTTGAACATTCCCTTTCATAGTGCAGCTTTGAAACACTCTTTTTGTTGTATCTGGATTTGGACATTTGGAGCGCTTTGATGCCTACCGTGAAAAAAGAAATATCTTCCCATAAAAACTAGACAGAAGAATTCTCTGAAACTTCTTTGTGGTGTATGTACTCAAGTAACAGAGGTGAAACTTTCATTGATAGAGCAGTTTTGAAACACTCTTTTTGTGGAATCTGTATGTGGATATTTGGATTTCTTTAACGACATCGTTGGAAACAGGAATAACTTCCTATAAAATCTAGGCAGAAGCATTCTCAGAAACTTCTTTGTGATGTGTGTCCTCAACTAAGAGAGTTCAACCTGTCTTTTGATGCAGCAGTTTGGAAACACTCTTTTTGTAGAATCTGTAAGTGGATATATGGATAGCTCTAACGATTTCGTTGGAAACGGGAATATCTTCACATAAAATCTAGACAGAAGCATTCTCAGAAACTTCTTCGTGATGTGTGTCCTCAGATGACACAATTCAACATTTCTTTTGATACAGCAGTTTGGAAACACTTTTTTTGTAGAATCTGCAAGTGGATATTTGGATAGCTGTAAGGATTTCGTTGGAAACGGGAATATCTTCATATAAAACCTAGACACAAGCACTCTCAGAAAGTACTCTGTGATATCTGCATTCAAATCACAGAGTTGAACATTCCCTTTCTTAGAGCAGGTTTGAAACACTCTTTTTGTGGAATCTGCAAGAGGATATTTGGATAGCTTTGAGGATTTCGTTGGAAGCGGGATTACATATAAAATGTACACAGCAGCATTCTCAGAAGCTTCTTCGTGATGTTTGCTTTTAAGTCACAGAGTTGAACATTCCCTTTCATAGAGCAGGCTTGAAACATTCTTTCTGTAGTATCTGGAAGTGGACATTTCGTGCGCTTTGAGGCCTACTGTGAAAAAGGAAATATCTTCCCATAAAAAGTAGACAGATGCGTTCGCAGAAACTTGTGTGTGATGGGTATCCTCAACTAACAGAGCTGAACATTTCGTTTGATGGAGCAGTTTGGAAACACGCTTTTTGTAGAATCTGCAAGTGGATATTTGGATAGCTTTGTGGATTTCGTTGGAAACGGGAATATCTTCATATAAAATGTAGACAGAAAGATTCTCAGAAACAGCTTTGTGATGTGTGCATTCAAGTCACAGAGTTGAACATTCCCTTTCATAGAGCAGCTTTGAAACACTCTTTTTGTTGTATCTGGATTTGGACATTTGGAGCGCTTTGATGCCTACCGTGAAAAAAGAAATATCTTCCCATAAAAACTAGACAGAAGAATTCTCTGAAACTTCTTTGTGGTGTATGTACTCAAGTAACAGAGGTGAACCTTTCTATTGATAGAGCAGTTTTGAAACACTCTTTTTGTGGAATCTGTATGTGGATATTTGGATTGCTTTAACGATATCGTTGGAAACAGGAATATCTTCCTATAATATCTAGGCAGAAGCATTCTCAGAAACTTCTTTGTGATGTGTGTCCTCAACTAAGAGAGTTCAACGTGTCTTTTGATGCAGCAGTTTGGAAACACTCTTTTTGTAGAATCTGTAAGTGGATATATGGATAGCTCTAACGATTTCGTTGGAAACGGGAATATCTTCACATAAAATCTAGACAGAAGCATTCTCAGAAACTTCTTCGTGATGTGTGTCCTCAGATGACATAATTCAACATTTCTTTTGATACAGCAGTTTGGAAACACTTTTTTTGTAGAATCTGCAAGTGGATATTTGGATAGCTGTAAGGATTTCGTTGGAAACGGGAATATCTTCATGTAAAACCTAGACAAAAGCACTCTCAGAAACTACTCTGTGAAATCTGCATTCAAATCACAGAGTTGAACATTCCCTTTCTTAGAGCAGGTTTGAAACACTCTTTTTGTGGAATCTGCAAGAGGATATTTGGATAGCTTTGAGGATTTCGTTGGAAGCGGGATTACATATAAAATGTACACAGCATCATTCTCAGAAGCTTCTTCGTGATGTTTGCTTTTAAGTCACAGGGTTGAACATTCCCTTTCATAGAGCAGGTTTGAAACACTCTTTCTGTAGTATCTGGAAGTGGACATTTCGAGCGCTTTGAGGCCTACTGTGAAAAAGGAAATATCTTCCCATAAAAACTACACAGAAGCGTTCGCAGAAACTTGTGTGTGATGTGTGTCCTCAACTAACAGAGCTGAACATTTCGTTTGATGGAGCAGGTTGGAAACACGGTTTTTGTAGAATCTGCAAGTGGATATTTGGATAGCTTTGTGGATTTCGTTGGAAACGGGAATATCTTCATATAAAATGTAGACAGAAACATTCTCAGAAACTGCTTTGTGATGTCTGCATTCTAGTCACAGAGTTGAACATTCCCTTTCATAGAGCAGCTTTGAAACACTCTTTTTGTTGTATCTGGATTTGGACATTTGGAGCGCTTTGATGCCTACCGTGAAAAAAGAAATATCTTCCCATAAAAACTAGACAGAAGAATTCTCTGAAACTTCTTTGTGGTGTATGTACTCAAGTAACAGAGGTGAACGTTTCTATTGATAGAGCAGTTTTGAAACACTCTTTTTGTGGAATCTGTATGTGGATATTTGGATTGCTTTAACGATATCGTTGGAAACAGGAATATCTTCCTATAATATCTAGGCAGAAGCATTCTCAGAAACTTCTTTGTGATGTGTGTCCTCAACTAAGAGAGTTCAACGTGTCTTTTGATGCAGCAGTTTGGAAACACTCTTTTTGTAGAATCTGTAAGTGGATATATGGATAGCTCTAACGATTTCGTTGGAAACGGGAATATCTTCACATAAAATCTAGACAGAAGCATTCTCAGAAACTTCTTCGTGATGTGTGTCCTCAGATGACATAATTCAACATTTCTTTTGATACAGCAGTTTGGAAACACTTTTTTTGTAGAATCTGCAAGTGGATATTTGGATAGCTGTAAGGATTTCGTTGGAAACGGGAATATCTTCATATAAAACCTAGACACAAGCACTCTCAGAAAATACTCTGTGATATCTGCATTCAAATCACAGAGTTGAACATTCCCTTTCTTAGAGCAGGTTTGAAACACTCTTTTTGTGGAATCTGCAAGAGGATATTTGGATAGCTTTGAGGATTTCGTTGGAAGCGGGATTACATATAAAATGTACACAGCAGCATTCTCAGAAGCTTCTTCGTGATGTTTGCTTTTAAGTCACAGGGTTGAACATTCCCTTTCATAGAGCAGGTTTGAAGCACTCTTTCTGTAGTATCTGGAAGTGGACATTTCGAGCGCTTTGAGGCCTACTGTGAAAAAGGAAATATCTTCCCATAAAAACTACAGAGAAGCGTTCGCAGAAACTTCTGTGTGATGTGTGTCCTCAACTAACAGAGCTGAACATTTCGTTTGATGGAGCAGGTTGGAAACACGGTTTTTGTAGAATCTGCAAGTGGATATTTGGATAGCTTTGTGGATTTCGTTGGAAACGGGAATATCTTCATATAAAATGTAGACAGAAACATTCTCAGAAACTGCTTTGTGATGTCTGCATTCTAGTCACAGTGTTGAACAGTCCCTTTCATAGTGCAGCTTTGAAACACTCTTTTTGTTGTATCTGGATTTGGACATTTGGAGCGCTTTGATGCCTACCGTGAAAAAAGAAATATCTTCCCATAAAAACTAGACAGAAGAATTCTCTGAAACTTCTTTGTGGTGTATGTACTCAAGTAACAGAGGTGGAACTTTCTATTGATAGAGCAGTTTTGAAACACTCTTTTTGTGGAATCTGTATGTGGATATTTGGATTGCTTTAACGATATCGTTGGAAACAGGAATATCTTCCTATAATATCTAGGCAGAAGCATTCTCAGAAACTTCTTTGTGATGTGTGTCCTCAACTAAGAGAGTTCAACGTGTCTTTTGATGCAGCAGTTTGGAAACACTCTTTTTGTAGAATCTGTAAGTGGATATATGGATAGCTCTAACGATTTCGTTGGAAACGGGAATATCTTCACATAAAATCTAGACAGAAGCATTCCCAGAAACTTCTTCGTGATGTGTGTCCTCAGATGACATAATTCAACATTTCTTTTGATACAGCAGTTTGGAAACACTTTTTTTGTAGAATCTGCAAGTGGATATTTGGATAGCTGTAAGGATTTCGTTGGAAACGGGAATATCTTCATATAAAACCTAGACACAAGCACTCTCAGAAAGTACTCTGTGATATCTGCATTCAAATCACAGAGTTGAACATTCCCTTTCTTAGAGCAGGTTTGAAACACTCTTTTTGTGGAATCTGCAAGAGGATATTTGGATAGCTTTGAGGATTTCGTTGGAAGCGGGATTACATATAAAATGTACACAGCAGCATTCTCAGAAGCTTCTTCGTGATGTTTGCTTTTAAGTCACATGGTTGAACATTCCCTTTCATACAGCAGGTTTGAAACACTCTTTCTGTAGTATCTGGAAGTGGACATTTCGAGCGCTTTGAGGCCTACTGTGAAAAAGGAAATATCTTCCCATAAAAACTACAGAGAAGCGTTCGCAGAAATTTCTGTGTGATGTGTGTCCTCAACTAACAGAGCTGAACATTTCGTTTGATGGAGCAGGTTGGAAACACGGTTTTTGTAGAATCTGCAAGTGGATATTTGGATAGCTTTGTGGATTTCGTTGGAAACGGGAATATCTTCATATAAAATGTAGACAGAAACATTCTCAGAAACTGCTTTGTGATGTCTGCATTCTAGTCACAGTGTTGAACATTCCCTTTCATAGTGCAGCTTTGAAACACTCTTTTTGTTGTATCTGGATTTGGACATTTGGAGCGCTTTGATGCCTACCGTGAAAAAAGAAATATCTTCCCATAAAAACTAGACAGAAGAATTCTCTGAAACTTCTTTGTGGTGTATGTACTCAAGTAACAGAGGTGAACGTTTCTATTGATAGAGCAGTTTTGAAACACTCTTTTTGTGGAATCTGTATGTGGATATTTGGATTGCTTTAACGATATAGTTGGAAACAGGAATATCTTCCTATAATATCTAGGCAGAAGCATTCTCAGAAACTTCTTTGTGATGTGTGTCCTCAACTAAGAGAGTTCAACGTGTCTTTTGATGCAGCAGTTTGGAAACACTCTTTTTGTAGAATCTGTAAGTGGATATATGGATAGCTCTAACGATTTCGTTGGAAACGGGAATATCTTCACATAAAATCTAGACAGAAGCATTCTCAGAAACTTCTTCGTGATGTGTGTCCTCAGATGACATAATTCAACATTTCTTTTGATACAGCAGTTTGGAAACACTTTTTTTGTAGAATCTGCAAGTGGATATTTGGATAGCTGTAAGGATTTCGTTGGAAACGGGAATATCTTCATATAAAACCTAGACACAAGCACTCTCAGAAAGTACTCTGTGATATCTGCATTCAAATCACAGAGTTGAACATTCCCTTTCTTAGAGCAGGTTTGAAACACTCTTTTTGTGGAATCTGCAAGAGGATATTTGGATAGCTTTGAGGATTTCGTTGGAAGCGGGGTTACATATAAAATGTACACAGCAGCATTCTCAGAAGCTTCTTCGTGATGTTTGCTTTTAAGTCACAGAGTTGAACATTCCCTTTCATAGAGCAGGCTTGAAACACTCTTTCTGTAGTATCTGGAAGTGGACATTTCGAGCGCTTTGAGGCCTACTGTGAAAAAGGAAATATCTTCCCATAAAAACTACACAGAAGCGTTCGCAGAAACTTGTGTGTGATGTGTGTCCTCAACTAACAGAGCTGAACATTTCGTTTGATGGAGCAGGTTGGAAACACGGTTTTTGTAGAATCTGCAAGTGGATATTTGGATAGCTTTGTGAATTTCGTTGGAAACGGGAATATCTTCATATAAAATGTAGACAGAAACATTCTCAGAAACTGCTTTGTGATGTCTGCATTCTAGTCACAGTGTTGAACATTCCCTTTCATAGTGCAGCTTTGAAACACTCTTTTTGTTGTATCTGGATTTGGACATTTGGAGCGCTTTGATGCCTACCGTGAAAAAAGAAATATCTTCCCATAAAAACTAGACAGAAGAATTCTCTGAAACTTCTTTGTGGTGTATGTACTCAAGTAACAGAGGTGAAACTTTCATTGATAGAGCAGTTTTGAAACACTCTTTTTGTGGAATCTGTATGTGGATATTTGGATTTCTTTAACGACATCGTTGGAAACAGGAATAACTTCCTATAAAATCTAGGCAGAAGCATTCTCAGAAACTTCTTTGTGATGTGTGTCCTCAACTAAGAGAGTTCAACCTGTCTTTTGATGCAGCAGTTTGGAAACACTCTTTTTGTAGAATCTGTAAGTGGATATATGGATAGCTCTAACGATTTCGTTGGAAACGGGAATATCTTCACATAAAATCTAGACAGAAGCATTCTCAGAAACTTCTTCGTGATGTGTGTCCTCAGATGACACAATTCAACATTTCTTTTGATACAGCAGTTTGGAAACACTTTTTTTGTAGAATCTGCAAGTGGATATTTGGATAGCTGTAAGGATTTCGTTGGAAACGGGAATATCTTCATATAAAACCTAGACACAAGCACTCTCAGAAAGTACTCTGTGATATCTGCATTCAAATCACAGAGTTGAACATTCCCTTTCTTAGAGCAGGTTTGAAACACTCTTTTTGTGGAATCTGCAAGAGGATATTTGGATAGCTTTGAGGATTTCGTTGGAAGCGGGATTACATATAAAATGTACACAGCAGCATTCTCAGAAGCTTCTTCGTGATGTTTGCTTTTAAGTCACAGAGTTGAACATTCCCTTTCATAGAGCAGGCTTGAAACATTCTTTCTGTAGTATCTGGAAGTGGACATTTCGTGCGCTTTGAGGCCTACTGTGAAAAAGGAAATATCTTCCCATAAAAAGTAGACAGATGCGTTCGCAGAAACTTGTGTGTGATGGGTATCCTCAACTAACAGAGCTGAACATTTCGTTTGATGGAGCAGTTTGGAAACACGCTTTTTGTAGAATCTGCAAGTGGATATTTGGATAGCTTTGTGGATTTCGTTGGAAACGGGAATATCTTCATATAAAATGTAGACAGAAAGATTCTCAGAAACAGCTTTGTGATGTGTGCATTCAAGTCACAGAGTTGAACATTCCCTTTCATAGAGCAGCTTTGAAACACTCTTTTTGTTGTATCTGGATTTGGACATTTGGAGCGCTTTGATGCCTACCGTGAAAAAAGAAATATCTTCCCATAAAAACTAGACAGAAGAATTCTCTGAAACTTCTTTGTGGTGTATGTACTCAAGTAACAGAGGTGAACCTTTCTATTGATAGAGCAGTTTTGAAACACTCTTTTTGTGGAATCTGTATGTGGATATTTGGATTGCTTTAACGATATCGTTGGAAACAGGAATATCTTCCTATAATATCTAGGCAGAAGCATTCTCAGAAACTTCTTTGTGATGTGTGTCCTCAACTAAGAGAGTTCAACGTGTCTTTTGATGCAGCAGTTTGGAAACACTCTTTTTGTAGAATCTGTAAGTGGATATATGGATAGCTCTAACGATTTCGTTGGAAACGGGAATATCTTCACATAAAATCTAGACAGAAGCATTCTCAGAAACTTCTTCGTGATGTGTGTCCTCAGATGACATAATTCAACATTTCTTTTGATACAGCAGTTTGGAAACACTTTTTTTGTAGAATCTGCAAGTGGATATTTGGATAGCTGTAAGGATTTCGTTGGAAACGGGAATATCTTCATATAAAACCTAGACACAAGCACTCTCAGAAAGTACTCTGTGATATCTGCATTCAAATCACAGAGTTGAACATTCCCTTTCTTAGAGCAGGTTTGAAACACTCTTTTTGTGGAATCTGCAAGAGGATATTTGGATAGCTTTGAGGATTTCGTTGGAAGCGGGATTACATATAAAATGTACACAGCAGCATTCTCAGAAGCTTCTTCGTGATGTTTGCTTTTAAGTCACAGGGTTGAACATTCCCTTTCATAGAGCAGGTTTGAAACACTCTTTCTGTAGTATCTGGAAGTGGACATTTCGAGCGCTTTGAGGCCTACTGTGAAAAAGGAAATATCTTCCCATAAAAACTACAGAGAAGCGTTCGCAGAAACTTGTGTGTGATGTGTGTCCTCAACTAACAGAGCTGAACATTTCGTTTGATGGAGCAGGTTGGAAACACGGTTTTTGTAGAATCTGCAAGTGGATATTTGGATAGCTTTGTGGATTTCGTTGGAAACGGGAATATCTTCATATAAAATGTAGACAGAAACATTCTCAGAAACTGCTTTGTGATGTCTGCATTCTAGTCACAGTGTTGAACATTCCCTTTCATAGTGCAGCTTTGAAACACTCTTTTTGTTGTATCTGGATTTGGACATTTGGAGCGCTTTGATGCGTACCGTGAAAAAAGAAATATCTTCCCATAAAAACTAGACAGAAGAATTCTCTGAAACTTCTTTGTGGTGTATGTACTCAAGTAACAGAAGTGAAACTTTCTATTGATAGAGCAGTTTTGAAACACTCTTTTTGTGAAATCTGTATGTGGATATTTGGATTTCTTTAACGACATCGTTGGAAACAGGAATAACTTCCTATAAAATCTAGGCAGAAGCATTCTCAGAAACTTCTTTGTGATGTGTGTCCTCAACTAAGAGAGTTCAACCTGTCTTTTGATGCAGCAGTTTGGTAACACTCTTTTTGTAGAATCTGTAAGTGGATATATGGATAGCTCTAAAGATTTCGTTGGAAACGGGAATATCTGCATATAAAATCTAGACAGAAGAATTCTCAGAAACTTCTTCGTGATGTGTGTCCTCAGATGACACAATTCAACATTTCTTTTGATACAGCAGTTTGGAAACACTTTTTTTGTAGAATCTGCAAGTGGATATTTGGATAGCTGTAAGGATTTCGTTGGAAACGGGAATATCTTCATGTAAAACCTAGACAAAAGCACTCTCAGAAACTAGTCTGTGAAATCTGCATTCAAATCACAGAGTTGAACATTCCCTTTCTTAGAGCAGGTTTGAAACACTCTTTTTGTGGAATCTGCAAGAGGATATTTGGATAGCTTTGAGGATTTCGTTGGAAGCGGGATTACATATAAAATGTACACAGCATCATTCTCAGAAGCTTCTTCGTGATGTTTGCTTTTAAGTCACAGGGTTGAACATTCCCTTTCATAGAGCAGGTTTGAAACACTCTTTCTGTAGTATCTGGAAGTGGACATTTCGAGCGCTTTGAGGCCTACTGTGAAAAAGGAAATATCTTCCCATAAAAACTACACAGAAGCGTTCGCAGAAACTTGTGTGTGATGTGTGTCCTCAACTAACAGAGCTGAACATTTCGTTTGATGGAGCAGGTTGGAAACACGGTTTTTGTAGAATCTGCAAGTGGATATTTGGATAGCTTTGTGGATTTCGTTGGAAACGGGAATATCTTCATATAAAATGTAGACAGAAACATTCTCAGAAACTGCTTTGTGATGTCTGCATTCTAGTCACAGTGTTGAACATTCCCTTTCATAGTGCAGCTTTGAAACACTCTTTTTGTTGTATCTGGATTTGGACTTTTGGAGCGCTTTGATGCGTACCGTGAAAAAAGAAATATCTTCCCATAAAAACTAGACAGAAGAATTCTCTGAAACTTCTTTGTGGTGTATGTACTCAAGTAACAGAGGTGAAACTTTCTATTGATAGAGCAGTTTTGAAACACTCTTTTTGTGAAATCTGTATGTGGATATTTGGATTTCTTTAACGACATCGTTGGAAACAGGAATAACTTCCTATAAAATCTAGGCAGAAGCATTCTCAGAAACTTCTTTGTGATGTGTGTCCTCAACTAAGAGAGTTCAACCTGTCTTTTGATGCAGCAGTTTGGAAACACTCTTTTTGTAGAATCTGTAAGTGGATATATGGATAGCTCTAAAGATTTCGTTGGAAACGGGAATATCTGCATATAAAATCTAGACAGAAGAATTCTCAGAAACTTCTTCGTGATGTGTGTCCTCAGATGACACAATTCAACATTTCTTTTGATACAGCAGTTTGGAAACACTTTTTTTGTAGAATCTGCAAGTGGATATTTGGATAGCTGTAAGGATTTCGTTGGAAACGGGAATATCTTCATGTAAAACCTAGACAAAAGCACTCTCAGAAACTAGTCTGTGAAATCTGCATTCAAATCACAGAGTTGAACATTCCCTTTCTTAGAGCAGGTTTGAAACACTCTTTTTGTGGAATCTGCAAGAGGATATTTGGATAGCTTTGAGGATTTCGTTGGAAGCGGGATTACATATAAAATGTACACAGCATCATTCTCAGAAGCTTCTTCGTGATGTTTGCTTTTAAGTCACAGGGTTGAACATTCCCTTTCATAGAGCAGGTTTGAAACACTCTTTCTGTAGTATCTGGAAGTGGACATTTCGAGCGCTTTGAGGCCTACTGTGAAAAAGGAAATATCTTCCCATAAAAACTACAGAGAAGCGTTCGCAGAAACTTGTGTGTGATGTGTGTCCTCAACTAACAGAGCTGAACATTTCGTTTGATGGAGCAGGTTGGAAACACGGTTTTTGTAGAATCTGCAAGTGGATATTTGGATAGCTTTGTGGATTTCGTTGGAAACGGGAATATCTTCATATAAAATGTAGACAGAAACATTCTCAGAAACTGCTTTGTGATGTCTGCATTCTAGTCACAGAGTTGAACATTCCCTTTCATAGAGCAGCTTTGAAACACTCTTTTTGTTGTATCTGGATTTGGACATTTGGAGCGCTTTGATGCCTACCGTGAAAAAAGAAATATCTTCCCATAAAAACTAGACAGAAGAATTCTCTGAAACTTCTTTGTGGTGTATGTACTCAAGTAACAGAGGTGAACGTTTCTATTGATAGAGCAGTTTTGAAACACTCTTTTTGTGGAATCTGTATGTGGATATTTGGATTGCTTTAACGATATCGTTGGAAACAGGAATATCTTCCTATAATATCTAGGCAGAAGCATTCTCAGAAACTTCTTTGTGATGTGTGCCCTCAACTAAGAGAGTTCAACGTGTCTTTTGATGCAGCAGTTTGGAAACACTCTTTTTGTAGAATCTGTAAGTGGATATATGGATAGCTCTAACGATTTCGTTGGAAACGGGAATATCTTCACATAAAATCTAGACAGAAGCATTCTCAGAAACTTCTTCGTGATGTGTGTCCTCAGATGACATAATTCAACATTTCTTTTGATACAGCAGTTTGGAAACACTTTTTTTGTAGAATCTGCAAGTGGATATTTGGATAGCTGTAAGGATTTCGTTGGAAACGGGAATATCTTCATATAAAACCTAGACACAAGCACTCTCAGAAAGTACTCTGTGATATCTGCATTCAAATCACAGAGTTGAACATTCCCTTTCTTAGAGCAGGTTTGAAACACTCTTTTTGTGGAATCTGCAAGAGGATATTTGGATAGCTTTGAGGATTTCGTTGGAAGCGGGATTACATATAAAATGTACACAGCAGCATTCTCAGAAGCTTCTTCGTGATGTTTGCTTTTAAGTCACAGGGTTGAACATTCCCTTTCATAGAGCAGGTTTGAAACACTCTTTCTGTAGTATCTGGAAGTGGACATTTCGAGTGCTTTGAGGCCTACTGTGAAAAAGGAAATATCTTCCCATAAAAACTACAGAGAAGCGTTCGCAGAAACTTGTGTGTGATGTGTGTCCTCAACTAACAGAGCTGAACATTTCGTTTGATGGAGCAGGTTGGAAACGCGGTTTTTGTAGAATCTGCAAGTGGATATTTGGATAGCTTTGTGGATTTCGTTGGAAACGGGAATATCTTCATATAAAATGTAGACAGAAACATTCTCAGAAACTGCTTTGTGATGTCTGCATTCTAGTCACAGTGTTGAACATTCCCTTTCATAGTGCAGCTTTGAAACACTCTTTTTGTTGTATCTGGATTTGGACTTTTGGAGCGCTTTGATGCCTACCGTGAAAAAAGAAATATCTTCCCATAAAAACTAGACAGAAGAATTCTCTGAAACTTCTTTGTGGTGTATGTACTCAAGTAACAGAGGTGAAACTTTCTATTGATAGAGCAGTTTTGAAACACTCTTTTTGTGAAATCTGTATGTGGATATTTGGATTTCTTTAACGACATCGTTGGAAACAGGAATAACTTCCTATAAAATCTAGGCAGAAGCATTCTCAGAAACTTCTTTGTGATGTGTGTCCTCAACTAAGAGAGTTCAACCTGTCTTTTGATGCAGCAGTTTGGTAACACTCTTTTTGTAGAATCTGTAAGTGGATATATGGATAGCTCTAAAGATTTCGTTGGAAACGGGAATATCTGCATATAAAATCTAGACAGAAGAATTCTCAGAAACTTCTTCGTGATGTGTGTCCTCAGATGACACAATTCAACATTTCTTTTGATACAGCAGTTTGGAAACACTTTTTTTGTAGAATCTGCAAGTGGATATTTGGATAGCTGTAAGGATTTCGTTGGAAACGGGAATATCTTCATGTAAAACCTAGACAAAAGCACTCTCAGAAACTAGTCTGTGAAATCTGCATTCAAATCACAGAGTTGAACATTCCCTTTCTTAGAGCAGGTTTGAAACACTCTTTTTGTGGAATCTGCAAGAGGATATTTGGATAGCTTTGAGGATTTCGTTGGAAGCGGGATTACATATAAAATGTACACAGCATCATTCTCAGAAGCTTCTTCGTGATGTTTGCTTTTAAGTCACAGGGTTGAACATTCCCTTTCATAGAGCAGGTTTGAAACACTCTTTCTGTAGTATCTGGAAGTGGACATTTCGAGCGCTTTGAGGCCTACTGTGAAAAAGGAAATATCTTCCCATAAAAACTACAGAGAAGCGTTCGCAGAAACTTGTGTGTGATGTGTGTCCTCAACTAACAGAGCTGAACATTTCGTTTGATGGAGCAGGTTGGAAACACGGTTTTTGTAGAATCTGCAAGTGGATATTTGGATAGCTTTGTGGATTTCGTTGGAAACGGGAATATCTTCATATAAAATGTAGACAGAAACATTCTCAGAAACTGCTTTGTGATGTCTGCATTCTAGTCACAGAGTTGAACATTCCCTTTCATAGAGCAGCTTTGAAACACTCTTTTTGTTGTATCTGGATTTGGACATTTGGAGCGCTTTGATGCCTACCGTGAAAAAAGAAATATCTTCCCATAAAAACTAGACAGAAGAATTCTCTGAAACTTCTTTGTGGTGTATGTACTCAAGTAACAGAGGTGAACGTTTCTATTGATAGAGCAGTTTTGAAACACTCTTTTTGTGGAATCTGTATGTGGATATTTGGATTGCTTTAACGATATCGTTGGAAACAGGAATATCTTCCTATAATATCTAGGCAGAAGCATTCTCAGAAACTTCTTTGTGATGTGTGTCCTCAACTAAGAGAGTTCAACGTGTCTTTTGATGCAGCAGTTTGGAAACACTCTTTTTGTAGAATCTGTAAGTGGATATATGGATAGCTCTAACGATTTCGTTGGAAACGGGAATATCTTCACATAAAATCTAGACAGAAGCATTCTCAGAAACTTCTTCGTGATGTGTGTCCTCAGATGACATAATTCAACATTTCTTTTGATACAGCAGTTTGGAAACACTTTTTTTGTAGAATCTGCAAGTGGATATTTGGATAGCTGTAAGGATTTCGTTGGAAACGGGAATATCTTCATATAAAACCTAGACACAAGCACTCTCAGAAAGTACTCTGTGATATCTGCATTCAAATCACAGAGTTGAACATTCCCTTTCTTAGAGCAGGTTTGAAACACTCTTTTTGTGGAATCTGCAAGAGGATATTTGGATAGCTTTGAGGATTTCGTTGGAAGCGGGATTACATATAAAATGTACACAGCAGCATTCTCAGAAGCTTCTTCGTGATGTTTGCTTTTAAGTCACAGGGTTGAACATTCCCTTTCATAGAGCAGGTTTGAAACACTCTTTCTGTAGTATCTGGAAGTGGACATTTCGAGCGCTTTGAGGCCTACTGTGAAAAAGGAAATATCTTCCCATAAAAACTACAGAGAAGCGTTCGCAGAAACTTGTGTGTGATGTGTGTCCTCAACTAACAGAGCTGAACATTTCGTTTGATGGAGCAGGTTGGAAACACGGTTTTTGTAGAATCTGCAAGTGGATATTTGGATAGCTTTGTGGATTTCGTTGGAAACGGGAATATCTTCATATAAATGTAGACAGAAACATTCTCAGAAACTGCTTTGTGATGTCTGCATTCTAGTCACAGTGTTGAACATTCCCTTTCATAGTGCAGCTTTGAAACACTCTTTTTGTTGTATCTGGATTTGGACATTTGGAGCGCTTTGATGCCTACCGTGAAAAAAGAAATATCTTCCCATAAAAACTAGACAGAAGAATTCTCTGAAACTTCTTTGTGGTGTATGTACTCAAGTAACAGAGGTGAAACTTTCTATTGATAGAGCAGTTTTGAAACACTCTTTTTGTGGAATCTGTATGTGGATATTTGGATTTCTTTAACGACATCGTTGGAAACAGGAATAACTTCCTATAAAATCTAGGCAGAAGCATTCTCAGAAACTTCTTTGTGATGTGTGTCCTCAACTAAGAGAGTTCAACCTGTCTTTTGATGCAGCAGTTTGGAAACACTCTTTTTGTAGAATCTGTAAGTGGATATATGGATAGCTCTAACGATTTCGTTGGAAACGGGAATATCTTCACATAAAATCTAGACAGAAGCATTCTCAGAAACTTCTTCGTGATGTGTGTCCTCAGATGACACAATTCAACATTTCTTTTGATACAGCAGTTTGGAAACACTTTTTTTGTAGAATCTGCAAGTGGATATTTGGATAGCTGTAAGGATTTCGTTGGAAACGGGAATATCTTCATATAAAACCTAGACACAAGCACTCTCAGAAAGTACTCTGTGATATCTGCATTCAAATCACAGAGTTGAACATTCCCTTTCTTAGAGCAGGTTTGAAACACTCTTTTTGTGGAATCTGCAAGAGGATATTTGGATAGCTTTGAGGATTTCGTTGGAAGCGGGATTACATATAAAATGTACACAGCAGCATTCTCAGAAGCTTCTTCGTGATGTTTGCTTTTAAGTCACAGAGTTGAACATTCCCTTTCATAGAGCAGGCTTGAAACATTCTTTCTGTAGTATCTGGAAGTGGACATTTCGTGCGCTTTGAGGCCTACTGTGAAAAAGGAAATATCTTCCCATAAAAAGTAGACAGATGCGTTCGCAGAAACTTGTGTGTGATGGGTATCCTCAACTAACAGAGCTGAACATTTCGTTTGATGGAGCAGTTTGGAAACACGCTTTTTGTAGAATCTGCAAGTGGATATTTGGATAGCTTTGTGGATTTCGTTGGAAACGGGAATATCTTCATATAAAATGTAGACAGAAAGATTCTCAGAAACAGCTTTGTGATGTGTGCATTCAAGTCACAGAGTTGAACATTCCCTTTCATAGAGCAGCTTTGAAACACTCTTTTTGTTGTATCTGGATTTGGACATTTGGAGCGCTTTGATGCCTACCGTGAAAAAAGAAATATCTTCCCATAAAAACTAGACAGAAGAATTCTCTGAAACTTCTTTGTGGTGTATGTACTCAAGTAACAGAGGTGAACCTTTCTATTGATAGAGCAGTTTTGAAACACTCTTTTTGTGGAATCTGTATGTGGATATTTGGATTGCTTTAACGATATCGTTGGAAACAGGAATATCTTCCTATAATATCTAGGCAGAAGCATTCTCAGAAACTTCTTTGTGATGTGTGTCCTCAACTAAGAGAGTTCAACGTGTCTTTTGATGCAGCAGTTTGGAAACACTCTTTTTGTAGAATCTGTAAGTGGATATATGGATAGCTCTAACGATTTCGTTGGAAACGGGAATATCTTCACATAAAATCTAGACAGAAGCATTCTCAGAAACTTCTTCGTGATGTGTGTCCTCAGATGACATAATTCAACATTTCTTTTGATACAGCAGTTTGGAAACACTTTTTTTGTAGAATCTGCAAGTGGATATTTGGATAGCTGTAAGGATTTCGTTGGAAACGGGAATATCTTCATATAAAACCTAGACACAAGCACTCTCAGAAAGTACTCTGTGATATCTGCATTCAAATCACAGAGTTGAACATTCCCTTTCTTAGAGCAGGTTTGAAACACTCTTTTTGTGGAATCTGCAAGAGGATATTTGGATAGCTTTGAGGATTTCGTTGGAAGCGGGATTACATATAAAATGTACACAGCAGCATTCTCAGAAGCTTCTTCGTGATGTTTGCTTTTAAGTCACAGGGTTGAACATTCCCTTTCATAGAGCAGGTTTGAAACACTCTTTCTGTAGTATCTGGAAGGGGACATTTCGAGCGCTTTGAGGCCTACTGTGAAAAAGGAAATATCTTCCCATAAAAACTACAGAGAAGCGTTCGCAGAAACTTGTGTGTGATGTGTGTCCTCAACTAACAGAGCTGAACATTTCGTTTGATGGAGCAGGTTGGAAACACGGTTTTTGTAGAATCTGCAAGTGGATATTTGGATAGCTTTGTGGATTTCGTTGGAAACGGGAATATCTTCATATAAAATGTAGACAGAAACATTCTCAGAAACTGCTTTGTGATGTCTGCATTCTAGTCACAGTGTTGAACATTCCCTTTCATAGTGCAGCTTTGAAACACTCTTTTTGTTGTATCTGGATTTGGACATTTGGAGCGCTTTGATGCGTACCGTGAAAAAAGAAATATCTTCCCATAAAAACTAGACAGAAGAATTCTCTGAAACTTCTTTGTGGTGTATGTACTCAAGTAACAGAGGTGAAACTTTCTATTGATAGAGCAGTTTTGAAACACTCTTTTTGTGAAATCTGTATGTGGATATTTGGATTTCTTTAACGACATCGTTGGAAACAGGAATAACTTCCTATAAAATCTAGGCAGAAGCATTCTCAGAAACTTCTTTGTGATGTGTGTCCTCAACTAAGAGAGTTCAACCTGTCTTTTGATGCAGCAGTTTGGTAACACTCTTTTTGTAGAATCTGTAAGTGGATATATGGATAGCTCTAAAGATTTCGTTGGAAACGGGAATATCTGCATATAAAATCTAGACAGAAGAATTCTCAGAAACTTCTTCGTGATGTGTGTCCTCAGATGACACAATTCAACATTTCTTTTGATACAGCAGTTTGGAAACACTTTTTTTGTAGAATCTGCAAGTGGATATTTGGATAGCTGTAAGGATTTCGTTGGAAACGGGAATATCTTCATGTAAAACCTAGACAAAAGCACTCTCAGAAACTAGTCTGTGAAATCTGCATTCAAATCACAGAGTTGAACATTCCCTTTCTTAGAGCAGGTTTGAAACACTCTTTTTGTGGAATCTGCAAGAGGATATTTGGATAGCTTTGAGGATTTCGTTGGAAGCGGGATTACATATAAAATGTACACAGCATCATTCTCAGAAGCTTCTTCGTGATGTTTGCTTTTAAGTCACAGGGTTGAACATTCCCTTTCATAGAGCAGGTTTGAAACACTCTTTCTGTAGTATCTGGAAGTGGACATTTCGAGCGCTTTGAGGCCTACTGTGAAAAAGGAAATATCTTCCCATAAAAACTACAGAGAAGCGTTCGCAGAAACTTGTGTGTGATGTGTGTCCTCAACTAACAGAGCTGAACATTTCGTTTGATGGAGCAGGTTGGAAACACGGTTTTTGTAGAATCTGCAAGTGGATATTTGGATAGCTTTGTGGATTTCGTTGGAAACGGGAATATCTTCATATAAAATGTAGACAGAAACATTCTCAGAATCTGCTTTGTGATGTCTGCATTCTAGTCACAGAGTTGAACATTCCCTTTCATAGAGCAGCTTTGAAACACTCTTTTTGTTGTATCTGGATTTGGACATTTGGAGCGCTTTGATGCCTACCGTGAAAAAAGAAATATCTTCCCATAAAAACTAGACAGAAGAATTCTCTGAAACTTCTTTGTGGTGTATGTACTCAAGTAACAGAGGTGAACGTTTCTATTGATAGAGCAGTTTTGAAACACTCTTTTTGTGGAATCTGTATGTGGATATTTGGATTGCTTTAACGATATCGTTGGAAACAGGAATATCTTCCTATAATATCTAGGCAGAAGCATTCTCAGAAACTTCTTTGTGATGTGTGTCCTCAACTAAGAGAGTTCAACGTGTCTTTTGATGCAGCAGTTTGGAAACACTCTTTTTGTAGAATCTGTAAGTGGATATATGGATAGCTCTAACGATTTCGTTGGAAACGGGAATATCTTCACATAAAATCTAGACAGAAGCATTCTCAGAAACTTCTTCGTGATGTGTGTCCTCAGATGACATAATTCAACATTTCTTTTGATACAGCAGTTTGGAAACACTTTTTTTGTAGAATCTGCAAGTGGATATTTGGATAGCTGTAAGGATTTCGTTGGAAACGGGAATATCTTCATATAAAACCTAGACACAAGCACTCTCAGAAAGTACTCTGTGATATCTGCATTCAAATCACAGAGTTGAACATTCCCTTTCTTAGAGCAGGTTTGAAACACTCTTTTTGTGGAATCTGCAAGAGGATATTTGGATAGCTTTGAGGATTTCGTTGGAAGCGGGATTACATATAAAATGTACACAGCAGCATTCTCAGAAGCTTCTTCGTGATGTTTGCTTTTAAGTCACAGGGTTGAACATTCCCTTTCATAGAGCAGGTTTGAAACACTCTTTCTGTAGTATCTGGAAGTGGACATTTCGAGCGCTTTGAGGCCTACTGTGAAAAAGGAAATATCTTCCCATAAAAACTACACAGAAGCGTTCGCAGAAACTTGTGTGTGATGTGTGTCCTCAACTAACAGAGCTGAACATTTCGTTTGATGGAGCAGGTTGGAAACACGCTTTTTGTAGAATCTGCAAGTGGATATTTGGATAGCTTTGTGGATTTCGTTGGAAACGGGAATATCTTCATATAAAATGTAGACAGACAGATTCTCAGAAACAGCTTTGTGATGTGTGCATTCAAGTCACAGAGTTGAACATTCCCTTTCATAGAGCAGCTTTGAAACACTCTTTTTGTTGTATCTGGATTTGGACATTTGGAGCGCTTTGATGCCTACCGTGAAAAAAGAAATATCTTCCCATAAAAACTAGACAGAAGAATTCTCTGAAACTTCTTTGTGGTGTGTGTACTCAAGTAACAGAGGTGAACCTTTCTATTGATAGAGCAGTTTTGAAAAACTCTTTTTGTGGAATCTGTATGTGGATATTTGGATTGCTTTAACGATATCGTTGGAAACAGGAATATCTTCCTATAAAATCTAGGCAGAAGCATTCTCAGAAACTTCTTCGTGATGTGTGTCCTCAAATGACAGAATTCAACATTTCTTTTGATACAGCAGTTTGGAAACACTTTTTTTGTAGAATCTGCAAGTGGATATTTGGATAGCTGTAAGGATTTCGTTGGAAACGGGAATATCTTCATAGAAAACCTAGACACAAGCACTCTCAGAAACTACTCTGTGATATCTGCATTCAAATCACAGAGTTGAACATTCCCTTTCTTAGAGCAGGTTTGAAACACTCTTTTTGTGGAATCTGCAAGAGGATATTTGGATAGCTTTGAGGATTTCGTTGGAAGCGGGATTACATATAAAATGTACACAGCAGCATTCTCAGAAGCTTCTTCGTGATGTTTGCTTTTAAGTCACAGAGTTGAACATTCCCTTTCATAGAGCAGGCTTGAAACACTCTTTCTGTAGTATCTGGAAGTGGACATTTCGAGCGCTTTGGGGCCTACTGTGAAAAAGGAAATATCTTCCCATAAAAACTACACAGAAGCGTTCGCAGAAACTTGTGTGTGATGTGTGTCCTCAACTAACAGAGCTGAACATTTCTTTTGATGGAGCAGGTTGGAAACACGGTTTTTGTAGAATCTGCAAGTGGATATTTGGATAGCTTTGTGGATTTCGTTGGAAACGGGAATATCTTCATATAAAATGTAGACAGAAACATTCTCAGAAACTGCTTTGTGATGTCTGCATTCTAGTCACAGTGTTGAACATTCCCTTTCATAGTGCAGCTTTGAAACACTCTTTTTGTTGTATCTGGATTTGGACATTTGGAGCGCTTTGATGCCTACCGTGAAAAAAGAAATATCTTCCCATAAAAACTAGACAGAAGAATTCTCTGAAACTTCTTTGTGGTGTATGTACTCAAGTAACAGAGGTGAACCTTTCTATTGATAGAGCAGTTTTGAAACACTCTTTTTGTGGAATCTGTATGTGGATATTTGGATTGCTTTAACGATATCGTTGGAAACAGGAATATCTTCCTGTAATATCTAGGCAGAAGCATTCTCAGAAACTTCTTTGTGATGTGTGTCCTCAACTAAGAGAGTTCAACGTGTCTTTTGATGCAGCAGTTTGGAAACACTCTTTTTGTAGAATCTGTAAGTGGATATATGGATAGCTCTAACGATTTCGTTGGAAACGGGAATATCTTCACATAAAATCTAGACAGAAGAATTCTCAGAAACTTCTTCGTGATGTGTGTCCTCAGATGACACAATTCAACATTTCTTTTGATACAGCAGTTTGGAAACACTTTTTTTGTAGAATCTGCAAGTGGATATTTGGATAGCTGTAAGGATTTCGTTGGAAACGGGAATATCTTCATGTAAAACCTAGACAAAAGCACTCTCAGAAACTAGTCTGTGAAATCTGCATTCAAATCACAGAGTTGAACATTCCCTTTCTTAGAGCAGGTTTGAAACACTCTTTTTGTGGAATCTGCAAGAGGATATTTGGATAGCTTTGAGGATTTCGTTGGAAGCGGGATTACATATAAAATGTACACAGCATCATTCTCAGAAGCTTCTTCGTGATGTTTGCTTTTAAGTCACAGGGTTGAACATTCCCTTTCATAGAGCAGGTTTGAAACACTCTTTCTGTAGTATCTGGAAGTGGACATTTCGAGCGCTTTGAGGCCTACTGTGAAAAAGGAAATATCTTCCCATAAAAACTACAGAGAAGCGTTCGCAGAAACTTGTGTGTGATGTGTGTCCTCAACTAACAGAGCTGAACATTTCGTTTGATGGAGCAGGTTGGAAACACGGTTTTTGTAGAATCTGCAAGTGGATATTTGGATAGCTTTGTGGATTTCGTTGGAAACGGGAATATCTTCATATAAAATGTAGACAGAAACATTCTCAGAATCTGCTTTGTGATGTCTGCATTCTAGTCACAGAGTTGAACATTCCCTTTCATAGAGCAGCTTTGAAACACTCTTTTTGTTGTATCTGGATTTGGACATTTGGAGCGCTTTGATGCCTACCGTGAAAAAAGAAATATCTTCCCATAGAAACTAGACAGAAGAATTCTCTGAAACTTCTTTGTGGTGTATGTACTCAAGTAACAGAGGTGAACGTTTCTATTGATAGAGCAGTTTTGAAACACTCTTTTTGTGGAATCTGTATGTGGATATTTGGATTGCTTTAACGATATCGTTGGAAACAGGAATATCTTCCTATAATATCTAGGCAGAAGCATTCTCAGAAACTTCTTTGTGATGTGTGTCCTCAACTAAGAGAGTTCAACGTGTCTTTTGATGCAGCAGTTTGGAAACACTCTTTTTGTAGAATCTGTAAGTGGATATATGGATAGCTCTAACGATTTCGTTGGAAACGGGAATATCTTCACATAAAATCTAGACAGAAGCATTCTCAGAAACTTCTTCGTGATGTGTGTCCTCAGATGACATAATTCAACATTTCTTTTGATACAGCAGTTTGGAAACACTTTTTTTGTAGAATCTGCAAGTGGATATTTGGATAGCTGTAAGGATTTCGTTGGAAACGGGAATATCTTCATATAAAACCTAGACACAAGCACTCTCAGAAAGTACTCTGTGATATCTGCATTCAAATCACAGAGTTGAACATTCCCTTTCTTAGAGCAGGTTTGAAACACTCTTTTTGTGGAATCTGCAAGAGGATATTTGGATAGCTTTGAGGATTTCGTTGGAAGCGGGATTACATATAAAATGTACACAGCAGCATTCTCAGAAGCTTCTTCGTGATGTTTGCTTTTAAGTCACAGGGTTGAACATTCCCTTTCATAGAGCAGGTTTGAAACACTCTTTCTGTAGTATCTGGAAGTGGACATTTCGAGCGCTTTGAGGCCTACTGTGAAAAAGGAAATATCTTCCCATAAAAACTACACAGAAGCGTTCGCAGAAACTTGTGTGTGATGTGTGTCCTCAACTAACAGAGCTGAACATTTCGTTTGATGGAGCAGGTTGGAAACACGCTTTTTGTAGAATCTGCAAGTGGATATTTGGATAGCTTTGTGGATTTCGTTGGAAACGGGAATATCTTCATATAAAATGTAGACAGACAGATTCTCAGAAACAGCTTTGTGATGTGTGCATTCAAGTCACAGAGTTGAACATTCCCTTTCATAGAGCAGCTTTGAAACACTCTTTTTGTTGTATCTGGATTTGGACATTTGGAGCGCTTTGATGCCTACCGTGAAAAAAGAAATATCTTCCCATAAAAACTAGACAGAAGAATTCTCTGAAACTTCTTTGTGGTGTGTGTACTCAAGTAACAGAGGTGAACCTTTCTATTGATAGAGCAGTTTTGAAAAACTCTTTTTGTGGAATCTGTATGTGGATATTTGGATTGCTTTAACGATATCGTTGGAAACAGGAATATCTTCCTATAAAATCTAGGCAGAAGCATTCTCAGAAACTTCTTCGTGATGTGTGTCCTCAAATGACAGAATTCAACATTTCTTTTGATACAGCAGTTTGGAAACACTTTTTTTGTAGAATCTGCAAGTGGATATTTGGATAGCTGTAAGGATTTCGTTGGAAACGGGAATATCTTCATAGAAAACCTAGACACAAGCACTCTCAGAAACTACTCTGTGATATCTGCATTCAAATCACAGAGTTGAACATTCCCTTTCTTAGAGCAGGTTTGAAACACTCTTTTTGTGGAATCTGCAAGAGGATATTTGGATAGCTTTGAGGATTTCGTTGGAAGCGGGATTACATATAAAATGTACACAGCAGCATTCTCAGAAGCTTCTTCGTGATGTTTGCTTTTAAGTCACAGAGTTGAACATTCCCTTTCATAGAGCAGGCTTGAAACACTCTTTCTGTAGTATCTGGAAGTGGACATTTCGAGCGCTTTGGGGCCTACTGTGAAAAAGGAAATATCTTCCCATAAAAACTACACAGAAGCGTTCGCAGAAACTTGTGTGTGATGTGTGTCCTCAACTAACAGAGCTGAACATTTCTTTTGATGGAGCAGGTTGGAAACACGGTTTTTGTAGAATCTGCAAGTGGATATTTGGATAGCTTTGTGGATTTCGTTGGAAACGGGAATATCTTCATATAAAATGTAGACAGAAACATTCTCAGAAACTGCTTTGTGATGTCTGCATTCTAGTCACAGTGTTGAACATTCCCTTTCATAGTGCAGCTTTGAAACACTCTTTTTGTTGTATCTGGATTTGGACATTTGGAGCGCTTTGATGCCTACCGTGAAAAAAGAAATATCTTCCCATAAAAACTAGACAGAAGAATTCTCTGAAACTTCTTTGTGGTGTATGTACTCAAGTAACAGAGGTGAACCTTTCTATTGATAGAGCAGTTTTGAAACACTCTTTTTGTGGAATCTGTATGTGGATATTTGGATTGCTTTAACGATATCGTTGGAAACAGGAATATCTTCCTGTAATATCTAGGCAGAAGCATTCTCAGAAACTTCTTTGTGATGTGTGTCCTCAACTAAGAGAGTTCAACGTGTCTTTTGATGCAGCAGTTTGGAAACACTCTTTTTGTAGAATCTGTAAGTGGATATATGGATAGCTCTAACGATTTCGTTGGAAACGGGAATATCTTCACATAAAATCTAGACAGAAGCATTCTCAGAAACTTCTTCGTGATGTGTGTCCTCAGATGACATAATTCAACATTTCTTTTGATACAGCAGTTTGGAAACACTTTTTTTGTAGAATCTGCAAGTGGATATTTGGATAGCTGTAAGGATTTCGTTGGAAACGGGAATATCTTCATATAAAACCTAGACACAAGCACTCTCAGAAAGTACTCTGTGATATCTGCATTCAAATCACAGAGTTGAACATTCCCTTTCTTAGAGCAGGTTTGAAACACTCTTTTTGTGGAATCTGCAAGAGGATATTTGGATAGCTTTGAGGATTTCGTTGGAAGCGGGATTACATATAAAATGTACACAGCATCATTCTCAGAAGCTTCTTCGTGATGTTTGCTTTTAAGTCACAGGGTTGAACATTCCCTTTCATAGAGCAGGTTTGAAACACTCTTTCTGTAGTATCTGGAAGTGGACATTTCGAGCGCTTTGAGGCCTACTGTGAAAAAGGAAATATCTTCCCATAAAAACTACAGAGAAGCGTTCGCAGAAACTTGTGTGTGATGTGTGTCCTCAACTAACAGAGCTGAACATTTCGTTTGATGGAGCAGGTTGGAAACGCGGTTTTTGTAGAATCTGCAAGTGGATATTTGGATAGCTTTGTGGATTTCGTTGGAAACGGGAATATCTTCATATAAAATGTAGACAGAAACATTCTCAGAAACTGCTTTGTGATGTCTGCATTCTAGTCACAGTGTTGAACATTCCCTTTCATAGTGCAGCTTTGAAACACTCTTTTTGTTGTATCTGGATTTGGACTTTTGGAGCGCTTTGATGCCTACCGTGAAAAAAGAAATATCTTCCCATAAAAACTAGACAGAAGAATTCTCTGAAACTTCTTTGTGGTGTATGTACTCAAGTAACAGAGGTGAAACTTTCTATTGATAGAGCAGTTTTGAAACACTCTTTTTGTGAAATCTGTATGTGGATATTTGGATTTCTTTAACGACATCGTTGGAAACAGGAATAACTTCCTATAAAATCTAGGCAGAAGCATTCTCAGAAACTTCTTTGTGATGTGTGTCCTCAACTAAGAGAGTTCAACCTGTCTTTTGATGCAGCAGTTTGGAAACACTCTTTTTGTAGAATCTGTAAGTGGATATATGGATAGCTCTAAAGATTTCGTTGGAAACGGGAATATCTGCATATAAAATCTAGACAGAAGAATTCTCAGAAACTTCTTCGTGATGTGTGTCCTCAGATGACACAATTCAACATTTCTTTTGATACAGCAGTTTGGAAACACTTTTTTTGTAGAATCTGCAAGTGGATATTTGGATAGCTGTAAGGATTTCGTTGGAAACGGGAATATCTTCATGTAAAACCTAGACAAAAGCACTCTCAGAAACTAGTCTGTGAAATCTGCATTCAAATCACAGAGTTGAACATTCCCTTTCTTAGAGCAGGTTTGAAACACTCTTTTTGTGGAATCTGCAAGAGGATATTTGGATAGCTTTGAGGATTTCGTTGGAAGCGGGATTACATATAAAATGTACACAGCATCATTCTCAGAAGCTTCTTCGTGATGTTTGCTTTTAAGTCACAGGGTTGAACATTCCCTTTCATAGAGCAGGTTTGAAACACTCTTTCTGTAGTATCTGGAAGTGGACATTTCGAGCGCTTTGAGGCCTACTGTGAAAAAGGAAATATCTTCCCATAAAAACTACAGAGAAGCGTTCGCAGAAACTTGTGTGTGATGTGTGTCCTCAACTAACAGAGCTGAACATTTCGTTTGATGGAGCAGGTTGGAAACACGGTTTTTGTAGAATCTGCAAGTGGATATTTGGATAGCTTTGTGGATTTCGTTGGAAACGGGAATATCTTCATATAAAATGTAGACAGAAACATTCTCAGAAACTGCTTTGTGATGTCTGCATTCTAGTCACAGAGTTGAACATTCCCTTTCATAGAGCAGCTTTGAAACACTCTTTTTGTTGTATCTGGATTTGGACATTTGGAGCGCTTTGATGCCTACCGTGAAAAAAGAAATATCTTCCCATAAAAACTAGACAGAAGAATTCTCTGAAACTTCTTTGTGGTGTATGTACTCAAGTAACAGAGGTGAACGTTTCTATTGATAGAGCAGTTTTGAAACACTCTTTTTGTGGAATCTGTATGTGGATATTTGGATTGCTTTAACGATATCGTTGGAAACAGGAATATCTTCCTATAATATCTAGGCAGAAGCATTCTCAGAAACTTCTTTGTGATGTGTGTCCTCAACTAAGAGAGTTCAACGTGTCTTTTGATGCAGCAGTTTGGAAACACTCTTTTTGTAGAATCTGTAAGTGGATATATGGATAGCTCTAACGATTTCGTTGGAAACGGGAATATCTTCACATAAAATCTAGACAGAAGCATTCTCAGAAACTTCTTCGTGATGTGTGTCCTCAGATGACATAATTCAACATTTCTTTTGATACAGCAGTTTGGAAACACTTTTTTTGTAGAATCTGCAAGTGGATATTTGGATAGCTGTAAGGATTTCGTTGGAAACGGGAATATCTTCATATAAAACCTAGACACAAGCACTCTCAGAAAGTACTCTGTGATATCTGCATTCAAATCACAGAGTTGAACATTCCCTTTCTTAGAGCAGGTTTGAAACACTCTTTTTGTGGAATCTGCAAGAGGATATTTGGATAGCTTTGAGGATTTCGTTGGAAGCGGGATTACATATAAAATGTACACAGCAGCATTCTCAGAAGCTTCTTCGTGATGTTTGCTTTTAAGTCACAGGGTTGAACATTCCCTTTCATAGAGCAGGTTTGAAACACTCTTTCTGTAGTATCTGGAAGTGGACATTTCGAGCGCTTTGAGGCCTACTGTGAAAAAGGAAATATCTTCCCATAAAAACTACACAGAAGCGTTCGCAGAAACTTGTGTGTGATGTGTGTCCTCAACTAACAGAGCTGAACATTTCGTTTGATGGAGCAGGTTGGAAACACGGTTTTTGTAGAATCTGCAAGTGGATATTTGGATAGCTTTGTGGATTTCGTTGGAAACGGGAATATCTTCATATAAATGTAGACAGAAACATTCTCAGAAACTGCTTTGTGATGTCTGCATTCTAGTCACAGTGTTGAACATTCCCTTTCATAGTGCAGCTTTGAAACACTCTTTTTGTTGTATCTGGATTTGGACATTTGGAGCGCTTTGATGCCTACCGTGAAAAAAGAAATATCTTCCCATAAAAACTAGACAGAAGAATTCTCTGAAACTTCTTTGTGGTGTATGTACTCAAGTAACAGAGGTGAAACTTTCTATTGATAGAGCAGTTTTGAAACACTCTTTTTGTGGAATCTGTATGTGGATATTTGGATTTCTTTAACGACATCGTTGGAAACAGGAATAACTTCCTATAAAATCTAGGCAGAAGCATTCTCAGAAACTTCTTTGTGATGTGTGTCCTCAACTAAGAGAGTTCAACCTGTCTTTTGATGCAGCAGTTTGGAAACACTCTTTTTGTAGAATCTGTAAGTGGATATATGGATAGCTCTAACGATTTCGTTGGAAACGGGAATATCTTCACATAAAATCTAGACAGAAGCATTCTCAGAAACTTCTTCGTGATGTGTGTCCTCAGATGACACAATTCAACATTTCTTTTGATACAGCAGTTTGGAAACACTTTTTTTGTAGAATCTGCAAGTGGATATTTGGATAGCTGTAAGGATTTCGTTGGAAACGGGAATATCTTCATATAAAACCTAGACACAAGCACTCTCAGAAAGTACTCTGTGATATCTGCATTCAAATCACAGAGTTGAACATTCCCTTTCTTAGAGCAGGTTTGAAACACTCTTTTTGTGGAATCTGCAAGAGGATATTTGGATAGCTTTGAGGATTTCGTTGGAAGCGGGATTACATATAAAATGTACACAGCAGCATTCTCAGAAGCTTCTTCGTGATGTTTGCTTTTAAGTCACAGAGTTGAACATTCCCTTTCATAGAGCAGGCTTGAAACATTCTTTCTGTAGTATCTGGAAGTGGACATTTCGTGCGCTTTGAGGCCTACTGTGAAAAAGGAAATATCTTCCCATAAAAAGTAGACAGATGCGTTCGCAGAAACTTGTGTGTGATGGGTATCCTCAACTAACAGAGCTGAACATTTCGTCTGATGGAGCAGTTTGGAAACACGCTTTTTGTAGAATCTGCAAGTGGATATTTGGATAGCTTTGTGGATTTCGTTGGAAACGGGAATATCTTCATATAAAATGTAGACAGAAAGATTCTCAGAAACAGCTTTGTGATGTGTGCATTCAAGTCACAGAGTTGAACATTCCCTTTCATAGAGCAGCTTTGAAACACTCTTTTTGTTGTATCTGGATTTGGACATTTGGAGCGCTTTGATGCCTACCGTGAAAAAAGAAATATCTTCCCATAAAAACTAGACAGAAGAATTCTCTGAAACTTCTTTGTGGTGTGTGTACTCAAGTAACAGAGGTGAACCTTTCTATTGATAGAGCAGTTTTGAAAAACTCTTTTTGTGGAATCTGTATGTGGATATTTGGATTGCTTTAACGATATCGTTGGAAACAGGAATATCTTCCTATAAAATCTAGGCAGAAGCATTCTCAGAAACTTCTTCGTGATGTGTGTCCTCAAATGACAGAATTCAACATTTCTTTTGATACAGCAGTTTGGAAACACTTTTTTTGTAGAATCTGCAAGTGGATATTTGGATAGCTGTAAGGATTTCGTTGGAAACGGGAATATCTTCATAGAAAACCTAGACACAAGCACTCTCAGAAACTACTCTGTGATATCTGCATTCAAATCACAGAGTTGAACATTCCCTTTCTTAGAGCAGGTTTGAAACACTCTTTTTGTGGAATCTGCAAGAGGATATTTGGATAGCTTTGAGGATTTCGTTGGAAGCGGGATTACATATAAAATGTACACAGCAGCATTCTCAGAAGCTTCTTCGTGATGTTTGCTTTTAAGTCACAGAGTTGAACATTCCCTTTCATAGAGCAGGCTTGAAACACTCTTTCTGTAGTATCTGGAAGTGGACATTTCGAGCGCTTTGGGGCCTACTGTGAAAAAGGAAATATCTTCCCATAAAAACTACACAGAAGCGTTCGCAGAAACTTGTGTGTGATGTGTGTCCTCAACTAACAGAGCTGAACATTTCTTTTGATGGAGCAGGTTGGAAACACGGTTTTTGTAGAATCTGCAAGTGGATATTTGGATAGCTTTGTGGATTTCGTTGGAAACGGGAATATCTTCATATAAAATGTAGACAGAAACATTCTCAGAAACTGCTTTGTGATGTCTGCATTCTAGTCACAGTGTTGAACATTCCCTTTCATAGTGCAGCTTTGAAACACTCTTTTTGTTGTATCTGGATTTGGACATTTGGAGCGCTTTGATGCCTACCGTGAAAAAAGAAATATCTTCCCATAAAAACTAGACAGAAGAATTCTCTGAAACTTCTTTGTGGTGTATGTACTCAAGTAACAGAGGTGAACCTTTCTATTGATAGAGCAGTTTTGAAACACTCTTTTTGTGGAATCTGTATGTGGATATTTGGATTGCTTTAACGATATCGTTGGAAACAGGAATATCTTCCTGTAATATCTAGGCAGAAGCATTCTCAGAAACTTCTTTGTGATGTGTGTCCTCAACTAAGAGAGTTCAACGTGTCTTTTGATGCAGCAGTTTGGAAACACTCTTTTTGTAGAATCTGTAAGTGGATATATGGATAGCTCTAACGATTTCGTTGGAAACGGGAATATCTTCACATAAAATCTAGACAGAAGCATTCTCAGAAACTTCTTCGTGATGTGTGTCCTCAGATGACATAATTCAACATTTCTTTTGATACAGCAGTTTGGAAACACTTTTTTTGTAGAATCTGCAAGTGGATATTTGGATAGCTGTAAGGATTTCGTTGGAAACGGGAATATCTTCATATAAAACCTAGACACAAGCACTCTCAGAAAGTACTCTGTGATATCTGCATTCAAATCACAGAGTTGAACATTCCCTTTCTTAGAGCAGGTTTGAAACACTCTTTTTGTGGAATCTGCAAGAGGATATTTGGATAGCTTTGAGGATTTCGTTGGAAGCGGGATTACATATAAAATGTACACAGCATCATTCTCAGAAGCTTCTTCGTGATGTTTGCTTTTAAGTCACAGGGTTGAACATTCCCTTTCATAGAGCAGGTTTGAAACACTCTTTCTGTAGTATCTGGAAGTGGACATTTCGAGCGCTTTGAGGCCTACTGTGAAAAAGGAAATATCTTCCCATAAAAACTACAGAGAAGCGTTCGCAGAAACTTGTGTGTGATGTGTGTCCTCAACTAACAGAGCTGAACATTTCGTTTGATGGAGCAGGTTGGAAACGCGGTTTTTGTAGAATCTGCAAGTGGATATTTGGATAGCTTTGTGGATTTCGTTGGAAACGGGAATATCTTCATATAAAATGTAGACAGAAACATTCTCAGAAACTGCTTTGTGATGTCTGCATTCTAGTCACAGTGTTGAACATTCCCTTTCATAGTGCAGCTTTGAAACACTCTTTTTGTTGTATCTGGATTTGGACTTTTGGAGCGCTTTGATGCCTACCGTGAAAAAAGAAATATCTTCCCATAAAAACTAGACAGAAGAATTCTCTGAAACTTCTTTGTGGTGTATGTACTCAAGTAACAGAGGTGAAACTTTCTATTGATAGAGCAGTTTTGAAACACTCTTTTTGTGAAATCTGTATGTGGATATTTGGATTTCTTTAACGACATCGTTGGAAACAGGAATAACTTCCTATAAAATCTAGGCAGAAGCATTCTCAGAAACTTCTTTGTGATGTGTGTCCTCAACTAAGAGAGTTCAACCTGTCTTTTGATGCAGCAGTTTGGAAACACTCTTTTTGTAGAATCTGTAAGTGGATATATGGATAGCTCTAAAGATTTCGTTGGAAACGGGAATATCTGCATATAAAATCTAGACAGAAGAATTCTCAGAAACTTCTTCGTGATGTGTGTCCTCAGATGACACAATTCAACATTTCTTTTGATACAGCAGTTTGGAAACACTTTTTTTGTAGAATCTGCAAGTGGATATTTGGATAGCTGTAAGGATTTCGTTGGAAACGGGAATATCTTCATGTAAAACCTAGACAAAAGCACTCTCAGAAACTAGTCTGTGAAATCTGCATTCAAATCACAGAGTTGAACATTCCCTTTCTTAGAGCAGGTTTGAAACACTCTTTTTGTGGAATCTGCAAGAGGATATTTGGATAGCTTTGAGGATTTCGTTGGAAGCGGGATTACATATAAAATGTACACAGCATCATTCTCAGAAGCTTCTTCGTGATGTTTGCTTTTAAGTCACAGGGTTGAACATTCCCTTTCATAGAGCAGGTTTGAAACACTCTTTCTGTAGTATCTGGAAGTGGACATTTCGAGCGCTTTGAGGCCTACTGTGAAAAAGGAAATATCTTCCCATAAAAACTACAGAGAAGCGTTCGCAGAAACTTGTGTGTGATGTGTGTCCTCAACTAACAGAGCTGAACATTTCGTTTGATGGAGCAGGTTGGAAACACGGTTTTTGTAGAATCTGCAAGTGGATATTTGGATAGCTTTGTGGATTTCGTTGGAAACGGGAATATCTTCATATAAAATGTAGACAGAAACATTCTCAGAAACTGCTTTGTGATGTCTGCATTCTAGTCACAGAGTTGAACATTCCCTTTCATAGAGCAGCTTTGAAACACTCTTTTTGTTGTATCTGGATTTGGACATTTGGAGCGCTTTGATGCCTACCGTGAAAAAAGAAATATCTTCCCATAAAAACTAGACAGAAGAATTCTCTGAAACTTCTTTGTGGTGTATGTACTCAAGTAACAGAGGTGAACGTTTCTATTGATAGAGCAGTTTTGAAACACTCTTTTTGTGGAATCTGTATGTGGATATTTGGATTGCTTTAACGATATCGTTGGAAACAGGAATATCTTCCTATAATATCTAGGCAGAAGCATTCTCAGAAACTTCTTTGTGATGTGTGTCCTCAACTAAGAGAGTTCAACGTGTCTTTTGATGCAGCAGTTTGGAAACACTCTTTTTGTAGAATCTGTAAGTGGATATATGGATAGCTCTAACGATTTCGTTGGAAACGGGAATATCTTCACATAAAATCTAGACAGAAGCATTCTCAGAAACTTCTTCGTGATGTGTGTCCTCAGATGACATAATTCAACATTTCTTTTGATACAGCAGTTTGGAAACACTTTTTTTGTAGAATCTGCAAGTGGATATTTGGATAGCTGTAAGGATTTCGTTGGAAACGGGAATATCTTCATATAAAACCTAGACACAAGCACTCTCAGAAAGTACTCTGTGATATCTGCATTCAAATCACAGAGTTGAACATTCCCTTTCTTAGAGCAGGTTTGAAACACTCTTTTTGTGGAATCTGCAAGAGGATATTTGGATAGCTTTGAGGATTTCGTTGGAAGCGGGATTACATATAAAATGTACACAGCAGCATTCTCAGAAGCTTCTTCGTGATGTTTGCTTTTAAGTCACAGGGTTGAACATTCCCTTTCATAGAGCAGGTTTGAAACACTCTTTCTGTAGTATCTGGAAGTGGACATTTCGAGCGCTTTGAGGCCTACTGTGAAAAAGGAAATATCTTCCCATAAAAACTACACAGAAGCGTTCGCAGAAACTTGTGTGTGATGTGTGTCCTCAACTAACAGAGCTGAACATTTCGTTTGATGGAGCAGGTTGGAAACACGGTTTTTGTAGAATCTGCAAGTGGATATTTGGATAGCTTTGTGGATTTCGTTGGAAACGGGAATATCTTCATATAAATGTAGACAGAAACATTCTCAGAAACTGCTTTGTGATGTCTGCATTCTAGTCACAGTGTTGAACATTCCCTTTCATAGTGCAGCTTTGAAACACTCTTTTTGTTGTATCTGGATTTGGACATTTGGAGCGCTTTGATGCCTACCGTGAAAAAAGAAATATCTTCCCATAAAAACTAGACAGAAGAATTCTCTGAAACTTCTTTGTGGTGTATGTACTCAAGTAACAGAGGTGAAACTTTCTATTGATAGAGCAGTTTTGAAACACTCTTTTTGTGGAATCTGTATGTGGATATTTGGATTTCTTTAACGACATCGTTGGAAACAGGAATAACTTCCTATAAAATCTAGGCAGAAGCATTCTCAGAAACTTCTTTGTGATGTGTGTCCTCAACTAAGAGAGTTCAACCTGTCTTTTGATGCAGCAGTTTGGAAACACTCTTTTTGTAGAATCTGTAAGTGGATATATGGATAGCTCTAACGATTTCGTTGGAAACGGGAATATCTTCACATAAAATCTAGGCAGAAGCATTCTCAGAAACTTCTTTGTGATGTGTGTCCTCAACTAAGAGAGTTCAACCTGTCTTTTGATGCAGCAGTTTGGAAACACTCTTTTTGTAGAATCTGTAAGTGGATATATGGATAGCTCTAACGATTTCGTTGGAAACGGGAATATCTTCACATAAAATCTAGACAGAAGCATTCTCAGAAACTTCTTCGTGATGTGTGTCCTCAGATGACACAATTCAACATTTCTTTTGATACAGCAGTTTGGAAACACTTTTTTGTAGAATCTGCAAGTGGATATTTGGATAGCTGTAAGGATTTCGTTGGAAACGGGAATATCTTCATATAAAACCTAGACACAAGCACTCTCAGAAAGTACTCTGTGATATCTGCATTCAAATCACAGAGTTGAACATTCCCTTTCTTAGAGCAGGTTTGAAACACTCTTTTTGTGGAATCTGCAAGAGGATATTTGGATAGCTTTGAGGATTTCGTTGGAAGCGGGATTACATATAAAATGTACACAGCAGCATTCTCAGAAGCTTCTTCGTGATGTTTGCTTTTAAGTCACAGAGTTGAACATTCCCTTTCATAGAGCAGGCTTGAAACATTCTTTCTGTAGTATCTGGAAGTGGACATTTCGTGCGCTTTGAGGCCTACTGTGAAAAAGGAAATATCTTCCCATAAAAAGTAGACAGATGCGTTCGCAGAAACTTGTGTGTGATGGGTATCCTCAACTAACAGAGCTGAACATTTCGTTTGATGGAGCAGTTTGGAAACACGCTTTTTGTAGAATCTGCAAGTGGATATTTGGATAGCTTTGTGGATTTCGTTGGAAACGGGAATATCTTCATATAAAATGTAGACAGAAAGATTCTCAGAAACAGCTTTGTGATGTGTGCATTCAAGTCACAGAGTTGAACATTCCCTTTCATAGAGCAGCTTTGAAACACTCTTTTTGTTGTATCTGGATTTGGACATTTGGAGCGCTTTGATGCCTACCGTGAAAAAAGAAATATCTTCCCATAAAAACTAGACAGAAGAATTCTCTGAAACTTCTTTGTGGTGTATGTACTCAAGTAACAGAGGTGAACCTTTCTATTGATAGAGCAGTTTTGAAACACTCTTTTTGTGGAATCTGTATGTGGATATTTGGATTGCTTTAACGATATCGTTGGAAACAGGAATATCTTCCTATAATATCTAGGCAGAAGCATTCTCAGAAACTTCTTTGTGATGTGTGTCCTCAACTAAGAGAGTTCAACGTGTCTTTTGATGCAGCAGTTTGGAAACACTCTTTTTGTAGAATCTGTAAGTGGATATATGGATAGCTCTAACGATTTCGTTGGAAACGGGAATATCTTCACATAAAATCTAGACAGAAGCATTCTCAGAAACTTCTTCGTGATGTGTGTCCTCAGATGACATAATTCAACATTTCTTTTGATACAGCAGTTTGGAAACACTTTTTTTGTAGAATCTGCAAGTGGATATTTGGATAGCTGTAAGGATTTCGTTGGAAACGGGAATATCTTCATATAAAACCTAGACACAAGCACTCTCAGAAAGTACTCTGTGATATCTGCATTCAAATCACAGAGTTGAACATTCCCTTTCTTAGAGCAGGTTTGAAACACTCTTTTTGTGGAATCTGCAAGAGGATATTTGGATAGCTTTGAGGATTTCGTTGGAAGCGGGATTACATATAAAATGTACACAGCAGCATTCTCAGAAGCTTCTTCGTGATGTTTGCTTTTAAGTCACAGGGTTGAACATTCCCTTTCATAGAGCAGGTTTGAAACACTCTTTCTGTAGTATCTGGAAGGGGACATTTCGAGCGCTTTGAGGCCTACTGTGAAAAAGGAAATATCTTCCCATAAAAACTACAGAGAAGCGTTCGCAGAAACTTGTGTGTGATGTGTGTCCTCAACTAACAGAGCTGAACATTTCGTTTGATGGAGCAGGTTGGAAACGCGGTTTTTGTAGAATCTGCAAGTGGATATTTGGATAGCTTTGTGGATTTCGTTGGAAACGGGAATATCTTCATATAAAATGTAGACAGAAACATTCTCAGAAACTGCTTTGTGATGTCTGCATTCTAGTCACAGTGTTGAACATTCCCTTTCATAGTGCAGCTTTGAAACACTCTTTTTGTTGTATCTGGATTTGGACATTTGGAGCGCTTTGATGCGTACCGTGAAAAAAGAAATATCTTCCCATAAAAACTAGACAGAAGAATTCTCTGAAACTTCTTTGTGGTGTATGTACTCAAGTAACAGAGGTGAAACTTTCTATTGATAGAGCAGTTTTGAAACACTCTTTTTGTGAAATCTGTATGTGGATATTTGGATTTCTTTAACGACATCGTTGGAAACAGGAATAACTTCCTATAAAATCTAGGCAGAAGCATTCTCAGAAACTTCTTTGTGATGTGTGTCCTCAACTAAGAGAGTTCAACCTGTCTTTTGATGCAGCAGTTTGGTAACACTCTTTTTGTAGAATCTGTAAGTGGATATATGGATAGCTCTAAAGATTTCGTTGGAAACGGGAATATCTGCATATAAAATCTAGACAGAAGAATTCTCAGAAACTTCTTCGTGATGTGTGTCCTCAGATGACACAATTCAACATTTCTTTTGATACAGCAGTTTGGAAACACTTTTTTTGTAGAATCTGCAAGTGGATATTTGGATAGCTGTAAGGATTTCGTTGGAAACGGGAATATCTTCATGTAAAACCTAGACAAAAGCACTCTCAGAAACTAGTCTGTGAAATCTGCATTCAAATCACAGAGTTGAACATTCCCTTTCTTAGAGCAGGTTTGAAACACTCTTTTTGTGGAATCTGCAAGAGGATATTTGGATAGCTTTGAGGATTTCGTTGGAAGCGGGATTACATATAAAATGTACACAGCATCATTCTCAGAAGCTTCTTCGTGATGTTTGCTTTTAAGTCACAGGGTTGAACATTCCCTTTCATAGAGCAGGTTTGAAACACTCTTTCTGTAGTATCTGGAAGTGGACATTTCGAGCGCTTTGAGGCCTACTGTGAAAAAGGAAATATCTTCCCATAAAAACTACAGAGAAGCGTTCGCAGAAACTTGTGTGTGATGTGTGTCCTCAACTAACAGAGCTGAACATTTCGTTTGATGGAGCAGGTTGGAAACACGGTTTTTGTAGAATCTGCAAGTGGATATTTGGATAGCTTTGTGGATTTCGTTGGAAACGGGAATATCTTCATATAAAATGTAGACAGAAACATTCTCAGAAACTGCTTTGTGATGTCTGCATTCTAGTCACAGTGTTGAACATTCCCTTTCATAGTGCAGCTTTGAAACACTCTTTTTGTTGTATCTGGATTTGGACTTTTGGAGCGCTTTGATGCCTACCGTGAAAAAAGAAATATCTTCCCATAAAAACTAGACAGAAGAATTCTCTGAAACTTCTTTGTGGTGTATGTACTCAAGTAACAGAGGTGAAACTTTCTATTGATAGAGCAGTTTTGAAACACTCTTTTTGTGAAATCTGTATGTGGATATTTGGATTTCTTTAACGACATCGTTGGAAACAGGAATAACTTCCTATAAAATCTAGGCAGAAGCATTCTCAGAAACTTCTTTGTGATGTGTGTCCTCAACTAAGAGAGTTCAACCTGTCTTTTGATGCAGCAGTTTGGAAACACTCTTTTTGTAGAATCTGTAAGTGGATATATGGATAGCTCTAAAGATTTCGTTGGAAACGGGAATATCTGCATATAAAATCTAGACAGAAGAATTCTCAGAAACTTCTTCGTGATGTGTGTCCTCAGATGACACAATTCAACATTTCTTTTGATACAGCAGTTTGGAAACACTTTTTTTGTAGAATCTGCAAGTGGATATTTGGATAGCTGTAAGGATTTCGTTGGAAACGGGAATATCTTCATGTAAAACCTAGACAAAAGCACTCTCAGAAACTAGTCTGTGAAATCTGCATTCAAATCACAGAGTTGAACATTCCCTTTCTTAGAGCAGGTTTGAAACACTCTTTTTGTGGAATCTGCAAGAGGATATTTGGAAAGCTTTGAGGATTTCGTTGGAAGCGGGATTACATATAAAATGTACACAGCAGCATTCTCAGAAGCTTCTTCGTGATGTTTGCTTTTAAGTCACAGGGTTGAACATTCCCTTTCATAGAGCAGGTTTGAAACACTCTTTCTGTAGTATCTGGAAGTGGACATTTCGAGCGCTTTGAGGCCTACTGTGAAAAAGGAAATATCTTCCCATAAAAACTACAGAGAAGCGTTCGCAGAAACTTGTGTGTGATGTGTGTCCTCAACTAACAGAGCTGAACATTTCGTTTGATGGAGCAGGTTGGAAACACGGTTTTTGTAGAATCTGCAAGTGGATATTTGGATAGCTTTGTGGATTTCGTTGGAAACGGGAATATCTTCATATAAAATGTAGACAGAAACATTCTCAGAAACTGCTTTGTGATGTCTGCATTCTAGTCACAGAGTTGAACATTCCCTTTCATAGAGCAGCTTTGAAACACTCTTTTTGTTGTATCTGGATTTGGACATTTGGAGCGCTTTGATGCCTACCGTGAAAAAAGAAATATCTTCCCATAAAAACTAGACAGAAGAATTCTCTGAAACTTCTTTGTGGTGTATGTACTCAAGTAACAGAGGTGAACGTTTCTATTGATAGAGCAGTTTTGAAACACTCTTTTTGTGGAATCTGTATGTGGATATTTGGATTGCTTTAACGATATCGTTGGAAACAGGAATATCTTCCTATAATATCTAGGCAGAAGCATTCTCAGAAACTTCTTTGTGATGTGTGTCCTCAACTAAGAGAGTTCAACGTGTCTTTTGATGCAGCAGTTTGGAAACACTCTTTTTGTAGAATCTGTAAGTGGATATATGGATAGCTCTAACGATTTCGTTGGAAACGGGAATATCTTCACATAAAATCTAGACAGAAGCATTCTCAGAAACTTCTTCGTGATGTGTGTCCTCAGATGACATAATTCAACATTTCTTTTGATACAGCAGTTTGGAAACACTTTTTTTGTAGAATCTGCAAGTGGATATTTGGATAGCTGTAAGGATTTCGTTGGAAACGGGAATATCTTCATATAAAACCTAGACACAAGCACTCTCAGAAAGTACTCTGTGATATCTGCATTCAAATCACAGAGTTGAACATTCCCTTTCTTAGAGCAGGTTTGAAACACTCTTTTTGTGGAATCTGCAAGAGGATATTTGGATAGCTTTGAGGATTTCGTTGGAAGCGGGATTACATATAAAATGTACACAGCAGCATTCTCAGAAGCTTCTTCGTGATGTTTGCTTTTAAGTCACAGGGTTGAACATTCCCTTTCATAGAGCAGGTTTGAAACACTCTTTCTGTAGTATCTGGAAGTGGACATTTCGAGCGCTTTGAGGCCTACTGTGAAAAAGGAAATATCTTCCCATAAAAACTACACAGAAGCGTTCGCAGAAACTTGTGTGTGATGTGTGTCCTCAACTAACAGAGCTGAACATTTCGTTTGATGGAGCAGGTTGGAAACACGCTTTTTGTAGAATCTGCAAGTGGATATTTGGATAGCTTTGTGGATTTCGTTGGAAACGGGAATATCTTCATATAAAATGTAGACAGAAAGATTCTCAGAAACAGCTTTGTGATGTGTGCATTCAAGTCACAGAGTTGAACATTCCCTTTCATAGAGCAGCTTTGAAACACTCTTTTTGTTGTATCTGGATTTGGACATTTGGAGCGCTTTGATGCCTACCGTGAAAAAAGAAATATCTTCCCATAAAAACTAGACAGAAGAATTCTCTGAAACTTCTTTGTGGTGTGTGTACTCAAGTAACAGAGGTGAACCTTTCTATTGATAGAGCAGTTTTGAAACACTCTTTTTGTGGAATCTGTATGTGGATATTTCGATTGCTTTAACGATATCGTTGGAAACAGGAATATCTTCCTATAAAATCTAGGCAGAAGCATTCTCAGAAACTTCTTCGCGATGTGTGTCCTCAAATGACAGAATTCAACATTTCTTTTGATACAGCAGTTTGGAAACACTTTTTTTGTAGAATCTGCAAGTGGATATTTGGATAGCTGTAAGGATTTCGTTGGAAACGGGAATATCTTCATAGAAAACCTAGACACAAGCACTCTCAGAAACTACTCTGTGATATCTGCATTCAAATCACAGAGTTGAACATTCCCTTTCTTAGAGCAGGTTTGAAACACTCTTTTTGTGGAATCTGCAAGAGGATATTTGGATAGCTTTGAGGATTTCGTTGGAAGCGGGATTACATATAAAATGTACACAGCAGCATTCTCAGAAGCTTCTTCGTGATGTTTGCTTTTAAGTCACAGAGTTGAACATTCCCTTTCATAGAGCAGGCTTGAAACACTCTTTCTGTAGTATCTGGAAGTGGACATTTCGAGCGCTTTGAGGCCTACTGTGAAAAAGGAAATATCTTCCCATAAAAACTACACAGAAGCGTTCGCAGAAACTTGTGTGTGATGTGTGTCCTCAACTAACAGAGCTGAACATTTCTTTTGATGGAGCAGGTTGGAAACACGGTTTTTGTAGAATCTGCAAGTGGATATTTGGATAGCTTTGTGGATTTCGTTGGAAACGGGAATATCTTCATATAAAATGTAGACAGAAACATTCTCAGAAACTGCTTTGTGATGTCTGCATTCTAGTCACAGTGTTGAACATTCCCTTTCATAGTGCAGCTTTGAAACACTCTTTTTGTTGTATCTGGATTTGGACATTTGGAGCGCTTTGATGCCTACCGTGAAAAAAGAAATATCTTCCCATAAAAACTAGACAGAAGAATTCTCTGAAACTTCTTTGTGGTGTATGTACTCAAGTAACAGAGGTGAACGTTTCTATTGATAGAGCAGTTTTGAAACACTCTTTTTGTGGAATCTGTATGTGGATATTTGGATTGCTTTAACGATATCGTTGGAAACAGGAATATCTTCCTATAATATCTAGGCAGAAGCATTCTCAGAAACTTCTTTGTGATGTGTGTCCTCAACTAAGAGAGTTCAACCTGTCTTTTGATGCAGCAGTTTGGAAACACTCTTTTTGTAGAATCTGTAAGTGGATATATGGATAGCTCTAACGATTTCGTTGGAAACGGGAATATCTTCACATAAAATCTAGACAGAAGCATTCTCAGAAACTTCTTCGTGATGTGTGTCCTCAGATGACATAATTCAACATTTCTTTTGATACAGCAGTTTGGAAACACTTTTTTTGTAGAATCTGCAAGTGGATATTTGGATAGCTGTAAGGATTTCGTTGGAAACGGGAATATCTTCATATAAAACCTAGACACAAGCACTCTCAGAAAGTACTCTGTGATATCTGCATTCAAATCACAGAGTTGAACATTCCCTTTCTTAGAGCAGGTTTGAAACACTCTTTTTGTGGAATCTGCAAGAGGATATTTGGATAGCTTTGAGGATTTCGTTGGAAGCGGGATTACATATAAAATGTACACAGCAGCATTCTCAGAAGCTTCTTCGTGATGTTTGCTTTTAAGTCACAGAGTTGAACATTCCCTTTCATAGAGCAGGCTTGAAACACTCTTTCTGTAGTATCTGGAAGTGGACATTTCGAGCGCTTTGAGGCCTACTGTGAAAAAGGAAATATCTTCCCATAAAAACTACACAGAAGCGTTCGCAGAAACTTGTGTGTGATGTGTGTCCTCAACTAACAGAGCTGAACATTTCGTTTGATGGAGCAGGTTGGAAACACGGTTTTTGTAGAATCTGCAAGTGGATATTTGGATAGCTTTGTGGATTTCGTTGGAAACGGGAATATCTTCATATAAAATGTAGACAGAAACATTCTCAGAAACTGCTTTGTGATGTCTGCATTCTAGTCACAGAGTTGAACATTCCCTTTCATAGAGCAGCTTTGAAACACTCTTTTTGTTGTATCTGGATTTGGACATTTGGAGCGCTTTGATGCCTACCGTGAAAAAAGAAATATCTTCCCATAAAAACTAGACAGAAGAATTCTCTGAAACTTCTTTGTGGTGTATGTACTCAAGTAACAGAGGTGAACGTTTCTATTGATAGAGCAGTTTTGAAACACTCTTTTTGTGGAATCTGTATGTGGATATTTGGATTGCTTTAACGATATCGTTGGAAACAGGAATATCTTCCTATAATATCTAGGCAGAAGCATTCTCAGAAACTTCTTTGTGATGTGTGTCCTCAACTAAGAGAGTTCAACCTGTCTTTTGATGCAGCAGTTTGGAAACACTCTTTTTGTAGAATCTGTAAGTGGATATATGGATAGCTCTAACGATTTCGTTGGAAACGGGAATATCTTCACATAAAATCTAGACAGAAGCATTCTCAGAAACTTCTTCGTGATGTGTGTCCTCAGATGACATAATTCAACATTTCTTTTGATACAGCAGTTTGGAAACACTTTTTTTGTAGAATCTGCAAGTGGATATTTGGATAGCTGTAAGGATTTCGTTGGAAACGGGAATATCTTCATATAAAACCTAGACACAAGCACTCTCAGAAAGTACTCTGTGATATCTGCATTCAAATCACAGAGTTGAACATTCCCTTTCTTAGAGCAGGTTTGAAACACTCTTTTTGTGGAATCTGCAAGAGGATATTTGGATAGCTTTGAGGATTTCGTTGGAAGCGGGATTACATATAAAATGTACACAGCAGCATTCTCAGAAGCTTCTTCGTGATGTTTGCTTTTAAGTCACAGGGTTGAACATTCCCTTTCATAGAGCAGGTTTGAAACACTCTTTCTGTAGTATCTGGAAGTGGACATTTCGAGCGCTTTGAGGCCTACTGTGAAAAAGGAAATATCTTCCCATAAAAACTACACAGAAGCGTTCGCAGAAACTTGTGTGTGATGTGTGTCCTCAACTAACAGAGCTGAACATTTCGTTTGATGGAGCAGGTTGGAAACACGCTTTTTGTAGAATCTGCAAGTGGATATTTGGATAGCTTTGTGGATTTCGTTGGAAACGGGAATATCTTCATATAAAATGTAGACAGAAAGATTCTCAGAAACAGCTTTGTGATGTGTGCATTCAAGTCACAGAGTTGAACATTCCCTTTCATAGAGCAGCTTTGAAACACTCTTTTTGTTGTATCTGGATTTGGATATTTGGAGCGCTTTGATGCCTACCGTGAAAAAAGAAATATCTTCCCATAAAAACTAGACAGAAGAATTCTCTGAAACTTCTTTGTGGTGTGTGTACTCAAGTAACAGAGGTGAACCTTTCTATTGATAGAGCAGTTTTGAAAAACTCTTTTTGTGGAATCTGTATGTGGATATTTGGATTGCTTTAACGATATCGTTGGAAACAGGAATATCTTCCTATAAAATCTAGGCAGAAGCATTCTCAGAAACTTCTTCGTGATGTGTGTCCTCAAATGACAGAATTCAACATTTCTTTTGATACAGCAGTTTGGAAACACTTTTTTTGTAGAATCTGCAAGTGGATATTTGGATAGCTGTAAGGATTTCGTTGGAAACGGGAATATCTTCATAGAAAACCTAGACACAAGCACTCTCAGAAAGTACTCTGTGATATCTGCATTCAAATCACAGAGTTGAACATTCCCTTTCTTAGAGCAGGTTTGAAACACTCTTTTTGTGGAATCTGCAAGAGGATATTTGGATAGCTTTGAGGATTTCGTTGGAAGCGGGATTACATATAAAATGTACACAGCAGCATTCTCAGAAGCTTCTTCGTGATGTTTGCTTTTAAGTCACAGAGTTGAACATTCCCTTTCATAGAGCAGGCTTGAAACACTCTTTCTGTAGTATCTGGAAGTGGACATTTCGAGCGCTTTGAGGCCTACTGTGAAAAAGGAAATATCTTCCCATAAAAACTACACAGAAGCGTTCGCAGAAACTTGTGTGTGATGTGTGTCCTCAACTAACAGAGCTGAACATTTCTTTTGATGGAGCAGGTTGGAAACACGGTTTTTGTAGAATCTGCAAGTGGATATTTGGATAGCTTTATGGATTTCGTTGGAAACGGGAATATCTTCATATAAAATGTAGACAGAAACATTCTCAGAAACTGCTTTGTGATGTCTGCATTCTAGTCACAGTGTTGAACATTCCCTTTCATAGTGCAGCTTTGAAACACTCTTTTTGTTGTATCTGGATTTGGACATTTGGAGCGCTTTGATGCCTACCGTGAAAAAAGAAATATCTTCCCATAAAAACTAGACAGAAGAATTCTCTGAAACTTCTTTGTGGTGTATGTACTCAAGTAACAGAGGTGAAACTTTCTATTGATAGAGCAGTTTTGAAACACTCTTTTTGTGGAATCTGTATGTGGATATTTGGATTTCTTTAACGACATCGTTGGAAACAGGAATAACTTCCTATAAAATCTAGGCAGAAGCATTCTCAGAAACTTCTTTGTGATGTGTGTCCTCAACTAAGAGAGTTCAACCTGTCTTTTGATGCAGCAGTTTGGAAACACTCTTTTTGTAGAATCTGTAAGTGGATATATGGATAGCTCTAACGATTTCGTTGGAAACGGGAATATCTTCACATAAAATCTAGACAGAAGCATTCTCAGAAACTTCTTCGTGATGTGTGTCCTCAGATGACACAATTCAACATTTCTTTTGATACAGCAGTTTGGAAACACTTTTTTTGTAGAATCTGCAAGTGGATATTTGGATAGCTGTAAGGATTTCGTTGGAAACGGGAATATCTTCATATAAAACCTAGACACAAGCACTCTCAGAAAGTACTCTGTGATATCTGCATTCAAATCACAGAGTTGAACATTCCCTTTCTTAGAGCAGGTTTGAAACACTCTTTTTGTGGAATCTGCAAGAGGATATTTGGATAGCTTTGAGGATTTCGTTGGAAGCGGGATTACATATAAAATGTACACAGCAGCATTCTCAGAAGCTTCTTCGTGATGTTTGCTTTTAAGTCACAGAGTTGAACATTCCCTTTCATAGAGCAGGCTTGAAACACTCTTTCTGTAGTATCTGGAAGTGGACATTTCGAGCGCTTTGAGGCCTACTGTGAAAAAGGAAATATCTTCCCATAAAAACTACACAGAAGCGTTCGCAGAAACTTGTGTGTGATGTGTGTCCTCAACTAACAGAGCTGAACATTTCCTTTGATGGAGCAGGTTGGAAACACGGTTTTTGTAGAATCTGCAAGTGGATATTTGGATAGCTTTGTGGATTTCGTTGGAAACGGGAATATCTTCATATAAAATGTAGACAGAAAGATTCTCAGAAACTGCTTTGTGATGTCTGCATTCTAGTCACAGTGTTGAACATTCCCTTTCATAGTGCAGCTTTGAAACACTCTTTTTGTTGTATCTGGATTTGGACATTTGGAGCGCTTTGATGCCTACCGTGAAAAAAGAAATATCTTCCCATAAAAACTAGACAGAAGAATTCTCTGAAACTTCTTTGTGGTGTATGTACTCAAGTAACAGAGGTGAAACTTTCTATTGATAGAGCAGTTTTGAAACACTCTTTTTGTGGAATCTGTATGTGGATATTTGGATTTCTTTAACGACATCGTTGGAAACAGGAATAACTTCCTATAAAATCTAGGCAGAAGCATTCTCAGAAACTTCTTTGTGATGTGTGTCCTCAACTAGGAGAGTTCAACCTGTCTTTTGATGCAGCAGTTTGGAAACACTCTTTTTGTAGAATCTGTAAGTGGATATATGGATAGCTCTAACGATTTCGTTGGAAACGGGAATATCTTCACATAAAATCTAGACAGAAGCATTCTCAGAAACTTCTTCGTGATGTGTGTCCTCAGATGACACAATTCAACATTTCTTTTGATACAGCAGTTTGGAAACACTTTTTTTGTAGAATCTGCAAGTGGATATTTGGATAGCTGTAAGGATTTCATTGGAAACGGGAATATCTTCATATAAAACCTAGACACAAGCACTCTCAGAAAGTACTCTGTGATATCTGCATTCAAATCACAGAGTTGAACATTCCCTTTCTTAGAGCAGGTTTGAAACACTCTTTTTGTGGAATCTGCAAGAGGATATTTGGATAGCTTTGAGGATTTCGTTGGAAGCGGGATTACATATAAAATGTACACAGCAGCATTCTCAGAAGCTTCTTCGTGATGTTTGCTTTTAAGTCACAGAGTTGAACATTCCCTTTCATAGAGCAGGCTTGAAACACTCTTTCTGTAGTATCTGGAAGTGGACATTTCGAGCGCTTTGAGGCCTACTGTGAAAAAGGAAATATCTTCCCATAAAAACTACACAGAAGCGTTGGCAGAAACTTGTGTGTGATGTGTGTCCTCAACTAACAGAGCTGAACATTTCGTTTGACGGAGCAGGTTGGAAACACGGTTTTTGTAGAATCTGCAAGTGGATATTTGGATAGCTTTGTGGATTTCGTTGGAAACGGGAATATCTTCATATAAAATGTAGACAGAAACATTCTCAGAAACTGCTTTGTGATGTCTGCATTCTAGTCACAGTGTTGAACATTCCCTTTCATAGTGCAGCTTTGAAACACTCTTTTTGTTGTATCTGGATTTGGACATTTGGAGCGCTTTGATGCCTACCGTGAAAAAAGAAATATCTTCCCATAAAAACTAGACAGAAGAATTCTCTGAAACTTCTTTGTGGTGTATGTACTCAAGTAACAGAGGTGAAACTTTCATTGATAGAGCAGTTTTGAAACACTCTTTTTGTGGAATCTGTATGTGGATATTTGGATTTCTTTAACGACATCGTTGGAAACAGGAATAACTTCCTATAAAATCTAGGCAGAAGCATTCTCAGAAACTTCTTTGTGATGTGTGTCCTCAACTAAGAGAGTTCAACCTGTCTTTTGATGCAGCAGTTTGGAAACACTCTTTTTGTAGAATCTGTAAGTGGATATATGGATAGCTCTAACGATTTCGTTGGAAACGGGAATATCTTCACATAAAATCTAGACAGAAGCATTCTCAGAAACTTCTTCGTGATGTGTGTCTTCAGATGACACAATTCAACATTTCTTTTGATACAGCAGTTTGGAAACACTTTTTTTGTAGAATCTGCAAGTGGATATTTGGATAGCTGTAAGGATTTCGTTGGAAACGGGAATATCTTCATGTAAAACCTAGACAAAAGCACTCTCAGAAACTAGTCTGTGAAATCTGCATTCAAATCACAGAGTTGAACATTCCCTTTCTTAGAGCAGGTTTGAAACACTCTTTTTGTGGAATCTGCAAGAGGATATTTGGATAGCTTTGAGGATTTCGTTGGAAGCGGGATTACATATAAAATGTACACAGCATCATTCTCAGAAGCTTCTTCGTGATGTTTGCTTTTAAGTCACAGGGTTGAACATTCCCTTTCATAGAGCAGGTTTGAAACACTCTTTCTGTAGTATCTGGAAGTGGACATTTCGAGCGCTTTGAGGCCTACTGTGAAAAAGGAAATATCTTCCCATAAAAACTACAGAGAAGCGTTCGCAGAAACTTGTGTGTGATGTGTGTCCTCAACTAACAGAGCTGAACATTTCGTTTGATGGAGCAGGTTGGAAACACGGTTTTTGTAGAATCTGCAAGTGGATATTTGGATAGCTTTGTGGATTTCGTTGGAAACGGGAATATCTTCATATAAAATGTAGACAGAAACATTCTCAGAAACTGCTTTGTGATGTCTGCATTCTAGTCACAGTGTTGCACATTCACTTTCATAGTGCAGCTTTGAAACACTCTTTTTGTTGTATCTGGATTTGGACATTTGGAGCGCTTTGATGCCTACCGTGAAAAAAGAAATATCTTCCCATAAAAACTAGACAGAAGAATTCTCTGAAACTTCTTTGTGGTGTATGTACTCAAGTAACAGAGGTGAAACTTTCATTGATAGAGCAGTTTTGAAACACTCTTTTTGTGGAATCTGTATGTGGATATTTGGATTTCTTTAACGACATCGTTGGAAACAGGAATAACTTCCTATAAAATCTAGGCAGAAGCATTCTCAGAAACTTCTTTGTGATGTGTGTCCTCAACTAAGAGAGTTCAACCTGTCTTTTGATGCAGCAGTTTGGAAACACTCTTTTTGTAGAATCTGTAAGTGGATATATGGATAGCTCTAACGATTTCGTTGGAAACGGGAATATCTTCACATAAAATCTAGACAGAAGCATTCTCAGAAACTTCTTCGTGATGTGTGTCCTCAGATGACACAATTCAACATTTCTTTTGATACAGCAGTTTGGAAACACTTTTTTTGTAGAATCTGCAAGTGGATATTTGGATAGCTGTAAGGATTTCGTTGGAAACGGGAATATCTTCATATAAAACCTAGACACAAGCACTCTCAGAAAGTACTCTGTGATATCTGCATTCAAATCACAGAGTTGAACATTCCCTTTCTTAGAGCAGGTTTGAAACACTCTTTTTGTGGAATCTGCAAGAGGATATCTGGATAGCTTTGAGGATTTCGTTGGAAGCGGGATTACATATAAAATGTACACAGCAGCATTCTCAGAAGCTTCTTCGTGATGTTTGCTTTTAAGTCACAGAGTTGAACATTCCCTTTCATAGAGCAGGCTTGAAACATTCTTTCTGTAGTATCTGGAAGTGGACATTTCGTGCGCTTTGAGGCCTACTGTGAAAAAGGAAATATCTTCCCATAAAAAGTAGACAGATGCGTTCGCAGAAACTTGTGTGTGATGGGTATCCTCAACTAACAGAGCTGAACATTTCGTTTGATGGAGCAGTTTGGAAACACGCTTTTTGTAGAATCTGCAAGTGGATATTTGGATAGCTTTGTGGATTTCGTTGGAAACGGGAATATCTTCATATAAAATGTAGACAGAAAGATTCTCAGAAACAGCTTTGTGATGTGTGCATTCAAGTCACAGAGTTGAACATTCCCTTTCATAGAGCAGCTTTGAAACACTCTTTTTGTTGTATCTGGATTTGGACATTTGGAGCGCTTTGATGCCTACCGTGAAAAAAGAAATATCTTCCCATAAAAACTAGACAGAAGAATTCTCTGAAACTTCTTTGTGGTGTATGTACTCAAGTAACAGAGGTGAACCTTTCTATTGATAGAGCAGTTTTGAAACACTCTTTTTGTGGAATCTGTATGTGGATATTTGGATTGCTTTAACGATATCGTTGGAAACAGGAATATCTTCCTATAATATCTAGGCAGAAGCATTCTCAGAAACTTCTTTGTGATGTGTGTCCTCAACTAAGAGAGTTCAACGTGTCTTTTGATGCAGCAGTTTGGAAACACTCTTTTTGTAGAATCTGTCAGTGGATATATGGATAGCTCTAACGATTTCGTTGGAAACGGGAATATCTTCACATAAAATCTAGACAGAAGCATTCTCAGAAACTTCTTCGTGATGTGTGTCCTCAGATGACATAATTCAACATTTCTTTTGATACAGCAGTTTGGAAACACTTTTTTTGTAGAATCTGCAAGTGGATATTTGGATAGCTGTAAGGATTTCGTTGGAAACGGGAATATCTTCATATAAAACCTAGACACAAGCACTCTCAGAAAGTACTCTGTGATATCTGCATTCAAATCACAGAGTTGAACATTCCCTTTCTTAGAGCAGGTTTGAAACACTCTTTTTGTGGAATCTGCAAGAGGATATTTGGATAGCTTTGAGGATTTCGTTGGAAGCGGGATTACATATAAAATGTACACAGCATCATTCTCAGAAGCTTCTTCGTGATGTTTGCTTTTAAGTCACAGGGTTGAACATTCCCTTTCATAGAGCAGGTTTGAAACACTCTTTCTGTAGTATCTGGAAGTGGACATTTCGAGCGCTTTGAGGCCTACTGTGAAAAAGGAAATATCTTCCCATAAAAACTACAGAGAAGCGTTCGCAGAAACTTGTGTGTGATGTGTGTCCTCAACTAACAGAGCTGAACATTTCGTTTGATGTAGCAGGTTGGAAACGCGGTTTTTTTAGAATCTGCAAGTGGATATTTGGATAGCTTTGTGGATTTCGTTGGAAACGGGAATATCTTCATATAAAATGTAGACAGAAACATTCTCAGAAACTGCTTTGTGATGTCTGCATTCTAGTCACAGTGTTGAACATTCCCTTTCATAGTGCAGCTTTGAAACACTCTTTTTGTTGTATCTGGATTTGGACTTTTGGAGCGCTTTGATGCCTACCGTGAAAAAAGAAATACCTTCCCATAAAAACTAGACAGAAGAATTCTCTGAAACTTCTTTGTGGTGTATGTACTCAAGTAACAGAGGTGAAACTTTCTATTGATAGAGCAGTTTTGAAACACTCTTTTTGTGAAATCTGTATGTGGATATTTGGATTTCTTTAACGACATCGTTGGAAACAGGAATAACTTCCTATAAAATCTAGGCAGAAGCATTCTCAGAAACTTCTTTGTGATGTGTGTCCTCAACTAAGAGAGTTCAACCTGTCTTTTGATGCAGCAGTTTGGAAACACTCTTTTTGTAGAATCTGTAAGTGGATATATGGATAGCTCTAAAGATTTCGTTGGAAACGGGAATATCTGCATATAAAATCTAGACAGAAGAATTCTCAGAAACTTCTTCGTGATGTGTGTCCTCAGATGACACAATTCAACATTTCTTTTGATACAGCAGTTTGGAAACACTTTTTTTGTAGAATCTGCAAGTGGATATTTGGATAGCTGTAAGGATTTCGTTGGAAACGGGAATATCTTCATGTAAAACCTAGACAAAAGCACTCTCAGAAACTAGTCTGTGAAATCTGCATTCAAATCACAGAGTTGAACATTCCCTTTCTTAGAGCAGGTTTGAAACACTCTTTTTGTGGAATCTGCAAGAGGATATTTGGATAGCTTTGAGGATTTCGTTGGAAGCGGGATTACATATAAAATGTACACAGCATCATTCTCAGAATCTTCTTCGTGATGTTTGCTTTTAAGTCACAGGGTTGAACATTCCCTTTCATAGAGCAGGTTTGAAACACTCTTTCTGTAGTATCTGGAAGTGGACATTTCGAGCGCTTTGAGGCCTACTGTGAAAAAGGAAATATCTTCCCATAAAAACTACACAGAAGCGTTCGCAGAAACTTGTGTGTGATGTGTGTCCTCAACTAACAGAGCTGAACATTTCGTTTGATGGAGCAGGTTGGAAACACGGTTTTTGTAGAATCTGCAAGTGGATATTTGGATAGCTTTGTGGATTTCGTTGGAAACGGGAATATCTTCATATAAAATGTAGACAGAAACATTCTCAGAAACTGCTTTGTGATGTCTGCATTCTAGTCACAGTGTTGAACATTCCCTTTCATAGTGCAGCTTTGAAACACTCTTTTTGTTGTATCTGGATTTGGACATTTGGAGCGCTTTGATGCGTACCGTGAAAAAAGAAATATCTTCCCATAAAAACTAGACAGAAGAATTCTCTGAAACTTCTTTGTGGTGTATGTACTCAAGTAACAGAGGTGAAACTTTCTATTGATAGAGCAGTTTTGAAACACTCTTTTTGTGAAATCTGTATGTGGATATTTGGATTTCTTTAACGACATCGTTGGAAACAGGAATAACTTCCTATAAAATCTAGGCAGAAGCATTCTCAGAAACTTCTTTGTGATGTGTGTCCTCAACTAAGAGAGTTCAACCTGTCTTTTGATGCAGCAGTTTGGTAACACTCTTTTTGTAGAATCTGTAAGTGGATATATGGATAGCTCTAAAGATTTCGTTGGAAACGGGAATATCTGCATATAAAATCTAGACAGAAGAATTCTCAGAAACTTCTTCGTGATGTGTGTCCTCAGATGACACAATTCAACATTTCTTTTGATACAGCAGTTTGGAAACACTTTTTTTGTAGAATCTGCAAGTGGATATTTGGATAGCTGTAAGGATTTCGTTGGAAACGGGAATATCTTCATGTAAAACCTAGACAAAAGCACTCTCAGAAACTAGTCTGTGAAATCTGCATTCAAATCACAGAGTTGAACATTCCCTTTCTTAGAGCAGGTTTGAAACACTCTTTTTGTGGAATCTGCAAGAGGATATTTGGATAGCTTTGAGGATTTCGTTGGAAGCGGGATTACATATAAAATGTACACAGCATCATTCTCAGAAGCTTCTTCGTGATGTTTGCTTTTAAGTCACAGGGTTGAACATTCCCTTTCATAGAGCAGGTTTGAAACACTCTTTCTGTAGTATCTGGAAGTGGACATTTCGAGCGCTTTGAGGCCTACTGTGAAAAAGGAAATATCTTCCCATAAAAACTACAGAGAAGCGTTCGCAGAAACTTGTGTGTGATGTGTGTCCTCAACTAACAGAGCTGAACATTTCGTTTGATGGAGCAGGTTGGAAACACGGTTTTTGTAGAATCTGCAAGTGGATATTTGGATAGCTTTGTGGATTTCGTTGGAAACGGGAATATCTTCATATAAAATGTAGACAGAAACATTCTCAGAAACTGCTTTGTGATGTCTGCATTCTAGTCACAGTGTTGAACATTCCCTTTCATAGTGCAGCTTTGAAACACTCTTTTTGTTGTATCTGGATTTGGACTTTTGGAGCGCTTTGATGCCTACCGTGAAAAAAGAAATATCTTCCCATAAAAACTAGACAGAAGAATTCTCTGAAACTTCTTTGTGGTGTATGTACTCAAGTAACAGAGGTGAAACTTTCTATTGATAGAGCAGTTTTGAAACACTCTTTTTGTGAAATCTGTATGTGGATATTTGGATTTCTTTAACGACATCGTTGGAAACAGGAATAACTTCCTATAAAATCTAGGCAGAAGCATTCTCAGAAACTTCTTTGTGATGTGTGTCCTCAACTAAGAGAGTTCAACCTGTCTTTTGATGCAGCAGTTTGGAAACACTCTTTTTGTAGAATCTGTAAGTGGATATATGGATAGCTCTAAAGATTTCGTTGGAAACGGGAATATCTGCATATAAAATCTAGACAGAAGAATTCTCAGAAACTTCTTCGTGATGTGTGTCCTCAGATGACACAATTCAACATTTCTTTTGATACAGCAGTTTGGAAACACTTTTTTTGTAGAATCTGCAAGTGGATATTTGGATAGCTGTAAGGATTTCGTTGGAAACGGGAATATCTTCATGTAAAACCTAGACAAAAGCACTCTCAGAAACTAGTCTGTGAAATCTGCATTCAAATCACAGAGTTGAACATTCCCTTTCTTAGAGCAGGTTTGAAACACTCTTTTTGTGGAATCTGCAAGAGGATATTTGGATAGCTTTGAGGATTTCGTTGGAAGCGGGATTACATATAAAATGTACACAGCATCATTCTCAGAAGCTTCTTCGTGATGTTTGCTTTTAAGTCACAGGGTTGAACATTCCCTTTCATAGAGCAGGTTTGAAACACTCTTTCTGTAGTATCTGGAAGTGGACATTTCGAGCGCTTTGAGGCCTACTGTGAAAAAGGAAATATCTTCCCATAAAAACTACAGAGAAGCGTTCGCAGAAACTTGTGTGTGATGTGTGTCCTCAACTAACAGAGCTGAACATTTCGTTTGATGGAGCAGGTTGGAAACACGGTTTTTGTAGAATCTGCAAGTGGATATTTGGATAGCTTTGTGGATTTCGTTGGAAACGGGAATATCTTCATATAAAATGTAGACAGAAACATTCTCAGAAACTGCTTTGTGATGTCTGCATTCTAGTCACAGTGTTGAACATTCCCTTTCATAGTGCAGCTTTGAAACACTCTTTTTGTTGTATCTGGATTTGGACTTTTGGAGCGCTTTGATGCCTACCGTGAAAAAAGAAATATCTTCCCATAAAAACTAGACAGAAGAATTCTCTGAAACTTCTTTGTGGTGTATGTACTCAAGTAACAGAGGTGAAACTTTCTATTGATAGAGCAGTTTTGAAACACTCTTTTTGTGAAATCTGTATGTGGATATTTGGATTTCTTTAACGACATCGTTGGAAACAGGAATAACTTCCTATAAAATCTAGGCAGAAGCATTCTCAGAAACTTCTTTGTGATGTGTGTCCTCAACTAAGAGAGTTCAACCTGTCTTTTGATGCAGCAGTTTGGTAACACTCTTTTTGTAGAATCTGTAAGTGGATATATGGATAGCTCTAAAGATTTCGTTGGAAACGGGAATATCTGCATATAAAATCTAGACAGAAGAATTCTCAGAAACTTCTTCGTGATGTGTGTCCTCAGATGACACAATTCAACATTTCTTTTGATACAGCAGTTTGGAAACACTTTTTTTGTAGAATCTGCAAGTGGATATTTGGATAGCTGTAAGGATTTCGTTGGAAACGGGAATATCTTCATGTAAAACCTAGACAAAAGCACTCTCAGAAACTAGTCTGTGAAATCTGCATTCAAATCACAGAGTTGAACATTCCCTTTCTTAGAGCAGGTTTGAAACACTCTTTTTGTGGAATCTGCAAGAGGATATTTGGATAGCTTTGAGGATTTCGTTGGAAGCGGGATTACATATAAAATGTACACAGCATCATTCTCAGAAGCTTCTTCGTGATGTTTGCTTTTAAGTCACAGGGTTGAACATTCCCTTTCATAGAGCAGGTTTGAAACACTCTTTCTGTAGTATCTGGAAGTGGACATTTCGAGCGCTTTGAGGCCTACTGTGAAAAAGGAAATATCTTCCCATAAAAACTACAGAGAAGCGTTTGCAGAAACTTGTGTGTGATGTGTGTCCTCAACTAACAGAGCTGAACATTTCGTTTGATGGAGCAGTTTGGAAACACGGTTTTTGTAGAATCTGCAAGTGGATATTTGGATAGCTTTGTGGATTTCGTTGGAAACGGGAATATCTTCATATAAAATGTAGACAGAAACATTCTCAGAAACTGCTTTGTGATGTCTGCATTCTAGTCACAGTGTTGAACATTCCCTTTCATAGTGCAGCTTTGAAACACTCTTTTTGTTGTATCTGGATTTGGACTTTTGGAGCGCTTTGATGCCTACCGTGAAAAAAGAAATATCTTCCCATAAAAACTAGACAGAAGAATTCTCTGAAACTTCTTTGTGGTGTATGTACTCAAGTAACAGAGGTGAAACTTTCTATTGATAGAGCAGTTTTGAAACACTCTTTTTGTGAAATCTGTATGTGGATATTTGGATTTCTTTAACGACATCGTTGGAAACAGGAATAACTTCCTATAAAATCTAGGCAGAAGCATTCTCAGAAACTTCTTTGTGATGTGTGTCCTCAACTAAGAGAGTTCAACCTGTCTTTTGATGCAGCAGTTTGGAAACACTCTTTTTGTAGAATCTGTAAGTGGATATATGGATAGCTCTAAAGATTTCGTTGGAAACGGGAATATCTGCATATAAAATCTAGACAGAAGAATTCTCAGAAACTTCTTCGTGATGTGTGTCCTCAGATGACACAATTCAACATTTCTTTTGATACAGCAGTTTGGAAACACTTTTTTTGTAGAATCTGCAAGTGGATATTTGGATAGCTGTAAGGATTTCGTTGGAAACGGGAATATCTTCATGTAAAACCTAGACAAAAGCACTCTCAGAAACTAGTCTGTGAAATCTGCATTCAAATCACAGAGTTGAACATTCCCTTTCTTAGAGCAGGTTTGAAACACTCTTTTTGTGGAATCTGCAAGAGGATATTTGGATAGCTTTGAGGATTTCGTTGGAAGCGGGATTACATATAAAATGTACACAGCATCATTCTCAGAAGCTTCTTCGTGATGTTTGCTTTTAAGTCACAGGGTTGAACATTCCCTTTCATAGAGCAGGTTTGAAACACTCTTTCTGTAGTATCTGGAAGTGGACATTTCGAGCGCTTTGAGGCCTACTGTGAAAAAGGAAATATCTTCCCATAAAAACTACACAGAAGCGTTCGCAGAAACTTGTGTGTGATGTGTGTCCTCAACTAACAGAGCTGAACATTTCGTTTGATGGAGCAGGTTGGAAACACGGTTTTTGTAGAATCTGCAAGTGGATATTTGGATAGCTTTGTGGATTTCGTTGGAAACGGGAATATCTTCATATAAAATGTAGACAGAAACATTCTCAGAAACTGCTTTGTGATGTCTGCATTCTAGTCACAGAGTTGAACATTCCCTTTCATAGAGCAGCTTTGAAACACTCTTTTTGTTGTATCTGGATTTGGACATTTGGAGCGCTTTGATGCCTACCGTGAAAAAAGAAATATCTTCCCATAAAAACTAGACAGAAGAATTCTCTGAAACTTCTTTGTGGTGTATGTACTCAAGTAACAGAGGTGAACGTTTCTATTGATAGAGCAGTTTTGAAACACTCTTTTTGTGGAATCTGTATGTGGATATTTGGATTGCTTTAACGATATCGTTGGAAACAGGAATATCTTCCTATAAAATCTAGGCAGAAGCATTCTCAGAAACTTCTTTGTGATGTGTGTCCTCAACTAAGAGAGTTCAACCTGTCTTTTGATGCAGCAGTTTGGAAACACTCTTTTTGTAGAATCTGTAAGTGGATATATGGATAGCTCTAACGATTTCATTGGAAACGGGAATATCTTCACATAAAATCTAGACAGAAGCATTCTCAGAAACTTCTTCGTGATGTGTGTCCTCAGATGACATAATTCAACATTTCTTTTGATACAGCAGTTTGGAAACACTTTTTTTGTAGAATCTGCAAGTGGATATTTGGATAGCTGTAAGGATTTCGTTGGAAACGGGAATATCTTCATATAAAACCTAGACACAAGCACTCTCAGAAAGTACTCTGTGATATCTGCATTCAAATCACAGAGTTGAACATTCCCTTTCTTAGAGCAGGTTTGAAACACTCTTTTTGTGGAATCTGCAAGAGGATATTTGGATAGCTTTGAGGATTTCGTTGGAAGCGGGATTACATATAAAATGTACACAGCATCATTCTCAGAATCTTCTTCGTGATGTTTGCTTTTAAGTCACAGGGTTGAACATTCCCTTTCATAGAGCAGGTTTGAAACACTCTTTCTGTAGTATCTGGAAGTGGACATTTCGAGCGCTTTGAGGCCTACTGTGAAAAAGGAAATATCTTCCCATAAAAAGTAGACAGATGCGTTCGCAGAAACTTGTGTGTGATGTGTGTCCTCAACTAACAGAGCTGAACATTTCGTTTGATGGAGCAGGTTGGAAACACGCTTTTTGTAGAATCTGCAAGTGGATATTTGGATAGCTTTGTGGATTTCGTTGGAAACGGGAATATCTTCATATAAAATGTAGACAGAAAGATTCTCAGAAACAGCTTTGTGATGTGTGCATTCAAGTCACAGAGTTGAACATTCCCTTTCATAGAGCAGCTTTGAAACACTCTTTTTGTTGTATCTGGATTTGGACATTTGGAGCGCTTTGATGCCTACCGTGAAAAAAGAAATATCTTCCCATAAAAACTAGACAGAAGAATTCTCTGAAACTTCTTTGTGGTGTGTGTACTCAAGTAACAGAGGTGAACCTTTCTATTGATAGAGCAGTTTTGAAAAACTCTTTTTGTGGAATCTGTATGTGGATATTTGGATTGCTTTAACGATATCGTTGGAAACAGGAATATCTTCCTATAAAATCTAGGCAGAAGCATTCTCAGAAACTTCTTCGTGATGTGTGTCCTCAAATGACAGAATTCAACATTTCTTTTGATACAGCAGTTTGGAAACACTTTTTTTGTAGAATCTGCAAGTGGATATTTGGATAGCTGTAAGGATTTCGTTGGAAACGGGAATATCTTCATAGAAAACCTAGACACAAGCACTCTCAGAAACTACTCTGTGATATCTGCATTCAAATCACAGAGTTGAACATTCCCTTTCTTAGAGCAGGTTTGAAACACTCTTTTTGTGGAATCTGCAAGAGGATATTTGGATAGCTTTGAGGATTTCGTTGGAAGCGGGATTACATATAAAATGTACACAGCAGCATTCTCAGAAGCTTCTTCGTGATGTTTGCTTTTAAGTCACAGAGTTGAACATTCCCTTTCATAGAGCAGGCTTGAAACACTCTTTCTGTAGTATCTGGAAGTGGACATTTCGAGCGCTTTGAGGCCTACTGTGAAAAAGGAAATATCTTCCCATAAAAACTACACAGAAGCGTTCGCAGAAACTTGTGTGTGATGTGTGTCCTCAACTAACAGAGCTGAACATTTCGTTTGATGGAGCAGGTTGGAAACACGGTTTTTGTAGAATCTGCAAGTGGATATTTGGATAGCTTTGTGGATTTCGTTGGAAACGGGAATATCTTCATATAAAATGTAGACAGAAACATTCTCAGAAACTGCTTTGTGATGTCTGCATTCTAGTCACAGTGTTGAACATTCCCTTTCATAGTGCAGCTTTGAAACACTCTTTTTGTTGTATCTGGATTTGGACATTTGGAGCGCTTTGATGCCTACCGTGAAAAAAGAAATATCTTCCCATAAAAACAAGACAGAAGAATTCTCTGAAACTTCTTTGTGGTGTATGTACTCAAGTAACAGAGGTGAAACTTTCTATTGATAGAGCAGTTTTGAAACACTCTTTTTGTGGAATCTGTATGTGGATATTTGGATTTCTTTAACGACATCGTTGGAAACAGGAATAACTTCCTATAAAATCTAGGCAGAAGCATTCTCAGAAACTTCTTTGTGATGTGTGTCCTCAACTAAGAGAGTTCAACCTGTCTTTTGATGCAGCAGTTTGGTAACACTCTTTTTGTAGAATCTGTAAGTGGATATATGGATAGCTCTAAAGATTTCGTTGGAAACGGGAATATCTGCATATAAAATCTAGACAGAAGAATTCTCAGAAACTTCTTCGTGATGTGTGTCCTCAGATGACACAATTCAACATTTCTTTTGATACAGCAGTTTGGAAACACTTTTTTTGTAGAATCTGCAAGTGGATATTTGGATAGCTGTAAGGATTTCGTTGGAAACGGGAATATCTTCATGTAAAACCTAGACAAAAGCACTCTCAGAAACTAGTCTGTGAAATCTGCATTCAAATCACAGAGTTGAACATTCCCTTTCTTAGAGCAGGTTTGAAACACTCTTTTTGTGGAATCTGCAAGAGGATATTTGGATAGCTTTGAGGATTTCGTTGGAAGCGGGATTACATATAAAATGTACACAGCATCATTCTCAGAATCTTCTTCGTGATGTTTGCTTTTAAGTCACAGGGTTGAACATTCCCTTTCATAGAGCAGGTTTGAAACACTCTTTCTGTAGTATCTGGAAGTGGACATTTCGAGCGCTTTGAGGCCTACTGTGAAAAAGGAAATATCTTCCCATAAAAAGTAGACAGATGCGTTCGCAGAATCTTGTGTGTGATGTGTGTCCTCAACTAACAGAGCTGAACATTTCGTTTGATGGAGCAGGTTGGAAACACGCTTTTTGTAGAATCTGCAAGTGGATATTTGGATAGCTTTGTGGATTTCGTTGGAAACGGGAATATCTTCATATAAAATGTAGACAGAAAGATTCTCAGAAACAGCTTTGTGATGTGTGCATTCAAGTCACAGAGTTGAACATTCCCTTTCATAGAGCAGCTTTGAAACACTCTTTTTGTTGTATCTGGATTTGGACATTTGGAGCGCTTTGATGCCTACCGTGAAAAAAGAAATATCTTCCCATAAAAACTAGACAGAAGAATTCTCTGAAACTTCTTTGTGGTGTGTGTACTCAAGTAACAGAGGTGAACCTTTCTATTGATAGAGCAGTTTTGAAAAACTCTTTTTGTGGAATCTGTATGTGGATATTTGGATTGCTTTAACGATATCGTTGGAAACAGGAATATCTTCCTATAAAATCTAGGCAGAAGCATTCTCAGAAACTTCTTCGTGATGTGTGTCCTCAAATGACAGAATTCAACATTTCTTTTGATACAGCAGTTTGGAAACACTTTTTTTGTAGAATCTGCAAGTGGATATTTGGATAGCTGTAAGGATTTCGTTGGAAACGGGAATATCTTCATAGAAAACCTAGACACAAGCACTCTCAGAAACTACTCTGTGATATCTGCATTCAAATCACAGAGTTGAACATTCCCTTTCTTAGAGCAGGTTTGAAACACTCTTTTTGTGGAATCTGCAAGAGGATATTTGGATAGCTTTGAGGATTTCGTTGGAAGCGGGATTACATATAAAATGTACACAGCAGCATTCTCAGAAGCTTCTTCGTGATGTTTGCTTTTAAGTCACAGAGTTGAACATTCCCTTTCATAGAGCAGGCTTGAAACACTCTTTCTGTAGTATCTGGAAGTGGACATTTCGAGCGCTTTGAGGCCTACTGTGAAAAAGGAAATATCTTCCCATAAAAACTACACAGAAGCGTTCGCAGAAACTTGTGTGTGATGTGTGTCCTCAACTAACAGAGCTGAACATTTCGTTTGATGGAGCAGGTTGGAAACACGGTTTTTGTAGAATCTGCAAGTGGATATTTGGATAGCTTTGTGGATTTCGTTGGAAACGGGAATATCTTCATATAAAATGTAGACAGAAACATTCTCAGAAACTGCTTTGTGATGTCTGCATTCTAGTCACAGTGTTGAACATTCCCTTTCATAGTGCAGCTTTGAAACACTCTTTTTGTTGTATCTGGATTTGGACATTTGGAGCGCTTTGATGCCTACCGTGAAAAAAGAAATATCTTCCCATAAAAACTAGACAGAAGAATTCTCTGAAACTTCTTTGTGGTGTATGTACTCAAGTAACAGAGGTGAAACTTTCTATTGATAGAGCAGTTTTGAAACACTCTTTTTGTGGAATCTGTATGTGGATATTTGGATTTCTTTAACGACATCGTTGGAAACAGGAATAACTTCCTATAAAATCTAGGCAGAAGCATTCTCAGAAACTTCTTTGTGATGTGTGTCCTCAACTAAGAGAGTTCAACCTGTCTTTTGATGCAGCAGTTTGGTAACACTCTTTTTGTAGAATCTGTAAGTGGATATATGGATAGCTCTAAAGATTTCGTTGGAAACGGGAATATCTGCATATAAAATCTAGACAGAAGAATTCTCAGAAACTTCTTCGTGATGTGTGTCCTCAGATGACACAATTCAACATTTCTTTTGATACAGCAGTTTGGAAACACTTTTTTTGTAGAATCTGCAAGTGGATATTTGGATAGCTGTAAGGATTTCGTTGGAAACGGGAATATCTTCATGTAAAACCTAGACAAAAGCACTCTCAGAAACTAGTCTGTGAAATCTGCATTCAAATCACAGAGTTGAACATTCCCTTTCTTAGAGCAGGTTTGAAACACTCTTTTTGTGGAATCTGCAAGAGGATATTTGGATAGCTTTGAGGATTTCGTTGGAAGCGGGATTACATATAAAATGTACACAGCATCATTCTCAGAAGCTTCTTCGTGATGTTTGCTTTTAAGTCACAGGGTTGAACATTCCCTTTCATAGAGCAGGTTTGAAACACTCTTTCTGTAGTATCTGGAAGTGGACATTTCGAGCGCTTTGAGGCCTACTGTGAAAAAGGAAATATCTTCCCATAAAAACTACAGAGAAGCGTTCGCAGAAACTTGTGTGTGATGTGTGTCCTCAACTAACAGAGCTGAACATTTCGTTTGATGGAGCAGGTTGGAAACACGGTTTTTGTAGAATCTGCAAGTGGATATTTGGATAGCTTTGTGGATTTCGTTGGAAACGGGAATATCTTCATATAAAATGTAGACAGAAACATTCTCAGAAACTGCTTTGTGATGTCTGCATTCTAGTCACAGTGTTGAACATTCCCTTTCATAGTGCAGCTTTGAAACACTCTTTTTGTTGTATCTGGATTTGGACTTTTGGAGCGCTTTGATGCCTACCGTGAAAAAAGAAATATCTTCCCATAAAAACTAGACAGAAGAATTCTCTGAAACTTCTTTGTGGTGTATGTACTCAAGTAACAGAGGTGAAACTTTCTATTGATAGAGCAGTTTTGAAACACTCTTTTTGTGAAATCTGTATGTGGATATTTGGATTTCTTTAACGACATCGTTGGAAACAGGAATAACTTCCTATAAAATCTAGGCAGAAGCATTCTCAGAAACTTCTTTGTGATGTGTGTCCTCAACTAAGAGAGTTCAACCTGTCTTTTGATGCAGCAGTTTGGAAACACTCTTTTTGTAGAATCTGTAAGTGGATATATGGATAGCTCTAAAGATTTCGTTGGAAACGGGAATATCTGCATATAAAATCTAGACAGAAGAATTCTCAGAAACTTCTTCGTGATGTGTGTCCTCAGATGACACAATTCAACATTTCTTTTGATACAGCAGTTTGGAAACACTTTTTTTGTAGAATCTGCAAGTGGATATTTGGATAGCTGTAAGGATTTCGTTGGAAACGGGAATATCTTCATGTAAAACCTAGACAAAAGCACTCTCAGAAACTAGTCTGTGAAATCTGCATTCAAATCACAGAGTTGAACATTCCCTTTCTTAGAGCAGGTTTGAAACACTCTTTTTGTGGAATCTGCAAGAGGATATTTGGATAGCTTTGAGGATTTCGTTGGAAGCGGGATTACATATAAAATGTACACAGCATCATTCTCAGAAGCTTCTTCGTGATGTTTGCTTTTAAGTCACAGGGTTGAACATTCCCTTTCATAGAGCAGGTTTGAAACACTCTTTCTGTAGTATCTGGAAGTGGACATTTCGAGCGCTTTGAGGCCTACTGTGAAAAAGGAAATATCTTCCCATAAAAACTACAGAGAAGCGTTCGCAGAAACTTGTGTGTGATGTGTGTCCTCAACTAACAGAGCTGAACATTTCGTTTGATGGAGCAGGTTGGAAACACGGTTTTTGTAGAATCTGCAAGTGGATATTTGGATAGCTTTGTGGATTTCGTTGGAAACGGGAATATCTTCATATAAAATGTAGACAGAAACATTCTCAGAAACTGCTTTGTGATGTCTGCATTCTAGTCACAGAGTTGAACATTCCCTTTCATAGAGCAGCTTTGAAACACTCTTTTTGTTGTATCTGGATTTGGACATTTGGAGCGCTTTGATGCCTACCGTGAAAAAAGAAATATCTTCCCATAAAAACTAGACAGAAGAATTCTCTGAAACTTCTTTGTGGTGTATGTACTCAAGTAACAGAGGTGAACCTTTCTATTGATAGAGCAGTTTTGAAACACTCTTTTTGTGGAATCTGTATGTGGATATTTGGATTGCTTTAACGATATCGTTGGAAACAGGAATATCTTCCTATAATATCTAGGCAGAAGCATTCTCAGAAACTTCTTCGTGATGTGTGTCCTCAACTAAGAGAGTTCAACGTGTCTTTTGATGCAGCAGTTTGGAAACACTCTTTTTGTAGAATCTGTAAGTGGATATATGGATAGCTCTAACGATTTCGTTGGAAACGGGAATATCTTCACATAAAATCTAGACAGAAGCATTCTCAGAAACTTCTTCGTGATGTGTGTCCTCAGATGACAGAATTCAACATTTCTTTTGATACAGCAGTTTGGAAACACTTTTTTTGTAGAATCTGCAAGTGGATATTTGGATAGCTGTAAGGATTTCGTTGGAAACGGGAATATCTTCATATAAAACCTAGACACAAGCACTCTCAGAAAGTACTCTGTGATATCTGCATTCAAATCACAGAGTTGAACATTCCCTTTCTTAGAGCAGGTTTGAAACACTCTTTTTGTGGAATCTGCAAGAGGATATTTGGATAGCTTTGAGGATTTCGTTGGAAGCGGGATTACATATAAAATGTACACAGCAGCATTCTCAGAATCTTCTTCGTGATGTTTGCTTTTAAGTCACAGGGTTGAACATTCCCTTTCATAGAGCAGGTTTGAAACACTCTTTCTGTAGTATCTGGAAGTGGACATTTCGAGCGCTTTGAGGCCTACTGTGAAAAAGGAAATATCTTCCCATAAAAAGTAGACAGATGCGTTCGCAGAAACTTGTGTGTGATGTGTGTCCTCAACTAACAGAGCTGAACATTTCGTTTGATGGAGCAGGTTGGAAACACGCTTTTTGTAGAATCTGCAAGTGGATATTTGGATAGCTTTGTGGATTTCGTTGGAAACGGGAATATCTTCATATAAAATGTAGACAGAAACATTCTCAGAAACAGCTTTGTGATGTGTGCATTCAAGTCACAGAGTTGAACATTCCCTTTCATAGAGCAGCTTTGAAACACTCTTTTTGTTGTATCTGGATTTGGACATTTGGAGCGCTTTGATGCCTACCGTGAAAAAAGAAATATCTTCCCATAAAAACTAGACAGAAGAATTCTCTGAAACTTCTTTGTGGTGTGTGTACTCAAGTAACAGAGGTGAACCTTTCTATTGATAGAGCAGTTTTGAAAAACTCTTTTTGTGGAATCTGTATGTGGATATTTGGATTGCTTTAACGATATCGTTGGAAACAGGAATATCTTCCTATAAAATCTAGGCAGAAGCATTCTCAGAAACTTCTTCGTGATGTGTGTCCTCAAATGACAGAATTCAACATTTCTTTTGATACAGCAGTTTGGAAACACTTTTTTTGTAGAATCTGCAAGTGGATATTTGGATAGCTGTAAGGATTTCGTTGGAAACGGGAATATCTTCATAGAAAACCTAGACACAAGCACTCTCAGAAACTACTCTGTGATATCTGCATTCAAATCACAGAGTTGAACATTCCCTTTCTTAGAGCAGGTTTGAAACACTCTTTTTGTGGAATCTGCAAGAGGATATTTGGATAGCTTTGAGGATTTCGTTGGAAGCGGGATTACATATAAAATGTACACAGCAGCATTCTCAGAAGCTTCTTCGTGATGTTTGCTTTTAAGTCACAGAGTTGAACATTCCCTTTCATAGAGCAGGCTTGAAACACTCTTTCTGTAGTATCTGGAAGTGGACATTTCGAGCGCTTTGAGGCCTACTGTGAAAAAGGAAATATCTTCCCATAAAAACTACACAGAAGCGTTCGCAGAAACTTGTGTGTGATGTGTGTCCTCAACTAACAGAGCTGAACATTTCGTTTGATGGAGCAGGTTGGAAACACGGTTTTTGTAGAATCTGCAAGTGGATATTTGGATAGCTTTGTGGATTTCGTTGGAAACGGGAATATCTTCATATAAAATGTAGACAGAAACATTCTCAGAAACTGCTTTGTGATGTCTGCATTCTAGTCACAGTGTTGAACATTCCCTTTCATAGTGCAGCTTTGAAACACTCTTTTTGTTGTATCTGGATTTGGACATTTGGAGCGCTTTGATGCCTACCGTGAAAAAAGAAATATCTTCCCATAAAAACAAGACAGAAGAATTCTCTGAAACTTCTTTGTGGTGTATGTACTCAAGTAACAGAGGTGAAACTTTCTATTGATAGAGCAGTTTTGAAACACTCTTTTTGTGGAATCTGTATGTGGATATTTGGATTTCTTTAACGACATCGTTGGAAACAGGAATAACTTCCTATAAAATCTAGGCAGAAGCATTCTCAGAAACTTCTTTGTGATGTGTGTCCTCAACTAAGAGAGTTCAACCTGTCTTTTGATGCAGCAGTTTGGTAACACTCTTTTTGTAGAATCTGTAAGTGGATATATGGATAGCTCTAAAGATTTCGTTGGAAACGGGAATATCTGCATATAAAATCTAGACAGAAGAATTCTCAGAAACTTCTTCGTGATGTGTGTCCTCAGATGACACAATTCAACATTTCTTTTGATACAGCAGTTTGGAAACACTTTTTTTGTAGAATCTGCAAGTGGATATTTGGATAGCTGTAAGGATTTCGTTGGAAACGGGAATATCTTCATGTAAAACCTAGACAAAAGCACTCTCAGAAACTAGTCTGTGAAACCTGCATTCAAATCACAGAGTTGAACATTCCCTTTCTTAGAGCAGGTTTGAAACACTCTTTTTGTGGAATCTGCAAGAGGATATTTGGATAGCTTTGAGGATTTCGTTGGAAGCGGGATTACATATAAAATGTACACAGCATCATTCTCAGAATCTTCTTCGTGATGTTTGCTTTTAAGTCACAGGGTTGAACATTCCCTTTCATAGAGCAGGTTTGAAACACTCTTTCTGTAGTATCTGGAAGTGGACATTTCGAGCGCTTTGAGGCCTACTGTGAAAAAGGAAATATCTTCCCATAAAAAGTAGACAGATGCGTTCGCAGAATCTTGTGTGTGATGTGTGTCCTCAACTAACAGAGCTGAACATTTCGTTTGATGGAGCAGGTTGGAAACACGCTTTTTGTAGAATCTGCAAGTGGATATTTGGATAGCTTTGTGGATTTCGTTGGAAACGGGAATATCTTCATATAAAATGTAGACAGAAAGATTCTCAGAAACAGCTTTGTGATGTGTGCATTCAAGTCACAGAGTTGAACATTCCCTTTCATAGAGCAGCTTTGAAACACTCTTTTTGTTGTATCTGGATTTGGACATTTGGAGCGCTTTGATGCCTACCGTGAAAAAAGAAATATCTTCCCATAAAAACTAGACAGAAGAATTCTCTGAAACTTCTTTGTGGTGTGTGTACTCAAGTAACAGAGGTGAACCTTTCTATTGATAGAGCAGTTTTGAAAAACTCTTTTTGTGGAATCTGTATGTGGATATTTGGATTGCTTTAACGATATCGTTGGAAACAGGAATATCTTCCTATAAAATCTAGGCAGAAGCATTCTCAGAAACTTCTTCGTGATGTGTGTCCTCAAATGACAGAATTCAACATTTCTTTTGATACAGCAGTTTGGAAACACTTTTTTTGTAGAATCTGCAAGTGGATATTTGGATAGCTGTAAGGATTTCGTTGGAAACGGGAATATCTTCATAGAAAACCTAGACACAAGCACTCTCAGAAACTACTCTGTGATATCTGCATTCAAATCACAGAGTTGAACATTCCCTTTCTTAGAGCAGGTTTGAAACACTCTTTTTGTGGAATCTGCAAGAGGATATTTGGATAGCTTTGAGGATTTCGTTGGAAGCGGGATTACATATAAAATGTACACAGCAGCATTCTCAGAAGCTTCTTCGTGATGTTTGCTTTTAAGTCACAGAGTTGAACATTCCCTTTCATAGAGCAGGCTTGAAACACTCTTTCTGTAGTATCTGGAAGTGGACATTTCGAGCGCTTTGAGGCCTACTGTGAAAAAGGAAATATCTTCCCATAAAAACTACACAGAAGCGTTCGCAGAAACTTGTGTGTGATGTGTGTCCTCAACTAACAGAGCTGAACATTTCGTTTGATGGAGCAGGTTGGAAACACGGTTTTTGTAGAATCTGCAAGTGGATATTTGGATAGCTTTGTGGATTTCGTTGGAAACGGGAATATCTTCATATAAAATGTAGACAGAAACATTCTCAGAAACTGCTTTGTGATGTCTGCATTCTAGTCACAGTGTTGAACATTCCCTTTCATAGTGCAGCTTTGAAACACTCTTTTTGTTGTATCTGGATTTGGACATTTGGAGCGCTTTGATGCCTACCGTGAAAAAAGAAATATCTTCCCATAAAAACTAGACAGAAGAATTCTCTGAAACTTCTTTGTGGTGTATGTACTCAAGTAACAGAGGTGAAACTTTCTATTGATAGAGCAGTTTTGAAACACTCTTTTTGTGGAATCTGTATGTGGATATTTGGATTTCTTTAACGACATCGTTGGAAACAGGAATAACTTCCTATAAAATCTAGGCAGAAGCATTCTCAGAAACTTCTTTGTGATGTGTGTCCTCAACTAAGAGAGTTCAACCTGTCTTTTGATGCAGCAGTTTGGTAACACTCTTTTTGTAGAATCTGTAAGTGGATATATGGATAGCTCTAAAGATTTCGTTGGAAACGGGAATATCTGCATATAAAATCTAGACAGAAGAATTCTCAGAAACTTCTTCGTGATGTGTGTCCTCAGATGACACAATTCAACATTTCTTTTGATACAGCAGTTTGGAAACACTTTTTTTGTAGAATCTGCAAGTGGATATTTGGATAGCTGTAAGGATTTCGTTGGAAACGGGAATATCTTCATGTAAAACCTAGACAAAAGCACTCTCAGAAACTAGTCTGTGAAATCTGCATTCAAATCACAGAGTTGAACATTCCCTTTCTTAGAGCAGGTTTGAAACACTCTTTTTGTGGAATCTGCAAGAGGATATTTGGATAGCTTTGAGGATTTCGTTGGAAGCGGGATTACATATAAAATGTACACAGCATCATTCTCAGAAGCTTCTTCGTGATGTTTGCTTTTAAGTCACAGGGTTGAACATTCCCTTTCATAGAGCAGGTTTGAAACACTCTTTCTGTAGTATCTGGAAGTGGACATTTCGAGCGCTTTGAGGCCTACTGTGAAAAAGGAAATATCTTCCCATAAAAACTACAGAGAAGCGTTCGCAGAAACTTGTGTGTGATGTGTGTCCTCAACTAACAGAGCTGAACATTTCGTTTGATGGAGCAGGTTGGAAACACGGTTTTTGTAGAATCTGCAAGTGGATATTTGGATAGCTTTGTGGATTTCGTTGGAAACGGGAATATCTTCATATAAAATGTAGACAGAAACATTCTCAGAAACTGCTTTGTGATGTCTGCATTCTAGTCACAGTGTTGAACATTCCCTTTCATAGTGCAGCTTTGAAACACTCTTTTTGTTGTATCTGGATTTGGACTTTTGGAGCGCTTTGATGCCTACCGTGAAAAAAGAAATATCTTCCCATAAAAACTAGACAGAAGAATTCTCTGAAACTTCTTTGTGGTGTATGTACTCAAGTAACAGAGGTGAAACTTTCTATTGATAGAGCAGTTTTGAAACACTCTTTTTGTGAAATCTGTATGTGGATATTTGGATTTCTTTAACGACATCGTTGGAAACAGGAATAACTTCCTATAAAATCTAGGCAGAAGCATTCTCAGAAACTTCTTTGTGATGTGTGTCCTCAACTAAGAGAGTTCAACCTGTCTTTTGATGCAGCAGTTTGGAAACACTCTTTTTGTAGAATCTGTAAGTGGATATATGGATAGCTCTAAAGATTTCGTTGGAAACGGGAATATCTGCATATAAAATCTAGACAGAAGAATTCTCAGAAACTTCTTCGTGATGTGTGTCCTCAGATGACACAATTCAACATTTCTTTTGATACAGCAGTTTGGAAACACTTTTTTTGTAGAATCTGCAAGTGGATATTTGGATAGCTGTAAGGATTTCGTTGGAAACGGGAATATCTTCATGTAAAACCTAGACAAAAGCACTCTCAGAAACTAGTCTGTGAAATCTGCATTCAAATCACAGAGTTGAACATTCCCTTTCTTAGAGCAGGTTTGAAACACTCTTTTTGTGGAATCTGCAAGAGGATATTTGGATAGCTTTGAGGATTTCGTTGGAAGCGGGATTACATATAAAATGTACACAGCATCATTCTCAGAAGCTTCTTCGTGATGTTTGCTTTTAAGTCACAGGGTTGAACATTCCCTTTCATAGAGCAGGTTTGAAACACTCTTTCTGTAGTATCTGGAAGTGGACATTTCGAGCGCTTTGAGGCCTACTGTGAAAAAGGAAATATCTTCCCATAAAAACTACAGAGAAGCGTTCGCAGAAACTTGTGTGTGATGTGTGTCCTCAACTAACAGAGCTGAACATTTCGTTTGATGGAGCAGGTTGGAAACACGGTTTTTGTAGAATCTGCAAGTGGATATTTGGATAGCTTTGTGGATTTCGTTGGAAACGGGAATATCTTCATATAAAATGTAGACAGAAACATTCTCAGAAACTGCTTTGTGATGTCTGCATTCTAGTCACAGAGTTGAACATTCCCTTTCATAGAGCAGCTTTGAAACACTCTTTTTGTTGTATCTGGATTTGGACATTTGGAGCGCTTTGATGCCTACCGTGAAAAAAGAAATATCTTCCCATAAAAACTAGACAGAAGAATTCTCTGAAACTTCTTTGTGGTGTATGTACTCAAGTAACAGAGGTGAACCTTTCTATTGATAGAGCAGTTTTGAAACACTCTTTTTGTGGAATCTGTATGTGGATATTTGGATTGCTTTAACGATATCGTTGGAAACAGGAATATCTTCCTATAATATCTAGGCAGAAGCATTCTCAGAAACTTCTTCGTGATGTGTGTCCTCAACTAAGAGAGTTCAACGTGTCTTTTGATGCAGCAGTTTGGAAACACTCTTTTTGTAGAATCTGTAAGTGGATATATGGATAGCTCTAACGATTTCGTTGGAAACGGGAATATCTTCACATAAAATCTAGACAGAAGCATTCTCAGAAACTTCTTCGTGATGTGTGTCCTCAGATGACAGAATTCAACATTTCTTTTGATACAGCAGTTTGGAAACACTTTTTTTGTAGAATCTGCAAGTGGATATTTGGATAGCTGTAAGGATTTCGTTGGAAACGGGAATATCTTCATATAAAACCTAGACACAAGCACTCTCAGAAAGTACTCTGTGATATCTGCATTCAAATCACAGAGTTGAACATTCCCTTTCTTAGAGCAGGTTTGAAACACTCTTTTTGTGGAATCTGCAAGAGGATATTTGGATAGCTTTGAGGATTTCGTTGGAAGCGGGATTACATATAAAATGTACACAGCATCATTCTCAGAATCTTCTTCGTGATGTTTGCTTTTAAGTCACAGGGTTGAACATTCCCTTTCATAGAGCAGGTTTGAAACACTCTTTCTGTAGTATCTGGAAGTGGACATTTCGAGCGCTTTGAGGCCTACTGTGAAAAAGGAAATATCTTCCCATAAAAACTACACAGAAGCGTTCGCAGAAACTTGTGTGTGATGTGTGTCCTCAACTAACAGAGCTGAACATTTCGTTTGATGGAGCAGGTTGGAAACACGCTTTTTGTAGAATCTGCAAGTGGATATTTGGATAGCTTTGTGGATTTCGTTGGAAACGGGAATATCTTCATATAAAATGTAGACAGAAACATTCTCAGAAACAGCTTTGTGATGTGTGCATTCAAGTCACAGAGTTGAACATTCCCTTTCATAGAGCAGCTTTGAAACACTCTTTTTGTTGTATCTGGATTTGGACATTTGGAGCGCTTTGATGCCTACCGTGAAAAAAGAAATATCTTCCCATAAAAACTAGACAGAAGAATTCTCTGAAACTTCTTTGTGGTGTGTGTACTCAAGTAACAGAGGTGAACCTTTCTATTGATAGAGCAGTTTTGAAAAACTCTTTTTGTGGAATCTGTATGTGGATATTTGGATTGCTTTAACGATATCGTTGGAAACAGGAATATCTTCCTATAAAATCTAGGCAGAAGCATTCTCAGAAACTTCTTCGTGATGTGTGTCCTCAAATGACAGAATTCAACATTTCTTTTGATACAGCAGTTTGGAAACACTTTTTTTGTAGAATCTGCAAGTGGATATTTGGATAGCTGTAAGGATTTCGTTGGAAACGGGAATATCTTCATAGAAAACCTAGACACAAGCACTCTCAGAAACTACTCTGTGATATCTGCATTCAAATCACAGAGTTGAACATTCCCTTTCTTAGAGCAGGTTTGAAACACTCTTTTTGTGGAATCTGCAAGAGGATATTTGGATAGCTTTGAGGATTTCGTTGGAAGCGGGATTACATATAAAATGTACACAGCAGCATTCTCAGAAGCTTCTTCGTGATGTTTGCTTTTAAGTCACAGAGTTGAACATTCCCTTTCATAGAGCAGGCTTGAAACACTCTTTCTGTAGTATCTGGAAGTGGACATTTCGAGCGCTTTGAGGCCTACTGTGAAAAAGGAAATATCTTCCGATAAAAACTACACAGAAGCGTTCGCAGAAACTTGTGTGTGATGTGTGTCCTCAACTAACAGAGCTGAACATTTCCTTTGATGGACCAGGTTGGAAACACGGTTTTTGTAGAATCTGCAAGTGGATATTTGGATAGCTTTGTGGATTTCGTTGGAAACGGGAATATCTTCATATAAAATGTAGACAGAAACATTCTCAGAAACTGCTTTGTGATGTCTGCATTCTAGTCACAGTGTTGAACATTCCCTTTCATAGTGCAGCTTTGAAACACTCTTTTTGTTGTATCTGGATTTGGACATTTGGAGCGCTTTGATGCCTACCGTGAAAAAAGAAATATCTTCCCATAAAAACTAGACAGAAGAATTCTCTGAAACTTCTTTGTGGTGTATGTACTCAAGTAACAGAGGTGAAACTTTCTATTGATAGAGCAGTTTTGAAACACTCTTTTTGTGGAATCTGTATGTGGATATTTGGATTTCTTTAACGACATCGTTGGAAACAGGAATAACTTCCTATAAAATCTAGGCAGAAGCATTCTCAGAAACTTCTTTGTGATGTGTGTCCTCAACTAAGAGAGTTCAACCTGTCTTTTGATGCAGCAGTTTGGAAACACTCTTTTTGTAGAATCTGTAAGTGGATATATGGATAGCTCTAACGATTTCGTTGGAAACGGGAATATCTTCACATAAAATCTAGACAGAAGCATTCTCAGAAACTTCTTCGTGATGTGTGTCCTCAGATGACACAATTCAACATTTCTTTTGATACAGCAGTTTGGAAACACTTTTTTTGCAGAATCTGCAAGTGGATATTTGGATAGCTGTAAGGATTTCGTTGGAAACGGGAATATCTTCATATAAAACCTAGACACAAGCACTCTCAGAAAGTACTCTGTGATATCTGCATTCAAATCACAGAGTTGAACATTCCCTTTCTTAGAGCAGGTTTGAAACACTCTTTTTGTGGAATCTGCAAGAGGATATTTGGATAGCTTTGAGGATTTCGTTGGAAGCGGGATTACATATAAAATGTACACAGCAGCATTCTCAGAAGCTTCTTCGTGATGTTTGCTTTTAAGTCACAGAGTTGAACATTCCCTTTCATAGAGCAGGCTTGAAACACTCTTTCTGTAGTATCTGGAAGTGGACATTTCGAGCGCTTTGAGGCCTACTGTGAAAAAGAAATATCTTCCCATAAAAACTACACAGAAGCGTTCGCAGAAACTTGTGTGTGATGTGTGTCCTCAACTAACAGAGCTGAACATTTCTTTTGATGGAGCAGGTTGGAAACACGGTTTTTGTAGAATCTGCAAGTGGATATTTGGATAGCTTTGTTGATTTCGTTGGAAACGGGAATATCTTCATATAAAATGTAGACAGAAACATTCTCAGAAACTGCTTTGTGATGTCTGCATTCTAGTCACAGTGTTGAACATTCCCTTTCATAGTGCAGCTTTGAAACACTCTTTTTGTTGTATCTGGATTTGGACATTTGGAGCGCTTTGATGCCTACCGTGAAAAAAGAAATATCTTCCCATAAAAACTAGACAGAAGAATTCTCTGAAACTTCTTTGTGGTGTATGTACTCAAGTAACAGAGGTGAACCTTTCTATTGATAGAGCAGTTTTGAAACACTCTTTTTGTGGAATCTGTATGTGGATATTTGGATTTCTTTAACGACATCGTTGGAAACAGGAATAACTTCCTATAAAATCTAGGCAGAAGCATTCTCAGAAACTTCTTTGTGATGTGTGTCCTCAACTAAGAGAGTTCAACCTGTCTTTTGATGCAGCAGTTTGGAAACACTCTTTTTGTAGAATCTGTAAGTGGATATATGGATAGCTCTAACGATTTCGTTGGAAACGGGAATATCTTCACATAAAATCTAGACAGAAGCATTCTCAGAAACTTCTTCGTGATGTGTGTCCTCAGATGACATAATTCAACATTTCTTTTGATACAGCAGTTTGGAAACACTTTTTTTGTAGAATCTGCAAGTGGATATTTGGATAGCTGTAAGGATTTCGTTGGAAACGGGAATATCTTCATATAAAACCTAGACACAAGCACTCTCAGAAAGTACTCTGTGATATCTGCATTCAAATCACAGAGTTGAACATTCCCTTTCTTAGAGCAGGTTTGAAACACTCTTTTTGTGGAATCTGCAAGAGGATATTTGGATAGCTTTGAGGATTTCGTTGGAAGCGGGATTACATATAAAATGTACACAGCAGCATTCTCAGAAGCTTCTTCGTGATGTTTGCTTTTAAGTCACAGAGTTGAACATTCCCTTTCATAGAGCAGGCTTGAAACACTCTTTCTGTAGTATCTGGAAGTGGACATTTCGAGCGCTTTGAGGCCTACTGTGAAAAAGGAAATATCTTCCCATAAAAACTACACAGAAGCGTTCGCAGAAACTTGTGTGTGATGTGTGTCCTCAACTAACAGAGCTGAACATTTCTTTTGATGGAGCAGGTTGGAAACACGGTTTTTGTAGAATCTGCAAGTGGATATTTGGATAGCTTTGTGGATTTCGTTGGAAACGGGAATATCTTCATATAAAATGTAGACAGAAACATTCTCAGAAACTGCTTTGTGATGTCTGCATTCTAGTCACAGTGTTGAACATTCCCTTTCATAGTGCAGCTTTGAAACACTCTTTTTGTTGTATCTGGATTTGGACATTTGGAGCGCTTTGATGCCTACCGTGAAAAAAGAAATATCTTCCCATAAAAACTAGACAGAAGAATTCTCTGACACTTCTTTGTGGTGTATGTACTCAAGTAACAGAGGTGAAACTTTCTATTGATAGAGCAGTTTTGAAACACTCTTTTTGTGGAATCTGTATGTGGATATTTGGATTTCTTTAACGACATCGTTGGAAACAGGAATAACTTCCTATAAAATCTAGGCAGAAGCATTCTCAGAAACTTCTTTGTGATGTGTGTCCTCAACTAAGAGAGTTCAACCTGTCTTTTGATGCAGCAGTTTGGAAACACTCTTTTTGTAGAATCTGTAAGTGGATATATGGATAGCTCTAACGATTTCGTTGGAAACGGGAATATCTTCACATAAAATCTAGACAGAAGCATTCTCAGAAACTTCTTCGTGATGTGTGTCCTCAGATGACACAATTCAACATTTCTTTTGATACAGCAGTTTGGAAACACTTTTTTTGTAGAATCTGCAAGTGGATATTTGGATAGCTGTAAGGATTTCGTTGGAAACGGGAATATCTTCATATAAAACCTAGACACAAGCACTCTCAGAAAGTACTCTGTGATATCTGCATTCAAATCACAGAGTTGAACATTCCCTTTCTTAGAGCAGGTTTGAAACACTCTTTTTGTGGAATCTGCAAGAGGATATTTGGATAGCTTTGAGGATTTCGTTGGAAGCGGGATTACATATAAAATGTACACAGCAGCATTCTCAGAAGCTTCTTCGTGATGTTTGCTTTTAAGTCACAGAGTTGAACATTCCCTTTCATAGAGCAGGCTTGAAACACTCTTTCTGTAGTATCTGGAAGTGGACATTTCGAGCGCTTTGAGGCCTACTGTGAAAAAGGAAATATCTTCCCATAAAAACTACACAGAAGCGTTCGCAGAAACTTGTGTGTGATGTGTGTCCTCAACTAACAGAGCTGAACATTTCGTTTGATGGAGCAGGTTGGAAACACGGTTTTTGTAGAATCTGCAAGTGGATATTTGGATAGCTTTGTGGATTTCGTTGGAAACGGGAATATCTTCATATAAAATGTAGACAGAAACATTCTCAGAAACTGCTTTGTGATGTCTGCATTCTAGTCACAGTGTTGAACATTCCCTTTCATAGTGCAGCTTTGAAACACTCTTTTTGTTGTATCTGGATTTGGACATTTGGAGCGCTTTGATGCCTACCGTGAAAAAAGAAATATCTTCCCATAAAAACTAGACAGAAGAATTCTCTGAAACTTCTTTGTGGTGTATGTACTCAAGTAACAGAGGTGAAACTTTCTATTGATAGAGCAGTTTTGAAACACTCTTTTTGTGGAATCTGTATGTGGATATTTGGATTTCTTTAACGACATCGTTGGAAACAGGAATAACTTCCTATAAAATCTAGGCAGAAGCATTCTCAGAAACTTCTTTGTGATGTGTGTCCTCAACTAAGAGAGTTCAACGTGTCTTTTGATGCAGCAGTTTGGAAACACTCTTTTTGTAGAATCTGTAAGTGGATATATGGATAGCTCTAACGATTTCGTTGGAAACGGGAATATCTTCACATAAAATCTAGACAGAAGCATTCTCAGAAACTTCTTCGTGATGTGTGTCCTCAGATGACACAATTCAACATTTCTTTTGATACAGCAGTTTGGAAACACTTTTTTTGTAGAATCTGCAAGTGGATATTTGGATAGCTGTAAGGATTTCGTTGGAAACGGGAATATCTTCATATAAAACCTAGACACAAGCACTCTCAGAAAGTACTCTGTGATATCTGCATTCAAATCACAGAGTTGAACATTCCCTTTCTTAGAGCAGGTTTGAAACACTCTTTTTGTGGAATCTGCAAGAGGATATTTGGATAGCTTTGAGGATTTCGTTGGAAGCGGGATTACATATAAAATGTACACAGCAGCATTCTCAGAAGCTTCTTCGTGATGTTTGCTTTTAAGTCACAGAGTTGAACATTCCCTTTCATAGAGCAGGCTTGAAACACTCTTTCTGTAGTATCTGGAAGTGGACATTTCGAGCGCTTTGAGGCCTACTGTGAAAAAGGAAATATCTTCCCATAAAAACTACACAGAAGCGTTCGCAGAAACTTGTGTGTGATGTGTGTCCTCAACTAACAGAGCTGAACATTTCTTTTGATGGAGCAGGTTGGAAACACGGTTTTTGTAGAATCTGCAAGTGGATATTTGGATAGCTTTGTGGATTTCGTTGGAAACGGGAATATCTTCATATAAAATGTAGACAGAAACATTCTCAGAAACTGCTTTGTGATGTCTGCATTCTAGTCACAGTGTTGAACATTCCCTTTCATAGTGCAGCTTTGAAACACTCTTTTTGTTGTATCTGGATTTGGACATTTGGAGCGCTTTGATGCCTACCGTGAAAAAAGAAATATCTTCCCATAAAAACTAGACAGAAGAATTCTCTGAAACTTCTTTGTGGTGTATGTACTCAAGTAACAGAGGTGAAACTTTCTATTGATAGAGCAGTTTTGAAACACTCTTTTTGTGGAATCTGTATGTGGATATTTGGATTTCTTTAACGACATCGTTGGAAACAGGAATAACTTCCTATAAAATCTAGGCAGAAGCATTCTCAGAAACTTCTTTGTGATGTGTGTCCTCAACTAAGAGAGTTCAACCTGTCTTTTGATGCAGCAGTTTGGAAACACTCTTTTTGTAGAATCTGTAAGTGGATATATGGATAGCTCTAACGATTTCGTTGGAAACGGGAATATCTTCACATAAAATCTAGACAGAAGCATTCTCAGAAACTTCTTCGTGATGTGTGTCCTCAGATGACACAATTCAACATTTCTTTTGATACAGCAGTTTGGAAACACTTTTTTTGTAGAATCTGCAAGTGGATATTTGGATAGCTGTAAGGATTTCGTTGGAAACGGGAATATCTTCATATAAAACCTAGACACAAGCACTCTCAGAAAGTACTCTGTGATATCTGCATTCAAATCACAGAGTTGAACATTCCCTTTCTTAGAGCAGGTTTGAAACACTCTTTTTGTGGAATCTGCAAGAGGATATCTGGATAGCTTTGAGGATTTCGTTGGAAGCGGGATTACATATAAAATGTACACAGCAGCATTCTCAGAAGCTTCTTCGTGATGTTTGCTTTTAAGTCACAGAGTTGAACATTCCCTTTCATAGAGCAGGCTTGAAACACTCTTTCTGTAGTATCTGGAAGTGGACATTTCGAGCGCTTTGAGGCCTACTGTGAAAAAGGAAATATCTTCCCATAAAAACTACACAGAAGCGTTCGCAGAAACTTGTGTGTGATGTGTGTCCTCAACTAACAGAGCTGAACATTTCGTTTGATGGAGCAGGTTGGAAACACGGTTTTTGTAGAATCTGCAAGTGGATATTTGGATAGCTTTGTGGATTTCGTTGGAAACGGGAATATCTTCATATAAAATGTAGACAGAAACATTCTCAGAAACTGCTTTGTGATGTCTGCATTCTAGTCACAGTGTTGAACATTCCCTTTCATAGTGCAGCTTTGAAACACTCTTTTTGTTGTATCTGGATTTGGACATTTGGAGCGCTTTGATGCCTACCGTGAAAAAAGAAATATCTTCCCATAAAAACTAGACAGAAGAATTCTCTGAAACTTCTTTGTGGTGTATGTACTCAAGTAACAGAGGTGAAACTTTCTATTGATAGAGCAGTTTTGAAACACTCTTTTTGTGGAATCTGTATGTGGATATTTGGATTTCTTTAACGACATCGTTGGAAACAGGAATAACTTCCTATAAAATCTAGGCAGAAGCATTCTCAGAAACTTCTTTGTGATGTGTGTCCTCAACTAAGAGAGTTCAACGTGTCTTTTGATGCAGCAGTTTGGAAACACTCTTTTTGTAGAATCTGTAAGTGGATATATGGATAGCTCTAACGATTTCGTTGGAAACGGGAATATCTTCACATAAAATCTAGACAGAAGCATTCTCAGAAACTTCTTCGTGATGTGTGTCCTCAGATGACACAATTCAACATTTCTTTTGATACAGCAGTTTGGAAACACTTTTTTTGTAGAATCTGCAAGTGGATATTTGGATAGCTGTAAGGATTTCGTTGGAAACGGGAATATCTTCATATAAAACCTAGACACAAGCACTCTCAGAAAGTACTCTGTGATATCTGCATTCAAATCACAGAGTTGAACATTCCCTTTCTTAGAGCAGGTTTGAAACACTCTTTTTGTGGAATCTGCAAGAGGATATTTGGATAGCTTTGAGGATTTCGTTGGAAGCGGGATTACATATAAAATGTACACAGCAGCATTCTCAGAAGCTTCTTCGTGATGTTTGCTTTTAAGTCACAGAGTTGAACATTCCCTTTCATAGAGCAGGCTTGAAACACTCTTTCTGTAGTATCTGGAAGTGGACATTTCGAGCGCTTTGAGGCCTACTGTGAAAAAGGAAATATCTTCCCATAAAAACTACACAGAAGCGTTCGCAGAAACTTGTGTGTGATGTGTGTCCTCAACTAACAGAGCTGAACATTTCGTTTGATGGAGCAGGTTGGAAACACGGTTTTTGTAGAATCTGCAAGTGGATATTTGGATAGCTTTGTGGATTTCGTTGGAAACGGGAATATCTTCATATAAAATGTAGACAGAAACATTCTCAGAAACTGCTTTGTGATGTCTGCATTCTAGTCACAGTGTTGAACATTCCCTTTCATAGTGCAGCTTTGAAACACTCTTTTTGTTGTATCTGGATTTGGACATTTGGAGCGCTTTGATGCCTACCGTGAAAAAAGAAATATCTTCCCATAAAAACTAGACAGAAGAATTCTCTGAAACTTCTTTGTGGTGTATGTACTCAAGTAACAGAGGTGAAACTTTCTATTGATAGAGCAGTTTTGAAACACTCTTTTTGTGGAATCTGTATGTGGATATTTGGATTTCTTTAACGACATCGTTGGAAACAGGAATAACTTCCTATAAAATCTAGGCAGAAGCATTCTCAGAAACTTCTTTGTGATGTGTGTCCTCAACTAAGAGAGTTCAACGTGTCTTTTGATGCAGCAGTTTGGAAACACTCTTTTTGTAGAATCTGTAAGTGGATATATGGATAGCTCTAACGATTTCGTTGGAAACGGGAATATCTTCACATAAAATCTAGACAGAAGCATTCTCAGAAACTTCTTCGTGATGTGTGTCCTCAGATGACACAATTCAACATTTCTTTTGATACAGCAGTTTGGAAACACTTTTTTTGTAGAATCTGCAAGTGGATATTTGGATAGCTGTAAGGATTTCGTTGGAAACGGGAATATCTTCATATAAAACCTAGACACAAGCACTCTCAGAAAGTACTCTGTGATATCTGCATTCAAATCACAGAGTTGAACATTCCCTTTCTTAGAGCAGGTTTGAAACACTCTTTTTGTGGAATCTGCAAGAGGATATTTGGATAGCTTTGAGGATTTCGTTGGAAGCGGGATTACATATAAAATGTACACAGCAGCATTCTCAGAAGCTTCTTCGTGATGTTTGCTTTTAAGTCACAGAGTTGAACATTCCCTTTCATAGAGCAGGCTTGAAACACTCTTTCTGTAGTATCTGGAAGTGGACATTTCGAGCGCTTTGAGGCCTACTGTGAAAAAGGAAATATCTTCCCATAAAAACTACACAGAAGCGTTCGCAGAAACTTGTGTGTGATGTGTGTCCTCAACTAACAGAGCTGAACATTTCTTTTGATGGAGCAGGTTGGAAACACGGTTTTTGTAGAATCTGCAAGTGGATATTTGGATAGCTTTGTGGATTTCGTTGGAAACGGGAATATCTTCATATAAAATGTAGACAGAAACATTCTCAGAAACTGCTTTGTGATGTCTGCATTCTAGTCACAGTGTTGAACATTCCCTTTCATAGTGCAGCTTTGAAACACTCTTTTTGTTGTATCTGGATTTGGACATTTGGAGCGCTTTGATGCCTACCGTGAAAAAAGAAATATCTTCCCATAAAAACTAGACAGAAGAATTCTCTGACACTTCTTTGTGGTGTATGTACTCAAGTAACAGAGGTGAAACTTTCTATTGATAGAGCAGTTTTGAAACACTCTTTTTGTGGAATCTGTATGTGGATATTTGGATTTCTTTAACGACATCGTTGGAAACAGGAATAACTTCCTATAAAATCTAGGCAGAAGCATTCTCAGAAACTTCTTTGTGATGTGTGTCCTCAACTAAGAGAGTTCAACCTGTCTTTTGATGCAGCAGTTTGGAAACACTCTTTTTGTAGAATCTGTAAGTGGATATATGGATAGCTCTAACGATTTCGTTGGAAACGGGAATATCTTCACATAAAATCTAGACAGAAGCATTCTCAGAAACTTCTTCGTGATGTGTGTCCTCAGATGACACAATTCAACATTTCTTTTGATACAGCAGTTTGGAAACACTTTTTTTGTAGAATCTGCAAGTGGATATTTGGATAGCTGTAAGGATTTCGTTGGAAACGGGAATATCTTCATATAAAACCTAGACACAAGCACTCTCAGAAAGTACTCTGTGATATCTGCATTCAAATCACAGAGTTGAACATTCCCTTTCTTAGAGCAGGTTTGAAACACTCTTTTTGTGGAATCTGCAAGAGGATATCTGGATAGCTTTGAGGATTTCGTTGGAAGCGGGATTACATATAAAATGTACACAGCAGCATTCTCAGAAGCTTCTTCGTGATGTTTGCTTTTAAGTCACAGAGTTGAACATTCCCTTTCATAGAGCAGGCTTGAAACACTCTTTCTGTAGTATCTGGAAGTGGACATTTCGAGCGCTTTGAGGCCTACTGTGAAAAAGGAAATATCTTCCCATAAAAACTACACAGAAGCGTTCGCAGAAACTTGTGTGTGATGTGTGTCCTCAACTAACAGAGCTGAACATTTCGTTTGATGGAGCAGGTTGGAAACACGGTTTTTGTAGAATCTGCAAGTGGATATTTGGATAGCTTTGTGGATTTCGTTGGAAACGGGAATATCTTCATATAAAATGTAGACAGAAACATTCTCAGAAACTGCTTTGTGATGTCTGCATTCTAGTCACAGTGTTGAACATTCCCTTTCATAGTGCAGCTTTGAAACACTCTTTTTGTTGTATCTGGATTTGGACATTTGGAGCGCTTTGATGCCTACCGTGAAAAAAGAAATATCTTCCCATAAAAACTAGACAGAAGAATTCTCTGAAACTTCTTTGTGGTGTATGTACTCAAGTAACAGAGGTGAAACTTTCTATTGATAGAGCAGTTTTGAAACACTCTTTTTGTGGAATCTGTATGTGGATATTTGGATTTCTTTAACGACATCGTTGGAAACAGGAATAACTTCCTATAAAATCTAGGCAGAAGCATTCTCAGAAACTTCTTTGTGATGTGTGTCCTCAACTAAGAGAGTTCAACGTGTCTTTTGATGCAGCAGTTTGGAAACACTCTTTTTGTAGAATCTGTAAGTGGATATATGGATAGCTCTAACGATTTCGTTGGAAACGGGAATATCTTCACATAAAATCTAGACAGAAGCATTCTCAGAAACTTCTTCGTGATGTGTGTCCTCAGATGACACAATTCAACATTTCTTTTGATACAGCAGTTTGGAAACACTTTTTTTGTAGAATCTGCAAGTGGATATTTGGATAGCTGTAAGGATTTCGTTGGAAACGGGAATATCTTCATATAAAACCTAGACACAAGCACTCTCAGAAAGTACTCTGTGATATCTGCATTCAAATCACAGAGTTGAACATTCCCTTTCTTAGAGCAGGTTTGAAACACTCTTTTTGTGGAATCTGCAAGAGGATATTTGGATAGCTTTGAGGATTTCGTTGGAAGCGGGATTACATATAAAATGTACACAGCAGCATTCTCAGAAGCTTCTTCGTGATGTTTGCTTTTAAGTCACAGAGTTGAACATTCCCTTTCATAGAGCAGGCTTGAAACACTCTTTCTGTAGTATCTGGAAGTGGACATTTCGAGCGCTTTGAGGCCTACTGTGAAAAAGGAAATATCTTCCCATAAAAACTACACAGAAGCGTTCGCAGAAACTTGTGTGTGATGTGTGTCCTCAACTAACAGAGCTGAACATTTCGTTTGATGGAGCAGGTTGGAAACACGGTTTTTGTAGAATCTGCAAGTGGATATTTGGATAGCTTTGTGGATTTCGTTGGAAACGGGAATATCTTCATATAAAATGTAGACAGAAACATTCTCAGAAACTGCTTTGTGATGTCTGCATTCTAGTCACAGTGTTGAACATTCCCTTTCATAGTGCAGCTTTGAAACACTCTTTTTGTTGTATCTGGATTTGGACATTTGGAGCGCTTTGATGCCTACCGTGAAAAAAGAAATATCTTCCCATAAAAACTAGACAGAAGAATTCTCTGAAACTTCTTTGTGGTGTATGTACTCAAGTAACAGAGGTGAACCTTTCTATTGATAGAGCAGTTTTGAAACACTCTTTTTGTGGAATCTGTATGTGGATATTTGGATTTCTTTAACGACATCGTTGGAAACAGGAATAACTTCCTATAAAATCTAGGCAGAAGCATTCTCAGAAACTTCTTTGTGATGTGTGTCCTCAACTAAGAGAGTTCAACCTGTCTTTTGATGCAGCAGTTTGGAAACACTCTTTTTGTAGAATCTGTAAGTGGATATATGGATAGCTCTAACGATTTCGTTGGAAACGGGAATATCTTCACATAAAATCTAGACAGAAGCATTCTCAGAAACTTCTTCGTGATGTGTGTCCTCAGATGACACAATTCAACATTTCTTTTGATACAGCAGTTTGGAAACACTTTTTTTGTAGAATCTGCAAGTGGATATTTGGATAGCTGTAAGGATTTCGTTGGAAACGGGAATATCTTCATATAAAACCTAGACACAAGCACTCTCAGAAAGTACTCTGTGATATCTGCATTCAAATCACAGAGTTGAACATTCCCTTTCTTAGAGCAGGTTTGAAACACTCTTTTTGTGGAATCTGCAAGAGGATATTTGGATAGCTTTGAGGATTTCGTTGGAAGCGGGATTACATATAAAATGTACACAGCAGCATTCTCAGAAGCTTCTTCGTGATGTTTGCTTTTAAGTCACAGAGTTGAACATTCCCTTTCATAGAGCAGGCTTGAAACACTCTTTCTGTAGTATCTGGAAGTGGACATTTCGAGCGCTTTGAGGCCTACTGTGAAAAAGGAAATATCTTCCCATAAAAACTACACAGAAGCGTTCGCAGAAACTTGTGTGTGATGTGTGTCCTCAACTAACAGAGCTGAACATTTCTTTTGATGGAGCAGGTTGGAAACACGGTTTTTGTAGAATCTGCAAGTGGATATTTGGATAGCTTTGTGGATTTCGTTGGAAACGGGAATATCTTCATATAAAATGTAGACAGAAACATTCTCAGAAACTGCTTTGTGATGTCTGCATTCTAGTCACAGTGTTGAACATTCCCTTTCATAGTGCAGCTTTGAAACACTCTTTTTGTTGTATCTGGATTTGGACATTTGGAGCGCTTTGATGCCTACCGTGAAAAAAGAAATATCTTCCCATAAAAACTAGACAGAAGAATTCTCTGAAACTTCTTTGTGGTGTATGTACTCAAGTAACAGAGGTGAAACTTTCTATTGATAGAGCAGTTTTGAAACACTCTTTTTGTGGAATCTGTATGTGGATATTTGGATTTCTTTAACGACATCGTTGGAAACAGGAATAACTTCCTATAAAATCTAGGCAGAAGCATTCTCAGAAACTTCTTTGTGATGTGTGTCCTCAACTAAGAGAGTTCAACCTGTCTTTTGATGCAGCAGTTTGGAAACACTCTTTTTGTAGAATCTGTAAGTGGATATATGGATAGCTCTAACGATTTCGTTGGAAACGGGAATATCTTCACATAAAATCTAGACAGAAGCATTCTCAGAAACTTCTTCGTGATGTGTGTCCTCAGATGACACAATTCAACATTTCTTTTGATACAGCAGTTTGGAAACACTTTTTTTGTAGAATCTGCAAGTGGATATTTGGATAGCTGTAAGGATTTCGTTGGAAACGGGAATATCTTCATATAAAACCTAGACACAAGCACTCTCAGAAAGTACTCTGTGATATCTGCATTCAAATCACAGAGTTGAACATTCCCTTTCTTAGAGCAGGTTTGAAACACTCTTTTTGTGGAATCTGCAAGAGGATATCTGGATAGCTTTGAGGATTTCGTTGGAAGCGGGATTACATATAAAATGTACACAGCAGCATTCTCAGAAGCTTCTTCGTGATGTTTGCTTTTAAGTCACAGAGTTGAACATTCCCTTTCATAGAGCAGGCTTGAAACACTCTTTCTGTAGTATCTGGAAGTGGACATTTCGAGCGCTTTGAGGCCTACTGTGAAAAAGGAAATATCTTCCATAAAAACTACACAGAAGCGTTCGCAGAAACTTGTGTGTGATGTGTGTCCTCAACTAACAGAGCTGAACATTTCCTTTGATGGAGCAGGTTGGAAACACGGTTTTTGTAGAATCTGCAAGTGGATATTTGGATAGCTTTGTGGATTTCGTTGGAAACGGGAATATCTTCATATAAAATGTAGACAGAAACATTCTCAGAAACTGCTTTGTGATGTCTGCATTCTAGTCACAGTGTTGAACATTCCCTTTCATAGTGCAGCTTTGAAACACTCTTTTTGTTGTATCTGGATTTGGACATTTGGAGCGCTTTGATGCCTACCGTGAAAAAAGAAATATCTTCCCATAAAAACTAGACAGAAGAATTCTCTGAAACTTCTTTGTGGTGTATGTACTCAAGTAACAGAGGTGAAACTTTCTATTGATAGAGCAGTTTTGAAACACTCTTTTTGTGGAATCTGTATGTGGATATTTGGATTTCTTTAACGACATCGTTGGAAACAGGAATAACTTCCTATAAAATCTAGGCAGAAGCATTCTCAGAAACTTCTTTGTGATGTGTGTCCTCAACTAAGAGAGTTCAACCTGTCTTTTGATGCAGCAGTTTGGAAACACTCTTTTTGTAGAATCTGTAAGTGGATATATGGATAGCTCTAACGATTTCGTTGGAAACGGGAATATCTTCACATAAAATCTAGACAGAAGCATTCTCAGAAACTTCTTCGTGATGTGTGTCCTCAGATGACACAATTCAACATTTCTTTTGATACAGCAGTTTGGAAACACTTTTTTTGTAGAATCTGCAAGTGGATATTTGGATAGCTGTAAGGATTTCGTTGGAAACGGGAATATCTTCATATAAAACCTAGACACAAGCACTCTCAGAAAGTACTCTGTGATATCTGCATTCAAATCACAGAGTTGAACATTCCCTTTCTTAGAGCAGGTTTGAAACACTCTTTTTGTGGAATCTGCAAGAGGATATTTGGATAGCTTTGAGGATTTCGTTGGAAGCGGGATTACATATAAAATGTACACAGCAGCATTCTCAGAAGCTTCTTCGTGATGTTTGCTTTTAAGTCACAGAGTTGAACATTCCCTTTCATAGAGCAGGCTTGAAACACTCTTTCTGTAGTATCTGGAAGTGGACATTTCGAGCGCTTTGAGGCCTACTGTGAAAAAGGAAATATCTTCCCATAAAAACTACACAGAAGCGTTCGCAGAAACTTGTGTGTGATGTGTGTCCTCAACTAACAGAGCTGAACATTTCGTTTGATGGAGCAGGTTGGAAACACGGTTTTTGTAGAATCTGCAAGTGGATATTTGGATAGCTTTGTGGATTTCGTTGGAAACGGGAATATCTTCATATAAAATGTAGACAGAAACATTCTCAGAAACTGCTTTGTGATGTCTGCATTCTAGTCACAGTGTTGAACATTCCCTTTCATAGTGCAGCTTTGAAACACTCTTTTTGTTGTATCTGGATTTGGACATTTGGAGCGCTTTGATGCCTACCGTGAAAAAAGAAATATCTTCCCATAAAAACTAGACAGAATTCTCTGAAACTTCTTTGTGGTGTATGTACTCAAGTAACAGAGGTGAAACTTTCATTGATAGAGCAGTTTTGAAACACTCTTTTTGTGGAATCTGTATGTGGATATTTGGATTTCTTTAACGACATCGTTGGAAACAGGAATAACTTCCTATAAAATCTAGGCAGAAGCATTCTCAGAAACTTCTTTGTGATGTGTGTCCTCAACTAAGAGAGTTCAACCTGTCTTTTGATGCAGCAGTTTGGAAACACTCTTTTTGTAGAATCTGTAAGTGGATATATGGATAGCTCTAACGATTTCGTTGGAAACGGGAATATCTTCACATAAAATCTAGACAGAAGCATTCTCAGAAACTTCTTCGTGATGTGTGTCCTCAGATGACACAATTCAACATTTCTTTTGATACAGCAGTTTGGAAACACTTTTTTTGTAGAATCTGCAAGTGGATATTTGGATAGCTGTAAGGATTTCGTTGGAAACGGGAATATCTTCATATAAAACCTAGACACAAGCACTCTCAGAAAGTACTCTGTGATATCTGCATTCAAATCACAGAGTTGAACATTCCCTTTCTTAGAGCAGGTTTGAAACACTCTTTTTGTGGAATCTGCAAGAGGATATTTGGATAGCTTTGAGGATTTCGTTGGAAGCGGGATTACATATAAAATGTACACAGCAGCATTCTCAGAAGCTTCTTCGTGATGTTTGCTTTTAAGTCACAGAGTTGAACATTCCCTTTCATAGAGCAGGCTTGAAACACTCTTTCTGTAGTATCTGGAAGTGGACATTTCGAGCGCTTTGAGGCCTACTGTGAAAAAGAAATATCTTCCCATAAAAACTACACAGAAGCGTTCGCAGAAACTTGTGTGTGATGTGTGTCCTCAACTAACAGAGCTGAACATTTCTTTTGATGGAGCAGGTTGGAAACACGGTTTTTGTAGAATCTGCAAGTGGATATTTGGATAGCTTTGTTGATTTCGTTGGAAACGGGAATATCTTCATATAAAATGTAGACAGAAACATTCTCAGAAACTGCTTTGTGATGTCTGCATTCTAGTCACAGTGTTGAACATTCCCTTTCATAGTGCAGCTTTGAAACACTCTTTTTGTTGTATCTGGATTTGGACATTTGGAGCGCTTTGATGCCTACCGTGAAAAAAGAAATATCTTCCCATAAAAACTAGACAGAAGAATTCTCTGAAACTTCTTTGTGGTGTATGTACTCAAGTAACAGAGGTGAACCTTTCTATTGATAGAGCAGTTTTGAAACACTCTTTTTGTGGAATCTGTATGTGGATATTTGGATTTCTTTAACGACATCGTTGGAAACAGGAATAACTTCCTATAAAATCTAGGCAGAAGCATTCTCAGAAACTTCTTTGTGATGTGTGTCCTCAACTAAGAGAGTTCAACCTGTCTTTTGATGCAGCAGTTTGGAAACACTCTTTTTGTAGAATCTGTAAGTGGATATATGGATAGCTCTAACGATTTCGTTGGAAACGGGAATATCTTCACATAAAATCTAGACAGAAGCATTCTCAGAAACTTCTTCGTGATGTGTGTCCTCAGATGACATAATTCAACATTTCTTTTGATACAGCAGTTTGGAAACACTTTTTTTGTAGAATCTGCAAGTGGATATTTGGATAGCTGTAAGGATTTCGTTGGAAACGGGAATATCTTCATATAAAACCTAGACACAAGCACTCTCAGAAAGTACTCTGTGATATCTGCATTCAAATCACAGAGTTGAACATTCCCTTTCTTAGAGCAGGTTTGAAACACTCTTTTTGTGGAATCTGCAAGAGGATATTTGGATAGCTTTGAGGATTTCGTTGGAAGCGGGATTACATATAAAATGTACACAGCAGCATTCTCAGAAGCTTCTTCGTGATGTTTGCTTTTAAGTCACAGAGTTGAACATTCCCTTTCATAGAGCAGGCTTGAAACACTCTTTCTGTAGTATCTGGAAGTGGACATTTCGAGCGCTTTGAGGCCTACTGTGAAAAAGGAAATATCTTCCCATAAAAACTACACAGAAGCGTTCGCAGAAACTTGTGTGTGATGTGTGTCCTCAACTAACAGAGCTGAACATTTCTTTTGATGGAGCAGGTTGGAAACACGGTTTTTGTAGAATCTGCAAGTGGATATTTGGATAGCTTTGTGGATTTCGTTGGAAACGGGAATATCTTCATATAAAATGTAGACAGAAACATTCTCAGAAACTGCTTTGTGATGTCTGCATTCTAGTCACAGTGTTGAACATTCCCTTTCATAGTGCAGCTTTGAAACACTCTTTTTGTTGTATCTGGATTTGGACATTTGGAGCGCTTTGATGCCTACCGTGAAAAAAGAAATATCTTCCCATAAAAACTAGACAGAAGAATTCTCTGACACTTCTTTGTGGTGTATGTACTCAAGTAACAGAGGTGAAACTTTCTATTGATAGAGCAGTTTTGAAACACTCTTTTTGTGGAATCTGTATGTGGATATTTGGATTTCTTTAACGACATCGTTGGAAACAGGAATAACTTCCTATAAAATCTAGGCAGAAGCATTCTCAGAAACTTCTTTGTGATGTGTGTCCTCAACTAAGAGAGTTCAACCTGTCTTTTGATGCAGCAGTTTGGAAACACTCTTTTTGTAGAATCTGTAAGTGGATATATGGATAGCTCTAACGATTTCGTTGGAAACGGGAATATCTTCACATAAAATCTAGACAGAAGCATTCTCAGAAACTTCTTCGTGATGTGTGTCCTCAGATGACACAATTCAACATTTCTTTTGATACAGCAGTTTGGAAACACTTTTTTTGTAGAATCTGCAAGTGGATATTTGGATAGCTGTAAGGATTTCGTTGGAAACGGGAATATCTTCATATAAAACCTAGACACAAGCACTCTCAGAAAGTACTCTGTGATATCTGCATTCAAATCACAGAGTTGAACATTCCCTTTCTTAGAGCAGGTTTGAAACACTCTTTTTGTGGAATCTGCAAGAGGATATTTGGATAGCTTTGAGGATTTCGTTGGAAGCGGGATTACATATAAAATGTACACAGCAGCATTCTCAGAAGCTTCTTCGTGATGTTTGCTTTTAAGTCACAGAGTTGAACATTCCCTTTCATAGAGCAGGCTTGAAACACTCTTTCTGTAGTATCTGGAAGTGGACATTTCGAGCGCTTTGAGGCCTACTGTGAAAAAGGAAATATCTTCCCATAAAAACTACACAGAAGCGTTCGCAGAAACTTGTGTGTGATGTGTGTCCTCAACTAACAGAGCTGAACATTTCGTTTGATGGAGCAGGTTGGAAACACGGTTTTTGTAGAATCTGCAAGTGGATATTTGGATAGCTTTGTGGATTTCGTTGGAAACGGGAATATCTTCATATAAAATGTAGACAGAAACATTCTCAGAAACTGCTTTGTGATGTCTGCATTCTAGTCACAGTGTTGAACATTCCCTTTCATAGTGCAGCTTTGAAACACTCTTTTTGTTGTATCTGGATTTGGACATTTGGAGCGCTTTGATGCCTACCGTGAAAAAAGAAATATCTTCCCATAAAAACTAGACAGAAGAATTCTCTGAAACTTCTTTGTGGTGTATGTACTCAAGTAACAGAGGTGAAACTTTCTATTGATAGAGCAGTTTTGAAACACTCTTTTTGTGGAATCTGTATGTGGATATTTGGATTTCTTTAACGACATCGTTGGAAACAGGAATAACTTCCTATAAAATCTAGGCAGAAGCATTCTCAGAAACTTCTTTGTGATGTGTGTCCTCAACTAAGAGAGTTCAACGTGTCTTTTGATGCAGCAGTTTGGAAACACTCTTTTTGTAGAATCTGTAAGTGGATATATGGATAGCTCTAACGATTTCGTTGGAAACGGGAATATCTTCACATAAAATCTAGACAGAAGCATTCTCAGAAACTTCTTCGTGATGTGTGTCCTCAGATGACACAATTCAACATTTCTTTTGATACAGCAGTTTGGAAACACTTTTTTTGTAGAATCTGCAAGTGGATATTTGGATAGCTGTAAGGATTTCGTTGGAAACGGGAATATCTTCATATAAAACCTAGACACAAGCACTCTCAGAAAGTACTCTGTGATATCTGCATTCAAATCACAGAGTTGAACATTCCCTTTCTTAGAGCAGGTTTGAAACACTCTTTTTGTGGAATCTGCAAGAGGATATTTGGATAGCTTTGAGGATTTCGTTGGAAGCGGGATTACATATAAAATGTACACAGCAGCATTCTCAGAAGCTTCTTCGTGATGTTTGCTTTTAAGTCACAGAGTTGAACATTCCCTTTCATAGAGCAGGCTTGAAACACTCTTTCTGTAGTATCTGGAAGTGGACATTTCGAGCGCTTTGAGGCCTACTGTGAAAAAGGAAATATCTTCCCATAAAAACTACACAGAAGCGTTCGCAGAAACTTGTGTGTGATGTGTGTCCTCAACTAACAGAGCTGAACATTTCTTTTGATGGAGCAGGTTGGAAACACGGTTTTTGTAGAATCTGCAAGTGGATATTTGGATAGCTTTGTGGATTTCGTTGGAAACGGGAATATCTTCATATAAAATGTAGACAGAAACATTCTCAGAAACTGCTTTGTGATGTCTGCATTCTAGTCACAGTGTTGAACATTCCCTTTCATAGTGCAGCTTTGAAACACTCTTTTTGTTGTATCTGGATTTGGACATTTGGAGCGCTTTGATGCCTACCGTGAAAAAAGAAATATCTTCCCATAAAAACTAGACAGAAGAATTCTCTGAAACTTCTTTGTGGTGTATGTACTCAAGTAACAGAGGTGAAACTTTCTATTGATAGAGCAGTTTTGAAACACTCTTTTTGTGGAATCTGTATGTGGATATTTGGATTTCTTTAACGACATCGTTGGAAACAGGAATAACTTCCTATAAAATCTAGGCAGAAGCATTCTCAGAAACTTCTTTGTGATGTGTGTCCTCAACTAAGAGAGTTCAACCTGTCTTTTGATGCAGCAGTTTGGAAACACTCTTTTTGTAGAATCTGTAAGTGGATATATGGATAGCTCTAACGATTTCGTTGGAAACGGGAATATCTTCACATAAAATCTAGACAGAAGCATTCTCAGAAACTTCTTCGTGATGTGTGTCCTCAGATGACACAATTCAACATTTCTTTTGATACAGCAGTTTGGAAACACTTTTTTTGTAGAATCTGCAAGTGGATATTTGGATAGCTGTAAGGATTTCGTTGGAAACGGGAATATCTTCATATAAAACCTAGACACAAGCACTCTCAGAAAGTACTCTGTGATATCTGCATTCAAATCACAGAGTTGAACATTCCCTTTCTTAGAGCAGGTTTGAAACACTCTTTTTGTGGAATCTGCAAGAGGATATCTGGATAGCTTTGAGGATTTCGTTGGAAGCGGGATTACATATAAAATGTACACAGCAGCATTCTCAGAAGCTTCTTCGTGATGTTTGCTTTTAAGTCACAGAGTTGAACATTCCCTTTCATAGAGCAGGCTTGAAACACTCTTTCTGTAGTATCTGGAAGTGGACATTTCGAGCGCTTTGAGGCCTACTGTGAAAAAGGAAATATCTTCCCATAAAAACTACACAGAAGCGTTCGCAGAAACTTGTGTGTGATGTGTGTCCTCAACTAACAGAGCTGAACATTTCGTTTGATGGAGCAGGTTGGAAACACGGTTTTTGTAGAATCTGCAAGTGGATATTTGGATAGCTTTGTGGATTTCGTTGGAAACGGGAATATCTTCATATAAAATGTAGACAGAAACATTCTCAGAAACTGCTTTGTGATGTCTGCATTCTAGTCACAGTGTTGAACATTCCCTTTCATAGTGCAGCTTTGAAACACTCTTTTTGTTGTATCTGGATTTGGACATTTGGAGCGCTTTGATGCCTACCGTGAAAAAAGAAATATCTTCCCATAAAAACTAGACAGAAGAATTCTCTGAAACTTCTTTGTGGTGTATGTACTCAAGTAACAGAGGTGAAACTTTCTATTGATAGAGCAGTTTTGAAACACTCTTTTTGTGGAATCTGTATGTGGATATTTGGATTTCTTTAACGACATCGTTGGAAACAGGAATAACTTCCTATAAAATCTAGGCAGAAGCATTCTCAGAAACTTCTTTGTGATGTGTGTCCTCAACTAAGAGAGTTCAACCTGTCTTTTGATGCAGCAGTTTGGAAACACTCTTTTTGTAGAATCTGTAAGTGGATATATGGATAGCTCTAACGATTTCGTTGGAAACGGGAATATCTTCACATAAAATCTAGACAGAAGCATTCTCAGAAACTTCTTCGTGATGTGTGTCCTCAGATGACACAATTCAACATTTCTTTTGATACAGCAGTTTGGAAACACTTTTTTTGTAGAATCTGCAAGTGGATATTTGGATAGCTGTAAGGATTTCGTTGGAAACGGGAATATCTTCATATAAAACCTAGACACAAGCACTCTCAGAAAGTACTCTGTGATATCTGCATTCAAATCACAGAGTTGAACATTCCCTTTCTTAGAGCAGGTTTGAAACACTCTTTTTGTGGAATCTGCAAGAGGATATTTGGATAGCTTTGAGGATTTCGTTGGAAGCGGGATTACATATAAAATGTACACAGCAGCATTCTCAGAAGCTTCTTCGTGATGTTTGCTTTTAAGTCACAGAGTTGAACATTCCCTTTCATAGAGCAGGCTTGAAACACTCTTTCTGTAGTATCTGGAAGTGGACATTTCGAGCGCTTTGAGGCCTACTGTGAAAAAGGAAATATCTTCCCATAAAAACTACACAGAAGCGTTCGCAGAAACTTGTGTGTGATGTGTGTCCTCAACTAACAGAGCTGAACATTTCTTTTGATGGAGCAGGTTGGAAACACGGTTTTTGTAGAATCTGCAAGTGGATATTTGGATAGCTTTGTGGATTTCGTTGGAAACGGGAATATCTTCATATAAAATGTAGACAGAAACATTCTCAGAAACTGCTTTGTGATGTCTGCATTCTAGTCACAGTGTTGAACATTCCCTTTCATAGTGCAGCTTTGAAACACTCTTTTTGTTGTATCTGGATTTGGACATTTGGAGCGCTTTGATGCCTACCGTGAAAAAAGAAATATCTTCCCATAAAAACTAGACAGAAGAATTCTCTGAAACTTCTTTGTGGTGTATGTACTCAAGTAACAGAGGTGAAACTTTCTATTGATAGAGCAGTTTTGAAACACTCTTTTTGTGGAATCTGTATGTGGATATTTGGATTTCTTTAACGACATCGTTGGAAACAGGAATAACTTCCTATAAAATCTAGGCAGAAGCATTCTCAGAAACTTCTTTGTGATGTGTGTCCTCAACTAAGAGAGTTCAACCTGTCTTTTGATGCAGCAGTTTGGAAACACTCTTTTTGTAGAATCTGTAAGTGGATATATGGATAGCTCTAACGATTTCGTTGGAAACGGGAATATCTTCACATAAAATCTAGACAGAAGCATTCTCAGAAACTTCTTCGTGATGTGTGTCCTCAGATGACACAATTCAACATTTCTTTTGATACAGCAGTTTGGAAACACTTTTTTTGTAGAATCTGCAAGTGGATATTTGGATAGCTGTAAGGATTTCGTTGGAAACGGGAATATCTTCATATAAAACCTAGACACAAGCACTCTCAGAAAGTACTCTGTGATATCTGCATTCAAATCACAGAGTTGAACATTCCCTTTCTTAGAGCAGGTTTGAAACACTCTTTTTGTGGAATCTGCAAGAGGATATTTGGATAGCTTTGAGGATTTCGTTGGAAGCGGGATTACATATAAAATGTACACAGCAGCATTCTCAGAAGCTTCTTCGTGATGTTTGCTTTTAAGTCACAGAGTTGAACATTCCCTTTCATAGAGCAGGCTTGAAACACTCTTTCTGTAGTATCTGGAAGTGGACATTTCGAGCGCTTTGAGGCCTACTGTGAAAAAGGAAATATCTTCCCATAAAAACTACACAGAAGCGTTCGCAGAAACTTGTGTGTGATGTGTGTCCTCAACTAACAGAGCTGAACATTTCTTTTGATGGAGCAGGTTGGAAACACGGTTTTTGTAGAATCTGCAAGTGGATATTTGGATAGCTTTGTGGATTTCGTTGGAAACGGGAATATCTTCATATAAAATGTAGACAGAAACATTCTCAGAAACTGCTTTGTGATGTCTGCATTCTAGTCACAGTGTTGAACATTCCCTTTCATAGTGCAGCTTTGAAACACTCTTTTTGTTGTATCTGGATTTGGACATTTGGAGCGCTTTGATGCCTACCGTGAAAAAAGAAATATCTTCCCATAAAAACTAGACAGAAGAATTCTCTGAAACTTCTTTGTGGTGTATGTACTCAAGTAACAGAGGTGAAACTTTCTATTGATAGAGCAGTTTTGAAACACTCTTTTTGTGGAATCTGTATGTGGATATTTGGATTTCTTTAACGACATCGTTGGAAACAGGAATAACTTCCTATAAAATCTAGGCAGAAGCATTCTCAGAAACTTCTTTGTGATGTGTGTCCTCAACTAAGAGAGTTCAACCTGTCTTTTGATGCAGCAGTTTGGAAACACTCTTTTTGTAGAATCTGTAAGTGGATATATGGATAGCTCTAACGATTTCGTTGGAAACGGGAATATCTTCACATAAAATCTAGACAGAAGCATTCTCAGAAACTTCTTCGTGATGTGTGTCCTCAGATGACACAATTCAACATTTCTTTTGATACAGCAGTTTGGAAACACTTTTTTTGTAGAATCTGCAAGTGGATATTTGGATAGCTGTAAGGATTTCGTTGGAAACGGGAATATCTTCATATAAAACCTAGACACAAGCACTCTCAGAAAGTACTCTGTGATATCTGCATTCAAATCACAGAGTTGAACATTCCCTTTCTTAGAGCAGGTTTGAAACACTCTTTTTGTGGAATCTGCAAGAGGATATTTGGATAGCTTTGAGGATTTCGTTGGAAGCGGGATTACATATAAAATGTACACAGCAGCATTCTCAGAAGCTTCTTCGTGATGTTTGCTTTTAAGTCACAGAGTTGAACATTCCCTTTCATAGAGCAGGCTTGAAACACTCTTTCTGTAGTATCTGGAAGTGGACATTTCGAGCGCTTTGAGGCCTACTGTGAAAAAGGAAATATCTTCCATAAAAACTACACAGAAGCGTTCGCAGAAACTTGTGTGTGATGTGTGTCCTCAACTAACAGAGCTGAACATTTCCTTTGATGGAGCAGGTTGGAAACACGGTTTTTGTAGAATCTGCAAGTGGATATTTGGATAGCTTTGTGGATTTCGTTGGAAACGGGAATATCTTCATATAAAATGTAGACAGAAACATTCTCAGAAACTGCTTTGTGATGTCTGCATTCTAGTCACAGTGTTGAACATTCCCTTTCATAGTGCAGCTTTGAAACACTCTTTTTGTTGTATCTGGATTTGGACATTTGGAGCGCTTTGATGCCTACCGTGAAAAAAGAAATATCTTCCCATAAAAACTAGACAGAAGAATTCTCTGAAACTTCTTTGTGGTGTATGTACTCAAGTAACAGAGGTGAAACTTTCTATTGATAGAGCAGTTTTGAAACACTCTTTTTGTGGAATCTGTATGTGGATATTTGGATTTCTTTAACGACATCGTTGGAAACAGGAATAACTTCCTATAAAATCTAGGCAGAAGCATTCTCAGAAACTTCTTTGTGATGTGTGTCCTCAACTAAGAGAGTTCAACCTGTCTTTTGATGCAGCAGTTTGGAAACACTCTTTTTGTAGAATCTGTAAGTGGATATATGGATAGCTCTAACGATTTCGTTGGAAACGGGAATATCTTCACATAAAATCTAGACAGAAGCATTCTCAGAAACTTCTTCGTGATGTGTGTCCTCAGATGACACAATTCAACATTTCTTTTGATACAGCAGTTTGGAAACACTTTTTTTGTAGAATCTGCAAGTGGATATTTGGATAGCTGTAAGGATTTCGTTGGAAACGGGAATATCTTCATATAAAACCTAGACACAAGCACTCTCAGAAAGTACTCTGTGATATCTGCATTCAAATCACAGAGTTGAACATTCCCTTTCTTAGAGCAGGTTTGAAACACTCTTTTTGTGGAATCTGCAAGAGGATATTTGGATAGCTTTGAGGATTTCGTTGGAAGCGGGATTACATATAAAATGTACACAGCAGCATTCTCAGAAGCTTCTTCGTGATGTTTGCTTTTAAGTCACAGAGTTGAACATTCCCTTTCATAGAGCAGGCTTGAAACACTCTTTCTGTAGTATCTGGAAGTGGACATTTCGAGCGCTTTGAGGCCTACTGTGAAAAAGGAAATATCTTCCCATAAAAACTACACAGAAGCGTTCGCAGAAACTTGTGTGTGATGTGTGTCCTCAACTAACAGAGCTGAACATTTCGTTTGATGGAGCAGGTTGGAAACACGGTTTTTGTAGAATCTGCAAGTGGATATTTGGATAGCTTTGTGGATTTCGTTGGAAACGGGAATATCTTCATATAAAATGTAGACAGAAACATTCTCAGAAACTGCTTTGTGATGTCTGCATTCTAGTCACAGTGTTGAACATTCCCTTTCATAGTGCAGCTTTGAAACACTCTTTTTGTTGTATCTGGATTTGGACATTTGGAGCGCTTTGATGCCTACCGTGAAAAAAGAAATATCTTCCCATAAAAACTAGACAGAAGAATTCTCTGAAACTTCTTTGTGGTGTATGTACTCAAGTAACAGAGGTGAAACTTTCATTGATAGAGCAGTTTTGAAACACTCTTTTTGTGGAATCTGTATGTGGATATTTGGATTTCTTTAACGACATCGTTGGAAACAGGAATAACTTCCTATAAAATCTAGGCAGAAGCATTCTCAGAAACTTCTTTGTGATGTGTGTCCTCAACTAAGAGAGTTCAACCTGTCTTTTGATGCAGCAGTTTGGAAACACTCTTTTTGTAGAATCTGTAAGTGGATATATGGATAGCTCTAACGATTTCGTTGGAAACGGGAATATCTTCACATAAAATCTAGACAGAAGCATTCTCAGAAACTTCTTCGTGATGTGTGTCCTCAGATGACACAATTCAACATTTCTTTTGATACAGCAGTTTGGAAACACTTTTTTTGTAGAATCTGCAAGTGGATATTTGGATAGCTGTAAGGATTTCGTTGGAAACGGGAATATCTTCATATAAAACCTAGACACAAGCACTCTCAGAAAGTACTCTGTGATATCTGCATTCAAATCACAGAGTTGAACATTCCCTTTCTTAGAGCAGGTTTGAAACACTCTTTTTGTGGAATCTGCAAGAGGATATTTGGATAGCTTTGAGGATTTCGTTGGAAGCGGGATTACATATAAAATGTACACAGCAGCATTCTCAGAAGCTTCTTCGTGATGTTTGCTTTTAAGTCACAGAGTTGAACATTCCCTTTCATAGAGCAGGCTTGAAACATTCTTTCTGTAGTATCTGGAAGTGGACATTTCGTGCGCTTTGAGGCCTACTGTGAAAAAGGAAATATCTTCCCATAAAAAGTAGACAGATGCGTTCGCAGAAACTTGTGTGTGATGGGTATCCTCAACTAACAGAGCTGAACATTTCGTTTGATGGAGCAGTTTGGAAACACGCTTTTTGTAGAATCTGCAAGTGGATATTTGGATAGCTTTGTGGATTTCGTTGGAAACGGGAATATCTTCATATAAAATGTAGACAGAAAGATTCTCAGAAACAGCTTTGTGATGTGTGCATTCAAGTCACAGAGTTGAACATTCCCTTTCATAGAGCAGCTTTGAAACACTCTTTTTGTTGTATCTGGATTTGGACATTTGGAGCGCTTTGATGCCTACCGTGAAAAAAGAAATATCTTCCCATAAAAACTAGACAGAAGAATTCTCTGAAACTTCTTTGTGGTGTATGTACTCAAGTAACAGAGGTGAACCTTTCTATTGATAGAGCAGTTTTGAAACACTCTTTTTGTGGAATCTGTATGTGGATATTTGGATTGCTTTAACGATATCGTTGGAAACAGGAATATCTTCCTATAATATCTAGGCAGAAGCATTCTCAGAAACTTCTTTGTGATGTGTGTCCTCAACTAAGAGAGTTCAACGTGTCTTTTGATGCAGCAGTTTGGAAACACTCTTTTTGTAGAATCTGTAAGTGGATATATGGATAGCTCTAACGATTTCGTTGGAAACGGGAATATCTTCACATAAAATCTAGACAGAAGCATTCTCAGAAACTTCTTCGTGATGTGTGTCCTCAGATGACATAATTCAACATTTCTTTTGATACAGCAGTTTGGAAACACTTTTTTTGTAGAATCTGCAAGTGGATATTTGGATAGCTGTAAGGATTTCGTTGGAAACGGGAATATCTTCATATAAAACCTAGACACAAGCACTCTCAGAAAGTACTCTGTGATATCTGCATTCAAATCACAGAGTTGAACATTCCCTTTCTTAGAGCAGGTTTGAAACACTCTTTTTGTGGAATCTGCAAGAGGATATTTGGATAGCTTTGAGGATTTCGTTGGAAGCGGGATTACATATAAAATGTACACAGCAGCATTCTCAGAAGCTTCTTCGTGATGTTTGCTTTTAAGTCACAGAGTTGAACATTCCCTTTCATAGAGCAGGCTTGAAACACTCTTTCTGTAGTATCTGGAAGTGGACATTTCGAGCGCTTTGAGGCCTACTGTGAAAAAGGAAATATCTTCCCATAAAAACTACACAGAAGCGTTCGCAGAAACTTGTGTGTGATGTGTGTCCTCAACTAACAGAGCTGAACATTTCTTTTGATGGAGCAGGTTGGAAACACGGTTTTTGTAGAATCTGCAAGTGGATATTTGGATAGCTTTGTGGATTTCGTTGGAAACGGGAATATCTTCATATAAAATGTAGACAGAAACATTCTCAGAAACTGCTTTGTGATGTCTGCATTCTAGTCACAGTGTTGAACATTCCCTTTCATAGTGCAGCTTTGAAACACTCTTTTTGTTGTATCTGGATTTGGACATTTGGAGCGCTTTGATGCCTACCGTGAAAAAAGAAATATCTTCCCATAAAAACTAGACAGAAGAATTCTCTGAAACTTCTTTGTGGTGTATGTACTCAAGTAACAGAGGTGAAACTTTCTATTGATAGAGCAGTTTTGAAACACTCTTTTTGTGGAATCTGTATGTGGATATTTGGATTTCTTTAACGACATCGTTGGAAACAGGAATAACTTCCTATAAAATCTAGGCAGAAGCATTCTCAGAAACTTCTTTGTGATGTGTGTCCTCAACTAAGAGAGTTCAACCTGTCTTTTGATGCAGCAGTTTGGAAACACTCTTTTTGTAGAATCTGTAAGTGGATATATGGATAGCTCTAACGATTTCGTTGGAAACGGGAATATCTTCACATAAAATCTAGACAGAAGCATTCTCAGAAACTTCTTCGTGATGTGTGTCCTCAGATGACACAATTCAACATTTCTTTTGATACAGCAGTTTGGAAACACTTTTTTTGTAGAATCTGCAAGTGGATATTTGGATAGCTGTAAGGATTTCGTTGGAAACGGGAATATCTTCATATAAAACCTAGACACAAGCACTCTCAGAAAGTACTCTGTGATATCTGCATTCAAATCACAGAGTTGAACATTCCCTTTCTTAGAGCAGGTTTGAAACACTCTTTTTGTGGAATCTGCAAGAGGATATTTGGATAGCTTTGAGGATTTCGTTGGAAGCGGGATTACATATAAAATGTACACAGCAGCATTCTCAGAAGCTTCTTCGTGATGTTTGCTTTTAAGTCACAGAGTTGAACATTCCCTTTCATAGAGCAGGCTTGAAACATTCTTTCTGTAGTATCTGGAAGTGGACATTTCGTGCGCTTTGAGGCCTACTGTGAAAAAGGAAATATCTTCCCATAAAAAGTAGACAGATGCGTTCGCAGAAACTTGTGTGTGATGGGTATCCTCAACTAACAGAGCTGAACATTTCGTTTGATGGAGCAGTTTGGAAACACGCTTTTTGTAGAATCTGCAAGTGGATATTTGGATAGCTTTGTGGATTTCGTTGGAAACGGGAATATCTTCATATAAAATGTAGACAGAAAGATTCTCAGAAACAGCTTTGTGATGTGTGCATTCAAGTCACAGAGTTGAACATTCCCTTTCATAGAGCAGCTTTGAAACACTCTTTTTGTTGTATCTGGATTTGGACATTTGGAGCGCTTTGATGCCTACCGTGAAAAAAGAAATATCTTCCCATAAAAACTAGACAGAAGAATTCTCTGAAACTTCTTTGTGGTGTATGTACTCAAGTAACAGAGGTGAACCTTTCTATTGATAGAGCAGTTTTGAAACACTCTTTTTGTGGAATCTGTATGTGGATATTTGGATTGCTTTAACGATATCGTTGGAAACAGGAATATCTTCCTATAATATCTAGGCAGAAGCATTCTCAGAAACTTCTTTGTGATGTGTGTCCTCAACTAAGAGAGTTCAACGTGTCTTTTGATGCAGCAGTTTGGAAACACTCTTTTTGTAGAATCTGTAAGTGGATATATGGATAGCTCTAACGATTTCGTTGGAAACGGGAATATCTTCACATAAAATCTAGACAGAAGCATTCTCAGAAACTTCTTCGTGATGTGTGTCCTCAGATGACATAATTCAACATTTCTTTTGATACAGCAGTTTGGAAACACTTTTTTTGTAGAATCTGCAAGTGGATATTTGGATAGCTGTAAGGATTTCGTTGGAAACGGGAATATCTTCATATAAAACCTAGACACAAGCACTCTCAGAAAGTACTCTGTGATATCTGCATTCAAATCACAGAGTTGAACATTCCCTTTCTTAGAGCAGGTTTGAAACACTCTTTTTGTGGAATCTGCAAGAGGATATTTGGATAGCTTTGAGGATTTCGTTGGAAGCGGGATTACATATAAAATGTACACAGCAGCATTCTCAGAAGCTTCTTCGTGATGTTTGCTTTTAAGTCACAGAGTTGAACATTCCCTTTCATAGAGCAGGCTTGAAACACTCTTTCTGTAGTATCTGGAAGTGGACATTTCGAGCGCTTTGAGGCCTACTGTGAAAAAGGAAATATCTTCCCATAAAAACTACACAGAAGCGTTCGCAGAAACTTGTGTGTGATGTGTGTCCTCAACTAACAGAGCTGAACATTTCTTTTGATGGAGCAGGTTGGAAACACGGTTTTTGTAGAATCTGCAAGTGGATATTTGGATAGCTTTGTGGATTTCGTTGGAAACGGGAATATCTTCATATAAAATGTAGACAGAAACATTCTCAGAAACTGCTTTGTGATGTCTGCATTCTAGTCACAGTGTTGAACATTCCCTTTCATAGTGCAGCTTTGAAACACTCTTTTTGTTGTATCTGGATTTGGACATTTGGAGCGCTTTGATGCCTACCGTGAAAAAAGAAATATCTTCCCATAAAAACTAGACAGAAGAATTCTCTGAAACTTCTTTGTGGTGTATGTACTCAAGTAACAGAGGTGAAACTTTCTATTGATAGAGCAGTTTTGAAACACTCTTTTTGTGGAATCTGTATGTGGATATTTGGATTTCTTTAACGACATCGTTGGAAACAGGAATAACTTCCTATAAAATCTAGGCAGAAGCATTCTCAGAAACTTCTTTGTGATGTGTGTCCTCAACTAAGAGAGTTCAACCTGTCTTTTGATGCAGCAGTTTGGAAACACTCTTTTTGTAGAATCTGTAAGTGGATATATGGATAGCTCTAACGATTTCGTTGGAAACGGGAATATCTTCACATAAAATCTAGACAGAAGCATTCTCAGAAACTTCTTCGTGATGTGTGTCCTCAGATGACACAATTCAACATTTCTTTTGATACAGCAGTTTGGAAACACTTTTTTTGTAGAATCTGCAAGTGGATATTTGGATAGCTGTAAGGATTTCGTTGGAAACGGGAATATCTTCATATAAAACCTAGACACAAGCACTCTCAGAAAGTACTCTGTGATATCTGCATTCAAATCACAGAGTTGAACATTCCCTTTCTTAGAGCAGGTTTGAAACACTCTTTTTGTGGAATCTGCAAGAGGATATTTGGATAGCTTTGAGGATTTCGTTGGAAGCGGGATTACATATAAAATGTACACAGCAGCATTCTCAGAAGCTTCTTCGTGATGTTTGCTTTTAAGTCACAGAGTTGAACATTCCCTTTCATAGAGCAGGCTTGAAACACTCTTTCTGTAGTATCTGGAAGTGGACATTTCGAGCGCTTTGAGGCCTACTGTGAAAAAGGAAATATCTTCCCATAAAAACTACACAGAAGCGTTCGCAGAAACTTGTGTGTGATGTGTGTCCTCAACTAACAGAGCTGAACATTTCGTTTGATGGAGCAGGTTGGAAACACGGTTTTTGTAGAATCTGCAAGTGGATATTTGGATAGCTTTGTGGATTTCGTTGGAAACGGGAATATCTTCATATAAAATGTAGACAGAAACATTCTCAGAAACTGCTTTGTGATGTCTGCATTCTAGTCACAGTGTTGAACATTCCCTTTCATAGTGCAGCTTTGAAACACTCTTTTTGTTGTATCTGGATTTGGACATTTGGAGCGCTTTGATGCCTACCGTGAAAAAAGAAATATCTTCCCATAAAAACTAGACAGAAGAATTCTCTGAAACTTCTTTGTGGTGTATGTACTCAAGTAACAGAGGTGAAACTTTCTATTGATAGAGCAGTTTTGAAACACTCTTTTTGTGGAATCTGTATGTGGATATTTGGATTTCTTTAACGACATCGTTGGAAACAGGAATAACTTCCTATAAAATCTAGGCAGAAGCATTCTCAGAAACTTCTTTGTGATGTGTGTCCTCAACTAAGAGAGTTCAACCTGTCTTTTGATGCAGCAGTTTGGAAACACTCTTTTTGTAGAATCTGTAAGTGGATATATGGATAGCTCTAACGATTTCGTTGGAAACGGGAATATCTTCACATAAAATCTAGACAGAAGCATTCTCAGAAACTTCTTCGTGATGTGTGTCCTCAGATGACACAATTCAACATTTCTTTTGATACAGCAGTTTGGAAACACTTTTTTTGTAGAATCTGCAAGTGGATATTTGGATAGCTGTAAGGATTTCGTTGGAAACGGGAATATCTTCATATAAAACCTAGACACAAGCACTCTCAGAAAGTACTCTGTGATATCTGCATTCAAATCACAGAGTTGAACATTCCCTTTCTTAGAGCAGGTTTGAAACACTCTTTTTGTGGAATCTGCAAGAGGATATCTGGATAGCTTTGAGGATTTCGTTGGAAGCGGGATTACATATAAAATGTACACAGCAGCATTCTCAGAAGCTTCTTCATGATGTTTGCTTTTAAGTCACAGAGTTGAACATTCCCTTTCATAGAGCAGGCTTGAAACACTCTTTCTGTAGTATCTGGAAGTGGACATTTCGAGCGCTTTGAGGCCTACTGTGAAAAAGGAAATATCTTCCCATAAAAACTACACAGAAGCGTTCGCAGAAACTTGTGTGTGATGTGTGTCCTCAACTAACAGAGCTGAACATTTCGTTTGATGGAGCAGGTTGGAAACACGGTTTTTGTAGAATCTGCAAGTGGATATTTGGATAGCTTTGTGGATTTCGTTGGAAACGGGAATATCTTCATATAAAATGTAGACAGAAACATTCTCAGAAACTGCTTTGTGATGTCTGCATTCTAGTCACAGTGTTGAACATTCCCTTTCATAGTGCAGCTTTGAAACACTCTTTTTGTTGTATCTGGATTTGGACATTTGGAGCGCTTTGATGCCTACCGTGAAAAAAGAAATATCTTCCCATAAAAACTAGACAGAAGAATTCTCTGAAACTTCTTTGTGGTGTATGTACTCAAGTAACAGAGGTGAAACTTTCTATTGATAGAGCAGTTTTGAAACACTCTTTTTGTGGAATCTGTATGTGGATATTTGGATTTCTTTAACGACATCGTTGGAAACAGGAATAACTTCCTATAAAATCTAGGCAGAAGCATTCTCAGAAACTTCTTTGTGATGTGTGTCCTCAACTAAGAGAGTTCAACCTGTCTTTTGATGCAGCAGTTTGGAAACACTCTTTTTGTAGAATCTGTAAGTGGATATATGGATAGCTCTAACGATTTCGTTGGAAACGGGAATATCTTCACATAAAATCTAGACAGAAGCATTCTCAGAAACTTCTTCGTGATGTGTGTCCTCAGATGACACAATTCAACATTTCTTTTGATACAGCAGTTTGGAAACACTTTTTTTGTAGAATCTGCAAGTGGATATTTGGATAGCTGTAAGGATTTCGTTGGAAACGGGAATATCTTCATATAAAACCTAGACACAAGCACTCTCAGAAAGTACTCTGTGATATCTGCATTCAAATCACAGAGTTGAACATTCCCTTTCTTAGAGCAGGTTTGAAACACTCTTTTTGTGGAATCTGCAAGAGGATATTTGGATAGCTTTGAGGATTTCGTTGGAAGCGGGATTACATATAAAATGTACACAGCAGCATTCTCAGAAGCTTCTTCGTGATGTTTGCTTTTAAGTCACAGAGTTGAACATTCCCTTTCATAGAGCAGGCTTGAAACACTCTTTCTGTAGTATCTGGAAGTGGACATTTCGAGCGCTTTGAGGCCTACTGTGAAAAAGGAAATATCTTCCCATAAAAACTACACAGAAGCGTTCGCAGAAACTTGTGTGTGATGTGTGTCCTCAACTAACAGAGCTGAACATTTCTTTTGATGGAGCAGGTTGGAAACACGGTTTTTGTAGAATCTGCAAGTGGATATTTGGATAGCTTTGTGGATTTCGTTGGAAACGGGAATATCTTCATATAAAATGTAGACAGAAACATTCTCAGAAACTGCTTTGTGATGTCTGCATTCTAGTCACAGTGTTGAACATTCCCTTTCATAGTGCAGCTTTGAAACACTCTTTTTGTTGTATCTGGATTTGGACATTTGGAGCGCTTTGATGCCTACCGTGAAAAAAGAAATATCTTCCCATAAAAACTAGACAGAAGAATTCTCTGAAACTTCTTTGTGGTGTATGTACTCAAGTAACAGAGGTGAAACTTTCTATTGATAGAGCAGTTTTGAAACACTCTTTTTGTGGAATCTGTATGTGGATATTTGGATTTCTTTAACGACATCGTTGGAAACAGGAATAACTTCCTATAAAATCTAGGCAGAAGCATTCTCAGAAACTTCTTTGTGATGTGTGTCCTCAACTAAGAGAGTTCAACCTGTCTTTTGATGCAGCAGTTTGGAAACACTCTTTTTGTAGAATCTGTAAGTGGATATATGGATAGCTCTAACGATTTCGTTGGAAACGGGAATATCTTCACATAAAATCTAGACAGAAGCATTCTCAGAAACTTCTTCGTGATGTGTGTCCTCAGATGACACAATTCAACATTTCTTTTGATACAGCAGTTTGGAAACACTTTTTTTGTAGAATCTGCAAGTGGATATTTGGATAGCTGTAAGGATTTCGTTGGAAACGGGAATATCTTCATATAAAACCTAGACACAAGCACTCTCAGAAAGTACTCTGTGATATCTGCATTCAAATCACAGAGTTGAACATTCCCTTTCTTAGAGCAGGTTTGAAACACTCTTTTTGTGGAATCTGCAAGAGGATATTTGGATAGCTTTGAGGATTTCGTTGGAAGCGGGATTACATATAAAATGTACACAGCAGCATTCTCAGAAGCTTCTTCGTGATGTTTGCTTTTAAGTCACAGAGTTGAACATTCCCTTTCATAGAGCAGGCTTGAAACACTCTTTCTGTAGTATCTGGAAGTGGACATTTCGAGCGCTTTGAGGCCTACTGTGAAAAAGGAAATATCTTCCCATAAAAACTACACAGAAGCGTTCGCAGAAACTTGTGTGTGATGTGTGTCCTCAACTAACAGAGCTGAACATTTCTTTTGATGGAGCAGGTTGGAAACACGGTTTTTGTAGAATCTGCAAGTGGATATTTGGATAGCTTTGTGGATTTCGTTGGAAACGGGAATATCTTCATATAAAATGTAGACAGAAACATTCTCAGAAACTGCTTTGTGATGTCTGCATTCTAGTCACAGTGTTGAACATTCCCTTTCATAGTGCAGCTTTGAAACACTCTTTTTGTTGTATCTGGATTTGGACATTTGGAGCGCTTTGATGCCTACCGTGAAAAAAGAAATATCTTCCCATAAAAACTAGACAGAAGAATTCTCTGAAACTTCTTTGTGGTGTATGTACTCAAGTAACAGAGGTGAAACTTTCTATTGATAGAGCAGTTTTGAAACACTCTTTTTGTGGAATCTGTATGTGGATATTTGGATTTCTTTAACGACATCGTTGGAAACAGGAATAACTTCCTATAAAATCTAGGCAGAAGCATTCTCAGAAACTTCTTTGTGATGTGTGTCCTCAACTAAGAGAGTTCAACCTGTCTTTTGATGCAGCAGTTTGGAAACACTCTTTTTGTAGAATCTGTAAGTGGATATATGGATAGCTCTAACGATTTCGTTGGAAACGGGAATATCTTCACATAAAATCTAGACAGAAGCATTCTCAGAAACTTCTTCGTGATGTGTGTCCTCAGATGACACAATTCAACATTTCTTTTGATACAGCAGTTTGGAAACACTTTTTTTGTAGAATCTGCAAGTGGATATTTGGATAGCTGTAAGGATTTCGTTGGAAACGGGAATATCTTCATATAAAACCTAGACACAAGCACTCTCAGAAAGTACTCTGTGATATCTGCATTCAAATCACAGAGTTGAACATTCCCTTTCTTAGAGCAGGTTTGAAACACTCTTTTTGTGGAATCTGCAAGAGGATATTTGGATAGCTTTGAGGATTTCGTTGGAAGCGGGATTACATATAAAATGTACACAGCAGCATTCTCAGAAGCTTCTTCGTGATGTTTGCTTTTAAGTCACAGAGTTGAACATTCCCTTTCATAGAGCAGGCTTGAAACACTCTTTCTGTAGTATCTGGAAGTGGACATTTCGAGCGCTTTGAGGCCTACTGTGAAAAAGGAAATATCTTCCCATAAAAACTACACAGAAGCGTTCGCAGAAACTTGTGTGTGATGTGTGTCCTCAACTAACAGAGCTGAACATTTCCTTTGATGGAGCAGGTTGGAAACACGGTTTTTGTAGAATCTGCAAGTGGATATTTGGATAGCTTTGTGGATTTCGTTGGAAACGGGAATATCTTCATATAAAATGTAGACAGAAACATTCTCAGAAACTGCTTTGTGATGTCTGCATTCTAGTCACAGTGTTGAACATTCCCTTTCATAGTGCAGCTTTGAAACACTCTTTTTGTTGTATCTGGATTTGGACATTTGGAGCGCTTTGATGCCTACCGTGAAAAAAGAAATATCTTCCCATAAAAACTAGACAGAAGAATTCTCTGAAACTTCTTTGTGGTGTATGTACTCAAGTAACAGAGGTGAAACTTTCTATTGATAGAGCAGTTTTGAAACACTCTTTTTGTGGAATCTGTATGTGGATATTTGGATTTCTTTAACGACATCGTTGGAAACAGGAATAACTTCCTATAAAATCTAGGCAGAAGCATTCTCAGAAACTTCTTTGTGATGTGTGTCCTCAACTAAGAGAGTTCAACCTGTCTTTTGATGCAGCAGTTTGGAAACACTCTTTTTGTAGAATCTGTAAGTGGATATATGGATAGCTCTAACGATTTCGTTGGAAACGGGAATATCTTCACATAAAATCTAGACAGAAGCATTCTCAGAAACTTCTTCGTGATGTGTGTCCTCAGATGACACAATTCAACATTTCTTTTGATACAGCAGTTTGGAAACACTTTTTTTGTAGAATCTGCAAGTGGATATTTGGATAGCTGTAAGGATTTCGTTGGAAACGGGAATATCTTCATATAAAACCTAGACACAAGCACTCTCAGAAAGTACTCTGTGATATCTGCATTCAAATCACAGAGTTGAACATTCCCTTTCTTAGAGCAGGTTTGAAACACTCTTTTTGTGGAATCTGCAAGAGGATATCTGGATAGCTTTGAGGATTTCGTTGGAAGCGGGATTACATATAAAATGTACACAGCAGCATTCTCAGAAGCTTCTTCGTGATGTTTGCTTTTAAGTCACAGAGTTGAACATTCCCTTTCATAGAGCAGGCTTGAAACACTCTTTCTGTAGTATCTGGAAGTGGACATTTCGAGCGCTTTGAGGCCTACTGTGAAAAAGGAAATATCTTCCCATAAAAACTACACAGAAGCGTTCGCAGAAACTTGTGTGTGATGTGTGTCCTCAACTAACAGAGCTGAACATTTCGTTTGATGGAGCAGGTTGGAAACACGGTTTTTGTAGAATCTGCAAGTGGATATTTGGATAGCTTTGTGGATTTCGTTGGAAACGGGAATATCTTCATATAAAATGTAGACAGAAACATTCTCAGAAACTGCTTTGTGATGTCTGCATTCTAGTCACAGTGTTGAACATTCCCTTTCATAGTGCAGCTTTGAAACACTCTTTTTGTTGTATCTGGATTTGGACATTTGGAGCGCTTTGATGCCTACCGTGAAAAAAGAAATATCTTCCCATAAAAACTAGACAGAAGAATTCTCTGAAACTTCTTTGTGGTGTATGTACTCAAGTAACAGAGGTGAAACTTTCTATTGATAGAGCAGTTTTGAAACACTCTTTTTGTGGAATCTGTATGTGGATATTTGGATTTCTTTAACGACATCGTTGGAAACAGGAATAACTTCCTATAAAATCTAGGCAGAAGCATTCTCAGAAACTTCTTTGTGATGTGTGTCCTCAACTAAGAGAGTTCAACCTGTCTTTTGATGCAGCAGTTTGGAAACACTCTTTTTGTAGAATCTGTAAGTGGATATATGGATAGCTCTAACGATTTCGTTGGAAACGGGAATATCTTCACATAAAATCTAGACAGAAGCATTCTCAGAAACTTCTTCGTGATGTGTGTCCTCAGATGACACAATTCAACATTTCTTTTGATACAGCAGTTTGGAAACACTTTTTTTGTAGAATCTGCAAGTGGATATTTGGATAGCTGTAAGGATTTCGTTGGAAACGGGAATATCTTCATATAAAACCTAGACACAAGCACTCTCAGAAAGTACTCTGTGATATCTGCATTCAAATCACAGAGTTGAACATTCCCTTTCTTAGAGCAGGTTTGAAACACTCTTTTTGTGGAATCTGCAAGAGGATATTTGGATAGCTTTGAGGATTTCGTTGGAAGCGGGATTACATATAAAATGTACACAGCAGCATTCTCAGAAGCTTCTTCGTGATGTTTGCTTTTAAGTCACAGAGTTGAACATTCCCTTTCATAGAGCAGGCTTGAAACACTCTTTCTGTAGTATCTGGAAGTGGACATTTCGAGCGCTTTGAGGCCTACTGTGAAAAAGGAAATATCTTCCCATAAAAACTACACAGAAGCGTTCGCAGAAACTTGTGTGTGATGTGTGTCCTCAACTAACAGAGCTGAACATTTCGTTTGATGGAGCAGGTTGGAAACACGGTTTTTGTAGAATCTGCAAGTGGATATTTGGATAGCTTTGTGGATTTCGTTGGAAACGGGAATATCTTCATATAAAATGTAGACAGAAACATTCTCAGAAACTGCTTTGTGATGTCTGCATTCTAGTCACAGTGTTGAACATTCCCTTTCATAGTGCAGCTTTGAAACACTCTTTTTGTTGTATCTGGATTTGGACATTTGGAGCGCTTTGATGCCTACCGTGAAAAAAGAAATATCTTCCCATAAAAACTAGACAGAAGAATTCTCTGAAACTTCTTTGTGGTGTATGTACTCAAGTAACAGAGGTGAAACTTTCATTGATAGAGCAGTTTTGAAACACTCTTTTTGTGGAATCTGTATGTGGATATTTGGATTTCTTTAACGACATCGTTGGAAACAGGAATAACTTCCTATAAAATCTAGGCAGAAGCATTCTCAGAAACTTCTTTGTGATGTGTGTCCTCAACTAAGAGAGTTCAACCTGTCTTTTGATGCAGCAGTTTGGAAACACTCTTTTTGTAGAATCTGTAAGTGGATATATGGATAGCTCTAACGATTTCGTTGGAAACGGGAATATCTTCACATAAAATCTAGACAGAAGCATTCTCAGAAACTTCTTCGTGATGTGTGTCCTCAGATGACACAATTCAACATTTCTTTTGATACAGCAGTTTGGAAACACTTTTTTTGTAGAATCTGCAAGTGGATATTTGGATAGCTGTAAGGATTTCGTTGGAAACGGGAATATCTTCATATAAAACCTAGACACAAGCACTCTCAGAAAGTACTCTGTGATATCTGCATTCAAATCACAGAGTTGAACATTCCCTTTCTTAGAGCAGGTTTGAAACACTCTTTTTGTGGAATCTGCAAGAGGATATTTGGATAGCTTTGAGGATTTCGTTGGAAGCGGGATTACATATAAAATGTACACAGCAGCATTCTCAGAAGCTTCTTCGTGATGTTTGCTTTTAAGTCACAGAGTTGAACATTCCCTTTCATAGAGCAGGCTTGAAACACTCTTTCTGTAGTATCTGGAAGTGGACATTTCGAGCGCTTTGAGGCCTACTGTGAAAAAGGAAATATCTTCCCATAAAAACTACACAGAAGCGTTCGCAGAAACTTGTGTGTGATGTGTGTCCTCAACTAACAGAGCTGAACATTTCTTTTGATGGAGCAGGTTGGAAACACGGTTTTTGTAGAATCTGCAAGTGGATATTTGGATAGCTTTGTGGATTTCGTTGGAAACGGGAATATCTTCATATAAAATGTAGACAGAAACATTCTCAGAAACTGCTTTGTGATGTCTGCATTCTAGTCACAGTGTTGAACATTCCCTTTCATAGTGCAGCTTTGAAACACTCTTTTTGTTGTATCTGGATTTGGACATTTGGAGCGCTTTGATGCCTACCGTGAAAAAAGAAATATCTTCCCATAAAAACTAGACAGAAGAATTCTCTGAAACTTCTTTGTGGTGTATGTACTCAAGTAACAGAGGTGAAACTTTCTATTGATAGAGCAGTTTTGAAACACTCTTTTTGTGGAATCTGTATGTGGATATTTGGATTTCTTTAACGACATCGTTGGAAACAGGAATAACTTCCTATAAAATCTAGGCAGAAGCATTCTCAGAAACTTCTTTGTGATGTGTGTCCTCAACTAAGAGAGTTCAACCTGTCTTTTGATGCAGCAGTTTGGAAACACTCTTTTTGTAGAATCTGTAAGTGGATATATGGATAGCTCTAACGATTTCGTTGGAAACGGGAATATCTTCACATAAAATCTAGACAGAAGCATTCTCAGAAACTTCTTCGTGATGTGTGTCCTCAGATGACACAATTCAACATTTCTTTTGATACAGCAGTTTGGAAACACTTTTTTTGTAGAATCTGCAAGTGGATATTTGGATAGCTGTAAGGATTTCGTTGGAAACGGGAATATCTTCATATAAAACCTAGACACAAGCACTCTCAGAAAGTACTCTGTGATATCTGCATTCAAATCACAGAGTTGAACATTCCCTTTCTTAGAGCAGGTTTGAAACACTCTTTTTGTGGAATCTGCAAGAGGATATTTGGATAGCTTTGAGGATTTCGTTGGAAGCGGGATTACATATAAAATGTACACAGCAGCATTCTCAGAAGCTTCTTCGTGATGTTTGCTTTTAAGTCACAGAGTTGAACATTCCCTTTCATAGAGCAGGCTTGAAACACTCTTTCTGTAGTATCTGGAAGTGGACATTTCGAGCGCTTTGAGGCCTACTGTGAAAAAGGAAATATCTTCCATAAAAACTACACAGAAGCGTTCGCAGAAACTTGTGTGTGATGTGTGTCCTCAACTAACAGAGCTGAACATTTCCTTTGATGGAGCAGGTTGGAAACACGGTTTTTGTAGAATCTGCAAGTGGATATTTGGATAGCTTTGTGGATTTCGTTGGAAACGGGAATATCTTCATATAAAATGTAGACAGAAACATTCTCAGAAACTGCTTTGTGATGTCTGCATTCTAGTCACAGTGTTGAACATTCCCTTTCATAGTGCAGCTTTGAAACACTCTTTTTGTTGTATCTGGATTTGGACATTTGGAGCGCTTTGATGCCTACCGTGAAAAAAGAAATATCTTCCCATAAAAACTAGACAGAAGAATTCTCTGAAACTTCTTTGTGGTGTATGTACTCAAGTAACAGAGGTGAAACTTTCTATTGATAGAGCAGTTTTGAAACACTCTTTTTGTGGAATCTGTATGTGGATATTTGGATTTCTTTAACGACATCGTTGGAAACAGGAATAACTTCCTATAAAATCTAGGCAGAAGCATTCTCAGAAACTTCTTTGTGATGTGTGTCCTCAACTAAGAGAGTTCAACCTGTCTTTTGATGCAGCAGTTTGGAAACACTCTTTTTGTAGAATCTGTAAGTGGATATATGGATAGCTCTAACGATTTCGTTGGAAACGGGAATATCTTCACATAAAATCTAGACAGAAGCATTCTCAGAAACTTCTTCGTGATGTGTGTCCTCAGATGACACAATTCAACATTTCTTTTGATACAGCAGTTTGGAAACACTTTTTTTGTAGAATCTGCAAGTGGATATTTGGATAGCTGTAAGGATTTCGTTGGAAACGGGAATATCTTCATATAAAACCTAGACACAAGCACTCTCAGAAAGTACTCTGTGATATCTGCATTCAAATCACAGAGTTGAACATTCCCTTTCTTAGAGCAGGTTTGAAACACTCTTTTTGTGGAATCTGCAAGAGGATATTTGGATAGCTTTGAGGATTTCGTTGGAAGCGGGATTACATATAAAATGTACACAGCAGCATTCTCAGAAGCTTCTTCGTGATGTTTGCTTTTAAGTCACAGAGTTGAACATTCCCTTTCATAGAGCAGGCTTGAAACACTCTTTCTGTAGTATCTGGAAGTGGACATTTCGAGCGCTTTGAGGCCTACTGTGAAAAAGGAAATATCTTCCCATAAAAACTACACAGAAGCGTTCGCAGAAACTTGTGTGTGATGTGTGTCCTCAACTAACAGAGCTGAACATTTCTTTTGATGGAGCAGGTTGGAAACACGGTTTTTGTAGAATCTGCAAGTGGATATTTGGATAGCTTTGTGGATTTCGTTGGAAACGGGAATATCTTCATATAAAATGTAGACAGAAACATTCTCAGAAACTGCTTTGTGATGTCTGCATTCTAGTCACAGTGTTGAACATTCCCTTTCATAGTGCAGCTTTGAAACACTCTTTTTGTTGTATCTGGATTTGGACATTTGGAGCGCTTTGATGCCTACCGTGAAAAAAGAAATATCTTCCCATAAAAACTAGACAGAAGAATTCTCTGAAACTTCTTTGTGGTGTATGTACTCAAGTAACAGAGGTGAAACTTTCTATTGATAGAGCAGTTTTGAAACACTCTTTTTGTGGAATCTGTATGTGGATATTTGGATTTCTTTAACGACATCGTTGGAAACAGGAATAACTTCCTATAAAATCTAGGCAGAAGCATTCTCAGAAACTTCTTTGTGATGTGTGTCCTCAACTAAGAGAGTTCAACCTGTCTTTTGATGCAGCAGTTTGGAAACACTCTTTTTGTAGAATCTGTAAGTGGATATATGGATAGCTCTAACGATTTCGTTGGAAACGGGAATATCTTCACATAAAATCTAGACAGAAGCATTCTCAGAAACTTCTTCGTGATGTGTGTCCTCAGATGACACAATTCAACATTTCTTTTGATACAGCAGTTTGGAAACACTTTTTTTGTAGAATCTGCAAGTGGATATTTGGATAGCTGTAAGGATTTCGTTGGAAACGGGAATATCTTCATATAAAACCTAGACACAAGCACTCTCAGAAAGTACTCTGTGATATCTGCATTCAAATCACAGAGTTGAACATTCCCTTTCTTAGAGCAGGTTTGAAACACTCTTTTTGTGGAATCTGCAAGAGGATATCTGGATAGCTTTGAGGATTTCGTTGGAAGCGGGATTACATATAAAATGTACACAGCAGCATTCTCAGAAGCTTCTTCGTGATGTTTGCTTTTAAGTCACAGAGTTGAACATTCCCTTTCATAGAGCAGGCTTGAAACACTCTTTCTGTAGTATCTGGAAGTGGACATTTCGAGCGCTTTGAGGCCTACTGTGAAAAAGGAAATATCTTCCCATAAAAACTACACAGAAGCGTTCGCAGAAACTTGTGTGTGATGTGTGTCCTCAACTAACAGAGCTGAACATTTCGTTTGATGGAGCAGGTTGGAAACACGGTTTTTGTAGAATCTGCAAGTGGATATTTGGATAGCTTTGTGGATTTCGTTGGAAACGGGAATATCTTCATATAAAATGTAGACAGAAACATTCTCAGAAACTGCTTTGTGATGTCTGCATTCTAGTCACAGTGTTGAACATTCCCTTTCATAGTGCAGCTTTGAAACACTCTTTTTGTTGTATCTGGATTTGGACATTTGGAGCGCTTTGATGCCTACCGTGAAAAAAGAAATATCTTCCCATAAAAACTAGACAGAAGAATTCTCTGAAACTTCTTTGTGGTGTATGTACTCAAGTAACAGAGGTGAAACTTTCTATTGATAGAGCAGTTTTGAAACACTCTTTTTGTGGAATCTGTATGTGGATATTTGGATTTCTTTAACGACATCGTTGGAAACAGGAATAACTTCCTATAAAATCTAGGCAGAAGCATTCTCAGAAACTTCTTTGTGATGTGTGTCCTCAACTAAGAGAGTTCAACCTGTCTTTTGATGCAGCAGTTTGGAAACACTCTTTTTGTAGAATCTGTAAGTGGATATATGGATAGCTCTAACGATTTCGTTGGAAACGGGAATATCTTCACATAAAATCTAGACAGAAGCATTCTCAGAAACTTCTTCGTGATGTGTGTCCTCAGATGACACAATTCAACATTTCTTTTGATACAGCAGTTTGGAAACACTTTTTTTGTAGAATCTGCAAGTGGATATTTGGATAGCTGTAAGGATTTCGTTGGAAACGGGAATATCTTCATATAAAACCTAGACACAAGCACTCTCAGAAAGTACTCTGTGATATCTGCATTCAAATCACAGAGTTGAACATTCCCTTTCTTAGAGCAGGTTTGAAACACTCTTTTTGTGGAATCTGCAAGAGGATATTTGGATAGCTTTGAGGATTTCGTTGGAAGCGGGATTACATATAAAATGTACACAGCAGCATTCTCAGAAGCTTCTTCGTGATGTTTGCTTTTAAGTCACAGAGTTGAACATTCCCTTTCATAGAGCAGGCTTGAAACATTCTTTCTGTAGTATCTGGAAGTGGACATTTCGTGCGCTTTGAGGCCTACTGTGAAAAAGGAAATATCTTCCCATAAAAAGTAGACAGATGCGTTCGCAGAAACTTGTGTGTGATGGGTATCCTCAACTAACAGAGCTGAACATTTCGTTTGATGGAGCAGTTTGGAAACACGCTTTTTGTAGAATCTGCAAGTGGATATTTGGATAGCTTTGTGGATTTCGTTGGAAACGGGAATATCTTCATATAAAATGTAGACAGAAAGATTCTCAGAAACAGCTTTGTGATGTGTGCATTCAAGTCACAGAGTTGAACATTCCCTTTCATAGAGCAGCTTTGAAACACTCTTTTTGTTGTATCTGGATTTGGACATTTGGAGCGCTTTGATGCCTACCGTGAAAAAAGAAATATCTTCCCATAAAAACTAGACAGAAGAATTCTCTGAAACTTCTTTGTGGTGTATGTACTCAAGTAACAGAGGTGAACCTTTCTATTGATAGAGCAGTTTTGAAACACTCTTTTTGTGGAATCTGTATGTGGATATTTGGATTGCTTTAACGATATCGTTGGAAACAGGAATATCTTCCTATAATATCTAGGCAGAAGCATTCTCAGAAACTTCTTTGTGATGTGTGTCCTCAACTAAGAGAGTTCAACGTGTCTTTTGATGCAGCAGTTTGGAAACACTCTTTTTGTAGAATCTGTAAGTGGATATATGGATAGCTCTAACGATTTCGTTGGAAACGGGAATATCTTCACATAAAATCTAGACAGAAGCATTCTCAGAAACTTCTTCGTGATGTGTGTCCTCAGATGACATAATTCAACATTTCTTTTGATACAGCAGTTTGGAAACACTTTTTTTGTAGAATCTGCAAGTGGATATTTGGATAGCTGTAAGGATTTCGTTGGAAACGGGAATATCTTCATATAAAACCTAGACACAAGCACTCTCAGAAACTACTCTGTGATATCTGCATTCAAATCACAGAGTTGAACATTCCCTTTCTTAGAGCAGGTTTGAAACACTCTTTTTGTGGAATCTGCAAGAGGATATTTGGATAGCTTTGAGGATTTCGTTGGAAGCGGGATTACATATAAAATGTCCACAGCAGCATTCTCAGAAGCTTCTTCGTGATGTTTGCTTTTAAGTCACAGAGTTGAACATTCCCTTTCATAGAGCAGGCTTGAAACACTCTTTCTGTAGTATCTGGAAGTGGACATTTCGAGCGCTTTGAGGCCTACTGTGAAAAAGGAAATATCTTCCCATAAAAACTACACAGAAGCGTTCGCAGAAACTTGTGTGTGATGTGTGTCCTCAACTAACAGAGCTGAACATTTCTTTTGATGGAGCAGGTTGGAAACACGGTTTTTGTAGAATCTGCAAGTGGATATTTGGATAGCTTTGTGGATTTCGTTGGAAACGGGAATATCTTCATATAAAATGTAGACAGAAACATTCTCAGAAACTGCTTTGTGATGTCTGCATTCTAGTCACAGTGTTGAACATTCCCTTTCATAGTGCAGCTTTGAAACACTCTTTTTGTTGTATCTGGATTTGGACATTTGGAGCGCTTTGATGCCTACCGTGAAAAAAGAAATATCTTCCCATAAAAACTAGACAGAAGAATTCTCTGAAACTTCTTTGTGGTGTATGTACTCAAGTAACAGAGGTGAAACTTTCTATTGATAGAGCAGTTTTGAAACACTCTTTTTGTGGAATCTGTATGTGGATATTTGGATTTCTTTAACGACATCGTTGGAAACAGGAATAACTTCCTATAAAATCTAGGCAGAAGCATTCTCAGAAACTTCTTTGTGATGTGTGTCCTCAACTAAGAGAGTTCAACCTGTCTTTTGATGCAGCAGTTTGGAAACACTCTTTTTGTAGAATCTGTAAGTGGATATATGGATAGCTCTAACGATTTCGTTGGAAACGGGAATATCTTCACATAAAATCTAGACAGAAGCATTCTCAGAAACTTCTTCGTGATGTGTGTCCTCAGATGACACAATTCAACATTTCTTTTGATACAGCAGTTTGGAAACACTTTTTTTGTAGAATCTGCAAGTGGATATTTGGATAGCTGTAAGGATTTCGTTGGAAACGGGAATATCTTCATATAAAACCTAGACACAAGCACTCTCAGAAAGTACTCTGTGATATCTGCATTCAAATCACAGAGTTGAACATTCCCTTTCTTAGAGCAGGTTTGAAACACTCTTTTTGTGGAATCTGCAAGAGGATATTTGGATAGCTTTGAGGATTTCGTTGGAAGCGGGATTACATATAAAATGTACACAGCAGCATTCTCAGAAGCTTCTTCGTGATGTTTGCTTTTAAGTCACAGAGTTGAACATTCCCTTTCATAGAGCAGGCTTGAAACACTCTTTCTGTAGTATCTGGAAGTGGACATTTCGAGCGCTTTGAGGCCTACTGTGAAAAAGGAAATATCTTCCCATAAAAACTACACAGAAGCGTTCGCAGAAACTTGTGTGTGATGTGTGTCCTCAACTAACAGAGCTGAACATTTCTTTTGATGGAGCAGGTTGGAAACACGGTTTTTGTAGAATCTGCAAGTGGATATTTGGATAGCTTTGTGGATTTCGTTGGAAACGGGAATATCTTCATATAAAATGTAGACAGAAACATTCTCAGAAACTGCTTTGTGATGTCTGCATTCTAGTCACAGTGTTGAACATTCCCTTTCATAGTGCAGCTTTGAAACACTCTTTTTGTTGTATCTGGATTTGGACATTTGGAGCGCTTTGATGCCTACCGTGAAAAAAGAAATATCTTCCCATAAAAACTAGACAGAAGAATTCTCTGAAACTTCTTTGTGGTGTATGTACTCAAGTAACAGAGGTGAAACTTTCTATTGATAGAGCAGTTTTGAAACACTCTTTTTGTGGAATCTGTATGTGGATATTTGGATTTCTTTAACGACATCGTTGGAAACAGGAATAACTTCCTATAAAATCTAGGCAGAAGCATTCTCAGAAACTTCTTTGTGATGTGTGTCCTCAACTAAGAGAGTTCAACCTGTCTTTTGATGCAGCAGTTTGGAAACACTCTTTTTGTAGAATCTGTAAGTGGATATATGGATAGCTCTAACGATTTCGTTGGAAACGGGAATATCTTCACATAAAATCTAGACAGAAGCATTCTCAGAAACTTCTTCGTGATGTGTGTCCTCAGATGACACAATTCAACATTTCTTTTGATACAGCAGTTTGGAAACACTTTTTTTGTAGAATCTGCAAGTGGATATTTGGATAGCTGTAAGGATTTCGTTGGAAACGGGAATATCTTCATATAAAACCTAGACACAAGCACTCTCAGAAAGTACTCTGTGATATCTGCATTCAAATCACAGAGTTGAACATTCCCTTTCTTAGAGCAGGTTTGAAACACTCTTTTTGTGGAATCTGCAAGAGGATATCTGGATAGCTTTGAGGATTTCGTTGGAAGCGGGATTACATATAAAATGTACACAGCAGCATTCTCAGAAGCTTCTTCGTGATGTTTGCTTTTAAGTCACAGAGTTGAACATTCCCTTTCATAGAGCAGGCTTGAAACACTCTTTCTGTAGTATCTGGAAGTGGACATTTCGAGCGCTTTGAGGCCTACTGTGAAAAAGGAAATATCTTCCCATAAAAACTACACAGAAGCGTTCGCAGAAACTTGTGTGTGATGTGTGTCCTCAACTAACAGAGCTGAACATTTCTTTTGATGGAGCAGGTTGGAAACACGGTTTTTGTAGAATCTGCAAGTGGATATTTGGATAGCTTTGTGGATTTCGTTGGAAACGGGAATATCTTCATATAAAATGTAGACAGAAACATTCTCAGAAACTGCTTTGTGATGTCTGCATTCTAGTCACAGTGTTGAACATTCCCTTTCATAGTGCAGCTTTGAAACACTCTTTTTGTTGTATCTGGATTTGGACATTTGGAGCGCTTTGATGCCTACCGTGAAAAAAGAAATATCTTCCCATAAAAACTAGACAGAAGAATTCTCTGAAACTTCTTTGTGGTGTATGTACTCAAGTAACAGAGGTGAAACTTTCTATTGATAGAGCAGTTTTGAAACACTCTTTTTGTGGAATCTGTATGTGGATATTTGGATTTCTTTAACGACATCGTTGGAAACAGGAATAACTTCCTATAAAATCTAGGCAGAAGCATTCTCAGAAACTTCTTTGTGATGTGTGTCCTCAACTAAGAGAGTTCAACCTGTCTTTTGATGCAGCAGTTTGGAAACACTCTTTTTGTAGAATCTGTAAGTGGATATATGGATAGCTCTAACGATTTCGTTGGAAACGGGAATATCTTCACATAAAATCTAGACAGAAGCATTCTCAGAAACTTCTTCGTGATGTGTGTCCTCAGATGACACAATTCAACATTTCTTTTGATACAGCAGTTTGGAAACACTTTTTTTGTAGAATCTGCAAGTGGATATTTGGATAGCTGTAAGGATTTCGTTGGAAACGGGAATATCTTCATAGAAAACCTAGACACAAGCACTCTCAGAAAGTACTCTGTGATATCTGCATTCAAATCACAGAGTTGAACATTCCCTTTCTTAGAGCAGGTTTGAAACACTCTTTTTGTGGAATCTGCAAGAGGATATTTGGATAGCTTTGAGGATTTCGTTGGAAGCGGGATTACATATAAAATGTACACAGCAGCATTCTCAGAAGCTTCTTCGTGATGTTTGCTTTTAAGTCACAGAGTTGAACATTCCCTTTCATAGAGCAGGCTTGAAACACTCTTTCTGTAGTATCTGGAAGTGGACATTTCGAGCGCTTTGAGGCCTACTGTGAAAAAGGAAATATCTTCCCATAAAAACTACACAGAAGCGTTCGCAGAAACTTGTGTGTGATGTGTGTCCTCAACTAACAGAGCTGAACATTTCGTTTGATGGAGCAGGTTGGAAACACGGTTTTTGTAGAATCTGCAAGTGGATATTTGGATAGCTTTGTGGATTTCGTTGGAAACGGGAATATCTTCATATAAAATGTAGACAGAAACATTCTCAGAAACTGCTTTGTGATGTCTGCATTCTAGTCACAGTGTTGAACATTCCCTTTCATAGTGCAGCTTTGAAACACTCTTTTTGTTGTATCTGGATTTGGACATTTGGAGCGCTTTGATGCCTACCGTGAAAAAAGAAATATCTTCCCATAAAAACTAGACAGAAGAATTCTCTGAAACTTCTTTGTGGTGTATGTACTCAAGTAACAGAGGTGAAACTTTCTATTGATAGAGCAGTTTTGAAACACTCTTTTTGTGGAATCTGTATGTGGATATTTGGATTTCTTTAACGACATCGTTGGAAACAGGAATAACTTCCTATAAAATCTAGGCAGAAGCATTCTCAGAAACTTCTTTGTGATGTGTGTCCTCAACTAAGAGAGTTCAACCTGTCTTTTGATGCAGCAGTTTGGAAACACTCTTTTTGTAGAATCTGTAAGTGGATATATGGATAGCTCTAACGATTTCGTTGGAAACGGGAATATCTTCACATAAAATCTAGACAGAAGCATTCTCAGAAACTTCTTCGTGATGTGTGTCCTCAGATGACACAATTCAACATTTCTTTTGATACAGCAGTTTGGAAACACTTTTTTTGTAGAATCTGCAAGTGGATATTTGGATAGCTGTAAGGATTTCGTTGGAAACGGGAATATCTTCATAGAAAACCTAGACACAAGCACTCTCAGAAAGTACTCTGTGATATCTGCATTCAAATCACAGAGTTGAACATTCCCTTTCTTAGAGCAGGTTTGAAACACTCTTTTTGTGGAATCTGCAAGAGGATATCTGGATAGCTTTGAGGATTTCGTTGGAAGCGGGATTACATATAAAATGTACACAGCAGCATTCTCAGAAGCTTCTTCGTGATGTTTGCTTTTAAGTCACAGAGTTGAACATTCCCTTTCATAGAGCAGGCTTGAAACACTCTTTCTGTAGTATCTGGAAGTGGACATTTCGAGCGCTTTGAGGCCTACTGTGAAAAAGGAAATATCTTCCCATAAAAACTACACAGAAGCGTTCGCAGAAACTTGTGTGTGATGTGTGTCCTCAACTAACAGAGCTGAACATTTCGTTTGATGGAGCAGGTTGGAAACACGGTTTTTGTAGAATCTGCAAGTGGATATTTGGATAGCTTTGTGGATTTCGTTGGAAACGGGAATATCTTCATATAAAATGTAGACAGAAACATTCTCAGAAACTGCTTTGTGATGTCTGCATTCTAGTCACAGTGTTGAACATTCCCTTTCATAGTGCAGCTTTGAAACACTCTTTTTGTTGTATCTGGATTTGGACATTTGGAGCGCTTTGATGCCTACCGTGAAAAAAGAAATATCTTCCCATAAAAACTAGACAGAAGAATTCTCTGAAACTTCTTTGTGGTGTATGTACTCAAGTAACAGAGGTGAAACTTTCTATTGATAGAGCAGTTTTGAAACACTCTTTTTGTGGAATCTGTATGTGGATATTTGGATTTCTTTAACGACATCGTTGGAAACAGGAATAACTTCCTATAAAATCTAGGCAGAAGCATTCTCAGAAACTTCTTTGTGATGTGTGTCCTCAACTAAGAGAGTTCAACCTGTCTTTTGATGCAGCAGTTTGGAAACACTCTTTTTGTAGAATCTGTAAGTGGATATATGGATAGCTCTAACGATTTCGTTGGAAACGGGAATATCTTCACATAAAATCTAGACAGAAGCATTCTCAGAAACTTCTTCGTGATGTGTGTCCTCAGATGACACAATTCAACATTTCTTTTGATACAGCAGTTTGGAAACACTTTTTTTGTAGAATCTGCAAGTGGATATTTGGATAGCTGTAAGGATTTCGTTGGAAACGGGAATATCTTCATATAAAACCTAGACACAAGCACTCTCAGAAAGTACTCTGTGATATCTGCATTCAAATCACAGAGTTGAACATTCCCTTTCTTAGAGCAGGTTTGAAACACTCTTTTTGTGGAATCTGCAAGAGGATATTTGGATAGCTTTGAGGATTTCGTTGGAAGCGGGATTACATATAAAATGTACACAGCAGCATTCTCAGAAGCTTCTTCGTGATGTTTGCTTTTAAGTCACAGAGTTGAACATTCCCTTTCATAGAGCAGGCTTGAAACACTCTTTCTGTAGTATCTGGAAGTGGACATTTCGAGCGCTTTGAGGCCTACTGTGAAAAAGGAAATATCTTCCCATAAAAACTACACAGAAGCGTTCGCAGAAACTTGTGTGTGATGTGTGTCCTCAACTAACAGAGCTGAACATTTCTTTTGATGGAGCAGGTTGGAAACACGGTTTTTGTAGAATCTGCAAGTGGATATTTGGATAGCTTTGTGGATTTCGTTGGAAACGGGAATATCTTCATATAAAATGTAGACAGAAACATTCTCAGAAACTGCTTTGTGATGTCTGCATTCTAGTCACAGTGTTGAACATTCCCTTTCATAGTGCAGCTTTGAAACACTCTTTTTGTTGTATCTGGATTTGGACATTTGGAGCGCTTTGATGCCTACCGTGAAAAAAGAAATATCTTCCCATAAAAACTAGACAGAAGAATTCTCTGAAACTTCTTTGTGGTGTATGTACTCAAGTAACAGAGGTGAAACTTTCTATTGATAGAGCAGTTTTGAAACACTCTTTTTGTGGAATCTGTATGTGGATATTTGGATTTCTTTAACGACATCGTTGGAAACAGGAATAACTTCCTATAAAATCTAGGCAGAAGCATTCTCAGAAACTTCTTTGTGATGTGTGTCCTCAACTAAGAGAGTTCAACCTGTCTTTTGATGCAGCAGTTTGGAAACACTCTTTTTGTAGAATCTGTAAGTGGATATATGGATAGCTCTAACGATTTCGTTGGAAACGGGAATATCTTCACATAAAATCTAGACAGAAGCATTCTCAGAAACTTCTTCGTGATGTGTGTCCTCAGATGACACAATTCAACATTTCTTTTGATACAGCAGTTTGGAAACACTTTTTTTGTAGAATCTGCAAGTGGATATTTGGATAGCTGTAAGGATTTCGTTGGAAACGGGAATATCTTCATATAAAACCTAGACACAAGCACTCTCAGAAAGTACTCTGTGATATCTGCATTCAAATCACAGAGTTGAACATTCCCTTTCTTAGAGCAGGTTTGAAACACTCTTTTTGTGGAATCTGCAAGAGGATATTTGGATAGCTTTGAGGATTTCGTTGGAAGCGGGATTACATATAAAATGTACACAGCAGCATTCTCAGAAGCTTCTTCGTGATGTTTGCTTTTAAGTCACAGAGTTGAACATTCCCTTTCATAGAGCAGGCTTGAAACACTCTTTCTGTAGTATCTGGAAGTGGACATTTCGAGCGCTTTGAGGCCTACTGTGAAAAAGGAAATATCTTCCCATAAAAACTACACAGAAGCGTTCGCAGAAACTTGTGTGTGATGTGTGTCCTCAACTAACAGAGCTGAACATTTCTTTTGATGGAGCAGGTTGGAAACACGGTTTTTGTAGAATCTGCAAGTGGATATTTGGATAGCTTTGTGGATTTCGTTGGAAACGGGAATATCTTCATATAAAATGTAGACAGAAACATTCTCAGAAACTGCTTTGTGATGTCTGCATTCTAGTCACAGTGTTGAACATTCCCTTTCATAGTGCAGCTTTGAAACACTCTTTTTGTTGTATCTGGATTTGGACATTTGGAGCGCTTTGATGCCTACCGTGAAAAAAGAAATATCTTCCCATAAAAACTAGACAGAAGAATTCTCTGAAACTTCTTTGTGGTGTATGTACTCAAGTAACAGAGGTGAAACTTTCTATTGATAGAGCAGTTTTGAAACACTCTTTTTGTGGAATCTGTATGTGGATATTTGGATTTCTTTAACGACATCGTTGGAAACAGGAATAACTTCCTATAAAATCTAGGCAGAAGCATTCTCAGAAACTTCTTTGTGATGTGTGTCCTCAACTAAGAGAGTTCAACCTGTCTTTTGATGCAGCAGTTTGGAAACACTCTTTTTGTAGAATCTGTAAGTGGATATATGGATAGCTCTAACGATTTCGTTGGAAACGGGAATATCTTCACATAAAATCTAGACAGAAGCATTCTCAGAAACTTCTTCGTGATGTGTGTCCTCAGATGACACAATTCAACATTTCTTTTGATACAGCAGTTTGGAAACACTTTTTTTGTAGAATCTGCAAGTGGATATTTGGATAGCTGTAAGGATTTCGTTGGAAACGGGAATATCTTCATATAAAACCTAGACACAAGCACTCTCAGAAAGTACTCTGTGATATCTGCATTCAAATCACAGAGTTGAACATTCCCTTTCTTAGAGCAGGTTTGAAACACTCTTTTTGTGGAATCTGCAAGAGGATATTTGGATAGCTTTGAGGATTTCGTTGGAAGCGGGATTACATATAAAATGTACACAGCAGCATTCTCAGAAGCTTCTTCGTGATGTTTGCTTTTAAGTCACAGAGTTGAACATTCCCTTTCATAGAGCAGGCTTGAAACACTCTTTCTGTAGTATCTGGAAGTGGACATTTCGAGCGCTTTGAGGCCTACTGTGAAAAAGGAAATATCTTCCCATAAAAACTACACAGAAGCGTTCGCAGAAACTTGTGTGTGATGTGTGTCCTCAACTAACAGAGCTGAACATTTCCTTTGATGGAGCAGGTTGGAAACACGGTTTTTGTAGAATCTGCAAGTGGATATTTGGATAGCTTTGTGGATTTCGTTGGAAACGGGAATATCTTCATATAAAATGTAGACAGAAACATTCTCAGAAACTGCTTTGTGATGTCTGCATTCTAGTCACAGTGTTGAACATTCCCTTTCATAGTGCAGCTTTGAAACACTCTTTTTGTTGTATCTGGATTTGGACATTTGGAGCGCTTTGATGCCTACCGTGAAAAAAGAAATATCTTCCCATAAAAACTAGACAGAAGAATTCTCTGAAACTTCTTTGTGGTGTATGTACTCAAGTAACAGAGGTGAAACTTTCTATTGATAGAGCAGTTTTGAAACACTCTTTTTGTGGAATCTGTATGTGGATATTTGGATTTCTTTAACGACATCGTTGGAAACAGGAATAACTTCCTATAAAATCTAGGCAGAAGCATTCTCAGAAACTTCTTTGTGATGTGTGTCCTCAACTAAGAGAGTTCAACCTGTCTTTTGATGCAGCAGTTTGGAAACACTCTTTTTGTAGAATCTGTAAGTGGATATATGGATAGCTCTAACGATTTCGTTGGAAACGGGAATATCTTCACATAAAATCTAGACAGAAGCATTCTCAGAAACTTCTTCGTGATGTGTGTCCTCAGATGACACAATTCAACATTTCTTTTGATACAGCAGTTTGGAAACACTTTTTTTGTAGAATCTGCAAGTGGATATTTGGATAGCTGTAAGGATTTCGTTGGAAACGGGAATATCTTCATATAAAACCTAGACACAAGCACTCTCAGAAAGTACTCTGTGATATCTGCATTCAAATCACAGAGTTGAACATTCCCTTTCTTAGAGCAGGTTTGAAACACTCTTTTTGTGGAATCTGCAAGAGGATATCTGGATAGCTTTGAGGATTTCGTTGGAAGCGGGATTACATATAAAATGTACACAGCAGCATTCTCAGAAGCTTCTTCGTGATGTTTGCTTTTAAGTCACAGAGTTGAACATTCCCTTTCATAGAGCAGGCTTGAAACACTCTTTCTGTAGTATCTGGAAGTGGACATTTCGAGCGCTTTGAGGCCTACTGTGAAAAAGGAAATATCTTCCCATAAAAACTACACAGAAGCGTTCGCAGAAACTTGTGTGTGATGTGTGTCCTCAACTAACAGAGCTGAACATTTCGTTTGATGGAGCAGGTTGGAAACACGGTTTTTGTAGAATCTGCAAGTGGATATTTGGATAGCTTTGTGGATTTCGTTGGAAACGGGAATATCTTCATATAAAATGTAGACAGAAACATTCTCAGAAACTGCTTTGTGATGTCTGCATTCTAGTCACAGTGTTGAACATTCCCTTTCATAGTGCAGCTTTGAAACACTCTTTTTGTTGTATCTGGATTTGGACATTTGGAGCGCTTTGATGCCTACCGTGAAAAAAGAAATATCTTCCCATAAAAACTAGACAGAAGAATTCTCTGAAACTTCTTTGTGGTGTATGTACTCAAGTAACAGAGGTGAAACTTTCTATTGATAGAGCAGTTTTGAAACACTCTTTTTGTGGAATCTGTATGTGGATATTTGGATTTCTTTAACGACATCGTTGGAAACAGGAATAACTTCCTATAAAATCTAGGCAGAAGCATTCTCAGAAACTTCTTTGTGATGTGTGTCCTCAACTAAGAGAGTTCAACCTGTCTTTTGATGCAGCAGTTTGGAAACACTCTTTTTGTAGAATCTGTAAGTGGATATATGGATAGCTCTAACGATTTCGTTGGAAACGGGAATATCTTCACATAAAATCTAGACAGAAGCATTCTCAGAAACTTCTTCGTGATGTGTGTCCTCAGATGACACAATTCAACATTTCTTTTGATACAGCAGTTTGGAAACACTTTTTTTGTAGAATCTGCAAGTGGATATTTGGATAGCTGTAAGGATTTCGTTGGAAACGGGAATATCTTCATATAAAACCTAGACACAAGCACTCTCAGAAAGTACTCTGTGATATCTGCATTCAAATCACAGAGTTGAACATTCCCTTTCTTAGAGCAGGTTTGAAACACTCTTTTTGTGGAATCTGCAAGAGGATATTTGGATAGCTTTGAGGATTTCGTTGGAAGCGGGATTACATATAAAATGTACACAGCAGCATTCTCAGAAGCTTCTTCGTGATGTTTGCTTTTAAGTCACAGAGTTGAACATTCCCTTTCATAGAGCAGGCTTGAAACACTCTTTCTGTAGTATCTGGAAGTGGACATTTCGAGCGCTTTGAGGCCTACTGTGAAAAAGGAAATATCTTCCCATAAAAACTACACAGAAGCGTTCGCAGAAACTTGTGTGTGATGTGTGTCCTCAACTAACAGAGCTGAACATTTCGTTTGATGGAGCAGGTTGGAAACACGGTTTTTGTAGAATCTGCAAGTGGATATTTGGATAGCTTTGTGGATTTCGTTGGAAACGGGAATATCTTCATATAAAATGTAGACAGAAACATTCTCAGAAACTGCTTTGTGATGTCTGCATTCTAGTCACAGTGTTGAACATTCCCTTTCATAGTGCAGCTTTGAAACACTCTTTTTGTTGTATCTGGATTTGGACATTTGGAGCGCTTTGATGCCTACCGTGAAAAAAGAAATATCTTCCCATAAAAACTAGACAGAAGAATTCTCTGAAACTTCTTTGTGGTGTATGTACTCAAGTAACAGAGGTGAAACTTTCATTGATAGAGCAGTTTTGAAACACTCTTTTTGTGGAATCTGTATGTGGATATTTGGATTTCTTTAACGACATCGTTGGAAACAGGAATAACTTCCTATAAAATCTAGGCAGAAGCATTCTCAGAAACTTCTTTGTGATGTGTGTCCTCAACTAAGAGAGTTCAACCTGTCTTTTGATGCAGCAGTTTGGAAACACTCTTTTTGTAGAATCTGTAAGTGGATATATGGATAGCTCTAACGATTTCGTTGGAAACGGGAATATCTTCACATAAAATCTAGACAGAAGCATTCTCAGAAACTTCTTCGTGATGTGTGTCCTCAGATGACACAATTCAACATTTCTTTTGATACAGCAGTTTGGAAACACTTTTTTTGTAGAATCTGCAAGTGGATATTTGGATAGCTGTAAGGATTTCGTTGGAAACGGGAATATCTTCATATAAAACCTAGACACAAGCACTCTCAGAAAGTACTCTGTGATATCTGCATTCAAATCACAGAGTTGAACATTCCCTTTCTTAGAGCAGGTTTGAAACACTCTTTTTGTGGAATCTGCAAGAGGATATTTGGATAGCTTTGAGGATTTCGTTGGAAGCGGGATTACATATAAAATGTACACAGCAGCATTCTCAGAAGCTTCTTCGTGATGTTTGCTTTTAAGTCACAGAGTTGAACATTCCCTTTCATAGAGCAGGCTTGAAACACTCTTTCTGTAGTATCTGGAAGTGGACATTTCGAGCGCTTTGAGGCCTACTGTGAAAAAGGAAATATCTTCCCATAAAAACTACACAGAAGCGTTCGCAGAAACTTGTGTGTGATGTGTGTCCTCAACTAACAGAGCTGAACATTTCTTTTGATGGAGCAGGTTGGAAACACGGTTTTTGTAGAATCTGCAAGTGGATATTTGGATAGCTTTGTGGATTTCGTTGGAAACGGGAATATCTTCATATAAAATGTAGACAGAAACATTCTCAGAAACTGCTTTGTGATGTCTGCATTCTAGTCACAGTGTTGAACATTCCCTTTCATAGTGCAGCTTTGAAACACTCTTTTTGTTGTATCTGGATTTGGACATTTGGAGCGCTTTGATGCCTACCGTGAAAAAAGAAATATCTTCCCATAAAAACTAGACAGAAGAATTCTCTGAAACTTCTTTGTGGTGTATGTACTCAAGTAACAGAGGTGAAACTTTCTATTGATAGAGCAGTTTTGAAACACTCTTTTTGTGGAATCTGTATGTGGATATTTGGATTTCTTTAACGACATCGTTGGAAACAGGAATAACTTCCTATAAAATCTAGGCAGAAGCATTCTCAGAAACTTCTTTGTGATGTGTGTCCTCAACTAAGAGAGTTCAACCTGTCTTTTGATGCAGCAGTTTGGAAACACTCTTTTTGTAGAATCTGTAAGTGGATATATGGATAGCTCTAACGATTTCGTTGGAAACGGGAATATCTTCACATAAAATCTAGACAGAAGCATTCTCAGAAACTTCTTCGTGATGTGTGTCCTCAGATGACACAATTCAACATTTCTTTTGATACAGCAGTTTGGAAACACTTTTTTTGTAGAATCTGCAAGTGGATATTTGGATAGCTGTAAGGATTTCGTTGGAAACGGGAATATCTTCATATAAAACCTAGACACAAGCACTCTCAGAAAGTACTCTGTGATATCTGCATTCAAATCACAGAGTTGAACATTCCCTTTCTTAGAGCAGGTTTGAAACACTCTTTTTGTGGAATCTGCAAGAGGATATTTGGATAGCTTTGAGGATTTCGTTGGAAGCGGGATTACATATAAAATGTACACAGCAGCATTCTCAGAAGCTTCTTCGTGATGTTTGCTTTTAAGTCACAGAGTTGAACATTCCCTTTCATAGAGCAGGCTTGAAACACTCTTTCTGTAGTATCTGGAAGTGGACATTTCGAGCGCTTTGAGGCCTACTGTGAAAAAGGAAATATCTTCCATAAAAACTACACAGAAGCGTTCGCAGAAACTTGTGTGTGATGTGTGTCCTCAACTAACAGAGCTGAACATTTCCTTTGATGGAGCAGGTTGGAAACACGGTTTTTGTAGAATCTGCAAGTGGATATTTGGATAGCTTTGTGGATTTCGTTGGAAACGGGAATATCTTCATATAAAATGTAGACAGAAACATTCTCAGAAACTGCTTTGTGATGTCTGCATTCTAGTCACAGTGTTGAACATTCCCTTTCATAGTGCAGCTTTGAAACACTCTTTTTGTTGTATCTGGATTTGGACATTTGGAGCGCTTTGATGCCTACCGTGAAAAAAGAAATATCTTCCCATAAAAACTAGACAGAAGAATTCTCTGAAACTTCTTTGTGGTGTATGTACTCAAGTAACAGAGGTGAAACTTTCTATTGATAGAGCAGTTTTGAAACACTCTTTTTGTGGAATCTGTATGTGGATATTTGGATTTCTTTAACGACATCGTTGGAAACAGGAATAACTTCCTATAAAATCTAGGCAGAAGCATTCTCAGAAACTTCTTTGTGATGTGTGTCCTCAACTAAGAGAGTTCAACCTGTCTTTTGATGCAGCAGTTTGGAAACACTCTTTTTGTAGAATCTGTAAGTGGATATATGGATAGCTCTAACGATTTCGTTGGAAACGGGAATATCTTCACATAAAATCTAGACAGAAGCATTCTCAGAAACTTCTTCGTGATGTGTGTCCTCAGATGACACAATTCAACATTTCTTTTGATACAGCAGTTTGGAAACACTTTTTTTGTAGAATCTGCAAGTGGATATTTGGATAGCTGTAAGGATTTCGTTGGAAACGGGAATATCTTCATATAAAACCTAGACACAAGCACTCTCAGAAAGTACTCTGTGATATCTGCATTCAAATCACAGAGTTGAACATTCCCTTTCTTAGAGCAGGTTTGAAACACTCTTTTTGTGGAATCTGCAAGAGGATATTTGGATAGCTTTGAGGATTTCGTTGGAAGCGGGATTACATATAAAATGTACACAGCAGCATTCTCAGAAGCTTCTTCGTGATGTTTGCTTTTAAGTCACAGAGTTGAACATTCCCTTTCATAGAGCAGGCTTGAAACACTCTTTCTGTAGTATCTGGAAGTGGACATTTCGAGCGCTTTGAGGCCTACTGTGAAAAAGGAAATATCTTCCCATAAAAACTACACAGAAGCGTTCGCAGAAACTTGTGTGTGATGTGTGTCCTCAACTAACAGAGCTGAACATTTCTTTTGATGGAGCAGGTTGGAAACACGGTTTTTGTAGAATCTGCAAGTGGATATTTGGATAGCTTTGTGGATTTCGTTGGAAACGGGAATATCTTCATATAAAATGTAGACAGAAACATTCTCAGAAACTGCTTTGTGATGTCTGCATTCTAGTCACAGTGTTGAACATTCCCTTTCATAGTGCAGCTTTGAAACACTCTTTTTGTTGTATCTGGATTTGGACATTTGGAGCGCTTTGATGCCTACCGTGAAAAAAGAAATATCTTCCCATAAAAACTAGACAGAAGAATTCTCTGAAACTTCTTTGTGGTGTATGTACTCAAGTAACAGAGGTGAAACTTTCTATTGATAGAGCAGTTTTGAAACACTCTTTTTGTGGAATCTGTATGTGGATATTTGGATTTCTTTAACGACATCGTTGGAAACAGGAATAACTTCCTATAAAATCTAGGCAGAAGCATTCTCAGAAACTTCTTTGTGATGTGTGTCCTCAACTAAGAGAGTTCAACCTGTCTTTTGATGCAGCAGTTTGGAAACACTCTTTTTGTAGAATCTGTAAGTGGATATATGGATAGCTCTAACGATTTCGTTGGAAACGGGAATATCTTCACATAAAATCTAGACAGAAGCATTCTCAGAAACTTCTTCGTGATGTGTGTCCTCAGATGACACAATTCAACATTTCTTTTGATACAGCAGTTTGGAAACACTTTTTTTGTAGAATCTGCAAGTGGATATTTGGATAGCTGTAAGGATTTCGTTGGAAACGGGAATATCTTCATATAAAACCTAGACACAAGCACTCTCAGAAAGTACTCTGTGATATCTGCATTCAAATCACAGAGTTGAACATTCCCTTTCTTAGAGCAGGTTTGAAACACTCTTTTTGTGGAATCTGCAAGAGGATATCTGGATAGCTTTGAGGATTTCGTTGGAAGCGGGATTACATATAAAATGTACACAGCAGCATTCTCAGAAGCTTCTTCGTGATGTTTGCTTTTAAGTCACAGAGTTGAACATTCCCTTTCATAGAGCAGGCTTGAAACACTCTTTCTGTAGTATCTGGAAGTGGACATTTCGAGCGCTTTGAGGCCTACTGTGAAAAAGGAAATATCTTCCCATAAAAACTACACAGAAGCGTTCGCAGAAACTTGTGTGTGATGTGTGTCCTCAACTAACAGAGCTGAACATTTCGTTTGATGGAGCAGGTTGGAAACACGGTTTTTGTAGAATCTGCAAGTGGATATTTGGATAGCTTTGTGGATTTCGTTGGAAACGGGAATATCTTCATATAAAATGTAGACAGAAACATTCTCAGAAACTGCTTTGTGATGTCTGCATTCTAGTCACAGTGTTGAACATTCCCTTTCATAGTGCAGCTTTGAAACACTCTTTTTGTTGTATCTGGATTTGGACATTTGGAGCGCTTTGATGCCTACCGTGAAAAAAGAAATATCTTCCCATAAAAACTAGACAGAAGAATTCTCTGAAACTTCTTTGTGGTGTATGTACTCAAGTAACAGAGGTGAAACTTTCTATTGATAGAGCAGTTTTGAAACACTCTTTTTGTGGAATCTGTATGTGGATATTTGGATTTCTTTAACGACATCGTTGGAAACAGGAATAACTTCCTATAAAATCTAGGCAGAAGCATTCTCAGAAACTTCTTTGTGATGTGTGTCCTCAACTAAGAGAGTTCAACCTGTCTTTTGATGCAGCAGTTTGGAAACACTCTTTTTGTAGAATCTGTAAGTGGATATATGGATAGCTCTAACGATTTCGTTGGAAACGGGAATATCTTCACATAAAATCTAGACAGAAGCATTCTCAGAAACTTCTTCGTGATGTGTGTCCTCAGATGACACAATTCAACATTTCTTTTGATACAGCAGTTTGGAAACACTTTTTTTGTAGAATCTGCAAGTGGATATTTGGATAGCTGTAAGGATTTCGTTGGAAACGGGAATATCTTCATATAAAACCTAGACACAAGCACTCTCAGAAAGTACTCTGTGATATCTGCATTCAAATCACAGAGTTGAACATTCCCTTTCTTAGAGCAGGTTTGAAACACTCTTTTTGTGGAATCTGCAAGAGGATATTTGGATAGCTTTGAGGATTTCGTTGGAAGCGGGATTACATATAAAATGTACACAGCAGCATTCTCAGAAGCTTCTTCGTGATGTTTGCTTTTAAGTCACAGAGTTGAACATTCCCTTTCATAGAGCAGGCTTGAAACATTCTTTCTGTAGTATCTGGAAGTGGACATTTCGTGCGCTTTGAGGCCTACTGTGAAAAAGGAAATATCTTCCCATAAAAAGTAGACAGATGCGTTCGCAGAAACTTGTGTGTGATGGGTATCCTCAACTAACAGAGCTGAACATTTCGTTTGATGGAGCAGTTTGGAAACACGCTTTTTGTAGAATCTGCAAGTGGATATTTGGATAGCTTTGTGGATTTCGTTGGAAACGGGAATATCTTCATATAAAATGTAGACAGAAAGATTCTCAGAAACAGCTTTGTGATGTGTGCATTCAAGTCACAGAGTTGAACATTCCCTTTCATAGAGCAGCTTTGAAACACTCTTTTTGTTGTATCTGGATTTGGACATTTGGAGCGCTTTGATGCCTACCGTGAAAAAAGAAATATCTTCCCATAAAAACTAGACAGAAGAATTCTCTGAAACTTCTTTGTGGTGTATGTACTCAAGTAACAGAGGTGAACCTTTCTATTGATAGAGCAGTTTTGAAACACTCTTTTTGTGGAATCTGTATGTGGATATTTGGATTGCTTTAACGATATCGTTGGAAACAGGAATATCTTCCTATAATATCTAGGCAGAAGCATTCTCAGAAACTTCTTTGTGATGTGTGTCCTCAACTAAGAGAGTTCAACGTGTCTTTTGATGCAGCAGTTTGGAAACACTCTTTTTGTAGAATCTGTAAGTGGATATATGGATAGCTCTAACGATTTCGTTGGAAACGGGAATATCTTCACATAAAATCTAGACAGAAGCATTCTCAGAAACTTCTTCGTGATGTGTGTCCTCAGATGACATAATTCAACATTTCTTTTGATACAGCAGTTTGGAAACACTTTTTTTGTAGAATCTGCAAGTGGATATTTGGATAGCTGTAAGGATTTCGTTGGAAACGGGAATATCTTCATATAAAACCTAGACACAAGCACTCTCAGAAAGTACTCTGTGATATCTGCATTCAAATCACAGAGTTGAACATTCCCTTTCTTAGAGCAGGTTTGAAACACTCTTTTTGTGGAATCTGCAAGAGGATATTTGGATAGCTTTGAGGATTTCGTTGGAAGCGGGATTACATATAAAATGTCCACAGCAGCATTCTCAGAAGCTTCTTCGTGATGTTTGCTTTTAAGTCACAGAGTTGAACATTCCCTTTCATAGAGCAGGCTTGAAACACTCTTTCTGTAGTATCTGGAAGTGGACATTTCGAGCGCTTTGAGGCCTACTGTGAAAAAGGAAATATCTTCCCATAAAAACTACACAGAAGCGTTCGCAGAAACTTGTGTGTGATGTGTGTCCTCAACTAACAGAGCTGAACATTTCTTTTGATGGAGCAGGTTGGAAACACGGTTTTTGTAGAATCTGCAAGTGGATATTTGGATAGCTTTGTGGATTTCGTTGGAAACGGGAATATCTTCATATAAAATGTAGACAGAAACATTCTCAGAAACTGCTTTGTGATGTCTGCATTCTAGTCACAGTGTTGAACATTCCCTTTCATAGTGCAGCTTTGAAACACTCTTTTTGTTGTATCTGGATTTGGACATTTGGAGCGCTTTGATGCCTACCGTGAAAAAAGAAATATCTTCCCATAAAAACTAGACAGAAGAATTCTCTGAAACTTCTTTGTGGTGTATGTACTCAAGTAACAGAGGTGAAACTTTCTATTGATAGAGCAGTTTTGAAACACTCTTTTTGTGGAATCTGTATGTGGATATTTGGATTTCTTTAACGACATCGTTGGAAACAGGAATAACTTCCTATAAAATCTAGGCAGAAGCATTCTCAGAAACTTCTTTGTGATGTGTGTCCTCAACTAAGAGAGTTCAACCTGTCTTTTGATGCAGCAGTTTGGAAACACTCTTTTTGTAGAATCTGTAAGTGGATATATGGATAGCTCTAACGATTTCGTTGGAAACGGGAATATCTTCACATAAAATCTAGACAGAAGCATTCTCAGAAACTTCTTCGTGATGTGTGTCCTCAGATGACACAATTCAACATTTCTTTTGATACAGCAGTTTGGAAACACTTTTTTTGTAGAATCTGCAAGTGGATATTTGGATAGCTGTAAGGATTTCGTTGGAAACGGGAATATCTTCATATAAAACCTAGACACAAGCACTCTCAGAAAGTACTCTGTGATATCTGCATTCAAATCACAGAGTTGAACATTCCCTTTCTTAGAGCAGGTTTGAAACACTCTTTTTGTGGAATCTGCAAGAGGATATTTGGATAGCTTTGAGGATTTCGTTGGAAGCGGGATTACATATAAAATGTACACAGCAGCATTCTCAGAAGCTTCTTCGTGATGTTTGCTTTTAAGTCACAGAGTTGAACATTCCCTTTCATAGAGCAGGCTTGAAACACTCTTTCTGTAGTATCTGGAAGTGGACATTTCGAGCGCTTTGAGGCCTACTGTGAAAAAGGAAATATCTTCCCATAAAAACTACACAGAAGCGTTCGCAGAAACTTGTGTGTGATGTGTGTCCTCAACTAACAGAGCTGAACATTTCTTTTGATGGAGCAGGTTGGAAACACGGTTTTTGTAGAATCTGCAAGTGGATATTTGGATAGCTTTGTGGATTTCGTTGGAAACGGGAATATCTTCATATAAAATGTAGACAGAAACATTCTCAGAAACTGCTTTGTGATGTCTGCATTCTAGTCACAGTGTTGAACATTCCCTTTCATAGTGCAGCTTTGAAACACTCTTTTTGTTGTATCTGGATTTGGACATTTGGAGCGCTTTGATGCCTACCGTGAAAAAAGAAATATCTTCCCATAAAAACTAGACAGAAGAATTCTCTGAAACTTCTTTGTGGTGTATGTACTCAAGTAACAGAGGTGAAACTTTCTATTGATAGAGCAGTTTTGAAACACTCTTTTTGTGGAATCTGTATGTGGATATTTGGATTTCTTTAACGACATCGTTGGAAACAGGAATAACTTCCTATAAAATCTAGGCAGAAGCATTCTCAGAAACTTCTTTGTGATGTGTGTCCTCAACTAAGAGAGTTCAACCTGTCTTTTGATGCAGCAGTTTGGAAACACTCTTTTTGTAGAATCTGTAAGTGGATATATGGATAGCTCTAACGATTTCGTTGGAAACGGGAATATCTTCACATAAAATCTAGACAGAAGCATTCTCAGAAACTTCTTCGTGATGTGTGTCCTCAGATGACACAATTCAACATTTCTTTTGATACAGCAGTTTGGAAACACTTTTTTTGTAGAATCTGCAAGTGGATATTTGGATAGCTGTAAGGATTTCGTTGGAAACGGGAATATCTTCATATAAAACCTAGACACAAGCACTCTCAGAAAGTACTCTGTGATATCTGCATTCAAATCACAGAGTTGAACATTCCCTTTCTTAGAGCAGGTTTGAAACACTCTTTTTGTGGAATCTGCAAGAGGATATCTGGATAGCTTTGAGGATTTCGTTGGAAGCGGGATTACATATAAAATGTACACAGCAGCATTCTCAGAAGCTTCTTCGTGATGTTTGCTTTTAAGTCACAGAGTTGAACATTCCCTTTCATAGAGCAGGCTTGAAACACTCTTTCTGTAGTATCTGGAAGTGGACATTTCGAGCGCTTTGAGGCCTACTGTGAAAAAGGAAATATCTTCCCATAAAAACTACACAGAAGCGTTCGCAGAAACTTGTGTGTGATGTGTGTCCTCAACTAACAGAGCTGAACATTTCGTTTGATGGAGCAGGTTGGAAACACGGTTTTTGTAGAATCTGCAAGTGGATATTTGGATAGCTTTGTGGATTTCGTTGGAAACGGGAATATCTTCATATAAAATGTAGACAGAAACATTCTCAGAAACTGCTTTGTGATGTCTGCATTCTAGTCACAGTGTTGAACATTCCCTTTCATAGTGCAGCTTTGAAACACTCTTTTTGTTGTATCTGGATTTGGACATTTGGAGCGCTTTGATGCCTACCGTGAAAAAAGAAATATCTTCCCATAAAAACTAGACAGAAGAATTCTCTGAAACTTCTTTGTGGTGTATGTACTCAAGTAACAGAGGTGAAACTTTCTATTGATAGAGCAGTTTTGAAACACTCTTTTTGTGGAATCTGTATGTGGATATTTGGATTTCTTTAACGACATCGTTGGAAACAGGAATAACTTCCTATAAAATCTAGGCAGAAGCATTCTCAGAAACTTCTTTGTGATGTGTGTCCTCAACTAAGAGAGTTCAACCTGTCTTTTGATGCAGCAGTTTGGAAACACTCTTTTTGTAGAATCTGTAAGTGGATATATGGATAGCTCTAACGATTTCGTTGGAAACGGGAATATCTTCACATAAAATCTAGACAGAAGCATTCTCAGAAACTTCTTCGTGATGTGTGTCCTCAGATGACACAATTCAACATTTCTTTTGATACAGCAGTTTGGAAACACTTTTTTTGTAGAATCTGCAAGTGGATATTTGGATAGCTGTAAGGATTTCGTTGGAAACGGGAATATCTTCATATAAAACCTAGACACAAGCACTCTCAGAAAGTACTCTGTGATATCTGCATTCAAATCACAGAGTTGAACATTCCCTTTCTTAGAGCAGGTTTGAAACACTCTTTTTGTGGAATCTGCAAGAGGATATTTGGATAGCTTTGAGGATTTCGTTGGAAGCGGGATTACATATAAAATGTACACAGCAGCATTCTCAGAAGCTTCTTCGTGATGTTTGCTTTTAAGTCACAGAGTTGAACATTCCCTTTCATAGAGCAGGCTTGAAACACTCTTTCTGTAGTATCTGGAAGTGGACATTTCGAGCGCTTTGAGGCCTACTGTGAAAAAGGAAATATCTTCCCATAAAAACTACACAGAAGCGTTCGCAGAAACTTGTGTGTGATGTGTGTCCTCAACTAACAGAGCTGAACATTTCTTTTGATGGAGCAGGTTGGAAACACGGTTTTTGTAGAATCTGCAAGTGGATATTTGGATAGCTTTGTGGATTTCGTTGGAAACGGGAATATCTTCATATAAAATGTAGACAGAAACATTCTCAGAAACTGCTTTGTGATGTCTGCATTCTAGTCACAGTGTTGAACATTCCCTTTCATAGTGCAGCTTTGAAACACTCTTTTTGTTGTATCTGGATTTGGACATTTGGAGCGCTTTGATGCCTACCGTGAAAAAAGAAATATCTTCCCATAAAAACTAGACAGAAGAATTCTCTGAAACTTCTTTGTGGTGTATGTACTCAAGTAACAGAGGTGAAACTTTCTATTGATAGAGCAGTTTTGAAACACTCTTTTTGTGGAATCTGTATGTGGATATTTGGATTTCTTTAACGACATCGTTGGAAACAGGAATAACTTCCTATAAAATCTAGGCAGAAGCATTCTCAGAAACTTCTTTGTGATGTGTGTCCTCAACTAAGAGAGTTCAACCTGTCTTTTGATGCAGCAGTTTGGAAACACTCTTTTTGTAGAATCTGTAAGTGGATATATGGATAGCTCTAACGATTTCGTTGGAAACGGGAATATCTTCACATAAAATCTAGACAGAAGCATTCTCAGAAACTTCTTCGTGATGTGTGTCCTCAGATGACACAATTCAACATTTCTTTTGATACAGCAGTTTGGAAACACTTTTTTTGTAGAATCTGCAAGTGGATATTTGGATAGCTGTAAGGATTTCGTTGGAAACGGGAATATCTTCATAGAAAACCTAGACACAAGCACTCTCAGAAAGTACTCTGTGATATCTGCATTCAAATCACAGAGTTGAACATTCCCTTTCTTAGAGCAGGTTTGAAACACTCTTTTTGTGGAATCTGCAAGAGGATATTTGGATAGCTTTGAGGATTTCGTTGGAAGCGGGATTACATATAAAATGTACACAGCAGCATTCTCAGAAGCTTCTTCGTGATGTTTGCTTTTAAGTCACAGAGTTGAACATTCCCTTTCATAGAGCAGGCTTGAAACACTCTTTCTGTAGTATCTGGAAGTGGACATTTCGAGCGCTTTGAGGCCTACTGTGAAAAAGGAAATATCTTCCCATAAAAACTACACAGAAGCGTTCGCAGAAACTTGTGTGTGATGTGTGTCCTCAACTAACAGAGCTGAACATTTCTTTTGATGGAGCAGGTTGGAAACACGGTTTTTGTAGAATCTGCAAGTGGATATTTGGATAGCTTTGTGGATTTCGTTGGAAACGGGAATATCTTCATATAAAATGTAGACAGAAACATTCTCAGAAACTGCTTTGTGATGTCTGCATTCTAGTCACAGTGTTGAACATTCCCTTTCATAGTGCAGCTTTGAAACACTCTTTTTGTTGTATCTGGATTTGGACATTTGGAGCGCTTTGATGCCTACCGTGAAAAAAGAAATATCTTCCCATAAAAACTAGACAGAAGAATTCTCTGAAACTTCTTTGTGGTGTATGTACTCAAGTAACAGAGGTGAAACTTTCTATTGATAGAGCAGTTTTGAAACACTCTTTTTGTGGAATCTGTATGTGGATATTTGGATTTCTTTAACGACATCGTTGGAAACAGGAATAACTTCCTATAAAATCTAGGCAGAAGCATTCTCAGAAACTTCTTTGTGATGTGTGTCCTCAACTAAGAGAGTTCAACCTGTCTTTTGATGCAGCAGTTTGGAAACACTCTTTTTGTAGAATCTGTAAGTGGATATATGGATAGCTCTAACGATTTCGTTGGAAACGGGAATATCTTCACATAAAATCTAGACAGAAGCATTCTCAGAAACTTCTTCGTGATGTGTGTCCTCAGATGACACAATTCAACATTTCTTTTGATACAGCAGTTTGGAAACACTTTTTTTGTAGAATCTGCAAGTGGATATTTGGATAGCTGTAAGGATTTCGTTGGAAACGGGAATATCTTCATATAAAACCTAGACACAAGCACTCTCAGAAAGTACTCTGTGATATCTGCATTCAAATCACAGAGTTGAACATTCCCTTTCTTAGAGCAGGTTTGAAACACTCTTTTTGTGGAATCTGCAAGAGGATATTTGGATAGCTTTGAGGATTTCGTTGGAAGCGGGATTACATATAAAATGTACACAGCAGCATTCTCAGAAGCTTCTTCGTGATGTTTGCTTTTAAGTCACAGAGTTGAACATTCCCTTTCATAGAGCAGGCTTGAAACACTCTTTCTGTAGTATCTGGAAGTGGACATTTCGAGCGCTTTGAGGCCTACTGTGAAAAAGGAAATATCTTCCCATAAAAACTACACAGAAGCGTTCGCAGAAACTTGTGTGTGATGTGTGTCCTCAACTAACAGAGCTGAACATTTCTTTTGATGGAGCAGGTTGGAAACACGGTTTTTGTAGAATCTGCAAGTGGATATTTGGATAGCTTTGTGGATTTCGTTGGAAACGGGAATATCTTCATATAAAATGTAGACAGAAACATTCTCAGAAACTGCTTTGTGATGTCTGCATTCTAGTCACAGTGTTGAACATTCCCTTTCATAGTGCAGCTTTGAAACACTCTTTTTGTTGTATCTGGATTTGGACATTTGGAGCGCTTTGATGCCTACCGTGAAAAAAGAAATATCTTCCCATAAAAACTAGACAGAAGAATTCTCTGAAACTTCTTTGTGGTGTATGTACTCAAGTAACAGAGGTGAAACTTTCTATTGATAGAGCAGTTTTGAAACACTCTTTTTGTGGAATCTGTATGTGGATATTTGGATTTCTTTAACGACATCGTTGGAAACAGGAATAACTTCCTATAAAATCTAGGCAGAAGCATTCTCAGAAACTTCTTTGTGATGTGTGTCCTCAACTAAGAGAGTTCAACCTGTCTTTTGATGCAGCAGTTTGGAAACACTCTTTTTGTAGAATCTGTAAGTGGATATATGGATAGCTCTAACGATTTCGTTGGAAACGGGAATATCTTCACATAAAATCTAGACAGAAGCATTCTCAGAAACTTCTTCGTGATGTGTGTCCTCAGATGACACAATTCAACATTTCTTTTGATACAGCAGTTTGGAAACACTTTTTTTGTAGAATCTGCAAGTGGATATTTGGATAGCTGTAAGGATTTCGTTGGAAACGGGAATATCTTCATATAAAACCTAGACACAAGCACTCTCAGAAAGTACTCTGTGATATCTGCATTCAAATCACAGAGTTGAACATTCCCTTTCTTAGAGCAGGTTTGAAACACTCTTTTTGTGGAATCTGCAAGAGGATATTTGGATAGCTTTGAGGATTTCGTTGGAAGCGGGATTACATATAAAATGTACACAGCAGCATTCTCAGAAGCTTCTTCGTGATGTTTGCTTTTAAGTCACAGAGTTGAACATTCCCTTTCATAGAGCAGGCTTGAAACACTCTTTCTGTAGTATCTGGAAGTGGACATTTCGAGCGCTTTGAGGCCTACTGTGAAAAAGGAAATATCTTCCATAAAAACTACACAGAAGCGTTCGCAGAAACTTGTGTGTGATGTGTGTCCTCAACTAACAGAGCTGAACATTTCCTTTGATGGAGCAGGTTGGAAACACGGTTTTTGTAGAATCTGCAAGTGGATATTTGGATAGCTTTGTGGATTTCGTTGGAAACGGGAATATCTTCATATAAAATGTAGACAGAAACATTCTCAGAAACTGCTTTGTGATGTCTGCATTCTAGTCACAGTGTTGAACATTCCCTTTCATAGTGCAGCTTTGAAACACTCTTTTTGTTGTATCTGGATTTGGACATTTGGAGCGCTTTGATGCCTACCGTGAAAAAAGAAATATCTTCCCATAAAAACTAGACAGAAGAATTCTCTGAAACTTCTTTGTGGTGTATGTACTCAAGTAACAGAGGTGAAACTTTCTATTGATAGAGCAGTTTTGAAACACTCTTTTTGTGGAATCTGTATGTGGATATTTGGATTTCTTTAACGACATCGTTGGAAACAGGAATAACTTCCTATAAAATCTAGGCAGAAGCATTCTCAGAAACTTCTTTGTGATGTGTGTCCTCAACTAAGAGAGTTCAACCTGTCTTTTGATGCAGCAGTTTGGAAACACTCTTTTTGTAGAATCTGTAAGTGGATATATGGATAGCTCTAACGATTTCGTTGGAAACGGGAATATCTTCACATAAAATCTAGAGAGAAGCATTCTCAGAAACTTCTTCGTGATGTGTGTCCTCAGATGACACAATTCAACATTTCTTTTGATACAGCAGTTTGGAAACACTTTTTTTGTAGAATCTGCAAGTGGATATTTGGATAGCTGTAAGGATTTCGTTGGAAACGGGAATATCTTCATATAAAACCTAGACACAAGCACTCTCAGAAAGTACTCTGTGATATCTGCATTCAAATCACAGAGTTGAACATTCCCTTTCTTAGAGCAGGTTTGAAACACTCTTTTTGTGGAATCTGCAAGAGGATATTTGGATAGCTTTGAGGATTTCGTTGGAAGCGGGATTACATATAAAATGTACACAGCAGCATTCTCAGAAGCTTCTTCGTGATGTTTGCTTTTAAGTCACAGAGTTGAACATTCCCTTTCATAGAGCAGGCTTGAAACACTCTTTCTGTAGTATCTGGAAGTGGACATTTCGAGCGCTTTGAGGCCTACTGTGAAAAAGGAAATATCTTCCCATAAAAACTACACAGAAGCGTTCGCAGAAACTTGTGTGTGATGTGTGTCCTCAACTAACAGAGCTGAACATTTCGTTTGATGGAGCAGGTTGGAAACACGGTTTTTGTAGAATCTGCAAGTGGATATTTGGATAGCTTTGTGGATTTCGTTGGAAACGGGAATATCTTCATATAAAATGTAGACAGAAACATTCTCAGAAACTGCTTTGTGATGTCTGCATTCTAGTCACAGTGTTGAACATTCCCTTTCATAGTGCAGCTTTGAAACACTCTTTTTGTTGTATCTGGATTTGGACATTTGGAGCGCTTTGATGCCTACCGTGAAAAAAGAAATATCTTCCCATAAAAACTAGACAGAAGAATTCTCTGAAACTTCTTTGTGGTGTATGTACTCAAGTAACAGAGGTGAAACTTTCATTGATAGAGCAGTTTTGAAACACTCTTTTTGTGGAATCTGTATGTGGATATTTGGATTTCTTTAACGACATCGTTGGAAACAGGAATAACTTCCTATAAAATCTAGGCAGAAGCATTCTCAGAAACTTCTTTGTGATGTGTGTCCTCAACTAAGAGAGTTCAACCTGTCTTTTGATGCAGCAGTTTGGAAACACTCTTTTTGTAGAATCTGCAAGTGGATATATGGATAGCTCTAACGATTTCGTTGGAAACGGGAATATCTTCACATAAAATCTAGACAGAAGCATTCTCAGAAACTTCTTCGTGATGTGTGTCCTCAGATGACACAATTCAACATTTCTTTTGATACAGCAGTTTGGAAACACTTTTTTTGTAGAATCTGCAAGTGGATATTTGGATAGCTGTAAGGATTTCGTTGGAAACGGGAATATCTTCATATAAAACCTAGACACAAGCACTCTCAGAAAGTACTCTGTGATATCTGCATTCAAATCACAGAGTTGAACATTCCCTTTCTTAGAGCAGGTTTGAAACACTCTTTTTGTGGAATCTGCAAGAGGATATTTGGATAGCTTTGAGGATTTCGTTGGAAGCGGGATTACATATAAAATGTACACAGCAGCATTCTCAGAAGCTTCTTCGTGATGTTTGCTTTTAAGTCACAGAGTTGAACATTCCCTTTCATAGAGCAGGCTTGAAACATTCTTTCTGTAGTATCTGGAAGTGGACATTTCGTGCGCTTTGAGGCCTACTGTGAAAAAGGAAATATCTTCCCATAAAAAGTAGACAGATGCGTTCGCAGAAACTTGTGTGTGATGGGTATCCTCAACTAACAGAGCTGAACATTTCGTTTGATGGAGCAGTTTGGAAACACGCTTTTTGTAGAATCTGCAAGTGGATATTTGGATAGCTTTGTGGATTTCGTTGGAAACGGGAATATCTTCATATAAAATGTAGACAGAAAGATTCTCAGAAACAGCTTTGTGATGTGTGCATTCAAGTCACAGAGTTGAACATTCCCTTTCATAGAGCAGCTTTGAAACACTCTTTTTGTTGTATCTGGATTTGGACATTTGGAGCGCTTTGATGCCTACCGTGAAAAAAGAAATATCTTCCCATAAAAACTAGACAGAAGAATTCTCTGAAACTTCTTTGTGGTGTATGTACTCAAGTAACAGAGGTGAACCTTTCTATTGATAGAGCAGTTTTGAAACACTCTTTTTGTGGAATCTGTATGTGGATATTTGGATTGCTTTAACGATATCGTTGGAAACAGGAATATCTTCCTATAATATCTAGGCAGAAGCATTCTCAGAAACTTCTTTGTGATGTGTGTCCTCAACTAAGAGAGTTCAACGTGTCTTTTGATGCAGCAGTTTGGAAACACTCTTTTTGTAGAATCTGTAAGTGGATATATGGATAGCTCTAACGATTTCGTTGGAAACGGGAATATCTTCACATAAAATCTAGACAGAAGCATTCTCAGAAACTTCTTCGTGATGTGTGTCCTCAGATGACATAATTCAACATTTCTTTTGATACAGCAGTTTGGAAACACTTTTTTTGTAGAATCTGCAAGTGGATATTTGGATAGCTGTAAGGATTTCGTTGGAAACGGGAATATCTTCATATAAAACCTAGACACAAGCACTCTCAGAAAGTACTCTGTGATATCTGCATTCAAATCACAGAGTTGAACATTCCCTTTCTTAGAGCAGGTTTGAAACACTCTTTTTGTGGAATCTGCAAGAGGATATTTGGATAGCTTTGAGGATTTCGTTGGAAGCGGGATTACATATAAAATGTACACAGCAGCATTCTCAGAAGCTTCTTCGTGATGTTTGCTTTTAAGTCACAGAGTTGAACATTCCCTTTCATAGAGCAGGCTTGAAACACTCTTTCTGTAGTATCTGGAAGTGGACATTTCGAGCGCTTTGAGGCCTACTGTGAAAAAGGAAATATCTTCCCATAAAAACTACACAGAAGCGTTCGCAGAAACTTGTGTGTGATGTGTGTCCTCAACTAACAGAGCTGAACATTTCTTTTGATGGAGCAGGTTGGAAACACGGTTTTTGTAGAATCTGCAAGTGGATATTTGGATAGCTTTGTGGATTTCGTTGGAAACGGGAATATCTTCATATAAAATGTAGACAGAAACATTCTCAGAAACTGCTTTGTGATGTCTGCATTCTAGTCACAGTGTTGAACATTCCCTTTCATAGTGCAGCTTTGAAACACTCTTTTTGTTGTATCTGGATTTGGACATTTGGAGCGCTTTGATGCCTACCGTGAAAAAAGAAATATCTTCCCATAAAAACTAGACAGAAGAATTCTCTGAAACTTCTTTGTGGTGTATGTACTCAAGTAACAGAGGTGAAACTTTCTATTGATAGAGCAGTTTTGAAACACTCTTTTTGTGGAATCTGTATGTGGATATTTGGATTTCTTTAACGACATCGTTGGAAACAGGAATAACTTCCTATAAAATCTAGGCAGAAGCATTCTCAGAAACTTCTTTGTGATGTGTGTCCTCAACTAAGAGAGTTCAACCTGTCTTTTGATGCAGCAGTTTGGAAACACTCTTTTTGTAGAATCTGTAAGTGGATATATGGATAGCTCTAACGATTTCGTTGGAAACGGGAATATCTTCACATAAAATCTAGACAGAAGCATTCTCAGAAACTTCTTCGTGATGTGTGTCCTCAGATGACACAATTCAACATTTCTTTTGATACAGCAGTTTGGAAACACTTTTTTTGTAGAATCTGCAAGTGGATATTTGGATAGCTGTAAGGATTTCGTTGGAAACGGGAATATCTTCATATAAAACCTAGACACAAGCACTCTCAGAAAGTACTCTGTGATATCTGCATTCAAATCACAGAGTTGAACATTCCCTTTCTTAGAGCAGGTTTGAAACACTCTTTTTGTGGAATCTGCAAGAGGATATTTGGATAGCTTTGAGGATTTCGTTGGAAGCGGGATTACATATAAAATGTACACAGCAGCATTCTCAGAAGCTTCTTCGTGATGTTTGCTTTTAAGTCACAGAGTTGAACATTCCCTTTCATAGAGCAGGCTTGAAACACTCTTTCTGTAGTATCTGGAAGTGGACATTTCGAGCGCTTTGAGGCCTACTGTGAAAAAGGAAATATCTTCCCATAAAAACTACACAGAAGCGTTCGCAGAAACTTGTGTGTGATGTGTGTCCTCAACTAACAGAGCTGAACATTTCTTTTGATGGAGCAGGTTGGAAACACGGTTTTTGTAGAATCTGCAAGTGGATATTTGGATAGCTTTGTGGATTTCGTTGGAAACGGGAATATCTTCATATAAAATGTAGACAGAAACATTCTCAGAAACTGCTTTGTGATGTCTGCATTCTAGTCACAGTGTTGAACATTCCCTTTCATAGTGCAGCTTTGAAACACTCTTTTTGTTGTATCTGGATTTGGACATTTGGAGCGCTTTGATGCGTACCGTGAAAAAAGAAATATCTTCCCATAAAAACTAGACAGAAGAATTCTCTGAAACTTCTTTGTGGTGTATGTACTCAAGTAACAGAGGTGAAACTTTCTATTGATAGAGCAGTTTTGAAACACTCTTTTTGTGGAATCTGTATGTGGATATTTGGATTTCTTTAACGACATCGTTGGAAACAGGAATAACTTCCTATAAAATCTAGGCAGAAGCATTCTCAGAAACTTCTTTGTGATGTGTGTCCTCAACTAAGAGAGTTCAACCTGTCTTTTGATGCAGCAGTTTGGAAACACTCTTTTTGTAGAATCTGTAAGTGGATATATGGATAGCTCTAACGATTTCGTTGGAAACGGGAATATCTTCACATAAAATCTAGACAGAAGCATTCTCAGAAACTTCTTCGTGATGTGTGTCCTCAGATGACACAATTCAACATTTCTTTTGATACAGCAGTTTGGAAACACTTTTTTTGTAGAATCTGCAAGTGGATATTTGGATAGCTGTAAGGATTTCGTTGGAAACGGGAATATCTTCATATAAAACCTAGACACAAGCACTCTCAGAAAGTACTCTGTGATATCTGCATTCAAATCACAGAGTTGAACATTCCCTTTCTTAGAGCAGGTTTGAAACACTCTTTTTGTGGAATCTGCAAGAGGATATTTGGATAGCTTTGAGGATTTCGTTGGAAGCGGGATTACATATAAAATGTACACAGCAGCATTCTCAGAAGCTTCTTCGTGATGTTTGCTTTTAAGTCACAGAGTTGAACATTCCCTTTCATAGAGCAGGCTTGAAACACTCTTTCTGTAGTATCTGGAAGTGGACATTTCGAGCGCTTTGAGGCCTACTGTGAAAAAGGAAATATCTTCCCATAAAAACTACACAGAAGCGTTCGCAGAAACTTGTGTGTGATGTGTGTCCTCAACTAACAGAGCTGAACATTTCTTTTGATGGAGCAGGTTGGAAACACGGTTTTTGTAGAATCTGCAAGTGGATATTTGGATAGCTTTGTGGATTTCGTTGGAAACGGGAATATCTTCATATAAAATGTAGACAGAAACATTCTCAGAAACTGCTTTGTGATGTCTGCATTCTAGTCACAGTGTTGAACATTCCCTTTCATAGTGCAGCTTTGAAACACTCTTTTTGTTGTATCTGGATTTGGACATTTGGAGCGCTTTGATGCCTACCGTGAAAAAAGAAATATCTTCCCATAAAAACTAGACAGAAGAATTCTCTGAAACTTCTTTGTGGTGTATGTACTCAAGTAACAGAGGTGAAACTTTCTATTGATAGAGCAGTTTTGAAACACTCTTTTTGTGGAATCTGTATGTGGATATTTGGATTTCTTTAACGACATCGTTGGAAACAGGAATAACTTCCTATAAAATCTAGGCAGAAGCATTCTCAGAAACTTCTTTGTGATGTGTGTCCTCAACTAAGAGAGTTCAACCTGTCTTTTGATGCAGCAGTTTGGAAACACTCTTTTTGTAGAATCTGTAAGTGGATATATGGATAGCTCTAACGATTTCGTTGGAAACGGGAATATCTTCACATAAAATCTAGACAGAAGCATTCTCAGAAACTTCTTCGTGATGTGTGTCCTCAGATGACACAATTCAACATTTCTTTTGATACAGCAGTTTGGAAACACTTTTTTTGTAGAATCTGCAAGTGGATATTTGGATAGCTGTAAGGATTTCGTTGGAAACGGGAATATCTTCATAGAAAACCTAGACACAAGCACTCTCAGAAAGTACTCTGTGATATCTGCATTCAAATCACAGAGTTGAACATTCCCTTTCTTAGAGCAGGTTTGAAACACTCTTTTTGTGGAATCTGCAAGAGGATATTTGGATAGCTTTGAGGATTTCGTTGGAAGCGGGATTACATATAAAATGTACACAGCAGCATTCTCAGAAGCTTCTTCGTGATGTTTGCTTTTAAGTCACAGAGTTGAACATTCCCTTTCATAGAGCAGGCTTGAAGCATTCTTTCTGTAGTATCTGGAAGTGGACATTTCGTGCGCTTTGAGGCCTACTGTGAAAAAGGAAATATCTTCCCATAAAAAGTAGACAGATGCGTTCGCAGAAACTTGTGTGTGATGGGTATCCTCAACTAACAGAGCTGAACATTTCGTTTGATGGAGCAGTTTGGAAACACGCTTTTTGTAGAATCTGCAAGTGGATATTTGGATAGCTTTGTGGATTTCGTTGGAAACGGGAATATCTTCATATAAATTGTAGACAGAAAGATTCTCAGAAACAGCTTTGTGATGTGTGCATTCAAGTCACAGAGTTGAACATTCCCTTTCATAGAGCAGCTTTGAAACACTCTTTTTGTTGTATCTGGATTTGGACATTTGGAGCGCTTTGATGCCTACCGTGAAAAAAGAAATATCTTCCCATAAAAACTAGACAGAAGAATTCTCTGAAACTTCTTTGTGGTGTATGTACTCAAGTAACAGAGGTGAACCTTTCTATTGATAGAGCAGTTTTGAAACACTCTTTTTGTGGAATCTGTATGTGGATATTTGGATTGCTTTAACGATATCGTTGGAAACAGGAATATCTTCCTATAATATCTAGGCAGAAGCATTCTCAGAAACTTCTTTGTGATGTGTGTCCTCAACTAAGAGAGTTCAACGTGTCTTTTGATGCAGCAGTTTGGAAACACTCTTTTTGTAGAATCTGTAAGTGGATATATGGATAGCTCTAACGATTTCGTTGGAAACGGGAATATCTTCACATAAAATCTAGAAAGAAGCATTCTCAGAAACTTCTTCGTGATGTGTGTCCTCTGATGACATAATTCAACATTTCTTTTGATACAGCAGTTTGGAAACACTTTTTTTGTAGAATCTGCAAGTGGATATTTGGATAGCTGTAAGGATTTCGTTGGAAACGGGAATATCTTCATATAAAACCTAGACACAAGCACTCTCAGAAAGTACTCTGTGATATCTGCATTCAAATCACAGAGTTGAACATTCCCTTTCTTAGAGCAGGTTTGAAACACTCTTTTTGTGGAATCTGCAAGAGGATATTTGGATAGCTTTGAGGATTTCGTTGGAAGCGGGATTACATAGAAAATGTACACAGCATCATTCTCAGAAGCTTCTTCGTGATGTTTGCTTTTAAGTCACAGGGTTGAACATTCCCTTTCATAGAGCAGGTTTGAAACACTCTTTCTGTAGTATCTGGAAGTGGACATTTCGAGCGCTTTGAGGCCTACTGTGAAAAAGGAAATATCTTCCCATAAAAACTACACAGAAGCGTTCGCAGAAACTTGTGTGTGATGTGTGTCCTCAACTAACAGAGCTGAACATTTCCTTTGATGGAGCAGGTTGGAAACACGGTTTTTGTAGAATCTGCAAGTGGATATTTGGATAGCTTTGTGGATTTCGTTGGAAACGGGAATATCTTCATATAAAATGTAGACAGAAACATTCTCAGAAACTGCTTTGTGATGTCTGCATTCTAGTCACAGTGTTGAACATTCCCTTTCATAGTGCAGCTTTGAAACACTCTTTTTGTTGTATCTGGATTTGGACATTTGGAGCGCTTTGATGCGTACCGTGAAAAAAGAAATATCTTCCCATAAAAACTAGACAGAAGAATTCTCTGAAACTTCTTTGTGGTGTATGTACTCAAGTAACAGAGGTGAAACTTTCTATTGATAGAGCAGTTTTGAAACACTCTTTTTGTGGAATCTGTATGTGGATATTTGGATTTCTTTAACGACATCGTTGGAAACAGGAATAACTTCCTATAAAATCTAGGCAGAAGCATTCTCAGAAACTTCTTTGGGATGTGTGTCCTCAACTAAGAGAGTTCAACCTGTCTTTTGATGCAGCAGTTTGGAAACACTCTTTTTGTAGAATCTGTAAGTGGATATATGGATAGCTCTAACGATTTCGTTGGAAACGGGAATATCTTCACATAAAATCTAGACAGAAGAATTCTCAGAAACTTCTTCGTGATGTGTGTCCTCAGATGACACAATTCAACATTTCTTTTGATACAGCAGTTTGGAAACACTTTTTTTGTAGAATCTGCAAGTGGATATTTGGATAGCTGTAAGGATTTCGTTGGAAACGGGAATATCTTCATATAAAACCTAGACACAAGCACTCTCAGAAAGTACTCTGTGATATCTGCATTCAAATCACAGAGTTGAACATTCCCTTTCTTAGAGCAGGTTTGAAACACTCTTTTTGTGGAATCTGCAAGAGGATATTTGGATAGCTTTGAGGATTTCGTTGGAAGCGGGATTACATATAAAATGTACACAGCATCATTCTCAGAAGCTTCTTCGTGATGTTTGCTTTTAAGTCACAGAGTTGAACATTCCCTTTCATAGAGCAGGTTTGAAACACTCTTTCTGTAGTATCTGGAAGTGGACATTTCGAGCGCTTTGAGGCCTACTGTGAAAAAGGAAATATCTTCCCATAAAAACTACAGAGAAGCGTTCGCAGAAACTTGTGTGTGATGTGTGTCCTCAACTAACAGAGCTGAACATTTCTTTTGATGGAGCAGGTTGGAAACACGGTTTTTGTAGAATCTGCAAGTGGATATTTGGATAGCTTTGTGGATTTCGTTGGAAACGGGAATATCTTCATATAAAATGTAGACAGAAACATTCTCAGAAACTGCTTTGTGATGTCTGCATTCTAGTCACAGTGTTGAACATTCCCTTTCATAGTGCAGCTTTGAAACACTCTTTTTGTTGTATCTGGATTTGGACATTTGGAGCGCTTTGATGCCTACCGTGAAAAAAGAAATATCTTCCCATAAAAACTAGACAGAAGAATTCTCTGAAACTTCTTTGTGGTATATGTACTCAAGTAACAGAGGTGAAACTTTCTATTGATAGAGCAGTTTTGAAACACTCTTTTTGTGAAATCTGTATGTGGATATTTGGATTTCTTTAACGACATCGTTGGAAACAGGAATAACTTCCTATAAAATCTAGGCAGAAGCATTCTCAGAAACTTCTTTGTGATGTGTGTCCTCAACTAAGAGAGTTCAACCTGTCTTTTGATGCAGCAGTTTGGAAACACTCTTTTTGTAGAATCTGTAAGTGGATATATGGATAGCTCTAAAGATTTCGTTGGAAACGGGAATATCTGCATATAAAATCTAGACAGAAGAATTCTCAGAAACTTCTTCGTGATGTGTGTCCTCAGATGACACAATTCAACATTTCTTTTGATACAGCAGTTTGGAAACACTTTTTTTGTAGAATCTGCAAGTGGATATTTGGATAGCTGTAAGGATTTCGTTGGAAACGGGAATATCTTCATGTAAAACCTAGACAAAAGCACTCTCAGAAACTAGTCTGTGAAATCTGCATTCAAATCACAGAGTTGAACATTCCCTTTCTTAGAGCAGGTTTGAAACACTCTTTTTGTGGAATCTGCAAGAGGATATTTGGATAGCTTTGAGGATTTCGTTGGAAGCGGGATTACATATAAAATGTACACAGCATCATTCTCAGAAGCTTCTTCGTGATGTTTGCTTTTAAGTCACAGGGTTGAACATTCCCTTTCATAGAGCAGGTTTGAAACACTCTTTCTGTAGTATCTGGAAGTGGACATTTCGAGCGCTTTGAGGCCTACTGTGAAAAAGGAAATATCTTCCCATAAAAACTACAGAGAAGCGTTCGCAGAAACTTGTGTGTGATGTGTGTCCTCAACTAACAGAGCTGAACATTTCGTTTGATGGAGCAGGTTGGAAACACGGTTTTTGTAGAATCTGCAAGTGGATATTTGGATAGCTTTGTGGATTTCGTTGGAAACGGGAATATCTTCATATAAAATGTAGACAGAAACATTCTCAGAAACTGCTTTGTGATGTCTGCATTCTAGTCACAGAGTTGAACATTCCCTTTCATAGAGCAGCTTTGAAACACTCTTTTTGTTGTATCTGGATTTGGACATTTGGAGCGCTTTGATGCCCACCGTGAAAAAAGAAATATCTTCCCATAAAAACTAGACAGAAGAATTCTCTGAAACTTCTTTGTGGTGTATGTACTCAAGTAACAGAGGTGAACGTTTCTATTGATAGAGCAGTTTTGAAACACTCTTTTTGTGGAATCTGTATGTGGATATTTGGATTGCTTTAACGATATCGTTGGAAACAGGAATATCTTCCTATAATATCTAGGCAGAAGCATTCTCAGAAACTTCTTTGTGATGTGTGTCCTCAACTAAGAGAGTTCAACGTGTCTTTTGATGCAGCAGTTTGGAAACACTCTTTTTGTAGAATCTGTAAGTGGATATATGGATAGCTCTAACGATTTCGTTGGAAACGGGAATATCTTCACATAAAATCTAGACAGAAGCATTCTCAGAAACTTCTTCGTGATGTGTGTCCTCAGATGACATAATTCAACATTTCTTTTGATACAGCAGTTTGGAAACACTTTTTTTGTAGAATCTGCAAGTGGATATTTGGATAGCTGTAAGGATTTCGTTGGAAACGGGAATATCTTCATATAAAACCTAGACACAAGCACTCTCAGAAAGTACTCTGTGATATCTGCATTCAAATCACAGAGTTGAACATTCCATTTCTTAGAGCAGGTTTGAAACACTCTTTTTGTGGAATCTGCAAGAGGATATTTGGATAGCTTTGAGGATTTCGTTGGAAGCGGGATTACATATAAAATGTACACAGCAGCATTCTCAGAAGCTTCTTCGTGATGTTTGCTTTTAAGTCACAGGGTTGAACATTCCCTTTCATAGAGCAGGTTTGAAACACTCTTTCTGTAGTATCTGGAAGTGGACATTTCGAGCGCTTTGAGGCCTACTGTGAAAAAGGAAATATCTTCCCATAAAAACTACACAGAAGCGTTCGCAGAAACTTGTGTGTGATGTGTGTCCTCAACTAACAGAGCTGAACATTTCGTTTGATGGAGCAGGTTGGAAACACGGTTTTTGTAGAATCTGCAAGTGGATATTTGGATAGCTTTGTGGATTTCGTTGGAAACGGGAATATCTTCATATAAAATGTAGACAGAAACATTCTCAGAAACTGCTTTGTGATGTCTGCATTCTAGTCACAGTGTTGAACATTCCCTTTCATAGTGCAGCTTTGAAACACTCTTTTTGTTGTATCTGGATTTGGACATTTGGAGCGCTTTGATGCCTACCGTGAAAAAAGAAATATCTTCCCATAAAAACTAGACAGAAGAATTCTCTGAAACTTCTTTGTGGTGTATGTACTCAAGTAACAGAGGTGAAACTTTCTATTGATAGAGCAGTTTTGAAACACTCTTTTTGTGGAATCTGTATGTGGATATTTGGATTTCTTTAACGACATCGTTGGAAACAGGAATAACTTCCTATAAAATCTAGGCAGAAGCATTCTCAGAAACTTCTTTGTGATGTGTGTCCTCAACTAAGAGAGTTCAACCTGTCTTTTGATGCAGCAGTTTGGAAACACTCTTTTTGTAGAATCTGTAAGTGGATATATGGATAGCTCTAACGATTTCGTTGGAAACGGGAATATCTTCACATAAAATCTAGACAGAAGCATTCTCAGAAACTTCTTCGTGATGTGTGTCCTCAGATGACACAATTCAACATTTCTTTTGATACAGCAGTTTGGAAACACTTTTTTTGTAGAATCTGCAAGTGGATATTTGGATAGCTGTAAGGATTTCGTTGGAAACGGGAATATCTTCATATAAAACCTAGACACAAGCACTCTCAGAAAGTACTCTGTGATATCTGCATTCAAATCACAGAGTTGAACATTCCCTTTCTTAGAGCAGGTTTGAAACACTCTTTTTGTGGAATCTGCAAGAGGATATTTGGATAGCTTTGAGGATTTCGTTGGAAGCGGGATTACATATAAAATGTACACAGCAGCATTCTCAGAAGCTTCTTCGTGATGTTTGCTTTTAAGTCACAGAGTTGAACATTCCCTTTCATAGAGCAGGCTTGAAACATTCTTTCTGTAGTATCTGGAAGTGGACATTTCGTGCGCTTTGAGGCCTACTGTGAAAAAGGAAATATCTTCCCATAAAAAGTAGACAGATGCGTTCGCAGAAACTTGTGTGTGATGGGTATCCTCAACTAACAGAGCTGAACATTTCGTTTGATGGAGCAGTTTGGAAACACGCTTTTTGTAGAATCTGCAAGTGGATATTTGGATAGCTTTGTGGATTTCGTTGGAAACGGGAATATCTTCATATAAAATGTAGACAGAAAGATTCTCAGAAACTGCTTTGTGATGTCTGCATTCTAGTCACAGTGTTGAACATTCCCTTTCATAGTGCAGCTTTGAAACACTCTTTTTGTTGTATCTGGATTTGGACATTTGGAGCGCTTTGATGCCTACCGTGAAAAAAGAAATATCTTCCCATAAAAACTAGACAGAAGAATTCTCTGAAACTTCTTTGTGGTGTATGTACTCAAGTAACAGAGGTGAACCTTTCTATTGATAGAGCAGTTTTGAAACACTCTTTTTGTGGAATCTGTATGTGGATATTTGGATTGCTTTAACGATATCGTTGGAAACAGGAATATCTTCCTATAAAATCTAGGCAGAAGCATTCTCAGAAACTTCTTCGTGATGTGTGTCCTCAGATGACAGAATTCAACATTTCTTTTGATACAGCAGTTTGGAAACACTTTTTTTGTAGAATCTGCAAGTGGATATTTGGATAGCTCTAAGGATTTCGTTGGAAACGGGAATATCTTCATAGAAAACCTAGACACAAGCACTCTCAGAAACTACTCTGTGATATCTGCATTCAAATCACAGAGTTGAACATTCCCTTTCTTAGAGCAGGTTTGAAACACTCTTTTTGTGGAATCTGCAAGAGGATATTTGGATAGCTTTGAGGATTTCGTTGGAAGCGGGATTACATATAAAATGTACACAGCAGCATTCTCAGAAGCTTCTTCGTGATGTTTGCTTTCAAGTCCCAGTGTTGAACATTCCCTTTCATAGAGCAGGTTTGAAACACTCTTTCTGTAGTATCTGGAAGTGGACATTTCGAGCGCTTTGAGGCCTATTGTGAAAAAGGAAATATCTTCCCATAAAAACTAGACAGAAGCGTTCGCAGAAACTTGTGTGTGATGTGTGTCCTCAACTAACAGAGCTGAACATTTCGTTTGATGGAGCAGGTTGGAAACACGGTTTTTGTAGAATCTGCAAGTGGATATTTGGATAGCTTTGTGGATTTCGTTGGAAACGGGAATATCTTCATATAAAATGTAGACAGAAACATTCTCAGAAACTGCTTTGTGATGTCTGCATTCTAGTCACAGTGTTGAACATTCCCTTTCATAGTGCAGCTTTGAAACACTCTTTTTGTTGTATCTGGATTTGGACATTTGGAGCGCTTTGATGCCTACCGTGAAAAAAGAAATATCTTCCCATAAAAACTAGACAGAAGAATTCTCTGAAACTTCTTTGTGGTGTATGTACTCAAGTAACAGAGGTGAAACTTTCATTGATAGAGCAGTTTTGAAACACTCTTTTTGTGGAATCTGTATGTGGATATTTGGATTTCTTTAACGACATCGTTGGAAACAGGAATAACTTCCTATAAAATCTAGGCAGAAGCATTCTCAGAAACTTCTTTGTGATGTGTGTCCTCAACTAAGAGAGTTCAACCTGTCTTTTGATGCAGCAGTTTGGAAACACTCTTTTTGTAGAATCTGCAAGTGGATATATGGATAGCTCTAACGATTTCGTTGGAAACGGGAATATCTTCACATAAAATCTAGACAGAAGCATTCTCAGAAACTTCTTCGTGATGTGTGTCCTCAGATGACACAATTCAACATTTCTTTTGATACAGCAGTTTGGAAACACTTTTTTTGTAGAATCTGCAAGTGGATATTTGGATAGCTGTAAGGATTTCGTTGGAAACGGGAATATCTTCATATAAAACCTAGACACAAGCACTCTCAGAAAGTACTCTGTGATATCTGCATTCAAATCACAGAGTTGAACATTCCCTTTCTTAGAGCAGGTTTGAAACACTCTTTTTGTGGAATCTGCAAGAGGATATTTGGATAGCTTTGAGGATTTCGTTGGAAGCGGGATTACATATAAAATGTACACAGCAGCATTCTCAGAAGCTTCTTCGTGATGTTTGCTTTTAAGTCACAGAGTTGAACATTCCCTTTCATAGAGCAGGCTTGAAACATTCTTTCTGTAGTATCTGGAAGTGGACATTTCGTGCGCTTTGAGGCCTACTGTGAAAAAGGAAATATCTTCCCATAAAAAGTAGACAGATGCGTTCGCAGAAACTTGTGTGTGATGGGTATCCTCAACTAACAGAGCTGAACATTTCGTTTGATGGAGCAGTTTGGAAACACGCTTTTTGTAGAATCTGCAAGTGGATATTTGGATAGCTTTGTGGATTTCGTTGGAAACGGGAATATCTTCATATAAAATGTAGACAGAAAGATTCTCAGAAACAGCTTTGTGATGTGTGCATTCAAGTCACAGAGTTGAACATTCCCTTTCATAGAGCAGCTTTGAAACACTCTTTTTGTTGTATCTGGATTTGGACATTTGGAGCGCTTTGATGCCTACCGTGAAAAAAGAAATATCTTCCCATAAAAACTAGACAGAAGAATTCTCTGAAACTTCTTTGTGGTGTATGTACTCAAGTAACAGAGGTGAACCTTTCTATTGATAGAGCAGTTTTGAAACACTCTTTTTGTGGAATCTGTATGTGGATATTTGGATTGCTTTAACGATATCGTTGGAAACAGGAATATCTTCCTATAAAATCTAGGCAGAAGCATTCTCAGAAACTTCTTCGTGATGTGTGTCCTCAGATGACAGAATTCAACATTTCTTTTGATACAGCAGTTTGGAAACACTTTTTTTGTAGAATCTGCAAGTGGATATTTGGATAGCTGTAAGGATTTCGTTGGAAACGGGAATATCTTCATAGAAAACCTAGACACAAGCACTCTCAGAAAATACTCTGTGATATCTGCATTCAAATCACAGAGTTGAACATTCCCTTTCTTAGAGCAGGTTTGAAACACTCTTTTTGTGGAATCTGCAAGAGGATATTTGGATAGCTTTGAGGATTTCGTTGGAAGCGGGATTACATATAAAATGTACACAGCAGCATTCTCAGAAGCTTCTTCGTGATGTTTGCTTTTAAGTCACAGAGTTGAACATTCCCTTTCATAGAGCAGGCTTGAAACATTCTTTCTGTAGTATCTGGAAGTGGACATTTCGTGCGCTTTGAGGCCTACTGTGAAAAAGGAAATATCTTCCCATAAAAAGTAGACAGATGCGTTCGCAGAAACTTGTGTGTGATGGGTATCCTCAACTAACAGAGCTGAACATTTCGTTTGATGGAGCAGTTTGGAAACACGCTTTTTGTAGAATCTGCAAGTGGATATTTGGATAGCTTTGTGGATTTCGTTGGAAACGGGAATATCTTCATATAAAATGTAGACAGAAAGATTCTCAGAAACTGCTTTGTGATGTCTGCATTCTAGTCACAGTGTTGAACATTCCCTTTCATAGTGCAGCTTTGAAACACTCTTTTTGTTGTATCTGGATTTGGACATTTGGAGCGCTTTGATGCCTACCGTGAAAAAAGAAATATCTTCCCATAAAAACTAGACAGAAGAATTCTCTGAAACTTCTTTGTGGTGTATGTACTCAAGTAACAGAGGTGAACCTTTCTATTGATAGAGCAGTTTTGAAACACTCTTTTTGTGGAATCTGTATGTGGATATTTGGATTGCTTTAACGATATCGTTGGAAACAGGAATATCTTCCTATAAAATCTAGGCAGAAGCATTCTCAGAAACTTCTTCGTGATGTGTGTCCTCAGATGACAGAATTCAACATTTCTTTTGATACAGCAGTTTGGAAACACTTTTTTTGTAGAATCTGCAAGTGGATATTTGGATAGCTCTAAGGATTTCGTTGGAAACGGGAATATCTTCATAGAAAACCTAGACACAAGCACTCTCAGAAACTACTCTGTGATATCTGCATTCAAATCACAGAGTTGAACATTCCCTTTCTTAGAGCAGGTTTGAAACACTCTTTTTGTGGAATCTGCAAGAGGATATTTGGATAGCTTTGAGGATTTCGTTGGAAGCGGGATTACATATAAAATGTACACAGCAGCATTCTCAGAAGCTTCTTCGTGATGTTTGCTTTCAAGTCCCAGTGTTGAACATTCCCTTTCATAGAGCAGGTTTGAAACACTCTTTCTGTAGTATCTGGAAGTGGACATTTCGAGCGCTTTGAGGCCTATTGTGAAAAAGGAAATATCTTCCCATAAAAACTAGACAGAAGCGTTCGCAGAAACTTGTGTGTGATGTGTGTCCTCAACTAACAGAGCTGAACATTTCGTTTGATGGAGCAGGTTGGAAACACGGTTTTTGTAGAATCTGCAAGTGGATATTTGGATAGCTTTGTGGATTTCGTTGGAAACGGGAATATCTTCATATAAAATGTAGACAGAAACATTCTCAGAAACTGCTTTGTGATGTCTGCATTCTAGTCACAGTGTTGAACATTCCCTTTCATAGTGCAGCTTTGAAACACTCTTTTTGTTGTATCTGGATTTGGACATTTGGAGCGCTTTGATGCCTACCGTGAAAAAAGAAATATCTTCCCATAAAAACTAGACAGAAGAATTCTCTGAAACTTCTTTGTGGTGTATGTACTCAAGTAACAGAGGTGAAACTTTCATTGATAGAGCAGTTTTGAAACACTCTTTTTGTGGAATCTGTATGTGGATATTTGGATTTCTTTAACGACATCGTTGGAAACAGGAATAACTTCCTATAAAATCTAGGCAGAAGCATTCTCAGAAACTTCTTTGTGATGTGTGTCCTCAACTAAGAGAGTTCAACCTGTCTTTTGATGCAGCAGTTTGGAAACACTCTTTTTGTAGAATCTGCAAGTGGATATATGGATAGCTCTAACGATTTCGTTGGAAACGGGAATATCTTCACATAAAATCTAGACAGAAGCATTCTCAGAAACTTCTTCGTGATGTGTGTCCTCAGATGACACAATTCAACATTTCTTTTGATACAGCAGTTTGGAAACACTTTTTTTGTAGAATCTGCAAGTGGATATTTGGATAGCTGTAAGGATTTCGTTGGAAACGGGAATATCTTCATATAAAACCTAGACACAAGCACTCTCAGAAAGTACTCTGTGATATCTGCATTCAAATCACAGAGTTGAACATTCCCTTTCTTAGAGCAGGTTTGAAACACTCTTTTTGTGGAATCTGCAAGAGGATATTTGGATAGCTTTGAGGATTTCGTTGGAAGCGGGATTACATATAAAATGTACACAGCAGCATTCTCAGAAGCTTCTTCGTGATGTTTGCTTTTAAGTCACAGAGTTGAACATTCCCTTTCATAGAGCAGGCTTGAAACATTCTTTCTGTAGTATCTGGAAGTGGACATTTCGTGCGCTTTGAGGCCTACTGTGAAAAAGGAAATATCTTCCCATAAAAAGTAGACAGATGCGTTCGCAGAAACTTGTGTGTGATGGGTATCCTCAACTAACAGAGCTGAACATTTCGTTTGATGGAGCAGTTTGGAAACACGCTTTTTGTAGAATCTGCAAGTGGATATTTGGATAGCTTTGTGGATTTCGTTGGAAACGGGAATATCTTCATATAAAATGTAGACAGAAAGATTCTCAGAAACAGCTTTGTGATGTGTGCATTCAAGTCACAGAGTTGAACATTCCCTTTCATAGAGCAGCTTTGAAACACTCTTTTTGTTGTATCTGGATTTGGACATTTGGAGCGCTTTGATGCCTACCGTGAAAAAAGAAATATCTTCCCATAAAAACTAGACAGAAGAATTCTCTGAAACTTCTTTGTGGTGTATGTACTCAAGTAACAGAGGTGAACCTTTCTATTGATAGAGCAGTTTTGAAACACTCTTTTTGTGGAATCTGTATGTGGATATTTGGATTGCTTTAACGATATCGTTGGAAACAGGAATATCTTCCTATAATATCTAGGCAGAAGCATTCTCAGAAACTTCTTTGTGATGTGTGTCCTCAACTAAGAGAGTTCAACGTGTCTTTTGATGCAGCAGTTTGGAAACACTCTTTTTGTAGAATCTGTAAGTGGATATATGGATAGCTCTAACGATTTCGTTGGAAACGGGAATATCTTCACATAAAATCTAGACAGAAGCATTCTCAGAAACTTCTTCGTGATGTGTGTCCTCAGATGACATAATTCAACATTTCTTTTGATACAGCAGTTTGGAAACACTTTTTTTGTAGAATCTGCAAGTGGATATTTGGATAGCTGTAAGGATTTCGTTGGAAACGGGAATATCTTCATATAAAACCTAGACACAAGCACTCTCAGAAAGTACTCTGTGATATCTGCATTCAAATCACAGAGTTGAACATTCCCTTTCTTAGAGCAGGTTTGAAACACTCTTTTTGTGGAATCTGCAAGAGGATATTTGGATAGCTTTGAGGATTTCGTTGGAAGCGGGATTACATATAAAATGTACACAGCAGCATTCTCAGAAGCTTCTTCGTGATGTTTGCTTTTAAGTCACAGAGTTGAACATTCCCTTTCATAGAGCAGGCTTGAAACACTCTTTCTGTAGTATCTGGAAGTGGACATTTCGAGCGCTTTGAGGCCTACTGTGAAAAAGGAAATATCTTCCCATAAAAACTACACAGAAGCGTTCGCAGAAACTTGTGTGTGATGTGTGTCCTCAACTAACAGAGCTGAACATTTCGTTTGATGGAGCAGGTTGGAAACACGGTTTTTGTAGAATCTGCAAGTGGATATTTGGATAGCTTTGTGGATTTCGTTGGAAACGGGAATATCTTCATATAAAATGTAGACAGAAACATTCTCAGAAACTGCTTTGTGATGTCTGCATTCTAGTCACAGTGTTGAACATTCCCTTTCATAGTGCAGCTTTGAAACACTCTTTTTGTTGTATCTGGATTTGGACATTTGGAGCGCTTTGATGCCTACCGTGAAAAAAGAAATATCTTCCCATAAAAACTAGACAGAAGAATTCTCTGAAACTTCTTTGTGGTGTATGTACTCAAGTAACAGAGGTGAAACTTTCTATTGATAGAGCAGTTTTGAAACACTCTTTTTGTGGAATCTGTATGTGGATATTTGGATTTCTTTAACGACATCGTTGGAAACAGGAATAACTTCCTATAAAATCTAGGCAGAAGCATTCTCAGAAACTTCTTTGTGATGTGTGTCCTCAACTAAGAGAGTTCAACCTGTCTTTTGATGCAGCAGTTTGGAAACACTCTTTTTGTAGAATCTGTAAGTGGATATATGGATAGCTCTAACGATTTCGTTGGAAACGGGAATATCTTCACATAAAATCTAGACAGAAGCATTCTCAGAAACTTCTTCGTGATGTGTGTCCTCAGATGACACAATTCAACATTTCTTTTGATACAGCAGTTTGGAAACACTTTTTTTGTAGAATCTGCAAGTGGATATTTGGATAGCTGTAAGGATTTCGTTGGAAACGGGAATATCTTCATATAAAACCTAGACACAAGCACTCTCAGAAAGTACTCTGTGATATCTGCATTCAAATCACAGAGTTGAACATTCCCTTTCTTAGAGCAGGTTTGAAACACTCTTTTTGTGGAATCTGCAAGAGGATATTTGGATAGCTTTGAGGATTTCGTTGGAAGCGGGATTACATATAAAATGTACACAGCAGCATTCTCAGAAGCTTCTTCGTGATGTTTGCTTTTAAGTCACAGAGTTGAACATTCCCTTTCATAGAGCAGGCTTGAAACACTCTTTCTGTAGTATCTGGAAGTGGACATTTCGAGCGCTTTGAGGCCTACTGTGAAAAAGGAAATATCTTCCCATAAAAACTACACAGAAGCGTTCGCAGAAACTTGTGTGTGATGTGTGTCCTCAACTAACAGAGCTGAACATTTCTTTTGATGGAGCAGGTTGGAAACACGGTTTTTGTAGAATCTGCAAGTGGATATTTGGATAGCTTTGTGGATTTCGTTGGAAACGGGAATATCTTCATATAAAATGTAGACAGAAACATTCTCAGAAACTGCTTTGTGATGTCTGCATTCTAGTCACAGTGTTGAACATTCCCTTTCATAGTGCAGCTTTGAAACACTCTTTTTGTTGTATCTGGATTTGGACATTTGGAGCGCTTTGATGCGTACCGTGAAAAAAGAAATATCTTCCCATAAAAACTAGACAGAAGAATTCTCTGAAACTTCTTTGTGGTGTATGTACTCAAGTAACAGAGGTGAAACTTTCTATTGATAGAGCAGTTTTGAAACACTCTTTTTGTGGAATCTGTATGTGGATATTTGGATTTCTTTAACGACATCGTTGGAAACAGGAATAACTTCCTATAAAATCTAGGCAGAAGCATTCTCAGAAACTTCTTTGTGATGTGTGTCCTCAACTAAGAGAGTTCAACCTGTCTTTTGATGCAGCAGTTTGGAAACACTCTTTTTGTAGAATCTGTAAGTGGATATATGGATAGCTCTAACGATTTCGTTGGAAACGGGAATATCTTCACATAAAATCTAGACAGAAGCATTCTCAGAAACTTCTTCGTGATGTGTGTCCTCAGATGACACAATTCAACATTTCTTTTGATACAGCAGTTTGGAAACACTTTTTTTGTAGAATCTGCAAGTGGATATTTGGATAGCTGTAAGGATTTCGTTGGAAACGGGAATATCTTCATAGAAAACCTAGACACAAGCACTCTCAGAAAGTACTCTGTGATATCTGCATTCAAATCACAGAGTTGAACATTCCCTTTCTTAGAGCAGGTTTGAAACACTCTTTTTGTGGAATCTGCAAGAGGATATTTGGATAGCTTTGAGGATTTCGTTGGAAGCGGGATTACATATAAAATGTACACAGCAGCATTCTCAGAAGCTTCTTCGTGATGTTTGCTTTTAAGTCACAGAGTTGAACATTCCCTTTCATAGAGCAGGCTTGAAACACTCTTTCTGTAGTATCTGGAAGTGGACATTTCGAGCGCTTTGAGGCCTACTGTGAAAAAGGAAATATCTTCCCATAAAAACTACACAGAAGCGTTCGCAGAAACTTGTGTGTGATGTGTGTCCTCAACTAACAGAGCTGAACATTTCTTTTGATGGAGCAGGTTGGAAACACGGTTTTTGTAGAATCTGCAAGTGGATATTTGGATAGCTTTGTGGATTTCGTTGGAAACGGGAATATCTTCATATAAAATGTAGACAGAAACATTCTCAGAAACTGCTTTGTGATGTCTGCATTCTAGTCACAGTGTTGAACATTCCCTTTCATAGTGCAGCTTTGAAACACTCTTTTTGTTGTATCTGGATTTGGACATTTGGAGCGCTTTGATGCCTACCGTGAAAAAAGAAATATCTTCCCATAAAAACTAGACAGAAGAATTCTCTGAAACTTCTTTGTGGTGTATGTACTCAAGTAACAGAGGTGAAACTTTCTATTGATAGAGCAGTTTTGAAACACTCTTTTTGTGGAATCTGTATGTGGATATTTGGATTTCTTTAACGACATCGTTGGAAACAGGAATAACTTCCTATAAAATCTAGGCAGAAGCATTCTCAGAAACTTCTTTGTGATGTGTGTCCTCAACTAAGAGAGTTCAACCTGTCTTTTGATGCAGCAGTTTGGAAACACTCTTTTTGTAGAATCTGTAAGTGGATATATGGATAGCTCTAACGATTTCGTTGGAAACGGGAATATCTTCACATAAAATCTAGACAGAAGCATTCTCAGAAACTTCTTCGTGATGTGTGTCCTCAGATGACACAATTCAACATTTCTTTTGATACAGCAGTTTGGAAACACTTTTTTTGTAGAATCTGCAAGTGGATATTTGGATAGCTGTAAGGATTTCGTTGGAAACGGGAATATCTTCATATAAAACCTAGACACAAGCACTCTCAGAAAGTACTCTGTGATATCTGCATTCAAATCACAGAGTTGAACATTCCCTTTCTTAGAGCAGGTTTGAAACACTCTTTTTGTGGAATCTGCAAGAGGATATTTGGATAGCTTTGAGGATTTCGTTGGAAGCGGGATTACATATAAAATGTACACAGCAGCATTCTCAGAAGCTTCTTCGTGATGTTTGCTTTTAAGTCACAGAGTTGAACATTCCCTTTCATAGAGCAGGCTTGAAACACTCTTTCTGTAGTATCTGGAAGTGGACATTTCGAGCGCTTTGAGGCCTACTGTGAAAAAGGAAATATCTTCCCATAAAAACTACACAGAAGCGTTCGCAGAAACTTGTGTGTGATGTGTGTCCTCAACTAACAGAGCTGAACATTTCTTTTGATGGAGCAGGTTGGAAACACGGTTTTTGTAGAATCTGCAAGTGGATATTTGGATAGCTTTGTGGATTTCGTTGGAAACGGGAATATCTTCATATAAAATGTAGACAGAAACATTCTCAGAAACTGCTTTGTGATGTCTGCATTCTAGTCACAGTGTTGAACATTCCCTTTCATAGTGCAGCTTTGAAACACTCTTTTTGTTGTATCTGGATTTGGACATTTGGAGCGCTTTGATGCCTACCGTGAAAAAAGAAATATCTTCCCATAAAAACTAGACAGAAGAATTCTCTGAAACTTCTTTGTGGTGTATGTACTCAAGTAACAGAGGTGAAACTTTCTATTGATAGAGCAGTTTTGAAACACTCTTTTTGTGGAATCTGTATGTGGATATTTGGATTTCTTTAACGACATCGTTGGAAACAGGAATAACTTCCTATAAAATCTAGGCAGAAGCATTCTCAGAAACTTCTTTGTGATGTGTGTCCTCAACTAAGAGAGTTCAACCTGTCTTTTGATGCAGCAGTTTGGAAACACTCTTTTTGTAGAATCTGTAAGTGGATATATGGATAGCTCTAACGATTTCGTTGGAAACGGGAATATCTTCACATAAAATCTAGACAGAAGCATTCTCAGAAACTTCTTCGTGATGTGTGTCCTCAGATGACACAATTCAACATTTCTTTTGATACAGCAGTTTGGAAACACTTTTTTTGTAGAATCTGCAAGTGGATATTTGGATAGCTGTAAGGATTTCGTTGGAAACGGGAATATCTTCATATAAAACCTAGACACAAGCACTCTCAGAAAGTACTCTGTGATATCTGCATTCAAATCACAGAGTTGAACATTCCCTTTCTTAGAGCAGGTTTGAAACACTCTTTTTGTGGAATCTGCAAGAGGATATTTGGATAGCTTTGAGGATTTCGTTGGAAGCGGGATTACATATAAAATGTACACAGCAGCATTCTCAGAAGCTTCTTCGTGATGTTTGCTTTTAAGTCACAGAGTTGAACATTCCCTTTCATAGAGCAGGCTTGAAACACTCTTTCTGTAGTATCTGGAAGTGGACATTTCGAGCGCTTTGAGGCCTACTGTGAAAAAGGAAATATCTTCCATAAAAACTACACAGAAGCGTTCGCAGAAACTTGTGTGTGATGTGTGTCCTCAACTAACAGAGCTGAACATTTCCTTTGATGGAGCAGGTTGGAAACACGGTTTTTGTAGAATCTGCAAGTGGATATTTGGATAGCTTTGTGGATTTCGTTGGAAACGGGAATATCTTCATATAAAATGTAGACAGAAACATTCTCAGAAACTGCTTTGTGATGTCTGCATTCTAGTCACAGTGTTGAACATTCCCTTTCATAGTGCAGCTTTGAAACACTCTTTTTGTTGTATCTGGATTTGGACATTTGGAGCGCTTTGATGCCTACCGTGAAAAAAGAAATATCTTCCCATAAAAACTAGACAGAAGAATTCTCTGAAACTTCTTTGTGGTGTATGTACTCAAGTAACAGAGGTGAAACTTTCTATTGATAGAGCAGTTTTGAAACACTCTTTTTGTGGAATCTGTATGTGGATATTTGGATTTCTTTAACGACATCGTTGGAAACAGGAATAACTTCCTATAAAATCTAGGCAGAAGCATTCTCAGAAACTTCTTTGTGATGTGTGTCCTCAACTAAGAGAGTTCAACCTGTCTTTTGATGCAGCAGTTTGGAAACACTCTTTTTGTAGAATCTGTAAGTGGATATATGGATAGCTCTAACGATTTCGTTGGAAACGGGAATATCTTCACATAAAATCTAGAGAGAAGCATTCTCAGAAACTTCTTCGTGATGTGTGTCCTCAGATGACACAATTCAACATTTCTTTTGATACAGCAGTTTGGAAACACTTTTTTTGTAGAATCTGCAAGTGGATATTTGGATAGCTGTAAGGATTTCGTTGGAAACGGGAATATCTTCATATAAAACCTAGACACAAGCACTCTCAGAAAGTACTCTGTGATATCTGCATTCAAATCACAGAGTTGAACATTCCCTTTCTTAGAGCAGGTTTGAAACACTCTTTTTGTGGAATCTGCAAGAGGATATTTGGATAGCTTTGAGGATTTCGTTGGAAGCGGGATTACATATAAAATGTACACAGCAGCATTCTCAGAAGCTTCTTCGTGATGTTTGCTTTTAAGTCACAGAGTTGAACATTCCCTTTCATAGAGCAGGCTTGAAACACTCTTTCTGTAGTATCTGGAAGTGGACATTTCGAGCGCTTTGAGGCCTACTGTGAAAAAGGAAATATCTTCCCATAAAAACTACACAGAAGCGTTCGCAGAAACTTGTGTGTGATGTGTGTCCTCAACTAACAGAGCTGAACATTTCGTTTGATGGAGCAGGTTGGAAACACGGTTTTTGTAGAATCTGCAAGTGGATATTTGGATAGCTTTGTGGATTTCGTTGGAAACGGGAATATCTTCATATAAAATGTAGACAGAAACATTCTCAGAAACTGCTTTGTGATGTCTGCATTCTAGTCACAGTGTTGAACATTCCCTTTCATAGTGCAGCTTTGAAACACTCTTTTTGTTGTATCTGGATTTGGACATTTGGAGCGCTTTGATGCCTACCGTGAAAAAAGAAATATCTTCCCATAAAAACTAGACAGAAGAATTCTCTGAAACTTCTTTGTGGTGTATGTACTCAAGTAACAGAGGTGAAACTTTCATTGATAGAGCAGTTTTGAAACACTCTTTTTGTGGAATCTGTATGTGGATATTTGGATTTCTTTAACGACATCGTTGGAAACAGGAATAACTTCCTATAAAATCTAGGCAGAAGCATTCTCAGAAACTTCTTTGTGATGTGTGTCCTCAACTAAGAGAGTTCAACCTGTCTTTTGATGCAGCAGTTTGGAAACACTCTTTTTGTAGAATCTGCAAGTGGATATATGGATAGCTCTAACGATTTCGTTGGAAACGGGAATATCTTCACATAAAATCTAGACAGAAGCATTCTCAGAAACTTCTTCGTGATGTGTGTCCTCAGATGACACAATTCAACATTTCTTTTGATACAGCAGTTTGGAAACACTTTTTTTGTAGAATCTGCAAGTGGATATTTGGATAGCTGTAAGGATTTCGTTGGAAACGGGAATATCTTCATATAAAACCTAGACACAAGCACTCTCAGAAAGTACTCTGTGATATCTGCATTCAAATCACAGAGTTGAACATTCCCTTTCTTAGAGCAGGTTTGAAACACTCTTTTTGTGGAATCTGCAAGAGGATATTTGGATAGCTTTGAGGATTTCGTTGGAAGCGGGATTACATATAAAATGTACACAGCAGCATTCTCAGAAGCTTCTTCGTGATGTTTGCTTTTAAGTCACAGAGTTGAACATTCCCTTTCATAGAGCAGGCTTGAAACATTCTTTCTGTAGTATCTGGAAGTGGACATTTCGTGCGCTTTGAGGCCTACTGTGAAAAAGGAAATATCTTCCCATAAAAAGTAGACAGATGCGTTCGCAGAAACTTGTGTGTGATGGGTATCCTCAACTAACAGAGCTGAACATTTCGTTTGATGGAGCAGTTTGGAAACACGCTTTTTGTAGAATCTGCAAGTGGATATTTGGATAGCTTTGTGGATTTCGTTGGAAACGGGAATATCTTCATATAAAATGTAGACAGAAAGATTCTCAGAAACAGCTTTGTGATGTGTGCATTCAAGTCACAGAGTTGAACATTCCCTTTCATAGAGCAGCTTTGAAACACTCTTTTTGTTGTATCTGGATTTGGACATTTGGAGCGCTTTGATGCCTACCGTGAAAAAAGAAATATCTTCCCATAAAAACTAGACAGAAGAATTCTCTGAAACTTCTTTGTGGTGTATGTACTCAAGTAACAGAGGTGAACCTTTCTATTGATAGAGCAGTTTTGAAACACTCTTTTTGTGGAATCTGTATGTGGATATTTGGATTGCTTTAACGATATCGTTGGAAACAGGAATATCTTCCTATAATATCTAGGCAGAAGCATTCTCAGAAACTTCTTTGTGATGTGTGTCCTCAACTAAGAGAGTTCAACGTGTCTTTTGATGCAGCAGTTTGGAAACACTCTTTTTGTAGAATCTGTAAGTGGATATATGGATAGCTCTAACGATTTCGTTGGAAACGGGAATATCTTCACATAAAATCTAGACAGAAGCATTCTCAGAAACTTCTTCGTGATGTGTGTCCTCAGATGACATAATTCAACATTTCTTTTGATACAGCAGTTTGGAAACACTTTTTTTGTAGAATCTGCAAGTGGATATTTGGATAGCTGTAAGGATTTCGTTGGAAACGGGAATATCTTCATATAAAACCTAGACACAAGCACTCTCAGAAAGTACTCTGTGATATCTGCATTCAAATCACAGAGTTGAACATTCCCTTTCTTAGAGCAGGTTTGAAACACTCTTTTTGTGGAATCTGCAAGAGGATATTTGGATAGCTTTGAGGATTTCGTTGGAAGCGGGATTACATATAAAATGTACACAGCAGCATTCTCAGAAGCTTCTTCGTGATGTTTGCTTTTAAGTCACAGAGTTGAACATTCCCTTTCATAGAGCAGGCTTGAAACACTCTTTCTGTAGTATCTGGAAGTGGACATTTCGAGCGCTTTGAGGCCTACTGTGAAAAAGGAAATATCTTCCCATAAAAACTACACAGAAGCGTTCGCAGAAACTTGTGTGTGATGTGTGTCCTCAACTAACAGAGCTGAACATTTCTTTTGATGGAGCAGGTTGGAAACACGGTTTTTGTAGAATCTGCAAGTGGATATTTGGATAGCTTTGTGGATTTCGTTGGAAACGGGAATATCTTCATATAAAATGTAGACAGAAACATTCTCAGAAACTGCTTTGTGATGTCTGCATTCTAGTCACAGTGTTGAACATTCCCTTTCATAGTGCAGCTTTGAAACACTCTTTTTGTTGTATCTGGATTTGGACATTTGGAGCGCTTTGATGCCTACCGTGAAAAAAGAAATATCTTCCCATAAAAACTAGACAGAAGAATTCTCTGAAACTTCTTTGTGGTGTATGTACTCAAGTAACAGAGGTGAAACTTTCTATTGATAGAGCAGTTTTGAAACACTCTTTTTGTGGAATCTGTATGTGGATATTTGGATTTCTTTAACGACATCGTTGGAAACAGGAATAACTTCCTATAAAATCTAGGCAGAAGCATTCTCAGAAACTTCTTTGTGATGTGTGTCCTCAACTAAGAGAGTTCAACCTGTCTTTTGATGCAGCAGTTTGGAAACACTCTTTTTGTAGAATCTGTAAGTGGATATATGGATAGCTCTAACGATTTCGTTGGAAACGGGAATATCTTCACATAAAATCTAGACAGAAGCATTCTCAGAAACTTCTTCGTGATGTGTGTCCTCAGATGACACAATTCAACATTTCTTTTGATACAGCAGTTTGGAAACACTTTTTTTGTAGAATCTGCAAGTGGATATTTGGATAGCTGTAAGGATTTCGTTGGAAACGGGAATATCTTCATATAAAACCTAGACACAAGCACTCTCAGAAAGTACTCTGTGATATCTGCATTCAAATCACAGAGTTGAACATTCCCTTTCTTAGAGCAGGTTTGAAACACTCTTTTTGTGGAATCTGCAAGAGGATATTTGGATAGCTTTGAGGATTTCGTTGGAAGCGGGATTACATATAAAATGTACACAGCAGCATTCTCAGAAGCTTCTTCGTGATGTTTGCTTTTAAGTCACAGAGTTGAACATTCCCTTTCATAGAGCAGGCTTGAAACACTCTTTCTGTAGTATCTGGAAGTGGACATTTCGAGCGCTTTGAGGCCTACTGTGAAAAAGGAAATATCTTCCCATAAAAACTACACAGAAGCGTTCGCAGAAACTTGTGTGTGATGTGTGTCCTCAACTAACAGAGCTGAACATTTCTTTTGATGGAGCAGGTTGGAAACACGGTTTTTGTAGAATCTGCAAGTGGATATTTGGATAGCTTTGTGGATTTCGTTGGAAACGGGAATATCTTCATATAAAATGTAGACAGAAACATTCTCAGAAACTGCTTTGTGATGTCTGCATTCTAGTCACAGTGTTGAACATTCCCTTTCATAGTGCAGCTTTGAAACACTCTTTTTGTTGTATCTGGATTTGGACATTTGGAGCGCTTTGATGCGTACCGTGAAAAAAGAAATATCTTCCCATAAAAACTAGACAGAAGAATTCTCTGAAACTTCTTTGTGGTGTATGTACTCAAGTAACAGAGGTGAAACTTTCTATTGATAGAGCAGTTTTGAAACACTCTTTTTGTGGAATCTGTATGTGGATATTTGGATTTCTTTAACGACATCGTTGGAAACAGGAATAACTTCCTATAAAATCTAGGCAGAAGCATTCTCAGAAACTTCTTTGTGATGTGTGTCCTCAACTAAGAGAGTTCAACCTGTCTTTTGATGCAGCAGTTTGGAAACACTCTTTTTGTAGAATCTGTAAGTGGATATATGGATAGCTCTAACGATTTCGTTGGAAACGGGAATATCTTCACATAAAATCTAGACAGAAGCATTCTCAGAAACTTCTTCGTGATGTGTGTCCTCAGATGACACAATTCAACATTTCTTTTGATACAGCAGTTTGGAAACACTTTTTTTGTAGAATCTGCAAGTGGATATTTGGATAGCTGTAAGGATTTCGTTGGAAACGGGAATATCTTCATATAAAACCTAGACACAAGCACTCTCAGAAAGTACTCTGTGATATCTGCATTCAAATCACAGAGTTGAACATTCCCTTTCTTAGAGCAGGTTTGAAACACTCTTTTTGTGGAATCTGCAAGAGGATATTTGGATAGCTTTGAGGATTTCGTTGGAAGCGGGATTACATATAAAATGTACACAGCAGCATTCTCAGAAGCTTCTTCGTGATGTTTGCTTTTAAGTCACAGAGTTGAACATTCCCTTTCATAGAGCAGGCTTGAAACACTCTTTCTGTAGTATCTGGAAGTGGACATTTCGAGCGCTTTGAGGCCTACTGTGAAAAAGGAAATATCTTCCCATAAAAACTACACAGAAGCGTTCGCAGAAACTTGTGTGTGATGTGTGTCCTCAACTAACAGAGCTGAACATTTCTTTTGATGGAGCAGGTTGGAAACACGGTTTTTGTAGAATCTGCAAGTGGATATTTGGATAGCTTTGTGGATTTCGTTGGAAACGGGAATATCTTCATATAAAATGTAGACAGAAACATTCTCAGAAACTGCTTTGTGATGTCTGCATTCTAGTCACAGTGTTGAACATTCCCTTTCATAGTGCAGCTTTGAAACACTCTTTTTGTTGTATCTGGATTTGGACATTTGGAGCGCTTTGATGCCTACCGTGAAAAAAGAAATATCTTCCCATAAAAACTAGACAGAAGAATTCTCTGAAACTTCTTTGTGGTGTATGTACTCAAGTAACAGAGGTGAAACTTTCTATTGATAGAGCAGTTTTGAAACACTCTTTTTGTGGAATCTGTATGTGGATATTTGGATTTCTTTAACGACATCGTTGGAAACAGGAATAACTTCCTATAAAATCTAGGCAGAAGCATTCTCAGAAACTTCTTTGTGATGTGTGTCCTCAACTAAGAGAGTTCAACCTGTCTTTTGATGCAGCAGTTTGGAAACACTCTTTTTGTAGAATCTGTAAGTGGATATATGGATAGCTCTAACGATTTCGTTGGAAACGGGAATATCTTCACATAAAATCTAGACAGAAGCATTCTCAGAAACTTCTTCGTGATGTGTGTCCTCAGATGACACAATTCAACATTTCTTTTGATACAGCAGTTTGGAAACACTTTTTTTGTAGAATCTGCAAGTGGATATTTGGATAGCTGTAAGGATTTCGTTGGAAACGGGAATATCTTCATAGAAAACCTAGACACAAGCACTCTCAGAAAGTACTCTGTGATATCTGCATTCAAATCACAGAGTTGAACATTCCCTTTCTTAGAGCAGGTTTGAAACACTCTTTTTGTGGAATCTGCAAGAGGATATTTGGATAGCTTTGAGGATTTCGTTGGAAGCGGGATTACATATAAAATGTACACAGCAGCATTCTCAGAAGCTTCTTCGTGATGTTTGCTTTTAAGTCACAGAGTTGAACATTCCCTTTCATAGAGCAGGCTTGAAGCATTCTTTCTGTAGTATCTGGAAGTGGACATTTCGTGCGCTTTGAGGCCTACTGTGAAAAAGGAAATATCTTCCCATAAAAAGTAGACAGATGCGTTCGCAGAAACTTGTGTGTGATGGGTATCCTCAACTAACAGAGCTGAACATTTCGTTTGATGGAGCAGTTTGGAAACACGCTTTTTGTAGAATCTGCAAGTGGATATTTGGATAGCTTTGTGGATTTCGTTGGAAACGGGAATATCTTCATATAAATTGTAGACAGAAAGATTCTCAGAAACAGCTTTGTGATGTGTGCATTCAAGTCACAGAGTTGAACATTCCCTTTCATAGAGCAGCTTTGAAACACTCTTTTTGTTGTATCTGGATTTGGACATTTGGAGCGCTTTGATGCCTACCGTGAAAAAAGAAATATCTTCCCATAAAAACTAGACAGAAGAATTCTCTGAAACTTCTTTGTGGTGTATGTACTCAAGTAACAGAGGTGAACCTTTCTATTGATAGAGCAGTTTTGAAACACTCTTTTTGTGGAATCTGTATGTGGATATTTGGATTGCTTTAACGATATCGTTGGAAACAGGAATATCTTCCTATAATATCTAGGCAGAAGCATTCTCAGAAACTTCTTTGTGATGTGTGTCCTCAACTAAGAGAGTTCAACGTGTCTTTTGATGCAGCAGTTTGGAAACACTCTTTTTGTAGAATCTGTAAGTGGATATATGGATAGCTCTAACGATTTCGTTGGAAACGGGAATATCTTCACATAAAATCTAGAAAGAAGCATTCTCAGAAACTTCTTCGTGATGTGTGTCCTCTGATGACATAATTCAACATTTCTTTTGATACAGCAGTTTGGAAACACTTTTTTTGTAGAATCTGCAAGTGGATATTTGGATAGCTGTAAGGATTTCGTTGGAAACGGGAATATCTTCATATAAAACCTAGACACAAGCACTCTCAGAAAGTACTCTGTGATATCTGCATTCAAATCACAGAGTTGAACATTCCCTTTCTTAGAGCAGGTTTGAAACACTCTTTTTGTGGAATCTGCAAGAGGATATTTGGATAGCTTTGAGGATTTCGTTGGAAGCGGGATTACATAGAAAATGTACACAGCATCATTCTCAGAAGCTTCTTCGTGATGTTTGCTTTTAAGTCACAGGGTTGAACATTCCCTTTCATAGAGCAGGTTTGAAACACTCTTTCTGTAGTATCTGGAAGTGGACATTTCGAGCGCTTTGAGGCCTACTGTGAAAAAGGAAATATCTTCCCATAAAAACTACACAGAAGCGTTCGCAGAAACTTGTGTGTGATGTGTGTCCTCAACTAACAGAGCTGAACATTTCCTTTGATGGAGCAGGTTGGAAACACGGTTTTTGTAGAATCTGCAAGTGGATATTTGGATAGCTTTGTGGATTTCGTTGGAAACGGGAATATCTTCATATAAAATGTAGACAGAAACATTCTCAGAAACTGCTTTGTGATGTCTGCATTCTAGTCACAGTGTTGAACATTCCCTTTCATAGTGCAGCTTTGAAACACTCTTTTTGTTGTATCTGGATTTGGACATTTGGAGCGCTTTGATGCGTACCGTGAAAAAAGAAATATCTTCCCATAAAAACTAGACAGAAGAATTCTCTGAAACTTCTTTGTGGTGTATGTACTCAAGTAACAGAGGTGAAACTTTCTATTGATAGAGCAGTTTTGAAACACTCTTTTTGTGGAATCTGTATGTGGATATTTGGATTTCTTTAACGACATCGTTGGAAACAGGAATAACTTCCTATAAAATCTAGGCAGAAGCATTCTCAGAAACTTCTTTGGGATGTGTGTCCTCAACTAAGAGAGTTCAACCTGTCTTTTGATGCAGCAGTTTGGAAACACTCTTTTTGTAGAATCTGTAAGTGGATATATGGATAGCTCTAACGATTTCGTTGGAAACGGGAATATCTTCACATAAAATCTAGACAGAAGAATTCTCAGAAACTTCTTCGTGATGTGTGTCCTCAGATGACACAATTCAACATTTCTTTTGATACAGCAGTTTGGAAACACTTTTTTTGTAGAATCTGCAAGTGGATATTTGGATAGCTGTAAGGATTTCGTTGGAAACGGGAATATCTTCATATAAAACCTAGACACAAGCACTCTCAGAAAGTACTCTGTGATATCTGCATTCAAATCACAGAGTTGAACATTCCCTTTCTTAGAGCAGGTTTGAAACACTCTTTTTGTGGAATCTGCAAGAGGATATTTGGATAGCTTTGAGGATTTCGTTGGAAGCGGGATTACATATAAAATGTACACAGCATCATTCTCAGAAGCTTCTTCGTGATGTTTGCTTTTAAGTCACAGAGTTGAACATTCCCTTTCATAGAGCAGGTTTGAAACACTCTTTCTGTAGTATCTGGAAGTGGACATTTCGAGCGCTTTGAGGCCTACTGTGAAAAAGGAAATATCTTCCCATAAAAACTACAGAGAAGCGTTCGCAGAAACTTGTGTGTGATGTGTGTCCTCAACTAACAGAGCTGAACATTTCGTTTGATGGAGCAGGTTGGAAACACGGTTTTTGTAGAATCTGCAAGTGGATATTTGGATAGCTTTGTGGATTTCGTTGGAAACGGGAATATCTTCATATAAAATGTAGACAGAAACATTCTCAGAAACTGCTTTGTGATGTCTGCATTCTAGTCACAGTGTTGAACATTCCCTTTCATAGTGCAGCTTTGAAACACTCTTTTTGTTGTATCTGGATTTGGACATTTGGAGCGCTTTGATGCCTACCGTGAAAAAAGAAATATCTTCCCATAAAAACTAGACAGAAGAATTCTCTGAAACTTCTTTGTGGTATATGTACTCAAGTAACAGAGGTGAAACTTTCTATTGATAGAGCAGTTTTGAAACACTCTTTTTGTGAAATCTGTATGTGGATATTTGGATTTCTTTAACGACATCGTTGGAAACAGGAATAACTTCCTATAAAATCTAGGCAGAAGCATTCTCAGAAACTTCTTTGTGATGTGTGTCCTCAACTAAGAGAGTTCAACCTGTCTTTTGATGCAGCAGTTTGGAAACACTCTTTTTGTAGAATCTGTAAGTGGATATATGGATAGCTCTAAAGATTTCGTTGGAAACGGGAATATCTGCATATAAAATCTAGACAGAAGAATTCTCAGAAACTTCTTCGTGATGTGTGTCCTCAGATGACACAATTCAACATTTCTTTTGATACAGCAGTTTGGAAACACTTTTTTTGTAGAATCTGCAAGTGGATATTTGGATAGCTGTAAGGATTTCGTTGGAAACGGGAATATCTTCATGTAAAACCTAGACAAAAGCACTCTCAGAAACTAGTCTGTGAAATCTGCATTCAAATCACAGAGTTGAACATTCCCTTTCTTAGAGCAGGTTTGAAACACTCTTTTTGTGGAATCTGCAAGAGGATATTTGGATAGCTTTGAGGATTTCGTTGGAAGCGGGATTACATATAAAATGTACACAGCATCATTCTCAGAAGCTTCTTCGTGATGTTTGCTTTTAAGTCACAGGGTTGAACATTCCCTTTCATAGAGCAGGTTTGAAACACTCTTTCTGTAGTATCTGGAAGTGGACATTTCGAGCGCTTTGAGGCCTACTGTGAAAAAGGAAATATCTTCCCATAAAAACTACAGAGAAGCGTTCGCAGAAACTTGTGTGTGATGTGTGTCCTCAACTAACAGAGCTGAACATTTCGTTTGATGGAGCAGGTTGGAAACACGGTTTTTGTAGAATCTGCAAGTGGATATTTGGATAGCTTTGTGGATTTCGTTGGAAACGGGAATATCTTCATATAAAATGTAGACAGAAACATTCTCAGAAACTGCTTTGTGATGTCTGCATTCTAGTCACAGAGTTGAACATTCCCTTTCATAGAGCAGCTTTGAAACACTCTTTTTGTTGTATCTGGATTTGGACATTTGGAGCGCTTTGATGCCCACCGTGAAAAAAGAAATATCTTCCCATAAAAACTAGACAGAAGAATTCTCTGAAACTTCTTTGTGGTGTATGTACTCAAGTAACAGAGGTGAACGTTTCTATTGATAGAGCAGTTTTGAAACACTCTTTTTGTGGAATCTGTATGTGGATATTTGGATTGCTTTAACGATATCGTTGGAAACAGGAATATCTTCCTATAATATCTAGGCAGAAGCATTCTCAGAAACTTCTTTGTGATGTGTGTCCTCAACTAAGAGAGTTCAACGTGTCTTTTGATGCAGCAGTTTGGAAACACTCTTTTTGTAGAATCTGTAAGTGGATATATGGATAGCTCTAACGATTTCGTTGGAAACGGGAATATCTTCACATAAAATCTAGACAGAAGCATTCTCAGAAACTTCTTCGTGATGTGTGTCCTCAGATGACATAATTCAACATTTCTTTTGATACAGCAGTTTGGAAACACTTTTTTTGTAGAATCTGCAAGTGGATATTTGGATAGCTGTAAGGATTTCGTTGGAAACGGGAATATCTTCATATAAAACCTAGACACAAGCACTCTCAGAAAGTACTCTGTGATATCTGCATTCAAATCACAGAGTTGAACATTCCATTTCTTAGAGCAGGTTTGAAACACTCTTTTTGTGGAATCTGCAAGAGGATATTTGGATAGCTTTGAGGATTTCGTTGGAAGCGGGATTACATATAAAATGTACACAGCAGCATTCTCAGAAGCTTCTTCGTGATGTTTGCTTTTAAGTCACAGGGTTGAACATTCCCTTTCATAGAGCAGGTTTGAAACACTCTTTCTGTAGTATCTGGAAGTGGACATTTCGAGCGCTTTGAGGCCTACTGTGAAAAAGGAAATATCTTCCCATAAAAACTACACAGAAGCGTTCGCAGAAACTTGTGTGTGATGTGTGTCCTCAACTAACAGAGCTGAACATTTCGTTTGATGGAGCAGGTTGGAAACACGGTTTTTGTAGAATCTGCAAGTGGATATTTGGATAGCTTTGTGGATTTCGTTGGAAACGGGAATATCTTCATATAAAATGTAGACAGAAACATTCTCAGAAACTGCTTTGTGATGTCTGCATTCTAGTCACAGTGTTGAACATTCCCTTTCATAGTGCAGCTTTGAAACACTCTTTTTGTTGTATCTGGATTTGGACATTTGGAGCGCTTTGATGCCTACCGTGAAAAAAGAAATATCTTCCCATAAAAACTAGACAGAAGAATTCTCTGAAACTTCTTTGTGGTGTATGTACTCAAGTAACAGAGGTGAAACTTTCTATTGATAGAGCAGTTTTGAAACACTCTTTTTGTGGAATCTGTATGTGGATATTTGGATTTCTTTAACGACATCGTTGGAAACAGGAATAACTTCCTATAAAATCTAGGCAGAAGCATTCTCAGAAACTTCTTTGTGATGTGTGTCCTCAACTAAGAGAGTTCAACCTGTCTTTTGATGCAGCAGTTTGGAAACACTCTTTTTGTAGAATCTGTAAGTGGATATATGGATAGCTCTAACGATTTCGTTGGAAACGGGAATATCTTCACATAAAATCTAGACAGAAGCATTCTCAGAAACTTCTTCGTGATGTGTGTCCTCAGATGACACAATTCAACATTTCTTTTGATACAGCAGTTTGGAAACACTTTTTTTGTAGAATCTGCAAGTGGATATTTGGATAGCTGTAAGGATTTCGTTGGAAACGGGAATATCTTCATATAAAACCTAGACACAAGCACTCTCAGAAAGTACTCTGTGATATCTGCATTCAAATCACAGAGTTGAACATTCCCTTTCTTAGAGCAGGTTTGAAACACTCTTTTTGTGGAATCTGCAAGAGGATATTTGGATAGCTTTGAGGATTTCGTTGGAAGCGGGATTACATATAAAATGTACACAGCAGCATTCTCAGAAGCTTCTTCGTGATGTTTGCTTTTAAGTCACAGAGTTGAACATTCCCTTTCATAGAGCAGGCTTGAAACATTCTTTCTGTAGTATCTGGAAGTGGACATTTCGTGCGCTTTGAGGCCTACTGTGAAAAAGGAAATATCTTCCCATAAAAAGTAGACAGATGCGTTCGCAGAAACTTGTGTGTGATGGGTATCCTCAACTAACAGAGCTGAACATTTCGTTTGATGGAGCAGTTTGGAAACACGCTTTTTGTAGAATCTGCAAGTGGATATTTGGATAGCTTTGTGGATTTCGTTGGAAACGGGAATATCTTCATATAAAATGTAGACAGAAAGATTCTCAGAAACTGCTTTGTGATGTCTGCATTCTAGTCACAGTGTTGAACATTCCCTTTCATAGTGCAGCTTTGAAACACTCTTTTTGTTGTATCTGGATTTGGACATTTGGAGCGCTTTGATGCCTACCGTGAAAAAAGAAATATCTTCCCATAAAAACTAGACAGAAGAATTCTCTGAAACTTCTTTGTGGTGTATGTACTCAAGTAACAGAGGTGAACCTTTCTATTGATAGAGCAGTTTTGAAACACTCTTTTTGTGGAATCTGTATGTGGATATTTGGATTGCTTTAACGATATCGTTGGAAACAGGAATATCTTCCTATAAAATCTAGGCAGAAGCATTCTCAGAAACTTCTTCGTGATGTGTGTCCTCAGATGACAGAATTCAACATTTCTTTTGATACAGCAGTTTGGAAACACTTTTTTTGTAGAATCTGCAAGTGGATATTTGGATAGCTCTAAGGATTTCGTTGGAAACGGGAATATCTTCATAGAAAACCTAGACACAAGCACTCTCAGAAACTACTCTGTGATATCTGCATTCAAATCACAGAGTTGAACATTCCCTTTCTTAGAGCAGGTTTGAAACACTCTTTTTGTGGAATCTGCAAGAGGATATTTGGATAGCTTTGAGGATTTCGTTGGAAGCGGGATTACATATAAAATGTACACAGCAGCATTCTCAGAAGCTTCTTCGTGATGTTTGCTTTCAAGTCCCAGTGTTGAACATTCCCTTTCATAGAGCAGGTTTGAAACACTCTTTCTGTAGTATCTGGAAGTGGACATTTCGAGCGCTTTGAGGCCTATTGTGAAAAAGGAAATATCTTCCCATAAAAACTAGACAGAAGCGTTCGCAGAAACTTGTGTGTGATGTGTGTCCTCAACTAACAGAGCTGAACATTTCGTTTGATGGAGCAGGTTGGAAACACGGTTTTTGTAGAATCTGCAAGTGGATATTTGGATAGCTTTGTGGATTTCGTTGGAAACGGGAATATCTTCATATAAAATGTAGACAGAAACATTCTCAGAAACTGCTTTGTGATGTCTGCATTCTAGTCACAGTGTTGAACATTCCCTTTCATAGTGCAGCTTTGAAACACTCTTTTTGTTGTATCTGGATTTGGACATTTGGAGCGCTTTGATGCCTACCGTGAAAAAAGAAATATCTTCCCATAAAAACTAGACAGAAGAATTCTCTGAAACTTCTTTGTGGTGTATGTACTCAAGTAACAGAGGTGAAACTTTCATTGATAGAGCAGTTTTGAAACACTCTTTTTGTGGAATCTGTATGTGGATATTTGGATTTCTTTAACGACATCGTTGGAAACAGGAATAACTTCCTATAAAATCTAGGCAGAAGCATTCTCAGAAACTTCTTTGTGATGTGTGTCCTCAACTAAGAGAGTTCAACCTGTCTTTTGATGCAGCAGTTTGGAAACACTCTTTTTGTAGAATCTGCAAGTGGATATATGGATAGCTCTAACGATTTCGTTGGAAACGGGAATATCTTCACATAAAATCTAGACAGAAGCATTCTCAGAAACTTCTTCGTGATGTGTGTCCTCAGATGACACAATTCAACATTTCTTTTGATACAGCAGTTTGGAAACACTTTTTTTGTAGAATCTGCAAGTGGATATTTGGATAGCTGTAAGGATTTCGTTGGAAACGGGAATATCTTCATATAAAACCTAGACACAAGCACTCTCAGAAAGTACTCTGTGATATCTGCATTCAAATCACAGAGTTGAACATTCCCTTTCTTAGAGCAGGTTTGAAACACTCTTTTTGTGGAATCTGCAAGAGGATATTTGGATAGCTTTGAGGATTTCGTTGGAAGCGGGATTACATATAAAATGTACACAGCAGCATTCTCAGAAGCTTCTTCGTGATGTTTGCTTTTAAGTCACAGAGTTGAACATTCCCTTTCATAGAGCAGGCTTGAAACATTCTTTCTGTAGTATCTGGAAGTGGACATTTCGTGCGCTTTGAGGCCTACTGTGAAAAAGGAAATATCTTCCCATAAAAAGTAGACAGATGCGTTCGCAGAAACTTGTGTGTGATGGGTATCCTCAACTAACAGAGCTGAACATTTCGTTTGATGGAGCAGTTTGGAAACACGCTTTTTGTAGAATCTGCAAGTGGATATTTGGATAGCTTTGTGGATTTCGTTGGAAACGGGAATATCTTCATATAAAATGTAGACAGAAAGATTCTCAGAAACAGCTTTGTGATGTGTGCATTCAAGTCACAGAGTTGAACATTCCCTTTCATAGAGCAGCTTTGAAACACTCTTTTTGTTGTATCTGGATTTGGACATTTGGAGCGCTTTGATGCCTACCGTGAAAAAAGAAATATCTTCCCATAAAAACTAGACAGAAGAATTCTCTGAAACTTCTTTGTGGTGTATGTACTCAAGTAACAGAGGTGAACCTTTCTATTGATAGAGCAGTTTTGAAACACTCTTTTTGTGGAATCTGTATGTGGATATTTGGATTGCTTTAACGATATCGTTGGAAACAGGAATATCTTCCTATAAAATCTAGGCAGAAGCATTCTCAGAAACTTCTTCGTGATGTGTGTCCTCAGATGACAGAATTCAACATTTCTTTTGATACAGCAGTTTGGAAACACTTTTTTTGTAGAATCTGCAAGTGGATATTTGGATAGCTGTAAGGATTTCGTTGGAAACGGGAATATCTTCATAGAAAACCTAGACACAAGCACTCTCAGAAAATACTCTGTGATATCTGCATTCAAATCACAGAGTTGAACATTCCCTTTCTTAGAGCAGGTTTGAAACACTCTTTTTGTGGAATCTGCAAGAGGATATTTGGATAGCTTTGAGGATTTCGTTGGAAGCGGGATTACATATAAAATGTACACAGCAGCATTCTCAGAAGCTTCTTCGTGATGTTTGCTTTTAAGTCACAGAGTTGAACATTCCCTTTCATAGAGCAGGCTTGAAACATTCTTTCTGTAGTATCTGGAAGTGGACATTTCGTGCGCTTTGAGGCCTACTGTGAAAAAGGAAATATCTTCCCATAAAAAGTAGACAGATGCGTTCGCAGAAACTTGTGTGTGATGGGTATCCTCAACTAACAGAGCTGAACATTTCGTTTGATGGAGCAGTTTGGAAACACGCTTTTTGTAGAATCTGCAAGTGGATATTTGGATAGCTTTGTGGATTTCGTTGGAAACGGGAATATCTTCATATAAAATGTAGACAGAAAGATTCTCAGAAACTGCTTTGTGATGTCTGCATTCTAGTCACAGTGTTGAACATTCCCTTTCATAGTGCAGCTTTGAAACACTCTTTTTGTTGTATCTGGATTTGGACATTTGGAGCGCTTTGATGCCTACCGTGAAAAAAGAAATATCTTCCCATAAAAACTAGACAGAAGAATTCTCTGAAACTTCTTTGTGGTGTATGTACTCAAGTAACAGAGGTGAACCTTTCTATTGATAGAGCAGTTTTGAAACACTCTTTTTGTGGAATCTGTATGTGGATATTTGGATTGCTTTAACGATATCGTTGGAAACAGGAATATCTTCCTATAAAATCTAGGCAGAAGCATTCTCAGAAACTTCTTCGTGATGTGTGTCCTCAGATGACAGAATTCAACATTTCTTTTGATACAGCAGTTTGGAAACACTTTTTTTGTAGAATCTGCAAGTGGATATTTGGATAGCTCTAAGGATTTCGTTGGAAACGGGAATATCTTCATAGAAAACCTAGACACAAGCACTCTCAGAAACTACTCTGTGATATCTGCATTCAAATCACAGAGTTGAACATTCCCTTTCTTAGAGCAGGTTTGAAACACTCTTTTTGTGGAATCTGCAAGAGGATATTTGGATAGCTTTGAGGATTTCGTTGGAAGCGGGATTACATATAAAATGTACACAGCAGCATTCTCAGAAGCTTCTTCGTGATGTTTGCTTTCAAGTCCCAGTGTTGAACATTCCCTTTCATAGAGCAGGTTTGAAACACTCTTTCTGTAGTATCTGGAAGTGGACATTTCGAGCGCTTTGAGGCCTATTGTGAAAAAGGAAATATCTTCCCATAAAAACTAGACAGAAGCGTTCGCAGAAACTTGTGTGTGATGTGTGTCCTCAACTAACAGAGCTGAACATTTCGTTTGATGGAGCAGGTTGGAAACACGGTTTTTGTAGAATCTGCAAGTGGATATTTGGATAGCTTTGTGGATTTCGTTGGAAACGGGAATATCTTCATATAAAATGTAGACAGAAACATTCTCAGAAACTGCTTTGTGATGTCTGCATTCTAGTCACAGTGTTGAACATTCCCTTTCATAGTGCAGCTTTGAAACACTCTTTTTGTTGTATCTGGATTTGGACATTTGGAGCGCTTTGATGCCTACCGTGAAAAAAGAAATATCTTCCCATAAAAACTAGACAGAAGAATTCTCTGAAACTTCTTTGTGGTGTATGTACTCAAGTAACAGAGGTGAAACTTTCATTGATAGAGCAGTTTTGAAACACTCTTTTTGTGGAATCTGTATGTGGATATTTGGATTTCTTTAACGACATCGTTGGAAACAGGAATAACTTCCTATAAAATCTAGGCAGAAGCATTCTCAGAAACTTCTTTGTGATGTGTGTCCTCAACTAAGAGAGTTCAACCTGTCTTTTGATGCAGCAGTTTGGAAACACTCTTTTTGTAGAATCTGCAAGTGGATATATGGATAGCTCTAACGATTTCGTTGGAAACGGGAATATCTTCACATAAAATCTAGACAGAAGCATTCTCAGAAACTTCTTCGTGATGTGTGTCCTCAGATGACACAATTCAACATTTCTTTTGATACAGCAGTTTGGAAACACTTTTTTTGTAGAATCTGCAAGTGGATATTTGGATAGCTGTAAGGATTTCGTTGGAAACGGGAATATCTTCATATAAAACCTAGACACAAGCACTCTCAGAAAGTACTCTGTGATATCTGCATTCAAATCACAGAGTTGAACATTCCCTTTCTTAGAGCAGGTTTGAAACACTCTTTTTGTGGAATCTGCAAGAGGATATTTGGATAGCTTTGAGGATTTCGTTGGAAGCGGGATTACATATAAAATGTACACAGCAGCATTCTCAGAAGCTTCTTCGTGATGTTTGCTTTTAAGTCACAGAGTTGAACATTCCCTTTCATAGAGCAGGCTTGAAACATTCTTTCTGTAGTATCTGGAAGTGGACATTTCGTGCGCTTTGAGGCCTACTGTGAAAAAGGAAATATCTTCCCATAAAAAGTAGACAGATGCGTTCGCAGAAACTTGTGTGTGATGGGTATCCTCAACTAACAGAGCTGAACATTTCGTTTGATGGAGCAGTTTGGAAACACGCTTTTTGTAGAATCTGCAAGTGGATATTTGGATAGCTTTGTGGATTTCGTTGGAAACGGGAATATCTTCATATAAAATGTAGACAGAAAGATTCTCAGAAACAGCTTTGTGATGTGTGCATTCAAGTCACAGAGTTGAACATTCCCTTTCATAGAGCAGCTTTGAAACACTCTTTTTGTTGTATCTGGATTTGGACATTTGGAGCGCTTTGATGCCTACCGTGAAAAAAGAAATATCTTCCCATAAAAACTAGACAGAAGAATTCTCTGAAACTTCTTTGTGGTGTATGTACTCAAGTAACAGAGGTGAACCTTTCTATTGATAGAGCAGTTTTGAAACACTCTTTTTGTGGAATCTGTATGTGGATATTTGGATTGCTTTAACGATATCGTTGGAAACAGGAATATCTTCCTATAATATCTAGGCAGAAGCATTCTCAGAAACTTCTTTGTGATGTGTGTCCTCAACTAAGAGAGTTCAACGTGTCTTTTGATGCAGCAGTTTGGAAACACTCTTTTTGTAGAATCTGTAAGTGGATATATGGATAGCTCTAACGATTTCGTTGGAAACGGGAATATCTTCACATAAAATCTAGACAGAAGCATTCTCAGAAACTTCTTCGTGATGTGTGTCCTCAGATGACATAATTCAACATTTCTTTTGATACAGCAGTTTGGAAACACTTTTTTTGTAGAATCTGCAAGTGGATATTTGGATAGCTGTAAGGATTTCGTTGGAAACGGGAATATCTTCATATAAAACCTAGACACAAGCACTCTCAGAAAGTACTCTGTGATATCTGCATTCAAATCACAGAGTTGAACATTCCCTTTCTTAGAGCAGGTTTGAAACACTCTTTTTGTGGAATCTGCAAGAGGATATTTGGATAGCTTTGAGGATTTCGTTGGAAGCGGGATTACATATAAAATGTACACAGCAGCATTCTCAGAAGCTTCTTCGTGATGTTTGCTTTTAAGTCACAGAGTTGAACATTCCCTTTCATAGAGCAGGCTTGAAACACTCTTTCTGTAGTATCTGGAAGTGGACATTTCGAGCGCTTTGAGGCCTACTGTGAAAAAGGAAATATCTTCCCATAAAAACTACACAGAAGCGTTCGCAGAAACTTGTGTGTGATGTGTGTCCTCAACTAACAGAGCTGAACATTTCTTTTGATGGAGCAGGTTGGAAACACGGTTTTTGTAGAATCTGCAAGTGGATATTTGGATAGCTTTGTGGATTTCGTTGGAAACGGGAATATCTTCATATAAAATGTAGACAGAAAGATTCTCAGAAACAGCTTTGTGATGTGTGCATTCCAGTCACAGAGTTGAACATTCCCTTTCATAGTGCAGCTTTGAAACACTCTTTTTGTTGTATCTGGATTTGGACATTTGGAGCGCTTTGATGCCTACCTTTATAAAAGAAATATCTTCCCATAAAAACTAGACAGAAGAATTCTCTGAAACTTCTTTGTGGTGTATGTACTCAAGTAACAGAGGTGAAACTTTCTATTGATAGAGCAGTTTTGAAACACTCTTTTTGTGGAATCTGTACGTGGATATTTGGATTGCTTTAACGATATCGTTGGAAACAGGAATATCTTCGTATAAAATCTAGGCAGAAGCATTCTCAGAAACTTCTTTGTGATGTGTGTCCTCAACTAAGAGAGTTCAACCTGTCTTTTGATGCAGCAGTTTGGAAACACTCTTTTTGTAGAATCTGTAAGTGGATATATGGATAGCTCTAACGATTTCGTTGGAAACGGGAATATCTTCACATAAAATCTAGACAGAAGCATTCTCAGAAACTTCTTCGTGATGTGTGTCCTCAGATGACACAATTCAACATTTCTTTTGATACAGCAGTATGGAAACACTTTTTTTGTGGAATCTGCAAGTGGATATTTGGAAAGCTGTAAGGATTTCGTTGGAAACGGGAATATCTTCATATAAAACCTAGACACAAGCACTCTCAGAAACTACTCTGTGATATCTGCATTCAAATCACAGAGTTGAACATTCCCTTTCTTAGAGCAGGTTTGAAACACTCTTTTTGTGGAATCTGCAAGAGGATATTTGGAGAGCTCTGAGGATTTCGTTGGAAGCGGGATTACATATAAAATGTACACAGCAGCATTCTCAGAAACTTCTTCGTGATGTTTGCTTTTAAGTCCCAGTGTTGAACATTCCCTTTCATAGAGCAGGCTTGAAACACTCTTTCTGTAGTATCTGGAAGTGGACATTTCGTGCGCTTTGAGGCCTATTGTGATAAAGGAAATATCTTCCTATAAAAAGTAGACAGAAGCGTTCGCAGAAACTTGTGGGTGATGTGTGTCCTCAACTAACAGAGCTGAACATTTCGTTTGAAGGAGCAGTTTGGAAACACGCTTTTTGTAGAATCTGCAAGTGGATATTTGGATTGCTTTAACGATATCATTGGAAACAGGAATATCTTCCTATAAAATCTAGGCAGAAGCATTCTCAGAAACTTCTTCGTGATGTGTGTCCTCAGATGACAGAATGCAACATTTCTTTTGATACAGCAGTTTGGAAACACTCTTTTTGTAGGATCTGTAAGTGGATATATGGATAGCTCTAACGATTTCACTGGAAACGGGAATATCAGCATATAAAATCTAGACAGAAGCATTCTCAGAAACTTCTTCGTGATGTGTGTCCTCAGATGACACAATTCAACATTTCTTTTGATACAGCAGTTTGGAAACACATTTTTGTAGAATCTGCAAGTGGATATTTGGATAGCTGTAAGGATTTCGTTGGAAACGGGAATATCTTCATGTAAAACCTAGACAAAAGCACTCTCAGAAACTAGTCTGTGAAATCGGCATTCAAATCACAGAGTTGAACATTCCCTTTCTTAGAGCAGGTTTGAAACACTCTTTTTGTGGAATCTGCAAGAGGATATTTGGATAGCTTTGAGGATTTCGTTGGAAAAGGGATTACATCATCTTAAAAGTACACAGCAGCATTCTCAGAAGCTTCTTCGTGATGTTTGCTTTTAAGTCACAGAGTTGAACATTCCCTTTCATAGAGCAGGTTTGAAACACTCTTTCTGTACTATCTGGAAGTGGACATTTCGTGCGCCTTGAGGCCTATTGTGATAAAGGAAATATCTTCCCATAAAAAGTAGACAGAAGCGTTCGCAGAAACTTGTGTGTGATGTGTGTCCTCAACTAACAGAGCTGAACATTTCGTTTGATGGAGCAGTTTGGAAACACGCTTTTTGTAGAATGTGCAAGTGGATATTTGGATAGCTTTGTGGATTTCGTTGGAAACGGGAATATCTTCATATAAAATGTAGACAGAAAGATTCTCAGAAACAGCTTTGTGATGTGTGCATTCAAGTCACAGAGTTGAACATTCCCTTTCATAGAGCAGCTTTGAAACACTCTTTTTGTTGTATCTGGATTTGGACATTTGGAGCGCTTTGATGCCTACCGTGAAAAAAGAAATATCTTCCCATAAAAACTAGACAGAAGAATTCTCTGAAACTTCTTTGTGGTGTATGTACTCAAGTAACAGAGGTGAACCTTTCTATTGATAGAGCAGTTTTGAAACACTCTTTTTGTGGAATCTGTATGTGGATATTTGGATTGCTTTAACGATATCGTTGGAAACAGGAATATCTTCCTATAAAATCTAGGCAGAAGCATTCTCAGAAACTTCTTCGTGATGTGTGTCCTCAGATGACAGAATTCAACATTTCTTTTGATACAGCAGTTTGGAAACACTTTTTTTGTAGAATCTGCAAGTGGATATTTGGATAGCTGTAAGGATTTCGTTGGAAACGGGAATATCTTCATAGAAAACCTAGACACAAGCACTCTCAGAAAATACTCTGTGATATCTGCATTCAAATCACAGAGTTGAACATTCCCTTTCTTAGAGCAGGTTTGAAACACTCTTTTTGTGGAATCTGCAAGAGGATATTTGGATAGCTTTGAGGATTTCGTTGGAAGCGGGATTACATATAAAATGTACACAGCAGCATTCTCAGAAGCTTCTTCGTGATGTTTGCTTTTAAGTCACAGAGTTGAACATTCCCTTTCATAGAGCAGGCTTGAAACATTCTTTCTGTAGTATCTGGAAGTGGACATTTCGTGCGCTTTGAGGCCTACTGTGAAAAAGGAAATATCTTCCCATAAAAAGTAGACAGATGCGTTCGCAGAAACTTGTGTGTGATGGGTATCCTCAACTAACAGAGCTGAACATTTCGTTTGATGGAGCAGTTTGGAAACACGCTTTTTGTAGAATCTGCAAGTGGATATTTGGATAGCTTTGTGGATTTCGTTGGAAACGGGAATATCTTCATATAAAATGTAGACAGAAAGATTCTCAGAAACTGCTTTGTGATGTCTGCATTCTAGTCACAGTGTTGAACATTCCCTTTCATAGTGCAGCTTTGAAACACTCTTTTTGTTGTATCTGGATTTGGACATTTGGAGCGCTTTGATGCCTACCGTGAAAAAAGAAATATCTTCCCATAAAAACTAGACAGAAGAATTCTCTGAAACTTCTTTGTGGTGTATGTACTCAAGTAACAGAGGTGAACCTTTCTATTGATAGAGCAGTTTTGAAACACTCTTTTTGTGGAATCTGTATGTGGATATTTGGATTGCTTTAACGATATCGTTGGAAACAGGAATATCTTCCTATAAAATCTAGGCAGAAGCATTCTCAGAAACTTCTTCGTGATGTGTGTCCTCAGATGACAGAATTCAACATTTCTTTTGATACAGCAGTTTGGAAACACTTTTTTTGTAGAATCTGCAAGTGGATATTTGGATAGCTCTAAGGATTTCGTTGGAAACGGGAATATCTTCATAGAAAACCTAGACACAAGCACTCTCAGAAACTACTCTGTGATATCTGCATTCAAATCACAGAGTTGAACATTCCCTTTCTTAGAGCAGGTTTGAAACACTCTTTTTGTGGAATCTGCAAGAGGATATTTGGATAGCTTTGAGGATTTCGTTGGAAGCGGGATTACATATAAAATGTACACAGCAGCATTCTCAGAAGCTTCTTCGTGATGTTTGCTTTCAAGTCCCAGTGTTGAACATTCCCTTTCATAGAGCAGGTTTGAAACACTCTTTCTGTAGTATCTGGAAGTGGACATTTCGAGCGCTTTGAGGCCTATTGTGAAAAAGGAAATATCTTCCCATAAAAACTAGACAGAAGCGTTCGCAGAAACTTGTGTGTGATGTGTGTCCTCAACTAACAGAGCTGAACATTTCGTTTGATGGAGCAGGTTGGAAACACGGTTTTTGTAGAATCTGCAAGTGGATATTTGGATAGCTTTGTGGATTTCGTTGGAAACGGGAATATCTTCATATAAAATGTAGACAGAAACATTCTCAGAAACTGCTTTGTGATGTCTGCATTCTAGTCACAGTGTTGAACATTCCCTTTCATAGTGCAGCTTTGAAACACTCTTTTTGTTGTATCTGGATTTGGACATTTGGAGCGCTTTGATGCCTACCGTGAAAAAAGAAATATCTTCCCATAAAAACTAGACAGAAGAATTCTCTGAAACTTCTTTGTGGTGTATGTACTCAAGTAACAGAGGTGAAACTTTCATTGATAGAGCAGTTTTGAAACACTCTTTTTGTGGAATCTGTATGTGGATATTTGGATTTCTTTAACGACATCGTTGGAAACAGGAATAACTTCCTATAAAATCTAGGCAGAAGCATTCTCAGAAACTTCTTTGTGATGTGTGTCCTCAACTAAGAGAGTTCAACCTGTCTTTTGATGCAGCAGTTTGGAAACACTCTTTTTGTAGAATCTGCAAGTGGATATATGGATAGCTCTAACGATTTCGTTGGAAACGGGAATATCTTCACATAAAATCTAGACAGAAGCATTCTCAGAAACTTCTTCGTGATGTGTGTCCTCAGATGACACAATTCAACATTTCTTTTGATACAGCAGTTTGGAAACACTTTTTTTGTAGAATCTGCAAGTGGATATTTGGATAGCTGTAAGGATTTCGTTGGAAACGGGAATATCTTCATATAAAACCTAGACACAAGCACTCTCAGAAAGTACTCTGTGATATCTGCATTCAAATCACAGAGTTGAACATTCCCTTTCTTAGAGCAGGTTTGAAACACTCTTTTTGTGGAATCTGCAAGAGGATATTTGGATAGCTTTGAGGATTTCGTTGGAAGCGGGATTACATATAAAATGTACACAGCAGCATTCTCAGAAGCTTCTTCGTGATGTTTGCTTTTAAGTCACAGAGTTGAACATTCCCTTTCATAGAGCAGGCTTGAAACATTCTTTCTGTAGTATCTGGAAGTGGACATTTCGTGCGCTTTGAGGCCTACTGTGAAAAAGGAAATATCTTCCCATAAAAAGTAGACAGATGCGTTCGCAGAAACTTGTGTGTGATGGGCATCCTCAACTAACAGAGCTGAACATTTCGTTTGATGGAGCAGTTTGGAAACACGCTTTTTGTAGAATCTGCAAGTGGATATTTGGATAGCTTTGTGGATTTCGTTGGAAACGGGAATATCTTCATATAAAATGTAGACAGAAAGATTCTCAGAAACAGCTTTGTGATGTGTGCATTCAAGTCACAGAGTTGAACATTCCCTTTCATAGAGCAGCTTTGAAACACTCTTTTTGTTGTATCTGGATTTGGACATTTGGAGCGCTTTGATGCCTACCGTGAAAAAAGAAATATCTTCCCATAAAAACTAGACAGAAGAATTCTCTGAAACTTCTTTGTGGTGTATGTACTCAAGTAACAGAGGTGAACCTTTCTATTGATAGAGCAGTTTTGAAACACTCTTTTTGTGGAATCTGTATGTGGATATTTGGATTGCTTTAACGATATCGTTGGAAACAGGAATATCTTCCTATAATATCTAGGCAGAAGCATTCTCAGAAACTTCTTTGTGATGTGTGTCCTCAACTAAGAGAGTTCAACGTGTCTTTTGATGCAGCAGTTTGGAAACACTCTTTTTGTAGAATCTGTAAGTGGATATATGGATAGCTCTAACGATTTCGTTGGAAACGGGAATATCTTCACATAAAATCTAGACAGAAGCATTCTCAGAAACTTCTTCGTGATGTGTGTCCTCAGATGACATAATTCAACATTTCTTTTGATACAGCAGTTTGGAAACACTTTTTTTGTAGAATCTGCAAGTGGATATTTGGATAGCTGTAAGGATTTCGTTGGAAACGGGAATATCTTCATATAAAACCTAGACACAAGCACTCTCAGAAAGTACTCTGTGATATCTGCATTCAAATCACAGAGTTGAACATTCCCTTTCTTAGAGCAGGTTTGAAACACTCTTTTTGTGGAATCTGCAAGAGGATATTTGGATAGCTTTGAGGATTTCGTTGGAAGCGGGATTACATATAAAATGTACACAGCAGCATTCTCAGAAGCTTCTTCGTGATGTTTGCTTTTAAGTCACAGAGTTGAACATTCCCTTTCATAGAGCAGGCTTGAAACACTCTTTCTGTAGTATCTGGAAGTGGACATTTCGAGCGCTTTGAGGCCTACTGTGAAAAAGGAAATATCTTCCCATAAAAACTACACAGAAGCGTTCGCAGAAACTTGTGTGTGATGTGTGTCCTCAACTAACAGAGCTGAACATTTCTTTTGATGGAGCAGGTTGGAAACACGGTTTTTGTAGAATCTGCAAGTGGATATTTGGATAGCTTTGTGGATTTCGTTGGAAACGGGAATATCTTCATATAAAATGTAGACAGAAACATTCTCAGAAACTGCTTTGTGATGTCTGCATTCTAGTCACAGTGTTGAACATTCCCTTTCATAGTGCAGCTTTGAAACACTCTTTTTGTTGTATCTGGATTTGGACATTTGGAGCGCTTTGATGCCTACCGTGAAAAAAGAAATATCTTCCCATAAAAACTAGACAGAAGAATTCTCTGAAACTTCTTTGTGGTGTATGTACTCAAGTAACAGAGGTGAAACTTTCTATTGATAGAGCAGTTTTGAAACACTCTTTTTGTGGAATCTGTATGTGGATATTTGGATTTCTTTAACGACATCGTTGGAAACAGGAATAACTTCCTATAAAATCTAGGCAGAAGCATTCTCAGAAACTTCTTTGTGATGTGTGTCCTCAACTAAGAGAGTTCAACCTGTCTTTTGATGCAGCAGTTTGGAAACACTCTTTTTGTAGAATCTGTAAGTGGATATATGGATAGCTCTAACGATTTCGTTGGAAACGGGAATATCTTCACATAAAATCTAGACAGAAGCATTCTCAGAAACTTCTTCGTGATGTGTGTCCTCAGATGACACAATTCAACATTTCTTTTGATACAGCAGTTTGGAAACACTTTTTTTGTAGAATCTGCAAGTGGATATTTGGATAGCTGTAAGGATTTCGTTGGAAACGGGAATATCTTCATATAAAACCTAGACACAAGCACTCTCAGAAAGTACTCTGTGATATCTGCATTCAAATCACAGAGTTGAACATTCCCTTTCTTAGAGCAGGTTTGAAACACTCTTTTTGTGGAATCTGCAAGAGGATATTTGGATAGCTTTGAGGATTTCGTTGGAAGCGGGATTACATATAAAATGTACACAGCAGCATTCTCAGAAGCTTCTTCGTGATGTTTGCTTTTAAGTCACAGAGTTGAACATTCCCTTTCATAGAGCAGGCTTGAAACACTCTTTCTGTAGTATCTGGAAGTGGACATTTCGAGCGCTTTGAGGCCTACTGTGAAAAAGGAAATATCTTCCCATAAAAACTACACAGAAGCGTTCGCAGAAACTTGTGTGTGATGTGTGTCCTCAACTAACAGAGCTGAACATTTCTTTTGATGGAGCAGGTTGGAAACACGGTTTTTGTAGAATCTGCAAGTGGATATTTGGATAGCTTTGTGGATTTCGTTGGAAACGGGAATATCTTCATATAAAATGTAGACAGAAAGATTCTCAGAAACAGCTTTGTGATGTGTGCATTCCAGTCACAGAGTTGAACATTCCCTTTCATAGAGCAGCTTTGAAACACTCTTTTTGTTGTATCTGGATTTGGACATTTGGAGCGCTTTGATGCCTACCTTTATAAAAGAAATATCTTCCCATAAAAACTAGACAGAAGAATTCTCTGAAACTTCTTTGTGGTGTATGTACTCAAGTAACAGAGGTGAAACTTTCTATTGATAGAGCAGTTTTGAAACACTCTTTTTGTGGAATCTGTACGTGGATATTTGGATTGCTTTAACGATATCGTTGGAAACAGGAATATCTTCGTATAAAATCTAGGCAGAAGCATTCTCAGAAACTTCTTTGTGATGTGTGTCCTCAACTAAGAGAGTTCAACCTGTCTTTTGATGCAGCAGTTTGGAAACACTCTTTTTGTAGAATCTGTAAGTGGATATATGGATAGCTCTAACGATTTCGTTGGAAACGGGAATATCTTCACATAAAATCTAGACAGAAGCATTCTCAGAAACTTCTTCGTGATGTGTGTCCTCAGATGACACAATTCAACATTTCTTTTGATACAGCAGTTTGGAAACACTTTTTTTGTAGAATCTGCAAGTGGATATTTGGATAGCTGTAAGGATTTCGTTGGAAACGGGAATATCTTCATATAAAACCTAGACACAAGCACTCTCAGAAAGTACTCTGTGATATCTGCATTCAAATCACAGAGTTGAACATTCCCTTTCTTAGAGCAGGTTTGAAACACTCTTTTTGTGGAATCTGCAAGAGGATATTTGGATAGCTTTGAGGATTTCGTTGGAAGCGGGATTACATATAAAATGTACACAGCAGCATTCTCAGAAGCTTCTTCGTGATGTTTGCTTTTAAGTCACAGAGTTGAACATTCCCTTTCATAGAGCAGGCTTGAAACACTCTTTCTGTAGTATCTGGAAGTGGACATTTCGAGCACTTTGAGGCCTACTGTGAAAAAGGAAATATCTTCCCATAAAAACTAGACAGAAGCGTTCGCAGAAACTTGTGTGTGATGTGTGTCCTCAACTAACAGAGCTGAACATTTCTTTTGATGGAGCAGGTTGGAAACACGGTTTTTGTAGAATCTGCAAGTGGATATTTGGATAGCTTTGTGGATTTCGTTGGAAACGGGAATATCTTCATATAAAATGTAGACAGAAAGATTCTCAGAAACAGCTTTGTGATGTGTGCATTCCAGTCACAGAGTTGAACATTCCCTTTCATAGAGCAGCTTTGAAACACTCTTTTTGTTGTATCTGGATTTGGACATTTGGAGCGCTTTGATGCCTACCTTTATAAAAGAAATATCTTCCCATAAAAACTAGACAGAAGAATTCTCTGAAACTTCTTTGTGGTGTATGTACTCAAGTAACAGAGGTGAAACTTTCTATTGATAGAGCAGTTTTGAAACACTCTTTTTGTGGAATCTGTACGTGGATATTTGGATTGCTTTAACGATATCGTTGGAAACAGGAATATCTTCGTATAAAATCTAGGCAGAAGCATTCTCAGAAACTTCTTTGTGATGTGTGTCCTCAACTAAGAGAGTTCAACCTGTCTTTTGATGCAGCAGTTTGGAAACACTCTTTTTGTAGAATCTGTAAGTGGATATATGAATAGCTCTAACGATTTCGTTGGAAACGGGAATATCTTCACATAAAATCTAGACAGAAGCATTCTCAGAAACTTCTTCGTGATGTGTGTCCTCAGATGACACAATTCAACATTTCTTTTGATACAGCAGTATGGAAACACTTTTTTTGTGGAATCTGCAAGTGGATATTTGGAAAGCTGTAAGGATTTCGTTGGAAACGGGAATATCTTCATATAAAACCTAGACACAAGCACTCTCAGAAACTACTCTGTGATATCTGCATTCAAATCACAGAGTTGAACATTCCCTTTCTTAGAGCAGGTTTGAAACACTCTTTTTGTGGAATCTGCAAGAGGATATTTGGAGAGCTCTGAGGATTTCGTTGGAAGCGGGATTACATATAAAATGTACACAGCAGCATTCTCAGAAACTTCTTCGTGATGTTTGCTTTTAAGTCCCAGTGTTGAACATTCCCTTTCATAGAGCAGGCTTGAAACACTCTTTCTGTAGTATCTGGAAGTGGACATTTCGTGCGCTTTGAGGCCTATTGTGATAAAGGAAATATCTTCCTATAAAAAGTAGACAGAAGCGTTCGCAGAAACTTGTGGGTGATGTGTGTCCTCAACTAACAGAGCTGAACATTTCGTTTGAAGGAGCAGTTTGGAAACACGCTTTTTGTAGAATCTGCAAGTGGATATTTGGATTGCTTTAACGATATCATTGGAAACAGGAATATCTTCCTATAAAATCTAGGCAGAAGCATTCTCAGAAACTTCTTCGTGATGTGTGTCCTCAGATGACAGAATGCAACATTTCTTTTGATACAGCAGTTTGGAAACACTCTTTTTGTAGGATCTGTAAGTGGATATATGGATAGCTCTAACGATTTCACTGGAAACGGGAATATCAGCATATAAAATCTAGACAGAAGCATTCTCAGAAACTTCTTCGTGATGTGTGTCCTCAGATGACACAATTCAACATTTCTTTTGATACAGCAGTTTGGAAACACATTTTTGTAGAATCTGCAAGTGGATATTTGGATAGCTGTAAGGATTTCGTTGGAAACGGGAATATCTTCATGTAAAACCTAGACAAAAGCACTCTCAGAAACTAGTCTGTGAAATCGGCATTCAAATCACAGAGTTGAACATTCCCTTTCTTAGAGCAGGTTTGAAACACTCTTTTTGTGGAATCTGCAAGAGGATATTTGGATAGCTTTGAGGATTTCGTTGGAAAAGGGATTACATCATCTTAAAAGTACACAGCAGCATTCTCAGAAGCTTCTTCGTGATGTTTGCTTTTAAGTCACAGAGTTGAACATTCCCTTTCATAGAGCAGGTTTGAAACACTCTTTCTGTACTATCTGGAAGTGGACATTTCGTGCGCCTTGAGGCCTATTGTGATAAAGGAAATATCTTCCCATAAAAAGTAGACAGAAGCGTTCGCAGAAACTTGTGTGTGATGTGTGTCCTCAACTAACAGAGCTGAACATTTCGTTTGATGGAGCAGTTTGGAAACACGCTTTTTGTAGAATGTGCAAGTGGATATTTGGATAGCTTTGTGGATTTCGTTGGAAACGGGAATATCTTCATATAAAATGTAGACAGAAAGATTCTCAGAAACAGCTTTGTGATGTGTGCATTCAAGTCACAGAGTTGAACATTCCCTTTCATAGAGCAGCTTTGAAACACTCTTTTTGTTGTATCTGGATTTGGACATTTGGAGCGCTTTGATGCCTACCGTGAAAAAAGAAATATCTTCCCATAAAAACTAGACAGAAGAATTCTCTGAAACTTCTTTGTGGTGTATGTACTCAAGTAACAGAGGTGAACCTTTCTATTGATAGAGCAGTTTTGAAACACTCTTTTTGTGGAATCTGTATGTGGATATTTGGATTGCTTTAACGATATCGTTGGAAACAGGAATATCTTCCTATAAAATCTAGGCAGAAGCATTCTCAGAAACTTCTTCGTGATGTGTGTCCTCAGATGACAGAATTCAACATTTCTTTTGATACAGCAGTTTGGAAACACTTTTTTTGTAGAATCTGCAAGTGGATATTTGGATAGCTCTAAGGATTTCGTTGGAAACGGGAATATCTTCATAGAAAACCTAGACACAAGCACTCTCAGAAACTACTCTGTGATATCTGCATTCAAATCACAGAGTTGAACATTCCCTTTCTTAGAGCAGGTTTGAAACACTCTTTTTGTGGAATCTGCAAGAGGATATTTGGAAAGCTTTGAGGATTTCGTTGGAAGCGGGATTACATAGAAAATGTACACAGCATCATTCTCAGAAGCTTCTTCGTGATGTTTGCTTTTAAGTCACAGGGTTGAACATTCCCTTTCATAGAGCAGGTTTGAAAGACTCTTTCTGTAGTATCTGGAAGTGGACAGTTCGAGCGCTATGAGGCCTACTGTGAAAAAGGAAATATCTTCCCATAAAAACTAGACAGAAGCGTTCGCAGAAACTTGTGTGTGATGTGTGTCCTCAACTAACAGAGCTGAACATTTCGTTTGATGGAGCAGGTTGGAAACACGGTTTTTGTAGAATCTGCAAGTGGATATTTGGATAGCTTTGTGGATTTCGTTGGAAACGGGAATATCTTCATATAAAATGTAGACAGAAACATTCTCAGAAACTGCTTTGTGATGTCTGCATTCCAGTCACAGAGTTGAACATTCCCTTTCATAGTGCAGCTTTGAAACACTCTTTTTGTTGTATCTGGATTTGGACATTTGGAGCGCTTTGATGCCTACCTTTATAAAAGAAATATCTTCCCATAAAAACTAGACAGAAGAATTCTCTGAAACTTCTTTGTGGTGTATGTACTCAAGTAACAGAGGTGAAACTTTCTATTGATAGAGCAGTTTTGAAACACTCTTTTTGTGGAATCTGTACGTGGATATTTGGATTGCTTTAACGATATCGTTGGAAACAGGAATATCTTCGTATAAAATCTAGGCAGAAGCATTCTCAGAAACTTCTTTGTGATGTGTGTCCTCAACTAAGAGAGTTCAACCTGTCTTTTGATGCAGCAGTTTGGAAACACTCTTTTTGTAGAATCTGTAAGTGGATATATGGATAGCTCTAACGATTTCGTTGGAAACGGGAATATCTTCACATAAAATCTAGACAGAAGCATTCTCAGAAACTTCTTCGTGATGTGTGTCCTCAGATGACACAATTCAACATTTCTTTTGATACAGCAGTATGGAAACACTTTTTTTGTGGAATCTGCAAGTGGATATTTGGAAAGCTGTAAGGATTTCGTTGGAAACGGGAATATCTTCATATAAAACCTAGACACAAGCACTCTCAGAAACTACTCTGTGATATCTGCATTCAAATCACAGAGTTGAACATTCCCTTTCTTAGAGCAGGTTTGAAACACTCTTTTTGTGGAATCTGCAAGAGGATATTTGGAGAGCTCTGAGGATTTCGTTGGAAGCGGGATTACATATAAAATGTACACAGCAGCATTCTCAGAAACTTCTTCGTGATGTTTGCTTTTAAGTCCCAGTGTTGAACATTCCCTTTCATAGAGCAGGCTTGAAACACTCTTTCTGTAGTATCTGGAAGTGGACATTTCGTGCGCTTTGAGGCCTATTGTGATAAAGGAAATATCTTCCTATAAAAAGTAGACAGAAGCGTTCGCAGAAACTTGTGGGTGATGTGTGTCCTCAACTAACAGAGCTGAACATTTCGTTTGAAGGAGCAGTTTGGAAACACGCTTTTTGTAGAATCTGCAAGTGGATATTTGGATTGCTTTAACGATATCATTGGAAACAGGAATATCTTCCTATAAAATCTAGGCAGAAGCATTCTCAGAAACTTCTTCGTGATGTGTGTCCTCAGATGACAGAATGCAACATTTCTTTTGATACAGCAGTTTGGAAACACTCTTTTTGTAGGATCTGTAAGTGGATATATGGATAGCTCTAACGATTTCACTGGAAACGGGAATATCAGCATATAAAATCTAGACAGAAGCATTCTCAGAAACTTCTTCGTGATGTGTGTCCTCAGATGACACAATTCAACATTTCTTTTGATACAGCAGTTTGGAAACACATTTTTGTAGAATCTGCAAGTGGATATTTGGATAGCTGTAAGGATTTCGTTGGAAACGGGAATATCTTCATGTAAAACCTAGACAAAAGCACTCTCAGAAACTAGTCTGTGAAATCGGCATTCAAATCACAGAGTTGAACATTCCCTTTCTTAGAGCAGGTTTGAAACACTCTTTTTGTGGAATCTGCAAGAGGATATTTGGATAGCTTTGAGGATTTCGTTGGAAAAGGGATTACATCATCTTAAAAGTACACAGCAGCATTCTCAGAAGCTTCTTCGTGATGTTTGCTTTTAAGTCACAGAGTTGAACATTCCCTTTCATAGAGCAGGTTTGAAACACTCTTTCTGTACTATCTGGAAGTGGACATTTCGTGCGCCTTGAGGCCTATTGTGATAAAGGAAATATCTTCCCATAAAAAGTAGACAGAAGCGTTCGCAGAAACTTGTGTGTGATGTGTGTCCTCAACTAACAGAGCTGAACATTTCGTTTGATGGAGCAGTTTGGAAACACGCTTTTTGTAGAATGTGCAAGTGGATATTTGGATAGCTTTGTGGATTTCGTTGGAAACGGGAATATCTTCATATAAAATGTAGACAGAAAGATTCTCAGAAACAGCTTTGTGATGTGTGCATTCAAGTCACAGAGTTGAACATTCCCTTTCATAGAGCAGCTTTGAAACACTCTTTTTGTTGTATCTGGATTTGGACATTTGGAGCGCTTTGATGCCTACCGTGAAAAAAGAAATATCTTCCCATAAAAACTAGACAGAAGAATTCTCTGAAACTTCTTTGTGGTGTATGTACTCAAGTAACAGAGGTGAACCTTTCTATTGATAGAGCAGTTTTGAAACACTCTTTTTGTGGAATCTGTATGTGGATATTTGGATTGCTTTAACGATATCGTTGGAAACAGGAATATCTTCCTATAAAATCTAGGCAGAAGCATTCTCAGAAACTTCTTCGTGATGTGTGTCCTCAGATGACAGAATTCAACATTTCTTTTGATACAGCAGTTTGGAAACACTTTTTTTGTAGAATCTGCAAGTGGATATTTGGATAGCTCTAAGGATTTCGTTGGAAACGGGAATATCTTCATAGAAAACCTAGACACAAGCACTCTCAGAAACTACTCTGTGATATCTGCATTCAAATCACAGAGTTGAACATTCCCTTTCTTAGAGCAGGTTTGAAACACTCTTTTTGTGGAATCTGCAAGAGGATATTTGGATAGCTTTGAGGATTTCGTTGGAAGCGGGATTACATATAAAATGTACACAGCAGCATTCTCAGAAGCTTCTTCGTGATGTTTGCTTTCAAGTCCCAGTGTTGAACATTCCCTTTCATAGAGCAGGTTTGAAACACTCTTTCTGTAGTATCTGGAAGTGGACATTTCGAGCGCTTTGAGGCCTATTGTGAAAAAGGAAATATCTTCCCATAAAACTAGACAGAAGCGTTCGCAGAAACTTGTGTGTGATGTGTGTCCTCAACTAACAGAGCTGAACATTTCGTTTGATGGAGCAGTTTGGAAACACGCTTTTTGTAGAATCTGCAAGTGGATATTTGGATAGCTTTGTGGATTTCGTTGGAAACGGGAATAACTTCATAAAAAATGTAGACAGAAACATTCTCAGAAACTGCTTTGTGTTGTGTGCATTGGAGTCACAGAGTTGAACATTCCCTTTCATAGAGCAGCTTTGAAACACTCTTTTTGTTGTATCTGGATTTGGACATTTGGAGCGCTTTGATGCCTACCGTGAAAAAAGAAATATCTTCCCATAAAAACTAGACAGAAGAATTCTCTGAAACTTCTTTGTGGTGTATGTACTCAAGTAACAGAGGTGAACCTTTCTATTGATAGAGCAGTTTTGAAACACTCTTTTTGTGGAATCTGTACGTGGATATTTGGATTGCTTTAACGATATCGTTGGAAACAGGAATATCTTCGTATAAAATCTAGGCAGAAGCATTCTCAGAAACTTCTTCGTGATGTGTGTCCTCAGATGACAGAATTCAACATTTCTTTTGATACAGCAGTTTGGAAACACTTTTTTTGTAGAATCTGCAAGTGGATATTTGGATAGCTCTAAGGATTTCGTTGGAAACGGGAATATCTTCATAGAAAACCTAGACACAAGCACTCTCAGAAACTACTCTGTGATATCTGCATTCAAATCACAGAGTTGAACATTCCCTTTCTTAGAGCAGGTTTGAAACACTCTTTTTGTGGAATCTGCAAGAGGATATTTGGAAAGCTTTGAGGATTTCGTTGGAAGCGGGATTACATAGAAAATGTACACAGCATCATTCTCAGAAGCTTCTTCGTGATGTTTGCTTTTAAGTCACAGGGTTGAACATTCCCTTTCATAGAGCAGGTTTGAAAGACTCTTTCTGTAGTATCTGGAAGTGGACAGTTCGAGCGCTATGAGGCCTACTGTGAAAAAGGAAATATCTTCCCATAAAAACTAGACAGAAGCGTTCGCAGAAACTTGTGTGTGATGTGTGTCCTCAACTAACAGAGCTGAACATTTCGTTTGATGGAGCAGGTTGGAAACACGGTTTTTGTAGAATCTGCAAGTGGATATTTGGATAGCTTTGTGGATTTCGTTGGAAACGGGAATATCTTCATATAAAATGTAGACAGAAACATTCTCAGAAACTGCTTTGTGATGTCTGCATTCCAGTCACAGAGTTGAACATTCCCTTTCATAGTGCAGCTTTGAAACACTCTTTTTGTTGTATCTGGATTTGGACATTTGGAGTGCTTTGATGCCTACCTTTATAAAAGAAATATCTTCCCATAAAAACTAGACAGAAGAATTCTCTGAAACTTCTTTGTGGTGTATGTACTCAAGTAACAGAGGTGAAACTTTCTATTGATAGAGCAGTTTTGAAACACTCTTTTTGTGGAATCTGTACGTGGATATTTGGATTGCTTTAACGATATCGTTGGAAACAGGAATATCTTCGTATAAAATCTAGGCAGAAGCATTCTCAGAAACTTCTTTGTGATGTGTGTCCTCAACTAAGAGAGTTCAACCTGTCTTTTGATGCAGCAGTTTGGAAACACTCTTTTTGTAGAATCTGTAAGTGGATATATGGATAGCTCTAACGATTTCGTTGGAAACGGGAATATCTTCACATAAAATCTAGACAGAAGCATTCTCAGAAACTTCTTCGTGATGTGTGTCCTCAGATGACACAATTCAACATTTCTTTTGATACAGCAGTATGGAAACACTTTTTTTGTGGAATCTGCAAGTGGATATTTGGAAAGCTGTAAGGATTTCGTTGGAAACGGGAATATCTTCATATAAAACCTAGACACAAGCACTCTCAGAAACTACTCTGTGATATCTGCATTCAAATCACAGAGTTGAACATTCCCTTTCTTAGAGCAGGTTTGAAACACTCTTTTTGTGGAATCTGCAAGAGGATATTTGGAGAGCTCTGAGGATTTCGTTGGAAGCGGGATTACATATAAAATGTACACAGCAGCATTCTCAGAAACTTCTTCGTGATGTTTGCTTTTAAGTCCCAGTGTTGAACATTCCCTTTCATAGAGCAGGCTTGAAACACTCTTTCTGTAGTATCTGGAAGTGGACATTTCGTGCGCTTTGAGGCCTATTGTGATAAAGGAAATATCTTCCTATAAAAAGTAGACAGAAGCGTTCGCAGAAACTTGTGGGTGATGTGTGTCCTCAACTAACAGAGCTGAACATTTCGTTTGAAGGAGCAGTTTGGAAACACGCTTTTTGTAGAATCTGCAAGTGGATATTTGGATTGCTTTAACGATATCATTGGAAACAGGAATATCTTCCTATAAAATCTAGGCAGAAGCATTCTCAGAAACTTCTTCGTGATGTGTGTCCTCAGATGACAGAATGCAACATTTCTTTTGATACAGCAGTTTGGAAACACTCTTTTTGTAGGATCTGTAAGTGGATATATGGATAGCTCTAACGATTTCACTGGAAACGGGAATATCAGCATATAAAATCTAGACAGAAGCATTCTCAGAAACTTCTTCGTGATGTGTGTCCTCAGATGACACAATTCAACATTTCTTTTGATACAGCAGTTTGGAAACACATTTTTGTAGAATCTGCAAGTGGATATTTGGATAGCTGTAAGGATTTCGTTGGAAACGGGAATATCTTCATGTAAAACCTAGACAAAAGCACTCTCAGAAACTAGTCTGTGAAATCGGCATTCAAATCACAGAGTTGAACATTCCCTTTCTTAGAGCAGGTTTGAAACACTCTTTTTGTGGAATCTGCAAGAGGATATTTGGATAGCTTTGAGGATTTCGTTGGAAAAGGGATTACATCATCTTAAAAGTACACAGCAGCATTCTCAGAAGCTTCTTCGTGATGTTTGCTTTTAAGTCACAGAGTTGAACATTCCCTTTCATAGAGCAGGTTTGAAACACTCTTTCTGTACTATCTGGAAGTGGACATTTCGTGCGCCTTGAGGCCTATTGTGATAAAGGAAATATCTTCCCATAAAAAGTAGACAGAAGCGTTCGCAGAAACTTGTGTGTGATGTGTGTCCTCAACTAACAGAGCTGAACATTTCGTTTGATGGAGCAGTTTGGAAACACGCTTTTTGTAGAATGTGCAAGTGGATATTTGGATAGCTTTGTGGATTTCGTTGGAAACGGGAATATCTTCATATAAAATGTAGACAGAAAGATTCTCAGAAACAGCTTTGTGATGTGTGCATTCAAGTCACAGAGTTGAACATTCCCTTTCATAGAGCAGCTTTGAAACACTCTTTTTGTTGTATCTGGATTTGGACATTTGGAGCGCTTTGATGCCTACCGTGAAAAAAGAAATATCTTCCCATAAAAACTAGACAGAAGAATTCTCTGAAACTTCTTTGTGGTGTATGTACTCAAGTAACAGAGGTGAACCTTTCTATTGATAGAGCAGTTTTGAAACACTCTTTTTGTGGAATCTGTATGTGGATATTTGGATTGCTTTAACGATATCGTTGGAAACAGGAATATCTTCCTATAAAATCTAGGCAGAAGCATTCTCAGAAACTTCGTGATGTGTGTCCTCAGATGACAGAATTCAACATTTCTTTTGATACAGCAGTTTGGAAACACTTTTTTTGTAGAATCTGCAAGTGGATATTTGGATAGCTGTAAGGATTTCGTTGGAAACGGGAATATCTTCATAGAAAACCTAGACACAAGCACTCTCAGAAACTACTCTGTGATATCTGCATTCAAATCACAGAGTTGAACATTCCCTTTCTTAGAGCAGGTTTGAAACACTCTTTTTGTGGAATCTGCAAGAGGATATTTGGAAAGCTTTGAGGATTTCGTTGGAAGCGGGATTACATAGAAAATGTACACAGCAGCATTCTCAGAAGCTTCTTCGTGATGTTTGCTTTTAAGTCACAGAGTTGAACATTCCCTTTCATAGAGCAGGCTTGAAACACTCTTTCTGTAGTATCTGGAAGTGGACATTTCGAGCGCTTTGAGGCCTACTGTGAAAAAGGAAATATCTTCCCATAAAAACTACACAGAAGCGTTCGCAGAAACTTGTGTGTGATGTGTGTCCTCAACTAACAGAGCTGAACATTTCTTTTGATGGAGCAGGTTGGAAACACGGTTTTTGTAGAATCTGCAAGTGGATATTTGGATAGCTTTGTGGATTTCGTTGGAAACGGGAATATCTTCATATAAAATGTAGACAGAAAGATTCTCAGAAACAGCTTTGTGATGTGTGCATTCCAGTCACAGAGTTGAACATTCCCTTTCATAGAGCAGCTTTGAAACACTCTTTTTGTTGTATCTGGATTTGGACATTTGGAGCGCTTTGATGCCTACCTTTATAAAAGAAATATCTTCCCATAAAAACTAGACAGAAGAATTCTCTGAAACTTCTTTGTGGTGTATGTACTCAAGTAACAGAGGTGAAACTTTCTATTGATAGAGCAGTTTTGAAACACTCTTTTTGTGGAATCTGTACGTGGATATTTGGATTGCTTTAACGATATCGTTGGAAACAGGAATATCTTCGTATAAAATCTAGGCAGAAGCATTCTCAGAAACTTCTTTGTGATGTGTGTCCTCAACTAAGAGAGTTCAACCTGTCTTTTGATGCAGCAGTTTGGAAACACTCTTTTTGTAGAATCTGTAAGTGGATATATGGATAGCTCTAACGATTTCGTTGGAAACGGGAATATCTTCACATAAAATCTAGACAGAAGCATTCTCAGAAACTTCTTCGTGATGTGTGTCCTCAGATGACACAATTCAACATTTCTTTTGATACAGCAGTTTGGAAACACTTTTTTTGTAGAATCTGCAAGTGGATATTTGGATAGCTGTAAGGATTTCGTTGGAAACGGGAATATCTTCATATAAAACCTAGACACAAGCACTCTCAGAAAGTACTCTGTGATATCTGCATTCAAATCACAGAGTTGAACATTCCCTTTCTTAGAGCAGGTTTGAAACACTCTTTTTGTGGAATCTGCAAGAGGATATTTGGATAGCTTTGAGGATTTCGTTGGAAGCGGGATTACATATAAAATGTACACAGCAGCATTCTCAGAAGCTTCTTCGTGATGTTTGCTTTTAAGTCACAGAGTTGAACATTCCCTTTCATAGAGCAGGCTTGAAACACTCTTTCTGTAGTATCTGGAAGTGGACATTTCGAGCGCTTTGAGGCCTACTGTGAAAAAGGAAATATCTTCCCATAAAAACTACACAGAAGCGTTCGCAGAAACTTGTGTGTGATGTGTGTCCTCAACTAACAGAGCTGAACATTTCTTTTGATGGAGCAGGTTGGAAACACGGTTTTTGTAGAATCTGCAAGTGGATATTTGGATAGCTTTGTGGATTTCGTTGGAAACGGGAATATCTTCATATAAAATGTAGACAGAAAGATTCTCAGAAACAGCTTTGTGATGTGTGCATTCCAGTCACAGAGTTGAACATTCCCTTTCATAGAGCAGCTTTGAAACACTCTTTTTGTTGTATCTGGATTTGGACATTTGGAGCGCTTTGATGCCTACCTTTATAAAAGAAATATCTTCCCATAAAAACTAGACAGAAGAATTCTCTGAAACTTCTTTGTGGTGTATGTACTCAAGTAACAGAGGTGAAACTTTCTATTGATAGAGCAGTTTTGAAACACTCTTTTTGTGGAATCTGTACGTGGATATTTGGATTGCTTTAACGATATCGTTGGAAACAGGAATATCTTCGTATAAAATCTAGGCAGAAGCATTCTCAGAAACTTCTTTGTGATGTGTGTCCTCAACTAAGAGAGTTCAACCTGTCTTTTGATGCAGCAGTTTGGAAACACTCTTTTTGTAGAATCTGTAAGTGGATATATGAATAGCTCTAACGATTTCGTTGGAAACGGGAATATCTTCACATAAAATCTAGACAGAAGCATTCTCAGAAACTTCTTCGTGATGTGTGTCCTCAGATGACACAATTCAACATTTCTTTTGATACAGCAGTATGGAAACACTTTTTTTGTGGAATCTGCAAGTGGATATTTGGAAAGCTGTAAGGATTTCGTTGGAAACGGGAATATCTTCATATAAAACCTAGACACAAGCACTCTCAGAAACTACTCTGTGATATCTGCATTCAAATCACAGAGTTGAACATTCCCTTTCTTAGAGCAGGTTTGAAACACTCTTTTTGTGGAATCTGCAAGAGGATATTTGGAGAGCTCTGAGGATTTCGTTGGAAGCGGGATTACATATAAAATGTACACAGCAGCATTCTCAGAAACTTCTTCGTGATGTTTGCTTTTAAGTCCCAGTGTTGAACATTCCCTTTCATAGAGCAGGCTTGAAACACTCTTTCTGTAGTATCTGGAAGTGGACATTTCGTGCGCTTTGAGGCCTATTGTGATAAAGGAAATATCTTCCTATAAAAAGTAGACAGAAGCGTTCGCAGAAACTTGTGGGTGATGTGTGTCCTCAACTAACAGAGCTGAACATTTCGTTTGAAGGAGCAGTTTGGAAACACGCTTTTTGTAGAATCTGCAAGTGGATATTTGGATTGCTTTAACGATATCATTGGAAACAGGAATATCTTCCTATAAAATCTAGGCAGAAGCATTCTCAGAAACTTCTTCGTGATGTGTGTCCTCAGATGACAGAATGCAACATTTCTTTTGATACAGCAGTTTGGAAACACTCTTTTTGTAGGATCTGTAAGTGGATATATGGATAGCTCTAACGATTTCACTGGAAACGGGAATATCAGCATATAAAATCTAGACAGAAGCATTCTCAGAAACTTCTTCGTGATGTGTGTCCTCAGATGACACAATTCAACATTTCTTTTGATACAGCAGTTTGGAAACACATTTTTGTAGAATCTGCAAGTGGATATTTGGATAGCTGTAAGGATTTCGTTGGAAACGGGAATATCTTCATGTAAAACCTAGACAAAAGCACTCTCAGAAACTAGTCTGTGAAATCGGCATTCAAATCACAGAGTTGAACATTCCCTTTCTTAGAGCAGGTTTGAAACACTCTTTTTGTGGAATCTGCAAGAGGATATTTGGATAGCTTTGAGGATTTCGTTGGAAAAGGGATTACATCATCTTAAAAGTACACAGCAGCATTCTCAGAAGCTTCTTCGTGATGTTTGCTTTTAAGTCACAGAGTTGAACATTCCCTTTCATAGAGCAGGTTTGAAACACTCTTTCTGTACTATCTGGAAGTGGACATTTCGTGCGCCTTGAGGCCTATTGTGATAAAGGAAATATCTTCCCATAAAAAGTAGACAGAAGCGTTCGCAGAAACTTGTGTGTGATGTGTGTCCTCAACTAACAGAGCTGAACATTTCGTTTGATGGAGCAGTTTGGAAACACGCTTTTTGTAGAATGTGCAAGTGGATATTTGGATAGCTTTGTGGATTTCGTTGGAAACGGGAATATCTTCATATAAAATGTAGACAGAAAGATTCTCAGAAACAGCTTTGTGATGTGTGCATTCAAGTCACAGAGTTGAACATTCCCTTTCATAGAGCAGCTTTGAAACACTCTTTTTGTTGTATCTGGATTTGGACATTTGGAGCGCTTTGATGCCTACCGTGAAAAAAGAAATATCTTCCCATAAAAACTAGACAGAAGAATTCTCTGAAACTTCTTTGTGGTGTATGTACTCAAGTAACAGAGGTGAACCTTTCTATTGATAGAGCAGTTTTGAAACACTCTTTTTGTGGAATCTGTATGTGGATATTTGGATTGCTTTAACGATATCGTTGGAAACAGGAATATCTTCCTATAAAATCTAGGCAGAAGCATTCTCAGAAACTTCTTCGTGATGTGTGTCCTCAGATGACAGAATTCAACATTTCTTTTGATACAGCAGTTTGGAAACACTTTTTTTGTAGAATCTGCAAGTGGATATTTGGATAGCTCTAAGGATTTCGTTGGAAACGGGAATATCTTCATAGAAAACCTAGACACAAGCACTCTCAGAAACTACTCTGTGATATCTGCATTCAAATCACAGAGTTGAACATTCCCTTTCTTAGAGCAGGTTTGAAACACTCTTTTTGTGGAATCTGCAAGAGGATATTTGGAAAGCTTTGAGGATTTCGTTGGAAGCGGGATTACATAGAAAATGTACACAGCATCATTCTCAGAAGCTTCTTCGTGATGTTTGCTTTTAAGTCACAGGGTTGAACATTCCCTTTCATAGAGCAGGTTTGAAAGACTCTTTCTGTAGTATCTGGAAGTGGACAGTTCGAGCGCTATGAGGCCTACTGTGAAAAAGGAAATATCTTCCCATAAAAACTAGACAGAAGCGTTCGCAGAAACTTGTGTGTGATGTGTGTCCTCAACTAACAGAGCTGAACATTTCGTTTGATGGAGCAGGTTGGAAACACGGTTTTTGTAGAATCTGCAAGTGGATATTTGGATAGCTTTGTGGATTTCGTTGGAAACGGGAATATCTTCATATAAAATGTAGACAGAAACATTCTCAGAAACTGCTTTGTGATGTCTGCATTCCAGTCACAGAGTTGAACATTCCCTTTCATAGTGCAGCTTTGAAACACTCTTTTTGTTGTATCTGGATTTGGACATTTGGAGCGCTTTGATGCCTACCTTTATAAAAGAAATATCTTCCCATAAAAACTAGACAGAAGAATTCTCTGAAACTTCTTTGTGGTGTATGTACTCAAGTAACAGAGGTGAAACTTTCTATTGATAGAGCAGTTTTGAAACACTCTTTTTGTGGAATCTGTACGTGGATATTTGGATTGCTTTAACGATATCGTTGGAAACAGGAATATCTTCGTATAAAATCTAGGCAGAAGCATTCTCAGAAACTTCTTTGTGATGTGTGTCCTCAACTAAGAGAGTTCAACCTGTCTTTTGATGCAGCAGTTTGGAAACACTCTTTTTGTAGAATCTGTAAGTGGATATATGGATAGCTCTAACGATTTCGTTGGAAACGGGAATATCTTCACATAAAATCTAGACAGAAGCATTCTCAGAAACTTCTTCGTGATGTGTGTCCTCAGATGACACAATTCAACATTTCTTTTGATACAGCAGTATGGAAACACTTTTTTTGTGGAATCTGCAAGTGGATATTTGGAAAGCTGTAAGGATTTCGTTGGAAACGGGAATATCTTCATATAAAACCTAGACACAAGCACTCTCAGAAACTACTCTGTGATATCTGCATTCAAATCACAGAGTTGAACATTCCCTTTCTTAGAGCAGGTTTGAAACACTCTTTTTGTGGAATCTGCAAGAGGATATTTGGAGAGCTCTGAGGATTTCGTTGGAAGCGGGATTACATATAAAATGTACACAGCAGCATTCTCAGAAACTTCTTCGTGATGTTTGCTTTTAAGTCCCAGTGTTGAACATTCCCTTTCATAGAGCAGGCTTGAAACACTCTTTCTGTAGTATCTGGAAGTGGACATTTCGTGCGCTTTGAGGCCTATTGTGATAAAGGAAATATCTTCCTATAAAAAGTAGACAGAAGCGTTCGCAGAAACTTGTGGGTGATGTGTGTCCTCAACTAACAGAGCTGAACATTTCGTTTGAAGGAGCAGTTTGGAAACACGCTTTTTGTAGAATCTGCAAGTGGATATTTGGATTGCTTTAACGATATCATTGGAAACAGGAATATCTTCCTATAAAATCTAGGCAGAAGCATTCTCAGAAACTTCTTCGTGATGTGTGTCCTCAGATGACAGAATGCAACATTTCTTTTGATACAGCAGTTTGGAAACACTCTTTTTGTAGGATCTGTAAGTGGATATATGGATAGCTCTAACGATTTCACTGGAAACGGGAATATCAGCATATAAAATCTAGACAGAAGCATTCTCAGAAACTTCTTCGTGATGTGTGTCCTCAGATGACACAATTCAACATTTCTTTTGATACAGCAGTTTGGAAACACATTTTTGTAGAATCTGCAAGTGGATATTTGGATAGCTGTAAGGATTTCGTTGGAAACGGGAATATCTTCATGTAAAACCTAGACAAAAGCACTCTCAGAAACTAGTCTGTGAAATCGGCATTCAAATCACAGAGTTGAACATTCCCTTTCTTAGAGCAGGTTTGAAACACTCTTTTTGTGGAATCTGCAAGAGGATATTTGGATAGCTTTGAGGATTTCGTTGGAAAAGGGATTACATCATCTTAAAAGTACACAGCAGCATTCTCAGAAGCTTCTTCGTGATGTTTGCTTTTAAGTCACAGAGTTGAACATTCCCTTTCATAGAGCAGGTTTGAAACACTCTTTCTGTACTATCTGGAAGTGGACATTTCGTGCGCCTTGAGGCCTATTGTGATAAAGGAAATATCTTCCCATAAAAAGTAGACAGAAGCGTTCGCAGAAACTTGTGTGTGATGTGTGTCCTCAACTAACAGAGCTGAACATTTCGTTTGATGGAGCAGTTTGGAAACACGCTTTTTGTAGAATGTGCAAGTGGATATTTGGATAGCTTTGTGGATTTCGTTGGAAACGGGAATATCTTCATATAAAATGTAGACAGAAAGATTCTCAGAAACAGCTTTGTGATGTGTGCATTCAAGTCACAGAGTTGAACATTCCCTTTCATAGAGCAGCTTTGAAACACTCTTTTTGTTGTATCTGGATTTGGACATTTGGAGCGCTTTGATGCCTACCGTGAAAAAAGAAATATCTTCCCATAAAAACTAGACAGAAGAATTCTCTGAAACTTCTTTGTGGTGTATGTACTCAAGTAACAGAGGTGAACCTTTCTATTGATAGAGCAGTTTTGAAACACTCTTTTTGTGGAATCTGTATGTGGATATTTGGATTGCTTTAACGATATCGTTGGAAACAGGAATATCTTCCTATAAAATCTAGGCAGAAGCATTCTCAGAAACTTCTTCGTGATGTGTGTCCTCAGATGACAGAATTCAACATTTCTTTTGATACAGCAGTTTGGAAACACTTTTTTTGTAGAATCTGCAAGTGGATATTTGGATAGCTCTAAGGATTTCGTTGGAAACGGGAATATCTTCATAGAAAACCTAGACACAAGCACTCTCAGAAACTACTCTGTGATATCTGCATTCAAATCACAGAGTTGAACATTCCCTTTCTTAGAGCAGGTTTGAAACACTCTTTTTGTGGAATCTGCAAGAGGATATTTGGATAGCTTTGAGGATTTCGTTGGAAGCGGGATTACATATAAAATGTACACAGCAGCATTCTCAGAAGCTTCTTCGTGATGTTTGCTTTCAAGTCCCAGTGTTGAACATTCCCTTTCATAGAGCAGGTTTGAAACACTCTTTCTGTAGTATCTGGAAGTGGACATTTCGAGCGCTTTGAGGCCTATTGTGAAAAAGGAAATATCTTCCCATAAAACTAGACAGAAGCGTTCGCAGAAACTTGTGTGTGATGTGTGTCCTCAACTAACAGAGCTGAACATTTCGTTTGATGGAGCAGTTTGGAAACACGCTTTTTGTAGAATCTGCAAGTGGATATTTGGATAGCTTTGTGGATTTCGTTGGAAACGGGAATAACTTCATAAAAAATGTAGACAGAAACATTCTCAGAAACTGCTTTGTGTTGTGTGCATTGGAGTCACAGAGTTGAACATTCCCTTTCATAGAGCAGCTTTGAAACACTCTTTTTGTTGTATCTGGATTTGGACATTTGGAGCGCTTTGATGCCTACCGTGAAAAAAGAAATATCTTCCCATAAAAACTAGACAGAAGAATTCTCTGAAACTTCTTTGTGGTGTATGTACTCAAGTAACAGAGGTGAACCTTTCTATTGATAGAGCAGTTTTGAAACACTCTTTTTGTGGAATCTGTACGTGGATATTTGGATTGCTTTAACGATATCGTTGGAAACAGGAATATCTTCGTATAAAATCTAGGCAGAAGCATTCTCAGAAACTTCTTCGTGATGTGTGTCCTCAGATGACAGAATTCAACATTTCTTTTGATACAGCAGTTTGGAAACACTTTTTTTGTAGAATCTGCAAGTGGATATTTGGATAGCTCTAAGGATTTCGTTGGAAACGGGAATATCTTCATAGAAAACCTAGACACAAGCACTCTCAGAAACTACTCTGTGATATCTGCATTCAAATCACAGAGTTGAACATTCCCTTTCTTAGAGCAGGTTTGAAACACTCTTTTTGTGGAATCTGCAAGAGGATATTTGGAAAGCTTTGAGGATTTCGTTGGAAGCGGGATTACATAGAAAATGTACACAGCATCATTCTCAGAAGCTTCTTCGTGATGTTTGCTTTTAAGTCACAGGGTTGAACATTCCCTTTCATAGAGCAGGTTTGAAAGACTCTTTCTGTAGTATCTGGAAGTGGACAGTTCGAGCGCTATGAGGCCTACTGTGAAAAAGGAAATATCTTCCCATAAAAACTAGACAGAAGCGTTCGCAGAAACTTGTGTGTGATGTGTGTCCTCAACTAACAGAGCTGAACATTTCGTTTGATGGAGCAGGTTGGAAACACGGTTTTTGTAGAATCTGCAAGTGGATATTTGGATAGCTTTGTGGATTTCGTTGGAAACGGGAATATCTTCATATAAAATGTAGACAGAAACATTCTCAGAAACTGCTTTGTGATGTCTGCATTCCAGTCACAGAGTTGAACATTCCCTTTCATAGTGCAGCTTTGAAACACTCTTTTTGTTGTATCTGGATTTGGACATTTGGAGTGCTTTGATGCCTACCTTTATAAAAGAAATATCTTCCCATAAAAACTAGACAGAAGAATTCTCTGAAACTTCTTTGTGGTGTATGTACTCAAGTAACAGAGGTGAAACTTTCTATTGATAGAGCAGTTTTGAAACACTCTTTTTGTGGAATCTGTACGTGGATATTTGGATTGCTTTAACGATATCGTTGGAAACAGGAATATCTTCGTATAAAATCTAGGCAGAAGCATTCTCAGAAACTTCTTTGTGATGTGTGTCCTCAACTAAGAGAGTTCAACCTGTCTTTTGATGCAGCAGTTTGGAAACACTCTTTTTGTAGAATCTGTAAGTGGATATATGGATAGCTCTAACGATTTCGTTGGAAACGGGAATATCTTCACATAAAATCTAGACAGAAGCATTCTCAGAAACTTCTTCGTGATGTGTGTCCTCAGATGACACAATTCAACATTTCTTTTGATACAGCAGTATGGAAACACTTTTTTTGTGGAATCTGCAAGTGGATATTTGGAAAGCTGTAAGGATTTCGTTGGAAACGGGAATATCTTCATATAAAACCTAGACACAAGCACTCTCAGAAACTACTCTGTGATATCTGCATTCAAATCACAGAGTTGAACATTCCCTTTCTTAGAGCAGGTTTGAAACACTCTTTTTGTGGAATCTGCAAGAGGATATTTGGAGAGCTCTGAGGATTTCGTTGGAAGCGGGATTACATATAAAATGTACACAGCAGCATTCTCAGAAACTTCTTCGTGATGTTTGCTTTTAAGTCCCAGTGTTGAACATTCCCTTTCATAGAGCAGGCTTGAAACACTCTTTCTGTAGTATCTGGAAGTGGACATTTCGTGCGCTTTGAGGCCTATTGTGATAAAGGAAATATCTTCCTATAAAAAGTAGACAGAAGCGTTCGCAGAAACTTGTGGGTGATGTGTGTCCTCAACTAACAGAGCTGAACATTTCGTTTGAAGGAGCAGTTTGGAAACACGCTTTTTGTAGAATCTGCAAGTGGATATTTGGATTGCTTTAACGATATCATTGGAAACAGGAATATCTTCCTATAAAATCTAGGCAGAAGCATTCTCAGAAACTTCTTCGTGATGTGTGTCCTCAGATGACAGAATGCAACATTTCTTTTGATACAGCAGTTTGGAAACACTCTTTTTGTAGGATCTGTAAGTGGATATATGGATAGCTCTAACGATTTCACTGGAAACGGGAATATCAGCATATAAAATCTAGACAGAAGCATTCTCAGAAACTTCTTCGTGATGTGTGTCCTCAGATGACACAATTCAACATTTCTTTTGATACAGCAGTTTGGAAACACATTTTTGTAGAATCTGCAAGTGGATATTTGGATAGCTGTAAGGATTTCGTTGGAAACGGGAATATCTTCATGTAAAACCTAGACAAAAGCACTCTCAGAAACTAGTCTGTGAAATCGGCATTCAAATCACAGAGTTGAACATTCCCTTTCTTAGAGCAGGTTTGAAACACTCTTTTTGTGGAATCTGCAAGAGGATATTTGGATAGCTTTGAGGATTTCGTTGGAAAAGGGATTACATCATCTTAAAAGTACACAGCAGCATTCTCAGAAGCTTCTTCGTGATGTTTGCTTTTAAGTCACAGAGTTGAACATTCCCTTTCATAGAGCAGGTTTGAAACACTCTTTCTGTACTATCTGGAAGTGGACATTTCGTGCGCCTTGAGGCCTATTGTGATAAAGGAAATATCTTCCCATAAAAAGTAGACAGAAGCGTTCGCAGAAACTTGTGTGTGATGTGTGTCCTCAACTAACAGAGCTGAACATTTCGTTTGATGGAGCAGTTTGGAAACACGCTTTTTGTAGAATGTGCAAGTGGATATTTGGATAGCTTTGTGGATTTCGTTGGAAACGGGAATATCTTCATATAAAATGTAGACAGAAAGATTCTCAGAAACAGCTTTGTGATGTGTGCATTCAAGTCACAGAGTTGAACATTCCCTTTCATAGAGCAGCTTTGAAACACTCTTTTTGTTGTATCTGGATTTGGACATTTGGAGCGCTTTGATGCCTACCGTGAAAAAAGAAATATCTTCCCATAAAAACTAGACAGAAGAATTCTCTGAAACTTCTTTGTGGTGTATGTACTCAAGTAACAGAGGTGAACCTTTCTATTGATAGAGCAGTTTTGAAACACTCTTTTTGTGGAATCTGTATGTGGATATTTGGATTGCTTTAACGATATCGTTGGAAACAGGAATATCTTCCTATAAAATCTAGGCAGAAGCATTCTCAGAAACTTCTTCGTGATGTGTGTCCTCAGATGACAGAATTCAACATTTCTTTTGATACAGCAGTTTGGAAACACTTTTTTTGTAGAATCTGCAAGTGGATATTTGGATAGCTCTAAGGATTTCGTTGGAAACGGGAATATCTTCATAGAAAACCTAGACACAAGCACTCTCAGAAACTACTCTGTGATATCTGCATTCAAATCACAGAGTTGAACATTCCCTTTCTTAGAGCAGGTTTGAAACACTCTTTTTGTGGAATCTGCAAGAGGATATTTGGAAAGCTTTGAGGATTTCGTTGGAAGCGGGATTACATAGAAAATGTACACAGCATCATTCTCAGAAGCTTCTTCGTGATGTTTGCTTTTAAGTCACAGGGTTGAACATTCCCTTTCATAGAGCAGGTTTGAAAGACTCTTTCTGTAGTATCTGGAAGTGGACAGTTCGAGCGCTATGAGGCCTACTGTGAAAAAGGAAATATCTTCCCATAAAAACTAGACAGAAGCGTTCGCAGAAACTTGTGTGTGATGTGTGTCCTCAACTAACAGAGCTGAACATTTCGTTTGATGGAGCAGGTTGGAAACACGGTTTTTGTAGAATCTGCAAGTGGATATTTGGATAGCTTTGTGGATTTCGTTGGAAACGGGAATATCTTCATATAAAATGTAGACAGAAACATTCTCAGAAACTGCTTTGTGATGTCTGCATTCCAGTCACAGAGTTGAACATTCCCTTTCATAGTGCAGCTTTGAAACACTCTTTTTGTTGTATCTGGATTTGGACATTTGGAGCGCTTTGATGCCTACCTTTATAAAAGAAATATCTTCCCATAAAAACTAGACAGAAGAATTCTCTGAAACTTCTTTGTGGTGTATGTACTCAAGTAACAGAGGTGAAACTTTCTATTGATAGAGCAGTTTTGAAACACTCTTTTTGTGGAATCTGTACGTGGATATTTGGATTGCTTTAACGATATCGTTGGAAACAGGAATATCTTCGTATAAAATCTAGGCAGAAGCATTCTCAGAAACTTCTTTGTGATGTGTGTCCTCAACTAAGAGAGTTCAACCTGTCTTTTGATGCAGCAGTTTGGAAACACTCTTTTTGTAGAATCTGTAAGTGGATATATGGATAGCTCTAACGATTTCGTTGGAAACGGGAATATCTTCACATAAAATCTAGACAGAAGCATTCTCAGAAACTTCTTCGTGATGTGTGTCCTCAGATGACACAATTCAACATTTCTTTTGATACAGCAGTATGGAAACACTTTTTTTGTGGAATCTGCAAGTGGATATTTGGAAAGCTGTAAGGATTTCGTTGGAAACGGGAATATCTTCATATAAAACCTAGACACAAGCACTCTCAGAAACTACTCTGTGATATCTGCATTCAAATCACAGAGTTGAACATTCCCTTTCTTAGAGCAGGTTTGAAACACTCTTTTTGTGGAATCTGCAAGAGGATATTTGGAGAGCTCTGAGGATTTCGTTGGAAGCGGGATTACATATAAAATGTACACAGCAGCATTCTCAGAAACTTCTTCGTGATGTTTGCTTTTAAGTCCCAGTGTTGAACATTCCCTTTCATAGAGCAGGCTTGAAACACTCTTTCTGTAGTATCTGGAAGTGGACATTTCGTGCGCTTTGAGGCCTATTGTGATAAAGGAAATATCTTCCTATAAAAAGTAGACAGAAGCGTTCGCAGAAACTTGTGGGTGATGTGTGTCCTCAACTAACAGAGCTGAACATTTCGTTTGAAGGAGCAGTTTGGAAACACGCTTTTTGTAGAATCTGCAAGTGGATATTTGGATTGCTTTAACGATATCATTGGAAACAGGAATATCTTCCTATAAAATCTAGGCAGAAGCATTCTCAGAAACTTCTTCGTGATGTGTGTCCTCAGATGACAGAATGCAACATTTCTTTTGATACAGCAGTTTGGAAACACTCTTTTTGTAGGATCTGTAAGTGGATATATGGATAGCTCTAACGATTTCACTGGAAACGGGAATATCAGCATATAAAATCTAGACAGAAGCATTCTCAGAAACTTCTTCGTGATGTGTGTCCTCAGATGACACAATTCAACATTTCTTTTGATACAGCAGTTTGGAAACACATTTTTGTAGAATCTGCAAGTGGATATTTGGATAGCTGTAAGGATTTCGTTGGAAACGGGAATATCTTCATGTAAAACCTAGACAAAAGCACTCTCAGAAACTAGTCTGTGAAATCGGCATTCAAATCACAGAGTTGAACATTCCCTTTCTTAGAGCAGGTTTGAAACACTCTTTTTGTGGAATCTGCAAGAGGATATTTGGATAGCTTTGAGGATTTCGTTGGAAAAGGGATTACATCATCTTAAAAGTACACAGCAGCATTCTCAGAAGCTTCTTCGTGATGTTTGCTTTTAAGTCACAGAGTTGAACATTCCCTTTCATAGAGCAGGTTTGAAACACTCTTTCTGTACTATCTGGAAGTGGACATTTCGTGCGCCTTGAGGCCTATTGTGATAAAGGAAATATCTTCCCATAAAAAGTAGACAGAAGCGTTCGCAGAAACTTGTGTGTGATGTGTGTCCTCAACTAACAGAGCTGAACATTTCGTTTGATGGAGCAGTTTGGAAACACGCTTTTTGTAGAATGTGCAAGTGGATATTTGGATAGCTTTGTGGATTTCGTTGGAAACGGGAATATCTTCATATAAAATGTAGACAGAAAGATTCTCAGAAACAGCTTTGTGATGTGTGCATTCAAGTCACAGAGTTGAACATTCCCTTTCATAGAGCAGCTTTGAAACACTCTTTTTGTTGTATCTGGATTTGGACATTTGGAGCGCTTTGATGCCTACCGTGAAAAAAGAAATATCTTCCCATAAAAACTAGACAGAAGAATTCTCTGAAACTTCTTTGTGGTGTATGTACTCAAGTAACAGAGGTGAACCTTTCTATTGATAGAGCAGTTTTGAAACACTCTTTTTGTGGAATCTGTATGTGGATATTTGGATTGCTTTAACGATATCGTTGGAAACAGGAATATCTTCCTATAAAATCTAGGCAGAAGCATTCTCAGAAACTTCTTCGTGATGTGTGTCCTCAGATGACAGAATTCAACATTTCTTTTGATACAGCAGTTTGGAAACACTTTTTTTGTAGAATCTGCAAGTGGATATTTGGATAGCTCTAAGGATTTCGTTGGAAACGGGAATATCTTCATAGAAAACCTAGACACAAGCACTCTCAGAAACTACTCTGTGATATCTGCATTCAAATCACAGAGTTGAACATTCCCTTTCTTAGAGCAGGTTTGAAACACTCTTTTTGTGGAATCTGCAAGAGGATATTTGGAAAGCTTTGAGGATTTCGTTGGAAGCGGGATTACATAGAAAATGTACACAGCATCATTCTCAGAAGCTTCTTCGTGATGTTTGCTTTTAAGTCACAGGGTTGAACATTCCCTTTCATAGAGCAGGTTTGAAAGACTCTTTCTGTAGTATCTGGAAGTGGACAGTTCGAGCGCTATGAGGCCTACTGTGAAAAAGGAAATATCTTCCCATAAAAACTAGACAGAAGCGTTCGCAGAAACTTGTGTGTGATGTGTGTCCTCAACTAACAGAGCTGAACATTTCGTTTGATGGAGCAGGTTGGAAACACGGTTTTTGTAGAATCTGCAAGTGGATATTTGGATAGCTTTGTGGATTTCGTTGGAAACGGGAATATCTTCATATAAAATGTAGACAGAAACATTCTCAGAAACTGCTTTGTGATGTCTGCATTCCAGTCACAGAGTTGAACATTCCCTTTCATAGTGCAGCTTTGAAACACTCTTTTTGTTGTATCTGGATTTGGACATTTGGAGTGCTTTGATGCCTACCTTTATAAAAGAAATATCTTCCCATAAAAACTAGACAGAAGAATTCTCTGAAACTTCTTTGTGGTGTATGTACTCAAGTAACAGAGGTGAAACTTTCTATTGATAGAGCAGTTTTGAAACACTCTTTTTGTGGAATCTGTACGTGGATATTTGGATTGCTTTAACGATATCGTTGGAAACAGGAATATCTTCGTATAAAATCTAGGCAGAAGCATTCTCAGAAACTTCTTTGTGATGTGTGTCCTCAACTAAGAGAGTTCAACCTGTCTTTTGATGCAGCAGTTTGGAAACACTCTTTTTGTAGAATCTGTAAGTGGATATATGGATAGCTCTAACGATTTCGTTGGAAACGGGAATATCTTCACATAAAATCTAGACAGAAGCATTCTCAGAAACTTCTTCGTGATGTGTGTCCTCAGATGACACAATTCAACATTTCTTTTGATACAGCAGTATGGAAACACTTTTTTTGTGGAATCTGCAAGTGGATATTTGGAAAGCTGTAAGGATTTCGTTGGAAACGGGAATATCTTCATATAAAACCTAGACACAAGCACTCTCAGAAACTACTCTGTGATATCTGCATTCAAATCACAGAGTTGAACATTCCCTTTCTTAGAGCAGGTTTGAAACACTCTTTTTGTGGAATCTGCAAGAGGATATTTGGAGAGCTCTGAGGATTTCGTTGGAAGCGGGATTACATATAAAATGTACACAGCAGCATTCTCAGAAACTTCTTCGTGATGTTTGCTTTTAAGTCCCAGTGTTGAACATTCCCTTTCATAGAGCAGGCTTGAAACACTCTTTCTGTAGTATCTGGAAGTGGACATTTCGTGCGCTTTGAGGCCTATTGTGATAAAGGAAATATCTTCCTATAAAAAGTAGACAGAAGCGTTCGCAGAAACTTGTGGGTGATGTGTGTCCTCAACTAACAGAGCTGAACATTTCGTTTGAAGGAGCAGTTTGGAAACACGCTTTTTGTAGAATCTGCAAGTGGATATTTGGATTGCTTTAACGATATCATTGGAAACAGGAATATCTTCCTATAAAATCTAGGCAGAAGCATTCTCAGAAACTTCTTCGTGATGTGTGTCCTCAGATGACAGAATGCAACATTTCTTTTGATACAGCAGTTTGGAAACACTCTTTTTGTAGGATCTGTAAGTGGATATATGGATAGCTCTAACGATTTCACTGGAAACGGGAATATCAGCATATAAAATCTAGACAGAAGCATTCTCAGAAACTTCTTCGTGATGTGTGTCCTCAGATGACACAATTCAACATTTCTTTTGATACAGCAGTTTGGAAACACATTTTTGTAGAATCTGCAAGTGGATATTTGGATAGCTGTAAGGATTTCGTTGGAAACGGGAATATCTTCATGTAAAACCTAGACAAAAGCACTCTCAGAAACTAGTCTGTGAAATCGGCATTCAAATCACAGAGTTGAACATTCCCTTTCTTAGAGCAGGTTTGAAACACTCTTTTTGTGGAATCTGCAAGAGGATATTTGGATAGCTTTGAGGATTTCGTTGGAAAAGGGATTACATCATCTTAAAAGTACACAGCAGCATTCTCAGAAGCTTCTTCGTGATGTTTGCTTTTAAGTCACAGAGTTGAACATTCCCTTTCATAGAGCAGGTTTGAAACACTCTTTCTGTACTATCTGGAAGTGGACATTTCGTGCGCCTTGAGGCCTATTGTGATAAAGGAAATATCTTCCCATAAAAAGTAGACAGAAGCGTTCGCAGAAACTTGTGTGTGATGTGTGTCCTCAACTAACAGAGCTGAACATTTCGTTTGATGGAGCAGTTTGGAAACACGCTTTTTGTAGAATGTGCAAGTGGATATTTGGATAGCTTTGTGGATTTCGTTGGAAACGGGAATATCTTCATATAAAATGTAGACAGAAAGATTCTCAGAAACAGCTTTGTGATGTGTGCATTCAAGTCACAGAGTTGAACATTCCCTTTCATAGAGCAGCTTTGAAACACTCTTTTTGTTGTATCTGGATTTGGACATTTGGAGCGCTTTGATGCCTACCGTGAAAAAAGAAATATCTTCCCATAAAAACTAGACAGAAGAATTCTCTGAAACTTCTTTGTGGTGTATGTACTCAAGTAACAGAGGTGAACCTTTCTATTGATAGAGCAGTTTTGAAACACTCTTTTTGTGGAATCTGTATGTGGATATTTGGATTGCTTTAACGATATCGTTGGAAACAGGAATATCTTCCTATAAAATCTAGGCAGAAGCATTCTCAGAAACTTCTTCGTGATGTGTGTCCTCAGATGACAGAATTCAACATTTCTTTTGATACAGCAGTTTGGAAACACTTTTTTTGTAGAATCTGCAAGTGGATATTTGGATAGCTGTAAGGATTTCGTTGGAAACGGGAATATCTTCATAGAAAACCTAGACACAAGCACTCTCAGAAACTACTCTGTGATATCTGCATTCAAATCACAGAGTTGAACATTCCCTTTCTTAGAGCAGGTTTGAAACACTCTTTTTGTGGAATCTGCAAGAGGATATTTGGAAAGCTTTGAGGATTTCGTTGGAAGCGGGATTACATAGAAAATGTACACAGCATCATTCTCAGAAGCTTCTTCGTGATGTTTGCTTTTAAGTCACAGGGTTGAACATTCCCTTTCATAGAGCAGGTTTGAAAGACTCTTTCTGTAGTATCTGGAAGTGGACAGTTCGAGCGCTATGAGGCCTACTGTGAAAAAGGAAATATCTTCCCATAAAAACTAGACAGAAGCGTTCGCAGAAACTTGTGTGTGATGTGTGTCCTCAACTAACAGAGCTGAACATTTCGTTTGATGGAGCAGGTTGGAAACACGGTTTTTGTAGAATCTGCAAGTGGATATTTGGATAGCTTTGTGGATTTCGTTGGAAACGGGAATATCTTCATATAAAATGTAGACAGAAACATTCTCAGAAACTGCTTTGTGATGTCTGCATTCCAGTCACAGAGTTGAACATTCCCTTTCATAGTGCAGCTTTGAAACACTCTTTTTGTTGTATCTGGATTTGGACATTTGGAGCGCTTTGATGCCTACCTTTATAAAAGAAATATCTTCCCATAAAAACTAGACAGAAGAATTCTCTGAAACTTCTTTGTGGTGTATGTACTCAAGTAACAGAGGTGAAACTTTCTATTGATAGAGCAGTTTTGAAACACTCTTTTTGTGGAATCTGTACGTGGATATTTGGATTGCTTTAACGATATCGTTGGAAACAGGAATATCTTCGTATAAAATCTAGGCAGAAGCATTCTCAGAAACTTCTTTGTGATGTGTGTCCTCAACTAAGAGAGTTCAACCTGTCTTTTGATGCAGCAGTTTGGAAACACTCTTTTTGTAGAATCTGTAAGTGGATATATGGATAGCTCTAACGATTTCGTTGGAAACGGGAATATCTTCACATAAAATCTAGACAGAAGCATTCTCAGAAACTTCTTCGTGATGTGTGTCCTCAGATGACAGAATGCAACATTTCTTTTGATACAGCAGTTTGGAAACACTCTTTTTGTAGGATCTGTAAGTGGATATATGGATAGCTCTAACGATTTCACTGGAAACGGGAATATCAGCATATAAAATCTAGACAGAAGCATTCTCAGAAACTTCTTCGTGATGTGTGTCCTCAGATGACACAATTCAACATTTCTTTTGATACAGCAGTTTGGAAACACATTTTTGTAGAATCTGCAAGTGGATATTTGGATAGCTGTAAGGATTTCGTTGGAAACGGGAATATCTTCATGTAAAACCTAGACAAAAGCACTCTCAGAAACTAGTCTGTGAAATCGGCATTCAAATCACAGAGTTGAACATTCCCTTTCTTAGAGCAGGTTTGAAACACTCTTTTTGTGGAATCTGCAAGAGGATATTTGGATAGCTTTGAGGATTTCGTTGGAAAAGGGATTACATCATCTTAAAAGTACACAGCAGCATTCTCAGAAGCTTCTTCGTGATGTTTGCTTTTAAGTCACAGAGTTGAACATTCCCTTTCATAGAGCAGGTTTGAAACACTCTTTCTGTACTATCTGGAAGTGGACATTTCGTGCGCCTTGAGGCCTATTGTGATAAAGGAAATATCTTCCCATAAAAAGTAGACAGAAGCGTTCGCAGAAACTTGTGTGTGATGTGTGTCCTCAACTAACAGAGCTGAACATTTCGTTTGATGGAGCAGTTTGGAAACACGCTTTTTGTAGAATGTGCAAGTGGATATTTGGATAGCTTTGTGGATTTCGTTGGAAACGGGAATATCTTCATATAAAATGTAGACAGAAAGATTCTCAGAAACAGCTTTGTGATGTGTGCATTCAAGTCACAGAGTTGAACATTCCCTTTCATAGAGCAGCTTTGAAACACTCTTTTTGTTGTATCTGGATTTGGACATTTGGAGCGCTTTGATGCCTACCGTGAAAAAAGAAATATCTTCCCATAAAAACTAGACAGAAGAATTCTCTGAAACTTCTTTGTGGTGTATGTACTCAAGTAACAGAGGTGAACCTTTCTATTGATAGAGCAGTTTTGAAACACTCTTTTTGTGGAATCTGTATGTGGATATTTGGATTGCTTTAACGATATCGTTGGAAACAGGAATATCTTCCTATAAAATCTAGGCAGAAGCATTCTCAGAAACTTCTTCGTGATGTGTGTCCTCAGATGACAGAATTCAACATTTCTTTTGATACAGCAGTTTGGAAACACTTTTTTTGTAGAATCTGCAAGTGGATATTTGGATAGCTCTAAGGATTTCGTTGGAAACGGGAATATCTTCATAGAAAACCTAGACACAAGCACTCTCAGAAACTACTCTGTGATATCTGCATTCAAATCACAGAGTTGAACATTCCCTTTCTTAGAGCAGGTTTGAAACACTCTTTTTGTGGAATCTGCAAGAGGATATTTGGATAGCTTTGAGGATTTCGTTGGAAGCGGGATTACATAGAAAATGTACACAGCAGCATTCTCAGAAGCTTCTTCGTGATGTTTGCTTTCAAGTCCCAGTGTTGAACATTCCCTTTCATAGAGCAGGTTTGAAACACTCTTTCTGTAGTATCTGGAAGTGGACATTTCGAGCGCTTTGAGGCCTATTGTGAAAAAGGAAATATCTTCCCATAAAAACTAGACAGAAGCGTTCGCAGAAACTTGTGTGTGATGTGTGTCCTCAACTAACAGAGCTGAACATTTCGTTTGATGGAGCAGTTTGGAAACACGCTTTTTGTAGAATCTGCAAGTGGATATTTGGATAGCTTTGTGGATTTCGTTGGAAACGGGAATAACTTCATAAAAAATGTAGACAGAAACATTCTCAGAAACTGCTTTGTGATGTGTGCATTGAAGTCACAGAGTTGAACATTCCCTTTCATAGAGCAGCTTTGAAACACTCTTTTTGTTGTATCTGGATTTGGACATTTGGAGCGCTTTGATGCCTACCGTGAAAAAAGAAATATCTTCCCATAAAAACTAGACAGAAGAATTCTCTGAAACTTCTTTGTGGTGTATGTACTCAAGTAACAGAGGTGAACCTTTCTATTGATAGAGCAGTTTTGAAACACTCTTTTTGTGGAATCTGTACGTGGATATTTGGATTGCTTTAACGATATCGTTGGAAACAGGAATATCTTCGTATAAAATCTAGGCAGAAGCATTCTCAGAAACTTCTTCGTGATGTGTGTCCTCAACTAAGAGAGTTCAACCTGTCTTTTGATGCAGCAGTTTGGAAACACTCTTTTTGTAGAATCTGTAAGTGGATATATGGATAGCTCTAACGATTTCGTTGGAAACGGGAATATCTTCACATAAAATCTAGACAGAAGCATTCTCAGAAACTTCTTCGTGATGTGTGTCCTCAGATGACACAATTCAACATTTCTTTTGATACAGCAGTATGGAAACACTTTTTTTGTGGAATCTGCAAGTGGATATTTGGAAAGCTGTAAGGATTTCGTTGGAAACGGGAATATCTTCATATAAAACCTAGACACAAGCACTCTCAGAAACTACTCTGTGATATCTGCATTCAAATCACAGAGTTGAACATTCCCTTTCTTAGAGCAGGTTTGAAACACTCTTTTTGTGGAATCTGCAAGAGGATATTTGGAGAGCTCTGAGGATTTCGTTGGAAGCGGGATTACATATAAAATGTACACAGCAGCATTCTCAGAAACTTCTTCGTGATGTTTGCTTTTAAGTCCCAGTGTTGAACATTCCCTTTCATAGAGCAGGCTTGAAACACTCTTTCTGTAGTATCTGGAAGTGGACATTTCGTGCGCTTTGAGGCCTATTGTGATAAAGGAAATATCTTCCTATAAAAAGTAGACAGAAGCGTTCGCAGAAACTTGTGGGTGATGTGTGTCCTCAACTAACAGAGCTGAACATTTCGTTTGAAGGAGCAGTTTGGAAACACGCTTTTTGTAGAATCTGCAAGTGGATATTTGGATTGCTTTAACGATATCATTGGAAACAGGAATATCTTCCTATAAAATCTAGGCAGAAGCATTCTCAGAAACTTCTTCGTGATGTGTGTCCTCAGATGACAGAATGCAACATTTCTTTTGATACAGCAGTTTGGAAACACTCTTTTTGTAGGATCTGTAAGTGGATATATGGATAGCTCTAACGATTTCACTGGAAACGGGAATATCAGCATATAAAATCTAGACAGAAGCATTCTCAGAAACTTCTTCGTGATGTGTGTCCTCAGATGACACAATTCAACATTTCTTTTGATACAGCAGTTTGGAAACACATTTTTGTAGAATCTGCAAGTGGATATTTGGATAGCTGTAAGGATTTCGTTGGAAACGGGAATATCTTCATGTAAAACCTAGACAAAAGCACTCTCAGAAACTAGTCTGTGAAATCGGCATTCAAATCACAGAGTTGAACATTCCCTTTCTTAGAGCAGGTTTGAAACACTCTTTTTGTGGAATCTGCAAGAGGATATTTGGATAGCTTTGAGGATTTCGTTGGAAAAGGGATTACATCATCTTAAAAGTACACAGCAGCATTCTCAGAAGCTTCTTCGTGATGTTTGCTTTTAAGTCACAGAGTTGAACATTCCCTTTCATAGAGCAGGTTTGAAACACTCTTTCTGTACTATCTGGAAGTGGACATTTCGTGCGCCTTGAGGCCTATTGTGATAAAGGAAATATCTTCCCATAAAAAGTAGACAGAAGCGTTCGCAGAAACTTGTGTGTGATGTGTGTCCTCAACTAACAGAGCTGAACATTTCGTTTGATGGAGCAGTTTGGAAACACGCTTTTTGTAGAATGTGCAAGTGGATATTTGGATAGCTTTGTGGATTTCGTTGGAAACGGGAATATCTTCATATAAAATGTAGACAGAAAGATTCTCAGAAACAGCTTTGTGATGTGTGCATTCAAGTCACAGAGTTGAACATTCCCTTTCATAGAGCAGCTTTGAAACACTCTTTTTGTTGTATCTGGATTTGGACATTTGGAGCGCTTTGATGCCTACCGTGAAAAAAGAAATATCTTCCCATAAAAACTAGACAGAAGAATTCTCTGAAACTTCTTTGTGGTGTATGTACTCAAGTAACAGAGGTGAACCTTTCTATTGATAGAGCAGTTTTGAAACACTCTTTTTGTGGAATCTGTATGTGGATATTTGGATTGCTTTAACGATATCGTTGGAAACAGGAATATCTTCCTATAAAATCTAGGCAGAAGCATTCTCAGAAACTTCTTCGTGATGTGTGTCCTCAGATGACAGAATTCAACATTTCTTTTGATACAGCAGTTTGGAAACACTTTTTTTGTAGAATCTGCAAGTGGATATTTGGATAGCTCTAAGGATTTCGTTGGAAACGGGAATATCTTCATAGAAAACCTAGACACAAGCACTCTCAGAAACTACTCTGTGATATCTGCATTCAAATCACAGAGTTGAACATTCCCTTTCTTAGAGCAGGTTTGAAACACTCTTTTTGTGGAATCTGCAAGAGGATATTTGGATAGCTTTGAGGATTTCGTTGGAAGCGGGATTACATAGAAAATGTACACAGCAGCATTCTCAGAAGCTTCTTCGTGATGTTTGCTTTCAAGTCCCAGTGTTGAACATTCCCTTTCATAGAGCAGGTTTGAAACACTCTTTCTGTAGTATCTGGAAGTGGACATTTCGAGCGCTTTGAGGCCTATTGTGAAAAAGGAAATATCTTCCCATAAAAACTAGACAGAAGCGTTCGCAGAAACTTGTGTGTGATGTGTGTCCTCAACTAACAGAGCTGAACATTTCGTTTGATGGAGCAGTTTGGAAACACGCTTTTTGTAGAATCTGCAAGTGGATATTTGGATAGCTTTGTGGATTTCGTTGGAAACGGGAATAACTTCATAAAAAATGTAGACAGAAACATTCTCAGAAACTGCTTTGTGATGTGTGCATTGAAGTCACAGAGTTGAACATTCCCTTTCATAGAGCAGCTTTGAAACACTCTTTTTGTTGTATCTGGATTTGGACATTTGGAGCGCTTTGATGCCTACCGTGAAAAAAGAAATATCTTCCCATAAAAACTAGACAGAAGAATTCTCTGAAACTTCTTTGTGGTGTATGTACTCAAGTAACAGAGGTGAACCTTTCTATTGATAGAGCAGTTTTGAAACACTCTTTTTGTGGAATCTGTACGTGGATATTTGGATTGCTTTAACGATATCGTTGGAAACAGGAATATCTTCGTATAAAATCTAGGCAGAAGCATTCTCAGAAACTTCTTCGTGATGTGTGTCCTCAACTAAGAGAGTTCAACCTGTCTTTTGATGCAGCAGTTTGGAAACACTCTTTTTGTAGAATCTGTAAGTGGATATATGGATAGCTCTAACGATTTCGTTGGAAACGGGAATATCTTCACATAAAATCTAGACAGAAGCATTCTCAGAAACTTCTTCGTGATGTGTGTCCTCAGATGACACAATTCAACATTTCTTTTGATACAGCAGTATGGAAACACTTTTTTTGTGGAATCTGCAAGTGGATATTTGGAAAGCTGTAAGGATTTCGTTGGAAACGGGAATATCTTCATATAAAACCTAGACACAAGCACTCTCAGAAACTACTCTGTGATATCTGCATTCAAATCACAGAGTTGAACATTCCCTTTCTTAGAGCAGGTTTGAAACACTCTTTTTGTGGAATCTGCAAGAGGATATTTGGAGAGCTCTGAGGATTTCGTTGGAAGCGGGATTACATATAAAATGTACACAGCAGCATTCTCAGAAACTTCTTCGTGATGTTTGCTTTTAAGTCCCAGTGTTGAACATTCCCTTTCATAGAGCAGGCTTGAAACACTCTTTCTGTAGTATCTGGAAGTGGACATTTCGTGCGCTTTGAGGCCTATTGTGATAAAGGAAATATCTTCCTATAAAAAGTAGACAGAAGCGTTCGCAGAAACTTGTGGGTGATGTGTGTCCTCAACTAACAGAGCTGAACATTTCGTTTGAAGGAGCAGTTTGGAAACACGCTTTTTGTAGAATCTGCAAGTGGATATTTGGATTGCTTTAACGATATCATTGGAAACAGGAATATCTTCCTATAAAATCTAGGCAGAAGCATTCTCAGAAACTTCTTCGTGATGTGTGTCCTCAGATGACAGAATGCAACATTTCTTTTGATACAGCAGTTTGGAAACACTCTTTTTGTAGGATCTGTAAGTGGATATATGGATAGCTCTAACGATTTCACTGGAAACGGGAATATCAGCATATAAAATCTAGACAGAAGCATTCTCAGAAACTTCTTCGTGATGTGTGTCCTCAGATGACACAATTCAACATTTCTTTTGATACAGCAGTTTGGAAACACATTTTTGTAGAATCTGCAAGTGGATATTTGGATAGCTGTAAGGATTTCGTTGGAAACGGGAATATCTTCATGTAAAACCTAGACAAAAGCACTCTCAGAAACTAGTCTGTGAAATCGGCATTCAAATCACAGAGTTGAACATTCCCTTTCTTAGAGCAGGTTTGAAACACTCTTTTTGTGGAATCTGCAAGAGGATATTTGGATAGCTTTGAGGATTTCGTTGGAAAAGGGATTACATCATCTTAAAAGTACACAGCAGCATTCTCAGAAGCTTCTTCGTGATGTTTGCTTTTAAGTCACAGAGTTGAACATTCCCTTTCATAGAGCAGGTTTGAAACACTCTTTCTGTACTATCTGGAAGTGGACATTTCGTGCGCCTTGAGGCCTATTGTGATAAAGGAAATATCTTCCCATAAAAAGTAGACAGAAGCGTTCGCAGAAACTTGTGTGTGATGTGTGTCCTCAACTAACAGAGCTGAACATTTCGTTTGATGGAGCAGTTTGGAAACACGCTTTTTGTAGAATGTGCAAGTGGATATTTGGATAGCTTTGTGGATTTCGTTGGAAACGGGAATATCTTCATATAAAATGTAGACAGAAAGATTCTCAGAAACAGCTTTGTGATGTGTGCATTCAAGTCACAGAGTTGAACATTCCCTTTCATAGAGCAGCTTTGAAACACTCTTTTTGTTGTATCTGGATTTGGACATTTGGAGCGCTTTGATGCCTACCGTGAAAAAAGAAATATCTTCCCATAAAAACTAGACAGAAGAATTCTCTGAAACTTCTTTGTGGTGTATGTACTCAAGTAACAGAGGTGAACCTTTCTATTGATAGAGCAGTTTTGAAACACTCTTTTTGTGGAATCTGTATGTGGATATTTGGATTGCTTTAACGATATCGTTGGAAACAGGAATATCTTCCTATAAAATCTAGGCAGAAGCATTCTCAGAAACTTCTTCGTGATGTGTGTCCTCAGATGACAGAATTCAACATTTCTTTTGATACAGCAGTTTGGAAACACTTTTTTTGTAGAATCTGCAAGTGGATATTTGGATAGCTCTAAGGATTTCGTTGGAAACGGGAATATCTTCATAGAAAACCTAGACACAAGCACTCTCAGAAACTACTCTGTGATATCTGCATTCAAATCACAGAGTTGAACATTCCCTTTCTTAGAGCAGGTTTGAAACACTCTTTTTGTGGAATCTGCAAGAGGATATTTGGATAGCTTTGAGGATTTCGTTGGAAGCGGGATTACATATAAAATGTACACAGCAGCATTCTCAGAAGCTTCTTCGTGATGTTTGCTTTCAAGTCCCAGTGTTGAACATTCCCTTTCATAGAGCAGGTTTGAAACACTCTTTCTGTAGTATCTGGAAGTGGACATTTCGAGCGCTTTGAGGCCTATTGTGAAAAAGGAAATATCTTCCCATAAAAACTAGACAGAAGCGTTCGCAGAAACTTGTGTGTGATGTGTGTCCTCAACTAACAGAGCTGAACATTTCGTTTGATGGAGCAGTTTGGAAACACGCTTTTTGTAGAATCTGCAAGTGGATATTTGGATAGCTTTGTGGATTTCGTTGGAAACGGGAATAACTTCATAAAAAATGTAGACAGAAACATTCTCAGAAACTGCTTTGTGATGTGTGCATTGAAGTCACAGAGTTGAACATTCCCTTTCATAGAGCAGCTTTGAAACACTCTTTTTGTTGTATCTGGATTTGGACATTTGGAGCGCTTTGATGCCTACCGTGAAAAAAGAAATATCTTCCCATAAAAACTAGACAGAAGAATTCTCTGAAACTTCTTTGTGGTGTATGTACTCAAGTAACAGAGGTGAACCTTTCTATTGATAGAGCAGTTTTGAAACACTCTTTTTGTGGAATCTGTACGTGGATATTTGGATTGCTTTAACGATATCGTTGGAAACAGGAATATCTTCGTATAAAATCTAGGCAGAAGCATTCTCAGAAACTTCTTCGTGATGTGTGTCCTCAGATGACAGAATTCAACATTTCTTTTGATACAGCAGTTTGGAAACACTTTTTTTGTAGAATCTGCAAGTGGATATTTGGATAGCTCTAAGGATTTCGTTGGAAACGGGAATATCTTCATAGAAAACCTAGACACAAGCACTCTCAGAAACTACTCTGTGATATCTGCATTCAAATCACAGAGTTGAACATTCCCTTTCTTAGAGCAGGTTTGAAACACTCTTTTTGTGGAATCTGCAAGAGGATATTTGGAAAGCTTTGAGGATTTCGTTGGAAGCGGGATTACATAGAAAATGTACACAGCATCATTCTCAGAAGCTTCTTCGTGATGTTTGCTTTTAAGTCACAGGGTTGAACATTCCCTTTCATAGAGCAGGTTTGAAAGACTCTTTCTGTAGTATCTGGAAGTGGACAGTTCGAGCGCTATGAGGCCTACTGTGAAAAAGGAAATATCTTCCCATAAAAACTAGACAGAAGCGTTCGCAGAAACTTGTGTGTGATGTGTGTCCTCAACTAACAGAGCTGAACATTTCGTTTGATGGAGCAGGTTGGAAACACGGTTTTTGCAGAATCTGCAAGTGGATATTTGGATAGCTTTGTGGATTTCGTTGGAAACGGGAATATCTTCATATAAAATGTAGACAGAAACATTCTCAGAAACTGCTTTGTGATGTCTGCATTCCAGTCACAGAGTTGAACATTCCCTTTCATAGTGCAGCTTTGAAACACTCTTTTTGTTGTATCTGGATTTGGACATTTGGAGTGCTTTGATGCCTACCTTTATAAAAGAAATATCTTCCCATAAAAACTAGACAGAAGAATTCTCTGAAACTTCTTTGTGGTGTATGTACTCAAGTAACAGAGGTGAAACTTTCTATTGATAGAGCAGTTTTGAAACACTCTTTTTGTGGAATCTGTACGTGGATATTTGGATTGCTTTAACGATATCGTTGGAAACAGGAATATCTTCGTATAAAATCTAGGCAGAAGCATTCTCAGAAACTTCTTTGTGATGTGTGTCCTCAACTAAGAGAGTTCAACCTGTCTTTTGATGCAGCAGTTTGGAAACACTCTTTTTGTAGAATCTGTAAGTGGATATATGGATAGCTCTAACGATTTCGTTGGAAACGGGAATATCTTCACATAAAATCTAGACAGAAGCATTCTCAGAAACTTCTTCGTGATGTGTGTCCTCAGATGACACAATTCAACATTTCTTTTGATACAGCAGTATGGAAACACTTTTTTTGTGGAATCTGCAAGTGGATATTTGGAAAGCTGTAAGGATTTCGTTGGAAACGGGAATATCTTCATATAAAACCTAGACACAAGCACTCTCAGAAACTACTCTGTGATATCTGCATTCAAATCACAGAGTTGAACATTCCCTTTCTTAGAGCAGGTTTGAAACACTCTTTTTGTGGAATCTGCAAGAGGATATTTGGAGAGCTCTGAGGATTTCGTTGGAAGCGGGATTACATATAAAATGTACACAGCAGCATTCTCAGAAACTTCTTCGTGATGTTTGCTTTTAAGTCCCAGTGTTGAACATTCCCTTTCATAGAGCAGGCTTGAAACACTCTTTCTGTAGTATCTGGAAGTGGACATTTCGTGCGCTTTGAGGCCTATTGTGATAAAGGAAATATCTTCCTATAAAAAGTAGACAGAAGCGTTCGCAGAAACTTGTGGGTGATGTGTGTCCTCAACTAACAGAGCTGAACATTTCGTTTGAAGGAGCAGTTTGGAAACACGCTTTTTGTAGAATCTGCAAGTGGATATTTGGATTGCTTTAACGATATCATTGGAAACAGGAATATCTTCCTATAAAATCTAGGTAGAAGCATTCTCAGAAACTTCTTCGTGATGTGTGTCCTCAGATGACAGAATGCAACATTTCTTTTGATACAGCAGTTTGGAAACACTCTTTTTGTAGGATCTGTAAGTGGATATATGGATAGCTCTAACGATTTCACTGGAAACGGGAATATCAGCATATAAAATCTAGACAGAAGCATTCTCAGAAACTTCTTCGTGATGTGTGTCCTCAGATGACACAATTCAACATTTCTTTTGATACAGCAGTTTGGAAACACATTTTTGTAGAATCTGCAAGTGGATATTTGGATAGCTGTAAGGATTTCGTTGGAAACGGGAATATCTTCACATAAAATCTAGACAGAAGCATTCTCAGAAACTTCTTCGTGATGTGTGTCCTCAAATGACAGAATTCAACATTTCTTTTGATACAGCAGTTGGGAAACACATTTTTTGTAGTATCTGCTATTGTATATTTGGATAGATGTAAGGATTTCGTTGGAAACGGGGATATCTTCATAGAAAACATAGACACAAGCACTCTCAGAAACTACTCTGTGATATCTGCATTCAAATCACAGAGTTGAACATTGCCTTTCTTAGAGCAGGTTTGAAACACTCTTTTTGTGGAATCTGCAAGAGGATATTTGGAGAGCTTCGAGGATTTCATTGGAAACGGTATTAAATATAAAAAGTACACAGCAGCATTCTCAGAAGCTTCTTCGTGACGTTTGCTTTTAAGTCACAGAGTTGAACATTCCTTTTCATAGACCAGGTTTGAAACACTCTTTCTGTAGTATCTGGAAGTGGATATTGCAAGCGCCTTGAGGCCTATTGTGAAAAAGGAAATATCTTCCCATAAAAACTAGACAGAAGTGTTCGCAGAAACTTGTTTGTGATGTGTGTCCTCAACTAAGAGAGCTGAACATTTCGTTTGATGGAGCAGTTTGGAAACACGCTTTTTGCAGAATCTGTAAGTGGATATTTGGATAGCTTTGTGGATTTCGTTGGAAACGGGAATATCCTCATATAAAATGTAGACAAGAACATTCTCAGAAACTGCTTTGTGATGTCTGCATTCAAGTCACAGAGTTGAACATTCCCTATCATAGAGCAGCTTTGAAACACTCTTTTTGTTGTATCTGGATTTGGACATTTGGAGCGCTTTGATGCCTACCGTGAAAAAAGGAATATCTTCGCATAAAAACTAGATAGAAAAATTCTCTGAAACTTCTTTGTGGTGTATGTACTCAAATAACAGAGGTGAAACTTTCTATTGATAGAGCAGTTTTGAAACACTCTTTTTGTGGAATCTGTATGTGGATATTTGGATTGCTTTAACGTTATCGTTGGAAACAGGAATATCTTCCTATAAAATCTAGGCAGAAGCATTCTCAGAAACTTCTTTGTGATGTGTGTCCTCAACTAAGAGAGTTCAACCTGTCTTTTGATGCAGCAGTTTGGAAACACGCTTTTTGTAGAATCTGTAAGTGGATATATGGATAGCTCTAACGATTTCGTTGGAAACGGGAATATCTTCACATAAAATCTAGACAGAAGCATTCTCAGAAACTTCTTCGTGATGTGTGTCCTCAGATGACAGAATTCAACATTTCTTTTGATTCAGCAGTTTGGAAACACTTTTTTTGTAGAATCTGCAAGTGGATATTTGGATAGCTGTAAGGATTTCGTTGGAAACGGGAATATCTTCATATAAAACTTATACAAAAGCACTCTCCGAAACTACCCTGTGATATCTGCATTCAAATCACACAGTTGAACTTTCCCTTTCTTAGAGCAGGTTTGAAACACTCTTTTTGTGGAATCTGCAAGAGGATATTTGGATAGCTTTGAGGATTTCGTTGGAAACGGGATTACATCTAAAAAGTACACAGCAGCATTCTCAGAAGCTTCTTCGTGATGTTTGCTTTTAAGCCACAGAGTTGAACATTCCCTTTCATAGAGCAGGTTTGAAACACTCTTTCTGTAGTATCTGGAAGTGGACATTTCGAGCGCTTTGAGGCCTATTGTGAAAAAGGAAATATCTTCCCATAAAAACTAGACAGAAGCGTTCGCAGAAACTTGTGTGTGATGTGTGTCCTCAACTAAGAGAGCTGAACATTTCGTTTGATGGAGCAGTTTGGAAACACCCTTTTTGTAGAATCTGCAAGTGGATATTTGGATAGCTTTGTGGATTTCGTTGGAAACGGGAATATCTTCATATAAAATGTAGGCAGAAACATTCTCAGAAACTGCTTTGTGATGTCTGCATTCAAGTCAGAGAGTTGAACATTCCCTTTCATAGAGCAGCTTTGAAACACTCTTTTTGTTGTATCTGGATTTGGACATTTGGAGCGCTTTGATGCCTACCGTGAAAAAAGAAATATCTTCCCATAAAAACTAGACAGAAGAATTCTCTCAAAATTCTTTGTGGTGTATGTACTCAAGTAACAGAGGTGAACCTTTCACCTCTGAAACACTCTTTTTGTGGAATCTGTATGTGGATATTGGGATTGATTTAACGATGTCGTTGGAAAAAGGAGTATGTTCCTATAAAATCTAGGCAGAAGCGTTCTCAGAAACTTCTTTGTGATGTGTGTCCTCAACTAAGAGAGTTCAACCTGTCTTTTGATGCAGCAGTTTGGAAACACTCTTTTTGTAGAATCTGTAAGTGGATATATGGATAGCTCTAACGATTTCATTGGAAACGGGAATATCTTCACATAAAATCTAGACAGAAGCATTCTCAGAAACTTCTTCGTGATGTGTGTCCTCAAATGACAGAATTCAACATTTCTTTTGATACAGCAGTTGGGAAACACATTTTTTGTAGTATCTGCTATTGTATATTTGGATAGATGTAAGGATTTCGTTGGAAACGGGGATATCTTCATAGAAAACATAGACACAAGCACTCTCAGAAACTACTCTGTGATATCTGCATTCAAATCACAGAGTTGAACATTCCCTTTCTTAGAGCAGGTTTGAAACACTCTTTTTGTGGAATCTGCAAGAGGATATTTGGATAGCTTCGAGGATTTCGTTGGAAACGGTATTAAATATAAAAAGTACACAGCAGCATTCTCAGAAGCTTCTTCGTGACGTTTGCTTTTAAGTCACAGTGTTGAACATTCCTTTTCATAGACCAGGTTTGAAACACTCTTTCTGTAGTATCTGGAAGTGGATATTGCAAGCGCCTTGAGGCCTATTGTGAAAAAGGAAATATTTTCCCATAAAAACTAGACAGAAGCGTTCGCAGAAACTTGTTTGTGATGTGTGTCCTCAACTAAGAGAGCTGAACATTTCGTTTGATGGAGCAGTTTGGAAACACGCTTTTTGTAGAATCTGTAAGTGGATATTTGGATAGCTTTGTGGATTTCGTTGGAAATGGGAATATCCTCATATAAAATGTAGACAAGAACATTCTCAGAAACTGCTTTGTGATGTCTGCATTCAAGTCACAGAGTTGAACATTCCCTATCATAGAGCAGCTTTGAAACACTCTTTTTGTTGTATCTGGATTTGGACATTTGGAGCGCTATGATGCCTACCGTGAAAAAAGAAATATCTTTCCATAAAAACTAGACAGAAGAATTCTCTCAAAATTCTTTGTGGTGTATGTACTCAAGTAACAGAGGTGAACCTTTCACCTCTGACACTCTTTTTGTGGAATCTGTATGTGGATATTTGGATTGATTTAACGATGTCGTTGGAAAAAGGAATATGTTCCTATAAAATCTAGGCAGAAGCGTTCTCAGAAACTTCTTTGTGATGTGTGTCCTCAACTAAGAGAGTTCAACCTGTCTTTTGATGCAGCAGTCTGGAAACACTCTTTTTGTAGAATCTGTAAGTGGATATATTTATAGCTCTAATGATTTCATTGGAAACGGGAATATCTTCACATAAAATCTAGACAGAAGCATTCTCAGAAACTTCTTCGTGATGTGTGTCCTCAAATGACAGAATTCAACATTTCTTTTGATACAGCAGTTGGGAAACACATTTTTGTAGTATCTGCTATTGTATATTTGGATAGATGTAAGGATTTCGTTGGAAACGGGGATATCTTCATAGAAAACATAGACACAAGCACTCTCAGAAACTACTCTGTGATATCTGCATTCAAATCACAGAGTTGAACATTCCCTTTCTTAGAGCAGGTTTGAAACACTCTTTTTGTGGAATCTGCAAGAGGATATTTGGATAGCTTCGAGGATTTCGTTGGAAACGGGATTACATATAAAAAGTACACAGCAGCATTCTCAGAAGCTTCTTCGTGACGTTTGCTTTTAAGTCACAGAGTTGAACATTCCTTTTCATAGACCAGGTTTGAAACACTCTTTCTGTAGTATCTGGAAGTGGATATTGCAAGCGCCTTGAGGCCTATTGTGAAAAAGGAAATATCTTCCCATAAAAACTAGACAGAAGCGTTCGCAGAAACTTGTTTGTGATGTGTGTCCTCAACTAAAAGAGCTGAACATTTCGTTTGATGGAGCAGTTTGGAAACACGCTTTTTGTAGAATCTGTAAGTGGATATTTGGATAGCTTTGTGGATTTCGTTGGAAACGGGAATATCCTGATATAAAATGTAGACAAGAACATTCTCAGAAACTGCTTTGTGATGTCTGCATTCAAGTCACAGAGTTGAACATTCCCTATCATAGAGCAGCTTTGAAACACTCTTTTTGTTGTATCTGGATTTGGACATTTGGAGCTCTTTGATGCCTACCGTGAAAAAAGGAATATCTTCGCATAAAAACTAGACAGAAGAATTCTCTGAAACTTCTTTGTGGTGTATGTACTCAAATAACAGAGGTGAAACTTTCTATTGATAGAGCAGTTTTGAAACACTGTTTTTTTGGAATCTGTATGTGGATATTTGGATTGCTTTAACGATATCTTTGGAAACAGGAATATCTTCCTATAAAATCTAAACAGAAGCATTCTCAGAAACTTCTTCGTGATGTGTGTCCTCAAATGACAGAATTCAACATTTCTTTTGATACAGCAGTTGGGAAACACATTTTTTGTAGAATCTGCATGTGGATATTTGGATAGCTCTAAGGATTTCATTGGAAACGGGAATATCTTCATAGAAAACCTAGACACAAGCACTCTCAGAAACTACTCTGTGATATCTGCATTCAAATCACAGAGTTGAACATTCCCTTTCTTAGAGCAGGTTTGAAACACTCTTTTTGTGGAATCTGCAAGAGGATATTTGGATAGCTTTGAGGATTTCGTTGGAAACGGGATTACATCTAAAAAGTACACAGCAGCATTCTCAGAAGCTTCTTCGTGATGTTTGCTTTTAAGCCACAGAGTTGAACATTCCCTTTCATAGAGCAGGTTTGAAACACTCTTTCTGTAGTATCTGGAAGTGGACATTTAGAGCGCTTTGAGGCCTATTGTGAAAAAGGAAATATCTTCCCATAAAAACTAGACAGAAGCGTTCGCAGAAACTTGTGTGTGATGTGTGTCCTCAACTAACAGAGCTGAACATTTCGTTTGATGGAGCAGTTTGGAAACACCCTTTTTGTAGAATCTGCAAGTGGATATTTGGATAGCTTTGTGGATTTCGTTGGAAACGGGAATATCTTCATATAAAATGTAGGCAGAAACATTCTCAGAAACTGCTTTGTGATGTCTGCATTCAAGTCAGAGAGTTGAACATTCCCTTTCATAGAGCAGCTTTGAAACACTCTTTTTGTTGTATCTGGATTTGGACATTTGGAGCGCTTTGATGCCTACCGTGAAAAAAGAAATATCTTCCCATAAAAACTAGACAGAAGAATTCTCTCAAAATTCTTTGTGGTGTATGTACTCAAGTAACAGAGGTGAACCTTTCACCTCTGAAACACTCTTTTTGTGGAATCTGTATGTGGATATTTGGATTGATTTAACGATGTCGTTGGAAAAAGGAATATCTTCCTATAAAATCTAGGCAGAAGCGTTCTCAGAAACTTCTTTGTGATGTGTGTTCTCAACTAAGAGAGTTCAACCTGTCTTTTGATGCAGCAGTTTGGAAACACGCTTTTTGTAGAATCTGTAAGTGGATATATGGATAGCTCTAACGATTTCATTGGAAACGGGAATATCTTCACATAAAATCTAGACAGAAGCATTCTCAGAAACTTCTTCGTGATGTGTGTCCTCAAATGACAGAATTCAACATTTCTTTTGATACAGCAGTTGGGAAACACATTTTTTGTAGAATCTGCAATTGGATATTTGGATAGATGTAAGGATTTCGTTGGAAACGGGAATATCTTCATAGAAAACCTAGACACAAGCACTCTCAGAAACTACTCTGTGATATCTGCATTCAAATCACAGAGTTGAACATTCCCTTTCTTAGAGCAGGTTTGAAACACTCTTTTTGTGGAATCTGCAAGAGGACATTTGGATAGCTTCGAGGATTTCGTTGGAAACGGGATTAAATATAAAAAGTACACAGCAGCATTCTCAGAAGCTTCTTCGTGACGTTTGCTTTTAAGTCACAGAGTTGAACATTCCTTTTCATAGACGAGGTTTGAAACACTCTTTCTGTAGTATCTGGAAGTGGATATTGCAAGCGCCTTGAGGCCTATTGTGAAAAAGGAAATATCTTCCCATAAAAACTAGACAGAAGCGTTCGCAGAAACTTGTTTGTGATGTGTGTCCTCAACTAACAGAGCTGAACATTTCGTTTGATGGAGCAGTTTGGAAACACGCTTTTTGTAGAATCTGTAAGTGGATATTTGGATAGCTTTGTGGATTTCGTTGGAAACGGGAATATCCTCATATAAAATGTAGACAGGAACATTCTCAGAAACTGCTTTGTGATGTCTGCATTCAAGTCACAGAGTTGAACATTCCCTATCATAGAGCAGCTTTGAAACACTCTTTTTGTTGTATCTGGATTTGGACATTTGGAGCGCTTTGATGCCTACCGTGAAAAAAGGAATATCTTCGCATAAAAACTAGACAGAAGAATTCTCTGAAACTTCTTTGTGGTGTATGTACTCAAGTAACAGAGGTGAAACTTTCTATTGATGGAGCAGTTTTGAAACACTCTTTTTTTGGAATCTGTATGTGGATATTTGGATTGCTTTAACGATATCTTTGGAAACAGGAATATCTTCCTATAAAATCTAAACAGAAGCATTCTCAGAAACTTCTTCGTGATGTGTGTCCTCAAATGACAGAATTCAACATTTCTTTTGATACAGCAGTTGGGAAACACATTTTTTGTAGAATCTGCAAGTGGATATTTGGATAGCTCTAAGGATTTCGTTGGAAACGGGAATATCTTCATAGAAAACCTAGATACAAGCACTCTCAGAAACTACTCTGTGTATCTGCTTTCAAATCACAGAGTTGAACATTCCCTTTCTTAGAGCAGCTTTGAAACACTCTTTTTGTGCAATCTGCAAGAGGATATTTGGATAGCTTTGAGGATTTCGTTGGAAACGGGATTACATCTAAAAAGTACACAGCAGCATTCTCAGAAGCTTCTTCTAGAGTTGAACATTCCTTTTCATAGACCAGGTTTGAAACACTCTTTCTGTAGTATCTGGAAGTGGATATTGCAAGCGCCTTGAGGCCTATTGTGAAAAAGGAAATATCTTCCCATAAAAACTAGACAGAAGCGTTCGCAGAAACTTGTTTGTGATGTGTGTCCTCAACTAAGAGAGCTGAACATTTCGTTTGATGGAGCAGTTTGGAAACACGCTTTTTGTGGAATCTGTAAGTGGATATATGGATAGCTTTGTGGATTTCATTGGAAACGGGAATATCTTCATATAAAATGTAGACAGAAAGATTCTCAGAAACTGCTTTGTGATGTCTGCATTCAAGTCACAGAGTTGAACATTCCCTATCATAGAGGAGCTTTGAAACACTCTTTTTGTTGTATCTGGATTTGGACATTTGGAGCGCTTTGATGCCTACCATGAAAAAAGGAATATCTTCCCATAAAAACTAGACAGAAGAATTCTCTGAAACTTCTTTGTGGTGTATGTACTCAAGTAACGAGGTGAAGATTTCTAGTGATAGAGCAGTTTTGAAACACTCTTTTTTTAGAATCTGTAAGTGGATATTTGGGTTGCTTTATCGATATCGTTGGAAACAGGAATATCTTCCTATAAAATCTAGGCAGAAGCATTCTCAGAAACTTCTTCGTGATGTGTGTCCTCAGATGACAGAATTCAACATTTCATTTGATACAGCAGTTTGGAAACACTTTTTTTGTAGAATCTGCATGTGGATATTTGGATAGCTTTGAGGATTTCGTTGGAAACGGGATTATATATAAAATACACAGCAGCATTCTCATAAGCTCCTTTGTGACGTTTGCTTTTAAGTCACAGAGTTGAACATTCCCTTTCATAGAGCAGGCTTGAAACACTCTTTCTGTAGTATCTGGAAGTGGACATTTCGTGCGCTTTGAGGCCTATTGTGATAAAGGAAATATCTTCCCATAAAAAGTAGACAGAAGCGTTCGCAGAAACTTGTGTGTGATGTGTGTCCTCAACTAACAGAGCTGAACATTTCGTTTGATGGAGCAGTTTGGAAACACGCTTTTTGTAGAATCTGCAAGTGGATATTTCGATAGCTTTGTGGATTTCGTTGGAAACGGGAATATCCTCATATAAAATGTAGGCAGAAACATTCTCAGAAACTGCTTTGTGATGTCTGCATTCAAGTCAGAGAGTTGAACATTCCCTTTCATAGAGCAGCTTTGAAACACTCTTTTTGTTGTATCTGGATTTGGACATTTGGAGCGCTTTGATGCCTACCGTGAAAAAAGAAATATCTTCCCATAAAAACTAGACAGAAGAATTCTCTCAAAATTCTTTGTGGTGTATGTACTCAAGTAACAGAGGTGAACCTTTCACCTCTGAAACACTCTTTTTGTGGAATCTGTATGTGGATATTTGGATTGATTTAACGATGTCGTTGGAAAAAGGAATATGTTCCTATAAAATCTAGGCAGAAGCGTTCTCAGAAACTTCTTTGTGATGTGTGTCCTCAACTAAGAGAGTTCAACCTGTCTTTTGATGCAGCAGTTTGGAAACACTCTTTTTGTAGAATCTGTAAGTGGATATATGGATAGCTCTAACGATTTCATTGGAAACGGGAATATCTTCACATAAAATCTAGACAGAAGCATTCTCAGAAACTTCTTCGTGATGTGTGTCCTCAAATGACAGAATTCAACATTTCTTTTGATACAGCAGTTGGGAAACACATTTTTTGTAGTATCTGCTATTGTATATTTGGATAGATGTAAGGATTTCGTTGGAAACGGGGATATCTTCATAGAAAACATAGACACAAGCACTCTCAGAAACTACTCTGTGATATCTGCATTCAAATCACAGAGTTGAACATTCCCTTTCTTAGAGCAGGTTTGAAACACTCTTTTTGTGGAATCTGCAAGAGGATATTTGGATAGCTTCGAGGATTTCGTTGGAAACGGTATTAAATATAAAAAGTACACAGCAGCATTCTCAGAAGCTTCTTCGTGACGTTTGCTTTTAAGTCACAGAATTGAACATTCCTTTTCATAGACCAGGTTTGAAACACTTTCTGTAGTATCTGGAAATGGATATTGCAAGCGCCTTGAGGCCTATTGTGAAAAAGGAAATATCTTCCCATAAAAACTAGACAGAAGCGTTCGCAGAAACTTGTTTGTGATGTGTGTCCTCAACTAAGAGAGCTGAACATTTCGTTTGATGGAGCAGTTTGGAAACACGCTTTTTGTAGAATCTGTAAGTGGATATTTGGATAGCTTTGTGGATTTCGTTGGAAACGGGAATATCCTCATATAAAATATAGACAAGAACATTCTCAGAAACTGCTTTGTGATGTCTGCATTCAAGTCACAGAGTTGAACATTCCCTATCATAGAGCAGCTTTGAAACACTCTTTTTGTTGTATCTGGATTTGGACATTTGGAGCGCTTTGATGCCTACCGTGAAAAAAGGAATATCTTCGCATAAAAACTAGACAGAAGAATTCTCTGAAACTTCTTTGTGGTGTATGTACTCAAGTAACAGAGGTGAAACTTTGATAGAGCAGTTTTGAAACACTCTTTTTTTGGAATCTGTATGTGGATATTTGGATTGCTTTAACGATATCTTTGGAAACAGGAATATCTTCCTATAAAATCTAAACAGAAGCATTCTCAGAAACTTCTTCGTGATGTGTGTCCTCAAATGACAGAATTCAACATTTCTTTTGATACAGCAGTTGGGAAACACATTTTTTGTAGAATCTGCAAGTGGATATTTGGATAGCTCTAAGGATTTCGTGGGAAACGGGAATATCTTCATAGAAAACCTAGATACAAGCACTCTCAGAAGCTACTCTGTGATATCTGCATTCAAATCACAGAGTTGAACATTCCCTTTCTTAGAGCAGCTTTGAAACACTCTTTTTGTGGAATCTGCAAGAGGATATTTGGATAGCTTTGAGGATTTCGTTGGAACCGGGATTACATCTAAAAAGTACACAGCAGCATTCTCAGAAGCTTCTTCGTGATGTTTGCTTTTAAGTCCCAGGGTTGAACATTCCCTTTCATAGAGCAGGTTTGAAAAACTCTTTCTGTAGTATCTGGAATTGGACATTTCGAGCGCCTTGAGGCCTATTGTGAAAAAGGAAATATCTTCCCATAAAAACTAGACAGAAGCGTTCGCAGAAACTTGTGTGTGATGTGTGTCCTCAACTAACAGAGCTGAACAGTTCGTTTGATGGAGCAGGTTGGAAACACGCTTTTTGTAGAATCTGCAAGTGGATATTTGGATAGGTTTGTGGATTTCGTTGGAAACGGAATAACTTCATATAAAATGTAGACAGAAACATTCTCAGAAACTGCTTTGTGATGTGTGCATTCAAGTCACAGAGTTGAGCATTCCCTTTCATAGAGCAGCTTTGAAACACTCTTTTTGTTGTATCTGGATTTGGACATTTGGAGCGCTTTGATGCCTACCGTGAAAAAAGGAATATCTTCCCATAAAAACTAGACAGAAGTATTCTCTGAAACTTCTTTGTGGTGTATGTACTCAAGTAACAGAGGTGAAACTTTCTATTGATAGAGCAGTTTTGAAACACTCATTTTGTGGAATCTGTATGTGCATATTTGGATTGCTTTAACGATATCGTTGGAAACAGGAATATCTTCCTATAAAATCTAGGCAGAAGCATTCTCAGAAACTTCTTCGTGATGTGTGTCCTCAGATGACAGAATTCAACATTTCTTTTGATACAGCAGTTTGGAAACACTCTTTTTGTAGAATCTGTAAGTGGATATATGGATAGCTCTAAGGATTTCGTTGGAAACGGGAATATCTGCATATAAAATCTAAACAGAAGAATTCTCAGAAACTTCTTCGTGATGTGTGTCCTCAGATGACACAATTCAACATTTCTTTTGATACAGCAGTTTGGAAACACTTTTTTTGTAGAATCTGCAAGTGGATATTTGGATAGCTGTAAGGATTTCGTTGGAAACGGGAATATCTTCATGTAAAACCTAGACAAAAGCACTCTCAGAAACTAGTCTGTGAAATCTGCATTCAAATCACAGAGTTGAACATTCCCTTTCTTAGAGCAGGTTTGAAACACTCTTTTTGTGGAATCTGCAAGAGGATATTTGGATAGCTTTGAGGATTTCGTTGGAAACGGGATTACATCATCTAAAAAGTACACAGCAGCATTCTCAGAAGCTTCTTCGTGATGTTTGCTTTTAAGTCACAGAGTTGAACATTCCTTTTCAATAGAGCAGGTTTGAAACACTCTTTCTGTAGTATCTGGAAGTGGACATTTCGTGCGCTTTGAGGCCTATTGTGATAAAGGAAATATCTTCCCATAAAAAGTAGACAGAAGCGTTCGCAGAAACTTGTGTGTGATGTGTGTCCTCAACTAACAGAGCTGAACATTTCGTTTGATGGAGCAGTTTGGAAACACGCTTTTTGTAGAATCTGCAAGTGGATATTTGGATAGCTTTGTGGATTTCGTTGGAAACGGGAATATCTTCATATAAAATGTAGACAGAAAGATTCTCAGAAACAGCTTTGTGATGTGTGCATTCAAGTCACAGAGTTGAACATTCCCTTTCATACAGCAGCTTTGAAACACTCTTTTTGTTGTATCTGGATTTGGACATTTGGAGCGCTTTGATGCCTACCGTGAAAAAAGAAATATCTTCCCATAAAAACTAGACAGAAGAATTCTCTGAAACTTCTTTGTGGTGTGTGTACTCAAGTAACAGAGGTGAACCTTTCTATTGATAGAGCAGTTTGGAAAAACTCTTTTTGTGGAATCTGTATGTGGATATTTGGATTGCTTTAACGATATCGTTGGAAACAGGAATATCGTCCTATAAAATCTAGGCAGAAGCATTCTCAGAAACTTCTTCGTGATGTGTGTCCTCAGATGACACAATTCAACATTTCTTTTGATACAGCAGTTTGGAAACACTTTTTTTGTAGAATCTGCAAGTGGATATTTGGATAGCTGTAAGGATTTCGTTGGAAACGGAATATCTTCATATAAAACCTAGACACAAGCACTCTCAGAAACTACTCTGTGATATCTGCATTCAAATCACAGAGTTGAACATTCCCTTTCTTAGAGCAGGTTTGAAACACTCTTTTTGTGGAATCTGCAAGAGGATATTTGGAAAGCTTTGAGGATTTCGTTGGAAGCGGGATTACATATAAAATGTACACAGCATCATTCTCAGAAGCTTCTTCGTGATGTTTGCTTTTAAGTCACAGGGTTGAACATTCCCTTTCATAGAGCAGGTTTGAAACAGTCTTTCTGTAGTATCTGGAAGTGGACATTTCGAGCGCTTTTGAGGCCTACTGTGAAAAAGGAAATATCTTCCCATAAAAACTACACAGAAGCTTTCGCAGAAACTTGTGTGTGATGTGTGTCCTCAACTAACAGAGCTGAACATTTCTTTTGATGGAGCAGGTTGGAAACACGGTTTTTGTAGAATCTGCAAGTGGATATTTGGATAGCTTTGTGGATTTCGTTGGAAACGGGAATATCTTCATATAAAATGTAGACAGAAACATTCTCAGAAACTGCTTTGTGATGTCTGCATTCTAGTCACAGAGTTGAACATTCCCTTTCATAGTGCAGCTTTGAAACACTCTTTTTGTTGTATCTGGATTTGGACATTTGGAGCGCTTTGATGCCTACCGTGAAAAAAGGAATATCTTCCCATAAAAACTAGACAGAAGAATTCTCTGAAACTTCATTGTGGTGTATATACTCAAGTAACAGAGGTGAAGCTTTCAATTGATAGAGCAGTTTTGAAACACTCTTTTTTTGTAATCTGTACATGGATATTTGGATTGCTTTGTGATATCATTGGACACAGGAATATCTTCCTATAAAATCTAGGCAGAAGCATTCTCAGAAACTTCTTTCTGATGTGTGTCCTCAACTAAGAGATTTCAACCTGTCTTTTGATGCAGCAGTTTGGAAACACCCTTTTGGTAGAATCTGTAAGTGGATATATGGATAGCTCTAACGATTTCATTGGAAACGGGAATATCTTCATATAAAATCTAGACAGAAGCATTCTCAGAAACTTCTTCGTGATGTGTGTCCTCAGATGACAGAATTCAACATTTCTTTTGATACAGCAGTCTGGAAACACTTTTTTTGTAGAATCTGCAAGTGGATATTTGGATAGCTGTAAGGATTTCGTTGGAAACGGGAATATCTTCATATAAAACCTAGACACAAGCACTCTCAGAAACTACTCTGTGATATCTGCATTCAAATCACAGAGTTGAACATTGCCTTTCTTAGAGCAGGTTTGAAACACTCTTTTTGTGGAATCTGCAAGAGGATATTTGGATATCTTTGAGGATTTCGTTGGAAACGGGATTACATCTAAAAAGTACACAGCAGCATTCTCAGAAGCTTCTTCTTGATGTTTTCTTTTAAGTCACAGAGTTGAACATTCCCTTTCATAGAGCAGGTTTGAAACACTCTTTCTGTAGTATCTGGAAGTGGACATTTCGAGCGCTTTGAGGCCTATTGTGAAAAAGGAAATATCTTCCCATATAAACTAGACAGAAGCGTTCGCAGAAACTTGTGTGTGATGTGTGTCCTCAACTAACAGAGCTGAACATTTCGTTTGATGGAGGAGTTTGGAAACACGCTTTTTGTAGAATCTGCAATTGGATATTTGGATAGCTTTGTGGATTTCGTTGGAAACGGGAATATCTTCATATAAAATGTAGGCAGAAACATTCTCAGAAACTGCTTTGTGATGTCTGCATTCAAGTCACAGAGTTGAACATTCCCTTTCATAGAGCAGCTTTGAAACACTCTTTTTGTTGTATCTGGATTTGGACATTTGGAGCGCTTTGATGCCTACCGTGAAAAAAGAAATATCTTCCCATAAAAACTAGACAGAAGAATTCTCTGAAAATTCTTTGTGGTGTATGTACTCAAGTAACAGAGGTGAACCTTTCTATTGATAGAGCAGTTTTGAAACACTCTTTTTGTGGAATCTGTATGTGGATATTTGGATTGCTTTAACGATATCGTTGGAAAAAGGAATATCTTCCTATAAAATCTAGGCAGAAGCGTTCTCAGAAACTTCTTTGTGATGTGTGTCCTCAACTAAGAGAGTTCAACCTGTCTTTTGATGCAGCAGTTTGGAAACACTCTTTTTGTAGAATCTGTAAGTGGATATATGGATAGCTCTAACGATTTCATTGGAAACGGGAATGTCTTCATATAAAATCTAGACAGAAGCATTCTCAGAAACTTCTTCGTGATGTGTGTCCTCAAATGACAGAATTCAACATTTCTTTTGATACAGCAGTTGGGAAACACATTTTTTGTAGAATCTGCAATTGGATATTTGGATAGATGTAAGGATTTCGTTGGAAACGGGAATATCTTCATAGAAAACCTAGACACAAGCACTCTCAGAAACTACTCTGTGATATCTGCATTCAAATCACAGAGTTGAACATTCCCTTTCTTAGAGCAGGTTTGAAACACTCTTTTTGTGGAATCTGCAAGAGGATATTTGGATAGCTTCGAGGATTTCGTTGGAAACGGGATTACATATAAAAAGTACACAGCAGCATTCTCAGAAGCTCCTTCGTGACGTTTGCTTTTAAGTCACAGAGTTGAACATTCCTTTTCATAGACCAGGTTGAAACACTCTTTCTGTAGTATCTCGAAGTGGATATTGCAAGCGCTTCAAGCCTATTGTGAAAAAGGAAATATCTTCCCATAAAAACTAGACAGAAGCGTTCGCAGAAACTTCTTTGTGATGTGTGTCCTCAACTAAGAGAGCTGAACATTTCGTTTGATGGAGCAGTTTGGGAACACGCTTTTTGTAGAATCTGCAAGTGAATATTTGGATAGCTTTGTGGATTTCGTTGGAAACGGGAATATCCTCATATAAAATGTAGAGAAGAACATTCTCAGAAACTGCTTTCTGATGTCTGCATTCAAGTCACAGATTTGAACATTCCCTATCATAGAGCAGCTTTGAAACACTCTTTTTCTTGTATCTGGATTTGGACATTTGGAGCGCTTTGATGCCTACCGTGAAAAAAGGAATATCTTCCCATAAAAACTAGACAGAAGAATTCTCTGAAACTTCTTTGTGGTGTATGTACTCAAGTAACAGAGGTGAACCTTTCTATTGATAGAGCAGTTTTGAAACACTCTTTTTTTGGAATCTGTATGTGGATATTTGGATTGCTTTAACGATATCGTTGGAAACAGGAATATCTTCCTATAAAATCTAGGCAGAAGCATTCTCAGATACTTCTTCGTGATATGTGTCCTCAAATGAGAGAATTCAACATTTCTTTTGATACAGCAGTTGGGAAACACATTTTTTGTAGAATCTGCAATTGGATATTTGGATAGCTGTAAGGATTCCTTTGGAAACGGGAATATCTTCATAGAAAACCTAGACCCAAGCACTCTCAGAAACTACTCTGTGATATCTGCATTCAAATCACAGAGTTGAACATTCCCTTTCTTAGAGCAGGTTTGAAACACTCTTTTTGTGGAATCTGCAAGAGGATATTTGGATAGCTTTGAGGATTCCTTTGGAAACGGGATTACATTTAAAAAGTACACAGCAGCATACTCAGAAGCTTCTTCTAGAGTTGAACATTCCTTTTCATAGACCAGGTTTGAAACACTCTTTCTGTAGTATCTGGAAGTGGATATTGCAAGCGCCTTGAGGCCTATTGTGAAAAAGGAAATATCTTCCCATAAAAACTAGACAGAAGCGTTCGCAGAAACTTGTCTGTGATGTGTGTCCTCAACTAACAGAGCTGAACAGTTCGTTTGATTGAGCAGTTTGGAGACAAGCTTTTTGTGGAATCTGCAAGTGGATATTTGGATAGCTTTGTGGATTTCATTGGAAACGGGAATATCTTCATATAAAATGTAGACAGAAACATTCTCAGAAACTGCTTTGTGATGTCTGCATTCAAGTCACAGAGTTGAACATTCCCTATCATAGAGCAGCTTTGAAACACTCTTTTTGTTGTATCTGGATTTGGACATTTGGAGCGCTTTGAGGCCTACCGTGAAAAAAGGAATATCTTCCCATAAAAACTAGACAGAAGAATTCTCTGAAACTTCTTTGTGGTGTATGTACTCAAGTAACGAGGTGAAGATTTCTAGTGATAGAGCAGTTTTGAAACACTCTTTTTTTAGAATCTGTAAGGGGATATTTGGATTGCTTTAATGATATCGTTGGAAACAGGAATATCTTCCTATAAAATCTAGGCAGAAGCATTCTCAGAAACTTCTTTGTGAAGTGTGTGCTCAACTAAGAGATTTCAACCAGTCTTTTGATGCAGCAGTTTGGAAACACTCTTTTTGTAGAATCTGTAAGTGGATATATGGATAGCTCTAACATTTCGTTGGAAACGGGAATATCTTCCTATAAAATCTAGGCAGAAGCATTCTCAGAAACTTCTTCGTGATGTGTGTCCTCAAATGACAGAATTCAACATTTCTTTTGATACAGCAGTTTGGAAACACTTTTTTTGTAGAATCTGCAAGTGGATATTTGGATAGCTTTGTGGATTTCGTTGGAAACGGGAATATCTTCATATAAAATGTAGACAGAAACATTCTCAGAAACTGCTTTGTGATGTCTGCATTCTAGTCACAGAGTTGAACATTCCCTTTCATAGTGCAGCTTTGAAACACTCTTTTTGTTGTATCTGGATTTGGACATTTGGAGCGCTTTGATGCCTACCGTGAAAAAAGAAATATCTTCCCATAAACACTAGACAGAAGAATTCTCTGAAACTTCTTTGTGGTGTATGTACTCAAGTAACAGAGGTGAAACTTTCTATTGATAGAGCAGTTTTGAAACACTCTTTTTGTGGAATCTGTATGTGGATATTTGGATTGCTTTAACGATATCGTTGGAAACAGGAATATCTTCCTATAAAATCTAGGCAGAAGCATTCTCAGAAACTTCTTTGTGATGTGTGTCCTCAACTAAGAGAGTTCAACCTGTCTTTTGATGCAGCAGTTTGGAAACACTCTTTTTGTAGAATCTGTAAGTGGATATATGGATAGCTCTAACGATTTCGTTGGAAACGGGAATATCTTCACATAAAATCTAGACAGAAGCATTCTCAGAAACTTCTTCGTGATGTGTGTCCTCAGATGACACAATTCAACATTTCTTTTGATACAGCAGTTTGGAAAAACTTTTTTTGTAGAATCTGCAAGTGGATATTTGGATAGCTGTATGGATTTCATTGGAAATGGGAATATCTTCATATAAAACCTAGACACAAGCACTCTCAGAAACTCCTCTGTGATATCTGCATTCAAATCACAGAGTTGAACATTCCCTTTCTTAGAGTAGGTTTGAAACACTCTTTTTCTGGAATCTGCAAGAGGATATTTGGATAGCTTTGAGGATTTCGTTGGAAGCGGGATTACATATAAAATGTACACAGCAGCATTCTCAGAATCTTCTTCGTGATGTTTGCTTTTAAGTCCCAGTGTTGAACATTCCCTTTCATAGAGCAGGTTTGAAACACTCTTTCTGTAGTATCTGGAAGTGGACATTTCGAGCGCTTTGAGGCCTATTGTGAAAAAGGAAATATCTTCCCATAAAAACTAGACAGAAGCGTTCGCAGAAACTTGTGTGTGATGTGTGTCCTCAACTAACAGAGCTGAACATTTCGTTTGATGGAGCAGGTTGGAAACACGGTTTTTGTAGAATCTGCAAGTGGATATTTGGATAGCTTTGTGGATTTCGTTGGAAACGGGAATATCTTCATATAAAATGTAGACAGAAACATTCTCAGAAACTGCTTTGTGATGTCTGCATTCTAGTCACAGAGTTGAACATTCCCTTTCATAGTGCAGCTTTGAAACACTCTTTTTGTTGTATCTGGATTTGCACATTTGGAGCGCTTTGATGCCTACCGTTATAAAAGAAATATCTTCCCATAAAAACTAGACAGAAGAATTCTCTGAAACTTCTTTGTGGTGTATGTACTCAAGTAACAGAGGTGAAACTTTCTATTGAGAGAGCAGTTTTGAAACACTCTTTTTGTGGAATCTGTATGTGGATATTTGGATTGCTTTAACGATATCGTTGGAAACAGGAATATCTTCCTATAAAATCTTGGCAGAAGCATTCTCAGAAACTTCTTTGTGATGTGTGTCCTCAACTAAGAGAGTTCAACCTGTCTTTTGATGCAGCAGTTTGGAAACACTCTTTTTGTAGAATCTGTAAGTGGATATATGGATAGCTCTAACGATTTCGTTGGAAACGGGAATATCTTCACATAAAATCTAGACAGAAGCATTCTCAGAAACTTCTTCGTGATGTGTGTCCGCAGATGACACAATTCAACATTTCTTTTGATACAGCAGTTTGGAAACACTTTTTTTGTAGAATCTGCACGTGGATATTTGGATAGCTGTAAGGATTTCGTTGGAAACGGGAATATCTTCATATAAAACCTAGACACAAGCACTCTCAGAAAATACTCTGTGATATCTGCATTCAAATCACAGAGTTGAACATTCCCTTTCTTAGAGTAGGTTTGAAACACTCTTTTTGTGGAATCTGCAAGAGGATATTTGGATAGCTTTGAGGATTTCGTTTGAAGCGGGATTACATATAAAATATACACAGCAGCATTCTCAGAATCTTCTTCGTGATGTTTGCTTTTAAGTCGCAGTGTTGAACATTCCCTTTCATAGAGCAGGTTTGAAACACTCTTTCTGTAGTATCTGGAAGTGGACATTTCGAGCGCTTTGAGGCCTATTGTGAAAAAGGAAATATCTTCCCATAAAAACTAGACAGAAGCGTTCGCAGAAACATGTGTGTGATGTGTGTCCTCAACTAACAGAGCTGAACATTTCGTTTGATGGAGCAGTTTGGAAACACGCTTTTTGTAGAATCTGCAAGTGGATATTTGGATAGCTTTGTGGATTTCGTTGGAAACGGGAATATCCTCATATAAAATGTAGACAAGAATATTCTCAGAAACTGCTTTGTGATGTCTGCATTCAAGTCACAGAGTTGAACATTCCCTATGATAGAGCAGCTTTGAAACACTCTTTTTGTTGTATCTGGATTTGGACATTTGGAGCGCTTTGATGCCTACCGTGAAAAAAGGAATATCTTCCCATAAAAACTAGACAGAAGAATTCTCTGAAACTTCTTTGTGGTGTATGTACTCAAGTAACAGAGGTGAACCTTTCTATTGATAGAGCAGTTTTGAAACACTCTTTTTTTGGAATCTGTATGTGGATATTTGGATTGCTTTAATGATATCGTTGGAAACAGGAATATCTTCCTATAAAATCTAGGCAGAAGCATTCTCAGAAACTTCTTCATGATGTGTGTCCTCAAATGACAGAATTCAACATTTCTTTTGATACAGCAGTTGGGAAACACATTTTTTGTAGAATCTGCAATTGGATATTTGGATAGCTCTAAGGATTTCGTTGGAAACGGGAATATCTTTATAGAAAACCTAGACACAAGCACTCTCAGAAACTACTCTGTGATATCTGCATTCAAATCACAGAGTTGAACATTCCCTTTCTTAGAGCAGGTTTGAAACACTCTTTTTGTGGAATCTGCAAGAGGATATTTGGATAGCTTTGAGGATTCCTTTGGAAACGGGATTACATATAAAAAGTACACAGCAGCATTCTCAGAAGCTTCTTCTAGAGTTGAACTTTCCTTTTCATAGACCAGGTTTGAAACACTCTTTCTGTAGTATCTGGAAGTGGATATTGCAAGCGCCTTGAGGCCTATTGTAAAAAAGGAAATATCTTCCCATAAAAACTAGACAGAAGCGTTTGCAGAAACTTGTTTGTGATGTGTGTCCTCAACTAACAGAGCTGAACATTTCGTTTGATGCAGCAGTTTGGAAACACGCTTTTTGTGGAATCTGCAAGTGGATATTTGGATAGCTTTGTGGATTTCTTTGGAAACGGGAATATCTTCATATAAAATGTAGACAGAAACATTCTCAGAAACTGCTTTGTGATGTCTGCATTCAAGTCACAGAGTTGAACATTCCCTATCATAGAGCAGCTTTGAAACACTCTTTTTGTTGTATCTGGATTTGGACATTTGGAGCGCTTTGATGCCTACCGTGAAAAAAGGAATATCTTCCCATAAAATCTAGACAGAAGAATTCTCTGAAACTTCTTTGTGGTGTATGTACTCAAGTAACGAGGTGAAGATTTCTAGTGATAGAGCAGTTTTGAAACACTCTTTTTTTAGAATCTGTAAGTGGATATTTGGATTGCTGTAACGATATTGTTGGAAACAGGAATATCTTCCTATAAAATCTAGGGAGAAGCATTCTCAGAAACTTCTTTGTGAAGTGTGTCCTCAACTAAGAGAGTTCATCCTGTCTTTTGATGCAGCAGTTTGGAAACACTCTTTTTGTAGAATCTGTAAGTGGATATATGGATAGCTCTAACATTTCGTTGGAAACGGGAATATCTTCATATAAAATCTAGACAGAAGCATTCTCAGAAACTTCTTCGTGATGTGTGTCCTCAAATGACAGAATTTAACATTTCTTTTGATACAGCAGTTTGGATACACTTTTTTTGTAGAATCTGCAAGTGGATATTTGGATAGCTGTAAGGATTTCGTTGGAAACGGGAATATCTTCATAGAAAACCTAGACACAAGCACTCTCAGAAACTACTCTGTGATATCTGCATTCAAATCACAGAGTTGAACTTTCCCTTTCTTACAGCAGGCTTGAAACACTCTTTTTGTGGAATCTGCAAGAGGATATTTGGATAGCTTTGAGGATTTCGTTGGAAACAGGATTACATATAAAAAGTAGACAGCAGCATTCTCAGAAGCTCCTTCGTGACGTTTGCTTTTAAGTCACAGAGTTGAACATTCCTTTTCATAGAGCAGGTTTGAAACACTCTTTCTGTACTATCTGGAAGTGGATATTTCGAGCACTTTGAGGCCTATTGTGAAAAAGGAAATATCTTCCCATAAAAACTAGACAGAAGCGTTCGCAGAAACTTGTTTGTGATGTGTGTCCTCAACTAACAGAGCTGAACATTTCGTTTGATGGAGCAGTTTGGAAACACGGTTTTTGTAGAATCTGCAAGTGGACATTTGGATAGCTTTGTGGATTTCGTTGGAAACGGGAATATCTTCATATAAAATGTAGACAGAAACATTCTCAGAAACTGCTTTGTGATGTCTGCATTCAAGTCACAGAGTTGAACATTCCCTTTCATAGAGGAGCTTTGAAACACTCTTTTTGTTGTATCTGGATTTGGATATTTGGATTGCTTTGATGCCTACCATGAAAAAAGGAATATCTTCCCATAAAAACTAGACAGAAGAATTCTCTGAAACTTCTTTGTGGTGTATGTACTCAAGTAACAGAGGTGAACCTTTCTATTGATAGAGCAGTTTTGAAACACTCTTTTTTTGGAATCTGTATGTGGATATTTGGATTGCTTTAACGATATCGTTGGAAACAGGAATATCTTCCTATAAAATCTAGGCAGAAGCATTCTCAGAAACTTCTTTGTGATGTGTGTCCTCAACTAAGAGAGTTCAACCTGTCTTTTGATGCAGCAGTTTGGAAACACTCTTTTTGTAGAATCTGTAAGTGGATATATGGATAGCTCTAACGATTTCGTTGGAAACAGGAATATCTTCATATAAAATCTAGACAGAAGCATTCTCAGAAACTTCTTCGTGATGTGTGTCCTCAAATGACAGAATTCAACATTTCTTTTGATACAGCAGTTGGGCAACACATTTTTTTTGTAGAGTCTGCAATTGGATATTTGGATAGCTCTAAGGATTTCGTTGCAAACGCGAATATCTTCACAGAAAACCTAGACACAAGCACTCTCAGAAACTACTCTGTGATATCTGCATTCAAATCACAGAGTTGAACATTCCCTTTCTTAGAGCAGGTTTGAAACACTCTTTTTGTGGAATCTGCAAGAGGATATTTGGATAGCATTGAGGATTTCGTTGGAAACGGGATTACATATAAAAAGTACACAGCAGCATTCTCAGAAGCTTCTTCGTGACGTTTGCTTTTAAGTCACAGAGTTGAACATTCCTTTTCATAGACCAGGTTTGAAACACTCTTTCTGTAGTATCTGGAAGTGGATGTTGCAAGCGCTTCAAGGCCTATTGTGAAAAAGGAAATATCTTCCCCTAAAGAGTAGACAGAAGTGTTCGCAGAAACTTGTGTGTGATGTGTGTCCTCAACTAACAGAGCTGAACATTTCGTTTGATGGAGCAGTTTGGACACACGCTTTTTGGAGAATCTGCAAGTGGATATTTGGATAGCTTTGTGGATTTCGTTGGAAACGGGAATATCTTCATATAAAATGTAGACAGAAACATTCTCAGAAACTGCTTTGTGATGTCTGCATTCAAGTCACAGAGTTGAACATTCCCTTTCATAGAGCAGCTTTGAAACACTCTTTTTGTTGTATCTGGATTTGGACATTTGGAGCGGTTTGATGCCTACCGTGAAAAAAGGAATATCTTCCCATAAAAATTAGACAGAAGAATTCTCTGAAACTTCTTTGTGGTGTATGTACTCAAGTAACAGAGGTGAACCTTTCTATTGATAGAGCAGTTTTGAAACACTCTTTTTTTGGAATCTGTATGTGGATATTTGGATTGCTTTAACGATATCGTTGGAAACAGGAATATCTTCCTATAAAATCTAGGCAGAAGCATTCTCAGAAACTTCTTCATGATGTGTGTCCTCAAATGACAGAATTCAACATTTCTTTTGATAGAGCAGTTTGGAAACACGCTTTTTGTAGAATCTGCAAGTGGATATTTGAATAGCTCTAACGATTTCGTTGTAAACGGGAATATCTTCCTATAAAATCTAGACAGAAGCATTCTCAGAAACTTCTTCGTGATGTGTGTCCTCACATGACAGAATTCAACATTTCTTTTGATACAGCAGTTTGGAAACACTTTTTTTGTAGAATCTGCAAGTGAATATTTGGATAGCTCTAAGGATGTCATTGGAAACGGGAATATCTTCAAATAAAACCTAGACACAAGCACTCTCAGAAACTACTCTGTGATATCTGCATTCAAATCACAGAGTTGCACATTCCCTTTCTTAGAGCAGGTTTGAAACACTCTTTTTGTGGAATCTGCAAGAGGATATTTGGATAGCTTTGAGGATTTCGTTGGAAACGGGATTACATATAAAAAGTAGACAGCAGCATTCTCAGAAGCTTCTTCGTGATGTTTGCTTTTCTGTCACAGTGTTGAACATTCCCTTTCATAGAGCAGGGTTGAAACACTCTTTCTGTAGTATCTGGAAGTGAACATTTTGAGCCCTTTGAGGCCTATGGTGAAAAAAGAAATATCTTCCCTTAAAAACTAGACAGAAGCATTCTCAGAAACTTGTTTGTGATGTGTGTACTCACCTAACAGAGATGAACCTTTCGTTTGACAGAGCCATTGTGAAACACTCTTTTTGTATAATCTGCAACTGGATATTTGGATAGCTTTGTGGATTTCGTTGGAAATGGGAATATCTTCATATAAAATCAGGAAAGAAGCATTCCCGGAAACTGCTTTGTGTTGTCTGCATTCAAGTCACAGATTTGAACATTCCCTTTCATAGAGCAGCTTTGAAACACTGTTTTTGTTGCATCTGGATGTGGACATTTGTAGCGGTTTGAAGCCTACGGTGAAAAAGGAAATATCTTCCCATAAAAGCTAGACAGAAGCATTCTCAGAAACTTGTTTTTGATGTGTGTCCTCAACTAACAGTGCTGAACCATCCTTTTTACAGAGCAGTTTTGAAACAGTCTTTTTGTATTATCTGCAGGTGGATGGTTGGATCTCTTTAAGGATTTCATTGGAATCGGGAATATCTTCATATAATATCTAGACAGAAGCATTCTCGGAAACCTCTTTGTGATGTGTGTCCTCAAATGACAGAATTTAACTTTTCTTTTGATACGGCAGTTTCGAAACACTTTTTTTGTAGAATCTGCAAGTGGGTATTTGGATAGGTGTAACGATTTCGTTGGAAACGGGAATATCTTCATATAAAACCTAGGCAGAAGCACTCTCAGAAACTATTTTGTGATATCTGCCTTGAAATCACAGAGTTGAACATTCCCTTTCTTAGAGCAGGTTTGAAACACTCTTTTTGTGGAATCTGCAAGAGGATATTTGGATAGCTTTGAGGATTTCATTGGAAACGGGATTACTTTTAAATTAGACAGCAGCATTCTCAGGAGCATCTTTGTGATGTTTGCTTTTAAGTCACAGAGTTGAACATTCCCTTTCATAGAACACGTTTGAAACACTGTTTCTGTAGTATCTGGAAGTGGACATTTCGAGCGCTTTCAGGCCTATCGTGAAAAAGGAAATATCTTCCCATAAATACTAGACAGAAGCATTCGCAGAAACCTATTGGTGATGTGTGTCCTCAACTAACAGAGTTGAACATTTCGTTTGACTGAGCAGTTTGGAAATACGCTTTTTTTAGAATCTGCAAGTGGATATTTGGATTGCTTTGTGGATTTCTTTGGAAACGGGCATATCTTCACAGAAAATGTAGACAGAAACATTCTCAGAAACTGCTTTGTGATGTCTGCATTCAAGTCACAGGGTTGAACATTCCCTTTCATAGAGCATGTTTGAAACACTCTTTTTGTAGTATCTGGGTGTGGACATTTGGAGCGCTTTGACGCCTTAGGTGAAAAAGGGAATATCTTCCCTTAAAAACTAGACAGAATGATTCTCAGAAAGCTGTATGTGATGTGTGTACTCAGCTAACAGAAGTGAACCTTTCTTTTGATAGATTAGTTTTGAAACACTTTTTGAACAATCTGCTCTTGGATATTTGTATAGTTTTGAGGATTTCTTTGTTAACGGGAATATCTTCATATAAAATCTAGACAGAAGCATTCTCAGAAACATCCTTATAATGTTTGCATTCAAGTCACATAGTTGAACATTCGCTTTCATAGAGCAGGTTTAAAACACTGTTTTTGTAGTATCTGCATCTGGATATTTGCAGCCCTTTGTGGCCTATGGTGAAAAAGGGATATCTTCCCATTAAAATTAGACAGAGGTTTTCTCAAAAATTAGTTTATGATGTGTGTACCCAACTGACAGTTTTGAAACTTTCTTTTGATAGTAGTTTTGAAACACTCTTTTTGAAGAATCTGCAAGTGGATATTTGGATACCTTTGAGGATTTCATTGGAAATGGGAATATCTTCATATAAAATCTAGACAGAAGCATTCTCAAAAACATCTGTATGATGTTTGCATTTAAGTCACAGAGTTGCACATTCGCTTTCACAGAAGAGGTTTGAAACACTGTTTTTGTAGTATGTGTATGTGGACATTTTAGGAGCTTCGTGGCCTACGGTGAAAAATGAAATATCTTCATATAAAATCTAGACAGAAGCATTCTCAGAAACATCTCTATGGTGTTTGCATTTAAGTCACCGAGTTGCACTTTCGCTTTCTCAGAGCAGGTTTGAAACACTGTTTTTGTAGTATCTGTATGTGGATATTTTGAGATCTTCGTGGCCTACGGTGAAAAATGAAATATCTTCTCATAAAAACTACACAGAAGCATTCTCAGAAACCAGTTTGTGATGTGTGTACTCAACTAACAGTGGTGAACCTTTCTTTTGATAGATTAGTTTTGAAACACTCTTTTTGAAGAATCTGCAAGTGGATATTTGGATAGTTTTGAGGATTTCGTTGGAAACGGGAATATCTTCATAAAAAATCAAGACAGAAGCATTCTCAGAAACATCTCTATAATGTTTGCATTTAAGTCACAGAGTTGCACATTCGCTTTCACAGAACAAGTTTGAAACACTGTTTTTGTAGTATCTGTATGTGGACATTTTAAGAGCTTCGTGGCCTACGGTGAAAAATGAAATATGTTCCCATAAGAACTACACAGAAGCATTCTCAAAAACTAGTTTGTTACGTGTATACTCAGCTAACAGAGTTGAGCCTTTCTTTTGATAGAGCAGTTTTGAAACACTCTTGTAGAATCGGCAAGTAGATATGTGGATAGTTTTTAGGATTTCATTGGAAACGGGAATATCTTCATATAGAATCTAGACAGAAGCATTCTCAGATATGTCTCTATGATGTTTGCATTCAAGTCACATAGTTGAACTTTCGCTTTCATAGAGCAGGTTTGAAACACTGTTTTTCTAGTATCTGTACTTGACATTTGGAGCGCTAGTGGCCTATGGTGAAAAAGGAAATGTCTTCCCAGAAAAACTAAATAGAAGAATTCTCAGAAACTAGTTTGTGATGAGTGTACTCAACTAAGAGAGCTGAACCTTTCTTTTGATAGAGCAGTTTTGAAACACTCTTTTTGTAGAATCTGCAAGTGGATATTTGGATACCTTTGAGGATTTCGTTGGAAACGGGAATATCTTCATATGAAATCTAGACAGAAGCAATCTCAGAAACGTCTCTATGATGTTTGCAATCAAGTTACAGAGTTGAACATTCCCTTTCATAAAGCAGGTTTGAAATACTGATTTCATTGTATCTGGAACTGGACAGTTGGAGCGCTTTGTGTCCTTTGGTGAAAAAGGAAATATCTTCCTATAAAAACTAGACAGAAGCATTCTCAGAAACTTGTTTGTGGTGTGTGTACTCAACTAACAGAGTTGAACGTTTCTTTTTTTAGAGCAGTTTTGAAACACTCTTTTTGTAGAATCTGCAAATGGATATTTTGAGGGCTTTGAGGATGTCGTTGGGAATGTGAATATCTTCACATGAAAACCAGACAGAAACATTCTCAGTAACTACTTTGTGATGTTTGCATTCAACTCATAGAGTTGAACATTCCTTTTCATAGAGAAGTTTGAAACACTCTTTTGTTGTATCTGGTAGTGGACATTTGAACGCTTTGAGGCCTATGGTGAAAAACGAAATATACTCACATAAAAACTAGGCAGAAGCACTCTCAGAAACTTGTTTGTGATGTGTGTACTCAAGTCAGGGAGTTTAACCTTTCTTTAAATACAGCAGTTTTGAAACACGCTTTTTGTAGTATCTGCAAGTGGATATTTCTATAGCTTTGAAGCTTCCATTGGAAACAGGAATATCGTCACATAAAAACTAGACAGAAGCATTCTCAGAAACTTGTTTGTGATGCTTGCATTTAACTCACTGAATTGAACATTTCCTTTCATAGAGCAGTTTGGAAACACTCTTTTTGTAGAATCTGTAAGTGGAAACTTGGAGCGCTGTGAGGCCTACAGTGAAAAAGGAAATATCTTCCCATAAAAACTAGACAGAAGAATTCTCAGAAACTTCCTTGTGATGTGTGTACTGAACTCACAGAGTTGAACCTTTCTTTTGATACAGCAGTGCTGAAACATTCTTTTTGTAGAATCTGCAAGTGGGTATTTGGATAGCCTTGAGGCTTTCATTGGAAACGAGAATATCTTCACTTAAAAGCTAGACAGAAGCATTCTAAGAAACTTCTTCGTGATGTTTGCGTTCAACTCACAGAGTTGAACATTCCTTTTCATAGAACAGTTTTGAAACACTCTTTTTGAAGTATCTGCAAGTGGATATTTGTTGCGATTTGAGACCTATGGTGAAAAAGGAAATATATTCACACAAAAAGTAGGCAGAAGCATTCTCAGAAACTACTTTGTGATGTGTGTACTCAACTCACAGAGTTAAACCTTTCCTTTGATACAGCAGTTTGAAACACTCTTCTTGTTGTATTTACAAGTGGATATTAGGACAGCATTGAGGATTTCGTTGGAAACGGGAATATCTTCACATAAAAACTAGACAGAAGCATTCTCAGAAACTTCTTTGGGATGTTTTCATTCAATTCCCTGAGTTGAACATTCCTTTTCTTAGAGCAGTTTTGAAACTCTTTTGGTAGAATCTGTAAGTGGAAACGTGGAGCGCTTTGAGGTCTATGGTATAAAAGGCAATATCTTCCCATAAAAACTAGACAGAAGCCTTCCCAGAAACTACTTTGTGATGCTTGCATTTAACTCACTGAGTTGCACATTCCTTTTTAATAGAGCAGTTTTGAAACTCTCATTTATAGAATCACTAAGTGGAAATTTTGAGCGCTTTGAGGCCTATGGTGAAAATGGAAATATCTTCCCATAAAAACTAGACAGAAGAATTCTCAGAAACTTCCTTGTGATGTGTGTACTGAACTCAAAGAGTTGAATATTTCTTTAGATACATCAGTTTTGAAACACTGTTTTTGTAGAATCTGCAAGTGGATATTTGGATAGCTTTGAGGCTTACGTTGGAAACGGGAATATCTTCACATAAAAACGAGACAGAAGCATTCTCAGAAACTTCTCTGTGATGTTTGCATTCAACTGACAAAGTTGAACATTCCTTTTCATAGTGCAGTTTTGAAACACTCTTTGTGAAAAATCTGCAAGTGAACATTTGGTGCGATTTGAGACCTACGGTGAAAAACGAAATATCTTCACATAAAAAGTAGATGGAAGCATTCTCAGAAACTACTTTGTAATGTGTGTACTCAACTCACAGAGTTAAAACTTTCCTTTGATACAGCAGTTTTGAAACACTCTTCTTGTAGAATTTACTTGTGTATATTAGGACAGCATTGAGGATTTCGTTGGAGACGGGAATATCTTCACATAAAAACTAGACAGAAGCATTCTCAGAAACTACTTTGTGATGTTTGCATTCAACTCACGGAGTTGAACATTCCCTTTGAAAGAGCAGTTTTGAAACTGTTCTTGTGAAATCTACAAGTGGACATTTGGAGCGATTTGAGAGCTATGGTGAACAAGGAAATATCTTCACACGAAAAGTGGACAGAAACATTCTCAGAAACTACTTTGTGATGTGTGTACTTAACTCACAGAGTTAAACCTTTGCTTTGACACAGCAGTTTTGAAACACTGTTCTTGTAGGCTTTACAAGTGGATATTAGGACAGCTTTGAGGATTTCATTGGAAACGGGAATATCTTCACATAAAAACTGGACAGAAGCATTCTCAGAAACTACTTTGTGATGTTTGCATTCAACTCACGAAGTTGAACATTCCCTTTCAAAGAGCAGTTTTGAAACACTCTTTTTGTAGTATCTGGAAGTGGACATTTGGAGCACTTTGAGGACTATGTTGAAAAAGGAAATGTCTTCACATAATAAGTAGACAGAAGCATTCTCAGAAAATAATTTGTGATGTATGTACTCAACTCACAGAGTTGAACCTTTCTTTTGATACAACAGTTTTGAAACACTATTTTCGGAGAAAATGCAAGTGGATATTTGGATAGCTTTGAGGCTTTCATTGGAAACGGGAATAAATTCACATAAAAACTAGACAGAAGCATTCTTAGAAACTTCTTTGTGATGCTTGCATTAAGCTCACTGAGTTGAACATTCCTTTTTATAAAGAAGTTTTGAAACACTCTTTTTGTTGTATCTGATAGTGGACATTTGGAAAGCTTTGAGGACTATGGTGAAAAATGAAATATCCTCACATAAAAACTAGACAGAAGCATTCTCAGAAACTTCTTTGAGATGTGCGTATTCAAGTCACAGAGTGTAACATTTCTTTTGATACAGCAGTTTTGAAACACTCTTTTTGTAAGTGGATATTTGGATAGATTTGAAGCTTTCATTGGAAACGGGAATATCTTCACATAAAAACCAGACAGAAGCATTCTCAGAAACTTCTTTCTGATGCTTGCATTCAACTCACTGAGTTGCACATTCCTTTTCATAGAGCAGTTTTGAACCACTCATTTGCAGGGTCTCTAAGGGGAAACTTGGAGGGTTTTGAAGCGTATGGTGAAAATGGAAATATCTTCCCATAAAAACTAGACTGAAGCATTCTCAGAAACTTCTTTGGGATGTTTGCATTCAACTCACTGAGTTGAACGTTCCTTTCCTTACAGCAGTTTTGAAACTGTTTTTGTAGAATCTGTAAGTGGAAATGTGGAGTGCTTTGAGACCTATGGTGATAAAGTAAATATCTTCCCATAAAAACTAGACAGAAGCATTCTCAGAGACATTTTTGTGATGCTTGCATTCAACTCACTGAGTTGCACTTTCCTTTTCATAGAGCAGTTTTGAAACACTCTGTGTGTAGAATCTGTAAGTGGAAACTTGGAGTGCTTTGAGGCCTATGGTTAAAAAGGAAATATCTTCCCACAAAATTAGAAGAATTCTCAGAAACTTCCTTGTGATATGTGTACTGAAATCACAGAGTTGAAACTTTCTTTTGATACAGGAGTTGTGAAACACTCTTCTTGTAGAATCTGCAAGTGGATATTTGGATAGCTTTGAGGATTTCATTGGAAATGGGATTATCTTCACATAAAAACAACACAGAAGCATTCTTAGAAACTTCTTGGGATGTTTGCATTCAAGTCACAGAGTTGAACATTCCCTTTCGTAGAGCAGTTTTGATACACTCTTTTTGTGGTATCTGGAATTGGACAATTGGAGCTCTTTGAGGCCTATGGTGAAAAAGGAAATATCTTCCCATAAAAACTAGACAGAAGCATTCTCAGAAGCTTCTTTGAGATGTGTGTACTCAACTCATAGAGTTGAACGCTTCTGTAGATACAGCAGCTTTGAAACACTGTTCTTGCAGATTCTACAGGTGGATATCAGGAGAGCTTTGAGGGATTCGTTTGAAACGGGAATATCTTCACATATAAACTACACGGAAGCATTCTCAGAAACTAGTTTGTGATGTTTGCATTCAACTCATAGAGTTGACCATTCCTTTTCAAAGAACAGTTTTGAAACACTCTTTTTGAAGAATCTGCAAGTGGACATTCGGTGCGGTTTGAGACCTATGGTGAAAAACGAAACATCTTCACATAAAAAGTGGACAGAGGCATTCTCAGAAACTACTTTGTGATGTGAGTACTCAACTCACAGAGTTAAGCTTTTCCTTTGATAGAGCAGTTTTGAAACACACTTCTTGTAGGATTTACAAGTGGATATTAGGACAGTATTGAGGATTTCATTGGTAATGGGAATATCTTCACATAAAAACTAGACAGAAGCATTCTCAGAAACTTCTTTGTGATGTGTGTACTCAACTCACAGAGTTGAACCTTTCTTTAGAAACAGCAGTTTTGAAACACTGTTCTTGTAGATTTTACAAGTGGGTATTAGGAGAGCTTTGAGGATTTCGTTGGAAACGGGAATATCTTCACATAAAAACTAGACAGAAGCATTCTCAGAAACTACTTTGTGATGTTTGCATTCAACTCATGGAATTGAACATTCCCTTTCAAGGAGCAGTTTTGAAACACTCTTTTTGTAGTATCTGGAAGTGGACATTTGGAACTCTTTGAGGCCTATGGTGAAAAAGGAAATATCTTCACATAATAACTAGACAGAAGCATTCTCAGAAACTACTTTGTGATGTGTGTACTCAACTCATAGAGTTGAACCTTTCTTTTGATACGGCAATTTTGAAACACTATTTTTGGAGAATCTGCAAGTGGGTATTTGGATAGCTTTGAGGCTTTTGTTGGAAACGGGAATATCTTCACATAAAAACTAGACAGAAGCATTCTCAGAAACTACTTTGTGATGTTTGCATTCAACTCATGGAGTTGAACATTCCCTTTCAAAGAGCAGTTTGGAAACACTCTTTTTGTAGTATCTGGAAGTGGACATTTGGAACTCTTTGAGGCCTATGGTGAAAAAGGAAATATCTTCACATAATAACTAGACAGAAGCATTCTCAGAAACTACTTTGTGATGTGTGTACTCAACTCATAGAGTTGAACCTTTCTTTTGATACGGCAATTTTGAAACACTATTTTTGGAGAGTCTGCAAGTGGATATTTGGATAGCTTTGAGGCTTTTGTTGGAAACGGGAATATCTTCACATAAAAGCTAGACAGAAGCATTCTCAGAAACTTCTTTGTGATGTTTGCAGTCAACTCACTGAGTTTAACATTCCTTTTCATAAAACAGTTTGGAAACAATCTTTTTGAAGAATCTGCAAGTGGACATTTGGTGCGATTTGAGACCTATGGTGAAAAAGGAGATATCTTCCCATAAAAAGTAGACAGAAGCATTCTCAGAAACTACTTTGTGATGTGTGTACTCAACTCACAGAGTTAAACCTTTCTTTTGATACAGCAGTTTAGAAACCCTCTTCTTGCAGAATTTACAAGTGGATATTAGGACAGCATTGAGGATTTCGTTGGAAACAAGAATAACTTCACATAGAAACTAGATGGAAGCATTCTCAGAAACTTCTTTATGATGTTTACGTTCAACTCACTGAGTTGAGCATTCCTTTTCTTAGAGCAGTTTTGAAACTCTTTGGTAGAATCTGTAAGTGGAAACGTGGTGTGCTTTGAGGCCTATGGTGAAAAAGGGAATATCTTCCCATAAAAACTAGACAGAAGCATTCTCAGAAACTACTTTGTGCTGCTTGCATTCAACTCACTGAGTTGCACATTCCTTTTCATAGAGCAGTTTTGCAACTCTCATTTGTAGAATCTGTAAGTGGAAACTTGGAGCGCTTTGAGGCCTATGGTGAAAGTGGAAATATCTTCCCATACAAACTACACAGAAAAATTCTCAGAAACTTCCTTGTGATGTGTGTACTGAACTCACAGAGTTGAAGCTTTCTTTAGATACAGCAGTTTTGAAACACTGTTCTTGAAGATTTTACCAGTTGATATTAGGAGAGCATTGAGGATTTCATTGGAAACGGGAATATGTTCACCTAAAACTAGACAGAAGGATTCTGAGAAAATTCCTTGTGTTGCTTGCATTCAACTCACAGAGTTGAACATTCCTTTTCATAGAGCAGTTCGGAGACACTCTTTTTGTAGAATCTGTAAGTGGACTTTTGGAGTGCTTAGAGGCCTATGGTGAGAAAGGAAATATCTTTGCATAAAAAATAGACAGAAGAATTCTCAGAAACTTCCTTGTGATGTGTGTACTCAACTCACAGAGTTGAAGTATTCTATAGATAGAGCAGTTTTGAAACACAATTTTTGTAGAATCTGCAAGTGGATATTTGGATAGCTTTGAGGATGTCGTTGGAAACGGGATTATCTACACGTAAAAACCAGAGAGTAGAATTCTCATAAACTTCTTTGTGATGTTTACATTCAACTCAGAGAGTTGAACATTGCTTTTCATAGAACAGTTTTGAAACACTCTTTTTGAAGAATCTGCTAGTGGACATTTGGTGCGATTGGAGACCTATGGTGAAAAAGGAGATATCTTCACATAGAAAGTAGACAGAAGCATTCTCAGAAACTACTTTGTGATGTGTGTACTCAACTCTCAGAGTTAAACCTTTCCTTTGATACAGCAGTTTTGAAACACTCTTCTTGTAGAATTTATAAGTGCATATTAGGACAGCTTTGAGGATTTCATTGGAAACGGGAATGTCTTCACATAGAATCTAGACAGAAGCATTCTCAGAAACTTCTTTGGGATGTTTGTATTCAACTCACTGATTTGAACATTGCTTTTCTTAGAGCAGTTTTGAAACTCTTTTGGTAGAATCTGTAAGTGGAAACATGGAGCGCTTTGAGGCCTATGGTGAAAAAGGGAATATCTTTCCATAAAAACCAGACAGAAGCTTTATCAGAAACTACTTTGTGATGCTTGCATTCAACTCACTGAGTTGCACATTCCTTTTCATAGAGCAGTTTTGAAACACTCATTTGTTGAATCTCTAAGTGGAAACTTGGAGCACTTTGAGGCCAATGGTGAAAATGGAAATATCTTCCCATAAAAACTTGACAGAAGAATTCTCAGAAACTTCCTTGTGATGTGTGTACTGAACTCACAGAGTTGAAGCTTTCTTTAGATACAGCAGTTTTGGAACACAGTTCTTGTAGATTTTACAAGTGGATATTAGGAGAGCATTGAGGGTTTCATTGGAAATGGGAATATCTTCACATAAAACTAGACAGAAGCATTCTGAGAAACTTCTTTGTGTTGCTTGCATTCAACTCAGAGAGTTGAACATTCCTTTTCATAGAGCAGTTTTGAAACACTCTTTTTGTAGATTCTGTAAGTGGATATTTGGAGCACTTAGAAGCCAATGGTGAAAAAGGAAATATCTTCCCATAAAAAATAGACAGAAGAATTCTCAGAAACTTCCTTGTAATGTGTGTACTCAACTCACAGAGTTGAACTATTCTATTGATAGAGCAGTTTTGAAACACACTTTTTGTAGAAACTGCAAGTGGATATTTGGATAGCTTGGAGGATTTCGTTGGAAACGGGATTATCTTTACATAAAAACCAGACAGTAGCATTCTCAGAAACTACTTTGCGGTGTTTGCATTCAACTCACAGAGTTGAACATTCCTTTTCATAGAGAAGTTTTGAAACACTCTTTTTGTAGTATCTGGAAGTGGACATTTTGAGCGCTTTGAGGCCTATGGTGAAAAACGAAATATCCTCACATAAAAACGAGACAGAAGCATTCTCAGAAACTTCTTTGTGATGTGTGTACTCAACTCACAGAGTTTACCATTTCTTTTGATACAGCAGGTTTGAAACACTCTTTTTGTGGAATCTGCAAGTGGATATTTTGATAGCTTTGAGGCTTTCGTTGGAAACAGGAATATCTTCACATAAAAACTAGACAGAAGCATTCTCAGAAACTTCTTTGTTATGTTTGCATTAAACTCACAGACTTGAACATTCCCTTTCATAGAGCAGTTTTGAAACACTCTTTTTGTGAAATCTGCAAGTGGACATTTGGAACGATTTGAGACCTGTGCTGAAAAACAAAATATCTTCACATAAAAAGTGGACAGAAGCATTCTCAGAAACTACTTTGTGATATGTGTACTCAACTCACAGAGTTAAACCTTTCCTTTGATATAGCAGTTTTGAAACTCTCTTCTTGTAGTCTTTACAAGTGGATATTAGGACAGCTTTGAGTATTTCGTTGGAAATGGGAATACCTTCACATAAAAACTAGACAGAAGCATTCTGAGAAACTTCTTTGTGATGCTTGCATTCAACTCACTGAGTTGAACATTCCTTTTCATAGAGCAGTTTGGAAACTCTTTTTGTGGAATCTATAAGTGGAAACTTGGAGCGCTTTGAGGCCCATGGTGAAAAAGGAAATATCCTCCCATAAAAACTAGACAGAAGAATTCTGAGAAACTTCTTTGTGATGTGTGTACTCAATCACAGAGTTGAACTTTTCTTTTGATAGAGCAGTTTTGAATCACACTTTTTCTAGAATCTGCTAGTGGATATTTGGATAGCTTTGAGGATTTTGTTCAAAACGGGAATATCTTCACATAAAACCAGACAGAAGCATTCTCAGAAACTACTGTGTGATGTTTGCATTCACCTCACAGAGATGAACATTCCTTTTGATAGAGAAGTTTTGAAACACTCTTTTTGTTGCATCTGGTAGTGGACATTTGGGGCACTTTGACGCCTATGGTGAAAAACGAAATATCCTCACATTAAAACTAGAAGCATTCTCAGAAACCTCTTTGTAATGTGTGTAATCAACTCACAGAGTTTAACCTTTCTTTTGATACAGCAGTTTTGAAACACTCTTTTTGTAGAATCTGCAAGTGGATATTTGGATAGCTTTGAAGCTTTCATTGGAAACGGGAATATCTTCACATAAAAACTAGACAGAAGCATTCTCAGAAACTTCTTTGTGGTGCTTGCAATCAACTCACTGAGTTGAACATTCGTTTTCATAGAGTAGTTTGGAAACACTCTTTTTTTAGAGTCTGTAATTGGAAACTTGGAGTGCTTTCAGGGCTATGGTGAAAAAGGAAATATCTTCCCATAAAAACTAGACAGAAGAATTCTCAGAAACTTCCTTCTGATGTGTGTTCTGAACTCACAGAGGTGAACATTTCTTTTGATACAGCAGTTTTTAAACACCCTTTTTTGTACAATCTGCAAATGGATATTTGGATAGCTTTGAGGCTTTCGTTGGAAACGGGAAATCTTCACATAAAAACTAGACGGAAGCATTCTGAGAAACTTCTTTGTGACGTTTGCATTCAATTCACAGAGTTGAACATTCCTTTTCATAGAATAGCTTTGAAACACTGTTTTTGAAGAATCTGCAAGTGGACATTTGGTGCAATTTGAGACCTATCGTGGAAAACGAAATATCTTCACATAAAAAGTAGAGAGAAGCATTCTCAGAGACTACTCTGTAATGTGTGTACTCAACTCACCGAGATAAACCTTTCCTTTGAAACCGCAGTTTTGAAACACTCTTCTTGTAGAATTTACATATGGATATTAGGACAGCATTGAGGATTTCATTGGAAACGGGAATATCTTCACATAAAAACTAGACAGAAGCATTCTCAGAAACTACTTTGCAATGTGTGTACTCAACTCACAGATTTAAACCTTTCCTTTGATACAGCAGTTTTGGAACACTCTTCTTCTAGAATTTACAAGTGGATATTAGGACAGCATTGAGGATTTTGTTGGAAACGGGAATATCTTCACATAAAAACTAGACAGAAGCATTCTCAGAAACTACTTGGTGATGTTTACATTCAACTCACGGAGTTGAACATTCCCTTTCAAAGAGCAGTTTTGAAACACTCTTTTTGTTGTATCTGGTAATGGACATTTGGAGTGATTTGAGGCCTCTGGTGAAAAACGAAATATCCTCACATAAAAACTAGACAGAAGTATTCTCAGAAACTTCTTTGTGATGTGTGTACTCATCACACAGAGTTTATCCTTTCTGTTGGTAGAGCAGTTTTGATACACTCTTTTTGTAGAATCTGCAAGTGGATATTTGTATAGCTTTGAAACTTTCATTGGAAACGGGAATATCTTCACAAAAAAACTGGACAGAAGTATTCTCAGAAACTTCTTTGTGGTGCTTGCAATCAACTCACTGATTTGAACATTTCTTTTCATAGAGCAGTTTGGAAACACTCTTTTTGTAGAAACTGTAAGTGGTAACTGGGAGCGCTTTGAGGCCTATGGTGAAAAAGGAAATATCTTCCCATAAAAAATAGACAGAAGAATTCTCAGAAACTTCCTTGTGATGTGTGTACTGAACTCACAGAGTTGAAACTTTCTTTTGATACAGCAGTTTTGAAACACTCTTTTTGTAGAATCTGCAAGTGGATATTTGGACAGCTTTGAAGATTTCATTGGAAACGGGAATATCTTCACATAAAAACTAGACAGAAGCATTACCAGAAACTTCTTTGAGATGAGTGTACTCAACTCACAGAGTTGAACCTTTCTTTAGAAACAGCAGTTTTGAAACACTGTTCTTGTAGATTTTAGAAGTGGATATTAAGAGAGCTTTGAAGATTTCATTGGAAACGGGAATATCTTCACAAAAAAACTAGCCAGAAGCATTCTCAGAAACTACTTGGTAATATTTGCATTCAACTCAGAGAGTTGAACATTCCTTTTCATAGACCAGTTTTTAAACCCTCTTCTTGTGAAATCTGCAAGTGGACATTTGGAGCGATTTGAGATCTATGGTGAACAAGGAAATATCTTCACATAAGAGGAGGACAGGAGCATTCCCAGAAAGTACCTTGAGATGTGTGTACTCAACTCACAGAGTTAAACGTTTCCTTTGATACAGCAGTTTTGAAACACTGTTCTTGTAGGTTTACAAGTGGATATTAGGACAGCTTTGAGTATTTCATTGGAAACGGGAAAACCTTCCCATAAAAACTAGACAGAAGCATTCTCAGAAACTACTTGGTGATGTTTACATTCAACTCACGGAGTTGAACATTCCCTTTCAAAGAGCAGTTTTGAAACCCTCTTTTTGTAGTATCTGGAAGTGGACAGTTGCAGCGCTTTGAGGCCTATGGTGAAAAAGAAATATCTTCACATAATAACTAGACAGAAGCATTCTCAGAACTACTTTGTGATGAGTGTACTCAACTCACAGAGTTGAACCTTTCTTTTGATACAGCAGTTTTGAAACACTATTTTTGGAGAATGTGCAAGTGGATATTTGGATAGCTTTGAGTATTTCATTGAAAACGGGAATATCTTCACATAAAAAGTAGACAGAAGCATTCTCAGAAACTTCTTTGGGATGTTTGCATTCAACTCACTGAGTTGAACATTCCTTTTCTTAGAGCAGTTTTGAAACTCTTTTGGTAGAATCTGTAAGTGGAAATGTGTAGCGCTTTGAGGCCTTTGTTGAAAAAGGGAATATCTTCCCATAAAAACCAGACAGAAGCATTCTCAGAAAATACTTTTGATGCTTGCATTCAACTCACTGAATTACACTTTCCTTTTCATCAAGCAGTTTTGAAACACTCATTTGTAGAATCTCTAAGTGGAAACAGGGAGTGCTTTGAGGCCTATGTTGAAATTAGAAATATCTTCCCATAAAAACTAGACAGAAGAATTCTCAGAAACTTCCTTGTGATGTGTGTACTGAACTCACAGAGTTGAACCTTTCTTTTGATACAGGAGTTTTGAAACCCTCTTTTTGTAGAATCTGCAAGTGGGTATTTAGATGGCTTTGAAGCTTTCATTGGAAACGGGAATATCTTCACATAAAAACTAGACAGAAGCATTCTCAGAAACTTCTTTGTGATGTGTGTACTCAACTCACAGAATTGAACCTTTCTTTAGAAACAGCCATTTTGAAACATTGTTCTTGTAGGTTTTACAAGTGGATATTAGGACAGCTTTGAGGATTTCATTGGAAACGGGTATATCTTTACATAAAAACTAGACAGAAGCATTCTCAGAAACTACTTGGTGATGTTTGCATTCAACTCAGAGAGTTGAACATTCCTTTTCATAGAGCAGTTTTGAAACACTCCGTTTGTAGAATCTGTAAGTGGACATTTGGAGCACTTAGAGGCCTATGGTGAAAAAGAAATATCTTTGCATAAAAAATAGACAGAAGAATTCTCAGAAATTTCCATGTGATGTGTGTACTCAACTCACAGAGTTGAACTACTCTATTGATAGAGCTGTTTGAAACACATTTTTTGTAGAATCTGCAAGTGGATATTTGGATAGCTTTGAGGATTTCATTGGAAACGGGATTATCTTCACATAAAAACCAGACAGTAGCATTCTCAGAAACTACTTTGTGATGTTTGCATTCATCTCACGGAGTTGAACATTCCTTTTCATAGAGAGATTTTGAAACACTCTTTTTGTAGTATCTGGAAGTGGACATTTGGAGCGCTTTGAGGCCTATTGTGAAAAACGAAATATCCTCACATAAAAACGAGACAGACGCAATCTCAGAAACTTGTTTGTGATGTGTGTACTCAACTCACAGAGTTTAACTTTTCTTTTGATACAGCAGGTTTGAAACATACTTTTTGTGAAATCTGCAAGTGGATATTTGGATAGCTTTGAGGCATTCATTGGAAACGGGAATATCTTCACATAAAAACTAGACAGAAGCATTCTCAGAAACTTCTTTTTTATGTTTGCATTCAACTCACAGACTTGAACATTCCCTTTCATGGAGCAGTTTGGAAACACTCTTTTTGTGAAATCTGCAAGTCAACATTTGGAGCGATTTGAGACCTGTGGTGAAAAATGAAATATCTTCACATAAAAAGTGGACAGAAGCATTCTCAGAAACTACTTTGTGATGTGTGTACTCAACTCATGCAGTTAAACCTTTCCTTTGATACAGCAGTTTTGAAACACTGTTCTTGTAGTCTTTACAAATGGATATTAAGACAGCTTTGAGTATTTTGTTGGAAATGGGAATATCGTCACATAAAAACTAGACAGAAGCATTCTGAGAGACCCCTTTGTGATGTTTCCATTCAATTCATAGAGTTGAACATTCATTTTCTTGGAAGAGTTTTGAAACACTCTTTTTGAAGAATCTGCAAGGGGACATTTTGTGCGATTGGAGACCTATGGTGAAAAACGAAATATCTTCACATAAAAAGTAGACAGAAGCATTCTCATAAACTACTTTGTAATGTGTGTACTCAAGTCACAGAGTTAAACCTTTCCTTTGATACAGCAGTTTTGAAGCACTGTTCTTGTAGTATTTAGAAGTGGATATTAGGACAGTATTGTGGATTTCGTTGGAAACGGGAATATCTTCACATAAAAACTAGACAAAAGCATTCTCAGAAACTACTTTGTGATGTTTGCTTTCAACTCAAAGAGTTGAACATTCCTTTTCATAGAGAAGTTTTGAATCACTCTTTTTGTTGTACCTGGTAGTGGACATTTGGAGCGCTTTGAGGCCTATGGTGAAAATCAACATATCCTCACATAAAAACTAGACAGAAGCATTCTCAGAAGCTTCTTTGTGATGTGTGTACTCAAGTCACAAAGTTGAACTTTTGTTTTGATAGAGCCGTTTTGAAACACACTTTTTGTAGAAACTGCAAGTGGATATTTGGTTAGCTTTGAGGATTTCGTTGGAAACGGGAATATCTTCACATAAAAACCAGACAGAAGCATTCTCTGAAACTGCTTTGTGATGTTTGCATTCAACTCACAGAGAAGAACATTCCTTTTCATAGAGCAGTTTTGAAACACTCTTTTTGTAGAATCTGTAAGTGGACATTTGGAGCACTTGGAGGCCTATGGTGAAAAAGGAAATATCTTCCCATAAAAAGTAGACAGAAGAATTCTCAGAAACTTCCTTGTGATGTGTGTACTGAACTCACAGGGTTGAACCTTTCTTTTGATACTGCAGTTTTGAAACACTGTTTTTGTAGAATCTGCAAGTGGATATTTGGATAGATTTGAGGCTTTTGTTGGAAACGGGAATATCTTCACATAAAAACAAGACAGATGCATTCTCAGAAACTTCTTTGTGATGTTTGCATTCAACTCACAGAGTTGAACGTTTCTTTTCATAGAACAGCTTTGAAACACTCTTTTTGAAGAATGTGCAAGTGGACATTTTGTGCTATTTGAGACCTGTGGTGAAAAAGGAAATATCATCCCATAAAAAGTAGACAAAAGCATTCTCAGAAACTACTTTGTGTTGTGTGTACTGAACTCACAGAGTTAAAACTTTCCTTTGATACGGAAGTTTTGAAACACTCTTATTGTAGAATTTACAAGTGGATACTAGGACAGCATTGAGGATTTTTTGGAAACGGGAATATCTTCACATAAAAACTAGACAGAAGCATTCTCAGAAACTTCTTTGGGATATTTGCATTCAACTTACTGAGTTGAACATTCCTTTTCTTAAAGCAATTTTGAAACACTTTTTGTAGAATCTGTAAGTGGACACGTGGAGAGCTTTGAGTCCTATGCTGAAAAAGTAAGTATCTTCCCATAAAAACTAGACAGAAGCATTCTCAGAAACTTCTTTGTGATGCTTGCATTCAACTCACTGAGTTTCACATTCCTTTTCATAGAGCAGTTTTGGAACACTTTTTTTGTAGAATCTGTAAGTGGAATCTTGGAGCGCTTTGAGGCCTATGGTGAAAAAGCAAATATCTTCCCATAGAAACTAGACAGAAGAATTCTCAGAAACTTCCATTTGATGTGCGTACTGAACTCACAGAGTTGGACCTTTCTTTTGATACAGCAGTTTTGAAACACTCTTTCTGTAGAATCTGCAAGTGGATATTTGGATAGCTTTGAGGATTTCATTGGAAACGGGAATATCTTCACATAAAAACAACACAGAAGCATTCTTAGAAACTTCTTGGGATGTTTGCATTCAACTCACAGAGTTGAACATTCCCTTTCATAGAGCAGTTGTGAAACACTCTTTTTGTAGTATCTGAAATTGGACAATTGGAGCACTTTGAGGCCTATGGTGAAAAAGGAAATATCTTCCCATAAAAGCTAGACAGAATCAATCTCAGAAACTTCTTTGAGATGTGTGTACTCAACTCACAGAATTTAACCTTTCTTTAGACACAGCAGTTTTGAAAAACTCTTCTTGTAGGTTTTACAAGTGGATATTAGGACAGCTTTGAAGATTTCCTTGGAAATGTGAATATCTTCACATAAAAACTAAACGGAAACATTCTCAGAAACTACTTTGGATGTTTACATTCAACTCACTAAGTTGAACATTCCTTTTGATAGAGGAGTTTTGAAACATTCCTTTTGTAGTATCTGCAAGTGGACATATTGAGCGATTTGACTCCTATGATGAAAGAGGAAATATCTTCACATGAAAAGTAGACAGAAGCATTCTTAGAAACTACTTTGTGATATGTGTACTCAGGTAACAGAGTTAAACCTTTCCTTTCATACAGCAGTTTTGAAAAACTCTTCTTGTAGAATTTACAAGTGGATATTAGGAGAGCATTGAGGATTTCATTAGAAACGGGAATATCTTCACATAAAACTAGACAGAAGTATTCTGAGAAACTTCTTTTGGATGTTTGCGTTCAACTCACAGAGTTGAACATTCCCTTTCATAGAACAGTTTTGAAACAATCTTTTTGTAGAATCTGTAAGGGGACGTTTGGAGCGCTCAGAGGCCTATGGTGAAAAAGGAAATATCTTCGCATAAAAACTAGACAGAAGAATTCTCAGAAACTTCTTTGTGATGTGTGTACTCAACTCACAGAGTTTAACCTTTCTATTGATACAGCAGTTTTGAAACACTCTTTTTGTAGAATCTGCAAGTGGATATTTGGATAGCTTTGAAGCTTTCATTGGAAACCGGAATATCTTCACATAAAAACTAGACAGAAGCATTCTCAGAAACTTCTTTGTGATGCTTGCATTCAACTCACTGAGTTGAACATTCCTTTTCATAGAGCAGTTTTGAAACACTCTTTTTGTAGAATCCGCAAATGGATGCTTAGAACGCTTTTAGGCCTATGGTAGAAAAGGAAATATCTTCACATAAAAACGATACAGAAGCATTCTGACAATCTTCTTTTTGATGTGTGCATTCATCTCATGGAGTTGAACCTTTCTTTTGACCGAGCTGCTTTGTAATCCTCTTTTTGTAGAATCTGCAAGTGGACATTTCATGCGCTTTGAGGCCTATGGTGGAAAAGGAAATATCTTCACATAAAAAACTAGACAGGAGTATTCTGACAAACTTCTTGTGATGTCTGCATTCATCTCACAGATTTAAACCTTTCTTTCAGTTGAGCAGCTTTGAAACACTCTTTTTGTAGAATCTACAAGTGGACATTTGGAGCGCTTTGAGGCCTATGGTGGTAAATGGAGTATCTTCACATAAAAACTAGACAGAAGAATTCTGACAAACTTCTTTGTGATGTGTGCATTCACCTCACAGTGTTGAACCTTACTTTTCATTGAGCTGTTTTGAAACACTCTTTTTGTAGAATCTGCAACTGGATATTTGGAACACTTTGAGTCCTATGGTGGAAAAGGAAATATCTCCACATAAAATCTAGACAGAAGCATTCTGACAAACTTCTTTGTGATGTGTGCATTCATCTCACAGAATTGAACCTCACTTATCTTTTAGCAGTTTTGAAACACTCTTTTTGTAGAATCTGCAATTGGATGTTTGGAGCACTTTCAGGATTATTGTGGAAAAGGAAATATATTCAAATAAAAACTAGACAGAAGCATTCTGAGAAATTGCTTGTGATGTGTTCATTCATCTCACAGAGTTGAACTTTTCTTTTGATTGAGCTGTTGGAAACACTCTTTTTCAAGAATCTGCAAGTGGACATTTGGAGCGCTTTGTGGCTTATGGTAGAAAAGGAAACATCTTCACATAAAATCTAGACAGAAGCAATCTGATAAATTTTTTTGTTATGTGTGCATTCATCTCACAGAAGAAACCTTTCTTTTCCTTGATCAGTTTTGAAACTCTCTTTTTATAGAATCTACAAATGCACCTTTGTAGTGCTTTGAGGCCTACGGTGGAAAAGGAAATATTTTCACATAAAAACTAGACAGAAGAACTCTGAGAAACTTCTTTGGAATGTGCAGGTTCATCTCACAGAGTTGAATCGTTCTTTTGATTGAGCAGTTTGGAAACACTCTTTTTGTAGAATCTGCAATTGGACATTTGGAGCGCTTTGCGGTCAATGGTAGAAAAGGAAATAACTTCACATAAAAGCTTGAGAGAAGCAACCTGAGAACTTCTTTGTGATGTGTGCATTCGTCTCACAGAGTGAAATCTTTCTTTTGAGCAGTTTTGAAATTCTCTTTGTAGAATCTGCAAGTGGACATTTGGAGCGCTTTGAGGCCAATGGTGGAAAAGGTAATTTCTTCCCATAAAAACTAGACAGAAGAATTCTGTGAAACTTTTTGTGATGTGTGCATTCATCTCACAGAATTGAACCTTTCTTTTGATTTAGCAGTTTGGAAACACTCTTTTTGTAAAATCTGCAAGTGGACATTTGGAGGGTTTTGGGGCCTATGGTAGAAAAGGAAATAGCTCTACATAAAAAATAGACAGAAGCAATCTGAGAAACTTCTTTGTGATGTGTGCATTCATCTCACAGAGGTAAAAGTTTCTTTTGATTGGCAGTTTTGAAACGCTTCCTTTGTAGATTCTGCAAGTTTACATGAGCGCTTTGAGGCCTATGGTGGAAAACGAAATATCTTCACATAGAAACCAGAAAGAAGAATTCTGAGAAACTTCTTTGTGATGTGTGTGTTCATCTCACAGAGTTGAACCTTTCTTTTGATTGAGCAGTTTGGAAACACTCTTTTTGTAGAATCTGCAAGTGGACATTTGGAGTGCTTTGCGGCCTAAGGTAGAAAAGGAAATATCTTCACATAAAATCTAGACAAAAGCAATCTGAGAAACTTCTATCTTATATGTGCATTCATCTCACAGTGTTAAATCTTTCTTTTGATTGAGCAGTTTTGAAACTGTTTTTTTGTAGGATCTGGAAGTGGACATTTGGAGCAGTTTGAGGCCTGTGGTGGAAAAGGAAATATCTTCACATAAAAACTAGGCAGAAGAATTCTGAGCAACATCTTTGTGATGTGTGCATTCATCTCAGAGTTGAACCTTTCTTTGATTGAGCAGTTTGGAAATACTCTTTTTGTAGAATCTGTCAGTGGACATTTGGAGCGCTTTGCAGCCTATGGTAGAGAATGAAATATCTTCACATAATATCTAGACAGAAGCAATCTCAGAAACTTCTTTGTGATATGTGCATTCACCTTACTGTACTAAACCTTTCTTTTGATAGAGGAGTTTTGAAACTCTCTTGTTGTAGAATCTGCAAGTGAACATTTGGATCAATTTGTGGCCTATGGTGAAAAAGTTAATATCTTCACATGAAAACTAGACAGAAGAATTCTGACAAACTTCTTTGTGATGTGTGCATTCATCTCACACAGTTGAACCTTTCTTTTGATTGAGCAGTTTGGAAACACTCTTTTTGTAGAATCTGCAAGAGGACATTTGGAGCGCTTTGTGGCCTATGGTAGATAAGGAAATATCTTCACATAAAATGTAGACAAAAGCAATCTGTGAAACTTCTTTCTGATATGAACATTCATCTCACAGAGGTAAAACTTTCTTTGGGTTGAACAGTTTTGAAACACTCTTTTTGGAGTATCCACAAGTGGACATTTGGAGCATTCTGAGGTCTATGTTGGACAATGAAATATCTTCACTTAAAAACTAGACAGAAGAATTCTGAGAAACTTCTTTGTGATGCATGTGCTCATCTCACAGAGTTGAATCTTTCTTTGGATTGAGCCGTTTGGAAACACACTTTTTGTAGAATCTACAAGTGGAAATTGGAGCTCATTGTGGCTTACAGTAGAAAAGGAAATTTCTCCAAATAATATCTAGACAGAAGCAGTCTGAGAAATCTCTTTGTGATGTGTGCATTCATCTCACAGAGTTAAACATTTCTTTTGATAGAGCAGTTTTGAAACTCTCTTTTTGTAGAATCTGCAAGTGGACATTTCGAGAGCTTTGAGGAATATTATGGAAAAGGAAATATCTTCACATAAAAACTAGACAGAAGAATTCTGACAAACTACTTTGTGATGTGTGCGATCATCTCACAGAGTTGAACTTTTCTTTTGATTGAGCAGTTTGGAAACACTCTTTTTGTAGAATCTGCATGTCAACATTTGTGGCAGTTTGTGGCCTATAGTAGAAAAGGAAATATCTTCACATAAAAACTAGAGAGAAGAATTCCGAGAAACTTCATTGATATGTGTGCGTTCATCTCACAGGGTTGAAACTTTGCTTTGATTGAGCAGGTTGGAGACACTCTTTTCATAGAATCTGCAATTGGACATTAGGATCGCTTTGCGGCCTATGGTAGTAAAGCAAATACCTTCACATAAAATCCAGACAGGAGCAATCTGAGGAACTTCTTTCTGGTGTATGCATTCATCTCACAGAGTTAAACCTTTCTTTTGATAGAGCAGTGTTGAAACTCTCTTTTTGTATAATCTACAAGTGGACATTTGGAGCGCTTTGAGACCTATGGTAAAAAAGGAAATATCTTCACATAAAAACTAGACAGAAGAATTCTGAGAAACCTCCTTGTGATGTGTGCATTCATCTCACAGAGTTGAACCTTTCTTTTGATTGAGCAGTCTGGAAACACTTTTTGTAGAATCTGCAAGTGGAGATTTGTAGCGCTTTGCAACCAATGGAAGAAAAGCAAATATCTTCACATAAAATCTAGACAGAAGCAATCTGAGTAACTTCTTTGTGATGTGTGCATTGACCTCACAGTGTTAACACTTTCTCTTGATTGAGCAGTTTTGAGACTCTCTTTTTGTAGAATCTACAAGTGGACATTTGTAGTGCTTTGAGGTCTATGGTGGAAACGGAATTATCTTCAAATAAAAACTAGATGGAAGCATTCTGAGAAACTTCTTTGTGATGTGTGCATTCATCTCCCAGAGTTGAATATTTCTTTTGATAGACCAGCTTTGAAATACTCTTTTTGTAGTATCTGCAAGTGGACATTTTGAGTACTTTGAGGCCTATGGTGGAAAATGAAATATCTTCACATAAAAATTAGACAGAAGAATGGTAATGCCTAGGTTTTCTTCTAGGGTTTTTATGGTTTTAGGTCTAATGTTTAAATCTTTAATCCATCTTGAATTGATTTTTGTATAAGGTGTAAGGAAGGGATCCTGTTTCAGCTTTCTACATATGGCTAGCCAGTTTTCCCAGCACCATTTATTAAATAGGGAATCCTTTCCCCATTGCTTGTTTTTCTCAGGTTTGTCAAAGATCAGATAGCTGTAGGTAAGTGGCATTATTTCTGAGGGCTCTGTTCTGGGCAAGGACTTCATGTCCAAAACACCAAAAGCAATGGCAACAAAAGCCAAAATTGACAAATGGGATCTCATTAAACTAAAGAGCTTCTGCACAGCAAAAGAAACTACCATCAGAGTGAACAGGCAACCTACAACATGGGAGAAAATTTTCGCAACCTACTCATCTGACAAAGGGCTAATATCCAGAATCTACAATGAACTCAAACAAATTTACAAGAAAAAAACAAACAACTCCATCAAAAAGTGGGTGAAGGACATGAACAGACACTTCTCAAAAGAAGACATTTATGCAGCCAAAAAACACATGAAAAAATGCTCATCATCACTGGCCATCAGAGAAATGCAAATCAAAACCACTATGAGATATCATCTCACACCAGTTAGAATGGCAATCATTAAAAAGTCAGGAAACAACAGGTGCTGGAGAGGATGTGGAGAAATAGGAACACTTTTACACTGTTGGTGGGACTGTAAACTAGTTCAACCATTGTGGAAGTCAGTGTGGAGATTCCTCAGGGATCTAGAACTAGAAATACCATTTGACCCAGCCATCCTATTACTGGGTATATACCCAAATGACTATAAATCATGCTGCTATAAAGACGCATGCACACGTATGTTTATTGCGGCATTATTCACAATAGCAAAGACTTGGAACCAAGCCAAATGTCCAGCAATGATAGACTGGATTAAGAAAATGTGGCACATATACACCATGGAATACTATGCAGCCATAAAAAATGATGAGTTCATGTCCTTTGTAGGGACATGGATGAAATTGGAAACCATCATTCTCAGTAAACTGTCGCAAGAACAAAAAACCAAACACCGCATATTCTCACTCATAGGTGGGAATTGAACAATGAGATCACATGGACACAGGAAGGGGAATATCACACTCTGGGGACAGTGGTGGGGAGGGGGGAGGGGGGAGGGATAGTATTGGGAGATATACCTAATGCTAGATGATGAGTTAGTGGGTGCAGCGCACCAGCATGGCATATGTATACATATGTAACTAACCTGCACAATGTGCACATGTACCCTAAAATTTAAGTATAATTAAAAAAAAATTAAAAAAAATTAGACAGAAGAATTCTGAGAAACTTCTTTGTGATGGGTGCCTTCTTCTCACAGAGTTGAATGTTTCTTTTGATTGACCAGGATGGAAACACTGTTTTTGCAGAATCTGCAAGTGGAAATTTGGTGTGCTTTGCTGCCTATGGTAGAAAAGGAAATATCTTCACATAAAAACTAGACAGAAGAATTCTGAGAAACTTCTTTGTCATGCGTGCATTTGTCTCCCAGAGTTTAATATTTCTGTTCATTGAGCAGTTTTGAAACTCTCTTTTTGTAGGATCTGCAAGTAGACATTTGGGGCGCTTTGATGCCTATGGTGGAAAAGGAAATATCTTCACATAAAAACCAGACAGAAGAATTCTGAGAAATTACTTTGTGATGTGTGCACTCAACTGACAGAGTTAAACCTTTCTTTTGATTGAGCAGTTTGGAAACACTCTTTTTGTAGAATCTGCAAGTGGACATTTGGAGCACTTAGTGGCCCATGTTAGAAAAGGAAATATCTTCACATAAAATCTAGACAGAAGCAATCTGAGAAATTTATTTGTGATGCATGCGTTCATCTCACAGAGTTCAACATTTCTTTTGATTGAGCCGTTTGTAAACACTTTTTTTTGTAGAATCTGCAAGTAGACATTTGGAACACTTTGCAGCCTGTGGAAGAAAAGGAAATATCTTCACATAAAGTCTAGACAGAAACAATCTGATAAACTTCTCTGTGACGTGTGCATTCATCTCACAGAGTTAAACATTTCTTTTGATTGAGGAGTTTTGAAACTCTCTTTTTGCAGAATCGGCAAGTGGACATTTGGAGCCCTTTGAGGCCTATGGCGGAAAAGGAAATATCTTCACATAAAAACTAGACAGAAGAATTCTGAGAAACTTCTTCATGATATGTGTGTTCATCTGACAGAGTTGAACTTTTCTTTTGACTCAGAAGTTTGGAAACACTCTTTTTGTACAACCTGCAAGTGTACATTTGGTGCACTCTGGCCTACAGTAGAAAAGGAAATACCTTCACATAAAATCTAGACAGAAGCAATCTGAGAAACTTCTTTGTGATATGTGTATTCTACTCACAGAGTTAAACCTTTCTTTTGATTGAGCAGTTCTGAAACTCTTTCTGTAGAATCTTCAAGTAGACATTTGGAGTGGTTTGAGGCCTATGGTGGAAAAGTAAATATCTTCACATAAAAACTGGACAGAAGAATTCGGAGAAAGTTCTTTGTGATATGTGCATTCGTCTCACAGAGTTGAGCCTTTCTTTTGATTGAGCAGTTTGGAATCACTCTTTTTGTAGAATCTGCAAGTGGACATTTGGAGTGCTTTGGGGCCTATGGTAGAAAGGGAAATATCTTCACATCAAATCTAGACAGAAGCAATCTGAGAAACTTCTTTATGATGTGTGCATTCATCTCATAGAGTTAAACCTTTCTTTTGATTGAGCAGATTTGAAACTCTCTTTTTGTAGAAACTGCAAGTGGACATTTGGAGCACTTTGAGGCCTATGGTGGAAAAGGAAATATCTTCACATAAAAACTGGACAGAAGAATTCTGAGAAACTTCTTTGTGATTTGTGCATTCATCTCACAGAGTTAAACTTTTCTTTTTATTGAGCAGCTTGGAAAGCCTGTTTGTAGAATCTGCAAGTGGATATTTGGAATATTTTGCAGCCTATGGTAGAAAAGGAAATATCTTCACATAAAATCTGGAAAGAAGCAATCTGTGAAACTTCTTTGTGATGTGTGCATTCATCTCACAGAGTTAAGCCTTTCTTTTGACTGAGCAGTTTTGAAACTCTCTTTTTGTTGTATCTGCAAGTGGACAATTTGAGCACTTTGAGGCCTCAGCTGGAAAAGGAAATATCTTCATGTAAAACTAGACCGAAGAATTCTGAGAAACTTCATTGTGATATGTGCGTTCATCTCACAGAGTTGAAGCTTTCTTTTTATTAAGCAGTTTGGAAACACACTTTTTGTAGAATCTGCAACTGGGCAGTTAGAGCTATTAGCGGCCTACTGTAGAAAAGGAAATATCTTCACATAAAATCCAGACAGAAGCAATCTGAAAAACTTCTTTGTGATGTGTGCATTCATCTCACAGAGTTAACCCTTCCTTTTGATTGAGGCATTTTGAAACTCTCTTTTTGTAGAATCTGCAACTGGACATTTGGAGTGCCTTCAGGCCTATGGTGGAAAGGAAATATCTTCACTTAAAAACTAGACAGAAGAATTCTGAGACAATTCTTTGTGATGTGTGCATTCATCTCACCGACTTGAGCCTTTCTTTTGATTGAGCAGTTTGAAAACACTCTTTTTGTAAAATCTGCAAGTGGACATTTCGAGCGCTTTGCAGCCTTTGGTAGAAAAGGAAATATCTTCACATAGAATCTAGACAGAAGGAATCTGAGAAACTTCTTTGTGATGCATGCATTCATCTCACAGAGTTCAACATTTCTTTTGATTGAGCAGTTTGGAAACACTCTTTTTGTAGAATCTGCAAGTACATATTTGGAGCATGTTGTGGCCTGTGGTAGAAAAGGAAATATCTTCACATAAAATCTGGACAGAAGCAATCTGAGAAACTTCTTTGTGATGTGTGCATTCATCTCATAGAGTTAAAACTCTATCTTGATTGAGCAGTTTTAAAACTCTCTTTTTGTAGAATGTGGTAGTGGACATTTGGAGTGCTTTGAGTCTTATGATTAAAAAGGAAATATCTTCACACAAAAACTAGACCAAAGAATTTGGAGAAACTTTTTTTGTGATGCGTGCATTCATCGATCAGATTTGAACCTTTCTTTTGATTGAGCAGTTTGGAAACACTCTTTTTTTAGAATCTGCAAGTGGACATTTAGAGTGCTTTGTGACCTACGGTAGAAAAGGAAATATCTTCACATAAAATCTACACAGAAGCAATCTGAGAAACTTCTTTCTGATGTGTGCATTCATCTCACAGAGTTAAACCTTCCTTTTTATTGAGGAGTTTTGAAACTCTCTTTTTGTAGAATCTGGAAGTAGACATTTGGAGCTCTTTGAGACCTATGGTGGAAAGGAAATATCTTCACATAAAAACTAGATAGAAGAATTCTGACAAACTTCTTTGTGATGTGTGCTTTCAACTCACAGTTTTGAAAATTTCTTTTGATTCAACAGTTTGGTAACACTCTTTTTGTTGAATCTACAAGTGGACATTTGGAGTGCTTTTGGTCCTATGGAAGAAAACGAAGTATCTTCACATAAAATCTAGAAAGAAGCAATCTGAGAAACTTCCCTGTGATGTGTGCATTCATCTCACAGAGTTAAGCATTTATTTTCATTGAGGAGTTTTGAAACTCTCTTTTTGTAGAATCTGCAAGTGGACATTTTTAGTGCTTTGATGCCTATGGTGGAAAAGGTAATATCTTCATATAAAAACTAGACAGAATTCTGAGAAACTTCCTTGGGATATGTGCTTTCATCTCACAGAGTTCAACTTTTCTTTTGATTGAGCAGTTTGGAAACACTCTTTTTGTAGAAACTGCAAGTAGACACTTGGTGCGCTTTGAGGCCTATGGTAGAAAAGGATATATCTTCATATAAAATGTAGACAGAAGCAATCTGAGAAACTTCTTTGCGATGTGTGCATTCATCTCACAGAGTTAAACCTTTCTTTTGATTGAGCAACTTTGAAACTCTCTTTTTGTACAATCTGCAAGAGCACATTTGGAACACTTTGAGGCCTATGGTGGAAAAGGAAATATCTTCACATAAAAACTAGACAGAAGAATTCTGAGAAATTTCTTTGTGATGTGTGCACTCATGTCACAGAGTTAAGCCTTTCTTTTGATTGAGCAGTTTCAAAACTCTTTTTGTAGAATCCGCAAGTGGACATTTTTAGCGCTTTGAGGCCTGTGGTGGAAAGGAAATATCTTCACATAAAAACTGGACAAGAATTCTGAGAAAGTTCTTTGTGATGTGTGCATTTGTCTCACGGAGTTGAACCTTTCTTTCAATTGAGCAGTTTGGAAACACTCTTTCTGTAGAACCTGCAAATGGACATTTGGAGTGCTTTGTGGCCTATGGTAGAAAAGGAATTATCTTCACATAAAATCTAGACAGAAGCAATCTGAGAAACTTCTTTGTGACTTGTGCATTCATCTCACGGAGTTAAACCTTTCTTTTGATTGAGCAGTTTTGAAACTCTCTTTTTGCAGAATCTGCAACAGTACATTTGGAACGCTTTGAGGCCTATGGTGGAAAATGAAATATCTTCACATAAAAACTAGACAGAAAAATTCTGAGAAACTTCTTTGTGATGTGTGCATTCATCTCACAGTGTTAAACCTTTCTTTTGATTGAGCAGTTTTGAAACTCTTTTTGTAGAATCTGCAAGTGGACATTTTTAGCCTTTGAGGTCTATGGTGCAAGGAAATATCTTCAGATAAAAACTGGACAGAAGCAATCTGAGAAACTTCTTTATGATGTGTGTGTTCATCTCACAGAGTTGAACCTTTCTTTTGATTGAGCAGTTTGGAAACACTCTTTTTGTAGAATCTGCAAATGAACATTTGGAGCGTTTTGCGGCCTGTGGAAAAGGAATTATCTTCCCATAAAATCTAAAGAGAAGCAATCTGAGAAACTTCTTTGTGATGTGTGCATTCATCTTGCGGTGTTAAATCTTTCTTTTGATTGAGTAGTTTTGAAACGCTCTTTCTGTAGAAACTGCAAGTGGACATATGGAGCGCTTTGAGGCCTAAGCTCTAAAAGGAAATATCTTCCCATAAAAAGTAGACAGAAGAATTCTGAGAAACTTCTTTGTGATGTGTGCATTCATCTCACAGAGTTGAACCTTTCTTTTATTGAGCAGTTTGGAAACTCTCTTTTTGTTGAATCTGCAAGTGGACACTTGGAGTGCTTTGCCCCCTATGGTAGAAAAGGAAACATATTCACATAAAATCTAGACAGAAGCAATCTGAGAAACTTCTTTGTGATGTGTGCATTCATCTCACAGAGTTAAACTTTTCTTTTGCTTGAGCAGTTTAGAAAGCTTCTGTTTATAGAATCTGCAAGTGGACATTTGGAGCACTTTGCTGCCTATGGTAGAAAAGGAAATATCTTCACATAAAATCTAGACTGAAGCAATCTGAGAAAATTCTTTGTGATGTGTGCATTCATCTGACAGAGTTGAACATTTCTTTTGATTGAGCAGTTTGGAAACACTCTTTTAGTAGAATCTGCAAGTGGATATTTGGGGCCCTTGGGGTCTGAATGATTGTCCCTCACATAGGATTCATGAACACTGCTGCTGGGGTCTGAATGTTTGCCCCTCACATAGGATCCCAGAATACTGCTGCTGGGGTCTATATGTGTGTCCGTCACGTGGGATTCCAAAACACTGCTGCTGGGTTCTGGCTGTTTCTCCCTCTCATAGAATTCCATAACACTGCGACGAGGTTCTGAATGTTTGTCCATAACATAGGATTCCAGAACCCCCCCCGCCCATTGTTTAAATGTTTGTCCCTCACATTGGATTCCAGAACACTGCTGCTGGATTCTGAATGTTTGTCCCTCACAGAGGATTCCAGAACACGGCTACTATTGTCTGAATGTTTGTCCCTCACATAGGATTCCAGAACCCTCCTAAGAGTGTGTGAATGTTTGTCCCTCACATAGATTTCCAGATCACTGCTACGATTGTCTGAATGTTTGTCCTACACTTAGGATTCCGGAACACTGCTACGACAGTCTGAATGATTGTCCCTCACACAGAATTCCAGAACACTGCTACGAGGGTCTGAATGATTGTCCCTCACATAGGATTCGAGAACACGGCTGCTGGGGTTTGAATGTTTTTCCCTCATATAGGATCCTAGAACACTGTTGCTGGGGTCTACATGTGTGTCTGTCACATTGGATTCCAAAACACTGCTGCTGGGTTCTGACTGTTTTTCCCTGACATAGAATTCAAGAACACTGCGACGAGGTTCTGAATGTTTGTCCGTAACATAGGATTCCAGAACCCCCCCCTCCCCGTAGCTTAAATGTTTGTCCCTCACATTGGATTCCAGAACACTGCTACGATTGTCTGAATGTTTGTCCTTCACATAGGATTCCAAAACATTGCTACGGGGCTCTGAATGTTCTTCACAAAGGATTCCAGAACACTCCTGCTGTGTTCTGAATGTTAGTTCCTCCTATAGGATTCCCGAACACTGTCACGAGGTTCTGAATGTTTGTTCCGCACATAGGATTCCAAAACACTCCTGCTGTGTTCCGAGTGTTTGTCCCTCACATAGGATTCCAGAACAATCCTGCCGTGGTCTGAATGTGAGTCCCTCACATAGGTTTCCGGAACACTGCTACTGGGTTCTGTGTGTTTCTCCCTCACATAGAATTCCATAACACTGTGAATAGATTATTAATGGTTGTCCGTAACATAGGATTCCAGAACAATCTCGGTGTTGTTTGAATGTTTTTCCCTTACATAGGTTTCCAGAACACTGCTACGTTTGTCTGAATGTTTGTCCCTCACATAGGATTCCAGAACACTGCTGGGAGGGTCTGAATGTTTTTCCCTCACATGGGATTCCAGAACACTGCTATGATTGTCTGAATGTCTGTCACTCACATAGGATTCCAGATCAGTGCTACGAGGGTTTGAATGTTTTTCCCTAACGTAGGATTCCTGAATACTGCAACGAGGGTCTGAATGTTTGTCTGTAACATAAGATTATGGAACACTACCCCTGTTGTTTGAATGTTTGTCCCTCATATTGGATTCCAGAACACTGCAACTAGGGTCTGAATGTTTGTCCCTCACATAGGATTCCAAAACACTCCTGCCATGCTCTGAGTGTTTATTCCTCACATAAGATTCCAGTACAATCCTGCTCTGGTCTGAAAGTTTTTCCCTCACATAGGGTTCCAGAACAATGCTGCTCGGTTCTGAGTGTTTTTCCCTCACATATGATTTCATAACGCTACTGGGAGGGTCTGAATATTTGTCCCTCACATAGCATTCTAGAACACTGCTGTTGGGCTCTAAATGTCTGTCCATCACATAGGATTCCAGAACAGTGCCACGAGCTTCTGAATGTTTGTTCCTTACAGAGGATTCCAGAACACTCCTGTTGTGAATGTTTGTCTCTCACACAGGAGTCCAGAACACTGCTATGAGGGTCTGAATTTTTGTCCATCACACAGAGTTCCAGAACACTGCTGTGAGGGTCTGAATGATTTTCCCTCACATAGCTTTCCAGAACACTGCTACTGGGGTCTGAATGTTTGTCCCTCACATAGGATTAAAGAACACTGCCCCTGGGTTCTGAGTGTTTCTCCCTTACATAGAATTCTGGAAGACTGCGACAAGGGTAACAATGTTTGTCGCTCTCATATGGTTCCATAACACTGCTGGTAGGTTCTCAGTGTTTGTCCCAAACATAGGATTCCAGAACATTGCTGCTGGTGTCTAAATGTTTGCCCGTCACATAAGATTCCAGAACACTGCTATGAGGGTCTGAATGATTGTCCCTCACGTAGGATTCCAGAACACTGTTTCTGGGGTCTACAGGTGTGTCCGTCACATGGCATTCCAGAACACTGATATGAGGTCCTGAATATTTGCTCCTCACAGGGGATTCCAGAAACCTCCTGCTCTCTTCTGAATGTTTTTCCCTCACACAGGATTCCAGAACACTGTTACGAGGGTCTGAATATTTGTCCCTTACACAGAATTCCAGAACACTGCTATGACGGTCTGAATGATTGTCCCTCACATGGGACTCCAGAACACTGCTGCTGGGTTCTGAATGTTTGTCCCTCACATAGCATTCCAGAACACAGCTGCAAGGGTCTTCATGTATGTCCGTCACATGGGATTCTAGAACAATGCTGCAGGATTCTGAGTGTTCCTCCCTTGCACAGAATTCCAGAAGACTGCGACGAAGGTCTGAATGTCTGTCGGTAACATAGGATTCCAGAAGACTCCCGCTGTTGTTTGAATGTTTGTTCCTCACATAGGATTCCAGAACACTGCTGCTTGAGTCTGAAAGACTTTCCCTCACACAGGATTCCAGAACACTGCTGCTTGAGTCTGAAAGACTTTCCCTCACACAGGATTCCAGAACATTGCTACGATTGTCTGAATGTTTGTCACTCCGTAGGATTCCAGAACACTGCCACGAGGGTCTGAAAGTTTGTCCCTCACTGTGGATTCCAGAACACTCTGCTGTGGTCTGAATGTTTGTCCCTCACATAGGATTCCAGAACACTCCTGCTGTAGTCTGAATGTCTGTCCCTCACATAGGGTTGTAGAACACTGCTGCTAGATTCTCTGTGTTTGTCCCTCACATAGGATTCCGGAACACTGCTACAAGGGTCTGAATATTTGTCACATGCATAGGATTCCAAAACACTGCTGCTACAGTCTGAATGTTTGTCCCTCACAGAGGACTACAGGACACTGCAGCTGGGGTCTGAATGTTTCTCCCTCACATAGGACTACAGAACACTGCTGCTGGGGTCTACATGTATGGCCGTCACATAGGATTCCAGATCACTGCTGCTGGATTCTGAATGTTTCTCCCTCACATAGAATTCCAGAAAACAGCAACGAGGGTCTGAATGTTTCTCCATAACGTAGCATTCCAGAACACTCTGGCTGTTGTTTGAAAGTTTGTCCCTCACATAGTATTCCAGAACACTGCTATGATTGTCTGAATGTTTGTCCCTCACATAGGATTCCAGAATGATCCTATGAGGGTCTGGATGTTTGTCCCTCACATAGGATTCCAGAACACTGCTATGATTGTCTGAATGTCTGTCACTCACATAGGATTTCAGATCAGTGCTACGAGGGTCTGAATGTTTTCCCCTAACATAGGATTCCTGAATACTGCAACGAGGGTCTGAATGTTTGTCTGTAACATAGGATCATGGAACACTACCCCTGTTGTTTGAATGTTTGTCCCTCACATTGGATTCCAGAACACTGCAACTAGGGTCTGAATGTTTGTCCCTCACATAGGATTCCAAAACACTCCTGCCGTGCTCTGAGTGTTTATCCCTCACATAGGATTCCAGAACAATCCTGCTCTGGTCTGAAAGTTTTTCCCTCACATAGGGTTCCAGAACACTGGTGCTGGGTTCTGAGTGTTTTTCCATCACATATGATTTCATAACACCACCGGGAGGGTCTGAATGTTTGTCCCTCACATTGCATTCCAGAACACTGCTGTTGGGGTCTAAGTGTTTGTCCGTCATGTAGGATTCCAGAACACTGCAACGAGGTTCTGAATGTTTGTTCCTTACAGGGGATGCCAGAACACTTCTGTTGTGTTTTGAATGTTTATCCCTCACACAGGATTCCAGAACACTGCTGTGAGAGTCTGAATTTTTGTCCCTCACCCAGAATTTCAGAACACTGCTATGAGGGTCTGAATGATTTTCCCTCACATAGCATTCCAGAACACTGCTGCTGAGGTCTGAATGTTTGTCCCTCACATACGATTACAGAACACTGCCCCTGGGTTCTGAGTGTTTCTCCCTCACATAGAATTCCGGAACACTGCAATGAGGGTCTCAACGTTGGTCCCTCTCATATGGTTCCAGAACACTGCTGGTAGGTTGTCAGTGTTTGTCCCAAACCTAGGATTCCAGAACACAGCTGCTGGGTTCTAAATGTTTGTCTGTCACATAGGATTCTAGAACGCTGTTATGTGGTTCTGAATCTTTGTTCATCACAGGGGATTCCAGAAGACTCCTGCTGTGATCTGAATGTTTGTCCCTCACACAGGATTCCAGAACACTCCTACTATGGTCTGAATGTTTGGCCCTAACATATGATTCCAGAACACGGCTATGACAGTCTGAATCTTTGTCCCTCACATAGGATTCCAGAACAATCCTGCTGTGGTCTGAATGTTTGTCCCTCACTTTGCATTCGAGAACACTGCTGCCACATTCTGGGTGTTTGTCCCTCACATTGGATTCCAGAATACTGCTACTAGCATCTGAATATTTGTCCCTCACATAGGATTCCAGAACACTGCTGCTGTGGTCTAAATGTTTGTCCATCACATGGGATTCCAGAAAACTGCTATGAGGGTATGCATGTTTTTTCCTCACAAGGGATTCAAGAACAATCTTGCTGTGTTCTGAATCTTTGTCCCTTACAAAGGATTCCAGAACACTGCTATGAAGGTCTGAATATTTGCCCTCACACAGAATTCTAGATCACTGCTACATGGGTTTGAATGATTTTCCCTCACACAGGATTCCAGAACACTGCTTCTGGCATCTGAATGTTTGTCCTTCACATAGTGTTACTGAACACTGCTGCTGGGGTCTATATGTATGTCCGTCACATAGGGTTCCAGAGCATGGCTGCTGCGTTCTGAGCGTTTCTCCCTCACATAGAATTTCAGAACACTGGGATGAAGGCCTGAATATTTGTCTGAACATAGGATTCATGAACACTCTTGCTGTTGTTTGAATGTTGTCCCTCTCATAGGATTCATGAACACTCTTGCTGTTGTTTGAATGTTGTCCCTCTCATAAGATTCCAGAAAACTGCTGCTGGGGTCTGAATGTTTGTCCCTCACATATCATTCCACAATACTGCTGCGATACTCTGAATGTTTGTCCCTCACATAGGATTCCAGAGCACTGCTATGAAGTTCTGAATGTTTTTCCCTCACATACGATTCTGGAACACTGCTACAATTGTCTGAATATTTTTCCCTCACATAGGATTCCAGAACACTGCTATGATTCTCTGAATGTTTGTCCCTCACATAGGATTCCAGAACACTGCTACGAGAGTCTGAATGTTTCTCCATCACATAGGGTTCCAGAACACTGCTACGAGAGTCTGAATGTTTCTCCATCACATAGGATTCCAGAACACTGCTACGAGAGTCTGAATGTTTGTCCGTCACATAGGATTCCAGAACACTGCTACGATAATCTGAATGTTTGTCCCTCACGTAGGATTCCAGAGCACTTCTGCTGTGGTCTGACTATTTGTCCCTCAATTATGATTCCAGAACACTGCTACGAGGGTCTGAATGTTTGTCCCTCATATAGGATTCCAGATACTGCTGCTGGGAGCTAAATGTTTGTCTGTCACACAGGATTCCAGAACACTGCTATGAGAGTCTAAATGTTTGTTCCTCACAGGTGATTCCAGAACAACCCTGCTGTGGTCTGAATATTTATTAATCACACAGGATTCCACAATTCTACTATGAGCATCTGAATGTTTGTCCCTCACACAGAATTCCGGAACACTGCTACGAGGGTCTGAATGATTGTCCCTCACATAGGATTCCAGAACACTGCTGCTGGGGTCTGTATGTTTTTCCCTCACATAGCATTCCTGAACACTGCTGCTGGGGTCTAGATGTATGTCCGTCACATAGGATTACAGAACACTGCTGCTGGGTTATGAGTGTTTCTCCCTTACATAGAATTCCAGAACACTGTGACAAGGGTCTGAATGTTTGTCTGTAACATAGGATTCCAGAACACTCCCACCGCTGTTTGAATGTTTGTCCCTCACATAGTATTGCAGAACACTGCTGCTGGGTTCTGAATGTTTGTTCCTGACAGAGGATTCCAAAACCCTGGTATGATTGTCTCAACGTTTTTCCCTCACGTAGGATTCCTGAACACTGTTACGAGGGTCGGAATGTTTGTCTGTCACAGGATTCCAGAACACTGCTACGATTGTCTGAATGTTTCTCCCTCACATAGGATTCCTAAACACTCCTGCTGTGTTCTGAGTGTTTCTCCCTCACATTGGATTCCAGAACAGTCCTGCTGATGTCAGAATGTTTGTCCCTCACATAGGATTCCAGAACACTGCTGCTGGTTTCTGAGTGATTGTCCCTCACATAGGATTCCTGAACACTGCTATGAGGGTCTGAATGTTTGTCCCTCACATAGGATTCCAGAACACTGCAATGATTGTCTGAATCTTTGCCCCTCACATAGGACGCCAGAACACTGCTACAAGGATCTGAAAGTTTGTCCCTCACATAGGACTCCAAAACACTCCTGTTGTGTTCTGAGGGCTTGTGCCTCACATCGGATTCCAGAACAGTCCTGCTGTGGTCTGAATATTTGTCCCACATATAGGGTTGCAAAACACTGCTGCTGGATTCAGAGTGTTTGTCCCTCACATAGGATCCCAGAACACTGCTACGAGGTCTGAAAGTTTGTCCCTCACATAGGATCCCAGAACATGCTGGTGGGGTCTACATGTATGTCCGTCCCATAGGATTCCAGAACACTGCTGCTAGGTTCTGAGTTTTTCTCCCTCATATAGAATTCCAGAACACTGCGACAAGGTTCCGAATGTTTGTCCGTAACATAGGATTCCAGAACACTCCCCCTGTTGTTTGAATGTTTGTGCCTCACATAAGATTCCAGGACACTGCTACAAGGGTCTGAATATTTGTCCCTCACATAGGATTCCAGAACATTGCCGCTAGGGTCCAAATGTTTCTCCATCACATGGGATTACAGAACACTGCTAGAAGGGTCTGAATGTTTATTCCTCACAGGGCATTCCAGAACACTCCTGCTGTGGTCTGAATGTTTGTACCTCATATGGGATTCCAAAACACTGCTATGATTGTCTGAATATTTGTCCCTCACACAGAATTCCAGAGCACTGCTATGAGGGTCTGAATGATTGTCCCACACTTAGGATTCAAGAACACTGCTGCTGGGGTCTGAATGTTTGTCCCTCACATAGGATTCCAGAACACTGCTGCTGGATTCTGAGTGCTTCTCCCTCATACAGAATTCCAGAAAACTGTGACGAGGGTCTGAATGTTTGTCCATAACATAGGATTGCAGAACACTCCCGCTGTTGTTTGAATGTTTGTAACTCGTATAGGATTCCAGAACACTGCTGAGAGTGTCTGAATGTTTGTCCCTCACACAGGATTCCAGAACACTCCTGCTGTGGTCTGAATGTTTGTCCCTCACATAGGATTACTGAACACTGCTGAGAGTTTCTGAATGTTTGTCCCTCACACAGGATTCCAGAACACTCCTGCTGTGGTCTGAATGTTTGTCCCTCACATAGGATTACTGAACACTGCTAAGAGGGTATGAATGTTTGTCCCTCACATAGGATTCCAAAATATTCCTGCTGTGATCTGAGTGTTTGTCCCTCACATAGGATTTCAAACTATTCCTGCTGTGTTCTGAGTGTTTGTCCCTCACATAGGATTTCAAACTATTCCTGCTGTGTTCTGAGTGTTTGTCCCTCACATAGGATTCCAGAACAATCTTGCTGTGGTGAGAATGTTCGTTCCTCACATAGGGTCCCAGAACCCTCCTGCTGTGTTCTGAATGTTTCTCCCTCACATAGGATTCCAGAACACTGCTATGAGGTTCTCAATGATTGTCCGTCTCATAGGATGCCAAATATTCCTGTTGTATTCTGAGTGTTTCTCCCTCACATAGGATTCCAGAACACTGCTTCTGGGGTCTGAATGTTTGTCCCTCACTTAGGATTCCAGAACACTACCACGATTGTCTGACTGTTTGTTGCTCACATAGGATTCCGGAACACTGCAACGAGGGTCTGAATGTTTGTCCATCACATAGGATTCCAGAACAATCCTGCTGTGGTCTGTATGTTTGTCCCTCACATAGGATTCCTGAGCACTGCTATGAGGGTCTGAATGTTTGTCCCCCACATAGGATTCCAAAACACTCCTGCTGTGTTCTGAGTGTTTGTCCCTCACATAGGATTCCAGAACAATCCTGCTGTGTTCTGAAGGTTTGTCCCATACATAGGGTTCCAGAACACTGCTGCAGTGTTATGAGTGATTCTCCCTCACATAGAATTCCAGAACACTACGATGAGGGTCTGAATGTTCGTCCATAAAATAAGATTCCATAACACTCTCGATGTTGTTTAAATGTTTGTCCCACACATAGCATTCCAGAACACTGCTACTGGTGTCTGAATGTTTGTCCCACACATAGTATTCCAGAATCTGCTATGATTTTCTGAATGTTTGTCCCTCACATAGGATTCCAGAACACTGCTAGGTTCTGAATGTTTGTCCCTCACCTAGGATTTCAGAACACTGCTCCTCGAATATAAATATTTATCCTTCACATAGGATTCCAGAACACAGCTATGAGGGTCTGAATGTATGTTTCCCATGTAGGATTCCAAAACACTCCTGCTGTGTTCTGAGTGTTTGTCCCTCACATAGGATTCCAGAACAATCCTGCTGTGTTCTGAAGGTTTGTCCCATACATAGGGTTCCAGAGAACTGCTGCAGTGTTATGAGTGATTCTCCCTCACATAGAATTCCAGAACAGTACAACGAGGGTCTGAATGTTCGTCCATAAAATAGGATTCCATAACACTCTCGATGTTGTTTAAATGTTTGTCCTGCACATAGCATTCCAGAACACTGCTACTTGTGTCTGAATGTTTGTCCCATACATAGTATTCCAGCATCTGCTATGATTGTCTGAATGTCCCTCACCTAGGATTTCAGAACACTGCTCCTCAGATATAAATATTTATCCATCACATAGGATTCCAGAACACTGCTCCTCAGATATAAATATTTATCCATCACATAGGATTCCAGAACACTGCTAAGAGGTTCTGAATGTTTGTTCTTCACAGTGGATTCCAGAACACTCCTGCTGTGGTCTGAATGTTTGTCCCTCACAAAGGAATCCAGAACAATGCTACGCAGGTCTCAATGTTTGTCCCTAACAAAGAATTCCAGAACACTGCTACGAGTGTCTGAAAGATTAGCCCTCTCATACGTTTCCAGAACTCTGCTGCTGGTGTCTGAATGTTTGTCCCTCACACAGGATTCCAGAACACTGCTACTGGGTTCTGAATTTTGTCCCTCAAACAGAATTCCAGATCACTGCTATGAGGGTCTGAATGATTGTCCCTTACATAGGATTCCCTAACACTGTTGCTGGTTTCTGAATGTTTGTCCCTCACACAGGATTCCAGAACACTGCTGCAGGGGTTTACATGTAAGTCCGTCACATAGGATTCCATGACACTGCTATTGGGTTCTGAGTGTTACTCCCTCATGTAGAAATAAAGAACATGGTGACGAGGGTCTGAATGTTTGTCCATAAACAGGATTCCAGAACACTGCTACGAGGGTATTAATGTTTGTCCCTCACATAAGATTCCAAAACACTCCTGCTTTGATCTGAGTGATTGTCCCTCACATAGGATTCCAGAACACTACTGCTGGGTTCTGAGTGTTTCTACCTCACATAGATTTGCAGAAGACTGCAACGGGGGTCTGAATGTTTGTCCATAACATAGGACTCCAGAACACTCCAGCTGTTGTTAGAATGTTTGTCTCTCACATAGGATTGCAGAACACTTCTTCTTGGGTCTGAATGGTTGTCTCTCACACAGGATTCCAGAACACTGCTACGATGGTCTGAATGTTTTTCCCTCATGTAGGATTCCAGAACACTGCTGTGAGGGTCTGCATGTTTGTCCCTCAGATAGGATTCCCGAACCATCCTGCAGTGGTCTGAATGTTTGTCCCTCGCACTGGATTCCAGAACTCTGTTACAAGGGTCTAAATGTTGTCCCTCCCATAGGGTTGCAAAACACTAATGCTGTTTTCTGAGTGTTTCTCCCTCACAAAGGATTCCAGAACAATCTTGCTGTGGTCTGATTGTTTGTCCCTCACATAGGGTTCCAGAACACTGCTGCTAGGTTCTGAGTGTTTGTCCGTCACAGAGGATTCCAGAACACTGCTGCTGCGTACTCATTGTTTCTCCCTCACATAGAATTCCAGAACACTGTGACTAGGGTCTGAATGTTTGTGCATAACATAGGATTCCAGAACACTCCCGCCCTTGTTTGAATGATTTTCCTTCACATAGGATTCCAGAACGCTGCTAGGAGGGTCTGAATGTTTGTTCCACACAGGGGATTCAAGAACACTCCTGACTTGATCTGAATGTTTGTCCCTTACATAGGATTCCAGAACACTGCTATGAGGTTGTGAAAGTTTGTCCCTCATAAGGAATTCCAGAACACTGCTATGATGCTCTGAATGTTTGTCTCTCACATAGGAATCCAAAACACTCTTGCTGTAGTCTGAGTGTTTGTCCCTCACAAAGGATTCCAGAACAATCCTGCTGTGGTCTGAATGTTTGTCCCTCACATAGGATTCCAGAACACTGCTACAAGGGTCTGAATGTTTGTCCCTCACATAGGATTCCAAAACACTCGTACTGTGTTCTTAGTGTTTCTCCCTCACATAGGATTCCAGAACACTGCTGCTGGAGTCTAAATGTTTGTTCATCACATAGGATTCCAGAACATTGCTATGAGGTTATGAATTTTGTTCCCCACAGGGGTTTCCAGAACACTCCTTCTTTGGTCTGAATGTTTGTCCCTCACACAGGATTCCAGAACACTGCTATGAGGGTTTGAATGTTTCTACCTCACATAGAATTCCAGCACTCTGTGATGAGGTTCTGAATGTTTGTCCATCACATAGAATTCCAGAACACTGCTACGATTGTCTGAATGTTTGTCCATCGCATAGAATTCCAGAACACTGCTACGATTGTCTGAATGTTTGTTCATCACATAGGATTCCAGAACACTGGAAGGCAGCCAAGATGGCCAAATAGGAACAGGTCCGGTTTACAGCTCCCAGCGTGAGTGACGCAGAAGATGGGTGATTTCTGCATTTCCATCTGAGGTACTGGGTTCATCTCACTAGGAAGTGCCAGACAGTGGGTGCAGGACAGTGGGTGCAGTGCACTGTGCAGGAGCTGAAGCAGGGTGAGGCATTGCCTCACTCAGGAAGTGCAAGGGGTCAGGGAGTTCCTTTCCTAGTCAAAGAAAGAGGTGACAGATGGCACCTGGAAAATCGGGTCACCCTCACCTGAACACTGCGCTTTTCCAATGGGCTTAAAAACCAGCGCAACAGGAGATTATATCCTGCACATGGCTCGGAGGGTCCTATGGCTATGGAGTCTGGAAGATTGCTAGCACAGCAGTCTGAGTTCAAGCTGCAAGACAGCAGCGAGGCTGGGGGAGGGGCGTCCACCATTGCCCAGGATTGCTTAGGTAAACAAAGCAGCCAGGAAGCTCAAACTGGGTGGAGCCCACCACACCTCAAAGAGGCCTGCCTGCCTCTATAGGCTCCAACTCTGAGGGCAGGGCACAGACAAACAAAAAGACAGCAGTAACCTCTGCAGACTTAAATGTCCCTGTCTGACAGCTTTGAAGAGAGCAGTGGTTCTCCCAACACGCAGCTGGAGATCTGAGAATGGGCAGACTGCCTCCTCAAGTGGGTCCCTGATGCCTGACCCTCGAGCAGCCAAACTGGGAGGCACCCCCCAGTAAGGGCAGACAGACACCTCACATGGCCGGGTAATCCTCTGAGACAAAATTTCCAGAGAAACGATCAGACAGCAGCATTCACGGTTCATGAAAATCCACTGTTCTGCAGCCAACACTGCTGTTACCCAGGCAAACAGGGTCTGGAGTGGACCTATAGCAAACTCCAACAGACCTGCAACTGAAGGTCCTGTCTGTTAGAAGGAAAACTAACAAACAGAAAGGACATCCACACCAAAAACCCATCTGTACATCACCATCATCAAAGACCACAAGTAGATAAAACCACAAAGATGGGGAAAAAACAGAGCAGAAAAACTGGGAACTCTAAAAAGCAGAGCACCTCTCCTCCACCAAAGGAATGCAGTTCCTCAACAGCAATGGAACAAAGATGGACAGAGAATGACTCTGACGAGTTGAGAGAAGAAGGCTTCAGATGATCAAACTACTCTGAGCTATGGGAGGAAATTCAAACCAAAGGCAAAGAAGTTGAAAACTTTGAAAAAAATTTAGACGAATGTATAACTAGAATAACCAATACAGAGAAGTGCTTAAAGGAGCTGATGGAGCTGAAAGCCAAGTCTCGAAAACTACGTAAAGAATGCAGAAGCCTCAGGAGCCAATGCAATTAACTGGAAGAAAGGGTATCAGCAATGGAAGATGAAATGAAGCGAGAAGGGAAGTTTAGAGAAAAAAGAATAAATAGAAAGAAATGAACAGAGCCTCCAAGAAATATGGGACTATGTGAAAAGACCAAATCTACGTCTGATTGGTGTACCTGAAAAAGATGGGGAGAATGGAATCAAGTTGGAAAACACTCTGCAGGATATTATCCAGGAGAACTTCCCCAATCTAGCAAGGCAGGCCAACATTCAGATTCAGGAAATACAGAGAATGCCACAAAGATACTCCTCAAGAAGAGCAACTCCAAGACACGTAATTGTCAGATTCACCAAAGTTGAAATGAAGGAAAAAATGTTAAGGGCAGCCAGAGAGAAAGGTCGGGTTACCCTCAAAGGGAAGCCCATCAGACTAACAGCAGATCTCTTGGCAGAAACCCTACAAGCCAGAAGAGAGTGGGGGCCAATATTCAACATTCCTAAAGAAAATAATTTTCAACCCAGAATTTCATATCCAGCCAAACTAAGCTTCATAAGTGAAGGAGAAATAAAATACTTTACAGACAAGCAAATGCTGAGAGATTCTGTCACCACCAGGCCTGCCCTAAAAGAGCTCCTGAAGGAAGCTCTAAACATGGAAAGGAACAACCAGTACCAGCCACTGCAAAATCATGCCAAATTGTAAAGACCGTCCAGGCTAGGAAGAAACTGCATCAACTACCGAGCAAAATAACCAGCTAACATCATAATGACAGGATCAAATTCACACATAACAATATTAACTTTAAATGTAAATGGACTAAATGCTCCAATTAAAAGACACAGACTAGCAAAATGGATAAAGAGTCAAGACCCATCAGTGTGCTGTATTCAGGAAACCCATCTCACGTGCAGAGACACACATAGGCTCAAAATAAAAGGATGGAGGAAGATCAACCAAGCAAATGGAAAACAAAAAAAGGCAGTGGTTGCAATCCTAGTCTCCAATTAAACAGACTTTAAGCCAACAAAGATTGAAAGAGACAAAGAAGGCCATTATATAATGGTAAAGGGATCAATTCAACAAGAAGAGCTAACTATCATAAATATATATGCACCTAATAGAGGAGCACCCAGATTCATAAAGCAAGTCCTGAGTGACCTACAAAGAGACTTAGACTCCCACACAATAATAGTGGGAGACTTTAACACCACACTGTCAACATTAGACAGATCAACGAGACAGAAAGTCAACAAGGATACTCAGGAATTGAACTCAGATCTGCACCAAGCAGACATAATAGACATCTACAGAACTCTCCACCCCGAATCAACAGAATATACATTTTTTTCAACACCACACCACACTTATTCCAAAATTGACCACATAGTTGGAAGTAAAGCACTCCTCAGCAAATGTAAAAGAACAGAAATTATAACAAACTGTCTCTCAGACCACAGTGCAATCAAACTAGAACTCAGGATTAAGAAACTCACACAAAACTGCTCAACTACGTGGAAACTGAACAACGTGCTCCTGAATGACTACTGGGTACATAACGAAATGAAGGCAGAAATAAAGATGTTCTTTGAAACCAACGAGAACAAAGACACAACATACCAGAATCTCTGGGATGCATTCAAAGCAGTGTGTAGAGGGAAATTTATAGCACTAAATGCCCACAAGAGAAAGTGGGAAAGATCCAAAATTGACACCCTAACATCACAATTAAAAGAACTAGAAAAGCAAGAGCAAACACATTCAAAAGCTAGCAGAAGGCAAGAAATAACTAAAATCAGAGCAGAACTGAAGGAAATAGAGACACAAAAAACCCTTCAAAAAATTAATGAATGCAGGAGCTGGTTTTTTGAAAGGATCAACAAAATTGATAGACCACTAGCAAGACTAATAAAGAAGAAAAGAGAGAAGAATCAAATAGACTCAATAAAAAATGATAGAGGGGATATCACCACCAATCCCACAGAAATACAAACTACCATCAAAGAATACGACAAACACCTCTATGCAAATAAACTAGAAAATCTAGAAGAAATGGATAAATTCCTCGACACATACACCCTCCCAAGACTAAACCAGGAAGTTGAATCTCTGAATAGACCGATAACAGGCTCTGAAATTGTGACAATAATCAATAGGTTACCAAGCAAAATGAGTCCAGGACCAGATGGATTCACAGCCAAATTCTACCAGAGGTAAAAGGAGGAACTGGTACCATTCCCTCTGAAACTATTCCAATCAATAGAAAAAGAGGGAATCCTCCCTAACTCATTTTATGAGGCCAGCATCATCGTGATACAAAAGCCAGGCAGAGACACAACCAAAAAAGAGAATTTTAGACCAATATCCTTGATGAATATTGATGAAAAATCCTCAATAAAATACTGGCAAACCAAATCCAGCAGCACATCAAAAAGCTTATCCACCATGATAAAGTGGACTTCATCCCTGGGATGCAAGGCTGGTTCAATATACACAAATCAATAAATGTAATCCAGCATATAAACAGAACCAAAGACAGAACCCACATGATTATCTGAATAGATGCAGAGAAGGCTTTTGACAAAATTCAACAACGCTTCATGCTAGAAACTCTCAATAAATTAGGTATTGATGGGACGTACCTCAAAATAATAAGAGCTATCTATGACAAACCCACAGCCAATATCATCCTGAATGGGAAAAAACTGGAAGCATTTCCTCTGAAAACGCAGAAGACAGGGATGCCCTCTCTCACCACTCCTATTCAACATGGTGTTGGAAGTTCTGGCCAGGGTAATCAGGCAGGAGAGGGAAATAAAGCGTATTCAATTAGGAAAAGAGGAAGTCAAATTGTCCCTGTTCTCAGATGACATGATTGTATGTCTAGAAAACCCCACTGTCTCAGCCCAAAATCTCCTTAAGCTGATAAGCAACTTCAGCAAAGTCTCAGGATACAAAATCAATGTACAAAAATCACAAGCATTCTTATACACCAATAACAGACAAACAGAGAGCCAAATCATGAGTGAACTCCCATTCACAATTGCTTCAAAGAGAATAAGATACCTAGGAATCCAACTTACAAGGGATGTGAAGGAACTCTTCAAGGAGAACTACCAACCCCTGCTCAATGAAATAAGAGGATACAAACAAATGGAAGAAAATTCCATGCTCATGGGTAGGAAGAATCAATATCTTGAAAATGGCCATACTGCCCAAGGTAATGTACAGATTCATTGCCATCCCCAACAAGCTACCAATGACTTTCATCACAGAAATGGAAAAAACTACTTTAAAGTTCATATGGAACCAAAAAAGAGCCCGCATCACCAAGTCAATCCTAAGCCAGAAGAACACAGCTGGAGGCATCACGCTACCTGATTTCAAACTATACTACAAGGCTACAGTAACCAAAACAGCATGGTACTGGCACCAAAACAGAGATATAGACGAATGGAACAGAACAGAGCCCTCAGAAATAACGCCACATATCTACAATTATCTGATCTTTGACAAACCTGACAAAAACAAGCTATGGGGAAAGGACAACCTATTTAATAAATGGTGCTGGGAAAACTGGCGAGCCATATGTAGAAAGCTGAAACTGGATCCCTTCCTTACACCTTATACAAAAATCAATTCAAGATGGATTAAAGACTTAAATGTTAGAACTAAAACCATAAAAACCCTAAAAGAAAACCTAGGCATTACCATTCAGGACATAGGCATGGGCAAGGACTTCATGTCTAAAACACCAAAAGCAATGACAAGAAAAGACAAAATTGACAAATGGGATCTAATTAAACTAAAGAGCTTCTGCACAGCAAAAGAAACTACCATCAGAGGAAACAGGCAACCAACATAATGGGAGAAAAATTTCGCAACCTACTCATCTGACAAAGGGCTAATATCCAGAACCTACAATGAACTCAAACAAATTTACAGGAAAAAACAAACAACCCCATCAAAAAGTGGGTGAAGGACATGAACAGACACTTCTCAAAAGAAGACATTTATGCAGCCAAAAAACACATGAAAAAATGCTCACCATCACTGGCCATCAGAGAAATGCAAATCAAAACCACAATGAGATACCATCTCACACCAGTTAGAATGGCAATCATTAAAAAGTCAGGAAACAACAGGTGCTAGAGAGGATGTGGAGAAATAGGAACACTTTTACACTGTTGGTGGGACTGTAAACTAGTTCAACCATTGTGGAAGTCACTGTGGTGATTCCTCAGGGATCTAGAACTAGAAATACCATTTGACCCAGCCATCCCATTACTGGGTATATACCCAAAGGACTATAAATCATGCTGCTATAAAGACACATGCACACGTATGTTTATTGAGGCACTATTCACAATAGCAAAGACTTGGAGCCAACCCAAATGTCCAACAATGATAGACTGGATTAAGAAACTGTGGCACATATACACCATGGAATACTATGCATCCATAAAAAATGCTGAGTTCATGTCCTTTGTAGGGACATGGATGAAATTGGAAATCATCATTCTCAGTAAACTATCACAAGGACAAAAAACCAAACACCGCATATTCTCACTCATAGGTGGGAATTGAACAATGAGAACACATGGACACAGGAAGGGGAACATCACACTCCGGGGACTGTTGTGGGGTGGGGGGAGGGGGGAGGGATAGCATTAGGAGACATACCTAAGGCTAAATGACGAGTTAATGGGTGCAGCACACCAGCATGGCACATGTATACATATGTAACTAACCTGCACATTGTGCACATGTACCCTAAAACTTGAAATATAATAATAATTAGAAAAAGGTCAGGAAACAACAGGTGCTGGAGAGGGTGTAGGAAAATAGGAACACTTTTACACTTTTGGTGGGACTAGTTCAACCATTCTGGAAGTCATTGTGGCAACTCCTCAGGGATCTAGAACTAGAAATACCATTTGACCCAGCCATCCCATTACTGGGTATATACCCAAAGGATTATAAATCATGCTGCTATAAAGACACATGCACACATGTGTTTATTGCAGCACTATTCACATTAACAAAGACTTGCAACCAACATAAATGTCCAACAATGATAGACTGGATTAAGAAAATGTGGCACATGTACAGCATGGGATACTGTGCAGCCATAAAACATGATGAGTTCATGTCCTTTGTAGGGACATGGATGAAGCTGGAAACCATCATTCTCAGCAAACTATTGGAAGCACAAAAAACCAAACACCACATGTTCTCACTCATAGGTGGGAATTGAACAATGAGAACACATGGACACAGGAAGGGGAACATCACACACCGGGGCCTGTTGTGGGTTGGGGGAAGGGGGGAGAGATAGCATTAGGAGATATACCTAATGTTAAATGACGAGTTAATGGGTGCAGCACACCAACATGGCACATGTATACATATGTAGCAAACCTGCACGTTGTGCACATGTACCCTAAAACTTAAAGTATAATAAAAAAAAGAAAAGCTAAAAAAAAAAAAAAAAAAAAGGATTCCAGAACACTGCTACGATTGTCTGAATGTTTGTTCCTCAAATAGGATTCTAGAACACTCCTGCTGTGGTCTGAATGTTTGTCCCTCACATAGGATTCCTGAACACTGCTATGAGGTTCTGAGTGTTTGTACCTCAGATAGGATTCAAAAATACTCTTGCTATTTTCTGAGAGTTTGTCCCTCCCCTAGGATTCCAGAACATTGCTGCTGGGGTCTGAATGTTTGTCCCTCACATAGGATTGCAGAACACTGCTTGGATTGTCTGAATGTTTGTGCCTCACATGGAATTCCATAACACTGCTATTAGGGTCTGAAAGTTTGTCCTTCACAGAGGTTTCCAGGACACTGCTACAATTGTCTGAATGTTTGTCCGTTACATAGGATTCCGGAACACTGCTACGAGGGTCTGAATATTTGTCTCTCACATAGGATTCCAGAACACTGCAGCTTTGGTCTGAATGTTTATCACTCACACAGGAATCCAGAACACTGCTATGATGGTCTGAATGTTCATTCCTCACATAGGATTCCAGAACACTGCTACAACCGTCTTAATGTTTGTCCCTTACAGGGGATTCCAGAACACTCCTGCTGCAGTCTGAATGTTTCTAACTCACACAGGATTCCAGAACACTGCTAAGAGGGTCTGAATGTTTGTCTCTCACACTTAATAGCAGAACACTGATACAAGGGTCTGAATAATTGTCCCTAGCAAAGGATTCCAGAGCACTGTTACTGTGGTCTGAATGTTTGTCCCTCACATAGGATTCCAGAACACTGCTGCTGGGTTCTGAGTGTATCTCCCTCACCTAGAATTCCAGAACGTTGAGAGGAGGTTCTGAATGTTTGTCCATAACATAGGATTCCAGAACACTCCCACTGTTGTCTGAATATTTGTCCCTCACATAGGATTCCAGAACACTGCTACTATTGTCTCAATGTTTCTCACTCACATAGCATTCCAGAACACTGCTGCGAGGGTCTGAATGTTTTCCCTCATATACGATTCCAGAACACTCATGTTGTGGTCTGAATGTTTGTCCCTCACATAGGATTCCTGAACACTGCTGCGAGAGTCTGAATGTTTATCCCTCATATAGGATTCCAAAACACTTCTGCTGTAATCTCAATGTTTGCCCCCCACATAGGATTCCAGAACAATCCTGCTGTGGTCTGAATGTTTGTCCCTCACATAGGGCTCCAGAACACTCCTGCTGTGTTCTAAGCGTTTCTCACTCACCTTAAATTCCTCAACACTGTGACGAGGGTCTGAATGTTTGTCCATAAAATTGGATTCCTGATCACTCCCGCTGTTGTTTGAATGTTTGTTCCTCCCTTAGGACTCCAGAAAACTGCTGCTGGGTTCTGAATGGTTGTCCCTCACACAGGTTTTCAGAACACTGTTATGAGGGTCTGAATGTCCCTCACATAGGGTTCCAGAACACTGTTGAGGAGTTCTAAATGTTTATCTGTCATATAGGATTCCAGAGCACAGCTATGAGGGTCTGAATGTTTGTTCCTCACAGAGGATTCCAGAAGAGTCCTGCTTTGGTCTGAATGTTTGTGCCTCACACAGGAATTCAGAACATGGCTATGAGGTTGTGAATGTTTGTCCCTCACACACAATTCCAGAATGCTGCTATGAGGGTCTGAATGATTGTCCCTCACATAGGATTCCAGAACACTGCTGCTGGGTTGCGAGTCTGTCTCCCTCACATAGAATTCCAGAACACTGCGAAGAAGTTCTGAATATTTGTCCATAACATAGGATTCCAGAACACTCCTGCAGTTGTTTGAATTTTTGTCCCTCCCACTGGATTCCAGAACACTACTGCTGGGGTGTGAGTGTATGTCCCTCACTTAGGATTCCAGAACACTGCAAAGATTGTCTTAAAGATTGTCACTCACATAGGTTTCCGGAACACTGCTATGAGAGTCTGAATGTTTGTCCCTCACACAGGATTCCATAATACTCCTGCTGTGTTCTGAATATTTGTACGTCACATAGGATTCCTGAACACTACTACGAGATTCTGAATGTTTGTTGCTCACATAGGATTCCAAAATGCCCCTGCTGTGTTCTGAGTGTTTGTCCCTCACATAGGATCACTGCTGCTGGGTTCTCAGTGTTTCTCACTCACATAGAATTCCAGAACACTGCGAAGAGGTTCTGAATGTTTTTCTGTAACATAGTATTCCAGAACACTCTCGCTGTTGTTTGAATGTTTGTCCCTCACATAGGATTCCAGAACACTTCTGCTGGTGTCTGAAAGTTTGTCCCTCACACAGGATTCCAGAACACTGCTACGAGGGTCTGAATGTTTTTCCCTCACAAAGGGTTCCAGAGCAGAGCTGTTGGAGTCATAATGTTTGTCTGTCACCCAGGATTCTAGAACACTGCTACGAGGTTATGAATGTTTGTTCCTCAAAGGGTTTTTCAGAACACTCCTGTTGTTGTCTGAATGTGTGTCCCTCACACAGGATTCCAGAACACTGCTACGAGGTTCTGAATGTTTCTCCATTACATAGAATTCCAGAACACTGCTACCAATATCTGAATGTTTGTCTCTCACATAGGATTCCAGAACACTGCTACGATTGTCTGAAAGTTTGTCCCTCACATAGGATTCCAGAACGCTGCTATGAGGGTCTGAATGTTTGTCCCTCATGCAGAGTACCAGAACACTGCTTCGAGGGTCTGAATGATTGTCCCTCACATAGGATTCCAGAACACGGCTGCTGGGGTCTCAATGTTTGTGCCACACATAGGATTCCAGAATACGGCTGCTGGGGTCCACTTGTAAGTCCGTCACAATGGATTCCAGAATACAGATGCTGGGTTCTGAGTGTTTCTCCCTCACTTGGAATTCCAGAACACTGATATGAGGGTCTGAAAGTTTTTCTGTTACTTAGGACTCCAGAGCTTTCACTCTGTTGTTTGAATGTTTGTCCCTCACAGAGGATTCCAGAAAAATGCTACGATTGTATGAATGTCCCTCACATATGATTAAAGAACACTGCAAAGAGGGTCTGAATGTTTGTCTGAAACATAGGTTTCCCAAACAGTCTCGCTGTTGTTTGACTGTTTTTCCCTCACATAGGATTCCAGAAAAATGCTACGATTGTATGAATGTTGGTCCCTCACATAGGATTCCAGAACAGTGCTACGAGGGTCTGAATATTTGTCCCTCACATGGGATTCCAGAACACTCCTGCTGTGTTCTGAATGTTTGGCCCTCAGAAAGGATTCCTGAACTCTGCTACGAAGGTATGAATGTTTGTCCCTCACATCAGATTCCAAAACACTACTACTGTGTTCTGAGTGTTTGTCCCTCACATAGAATTCTAGAACAGTCCTGCTATTGTCTGAATGTTTGTCACACACACAGGGTTGCTGATAACTGCTGCTGAGTTCTGAATGTTTCTCCCTAACATAGAACTCTAGAACACTGTGACGAGGTTCTGAATGTTTGTCGGTAACATAGGATTCAAAAACACTCATGCTGTTGTTTGAATGTTTGTCCCTCACGTAGGATTCCAGAACACTGCTTCTGGGGACTACATGTATGCCTGTCACATAGGATTCCAGAACACTGCTGTTGGGTTCTATGTGTTTCTCCCTCACATAGAATTCCAGAACACTGCGATGAGGGTCTGAATGTTGTTCGTAACATAGGACTCCAGAACACTCACGCTCTTCTTTGAATGTTTGTCTCTCACATTGGATTCCAGAACACTGCTGCTGGGGTCTCAAAGTTTGTCCCTAACATAGGATTCCAGAACACTGCTACGATTGTCTGAATATTTTGCCTTCACATAATATTCCAGAACACTGCTACGAGGGTCTGAATGTTTGTCCCTCAAATAGGATTCCAGAATGCTGCTGCTGGGTTCTAAATGTTTGTCGGTCACATAGGATTCCAGAACACTGCTGCTGGGGTCTGAATGTTTGTCCCTCACATATTATTCCAGAACACTGCTGGGTTCTTAATGTTTGTTGGTCACATCAGATTCCAGAACACTGCTGCTGGGGTGTGAATGTTTATCCCTCACATAGGATTCCAGAACACAGTTGCTGGGGTCTACACATATGTCAGTCACATGGGATTCCAGAACACTGCTGCTGGGTTCACAGTGTTTCTCCCTCACATAGAATTCCAGATCATTGAGACAATATTCTGAATGTTTGTCCATAACATAGGATTCCAGAACACTCCTGCTCTTGTTTGAATGTTTGTCCCTCACATAGCATTGCAGAACACTGCTGCTGGGGTCTGAATGTTTGTCTCTCACATAGGATTCCAGTACACTGCTATGATTGTCAGAATGTTTATCCCTCACCTAGGATTACAGAACACTGCTATGATGCTCTGAAAGTTTGTCCCTCACATAGGATTCCAGAACACTGCTGCTGAGGTATAAATGTTTGTCCATCACATGGGATTCCAGAACAAAGCTACAAGTGTCTGAATGTTTGGTCCTCACAGCAGATTCCATAACACTCCTGCTGTGGTCTCAATGTTTGTCCCTCACAAAGGATTTCAGAACACGGCTACGAGGGTATGAATGTTTGTCCCTCATACAGAATTCCAGAACACTGCTATGAGGGTCTGAATGCTGGTCCCTCACATAGGATACCAGAACACTGCTACGGTTGTCTGAATGTTTGTCCCTTCCATAGGATTCCTGAACACTGCTTCGAGGGTCTGAATGTTTGTCCCTCACATTGCATTCCAAAACACTCCTGTTGTGTTCTGTGAGTTTGACCCTCACATAGGATTCCAGAACAATCCTGCTGTGGTGTGAATGCTTGTCCCTCACATATGGTTCCAGAACACTGTTGCTGGGTTCTGAGTGTTTGTCCCTCACAAAGGATTCCAGAACACTGCTACGAGGGTGTGAATGTTTGTCCCACTCAAAGGATTCCAGAACACTGCTACTGGGGTCTAAATGTTTGTCCGTCACATAGCATTCCTGAAAAATGTTACAAGAGTCTGAATGTTTGTACCTCACATAGGATTCCTGAACACTGCTACGAGGGTCTGAATGTTTGTCCCTCACATAGAATTCCAAAATACTCCTGCTGTGTTCTGAGTGTTTGTCCCTCACATAGCATTCCAGAACACTGCAGCTAGGGTCTAAATGTCCGTCACATAGGATTCCGGACAACTACTATGAGGTTCTGAATGTTTGTCTCTCACACAGAATTCCAGAACACTGCTAGGAGTTTCTGAATGATTGTCCCTCATATAGGATTCCAGAATACTGCTGCTGGGGTCTGAATGCTTGTCCCTCACATAGGATTCCAGAACTCTGCTGCTGGGGTGTACATGTATGTCCGTCACATAGGATTCCAGAACACTGCTGCTGGGTTCTGAGTTTTTCTCGCTCACATAGGATTCCAGAACACTGCTACAAGTGTCTGAATGTTTGTCTGTCACATTGGATTCCAAAACACTCCTGCTGTGTTCTGAGTGTTTGCTCCTCACATAAGATTGCAGAACACTCCTGCTGTGGCTGGAAAGTTTGTCCCTCACATAAGATTCCAGAACACTGCTGCTGGAATCTGAATATTTGTCCCTCAAGTAGGTTTCTAGAACAATGCTACTATTGTTTGAATGTTTGTCCCTCACATGGGATTCCAGAACACTCCTGCGGTGGTCTGAAAATTTGTCCCTCACATAGGATTCCTCAACACTGCTACGAGTGTCTGCATGTTTGTCCCTCACATCAGATTCCAATACATTCCTGCTGTGTTCTGAGTGTTTCTCCCTCACATATGATTCTAGAGCAATCCTGCTGTGGTCTGAATCTTTGTCCCTCAATAGGGATCCAGAACACTGTTGCTGGGTTCTTAATGTTTCTCCCTAAAATAGAACTCCAGAACACTGCATTGAAGGTGTGAATGCTTGTCCATAACACAGGATTCCAGAACACTCTAACTGTTGTTTGAATGTTTGTCCCTCAAATAGGATTCCAGAACACTGCTGCTGGGGTCTACATGCATGTCTGTCAGAGAGGATACCAGAACACTGATGCTCGGTTCTGAGCGTTTCTCCCTTACATCGAATTCCAGCACACAGTGACCAGTTTCTGAATGTTTTTCTGTAACATGGGATTCTAGAACACTCCTGCTGTTATTTGAATGTTTGTCCCTCACATAGGATTCCAGAACACTGCTATGAGTGTCTGAATGTTTGTCTCTCACTTAAGATTCCAGAACACTGCTATGAGGGTCTGAATGTTTGTCCCTCACATAGGAATCCAGAACACCGTTACGAGGGTCGGATTGTTCATTCCTGTCAGGGGATTCCTGAACACTCCTGCTGTGGTCTGAATGATTGTCCATCAAACAGGATTCCAGGACACTGCTACGAGGGTCTGAATGTTTGTCCCTCACACAGAATTCCAGAACACTGCTACGTGGGTCTGAATGATTGTCCCTCATGTAGGATTCGAGAACACTGCCACGAGGGTCTTAATGTTTGCTCCTCACTTAGGACTCCAGAACATTCCTGCTGTGGTCTGAATGTTTGTCCCTCACATACGATTCCAAAACATTCCTGCTGTGTTCCGAGTGTTTGTCCCTCACATGCGATTCCAGAACAACACTGCTGTGGTCCGAATGTTTGCCCCTCACATGCGGTTCCAGAACACAGCTGCTGGGTTCTGAGTGTTTCTCCCTCACATAGAATTCCAGAACACTGCGACAAGTTTCTGAACGTTTGTCCATAACATTGGATTCCAAAACACTCTGCTGTTGTTTGAATGTTTGTCCGTCACACAGGATTCCAGAACACTGCTGCTGGGGTCTGAATGTTTGTCCCTTACAAAAGATTCTAGAACACTGCTATGATTGTCTAAATGTTTGTCTCTAATACAGGGTCCCAGAACACTGTGACAAGTGTCTGAATGTTCGTCCATAATATAGGTTTCCAGAACACAGCTGCTGTTGTTTGATTGTTTTTCCCTCACAGGATTCCAGAACAATACTGCGATTGTATGAGTGTTTGTCCCTCACATTGGATTCCAGAACACTGCTTCGAGGTTCTGAATGTTTGTCCCTCACATAGAATTACAGAACACAGCTGTTGGGGTGGAAATGTTTGTCCGTCGCATAGGATTCCAGGACAGTGCCACGAGGGTCTGAAAGTTTGTTCCTCACAGGGGATTCCAGATCACTCCCAATGTGTCTGAATGTTTGTCCCTCACACAGGATTGCAGAACACTGCTATGATGGTCTGAATGATTGTCACTCAAGCAGAATTCCAGAACACTACTACTAGGGTCTGAATGACTTTCCCTCACATAGGATTCCAGAACATTGCTGCTGGTTTCTGAATGTTTGTCCTTCACATAAGATTCCAGAACACTGCTGCTGGTGTCTACATGTATGTCTGTCACATATGATTCCAGAACACTGCTGCTGGGTTCTGAGCGTTTCTCCCTCATGCAGAATTCCAGAACACTACAACGAGGTTCTGAATGTTTGTCCATAACACAGGATTCCAGAACACTCCCTCTGTTGTTTGAATGTTTGTCACTCACATAGGATTCCAGAACACTAACACGAGGGTCTGAATGTTTGTCCCTCACATAGGATTCCAGAACACTGCTACGAGGGTTTGAATGTTTGTTCTTCACTGGGGATTCCAGAACACTCCTGCTCTGGTATGAATGTTTATCCCTCACATAGAATTCCAGAACACTGCTATGAGGGTCTGAATGTTTGTCCCTCACACAGAATTCCCCAACACTGCTATGAGGGTCTGAATAATTACCCTACCATAGGGTTCCAGAACACTGCTGCTGGGGTCCAAATTATTGTCCCTCAGATAGGATTCCAGAACATGCTGATGGGGTCTACATGTATTCCCGTCACATAGGATTCCAGAACACTGCTGCTAGATTCTGCATTTTGCTCCCTCACATAGAATTCCAGAAGAGTGCGACGAAGGTCTGAATGTTTTTTCGTATCATGGGATTCCAGAACACTCCTGCTGTTGTTTGAATGTTTGTTCCTCACACAGGATTCCACAACACAGCTAAAAATGTCTGAAAGTTTGTCCCTCAGATAGGATTCCAGAACACTGCTGCTGGGGTCTGAATGTTTGCCCCTCACATAGGATTCCAGAACACTCCTGCTGTTGTTTGAATGTTTGTTCCTCACACAGGATTCCACAACACAGCTAAAAATGTCTGAAAGTTTGTCCCTCAGATAGGATTCCAGAACACTGCTGCTGGGGTCTGAATGTTTGTCCCTCACATAGGATTCCAGAACACTGCTATGATTGTCTGTTTGTCCCTCACATAGCATTCCAGACCACTGCTACAAGGGTCTAAATGCTTGTTCCACACAAAGGATTCCAGAGCACACCTGCTGTGGTCTGATTGTTTGTCCCTCACATAGGATTCCTGAACACTGCTGCTGGGGTCTGAATGTTGGCCTTCACATAGGATTCCAGAACCCTGATATGATTGTCTGAATGTTTGTCCCTCACACAGCACTACAGAACATTGCTACGAGGGTCTGAATGTTTGTTCCTCACATGGGATTCCAGAACACTGCTATGATTGTCTGAATGTTTGTTCCTCACATAGGTTTCCAGAAAACTTCTGCTATGGTCTGAAAGTTTATCCCTCACATAGGATTCTGGAACACTGCTACGAGGGTCTGAATGTTTGTCCCTTCACATAGGATTCCAGAATGCTGCTGCTGTTGTCTAAACGTCTCTCTGTCACATAGGATTCCAGAACACTGCAACATGTGTCTGAATGTTTTCCCTCACATAGGATTCCAGAACACTCTCATTGTTGTTTGAAAGTTTGTCCCTCACATAGGATTCCAGAACACTGCTGCTGGGGTCTGAATGATTGTCCCTCACATAGGATTCCAGAACACTGCTGCTGGGTTCTGAGTGTTTCTCCCTCACGTAGATTTCCAGAAAACAGGGACGAGGGTCTGAATGTTTGTCCATAACAGAGGATTTCAGAACACTATCACTGTTGTTTCAAAGTTTGTCCCTCCCTAATGGGGACAAATTTTGTGTCTCCATATCCTTCAGTTCTGCTCTGATTTTAGTTATTTCTTGCCTTCTGCTAGCTTTTGAATGTGTTTGCTCTTGCTTCTCTAGATCTTTTAATTGTGATGTTAGGGTGTCAATCTTGGATCTTTCCTGCATTCTCTTGTGGGCATTTAGTGCTATAAATTCCCCTCTACACACTGCTTTAAATGTGTCCCAGAGATTCTGGTATGTTGTGTCTTTGTTCTCATTGGTTTCAAAGAACATCTTTATTTCTGCCTTCATTTCTTTATGTACCCAGTAGTCATTCAGGAGGAGGTTTTTCAATTTCCATGTAGTTGAGTGGTTTTGAGTGAGTTTCTTAATCCTGAGTTCTAGTTTGATTGCACTGTGGTCTGAGAGACAGTTTGTTATAATTTCTGTTCTTTTACATTTGCTGAGGAGTGCTTTACTTCCAACTATGTGGTCAATTTTGGAATAGGTGTGGTGTGGTGTTGAAAAAAATGTGTATTCTGTTGATTTGGGGTGGAGAGTTCTGTAGATGTCTATTATGTCTGCTTGATGCAGAGCTGAGTTCAATTCCTGGGTATCCTTGTTAATTTTCTGTCTCGTTGGTTTGTCCAATGTTGAGAGTGGGGTGTTAAAGTCTCCCATTATTATTGTGTGGGAGTCTAAGTCTCTTTGTAGGTCACTCAGGACTTGCTTTATGAATCTTGGTGCTCCTGTATTGGATGCATATATATTTAGGAGAGTTAGTTCTTCTTGTTGAATTGATCCCTTTACCATTATGTAATGGCCTTCTTTGTCTCTTTTGATCTTTGTTGGTTTAAAGTCTGTTTTATCAGAGACTAGGACTGCAAACCCTGCCTTTTTTTGTTTTCCATTTTCTTGGTAGATCTTCCTCCATCCCTTTATTTTGAGCCTGAACCCTAGAAGGAAACCTAGACAATACCATTCAGGACATAGGCATGGGCAAGGACTTCATGTCTAAAACACCAAAAGCAATGGCAACAAAAACCAAAATTGACAAATGGGATCTAATTAAACTAAAGAGCTTCTGCACAGCAAAAGAAACTACCATCAGAGTGAACAGGCAACCTATAAAATGGGTGAAAAATTTTGTAACCTACTCATCTGACAAAGAGCTAATATCCACAATCTACAATGAACTCAAACAAATTTACAAGAAAAAAACAAACAACCCCATCAAAAATGGGTGAAGGATATGAACAGGCACTTCTCAAAAGAAGACATTTATGCAGCCAAAAAACACATGAAAAGATGCTCATCATCACTGGCCATCAGAGAAATGCAAATCAAAACCACAATGAGATACCATCTCACACCAGTTAGAACGGCGATCATTAAAAAGTCAGGAAACAACAGGTGCTAGAGAGGATGTGGAGAAATAGGAACACTTTTACACTGTTGGTGGGACTGTAAACTAGTTCAACCATTGTGGAAGTCACTGTGGTGATTCCTCAGGGATCTAGAACTAGAAATACCATTTGACCCAGCCATCCCATTACTGGGTATATACCCAAAGGATTATAAATCATGCTGCTATAAAGACATATGCACACGTATGTTTATTGTGGCACTATTCACAATAGCAATGGCTTGGAACCAACCCAAATGTCCAACAACGATAGACTGGATTAAGAAAATGTGGCACATATACACCATGGAATACTATGCAGCCATAAAAAGTTATGAGTTCATGTGATTTGTAGGGACATGGATGAAACTGGAAACCATCATTCTCAGCAAACTATCACAAGGAGAAAAAACCAAACACCACATGTTCTCACTCATAGGTGGGAATTGAACAATGAGAACACATGGACACAGGAAGGGGAACATCACACACCAGGGACTGTTGTGGGTTGGGGGAAGGGGGCAGGGATAGCATTAGAAGATATACCTAATGCTAAATGACGAGTTAATGAGTGCAGCACACCAACATGGCACATGTATACATATGTAACAAACCTTCACGTTGTGCACATGTACCCTAAAACTTAAAGTATAATAATAATATAATAAAGTAAAAATAAAAAAGAGAGGAAGTAAGCCATCCTGATTCCTGATGAGAAAGCATTCCAGGCAAAGGGGACCACACATGCAAAGGCCCTGATGCAGAAGCACATCTGCCTGGTGTCTTTGAAGATTGCAATAATACAGGGGAGACTGATTGGACTAGATGTCAGAGAAGTGTCAGGGGACAAGATGGTTTAAAACATTCCTAGCCATGGAAGGTTTTAACCAGATGAAAACATTATTTTCCTTATGCTTTAAAAAGACTTACTCTGAATCACCTGAGGTCAAGAGTTCAAGACCTGTCTGGCCAACATGGCAAAACCCCATCTCTATTAAAAACACAAAAATTAGCCAGGCTTGGTGGTGCATGCCTGTAGTCCCAGCTACTTGGGAGGCTGAGGCAGGAGAATCACTTGAACCCAGGAGGTAGAGGTTGTAGTGAACCCAGATTGCACCACTGCACTCCAGCCTGGGTGACAGAGGAGACTCTGTCTCAAAAAAAAATAAAATAAAGATTTACTCTGGTTGCTCAGTGAAGAACAAAGTATAGGGAGAAAGAGAAAGTGGGAGAGGAGTTAGGAGGCTATTTTGGTAATCCATGAAAACAATGATGTAAAGTGAAGCAGGTCGTACACAATGGGTGTGGCAAGGGAAGCTCAGATTCTTAATACAGTTCAACAGTGTATGCTGATATGAGGTGCAAGAAACAAATAGGGATCAAGGCAAGCTTTCTGGCCTAACGGCTGGTATGCTGGAGGTGCTATTTACTGAGATGGAGATGACCGAGGAGTGTTGGGCCCAGGGGTTGAAGGTGGAGGATCAAGATTTCCCTTATGGATGTGTGATAGTTGAGTTGTCTATTAGTCTTCCAATTGGTGATAATTGGTAGATAATTAGATATGAGTCTAAATTTTAGAGGAGAGGTAGGAGCTGGAAATATGTGTTCATGGACCATGCACATATACATAGAATTTAATGCCACTGGGCTTCATGAGATCACAGAGGCAGGAGTGCACCTAGAAAAATAGTTGAGAACTGAGACCTGGGATACTCCCTTGTTAAAAGGTAAATGTTCCTTCTACATTTTGAATTTATAGAAATAATGACACAGTAGCCAGTTGCTGAAACACTACCCAGTTCAGAGTAAAAAAATTCCTATTTTATCAAATCACTGAATTCCATTTAAAATTCAGAATACTTGCAGTGATCCCAAATATCATCATAAAGATGAAAGCCTAAGTTCACATTGGTGGCCCAGACTCTGCCTTCCTGATCGTCTATTTAAAAATAACAATAATGATAATAATAAGAAGAAATATTCATGGATCACTAGATATGTTGAAATACACTCAAAGGTAGATTCATTTCTGTTCAACTATACCCGTGTAACTATCAGTCTACAAAATAGTTTTATTAGAAAGGCACAGTCACCCTCAAGCCAGTAGCAGCTTATAAATATGGGGCAAGGAGCCTGGTGTGGGGAGGCTGATAAATAATTGAGAAAACCAGTAGATATGAAGCTAACAAATAAAACTGTCGACCAGAATGAGGCAGATAAGCCAGAGGCAGTGCAAGTGGCTGGTCAAGACAGGTAGACAGACAGAAGCCAGGAGTGAGAGACGGGAGGTCCAAAATGCAATAAAACACTCAAGCACCAGTCAATCCATGGGAGCTTACGGCGGGATGGCAGATGAAGGGAGGAGCATCCAGGTAGAGGGGAAGGAAAGGAGCTGTGAATGGGAGGCAGGAGGGCACAAGCTATTTGATATGTTTGGAGAGTGAGGTGCTTTTTTCAGGCTGAGAAAATAACTGGAAGCCAGAATCTGGAGGACTGGGTAGACCATGTTAAACAGCAAGCACTTGATTCTACACGTGTTGGACGCCAGTGCAGGGCTTCTAAGCAAGGCAGTGACATGATCACATCACATTTTAGGAAGGGTATAAATTAGGCATGGCCACAGGCAGGAAGATCTGAGGGATCTCATACAGTCAGGGATAAGAGTCTAAACGACAAGGTGGCCATGACCATTCAAAGAAAGAAGACTGAAGAGACTTTAGAGGGCAGTCCCCATGGGACCTGAATGAAGGGGTTTGGAAGATTCACAGCTTTCTGCTGGGAAGTCAAGGATATCACAAACTATCGGAATAAAAGAAACAGTCCTATGGCTGGGGGTAGTTGGATGAATGTGGTTCCATTTTGAACAAGAGGAGAAAATTTAGGTAATTCATTTGGATTGATCAAGCAAAAGAATTTAAAGCTGAACATTATAGAAGCAACAACAATTCTTATGATATTGGGGTACAGGAAACAGGCCCAAGAAAGCACAGTAATTCCTGTTTCTCCTCTGATTCAATAAATAATATTTTCTGTTAAGGTTTTTGATAACTTGTTTTAATTAATCAAAAGGAGACAAGACAAATTTGAACTTAAAAGAATAAGAAAAGCAATTGTCTTTTTAGAAAAGGTGAGTCAGTATTTCCTTTCATCTTAAATCATCCTTCAAATAATGGGCTATGAAACAAATGAGATCCTACTTATCTAGTCTTTTCCTTGATAGATTAAAAACTGGATCCCTTCCTTACACCTTATACAAAAATCAATTCAAGATGGATTAAAGACTTAAATGTAAGACCTAACACCATAAAAACCCTAGAAGAAAACCTAGGCATTACCATTCAGGACATAGGCATGGGCAAGGACTTCATGTCTAAAACACCAAAAGCAATGGCAACAAAAGACAAAATTGACAAATGGGATCTCATTAAACTAAAGAGCTTCTGCACAGCAAAAGAAACTACCATCAGAGTGAACAGGCAATCTACAAAATGGGAGAAAATTTTTGCAACCTACTCATCTGACAAAGGGCTAATATCCAGAATCTACAATGAACTCAAACAAATTTACAAGAAAAAAACAAACAACCCCATCAAAAAGTGGGTGAAGGACATGAACAGACACTTCTCAAAAGAAGACATTTATGCAGCCAAAAAACACATGAAAAAATGCTCATCATCACTGGCCATCAGAGAAATGCAAATCAAAACCACTATGAGATATCATCTCACACCAGTTAGAATGGCAATCATTAAAAAGTCAGGAAATAACAGGTGCTGGAGAGGATGTGGAGAAATAGGAACACTTTTACACTGTTGGTGGGACTGTAAACTAGTTCAACCATTGTGGAAGTCAGTGTGGCAATTCTTCAGGGATCTAGAACTGGAAATACCATTTGACCCAGCCATCCCATTACTGGGTATATACCCAAAGGACTATAAATCATGCTGCTATAAAGACACATGCACACGTATGTTTATTTTGGCACTATTCACAATAGCAAAGACTTGGAACCAACCCAAATGTCCAACAATGATAGACTGGATTAAGAAAATGTGGCACATATACACCGTGGAATACTATGCAGCCATAAAAAATGATGAGTTCATGTCCTTTGTAGGGACATGGATGAAATTGGAAATCATCATTCTCAGTAAACTTTCGCAAGAACAAAAAACCAAACACCACATATTCTCACTCATAGGTGGGAATTGAACAATGAGAACACATGGACACAGGAAGGGGAACATCACACTCTGGGGACTGTTGTGGGGTGGGGGAGGGGGGAGGGATAGCATTGTGAGATATACCTAACGCTAGATGATGAGTTAGTGGGTGCAGCGCACCAGCATGGCACATGTATACATATGTAACTAACCTGCACAATGTGCACATGTACCCTAAAACTTAAAGTATAATAATAAAAAAAAGAAAGACAAAGTGAAAAAAAATAAATAAAATAAAGTGGATGAGTTAAAAAAAAAAAACTGTACCAAAATCTTACTATATTGCAAAGACACTAATTCACTCAATTGAGAATCCACAGTATACAAACATGTAAATCAAGGGAATTTTAAAACCAATCATTGTGTTCAAAATGGGAAGATTATTCAAAATTTTTTCTACATATTTTAGAATAATTTCACAGTTAAAAACCCCGTACTTTATAAAATCATTATCCAGTATTTAATAAAGTGTGTCTATAACAATGTCAACATTGCAATTTAACAGTTTACAAAGCACTTTTGATACATCACATTTAAATGAAGGTAGCAATGAGTCAGTACATTCATACAGATTTGAAAACAGTAGTTTTTGAAGATTGCATTTGTTCATGTATGTCAGAAGGTTTGAACTATTTCCTACGCCTGCTATATGTTTAAGCCTAAGAATTGTTATTCATTATATTTGGTCTTTAAATAAATCACGAAGGTAGAGGGTAGAGCACACCCCATGAATGCACTGAGGTGCTGTAAGTCTCCAACGCCAGAGGTGGCAGGTTGGAATTTAGTTCAATCATGCATTTGTTATGAGAACTCTGACAAGCTTCAGATCTAATGTAAGCTTGGAAACACAAAGAAACTCTGCAAAAAATACTAAACACAGACACACACACTCACTCCTCTCTTTTAAGACTGGCATAGAAGATGTAAGTGTACGAACAAGCAACCTCCAAAGAGCAAATGAAACAGAAAATTCAAACAAGTGCCTGGTAGGAGTTGTAACTTCAACAAAGTGCCTCTCATTTCTGCCTCATAAACCCGTACTCATTTTTCACAACTAACTCACATAGCACCTCCTCAGTGACACCTTTCCTGTTCTGCCCACCAGATATACCTGCAGACCTAGTGTATCCTCTCGCCCAGAACACAGGGTATCTTATAGAGTGGGCTCTATCTACAGGGGGCTCTATGCTTTGACAGGAACTGTGAACCTATGGGCAGCGGATTTTCAATTCATGTTTGTGGCTCTCTTTACAAATGTCCTGTCTCAGGCACCCAGCAGGTGGTAATAAATGCTGGTTGAACACTAAAACCTTGGAATGCTACATCATTATTCTTAAGGATAATCATTTTTTAAATTTATTAATTTATTTGTTAATTTTTATTATTATACTTTAAGTTTTAGGGTACATGTGCACATTGTGCAGGTTAGTTACATATGTATACATGTGCCATGCTGGTGCGCTGCAACCACTAACTCGTCATCTAGCATTAGGTATATCTCCCAATGCTATCCCTCCCCCCTCCCCCCACCCCACAACAGTCCCCAGAGTGTGACGTTCCCCTTCCTGTGTCCATGTGTTCTCATTTTTCAATTCCCACCTATGAGTGAGAATATGCGGTGTTTGGTTTTTTGTTCTTGCGATAGTTTACTGAGAATGATGATTTCCAATTTCATCCATGTCCCTACAAAGGACATGAACTCATAACTTTTCATGGCTGCATAGTATTCCATGGTGTATATGTGCCACATTTTCTTAATCCAGTCTATCATTGTTGGACATTTGGGTTGGTTCCAAGTCTTTGCTATTGTGAATAGTGCCACAATAAACATATGTGTGCTTGTGTCTTTATAGCAGCATGATTTATAATCCTTTGGGTATATACCCAGTAATGGGATGGCTGGGTCAAATGGTATTTCCAGTTCTAGATCCCTGAGGAATTGCCACACTGACTTCCACCATGGTTGAACTAGTTTACAGTCCCACCAACAGTGTAAAAGTGTTCCTATTTCTCCACATCCTCTCCAGCACCTGTTATTTCCTGACTTTTTAATGATTGCCATTCTAACTGGTGTGAGATGGTATTTCATTGTGGTTTTGATTTGCATTTCTCTGATGGCCAGTGATGGTGAGCATTTCTTCATGTGTCTTTTGGCTGCATAAATGTCTTCTTTTGAGAAGTGTCTGTTCATGTCCTTCGCCCACTTTTTGATGGGGTTGTTCGTTATTTTCTTGTAAATTTGTTTGAGTTCATTGTAGATTCTGGATATTAGCCCTTTGTCAGATGAGTAGGTTGCAAAAATTTTCTCCCATTTTGTAGGTTGCCTGTTCACTCTGATGGTAGTTTCTTTTGCTGTGCAGAAGCTCTTTAGTTTAATGAGATCCCATTTGTCAATTTTGTCTTTTGTTGCCATTGCTTTTGGTGTTTTAGACATGAAGTCCTTGCCCATGCCTATGTCCTGAGTGGTAATGCCTAGGTATTCTTCTAGGGTTTTTATGGTGTCAGGTCTAACGTTTAAGTCTCTAATCCATCTTGAATTGATTTTTGTATAAGGTGTAAGGAAGGGATCCAGTTTCAGCTTTCTATATATGGCTAGCCAGTTTTCCCAGTACCATTTATTAAATAGGGAATCCTTTCCCCATTGCTTGTTTTTCTCAGGTTTGTCAAAGATCAGATAGTTGTAGATATGCGGCGTTATTTCTGAGGGTCTGTTCTGTTCCATTGGCCTATATCTCTGTTTTGGTACCAGTACCATGCTGTTTTGTTTACTGTAGCCTTGTAGTATAGTTTGAAGTCAGGTAGCATGATGCCTCCAGCTTTGCTCTTTTGGCTTAGGATTGACTTGGCAATGCGGGCTCTTTTTTGGTTCCATATGAATTTTAAAGTAGTTTTTTCCAATTCTGTGAAGAAAGGCATTGGTAGCTTGATGGGAATGGCATTGAATCTATAAATTACCTTGGGCAGTATGGCCATTTTCAAGATATTGATTCTTCCTACCCATGAGCATGGAATGTACTTTCGTTTGTTTGTATCCTCTTCTATTTCCTTGAGCAGTGGTTTGTAGTTCTCCTTGAAGAGGTCCTTCACATCACTTGTAAGTTGGATTACTAGGCATTTTATTCTCTTCGAAGCAATTGTGAATGGGAGTTCACTCATGATTTGGCTCTCTGTTTGTCTGTTGTTGGTGTATAAGAATGCTTGTGATTTTTGTACATTGATTTTGTATCCTGAGACTTTGCTGAAGTTGCTTATCAGCTTAAGGAGATTTTGGGCTGAGACAATGGGGTTGTCTAGATATACAATCATGTCGTCTGCAAACAGGGACAATTTGACTTCCTCTTTTCCTAATTGAATACCCTTTTTTCCTTCTGCCTAATTGCCCTGGTCAGAACTTCCAACCCTATGTTGAATAGGAGTGGTGAGACAGGGCATCCCTGTCTTGTGCCAGTTTTCAAAGGGAATGCTTCCAGTTTTTGCCCATTCAGTATGATATTGGCTGTGGGTTTGTCATAGATAGCTGTTATTATTTTGAAATACATCCCATCAATACCTAATTTATTGAGAGTTTTTAGCATGAAGGGTTGTTGAATTTTGTCAAAGGCTTTTTCTGCATCTATTGAGATAATCATGTCGTTTTTGTCTTTGGCTCTGTTTATATGTTGGATTACATTTTTTGATTTGTGTATATTGAACCAGCCTTGCATCCCAGGAATGAAGCCCACTTGATCATGGTGGATAAGCTTTTTGATGTGCTGCTGGATTCGGTTTGCCAGTATTTTCTTGAGGATTTTTGCATCAATGTTCATCAAGGATATTGTTCTAAAATTCTCTTTTTTGTTGTGTCTCTGCCTGGCTTTGGTATCAGAATGATGCTGGCCTCATAAAATGAGTTAGGGAGGATTCCCTCTTTTTCTATTGATTGGAATAGTTTCAGAAGGAATGGTACCAGTTCCTGCTTGTACCTCTGGTAGAATTCGGCTGTGAATCCATCTGATCCTGAACTCTTTTTGGTTGGTAAGCTATTGATTATTGCCACAATTTCAGATCCTGATATTGGTCTATTCAGAGATTCAACTTCTTCCTGGTTTAGTCTTGGGAGAGTGTACGTGTCCAGAAATTTATCCATTTCTTCTAGATTTTCTAGTTTATTTGCATAGAGGTGTTTGTAGTATTCTTTGATGGTAGTTTGTATTTCTGTGGGATCGGTCGTGATATCCCCTTTATCAGTTTTTATTGTGTCTATTTGATTCCTCTCTCTTTTTTTCTTTATTAGTCTTGCTAGAGGTCTATCAATTTTGTTGATCCTTTCAAAAAACCAGCTCCTGGATTCATTAATGTTTTGAAGGGTTTTTTATGTCTCTATTTCCTTCAGTTCTGCTCTGATTTTAGTTATTTCTTGCCTTCTTCTAGCTTTTGAATGTGTTTGCTCTTGCTTCTCTAGTTCTTTTAATTGTGATGTTAGGGTGTCAATTTTGGATCTTTCCCACTTTCTCTTGTGGGCATTTAGTGCTATAAATTTCCCTCTACACACTGCTTTGTATGCGTCGCAGAGATTCTGGTATGTTGTGTGTTTGTTCTCGTTGGTTTGAAAGAACTTCTTTATTTCTGCTTTCATTTCGTTATGTACCCAGTAGTCATTCAGGAGCAGGTTGTTCAGTTTCCATGTAGTTGAGCTGTTCGAGTGAGATTCTTAATCCTGAGTTCTAGTTTGATTGCACTGTGGTCTGAGAGACAGTTTGTTATAATTTCTGTTCTTTTACATTTGCTGAGGAGTGCTTTACTTCCAACGATGTGGTCAATTTTGGAATAGGTGTGGTGTGGTGCTGAAAAAAATGTATATTCTGTTGATTTGGGGTGGAGAGTTCTGTAGATGTCTATTAGTTCCGCTTGGTGCAGAGCTGAGTTCAATTCCTGGTTATCCTTGTTGACTTTCTGTCTCGTTGATCTGTCTAATGTTGACAGTGGGGTGTTAAAGTCTCCCATTATTAATGTTTGGGAGTCTAAGTCTCTTTGTAGATCACTCAGGACTTGCTTTATGAATCTTGGTGCTCCTGTATTGGGTGCATATATATTTAGGATAGTTAGCTCTTCTTATTGAATTGATCCCTTTACCATTATGTAATGGCCTTCTTTGTCTCTTTTGATCTTTGTTGGTTTAAAGTCTGTTTTATCAGAGACTAGGATTGCAACCCCTGCCTTCTTTCATTTTCCATTTGCTTGGTAGATCTTCCTCCATCCTTTTATTTTGAGCCTATGTGTGTCTCTGCACGTGAGATGGGTTTCCTGAATACAGCACACTGATGGGTCTTGACTCTTTATCCAATTTGCCAGTCTGTGTCTTTTAATTGGAGCATTTAGTCCATTTACATTTAAAGTTAATATTGTTATGTGTGAATTTGATCCTGTCATTATGATGTTAGCTGGTTATTTTCCTCGTTAGTTGATGCAGTTTCTTCCTAGTCTTGATGGTCTTTACATTTTGGCATGATTTTGCAGTGGCTGGTACCGGTTGTTCCTTTCCATATTTAGCGCTTCCTTCAGGAGCTCTTTTAGGGCAGGCCTGGTGGTGACAAAATCTCTCAGCATTTGCTTGTCTGTAAAGTATTTTATTTCTCCTTTGCTTATGAAGCTTAGTTTGGCTGGATATGAAATTGTGGATTGAAAATTATTTTCTTTAGGAATGTTGAATATTGGCCCCCACTCTCTTCTGGCTTGTAGGGTTTCTGCCAAGAGATCCGCTGTTAGTCTGATGGGCTTCCCTTTGAGGGTAACCGGACCTTTCTCTCTGGCTGCCCTTAACATTTTTTCCTTCATTTCAACTTTGGTGAACGTGACAATTATGTGTCTTGGAGTTGCTCTTCTCGAGGAGTATCTTTGTGGCATTCTCTGTATTTCCTGAATCTGAATGTTGGCCTGCCTTGCTAGATTGGGGAAGTTCTCCTGGATAATATCCTGCAGTGTGTTTTCCAACTTGGTTCCATTCTCCGCATCACTTTCAGGTACACCAATCAGATGTAGATTTGGTCTTTTCACATAGTCCCATATTTCTTGGAGGCTTTGCTCATTTCTTTTTATTCTTTTTTCTCTAAACTTCCCTTCTCACCTCATTTCATTCATTTCATCTTCCATTGCTGATACCCTTTCTTCCATTTGATCGCATCAGCTCTTGAGGCTTCTGCATTCTTCACGTAGTTCTTGAGCCTTGGTTTTCAGCTCCATCAGCTCCTTTAAGCACTTCTCTGTATTGGTTATTCTAGTTATACATTCTTCTAAATTTTTTTCAAAGTTTTCAACTTCTTTGCCTTTGGTTTGAATGTCCTCCCTCAGCTCAGAATAATTTGATCGTGTGAAGCCTTCTTCTCTCAACTCATCAAAGTCATTCTCCATCCAGCTTTGTTCCATTGCTGGTGAGGAACTGCGTTCCTTTGGAGGAAGAGAGGCGCTCTGTTTTTTACAGTTTCCAGCTTTTCTGTTCTGTTTTTTCCCCATCTTTGTGGTTTTATCTACTTTTGTTCTTTGATGATGGTGATGTACAGATGGGTTTTTGGTGTGGATGTCCTTTCTGTTTGTTAGTTTTCCTTCTAACAGACAGGACCCTCAGCTGCAGGTCTGTTGGGATACCCTGCCGTGTGAGGTGTCAGTGTGCCCCTGCTGGGGGGTGTTTCCCGGTTAGGTTGCTCGGGTGTCAGGGGTCAGGGACCCACTTGAGGAGGCAGTCTGCCCGTTCCCAGATCTCCAGCTGCATGCTGGGATAACCACTGCTCTCTTCGAAGCTGTCAGACAGGGACATTTTAGTCTTCAGAGGTTACTGCTGTCTTTTTGTTTGTCTGTGCCCTGCCCCCAGAGGTGGAGCCTACAGAGGCAGGCAGGCCTCCTTGAGCTGTGGTGGGCTCCACCCAGTTCGAGCTTCCTGGCTGCTTTGTTTACCTAATCAAGCATTGGCAATGGTGGGCGCCCCTCCCCCAGCCTCGCTGCCACTTTGCAGTTTGATCTCAGACTGCTGTGCTAGCAATCAGCAAGACTCCTTGGGCATATGACCCTCCGAGCCAGCTGCAGGATATAATCTCGTGGTGTGCCATGTTTTAAGCCAGTTGGAAAAGTGCCGTATTCGGGTGGGAGTGACCCGACTTTCCAGGTGCCATCCATCACCCCTTTCTTTGACTAGGAAAGAGAACTCCCTGACCCCTTGTGTTTCCCAAGTGAGGCAATGCCTCACCCTGCTTCAGCTCATGCAAGGTGCGTGCACCCACTGACCTGCGCCCACTGTCTGGCACTCCCTAGTGAGATGAACCCGGTACCTCAGATGGAAATGCTGAAATCACCCGTCTTCTGCGTCGCTCATGCTGGGAGCTGTAGACTGGAGCTGTTCCTATTCGGCCATCTTGGCTCCTGCATGATAATCATTTTTTTAAACACTTTGGAAGTTCTTTTGAAGCTGACTTTTTAGATTATGAAAATATCTCAGTGATAGGTTTTGGTTTTCCAAGTTAGACCTTATTTTATTTTAGAAACTTTCAAAGTTATACAAAACAAAGCACGTGTCTCTGTGCATTTTGTTTCCTCTCCTCCCTTAATGCTAAGAAAGTGTTTCTTCACTTTTATAGGCCAAATGCTCCACAAATGAATGTGTTAATGAATGAACAAATTAATAAATGACATGAATGAAAGGTCAAACTGCATAAAAGTATATTTACTTAAAAATGAGAGGTGACGATTGCTAACATGTCATAATCATACTCTGTCCTGACCTCTGCAAGCCACAACTTTGACAATAAAGAGGAAAGAGGATCCAGTCCCTAAATACCGCGGGTTCACTAAGACCTTCCGACGTGCCCGAAGAAGATACACTTGCAGAGGAGAAATGATGATGCAGAGGCCTGCTCCGAGATGCAGGAGGAAGTTTAATTGCCTGTGAATTTGACTGGGATGGAAGGGATGAAACGAGGTTTGAAAGGAAATAGAGATTTTTAAAATTCCTGACTAGGCAATAACTGCCATCCTTCTCTTCTATCTGCCCCTGTGACTAGGCGATAACTGCCATCCTTCTCTTCTATCTGCCCCTGTGACTAGGCGATAACTGCCATCCTTCTCTTCTATCTGTCCCTGTGACTAGGTGATAACTGCCCTCCTTCTCTTCTATCTGCCCCTGTGACTGGGTGATAATTGCCCTCCTTCTCTTCTATCTGCCCCTACCTTGGGCCCCAAATGACTCAGCACTAAAGTGCCTTGAGCAGGCTCCAGTCCAAAAGTGGCCTCTTTGGGCACGACCTCCTGCTCTGCTGCCCTGCCTCGCTTTCCTCCTCGGCCTTCCTGGGTGAATGACACAGGTCATTCCCAGGTTCCCTAACACTCAAGTCTAGCCCCTCAGCTTCTAGCAAGCATCAAGCTTCACTGTGTGTCTAGCCTCTCAGGAGTCAGACCTCAGAAGTACAGCTTGGTGTAAATTCAGAGGCAGGGAAGAAAGAAGGAAAGAAAGAAGACCCTGAGCTGGGTTCATACACATCATTGCAATTCATCCGCACTGCAGTCCTGTGAGTTATGTGCCATTGTACTCAGAAAACTGAGGCTCAAAGAGATTGAGCAACTTATCTAAGACCTCACAGGTCCTGAGAGCAGACCCTGGATTTCAAACACCTTGGAGACTCTGAAATCCATGTTACCTCTTCTATACATGAGCCCAAAATGCAGCTGTACACCAACAAGACTGACTTCCTCTTGCGGCTTATCACTATCTCTGAATACAAGAATACTCAAAGTGCTTTATAAGCAACAGTAGCATCATGGGAATAAGTTGGCAAGTTCCCAGCATTACTGCTTTAGATGCAGTTGAACTTTTTCTCCATGTATAGAGTCAAGAATAAGGAAAAAGGATCCAAAGGAGGACAGAAATAAAATGGGACTGAGCCTTATAATTCTTGACCAGAACAGATAATGTTGGGATTTTCCTTACTTTTTTTTCCAGACAAATCCAATAAAGACATCTGTTTCTGTTACCTAAAACCAACTTGAAAAGTTTGCTCCCTCCCACCTTAAGCAGCTTTGTATAGAGCCCACAGTTGAACATTGGCTCCTACAGCAAAGATTGATTTCAAAGTTTTTATAGTATTATTCAAAGCAGGTTTGATTTCAGCCTTGGCAACCATGGGGAGAATATCAGCAATGCTCCCTATATTAACTATTGGAGAGAAAACACTGTGAAACTCTATGACCTTGGTTATTGGGCCAATGAAACATTTATGCCCTGATCAGATGAAGCAAAACTTCGGGAGGGTTAGTGAGCCACCTTCCGAGTGTACCAATGAAGCTCTTGCCTGCTGTTTCAGATAAATGACTCTCATTTCACTGTTGGCTTGTGCTTGAGAAGGTTATTCAATTGATTCCGGTTGTTTGCAATGCCTTGAAGGCAAATAACGTTGTAGCATCCACTGTCCTCATAATACACTGTTTCTTTTCTAAGGAAGGTTGTTGTCTTAATACCCTAGATAACAACAGAAAATATTCCACTTCTTATCATATATTAATTTTGCTCTGGAATAAGTAAATGTAACTACCAGAATGCTAATGAGGATATTACACTGATGTTTATTTGTGTGTTCTAATCTGTAGATAAACAGCAAGGTCTCTTTTAATTCATGATTCCAAGTCTCAGGCCACAGCAGGACAAGTATCAAAACATCTATTCTCAATTCAGAGTTGAGATTCCTAATAAGAATTCTATTTTCTCCATAATCATAAAATGGCACCAGAAAAAGTCAATATCTTAAAATATGGATCATTGAAAAGTAGATCTTTCTGCCCTTAACATAAACAAGCTGTAAAATCTGAAGTTAAAATTATTCCTTGTACCAACCTCCGAATTTACCCAGAGTTAACAGAAAAGTTATAGCAGTGCATGAAGCTCTGAGGTTTTGATGGGTGGAGATATAGACATCCAAAGCTGTCATTTCACACTAGTCAGAATACCAGTCATAGAAATCCCACAGGAAAAATCATTTCTGAAGGTATCTGGTCTTATGGATTATAAAATTAAACTTTCTTATCATTGTACCTAAACCGAAATATGCTTCCTATACAAAGAAGTTTTCTTTCAAGAGTTAAGACCACCTCCCGACATCCCCCTTAACACACACACACACACACACACACAGAGAGAGAGAGAGAGAGAGAGAGAGAGAATTGAGAGCATTAGTGGCTTTCTCCCTTAGACTGATTTTTTCTTACTGTTATTTTCAGCCACTTTGTTAACGGTGGAGTTAAAGGGCAGGATAGATTTAACACCCATTTCACATACATGTTGCAACATCAGAGATGCTGGTTTTCATTAAAAACACCAGTTCTAAATTCCTTCTAAAATATATTTTAAAAAATCAGTACACTTGGCACCTTGGAAATGCTGAAATGTTATCATGAATGCTGGTTACTAATTATGAGTCAACTGAATATTATCTTCAATATAAACTATAATATTCTGGTCTGAACACTCTTCCTATCTTATCTGTATATACTCAAAGGGAGCAATTTCTCATGTTTAGCAAATTGTTTTTCAGGTAATTTGTTCTTTAGGTTTTTTGTACAAAAGTACAAAATAGTTATCACAACAAACTTTCCAGTGTTTTTTATTTTGAAGCTATATATTTTGGAGTGAACTTGGGTTTCCTTTTATGTTTTTTTTGTCATGTCAGGCTTGAGCAGGATAGCAAATATATAAATTGAGCTCTCTCATTATAATCTCAATATATGAATTCTTGCTAATTAAAATACTTTGCACCAGCAAAAACAATTTCCACATATGTGTTTAGGTGGTAGTTAAGTAACTCCATATAAAAATAAGTGCACTTTCCCCTCCTTTCTTCAGTGACTAGAAAACTTCCATACTTTTAAAATAATCAAATAATAATTTAGAGAGCAACAGCTCTCAACTCCTTGATGGTGCTTATCACACTGCCTTTCTTCACTCCATTGTTAGCTCTGCTAGTTCCTTCTTGTCTGTAATGATAATAAGGGAATGTGGGTGGGTCAGCACTTCTGTGTAGGTCCCCTTTCCAAATTTGTCTTCCAAAAAGCCAACCAAATAAACAACCAAAAAATTGTGCAACAAAACACAAATAGCATTCCAACAGCTTGGCAAATGATGCATTCACCTGAGATTAAGTGGTTTTAGGCTGTCAGTAACAAAATTCTGCTTTACTGTCTTATTAGAAAGGCAACAAATTCTTCAAAGAAACCAAGAAGTTTACAACCTTGACAAAGTCTCTCATTACCTTCCTCCTCTTATGTCTTTTCTCTCCACATTATCTGTTGTGTATCTACTATAGAAGGCTGCAAAACGTACAGCAGAAATGATGGCTTGAAGGCAATTGATGTTTGTAAATAAATACACAACAGGATCCAAGCTGAAGAAGTGAACACATCAGCCGGGTGGGACAATTCTCAGCATGTGCAAAGATAGAAAAATTCTAGCCTATGTTACATTAAAAACAATGTCAGTGCAGTTTTTCATGTTAAAGATTTTTTCAAAGCTAAAGCATGTTCCTTGCTGTGCTGACCACAAACAAATTTTAAGAGTTTTGGAAGTCTGGCAAAAATAGAAAAAAAAAAAAAAAAAGCTGAGGCAACATTAAACCGCACAATGTAAGCATTGGGCATGCACAAATTTTCAAAACAAAGGAAGGAAATCATCCCTCTCTACAACGTGGTTAGGCTGATTTTTAAGAAATAAAATGTAAGAAATCAGAAAAGCAAAGGTTAGGCACCTACATATCCAATATCTGGCACCGTGCAGAGTAGAAGAGTGAAAGAAATAATGAAGAACAAAGTGGTTACTTTGCTTCAGGAGTTCATGATCTATAGTTAGAAACCAATATAAACATTTTGAGTATAATTCAAAGAAAGAGCAAAAGCAGGCCATGTGTGGTGGCTTGCACCTGTAGTAATAACACTTTGGGAAGCCAAGGTGGGAAGATTGCTTGAGCTCATGAGTTTGATACCAGCCTGAGAAATATAGTAAAACCTCATCTCTATAAAAAAATTAATTAAAAAAAGGCAGAGCAAAAACAAATATGAAAGAAAACATTAGAAATCAGAGCTTGGGCAAAGAGTTCAACGTGAGCAAAGCAGCTCTGCCCTGGGGGACCTCTGGAGCATCCCAGCTTCCTGTAGAGGCCCCACCACATGGCCCTTTCCCATCACTGGGAACCATCTTCTGTATCATGCCAGGATTTTCCCCCAAACTTCTCAACCTAATTTATTCAGCCAAAACATATATATTTCTTGAATCCTTACTAAGAGCAAGGCACTGTTCAACATAATGAAAATATGGCAATGATTTAAAACAAAAATGTTTACCCTCATGCAAATTACATTCCAGTGAGAAAAGACAGATCATTAATAAAATAAATATGGAAAATATATAATATGCCAGAAGATAATAAGTGGCACAGAGAAAAATTAGGTGTGGAAGGGAGCTCAGGAATGCTGGGAGCGGGTAGATGTGAAGGCAGTTAGAATGCTCAAGGAGGGAGTAATAGGCAGAAGAATGGCCTTTCTACATGTCCATATCCCTATATGGCAAAAAGGACCTGTGGATGTGATAAAGTTATGGATCATGAGATGAGGAGATTATTCTGGATTACCCAGGTTGGCCCAATGTCATCACAAGAGTACTTAAAAGCAAAAGAGGGAGGCAGGAGAGTCTGAGGCAAGATGCGTGACAGCTAGGATCAGAATGATGTGGTTGCTGCCTGGAAGGGGGCCGGGGCCAAGGGATGCAGTCATCCTTTCAAAGCTGGAGAAGGTAAGAAAGTGTTCTCTCTCCCCTAGAGAGAGTGTCTGTTCTCTTAGGCTACTAGAGGTGTGCTAATTTATTCCAGCAGTCATAGAAAACTTATATAGAAGGTCTCACTGAGAAGATAACATTTGAACAAAGATTCCAAGGAGGTGAGGGCACCAGCTATGCAGATATCTGGGGAAGAGCACTCGAGGAAGAAAAGGCAGGCAAACAGCAGGGTGCGTAGCCCATGTGCATGAAGTAGAGAACACTGGGAGTCAGAAGGCTAAAAGGAGACAAGTCAGAGAGAGGGACTGGGATGGGTCAACTCACACTCAGCCTCACTGGCTATTGTTAGAACTTTGAGTTATTCTGAGACACTGAGTATAGGAGAGTCTATGAATATTTATAGAAATTCTGAACGTTTACAAGATGAATAAAAGTTGTATGCTAGTAAACCTATTGGTTGGGTGGGGAGAAGCCCAGATTTGTAGCATTTGCTGATTTCCATTGTGTAAATATTTCTACTGATGGTTTGACAAACACTTCACAAAATTTCTGGGTACTTAATTATCAGCTCCAGTAGAGCACTGCATGTATGACAGCCCATTTGCCAATTCCACACTAGATTCCATTGGGAACAAGCTGTATGAGAGTCAACTGGTGGCAGAAATAAGGAAGTCCTCAATAAAAATCAGCATTTACTTTTGACAGATGTGAGATTCTGGAACTTATTTCTCTTTACTTGCTCTGCCTGGTGATTAAATTATGATTTTAAAAGAAATAGTTTTAATTTCTTATTAGAATGCTGCCACCAAATAAATAAAATAGGTACTTTAACTACATGCAATATTGTCTATATTATACTGTCATCAACAGAAACATTATCAGGGGCCAACTTCATGAAAGGAGATATGTGATAGAAGATGGAGTTGTTGGAATGAAAAAAAAAGTCAAATTTTACTTTGGATCAATCAGAGGGAAGAAAGCAGATAGATAGGAAAAGAAAGGCAGGCTTAGCCAAGTTGAAGAAAGAGGCTGAACTCAGGAGGTAGTGGGAGAATAGGGTCATAGTTTGAAGAGAGCTGCGAGGCTGTTAATCTAGGTGAGGATCATAATCCCAGAAGACCCAGTTACAAACACCATAACCCTGAATGTTGAAATCCTGAAAGATCAAAATTCCTAAGGTATAAATTCTTTTTTTAATAGAGACAGAGTGAATTGGTTAATTCTCATGCTCCCAATAAAGACATACACGAGCCTGGGTAGTTTATAAAAGGAGGAGGTTTAATTGACTCACAGTTCAGCATGGCTAGGAAGGCTTCAGAAAACTTAGAATCATGGTGAATGCAAACAAGAATCAAGTCACCTTCTTCACAAGGCAGCAGGAGGTGCTGAGCAAAAGGGGAAAAGCCCCTTATAAAACCTTCAGGTATCACTTACTGTCATGAGACCAGCATGGGGTAACCACCCCCATGATTCAATTACCTCCAATTACCTTCAATTACTCCCACAACATGTAGGGATTATGGAAACTACAATTCAAGGTGAGATTTGGGTGGGAACACAGCCAAACCATATCATTCTGCCCCCAGCCCCTTCCAAATCGCATGTCCTTACATTTTAAAACATGATCATGCCTTTCTAACTGTCCCCCAAAGTCTTAGCTCATTCCAGCATTAACCCAAATGTCCAAGTCCAAAGTCTTATCTTAGACAAGGCAAGGCCCTTCTTCCTATGAGCCTGTAAAATCAAAATCAAGTTAGTTACTTCATAGATACAATAAGGATATACGCATTGGGTAAATACACCTGTTCCAAATGGGAGAAATTGGCCAAAATGAAGGGACTGCAGGCCCCATGCAAGTCCACAATTCAATGGGTCAGTCAAATCTTGAAGCTCTGTAATGATTTCCTTTGACTTCGTGTCTCACATCCAGGTCACACTGAAGCAAGAGGTGGGCTCTCATGGCCTTGGGCAGCTCCACCCCTGTTGATTTGCAGGGTACAGCCCTCCTCCTGGCTGCTTTCACAGGCTGGTGCTGAGTGTCTGTGGCTTTTCCAGGCAATACGGTGCAAGCTGTCAGTGTGTCCACCATTCTGGAGTCTGGAGGATGGTGGCCCTCTTCTCTCAGCTCCACTAGGCAGTGCCCCAGTGGGGACTGTGTGGGGGCTCTGACCCCACATTTCCCTTCTGCAGTCACTGCCCTAGCAGAGGTTCCCCATGAGGGCTCCGTCCCTGTCACAAATTTGTGCCTGAACACGCAGGCGTTTCCATGCATTCTCTGAAATTTAGGCATAGATTCCCAAACCTCAATTCTTGACTTCTGTGCACACACAGGCCCGACGCCTCATGTAAGCTGCCAAGGCTTGGGGCCTTTACCCTCTGAAGCCATGGCCTGAGCTGTACATTGGACCTTTAGCCATGATTGGGACACAGGGCACCAAGTCCTGAGACTGCACAGAGCAGCAAGTCCCTGCACTGGGCCCATGAAACCATTTTTTTCCTCCTAGGCCTCCTGGCCTGTGATGGTTTGAGTTGCCTTGAAGGTCTCTGACATGCCCTGAAGACATTTTCCCATTGTCTTGGTGATTAATATTCAGCTCTTCTTTACTTATGCAAATTTCTGCAGCTGGCTTGAATTTCTCTCCAGAAAATGGGTTTTCCTTTTCTATCTCATCATCAAGCTGCAAAATTTTTAAAACTTTTATGCTTTGCTTCCTCTTGAACACTTTGTTACTTAGGAAATTCTTCTGCCAGATACCCTAAACTATGTCTCTCAAGTTTAAAGTTCCACAGATTTCTAGGGCAGGGGCAAAATGCCGTCAGTCTCTTTGAATAGCAAGAGTCACCTTTACTCCAGTTCCCAACGAGTTCTTCATCTGCATATGAGACCACCTCAGCCTGGACTTCATTGTCCATGTCACTATCAGCATTTTCCTCAAAACCATTCTGCAAGTCTCTAGGAAGTTCCAAACTTCCTCACATTTTTCTGTCTTCTTCCGAACCCTGCAAACTGTTCAACCTCTGCCTGTTACCCAGTTCCAAATTCACTTCCACATTTTTAGATATCCTTACAGCAACGCCCCACTACCTCAGTACCAATTTACTGTATCAGTCCATTCTCATGCTGCTAATAAAGACATAACCAAGCTTGGGTAATTTATAAAGGAAAGAGGTTTAATTGACTCACAGTTCATCATAGCTGGGGAGGCCTCAGGAAACTTTCAAGCATGGTAGAATGTGAAGGGGAAGCAAGTCACCTTCTTCACGAGGTGGCAGGAAGGAGAAGCACAAGCAAAGGGGGAAAGCTCCTTATAAAACCATCAGATCTTGGGAGAACTCACTCACTATCATGAGAAGAGCATGGGGGTAACTGCCTCCATGATTCAATTACCTCTCACTGGGCCCCCATCATGATAGGTGAGGATTATGGGAACTACAATTCAAGATGAGATTTGGTTGGAGACACAGCCAAACCATATCATGGGGTCTCACTTTATTGCCCTGGCTGATTTCAAACTCCTGGGTTCAAGTGATCCTCCTGACTTGGCCTCCCAAAGTGCTGGGAATACAGGCATGAGCCACCATGCCCAGTCTTAAAGTCTAAATTCTTAACATCTAAAACCCAGAAAATCACAATCACAGGAGAGTTGTACCATGTTAGTTGCATCGTGTTAGGTACAACTGTTGCTTTGTTTTCTTTTTATTTGGAAGTTATGTATGGTTTAAGGAGGTCCATATGGGTGCCAAATCTACAAGGGGTGGACTTGCAGACTTAATTTCAGGTGTCAACTTGACTGGATTAAGGAATCCCTGGAAAGCTGGGAAAGCATTATTTTGGGTATGACTGTGATGGTTTTCTCAGAAGAGATCAGTGTGTGGGTCTGAGCGGACTAGGTGGGGAAGATCTGCTGTCACTGTTTTGAATGTGTTGAATATCACAGAAGAAGGTAAAATGAAAGTAAAAAATGCACAAAATCTTGTCTGCCAAATTATGTAATCATGTACCAAGCACCTCTACATGTAGCACCATGCTTGCCTTCACAAAATGCCTTTTGTCAGATAATAAAAATAGTTCAACAAATTCAGTGGCCTTCTGAGCCAGACACCTTCTGGCACAGAGCTTCCTCTAGTGCTACAAGACATATTAAATCATGAACTATTCTTGATTAGGGATTTGACTGTCAAAAAAGATAAACATATTGGTTTAACATAACAAAACTGGTGCATGTTTCACTTTGGCTGATGAACGGCACTTTCAAAACTGTCCCCAGTGGGTTTTTTAAATCAACTTTATGCAGTTTATGCCCCCATTGGATTACAAAATTCTGTAATTTAAACTGCATGTTTATGGTTTAATAACTGGAAAAAGTGAAGTACTTTATAAAAGCTTATTTGAAGATTTGGATGGCTTTGCAGAAGAAAATAGATTTCAATTGGATCCCCAAATTATAATGACAAGTTTTTAATTAGGTGTGATCAAGGCTTCTAAAAGTGAATTGCAAGTTGTTACCAGTAAAATTTATATCTTCCATTCAGCCCAGCTCATTTGCCAGAAAATTCAGGTGAGTGGATTGGCCAGGCCTTATGGCAATGATGAAAATTTTAGTTTAAAAATGTGTCATTTGTCTGTATCGGCATTCCTTCCACCTGATAAAATCCCAGGAGCTTTTGATAAATTAAAACCACAATTGCCTGAAGAAGCCAGAAATATTACATACTGGTTTGAAAATAATGATGTGCAAGGTAGGATAAGAAGTCATTTAGGCAACGGTGTTGCTGTTCAATCAAGAGTATTGTTTCTGCCAAATGAGTGGCCTGTATATGTGGGCTTGCAAAATGGATTTCCACATACTCAAAACAATAGACAAGAATGGCATAGAAGATTGGAAAATGTAACAGGAAATGCTCATGTCAGTGTGTATCAAATTATAGAAGAATTTCAAAAAGAGCAGTGCCACGTAGAAAATGAATGTGAATGTATTTTATGAGGAGAGTCAAATCCTAAAAACAAAAAAGGCAACAATTCATCGTGATGCAAGACTTCAAAATATAGGTAATGATCATGAAAGTCAGCCAGCTATGATGAACTCTGCAATTGCTCATAATCTATCCATGTAATATACTTTTTATATGTCAATTTTCTTTTTAGTGTTTCTTTTTCCATTTTTTCCACTATTTTAAATTGTCAGGATTATTTTTTTACAACTTGCTATGCTATGTATTTCATCTTAGTATCATTTCCAATACTGGAGGTATAAATTTTGCAAAGACTTTTAGAGAGTTCTAATTTGTTTTATGCATTTTTTTTTTTGCAAATTTGACTCCACAAGAGTGTATTATCACAACACTGTCTTTGTGTGTAAGCATTGTACATGTACATAAAAACATTAAAGTTTCCTCAATAAATGAGAAGATATCCTTTTGCACATTTGCATTTGGGAAAGAGAAAATTCCTTAGGATCTCAGCTCTTTGACTGAATATTAGATGGTGACCCATCCCAGCTTTTGATGAATCTGGTCAAAAGACTTAGGTTGTCTGTCACAGTATTCCAGATGACCTAAGTTTTAAAGCTGAGTGCACCCAGTTACCAACCATGCTTTTATACATTTTGCTTTTTGACCCATTTCTTTACAAATGCAACTCATCTGCTCATTACCATTATACCTGTGAGACTATCGTTAGCATACCTGAGTTTTACGCTTGCAAATATATGCATGTTATTATTGCCTATTGATTGTGTAAAGTGGCTTAGGAAGGGTTTTGTTGTGTTTTTATATGTTTCTCAAATAAATTCCATCTTAAAAATATAAATAAATGTTTTTTGTTGTTGTTGTTAGACAGAGTCTCACTCTGTCGCCCAGGCTGGAGTGCAGTGGTGCGATTGTGGCTCACTGTAACCTCCACCTCCTGGGTTCAAGCGATTCTCCTGCCTCAGCCTCCCGAGTAGCTGGGACTACTGGCACCCGTCACGATGCCTGGCTAATTTTTTGTATTTTTAGTAAAGATGGGGTTTCACTGTGTTAGCCAGGATGGTCTCCATCTCCTGACTTTGTGATCCACCTGCCTCGGCCTCCAAAGGTGCTGGGATTAAAGGCATGAGCCACCATGTGCTGCCCAATAAATGCTTTTTAAAGAATGTGTTAATAATTTTTTTCCAGAATTGTATTTTGAGAATTTTGTTTTTTTAGGATTGTAATTTTCAGGATTTTAGACTGCACAGATTTAGATCTTATGGGACTTCAACATTTGGGATTATGACGTTCAGGATTGTTTCTTCCTGGGCTGTGGCCCAAACCCGTGTGGTTCAATACTATTTCACACGAGAGGAAAGCAAACCACGTGCACAGATGCAATGAAGGCTTTAATGGGCGTCATGTATGGATTATATCCCAGGAAAACATGATTAAGATGATACATGGCGACTTTTTTTCCCAGTGAAAAAGATCCACATTCTTTTTCTTGTGTGGAATTAAACACAATTTCTGAATCAATGTAAGTGAATGCAAATCACCATGTTCACTTAGCTGATGCTCCTTTATTAACAGGAATAGAAGGGAGGTCATTCGAAGAGACGATGGAGCGGGACCCAGGACCTGAGGAAGCTGCAGTGGGTGAAGGGGAGAAACAGAGGAGCAGGGGCTGGAGAAAGAGTGGGGAGTCATCAACTACCGTCCTTACTTCTGGTGTCTGGTGTTCGGAACCCAGAGGTCTTCTCTAGGGCCTTGGAGAAGCTTCCAAGTCTGTTCATTTCTCTTTCCCCACCCCTGCTTGTATCACAAATAAAGAAATTATTGACAACTGAGCTCCTGACTAGGTGGCATGATTTTAGGGACCTTCACCTCATCCGAGCCTCATGAAGGTAGTGGGAGTCCCATGGGTTAGTTAGCAATAGTCCTTGAGATTATTTGGTCATATAAATAATCAGAAAACTCATAGTCATCTTGCTTTTCTCATAATGCCCAGCTGGGGGATGGTGGGGGCAGGGAGGACTGGAGTGAGAAGAGATAGAACCAGAGCTGACTTTCATGTATGGGGCTCTTCAGAGCAATCAGGCCTAAGTACAACCAAGAGGGGTCTTGAAGCAGCTCTGGCGAGGGCAGCCTGGGCTTAGGCCCCAGCTCACACCAAGCACGTCACCTGTCGGACTGGGAAGCTTAAGCAATGTGTTTCTGTTTTTGTTTTTGTTTTCTGGTAAATAATTCAACGTCATTAGCTACATTCACAATGTTGTGCAGTCATCACCACTATCCATTTCCAAAACATTCTATCATCCCAGACAGGAACTCTGTGCCCATTAGACACTAACCTCGCCCATTTCCACCTCCTGCCAGTCCTGAAAACCTCTATTCTACTTTGTGTCTCTATTAATTTGCCTGTTCCAGGTTCTTCATATAGATGGAATCAGGTAGTCTGTGTTTGACGTCTCACTTAGCATAATGTTTTTATCTATGTGGTAGCAAGTATCAGAATTCCCTCCCTTTTCAAAGATCACTAATATTCCATTTTATGTCTATACCACATTTTGTTTATCCATCTATCCCTCAATAGACTTTTTAGGTTGTTTCCACTTTGTGGTTCCTGTAAATAAGGCTGCTGTGGTGCTGCAATGAACACAGGTGTAGCAGGCAGGTGTGGTGGCATGCGCCTGTAGTTCCTGCTACTCAGGCATCTGAGGCAGGAAGATCACTTGAGCCCAGGAGTCCTGAGTTGCAGTGTGCTGTGTTGATCAGACGTCTGCACGAAATTAGACATTAGTACAGTGACCTCATGGGATAAGGGACTACCAGGTTGCCTAAGGAGGGGTGAACCGGCATGGATTGGAGACAAAGCAGGGCACAACTCCCAGTTTGACCAGCAGGGGGTCATGCCTGTGGACAGCCACGCAGCAGGGAGATCGTTCCTGTGGACAGCCCCGCAGCAGGGAGATCGTGCCTGTGGACAGCCCCTCAGCAGGGAGATCGTGCCTGTGGACAGCCCCTCAGCAGGGGGTCATGCCAGTGGACAGCCCTACAGCAGGGGTCCGTGCCTGTGGACAGCCCCGCAGCAGGGGGATCATGCCTGTAAACAGCCCCAGAGCAGGGGGTCATGCCTGTGGACTGCCCCTCAGCAGGGGGCCGTGCCTGTGGACAGCCCCGCAGCAGTGGGTCATGCCTGTGGACAGCCCTGCAGCAGGGGTCCATGCCTGTGGACAGCTCTGCAGCAGGGGGATCATGCCTATAAACAGCCACGCAGCAGGGTGTCATGCCTGTGGACAGCCCTGCAGCAGGGGGTCGTGCCTATAAACAGCCCCTGCACTCCAGCCTGGGAAACATAGTGAGAGCCCATTTATTAAAAAAAAAAAAAGGGGGGGGTGGGGAGAGAACACAGGTGTACAAGTATCTATTTGAGTAACTGCTTTCCATTCTTTTGAAGATAGATATAGGTAGATAAAGATACAGATATAGAGATTTATAGATGTGAGTGAGATTACTGAATCATATGGTAATTCTATGACTAAATTTTTGAGGAACGGTATGTTTTCCACAGCTGATGTACTATTTTTCATACCCACCCTCAATGCACAAGAGTTACAATTTTTCCACATCCTTGTCAGCACTTGTTATTTTCTGGGTGTTTTTGTTTTGTTTTGTTTTGAGGCCGAGTCTCCTTCTGTCTCCAGGCTGGAGTTCAGTGGCATGGTCTCGGCACACTGCAACTTCTGCCTCCCAGGTTCAAGCAATTCTCGTGCCTCAGCCCCTCAATTAGCTGAGATTACACATGTGTGCCCCCATGCCCGACTAATTGTGTGTGTGTTGTTTTTTGTTTTATTTTATTTTATTTTTTGGTACAGATGAGGTTTCACCATGTAGACCAGGCTGCTGTCAAACTCCCGACCTCAGGTGATCCCAAAGGGCTGGGATTACAGGTGTGAACCAGCGTGCCTGGCCCCTGATTTTTTTGTTTTTTCTTTTTTGATAGCAGCCATCCCAATGGGTGTGCAGTGTGTGTGTGTGTGTGTGTGTGTGTTTTAATGTCACATTGGTGATTCTAATGTGTAACCAGGAAAGAAAAGCATGGATTCTGGGTCTCAATTTTTCATCTAGGTAAACCAGAGCAAATAAAACCTATTGAAGAGTTCTCCTGATGATTGAATGAGTTCCCCCATAGAAGGCAAAATCTACAAATATTTGTTCCTCTCTTACTTCCTTGGAATTCTACTAAACTTCCTGCCTCAACATACAGAGACACTCCCTGAAGCCTAAAACCATGCAGATTTGACACAGGGCTGATTTTAACTTCTGTTTTGCTTTTACCATATAGCTAGCTGCAGATGTCTCATGTGTCCTCCATGACACCCAAATAGCACTACACCTGCACCAGCTTTCCTCTCAAATTAACTACTCATCAGTTCTATTATTAAACAAACAAGGAGCAGCTGTAATACTGAAGGAATGAGTGGGATTGTGCTTTAAAATTACATCTCTGCCAATACTTTTAGTTTGCTTTTTGAATAACTACAAGTTTTCCAGTTAAATTAATAGAATACATTATACCCATAAAATCCTGAAATACTTGGCAATACACACAACAAAATATTTTACAAGTAGAGAATATAATAAATGTATGACACTTTAGAAATTCATTGAGGTAGGTTTAAACAGTGTTTACTTTAAATTGGTATGCTTTCTTTCATCTCACAGTAATAAGCTGTGGTTTAGTTTATCGGCTGAATACTCACTATGCAGTCCTTTGTAAAATTTTGGAGGTCCGCAGTAATGTGGTTATTGAGCTTCAACAGAATACACAGAAGACCCCAGGAACCACAAACTAATCCATCCACTATGCAGTATCTAAAGTGTTTGCAAAAATAAAAACAAACAACAACAAAAAAAGAAAACTGAACAACTGACCTGTAGCAAAGCTATCAGGTTAGTGCAAAAGTAATTGTGGTTTTGCTATTGAAAGTAATGAAAGTAATTGAAAGAATAGGTATTCTAGTTGGACATGCTACAATGCATGCCACAACCATGGATCAATTATGTATTGAAAACCCAAACCAACTGAGGATCACTGCTGTGCATTATTCCCATCGTGTCATAATGTGGCAAACTAAAACTAAGGACCTGTAACAAGGGATTTTTAGAGGGAAAGCAAACATTGGTTAAAGCAAAGAAAACTGGCAATTTTCAATTTGCTCAAATCAAACTATTCACATACTTTGTATGCTTCTCTACAAAATCCAGAACTTTTGATAGGATCACCCTTAGGTAAAACTCTAAAATGAGCAGCTTCTGATCGATAGGCCTCAACTCCTTTTCCTTTCTGTATCACTGACCGTGTGGGTGAATCCATCACATGACTTAATAAGATTTGGCCAGTTGGGAAAGGTCTCTTTAAAGAACTAACACTCAGACTGGGATCCAGAGCAAAGCACCGTAAACTTGAATGTGCATATGAACCACCTGGGCACCTTGTCAACATGCAGATTCTGATTCATTGGATCTAGGGTGGTGCCTGAGCTCTAGCAAGCTCCCAAGGATGCCTATGTGACTGCCTTGGACATCAGTTACAGTAGCAAGAATATAAGCAGATACCAGCCAACAAATCAGGAGTGAATGCATCACAGCCCAGGCAGCCCTGGACCAGGTCAGCTCAGGGATCTGAGAAAAGAGTAACTGGACTGAGGTCTATGAGTGCTTCCATGAGAGGTGAGGCTGAGAAGGTGGACAAGATCTAGGTCAATGTGTTAAGTTCCTACTACATGCAAGGCTAGGCTCTGCATAAACAGAAACAAATAAGGCAAACCTAGTCCTTGCATCTTTAGAGCTTGCAGTCTAGCAGAATTATTTCGTGGGTAGAAAATCATTAAAGATTTTTTTAACGAAGGAGAGACATGATCTAATTGAAATTTTTGAAGAAACTCTCTGGATGTGCCATAGAGAAGGTATTGGAGAAGCAAAAAGTTGGAAAGAGGAGTATATGTTTGCAGACCAGGTGAAAGATGCAGATGACAGAAGCGGATAATTTTAGCACATATTTTGAAGGTGAAATAACAGTACTTGATCGCAAGTTGTGATGGTAGGGGGGGTTGCAGGAAGAAGAAAGCATCAAGGATGATGATGCTTTCTGGAAGAAGCAAATGGGTAAATGGAGAAAATTTTTATGAAGAATGGTAAGGCTGAAAAAGAAATAAACTAACAAAAGGGAAATGATTGAGGAAGTGGCATAGATGTGAGGGCAGAAATCAAGAGTTTTGAATTCTGATTTTAGGAATGCCTGTGAAAATCCCAGTGGAGATTTCAAGATGGCAGGTGCACATAATGTTTTGGAGCTTGGGAGGAGAGGTCTGTAGGAGTCATATGCGTATAAATGGTATCTAAAGCCATAGTAATTAATAAAACCTTGTCTAGAGTCTGTGTAGGCAGGGGTGTCCAATCTTTTGGCTTCCCTGGCTACATTCGAATAAGAAGAATTGTCTTGGGCCACACATAAAATATACTAATATTAACAATAGCTGATGAGCTAAAAAAATCATAAAATATCTTATAATGCTTGAAGAATGTTTACAAATTTGTGTTGGGCTGCATTCAAAGCTGTCCTGGGCCACACATGGCCCACAGACCATGGGTTGGACAAGCCTAGTATGGGATAAGAACAGAAGAGGACCCAGGATTTAGGAACTTCAACATTTAAAGTTTGGGCAAAGAGGGAGAAGCTGATAAGAAAATAGTTCAAGCTAGAGGAAGAGGTCAGGGGTCTACTCTACTGAATGTTCCTGAGACCTCATTGGACTTATATATTACATAATATGTACAATATATGTTACTTGGGTGATGGATACCCTAATAGCTTTGGACTGACCACTATGCATGGAACAAAATTGCACATGTATCCCATAAATTTTATATAAACAAAATTAAATAAATAGAAGGAAGGAAGGGAGAAAGAGAGAGAAGGAAGGAAGGAAAGAAGGAAGGAAGAGCAAGGAAAGGAAAGAAGGAAGGGAGAGCAAGGAAAGGAAGGGAAGGGAAAGGAAAGGAAAGGAAAGGGAAGGAAAGAATGAAGGGAGAGCAAGGAAAGGAAAGGAAAGGGAGGGAAAGAAGGAAGGAAGGGAGAAAGAAAGAAAGAGGAAAGAAAGAGAGAGAGAAAGAAAGACAGAGAAGAAAGAAAAGAAAGAAAGAAAGAAAGAAAGAAAGAAAAAGAAAGAAGGAAAGAAAGGAAGGGAAAGAAAGAGAGAAAGAGGAATAGCGTTCATGATGTTTAGGAATCACCAATTCTGGGGGTGCTGAATTGTGTCCCCCCAGATTCCTATGTTGAAGAGCTGATCCCCACTGCCTCAGAGGGATTGATTTAGAGAAGGCATTCAAAGAGGTAAGTGAGGTCAAATGAAGCCATATGGGTGGACCCTAAACCAATATGGCAGGTGTCCATGTAAAAAGAGATTGAGAAACAGGCAACACAGCCTGAGGACACAGCAGGAAGGGAGGCATCTGCAAGGCAGCAGTTCTCAGAAGGTAAACCTGCTGACATTCCATTCTGGATTTCCAGTCTTCAGAGCTGTGAGAAGATAAACCACTCAATCTGCGGCAGCTTGTGATGGAAGCCCCTAACACTCTTATATGGTGACCTTAGCACAAGCAGTTTCATAGGCTTGATGAAAGTGAAAGCCAAACTGACCTGAATAAAGAGTGAAAGGAAAATGAGCAAAAGGAGATAGTAAATGTGGAAAATCCTTGAGAAAAATTTGCCAAGAAAGGAGGAGATGGCTTGATAACTAGAAAGACACACAGAGTCAAAGTTAAGGTTCCTCCAAGATAGAAGATTTTTTAAATGAAAAATTTATATTTAAATGCTGACCGAATGCATCAAGAAGGAGAGAGATTGAAGATGCAGATGACAAATGGAAAAGCAATGAACAGAATCCCTGAAAAGTCAGGAAAAGAAGGGAGATTATTAGAGGGATGTCCTTTTACAGGAAGAGGAATACTTCCTCCACTGCCCCAGGATTTAAAAAGCTTATAAATCACAGGTAACATTCTACCTAATTATAGAGCTTTACACTTTTCAATAAATGTTGTTGTACATAATACAGTCACTCTATGAATTCAGTGAGACAGATAGTTATCCACATTTTACATAAAAAGAAAGAAAAGGCAGAAAAGAAGTGATTTGCTTGAAGTGACACAGAAATAGCTGGTAGAACCATGCACTGTGTAGATGGCAGGGCTACTGACTTCTCATTTCACACCAGAAATGTAGACAGAATTAGATATAATGACAGTTATTATATTTTTAAACCTTTCAAATAAGAATATCCTTGGAATTTCATTCATTAACAAAGCACAAAGCATGTGATTAGCATCTGAAAATGTTTTATTATACAATCACTAGACACAAAAAGAGGTTTCCATTTTCCTGTGTATTTGAAAGAGTTCAACAGCCCTAAGTCACACAGTTGGAGGAAACTCAAACAAGGGAAGGTTCGTTTGAATTGATGAAATTAGCAGGATGAAGTTTACAATACAAAGATTTTTGTTTCAAGACTCTGAGGTTTTGTAGGGAGGAAGGGGAAAGGCAGATGACACCAAATAAGACTGGTCGGAGAGGGGATGAGAAGCATCAATTAGAAAGCTCTTCAAATTCAAACGGACCGTTCAAACCATCCTAGGACTAGACTCCAATCAGGAAAGACTCTGAAGGAAATGATCTCCTACTCCCACGAGATGGCTAACGTGATTTAGGTAAAAAGCTTTTAATTTTATGGCTGGGGAGGTAGCAATGAAGAAAATGAACCTCCTGCCAGTGTTTCTTTTTCAAGTCCTGCCAATTCCTGTGTCTGGGGAATCTATAAAGAATGCCCAGCCTCATGTCAAAAGAATTGCCACAGATCTCCAGCTCACCTGCATTCAAACATTGAAACATCCCTAAGCCTGTTCCCAGGCCAGCCTGGAACTGAGAATCCAGGAGAGTCTTTTCTGTTCTGCTGCTGCAGCTACACTATCTACTTGTTAGCATAACCAGGGCCACCAGCAACAGATGCTAGAGAAATACAGAGAGCAAAAATCAGCAGCTGATGAAAAGCAGAATCTTTTCTTTTTGGCAGCAATACCCATAGCATGAAGCACTTCCCTTTTGGAGCTTTCCAAACCACTTCAAAAGCGAGTTTTCTGGTGTGGATCAAGAAAGCTAGCCAAATTGCCTCTGAGTGCATAGCCAATGGCCAAGATATTGATGACTGTAGGCAGCTCAGGACCCATCCTCGGCCCCAGTGCTGTCTTTCTCAGAGCTCTGTTTAATTCCATCAGGCACGGGCAGCATTTGCAGAAAGCTGTGTTGATTTTTGTGATCTTCAGCCAGCACAGAGGTGGCCAGTTCCCTAGCCTCCCAGCACCGTCCTTCTCCTGCCCTGCCCCTTCATGGCCTGCCTGGGCTCACTGGACCCAGACTTGCCTTTTGCAGCTGTCAAAACCTCACAGTCCTTTGTGTCTGTTTCCCTTTGAACTACACAAACTAACTAATTTGGTGAACCTATTAAGTGAACTTCTTTATACTCATGGTCTAGTGCATTGAACACTAAAGCGTTTGCTAGAGATTGTAAAAATCAATTCTGTCTTCTTCCAACTGGACCAAGGCTTCTTTGAGTTAATAAAACTCTGAGAAATCTGAGTTGATTTTTCATAGTACCTCTTTCTATTCTTTTGGGGTTTTTTTGTTTGTTTTTTACTTTTCATGGAGATTTTCCGTAATTTAACCCAAAAGATAAACCCATATGACATTTGAATATGAAAGAGGTAGTAGGACAAAGAATTTGAAGACAGTCTTTCAGAGCCCCACAAAGTACTTGAAATTTATCAATAAACCCCTCTCGGTGCTTCCCACCATGTTCCACATTCCATCTGCATTTTAAGCCATGAACCTTCAAGTGGCATCTCCTCCTGTGAAACCTACAGTTTGGAGATAAATTATTGATGACTAATGACTCAGAAGAACCAAAGTAAGGATCCTCTAGTGGAGACACAGCATAGAAGTGGTGGTCCAGGGTGAGACGGAACTGCTTCCAGTCCCAGTGCCGCCTGTGTGGTTCCAGCTGTGTACTTCTCTTCCTCTAATCTTGTTTACTCGTCTCTAATACGGGACTAATAACATATACATCAGACTATTGTGAGGATTGAATGTAACCATATTCCAAATTGTTGCATGTGTCCAGTACTTAACATAGTGCCAAGAACAAAGCATGTATCAATAAGTATGAACAGCCTTCCCAGCGCACACCTCCAAACAGTGGATTTCTGGCCGGTGACAAGCAATGGTTCCCAGTGGTTCTACATGTTATGGTTTAACTTACCACTAGCCAATCAGTAAGTTTGCCTCAGACCATATCACAATTCTTTTGCAAGCCTGGAGTTTGGTGAAAAACAAGGGGGAAAATAATCAATGTCCCTAAGGCAGAGGCTGAAAGATTAACCTCATAACATAATTCTCTCACCAGACTTGTTTCCTGAATGTCTATTTAAATTTTTATTCTGCAAATAAAATAAAATTGGTAATAATGAAGGTGATTAAGACAGCATTTGTCCAGGGAATGAATCTCCTCACAACATACCTAAGAAAGAGATATATGTACAGAAAACGAAGCAGAGTAAAATACCTCTTCATTACTATCGGAGATTTTCCCCAAACACAGAGAAAGCTCTACAGAGCTGAGCTTAAGCCAGAACTCTGTTATTTACTTGGTCTAATGCCAAAACAGGCCAGAGACCCCTTTCACCTACTTCTCTTTAATCCCAAATCCATGTCTCTGTTTGATCTAAGAAAGAGCCAAATGCCCAGGAGGCGCCATGGTAGAGAAAAGCAGCCAGCCAGAGAGTGGCCTCCGTGTCAGGGGAGTGTGTCTGAGCTTTGCTTTATTTTTCTTATTTGTCTGTAGTTGTATGATTGGTAGAAGAGAGTGGATATGAAGTCTACTGACACAGGATTGGTCTTCAGGAATGTCTTACAAGCATTTGGGGGAACAGAGGGGTTTCACAAATAAGAGAGTAATGATCAGACTTTTTCTAAAGGGAGCAGCCATAAGCTACCTTAACTCTCCAACTTGCCCATTAATCTTCACCTAGAGTTAAGAAGATTTCACCATTAGCTGTGACCCATAAACGATCCTTAAGCTTGACCAACCACAGAGGTCCATCTCCTTGAGGAGGAAGTGAAAGGGGTATGGACAGAAGCTGTGAGCTTTCTGTCCTCCACAGGCCCCCAGCTGTGTCTTCTACTTCTTGTACAAGATAGTCTCCAAATGATGTTTTCTGGCTGACAATGCCACAGAACTGATCCTTATCTCACTATGGAAATGAAAGATTTCAAAGAATTTTGTTGCCTGAAATATGGTGCCATAATCACATATTAATAAAGCTGCTATCCAGAAATAAGGCAGATTTCAAAAGAAAGGCTGTTAGCATTCTCAGGGACCTAAAAACTACATGTTGTAGAACAATGGTAAATACATCTTGGAATCAGGTACACTTTAATTCAAACCCCAGCTATGCCACTTATTAACTTATGTGACATTGGGAAAGCCTCTCAAATTTAGATTTGCAAAATCAGAATAATATAAGTAGCCAACAAATAGGGTTTAATGGAGGTAATAATGAAGGTTATTAAGATGATAAAATTAAATAGTGAATATAAAGTGCTTAGCATTCAATAAATTTATTGTATGATTTCAAAGCACATGCTTTTACCTACAGTGCTATAAAGCTGCTTGCAATACTCAAAGCTAATAGAAGCCTTGAGTATGTAATTATTTAAGAATTCTGTAAATATACACAATAGGGTAGGAATGAGAAAATCTTTAGAGGAAATATTCAAGTAAGTTTGATTTCTAGCAAATCCAGATAGATAGTTTTGGCAACAACCAAGTCATAATTTGAAGTCTTGTTATAGGAGCTAAAATTTTATTCAAGGGACAACTGACTTGATTAGATAAGATGCTGTGCACTGCATGTTTGCATCAACAAATGCACATGTTGAAACTCTAACAATAGAATGGCATTAGAAGGAGGACCTTTGGGAAGTAATTTGGTTTTGATGAGGATGAAGTTCCCACAATGGGGTTAGCATCCTAATAAGAAGAGTAGGAGACTAGAGCCCTCTTCTCTCAGCCATGTGAACATACAACAAGAACACCTGCAAACCAGTAAGAGGGCCTTCACAAGACACTGGCTCTGCTGGCCCAGATTTTAATCTTTGAATTCCCACAACTGTGAGAAACAAGTATGTGTTGTTTAAGCCACTCAGTCTACATTGTTTGTAGAAGCAGCCTGAGCAGACAAAGACATAGGGTTCCTTTTATTTTCAGAATTCAGTTTAGCTGTAATCACCTACCATCCTGAGATGCTGTTTCCTCCCTCCTCCCTTGAAATATAAGCTCTGGGACTATAGCTTCATGGACAAATTCTGAAGAATTTGTCTTTGCTCTTGTAGGATGCTAACCTAACAAATCAAGGAATGTTTGCTCAATGGAATGAAACATCTTAATGCAGCTCGCCAGCCAATATCTGCAGAGCATACCTCATGGGTTCTGGCTGGCTTGGATTTCTGAGACTACTTCATCCTACTTATCAGACTGTGGACTCAGATTCAGCCAGGAGGCCCAGATTCTAGCGTCAGTTTTGCCCTTGGGATACAAATGCACGTCCTGCTTCACTGAACATGAAATCCTGACTATTTGGCCATTATTCTGGCAATTGTCCTTTCTCCCTGTGCCAATCGCCAATCAACCCAACTCCCAGGCAGCCTTGGCAGTTATGTTTGCTTGGCCTGCTGTAGCAGCCAATGACTTAGTAAAAGTCAGAACATATATCTGCTAGCTCCCAGTCCAGGATTTCCCCTTAACTCGTCCATGTATATATTAAACAATTAGCCTTGCTTTTAAAATTCTTTTTCATTTAGCCTCTTCTTAGAACTTATCATTTTGAGAATCCTGACCTGCCAATATTCCATAATCTTTCTGAAAGTGACACAGCAAATAAGATGCATGCACACTGCTAATTGCAGCTGATTTCATTTTCCATCATCTATAAAGCACATAAGGTAATTTCTAAACCAGCAGTAAAATCTATTTATAAAGATGCTGATTTGTTTTCCGCACTTTCCAAAACAGAGCTTCAATTTATTTCCTTAACATAAAAAACCATTACTTTTTAAAACAATCATAGTTAGTATATTTTCTAAATGTTTTAATTTTTGTAAAATCCAACTTGCAAATTGGAGTGTAAATAGCTTTCTTAAACTGGAAGGGACCGTGTTAGACCCAGTATGCTGATTGATGACTTCACTGTGCTTCAAAGCAGACGATTTCACAGTCATTGGGTATATAATGCAATGAGTTTTTATAAATCAATTGATATCACTAAAAATATAATTATAATAAATAAAATTATAGGGAAAAGGAAATCATTCTGACAATGCCAAATTTTTAAACTAACTCATTGCTAAAAGATTATGTTTCTACATGAAAAATTTTACACATTCTTTCTATGAGATAAACCTGATAACATCTTGAAAACTTAATAGTTATGGAAAAGTAACTACTATGATTTTTTTTAGAGAATGTCGTGTTCTTGATGTTCTTGAGTGAGCGGTCTCATGTTATTAGAAGGGAAACAGCAGCACCTTGTGGACAAACAAATAAAGTGAATAATTTTTTAGGACCCGGTGCAGTGGTTCAGGCCTGTAGTCCCAGCACTTTGGGAGACCTGGGCGGAGGGTAACTTGAGCCCAAGAGTTCAAGACCAGCCTGGGCAACACAGTGACACGCCGATCTTTACCAAAAATTGAAAAATTATCTGGGCTTCGTGGCTCATACCTCAGGTCCCAGCTACTTGGAAGGCTGAGGTGGGAGGACCACTTAAGCCCAGCAGGTCAAGGCTGCAGTGAGTGTGATCATACCACAGCATTCCAGCTTGGGTGACACAGCAAGACCCTATTTCAAAAAAATTATATTTATGTAGCACTTTCTACAAGGAATACAGTATCATGTTTGTATTTAAATGACATCAAGGACCAGCACGGTGGCTTACACCTGTAATCTCAGCTCCTCAGACTGTGGAAGGCAGGAGGATCACTTGAGGCCAGGATTTGGAAGACCAGCCTGGGCAGCATAATGAAACCCTCATTTCTACAAAAATAATAATAGTAATCAAAAGCTAGGCATGCTGGCACACACCTGCAGACCTAGCTACTGTGGAGGCTGAGTGGAAGGATCACTTTGAGCACAGGAGTTTGATTGTACTGTGTATTGTGAGCTATGATCGAGCCACTCCACTCCAGACAACACGGCAAGACCCAGTCTCTAAACAAAATAAAGGAACATCAGAGCATTGTTTATAGAGATTTATAAATGATCCCAAAATGTCTTCAGGGAGATAAATCATCTAAATATAGCTATATCGACTCTTCCTAAATTCCAAATTTCGGTGGGAAAAATAAATGAGATGGAAGACTTCTTGAAATGTATCAAGACTCAGGAAGACAAAACAAAAAGTTTCATTAGGCAGTATCAAGAATGTTCATTAATGCTATTTCTAATTTATGATGCGATCATCTAAAGAGGAAATCCCAGCAACAAGAGGCCAAAGGAAAGGGAAAAGAAATGAAAAGAATGACCATACTTTCTACACATCCAACCTCTTCTCTACCACCTCTCAGCAAGACCTCTCACAGCCAATCACTGCTTTCTCTTGCGGACTTACCCTCTACTCTGTGAACACATGAACCAGAGAACCCTGAGAAGTCCCTGAGTCCCTTCCAGGGGCTCTGCAAGGTCAAAAGTCTTTTCATAAAAATACACAGGTTTTGTTTACCTTTTCCACTTTCATTCTCTTACAAGTATAATTGGAGTTTCCCAGAGGCTGCCTGACATGGGATGTCACAAGAAATTAAACATAGAAGCAGAAAGGAGAACCAAGTTTTCTTCTATTAAACCAGACTTTAAAGACATACCTGGAGGGAGGAGCCAAGATGGCCGAATAGGAACAGCTCCGGTCTACAGCTCCCAGCATGAGCGACGCAGAAGACGGGTGATTTCTGCATTTCCATCTGAGGTACCGGGTTCATCTCACTAGGGAGTGCCAGACAGTGGGCGCAGGCCAGTGGGTGCGCATACCGTGTGCGAGCCGAAGCAGGGCGAGGCATTGCCTCACCTGGGAAGCGCAACGGGTCAGGGAGTTCCCTTTCCGAGTCAAAGAAAGGGGTGACGGACGCACCTGGAAAACTCGGGTCACTCCCACCCGAATATTGCGCGTTTCAGACCGGCTTAAAAAACGGCGCACCACGAGACTATATCCCACACCTGGCTCGGAGGGTCCTACGCCCTCGGAATCTCGCTGATTGCTAGCACAGCAGTCTGAGATCAAACTGCAAGGCGGCAGCGAGGCTGGGGGAGGGGCGCCCGCCATTGCCCAGGCTTGCTTAGGTAAACAAAGCAGCCAGGAAGCTCGAACTGGGTGGAGCCCACCACAGCTCAAGGAGGCCTGCCTGCCTCTGTAGGCTCCACCTCTGGGGGCAGGGCACAGACAAACAAAAAGACAGCAGTAACCTCTGCAGACTTAAATGTCCCTGTCTGACAGCTTTGAAGAGAGCAGTGGTTCTCCCAGCACGCAGCTGGAGATCTGAGAACGGGCAGACTGCCTCCTCAAGTGGGTCCCTAACCCCTGACCCCCGAGCAGCCTAACTGGGAGGCACCCCCCAGCAGGGGCACACTGACACCTCACACGGCAGGGTATTCCAACAGACCTGCAGCTGAGGGTCCTGTCTGTTAGAAGGAAAACTAACAAACAGAAAGGACATCCACACCGAAAACCCATCTGTACATCACCATCATCAAAGACCAAAAGTAGATAAAACCACAAAGATGGGGAGAAAACAGAACAGAAAAACAGGAAACTCTAAAATGCAGAGCGCCTCTCCTCCTCCAAAGGAACGCAGTTCCTCACCAGCAACGGAACAAAGCTGGATGGAGAATGATTTTGACGAGCTGAGAGAAGAAGGCTTCAGACGATCAAATTACTCTGAGCTATGGGAGGACATTCAAACCAAAGGCAAAGAAGTTGAAAACTTTGAAAAAAATTTAGAAGAATGTATAACTAGAATAACCAATACAGAGAAGTGCTTAAAGGAGCTGATGGAGCTGAAAACCAAGGCTCGAGAACTACGTGAAGAATGCAGAAGCCTCAGGAGCCGATGCGATCAACTGGAAGAAAGGGTATCAGCAATGGAAGATGAAATGAATGAAACGAAGCGAGAAGGGAAGTCTAGAGAAAAAAGAATAAAAAGAAATGAGCAAAGCCTCCAAGAAATATGGGACTATGTGAAAAGACCAAATCTACGTCTGATTGGTGTACCTGAAAGTGATGCGGAGAATGAAACCAAGTTGGAAAACACTCTGCAGGATATTATCCAGGAGAACTTCCCCAATCTAGCAAGGCAGGCCAACGTTCAGATTCAGGAAATACAGAGAACGCCACAAAGATACTCCTCGAGAAGAGCAACTCCAAGACACATAATTGTCAGATTCACCAAAGTTGAAATGAAGGAAAAAATGTTAAGGGCAGCCAGACAGAAAGGTCGGGTTACCCTCAAAGGGAAGCCCATCAGACTAACAGCGGATCTCTCGGCAGAAACCCTACAAGCCAGAAGAGAGTGGGGGCCAATATTCAACATTCCTAAAGAAAATAATTTTCAACCCAGAATTTCATATCCAGCCAAACTAAGCTTCATAAGTGAAGGAGAAATAAAATACTTTACAGACAAGCAAATGCTGACCGATTTTGTCACCACCAGGCCTGCCCTAAAAGAGCTCCTGAAGGAAGCGCTAAATATGGAAAGGAACAACTGGTACCAGCCGCTGCAAAATCATGCCAAAATGTAAAGACCATCAAGACTAGGAAGAAACTGCATCAACTAACGAGCAAAATCACCAGCTAACATCATAATGACAGGATCAAATTCACACATAACAATATTAACTTTAAATGTAAATGGACTAAATTCTCCAATTAAAAGACACAGACTGGCAAGTTGGATAAAGAGTCAAGACCCATCAGTGTGCTGTATTCAGGAAACCCATCTCACGTGCAGAGACACACATAGGCTCAAAATAAAAGGATGGAGGAAGATCTACCAAGCAAATGGAAAACAAAAAAAGGCAGGGGTTGCAATCCTAGTCTCTGATAAAACAGACTTTAAACCAACAAAGATCAAAAGAGACAAAGAAGGCCATTACATAATGGTAAAGGGATCAATTCAACAAGAGGAGCTAACTATCCTAAATATTTATGCACCCAATACAGGAGCACCCAGATTCATAAAGCAAGTCCTGAGTGACCTACAAAGAGACTTAGACTCCCACACATTAATAATGGGAGACTTTAACACCCCACTGTCAACATTAGACAGATCAACGAGACAGAAAGTCAACAAGGATACCCAGGAATTGAACTCAGCTCTGCACCAAGCGGACCTAATAGACATCTACAGAACTCTCCACCCCAAATCAACAGAATATACATTTTTTTCAGCACCACACCACACCTATTCCAAAATTGACCACATACTTGGAAGTAAAGCTCTCCTCAGCAAATGTAAAAGAACAGAAATTATAACAAACTATCTCTCAGACCACAGTGCAATCAAACTAGAACTCAGGATTAAGAATCTCACTCAAAGCCGCTCAACTACATGGAAACTGAACAACCTGCTCCTGAATGACTGCTGGGTACATAACGAAATGAAGGCAGAAATAAAGATGTTCTTTGAAACCAACGAGAACAAAGACACAACATACCAGAATCTCTGGGACGCATTCAAAGCAGTGTGTAGAGGGAAATTTATAGCACTAAATGCCCACAAGAGAAAGCAGGAAAGATCCAAAATTGACACCCTAACATCACAATTAAAAGAACTAGAAAAGCAAGAGCAAACACATTCAAAAGCTAGCAGAAGGCAAGAAATAACTAAAATCAGAGCAGAACTGAAGGAAATAGAGACACAAAAAACCCTTCAAAAAATTAATGAATCCAGGAGCTGGTTTTTTGAAAGGATCAACAAAATTGATAGACCACTAGCAAGACTAATAAAGAAAAAAAGAGAGAAGAATCAAATAGACGCAATAAAAAATGATAAAGGGGATATCACCTCCGATCCCACAGAAATACAAACTACCATCAGAGAATACTACAAACACCTCTACGCAAATAAACTAGAAAATCTAGAAGAAATGGATACATTCCTCGACACATACACTCTCCCAAGACTAAACCAGGAAGAAGTTGAATCTCTGAATAGACCAATAACAGGAGCTGAAATTGTGGCAATAATCAATAGTTTACCAACCAAAAAGAGTCCAGGACCAGATGGATTCACAGCCGAATTCTACCAGAGGTACAAGGAGGAACTGGTACCATTCTTTCTGAAACTATTCCAATCACTAGAAAAAGAGGGAATCCTCCCTAACTCATTTTATGAGGCCAGCATCATTCTGATACCAAAGCCAGGCAGAGACACAACCAAAAAAGAGAATTTTAGACCAATATCCTTGATGAACATTGATGCAAAAATCCTCAATAAAATACTGGCAAACCGAATCCAGCAGCACATCAAAAAGCTTATCCACCATGATCAAGTGGGCTTCATCCCTGGGATGCAAGGCTGGTTCAACATACGCAAATCAATAAATGTAATCCAGCATATAAACAGAGCCAAAGACAAAAACCACATGATTATCTCAATAGATGCAGAAAAAGCCTTTGACAAAATTCAACAACCCTTCATGCTAAAACCTCTCAATAAATTAGGTATTGATGGGACATATTTCAAAATAATAAGAGCTATCTATGACAAACCCACAGCCAATATCATACTGAATGGGCAAAAACTGGAAGCATTCCCTTTGAAAACTGGCACAAGACAGGGATGCCCTCTCTCACCGCTCCTATTCAACATAGTGTTGGAAGTTCTGGCCAGGGCAATCAGGCAGGAGAAGGAAATAAAGGGTATTCAATTAGGAAAAGAGGAAGTCAAATTGTCCCTGTTTGCAGACGACATGATTGTTTATCTAGAAAACCCCATCGTCTCAGCCCAAAATCTCCTTAAGCTGATAAGCAACTTCAGCAAAGTCTCAGGATACAAAATCAATGTACAAAAATCACAAGCATTCTTATACACCAACAACAGAAAAACAGAGAGCCAAATCATGAGTGAACTCCCATTCACAATTGCTTCAAAGAGAATAAAATACCTAGGAATCCAACTTACAAGGGATGTGAAGCACCTCTTCAAGGAGAACTACAAACCACTGCTCAAGGAAATAAAAGAGGATACAAACAAATGGAAGAACATTCCTTGCTCATGGGTAGGAAGAATCAATATCGTGAAAATGGCCATACTGCCCAAGGTAATTTACAGATTCAATGCCATCCCCATCAAGCTACCAATGACTTTCTTCACAGAATTGGAAAAAACTACTTCAAAGTTCATATGGAACCAAAAGAGAGCCCGCATCGCCAAGTCAATCCTAAGCCAAAAGAACAAAGCTGGAGGCATCACACTACCTGACTTCAAACTATACTACAAGGCTACAGTAACCAAAACAGCATGGTACTGGTACCAAAACAGAAATATAGATCAATGGAACAGAACAGAGCCCTCAGAAATAACGCCGCTTACCTACAACTATCTGATCTTTGACAAACCTGAGAAAAACAAGCAATGGGGAAAGGATTCCCTATTTAATAAATGGTGCTGGGAAAACTGGCTAGCCATATGTAGAAAGCTGAAACTGGATCCCTTCCTTACACCTTATACAAAAATCAATTCAAGATGGATTAGAGACTTAAACGTTAGACCTAACACCATAAAAACCCTAGAAGAAAACCTAGGCATTACCATTCAGGACATAGGCGTGGGCAAGGACTTCATGTCCAAAACACCAAAAGCAATGGCAACAAAAGACAAAATTGACAAATGGGATCTCATTAAACTAAAGAGCTTCTGCACAGCAAAAGAAACTACCATCAGAGTGAATAGGCAACCTACAACATGGGAGAAAATTTTCGCAACCTACTCATCTGACAAAGGGCTAATATCCAGAATCTACAGTGAACTCAAACAAATTTACAAGAAAAAAACAAACAACCCCATCAAAAAGTGGGCGAAGGGCATGAACAGGCACTTCTCAAAAGAAGACATTTATGCAGCCAAAAAACACATGAAAAAATGCTCATCATCACTGGCCATCAGAGAAATGCAAATCAAAACCACAATGAGATATCATCTCACACCAGTTAGAATGGCAATCATTAAAAAGTCAGGAAACAACAGGTGCTGGAGAGGATGTGGAGAAATAGGAACACTTTTACACTGTTGGTGGGACTGTAAACTAGTTCAACCATTGTGGAAGTCAGTGTGGCGATTCCTCAGGGATCTAGAACTAGAAATACCATTTGACCCAGCCATCCCATTACTGGGTATATACCCAAATGACTATAAATCATGCTGCTATAAAGACACATGCACACGTATGTTTATTGCGGCATTATTCACAATAGCAAAGACTTGGAACCAACCCAAATGTCCAACAATGATAGACTGGATTAAGAAAATGTGGCACATACACACCATGGAATACTATGCAGCCATAAAAAATGATGAGTTCATATCCTTTGTAGGGACATGGATGAAATTGGAAACCATCATTCTCAGTAAACTATCGCAAGAACAAAAAACCAAACACCGCATATTCTCACTCATAGGTGGGAATTGAACAATGAGATCACATGGACACAGGAAGGGGAATATCATACTCTGGGGACTGTGGTGGGGAGGGGGGAGGGGGGAGAGATAGCATTGGGAGATATACCTAATGCTAGATGACGAGTTAGTGGGTGCAGCGCACCAGCATGGCACATGTATACATATGTAACTAACCTGCACAATGTGCACATGTACCCTAAAACTTAAAGTATAATAAAAAATAAAAAAAAATAAAAAAAAAAAGAAAAAAAAAAAGAAAAAAAAACAGAAAATATGGCACATATACACCATGGAATACTATGCAGCCATAAAAAATGATGAGTTCATGTCCTTTGTAGGGACATGGATGAAGCTGGAAACCATCATTCTCAGCAAACTATCGCAAGGACAAAAAACCAAACACCACATGTTCTCACTTATAGGTGGGAATTGAGCAAAGAGAACACACGGACATAGGAATGGGAACATCACACACCGGGGACTGTTGTGGGGTGGGGGGAGTGGGGAGGGATAGCATTAGGAGATATACCTAATGCTAAATGACAAGTTAATGGGTGCAGCACACCAACATGGTACATGTGTACATATGTAACGAACCTGCACGTTGTGCACATGTACCTAAAACTTAAAGTATAATAATAATAATAATAATAATAAAGAAAGAAATTAATAAAAAAAAGACATACCTAAAAATATAAAACAATGTCACTGTTCTCACCAACTTTACTGCTTAAAAATGATAATTTTAAATAAAAATGTGATTTATGTAAACATATTATTTTATTTGTTTTAATTTCTCAGTTTTAATGTTTATCATGATAAATATAGATAGATATAATCCAAATAAATAAATGCTCTTTGGGGTCCTCAATAACTTTAAAAAATGTAAAGTGTTCCTGAAACCAAAAAGTTTGAGGACTGATGCTCTAAAGCTCATACCCTTTGATGTAGCTTCCACCCAGGTCATTTCTTAAATACTTGATCAATCATTTCCCATGTCCCTCACCCTATCCTTGTTGCAAAATTCCATTTTCCTACTCCAGCCCTCCCTGTCATGAGAAAGTTTCCAGGTGGTAGACATGATTCACTAAATCTTTCTTAACAGCTTTATGATGATAACATGACATATACAAATTGTATAAATTTAAGGTAACTTAACGTTTTGATATTTCTATACTTTTTGAAATGATCACCACAATCAAGCAAATTAGCATATTATCTCTACATATTTACCATTGTGTGTGTGTTGACAGTAATTAATTTATGATCTAGTCCTTTAGCAGAACACAAGAATATGATACAGTGTTGTTCCATGTTGTACATTATATCTCCAGAAATTAGTATAACTTGAACATTGCACAATTTAATTAACATCACCCCTTTTCCCCTCCCTGAGCCCCTGGCAACCACTGTCCTATTCTCTGTTTTTATGAATTTGACTGTTGTAGATTCCTCATGTAAGTGAGATCATGAAGTATTTGTCTCTGTGTCTTGCATTTTTGCTTGGCACAATATCTTCCAGCTCCGTCCATGTTTTCATAAATAGAAGGATTTCCTTCTTTTTTAAGGTTGTATAATATTTCATTTTATGTATACACGTCACATTTTCTTTACCCATTCATCTGTTCCTCTGCCAAAGAACACTTAGGTTATTTTCATATTTTGGTCATTGTGTGTCATGCTGCAATGAACAGGGGATGACAGACACCTCCCTAAGACTCTAATGTCAATTTCACTGGACATATATCCAGAAGTAAAATTGTTGGATTATGTGGTAGTTCTTTTTTTTTATTTTTGAAACCGGGTCTCACTCTGTCATCCAGGGTAAAGTCCAGTGGCAAGATCATAGCTCACTGCAGCCTTGAACTCCGGGACTCAAGCGATCCTCCTACCTCAGCCTCCTGAGTAGCTGGGACTACAGGTGTACAACACCATGTCTGGTTAATTTTAATTTTTTTTCAGAGATGGGGTCTTGCTATGTTACCCAGGCTGGTCTGGAGCTCCTGGCCTCCTGCCTTGACTTCCCCAAATCCTGGGATTACAGGTGTGAGACACAACACCGGGCCAGTGCTATTTTCAATTTTCTTTGGAGGAACCTCAATACTGTTTTCTGTGTTTTACTAATTTGCATTCCCGTCAATAGTGTATAATGGTTTTCTTTTCTCCACATTCTTACCAACACTTATCTTTTCTCTTTTTGATAATAGCCATTTTAACAGGTGTGACATGATATCTCATTGTGGTTTTGATTTGCATTACTCTGAAGTTTAGAGATGTTGAACACATTTTCATATACCTGTTAGCCATTTGAGTTTCTTCTTTTTTTTTTTTTGAGACGGAGTCTCGCTCTGTTTTGAGATGTATTTATTTAGGTTCTTTGCCTTAAAATAAAATTAGGTTATTCATAATTTTGGAATTGATGTGTATGTGTCCTTCTTATTTTTTGAACTCCTTATAAGAGATATGGTTTAAAACATTTTCCCCATTTCATAGGTTGTGTTATCATTTCGTTAGTTGTTTTCTTTGCTGTGCAGAAGCTTTTTAGTTCGATGTAATTCATTTATCTATTTTGCCTTTGTTGCCTGTGCTTTTGGCATCATATCTAAACAAATTATTGCCAAGACCAATGTCAAGAATGTTTTCTCTTGTCTTCTTCCAGGAGTTTTATGGTTTCAGTGATTACATTTAAACGTTTAATCCATTTTGAGTTAATTTTTACATAAGGCGTGAGCTAGGGATCAGATTTCATTCTTTTACATGTAGACATCCAGCTTTCCTAACACCATTTGGTCAAGAGCATATCCTCTGCCTATAGTGTCTCCTTGTCACCTTCCAGGGTGATCAATTGCTGCAAATGTGTGGGTTATGCCTAGGTTCTCTATTTTGTTTCACTGGTTTATGTGTCTGTTTTTATGCCAGTACCACAGTGTTTTTTCTTTCTACAGCTTTGTAATTTAATTTGAAGTCAGGAAGTGTGATACCTGTAGCTTTGTTCTTGCTCAAAATTGCTTCTGCCACTCAGGGATTTTTGTGATTCTATATGAATTTTAGGATTTTTTTTTCTATTTCTGTGAGAGATACCGTTGGGATTTTGATATGGATTACATTAAATGTGTAGATTGCTTTGAGTAATATGGACACTTTAATAATACAGTACTAACTCTTTCAATCCATGGGTTGTCTTTCAATTTACTTTGGTTTAAATTTCTATCATCAATCTTTTATAATTTGTAGTGTTTAAGTCTTTCACTTCTTTGGTCAGTTATTTCCAAAGTAGTTTATTTGATACTGTTTTTTAAATTTCCCTTTCAGACAATTCATTGTTAGTGCTTAGAAATAGCAATGATTTTTGTATGTCGATTGTGTATCCTACAACTTTAGTAAATTTATTATATAGTCAGTCCTTCATATCCGTGTGTTCTGCAACCATGAACTCAATCAACTATGAACATAACTTGTACACATTTTCCATCTGTGGTGGTTTGAATCCACAGATGTGGACCCATGGATACATAGGGCCAACTGTATATGATTTTATGTGAGGGAGTTGATCATCACAGATTTTGTTATCTGAGGGGGTCCTGAAACAAATCCCCAGCAGATATGAAAGACTGACTATATTATTTGTAACCATTTTCTGTGGAGTCTTTAGTTTTCAATGTATAATAATCATGTTTTCTGTTAACAGAGGTAACTACATCTTTCCTTTCAATTTTGATGCCTTTTATTTCTCTTGCCTGATTGCTCTGGCTAGGATTTCCAGTACTATGATGAATAGGAGTGATGAGAGTAGACATCCTTGTCTTGTTCCAGATATTAAGAAAAAGCTTTCAGTTTTTCCCCATTGATTATAATATTAGATATAGGTTTTTCATATACAGCCTTTATAGTGTTGAGGTAAGTTTCTTGTATACTTATTTTGTTGAGAGTTTTATCATGAAAGTATATTGAATTTTGTCAAATGTGTTTTCTGCATCCATTGGAATGTTATTTTTATCTTTCATTATGTTAATGTGGTATATCACATTATTAATTTTTACACATTGAAACATCCTTGTATCACATAGATAAATTACAATTGGTCATGGTGTATGACCTTTTCAATGTGCTTTTGAATTCAGTTTGCTAGTTAGTATTTTATTGAGAATTTTTGCATCTATATTCGTTAAGGATACTGGTCTGTAATCATTTTTTCTTGTGTTGTCTTCGTCTAGCTTTTAAGTCATGGTAACATCGGCCTCATGAAATGAGTTTGAGAGTATTCTCTCTTCTATTTTTTCTGAAGAGTTTAAGAAGTTTTGGTGTTAGTTCTTCTTTGAATATTTGGTAGAAGTTGCCCATGAAAACATCTGCACCTGGGCTTTTCTTTGTTGGGAAATTTTTGATTACTGATTAAATCTCTTTGCTTGCTTTTGGTCTGTTCTATTTCTTTTTTGTTCCATTTTGGTAGATTGCATCTTTCTAAGAATTTATCCATTTATTCTACGTTATCCAATTTATTGGCATATAATCGCTTAATTGTCCTTTATAATCATTTGTATTCCTGTACATTTCTTATAATGTCTCCATTTTCATTTCTGATTATATTTACTTGAGTTTCTCTTTTTTTCTTAGTGTAGCTAAGGGTCTGTTATTTTTGTTTGTATTTCCAAAAATTCACCTCTAACTTTGTTGATTTTTCTATTGTTTTCTATTTTATAGTTATTTTATTTATATTCTAATCTTTATTATTTACTTCATTATGCTAACTCTGGGTTTAGTTAGTTTCTCTTTTTCTAATTGTTTATTTGTAAAGTTAGGTTGCTCGAGTTAGATCTTTCTTATTTTTTAATGTAGTTATTTATCACTGTAACATTTCCCTCTTAGCACTTCTTTTACTGCATCCTGTAAGTTTTGTTGAGTTGTATGTTCATTTTTGTTTGTCTCAAGATATTTTTTAAATTCCCTTTTGATTTCTTCTTTTACCCAATGGTTGTTTAAGCATGTGTTGTTTAGTTTCTGCATTTTTGTAAATGTTTCCGTTTTCTTTGTTATTGACTTCTAATTTTATTCCATTGTGGAATGAGAAGATACTTGGCATTATATCAAACTTCTTAAATTTGTAGTATGCCTTGTGACCTAAGATTTGATCTATCTCAGAGAAGATTCTGTGTGCACTTGAGAAGAATGTATATTCTGCTGCTGTTGGATGGAATGTTGTGTATCTGTCAGTGTTTAATCTACTGTGTTGTTCAAGTCAGCTGTTTCCTCATTTTTTATTCCTGCCTAGATGTTCTATCCATTATTGAATTTGGGGTACTGAAGTTGGCTACTATTGTTTTAGTGTTACTGATTTCTCCCCTTAGCTTTGTTGATATTAACTTTATATATTTAGGTGTTCTAATGTTGGGTGGATATATATTTTCAATCTTCCCATTGAAGTGAACTTTTATCATTATATAATGACCTTCCTAGTCTCTAGCGACAGTTTTTGATTTCAAGTCTATTTTTTCTGATCTAAATATAGATACCCTTGCTCTTTTTTGTTTACCATTTGCATAGAGTATCTTTTCCCATCCCTTCACTTTGAGCCTCTATGTATCTTTATATCTAAAGTGACTCCCTTATAAATATGTACTGATGAGTATCTTTTATGCATTGTGCCACTCTATGTCTTTTAATTAGATAGTTTAATCCTTTCACATTTAAAGTCATTGTTGATAGGTAAGGAGTAACTTGCGTTTGGTTAATTGTTTTTCATATGTTTTGCAGTTCTTTTTTTTTCCGCTCTTGCTGTCTTCTTAGTTTGGTTATTTCTTGTAGTGGTTTGGTTTCATTTATTTTTCTTCACATTCTGTGTAGCTCCCATAAACTTTTAATTTGTGGTTGCAAATTTACATCTTCTATAAACAGATGTCTTAATGTTATCAGCTTTTTTGGAATCATTTTCTTTCTCTTCCCTCTTCAGACATATTTGCAAATACTGTTTTTCAAGACACAAGTAAATAGGGCTCTGGTTAGAAATTTATCAATACGAAAAAAAAAATCCTCTGAGTCTTTTGATAAGTTAGAAAATAATGACAGACTGCGGTAGAATGTCATGTATTTCAAGTTCTGTCATCTATGTTACTCTGCAATATATTTTCTCTGTGTATTAGTCAGTTATATATTTATAAGGTAAATCCATAAAGCATACATTCTAGAATGCCCTAACTTAAGTCCTTAAGAGATATGCTCCTTATAGCCTTCTTGGCACTCCTGAAGTGTTAAATATTTCCATTGAAGAAAGTTGTATATGGATTCTGAGATGAAGTCTAGACAGGTTAGGATTATTTTTTGCTCCTTTTGCCCACACAGCTCCCACTGTCCCCTCCCTTTGTTATTAGCTATTATCTGATACCCTAGATGAAGCCATCTTCTATCCTTCAGTTTTGGCGTGGTGGCTGATTTCACCCCCAGTTTCAGGAATAAGCACAGGACAGCTACTAACAAGTATGTTGTTCACTCAAGGAAGAAACCCAGCTAAGGGAGAAAGGGGGGTTGAAATCCAGCCTGCATTCTCTTCTCCAAGCCACATGCCCTGATACAGGGCTGCATCTAACTGGAGAAAGGGGAGCCATTTTCTAATACTTGCAAAGGCACTGTGTGGACAGTGGAAACCCTGTATGAGCTCGTGACACAGGCCTGGCCAATGAATATACTTCTAATCCTGGCACAGATGAAACTAGAAATGGACATGAAATCCAAGCCTCAAACCCAAAGTCAATCTCTAGTCTCTTATTGAAAGTATTAGAAGTGTTTCTGTTTTTGCTTTATTCTGGGGCTGTGGAACTAAGGAAATGTAAACTGGAGGAGTGATGATGGCCACATTGCAGCACAAAGGGAAAACTTGTCTGAGAATAAAATCAATGGGGAAGAAAAAAGCAAGGAAGCTGAGAGGAGCCAAGTCCTGAGTCCCTACGTTCAGCCATTCTGAAGCTACACTCTGGATTTTTCCATTATACGAGTCCACAAATTAATTTTTTTTTTGGCTTAGACCAGTTTGCATTTGAATTCTATTATTTATAACCAAATGAGTCCTACCATATTATCTTAGCCGGATTTTCATAAACACGGTATATGCTGATCAAAAAACTTCCTAAATGTTTCAAGTTCACTCCAAAGAGTGGGGAAAAAAGAAAGAAGAGGAAGAAAATAGTTACTTATCATCCACAGTAGTCAAGGAAGCTTCAGAAGCATCAAACAAAAGCAGCAGAAGTTAGCTTTGTACTCCCACAAACCCTGCTCTGAAGTACTCCGCCTAGTGGCCCACAGCAGAAGCTGCATTTCTAAAATCTTTAAAAAGACAGAAAAGGAATCGCCACTTACTCTGGGAACCCTAACAGGGGAGCAGGCCACATGGGAATATGTCCCATTGGTTTGAGGTCGATAAGTCCATTTTCAAAGCTTTAGTAATTCCAGAAACAAGAACATATTTATTTTACTTTGATCACACAATGCCTAGTTATATTAAAAGTAAGGAGACATTCAATAAATACCTTTTATGGAAATAAAAACAGACAATTTAGGGGAAAATTAACTATCGATGCATTATTTTCAAAGGTAAAGAAAAAAGAAATTATTCTGAACACACAAAACTATTTTATCAAGTATCATGGTAAATTATCATTATATACTAGTATATACATATTATATATATAGTATATATATAATATACATATATATGTATATTATATATAGTATATATAGTATATACATATAATAATGTATATCATTATATACATTATTAAGTGTATATACTATACACTTAATAAATTTCCAGAGATGATTGGAAAGAGTTTCCACAATAGATTTTGTTTCACCCCAGGAAGAAGTTTCACAAAAAGTTAGTTACTTATCTCCATTGTTACTAGTACCAAACTAATCCTATCATTCTGAGTCAAATTACAAATAACGTCCACACTTTTCTCCAGTGAGATCACAGGAGATGCCTAAGTGGAGTGTGTTTTAATGTGAGGGGATAATTGGTTTATATTTTTCACTGAAAATAACAAATTCTAGACAACTTAAGCAAAATAGGAATTCAATGAAAGGATGTTGAATAGTTCACAAAATCATTGAAGATGCTGGAGAAACAAGGTAAGAACTGAGGGAAACTCAGCACAGCCAAGTTCATTCGATGGAAGCAGATCTTGGGATGCCACCACTAGGATGTTGCCATTTGACACTTGTCACCATGTAGCTGGACTCTGCTGAACCTAGGCCCTTGCTGCCACATTCCTGGACCTGCATCTCTGCTCAATTTCTCAGAATCATCTCTGATTCTTTCAGGTCTTTTGCATCATTTCATCGGGTTCCAAGTTCTAATAAAGAGACATCAGTTGGCTGGGCCCAGATATGTGCCCACACGTGAGTGGCCAAGAAACTGGAAAAAGGATCATGCACTCCTTTCAGCTTTTGTAATGGAAGGTGGGGCCTGTCCTCATATTTTGCTTGGGGTTCAAAAAACTAGGAAGGGTGTTTTGTTGAAATGAAACCCAAAACTATAGCTATCCATTTATAGCACCTTATTTGTACAGGAAGAAACCATGAGACAAAATGTATAAAAGTGCATGGGAGGTCTAAACATATGAGGGGGTTTCTGAGGAGAGAAAGATCATACTTGATTGGTGCTGTGGTTTCACTGTGCCTCCTCCAAGATTCAGCGTTGACAATGTGATAGTGTTGAGGTGGAGCCTACAGGAAGTGATGAGGCCATCAGGACTCCTACCTCAGAAATGGGTTTAGGAGCCCTCATGAAAGGGCTCCATGGAGGGAGTTCATCCCTCTTGCCCTCCCGCCTTCCACCATGTGAGGACACAGTGTTCCCTGTCTCTGGAAGATGCAGCATCAAAACACCATCTTGAATGGAGAGAACAGCCCTTACCAGACATCAGACCTGCCAATGCCTTGATCTTGGACTTCCTAGTCTCCAGAACTATGACAGATAAACGTCTGGTTTTCATAAATTGCCTAGTCTGTGTTATTTTGTTGTAAGAGCATAAATTGACTAAGACAATTGGGGATTAGAAAAAGTTTTTTGAAGTGGCATTTGAGAAGGGCTTGATAGATAAGATCTCTACAAATAGAAATAGAGAGATGGTTTGAAATCACCCAGGTGAAAGGAGTAACACAGCCATGTTCAGTCTGAATGCAAAATGGAGATGGTAAAAAGTTCATAGGATTCCACCACCAGTGGGAGGACAGAATTGCAATGTGGCAGCAATCTGTAAATATAATATTTACCACTCATTCACATTTATTTAGAGTCTAATGTGTTCTAGGCTCCGAAATTAAGCAAAGAAAATCTAGATATGCATAAGTCCAAGACTTTGCCTTTGTGACGGTCAAAATAATGACCCCATAAAGATGTTCTAGTCACTGGAATCTGTGACCATATTACTTTACATGGGGCAAAAGGGACTTTGGAGATGTGATTAACCCTTGAGTTAGGGGGATTATCCCTGATTATCTTGGGAGCCAATCTAATTGCATGTGTCTATAAAATAGAGAATCTTTCCTAGCTACAGTCAGAAGGTGATATGGCTGCAGAACAATGGCCACAGACATCCCACATTACTGGCTCTGAAGATGGAGTGATGGTCCCATGATCCAAGGAATAGGGACAGCATCTAAAAATTGGAAAAGGAAATGGATTCTCTCTAGAGCCTCCAGAAAGCAATACAGCCCTGACAACACCTTGACTTAAGCCCAGTAAGACCACAGTCAGAGGTTTGCCCTACAGAACTATAGAGTCGTAAGTCTTTGATTTAAGCCACAAAGTTGTGGTAATTTGTTATGGCAACAATAGAAAATTAATTTTAAGAACTTTATTATTTGGAAGATAGGCAGACCAGAAAATCCAAATTATAATATAATTCGATTAAAACCTATGGAGATTTGGGCTAGGTGTTTTAGAAAAGAATTGAGTATTAACAAGACTAACAGAATAAATGTTCTAAAATTTACACACTAAGTACATCACATTTTTCTAATGATCACTTTGATAGAGCAACGTTGGTCACGTTGATAGATCACGTTGATAGAGCAATGCATGGTTTTAACAAACCAACAGGCTTATATACATATATATAAAATATTATATATACAATATATGGAATAGCCCCATGGGCATGGGTAGCCCTGGGTCAAAGGGCGGCACTGTACTAGCAGCCCACACCCCACCTCACCCGCCTACCTTGAGCTGACTTGTCTGCTAAATGATACATAAACCTGTCAACCTGTCTGTTTTAATTTAGAAGGGCCAGGATGCAACAAGACTGAGGGCTGTGACTGGGGGAAGAGAGAGCACAGACGGAGCTCCTCCTCCTTCTTCCACTGCCCACCAACTGAAAACAACCAACTGAAGTATGCTTAGATTCTCAGCCTACACCTTGTTCCCAACAAAACTCATGCAATACTTTGGCGCCCACTACAATCTCTGGAATAAAATATTCCACGGATCTGCTTTTTGAGCTGCAACTTATCTTACTAAATTCCAAGAAGCTTATGTAAGAGAAAACCACCAGATAATACAAGATTTTCAATGTGATCATCATTGCTACTTTTAACTAGAAATTATCCAGTAAGTGTATTGTGAACTGCTTTGTGACTATGGTGATTTGTTTAGTCTTTCTGATCCTTGGTTTGATTATCTCAAATATATGAGTATCACCAATTTTATAAAGTTGCTCTAAAAATTAAATGAAAGAAAAATAATCCTCCTTCTCCATATATTGAACACTTACAAAATTATAGGCATTGTGTCCAGGTTTTTATATACTTACCTGATAGAAGTCTCCTAACAACGCTCTCTTTTAAATTACAAGCATTTTGCCATGGTTTTTACACATGTACGTTATGGAAGCCTCATAACAATCACATCTTTTATAGATCAGCAAACTGAGGCTCAGACGAGTTAAAAACACATTCACCATCAAATCATAATGAGAGATGGAACTGGGATTCAAATCCGGTTCTCTCTGATGCCAAAAATGGTGCAATTTAACGAGGACTAAGTTACAGCCAGAACATGGAGGGATCAAAATATGTGGATTCCCTTTTCTGCCCCCTCATGTGGGAATTTCAATAGCTTTCACTGCCTCAGAGCAATCCTAAACTCCCTCCCAGGTTGCCTTGCAATGGCCCCCTTATTCATGGGGATGATTAGGAATCTGCATTTTTGGACCACAAGCATCTATAAAGAGTTGTGTTGACAAAGAAATAAAATTTTCTAGGCTATAGGTTACTGTGAATTATCTAGCTTCTCTGCAAAAAATAAAGGGGCTATTCCATGTAAAAAAAAAAAACAGGATCCACTGAATCTGTGCAGAAAGACATAGAACTATACTGCAGAAGCATCTTACAGACAGCTGCGCCTGAAGACCAGTCGAAACACACAAAGCAAGAGCACCTCCAATGACCAGGTGTGGTGGCTCTTGCCTGTCATCCCAGCAGTGTGGGAGGCCAAGGTGCGTGAATCACTTGGGGCCAGGGGTTTGAGACCAGCTTGGGCAACACAGTGAGACCTTGTCCCTACAAAAAAAATCATTTTTTATTATTCGAATCAAGAAGAGTACCTCTAACCCCTTGCTGTTGCTTTAGGGTAGATAGCTCTGGTCTAGAACTCAAGATATGAAACTGTGAGTCCCAGTGTAGCTACTTAAGTTTAAATACAAGAGCTGTCAGACATTTCCTCTAAAGCAACGAAATCTGTAGCATCCATTTTGTACTTTGAAAACTTAGTTTTTCGCCAGCCTCTAGGAAGAAGAAGAGGGCCAATAACTGGGCATATGGGTAGGGAGGAGAAAAGAAACCAGCTGGATGCAACAGGGAAAGACCAAGGGATGGAGACGCCAGGCAGAGCCAGTCCTCATACTTGGGGCCTGGGCCTAGGAAAGGAACTAGGTGAAGAAGGGAGGAGCCCCAGGCTGTGGATATCTCTGGGGGAACCTTGGTTCAGCAACGGCCAGAGGAGCTCCTGAGGCCAAGCGGTATCTGTCGCCTCCCTACCTTTGGGCGTCTTCTGGTCGCCAATGTGCTGCAAGTCATGGCTCCGGAATCAAATTGGGCTCAAATTGTGTGAGCTCCAACGCAGTGGAGCCTGGAGCTACTCCCACCTCCTCCTCGTGGATCTCAGAGCTGCAGGATGGCTCTACCCACCGCACCCTAAGCTGGCCCCGCTTGGGGCTGGCATTGGGTGACAGGATGTTCTGGGCGTCTCTGCTCCTTTCTGCTGGTGCCTGTGCCTTTGCTGGCCAAAGACTCATAGATATCAGAGCCACAGGACGGCCCCGCAGAACGCAGAACCACTGCGCTGGCCCTGCCGGGGGCTGGCTTTGGTGCACATGCAACCGGTCATCGTGGTCCCCATGGGGCATCTCTGCTCTTCTCGAGGCAGCTTGGGCCTTCACTTGCCCCTACATCTGCAGAGCTGAGCACCTGCCGCCTCTCCCCAGGAAAGGCAACCAAATGCCACCAACTTAAGGCACCCACCAAAGGCCACCAACTGAAGGCCGGTTGCCGTGCCAACCTGATCGTGTCCTGCTTAGGAAGAACCAATCAGGCCTTGAGTTCCCTCCATGCACTGCCCTTCCATTTGTGACGTGGGAGTCCAGGCACTGGCTCACAAAGCCGCGCCCCCCAGCGACCCCACCCCACCTTTCATTTATTGGTAGCTGGTAGCAAATTTCAGGTTTCCTCACTGTGAATTATGGATATGAATTATGATGCAATTACTATATCCTAATGTACCTCATGCACTATCTGACAGCCAAAGTCCCCTCTTCCCCCATGGCCTCTGAGTTTTTTGGAAACTAGAAAGAAGATACATTTCTGCAGGTGCTTTCAGAAAAAAACATTGCCACGATCTAAGGTTACTCTGTGATGTCAAGTCATATTTCATATGCCATACATATTCATATTTATATTCATAATTCAAAATGCACATATTCAATCAAATTAACAGGACTAAAAAGGAAATTTTCTAAAATTTATACACTAAGTACATTATATTTTTCTAATGATCACTTTGATAGAGCAAACTTAGAATCTATGGTTTCAACAAATGAAGAGGCTTATGCAAGAGAAAACCACCACCTAACACAAGATTTTCAATGGATCATCATTGCTACTTTTCACTAGCAATTGTCCAGTCAATATATTGTGAACTGCTTTGTGACTATGGTGATTTATTTAAACTTAGTGATCCTTTGATTATCTCAAAAATATGAATAATACCAATTTTATAAACTTGTTCTAAAAATTAAATGAGAGAAAGATAATCCTCCTTCTCTATATATTGAAAGCCTACAAAATTAGTAACATTGTGTCCAGATTTTACACACTTACCTTATTGAAGCCTCATCACAACCCCGTCTTTTAAATTACATGGATTATTCCCAGATTTTTAAACACTTACCTTATGCAAGTCTCATAACAATCCCATCTTTTATAGATGAGCAAACTGAGGCTCAGACGAGTTAAAAACACATTCACCATCAAATCATAATGAGTGATGGAACTGGGATTCAAATCCAGTTCTCTCTGACACCAAAGTGGTGCAATATAATGAAGACCAAGTTATATCCAGCACATGGAGGGATCAAAACATGTGGATTCCCTTTCTCTACCCTCTTACATGTGAATCTCAATGGCTTTCACTGCCTCAGAACAATCCTAAACTCCCTCCCAGGCTGCCTTGCAGAGGATCCCTTCATTTTGGCGGTGATTAGGAATCCGCATTTTTGGACCACAGGCATCTATAAAGAGTTGTGTTGATCAAGAAACAAAATTGTCTAGGCTATAAGTTACTGTGAATTCTCTAGCTTCTCTGCAAAAAGTAAATGGGCTATTCTCTTTGTTTTTTACTATTCCACTATTGACAATAACCTAGAATCAACCTAAGTGTCCAAGAAGACTTGGTTTAACCCTGAGGATTACTAATGTTTTCACTGTGGTCATTGTGGTAGATTATATTATCATTCTCCCATTATCTGGTCTTCCTACTGCAGTGACCCTATCTCCTAGAAGATTATACATTTCTGTCCTATTGAAGGAAGGGTCAGATTTAGATATGTGACCTGTTTGGCCACTGAAATGCAGGTAGAAGTGGCATGTGTAACTTGTAAGCAGAAAATTTCCTTTTTCAAGGATCTGGGAGCCATCCCTTTCAAATGTAATCCTCCAGAAAGATAATACCTTATTTCCCAGTCTCCATGAGAGAGTAAGAGCCTAATCTTGCTCCAAGTTGTAAAAATTACCTTATATCATAAAGATAAAAGAAAGTTTAATTTTCCTTTGAGAAAAGACAGTTAGCAAAGACAGGTGGCCTATGATCGCCCCCTTACCCTCACTTTCAAAAACTCCACGGCACTTTGTATCAGGGGAGCTGAGTTCAGACTAGGTCTGGCCTCTCTCCCATATTGCAATAGCTTGAATAATATCTTCCTTACTTATTTAACTTTTTCCAGTGCAATTTTTTCTTTGACTCTTTCCTCCCTCTCTAAAACTTACATTGAAATTTTAGTAGGATTCAAGGCAGCCAATCTCGATCCTTGAATATGTAAAAGAACCCTTTAAGATTAAAAAACCCATGTTATCTTCCATAAATTATTTCTCCAGACTATTGCCTTATTAAAAGTTTCTAGTTCTTATTTTTGCATTGAAAAGGAGAATGATGATTTTTAAATAAGTCCCTACTCACTTTTAATTTCTACTATCACAGTTTTATTGCTTTTCATGGCAATAGATTCCTCTGGTTCAACAAGAAGGGCAGAACAAGGAAGTACAGAAACATCTCAATATATCTCAAAAAGCTATTTAACATGGACAGTGTCATTTAATATCTTTAACATCCCTATCAAATGGATGCTATTATTATCCCCCTTTTACAGGATATTAAAACTTACATACTGTAAATAACCAGCTGAAATTCATACAGCATGGAAAATACAATAAGCATACAAAGAAGCAATGGCATTATAAGTGGAAGAGGGTGAAGGATTAAAAGGCTAAACTTAGTTTGGTTAAGAAAAAAGAAAACTAGGAGGTGGCAAACTCTTGTTGGAAAGGGGAAGGATTTGGGTAAAGCAAGGTAGTGGAGTAGATCTCTCCTGTAATCATACCACTACAGACACATCTATATGAACAACTATCCACATATGAAATTACCTTTACAAGAGCTAACGAACCCTGAATACATGAGTGAGTCTATGAAGACCCTTTGGACTGCAAAGAGGAGTAAAACCATGCTTGGACAGTAAGGGAAACAGTACTCTTTGACTGTGATACTCCTCCCCCAGGCCATAATGGTATTATATGCAGAAAGTCCTCCTGAACTCACAGTTCTTACACTGAATAAAGTGAGCAGAAGTTGAATATTTTTTCCACCATACTGGTGCCTTCACAGTAGACTCACTCCTGCATCAGCCCACAAGCAGCACCATGAGTGTCAACAGAGCTGAACAACCAGAGGCATGCTAGGGACATAAAGTAGGGATTGGGTTAACAATACTTACTATATGAAACTTAGCAGTGGCTAGCCATTCCTACCAGAGGAAACATTATACCAGACAGGTTGTTTATGGGCACCACGCTGTGGGAAACATGATACACAGACTGTCCAGATTTGATGGCCTGACTTGTTCTCCCCCTACAGACAGCAGCCTTTCTGTGGATCACCCATGGGCCTATCCAGTTATATTGCATCAGTGGTGAAGCCCCATTGCAAGACTTATGTCTAACCTTTGCTTTGGGCACCTCCTAATGCTAAAATGGAATATAATGGAAATCCACACAGAATTTCTAAACAAGCCCACTGAGAAACAGTCAAAAACAAACCCAGACTGAGAAGATTGAAATAAATATTTAATTCATCAATGTGTAGACAGAGATGTACATCTACAAAAAATAAGAATAGCCTAGGAAATACTGCCTCATCAAATGGAGAAAACAAGGTGTCAGCAACTGAACCTAAAGACATGCAAATGAATGATGTGGCAGACAAAAAAATTCAAATAGCTTTTTTTAAAAAAGAAAATCTGTGTACTTCAACAAAGCACAGAGAAACGATATGGAAATTTATGAGAAATTCAACAAAGAATTTAAAATAATGGGAAAAAATCAAATGGAAATCCTGGAGGTGGAAAGTTCAGTAAACAAACTGAAAAATGCACTACAGGGCATCAAGAGCAGAACTGATCAAGTAGAAGAAAAAAAGCAGTGAGCTCAAAGACAGGCTCTTTGAAAATACACTGTCAGAGTAGAAAAGAGAAAAAAATGAGAAGAAACAAACAAAACTTATGAGATCCATGGGACACCATCAAGAAAACAAATCTACAGTGTTAAAGTGGAACTAAGAATGAAAAAGAGTTAGAAGCTTATTCAGAGAAATAACAGACAACTTTTTAAACTTGGAGAAGGATTAAGATGTTTAGGATGGCCAAAGCTCACTAATCTGATTTAATCTGAAAAAGACAACCACAAGACATATTATAATTAAACTTTCAAACATCAAAAACAAAGAGTAGGTTCTGAAAGCACTAAGAGAAAGGAAGCATATAACACATAAGGGAATTCCAATGTGCCTGGCAGCAGACTTCTCAGCAGAAACAATATGGGCCAGCAGAGAGTAGGATAATAGAATCAAGTGCTGAAGAAAAAAACTGTCAACCATGAATATACTTTCCAGCACAACTCTCATTTAGAAATGAAGGAGAGGTTAAAACATTCTAAGACAAACAAAAGATGAAGGAATTCATTGTAACCATACCTGCCTTAAAAGAATGTTAAAGAACAATCTTCAAAATGAAAGAAAAGGGCACTAATATGTAATACAAAAAATTGGAAGGTATAAATCCACAGGTAAAAATAAATATTCAGACAAATTCAGGATGCTCTAATATAGTAATAATTGAATATAAACCACTTACATGTTTTTAGTAAGAAGGTTAAAATACAAAACAAAAATAATAACAACTACAATAATTTGTTAAGGGATAAGTGATATAAAAGATGTAAATTAAGACATCAAAAATGCAAAATGTGGGGGAGTGATTGAGTTAAAGAGAAGAGTGATTGCTTTTCTCCATTTCTTATTATCAAAATTAAGTTGTTATACATTCAAAATTACCTATTGAAACTATAAAATATTCTTCGCATGCTTCATAGTAACCAAAAGGCAAACATTTTTATTAGATACACTAAAAATAAAAGAACAAGAAACAGAAACACACAGAGAAAATCACTTAACTACAAAGGAAGACAATAAAGGGACAAAAAGGTACAAAAATTCTAAAAGACAACAAGAAAACAGTATATGGCAGTACAAGTCCTTATCTATCAATAATTACCTTGAATGTAAATAGATTAAATTATCCATTAAGAAGACAGAGAATGGATAAATGGATTAAAAACAAGACCTAACTATATTCTTTCTACAAGAGACTCCCTTCACCTGTAAATACACACATAAATTGAAAGTGATCAGATGGAAAAATATATTTTATGACAATGGAAATCAAAAGAACGCAGAAGTAGTTATATCAAATAAAATAGACTTCAAGTAGAAAAACTGTAAACACAGACAAACAAGACCATTATGTAATAATAAAGGGGTCAGTACAATAAGAGAATACAATAATTGTAAATATATAATGCACTCAACATTGGAGAACCTAAATATATAAAGCAAACATTAATAGATCTAAAAGGAGAGATAAAAAACTGTACAATAATAGTAAGAAACCTCGACATCCCATTTTCAGCAATGAACAGATCATTGAGAGAGAATCTCAACAAAGAAACATTTAAATTGCACTCTAGATCAAAAGAATTTAACAGTTGTTTACATAACATTTCATCCAATAATTGGATAATTCACCATCTTTTCACCTGCATATGGAATATTGTCCATGATAGATATGTTAGACCACAAAGCAAGTCTTAGCTAATCAAAAAATCAAATCATATCATGTGTTTTTTTTGACCATATGGAATAAAGCTAGAAATAAACAACAGGAGGAACTTCAGAAATTGTGCAAATACATACAAATTAAACAACATATCCTTAAACAAACAATGGGTCAATGAAAAAAAAATTTAATTTTAAAAATGTCTTAAGACAAATAAAAATGAAATCAGAACATATGAAAACTTATGAAATACAGCAAAATGGTCCTTAGAGGGAAGTTTACAGCAATACATTTCTACATCAATAAAGAAGAAAAATAATTAATAAACCATCTAACAATGTATTTCAAGGAACTATAAAATCAAGAACAAACTAAGACCCAAATTAGCAAAAGAATATAAAGATCAGAGCACAAATATACAAAATGAAGACAAAAAATACAAATGACTAATTAAATGAAGGAATCTTTTTTGAAAAGGTAAAATTGACAAATGTTTTGTCAGACCAAGAAAAAAAGAGAAAATTCACATAAAATCAGAGATGAAAAAGGATATACTATGATAGACTCTAGAGAAATATAAGGAATCATGAGTAAGTACTACAAACAATTATATGCCAATAAATTGAAAAACTTAGAAGAAATACGTATACTCTGGACACATATAACCTATCAAAATTGAAGAAAGAAGAAATGGAAAATGTGAACACACCAATGACAAATAATGAGACTGAAGGAGCGATTTAGGCTCTCAGTCAAGGAAAATCCACTTCACACGTAGATCACAAGTGTAATCTCACAGTTTAGGAGCCCAAGGCAGGAGAATCACTAGAAGCCAGGAGTTCAAGATTAGCCTAGGCAACACAACGAGACTCCATCTCTAAAAATAAAAATAAAAATTCCCCAGGTACAGTGGTGTGTACTTGTACTCAGGAGACTGAGGCAGGAGGATCACTTAAGACCAGGAGTTTGAGGCTGCAGTCAGCTATGACTGCACCATTGTATGCCAGCCTCAGTGATAGAGTGAGACCCTGTCTCTAAAAAAATAGAGGAAGAAAGAAAAGTTCACGACTTGGTGGTTTTCGCTGACAAATTCTACAAAACATTTAAAAAACTTATACAAATTTTTTACAAACTATTTCAAAAAAATGAAAAGGAGGGAACTCTTCCAAACTCATTCTATGAAGACAACATTTCCTGATTCCAAAATGAGACAAGAACAGCAAATAAAAGAAAACTCCAGGCCAACATCATTGATAAACATAGATGCAAACATTCAAAACCAGCAGTTCTAGCAATGATAATTCAAAAGCACATTTAAAAGATTATTCACCATAATCAAGTGGTATTTACCTGGAGAGGTAAGGATAGTCTAATACATGTAAATCAATAAAATGTGATACATCACATTAAACAATGAAGGATAAAAAACATATAATCATTTCAATAGATGCAGAAAAAGCATTTGACAAAATTAGACATCATTTTATGATCAAATCTTTTAACAAATTAGTTATAAAAGAACATAATAAAATAAAGATCATATGTGATAACCCACAGGCAACATTACACTGAATGGTGAAAACTTGACAGTTTTGTCTCTAGGATCTGGAACAAGACAAGGATGTTCACTTTAATCACTTTTTTCAACATAGTACTAGAAGTCCTAGTCAGAACTATTAGGTAAGAGAAAGAAATAAAAGGCATCCAAATTGGAAAAAAAAAGTCAAATTGTCCCTCTTTGCAGATGACATGATCATATATGTAAAAAACCCTAAATACACCACTGAGAATCAGAAATAGTAAATGAATACAATAAGGTTTCAGGATACAAAAGCAACATAAAAAATCAGTAACATCTCTATACACCAATAGCAGACTATCTGAAAAACGGATCAAGAAAGTAATCCCATTTAAAATAGCTATTAAAGAAACAAAATACCTACAAGTAAGTTAAGCCATGGAAAGATGAAAATTATTAAACATTGATAAAAACAATTTAAAAAATTAAAATAAATAGAAAGATATCCCATGTTCATGGACTAGAAGTATTAATATTGTTGAAATGACCATACTACTCAAATCAATCTATAAATCCAATATAATCTCTATCAAATTTCCAATTTTGTTCTTCACAGATATTAAAAAAAATCTTAAAATCCATGTGAAACTACAAAACACCCCAAATAGCCAAATAAATCTTAAGCAAAAAGAGCAATGCTAGAGATATTACACTATCTAATTTCAAAATATATTACAAAGCTATCCTAACTAAAACAGCATGGTATTGGCATAAAAACAGGGATGTAGACCAGTGGAACAAAAATAGAGAGCCCAGGCAGAAATCCACACATTTACATGCAACTTATTTTTGACAAAGATGCAAACATTCAATGGGGAAAAGACAGTCTTTTCAACAAATGATGCTGGGAAAAGTTCATATCCACATACAAAAGAATGAAAGTAGACCCTTATCTCTCATAATATACAAAAATCAACTCAAACTAAATTAAATGTTTAAATGTAAGACCCCAAACTATGAAACTAGTAGAAGAAAACATAAGTGAAATGTTATATGTCATTGGTCTGGGCAAGGACTTTTTAGAAAACACATCAAAAGACATGCACAACAAAAGCAAAAATAAACAAATGGGATTACTCCAAATAAAAACTTCTGCACTGCATAGGAAACAATCACAAGAGTGAAGAGACAACCTACAAAATGGGAGAAAATATTTGCAAACTATTCACTTGATAAGGGGTTAATTTCCCAAATTTATAGAAAACTCAAACAACTCAATAGCAAAAACACAAATAATTGGATTAGAAAATAGTCAAGAGAGATGAATAGACATTTCTCCAAATAAGACAAAAAAATCACCAACAGGTTTATGAAAAAATACTCACCATCACTAATAATCAGAGAAATGCAAGTCAAATCCACAGTGAGATATCATCTCACCCTGCTTAGAATGCTTTTTATGAAAAAGTCAAAAAATAACAAATGCTGGCAAGGATGTGAAGAAAGGGGAATGTTCATACACTGTTGGTGGAAATGTAAATTAGAGCAATTTCTATGGAAAACAATATAACTTCCAAAAACATTAAAAATAGACTTATCACATAATCCAGCAATCCCACTACTGGGTATATATTCAAAGAATATTAAATCAGTATATCAAAGAGATTTCTGGACTCTCATGTTTATTACAGCACTATTCACAATAGCCAAGAATCAACCTAAGTGTCCAACAATGAATGAATGGATAAAGAAAATGTGGCATATATGCTGTATTTGGCCATTCTTGCATTGCTATAAAGAAATACCTGAGATTGGATAATTTAAAAGAAAAGAGACATAATTGGCTCCTGGTTCCATGGGCTGTACAGGGAGCATAGTGCCAACATCTGCTTGACTAGTCAGGAAGCTTGAGAACTCATTCACTATCATGAGGATAGCACCAAGTCATGAGGGATCCACCTCCATGACCTAAACACCCCCTACCAGGCCCCATCTCTAACAGTGGGGATTACAATATAACATGAGATATGGGTCAGGACAAATATCCAAACTATATCATATGCACATTTGGCCATAAAACAGGATAAAATCGTGTCACTTGTGACAACATGAATGATCATAGAGGACATTGTGGTAAGTGAAATAAGCTAACCACGGTAAGACAAATATCACATGATCTCATTCATATATGAAATCTAAAAACCCTGATCTAATAGAGAGTAGAAGAGTGGTTACCAGATAGGGAAAGATAGGGAGGAGAGGTTTTAACAATGTGTCATGGATCAAAATACCACATTGTACCCCATCAACATGTGAAATTATCATGTATCCACTGAATAAAAGAAAAGAAAAAAGAAAATGGAAGAGTCAAGATACTGGGGCACTGGAAGAGATAGAAGAGAAGGTGAATTGGCAATAAGGAAGAGAGAGTCTGAAAGAGCATGTCACAGAGTGGAACATTAAAGTTGATAACATTAGAAATCAATTTTTAAGTTATTGAAAAGTTAAGTTTATAGCCATGAAAGTGAGTAGCGCAATTGAAGTGAAAGTAAAAGTCAATGAAAGATTAAATTAGAAAATATATTGCTTGGCATTCAGTAGTTACTTCAGAAATATTAATAAATCTTAAGAAAACTGAGAACACAAAAGCGTTCATAGTGGGCCATTATCATAATACGAATCTATGAGGTAATATTTTATTCTTTCCACTGAAGGGAGTAATTCAACAGTCTTGATTATAGGTTAGAAAATGATTTCTCCAGGTGCGACCCACTGACCACATTCATTGTATTTGAATTGCTTGAGCAATTTGTTTCAGGAGAAAATGGAAAGATTTTAAGATGGACCAACGAAATTACCACTGAGTGTCTTTAATGGAAATCTCAGCCTTGTCTAGAATAACCTGGGTTATTTGTTTCTATAGGGTCTCTGTGTCTTTTGTTTTCCTTGTTATTTGCAATTCTGTTAGTTGTAGATTACTGATAGTAATGCAAATATTCTTGTCTATAGACAGGCAAATGATTGATTTTGGTGGAAGTATAATTAATTTTCCTTTTTCCACCTTCCATCAAGAAGTCAGTTTTGAACCTATCAAGCAGATTTATTTCAGTGTTCCTTAGTGCCTAGATATGTGTGGCTCTTTTAATTTTCCACAAAGCTCAGTATAACATCTTACTGGCTCCCTAATTAAATAAATGAGTTAAACAAAAATCTTAGACAAGTGTTCATTTTATATTTGTAAGTTATAATTTACCCTATTTTAAGCAATTTTCCTTTATCATTCCTAAAAATACAGATTCCTATGCCCCATGCTAGACCTATTGAATCAAAATCTCAGGCCTAAGGCACAAGAATTTGCATTGTTAGTAGGCTTTACTACTGATTTTTAGGCATACTAAATTGTATTAACGATTACCATTCTAATTCTTTAAACTTGAATTATTGTATTTATAATTCCATCTTCATCAAAGTAAACTTTTGGTTAGCAAAAACGGTAGAAACCCCCTTATTCAATCAGATTGGTACCAGTAATAAACAGATTAATCACAAATTTAAGTTATATGGAGGAATCATAAGAAGTATTAGATGTAAGTCCTTAAAACTTAACTTTAATTTAGAAGACATGTGTAAGTAAATTTGCCAGAATTTTGATGACAAGGTCAAAGCCTTGCACGGATTCAGAGTGGAGTTTCTTGTGGAAACTATGCCAATGATATGTTGTCATTGATTTCTTGTTCACTTTCTGTGAAGACAACTGGGGTAAAACAATCTGAAATCCTAGATTACACAATTTTTCCCATTTGTTTCTAGTTGTCTTGCCAACAACAGTTAAGCTGAAAGCAGCTGTTTGAGTTTCTCATTTTTCCAACACATTTAGTTTATTTCTCAAAGAAACAACAAACTACTGTTGTTATACTCATTTTCTCAGTTTACATAATATTTATTTATTTATTTATTTCGAGACAGAGTCTCGCTCTGTCACCCAGGCTGGAGTGCAGTGGTGTGATCTCTGCTCACTACAAGCTCCACCTCCCGGGTTCATGCCATTTTCCTGCCTCAGCCTCCCCAGTAGCTGGGAGTACTGGCACCCGCCACCACGCACAGCTAATTTTTTTGTATTTTCAGTAGAGACGGGGTTTCACCGAGTTAGCCCGGATGGTCTCGATCTCCTGACCTAGTGATCCACCCATCTCAGCCTCTCAACATAATATCTAATTAAATCACATAACTACAAGAACAAGAACAAATGGTGTAAACATATTTAGGAATGAACACAGCTTCCTCTTAGAAACTATACAATTTCTGTGATGGAAGGAGAAATGTACAGGCATTAAAAGTAGCTCAAAGGCTTTCAGTTTGCAGTGGACATCAGTCAATAAGTTGTACAGGGGTACCAGAAAGTGCTGATTGCAAATCAGTTAAGTGGAAGTCAGTTAAGGCAGCATCCACTGTATCTTAATTTGTGAAGTGAAAGTTCTAAAATTGGGTTCACTTTTGCTATAAAGGACCAGATGATAAATATTTTCGGCTTTGCAAACCATACGGTCTCTATAGCAACCATTCAACTCTACCATTGTAGCAGGAAAGCACCACAGATCCATGGATGTGCTCCAATAAAACTTTATTAAAACAGGCAGCTGGTCTGAGGGCCATGTATATATCTTGCTGTTTTCATACAATTTTCTGTTAGTAGTTCCCTGCCTTTTTAACAATCAAGGATTACTTTTAATCCTCTCCTCTGATTTTATGTTTCAAAAGCCTTAAGAAAAACCCACAAAATATATTTATTTTGTAATTTTGGGGGGGTTCTTATTTTACTAATAAGTAATCAATGATATATAAAGGATACCCACTAGGTCAGTATGAAATAATCAACATTATTAACTGTAATGACTTAGTTCTGGATAGAAATAAAAAGTATTCGAGTATACATATATATATAACTTAAAACCTGTATAGCTTTTTCTGGTGTAAATATATAAATTTTTGAGATTTTTCAAGTATTAAGTACAACTTTTGGGAATCCTCACACCTGGCTCCCTATGATGACATTCAAGAATTCCTTAGGATTCTGGGAATCTTAGAATGAAAGTCACTGCTCTGTAGGAATGAATGAATGAATGAATAAGAAAGGGAAGGAAGAAGAAAGAGCATGTTTACTAAATGTAAATTAATCATCAAGGAAAGTTTATTTTATAAATAAACTTGTCAACTTTAGTTTTAGATACCAACATGGCATTCATGGTGATCACACCTCTAGTCAAATTTTATTTTAGTTAATTGACTATAGATTAATATCCTGAAATACTCAAAAATTCTGTCCTAATTCTGTGAATAATTCACTTATTAATCACCCTATACACTACTTAATGAATGGAATGGTGCTTGGAATAAAGATAATTACAGGGCTAAAAGGGTTTTCTCTAGAGGCGGGTTACAGGATTTTGTTGTCTGACTGGAATAAAACAAAATTAATCAATATTTTCTGCAACCGGTGGCTTTTGACTTAGTCGTCTATTAATATCTATCAATCACTATAACAGTCCTATTTCCTCCATTCTTCTTTTTGCTATCATAAAAACTTGTCCACTTTTTTCCTGTTAGATCTATATGTTTCTCCTCTTTTCTTTTCATCCAAACAACTGGACATCAACTTAGTACAGATAGTGCAATTGATCTGAACCCTACAGAACTCACTGTTCCCATTTACATAACTTACATAACTGTCAAGCTGAAATCACTCTCAAATTTTTTTAATTCAAAATTTTAATTTCATTTAATCATATTTATTTATTCATTAGTTAATTTATTTTGAAAACAATTTTAACTTGTATTTTACATTCAGGGGTACATGTGCCAGTTTGTTACATGGGTATATCTCATAATGCTGAGTTTTGGGGTATGAATGATTCCATCATCCGGTTGCTGATTTGGTATGTTTTGACTCTGTGTCCCCACCCAAATCTCATGTTGAATTGTAATTCCCAATACAGGGGGAATGACCTGGTGGGAGGTGATTAGCTCATGAGGGCAGATTTTCCCCTTGCTGTTCTTAGATGGTAAGTGAGTTCTCATGAGATCTGATGGTTTAAACATATGGCACATCCCCCTTGGCTTACTTGGGTCTCCTGCCGCCATGGTAGAACGTGCCTTGCTTCCCCCTTCACTTTCTGCCATGATTATAAGTTTCCTGAAGCCTCCCAGCCATGCTTCCTGTACAGCCTGTGGAACTGTGAGTCAGTTAAACCTTTTTTCTTTATAAATTACCCAGTCTCGGGTAGTTCTATACAACAGTGTGAGAACAGATTAATACATGAGCATAGTACCCAATAGTTAGTTCATCAAACCATGCCTTCCTCCCTCTCCCCTCTAGTAGTCCTGATGTTTATTTTTTCCATCTTTATGTCCATAAGTACCCAGTGTTTAGCTCCCACTTATAAGTGAGATCATGTGGTATTTTGATTTGTATTCCTGCATTAATTTACTTAGGATAATGGCCTTCAGCTACATCCATGTTGCTTCAAAGGACACGATTTTGTTATTTTTATGGCTGCATAGTATTCCATGGTGTGTGAAATGGTTTGGAAGGTGGCCCCTATAAATCTCACGGTGAAATGTAATCCTCAGTGTTGGAGGTGGGGCCTGGTAGGAGGTGTTTGGGTCATGGTGGTGGATCTCTCATGGCCTGATACCGTCCTTGTGATAGCGAATTCTTTCAAGATCTGGTTGTGTAAGGGTGTGTGGTACTTACCCCCACTCCCATTCTCTCTTGCTCCTGCTCTAGCCATGTGATGTGCCTACTCCCTCTTCACCTTCCATCATGAGTAAAAGCTCCCTGGAGACTCCACAAGCGCCATGCAGATGCCGTCACCATGCTTCCTGTACAGCCTGCAGAGCTATGAGCCAATTAAATCTCTTTTCCTTATAAATTACCCAGTCTCAGGTATTTCTTCATAGCAATGCAAGAATGGCCTAATAATACTGTGTGAATGTACCACATTTTATTGATCCAATCCACTGTTGATGGACACCTAGGCTGACTCCATGTCTTTCCTATTGTGAATAGTGCTATGATTAACATGCAAGTGCATATGTCTTTTTGGTAGAATAACTGACTTTTTTTGGGTCATATACCAATAATGGAATTGTTGGCTTGAAAGGTAATTCTATTTTAAATTCTTTGAGAAATTTCCAAACTGCTTTCAACAGTGACTGAACTAATTTACATTCACACCAATTATGTGTTAATGTTCCCTTTTCTCCACAGCGTCCCAAGATCTGTTGTTTTTTGATTTTTTAATAGTAGCTATTCTGACTGGTGTTGGATAGTATCTCATTTTGGTTTTGATTTGCATTTCTCTCATGATTAGTGATGTTAAGCCTAATCTTTGCCACCAGAAAACTGGGAAAATACAGTGTTGCTTGTCAAAATAAATTGTTTTACTTTTCTTTAAAAATAATCAATTGAGTAGTATATTTCTTCCAGCAAAATTAAGAAGTAAACATTTAGAAATGTACAGTACCTTGCTGTTAAGTCTTCACAGAAGTATACCAGTAGAACATAAAGGCCATCTTAAACTTTCATTTGAAATGAAAGACAATTTTTAAGAGGTTAAGCGCTAGTAATTTGTTAAAGTCCTGAAGTTAAATTAGCTCAAGTAAATACAAAGACTTTCCTTTAATTAAAGCCTTTTAAATGAACACTTTAAAGCATAGTTGGTTTCTCCCTCAAATCTTGTCCAAAGCCACTGTTAACAACTAAGTATATCAAAGAAGATTTCAGACATGATTATGAAGCTCCCTCAACTTACAATGTGCTATTTGCAACCTTAGATGGCTATCATTCTGGCTTTTCTACCTTTTAGCAACAATAAGCACACCCTTCCCATTTCTCCCCACCCTGACTTACCCCTCTTTGCATTTAATATATAATTTTTTTCAGAGTGTTCTTACACATCTTTAACTGTAAATATGACAAAAGCACACCGTATAGTACATGTGCCACATGTATAAATGTTGTATCTAGTCATACAATTTTCCTTTTAAAGAAGGAATATTTTATTTTCAAAAAGCAAAGACTCTAGAAATCTTTTCTAGCTGCCAGTCATAAAAACATAAATTCCTGGTTAGATTCCAAAACTTGCCTGACCATAAGAACCACTTGTGGTGCTTGTCAAACACATGTATTCTGAGTCCCATCCGTGATCTTCTGAATCAGAATCAGCAGGTGAGAGGCCTGGGAATACACATTTTAAACAAACGTCCACAGTGATTATGATTAGTCAAGCTTGAAAAAAATTTCACCAGGATCTTTATGACTGAATAACCTCACAAACATAGGAAAGTTACTGGAGAAAAATATGAGCAGAATTTCAGAATTCTGCTTTTGCTGAAAGTGTTTGTTCCCTCCTTCTCTACTTATCAAGACCTGACTGCTTATGTAACGCCCCCAAACCATCTACACCTGGGAGGAGTTGAAAATGATTTTAATGAAGAAGAAAAACTGATGTTTAATTTCAAAACTGATGGTGACAATAGAAGGGAGAGGCATGAATTTATCTTGATTCTAACACAAAGCATTGTATTTGAGTCTACAAACGAAATTGGTTTCATTTTTATTTTTTGTAAGTTTTCGCCAAACTCTATGCATATATAGAGGCTGGGCAAGAAAGAAATAAATCCAGAAATATGGCATATGCAATCCCTTATTTATTTCCCCATGCGACCAGCCAACAGCTTCTTCACCTAGTCTCTGCTTCAAGCTGACTTTCTGTCTACTTCTCTATCGGAAATGGAGCTTCCCTAAAGACTGCCTCAATGTCAGTTACCCACAGGCCTTTTTTCCATCTTATGCTCCTAAACTTCTATGATATTAAATGATATTGCCCTTTCTAGAAATTCTCCTTAGCTTTGGTTTTATAATTTTACTCTAACTCTGTTTCACTCCTTCTTTTATAGCCTTTCTTTTCTCTATCCCTTTACTGCAGACATGTTGTACGGCTTTGTTCTTGACCTTCTGATCTCTCCATATTCATTCCCTCAGAGCATGTATCCATTTTCTTGGTGTCGGCCTTCCTGACTATCTGATTATTACCATCATATAATGATGTTGGTGATGAGCGTAGCTAACATATCCTAGGCATTTTCCATGTAGGTTATCATAAGCACCCTATATAATTCGTACCATTTAATTCTTCAACCCTAAATGATACTATTACTAACCACATTGTATGAGATGAGGAAACTGAGATTTTCATCAAAACCATGGAAAGCAAACGTGAGGAGCCCCTGTGTGTCTCCTTTGTTAATGCCTCTGGACATCATGGCATGTGGATTGCCCTGGAATGGGGATTAGGAAACGCAGCACTGTGAAAACACCAGAAAATACATTATGATATCGGGTAAGGCCGCTTATCTCTGCACATTGAGATGGTTTTGTTTCTGAGTCAGGTTTGAGATGAGCCAATCCTGACTCCATGGTACCACCAGGGATCACGAATTTAAGAAGATCTTCGTGGATGCTTGGAACCCAACTGGTCTCTGTTTTCTACTTTAGGGAAAGAGCCACAGCTTGAGTGGAGTGGGGTGGTTTTGGTGTCACATACGCGATCAATAATACCCACCGTTTTGGTGTCACATACGCGATGAATAATACCACCGCTGCAGAGGAATCACCGTGGACTACTCCTCGTTTCATCCCATGCTCTTGCGATGGATCCCTCTCACCTGTTTACTGATTTCATTCAAATTCTTCAGCGACCACAGGACCCCGACTTGCCTTCTCTATCCTGGTTCCCATCACTCTACTTTACAGGCCTGGCCTGCTCACGGCTCCTCACACCAGCGCTGCACGGCTCCCTCCATGCCTCCGCCCTGTTTCCTCCATCAGACAGGACTAGCTTCCTCCATCTCTATCGGGCAAAAGCCTGCCCAGCGTTCAAGACCCTCCTCAGATGCCGCCTCCACGATTAGCCTTCTTCCTGACCCCTGAACCTGTAACACGCGCCACCATAACTCTCCACCTCAGCCCACATTCCCACAGCACTCGCGACGTCCGCGGCCCTCAACATGGTGCTTCATTCTATTTTAGGGTATTTCCTGCTTGTTTCCTGCACACACAGTCGCGCGAGGCACAGCCCTGAGTGACCCCCGCACGAGTGGCCCGCGCTTCCAGCCGCGCCGCCGCAGGCCAACGAGGACAGCCTAAGCCGCTTCCCGCCCCCGCGGGGACCGTCGCCAGCCCGCAGCTTTAGCGGGAGGCCGTTTCACAGCGCGCCTGGCAGCCCCGCCACCGCCAGCACCGGCGCCTCTGGCGGGCTTTCCTCCCCTCGGGGAGGCGCGAATCCTCAGGGGCTCCTCGAGAGGGAACGAGGGAGCAGCTGCGTGCGGCCCCTTTCGGCCCTCTGCGGCAGCCGTAGCTCCCCAGCAGAAACCCGGAAGTGGAAATCTCAGCCATTTAGCGTTTGGGTCAAGACGAAGGCGAGTTCTGGACAGACGTACGCTGTCAGGGAGTGTTTACTTCGCCTCCAGTTCTGTTCCTCCCCACCCTGGTGCTGCTCCAGGTCACATACTCGTCCTGAGTCGGCTTCAGCCTCTCCGCGCAGAAGTCTCCCGGAGCCGACTTCTGCGAGTCGAGTACTCTTATGTGAAGTCTACCAAGCTCGTGTTCAAGGGAACCAAGGCGAAGAGGTGGGTCCTGCAGCTCTGGCGGGAGCCTCTTCAGTTCTTTTCGGACGCACTCCACCCCCGCGAATCCGGTGGAAGTAGTGGCGCGGAGAGCTGGCTTCGTGGCCTCCCAGGCTTCGCCCTGGCCCCTGTCCGGGCTGGATGGAGGCTGGACCGCGGTTCCTGGCGCCTGTGCAGAGAGGGGCAGCCTCCCGCGCGGACGACCCTGGAAACAGGATAGACGGGCGGGTGACCCGTGGCCCTGTACCCACGAGTTTGGGTCCCCTGAGGCATCTCTCCAGGCCTCTGCCTGGTGGGTCTGCGTTAGTCTGATCTTGTAGTTCATGATGATAACTTCCTTTATTAGGGATTATTCTTTTCTCCATTGTCTCTTCCTGGAAAAGTTATTGATTAATTTTTTCTAAGCTAATATGTAGAATGAAACCAGGATGAATCACACAGTGGTTGAGGTGTATATGGGCTTTGATAGGGATATGTGCTGGAACCTGCACTCTGTCATTTACTAATTTTGTAATTTGTGGCAAATTGGTTAATATGTCTGAACTTCCATTTACTCATTAAGAGATCAAATATCTTTGAACCTCCGTTTACACATTTATACTTTCAGACCAGTTTTTATACCTTTAGAAGACTGTGAGGATTAAATGAGAGAACATATATGCAGTAAATAAATTGAGCCAAATGTGAGGAGGAGGTCGTAGTGGTAATTTATTAACTCTTTAGGAGAAAAATACCTGTGTACTCATATCCCCGCTTCTTTTTTAACTGGCAGATTTGCCCGAGGTTGACTGTACATACAAATATTGAGCATTTCCTCCTGGTCTCCGTGATAAACAGAGGTTTTGATATTTTTAGGCGAGATGGAAAGAAAGTATCAAGGAGTGAGCTGAAGCCACTGCCCTTGAGAACCCTCTCGAGGAGTCTGGGCTCATGAAGATGCCAGAATAAGTGGCAGGTATATCCTGAATGAATGTGAGATTTTTACTCTGTGAATTTCCTGTGAGGAGTGGTGAGTTATCTTCTGAAAACTTTATGATGAAAATGCAGACAAGAATGTCTTAAGATTATCGTAATAATCATAATTAATGCTTGTATAGCACTTTCAGTGTGCCAAGAAATTGTTGTAGGCACTTTGCACATTAACTTTTTTCAAATCGCTCTTGGTTTTTTATTTTTTATTACGATGTAATTCATAATTATAAAATTCACCCTTTTGTACAGTGGTTTTTAGTATATATTCAAGAGGTTCACCACTGTCTAGTTGCTCAGCGTTTTCGTCATCTCAGAAGGAAATCTCTTCCTACCCATTAAAGCAGTCACATCCCATCCTCCCCCTCTCCTAGTCCTTGGCAACCACTAGTCTGCTATCTATGTGAAATTGCCTATTCTGAATATTTCCTAAGAAATCATGCAACACGTGGCCTTTTGTATCTGGCTTCTTTCACTTATAACATTCTTGAGGTCCATCATTGTTGTAGCACTTGTTCCTTTTTATGGCTGTGTAGTATTCCATTGTATGGATGTAACATTTTGTTCATCCATTCATCAGTTGATGAACATTTAGTTTGTTTCCCCTTTTTGACTATCGTGACTAATGCTAGTGTGAATATTCTTATGTAACTATTTTTGTGGGTGTATGTTTTCATTTCCCTTGGGTATACATACTTAGGAGTAAAATTGCTGGGTCATATGGTAACTCTTTAACTTTTTGAGGAACCCCAAACTGTTTCCTGTAGATGCTGCATCATTTTACATTTCCACCAGCAATGTGTGAAGATACATATTACCTCTTAATCCTCACAATAGCCTTAAGAGTTAAGTTATTATCCTAACTTTTTAAGTGGGGAAAGTGACTCACAGAAAGATTCAGTACCTTTTCCAAAAATTGCAGAGCTAAGAAGTGACAGAATCAGGATTTAAAATCTGGAAGTGTGGCTCTACAATCTGCTTTGAACTTTAACATAATATGTACAAAGCCTGAAGCAAATTCTCAGCACTGTATTTAAGAGAGCATAGCAATGTAAGTCTTCCTAAATCAATAATTTATAAATGAAACAGCTTAAAAGACTTCCAAGTTTCAATCTTACAATATTTATTTATCACACAAATCAATATACGTAAACTCATCTATATAAATTATGTCCTGTAGTAAGAAGAAAAAGAGCAAAGATAAGAAGAGAAAAAGAGAAGAAGATGAAGAAACCCAGCTTGATATGTTGGTGAGTCAGTTTTCAGTGCTTTATTCTGAAAAAAGTTAACATTTCTTGAGATCTCATTGAAAATATTTTCCTAGTTAGAAATTTATGATGTATTCATATTTGTCTTAAAGTGCTTAAATATTACCTACAGTTGTAAATTCCATTTATTCTTTAGCACAGTAAATGCTACTGATGCCTTTACTTCATTATCAGAACACAGCACAGGAGAGAAGAATTACAACTCTCTGACTTAGTAGGCACCATTAGACTGCTTAATAGCCGGAGATTCTGATACATAATTTTAAAGGCTTAATGTAAATGTTATTCAACCAAATATATTTTACAAGTTATTTTCTTTGAACATGTATACATTTTAGTGGTAGAAGTCAGTTGTCTCTTAAACGAAGTATCTTCACAGGAAAAATCATTATTTTGTGAACTCTGAAACGAATGAAAATTTTAAATACAATATCAGGGTAGCCTGTAAATGATACTGGAAATAAACCGACCCAAACACACTTAACCAGCCTGTTTTCCGTTTAGCTGTTTCCATACTTTTTTTTTGTCTTTAAAACTTGGTAAGTTGCATTTTGAATCTTCATAAATTATGGTAGCTTAAAAAATATATAAAATATGGAATGGTATAAAGCTAATATTCTGGAAGAATCATTGCTTTTGTAATGGCAAATCAACAATTCTAAAATTAGGGTGAATATCTAAGGTATCTACCATATGTACATATGGAATTGCTGTGTCAAAGGATAGGTGAATGTTTAACTATATAAGAAACTGCCAAAAATTTTGTAAAGTGGTTGTGCTATTTTACCCTCCCACCAAGAATGAATTAGTTCTCCAGTTACATCCTTGCCAAGAGTTGATGGTGTTATTAGTCTTTTCTCCCAGTCTGAGTTTTACCTTTTCAGTTTCTTAATGGTGGTTTTTGGATGGACAGCTTTTTTTTTTTTTGAGATGGAGTCTCGCTCTGTCACCCAGGCTGGAGGGCAGTGGCGTGTTGCCCAGGCTGGAGGGCAGTGGCGTGATCTCTGTTCACTGCAAGCTCCTCCTCCCAGGTTCACACCATTCTCCTGCCTCAGCCTCCCAAGTGGCTGGGACTACAGGCACTTGCCACAATGCCCAGCTAATTTTTTGTGTTTTTAGTAGTGACAGGGTTTCACCATGTTAGCCAGGATGGTCAGAAGCTTTTAATTTTTATAAATCTTAGTTTTTTTTTTTTATGGTTACTGCCTTATCTCTTTGATCTAAGAGATCTTTGCTTACCCCAAAGTCAGGAAAATATTCTACATTGTCTTTTAGAGGCATCATAGTTTTAGTTTTTACATTAAATCTGTCATTAATCTCAAATTAATTTTTGGCAGTGTGTGAGTTTGGTTTCAAGATTTAATTTTTTTTTTTTAACATCTTGATAGCCATTTGTGCCAGCACCACTGGTGTTTCCTTTTTCCATTAATCCAGTTTCGTATCTTCATAAAAAATCAATTAACTTTCTATGTATTGGTCTATTTCTGGACTCTGTTCTAGCGATTGTCTGTTTTTCTTTTGGTATATTTCTCTTGATTGCTATAATTTCATGAAGTCTTGAGATAAGGTAGTGTGTGTCCACCAACTTTGTACTTACTAACTATTAGTTTATTAATTTCTACAGTGAAGCCTGTGGGTTTTCTCGGAGAATAGTATCGAGTCCAGATAATTTAGGGGAGAATCAACATCTTAATATTGGGCCTCAATATTTCATAATTTTCAATGTAGCAGTCTTGCATGCCTGTTTAAAAATTTATTATTAAGTATTTTATAATTTTACATTACTGTCAGTAGAACTTTTGAATTTGATTTTCCAGTTGTTTGCTGTCAGTATGAAGATATACAATTGATTTTTGTATAGTGACTTTGTAGTCTGATAAGTCTGTTTCACTTATTACTTCTAATGATTTGTTTATATAGAAAACTAAGAAATTTGCAATTATGTTTCCTGTGACTATCGTTTTACTTCTTTCTTTCTAATCGTTATGTCTTGTCTTGCTTTTTATTGGTTTATTATACTGTTCAGGACTTCCATAGTGTTGAACAGAAGTCACGAGAATGGGCATAATTGCATTGTTTCCAATCTTAGGCAGAAAGCTTTTAGTAGTCCACCATATGGTATGACGTCTGAAGGATCTGCAGAGAAAACCTTTATCAAAATGAGGACATTCCTTTTAAACTTTGTTTCTTGGGAGTTTTTATCATAACGATGTTTAATGCTGTCCAGTGCCTCTTTCTGTATCTGTTGAGATGATTATACAACTTTCTTCATTCTGCCAATGAATAACATTGGTTTCATTTTCAACTTTTAAACTAACTTTACATCCCTGAGATAAACCCCACTTGGTTGTGGTGTGTTGTCTTTTGGGATATTGCTAGATTTGATTTCTAGGTGTTCGTTTTTCTTCTTTTTAAGATTTCTATATTGGTGTTGATGAGAGATATTGGACTTTTGTATCCTTTTCTTGTAATGGCTTTATTTGATTTTGGTGTCAAGGTGATATTGGGTGTCATAAAATTAGATGGGAAGTGCTGTCTCCTTCCCTGTTTTTGGAAATAGCTGTGTAAGATCGGTATGATTTCTTCTTTACATGTTTGATAGGATTTACCAGTGAAGTCATCTGAACCTAGAGGGTTTTGTTTGGTTTGGTTTTAGTTTTTTGTGGGAAAATTAAGATTTTTTTAAGAGATATTTTCAGATTTTTCTGTTGTCAGTTTTGGTAATTTGTGTCTTTTAGGAAAATTTCATTTCATCCAAGTTGTTGGATTTATTGGCATAAAATTGTTCAGAATATTCCTTTAATATCCTTTTAAAGTCTGTAGAATCTAATCTGTATTGCAGTCTCTTCATATTGGTAATTTTTGTTTTTTCCATTTTTTCCTGGATCAGTCAGTCTAGCTGGAGGTTTATCAATTTTTTATAAGATCATTTATTTTAGATCATTAATGATCTTTTCATACAGGGGTATTCAATCTTTTAGCTTCCCTGGGCCACAATGGAAGGAAAATTGTCTTGGGCCACACATAGAATACACTAATGATTAGCTGATGAGCTAAAAAAAAAAAAAGAAAAAAAGCAAAAAAGTCTCACAATGTTTCAAGAAAGTTTATGAATTTGTGTTGGGCTGCATTCAAAGCTGGCCTGGGCCACATGCAACCCTCAGGTTGGACAAGCTTGTTTCAGCATTACTTATTTTCTCTTTTTTTCATGTTTTATTTCATTTGTTTTCAGTCTTTTTTTTTCTCCCTTTAACTTATTTTCAGTTTACTTTGCTCTTGTTTTATTGCTTCTTAAGGAGGGAGTTAGATCTCCTCATTCCATGTTAGTTTTAGTTATAGTCAACACATTTTGTTTTCATTTTCATTCCATTCAAAATATCATCTAGTTTTCCTTGTGATTTTTCTGTTCATGGACACTTGAGTTATTTAAAAGTGTATTGTTTTTAAGTTCTACTACATAGAGATATTATAGGTATGATATTGTTGCTGATTTCTAATTCATTTATAGTATAGTTGGAGAACACACTTTCTTAGTGAATTTCCATGTGCACTAGAAAAGGATGTGTATTCTGCAGATGTTGGTTCAGGGTTTTTTTGTTTTTTGTTTTTTTTTTTTTGGAGATGAAGTCTCGCTCTGTTGCCCAGCAGGCTGGAGTGCAGTGGCGTGATCTTGGCTCACTGCAGCCTCCGCCTCCCAGGTTCAAGTGATTCTCCTGCCTCAGCTTCCAGAGGAGCTGGAATTACAGGCACCTGACACCATGCCTGGCTATTTTTTAAAAATATTTTTAATAGAGGCAGGATTTCACCATGCTGGCCAAGCTGGTCTCAAACTCCTGACCTCAGGCGATTCGCCCGCCTCGGCCTCCCAAAGTGCTGGGATTACGGGCATGAGCCGTGGCACCCGGTAGTTCAGTGTTCTTTAGATGTCAGTTAGATCAACTGGTGGAGCTTGTGAGTATGCACATCTTCGTTTCCTTACTGATTTTTCACTCATCCTACAATGTATTGAGAGTTATGTTAAAATCTCCAGCTGTAATTCTAGATCTGTCTACTTGAGCAGTTTTTGCTTAAAGTATTTTGAAGCTGTCATGTGTACACATTTAGGATTGTTAAGTCTTCCTTATAAATGTAGTCTTTCATTTTCATAACATTTTAACCTTTATTTCTGTTAAATGTCTTGATGCCTAGTTAAATTATTTGACCACCCTTTTGCTCCTGTCAAGCCTGGGCCTTTGTTAGTTTGTGCTTATTTATTAGGTTTTTGCCTGTAGACTTAGACAGTGACTCTTACTCTAGGAAAGTTTCATCCTCATGGGCCTCAGCCACATGTTCTAGGTATATTTGGTGAGTTATCTCCACTCTGCTATGTCCCAAATTTGTGTGATCTCTGGCATCTCCAGTCAGCCCTCAGAAGTGCCAGCCACTCTGCATGGGCCTTGTGGAGCCTGCCTACTGTATGCCCTCCCCCCAGCCCTTGGCCCCAGACCTGCAGAGAACTTTTGCATACTCTTTTAGGCCTCACCTGTATGTAGTTCCCTCTTCTCCAGTACCTTATTCTATAAACTCCAAACATGTTAGCACTGCAAGACTCTCAGCTTTGTGACAGTGACATTGCCTCATTTTTGGAGGTCTCTAACTCTCTCTGCATGGTCAAGAAACTGCCACTGGGCAGAAAACAGAAGTGTGTGTTCGATTTGCCTCCTGTGTTTTCCTGTTCTCAAATATCACAGTCCTGTTCTGCCTGTGTTCCAATCCCCAAAAACAGTTCTCTCAAATATTCTATCCAGTTTCAGTTTTCTCATTGGTCATGGTGGGAGGGCAAGTCTATCTTGGCTGGAAGAGGAAGTCCTTCTGCATCTTTTTCTCTTTGTCCTTCCACCTCTTTTGCATTGTGCATTTTCTAAACTTGCCATAAAAATAAGCATGTGCCTATTTGTGAAGGGAAAGAAAAAAACCTTTTAATTTCTTAAAGCTGTTCTGTTGGTTCCTCACAAGGATTTGAAGGGATTGGTAAATAGGATGAAAGAAATTCTGTCTTTCACATGGAGAATACCATGTGTGACATTAATAAAAATGAGCATGTCTGTAAACAAATAGTTTCACTGAGCTCTGCTAGATTCAGAAGCAATTGAACTTACAACATCGTAGTTTGCAAGACACAGATTTGATTTACCCAGGAACTAAAGCTAAGTAAGCTATGGGTTCATAGAAGGTCTGTGAAGGGTATTTAGACTACAGTAAGATTTGGGAAGAAAATTCCATTTCCAAATCTAAGATATATCATTCCTTTGTGCCAAGCACAAAATGAAGGTAGAGATTTAAGGGGGTCCTTAGCACAGAAGCACTGGGTTAGTCAGAAGGTGAGGTGAGCTGTCTCACAGCCTTGATGCTAGAATGAGGGTGCCCTGGGAGTATCTTATCAGCCATGACACTGGTGCATCGGGCCATTTTTTTTTTTTTTTTTTTTTGAGACAGGCTGTTGCTTTGTTGCTCAGGCTAGAGTGCAGTGACATGATCATGGCTCGGTGCACCCTCGACCTTGTAGGCTCAAGCAATCCTCTCACCTCGGACTCCCGAGTAGCTGGGACCACAGGCTCGTACCACCATACCCAGGTAATTTCTTAATTTTTTTGTAGAGATGGGGGTCTCCTTTTGTTGCCTAGGCTGATTTTGAACTCCTGGGCTTAAGTGATTCTTCTGCTTCTACCTCTCAAAGTGCTGGATTACAGGCATGCCAGACATATGGAAACATTCTCAACTATGTGAAAATATGTGAAAAGCTTTGTTATGCATTGTGAGACAACACAGCGGGAATATTTCACCATCTGCCTAAGGTTTAAAAGGAAACAACTTTAAGCATGTGTCTAAATAGCAAGTAATGTTTTAGAGCGGATTCTCTTAAATTCAGCTTGGGCGTCTGCAGCATATACACAGCTTGAGCTGTAACCTGACGTACAGACAGGCAACTTCAGTGCCCACTGTTCTTAGGATCCACTGCTTTTTCACAGCTAAAACCCCCGAGTGGCACCGTTAAGTATTATGTTATGTTACTTTAGTCGTTAAACATATAAGCATACCTCCAAAGGTTGAATGTAGGCCACTTGCAGAAAGTAGGCAGAATGCTCACATTTAATTCTTGATGATACTGTGTTTAGCTTTGTTACTCTTTGAAATCTCATTGAGAAAAAATACTGGCATCTGCTCAAAGTAATTTCTTTTTCAGTTGACAATATTATAAGTAATGTTATTGTACCATTTCTCCACTTGGACAGAGGGTGAAAATTTTGAGGAGCTTCTCTGCCAGAAATTTCTTCTTCGTTTGCAAAATATTAATGAGATATTATATTTAAATGATTTTATTTAATATTAAGTGTACTTGGTGAACGTGGCATAGAACATACAAAATAAAACTAATTTAAAATTATTAACTATTACATTTATAAGAAAGACTTGCTAATCATAACACCGTTCATAATGATTCTGAATAAAGTATTATTTCCTTTACTGAAAACAATTGTAGCTATAACTCAGTCACCTAAATTGTCATTAGTTTTATTGCTTTCTAATCGTCTTTAGCTGAAATTTTAATTTTGATTAATTTTCTTTTTCTCCATTGATTTTGTGTGTGTGTGGAGGTAAAATATGCAGAATATAGAATTTGCCAATTTTTCTATTTTTACGTGTACACTTCAGTGGCACTTAAATACATGCACCATTTTACTTTCCCACCAGCATTGCAGAGGGTTTCAGTTTCTCCACATCCTGCCCAACATTTGTTTTTCTGGTTTTCTTGGTTTCTGTTTTTTGTTTGTTTTGATAATAGCATTTTAATGGGTGTGAAGTGGCATTGCATTATGGTTTTGATTTATATTTCCCTAGTGACTAGTGATGTTGAGCGTCTTTTTGAGTGCTTATTGACCATTTGTATATCATCTTTGGAGCAATGTCCGTGTATATCCTTTGCCCAGTTTTGAATTGTGGTATTTGTCTTTTTGGAGTTCTCTATATAGTCTGGCTATTAATTCCTTATAATGTATGTAGTTTACAAATATTGTCTCCATTCTCTGGGTTACCTTTTACTCTGTTGACAGTGGTTCTTGATGCACAAAAGTTTTTAATTCTGATGAAGTTCAGTTTGTCTGTGTTTTCTTTTGTTGCCTGTGCCTTTGATGTTCTATATAAGAAATCATTGCCAAATTCATTTTCATGAAGCTTTTCCCATTTTCTTCTAAAAGTTTTATAACTTTAGCTCTTACATTTAGGTCTTTGGTCTATTTTAAGTTACTTTTTGTATTTGGTGTTAGATAAGGGTCCAACTTCATTTTAGCTAAAATTTTATGTATTTTAAAATTGATTAAGAAAGGCATGAAATGTTTAGTTGAATAGAAAATTTTGTGCAGTGGAATTAACTCAATCATTAAAACCTTTTTATTATGGAAATATCCAAACTAATCCATACATAGAAGAATATAATGAGTCCCCCATGTGCCCAGGCCCCAGCATTAATTATCAATATTTTGCCAATCTTGTTTCATTTCATACACACTCCCACACACAATTTTTCCTAGAAAATTTTAAGTAAAATCACAGATATTACATCATTTTACCCATAAGCACATAAATGTACATTTCTTAACGTGGTATGTCTTTCTCTCATCACCTGTTTTGTTCTTTACTTTTATACGTTATACTATGTCATTATCAGACCTTGTAAAATTAACAAGAATTCCTTAATATGTCATATCCAGTTAATGATTGACTCATTTCTACTCTAGTTAAAGTACAATTTAGGAGGAGGTTTGAGGATATTTTTTAACATTAAGATATAAACTTTTATAACAACTGCTAAAATAATTGTTGCTAGAGTCTAACATTTCTATTGGCAAATTGGAAATTAGTATACATAGACATAGATTCTGCTCATTTTACTTTCAATCTAAAATCGTAGATAAGATTACTGGCTGGGTGCGGTGGCTCACACCTGTAATCCTAGCACTTTGGGAGGCAGAGGCGGGTGGATCACGAGGTCAGGAGTTCAAGACCAGCCTGGCCAATGTGGTGAAACCCCGTCTCTACTAAAAATACAAAAAAAAATTATTCGGGCGTGGTGGCAGGCTCTTGTAACCAGCTACTCGGGAAGCTGAGGCAGAGAATTGTTTGAACCCAGGAGGCGGAGGTCGCAGTGAGCCAAGATCACGTCACTGCACTCCAGCCTGGGCAACAGAGCGAGACTCCATAAAAAAAAAACCCATAAAAACCCTAGAAGAAAACCTAGGCATTACCATTCAGGACATAGGCATGGGCAAGGACTTCATGTCTAAAACACCAAAAGCAATGGCAACAAAAGCCAAAATTGACAGATGGGATCTAATTAAACTAAAGAGCTTCTGCACAGCAAAAGAAACTACCATCAGAGTGAACAGGCAACCTACAAAATGGGAGAAAATTTTCACAACCTACTCATCTGACAAAGGGCTAATATCCAGAATCTACAAAGAACTCAAACAAATTTACAAGAAAAAACAAACAACCCCATCAAAAAGTGGGTGAAGGACATGAACAGACACTTCTCAAAAGAAGACATTTATGCAGCCAAAAGACACATGAAAAAATGCTCATCATCACTGGCCATCAGAGAAATGCAAATCAAAACCACAATGAGATAGCATCTCACACCAGTTAGAATGGCAATCATTAGAAAGTCAGGAAACAACAGGTGCTGGAGAGGATGTGGAGAAATAAGAACACTTTTACCCTGTTGGTGGGACTGTAAACTAGTTCAACCTTTGTGGAAGTCAATGTGGCAATTCCTCAGGGATCTAGAACTGGAAATACCATTTGACCCAGCCATCCTGTTACTGGGTATATACCCAAAGGACTATAAATCATGCTGCTATGAAGACATATGCACATGTATGTTTATTGTGGCATTATTCACAATAGCAAAGACTTGGAACCAACCCAAATGTCCAACAATGATAGACTGGATTAAGAAACTGTGGCACATATACACCATGGAATACTATGCAGCCATAAAAAATGATGAGTTCATGTCCTTTGTAGGGACATGGATGAAATTGGAAATAATCATTCTCAGTAAACTATCACAAGAACAAAAAACCAAGCACCGCATATTCTCACTCACAGGTGGGAATTGAACAATGAGATCACATGGACACAGGAAGGGGAATATCACATTCTGGGGACTGTTGTGGGGTGGGGGGAGGTGGGAGGGATAGCATTGTGAGATATACCTAATGCTAGATGATGAGTTAGTGGGTGCAGCGCACCGGCATGGCACATGTATACATATGTAACTAACCTGCACAATGTGCACATGTACCCTAGAACTTAAAGTATAATTAAAAAAAAGAAAAAAAAAAGGTATGTTCAACTCTGTGAGAAGAATACACACATCAAAAAGAAGTTTCTGAGAATTCTTCTGTCTAGTTTTTATGTGAAGCTATACTCGTTTCCAATGAAGGCCTCAAAGCAGTCCAAATATCAACTTGCAGTTTCTATGCAAAGAGTGTTTCAAAACTGCTCTAAGAAAAGGTATGTTCAACTCTGTGAGTTGAAAGCAAACATCACAAAGAAATTTCTGAGAATGCTTCTGTCCGGTTTTTATGTGAAGATATTTCCTTTTCCACCATAGTACTCCAAGCTTTCCAAATGTCCACTTGCAGATTCTACAAAAAGTGTTTCAAAACTACTCTATCAAAAGAAAGGTTCAACTGTGTGTGTTGAATTCACCATCACAAAGAAGTTTCTGAGAATGCTTCTGTTGAGTTTTTATGTGAAGATATTTCCTTTTCCACCATACGTCTCAAAGTTCTCCAAATGTCAGCTTTCAAATTTACCAAATGAGTGTTTCAAAACTGCTCAGTCAAAAGAAAGGTTCAATTCTGTGAGTTGAATACACACATCACAAAGAAGTTTCTGAGAATGCTTCTGTCTAGTTTTTATGTGAAGATATTCCCGTTTCCAATGAAGGCCTCCAGGGAGTCCAAATATCCACCTGCAGATTCTACGAAAAGAGTGTTTCAGAACTTCTCTATGAACAGGTATGTTCAACTCTATAAGTTGAATGCAAACATCACTAAGTAGTTTCCGAGAGTGCTTTAGTCTGGTTTTTATGTGAAGATATTTCCTTTTCCACCATAGGCGTCAAAGTTCTCCTAGTGTCCACTTCCAGATTCTACAAAAAGAGTGTTTCAAAACTGCTCTATCAAAAGAAAGGTTCCATTCTGTGGGTTGAATGCACACATCACAAAGAAGTTTCTGAGAATATTTCTGTCCAGCTTATATTTGAAGATATTCCCTTTTCAAACGAAGACCTCAATGCAGTCCAAACATCCACCTGCAGATTCTACGAAAAGAGTGTTTCAAAACTGCTCTAAGAAAAGGTATGTTCAACTCAGTGGGTTGAATGCAAACATCATGAAGAAGTTTCTGAGAATGTTTCTGTCTAGTTTTTATGTGAAGATATTTTCTTTTCCACCACAGGCCTCAAAGCTCTCCAAATGTCCACTTGCAGATTCTACAAAAAGAATGTTTCAAAACTGCTCTATCATAGGAAAGGTTCAACTCTGTGAGTTGAATGCACACATCCCCAAGGAGTTTCTGAGAATGCTTCTGTATAGCTTATATGTGAAAGTATTCCCGTTTCCAATGAAGGCCTCCAAGCAGTCCAAATATCCACTTGCAGATTCTATGCAAAGAGTGTTTCAGAACTACTCTGTGAACATGTATATTTAACTCTGTGATTTGAATGCAAACATCACAAGGAATTTTCTGAGAATGCGTCTGTCTAGTTTTTATGTGGAGATATTTCCTTTTCCTCCACAGGCCTCAAATCTCTCCAAATGTCCACTTGTAGATTCTACAAAAAGATTGTTTGAAAACCGCTCTATCAAAAGAAAAGTTCAACTCTGTGTGTTGAATGCAAGCTAGGAACAGGTATGTTCAACTCTGAATTGAATGCAAACATCAGAAAGAAGTTTCTGAGAATGCTTCTGTCTGGTTTTTATGTGAAGATATTTCCTTTTTCACCATACACCTCAAAGCACTGAAAGTGTTCACTTGCAGATTCTGCAAAAAGAGTGTTTCAAAACTGCTCTATGGAAAGAAATATTCAACTCTGTGAGTTGAATGCAAACAATACGAAGAAGTTTCTGAGAATGCTTCTATCTGGTTTTTATGTGAAGATATTTCCTTTTCCACCATTGACCTCAAATCTTTCCAAATATCCAGTTGCAGATTCTATAAAAAGAGTGTTTCAAAACTGCTCTATCAAAAGAAAGGTTTAACTTTGCTAGTGGAATGCACACATCACAAAGAAGTTTCTCAGAACGCTTCTGTCTAGTTTTTATGTGAAGATATTTCCCATTCCACCGTAAACTTCAAAGTTCTCCAAATGTCCACTTGTAGATTTTACCAAAAGAGAGCTGGAAATCTGCTTTATCAAAAGAAGTGTTCAACTCTGTGAGTTGAATTCACACCTCACAAAGAAGTTTCTGAGAATGCTTCCGTCTAGTTTTTATGTGAAGAAGATATTTCCTTTTCCACCACAGGCCTAAAGCTCTCAAAATGTCCACTTGCAGATTCTACAAAAAGAATGTTTCAAAACCACTCTATCAAAAGAAAGCTTCAACTCTCTGAGTTGAATGTACAAATCACAAAGAAGTTTCTGAGAATGCTGCTGTCTAGCTTATCTATGAAGATATTCCCATTTCCAACGAAGGCCTCAAAGCAGACCAAATATCAATTTGCAGATTCTACGAAAAGGGTGTTTTGAAAGTGCTCTAAGAAAATGAATGTCCAAATCTGTGAGTTGAAAGCAAACATCAGAAATATGTTTCTGAGAATACTACTGTCTAGTTTTTATGTGAAGATATTCCCGTTTCCAACGAAGGCTTCTAACAGTCTAAATATCCACTTGTAGATTCTAAGAAAAGAGTGTTTCAAAACTGCTCTATGAAAAGTTACGTTCAACTCTGTGAGTTGAATGCAAACATCAGAAAGAAGTTTCTGAGAATGCTTCTGTCTTGTTTTTATGTGAAGATATTTCCTTTTCCACAATAGGCCTCACAGCTTTCCAAACGTCCACTTGCAGATTCTACAAAAAGAGTGTTTCGAATCTGCTCTAACAAAAGAAAGGTTCAACTCTGTGAGTGAAATGCACTCATCCCAAAGAAGTTTCCGAGAATGCTTCTGTCTAGTATTTAAGCGAAGATATTTCCTTTTCCACCGTAGTTTTCAAAGCTCTCCAAATGTCCCCTCATAGACTTTAGGAAAAGGGTGTTTCAAAACTGCTCTATCAAAAGAAAGTTTCAACTCTGTGCGTTGAATGCACACATCACACAGAAGTTTCTGAGAATGCTACTGTCTAGATTTTATGTGAAGATATTCCCGTTTCCAATGAATGCCTCAAAGCAGTCCAAATAACCACTTGCAGATTCTAAGAAAGGAGTGTTTCAGAATTCCTCTATGAACAGGTATGTTCAACTCTGTGAGTAGAATGCAAACATAACAAAGTAGTTTCTGAGAATGCTTCTGTCTTGTTTTTATGTGAAGATATTTCCTTTTCCACCATAGGCCTCATAGCTCTACAAATGTCCACTTCCAGATTCTACAAAAAGAGTGTTCCAAAACTGCTCTATCAAAAGGTTCAACTCTGTGAGTTGAATGCACACATCAAAAGAAGTTTTTGAGAATGCTTCTGTCTAGATTTTATGTGAACATATTCCCGTTTCCAATGAAGGCCTCATAGCAGTCGAAATACCCACTTGCAGATCCTACAAAAAGAGGGTTTCAAAACTGCTGTATAAAAAGATATGTTCAACTCTGTGAGTTGAATGCAAACACCACAAAGGAGTTTGTGAGATGCTTCTGTCTGTTTGTATGTGAAGATATTTCCTTTTCCACCATAGTCCTCAGAGCTCTCCAAATGTGCATTGCAGATTCCACAAAAAGAGTGTTTCAAAAGTGCTCTATCAAAAGAAAGGTTCAGCTCTGTGAGTTTAATGTTCACATCGCAAAGAAGTTTTTGAGAATGGTTCTGTCTAGCTTATATGTGAAGATATACCCGTTTCCAACGAAGGCCTCGAAGCAGTCCAAATATCTACTTGCAGATTCTATGAAAAGAGTGCTTCAGAACTTCTCTATCAATGTATATGTTCAACTCTGTGAGTTGAGTTCAAACGTCACAAAGAAATTTCTGAGAATGCTTCTGACTGTTTTTTATGTGAAGATATTTCCTTTTCCAACATAGGCCTCAAAGCACTAAAATGTTCACTTGCAGATTCTACAACAAAGAGTGTTACAAAACTGCTCTATCAAAAGAAAGGTTCAACTCTGTGAGTTGAATGCACACATCACAAAGAAGTTTCTGAGAATGCTTCTATCTAGATTTTATTTGAAGATATTCCCGTTTCCAACGAAGGCCTCAAAGCAGTCCAAATAACCACTTGCAGATTCTAAGAAAAGAGTGTTTCAGAACTCCTCTATGAACAGGTATGTTCAACTCTGCGAGTAGAATGCAAACATCACAAAGTAGTTTCTGAGAATGCTTCTGTCTGGTTTTTATGTGAATATATTTCCTTTTCCAACATAGGCCTCAAAACTCTTCAAATGTCCACTTCCAGATCCTACAAAAAGAGTGTTCCAAAACTGCTGTATCAAAACAAAGGTTCAACTCTGTGAGTTGAATGCACACATCCAAAGAAGTTTCTGAGAATGCTTCTGTCTAGATTTTATGTGAACATATTCCTGTTTCCAACGAAAGCCTCATAGCAGTCCAAATATCCACTTGCAGATTCTACGAAAAGAGTGTTTCAAAACTGCTGTATAAATAGGTATGTTCAACTCTGTGAGTTGAATGCAAACATCACAAAGAAGTTTCTGAGAATGCTTCTGTCTAGGTTTATGTGAAAATATTCCCTTTTCCAACGAAGGCCTCAAAGCAGTCTAAATATGCACTTTTAGATTCTACTAAAAGAGTGTTTCAAAACTGCTGTATAAATAGGTATGTTCAACTCTGTGAGTTGAATGCAGCCATCACAAAAAAGTTTCTGAGAATGCTTCTGTCTTGTTTTTATGTGAAGATATTTCCTTTTCCACCATCGGCCTCAAAGCTTTCCAAATGTCCACTTGCAGATTCTACAAAAAGAGTGTTTCAAAACTGCTATATCAAAAGAAAGGTTCAACTCTGTGAGTTGAATGCACATATCACAAAGACAGTTCTGAGAATGCTTCTGTCTAGCTTACATGTGAAGTTATTCCCATTTCCAATGAAGGCCTCAAAGCAGTCCAAATATCCAGTTGCAGATTCTACGATAATTGTGTTTCAAAACTGCTCTAAGAAAATGAATGTTCAACTCTGTGAGTTGAAAGCAAACATCATAAGGAAGTCTCTGAGAACACCTTTGTCTAGTTTTTATGTGAAGATATTCCCATTTCCAACGAAGGCCTCCAAGTAGTCTAAATATCCACTTACAGATTCAACAAAAAGAGTGTTTCAAAACTGCTCTATGAAAAGTTACCTTCAACTCTGTGAGTTGATCGCTAACATCACAAAGAAGTTTCTAAGAATGCTTCTGTCTTGTTTTTATGTGAAGATATTTCCTTTTCCACAATAGGCCTCCATGCTTTCCAAACGTCCAGTTGCAGATTCTACAAAAAGAGTGTTTCAAAACTGCTCTAACAAAAGAAAGGTTCAACTCTGTGAATGAAATGCAAACATCACAAAGAAGTTTCTGAGAATGCTTCTGTGTAGTATTTATGTGATGATATTTCCTTTTCCACCATAGGCTTCAAAGCTCTCCAAATGTCCAATAGCAGAATTTACCGAAAGGTTGTTTCAAAACTTCTCTATCAAAGGAAAGGTTCAAATCTGTGCGTTGAATGCACAAATCACAAAGAAGTTTCTGATAATGCTTCTGTCTAGATTTTATGTGAAGATATTCCCGTTTCCAATGAAGGCCTCAAAGCAGTCCAAATAACCACTTGCAGATTCTAAGAAAAGAGTGTTTCAGAACTCCTCTAAACAGGTATGTTCAACTCAGTGAGTTGAATGCAAACATCACAAAGTAGTTTCTGAGAATGCGTCTGTCTGGTTTTTATGTGAAGATATTTCCTTTTCCACCATAGGCCTCAAAGTTCTACAAATGTACACTTCCAGATTCTACAAAAAGAGGGTTCCCAAACTGCCCTATCAAAAGAAATGTTCAACTCTGTGAGTTGAACGCACACATCCAAAGAAGTTTCTGATAATGCTTCTGTCAACATTTTATGTGAAGACATTTCCGTTTCCAATGAAGGTTTCATAGCAGTCCAAATATCCACTTGCAGATTCTACGAAAAGAGGGTTTCAAAACTGCTGTATAAAAAGGTACGTTCTACTCTGTGAGTTGAATGCAAACATCACAAAGGAGTTTGTGAGAATGCTTCTGTCTGCTTGTATGTGAAGATATTTCCTTTTCCACCATAGGCCTCAGAGCTCTCAAAATGTACATTGCAGATTCTACAAAAAGAGTGTTTCAAAACTCCACTATCAAAAGAAAGGTTCAGCTCTGTGAGTTTAATGTACACATCATGAAGAAGTTTCTGAGAATGGTTCTGTCTAGCTTATATGTGAAGATATTCCCGTTTTCAACGAAGGCCTCGAAGCAGTCCAAATATCCACTTACAGATTCTACGAAAGAGTGCTTCAGAACTGCTCTATCAATATGTATGTTCAACTCTGTGAGGTGAATTCAAACATCACAAAGAAATTTCCTAGAATGCTTCTGACTGGTTTTTATGTGAAGATATTTCCTTTTCCAACATAGACCTCAAAGCACTAAAACATTCACTTGCAGATTCTACAAAAAGAATGTTACAAAACTGCTCTATCAAAAGAAAGGTCCAATTCTGTGAGTTGAATGCACACATCACAAAGAAGTTTCTGAGAATGCTTCTGTCTAGTTTTATGTGAAGATATTCCCGTTTCCAACGAAGGCCTCAAAGCAGCCTAAATATCCACTTGCAGATTCTACGAAAAGAGTGTTTCAAAACTGCTCTTTGAATAGTTACGTTCAACTCTGTGAGTTGAATGCAGACATCACAAATAAGTTTCTGAGAATGCTTCTGTCTGGTTTTTATGTGAAGATATTTCCTGTTTCACCATTGGCCTCAAAGCTTTCCAAATGTCCACTTGCAGATTCTACAAAAGGAGTGTTTCAAAACTGCTCTATCAAAAGAAAGGTTCAACTCTGTGAGTTGAATGCACACATGACAAGGAAGTTTCTGAGAATGCTTCTGTCTAGATTTTATGTGAATGTATTCCCCTTTCTAACAAAAGTCTGAAAGCAGTCCAATTATCCAATTGCAGATTCTACGAAAAGAGTGTTTCAAAACTGCTGTATGAAAATTTAGGTTCAACTCTGTGAGTTGAATGCAAACATCACAAAGAAGTTTCTGAGAATTCTTCTGTCTCGTTTTTATGTGAAGATATTTCCTTTTCCACCATAGGCCTCAAAGCTTTTCAAGTGTCCACTAGCAGATGCTAAAAAAGAGTGTTACAAAACTGCTCAATCAAAAGAAAGGTTCAACTCTGTGAGTTGAATGCACACATCACAAAGAAGATTCTGAGAATGCTTCTGTGTAGTTTTTATATGAAAATATTCCCGTTTCCAACGAAGGCCTCAAAGGAGTCCAAATATGCACTTGCAGATTCTACGAAAAGCGTATTTCAAAACGGCTCTTAGAAAAGACATGTTCAACTCTGTGAGTTGAATGCAAACATCACCAAGAAGCTTCTGAGAATGCTTCTGTCTCACTCATATGTGAAGATATTTCTTTTTACACCACAGGCCTCAAATCTCTCTGTATGTCCACTTGCAGATTCTACAAAAAAAGTTTTTCTAATCTACTCTATGAACAGGTATGTTCAAATATGTGGGTTGAAAGCACACATCACCAGGAAGTTTCTGAGAATGCTTCTGTCTATTATTTGTGTGAAGATATTCCCGTTTCCAAAGAAAGCTTCAAAGCAGTCCAAATATCCACTGGCAGATTCTACGAAGAGTGCTTCAAAACTGGTCTAAGAAAAGGTATGTTCCACTCCGTGAGTTGAAATTAAACATCACATAGAAGTTTCTGAGAATTCTTCTGTCTGATTTTTATGTGAAGATATTTCCTTTTCCACCATACGCTTCAAAGCTGTTCAAATGTCCACTTTCAGATTCTACAAAGCAGTGTTTCAAAACTGCTCTTTCAAAAGAAAAGTTCAACTCTGTGAGTTGAATGCAAACATCAAAAAGAAGTTTCTGAGAATGCTTCTGTGTAGATTTTATGTGAAGATACTCCCGATTCCAACGAAGGCATCAAAGCAGTCTAAATATCCACTTGCAGATTCTAGGAAAAGAGTGTTTCAAAACTGCTCTATGAAAAGTTTTGTTCAAATCTGTGAGTTGAATACACACATCACCAAGAAGTTTCTGAGAAGGCTTCTGTCTGATTATTATGTGAAGGTATTTCCTTTACCACCATAGGCCTCAAAGCTTTCCAAATGTCCACTTGCAGATTCTATGAAAGGAGTGTTTCAAAACCGCTCTATCAAAAGAATGGTTCAACTCTTTGAGTTGAATATACACATCACAAGGAAGTTTCCAAGAATGCTTCTGTCTAGTTTTTATGTGAAGATATTTCCTTTTCCACCGTAGGCCTCAAAGATCTCCAAATGTCGACTTGCAGATTTTACCAAAAGAGTGTTTCAAAACTTCTCTATGCAAAGAAAGGTTCAACTCTGTGAGTTGAATTCACACATCACAAAGAAGTTTCTGAGAATGCTTCTGTCTAGCTTTTATGTGAAGAAATTCCCGTTTCCAAAGAAGGCCTCAAAGTCCTCTAAATATCCACATGCAGATTCTATGAAAAGAGTGTTTCAAAACTGCTCTATGAAAAGTTACTTTCAACTCTGTGAGGTGAATGTAAACATTACAAAGAAGTTTCTGAGAATGCTTCTGTCTGGTTTTTGTGTGGAGATATTTCCTTTTCCAGAATAGACCTCAAAGATTTCCAAATATCCACTTGCAGATTTTACAAAAAGAGTGTTTCAAAACTGCTCTATCAAAAGAAAAGTTCAATTCTGTGAGTTGAATGCACACATGACAAAGAAGTTTCTGAGAATACTTCTGTGGAGTTTATATGGGAAGGTAACATCTTTTCCACCGTAGGCCCCAAAGATCTCCAATTGTTCACTGGCAGATTTTACCAAAACAGTGTTTCAAAACTGCCCTATAAAAAGAAAGATTCAACTCCGTGAGTTGAATGCACACACCTGAAAGAAATTTCTGAGAATGCTTCTGTCTGGTTTTTATGTGAAGATATTTCCTTTTACACCGTAGGCCTCAAATCTTTCCAAATATCCACTTTCAGATTCTAAAAAAAGAGTGTTTCAAAACTGCTCTATGAAAAGAAAGGTTCAACTCTGTTAGCTGAATGCACACATCACAAAGTAGTTTCTGAGAATGCTTCTGTCTAGTTTTTATGTGAAGATATTCCCGTTTCCAATGAAGGTCTCAAAGCATTCCAAATATCCACTTGCAGATTCTACGAAAAGAGTGTTTCAAAACTGCTCCATGAAAAGTTATGTTCAACTCTGTGAGTTGAATGCAAACATCACAAAGAAGTTTCAGAGAAAGCTTCTCTGTGGTTTTTATGTGAAGATATTTCTTTTTCCACCATCGGCCTCATAGCACTACAAATGTTCACTTGCAGATTATACCAAAAGAGTGTTTGAAACTGCTCTATCAAAAGAAAGGTTCAACTCAGTGAGTTGAATGCACAGATAACAAAGAAGTTTCTGAGAATGCTTCTGTCTAGTTTTTATGTGAAGTTACTTCCTTTTCCGCCGTATACTTCAAAGCTCTCCAAATGTCCAATTGGAGATTTTACCAAAACACCGTTTCAAAAATGTTCCATCAAAAGAAAGGTTCAACTCTGTAAGTTGAAAGCGCACATAAGAAAGAAGTTTCTGAGAATGCTTCTGTCTACATTTTATGTGAAGATATTCCCGTTTCCAATGAAGGCCTCAAAGCAGTCCAATTATCTACATTCAGATTCTATGAAAAAAGTGTTTCAGAACTCCTATATGAACAGGTATGTTCAACTCTGTGAGTTGAATGCAAACATCACAAAGTAGTTTCTGAGAATGCTTCTGTCTGGTTTTTATGGGAAGATATATCTTTTCAACCATAGAAATCAAATTTCCCCAAATGTCCACTTCCAGATTCTACAAAAAGAGTGTTTGAAAACTGCTCTATCAAAAGAAAGGTTCAACTCTGTGAGTTGAATGGACACATCACAAAAAAGATTCTGAGAATGCTTTTGTCTAGATACTATATGAAGATATTCCCATTTCCAGAGAAGGCCTCAAAGCAGTCCAAATATCCACTTGCAGATTCTACGAAAAGAGTGTTTCAAAACTGCTGCATGAAAAGCTATGTTCAACTCAGTGAGTTGAATGCAAACATCACAAAGAAATTTGTGAGAATGCTTCTGTCTGATTTTTATGTGAAGGTGTTTCCTTTTCCACCGTATGCCTCAAAGCTCACCAAATGTACACTTGCAGATTCTACAAAAAGAGTGTTTCAAAACTGCTCTATCAAAAGAAAGGTTCAACTCTGTCAGATGAATGTACTCATCACAAAGAAATTTCTGAGAATGCTTCTGTCTAGATTTTGTGTGAAGATACTCCCGTTTCCAACGAAGGCCTCAAAGAAGTCCAAATATCAACCTGCAGATTCTACAAAAAGAGTATTTCAAAGCTGCTCTATGAAAAGTTCCATTCAACTCTGTGAATTGAATGGAAGCTTCACAAAGAAGTTTGTGAGAATGCTTCTGTCTGATTTTTATTTGAAGATATTTCCTTTTCCACCATAGGCCTCAAAGCCCTTCAAATATTCAATTGCAGATTCTACAAAAAGAGTGTTTCAAAACTGCTCTATCAAAAGAAAGTTTCTAATCTGTGAGTTGAATGCACACATAACAAAGAAGTTTGTAAGAATGCTTCTGTCTAGTTTTTATGTGAAGATATTTCCTTTTCCACCGTATGCTTCAAAGCTCACCAAATGTACACATGCAGGTACTATAAAAAGTGTGTTTCAAAACTGCTCTATCAGAAGAAAAGTTCAACTACGTCAGTTGAATGTACTCATCGCAAAGTAGTTTCTGAGAATGCTTCTGTGTAGTTTTTATGTGAAGATATTCTCGTTTCCAACAAAGGACTCAAACAGTCTAAATATCCACTTGCAGATTCTACGAAGAGAGTGTTTCAAAACTGCTCTATGAAAAGTTACCTTCAACTCTGTGAGGTAAATGCAAACATCTCAAAGAAGTTTCTGAGAATGCTTCTGTCTCGTTTTTATGTGGAGATATTACCTTTTCCACAACAGGCCTCAAAGATTTCCAATTATCCACTTGCAGATTCTACAAAAAGAGTGTTTCAAAAGTGCTCTATCAAAAGAAAAGTTCAGTTCTGTGAGTTGAATGCAGACATCACAAAAATGTTTCTGAGAATGCTTCTGTGTAGTTTTTATGTGAAGATAACCCCTTTTCCACCGTAGGCCACAAAGATCTCCAAATGACTACTTGCAGATTTTACCAAAAGGGTGTTTCAAAACTGCTCTATCAAAAGAAAGGTTCAATTCCATGAGTTGAATGCACACACCTCAAAGAAATTTCTGAGAATGCTTCTGTCTGGTTTTTATGTGAAGATATTCCCATTTCCAATGAAGGCCTCAAAGCAGTCCAATTATCCACTTGCAGATTCTATGAAAAAAGTGTTTCATAACTGCTCTTAGAAAAGGAATGTTCAACTCGGTTAGTTGAATGCGAACATCACAAAAAAGTTTCTGAGAATGCTTCTGTCTAGTTTTTAAGTGAAGAGATTTCCTTTTCCACCACAGGCCTCAATGCTCTCCAAATGTCTACTTGCAGATTCTACAAAAAGAGTGTTACAAAACTGCTCTATCAAAAGAAATGTTCAAATCTGTGAGTGAAATGCACACTTCACCTAGAAGTTTCTGAGAATTCTTCTGTCTAGCTTATATGTGAAGATATTCCCATTTCCAAAGAAGGCCTCAAAGCCATCCAAATATCCACTTGCAGATTCTACGAAAAGAGGGTTTCAGAACTGCTCTATGAAAAGGTATGTTCAACCCTGTGAGTTGAAAGCAAACATCACAAAGAAGTTTCTGAGAATGCTTCTGTCTGTTTTTTATGTGAAGATATTTCCTTTTCCATGATTGGCCTCAAAGAACTACAAATTTTCACTTGCAGATTCTACAAGAGTGTTACAATACTGCTCCATCAAAAGAAAGGTTCAACTCTGTGAGTGGAATGCACACATCACAAAAAAGTTTCTGAGAATGCTTCTGTCTAGCTTATATGTGAAGATATTTCCTTTTCCAACATAGGCCTCAAAGCTTTCCAAATGTCCACATACAGATTCTACAAAGGAGTTTTTTAAAACTACACTATCAAAAGAAAGGTTCAACTGCGTGATTTGAATGCAAATATCACAAAGAAGTTTCTGAGAATGCTCCTGTCTAGATTTTATGTGAAGATATTCCCATTTCCAAAGAATGCCTCAAAGTAGTCCCAATATCCAATTGCAGATTCTATGAAAAGAGTGTTTCAAAACGGCTGTATGAAAAGCTAGGTTCAACTCTGTGATTTGAATGCAAACATCACAAAAATGTTTCTGAGAATGCTTCTGTAGGGTTTTTATGTGAACATATATCCTTTTCCACCATAAGCCTGAAAGCTCCCCAACTGTCCACTTCCAGATTCTACAAAAAGATTGATTCAAAACTGCTCTGTCAAAAGAAAAGTTCAACTCTGTGAGTTGAATGCACACATCAAAAAGAAGTTTCTGAGAATGCTTCTGTCTAGATTTTATGTGAAGGTATTCCCATTTCCAACGAAGGCCTCAAAGCACTCCAAATATCCACTTGCAGATTCTACAAAAAGATTGTTTCAAAACTGCTGTATGAAAAGTTATGTTCAACTCTGTGAGTTGAATGCAAACATCAGAAAGAAGTTTCTGAAAATGCTTCTGTCTGGTTTTTATGTGAAGATATTCCCTTTCACACCACAGGACTCAAAGCTTTCCAATTGTCCACTTGCAGATTCTACAAAAAGAGTGTTTCGAAGCTCCTCTACAAACAGAAAGGTTCAACTCTGTGAGTTGAATGCACACATCAGAAAGGTGTTTCTGAGAATGCTTCTGTTTAGTTTTTATGTGAAGATGTTCCCGTTTCCAACGAAGGCCTCCAAGCAGTCCGAATATCCACATGCAGATTCTACAAAAACAATGTCTCAAAACTGTTGTAAGAAAAGGTATTTTCAACTCTGAGTATAATGCAAACATCACAACGAAGTTTCTGAGAATGCTTCTGTCTAGTTTTTAGGTGAAGATATTTCCTTTTCCACCACAGACCTCAAAGCTCTCCAAATGTCCACTTCCATATTCTACAAAAAGAGTGTTTCAAAAATGCTCTATGGAAAGAAAGGTTCAACTTTGTGAGTGGAATGCAAACATCTCGTAGAAGTTTCTAAGAATGCTTCTGTCTAGCTTATATTTGAAGATATTCCCGTTTCCAATGAAGGCCTCCAAGCAGTGCGAATATCCATTTGCAGATTCTAAAAAAAGAATTTTTCAGAACTCCTCTATGAACAGGTATGTTCAACTCTGCAAGTTGAATGCAAACATCACTAAGTAGTTTCTGAGAATGCTTCTGTCTGGTTTTTATGTGAAGATATTTCCTTTTCCACCATAGGCCTCAAAGCTCACCTAATGTCCACTTCCAGATACTACAAAAAGTGTGTCTCAAAACTGCTCTATCAAAAGAAAGGCTGAACTCTGTGAATTGAATGCACACATCACAATGAAGTTTCAGAGAATGCTTCTCTCTATAGTTTATGTGAAGATATTCCCATTTCCAACGAAGGCCTCAAAGCAGTCCAAACCTCCACTTGCAGATTCTACGAAAAGTGTGTTCCAAAACTGGTCTAAGAAAATGTGTGTTCAACTCTGTGAGTTGAATGCAAACATCATGAAGAAGTTTCTGAGAATGCTTCTGTCTTGTTTTTATGTGAAGATATTTTCTTTTCCACCACAGGCCTCAAAGCTCTCCAAATGTCCAATTGCAGGTTGTACAAAAAGAGTGTTTCAAAACTCTTCTCTCAAAAGAAAGGTTCAAATATGTTAGTTGAATGTACACATCACAAAGAAGTTTCTGAGAATCCTTCTGTCTAGCTTATATGTGAATATATACCCGTTTCAAACAAATGCCTCAAAGCAGTCCAAATATCCGCTTGCACATTCATAGAAAAGAGTGTTTCAGAACTGCTCTATGAACAGGTATGTTCAACTCTGTGAGTTGAATGCAAACTATGAACAGGTATATTCAACTCTGTGAGTTGAATGAAAACATCACAAAGAAGTTTCTGAGAATGCTTCTGTGTGATTTTTATGTGAAGATACATCCTTTTCAACCCTAGGCTTCAAAGTACGAAAAATGTTCACCTGCAGATTCTACAAAATTAGTGTTGCTAAACTGCTCTATCAAAAGAAAAGTTGAACTCTGTGAGTTCAATGCACAAATCACAAATAAGTTTCTGAGAATGCTTCGGTCTAGTTTCTATGTGAAGATATTCCCATTTCCAACGAAGGTCTCAAAGCAGTTCAAATACCCACTTGCAGATTCTACGAAAAAAGTGTTTCAAAACTGCTTTAGAAAAGGTACGTTCAACACTGTGTGTTGAATGCGAACATCAAAAATAAGTTTCAGAGAATGCTTCTGTCTAGTTTTTATTTGAGGAGATTTCCTTTTCCACCACAGGCCTCGAAGCTATCCAAATGTCCACTTGCAGATTTTACAAAAAGAGTGTTTCAAAACTGCTCTATCAAAAGAAAGGTTCAACTCTGTAAGTTGAGTACACACATCACAAACTAGTTTCTGAGAATGCTTCTGTCTAGTTTTCATGTGAGATATTTCCTTTTCCATCGTAGGCTTCAAAGCTCTCCAAATGTCCACTTACAGATTCTACAAAAAGTGTGTTTCAAAACTGCTCTATGAAAAGAAAGGTTCCACTCTGTGGGTTGAATGCACACATCACAAAGTAGTTTCTGAGAATACTTCTGTCTCAGTTTATGTAAAGATATTCCCTTTTCCTACGAAGGCCTCAAAGCAGTCTAAATATCCAGTTGCAGATTCTATGAAAAGAGTGTTTCAAAACTGCTCTATGAAAAGTTACGTTCAACTCTGTGAGTTGAATGCAAACATCACAAAGATGTTTCTCAGAATGCTTCTGTCTGGTTTTTATGTGAAGATGTTTCTTTTTCCACCACAGGCCTCAAAGCTTTCCTAATGTCCACTTGCAGATTCTACGAAAAAAGTGTTTCAAAACTGCTCTTAGAAAAGGTAAGTTCAACTCTGTGAGTTGCATGCGAACATCAAAAAGAAGTTTCTGAGAATGCTTCTGTCTAGTTTTTATGTGAAGACATTTCCTTTTCCACCACAGGCCTCCAAGCTCTCCAAATGTCGACTTGCACAATCTACAAAAAGAGTCTTTCAAAACTGCTCTATCAAAAGAAAGGTTCAACTCTGTGAGTTGAATGCGCACATCTCATAGAAGTTTCTGAGAATGTTTCTTTCTAGCTTATATGTGAAGGTATTCCCGTTTTCAATGAAGGCCTCCAAGCAGTCCGAATAACCACTTGCAGATTCTACAAAAAGATTGTTTCTGAACTCCTCCATGAACAGGTATGTTCAACTGTGCGAGTTGAATGCAAACATCACTAAGTAGTTTCTGAGAATGCTTCTGTCTGGTTTTTACGTGAAGATATTTTCTTTTCCACCACAGGCCTCAAAGCTCTCCAAGTGTACACTTGTAAGTTCTACAAAAAGAATGTTTCAAAACTCCTCTCTAAAAAGAAAGGTTCAACTCTGGGAGTTGAATGGACTTATCATAAAGAAGTTTCTGAGAATGCTTCTGTATAGCTTATATGTGAAGATATACCCGTTTCCAATGAATGCCTCAAAGCAGTCCAAATATCCGCTTGCACATTCTTCGAAAAGTGTGTTTCAGAAGTTCTCTATGAACAGGTAGCGTCAACTCTGTGAGTTGAATGCAAACTGTGAACAGGTATGTTCAACTCTGTGAGTTTAATGCAAACATCACAAAGAAGTTTCTGAGAATGCTTATGTGTGATTTTTATCTGAAGATATTTCCTTTTTCACCCTAGGCCACAAAGTATTAAAATGTTCACTTGCAGATTCTACAAAATGAGTGTTTCAAAACTGCTCTATGAAAAGAAATGTTCAGCACTGTGAGTTGAATGTACACATCACAGATAAGTTTCTGAGAATGCTTCTATCTAGTTTGTTTGTGAAGATATTCCCATTTCCAATGAAGGCCTCAAAGCAGTTCAAATATCCACTTGCAGATTCTACGAAAAAAATGTTTCAAAACTGCTCTTAGAAAAGGTATGTTCAACTCTGTGAGTTGAATGCAAGCATCACAAAGAAGTTTCTGAGAATGCTTCTGTCTAGTTTTTATGTGAAGAGATTTCCTTTTCCACCACAGGCCTCCAAGCTATCCAAATATCCACTAGTAGAATCTACAAAAAGAGTGTTCCAAAACTGCTCTACCAAAAGAAATGTTCAACTCTGTGAGTTGAATGCACACATCTCATAATAGTTTCTGAGAATGCTTCTGTCTGGCTTATATGTGAAGATATTCCTGATTCCAATGAAGGCCTCCAAGCAGTCCGAATATCCACTTGCAGATTCTACAAAAAGATTGTTTCAGAACTCCTCTATGAAGGTATGCTCAACTCTGCGAGTTGAATACAAACATCAGTAACTAGTTTCTGAGAATGCTTCTCTCTGGTTTTTATGTGAAGATATTTTCTTTTCCACCATAAGCCTCAAAGCTCTCCTAATGTCCACTTCCAGATTCTACAGAAAGAGTGTTTCAAAACTTCTCTATCAAAAGAAAGGTTCAACTCTGCAAATTGAATGCACACATCAAAAAGAAGTTTTGGAGAATGCTTCTCTCTAGTTTTATGTGAAGATATTCCGGTTTCCAACGAAGGCCTCAAAGCAGTCCAAACATACACTTGCAGATTCTATGAAAAGAGTGTTTCAAAACTGCTCTAAGAAAAGGTATGTTCAACTCTGTGAGTTGAATGCAAACATCATGAAGAAGTTTCTGAGAATGCTTCTGTCTTGTTTTTGTGTGAAGATATTTTCTTTTCCACCACAGGCCTCAAATCTCTCCAAATGTCCACTTGCAGATTCTACAAAAGTGTGTTTCAAAACTCCTCTATCAAAAAAAAAAAAGGTTCAACTCTGTGATTTAAATGTACACACCACAAAGAAGTTTCTGGGAATGCTTCTGTCTGGCTTATATGTGAAGATATACCCCTTTCCAAAGAATGCCTCAAAGCAGTCCAAATATCCGCTTGCAGATTCTTTGAAAAGTGTTTCAGAACTGCTCTATGAACAGGTATGTTCAACTCTGTGAGCTGAATGCAAACTATGAACAGGTATGTTCAACTCTGTGAGTTGAACGCAAACATCACAAAGAAGTTTCTGAGAATGCTTATGTCTGATTTTTGTGTGAAGATATTTCCTTTTCCACCCTAGGCCTCAAAGTACTAAAAATGTTCACTTGCAGATTCTACAAAATGAGTGTTTCAAAACTGCTCTATCAAAAGAAATGTTCAACTTTGTGAGTTGAATGCACACATCACAAAGAAGTTTCTGATAATGATTCTATCTAGTTTGTATGTGAACATATTCCCGTTTCCAACGAAGGCCTCAAAGCAGTCCAAATATCCACTTGCAGATTCTACGAAAAATGTGTTTCAAAACTGTTCTGGGAAAAGGTGTGTTCAACTCTGTGAGTTGCATGCGAACATCAAAAAGAAGTTTCTGAGAATGCTTCTGTCTAGTTTTTATGTGAAGAGATTTCCTTTTCCACCAGAGGCCTCGAAGCTCTCCAAATGTCCACTTGCAGATTCTACAGAAAGAGTGTTTCAATACTACTCTATGAAAAGAAAATTTCGATTCTGTGTGTTGAATGTACAATCACAAAGAAGTTTCTGAGAATTCTTCTGTCTAGCTTATATGTGAAGATATTCCCGGTTCCAATGCAGGCCTCAAAGCAGTCCAAATATCCACTTGCAGATTCTACGAAAAGAGTGTTTCAAAACTGCTCTAAGAAAATGAATGTTCAACACTGTGAGTTGAAAGCAAACTTCAAAAAGAAGTTTCTGAGAATGCTTCTGTCTAGTTTTTAGGTGAAGATATTTCCTTTTCCACCATAGACTTCAAAGCTCTCCAAATGTCCAGTTACAGATTCCACAAAAAGTGTGTTTCAAAACTGCTCTATGAGAAGAAAGCTTCAACTCTGTGAGTGGAATGCACACATCACAAAGTAGTTTCTGAGATTAGTTCCATCTTGGTTTATGTAAAGATATTCTCTTTTCCAACGAAGGCCTCAAAGCAGTCTAAATATCCACTTGCAGATTCTAACAAAAGAGTGTTTCAAAACTGATCTATGAAAAGTTATATTCAACTCTGTGAGTTGAATGCAAACATCACAAAGATGTTTCTGAGAATGCTTCTGTCTGGTTTTTATGTGAAGATATTTCCTTTTCCACCATAGGCCTCAAAGCTTTCAAAATGTCCACTTGCAGATTCGACAAAAAGAGTGTTTCACCACATATTCTCACGCATAGGTGGGAATTGAACAATGAGATCACATGGACACAGGAAGGGGAATATCACACTCTGGGGACTGTTGTGGGGTGGGGGGAGGGGGGAGGGATAGCATTGGGAGATATACCTAATGCTAGATGACGAGTTAGTGGGTGCAGCACACCAGCATGGCACATGTATACATATGTAACTAACCTGCACAATGTGCACTTGTACCCTAAAACTTAAAGTATAATAAAAAAAAAGAGTATTTCAAAACTGCTCTAACAGAAGAAATGTTCAACTCTGTGAGTGAAATGCACACATCACAAAGAAGTTTCTGAGAATGCTTCTGTCTAGTTTTTATGTGAAGGTATCTCCTTTTCCACCGTAGGCTTCAAAGATCTCCAAATGTCCACTGGCAGATTTTACCAAAAGAGTGTTTCAAAACTGCTCTATCAAAGAAAGGTTCAACTCTGTGAGTTGAATGCACACGTCACAAAGAGGTTTTGGAGAATACTTCTATCTAAGTTTATGTGAAGATATTCCCTTCTCCAATGAAGGCCTAGAAGCAGTCTAAATATCCACTTCTAGATTCTGCAAAAAGGATGTTTCAAAACTGCTCCATGAAATGTTTCATTCAACTCTGTGAGTTGAATGCAAACATCACAAAGAAGTTTCTGAGAATGTTTCTGTCTGGTTTTTAAGTGAAGATATTTCCTTTTCCACCATAGGCCTCAAAGCTTTCCAAATGTCCACTTGCAGATTCTACATAAAGAGTGTTTCAAAACTGCTCTAACAGAAGAAAGGTTCAACTCTGTGAGTGAAATGCACACATCACAAAGTAGTTTCTGAGAATGCTTCTGTCTAGTTTTTATGTGAAGTTATTTCCTTTTCCACCGAAGGCTTAAAAGATCTCCAAATGTCCACTCGCAGATTTTACCAAAAGAGTGTTTCAAAACTGCTCTATCAAAAGAAAGTTTCAACTCTGTGAGTTGAAAGCACACATCACAAAGAAGTTTCTGAGAATGCTTCTGTCTAGATTTTATGTGATGATATTCCCATTTCCAACGAAGGCCTCAAAGCAGTGCAAATATCCACTTGCAGATTTTATGAAAAGAGTGTTTCAAAACTGTTCTATGGACAGGTATATCCAACTCTGTAAGTTGAATGTGAACAACACAAAGAAGTTTCAGAGAATGCTTCTGTCTAGTTGTTATGTGAAGATATTTCCTTTTCCACCGTAGGACTCAAAGCTTTCCAAATGTCCACTTGCAGATTCTACAAAAAGAGTGTTTCAAAACTATTCTATCAAAACAAATGTTTAACTCTGTGAGTCAAATGCACACATCACAAAGAAGTTTCTGAGAATGCATCTGTCTAGTTTTATGTGAAGATATTTGCTTTTCCACCTTAAGCTTCAAAGCTCTCTAAATGTCCACTTGCTGATTTTACTGAAAGAGTGTTTCAAAACTGCTCTATCAAAAGTAATGTTCAACTCTGTGAGTTGAATGTACACATCTCAAAGAAGTTTCTGAGAATGACTCTGTCTAGATTTTATGTGAAGATATTCCCATTTGCAACGAAGGTCTTAAAGCAGTCTAAATATCCACTTGCAGATTCTATGAAAAGAATGTTTCAAACCTGCTCTAAGAAAAAGTATGTTCAACTCGGTGAGTTGGAAGCAAACATCAAAAAGAAGTTCATGAGAGTGCTTCTAACTGGTTTTACGGGAAGATATTTCCTTTTCCACCATAGCCCTCAAAGCTCTCCAAATGCCCACTTGTAGATTCTACAAAAAGAGGGTTTCAAATTTACTCTATCAAAAGGAGGGTTCAACTCTGCGAGATGAATGAACAGAGTTGAATGCACACATCACAAAAGTTTCTTAGAATGCATCTGTCTAGATTTTATGTGAAGATATTACTGTTTCCAATGAAGGCCTCAAAGCAGTCCAAATATCCACTTGCAGATTCTATGAAATGAGTGTTTCAAAACTGTACTTTGAACAGGTATGTTCAACTCTGTGATTTGAAAGCAAATATCACAAAGAATTTCCTGAGAGTGCTTCTATCTGGTTTTTATGGGAAGATATTTCCTTTTCCACCATAGGCCTCAAAGCACTACAAATGTTCACTTGCAGATTCCACCAAAAGAGTGATTGAAAACTGCTCTAGCAAAAGAAAGGTTCAACTTTGTGAGATGAATGCAAACATCACAAAGAAGTTTCTGAGAATGCTTCTGCCTGGTTTTTATTTGAAGATATTTCCTTTTCCACCATAGGCTTCAAAGCTCTCCAAATGTCTACTTCCAGATTCCACAAAAAGTGTCTTCCAAACCTGCTCTATGAAAAGAAAGGTTCAACTCTGTGAGTTGAATGCACACATCATAAAGAGGTTTTCAGAGAATACTTCTGTCTAGGTTTATGTGAAGATATTCCCGTTTCCAATGAAGGCCTGAAAGCAGTCTAAATATCCACTTGCAGATTCTGCGAAAAGGGTGTTTCAAAACTGCTCCATGAAAAGTTACGTTCAACTCTGTGAGTTGAATGCAAACATCACAAAGAAGTTTCTGAGAATGCTGCTCTCTGGCCTTTATGTGAAGATATTTGCTTTTCCACCATAGGCCTCAAAGCTTTCCAAATGTCCACTTGCAGATTCTACATAAAGAGTGTTTCAAAACTGCTCTAACAGAAGAAAAGTTCAACTCTGTGAATGAAATACACACATCACAAAGAAGTTTCTGAGAATGCGTCTATCTAGTTTTTATGTGAAGGTATTTCCTTTTCCACCATAGGCTTCAAAGATCTCCAAATGTCCATTCACAGATTTTACCAAAAGAGTGTTTCAAAACTGCTCTACCAAAAGAAATTTACAACTCTGTGAGTGGACAGCACACATCACAAAGAAGTTTCTGAGAATACTTCTGTCTAGATTTTATGTGAAGATATTCCCATTTCCAACGAAGGCCTCAAAGCAGTGCAAATATCCACTCGCAGATTCTATGAAAAGAGTGTTTCAAAACTGTTCTATGGACAGGTATGTTAAACTCTGTAAGCTGAATGCAAACAACACAATGAATTTTCAGAGAATGCTTCTTTCTAGTTTTTATGTGAAGATATTTCCTTTTCCACCGTAGGACTCAAAGCTTTCCAAATGTCCACATGCAGATTCTACAAAAAGAGTGTTTCAAAACTGCTCTATCAAAAGAAAGGTTTAGCTCTGTAAGTCAAATGCACACATCAAAAAGAAGTGTCTGAGAATACTTCTGTCTAGTTTTATGTGAAGATATTTGCTTTTCCACCGTAAGCTTCAAAGGTCTCTAAATGCCCACTTGCAGATTTTACCAAAAGAGTGTTTCAAAACTGCTCTATCAAAAGAAAGGTTCAACTCTGTGAGTTGAATGTACAAATCACAAAGAAGTTTCTGAGAATGCCTCTGTCTAGATTTTATGTGAAGATGTTCCCATTTCCAACGAAGGCCTTACAGCAGTCTAAATATCCGCTTGCAGATTCTACGAAAAGAGTGTTTCAAAACTGCTCTTAGAAAAAGTATGTTCAATGAAATCACATGGACACAGGAAGGGGAATATCACACTCTGGGGACTGTAGTGGGGTGGGGGGAGGGGGGAGGGATAGCATTGGGAGATATACCTAATGCTAGATGACGAGTTAGTGGGTGCAGCGCACCAGCATGGCACATGTATACATATGTAAATAACCTGCACAATGTGCACATGTACCCTAAAACTTAAAGTATAATTAAAAAAAAAAAGTTCACAGAACTTCTCTAGTCTTCTGTTTTCTCATCTATAAAATGAGGACAATTATAGTACCTATCTTAGAGGGTTGCTGTGGAGATTAACCAAATACATAGGTAAAGCATGTAGAACTGTATCTGGCACACTGTAAATTCTAAATAAGTGTTCATAATTACTATGATATAATTCTGGGTTGTCAGCTATTTTCTCTCATCACTTTGGAAATACCATTTCAGTCCTTCTGGCTCCTACTATTGTTATTGAGTAGTTCATTATATGTCTGTATCAATCAGAATAGGCTGTTATGATCCAGTAACAAATGATCTTCTAAATCTCTGTGGTTTAATAAAAAACTAAGCATAAAGCCAAAAAAAAAAAAAGTTCAACACTGTGAGTTGAAAGGAAACATCAAAAAGAAGTTCCTGAGAGTGCTTCTAACTGGTTTTATGGGAAGATATTTCCTTTTCCACCATAGGCCTCAAAGCTCTCCAAATGTCCAATTGTAGATTCTACAAAAAGAGTGTTTCAAAACTCCTCTATCAAAAGAAAGTTTCAACTCTGTGAGTTGAATGCACACAGTTGAATGCACACATCACAAAAAGTTTCTGAGAATGCTACTGTCTAGATTTTATGTGAAGATATTCCCGTTTCCAACGAAAGCCTCAAATCAGTAAAAATATCCACTTGCAGATTCTTCGAAAAGACTGTTTCAGAACTGCACTTTGAACAGGTATGTTCAACTGTGTGACTTGAAAGCAAACATCACAAAGAAGTTCCTGAGAGTGCTTCTATCTGGTTTTTATGGGAAGATATTTCCTTTTCCACGATAGGCCTCAAAGCACTACAAATGTTCACTTGCAGATTCTACAAAAAGAGTGTTTCAAAACTGCTCTATCAAAAGAAAGGTTCAAATTTGTGAGTTGAATGCAAACACCATAAAGAAGTTTCTGAGAATGCTTCTGCCTGGTTTTTATTTGAAGATATTTCCTTTTCCACCATAGACCTCAAAGCTTTCCAAATGTCCACTTGCAGATTCTTCAAAAAGAGTTTATCGAAACTACTCTATCAAAAGAAAGGTTCAACTCTGTGTGTTGAATGCACACATCACAAAGAAGTTTCTGAGAATGCCTCTGTGTAGATTTTATGTGAAGATATTCCCGTTCCAATGAAGGCCTTAAAGTAGTCCAAATATCCAATTGCAGATTCTACGAAAAGAGTGTTTCAAAACTGCTGTATGAAAACATAATTTCAACTCAGTGAGTTGAATGCAAACATCACAAAGAAGTTTCTGAGAATGCTTCTGCTTGGTTTTTGTGTGAAGATATTTCGTTTTCCGACATCGGCCTCAAAGCTTTCCGTATATCCACTTGCAGATTCTACAAAAAGAGTGTTTCAAAACTGCTTTATGAAAAGAAAGATTCCACTCTGTGAGTTGAATGCCACAATTCAAGGAAATTTATGAGAATGCTTCTGTCTAGTTTTTATGTGAAGATATTCCCGTTTCCAACGAAGGCCTGAAAGCTGTCCAAATATCCACTTGCAGATTCTAAGAAAAGAGTGTTTCAAAACTGTTCTATGAGCAGGTATGTTCAACTCTGTGTGTTGAATGCAAACACCACAAAGAAGTTTGTGAGAATGCTTCTGTCTGGTTTTTATGTGAAGATATTTCCTTTTCCAGCACAGGCCTCAAAGCTCTCCAAATGTCCTCTTGCAGATTCTACAAAAAGTGTTTTTCAAATCTGCTCTATCAAAAGAAAGGTTGAACTCTGTGTGTTGACTGCACACATCACAAAGAAGTTTGTGAGAATGTTTCTTTCTAGTTTTTAAGGGAACATATTCTCATTTCCAATGAAAGCCTCAAAGCAGTCCAAATATGCATTGCAGATTCTACAAAAGGAGTGTTTCAAAACTACTCTCAGAAAAAGTATGTTTAACTCCATGATTTGAAAGCAAACATCACAAAGAAATTTTTGAGAATGCTTCTGTCTAGTTTTTATGTGAAGGTAATACCTTTTCCACCGTAGGCTTCAAAGCTATCCAAATGTCCACTTACAGATACTACAAAAAGAGTGTTTCAAAACGGCTCTATCACAAGAAAGTTTCAACTCTGTGAGTTGAATGTACACATCACAAAGTAGTTTCTGAGAATGCATCTGTCCAGTTTTTATGTGAAGATATTCCCGTTTCCAATGAAAACCTCAAAGCACTCAAAATATCCATTGCAGATTCTACGAAAAGAGTGTTTCAAAACTGCTCTAAGAGAAGGTATGTTCAACTCCATGAGTTGAAAGCAAACATCACAAAGGAGATTTTGAGAATGCTTCTGTCTAGTTTTTATGTGAAGATATTACCTTTACCACCGTAGGCTTCAAAGCTCTCCAAATGTCCACTTACAGATACTACAAAAAGAGTGTTTCAAAACTGCATTATGTAAAGAAAGTTTCAACTCTGAGTTGAATGTACACATCACAAAGAAGTTTCTGAGAATGCTTCTGGCTAGTTTTTATGTGAAGATATTCCCGTTTCCAACGAAGGCCTCAAAGCAGTGTAAGTATCCACTTGCAGATTCTACGAAAAGAGAGTTTCAAAACTGCTCTATGAAAAGTTACGTTCAACTCTGTGAGTTGAATGCAAACATCACAAAGTAGTTCATGAGAATGCTTCTGTCTAGTTTTTATGTGAAGATATTTCCTTTTTCACCATAGGCCTCAAAGATCTCCAAATGTCCACTTGCAGATTTTACCAAAGGAGTGTTTCAAAACTGGTCTATCAAAAGAAAGGTTCAACTCTGTGAGTTGAATGCACACATCACAAAAGTTTCTGAGAGTGCTTCTGTCTAGATTTTATGTGAAGATATTCTCGTTTCCAAAAAAGACCTCAAATTAGTCCAAATATCCAATTGCAGGTTCTATGAAAAGTGTTTCAAAACTGGTGTATAAAAAGATAGGTTCAACTCCTTCAGTTGAATGCAAACATCAGAAAGAAGTTTCTGAGAATGCTTCTGTCTGATTTTTATGTGAAGATATTTCCTTTTCCACCATAGGCCTCAAAGCTTTCCATATGTCTACTCGCAGATTCTACAAAAAGCGTGTTTCAAAACTGCTTTATGAAAAAGAAGGTTCCACTCTGTGTGTTGAATGCAAACATCATAAAGAAGTTTGTGAGAATGATTCTGTCTCGTTTTTATGTGAAGATATTTCCTTTTCCAGCAAAGGCCTCAAAGCTCTCCAAATGTCCTCTTGCAGATTGTACAAAAAGTGTGTTTCAAAACTGCTCTATGAAAAGAAAGATTGAAATCTGTGCGTTGAATGCGAACATCACAAAGTAGTTTCTGAGAATACTTCTGTCTAGTTTTTATGTGAACATATTCCCGTTTCCAATGAAACCCTCAAACCTGTCCAAATATCTATTGCAGATCCTATGAAAAGAGTGTTTCAAAACTGCTTAAGGAAAGGTATGTTCAACTCCGTGATTTGAAAGCAAACATCACAAAGATGTTTCTGAGAATGCTTCTGTCTAGTTTTTATGTGAAGATATTATCTTTTCCACCGTAGGCTTCACAGCTCTCCAAATGTCCACTTACAGATACTACAAAAAGAGTGTTTCTAAACTGCTCTATCGAAAGAAATTTCAACTCTGTGAGTTGAAAGCACGCATCACAAAGAAGTTTCTGAGAATGCTTCTGACTAGTTTTTATTTGAAGATATTCCCGTTTAAAACAAAGACCTCAAAGCAATCTAAATATCCACTTGCAGATTCTACGAAAAGAGTGTTTCAAAAGTGCTCTATGAAAAGTTACGTTCAACTCTGTGTGTTGAATGCAAACATCACAAAGTAGTTCATGAGAGTGCTTCTGTCTAATTTTTATGTGAAGATATTTCCTTTTCCACTGTAGGCCTCAAAGATCTCCAAATGTCCACTTGCAGATTTTACCAAAAGAGTGTTTCAAAACTGCTCTATCAAAATAAAGGTTCAACTCTGTGAGTTGAATGCACACATCATGAAGAAGTTTCTGAGAATGTTTCTGTCTAGATTTTATGTGAAGATATTCCCGTTTCCAACGAAGGCCTCAAAATAGTCCAAATATCCAATTGCAGGTCCTATGAAAAGAGTGTTTCAAAACTGCTCTATGAAAGGGTAAGTTCAACTCTGTGAGTTGAATGCAAGCATCACAAAGAAGTTTCTGAGAATGCTTCTGTCTGGTTTTTATGTGAAGATATTTCCTTTTCCGCCATAGGCTTCAAAGCTTTCCATATGTCCATGGGCATATTCTGCAAAAAGAGTCTTTTAAAACTGCTCTATCAAAAGAAAGGTTCAACTCTGTGAGTTGAATGTGCGCATCACAAAGAAGTTTCTTCTGTCTAGATTTTATGTGATGGTACTCCCGTTTCCAATGAAGGCCTCAAAGTAGTCCAAATATCCAATTGTAGATCCTACGAAAACAGTGTTTCAAAACTGCTGTATGAAAAGATAGGTTCAACTCTATGAGTTGAATGCACATATCACAAAGAAGTTTCTGAGATGCTTCTGTCTGTTTTTTATGTGAAGATAATTCCTTTTCCTCCTTAGGCCTCAAAGCTTTCCATATGTCCTCTTGCAGATTCTACAAAAACAGTGTTTCAAAACCGCTCTATAAGAAGAAAGTTTTAACTCTGCGAGTTGAATGCAGACATCACAAAGAAATTTCACAGAATGCTCCTGCGTAGTTTTTATGTGATGTTCCCATTTCCAATGAAGGCCTCAAAGCAGTCCACATATCCACTTGCACATTCTATGAAAAAGTCTTTCAAAACTGCTCTCAGAAAAGGTAGGTTCAACTGTGTGAGTTGAATGCGAACATCACAAAGAAGTTTCTCCTAATGCTTCTGTCTGTCTTTTATGTGAAGATATTTCCTTTTCCACCACAGGCCTCAAAGCTTTCCATATGTCCACTTGCAGATTCTACAAAAAGAGGAGTTCAAAACTGCTCTATCAAAAGAAAGGTTCAACTCTGTGATTTGAATGCACACATCACTATGTAGTTTCTGAGGATGCTTCTGTCTAGTTTTTATGTGAAGATATTGCCGTTTCCAAAGAAGGCCACAAAGCAGTCTAAATATCCACTTGCAGATTCTACAAAAAGAGTTTCTCAGAACAGCTCTATGAAAAGTTATGTTCCAATCTGTGAGTTGAATGCAAACATCACCAAGAAGTTTCTGAGAATGCTTCTGTCTCATTTTTATGTGAAGATATTTCCTTTTCCACCATAGGCCTCAAAGCTTTCTGAATGTCCACTTGCAGATCCTACAAAAAGAGTGTTTCAAAACTGCTCTATCAAATGAAAGGTTCAACTCTGTCAGTTGAATGTACTCAAAACGAAGAAGTTTCTGAGAATGCTTCTGTCTAGCATATATGTGAAGATGCTCCCGTTTACAACGAAGGCCTCAAAGCTGTCCAAATATCCACTTGCAGATTCTACAAAATGAGTGCTTCAAAACTGCTCCATGAGAAGTTACGTACAACTCTGTCAGTTGAATGCAAACATCACAAAGAAGCTTCTGAGAATGCTTCTGTCTGGTTTTTATGTGAAGATATTTCTTTTTCCACCATAGGCCTCAAAGCTTTCCAAATGTCCACTTGCAGATTCTATAAAAAGAGTGTTTCAAAACTGCTCTAAAAAAGAAAGGTTCAACTCTGTCACTGAAATGCACACATCACAAAGAAGTTTCTGAGAATGCTTTTGTCTAGTTTTTATGTGAAGATATTTCCTTTTCCACCGTAGGTTTCAAAACTGTCCAAATGTCCACCCACAGATTTTTCCAAAAGAGTGTTTCATAAGTGCTCTATCTTAAGAAAGATTCAAATCTGTCAGATGAATGTACTCATCACAAAGAAGTTTCTGAGAATGCTTGTGTCTAGCTTATATGTGAAGATATTCCCGTTTCCAATGAAGGCCTCAAAGCCATCCAAATAACCGATTGCAGATACTACGAAAAGAGTTTTTCAGAACTCCTCTATTAATATTTATTTTCAACTCTGTGAGCTGAATGCAAACATCACAAAGTAGTTTCCGAGCATTCTTCTGTTTGGTTTTTATGTAAAGATATATCTTTTTCCAAAATATGCCTCAAAGCTCTCCAAATGTCCAATTGTAGTTTCTACATCAAGAGTGTTTCAAATCTGCTCTATCAAAAGAAAGGTTCACCTCTGTGAGTTGAATGTACACATCGCGAAGAAGTTTCTGAATGCTTCTGTCCAGATTTTATATGAAGAGATTCCCTTTTCCAACGAAGGCCTCAAAGCAGTCCAAATATCCACTTGCAGATTCTACGAAAAGAGTGTTTCAAAACTGCTCTATGAAAATATATGTTAAACTCTGTGTGTTGAATGCAAACATCACAAAGAAATTTGTGAGAATGTTTCTGTCTTGTTTTTATGTGAAGATATTTCCTTTTCCACCATAAGCCTCAAAGCTTTCCTAATGTCCACTTGCAGATTCTACAAAAAGAGTGTTTCTAAACTGCTCTATCAAAAGAAAGTTTCAACTCTGTGAGTTGAATTCATGCATCACAAAGAAGTTTCTGAGAATGCTTCTGTCTAGTTTTTATGTGAAGATATTCCCGTTTCTAATGAAGGCCTGAAAGCAGTCTAAATATCCACTTGCAGACTCTATGAAAAGAGTGTTTCAAAACTGCTCTATGAAACGTTACGTTCAAATCTGTGAGTTGAAAGCAAACATCCCAAAGAAGTTTCTGAGAATGCTTCTGTCTGGTTTTTATGTGAAGGAAGATACCTCCTTTTCCACCGTAGGCCTCAAAGCTTTCCAAATATCCAATTGCAGATTCTACAAATAGAGTGTTTCAAAACTGCTCTATCAAAAGAAAGGTTCAGCTATGTGAGTTGAATGTACACATCACAAAGCAGTTTGTGAGAATGCTTCTGTCTACTTTATATGTGAAGATATTTGCTTTTCCACCACAGGCCACAAAGATCTCCAAATATCCACTTGCAGATTATACCAAAAGGTGTTTCAAAACCTCTCTATCAAAAGAAAGGTCCCACTCTGTGAGTTGAATGCACACATCTCAAAGCAGTTTCTGAGAATGCTTCTTTCTAGATTTTATGTGAAGATATTCCCGTTTCCAACGAAGGCCTCAAAGTAGTCCTACTATCCAATTGCAGATTCTATGAAAAGATTGTTTAAAAACTGCTGTATGAAAAGGTAGGCTCAACTCAAGTTTCTGACAATGCTTCTGTGTGGTTTTTATGTGAAGATATTTCGTTTTCCACCATAGGCATCAAAGCTTTCCATATGTCCACGTGCAGATTCTACAAAAAGAGTGTTTCAAAACTGCTCTATCAAAAGAATTGTTCAACTCTGTGAATTGAATGCCCAATCAGAAAGAAGTTTCTGACAATGCTTCCATCTAGTTTTTATGTGAAGATATTCCCGTTTCTAACGAAGGTCTCAAAGCATTCTAAATATCCACTTGCAGACTGTACGAAAAGAGTGTTTCAAAACTGCTGTATGAAAAGGTAGGTTCAACTCAGTGAGTTGAATGCAAACATCAAAAAAGTTTCTGAGAATGCTTCTGTATGGTTTTTTTGTGAAGATATTTCCCTTTCCACCATAGGCCTCAAAGTATTCCAAATATCCAATAGCAGATTCTACAAAAAGAGTGTTTCAAAATTGCTCTATCAAAAGAAATGTTCAACTATGTGAATTGAATGCACACATCAGAAAGAAGTTTCTGAGAATGATTCTGTCAAGTTTTTAGGTGAGGATAATTCCCTTTCCACTATAGGCCTCAAAGATTTCCAAATGTCCACTTGCAGAAACTTCAAAGGAGGGTTTCAAATCTGCTGTATCAAAAGAAAGTTTCAACTTTGTGAGTTGAATGCATCCATTAGCAAGAAGTGTCTGAGAATGTTTCTGTCTAGATTTTATGTTAAGATATTCCCGTTTCCCACGAAGGCCTCAAAGTAGTCCAAATATCCAATTGCAGATTCTATGAAAATAGTGTTTCAAAACTGCTCTATGAAAAGATAGGTTCAACTCTGTGAGTTGAATGCAAACATCACAATGCAGTTTCTGAGAATCCTTCTGTATGGTTTTTATGTGAAGATATTTCCTTTTCCACTGTAGGCCACAAACCTCTCCAAATGTCCACTTCTAGATTCTACAAAAAGAGTGTTTCAAAACTGCTCTATCAAAAGAAAGGTTCAACTCTGTCAGTTGAATGTACACATCACAAAGAAGTTTCGGAGAATTCTTCTGTCTAGCTCATATGTGAAGATATTCCCGTTTCCAAAGAAGGCCTCAAAGCAGTCCAAATATCCACTTACAGATTCTACGAAAAGAGGGTTTCAATACTGCTGTATGAAAAGGTATGTTCAACTCTGTGAGTTGAATGCAAATATCACAAACAAGTTTCTGAGAATGCTTCTGTCTAGTTTTTATGGGAAGATATTTCCTTTTCCATCATAGGAATCAAATCTTTCCAAATGTCCACTTGCAGATTCTACAAAGAGAGTGTTTCCAAACTGCTCTATCAAAAGAAAGGTTCAATTCTGTGTTTTGAATGCACAGATCACAAAGAAGGTTCTGAGAATGCTTCTGTCTAGATTGAAGACATTCTCTGTTGAAAGGAAGGCCTCAAAGCAATCCAAATATCCACTTGCAGATACTACGAATAGAGTGTTTCAGAACTGATGTATGAATAGGTATGTACAACTCTGTGAGTTGAATGCAAATATCAGAAAGAAATTTGTGAGAATGCTTCTGTCTGGTTTTTATGTGAAGATATTTCCTTTTCCACTATAGGCCTCAAACTCACCAAATGTCCACTTGCAGTTTCTACAAAAGGAATGTTTCAAAACTGCTCTATCAAGAGAAAGGTTCCACTCTGTCAGTTGAATACTCATCAGAAAGAAGTTTCCGAGATTGATTCTGTCTAGATTTTATGTGAAGATATTCCTGTTTCCAACGAAGGCCTCAAAGCATTCCAAACATCCACTTGCAGATTCTATGAAAAGGGTGTTGCAAAACTGCTGTAGGAAATGGCATGTTCAACTAAGTGAGTTGAATGCAAACATCTCAAAGAAGTTTGTGAGAATGCTTCTGTATGGATTTTATGTGAAGATATTTCCTTTTCCACCATAGGCCACGAAGCTCACCAAGTGTACACATGCAGATTCTACAAAAAGAGTGTTTCAAAACTGCTGTATCAAAAGAAAAGTTCAACTCTGTCAGTTGAATGTGCTCATCATGCAGAAGTTTCTGAGAATGCTTCTGTCTGGTTTTGATGTGAAGATATTTCCTTTTCCACCATAGACCTCAAAGCACTACAAATGTTCACTTGCAGATTCTACAAAAAGAGTGTTTCAAAACTGCACTATCAAAAGAAATCTTCAATGCTGTGAGTTGAATGCACACATCACAAAGAAGTTTCTGAGAATGCTTCTGTCTGATTTTTATGTGAAGATATTTCCTTTTCCACCATTGGCCTGAAAGCTTTCCAAATATCCAGTTGCAGATTCTAAGGAAAGAGTGTTTCAAAACTGCTGTATGAAAAGGTAGGTTCAACTCTGTGAGTTGAATGCAAACATCACAATGTAGTTTCTGAGAATGCATCTGTATTTTTTTTGTGAAGATATTCACTTTTCCATCATACGCCTCAAAGCTCTCCAAATGTCCACTTCCAGATACTAAAAAAAGAGTGTTTCAAAACTGCTCAATCAAAAGAAAAGTTCAATTGTGTGAGTTGAATGCACACATCACAAAGAAGTTTCTGAGAATGCTTCTGTCTAGATTTTATGTGAAGATATTCCCGTTTCCAACGAAGGCCTCAAAGCATTCCAAATATCCACTTGCAGATTCTATGAAAAGAGTGTTTCAAAACTGCAGTGCAAAAAGATATGTTCAAATCTGTGAGTTGAATGCAAACATCACAAAGAAATTTGTGAGAATACTTCTGTCTGGTTTTTATGTGTATATATTTCCTTTTCCAACATAGGACTCAAACTCACCAAATGTACATGTGCAGATTCCACAAAAAGAGTGTTTCAAAACTGCTCCATCAAAAGAAAGTTTCAACTCTGTGAGTTGAATGTACACATCACAAAGAGGTTTCTGAGAATTCTTCTGTCTAGCTTATATGTGAAGATATTCCCATTTCCAATGAAGGCTTAAAAGCAGTCCAAATATCCACTTGCAGATTCTACGAAAAGTGTGTTTCAGAACTCCTCTATGAACAGGTATGGTGAACTCTGTGAGTTGAATGCAAACATCACAACGTAATTTCTGAGAATGCTTCCGTCTGGTTTTTATGTGAAGATATGTCCTTTTCCACCATAGGCTTCAAAGCTCAGCAAATGTCCAGTTCCAGATTCTACAAAAAGAGTGTTTCAAAACTGCTCTATCAAAAGAAAGGTTCAACTCTGTGCATTTAATGTACACAATACAAAGTCGTTTCCAAGAATGCTTCTGTCTAGATTTAATGTGAAGATATTCCCGTTTCCAAAGAAGACCTCAAAGGAGTCTAAATATCCAATTGCAGATACTACAAAAAGTGTGTTTCAAAACTGCTGTATGAAAAGGTATGTTCAACTCTGTGAGTTTAATGCAAACATCACAAAGAAGTTTCTGAGAATGATTCTGTCTGGTTTTTTTGTGAAGATATTTCCTTTTCCACCATAGGCATCTAAGCTCACCAAATGTACACTTGCAGATTCTACAAAAAGAGTGTTTCAAAACTGCTCTATCAAAAGAAAAGTTCAACGCTGTGAGTTGAATGCAAATATCACAAAGAAGTTCCTGAGAATGCTTCTGTCTGGTTTTTATGTGAACGTATTTCCTTTTCCACCATATGCCTCAAACTCACAAAATGTACACTTGTAGATTCTACAAGAAGAGTGTTTCAAAACTGCTCTATCAAGAGAAAGGTTCAACTCTGTCAGTTGAATGTACTCATCACAAAGAAGTTTCTGAGATTGCTTCTGTCTAAATTTTATGTGAAGATATTCCCGTTTCCAACGAATTCCTCAAAGCATTCCAAATATCCACTTGCAAATTCTACGAAAAGAGTGTTTCAAAACTGCTGTATGAAAAGGTATGTTCAACTAAGTGAGTTGAAAGCAAACATCACAAAGAAGTTTGTGAGAATGCTTCTGTCTGGTTTTTATGTGAAGATATTTCCATTTCCACCATAGGCCTCAAATCTTTCCAAATGTCCACTTGCAGATTCTACAAAAAGAGTGTTTCAAAACTGCTTTATCAAAAGAAAGGTTCAACTCTGTGTGTTGAATGCACACATCACAAAATAGGTTCTGAGAATGCTTCTGTCTAGATTTTATGGGAAGATATTCTCGGTTCCAAGGAAGGCCTCAAAGCAGTCCAAATATCCACTAGCAGATTCTACGAAAAGAGTGTTTCAAAACTGCAGTATGAAAAGATATGTTCAACTCTGTGAGTTGAATGGAAACATCAGAAAGAAATTTGTGAGAATGCTTCTGTGTGGTTTTTATGTGAAGATATTTCCTTTTCCACCATAGGCCTCAATCTCACCAAATGTACACTTGCAGATTCTACAAAAAGAGTGTTTCAAAACTGCTCTATAAAAAGAAAGGTTCAACTCTGTGAGTTGAATGCACACATCACAAAAAAGTTTCTGAGAATGCTTCTGTCTAGTTTATATATGAAGATATCTCCTTTTCCACCGTAGGCCACAATGATCTACAAATGTCCACTTGCAGTTTACAAAAAGATTGTTTCAAAACTGCTGTATCAAAAGAAATGTTAAACTCTGTGAGCTGAATGCCCACAGGCCAAAAAGTTTTTGAGAATGCTTCTGTCTAGATTTTATGTGAAGATATTCCCATTTCCAAAGAAGGCCTCAAAGGAGTCCAAATATCCACTGACAGATTCTACGAAAAAGTATTTGAAAACTGCTCTTAGAAAATGTATGTTCAACTCTGATTGAATGCAAAGACCACAAAGAAGTTTGGGAGAATACTTCTGTCTGGTTTTTATGTGCAGATATTTCGTTTTCCAAATTAGGCCTCAAAGCTCTCCGTATGTCCACTTCTGGATTCTATTAAAAAGTGTTTCAAAACTGCCCTATCAAAAGAAAAGTTCAACTCTGTAAGTTGAATGCACACATCACAAAGTAGTGTCTGAGAATGCTTCTGTCTCGTTTATATGTCAAGATATCTCCTTTTCCACCATAGGCCACAATGATCTACAAATGTTCAATTGCAGATTGTACCAAAGAGTGTTTCAAAACTGCTCTCTCAAAAGAAATATTAAACTCCATGAGTTGAATGCACACAACTCAAAGAAGTTTCTGAGAATGCTTCTGTCTGGTTTACATGTCAAGATATCTCCTTTTCCACCAGAGGCCACAATGATCTACAAATGTTCAATTGCAGATTGTATCAAAGAGTGTTTTAAAACTGCTGTCTCAAAAGAAGTGTTAAACTCCGTGAGTTGAATGCACACAACACAACGAAGTTTCTGAGAATGCTTCTGTCTAGATTTTATGTGAAGATATTCCCGTTTCCAAAGAATGCCTCAAAGTAGTTCAAATATCAAATGGCAGATTCTACGTAAAGACTGTTTCAAAACTGCTCTATGAAAAGGTAGGTTCAACTCTGTGAGTTGAATGCAAACATCACAAAGAAGTTTCTGAGAATGCTTCTGTCTGGTTTTTATGTGAAGATATATCCCTGTCAACCTTAGGCCTCAAAGCTCTCCAAATGTCCACTTCCAGGTTCTACAGAAAGAGTGTTTCAAAACTGCTCTATCAAAAGAAAGGCTCAACTCTATGAGTTGAATGCACACATCACAAAGAAGTTTCTGAGGATACTTCTGCCTAGATTTTAGGTGAAGATATTTGCCTTTCTAACTAAGGCCTCAATGCAGTCCAAATATCCACTTGCAGATTCTACGAAAAGAGTGTTTCAAAACTGCTCTATGAAAAGTTACGTTCAACTCTGTGAGTTGAATGCAAACATCACAAAGAAGTTTCTGAGAATGGTTCTGTCTGGTTTTTATCTGAAGATATTTCCTTTTCCACCATAGGCCTCAAAGCTTTCCAAATATCCACTTGCAGATCCTACACAAAGAGTGTTTCAAAACTGCTCTGTGAAAAGAAAGGTTCAACTCTGTGAGTTGAATGCACACATCACAAAGAAGTTTCTGAGAATGCTTCTGTCTAGATTTTATGTGAAGGTATTCCCGTCTCCCACGAAGGCCTGAAAGTAGTCCAAATATCCAATTGCAGATTCTACGAAAAGAGTGTTTCAAAACTGCTGTATGAAAAGGTAGGTTCAACTCTGTGAGTTGAATGCAAACATCACACTGTAGTTTCTGAGCCTGCTTCTGTATCGTTTTTATGTGAAGATATTTCCTTTTCCAGCATACGCCTCAAATCTCTCCAAATATCCACTTCCAGATTCTACAAAAAGATTGTTTCAAAACTGCTCTATCAAAAGAAACGTTCAACTCTGTGAGTTGAATGCACACATCACAAAGTAGTTTCTGAGAATGCTTCTGTCTAGATTATATGGGAAGTTATTCCCATTTCCAATGAAGGCCTCAAAGGAGTCCAAATATCCACTTGAAGATCTTACGAAAAGAGTGTTTCAAAACTGCTGTATCAAAAGGTATGTTGAACTCTGTGAGTTTAATGAAAACTCAGTTTGCTTCTATCTAGATTTTATCTGAAGATATTTCCTTTTCTACCATAGGCCACAAAGTGCTCCTAATGTCCACTTGCAGAATATACAGAGTGTTTCCAAACTGCTCAATCAAAAGAAAGGTTCAACTCTGTGGGTAGAACGCATGCATCACAAAGAAGTTTCTCAGAATTCTTCTGTCTAGTTTTTATGTGAAGGTATTTCCTTTTCCACCATTGGCCTTTAAGTGCTCCAAATGTCCACTTGCAGATTCTACAAAAGGAGAGTTTCAAAACTGCTCAATCAAAAGAGAGGTTTAACTCTGTGAGATGAATGCATGCATCACAAAGAAGTTTCTCAGACTGCTTCTTTCTAGATTTTATGTGAAGATATTTCCTTTTCTACCTTAGTCCGCAAAGCACTCCTAATGTCCACTTGCAGATTCTACAAAAAGAGGGTTTCCAAACTGCTCAATAAAAAGAAAGATTCAACCCTGTGAGATGAATGCACACATCACAAAGAACTTTCTTAGAATTCTTCTCTCTAGTTTTTATGTGAAGATATTTCCTTTCCCACTATAGGCCTCAAAATGCTCAAAATATCCACTTGCAGATTCTACAAAAAGAGAGTTTCAAAACTCTTCAATCAAAAGAAAGATTTAACTCTGTGAGATGAATGCACATTTCACAAATAAGTTTCTCAGATTGCTTCTGTCTAGATTTTATATGAAATCTGTGAGATGAATGCACACATCATAAAGAAGTTTCTCAGATTGCCTCTTTCTAGATTTTATGAGAAGATATTTCCTTTTCTGCCAAAGGCCGCAAAGTGCTCCAAATGTCCCTTTGCAGATTCTACAAAAAGAGTGTTTCCAAACTGCTCAATCAAAAGAAAGGTTCAATTCTGTGAGATAAACGCACACATCACAAAGAAGTTTTTCAGAATTCTTATGTCTAGTTTTTATGGAAAGATATTCCCTTTTCCACCACAGGCCTCAAAGAGCTCCAAATGTCCACTTGCAGATTCTACAAAAAGAGAGTTTCAATACTGCTCAATCAAAACAAAGGTTTAACCCTGTGAGATGAATGCACACATCACAAAGAAGTTTCTCAGATTGCTTCTGTCTAGATTTTATCTGAAGACACTTCCTTTTCTAACATAGGCCTCAAAGCGCTCCAAATGTCCACTTGCAGATTCTATAAATGAGGTTTTCAAAACTGCTCAATCAAAAGAAAGGTTCAACTCTGAGAGATGAATGCACACATCAGAAAGAACTTACTCAGAATGCTTCTGTCTAGATTTTATGTGAAGATATTACCTTTTCTACCATAGGTCGCAAAACGCTCCAAATGTCCACTTGCAGATTCTACAAAAAGAGAGTTTCAATACTCCTCCATCAAAAGAAAGTTTTAACTCTGTGAGATGAATGCACGCATCACAAAGAAGTTTCTCAGATTGCCACTGTATGGATTTTATGTGAAGATATTTCCTTTTCTGCCATAGGCTGCAAAGCCCTCCAAGTTTCCACTTGCAGATTCTACAAAAAGAGTGTTTCCAAACTGGTCAACCAAAAGAAAGGTTCAATTCCATGAGGTGAATGCACACATCACAAAGAAGTTTCTCAGAATTCTTCTATCTAGTTTTTATGTGAAGATATTTCCTTTCAGCACCATAGGCCTCAAGAGACTCAAAATGTCCACTTGCAGATTATACAAAAAGAGAGTTTCAAAACTGCTCTATCAAAAGAAATGTTTAACTCTGTGAAATGAATGCACACATCACAAAGAAGTTTCTCAGATTGCTCCTGTCTTGATTTTATGTGAAGATATTTCCTTTTCTACCATAGGTGGCAGATAGCTCCAATTGTCAACTTGCAGAATCTTCAAAAAATGTGTTTCCAAACTGGGGAATCATAAGAAAGGTTCAACTCTGTGAGATGAATGCACGCATCACAAAGAAGTTTCTCAGAATTCTGCATTCTAGTTTTAATGTGAAGGTGTTTCCTTTTCCACTCTAGGCCTCAAAGAGCTCCAAATATCCACTTGCAGATTCTTCAAAAAGAGAGTTTCAAAACTGCTCAATCATAAGAAAGGTTTAACTCTGTGAGATGAATGCACATATCAAGCAGAAGTTTCTCAGATTGCTTCTGTCTAGATTTTATGTGAAGATACTTCCTTTTCTACAATAGGCCACAAAGGGATCCAAATGTCCACCTGCAGATTCTACAAAAAGAGAGTTTCAAAATTTCTCTATCAAAAGAAAGGTTTAACTCTGTGAGATGAAGGCACACATCACAAATAAGTTTTTCAGATTGCTTCTCTCTAGAATTTATGTCAAGATATTTCCTTTTCTACCATAAGCCACAAAGCGCTGCAAATGTCGACTTTCACATTCTACAAAAACAGTGTTTCCATACTGCTCAATCAAAGGAAAGGTTCAACTCCGTGAGATGAATGCACACATCAAAAACAAGTTTCTCAGAATTCTTCTCTGTAGTTTTTATGTGACGATATTTCCTTTTTCTACCATCGGCCTCAAAGCACTCAAAATGTCCACTTGCAGATTCTACAAAAAGATGGTTTCAAAACTGCTCAATTAAAAGAAAGGTTTAACTCTGTGAGATGAATGCACAAATCAAATGGAAGTTTCTCAGATTGCTTCTCTCTAGAATTTATGTGAAGATATTTCCTTTTCTACCATAGGCTGCATAGCGCTCCAAATGTGCACTTGCAGATTCCACAAAAAGAGAGCTTCCAAATTGCTCAAAGAAAGTTTCAACTCTGTGAGATGAATGCACTCATCACAAAGACGTTTCTCAGAATTCTTCTGTCTAGTTTTTATGTGAAGATATTTCCTTTTCCACCATAGGCCTCAAAGCACTCCAAATGACCACTTGCAGATACTACAAAACGAAAGCTTCAAAACTCCTCAATCAAAAGAGAGGTTTAACATTGCAAGATGCATGCACACATCCCAAAGAAGTTTCTGAGATTGCTTCTGTGTAGATTTTATTTGAAGGTATTTTCTTTTCCACCACAGGCCTCAAAGCGCACCAAATGTCCACTTGCAGATACTACAAAAAGAGAGTTTCAAAACTGCTCAATGAAAAGAAATGTTTAAATTTGTGAGAAGAATGCACACATCAGAAAGAAGTTTTTCAGATTGCTTCTGTCTAGATTTTATGTGAAGGTATTTCCCATTCTACCGTAGTCCACAAAGCACTCCAAATGTCCACTTGCAGATACTACAAAAAGAGAGTTTCAAAACTGCTCAATCCAAAGAAAGGGTTAACTCTGTGAGATGAATGCACACATCACAAAGAGGTTTCTCAGATTGCTTCTGTCTAGATTTATATGAAGATATTACCTTTTCTGCCATGTCTCAAAAAGCACTCCAAATGTCCACTTGCATATACTACAAAAAGCATGTTTCCAAACTGCTCAATCAAAAGAAAGTTTCAACTCTGTGAGATGAACGCACACATCACAAAGAAATTTCTCAGAATTCTGCGGTCTAGTTTTTATGTGAAGATATTTACTTTTCCACCATAGACCTGAAGGAGTTCGAAATGTTCACTTGCAGATACTACAAAAAGCATATTTCAAAACTGATCCCTCAAAAGAAATATTCAACTCTGGAGATGAATGCACACATCACAAAGAAGTTTTTCAGAATCCTTCTATCTAGTTTTTATGTGAAGACATTTCCTTTTCCACTATAGGCCTCAAAGTGCTCCAAATGTCCACTTGCAGATTCTACAAAAAGAGAGTTTCAAAACTGATCAAACAAAAGAAAGGTTTAACTCTGTGAGATAAATGCACACATCACAAAGAAGTTGCTCCAATTGCTTCCGTCTTGATTTTATGTGAAGATATTTCCTTTTATAACTTAGGCCGCAAAGAACCCCAAATGTCCACTTGCAGATTCTACAGAAAGAAGGTTTCCAAACTGTTCAATAAAAGGGAAGGTTCAACTCTGTGAGATGAATGCACGCATCACAAAGAAGTTTCTCACAATTCTTTGTCTAGTTTTTATGTGAAGATATTTCCTTTTACGCCATAGGCATTTAAGCCCTCCAAATGTCCACTTGCAGATTCTACAAAAAGAGAGTGTCAAAACTGCTCAATCAAAAGAAAGGTTTCACTCTGTGAGATGAATGCAAACATCACAAATAAGTTTCTCAGATTGCTTCTATCTAGAATTTATGTGAAGATATTTCCTTTTATAAGATAGGCCGCAAAGCGCTCCAAATGTCCACTTGCAGATTATACAAAAAAGGGTGTTTTGAAACTGCACAATCAAAAGGAAGGTTCAACTCTGTGAGATGAATGCACACATCACAAAGAAGTTTCTCAGAATTCTTCTGTCTAGTTTTTATATGAAGATATTTCCTTTTCCACCATAGGCCACCAAGCACTCCAAATGTCCCGTTGCAGATTCTACAAAAAGAGAGTTTCAAAACTCTTCAATCAAAAGAAAACTTTAACTCTGTGAGATGAATGAACATATCTGAAAGAAGGTTCTCAGGTTGCTTCTGTGTAGATTTTATGTGAAGTTATTTCCTTTACTACCTTAGGCCACAAAGCACTCCAAATGTCCACTTGCAGAATCTACAAAAAGAGTGTTTCCAAGCTGCTGTACCAAAAGAAAGGTTTAACTCGGTGAGATGAATACACACATCACAAAGAAGTTCCCCAGGTTGATTCTTATGGATTTAATGTGAAGATATTTCCTTTTGTACTGTAAACCGCAAAGCACTCCAAATGTCCACTTGCACATTCTAAAAAAGAGTGTTTCCATACTGCTAAATCAAAAGAAAGGATCAATTCTTTGAGATGAACGCACACATCACAAAGAACTTTCTCAGAATTGTTCTGTCTAGTTTTTATGTGACGATATTTCCTTTTCCACGGTAGGCCGCAAAGCGCTCCATATGTCCACTTGCAGATTCTACAAAAAGAGAGGTTCAGAACTGCTCAGTCAAAAGCAAGGTTTAACTCTGTGAGATGAATGCACACATCACAAAGAAGTTTCTCAGATTGCTTCTGTCTAGATTTTATGTGAAGATATTTAGTTTTCTACCATAGGCCACAAAGCACTCCAAATGTCCACATGCAGATTCTACAAAAAGAGTGTTACCAAACTGCTCAATAAAAAGAAAAGTTCATCTCTGTGAGATGAATGCATACATCACAAAGTAGTTTCTCAGAATTTTTCTGCCTAGTTTTTATGTTAAGATATTTCCTTTTCCACCATTGGCCACAAAGCGCTCCAAATGTCCAGTTGCAGATTCTACAGAAACAGAGTTTTGAAACTCCTCAATCAAAAGAAAGGCTTAACTCTTTGAGGTGAAAGCACACATCACAAAGAAATTTCCCAGTTTGCTTCTGTCTAGATTTCATATGAAGATATTTCCTTTTATGCCATAGGCCACAAAGCTCTCCAAATGTCCACTTGCAGAATCTACAAAAAGAGTGTTTTCAAACTTCTAAATCAAAAGAAAGGTTCAACTCTGTGAGATGAATGCACACATCACAAAGAAGTTTCTCAGAATTCTCCTGTCTAGTTTTTATGTGAAGATATTTCCTTTTCCACTATAGGCCTCGAAGTGTTCCAAATGTCCACTTGCAGATTCTACAAAAAGAGAGTTTCAAAACTGCTCAATAAAAAGCAAGGTTTGAGACAATGGGGTTTTCTAGATATACAATCATGTCGTCTGCAAACAGGGACAATTTGACTTCCTCTTTTCCGAATTGAATACCCTTTATTTCCTTCTCCTACCTAATTGCCCTGGCCAGAACTTCCAACACTATGTTGAGTAGGAGTGGTGAGAGAGGGCATCCCTGTCTTGTGCCAGTTTTCAAAGGGAATGCTCCCAGTTTTTGCCCATTCAGTATGATATTGGCTGTGGGTTTGTCATAGATAGCTCTTATTATTTTGAAATACGTCCCATCAATACCTAATTTATTGAGAGTTTTTAGCATGAAGGGTTGTTGAATTTTGTCAAAGGCTTTTTCTGCATCTATTGAGATAATCATGTGGTTTTTGTCTTTGACTCTGTTTATATGCTGGATTACATTTATTGATTTGCGTATATTGAACCAGCCTTGCATCCCAGGGATGAAGCCCACTTGATCATGGTGGATAAGCTTTTTGATGTGCTGCTGGCTTCGTTTTGCCAGTATTTTATTGAGGATTTTTGCATCAATGTTCATCAAGGATATTGGTCTAAAATTCTCTTTTTTTGTTGTTTCTCTGCCTGGCTTTGGTATCAGAATGATGCTGGCCTCATAAAATGAGTTAGGGAGGATTCCCTCTTTTTCAATTGATTGGAATAGTTTCAGAAGGAATGATATCAGTTCCTCCTTCTACCTCTGATAGAATTTGGCTGTGAATCCATCTGGTCCTGGACTCTTTTTGGTTGGTAAGCTATTGATTATTGCCAGAATTTCAGCTCCTGTTATTGGTCTATTCAGAGATTCAACTTCTTCCTGGCTTAGTCTTGGGAGATAGTATGTGTCCAGGAATTTATCCATTTCTTCTAGATTTTCTAGTTTATTTGTGTAGAGGTGTTTGTAGTATTCTCTGATGGTAGTTTGTATTTCTGTGGGATGAGTGGTGATATCCCCTTTATCATTTTTTATCGCATCTATTTGACTCTTCTCTCTTTTTTTCTTTATTAGTCTTGCTAGCGGTCTATCAATTTTGTTGATCCTTTCAAAAAACCAGCTCCTGGATTCATTACTTTTTTGAAGGGTTTTTTGTGTCTCTATTTCCCTCAGTTCTGCTCTGATTTTAGTTATTTCTTGCCTTCTGCTAGCTTTTGAATGTGTTTGCTCTTGCTTTTCTAGTTCTTTTAATTGTGATGTTAGGGTGTCAATTTGAGATCTTTCCTGCTTTCTCTTGTGGGCATTTAGTGCTATAAATTTCCCTCTACACACTGCTTTGAATGTGTCCCAGAGATTCTGGTATGTAGTGTCTTTGTTCTCATTGGTTTCAAAGAACATCTTTATTTCTGCCTTCATATCGTTATGTACCCAGCAGTCATTCAGGAGCAGGTTGTTCAGTTTCCATGTAGTTGAGTGGTTTTGAGTGAGATTCTTAATCCTGAGTTGTAGATTGATTGCACTGTGGTCTGAGAGATAGTTTGTTATAATTTCTGTTCTTTTACATTTGCTGAGGAGAGCTTTACTTCCCAGTATGTGGTCAATTTTGGAATAGGTGTGGTGTGTTGCTGAAAAAAATGTATATTCTGTTGATTTGGGGTGGAGAGTTCTGTAGATGTCTATTAGGTCTGCTTGGTGCAGAGCTGAGTTCAATTCCTGAGTATCCTTGCTGACTTTCTGTCTTGTTGATCTGTCTAATGTTGACAGTGGGGTGTTAAAGTCTCCCATTATTAATGTGTGGGAGTCTAAGTCTCTTTGTAGGTCACTCAGGACTTGCTTTATGAATCTTGGTGCTCCTGTATTGGGTGCATATATATTTAGGATAGTTAGCTCTTATTGTTGAATTGATCCCTTTACCATTATGTAATGGCCTTCTTTGTCTCTTTTGATCGTTGTCTCAGCCCAAAATCTCCTTAAGCTGATAAGCAACTTCAGCAAAGTCTCAGGATACAAAATCAATGTACAAAAATCACAAGCATTCTTATACACCAACAACAGACAGACAGAGAGCCAAATCATGAGTGAACTCCCATTCATAATTGCTTCAAAGAGAATAAAATACCTAGGAATCCAACTTACAAGGGATGTGAAGGACCTCTTCAAGGAGAACTACAAGCCACTGCTCAGGGAAATAAAAGAGGATACAAATGGAAGAACATTCCATGCTCATGGGTAGGAAGAATGAATATCGTGAAAATGGCCATACTGCCCAAGGTAATTTACAGATTCAATGCCTTCCCCATCAAGCTACCAATGACTTTCTTCACAGAATTGGAAAAAACTACTTTAAAGTTCATATGGAACCAAAAAAGAGCCCACATCACCAAGTAAATCCTAAGCCAAAAAAACAAAGCTGGAGGCATCACAGTACCTGACTTCAAACTATACTACAAGGCTACAGTAACCAAAACAGCATGGTACTGGTTCCAAAACAGAGATATAGATCAATGGAACAGAACAGAGCCCTCAGAAATAATGCTGCATATCTACAACTATCTGATCTTTGACAAACCTGAGAAAAACAAGCAATGGGGAAAGGATTCCCTATTTAATAAATGGTGCTGGGAAAACTGGCTAGCCATATGTAGAAAGCTGAAACTGGATCCCTTCCTTAAACCTTATAAAAAAAATCAATTCTAGATGGATTAAAGACTTAAACGTTAGACCTAAAACCCTAAAAACCCTAGAAGAAAACCTAGGCATTACCATTCAGGACATAGGCATGGGCAAGGACTTCATGTCTAAAACACCAAAAGCAATGGCAACAAAAGCCAAAATTGACAAATGGGATCTAATTAAACTAAAGAGCTTCAGCACAGCAAAAGAAACTGCTGTCAGAGTGAACAGGCAACCTACAAAATGGGAGAAAATTTTCGCAACCTACTCATCTGACAAAGGGCTAATATTCAGAATCTACAAAGAACTCAAACAAATTTACAAGAAAAAAACAAACAACCCCATGAAAAAGTTGGCAAAGGACATGAACAGACACTTCTCAAAAGAAGACATTTATGCAGCCAAAAAACACATGAAAAAATGCTCATCATCACTGGCCATCAGAGAAATGCAAATCAAAATGACAATGAGATACCATCTCACACCAGTTAGAATGGCAATCATTAAAAAGTCAGGAAACAACAGGTGCTGGAGAGGATGTGGAGAAATAGGAACACTTTTACACTGTTGGGACTGTAAACTAGTTCAACCATTTTGGAAGTCAGTGTGGTGATTCCTCAGGGATCTAGAACTAGAAATATCATTTGACCCAGCCATCTCATTACTGGGTATATACCCAAAGGACTATAAATCATGCTGCTATAAAGACACATGCACACGTATGTTTATTGCAGCATTATTCACAATAGCAAAGACTTGGAACCAACCCAAATGTCCAACAATGATAGACTGGATTAAGAAAATGTGGCACATATACACCATGGTATACTATGCAGCCATAAAAAATGCTGAGTTCATATCCTTTGTAGGGACATGGATGAAATTGGAAATCATCATTCTCAGTAAACCATCGCAAGAACAAAAAGCCAAACACCGCATATTCTCACTCATAGGTGGGACTTGAACAATGAGATCACATGGACACAGGAAGGGGAATATCACACTCTGGGGACTGTTGTAGGGTGGGGGGAGGGGGGAGGGATAGCATTGGGAGATATACCTAATGCTAGATGACGAGTTAGTGGGTGCAGTGCACCAGCATGGCACATGTATACATATGTAACTAACCTGCACAATGTGCACATGTACCCTAGAACTTAAAGTATAATAATAAAAAAACAAAAAAAAAGCAAGGTTTAACTCTGTGAGTTGAATTCACACATCAGAAAGAAGTTTCTCAGATTGCTTCTGTCTAAGTTTTAAGTGAAGATATTTCCCTTTCTACCATAGGCAGCAAAGCGCTCCAAATGTCCCCTTGCCGATTCTACAAAAAGTGATTCCATACTGCTCAAAAGATCAGTTCTTTGAGATGAATGCACACATCACAAAGAAGTTTCTCAGAATTGTTCTGTCTAGTTTTTATGTGATGATATTTCCTTTTCCACCATAGGCCTCAAAGCGCTCCAAATGTCCACTTGCAGATTCTATAAAAAGAGAGTTTCAAAACTGCTCAGTCAAAATAAAGGTTTAACTCTGTGAGATGAATGTACACATCACAAAGAAGTTTCTCACATTGCTTCTTTCTAGATTTTATGTGAAGATATTTTGTTTTCTGCCATAAGCCACAAAGTGCTCCAAATGTCCACTTGCAGATACTACAAAAAGAGTGTTTCCAAACTGCTCAATAACAGGAAAGGTTCAACTCTGTGAGATTAACACACACTTCACAAAGTAGTTTCTCAGAATTCTTCTGCCTAGTTTTTATGTGAAGATATTTCCTGTTCCACCATTGGCCAAAAAGAACTCCAAATGTCCAGTTGCAGATTCTACAAAAACAGAGTTTTGAAACTCCTCAATCAAAAGAAAGGCTTAACTCTTTGAGGTGAAAGCACACATCACAAAGAAGTTTCCCAGATTGCTTCTGTCTAGATTTTTTATGAAGATATTTCCTTTTATGCCATAAGCCACAAAGCTCTCCAAATGTCCACTTGCAGAATCTACAAAAAGAGTGTTTTCAAACTTCTAAATCAAAAGAAAGGTTCAACTCTGTGAGATGAATGCACACATCACAAAGAAGTTTCTCAGCAATCTCCTGTCTAGTTTATATGTGAAGATATTTCCTTTTCTACTCTAGGCCTCGAAGTGCTCCAAATGTCCACTTGCAGATTCTACAAAAAGAGTTTCAAAACTGCTCAATCAAAAGCAAGGTTTAACTCTGTGAGATGAATGCGCGCATCAGAAAGAAGTTTCTCAGATTGCTTCTGTCTAAATTTTATGTGAAGATATTTCCCTTTCTACCATAGGCAGCAAAGCGCTCCAAATGTCTACTTGCAGATTCTACAAAAAGAGTGTTTCCATACTGCTCAATCAAAAGAAAGAAGCAATTCTGTGAGGTGAATGCACACATCACAAAAAAGTTTCTCAGAATTGTTCTGTCTAGTTTTTATGTGATGATAGTTCCTTTTCCACCATAGGCCTCAAAGCACTCCAAATGTCCACTTTCAGATTCTACAAAAAGGGAGTTTCAAAACTGCCCAATCAAAAGAAAGGTTTACCTCTGTGAGCTGAATTCTCATATCAGAAAGAAGTTTCTCAGATTGCTTCTGTCTAAATTTTATGTGAAGGTATTTTCCTTTCTACCGTAGGCAGTAAAGCGTTCAAGATGTCCACTTGCAGATTCTACAAAAAGAGAGTTTGAAAACTTCTCTATCAAAAGAAAGGTTTATCTCTGTGAGATTAATGCACACATCACAAAGAAGTTTCTCAGATTGTTGCAGTCTAGATGTTATGTGAAGATATTTCCTTTTCTAACATAGGCCGCAAAGCCCTCCAAATTTCCACTTGCAGATTCTACAAAAAGAGTGTTTCCAAACGACTCAATCAAAAGAAAGGTTCAACTCTGTGAGATGAACGCACACATCACAAAGAAGTTTCTCAATTCTTCTGTCTATTTTTTATGTGAGGATATTTCCTTTTCCACCATAGTCCTTTAAGCTCTCCAAATATCACTTGCAGATTCTGAAAAAAGAGAGTTTCAAAACTGTTCAAATAAAAGAATGGTTTAACTGTGTGAGATGAATTCACACATCACAAAGAAGTTTCTCAAATTGCTTCTTTGTAGATTTTTTTGAAGATATTTCCTTTTCTAACATAGGCCACAGAGCGGTCCAACTGTCCACTTGCAGAATCTAAAAAAAGACTGTTTCAAAACTGTTGAATCAAAAGAAAGGTTCAACTCTGTGAGATGAATGCACACATCACAAAGAAGTTTCTCAGTATTCTGCTGTCAAGTTTTAATGTGAAGATATTTCCTTTTCCTCTATAGGCCTCAAAGTGCTCCAAATATCCACTTGCAGATACTTCAAAAAGAGAGTTTCAAAACTTCTCAATCAAAAGAAAGGTTTAACTCTGTGAGATGAATGCACACATCAGAAAGAAGTTTCTCCAATTGCTTCTGTCTAGATTTTATGTGAAGATATTTCCTTTTCTCCATAGGCCACAAAGCGCTTCAAATATCCACTTGCAGATTCTACAAAAAGAGAGTTTCAAAATTCCTCAATCAAAAGAAAGGTTTAACTCTGTGAGATGAATGCACACATTACAAAGAAATTTCTCAGATTGTTTCTGTCTAGATTTTATGTGAAGATATTTCCTTTTCCCCCATAGGTGGCAAATTGCTTGAAATGTCCACTTGCAGATTCTACAAAAAGAGTGCTTACAAAATGCTCCATCAAAAGAAAGGTTCAAATCTGTGAGATGGAAGCACACATCACAAAGAAGTTTCTCGGAAAACTTCTGTCTAGTTTTTATGTGAAGACATTTTATTTTCCACAAAAGGCCTCAAGGGGCTCGAAATGTCCACTTACAGAATACACAAAAAGAGTATTTTAAAACTGGTCCATCAAAAGAAAGGTTCAACTCTGGGAGATGAATGCACACATCACAAATAAGTTTCTCAGAATGCTTCTGTCTAGTTTTTATGTGAAGATATTTCCTTTTCCACCATAGGCCTCAAAGCGCTCCAAATGTCCACTTGCAGATTCTACAAAAAGAGAGTTTCAAAACTGCTCAATTAAAAGAAAGGGTTAACTCTTTAAGATGAATGCACACATCACAGAGTAGTTTCTCAGATTGCTTCTGTCTAGATTTTATGTGAAGATATTTCCTTTTTACCATAAACCGCAAAGCACTCCAAATGTTCACTTGCAGATTCTACAAAAAGAGAATTTCAAAACTGCTCAATCAAAAGAAAGGTTCAACTCTGTGAGATGAATGCACACGTCAGAAAGAAGTTTTTCAGATTGCTTCTGTCTGGATTTTATGTGAAGATGTTTCCTTTTCTACCATAGGCTGCAAAGAGCTCCAAATATCCACTTGCAGATTCTACAGAAAGTTGTTTCCAAACTGCTCAATGAAAAGAAAGGTTCAACTCTATGAGATGAATGCACACATCCCAAAGATGTTTCTCAGTATTCTGCTGCCTAGTTTTTATGTGAAGATATTTCCCTTTCCACCACAGGCATAAAAGTGCTCCAAATGTCCACTTGCAGATTCTACAAAAAGAGAGTTTCTAAACTCCTCTATCAAAAGAAAGGTTTAACTCTGTGAGATGAATGCACACATCACAAAGAAGTTTCTAAGATTGCTTCTGTCTAGATTTTATATGAAGGTATTTCCTTTTCTACCATAGGCCACAAATAACTGAAAATGTCCACTTGCAGATTCTATAAAACGTGTGTTTCTATACTGCTCAATAAAAAGTAAGTTTCAACTCTGTGATATGAATGCACACTTCACAGAGAAGTTTCCTAGAATTCTTCTGTCTAGTTTTTATGTGAAGATATTTCCTTTTCCACCATAGGCACCAAAGCACTCCAAATTTACACTTGCAGATTCTACAAAAAGAGAGTTTCCCAAACTGCTCAATCAAAAGAAAGTTTTACCTCTGTGAGATGACTAAATACATCACAAAGAAGTTTCTCAGATTGCTTCTGTCTAGATTTTATGTGAAGATATTTCCTTTCGTATCATATGCTGCAAAGCGCTCCAAGTGTACACTTGCACATTCATCAAAAAGAGTGTTTCCAAACTGCTCAATCAAAAGAAAGGTTCACCTCTATGAGATGAATGCACACATCACAAACAACTTTCTCAGAATTCTCCTGTCTACTTTTCATGTGAAGATATTTCATTTTCCATCATAAGCCTCAAGAAGACCAAAATATCCAATTGCAGATTCCACAAAAAGAGTATTTCAAAACTGGTCCATCAAAAGAAACGTTCAACTCTCTGAGATGAATGCACACATCACAAAGAAGTTTCTCAGAATGCTTCTTTCTAGTTTTTATGTGAAGATATTTCCTTTTCAATCATAGGCCTCAAAGTGCTCCAAATGTCCACTTGCAGATTCTACAAAAAGAGAGTTTCAAAACTGCTCAATCAAAAGAATGGTTTAACTCTGTGAGATGAATGCACACATCACAAAGATGTTTCTCAGATGGTTTCTGTTTAGATTTCATGCGAAAATATTTCCTTTTCTACCATAGGCCACAAAGTGCTCCAAATGTTCTCTTGCAGATTCTACAAAAAGAGTGTTTCAAAACTGCTCAATCAAAAGAAAGGTTTAAATCTGTGAGATGAATGCACATATCACAAAGAAGTTTCCCAGATTCCCTCTGTCTAGATTTTATGAGAAGATATTTCCTTTTCTACCATTGGCCATAAAGCGCTCCAAATGTCCACTTGCAGATTCTACAAAAAGAGAGTTTCAAAACCGCTCAGTCAAAAGAAAGGTTCCACTCTGTGAGATGAGCACACACATCACAAAGAAGTCTCTCACAATTGTTCTGTCTAGTTTTTATGTGAGGATATCTCCTTTTCCACCATAGGCGTCAAAGCGCTCCAAATGTCCACATGCAGATTCTTCAAAAAGAGAGTTTCCAAACTGTTCAATCAAAAGAAAGGCTCAACCCTGTGAGATGAACGCAGACATCACAAAGAGGTTTGTCAGAATTCTTCTGTCTAGTTTTTATATTAAGATATTTCCTTTTCTACCATGGGCCTCAAAGTTCTCCAAATGTTCACTTTCAGATTCTACAAAAAGAGAACTTCAAAACTGCTCAATCAAAAGAAAGTTTTCACTCTGTAAGATGAATGCACACATCACAATGACGTTTCTCAGATTGCTTCTGTCTAGATTTTTTGTGAAGATATTTCATTTTCAACCATAGGCCTCAAAGCGCTCCAAATGTCCACTAGCAGTTTCTACAAAACAGAGTTTCAAAGCTGCTCAATCAAAAGAAAGGTTTAACTCTGTGAGATGAATGCACACATCACTAAGAGGTTTCTCAGATTGCTTCTGTCTAGACTTTACGTGAAGATATTTCCTTTTCTAACATGGGCCGGAAAGTGCTCCAAATATCCACTTGCAGACTCTACAAAAAGAGTGTTTCCAAACTGCTCAATCAAAAGAAAAGTTCAATTCTGTGAGATGAACGCACAAATCACAGAAAAGTTTCCCAGGATTCTTCTGTCTAGTTTTTATGTGAAGATATTTCCTTTTCCACCATAAGCCTCAATGCACTCAAAATATCCACTTGCAGATTCTACGAAAAGAGTATTTCAAAACTGGTCGATCAAAAAAAGTTTCAACTCTGGGAGATGAATGCACACATCACAAAGAAGTTTCTCAGATTGCTGCTGTCTATATTTTATTTGAAGATATTTCCTTTTCTAACATAGGCCAGAAGGTGCTCCAAATGTCCACTTGCTGATTTTACAAAAAGAGTGTTTCCAAACTGCTCAATCAAAAGAAAGGTACAACTCTGTGAGATGAATGCATGCATCACAAAGAGTTTCTCAGAATTCTTCTTTCCAGTTTTTATGTGAGGATATTTCCTTTTCCAGCACTGTCCTCAAAGCACTCAAAATGTCTCCTTGCAGATTCTACAAAAAGAGTGTTTCCAAACTGCTCAATCAAAGGAAACGTTCAACTCTGTGAGATGAACGCACGCATTGCAAGGAAGTTTCTCATAATTCTTCTGTCTAGTTTTTATGTGAAGATATTTCCTTTTCCACCATAGGCCTCAAAGCGCTCCAAATGTCCACTTGCACATTCTACAAAAAGAGAGTTTCAAAACTGCTCAATAAAAAGAAAGGTTTAACTCTGTGAGATGAATGCACAGATCAGAAGGAAGTTTCTCAGATTGCTTCTTTCTAGATTTTAAGTGAAGATAGCTCGTTTTCTACCATAGGCCGCAAAGCACTCCAAATATCCCCTTGCAGATGCTTCAAAAAGTACGTTTCCAAACTGATCAATCAAAAGAAAGATTCAACTCTGTGAGATGAATGGACACATCACAAAGAAGTTTCTTAGAATTCTTCTGTTTAGTTTTTATGTGAAGATATTTCCTTTTCCACTAAAGGCCTCAGAGCGCTCCAAATGTCCATTTGCAGATTCTACAAAGGAGAATTTCTAAACTGCTCAATCAAAAGAAAGTTTTGACTCTGTGAGATGAATGCAGGCATCACAAAGAAGTTTCCCAGAATTCTTCTGTGTAGTTTTTATGTGAAGATATTTCCTTTTCCGACATAGGCCTCAAAGCGCTCCAAAAGTCCTCTTGCAGATTCTACAGAAAGAGAGTCTCAAAACTGGTCAATCAAAAGAAAGTTTAACTTGGTGAGATGAATGCACACATCACAAAGAAGTTTCTCAGATTGCTTCTGTCTAGATTTTATGTGAAGATATTTCCTTCTCTATTATAGGCCCAAGACGCTCCAATCGTCCACATGCAGATTTTACAAAAAGAGTGTTTCCAAACTGCTCAATCAAAAGAAAAGTTCAACGCTGTGAGATGAACACATGAATCACAAAGCAGTTATTCAGAATGCTTCTGTCTAGTTTTTATGTGAAGATATTTCCTTTGCCACCTTAGGCCCCAAAGAGCTCCAAATGTCCACATACAGAATCTACAAAAAGAGGGTTTAAAAACTGCTCAATCAAAAGAAAGGTTTAAATATGTGAGATGAATGCACACATCAAAAAGGAGTTTCTCAGATTGCTTCTGTTTAGATTTTATGGGAAGATATTTCCTTTTCTGCCATAGGTCACAAAGCGCTCCAAATGTCCACTTGCAGATTCTACAAAAAGTGTGTTTCCAAAGTGCCCAATCAAAAGAAAGTTTCAACTCTGTGAGATGAACCCACGCATCACAAAGAAGTTTCTCAGAATTCTTATGTCTAGTTTTTATGTGAAGATATTTCATTTTCCACCATAGGCCTCAAGGCACTCAAAATGTCCACTTGCATATTCTACAAAAAGTGTATTTCAAAACTGGCCCATCAAAAGGAAAGTTCAACTCTGGGAGATGAAGGCACATATCATAAACAAGTTTCTCAGAATGCTACTATCTAATTTTTATGTGAAGATATTTCCTATTCCACCATTGGCCTCAAAGCCCTCCAAATGTCCACTAGCAGATTCTACAAAAAGAGATTTTCAAAACTGCTCAATCAAAAGAAAGCTTCCACTCTGTGAGATGATGGCACTCATCCAAAGAATTTTCTCAGATTGCTTCTGTCTAGCTTTTATTTGAAGATATTTCCTTTTCTACCATAGACTGCAAAGCACTCCAAGTGTCCACTTCCAGATTCTACTAAAAGAGAGCTTCCAAACTGCTCAATCAAAAGAAAATTTCAAATTTGAGAGATGAACGCACACATCAGAAAGAAGTTTTGCAGAATTCTTCTGTATAATTTTTATATGAAGATATTTCCTTTTCCACCATAGTTCTCAAAGCGCTTCAAATCTCCACTTGCAGATGCTACAAAAAGAGTTTCAAAACTGCTCAATCAAAAGAAAGGTTTACCTCTGTGAGATGAATGCACACATCACAAAGAAGTTTCTGAGAATTCTTTTGTCTAGTTTTTACATGAAGATATTTGCTTTTTCACCATAGGCCTCAAGGTGCTCAAAATGTCCACTTGCAGAATCTACAAAAAGAGTATTTCAAAACGGTCCATCAAAAGAAACGTTCAACTCGGGGAGATGAATGCAAACATCACAAATAAGTTTCTCAGAATGCTTCTATCTAGTTTTTATGTGAAGATATTTCCCTTTCCATCATAGGCCTCAAAGCGCTCCTAATGTCTGTTTGCAGATTCTACAAAAAGAGAGTTTCAAAACTGCTCAATCAAAAGAAATGATTAACTCTGTGACATGAATGCACACATCACAGAGAATTTCTCATATTCCTTTTGTCTAGATTTTTTGTCAAGACATTTCCTTTCCTATCATAGGCAGCAAAGCGATCCAAATGTCCACTTGCAGATACTACAAAAAGAGTGTTTCGAGACTGCTCAATCAAAAGGAAGGTTCAACTCTGTGAGATGAAAGCAGACATCAAAAAGAAGTTTCCCAGATTGCTTCTGTCTAGATTTTGCGTGAAGATATTTCCTTTTCCACCATAGGCCTCAAAGCTCTCCAAATGTCCACATGCAGATTATATAAAAACAGAGTTTCAAAACTGCTCAATGAAAAGAAAGGTTTACCTCTGTGAGATGAATACACACATAACAAAGAAGTTTCTCAGATTGCTTCTGTCTATATTTTATGTGAAGATGTTTCATTTTCTACCATAGGCCACAAAGCGCTCCAAATGTCCACTTGCAGATTCTACAAAAAGACTGTTTCCAAACTGATCAATCAAAAGAAATTTTCAACTCTGTGAGATGAAAGCACGCATCACAAAGAAGTTTCCAGAATTCTTCTGTCTAGTTTTTATGTGAAGATATTTCATTTTCCACCATAGGCCTCAAGGCACTCAAAATGTGCACTTGCAGATTCTACAAAAAGATTATTTCAAAACTGTCCATCAAAAGAAAGTTTCAGCTCTGGGAGATGAACGGAAACATCACAAAGAAGTTTCTCAAAATGCCTCTATTTAGTTTTTACATGAAGATATTTCCTTTTCCACCACAGGCCTCAAAGTGCTCCAAATGTCTAGTTGCAGATTGTACAAAAAGAGGGTTTAAAATCTGCTCAATCAAAAGAAACTTTTAACTCTGTGAGATGAATGCACACATCAGAAAGAAGTTTCTCAGATTGCTTCTGTGTATATTTTATGTGAAGATATTTCCTTTTTTACCGCAGGGCGCAAAGCACTCCAAATGTCGTTTTGCAGATTCCACAAAAAGAGTGTTTCCAAACTGCTCAATCAAAAGAAAGGTTAAAGTCTGTGAGATGATCGCACGCATCACAAAGAAGTTTCTTAGAATTCTTCTGTCTAGTTTTATGGGAAAATATTTCCTTTTCAACCATAGGCCTCAAAGCGCTCCAAATGTCCACTTGCAGATTCTACAAAAAGAGAGGTTCAAAACTGCTCTATCAAAGAAAGGTTTAACTCTGTGAGATGAATCCACACATTACAAAGAAGTTTCTCAGATTGCTTCTGTCTAGATTTTATGTGAAGATATTTCCTTTTCTACCATAGACTGCAAATCACTGAAAATGTCCACCTGCAGATTCTACAAAAACTGTGTTTCCAAACCGCTCAATAAAAAGAAAGTTTCAACTCTGTGAGATGAACACACACATCACAAAGAAGTTTCTTTGATTTATTCTGTCTAATTTTTATGTGAAGATATTTCCTTTTCAACCATAGGCTGCAAAGCACTCCAAATGTCCACTTGCAAATTTTACAAAAAGTGAGTTTCAAAACTGCTCAATCAAAAGAAAGGTTTAACTCTTTGAGGTGAATGCACACATCACAAAGAAGTTTCTCCGATTTCTTCTGTCTAGATTTTATGTGAAGGTATTTTCTTTTCTACCATAGGCCTCAAAGTGCTCCAAATGTCCACTTGCAGATTCTACAAAAAGAGGGTTTCCAAACTGTTCAATCAATAGAAAGTTTCAACTCTGTGAGATGAATGCACACATCACAAAGAAGTTTATCAGAATTCTTCTCTGTAGTTTTTATGTGAAGATATTTCATTTTCCATCATAGGCCTCAAGAAGATCGAACTATCCACTTGCAGATTCCACAAAAAGAGTATTTCAAAACTGGTCCATCAAAAGAAAGGTTCAACTCTGTGAGATGAATGCACATGTCACAAAGAAGTTTCTCAGAATGCTTCCATCTAGTGTTTTTTTTTTAAATTATACTTTAAGTTTTAGGGTACATGTGCACATTGTGCAGGTTAGTTACATATGTATACATGTGCCATGCTGGTGTGCTGCACCCACTAACTCGTCATCTAGCATTAGGTATATCTCCTGATGCTATCCCTCCCCCCTTCCCCCACCCCACAACAGTCCCCAGAGTGTGGTATTCCCCTTCCTGTGTCCATGTGATCTCATTGTTCAATTCCCACCTATGAGTGAGAATATGCAGTGTTTGGTTTTTTGTTCTTGCGATAGTGTACTGAGAATGATGATTTCCAATTTCATCCATGTCCCTACAAAGGACATGAACTCAGCATTTTTTATGGCTGCATAGTATTCCATGGTGTATATGTGCCACAGTTTCTTAATCCAGTCTATCATTGTTGGACATTTGGGTTGGTTCCAAGTCTTTGCTATTGTGAATAATGCCGCAATAAACATACGTGTGCATGTGTCTTTATAGCAGCATGATTTATAGTCCTTTGGGTATATACCCAGTAATGGGATGGCTGGGTCAAATGGTATTTCCAGTTCTAGATCCCTGAGGAATCACCACAGTGACTTCCACAATGGTTGAACTAGTTTACAGTCCCACCAACAGTGTAAAAGTGTTCCTATTTCTCCACATCCTCTCCAGCACCTGTTGTTTCCTGACTTTTTAATGATTGCCATTCTAACTGGTGTGCGATGGTATCTCATTGTGGTTTTGATTTGCATTTCTCTGATGGCCAGTGATGATGAGCATTTTTTCATGTGTTTCTTGGCTGCATAAATGTCTTCTTTTGAGAAGTGTCTGTTCATGTCCATTCAGGACATAGGCATGGGCAAGGACTTCATGTCTAAAACACCAAAAGCAATGGCAACAAAAGACAAAATTGACAAATGGGATCTAATTAAACTAAAGAGCTTCTGCACAGCAAAAGAAACTGCCATCAGAGTGAACAGGCAACCTACAAAATGGGAGAAAATTTTCGCAACCTACTCATCTGACAAAGGGCTAATATCCAGAATCTACAATGAACTCAAACAAATTTACAAGAAAAAAACAAACAACCCCATCAAAAAGTGGGCAAAGGACATGAACAGACACTTCTCAAAATGAACCTTTTTTTTTGATTGAGCAGTTTGGAAACTCTCTTTTTCTTGAATCTGCAAGTGGACATTTGGAATGCTTTGCTGCCTATGGTAGAAAAGGAAATATCTTCACATAAAATCTAGAAAGAAGCAATCTGAGATACTTCTTTGTGATGTGTGCATTCATCTCACAGAGTTAAACAATTCTTTTGATTGAACAGATTTGAATCTCTCTTTTTGTACAATCTGCAAGTGGACATTTGGAGCACTTTGAGGCCTATGTTGGAAAAGGAAATATCATCGCTTAAAAACTAGACAAAAGAATTCTGAGAAACTCCTTTGTGATGTGTGCGTTCATCTGACATAGTTGAACATTCCTTTTCATTGAGCAGTTTGGAAACACTCTTTTTGTAGAATCTGTGAGTGGACATTTGGAGCGCTTTGAGGCCAATGGTGGAAAAGGAAATAAGTTCATATAACAACTAGTTGGAAGCATTCTGAGAAACTTCATTGTAATGTGTGCATTCATCTCCCAGAGTTGAACCTTTCTTTTGAAGGACCAGTTTTGAAATACTCTTTGTAGAATCTGCAAGTGGACATTTCGAGCACTCTGAGGCCTATGGTGGAAAAGGAAATAAATTGACATAAGACAATAGACAGAATAATTCTGACAAACATCTTTGTGATGTGTGCGCTCATCTCACAGAGTTGAACCTTTCTTTTGATTTAACAGTTTGGAAACACTCTTTTTGTGGAATCTGCAAATGGACATTTGGAGCGCTTTGTGGCCTATGATAGAAAAGGAAATATCTTCACATAAAATCTAGACAGAAGCAATCTGAGAAACTTCTTTGTGATATGTGCATTCATCTCACAGAGTTGAACCTTTCTTTTGATTCAACAGTAAGGAAACTCTCTTTTTGTAGAATCTGCAAGTGGATATTTGGGGCTATTTGTGGCCTCTGGTAGAAAAGGAAATATTTTCACATAAAATCTAGACAGAAGCAATCTGAGAAACTTCTTTGTGATATATGCATTCATCCCCCAGAGTTGAATCTTTCTTCTGAAGGGCCAGTTTTGAAATACTCTTTTTGTAGAATCTGCAATTGGACATTTGGAGCACCTTGAAACCTAAGGTGGAAAAAGAAATATCATCACATAAAAACTAGGCAGAAGCATTCTGAGAAACTACTTTGTTATGTGTGCATTCAACTCCCAGAGTTGAACCTTTCTTTTGAAGGGCCAGTTTTGAAATACTCTTTTTGTAGAATCTGCAAGTGGACATTTGGAGTGCTTTGAGGCCTATGGTAGAAAAGGAAATATCTTCACATAAAATCTAGACAGAAGCAATCTGAGAAACTTCTCTGTGATGTGTACATTCATCTCACAGAGTTAAACCTTTCTTTTGATTGAGGAGTTCTGAAACTCTCTTTTTGTAGGATCTGCAAGTGGACATTTGGAGCGATTTGAGGCCAGTGGTGGAAAAAGGAAATATCTTCACATTAAAAACTAGACAGAAGAATTCTGAGAAACTTCTTTGTGAAGCGTTTGTTCATTTCAGAGAGTTGAACCTTTCTTCTGATTAAGAAGTTTGGAAACACTCTTTTTGTAGAGTAAGCCAGCGGACATTTGGAGCACTTTGGGGCGTATGGTAGAAGACGAAATATTTTCACATAAATTCTAGACAGAAGCAATCTGAGAAAAAACTTTGTGATATGTGCATTCTTCTCATAGAGTTAAACCTTTCTTTTGATTGAGTAGGTCTGTAACTCTCTTTTTGTAATATCTGCAAGTGGACATTTGGAGCACTTTGAGGCCTATGGTGGAAAAGGAAATATCTTCATATAAAAACTAGACATAAGAATTCTGAGAAACTTCTTTGTGATGTGTGCGTTCATCTCACAGAGTTGACCCTTTCTTTTGATTGAGCAGTATTGAAACATTCTTTTTTTAGAATCTGCCACTGGACATTTGGAGCGCTTTGTGGTGTATGGTAGAAAAGGAAATATTCTCACATAAAGTCTAGACAGAAGCAATCTGAGAAACTTCTTTGTGATGTGTGCATTCATCTTCCAGAGTTGAATCTTTCTTCTGAAGGACCAGTTTTGAAATACTCTTTTTGTAGAATCTGCAATTGGACAGTTGGAGCGCCTTGAGGCCTAAGGTGGAAAAAGAAATATCATCACAGAAAAACTAGATAGAAGTATTCTGAGAAAGCACTTTGTTATGTGGGCATTCAACTCCCAGAGTTGAACCTTTCTTTTGAAGGATCAGTTTTGAAATACTCATTTTGTAGAATCTGCAAGTGGGCATTTGGAGTGCTTTGAGGCCTATGTTGGAAAAGTAAATATCGTCACATAAAAACTAGACAGAAGAATATCGAAAAACTTCTTTCTGATGTTTGCATTCATCTCACAGAGTTGAACCTTTCTTTTGATTGAGCAGTTTGGAAACAGTCTTTTTGTAGAATCTGCAAGTGGACATTTGGAATGCTTTGTGGCCTATGGTAGAAAAGGAAATATCTTCACATAAAATCTAGAGAGAAGCAATCTGAGGAACTTCTTTGTGATGTGTGCATTTATCTCACAGAGTTAAACCTTTCTGTTGATTGAGCAGTAACTCTCTTTTTGTGGAATCTGCAAGCGCACATTTGGAGCGCTTTGAGGCCTATGGTAGAAAAAGAAATATCTTCACATAAAATCTAGACAGAAGCAATCTGAGAAACTTCTTTGTGATGTGTGCATTCATCTCACAGAGTTAAAAATTTCTTTAGATTGAGCAGTTTTGAAACTCTCTTTTTGTAGAATCTGTTAGTTGTCATTTGGAGCGCTTTGAGGCCTATGGTGGAAAAGGAAATATCTTCACATAAAAACAACACAGAGGAATTCTGAGAAACTTCTTTGTGATGCGTGAGTTCATCACACAGAGTTGAATCTTTCTTTAGATTCAGTAGTTTGGTAACATTCTCTCTGTAGAATCTGCAATTGGACATTTGGAGTGCTTAGCGACCTATGATAGAAAAGGAAATACCTTCACATAAAATCTGGACAGAAGCAATCTGAGAAACTTCTTTGTGATGCGTGCATTCATCTCACACAGTAAAACGTTTCATTTGACTGAGCAGTTTTGAAACTATTTTTTTGTAGAATCTGCAAGTGGACATTTGGAGCACTTTGAGGCCTATGGTGAAAAACGAAATATCTTCACATAGAAACTAGACAGAAGGATTCTGAGAAACTTCTTTGTGATGTGCGCATTCATCTCACAGAGTTGTAACTTTCTCTTGATTGAGCAGTTTGGAAACACTCTTTTTGTAGAATCTGCAAGTGGATATTGGAGCGCATTGTGGCCTATGGTAGAAAAGGAAATATCTTCACATAAAATCTAGGCAGAAGCAATCTGAGAAACCTGTTTGTGATGTGTGCATTCATCTCACAGAGGTAAACCTTTTTTTTGATTGAGACGCTTTAAAACTCTCTTTTTGTAGAAACTGCAAGTGGACATTTGGAGTCCCATGAGGCCTATGGAGGAAAAGGAAATATCTTCAAATAAAAACTAGACAGAAGACTTCTGAGAAACTTCTTTGTGATGTGTGTGTTCATCTTACAGAGTTGAACCTATCTTTTGATTGAGCAGCTTGGAAACACTCTTTTTGAAGAATCTGCAAGTGGACATTTGGAGCGCTTTGCGGCCTTTGGTAGAAAAGGAAATATCTCCACATAAAATCTAGACAGAAGCAATCTGAGAAACTTCTTTTTGATGTATGCATTCATCTCACAATGTTAAATCTTTCTTTTGATTGAGGAGCTTTTAAACTCTTTTTTTGTAGAGTCTGCAATTTGATATTTGGAGCGCTTTGGGTCCTATGGTGGAAAAGGAAATATCTTCACATAAAAACTAGACAGAAGAATTCTGACAAACTACTTTGTGATGCGTGCATTCATCTCACAGAGTTGAACCATTCTTTTGATTGAGGAGTTTTGAAACACTCTTTTTGTAGCATCTGCAAGTGGACATTTGGAGTGCTTTGTGGCCTATGTTAGAAAGGGAAATATTTTCACATAAAATCTAGCCAGAAGCAGTCTGAGAAACTTCTTTGTGATGTGTGCATTTATCTCAAAGAGTTGAACCTTTCTTTTGATTGAGCAGTTTGGAAACACTCTTTTTGTAGAATCTGCAAATGAACATTTCGAGTGCTTTGAAGTGTTTGTTAGAAGAGGAAATATCTAGACAGAAGCAATCTGAGAAACTTTTTTGTGAGATGTGCATTTATTTCACAGAGTTTTACCTTAATTTTGATTGAGCTGTTTTGAAACTCTTATTGTAGTATCTGCAAGTGGACATTTGGAGTGCTTTGAGGCCTGTGGTGGAAAAGAAAATATCTTAACAGAAATACTAGACAGAAGCATTCTGAAAAACTTCTTTGTGTTGTGTGCATTCATCTCACAGAGGTAAACCTTTTTTTTTGATTGATCAGTTTTGAAACTCTCTTTTTGTAGAACCTGCAAGTGGACATTTGGAATGCTTTGAGGCCTATGGTGGAAAAGGAAATGTTTTCACATAAAAACTAAACATAAGAATTCTGAGAAACTCGTTTGTGATGTGTGCCTTCATCTCACAGAGTTTTACCTTAATTTTGATTGAGGAGTTTTGAAACTCTCCTTTTGTGGCATCCACAAGTGGACATTTGGAGTGCTTTGAGGCATGCAGTGGAAAAGAATTTATCTAAACAGAAAAACTAGACAGAAGCATTCTGAGAAACTTCTTTGTGATGTGTGCATTCATCTCGCAGAGTGGAACGTTTCTTTGATTGAGCAGTTTGGAAACAATCTTTTTGTAGGATCTGCACTGGGACATTTAAAGCGCTTTGTGGCCTGTTGTTGAAAAGGAAATATCATGATAAAAAATCTAGACAGAAGCAATCTGAGAAACTTCTTTCTGATGTGTGCATTCATCTCACAGAGTTACACCTTTATTCTGATTGAGCAGTTTTGAAACTCTCTTTTTGTAGAATCTGCAAGTGGACATTTGGAGCACTTTGGGTCCTATGGTGGAAAAGGAATATCTTCACATAAAAACTAGATAGAAGCATTCTGAGAAACTTCGTAGTGATTTGTGAATTCTTCTCCCAGAGTTGAACCTTTCTTTTGAAGGACCAGTTTTGAAATACTCTTTTCGTAGAATCTGCAAGTGGACATTTCGAATGCGTTGAGGCCTACGATTGAAAAGGAAATATCTTCACATAAAAACTAGACAGAAGCATTCTGAAAAACTTCTTTGTGATGTGTGTGTTCATCTCACAGAGGTAAACTTTTTTTTTGATTGATAAGTTTTGAAACTCTCTTTTTGTAGAACCTGCAAGTGGACATTTGGAACGCTTTGAGGCCTATGGTGGAAAAGGAAATGTCTTAACATAAAAACTAAACATAAGAATTCTGAGAAACTCGTTTGTGATGCGTGCCTTCATCTCACAGAGTTTTACCTTAATTTTGATTGAGGAGTTTTGAAACTCTCTTTTTGTGGCATCCGCAAGTGGACATTTGGAGTGCTTTGAGGCATGCGGTGGAAAAGAATATATCTAAACAGAAAAACTAGTAAGAAGCATTCTGAGAAACTTCTTTGTGATGTGTGCATTCATCATGCAGAGTGGAACGTTTCTTTTGATTGAGCAGTTTGGAAACAATCTTTTTGTAGGATCTGCACTTGGACATTTGAAGCGCTTTGTGTCCTGTCATTGAAAAGGATATATCATCATATAAAATCTAGACACAAGAAATCTGAGAAGCTTCTTTTTGATGTGTGCATTCATCTCACAGAGTTACACCTTTCTTTTGATTGAGCAGTTTTGAAACTCTGTTTTTGTAGAATCTGCCAGTGGACATTTGGAGTGCTTTGGGTCCTATGGTGGAAAGAGAAACATCTTCACATAAAAACTAGATAGAAGCATTTTGAGAAACTTCTTAGTGATGTGTGAATTCATCTCCCAGAGGTGAACCTTTCTTTTGAAGGACCAGTTTTGAAATATTGTTTTTGTGGAATCTGCAAGTGGACATTTTGAGCACATTGAGGCCTACGGTTGTAAAGGAAATATCTTCACATAAAAACTAGACGGAAATATTCTGAAAAACTACCTTGTGATGTGTGCGTTCATCTCAGAGAGTTGAACCTTTCTTTTGATTGAGCAGTTTGGACACCCTCTTTCTGTAGATTCTGCAAGTGGACATTTGGAGCGCTTTGCGGCCTATGGTAGAAAAGGAAATATCTTCACATAAAATCTAGACAGAAGCAATCTGAGAAACTCCTTTGGATGTGTGCATTAATCTCACAGAGTTAAACCTTTCTTTTGATTGATCAGTTTTGAAACTCTCTTTTTGTAGAAACTGAAAGTGGATATTTGGAACGCTTTGAGGCCAATGGTGGAAAAGGAAAAGTCTTCACATAAAAACTAAACATAAGAATTCTGAGAAACTTCTTTGTGATGCGTGCCTTCATCTCAGAGAGTTTTACTTTAATTTGGATTGAGGAGTTTTGAAACTCTCTTTTTGTAGCATCTGCGAGTGGACATTTGGAGCGCTTTGAGGCCTGCAGTGGAAAAGGAAATATGTTAACAGAAAAACTAGACAGAAGCATTCTGAGAAACTTCTTTGTGATGTGTGCATTCATCTCACAGTGTGGAACCTTTCTTTTGATTGAGCAGTTTTGAAACTCTCTTTTTGTAGAATCTGCAAGTGGAGATTTGGAGCGCTTCAGGTCCTGTGGTGGAAAAGGAAATATCTTCACATAAAATCTAGACAGAAGCAATATGAGAAACTTCTTTGTGATGTGTGCATTCATTTCAGAGAGTTGAACCTTTCTTTTGATTGAGCAGTTTTGAAACACTCTTTTTGTAGAATCTGCAAGTGGTCATTTGGAACGCTTTGAGGCCTATTTTGGAAAAGGAAATATCTTCACATAAAAACTAGACAGAAGCATTCTGAGAAACTTTTTGTGATGTGTGCATTCATCTCACAGACTTGAACCTTTATTTTCATTGAGCAGTTTGGAAACACTCTTTTTGTAGAATCTGCAAGTGGCCATATGGAGTGCTTTGTGGCCTATGGTAGAAATGAAATATCTTCACATAAAATCTAGACAGAAGCAATCTGAGAAACTTCATTGTGATGTATGCATTCATCTCAAAGAGTTGATCCTTTCTTTTGATGTAGCTGTTTTGAAACTCTCTTTTTGTAGAATCTCCAATGGAGCCCCTTGAGGCCTATGGTGGAAAAGGTAATATCTACACAAAAAACTAGACAGAAGAATTCTGAGAAACTTCTTCATGATGTGTGCATTCATCTCACAGCGTTGAACCTTTCTTTTGATTGAGCACTTTTGAAACTCTCTTTTTGTAGAATCTGCAAGTGGACATTTGAAACGCTATGTGGCCTATGTTAGAAAAGGAAATATCTTCACATAAAATCTAGACGGTTGCAATCTGAGAAACTTCTTTGCGATGTGTGCATTCATCTCACAGAGTTAAAACTTTCTTATGATTGAACAGTTTTGAAACTCTCTTTTTGTAGAATCTGCAAGTGGACATTTGGAGCTTTTTGAGGCGTATAGTGGAAAAGGAAATATCTTCACATGAAAACTAGACAGAAGAATTCTGGGAAACTTCTTTGTGATGGGTGCGTTCATCTCACAGAGTTGAACCTTTCTTTTGATTGAGCAGTTGGAAGCACTCTTTTTGTAGAATATGCAAGTGGACATTTAGAGTGCTTTGCGTCATACAGTAGAAAAGGAAATATCTTCACAAAAAATCCAGACAGACACAATCTGAGAAAACTCTTTGTGATATGTGCATTCATCTCACAGAGTTGAAGCTCGCTTTTCATTGAGCAGTTTTGAAACACTCTGTATAATCTGCAAGTGGACATTTGGAGCGCTTTGTCACCTATGGTGCAAAAGGAAATGTCTTCACATAGATCAAGACAGAGGCATTCTGCCAAACATTTTTGTGATGTGTGCATTCAACTCACAGAGTTGAAACTTTCTTTTGATTGAGCAGCTTTGAAGCACTCTTTTTGTATAATCTGCAAGTGGACATTTGGAGCGCTTTGAGGATTATGGTGGAAAATGAAATATCTTCACATAGAAACTAGACAGAAGCATTCTGACAAACATTTTGTGATGTGTGCATTTATCTCACTGAGTTGAACCTTACTTTTCATTGAGCAGTTTTGAAACACTCTTTTGTAGAATCTGCAAGTGGATGTTTGGAGCTGTTTGAGGCCTATGCTGGAAAAGGAAATATCTTCATATAATAACTAGACAGAAGCATTCTGACAAACTTCTTTGTTATATGTCCATTCATCTCACAGAGTTGAACCTTTCTTTAGATTGAGCAGGTTTGAAACATTCTTTTGGTAGAATCTGCATGTGGACATTTCGCGTGCTGTGAGGCCTATGGGGTAAAAGGAAATATATTCACATAAAAACTAGACAGATGTATTCTGACAAACTATTTGTGATGTGTGCATTCATCTCACTGAGTTGAACCTTACTTTTCTTTGAGCAGATTTGAAAAACTCTTTTTGTAGAATCTGCAAGTGGATATTTAGAGCGCTTTGAGGCCTATGGTGGAAAAGGAAATATCTTCATATAATAACTGGACAGAAGCATTCTGAGAAACTTCCTCAGGATGTGCACATTCATCTCACAGATTTGAACATTTCTTTTGTTTGAGCACCACTGAAAAACTCTTTTTCTAGAATCTGCAAGTGGACATATGGAGCGTCTTGTAGCGTATGGTGGAAAAGGAAATATCTTCACATAAAAACTAGACAGAAGCATTCTGACAAACTTCTTTGTGAGGTGTGTATCATCTCACAGATTTGGACCTCAGTTTTCATTGGGCAGTTTTCAGACACTCATTTTGTAGAATCTGCAAGTGGAAATTTGGAGCGCTTTGAGCCACATGGTGGAAAAGGAAATATCTTCACATAACTACACAGAAGCATCCTGAAAAACTTCTTGGTTATATGTGCATTCAACTCAAAGACTTGAATTTATCATTTCATTGAGCAAATTTGAATCTATTTTTTTGCAGAATCTGCAAGTGGATATTTGGAGTGCTTAGAGGCCTGCTGTGGAAAAGCAAATATCTTCACAAAAACACTATACAGAAGCATTCTGAGAAGCTTCTTTGTGAGGTGTGCCTTCAACTCACAGAATCGAACCTAACTTTTGATTGAGCAGTTTTCAATCTCTCTTTTTGCAGAATCTTCAAGTGGATATTTGGAGAGCTTTGCGGCCTCTTGTGGAAAAGGAAATATCTTCACATGAAAGCTACACAGAAGCATTCTGAGAAACTACTTTGAGATGTGTGCATTCAACTCACAGAGCTGAACCTATCTTTTGATCGAGCAGTTTTCAATCTCTCTTTCTGTAGAATCTGCATGTGGATATTTGGAGCCCCTTGTGGCCTATGGAGGAAAAGGAAATATCTTCAAACAAAAACTACACAGAAGCATTCTGAGAAACTTTTTTGTGATTTGTGCATTCATCCCACAGAGTTGACCCTATTTTCTGATTGAGCAGTTTTGAAACACTCTCTTTGTAGAATCTGCAAGTGTATACTTGGAGGGCTTTGAGTCCTATTGTGGAAAAGGTAATATCTTCACATAAATACCACACAGAAGCATCTGAAAAACTTCTTTGTGATGTGTGTATTCATCTCACAGGGTTGAACCTTTCTTTTGACTGAGCAGTTTTGAAACATTGTTTTTGCAGAATGTGCTAGTGGATATTTGGAGCGTTTTGTGGCCTACTGTGGAAAAGCAAATATCTTCACATAAAAACCACACAGAGGCATTCTGAGAAACTTCTTTGAGATGAGTGCATTCATCTCACAGAGTTGAACCTTTCTTTTGTCTGAGCAGTTTTGAAACGCACTTTTTGTAGAATCTGCAAGTGCATATTTGGAGCACTTTGAGGATTACTGTGGAAAAGGAAATATCTTCACATAAAAACTACACAGAAGCATCATGAGAAACTTCTTTGTGATGTGTGCATTCAACTGACCGAGTTGAACCTATCTTTTGATTGAACAGTTTTGAGTCTCTCTTTTTGTAGAATCTGAAATTGGATATTTGGAGCTCTTTGCAGCCTATGGAGGAAAAGGAATTATCTTCAAATAAAAACTACCCAGAAGCATTCTGAGAAAATTCTTTGTGAATTGTGCATTCATCTGAAAGAATTGAATCTATCTTATTGCAGAGTTGAACCATTCTTTTGGTTGAGCAGTTTTGAAATACTGTTTTTGTAGAATCTCCAATGGATAATTGGAGGGTTTTGAGGCCTATTTTGGAAAAGGAAATAGCTTCACATAAAGACTACACAGAAGCATTCTGAGAAAGTTCTCTCTGATGTTTTCATTCAACTCACAGAGTTGAACCTATTTTTGATTGAGCAGTTTTGAGTCTCTCTTTTTGTAGAATCTGCAATTGGATATTTGGAGCCCTTTGTGGCCAATGGAGGAAAAGGAATTATCTTCAAATAAAAACTAACCAGAAGCATTCTGAGAAACTTCTTTGTGAATTGTGCATTCATCTCACAGAGTTGAACCTATCTTAACACAGAGTTGAACTATTCTTTTGATTGAGCAGTTTTGAAACACTCTTTTTGTAGAATCTGCGCATGGATAATTCTAGGGTTTTGAGGCCTATTTTGGAAAAGGAAATATCTTCACATAAAAACTGCATAGAAGCATTCTGAGAAAGTTCTTTCTGATGTTTGCATTCAACTCACAGATTTGAACTTATCTTTCGATTGAGCAGTTTTTATTCTCTCTTTTTGTACAATCTGCAAGTGGATATTTGGAGCCCTTTGCTGCCTATGGTGGAAAAGGAAATATCTTCAAATAAAAACTACTACAGAAGCATTCTGAGAAACTTCTTTGTGATGTGTGCATTCGTCTCACAAGGTTGAACCTATCTTATGATTGAGCAGTTTTGAAACACTGTTTTTGTAGAATCTTCAAGTGGATATTTGGAGCGATTTGAGACCTACCATGGAAAATCAAACATCTTCACATAAAAACTACACAGAAGAATTCTGAGAAATATCTTTGTGATGTGTGCATAAATGTCATGGATTGAAACTTTCTTTTGATGGAGCAGTATTGAAACCCTCTTTTTGTAGAATCTACAAGTGGATATTTGGAGTGCTTTGAGGCCTCTTATGGAAAAGGAAATATCTTCACATAAAAACTACAGAGAAGCCATCTGAGAAACTACTTTCTGATGTGCACATTCAACTCACAGAGTTGAATCTGTCTTTTGATTGAGCAGTTTTGAATCTCTCTTTTTGTAGAATCTGCAAGTGGATACTTGGAGCCCTTTGTGGCCTATGGAGGAAAAGGAAATATCTTCAAATAAAAACTACACAGAAGCATTCTGAGAAACTTCTTTGTGATGTTTTCATTCATCCCAGAAAGTTGAACTTATCTTATGATTTAGCAGTTTTAAAACGCTCTCTTTTTAGAGTCTGAAAGTGGATACTTGGAGCGCTATGATGCCTACTGTGGAAAAGGAAATATCTTCACATAAAAACTACATAGAAGCATTCTGAGAAACTTCTTTGTGATGCGTGCATTCCTCACACAGAGTTGAAGATTTCTTTTGATTGAGCAGTTTTCTATCACTGGTTTTCTAGAATCTGTAAGAGCATATTTGAAGTGCTTTGAGGCCTAATGTGGAAAAGAAAATTTCTTTACATAAAAACTACAGAGAAGCATTCTGAGAAACTTCTTTGTGATGTGTGCATTAAACTCACCGAGTTGAACTTATCTTTTGAATGAGCCTTTTTGAATCTCTCTTTTTGTAGAATCTGCAAGTGCATATTTGCAGCCCCTTGTGGCCTATGGTGGAAAAGGAAATTTCTTCAAATAAAAACTACACAGAAGCATTCTGAGAAACTTCTTTTGATGTGTGTATTCATCTCAAATTGTTGAAACTTTCTTTTGAATAAGCAGTTTTGAATCATTGTTTTTGTAGTATCTGCAAGTGGATATTTGGAGAGCTTTGAGATCTACTGTGGAAAAGCAAATATCTTAACATAAAAACTACACAGAAGCATTCTGAGAAACTTCTTTGTGATGAGTACTTTCATCTCACAGAGTTGAAACTTTCTTTTGATTGAGCAGTTTTGAAAAACTCTTTTTGTAGAATCTGCAAGTGGATATTTGGAGCCCCGTGTGGCCTATGGTGGAAAAAGAAATATCTTCAAATAAAAACTACACGGAAACATTCTGAGAAACTTCTTTGTGATGTGTGCATTCATCTCAAAGAGTTGAACTTGTTTTATGATTCAGCGGTTTTGAATCTCTTTTTTGTAGAATCTGCAAGTGGATATTTGGAGTGTTTTGAGACCTATTGTGGAAAAGGAAATATCTTCACATAAACACTACACAGAAACATTCTGAAAAACTACTTTGTGATGTGTGCATTCATCTCACAGAGTTGAACTTTTCTTTTGATTGAGGAGCTTTGAAACAATGATTTTGTAGTATCTGAAAGTGGATATTTGGAGTGATTTGAGGTCAACTGTGGAAAAGAAAATATCCTCATAAAAACTTCACAGAGGCATTCTGAGAAACTTCTTTGTGAAATGTGCATTCATCTCACAGAGTTGAACATTTCTATTGATTGAGCAGTTTTGAAAAACTCTTTTTGTAGAATCTGCAAGTGGATATTTGGAACACTTTGAGATGTATTGTGCAAAAGGAAATATCTTCATATAAAAACTACACAGAAGCTTTCTGAGAAACTTCTTTGTGATGTGAGCATTCAACTCACAGAGTTCAACCTTTCTTTTGATTGAGGAGTTTTAAAGCTCTCTTTTTGTAGAATCTACAAGTGCATATTTGGAGTCCCTTGCGGCCTATGGTAGAAAAGGAAATATCTTCAAATAAAAACTGCACAGTAGCATTCTAAGAAACTTCTTTGTGATGTGTGCATTCATCTCACGGAGTTGAACATATCTTATGATTGGGCAGTTATGAAACAACGTTTTTGTAGAATCTGCAAATGGATATTTGGAGCCCTTTGTGGCCTATTGTGGAAAAGGATATATCTTCACACAAAAACTACAAAAAAGCATTCTTTGAAACTCCTTTGTGATATGTGCATTCAACACACAGAGTTGAAAATATCTTCTGATTTAGCAGTTTTTAATCTCTGTTTTTGTAGAATCTGTAAATGAGTATTTAGAGCCCTTTGCAGCCTAAGATGTAAAAGGAAAAATCTTCAAATAAAAACTACACACAATCATTCTGAGTAACTTCTTTATGATGTGTGCATTCATCTCACAGAGTTGAACCTATCTTATGATTGAGCAGTATTGAAACATTCTTTTTTTAGAATCTGCAAGTGGATATATGGAGCAATTTGAGGCCTACTGTGGAAAAGCAAATATCTTCACATGAAAACTACACAGAGGCATTCTGAGAAACTTCTTTATGAGGTGTGCATTCATCTCACAAACTTGAAACTTTCTTTTGATTGAGCAGTTTTGAAACACTCTTTTTGTAGAATCTGCAATTGGATATTTGGGGCGCTTAGATGCATATTGTGGAAAAGGAAATATCTTCAAATAAAAACTATGCAGAAGCATTCTGAGAATCTTCTTTCGGATGTGTGTATTCATTTAACAGTGTTGAACCTATCTTATGTTTGAGCAGTTTTGAAACTCTCCTTTTGGAGAATCTGCAAGTGGATATTTGGAGCGCATTGAGGCCTATTGTGAAAAATGAAATATCTTCACATAAAAACTACACAGAAGCATTCTGAGAAACTTCTCTGTGATGTGTGCTTTCATCTCACAGAGTTGAACCTAACTTTTGATTGAGCAGTTTTGAATAGCTCTTTTTTTAAAATTTTCAAGTGCATATTTGGAGCGCTGTGAGGTCTATTGTGGAAAAGGAAGTATCTTCACATAAAAACTACACAGAAGCATTATGAGAAACTTCTTTGTGATGTGTGCATTCAACTCACAAAGTTGATCGTTTCTTTTTATTGCGCAGCTTTGAAACACTGTTTTTACAGAATCTGCAAGTGCATATTTGGAGCACTTTGAGGTCTACTGTGGAAAAGCAAATATCTTCACATAAAAACTACACAGAAGCATTCTAAGAAACTTCTTTTTGATGTGTACATTCATCTCACAGAGTTGAACCTTTCTTTTGATTGAGCAGTTTTGAAACACTCTGTTTGTAGAATCTGCAAGTGGATATTTGGAGCGATTTGGGGCCTATAGTGGAAAAGGAAATATCTTCACATAAAAACTACACAGAGGCATTCTGAGAAACTTCTTTGTGATGTGTGCATTCAACTTACAGGGTTGAACCTATCTTTTTATTGAGTAGTTTTGAATCTCTATTCTTGTAGAATCTGAAAGTGGATATTTGGAGCGATTTGTGTCCTGTGGTGAAAAAGGAAATATCTTCAAATAAAAACTACACAGAAGCATTCAGAGAAACTCCTTTGTGATGAGTGCATTCATCACACAGAGTTGAACCTTTCTTTTGATTGAGTAGTTCTGAGACTCTCTTTTTGTAGAATATGGAAGAGGATATTTGGACGACTTTGAGGCCTATTTTGGAAAAGTAAATATCTTCACATAAAAACTACACAGAAGCATTCTGAGAAACTTCTTTGTTATGTGTGCATTCTACTCACAGAGTTGAACATATCTTTGATTGAGCATTTTTGAATCTCTCTTTTTGCAGAATCTGCAAGTGGATATTTGGAGCACTTTGAGGCCTACTGTGGAAAAGCAAATATCTTCACATAAAATCTACACAGAAGCATTCTGAATAACTTCTTTGTGAGGTGTACATTCATCTCACGGAGTCGAACCTATCCTTTGATTGAGCAGTTTTAAATCTCTGTTTTTTCACAATCTGCAAGTGGATATTTGGAGAGCTTTGAGGCCTATTGTGGAAAAGGAAATATCTTTACATAAAAACTACACAGAAGCATTCTGAGAAACTTCTTGGTGATGTGTGCATTCAACTCACAGGGTTGAACCTATCTTTTGGTTGAGCAGTTTTGAATCTCTCTTTGTAGAATCTGCATGTGGATATTTGGAACCGTTTGCAGCCTATGGTGGAAAAGGAAATATCTTCAAATAAAAGCTACACACAAGCATTCTGAGAAACTACTTTGAGATGTGTGCATTCATCTCACAGGTTTGAACCTATCCTATGACTGAGTAGTTTTGAAACACTCTTTTTGTAGAATCTGCAAGTGGATATTTGGAGCGCTTTGGGGCCTATTGTGAAAAAAAAATATCTTCACATAAAAACTACACGGAAGCAGTCTGAGAAACTTCTTTGTTATGTGTGCATTCATCTCACAGAATTGAACCTATCTTATGATTGAGCAGTATTGAAACACTGTCTTTGTAGAATCTGCAAGTGGATATATGGAGCCCTTTGTGGTCTATGTAAGAAAAGGAAATATATTCACATAAAAACTACACAGACGCATTCTGAGAAACTTCTTTGTGATGTGTGCATTCAACTCAGATAGTTGCACCTGTCTTTTGATTAAGCAGTTTTGAGTCACTCTTTTTGTAGAATCTGCAGTTGGATATTTGGAGCCCTTTGCGGCCTATGGTAGAAAAGGAATCACCTTCAAATAAAAACTACACAGAAGCATTCTGAGAAACTACTTTGTGATGTGTGCATTCATCTCACAGTGTTGAACTTATCTTATGATTGAGCAGTATTGAAACTTTCTTTTTGTAGAATCTGCAAGTGGATATATGCAGCCCTATGCGGCCTATGAAGGAAAAGGAAATATCTTCACATAAAAACTACACAGAAGCAGTCTGAGAAACTTCTTTCTTATGTGTGCATTCATCTCAGAGAATTGAACCTATCTTATGATTGAGCAGTATTGAAACACTGTTTTTGTAGAATCTGCAAGTGGATATATGGAGCCCTTTGCAGCCTGTGTAAGAAAAGGAAATGTCTTCACATAAAAACTGCACAGAAGCATTCGGAGAAATTTCTTCGTCATGCGTGCATTCAACTAACAGAGTTGAACTTATCTTTTGATTGAGCAGTTTTGAGCCTCGCTTTTGCAGAATCTGCAAGTGGATATTTGGAGTGCTTTGAGGCCTACTGTGGAAAAGCAAATATGTTCACGTGAAAACTACACATAAGCATTCTGAGAAACTTCCTTGTGAGGCACGCATTCAACTCACGGAGTCGAACCTATCTTTTGTTTGAGCAGTTTTGAATCTCTCTTTTTGAAGTGTCTGCAAGTGGATATTTGGAGAGCTTTGAGGCCTGTTGTGGAAAAGGAAACATCTTCACATAAAAATTACACAGAAGCATTCTGAGCAACTTCTTTGGGATGTGTGCATTCAACTCACTGATTCGAAACTATATTTTGATGGAGCAGTTTTGAATCTCTCCTTTTACAGAATCTGTAAGTGGATATATGCAGAGCTTTGAGGCCTATTGTGGAAAAGGAAATATCTTCACATAAAAATTACACAGATGCACTCTGAGAAACTTCTTTGTGATGTATCCATTCAACTCACGGAGTTGAACCTATCTTTTGACTGAGCAGTTTTGAATCTATCTTTTTGCAGAATCTGCAAGTGGATATTGCATTCTGAGAAAATTTTTGTGATGTGTGCATTCAACTCACAGAGTTGAACCTATCTTTTGATTGAGCAGTTTTGAATCGCTCTTCTTGTAGAATCTGCAAGTTGGTATTTGGAGTGCTTTGTAGTCTATTGCAGAAAAGGAAATATCTTCACATAAAAATTACACAGAAGCATTCTAAGAAACTTTGTGATGTGTGCATTCATCTCACACAGTTGATGTTTTCTTTTTATTGAGCAGTTTTGAAACACTGTTTTTGCAGATTCTGCAAGTGGATGTTTGGAGCGCTTTGAGGCCTACTGTGGAAAAGCCAATATCTTCACATAAAAACTACACAGAAGCATTGTGAGAAACTTGTTTGTGTTGTGTGAATTCATCCCACAGATTTGAACCTTTCTTTTGATTGAGCAGTTTTTAAACCCTCTTTTTCTAGAATCTGGAAGAGGATATTTGGAGGGCTTTGAGGCCTATTTTGGAAAAGTAAATATCTTTACATAAAAACTACACAGAAGCATTTTGAGAAACTTCTTTGTAATGTGTGCATTCAACTCACAGAGTTGAACATATCTTTGATTGAGCATTTTTGAGTCACTCTTTTTGAAGAATCCGCAAGTGGATATTTGGAGCACTTTGAGACCTACTGTGGAAAAGCAAATATCTTCACATAAAATCTACACAGAAGCATTCTGAATAACTTCTTTGTGAGGTGTGCGTTCATCTCACAGAGTCGAACCTATCTTTTGATTGAGCAGTTTTGAATCTCTGTTTTTTCACAATCTGCAAGTGGATATTTGGAGAGCTTTGAGGCCTATTGTGGAAAAGGAAATATCTTTACATAAAAACTACACAGAAGCATTCTGAGAAACTTCTTGGTGATGTGTGCATTCAACTCACAGGGTTGAACCTATCTTTTGATTGAGCAGTTTTGAATCTCTCTTTGTAGAATCTGCATGTGGATATTTGGAACCGTTTGCAGCCTATGGTGGAAAAGGAAATATCTTCAAATAAAAGCTACACACAAGCATTCTGAGAAACTACTTTGAGATGTGTGCATTCATCTCACAGGTTTGAACATATCTTATGACTGAGTAGTTTTGAGACAGTCTTTTTTTTTTAATTATACTTTTAAGTTTTAGGGTACATGTGCACATTGTGCAGGTTAGTTACATATGTATACATTTGCCATGCTGGTGCGCTGCACCCACTAACTCGTCATCTAGCATTAGGTATATCTCCTAATGCTATCCCTCCCCAATTCCCCCACCCCACCACCGTCCCCAGAGTGTGATATTCCCCTTCCTGTGTCCATGTGATCTCATTGTTCAATTCCCACCTATGAGTGAGAATATGCGGTGTTTGGTTTTTTGTTCTTGCGATAGTTTACTGAGAATGATGATTTCCAATTTCATCCATGTCCCTACAAAGGACATGAACTCAGCATTTTTTATGGCTGCACAGTATTTCATGGTGTATATGTGCCACAGTTTCTTAATCCAGTCTATCATTGTTGGACATTTGGGTTGGTTCCAAGTCTTTGCTATTGTGAATAATGCCGCAATAAACATACGTGTGCATGTGTCTTTATAGCAGCATGATTTATAGTCCTTTAGGTATATACCCAGTAATGGGATGGCTGGGTCAAATGGTATTTCTAGTTCTAGATCCCTGAAGAATCGCCACACTGACTTCCAAAATGGTTGAACTAGTTTACAGTCCCACCAACAGTGTAAAAGTGTTCCTATTTCTCCACATCCTCTCCAGCACCTGTTGTTTCCTGACTTTTTAATGATTGCCATTCTAACTGGTGTGCGATGGTATTTAATTGTGGTTTTGATTTGCATTTCTCTGATGGCCAGTGATGATGAGCATTTTTTCATGTGTTTTTTGGCTGCATAAATGTCTTCTTTTGAGAAGTGTCTGTTCATGTCCTTCACCCACTTTTTGATGGGGTTGTTTGTTTTTTTCTTGTAAATTTGTTTGAGTTCATTGTAGATTCTGGATATTAGCCGTTTGTCAGATGAGTAGGTTGTGAAAATTTTCTCCCATTTTGTAGGTTGCCTGTTCACTCTGTTGGTAGTTTCTTTTGCTGTGCAGAAGCTCTTTAGTTTAATTAGATCCCATTTGTCAATTTTGGCTTTTGTTGCCATTGCTTTTGGTGTTTTGGATATGAAGTCCTTGCCCATGCCTATGTCCTGAATGGTAATGCCTAGGTTTTCTTCTAGGGTTTTTATGGTTTTAGGTCTAACGTTTAAGTGTTTAATCCATCTTGAATTGATTTTTGTATAAGGTGTAAGGAAGGGATCCAGTTTCAGCTTTCTACATATGGCTAGGCAGTTTTCCCAGCACCATTTATTAAATATGGAATCCTTTCCCCATTGCTTGTTTTTCTCAGGTTTGTCAAAGATCAGATAGTTGTAGATATGTGGCATTATTTCTGAGGGCTCTGTTCTGTTCCATTGATCTATATCTCTGTTTTGGTACCAGTACCATGCTGTTTTGGTTACTGTAGCCTTGTAGTATAGTTTGAAGTCAGGTAGTGTGATGCCTCCAGCTTTGTTCTTTTGGCTTAGGATTGCCTTGGTGATGTGGGCTCTTTTTTGGTTCCATATGAACTTTAAAGTAGTTTTTTCCAATTCTGTGAAGAAAGGCATTGGTAGCTTGATGGTGATGGCATTGAATCTGTAAATTACCTTGGGCAGTATGGCCATTTTCACGATATTGATTCTGTTTTTGTACAATCTGCAAGTGGATATTTGGAGCACTGTGAGGCCTATTGTGAAAAAGGAAGTATCTTCACATAAAAACTACACAAAAACATTCTGTGAAACCTCTTTGTGATGTGTGCATTCATCTCACAGTGTTGAACCTATCTTTCGATTGAGCAGTTTTGAATCTCTCTTTCTGTAGAATCTGCAAGTGGATATTTGGAGCTGTTTGTGGCCTATGGTGGAAAAGGGAATATCTTCACATGAAAACTACACAGAAACATTCTGTGGAACTTCTTTTGATGAATACAATCATCTCACAGAGTTTAACATTTTTTTTGGTTGAGCAGTTTGAAACATTCTTTTGGTACAATCTTGAAGTAGATATTTTGAGGGCTTTGAAGCCTTTTATGGAAAATGAAATATCTTCTCATAAAAACTACACAGAAGCATTCTGAGAAACTTCTTTGCAATGTGTGCATTCGTCTGACAGAGTTGATCCTTTCTTTTGTTGACCAGTTTTGAAATAGTCATTTTGTAGAATCTGCAAGTGGATATTTGGAGAGTTTTGAGGCCTATTGTAGAAACGGAAATATCTCCAAATAAAAACTACACAGAAGCATTCAAGAAACTACCTTGTAATATGTGCATTCATCTCAAAGGGTTGAACCTATGTTATTATTGAGCAGTTTTGAAACACTCTTTTAGTAGAATCTGCAAGTGGATATTTGGAGCACTTTGTGGCCTATTGTAGAAAAGGAAATATCTTTGCATAAAAACTACACAGAAGCATTCTGAGATACTTCTTTGCGATTTGTGATTTCAACTCACAGATTTGTAACTATCTTTTTATTGAACAGCTTTGAGTCTCTCTTTTTGTAGAATGTGCAAGTGGTTATTAGGAGACCTTTGCAGCCTGTGGTGGAAAAGGAAATATCTTAAAATAAAAACTACACAGAAGCATTCTGAGAAACTTCTTTGTGACGGGTGCATTCTTCTAACAGTGTTGAACCTTTCTTTTGATTGAGCAGTTTTGAAACACTCTTTTTGTAGAATCTGCAAGTGTATATTTGGCACGCTTTGAGGCCTATTGTGAAAAAGGAAATATCTCCACATAAAAACTACACAGAAGCATTCTGAGAAACTTCTTTGTGATGTGTGCATTCATCTCACAGAGTTGAACCTTCCTTTTATCTGAGCAATTTGGAAACACTTTTTTTTGTAGAATTGGCAAGTGGATATTTGTAGCACTTTGTGGCCTATGGTGGAAAAGGAAATACCTTCATGTAAGAAGTACACAGAAGCATTCTGAGAAACATCTTTGTTATGTGTGCATTGAACTCACAGAGTTGAACCTATCTTTTGATTGAACAGTTTTGAAACATTGTTTTTGTAGAATCTGCAAGTGGATGTTTGGAGCCCTTTGTGGCCTATGGTGGAAAAGGATATATCTTCAAATAAAAACTACACAGAAGCATTCTGAGAAACTTCTTTCTGATGTGTGCATTCGTCTCACAGAGATGAACCTAGTTTTTCATTAAGCAGTTTTGAAACACTGTTTTTGTAGAGTCTGCCAGTTGATATTTGGAGCGCTTTGAGGCCGACAGTGGAAAAGTAAATATGTTCACATAAAAACTACACAGAAACATTCTGAGAAACTGCTTTGTGATGTGGGCTTTCACCTCACAGAGTTGAAACTTTCTTTTGATTGAGCAGTTTTGAAACACTATTTTTGTAGACTCTGCAAGTGGATATTTTTAGCGCTTTGAGGCGTATTGTGGAAAAGGAAATATCTTCAGATAAAAACTACACAGAAGCATTCTGAGAAACTACTTTATGATGTGTGTATTCAACTCACAGAGTTGAACCTATCTTTTGATTGAGCAGTTTTGAATCTCTCTTTTTGTAGAATGTGCCAGTGGATATTTGGAGACCTTGGTGGCCTATGGTGGAAAAGGAAACATCGTCACATAAAAACTACAGAGAAGAATTCTGAGAAACTTCTTTGTGATGTGTACATTTATCTCACAGAGTTGAACTTTTCTTTTGATGGAGCAGGTTGGACACCCTCTTTTTGTAGAATCTGCAAGTGGATATTTGGAGCTCTTTAAGGCCAACTGTTGAAAAGCATATATCTTCACATAAAAACTACACAGAAGCATTCTGAGAGAGTTCTTTTTGATTATTGCATTCAAATCACAGAGTCCAACCTATCTTTTGATGGAGCAGTTATGAATCTCTCTTTTTGTGGAATCTGCAAGTGGATATTTGGAGCCCTTTTCTGCCTATGTTGGAAAGGGGAATATCTTCAAATAAAAACTAAACAGAAGCATTCTGAGAAACTACTTTGTGATGTGTGCATTCATCTCACAGAGTTGAACCTATCTTATGATTGAGCAGTTTTGAGATACTCTTTTTGTAGAATATGCAAGTGGATATTTGTAGCACTTTGTGGCCTATTGTGGAAAAGGAAATATCTTCACATAAAAACGACACAGAGGCATTCTGAGAAACTACTTTGTGGTGTGTACATTCAACTCAAAGAGTTGAACTTTTTTTTATTGAGCAGTTTTGAAACACTCTTTTTGTAGAATCTGCAAGTGGATATGTCTGAGCGCTTTGAGAGCTACTGTGGAAAAGCAAATATCTTCATATAAAAACTACACAGAAGCATTCTGAGAAACTTCGTTGTGATGTGTGCATTCGTCTGACAGAGTTGAAACTTTCTTTTATTCGAGCACTTTTGAACCACTCTTTTTGTAGAATCTGCAAGTGGATATTTGCATGGATTTGAGTCCTATTGTGGAAAATGAAATATCTTCACATAAAAACTACACAAAAACATTCTGAGAAACTTCTTTCTGATGTGTGCATTGAACTCACAGAGTTGAATCTATCTTTTGAGTGAACAGTTTTGAATCTCTCTTTTTGTATAATCTGCAAGTGGATATTTTGTGCCCTTTGCAGCCCAAGATGGAAAAGGCAATATCTTCAAATAAAAACTACACAGAAGCATTCTGAGAAACTACTTTGTGATGTGTGCATTAATCTCACAGAGTTTAACCTATCTTATGATTGAGTAGTTTTGAAACACTCTTTTGGTAGAATCTGCAAGTGGATATTTGGAGCGCTTTGGTGCCTATTGTTGAAAAGGAAATATCTTCACATAAAAAGTACACAGATGCATTCTGAGAAACTTCTTTGTGATGAGTGCATTCAACTCACGGAGCTGCACGTATCTTTAGATTAAGGAGTTTTGAAATTCTCTTTTTGCAGAATCTGCAAGTGGATATTTGGAGCCCTTTCTGGCCTATAATGGAAAAGGAAATATCCTCAAATAAAAACTACACAGAAGCATTCTGAGAAACTTTTTTGTGATATGTGCATTCATCTCACAGAGTTTAACTTTCTTCTTATTGAGCAGTTTTGAAACACACTTTTTGTAGAATCTGCAAGTGGATATTTGGAGAGCTTTCTGGCCTACTTTGGAAAAGGAAGTATCTTCCCATAAAAACTACAAGGAATTCTGAGAAACTTCTTTTTGAGGTGTGTGTTCATCTCACAGAGTTGAACATTTCTTTTGATTGAGCAGTTTTGATAAACTGTTTTTACTGAATTTGCAAGTGGATATTGGGAGGGCTTTGATTCCTGTTTTGGAAAAGGAAATATCTTCACATAAAAACTACAGAGCAGCATTCTGAGAAACTTCTTTGTGATGTGTGCATTGTACTCACAGAGTTGAAACTATCTTTTGATTGAGCAGTTTTGAATCTCTCTTTTTGTGTAATCTGCAAGTGCATATTTGGATCCCTTTGCGGCCTATGATGAAAAAGAAAATATCTTCAAATAAAAACTGCACAGAAGCATTCTGAGAAGCTTCTTTGTGATGTGTGCATTCATCTCACAGAGTTGAACCCAACTTATGGAGAAGTTTTGAAACACTCTTTTTGTAGGATCTCAAGTGGATATTTGAAGTGCTTTGAGGCCTATTGTGGAAAAGGAAATATCTTCATATAAAAACGACACAAAAGCACTCTGAGAAACTTCTTTGTGAGGTGTGCATTCATCTCACAGAGTTGAACTTTTCTTTTGATAGAGCAGTTTTGGAACACTGTATTTGTAGAATCTGCAAGTGGATATTTGGAGGGCTTTGAGGCCTACTGTGGAAAAGCAAATATCTTCACATATAAACTGCACAGAAGCATTCTGAGAAACTTCTTTATGATGTGTGCATTCATCACACAGAGTTGAAACTTTCTTTTGATTGAGCAGTTTTGAAACACGCTTTCTGTAGAATCTGCAAATGGATATATGGAGTGCTTTGAGGCCTATTGTGGAAAAGGAAATATCTTCACATAAAAATAAGACACAAGCATTCGGAGAAACTTCTTTGTGATGTGTGCATGCAACTTCCTGTGTTGAACCTTTCTTTTGATTGAGCAGTTTTAACACACTCTTTTTGTAGTACAGGAAAGTGGATATTTGTAGCATTTTGAGGCCTATAGAGGAAAAGGAAATATCTTCACATAAAACCTAGAAAGAAGCACTCTGAGAAACTTCTCTGTGATTTCTGCATTCATCCCACTGAGGTGAACCTTTCTTTTTTGAGAAGTATTTAATCATTCTTTTCATAGAATCTGCAAGGGGATATTTGGAGCACTTTGAGGCCTTTGGTGAAAAAGGCAAAATCTTCACATAAAAATCAGACACAAGCATTCTGAGTAACTTCTTCGTGATGTGTGCATTCAACTCCCTGTGTTGAACCTTTCTTTTGATTGAGCAGTTTTAACACAGTCTTTTTGTAGAATCTGCAAGTGGATATTTGGAGCGCTTTGATGCCTATGGTGGAAAAGGAAATATCTTCACATAAAAGCTAGACAGAAGCATTCTGAGAATGTTCTTTGTGATGTATGCATTCATCTTACAGAGTTGAACCTTTCTTTTTTGAGAAGTATTTAAACACTCTTTCTGTAGAATCTGCAAGTGGATATTTGGAGTGCTTTGAGGCATTTGGTGGAAAAGGAAGTATCTTCATATAAAAACTAGACAGAAGCATTCTGAGAAACCTCTTTGTGATGTGTACATTCATCTCACAGAGTTGAGCCTTTCTTTTGATTGAGCAGTTTGGAAGCACTCTTTTTGTAGGATCTGCAAGTGGATATTTGGAGCGATTTGAGGCCTATGGTGGAAAAGGAATTATCTTCACATAAAAACTAGACAGAAGCATTCTCAGAAACTTCCTTGTGATGCTTGCATTCAACTCACAGAGTTGAACATACCTTTTCATAGAGAAGCTTTGAAAGACATTTTGTAGAATCTGCAATTGGATATTTTGAGAGCTTTGAGGCCTATGGTGGAAAAGGAAATATCTTCACATAAAAACTAGACAGAAGCATTCTCAGAAACTTCTTTGTGATGTTTGCATTCAACTCACAGGGTTGAACATACATTTTCATACAGCAGTTTTGAAACACTCTTTTTGTAGAATCTGCAAGTGGATATTTGGACTGCTTTGAGGCCTTCGTTGGAAACGGGAATATCTTCACATTAAAACTAGACAGAAGCATTCTCAGAAACTTCTTTGTAATGTGTGCATTCAACTCACAGAGTTGAACCTTTCTTTTGACATTGCAGTTTTGAAGCACTCTTTTTGTAGAAACTGCAAGTGGACATTTGGAGATCTTTGAGGCCTATGGTGGAAAAGGAAATATCATCACATAAAAACTAGACAGCAGCATTCTGAGAAATTTCTTTGTGATGTGTGCATTCATCTCACAGAGTTGAACCATTCTTTTGATTGAGCAGTTTTGAAACACACTTTTTGTAGTATCTGCAAGTGGATACTTGGAGTGCTTTGAGGCCTATGGTGGAAAAGGAAATATTTTCACATAAAAAGTAGACAGCAGCATTCTGAGAAATTTCTTTGTGATGTGTGCATTCGTCTCACAGGGTTGAACCATTCTTTTGATTGAGCAGTTTGGAAACAGTCTTTTTGTAGTATCTGCAAATGGATATTTGGAGCGCTTTGAAACCTGTGGTGGAAAAGGAAGTATCTTCACATAAAAACTAGACAGAAACATTCTGAAAAACTTCTTTGTGATGTGTGCATTCTTCTCACAGAGTTGAACCTTTCTTTTGATTGAGCATTTTGAAACACTGGTTTTTTAGAATCTGCAACTGGATATTTGGAGCGCTTTGTGGCCTATTGTGGAAAAGGAAATGTCTTCACATAAAAACTAGATGGAAGCATACTGAGAAATTTCTTTGTGATGTGTGCATTCGTCTCACAGAGTTGAACCTTTCTTTTGACTGGGCATTTTGGAAACACTCTTTTTATAGTATATGTGGAGTGATATTTGTGAGCTCCTTAATGCATGTGGAGAAAAAGGAAATAACTTCAAAGAAAATAAAACCTAGACAGAAGATTTCTGTGAAAATTCTTTGTGATGTGTGCATTCATCTCACAGAGTTGAACCTTTCTTTTTATTGAGCAGTTTTGAAACACTCTCTTTGTAGTTTCTGCAAGTGGATATTTGAAGTGCTTTGGGGCCTATGGTAGAAAAGGAAACATTGTCACATAAAAACTAGACACAAGCATTCTGAGAAACTTCATCTGATGGGTGCATTCTTTTCACAGAGCTGAACCTTTCCTTTGATTAAGCAGTTTGGAAACAGTCGTTTTGCAGAATCTGCAGAGGGATATTTGTGAGCCCATTGAGACGTATGGGGAGATAGGAAATATCCTCACATAAAAACTAGACAGAAATTCTCTGAGAAACTTCTTTCTGATGTGTGCTTTCATCTTACAGAGTTGAACTTTTCATTGAGGAGTTTTGAAACACTCTTTTTGTACAATCTGCAAGTGGATATTTGGAGCGCTTTCAGGCCTATGGTGGAAAAGGACTTATCTTCCCAGCAAAACTAGACATCAGCATTCTGAGGAACTTATTTGTGATCTGTGCATTCATCTCACAGAGTTGAACCTTTCTTTTGATTGATCAGATTGAAACTGTCATTTTGTAGAATCTGCAAAGGGATATTTGTGAGCCCATTGAGGCTTCTGGGGAGATAGGAAATATCTTCACATAAAAACTAGAGAGATACTTTCTGAGAAACTATTTTGTCATGTGTGACTTCAGCTCACCGGGTTGAAACTTTCTCTTGATTGAGCAGTTTGGAAACAGTCCTTTTTTTACAATCTGCAAGTAGATATTTGGAGCGCTTTTGGCCTATGTTGAAAAACAAAATATCTTCCCATAGAAACTAGCAGAAGCTTTCTGAGAAACTTCTTTGTGATGTGTGCATTCATCTCACACAGTTGAACTTTTCTTTTGATTGAGCAGTGTGGAAACACTCTTTTTGTAGAGTCTGCAAGTGGATATTTGGAGTGCTTTGTGGCCTATAGTGAAAAAGGTAATATCTTAACATAAAAACTAGACAGAAGAATTCTGAGAAACTTCCTTTGAATGTGTTCATTCATCTCACAGTGTTGAACCTTTTTGTTTGATTGAGCAGCTTCTAAACAGTCGTTTTGTAGAATATGCAAAGGGATATTTGTGAGCCTATTGATGCCTCTGGGGAAATAGGAAATATCTTCACATAAAAACTAGACAGAATCTTTCTGAGAAACTTCTTTGTGATGTGTGCATTCATCTCACTGAGTTGAACTTTATTTTGATTGAGCAGTTTGGAAACTTTTTTTTCTAGTATCTGCAAATAGATATTTGGAGTGCTCTGAGGCTTATGGTGAAAAAGGAAATATCTTCACATATAAATCAGACAGAAGCATTCGTAGAAACTTCTTTGTGATGTGTGCATTCATCTCACAGATTAGAACCTTTCTTTTGATTGAGCAGTTTTGAAACACTCTTTTAGCAGAATCTGCAAGTGTATATTTGGAGCGCATGAGGAATATGGTGGAAAAGGAATCTTCTTCACATAAAAACTAGACAGAAGAATTCTGAGAAACTTCTATGTGATGGGTGCATTCATTTCAGAGTTGAACATTTCCTGTGATTGAGCGCTTTGGAAACAGTCATTTTGTATAATTGGCAGAAGGATATTTGCGAGCCGATTGAGGCCTATGGGGCATTAGGAAATATTTTCACATAAAAACTAGACAGAAAATTTCTGAGAAACTTCTTTGTGATATTTGCTTTCATCTCACAGAGTTGAAATTTTCTTTTGATTGAGCAGTTTGGGAACAGTCTTTTTGTAGTATCTGCAAATGGATATTAGCAGTGCTTTGAGGCCTATGGTGAAAAAGGAAATATCTTCCCTTAAAAAAAAGGCAGAAGCATTCTGAGAAACTTCTTTGTGATGTCTGCATTCATCTCACAGAGTAGAACCGTTCTTTTGATTGAGCGGTTTTCAAACACTCTCTTTGAAGTACCTGCAAGTGGATATTTGGAACGCTTTGAGGCCTATAGTGGAAAAGAAAATATCTTCACATAAAAAACTAGAAAGAAGAATTCTGAGAAACTTCCTAGGAATGTGTGCTTTCATCTCACACTGTTGAACATTTCTTTTGATTGAGCAGCTCCGATACAGTCATTTAGTAGAATCTGAAAGGGAATATTTGAGAGCCCATTGAGGCCTCTGGGGAAATAGGAAGTATCTTCACCTAAAAACTAGACACAAACTTTCTGAGAAACTTCCTTGTGATATGTGCATTCATCACAAAGAGTTGAACTTCCTTTTGCTTGATCAGTTTGGAAACAGTCATTTGTATTATCTGTAAATGGATATTTGGAGTGTATTGAGGCCTGTGGTGAAAAACGAAATTTCTTCACATAAAAATCACATGGAAGCATTCTTAGAAACTTCTTTGTGAGGTGTGCATTCATCTCACAGACTTCAACCTTTCTTTTGATAGAGCAGTTTTGAAACACTCTTTTTGCAGGATCTGCAAGTGTATATTTGAAGCACTTTGAGGCTTCTGGTGGAAAAGGAAACATCTTCACATAAAAACTAGACACAAGCATTCTGAGAAACTTCTTTCTCATGGGTGCATTCGTTTCACACAGTTGAACCATTCCTGTGATGGAGCAGTTTGGAAATTGTCATTTTGTAGAATCTGCAGAGGGACATTTTTGAGCCCATTGAGACCTATGGGGTGATAGGAAATATCTTCGCATAAAAACTAGACAGACACTTTCTGAGAAACTTCTTTGTGATGTGTGCTTTTATCTCACAGAGTTGAACCTTTCTTTTAATTGAGCAGTTTGGAAACAGTCTTTTTATAGTATCTGCAAGTGGATATTTGGAGCGCTTTGAGGTCTATGGTGGAAAAGGACATATCTTCTGATAAAAACTAGACAGAAGCATTCTGAGAAACTTTTTGTGATGTGTGCATTCATCTCACAGAGTTGAACCTTTCTTTTTATTGACCAGTTTGGAAACAGTCTTTTTGTAGAATCTGCAAATGGATATATGGATCGTTTTGAGGTCTACGGTGGAAAAGGATATATCTTCACATAAAAACTAGACAGAATCTTTCTGAGGAACTTCTTTGTGATCTGTGCATTCACCTTACAGTGGTGAACCTTTCTTTTGATTCAGCAGTTTTCAAACATTCTTTTTGTAGAATTTGCAAGTGGATATTTGGAGCGCTTAGGGGCCTATGGTGGAAAAGGAAATATCTCCACATAAAAATTTGATGGAAGCATTCTGAGAAACTTCTTTGATATGTGCATTCAACTCACAGAGTAGAAACTTTCTTTTGATTTCGCAGTTTTGAAACACTCTTTTTGTAGAATCTGCAAGTGGATATTCGGAGCCCTTTGTGGTCCACAGTGGAAATGGAAATATCTTCACATAAAAACTAGACAGAAGTATTCTGAGAAAGTTCTTGGTGATATGTGCAGTCATCTCACAGAGTTGAAGCATTCTTTTGATTGTGAAGTTTTGAAACACTCCTTTGTAGAATCTGCAAGTGGATATTTGGAGCACTTTGAGGCCTATTGCTCAAAGGAAATATCATCACATAAAAACTACACAGAAGCATTCTGAGAAACGTCTTTTTGATGTGTGCATTCATCTCACAGAGTTGAACCATTCTTTTGATTGATTAGTTTGGAAACTGTCGTTTTGTAGAATCTGCAAAGGGATATTTGTAAGCCCATTGAGGCTTCTGGGGAAATAGAAAATACGTTCACATAAAAACTAGACAGGTACTTTCTGAGAAACTTATTTGTCATGTGTGACTTCATCTCACCGGGTTGAAACTTTCTCTTGATTGAGCAGTTTGGAAACAGTCTTTTTGTAGAATCTGCAAATGGATATTTGGAGTGCTTTTGGCCTATGTTGAAAAACAAAATATCTTCCCATAAAAACTAGGCAGAAGATTTCTGAGAAACTTCTTTGTGCTGTGTGCATTCATCTCACAGATTTGAACTTTTCTTTTGATTGAGCAGTGTGGAAACACTCTTTTTGTAGAATCTGCAAGTGGATATTTGGAGCGCTTTGCAGCCTATAGTGGAAAAGGAAATATCTTCACATAAAAACTAGACAGAAGAATTCTGAGAAACTTCCTTTGAATGTGTGCATTCGTCTCACAGTGTTGAACCATTCTTTTGATTGAGCAGCTTCAAAACAGTCATTTTGTAGAATATTCAAAGGAATAGTTGTGAGCCCATTGAGGGCTCTGGGGAAATAGGAAATATCTTCACATAAAAACTAGACAGAAGCATTCTGAGAAACGTCTTTGTGATGTCTGCATTCATCTCACAGAGTTGAACATTTCTTTTGATTGAGCAGTTTTGAAACACTCTGTTTGTAGGATCTGCAAGTGGATATTTGGAGTGCTTAGAGGCCTATCGTGGAAAAGGTAATATCTTCACATAAAAACTAGATACAATCATTCTGAGAAACTTCTTTGTGATGTGGGCTTTCATCTAACAGAGTTGAACATTTATATTGATTCAGTAGTTTGGAAACAGTCATTATGTAGAATGTGCAGAGGGGTATTTCTGAGCCAATTGAGACCCATGGTGCAATAGGAAATATCTTCACATAAAAACTAGACAAAAACTTTCTGAGAAACTACTTTGTGATTTGTCCTTTCATCTCACAGAGTTGAAACTTTCTTTTCATTAAGGAGTTTGGAAACAGTCTTTTTGTAGTATCTGTAAATGGGTATTTGAAGGGCTTTGAGTCCTATGGTGAAAAAGGAAATATCTTCACATAAAAACCAGACAGAAGCATTCCTAGAAACTACTTTGTTATGTGTGCATTAATCTCATGGTGTTGTACCTTTCCTTTGATTGAGCAGTTTTGAAACACACTTTTTGCAGAATCTGCAAGGGGATAGTTGGAGCGCTTTGAGGCCTATGGTGGCAAAGAAAGTATCTTCACATAAAAACCAGACAGAAGCATTCCTAGAAACTACTTTGTTATGTGTGCATTAATCTCATGGTGTTGTACCTTTCTTTTGATTGAACAGTTTTGAAACACACTTTTTGCAGAATCTGCAAGGGGATACTTGGAGCACTTTGAGGCCTATGGTGGCAAAGAAAGTATCTTCACATAAAAACCAGACAGAAGCATTCCTAGAAACTACTTTGTTATGTGTGCATTAATCTCATGGTGTTGTACCTTTCCTTTCATTGAGCAGTTTTGAAACACACTTTTTGCAGAATCTGCAAGGGGATACTTGGAGCACTTTGAGGCCTATGGTGGCAAAGAAAGTATCTTCACATAAAAACCAGACAGAAGCATTCCTAGAAACTACTTTGTTATGTGTGCATTAATCTCATTGTGTTGTACTTTTCTTTTGATTGAACAGTTTTGAAACACACTTTTTGCAGAATCTGCAAGGGGATACTTGGAGCGCTTTGAGGCCTATGGTGGAAAAGGAAGTATCTGCATATAAAAACTAGACAGACACTTTCTGAGAAATTTCTTTGTGATGTGTGTTTTCATCTCACAGAGTTGAACCTTTCTTTTGATTGAGCAGTTTGGCAACAGTCTTTTTGTGGTATCTGCAAATGGATATTAGCAGCACTTTGAGACATATGGTGAAAAAGGAAATATCTTCCCATAAAAACTAGTCAGAAGCATTTTGAGAATCCTCTTTGTGATGTGTGCATTTATCTCACAGAGTTAAACCTTTCTTTTTATGGAGCAGTTTGGAAACAGTCTTTTTGTAGTATCTGCAAATGGTAATTTGAGCGCTTTGAGGCCTATGTTGGAAAAAGAAATATCTTCACGTTAAAACTAGACCGAAGCTTTCTGAGAAACTTCTTTGTGATGTGTGCATTCATCTCACAGAGTTAAACATTTCTTTTGATTGAGCAGTTTTAAAACACTCTCTTTATACTATCTGCAAATGGATATTTGGAGTGCTTTGAGTCCTATAGTGGAAAAGGAAATATCTTCACATAAAAACTAGAAAGAAGAATTCTGAGAAACTTCCTGGTGATGTGTGCTTTCATCTCAAACTGTTAAACCTTTCTTTTGATTGAGCAGCTTTGATACAGTCATTTTGTCAAATCTGAAAGTTAATATTTGTGAGCCCTTTGAGGCCTCTGGGGAAATAGGTAATATCTTCACATAAAAACTAGACCAAAATTTCTGAGAAACTTTCTTGTGATATGTGCATGCATCACACAGAGGTGAACTTTCTTTTGATTGGGTAGTTTGTAAACAGTCATTTGCAGTATCAGCAAATGGATATTTGTAGCGTATTGAGGCCTATGGTGAAAAAGGAAATATCTTCACATAAAAATCAGACAGAAGCATTCTGGGAAACTTCTTTGTAATGTGTGCATTCATCTCACATTCTTCAACCTTTCTTTTGATTCAGCAGTTTTGAAACAGTCTTTTTTTAGAATCTGCAAGTGGATATTTGGAGCACTTTGATTCCTATAGTGGAAAACAAAATATCTTCACACAAAAACTAGACAGAAGCATTCTGAGAAACTTCTACCTGATATGTGCATTCATCTCACAGGGTTGAACGTTTCTTTTGATTAAGCAGTTTGGAAACAGTCGTTTTGTAAAATCTACAAAGGGATATTTGTGAGCCCTTTGAGGGCTCTGGGGAAATAGGAAATGTCTTCACATAAAAACTAAACAGAAACTTTCTGAGAAAATTCTTTGTGGTGTGTGCTTTCATCTCACAGAGTTGAACGTTTCTTTTGATTGAGAAGTATTGAAACACTCTTTTTGTAGAATCTGCAAATGGTTATTTGAGCGCTTTGAGATGTATGGTGAAAACGGAAATATCTTCACATAAAAATTAAACAGAAGCTTTCTATGAAACTTCTTTCTGATGTATGCACTCATCTCACAGAGTTCAACCTTTCTTTTGATTGAGCAGTTTGGAAACAGTCTTTTTCTACAATCTGCAAAGGGATATTTCTTAGCTGTTTGAGGCCTCTGCTTAAGAAGTAATATCTTCACATAAAAACTAGACAGAAGCTTTCTTAGGAACTTCTTTTTTATGTGTGCTTTCACCTCACAGAGCTGAACTTTTTTTTTGATTCAGCAGTTTGGAAAGAGTCTTTTTGTAGTATATGTGGAGTGATATTTGTGAGGGTTTTAAGGCCTATGGAGAAAAAGGAAATATCCTCACATAAAAACTAGACAGAAACTTTCCGAGAAAAGTCTTTGTGATGTGTGCATTCACCTCAAAAAGTTGAACCTTTCTTTTGATTGAGCAGTTTTGAAACAGTCTTTTATAGTACCTGCAGAGAGATATTTGTGAGCATTTAGGGGACTGTGGTGAGAAAGGAAATATCTTCACATAAAACCTAGTCAGAAGCATTCTGAAAAACTTCTTTGTGATGTGTGCATTCATCTGACAGAGTTGAAACTTTGTTTTGATTGAGCAGTTTGGAAACAGTCCTTTTGTAGGATCTGTAAAGGGATATTTCTGAGCCCATTGAGGCCTAAGTTGAAAAAGGAAATATCTTCACATAAAAACTAGACAGAAGCTTTCTGAGAAACTTCTTAGTGATGTGTGCTTTCATCTCACAGATTTGAACCTTTCTTTTGATTGAGGAGTTTGGAGACAGTTTTTTTGTAGAATCTGCAAATGGATACTTGGAGTGTTTTGAGGCCTATGGTGAAAAAGGAAATATCTTCATATTAAAACTAAACAGAAGCTTTCTGAGAAACTTCTTTTTGATGAGTGCATAAATCTCACAGAGTTGAACCTTTCTTTTGATTGTGCAATTTAGAAACAGTCTTTTTGTACAATCTGCAAAGGGATATTGCTGCAAAGTTTGAGGATTGTGGTGAAAAAGAAATATCTTCAGATAAAACCAGGCAGAAGTATTCTGGGAAACTTCTTTGTGATGTATCCATTCATCTCACAGAGTTGAACCTTTCCTCTGATGGAGCAGTTTGGAAACAGTCTTTTTGTAGTATCTGCAGAAGGATATGTGAGAGCAGTTTGAGGCCTATGGTGAAAAAGGAAATATCTTCACATAAAAACTAGGCAGAAGCATTCTGAGAAACTTCTTTGTTATGTGTGTATTCATATCACTATGTTGAACCTTTCTTTGAATTGAGCAGTTTGGAAACAGTCCTTTTGTAGAATCTCTGAAGGGATATTTCTGAGCCCATTGAGGCCTGTGGTGAAATAGGAAATATCTTCTCATAAAAACGAGACTGAGGATTTCTGAAAAACTTCTTTGGATATGTGCTTTCATCTCACAGAGTTGAACCAGTCTTTTGGTTGAGCAGTTTTGAAACTCTTTTTGTATGATCTGCACAGGGATATTTCTGATCCCTTTGATGCCCATGGTGAAAAACGACATATCTGCACATGAAAACTAGACAGAAGTTTTTGGAGAAACTTCTTGTGATGTGTCCATTCATCTCACTGGGTTGAACCTTTCTTTTGATTGAGCAGTTTGGAAACAGTCTTTTTGTAGAATCTGCAATGGGATATTTGTGAGTCCTTTATGGCCTATGATGAAATAGGAAATATCTTCACATAAAAACTAGATAAAAGCTTTCTTATTAACTTCTTTTTATGTGTGCTTTCATCTCACAGAGTTGAATTTTTCTTTTGATTGAGCAGTTTGGAACCAGTGTTTTTGTAGAATCTGCAAATGGATATTAGGAACGCTTTGAGGACTATGGTGAAAAAGGAAATATCTTCACATAAAAACTAGACAGAAGTTTTTTTTTGTTTGTTTTTTTTTTTTTTTTTTTTGAGACGGAGTCTCGCTCTGTCACCCAGGCTGGAGTGCAGTGGCGCGATCTCGGCTCACTGCAAGCTCCGCCTCCCAGGTTCACGCCATTCTCCTGCCTCAGCCTCCCGAGTAGCTGGGACTACAGGCGCCCGCTACCACGCCCGGCTAATTTTTTGTATTTTTTTTTAGTAGAGACGGGGTTTCACCGTGTTAGCCAGGATGGTCTCGATCTCCTGACCTCGTGATCCACCCGCCTCGGCCTCCCAAAGTGCTGGGATTACAGGCGTGAGCCACCGCACCCGGCCTAGACAGAAGTTTTTGAGAAAACTTTTTGTGATGTTTGCATTCATCTCACATAGTTGAACATTTCTGTTGATTGAGCAGATTGGAACCCATCTTTTTGTATAATCTGCAAAGGGACATTTCTGATCGTTTTGAGGCCTATGGTGAAAAAGAAATATCTTCACATAAAAGCTAGACAGAAGTATTCTGAGAAACTTCTTTTTATGAGTGCATTCATTTCACAGATGTGAACATTTCTTTTCATTGAGCAGTTCAGAAACAGTCTTTCTTTACAATCTCCAAAGAGATATTTCTCAGTGGTTTGAGATGTATGGTGAAAAAGAAATATCTTCAGATAAAAACAAGACAGAAACATTCTGACAAACTTTTTGTGATTTGAGCATTCATCTCACAGAGTTGAACGTTTCTTTTGATTGAGCAGTTTGGAAACAATTTTTTTTTTTGTAGTATATGTGAAGTGATATTTTTGAGTGGTTTAAGGCCTATGGTGAAAAAGGAAATATCCTCACATAAAAACTACACAGAAGCTTTCTGTGAAACGTTTTTGTGATGTGTGCATTCATCTCACAGAGTTGGACCTTTCTCTTGATTGAGCAGTTTCAAAACACTCTTCTTGTAGAACCTGCAAATGGGTATTTTGTTCACTTTGACACCTATGATGAAAAAGGAGATGTCTTCACATAAAAACTAAACAGAAGCTTTCTCAGAAACTTCTTTGTGATGTGTGCATTCATCTCACACAGTTTAACTTTTCTTTTGATTCAGCAGTTTGGAAACAGTATTTTTATACAATCTGCAAAGGGATACTTCTTAGCAGATTTAGGCCTATGGTGAATTAGGAAATATCTTCACATAAAAACTAGACAGAAGCTTTCTGAGAAACTTTTTGTAATGTGTGTTTTCATCTCACAGAGATGAAACTTTCTTTTGATTGAGCAATTTGGAAACTCTCTTTTTGTAGGATATGCAAATGAATATTTGGAACACTTTGAGGCCTGTGGTGAAAAAGGGAATATCTTCACATAAAAACTAGACAGAAGCATTCTGGAAACATCTTTGTGATGTGAGCATTCATCTCACAGAGTCAAACCTTTCTTTTGATTGAGCAGTTTGGAAACAGTCTTTTATAGTATCTGCAGAGAGATATTTGTGAGCATTTTGAGGACTTTGGTGAGAAAGGAAATATCTTCACATAAAACCTAGTCAGAAGCATTCTGAGAAACTTGTTTCTGATGTGTGCATTCGTCTGACAGAGTTCAAACTTTGTTTTGATTGAGCAGTTTGGAAACAGTCCTTTTGTAGGATCTGCAAAGGGTTATTTCTGAGCCCATTGAGACCTATGGTGAAAGAAGAAATATCTTCACATAAAAACTAGACAGAAGCCTTCTGAGAAGCTTCTTAGTGATGTGTGCTTTCATCTCACAGATTTGAATATTTCTTTTGATTGAGCAGTTTGGAAACAGTCTTTTTGTAGAATCTGCAAAGGATAATTTGAGCACTTTGAGGCCCATGGTGAAAAAGGACATAACTTCACATGTAATCTAAACAGAAGCTTTCTGAGAAACTTCTTTTTGATGAGTGCATACATCTCACAGAGATGAAACTTTCTTTTCATTGAGCAATTTGGAAACAGTCTTTTTGTACAATCTGCAAAGGGATATTTCTGCGAAGTTGGAGGCCTATGGTGAAAAAGAAATATCTTCAGATAAAATGTAGACAGAAGTATTCTGAGAAACTTTTTTGTGATTTATCCAGTCATCTCACAGAGTCAAACTTTTCTTTTGATGGAGCAGTCTGGAAACAGTCTTTTTGTAGTATCTACAGAGAGATATGTGAGAGCGGTTTAAGGCCTATGGTGAAAAAGGAAATATCTTCACATAAAAACCAGCTAGAAACATTCTGAGAAACTTCTTTGTGTTGTATGCATTCATCTCAAAGAGTTGAACCTTTCTTTGGATTGAGAAGTTTGGAAACAGTCCTTTTGTAGAATCTGCAAAGGGATATTTCTGAGCCCATTGAGGCCTATGGATGAAATAGGAAATATCTTCACATAAAAACTAGATGGAGGATTTCTGAGAAACTTCTTTGTGATATGTGCTTTCATCTCACACAGTTGAACCATTCTTTTGGTTGAGCAGTTTGGAAACAGTCTTCTTGTAGGATCTGCAAAGGGATATTTCTGTTCCCATTGATGTCTATGGTGAAAAAGGACATATCTTCACATAAAAGCTAGATAGAAGATTTCTGATAAACTTCTTAGTGATGTGAGCTTTCATCTCACAGATTTGGACCTTTCTTTTGATTGAGCAGTTTGGAAACAGTCTTTTTGTACAATCTGCAAAGGATATTTTGAGCACTTTGAGACCTATGTTGAAAAAGGACATATCTTCACATGAAATCTAAACGGAAGCTTTCTGAGAAACCTCTTTTTGATGTGTGCATACATCTCACAGTGTTGAAAGTTTCATTTCATTGAGCAGTTTGGAAACAGTCTTTCTGTACAATCTGGAAAGGGATATTTCTGTGAAGTTGGAGGCCTATATTGAAAAAGAAATATCTTCACATAAAAACTAGACAGAAGTATTCTGAGAAACTTCTTTGAGATGTATCCTTTCATTTCACAGAGTTGAACCTTACTTTTGATGGAGCAGTTTGGAGACAGTCTTTTTGTAGTATCTGCAGAGGGATATCTGAGAGCAGTTTAAGGCCTACGGTGAAAAAGGAAATATCTTCACAAAAACCTAGGCAGAAGCATTCTGAGAAACTTCTTTGTGATGTATGCATTCATCTCAAAGAGGTGAAACTTTCTTTGGATTGAGCAGTTTGGAAACAGTCCTTTTGTAGAATCTGCAAAGGGATATTTCTCAGCCCATTGAGGCCTATGGTGAAATAGGAAATATCTTCCCATAAAAACCAGACAGAAGCTTTCTGAGAAACTTCTTTGAGATATGTGCTTTCATCTCACAGAGTTGAACCTTTCTTTTGGTTCAGCAGTTTGGAAACAGTCTTTATATAGAATCTTCAAAAGGCTATTTGTGAGCCCTTTCTGGACTATGGTGAAACAGAAAATACCTTCACATAAAAATTAGACAGAAGCTTTCTGAGAAACTTCTTTATGATGTGTTCTTTCATCTCACAGAGTTGTAACTTTCTTTTGATTGAGCAGTTTGGAAACAGTCTTTTTGTAGAATCTGCAAATGGATATTTTGAGTGCTTTGAGGCCTATGGTGAAAAAGGAAATATCTTCACATAAAAACTAGACAGAAGCATTCTGAGAAACTTATTTGTCCTGTGTGCATTCACCTCACAGAGCTGAACCTTTCCTTTGAAAGAGCAGATTGCAAACAGTCTATTTGCAGTATCTGAGGAGGTATATGTGTGAGCAGTTTAATGCCTATGGTAAAAAAGGAAATATTGTCACATAAAAACTAGACAGAAGCATTCTGAGAAACTTCTTTGTGACGTGCGCTTTCCTCTGAGAGAGTTGAACCATTCTGTTGATTGAGCAGTTTAGAAACAGTCTTTTTCAATTATCTGCAGAGGGATATTTGTCAGTGATTTGAGGCCTAAGGTGGAAAAGGAAATATCTTCACATGAAAGCTAGACAGAAGCATTCTGAGAAATTTCCTTGTTATGTGTCCATTCATCTCACAGGGATGAACCTTTCTTTTGATTGAGTGATTCAGAAACAGTATTTGTAAAATCTGCAATGGGATATTTGTGAGCCCTTGTGGTCTATGATGAAATAGGAAATATCTTCACATAAAAACTAGATAGAAGCTTTCTTAGAAACTTCTTTCATATGTGTGCATTCATCTCACAGAGTTGAACTTTTTTTATGATGAAGCAGTTTGGAAACAGTCTTTTTGTAGAATCTGCAAATGGATATTAAGAAAACTTCAGGCCTTTGGTGAAAAAGGAAATATCTTCACATGAAAACTAGAAGGAATATTTTTGAGTAAACACTTTATGTTGTTTGCATTCATATCACAGATTTGAAATTTTCTTTTAATTGAGCAGTTTGGAAACCGTCTTTTTGTACAATCTGCAAAGGGATATTTCTGATAGTTTTTAGGCTTACAGTGAAAAAGAAATATTTTCACATAAAAGCTAGACAGAAGCATTCTGAGAAACTTCTTTTTATGTGTGCATTCATCTCACAGATGGGAACCTTTCTTTTCATTGAGCATTTCAGGAACAGTGTTTTTGTAGAATCTGCAGAGGGACATTTCTGACCCCTTTGAGGCCTAAAGGGGAAATAGGAAAAATCTTCACATAAAAACTAGACAGAAGCATTCTGAGAAACTTTGATGTGTTATGTGCTTTCATCTCACAGAGTTGAACGTTTCTTTAGATTGAGCAGATTGGAAACAGTCTTTTCAGAGGATCTGCAAATGGATATCTGGAGAGCTTTGAGACCTATGGTGCAAAAGGAAATATCTTCATATAAAACTAGACACAAGCATTCTGAGAAACTTCTTTGTGATGTGTGCATTCAACTCAAAGAGTTGAACATTTCTTTTGATTGAATAGTTTGGAAACGGTCTTTTTGCAGAATCTGCAAGTGGATATTTGGAGCACTTTGCAGCCTATAGTGGAAAAAGAAATATCTTCACATAAAAACTAGACAGAAGCATTCTGAGAAACTTCTTTGTGATGTGTGCATTCATCACAAAGAGTAGAACGTTTCTTTGGATTGAGCAGTTTGGAAACAGTCCTTTGTAGAATCTGTGAAGGGATATTTCTCAGCCCATTGATGCCTATGGATGAAATAGGAAATATTCTCACATAAAAACTAGACAGAGGATTTCTGAGAAACTTCTTTGTGATATGTGGTTTCATCTCACAGAGTTCAACCATTCTTTTTGTTGAGCAGTTTGGAAACACTCTTTTTGTAGAATCTGCAAGTGGATATTTGGAGCACATCGAGGCCTATGGTGGAAAACAAAATATTTTCACATAAAAATTAGACAGAAGCATTCAGAGAAACTTCTTTGTGATGTGTGCATTCAACTCACAGAGTTGAACCTTTCTTTTGATTCAGCAGTTTTGAAACCCTCTTTTTGTAAAATCTATCAGTGGATCTTTGGAGCGCTTTGAGGCCTACGGTGGAAAAGGAAATATCTTCACATAAATAGTAGACAGAAACATTCTGAGAAACTTATTTGTGATGTGTGTATTCAACTCACAGAGTGGAACCCTTCTTTTGATTGAGCAGTTTTGAAACACTCCTTTTGTAGAATCTGCAAGTGGATATTTGGAGTGCTTTGTGGCCTTAAGTGGAAAAGGCAATATCTTCACATAAAAACTAGACAATAGAATTCTGAGAAACTTCTTTGTGATGTGTGCATTCATCTCACAGAGTTGAAGCTTTCTTTCAATTGAGAAGCTTTGAAACACTCTTTTTGTAGAACCTCCAATTGGATATTTGGAGAGCTTTGATGCCTGTGGTGGAAAAGGAAATATCTTCACATAAAAAATAGACAGAAGCATTCTCACAAATTTGTTTTTGATGTGTCCATTCAACACATAGAGTTGAACCTTTCTTTTGATTGAGCAGTTTTGAAACACACTTTTTTTAGGATCTGCAAGTGGATATTTGGAGCGCTTTTTGGCCTATTGTGGAAAAGGGTATATCTTCACATAAAAACTACAGAGAAGCATTATGAGAAACTTCTTTGTGATGTGTGCATTCATCTCACAGAGTTGAAACTTTCTTTTGATTGAGCAGTTTTGAACCACTCTTTTTGTAGAGTGTGCAAGTGGATATTTGGAGCGCTTTGAGGCTTATGGTGGAAAAGGAAATATCTTCACATAAAAACTACAGAGAAGCATTCTGACAGTTCTTTGTGCTGTGTCCGTTCAACTCACAGAGTTGAAACTTTCTTCTGATTGAGCAGTTTTGAAACACTCTTTTTTTAGAATTTGCAAGTGGATATTTCAAGCACTTTGCGGCCTCTGTTGGAAAAGGAAATATCTTCACATAAACTAGACAGAAGCATTCTGAGAAATTTCCTTGCGATGTGTGCCTTCATCGCACAGAGTTGAACCTTTCCTTTGATTGAGCAGTTTTGAAACACTCTTTTAGTGGAAAAGGAAATATCTTCACATAAAAACTAGACTGAAGCATTCTGAGAAACTTCTTTGTGATGTATGCATTCATCTCACGGAGTTGAACTTTCTTTTTTTGAGCAGTTTTGAAACACTCTTTTTGTAGAATCTGCCATTGGATATTTGGAGCGCTGTGAGGCCTACAGTGGAAAAAGACATATCTTCACATAAGAACTATAAAGCAGGTTTTCTAAAAACAACCTTGTGATGTGTGCATTCATCTCACAGAGGTAAATGATTTTTCTCTGATCAGTCTGGAAACTGTTCTTGTACAATCTCAAAAGGGGTATTTTTGAGCACTTTCAGGCCTATTGTGACAAATGAAATATTTTCACATTCAAAGTATAAGGAAAGTTTCTGAGATACTTCTTTGTGATATGTGCATTCATCTCACAGATTTGAACCTCTCTTTTAATTCAGTCATTTGGACACAGTCTTTTTGAAGAATCTGCAAATGGATATTTGTGAGCACTTTGAGGCCTATGCAGGAAAATAAGTATCTTCACAGAAAACTGTAAAAAAGGTTTCTGAGAAACTGTTTTGTGATGTGTGCATTCATCTCGCAGAGGTAAACGATTCTTTTCTTTGATCAGTTGGGAAACTCTGTTCTTGTAGAATCTGCTAAGGGACATTTGTGAGTGCCTAGAGCCCTATGGTAAAAAAGATATTGTCTTCACATAAAAACCAGACAGAAGCCTACTGAGAAACTCCTTGGTGATGTGTGCATTCATCTCACAGAATTGAAACTTTCTTTTGATTGATCAGTTTGGAAACGTCTTTTTGTGGAATCTTTAAAGGGATATTTCTGAGCACTTTGAGGCCTATGGTGAAAGAGAAATTATCTTCACATAAAAACTAGACTAAATATTTCTGAGAAACTGCTTTGTGATGTATGCATTCATCTCACAGAATTCAACAATTCTTTTGATTGAGCAGTTGGGAAACCATCTTTTTATAGAATCTGCAAAGGGTTTTGTGAGGGCTTTGAGGTCTATGGTTAAAGGGAAATATCTTCACATAAAAACTATAAAGAAGGTTTGTGAGAAACTTCTTTGTGATGTGTGCATTCATCTCACAGAGTTGAACCATTCCTTTGGCTCAGCGGTTTGGAAGCAGTCTTTTTTAAGGATCTGCAAAGGGATATTTTTGAGCACTTTGAGGCCCATGGTGAAAAAGGAAACACTTTCACATAAAAACAAGATAGAAGCTTTCTGAGAATCATCTTTTTGATATGTGCATTCATCCCACAGAGGTGAAACTTTCTTTTGATGAGCATTTTGGAAACAGTATTTTGTAGAATTTCCAAATGGTTATTAGTTAGCACTTTGTGTCCTATGTTGGAAAAGGAATTATCTTTACATAAAAACTAGAGAGAATATTTCTGAGAAACTGCTTTGTGATGTGTGCTTTCATCTCACAGAGGTAACCATTTCTTTTCATTGAACAGATTGGAAATTCTGTTCTTGTAAAATCTGCAAAGAGATATTTATCAGCACTTTGAGGCCTATGGTGAAAAAGGAATTATCTTCATGTAAAAACTAGGCAGAAGCTTTCTGTGAAACATCTTGGAGATGTGAGAATTCATCTCACAGAGTTGAAACATTCTCTTGATTGGGCAGTTTGTAAACAGTATTTTGGTAGAATCTGCAAAGGGACAATTTTGAGCACTTTGCATCCAGTGTTGAAAAAGGAAGTACCTTCACATAAAAACTAGACAGAATGTTTCTGAGAAACTGCTTTGTGATATGTGCATTCATCTCCCAGATGTGTCTGTTTCTTTTCAATGAGAAGATTGGAAACTCTTTTCTGGTAAAATCTGCAAAGGAATATTTGTGAGCCCTTTAAGGCATATGGTGAAAAAGGAAATATCTTCACATAAAAACTACACAGAAGATTTCTGAGAAACATTGTGGTGGTGTGAGCATTCATCTCACAGAGTTGAAACATTCTTTTGATTGAGCAGTGTGTAACGAGTCTTTTTGTGGAATCTGCAAAGGGATATTTGTGAATGCTTTGAGGCCTATGGTGAAAAAGGAAATATCTTCACATAAAAACTAGAGAGAAGCTTTCTGAGAAACCTCTTTGTGGTGTGCATCATCTCACAGAGTTGAACCTTTCTTTTGATTGCACAATTTAGAAAAAGTATTTTTGTAGAATCTGTAAAGGGATATTTGTGAGCACTTTGAGGCCTATGGTGAAAAAGCAAGTATCTTCAAATAAAATCTAGACAGAAGCATTCTGAGAAACTTCTTTGGATGTGTGCATTCATCACACAGAGTTGAACCTTTGTTTTGATTGAGCAGTTTGGAAACAGTCTTTTTGTAGAATCTGCAAATGGATATTTTGAGCACTTTGAGGCCTATGGTGAAAAAGGAAATATATTCACATAAAAACTAGACAGAAGGTTTCTGAGAAACTTCTTTGAGACGTGTGCATTCATCTCACAGTGTTCAAAAATTCTTTTTATTGAGAGGTTTGGAAACAGTCTTTTTGTAGAATCTGCAAAGGGATATTTGTCAGAGCTTTGAGGCCTATGGTGAAAAAGGAAATATCTTCAAAGAAAAACTATAAAGAAAGTTTCTGAGAAACTTCTTTGTGATGTGTGCATTCATCTCATGGAGTGGAAACATTCTTTGGATTGAGCAGTTTGGAAATTTTTTTTGTACAATCTGCAAAGGGATATTTAGGAGCGCATTGAGGCCTATGGTGAAAAAGGAAATATCTTCACATAAAAACTAGAAAGAAGCATTCTGAGAATCTGCTTTAAGATATGTGTATTCATCTCACAAAGGTAAATGTTACTTTTCATAGAGCAGTTTGTAAATGCTGTTATTCTAGAATCTGCAAAGGGAAATTTTTGAGTGCTTTGAGACCCACGATGAAAAAGGAACTATCTTCACATAAAAACTAGTGAGAAGCTTGCTGAGAAACTACTTTCTGATGTGTGCATTCATCTAACAGAGTTGAAACTTTCTTTTGATTGAGCAGTTTGGAAATAGTCTTTTTGTAGTTTCTGCAAAGGTATATTTGGGAGTGAGTTGATGCCTACGTTCAAAAAGGAAATATCTTCACAAAAAAGCAAGAAGGAAGTCTTCTGAGAAACTTCTTTGTGATGTGCACATTCATCTCACAGGGTTGAACCATTCTGTTTATTGAGCAGTTTGGAAACAGTCTTTTCATAGAATCTGCAAAGGGATATCTGGGAGCACATTGAGGCATATGGTGAAAAAGGAAATATCTTCACATAAAAAGTAGAAAGAAATTTTCTGAGTAGTTCCGTTGTGACATGTGCATTCATCACACAGAAGTAAAAGTTTCTTCCCATTGAGCAGTTAGTTTTTATGTGAAGATATTTCCGTTTTCAACATAGACCTCAAACTGCCTACATATATCCCTTTGCAGATTCTACAAAAAGACTGTTTCCAAAAGGCTCAAAGAAAGCTTCCACTCTGCAAGATGAATGCACACATCACAGAGAAGTTTCTCAGAAAGTTTCTGTCTAGTTTTTATTTGTTGATACTCCCTTTTTCACCATAGGCCTCAGACCACTCATAAATAACCCTTTGCATATTCTACAAAAAGACTGTTTCCAAACTACTCAATCAAAAGAAAGGTTCAAATCTGTGAGGTGAATGCACACATCACAAAAAAAGTTTCTCAAAAGCTTCTATCTAGCTTTTATTTGAAGATGTTTCCTTTTTCAATATAGGCCTCAAAGTGCTCGCAAATGTCCCTTTAAAGATTTTACAAAAAGACTGTTCCCAAACTGCTCAACTGAAACAAAGTTTCAACTCTTTGAGATGAATGCACACTTCACAAAGAAGTTTCTCAGAAAGCTTCTGTCCAGTTTTTATGTGAAGATATTTCCTTTTTCACCATAACTCTCAATGCATTCAAATTATCACTTTGAAGATTCTACAAAAAGACATTTTCCAACCTGCTCTATCTAAAAAAAGGTTCAACTCTGTGAGAAGAATGCACACATCAAAAAGAAATTTCTCAGAATGCTTCTGTCTAGTTTTTATGTGAAGACATTTCCTTTTTCACCGTAGGCCAAAAAGGGATCCCAAATATCCCTTTGTACATTATACAAAAGGACTGTTTCCTAACTGCTCAATCCAAAGACAGGTTCAACTCTTTGGGATGAATGCACACATCACAACGAAGTTTCTCAGAAAGCTTCTGTCTGGTTTTTGTGTGAAGATATTTCTTTTTTCACCGTAGGCTTCAAAGGGCTCACAAATATCGCAAAGCAGATTCTACAAAAAGACTCTATCCAAATTGGTCAATGAAAAGAACACTTCAAATCTGTGAGATGAATGAGCACATCACAAAGAATTTTCTCAGAAAACTTCTGTCTAGTTTTTATGTGAAGATATTACCGTTTTCACCACAGAGCTGAAACCGCCTACATATATCCCTTTGCAAATTCTACAAAAAGATTGTTTCCAAACTGCTCAATCAAAGAAAGCTTCTACTCTGTGAGATGAATGCACACATCACAGAGAAGTTTCTCAGAAAATTTCTGTCTAGTTCTTATTTGTCGACACTCCCTTTTTCACCACAGGCCTCAAACCACTCATAAATAACCCTTTGCAGAGTCTACTAAAGGACTGTTTCCAAACTGCTCAATCAAACGAAACTTCAGCTGTGTGAGATGAATGCACACATCACAAAGAAGTTTCTCAGAACGTTTCTGTCTAGTTTTTATGTGAAGATACTTCTTTTTCACCATAAACCTCAAAGTGTTCACAAATTTTCCTTTGCAGATTCTATGAAAAGACTGTTTCCAAAGTGCTCAATCAAAAGAAACGTTCAACTCTGTGTGATGAATGCACACATCACAAAGAAGTTTCTCAGAAGGCTTCTGTCTAGATTTTATTTTTGGATATTTCCTTTTTCACAATAGGCCTCAAAAAGCTCACAAATATCCCTTTGCATATTCTACAAAAAGACTGTTTTCAAACTGCTCAATGAAAGAAAATTCAACTCTGTGAGATGAACGCACACATCACAAAGTGGTTTCTCAGAATGCTTCTCTCTAGTTTTTATATGAAGATATTTCCTTTTTCACCACATGCCTCAAACCACTCAAAAACATCCCTTTGCCAATTCTCCAAAAAGACTGTTTCCAAACTGCTCAATCAAAAGAAAGATTAAACTCTTTGAGATGCATACACCCATCACAAAGAAGTTTCCCAGAAAACATGAGTCTAGTTTTTATGTGAAGACATTTCCTTTTTTGCCATAAGCCTCAAAGCGTTCACAAATATCACTTTGCAGCTTCTATGAAAAGACTGTTTCCAAACTGCTCAATCAAAAGAAAGTTTCAACCCTGCGAGATGAATGCACACATCACAAAGAAGTTTTTCAGAAAGCTGCTGTCTACATTTTATTTTTCAATATTTCCTTTTTCACCATAGGACTCAAACTGCTGAAACATATCACTTTGCAGATTCTACAAAAAGACGGTTTCCAAACTACCCAATGAAAAGAAAGGTTCAACTCTTTGAAGTGAATGCACACATCACAAAGAAGTTTCTCAGAATTCTTCTCTCTAGGTTTTATGTGAAGATATTTCCTTTTTCACTGCAGACCTCAAACTGCTCATAAATATCCCTTTGTATATTCTACAAAAAGACTGTTTCCAACCCAATAAGTCAGAAGAAAGTTTCAACTCTGTGAAATGAATGCGCACATCACAAGGAAGTTGCTCAGAAAGATTCTGTCTAGTTTTTATGTGAAGATATTTCCTTTTTCACCATATGCCTCAAAACGCCTTCAAATATTCCTTTACAGATTCTACAAAAAGACTCTTTTTGAACTGATGAATCAAAACAAATGTTCAACTCTGTGAGATGAATGTACACATCCTAAACTAGTTTCTCAGAAAGCTTCTTTATAGGTTTAGGTGAAGATATTTCCTTTTTCACCATAAGCCTGAAAGCATTCACAGATATCACTTTGCAGATTGTACAAAAAGACTGTTTAAAAACTGCTCAATCAAAACAAAAGTTCAACTATGTGAGATGAATGCACACATCACAAAGAAGTTTCTCAGAAAGCTTCTGTTTAGATTTTACTTGTGGATAATTCCTTTTTCACCATAGGTCTCAAACCACTCACAAATATTCCTTTCAGTTTCTAACAAAGACTGTTTCCAAACTTCTCAATCAAAAGAGAGGTTCAACTCTGTGAGATGAACACACACATCCAAAGAAGTTTCTCAGAAAGCTTCTGTCTGGTTTTTATGTGAAGATAATTCCTTTTACAACATAGGCCTCAATGGGCTCACAAATATCCCTATGCGGATTCTACAAAAAGACTGTTTCCAAACTACCCAATCAAAAGGAAGATTCAACTCTGTGAGGTGAGTGCACACATCACAAAGAAGTTTCTCAGAGAGCTTCTGTCTAGATATTATTTGTGGATATTTCCTTTTTCACCACAGGCCTCAAAGGGCTCAGAGTTATGCCTTTTAGATTCTACAAAATCACTGTTTCCAAACTGCTCAATCTAAAGAGAGGTTCAACACTTTGAGCTGAATGCACACATCACAAAGAAGTTTCTCAAAATGCTTCTGTCTAGTTTATATGTGAATATATTTCCTTTTCCACCATAGGCTGCAAAGCGCTCCAAAAGTCCACTTGCAGATTCAACAAAAAGAGAGTTTCAAAACTCCTCAATCAAAAGAAAGTTATAACACTGAGAGATGAATGCACACATCACAAAGAAGTTTAATGCTTCTGTCTAGTTTCTATATGAAGATATTTCCTATTTCACCATAGGCCTCAAAGTGCTCGCAAATATCCCTTTGCAGATTTTATAAAAAGACTTTTTCCAAGCTCCTCTATTGAAAGAAAGGTTCAACTCTGTGAGATGAATGAACACATCACAAACAAGTTTCTCAGAATGCTTCCGTCTAGTTTTATGTGAGGATATTTCTTTTTCACCACAGGGCTCAAACCACTCAGAAATATCCGTTTGCAGATTGAAGAAAAACACTGTTTCCAAGCTGCTCAATGAAAAGAAAGGTTCAACTCTGTGAGGTGAATGCAAACATCACAAAAAAGTTTCTCAGAAAGCGTCTGTCTAGTTTTCATGTGAAGATATTTCCTTTTTCACCGTAGGCCTCAAAGCCCATGAAATATCCATTTGCAGATTATACAAAAAGACTGTTTCCAAACTGCTCAATCAAAAGAATGGTTCAACTCTCTGAAATGAAAGAACACACCACAAATAAGTTTCTCAGAAATCTTCTGTCTAGTTTTTATATGAAGATATTTCCTGTTTCACCATAGGCCTCAAAGGGCCCTCAGATATCCCTTTGCAGATTCCACAAACAGACTGTTTCCCAACTGCTCAATAAAAAGTAAGGTTCAACTCTGTGAGATGAAAGCATACATCACAAAGCTGTTTCACATAAAACTTCTGTCTAGTTTTTATGTGAAGATATTTCCTATTCCACCATAGGCCTCAAAGGGCTCAAAAATATCCCTTTGCAGATTCTTCAAAAATACTGTTTCCAACTGCTCAATCAAAAGAGAGGTTCAAATCTTTGAGATAAATGCACACATCACAAAAAAGTTTTTCGGAATGTTTCTGTATAGTTTTTATGTGAAGATATTTCCTATTTCACCAAAGTCCTCAAAGGGCTCAAAACTATCCCTTTGCAGATTCTACAAAAAGATTGTTTCCAAACTGCTCAATCAAAAGAAAGATTCAACTCTATGAGATGAATGCCCACATCACAAAGAAGTTTCTCAAAATGCTTCTGTCTAGTTTTTATGTGAAGATATTTCCTATTTCACTAAAGTTCTCAAAGGGCTCAAAACTATCCCTTTGCAGATTCCACAAAAAGACCATTTCCAAACTGCTCTATGAAGACTAAGGTTCAACCCTATCTGATGAATGAAAACATCACAAAGAAGTTTCTCAAAAAGTATCTGTCTAGTTTTCATATGAGGATATTTCCTATTTCACCATAGGCCTCCAAGGGCTCAAAAATATCCCTTTGCACATTCTACAAAAAGACTGCTTCCAAACTGCTCAATCAAAAGAAAGGTTCAACTTTGTGCATTTAATGAATACATCACAAAGATGTTTCTCAGAATCCTTCTGTCTAGTTTTTATGTGAAGATATCTCCCTTTTCACCATAGTTCTCAAACCTCTCACAAATATCCCTCTGCAGATTTTCAAAGATTGTTTCCAAAGTGCTCAATCAAAAGAAAGATTCACATCTGTTAAATGAATGCACCCATCAGAAAGAAGTTTCTCAAAATGTTTCTGTCTAGTTTTAATGTGAAGATATTTCCTTTTTAACTTTACTCCACAAACCGCTCACAAATATCCCTCTGCATATTCTACAAAAAGACTGTTTCCAAACTGCTCAATCAAAAGAAAGTTTCAACTCTGTGAGATGAATGCACAAATCACAAAGAAGTTTCTCAGAAAACTTCTGTCTAGTTTTTATGTGAAGATATTTCCTTTTTCACCATAGGCCTCAAAGCCCACCAAATATCCTTTTGCAGATTCTACAAAAAGAGTGTTTCCTAACTGCTCAATCAAAAGAAAGTTTCAACTCTGTAAGATGAACACACATATCACAAAGAAGTTACTCAGAAAGTTTCTGACAAGTTTTTATGTGAAGATATTTCCTATTTCACCATAGGCCTCAAAGGGCTCAAAAATATCCCATTTCAGATTCTACAAAAACACTGTTTGCAAACTGCTTAATGAAAACAAAAGTTAATCTCTGTGAGATGAATGCACACATCACAAAGAACTTTCTCAGAATGCTTCTGTCTAGTCTTTATGTGAAGATAGTTCCTTTTTCACCATAGGCCTCAAACCGCTCAAAAATATCCCTCTTTAGATCCTACAAAAAAAGTGTTTCCAAACTGCTCAATCTAAAGAAACTTTCAACTCTGTGAGATGAAGGCACACATCAGAAAGAAGTTTGTCAGGAAGCTTCTGTCTAGTTTTTATTCGAAGACACTTCCTATTGCACCCTAGGATCAAATTGCTCCAAATATCCATTTGCATTTTCTACAAAAAAGACTGTTTCCAAACTGCTCAATCAAAAGAAAGGTTCAACTCTGTGAGATGAATGCACACATCACAAAGAAGTTTCTCAGAATGCTTCTGTCTAGTTTTTATGTGAACACATTTCCTTTTTCAACATAGGCCTTAAACTGCTTACAAATATCCCTCTGCAGATACTCAAAACAGACTGTTTCTAAACTGCTCAATCAAAATAAAAGTTCAACTCTGTGAGATGAATGCACACACAACACAGAAGTTTCTCAGAAGGCTTCTGTCTAGTTTTTATGTGAAGATATTTCCTATTTCAACAGAGGCATCATTGGGTTCAGAAATATCCTTTTGCAGGTTCTACAAAAGGATTGTTTCCAAACAGCTCAATGAAAAGAAAGGTTCAAATCCGTGTGATGAATGCACACATTATGAAGTTTTCAGAATGCTTATGTCTAGTTTTTATGTGATGATACTTCTTTATCTCCATAGGCCTCAAAATGCTCAGATATATACCACTGCAGATATTACAAAAAGACTGTTTCCAATCTGCTAAATCAAAAGAAAAGTTCTACTCTGTGAGATGAAGGCACACATCATAAGGAAGTTTCCCAGAATGCTTCTGTATAGTTTTCTGTGAAGATATTTCCTTTTTCACCATAGGCCACAAACCACTCACAAATATCCCTATGCAGATAGTACAAAAAGACTGTTTCTGAATTGTGCATTCATAAGAAAGTTTCTACACTGTGAGAGTAATACACATGTCAGAAAGAAGTTTCTCAGAATGTTCTGTCTAGTTTTTATGTGAAGATATTTCCTATTTCACCTTAGTCCTCAAAGGGCTGACAAATATCCCTTTGCAGATTCTACAATAAGACTTTTTCCAAACTGATCAACGAAAAGAAAGGTTCAACTCTGATCAAGGAATGGACATCACACAAAGAAGTTTCTCAGAGTGCATCTGTCTAGTTATTATGTGAAGACATTTGTTTTTCATCATAAGCCTCAAACAGCTCAGAAATATCCCGTTGCAGATTGTACAAAAAGACAGTTTCCAAACTGCTCAATCAAAACAAAGGTTCGACACTGTGAGATGAATACACTCATCACAAAGACGTTTCTCAGAATGCTTCTGTTTAGTTTTTATGTGAAGATATTTCCTTTTTCACCATAGGCCTCAAAGCACTCCAAACATCCATTTGCAGATTCTACAAAAAGAGTGTTTCTAAACTGCTCAATCAAAAGAAAGATTCAACTCTGTGAGATGAATGCAAACATCATAAAGTAGTTTCTCAGAATGCTTCTGTCTAGTTTTTATGTGAAGATATTTCCTTTTTCACCATAGGCCTTAAACTGCTCACAAATATGCCTCTGCAGATACTACAAAAAGACTGTTTCCAAACTGCTCAATCAAAAGAAAGGTTCAACTCTGTGAGATGAAAGCACAAATCACAAAGAAGTTACTCAGAATGCTTCTTTCTAGTTTTTTTTGAAGGTATTTCCTATTACACCATGGGCCTCAAAGGGCTCAGAAATATCCCTTTGCAAATTCTACAAAAAGACTGTTACAGAACTCCTCAATGAAAACTAAGTTTCAACTCTGTGAGATGAATGCACACCTAAAAAAGAAGTTTCTCAGAATGCTGCTGTTTAGTTTTTATGTGAAGATATTTTTCATCATAGGCCTCAATCTGCTCAGAAATATCCCTATGCAGATTTTACAAAAAGACTGTTTCCAAACTGTTCAATGAAAAGAAAGATTATACTCTGTAAGATGAAAGCACACATTAAAAAGAATTTTCTCAGAAAGTTTCTATCTAGTTTATATGTGAAGATATTTCCTCTTTCATCATAGGCCTCAAAGGGCTCAAAAATATCCCTTTTCAGATACTACAAAAGACCTCTTTCCAAACTGCTCAATCAAAAGAAAGTTTCAACTCTGTGAGATGAAAGCACACATCACAAATAAGTTTCTCAGAATGTTCGTCTAGTTGTTAAGTGAAGATATTTCCTATTTCACCATAGGCCATAAAGGGATCACAAATATCCCTTTGCAGAATCTACAAAAAGACTGTTTCCAAACAGCTCAATCAAAACAAAGGTTCAACTGTGTGAGATGAATGGACACATCACAAAGTAGTTTCTCAGAAAGCTTCTGTCTAGTTTTTATGGGAAGATATGTCTTTTTCACCATAAGCCTCAAATGGCTAAGAAATATCCCTTTACAGATTGTACAAAAAGACTGTTTCCAAATTGCTCAATGAAAAGAAAGGTTCAACTGTGTGAGATGAATGCACACATCATAAAGAAGTTTCTCAGAACGGTTCTGTCTAGTTTTTATGTGAAGATATTTTCTTTTTCACCATAGGCCTTAAATCGCTCCCAAATATCCCTCTGCAGATACTACAAAAAGGCTGCTTGAAAACAGCTCAATCAAAAGAAACTTTCAACTCTGTGAGATGAATGCACACATCACAAAGAAGTTTCTCAGAATGCTTCTGTCTAGTTTTTATGTGAAGAGATTTCCTTTTTCACCACAGGCCTCAAAGTGCTCCAAATATCCATTTGCAGATTCTACAAAAAGACTGTTTCCGAACAGCTACATGAAAAGAAAGGTTCAACTCTGTGAGATAAATGCACACATGAAAAAGAGGTTTCTCAGAATGCTTCTGACTAGTTTTTATCTCACATATTTATTTTTCTCCATAGGCCTCAAACCATTCAGAAATATCCCTTTACATATTGTACAAAAAGACTGTTTCCAAACTGTCAAATGAAAAGAAAGGTTCAACTCTGTGAGATGAATGCAAACATCACAAAGAAGTTTCTCAGAAAGTTTCTATCTAGTTTTTATGTGAAGATAGTTCCTTCTTCACAATAGGCTCAAAGTGCTCCAAATATCCATTTGCAGATTCTACAAAAAGACTGTTTCCAAACCGCTCAATCAAAAGAAAGGTTCAACCCTGTGAGATGAATGCACACATCACAAAGAAGTTTTTCAGAAAGGTTCTATTTAGTTTTATGTGAAGATATTTCCTTTTTCAACATAGGCTTCAAAGAGCTCCACACATCCATTTGCAGATTCTACAAAAAGAGTGTTTCCAAACTGCTCAATCAAAAATAATGTTCAACTCTGTGAGATGAAAGCACACATCATAAAGAAGTTTCTCATAATGCTTCTGTCTAGTTTTTATGTGAAGATATTTCATATTTCACCATAGGCATCAAAGAGCTCACAAATATCCCTTTGCAGACTCTACAAAAAGACTGTTTTTGAACTGCTCCATGCAAAGAAAGTTTCAACTCTGTGAGACGAATGCACACATAAAAAAGCAGTTTCTCAGAATGCTTCTGTCTAGTATTTATATGTAGATATTTCTTTTTCCACATAGGCATCAAACTGTTCAGAAATATCTCTTTGTAGATTGTACAAAAAGACTGTTTCCAAACTGTTCAATTAAAAGAAAGGTTCAACACTGTGAGATGAATGCACACATCACAAAGAAGTTTCTCAGGATGCTTCTGTCTAGTTTTTATATGAAGATATTTCTTTTTCACCATAGGTCTCAAACCCCTCAGAAATATCCCTTTGCAGATTGTAGAAAAAGACTGTTTCCTAACTGCTCAATCAAAAGGATGGTTCAACTCTGTGAGATGAAAGCACACATCACAAAGAAGTTTCTCAGAATGCTTCTGTCTAGTTTTTATGTGAAGATACTTCCCTTCTAATGATAGGCCTCAAAGTGATCCAAATATCGATTTGCAGATTCTACAAAAGACTGTTTCCAAACTGCTCAATAAAAAGAAATTTTTAACTCTGTGAGATGAAAGCACACATCACAAAGAAGTTACTCAGACAGCTTCTGTCTAGTTTTTATGTGAAGATATTTCCTATTTCACCTGAGGCCACAAAGGACTCACAAATATCACTTTGCAGATTCTATAAAAAGACTTTTTCCAAATTGTTCAATCAAAAGAAAGGTTCAACTCTGTGACATCTCAAAGAAGTTTCTCATAATGCTACTGTCTACTTTTTATATGAAGATATTTCTCTTTCACCATAGAACTCTAACGGCTCAGAAATATCCCTTTCCATATTGTATAATAATACTCTTTCCAAAATGCTCAATCAAAAGAAACATTCAACTCTGTCAGATGAATGTAGACATCACAAACAAGTTTCTCGGAAAGTTTCTGTTTAGTTTTTATGTGAAGATATTTCTTTTTTCGCCATAGGCCTCAAAGCGCTCCAAATATCCATTTACGGATTCTACAAAAAGAGTCTTTCTAAACTGCTCAAATAAAAGACACTTTCAACTTTGTGAGATGAAAGCACACATCACAAAGAAGTTTCTTAGAAAGCTTCTGTCTAGTTATTATGTGAAGATATTTCGTATTTCACCGTTGGCCTCAATGGGCTCAGAAATATCCCTTTTCAGATTCTATAAAAGGACTGTTTCCAAACTGCTCAAACTAAAGAAAGGTTCAACTCTGTGAGATGAATGCACACATCACAAAAGTTTCTCAGAATGCTTCTGTCTAGTTTTCATGTGAAGATATTTCCTTTTTCACCATAGGCCTCAAACTGCTCACAAATATCCCCCTGCAGATACTACAAAAAGACTGTTTCCAAACTGCTCAATCAAAATAAATGTTCAACTCTGTGAGACGAATTCACATGTCACAAAGAAGTTTCAGAGAATGCTTCTGTCTACTTCTTATGTGAACATAATTCCTTTTTCACGATAGGCCTCAAAACTCTCCAAATATCTATTTGCAGATTCCAGAAAAAGAATGCTTCCAAACTGCTCAATCAAAAGAAAGTTTCAACTCTTTGAGATGAAAGCACACATCACAAAGAAGTTTCTTAGAAAGATTCTGTCTAGTTATTATGTGAAGATATTTCATATTTCACCATAGGCCTCAATGGTTCAGAAATATCCCTTTGTAGGTTCTACAAAAGGACTCTTTCCAAACTGCTCACTCTAAAGAAATTTTCAACTCTGTTATATGAATTCACACATCACAAAATTTCTCAGAATGCTTCTGTCTAGATTTTATGTGAAGATATTTCGTTTTTCACCATAGGCGTCAAACTGCCCGCAAATATCCCTCTGCAGATACTACAAAAAGACTGTTTCCAACCTGCTCAATCAAAAAAAAGGTTCAACTATGTGAGACAAATGCACATGTCACAAAGAAGTTTCTCAGAAAGCTTCTGTCTACTTTTTATGTGAATATAATTCCTTTTTCAACATAGGCCTGAAAGCTCTCCAAATATCCCTTTGCAGATTCTACAAAAAGACTTTTTCCAAACTACTCAATCAAAATGAAGATTCAGCCCTGTGAGATGAATGCACACATCACAAAGTAGTTTATCAGAGTGCTTCTGTCTAGTTTTTATGTGAAGATATTTCTTTTTCACCACAGGCCTCAAATGACTCAGAAATATCCCTTTGCAGATTGTCCAAAAAGACTCTTTCCAAACTGCTCAATCAAAGAAAAGGTTCAACATGTGAAATGAAAGTGCACATCACAAAGAAGTTTCTCAGATGGTTTCTTAGTAGTTTTAATGTGAAGATATTTCCTTTTTCACCATATGCCTCAGTGGATTCAAAAATATCCCTTTGGAGATCCTACAAAAGGCCTCTTTCCAAACTGCTCTAACAAAGGAAAATTTCAACTCTGTGAGGTGAAAGCACACAGCACAAATAAGTTTCTCAGAAAGCTTGTGTCTAATTTTTATGTGAAGATATTTCATATTTCACCTTAGGCCATAAAGGGATCACAAATATCCCTTTACAGAATATACAAAAAGACGGTTTCCAAGCTGCTCCATCAAAAGAAAATTTCAACTGTATGAGATGAATGAACACATCAAAAAGATGTTTCTCAGAAAGCTTCTGTCTAATTTTTATGTGAAGATATTTCTTTTTCACCATAGGCCTCAAACGTCTAAGAAGTATCCCTTTGCAGATTGGACAAAAAGACTGTTTCAAAACTGCTCAATCAAAAGAAATTTTCAACTCTGTGTGATGAATGTACACATCACAAAGAACTTTCTCAGAATGCTTCTGTCTAGTTTTTATCTGAAGATATTTACTTTTTCACCATAGGCCTTAAACCGCTCCCAAATATCCCTCTGCGTATACTTCAAAAAGACTGCTTCCAAACTGCTCAATGAAAAGAAAGGTTCAACTCTGTGCAATAAAAGCACACATCACAAAGAAGTTCTTCAGAAAGTTTCTAACTAGATTTTATATGAAGATATTCAGTTTTTCACCGCAAGCCACAGAGCGCTCGAAATATCCATTTGCAGATATATCAAAAAGACTGCTTCCAAACTGCTCAATCAAAATAAAGTTTCAACTCTCTGAGATGAATGCAAACATCACAAAGAAGTTTCTCAGAATGCTTCTGTCTAGTTTTTCTGTGAAGATATTTCCTATTTCACCATGGGCCTCAAGGGGCTCACATAGATCCTTTGGCAGATTCTACAAGAAGACTGTTTCCGAACTTCTCAATGAAAAGAAACGTTCAACCCTGGGAGATGAATGCACACATGAAAAAGAAGTTTCTCAGAATGCCTCTGTCTAGTTTTTATGTGAAGATATTTCTTTTTCACCATAGGCCTGAAACAGCTAAGAAATTTCCCTTTGCACCTTCTACAAAAGACTGTTTCCAAACTGCTCAATCGAAAGAAAGGTTGAATTCTGTGACATGAATTCACACATCACAAAGAAGTGTCTCAGAAATTTTCTGTCTAGTTTTTATGTGAAGATACTTCCTTTTTTCACCATGGGCCTCAAATAGCTCCAAATATCCATTTGCAGATTCTACAAAAAGACTTTCCAAACTGCTCAATCAAAAGAAAGGTTCAACACTGTGAGATGAAAGCACACATCACAAAGAAGTTTCTCAGAAATCTTCTGTCTAGTTTTTATGTGAAGATATTTTGTATTTCACCACAGGCCATAAAGGGCTCACAAATATCCTTTTGCAGATTCTACAAAACGACTGTTTCCAAACTGCTCAATCAAAAGAAAGGTTCAACTCTGTGATATGAATGGACATATCACAAAGAAGTTTCTCATGAATGCTTCTGTCTAGTTTTTATGTGCAGATGTTTCATTTTCACCATAGGCCTCAAATGGCTCAGAAATATCCCTTTGCAGATTGTACAAAAAGACTGTTTCCAAGCTGCTCAATCAAAGCAAAGGTTCAACTCTGTGAAATGAAAGTGCACATCACAAAGAAGTTTCTCAAAATGTTTTTGTCTAGTTTTTATGTGAGTATATTTCCTTTTTGACCATAGGCCTCAAAGCTCTCCAAATATCCATTTGTAGATTCTTCAAAAAGACTGTTTCCAAAGTGATCAATCAAAAGAAAGGTTCAACTCTGTAGGATGAAAGCACACATCACAAAGTAGTTTCTCAGAAAGCTTCTGTCTAGTATTTATGTGAAGATATTTCCTATTTCACCATAGGCCTCAAAGGGATCACAAATATCCCTTTGCAGATTCTACAAAAACACTGTTTCCAAACTGCTCAATGAAAACAAAGGTTCAACTCTGTGAGGTGAATGCACGTATAAAAAAGAAGTTTCTCAGAATGCTTCTGTCTAGTTTTTATGTGAGGATATTTCTTTTTCACCACAGGCCTGAAACCACTCAGAAATATTCCTTTGCAGATTGCACAAAAAGAATATTTCCAAACTCCTCAATGAACAGAAAGGTTCAACTCTTTGAGATGAATGCAAACATCACAAAGAGTTATCTCAAAAACTTCTGCCTGGTTTTTATGTGAAGATATTTAGTTTTTCACCATAGGCCTCAAACTGCTCAAAAATATACCTTTGCAGATTCTATACAATGACTTGTTCCCAAACTGCTAAATGAAAAGAAAGATTCAAATCTGTGATATGAAAGCACGCATCACAAAGAAGTTTCTCAGAATGCTTCTGTCTAGTTATTACGTGAAGATATTTCCTATTTTGCTATAGGACTCAAAGGGCTCAGAAATATCCCTTCGCAGATTCTACAAAAGGACTGTTTCCAAACTGCTCAATCAAAAAAAAGATTCAACTCTGTGAGATGAAAGCACGCATCACAAAGAAGTTTCTCAAAAAGATTCTGTCTAGTTTTTATGTGAAGATATTTCCTATTTCACCATAGTCTTCAAAGAGCTCAGAAATATCCCTTTGCAGATTCTATGAAAAGACTGTTTCCAAACTACTGAATGCAATGAAAGGTTCAACTCTGTGGGATGAATGCACACATCGCAGAGAAGTTTCCTGGAATGCTTCTGTCTAATTTTATGTGAAGATATTTCTTTTTCACCATAGGCCTCAAATCACTCAGAAATATCCCTTTACAGATTGTGCAAAAAGACGGTTTCCAAACAGCTCAATGAAAAGGAAGCTTCAACTCTGGGAGATGAATGCAAACATCACAAAGAGGTTTCTCAAAAATCTTCTGTCTGGTTTTTATGTGAAGGTATTGCCTTTTTCACCATAGGCCTCAAACCACTCATAAATATCCCTTTTCAGATTCTACAAAAAGACTGTTTCCAAACTGCTCAATGAAAGAAAGGTTAAACTCTGAGATGAAAGCACATGTCACAAAGAAGTTTCTCAGAATGCTTTTGTCTAGTTTTATGTGAAAATGTTTCCTTTTTTCACCATAGGCCTCAAAGCACTCCAAATATCCACCTGCAGATTCTACGAAAAGACTGTTTCCAAATTGCTCAATCAAAAGAACTGTTCAACTCTGTGAGATGAATGCACACATAACAGAGAAGTTTCTCAAAAAACTTCTTTTTACTTTTTATGTGAAGATATTTCCTTTTTCACCATGGGCCTCAAAGCACTCCAAATATCCACTTGCAGATTCTACAAAAAGAGTGTTTCCAATCCGCTCAATCAAAAGAAAGTTTCCACTCTGTGAGATGAAAGTACACATCACAAAGAAGTTTCTTAGAAACCTTCTATCTAGTTTTTATATGAAGATATTTCATATTTCAAAGTAGGCCTCAATGGGCTCAGAAGTATACCCTTGCAGATGCTGCAAAAAAAGTGTTTCCAAACAGCTCAATCAAAAGAAAGGTTTACCTCTGTGAGATGAATGCACACATCACAAAGAACTTTCTCAGAATACTTCTGTCTAGTTTTTTTGAGAAGCCATTTCCTTTTTCACTATAGGCCTCAGTCCACTCACTAATAGCCCTCTGCAGATACTACAAAAAGACTCTTTCCAAACTGCTCAATCAAAATAAAGGTTCAAATCTGTGAGATGAAAGCCCACATCACAAAAAGATTCTCAGAAAGTTTCTGCCTAGTTTTTATGTGAAGAGATTTCCTATTTCACCTTAGGCCTCAAAGGGATCACAAATATCCCTTTTCAGATTCTACAAAAAACTGTTTCCGAACTACTTCATAAACAGAAAGGTTCAACCCTGTGAGATGAATGCACACATAAAAAAATTGGTTTCTCAGAATGCTTCTGTCCAGTTTTTATGTGAAGATATTACTTTTTCACCATAGGTCTCAAACAGCAAACAAATATTCATTTGCAGATTGCACAAAAAGTATGTTTCCACACTGCTCAATAAACAGAAAGGTTCAACTCAATGAGATGAATGCAAACATCACAATGAGTTTTCTCAAAATGCTTCTGTCTAGGTTTTATGTGAAGATATTTACTTTTTCACTATAGGCCTCAAGCCGCTCACAAATATCCCTTTGCAGATTCTACAAAATGACCTGTTGCCAAACTGCTCAATGAAAAGGAAGGTCCAAATCTGTGAGATGAAAGCACACATCACAAAGAAGTTTCTCAGAAAGTTTCTGTCTAGTTTTTATCTGCAGATATTTCCTTTTTCACCATAGGCCTCAAAGCACTCCAAGTATCCATTTGCAGGCTCTACAAAAAGAGTGTTTCCAAAGTGCTCAATCAAAAGAGAGGTTGAACTCTGTGAGGTGAAAGCACACATCACAAAGAAGTTTTTCAGAAAGCTTCTGTCAAGTTTTTATGTGAAGATATTTCCCATTTCACCATAGGCCTCAATGGGCTCACAAATATTCCTTTGCAGATTCTACTAAAGGACTCTTTCCAAACTGCTCAATCAAAGGAAAGTTTCAACTCTGTGACATGAATGCACACATCACAAAGAAGTTTCTCAGAATGCTTCCGTCTAGTTTTTATATGAAGATATTTCCTGTTCATCATAGGCCTAAAATGCTGCAAATATCCATTTGCAGATTCTACAAAAAGACTGCTTCTAACCTGCTCAATCAAAAGGAAAGTTCAACTCTGTGTGATGAAAGCACACATCACAAAGAAGTTTCTCAGAAAGCTTCTATCTAGTTTTTGTGTGAGGATATTTCCTATTTCCCCACAGGCCTCAATGAACCCACAAATATCCCCTTGCAGATTCTACAAAAAGACTGTTTCTGAACTGCTCAATGAAAAGAAAGTTTCAACTCTGTGATGTGAAAGCACTCATAAAACATAGGTTTCCAGATTGCTTCTGTATAGTTTTTATGTGAAGATATTACTTTTTCACCATAGGCCCCAAACCGCTCAGAAATATCCCTTTGGAGATTGTACAAAAAGACTGTTTCCAAACTGCTCAATGAAAAGGAAGATTCAGCTCTGTGAGATGAATGCACACATAAAAAAGAAGTTTCTCAGAATGCTTCTGTCTAGTTTTTATGTGAAGATATTTCCTTTTTCACCATAGGCCTTAAACTGCTCACAAATATCCATCTGCAGATACCACAAGAAGACTGTTTCCAAACTGCTCCATGAAAACAATGGCTCAACTCTGTGAGATTAATGCACACATCACACAGAAGTTTCTCAGAATGATTCTTTTTAGTTTCTATGTGAAGGTATTTCCTATTTCATCATAGGCTGTAAAGGGCTCACCAATATCCGTTTGCATATTCTAAAAAAAGACTGTTTCCAAACTGCTCAAACAAAAAAAAGGTTCAACTCTGTGAGATGAATGCACACATCAGAAAGAAGTTTCTCAGAATGCTTCTGTCTAGTTTTTATGTGAAGATATTTCTTTTTCACCATAGGCCTCAAATGGCTCAGAAACATCCCTTTGCAGATTTTACAAAAAGACTGTTTCCAAACTGCTCAATCAAAAGAAAGGTCCAACACTCTGAGATGAATGCACACATCACAAAGAAGTTTCTCAGAAAGCTTCTGTTTTGTTTTTATTTGAAGATATTTCCTTTTTCACCGTAGGCCTCAATGGGCTAAGAAATATCCCTTTGCAGATGCTACAAAAGGACTGTTTAGAAAACTGCTGAATCCAAAGAAAGATTCAACTCTGTGAGATGAATGCACACATCACAAAGAAGTTTCTCAGAATGCATCTGTCCAGTATTTTTTATGTGAATATGTTTCCTTTTTCACCATAGGCCTCAAAGCAGTCCAAATACCCATTTGCAGATTCTACAAGAAGAGTGTTTCCAAACTGCTCAATCAAAAGAAAGGTTCAACACTGTGACATGAAAGCACACATCACAAAGAAGTTTCTCAGAAAGCTTCTGTCTAGTTTTTTTGTGAAGATATTTCCTATTTCACCACAGGCCATATAGGTCTCACAAATATTTTTTGCAGATTCTACAAAAAGACTGCTTCCAAACTGCTCAATCCAAAGAAAGTTTCAACTCTGTGAGATGAATGGACACATCACAAAAAAGTTTACTGAATGCTTCTGTCTAGTTTTTATGTGAAGATATTACTTTTTCACCCTAGGCTTCAATGGGCTCAGAAATATCCCTTTGCAGATCCTACAAAAGGACTGTTTCCAAACTGCTCAGTCAAAGAAAGGTTCACCTCTATGAGATGAATGCACACATCACAGAGATGTTTCTCAGAATGCTTCTGCCTAGTTTCTATGTGAAGGTATTTCCTTTTTCACCATAGGCCTCAAAGCACTCCAAACATCCATTTGCAGATTCCACAAAAAGACTGTTTCCAAACTGCTCAATCAAAAGAAAGGTATGACTCTGTGAGTTGAAAGCACACATCACAAAGAAGTTTCTCAGAAAGTTTCTGTCTAGTTTTTCTGTGAGGATAATTCCTGTTTCACCATGGGCCATAAAGGGCTCACAAATATTTTTTGCAGATTCTACAAAAAGATTGTTTCCAAACTTCTCAATACAAAGAAAGGTTAAACTCTGTGAGATGAATGGACACAACACAAAGAAGTTTCTCAGAATGCTTCTGTCTAGTGTTTATGTAAGATATTTCCTTTTTCACCATAGGCCTCAAAGCGCTCCAAATATCCATTTGCAGATTCTACAAAAAGACTGTTTCCAAATTGCTCAATGAAAAGAAAGTTTCAACTCTGTGAGGTGAAAGCACACATCACAAAGAAGTTTCTCAGAATGTATCTTTCTAGTTTTTTTTGTGAGGATCTTTTCCTTTTCACCATAGGCCTCAAACCACTCCAAGTATCCATTTGCAGATTCTACCAAAAGACAGTTTACAAACTGCTAAATCAAAAGAAAGGTTCAGCCCTGTGATATGAATGAATGTATCACAAAGAAGTTTCTCAGAAAGTTTCTGTTTAGTGTTTATCTGAAGATACTTCCTTTTTCACCATAGGCCTCAAAGCACTCTGAATGTGCATTTCCAGATTCTACAAAAAGTCTGTTTCCAAACTGCTCAATGAAAAGAAATGTTCAACTTTGTGAGATGAAAGCACACATCACAAAGAAGTTTCTCAGAATGTTTCTTTCTAGTTTTTTGTGAAGATATTTCCTTTTTCACCATAGGCCTCAAAGCACTCCAAATATCCATTTGCAGATTCTACAAAAAGACTGTTTACAAACTGCTCAATCAAAAGAAAGTTGCAACGCTGTGAGATGAATGCACACATTACAAAGTAGTTTCTCAGAAATCTTTTGTTTAGTTTTTATGTGAAGATATTTCCTTTTTCACCATAGGCCTCAAAGCACTCCAATTATCCATTTGCAGATTCTGCAAAAAGAGTGTTTCCAAACTGCTCAGTCAAAAGAAACCCTCAGTTCTTTGAGATGAAAGCACTCATTAAAAGAAGTTTCTCAAAAAGCTTCTGTCTAGCTTTTATGTGAAGATATTTTCTATATGACCAAAGGCCTCAATGAGCTCAGAAATATCCCTTTGGGGATTCTACAAAGGACTGCTTCCAAACTGCTCTAGCAAAAGAAAGCCTCAACTGTGTGAGATGAATGCACCCATCACAAAAAAGTTTCTCAGAATGTTTCTGTGTAGTTTTTATGTGAAGACATTTCCTACTTCACAATAGGCCTCAAAGGGTTCACAATTATCCCTTTGTAGGTTTTACAAAAAAAAAAGTGTTTCCAAATCTTCAATCAAAGAAATGTTCAACAGTGTGAGATGAATGCAAATGTCAGAAAGAAGTTTTTCAGAATGCTTCCATCTAATTTTTATGTGAAGATATTTCCTTTTTCACCATAGGCCTCAATGCGATCCAAATGTCCATTTGCAGGTTGTACAAAAAGACTGTTTCCAGTCTGCACAATTGAAAAAAAAGTTTTCAAATCTGTGAGATGAAAGCACACATCACAGAGAAGTTTCTCAAAAAGCTACTGTCTAGTTTATATGTGAAGATATTTCCTATTTCACCATAGGCCATAAAGGGCTCACAAATATACATTTGCAGATGCTACAAAAATACTGTTACCAAACTGCTCAATCAAGAGAAAGTTTCAACTCTGTGAGATGAATGGACACATCACAAAGTAGTTTCTAAGAATGCTTCTGTCTAGTTTTTATTGGAAGACATTTCTTTTTCATCATAGGCCTCAAACGGCTCAGAAATATCCCTTTGCAGATTGTACAAAAAGACTGTCTCCAAACTCCTCAATCAAAAGAAAGGTTCAACTCTGTGAGATGAATTCAAACATCACAAAGAGGTTTCTCAAAATGCTTCTGTCTAGTTTTTATGTGAAGGTATTTCCTTTTTCACCACATGCCTCAAACGGCTCACAAATATCCCTTTGCAGATTCTACAAAAAGACTGTTTCCAAACTGCTCAATGAAAATAAAGGTTAAACTCTGTGAAATGAAATCTCTCATCACAAAGAAGTTTCTCAGAATGCTTCTGTCTCATTTTTATGTGAAGAAGTTTCCTTTTTCACCATAGGCCTCAAACCACTCCAAATACCCGTTTGTGGATTCTACAAAAAGACTGTTTCCAACTGCTCAATCAAAAGAATGGTTCAACTCTGTGAGATGAATGCACACATCACAAAAAAGTTGATCAGAAAGCTTCCATTTAGTTTCTATGTGAAGATATTTCCTTTTTTACCATGGGCCTCAAAGTGCTCCAAATATCCATTTGCAGATTCTACAAAAAGAGTGTTTCCAAACTGCTCAATCAAAGGAAAGGTTCAACTCTGTGAGATGGAAGCACACATCACAAAGAAGTTTCTTAGAAACCTTCTGTCTAGTTTTTATGGGAAGATATTTCATATTTCACCATAGACCTCAATGGGCTGAGAAATATACCTTTGCAGATTCTACAAAAGGATTGTTTCCAAACTGCTCAATCCAACAAAAGGTTCAACACTGTGAGATGAATTCACACATCACAAAGAAGTTTCTCAGAAAGCTTCTGTCTAGTTTTTATGTGAAGATATTTCCTTTTTCAACATAGGCCTCAAACCACTTGCAAACATCCCTTGGGAGATACTACAAAAAGACTGTTTCCAAACTGTTCAATCAAAAGAAAGTTTCAACTCTGTATGATAAATGCACACGTCACCAAGAAGTTTCTCAGAATGCTTCTGTCTAGTTTTTATGTGAGGATATTTCCTTTCTCAACAAGGCCTCAAACCTCTCCAAATGTCCATTTGCAGATTCTACAAAAAGATGGTTTCCTAACTGCTCAATGAATAGAAAGGTTCAACTCTGTGAAACGAAAGCACACATCACAAAGAAGTTTCATAGAATGTTGCTTTCTAGGTTTTTGTGAAGATATTTCCTTTATCACCATAGTCCTCAAAGTGCTCCAAATATCCATTTGAAGATTCTACAAAAAATGTGTTTCAAAACTGCTCAATAAAAAGAAAGGTTCAACTCTGTGAGATGAAAGCACACATCACAAAGAAGTTTCTCAGAAATCCTCTGACTAGTTTTTATGTGAAGATATTTCCTATTTCACCATAGGCCTCAAAGGGCTCACAAATATCCCTTTGCAGATTCTACAAAAGGATTGGTTTGACACTGCTCAATCAGAAGAAAGGTTCAACTCTGTGAGATGAATGCATACATCACAAAGAAGTTTCTAAGAATGCTTCTGGCTAGTTTTTATGTGAAGATATTTCCATTTTCACCATAGGCCTCAAAGTGCTCCAAATATCCATTTGCATATTCTACAAAAAAGACTGTTTCCAAACTCCTCAATGAAAAGAGAGCTTCAACTCTGTGAGATGAAAGCACACTTCACAAAAAAGTTTCTCAGAATGCTTCTGTCTAGTTTTTATGTGAAGATATTTCCTATTTCACCTTAGGCCATAAAGGACTCATAAATATCCCTCTGCAGATTCTAGAAAAGGACTCTTTCCAAAGTGCTCAATCAAAAGAAAGGTTCAACTCTGTGAGATGAATGCACACATCACAAAGAAGTTTCTCAGAAAGCTTCTGTCCAGTTTTTTATATGAAGATATTTCCCTTTTCACCATACCTATCAAAGCGCTCAAAATATCCCTTTGCAGATTCTCTGAAAAGACTCTTTCCAAACTTCTCAATCAGAAGAATGGTTCAACTCTGTGAGATGGATGCACATATCACAAAGAAGTTTCTCTGAAATCTTCTGTCTAGTTTTTATGTGAAGATATTTCCTTTTTCACCATAGGCCTCAAGCCGCTCACAAATATCCCTTTGCAGATTTTACAAGAACAGAGTTTCCAGACTCGTCAAAGAATAGAAACTTTTATCTCTGTGAGATGAATGCACACCTTGCAAAACAGCTTCTCAGAAACATTCTTTATAGTTTTTATTGAAGATATTTCCTTTTTCACCATAGGCCTCAGAGAGCTGACAAATATACCTTTGCCAATTCTACAAAAATACTGTTTCCAAACTGCTCAATCAAAAGAATGGTTCAACTCTGTGAGATGAATGCACACATAGCCATGAACTTTCTCAGAAACTTCTGTCAAGGTTTTATGTGATGATATTTCCTTTTTCACCATAGGCCTCAAACTGCTCACAAATATCCCTTTGCAGATTGCACAAGAAAAGAGTTTCCCATCTGCTCAATGAAAAGAAACGTTTACCTCTGTGAGATGAATGCACACATTACAAAGCAGTTTCTCAGAAACCTTCTGTCTAGTTTTTATGTGAAGATATTTCCTTTTTCACCATAGGCCTCAAAGTGTTCACAAATATCCCTTTGCATATTCTACAAAAAGACTGTTTCCAAATTGCTCAATCAAAGGAATGGCTCAACTCTGTGAGATGAGTGCACACACCACACAGATGTCTCTCAGAAAGCTTCTGTCTAGTTTTCATGTGAAGATATTTCCTTTTTCACCATAAGCCTGAAAGTGTTCACAAATATCCATTTGCAGATTCTACAAAATACTCTTTCCAAAATGCTCAATCAATAGAAAGGTTCAACTCTGTGAAATGAAGTCACACATCACAAATCAGTTTCTCAGAAACCTTCTTTCTAGTTTTTATGTGAAGACATTTCCTTTTTCAACATAGGCTTCAAAGTGCTCACAAATATCCCTTTGCAGATTCTACAAGAAGACTGTTACCAAACTGCTCAATCAGAAGAATGGTTCAACTCTGTGAGATGAATGTACACAACAAAAAAAAAGTTTCTCAGAAAGCTTCTGTCTAGTTTTTATGTGAAGACATTTCCTTTTTCAACATAGGCTTCAAAGTGCTCACAAATATCCCTTTGCAGATTCTACAAGAAGACTGTTACCAAACTGCTCAATCAGAAGAATGGTTCAACTCTGTGAGATGAATGTACACAACAAAAAAAAAGTTTCTCAGAAAGCTTCTGTCTAGTTTTTATGTGAAGATATTTCCTTTTTCACCATTGGCCTCCAAGTGCTTGCAAATATCCCTTTGCCGATTCTACAAAAATACTGTTTCCAAACTGCTTAATCAAAAGAATGGTTCAACTCTGTGAGATGAATGCACACACAACCAGGAATTTTCTCAGAAACTTCTGTCAAGTTTTTATGTGATGATATTTCCATTTTCACCACAGGCCTCAAACTGCTCACAAATATCCCTTTGCAGATCCTACAAGAACAGAGTTTCCAATCTGCTCAATGAAAAGAAACATTTACCTCTGTGAGATGAACACACACATCACAAAGCAGTTTATCATAAATCTTCTTTCTTTTATGTGAAGATATTTCCTTTTTCACCATAGGCCTCAAAGCGCTCACAAATATCCCTCTGCACATTCTACAAAAACACCATTTCCAAGCTTTTCAATCAAAAGAATGGTTTAACTCTGTGAGATGAATCCACACGTCACAAAGTAGTTTCTCAGAAAGCTTCTGTCTAGTTTTTATGTGAAGATATTTCCTTTTTCACCATAGACCTCAAAGCACTCAAAATATCACTTTGCAGATTGTACAAGAACAGAGTTTCCAGACTGATCAAGGGAATGAAACGTTTAACTCTGTGAGATGAATGTAGACATCACAAAGCAGTTTCTTGGAAACATTCATTATAGTTTTTATGTGAAGGTATTTCCTTTTTCAGAATGGCCTCAAGGCACTCATAAATATCCCTTTGCAGATTGTACAACAGAATTTCCAAAGTGCTCATAATTAGTTTTTAGGACCAACATGAGCATTTAGAAACACTGCTTGTGGTGCAGCACACATGTGTTATCCACACTGAAATTAGGAATTCAACAGAAGTTCATGTAGAGCCGAAAATGTGAATATTTGGGGGACCTCGGAGATGATCTAGCTCACTTTATTTTGTAGAAAAGAAAACAGATTCAGGGAAAGGGCATGCATTGCCTAAGGTGATTCTGCAGCTTTGGTGCAGAAACAAAACACAGCTAAGGTGATTCATCAGGTTTGGAGCAGAAACGCAATACAATCTCTGTTCTTTTGCTTCTCAGATCCAGAATTTTTTCACAATACTGAACTACTTATGTTTCTGATTCCTTATTTTTTCTTTTTAAATTTTGCCGGTATTGTCTTACAAAGATCCTATTCTTTACCCTAAATATTTAAATTGGTTACCACTATTGTCTCTTTATAAGTAAAATTACTAGTTGTTATTATAAATGATTATTCAATCACTTTTAATTTTGGGGGGGTTCAGTACAAAGTTAGTAACAAATAAACACTATTGGCCTTGGCAATCCAAGAGGAGCTCAAGTCCTCCAGGGCACGTCAGGAAAAGGCTAAATGACAGCTGTGCTGCGAGTGGACAGAATACAGCTCTCATACAGACTATTGAATATTTGATGTTCTTCAACAATTTCATTAATCTTCAGTTTTTTTCCTCTTTGAAGTGAAAGTCTGCTATGACTTTCAACTTTCTTTTGAAATAAGTATAGATTCACAGGAAGTTGCAAAAGGTACAGGGATGTCTTAGGTACTCTTCACTAATTCCAGTGGTGACATCTCGCATAGCCATAGAGCATTATCAAAACCTGGAAACTGACATAGGTACAATTCAGAAAGCTTACTCAGATAGCAACTGTTTTGCATGCATTCATTTTTGTACGTGTGTATGTGTGTGCATGTGTTCTGTTCATTTTTATGTGGTGTAGATCTCTGTAACTACCACTTCGACAGTCAAGATGCAGAACTGTAGCCTCACCACCAGGCTCCAACTTGGGATCTTTGCTGACACTCTGACACGTTTTTCTCCACCCCTTCCCCTTGGCAACCCCATAGTCTGTTCTCCATCTTTACAATTTTATTTCAATAATTTATATAAATGTAATTATACAAAATCGTATTTTTAAAGGGAAAAAACAAGCCACAGATAGTTTTGTTAGCACTGTAAAACAGTCTTTAACATTCATCTGTTTTATGTTCTATTTGTCTCAAAAAATGTGCTTTGTTCTTTCCCATACTTTCTGATATCAGGATAGGAAATCAATACCAAACAAAACAATTCCATTCATTTTTTTCCACAGCTTGGTTTTCACTGTTGTTGCCTAACATTTATTGTTGCATTTACTCTTTCTCTCTGTTTTCCATCACCTAAAAGTAACTTTGTGTTCTTTATCTCTTCTAAGAAAACTTGGTAATGAGCCTTTAATGTGACGCCTGGACCACCCTTGTTTTGATTTTGTGTTATGGGTGTTCTTTTGTGTGATCGTTCTCATGGAGAGTCCTTGTGAAGCTGGGCTTTTCCAGTGGTTTGCCAAAATGGAAATAGATATTTAATAAACCAAACACAAAATGACCTTGTTCCAGGAATGCATCATTTCTGAGGAAAGACTACCTTTTCCAACTAGATATTGTGAATATTACTCATATTATCTTTTACTCCCTTTTATTAAAACTGTATTTTTTTTACACCTTTGTGTAACTCGGGTAATGAAATGTGAAACTAAGTGATTGCCTACCAATTACAATTGATGTTAACGATGCTACTGAGAGGCCACCCCTACAGTGGCTGCGCCAAGTCTAGGGACATGCTAGGTTTGCTAAGTTACATGAGATTGCCTACATACTAAATGGAGGTGGGGGACGGGTCCGAGGATGCAGCGGTGCTGCCCTGCCCCGACATGGAAGCTCCGGATGGGGCCCCAGGCACTGCACGGCCCAGAGCTGGAGGTGGGCGCACGATGGTGGACGACACCACAGCATCCAGCGGATCACCACCAGGGGCAAGTGAACCATGGGACCATGGCCATGAGCACTGCCAGACGGGCCGTGTGGCAGGCTTCTGGCCCCGGACACACCATGACGTGCCGGGCGGGTGGGGGGCAGGCAGGGGGTGGGCGGGCGAGGAGGACGGTGCCTCAGAGGAGTGTTGGGGAGGAGGGGCACTGGAGCTGTGGTCAGCCAGTTGCTGGGCCGCCTCCAGGGGTGGACGGCGAACCGCGGCGACCGGGACGTGCTCCCCCACCCTCTCCCCGGTGGACCCTTCCTATTTGCCTTCCTCCCAACCCCCAACAAGCCCCCACCACCGATGACATGAGATGATGACAGCATGGGACCTTCCACCCCGCCAGGGCCAATGAACCCCACACCATGAGCTGCATGAGGCATGAGGGAGCCCCCAAGGGAGGAACCCAGACCGTGATGGTGGCCACAGGAACTCGGCCGCAGCCGGCTATCTTCCCTTTCTATTTTCATGGGTGGCGGTGCTGCCCTCTCTCTCTTCCTCACAGCTGGGAGCCCCCCTTCCCCACGCCACCCAATGCATGACTACACAGGGCCTGCAGGGGGAGAGGGAAGGGGCGGGCACAGCAGGAGAGGAGGGCGGATGTCACCGGTCTACACTTGGGGGGACAGAGGGCCCTGTGGGCCCTGCCAGGGAACAGCCGTGCACCCCGAGGAGCCCAGAGGCAACCCTGGGGGATTTTGATTGGCAAGTGACGCTCAGACAGGCATAGCCCTGGGAGGAACCCGGGCCGCAAGTGCATTCGAAGAGTCGATGATCAATGTGTCCTGCAGTTCACATTAATTCTCCCAGCTAGCTGCGTTGTTCATTGACGCAGGAGCTGAGTGATCCACCACTAAAAGTCATACAAGGTTGATTTGGCGAGGGCACTCCCAACAATGGGAGGCCCTCCTGTCACAGCACGTCCCCCAGAGGGGTTACCTCAGGCTGGCCAGTCAGACAGCAACTGGACCAGACTCCAGAGAGGGGTTGGAAGGTTTCACAACACAGAGAGGTGGTGCCGACCACGGTGGGGGGCAAACGCTGACACCACCCCATGGGAGCCCAGGGGTTCCCGCCCCCACAGAGCGGGGTACAGGCCACACGCACAGCATGCACGACAGCATGATGGCCACTGGGTAAAGCCCCCACCGGCATCAGTGGCAACACGCAAGTGTGGCGTGGCCCCAGCTGGCCGGGGGGACGGAGTCGGCAGGGGAGGTGAGGGAGGGGCGGGCCCCTCCTGAACAGACTCCACTGTGGGCCCACTGCACCTGACCCGCAGGCAGACCGGCGACCCCCCAAGGGGTCCTTAAACCTCTGCACCAGAATGCGCTAGGTACCTGGATGGCAGGGGCGGATGAGGGGGGTGGGACTGGCGTCCGGCCCCCTACCCTCGAGACCCCCTAGCGGGAAGGCTGGTGAGAGCAAGCGGGCCGGGCCGGGCCAGTGGCATGGTTTGGCAGAGGTGACGATGGTGGCAGCGGCAACGATGGGAACCTGGCCAGCCCCAAAGGGAGCGGGCAGGATGGGGCCGGGACAGTGGGACAGGGCACGATGACAGCCCCAGTGGGGAGGGCACTGAGACCCCCACCCCACCGTGACGCCGAGAACCACCCCCGCGCCCGACACACACATGGGGGCCACAGCAGGGGACCGCTCCCCACTGCTCACCAGGCTGCGAGCCATCCAGCCCGCCCCACGACACGCACACACGGTTTCATCCCCACACGCATGTCTCTTTCTACCCCCTCTCTCCCTCCTGAGTTCTCTGGCTCTTGGGGCAGGTGGGGCCATGCAACGAACAAAGGGCACGACCCCCCCCATGCATGCACCACAGGGGAACACGGTCAGCCAAGGAGGAAGGACATGGCGGCGTCTCCGTGGCTTCGCTCTTCTCTGTTAATGATCCCTCCGCAGGTTCACCTACCGAAACTTTGTTACGATTTTACTTCCTCTAGATAGTCAAGTTCAACTATCTTCTCAGCATTCCGCCAGGGCAGTGGGCTGACCCAGCGGGGCTGATCCGAGGGCCTCACTAAACCATCCAATCAGGAGTAGTGACTGCAGTGTGTACAAAGGGCAGGGACTTCACGCAAGCTTATGACCAGCACTTACTGGGAATTCCTCATTCATGGGGAAAAATTGCAACCCCTGATCACCATTGCCAATGAGGTTCAACAGGTTACCCACATCTGCCACATAGGGTAGGCACACGCTGAGCCAGTCAGTGTAGCGCGCGTGCAGCCCTGGACATTTAAGGGCATCACAGACCTGTTATTGCTCAATCTCAGGTGGCTGAACGCCACTTGTCCCTCTAAGAAGTTGGGGGATGCCGACCGCTCCGGGGTCACATAACTAGTTGGCATGCCAGAGTCTCGTTCGTTATTGGAATTAACCAGACAAATCACTCCAGCAACTAAGGCCATGCACCACCACCCGTGGAATCGAGAAAGAGCTATCAATCTGTCAATCCTGTCCGTGTCCAGGCTGGGTGAGTTTTCCCATGTTGAGTCAAATTAAGCTGCAGGCTCCACTCCTGGTGGTGCCCTTCTGTCAATTCCTTTAAGTTTCAGCTTTGCAACCATACTCCCCTTGGAACCCAAAAACCCAAGGACTGGTTTCTTGGAAGCTGCCCAGCGGGTCATGGGAATAACACCGCCACATCGCCAGTCGGCATCGTTTATGGTCGGAATTACAACGGTATCTGATCGTCTTCGAACCTCCAACTTTCGTTCTTGATTAATGAAAACATTCTTGGCAAATGCTTTCGCTCTGGTCTAAACTGTGCCAGTCCAAGAATTTCACCTCTAGCGGTGCAATATGAATGCCCCCAGCCGTCCCTCTTAATCATGGCCTCAGTTCCGAAAACCAACAAAATAGAACTGTGGTCCTATTCCATTATTCCAAGCTGCAGTATCCAGGCGGCTTGGGCCTGCTTTCAACACTCTAATTTTTTCAAAGTAAATGCTTCGGGCCACAGGACACTCAGCTAAGAGCATCCGGGGGCACCGAGAGGCAAGAAGCAGGGACGGGCCATGGCTCGCTAGCCCACCCGCTCCCAAGATTCAACTACGAGCTTTTTTAACTGCAACAACTTTAATATACGCTATTGGAGCTGGAATTACCACGGCTGCTGGCACCAGACTTGCCCTCCAATGGATCCTCATTAAAAGATTTAAAGTGCACTCATTCCAATTACAGGGCCTAGAAAGAGTCCTGTATTGTTATTTTTCGTCACTACCTCCCCGTGTCAGGAGTGGGTAATTTGAGTGTCTGCTGCCTTCCTTGAATGTGGTAGCCATTTCTCAGGCTCCTTCTCCAGAATTGAACCCTGATTCCCTGTCACCCGTGGTCACCATGGTAGGCACAGCGACTACCATAGAAAGTTGATAGGGCAGACATTCGAATGGGTCATCGCTGCCACGGGGGGCGTGCGATTGGCCCGAGGTTATCCAGAAGCACCAAAGCTGGCGGCACTCGACCCCCCGGCCGGGGCCAGAGAGGGGCTGACTGGGTTGGTTTTGATCTGATAAATGCACGCATCTTCCCTGTGAAGGGGGTCAGTGCCCTTCGGCATGTAATAGCTCTAGAATTACCACAGTTTTCCAAGTAGGAGAGGAGCCAGCGACCAAAAGAACCATAACTGATTTAATGAGCCATTCGCAGTTTTACTGTACCGGCCCTGCCTACTTAGACATGTATGGCTTAATCTTTGAGACAAGCATATGGTTCTGATAGGATCAACCAGGTAGGTAGAAAGCGGCCTCCGGGACTCGCGAGGATGAGCCCGGCGTCCCAGTTGCGAGATTGGGCGCGGCAGGGCGGGCGATGGGGTGTGGGGGAGGGAGGGAGCAGCTCGGGGTGGTGGGAGGGGGTTGGTGGGGCGGCGAACCGGACATCCCATCCACCCACAGGACACAACACCCCCCGACGGGCTCACCACTCCCGACCCTTCGTGCCCATGTGCGAGGAGGCCGACCGCCCGACCCGTGTGCGGCAGCCGCGAGGGACCGGCGGCCACTCATGCGCGGAGGGCGCGGGGCGGCCCCGACGTTTGGGCAGCGAAGGAGAGGCGGACCGCGGTGCCTGGGGTCTCAACGCCAGTGGCCTCCGAGCATGAAGGCGGCCCCTCGCCGCACCTGGAGCGGCCGACTGGCCTTCGGCGGGCCTGCGGCTTCCCCACCGCCGCCACTGTCGCGGCCAGCCCCCTGAACCCTCTTCCCTGCACGCACTGCTGGCCGACCCCAAACCCTCCGGGTGCCCACCAGGCCCACTCGGGGTGCCGCCGACCTGGTCCCGAAGGCGCACGCCCGGGGACACGGACAACGGGCCAACCAGTGGCTAGCGGCGGCGCCCCACAAGGCAGAGCCGGGTTTGGTCCCAGACGGGGCCACCACAGCCTAAGGCGGTGAGCCGCTCGGGGAGAGAGGATCCGCGGGCAGGGTGGGGGGCACAGACAGGCAAGGCCAGGGACCGCGAGGGCAAGGGCACCTGGGAGCCCGCAGAGGGGCGGCTCGGGGAGAAACCTCAGGCACGGCCGGGCCACCAGGAAAACACGGCCACGGGATCCCACCGCCACAGACAGGAGGGAGGTACCGCAGCGACCCGCCTAGGATGCCGGACGGCCCTTGGCACCCACCGAGACCCGCCTCATGAGCCCCAGGTCCCGCCATCAGGACCCCGAGGTGACCTCAGCCACAAACCCAACGCCAGGGCCACGTTGCTCGTTTCTCATCCATCCTCCAACCCGGTCAAGCTCCAGGAGACCGGCACGCCCCCCACTTGGGACGCTTCCCAGGGCCAGACGGCCCAACCCCGTGCCACGCAAACGCGGTCGTCGGCACCGGTCGCTGCTCTGCAGGGGAGCGGGCAGAGAGCCGGCTCACAGCGGAACGGGTCACAAGCCGGACTGAACGCCAGGCACAGCCACCGCTCACGCAGCCTCCCAACCGCTAGGACGCCGGCCCGGCCCGGCGGGATTCTCCCCCGACTCGGAAGGGGGAGGCGCGGGCCACACAGTAGGCGACGAGCTTCCCTGGGTCCCCACCGCGGAGGCTGGCGGAACCCTTGCTCTCCCCCCCTCACCCCATCAAGGGGCAAGTGGAGGAGGGTCCTCTGCAAGCCAGTCGCCACGGCAGCGCTACCATAACGCAGAGAGAGGCGGCAGGCCGGGGGATCCGGTACTCCAAAGGCACACCTCTCAGATCGCTAGAGAAGGCTTGCTCACCGAGGGTGGGTCACACTCCCCACACGCCAGTCGCCCCTCGTCGGTCCCGCAGAGGCGCTCAGGGACGCCTGGGGAAGGGAGGGGGTCTGCGGTACCAGGAAAAATCTGCGTGCGGCAACCTTGAGCCTTCGCGGTCTGGGCAGGGGGCCTGGCCGCTGCGCGTGCGCGCAATCCCCCAAGGGCCCCCTAGTCCACCAGCCTCCTTTCTCCCAGGCAAAGCACCTCCAAGTAAACCCACACACAACCTGTCGGAGGCAGAACGGTAGCCCCTCGGCGGCCGGCCGGCGCACCCGTCATCTGCCCCAACCCACCGCAATAGCTCACACGGACCGCGCGCAGCCGCCAGAGGGGAGCACGGGACCTGCGCTCGCCAGATCAGGCGGCACCCTTCCCCGCGTGGGAGGGGCGCGTCTCACTCAACCGCCTCGACCCCCACACCAACGAGCTCCCTCAGGACCCACTGGTGGACATCGCGGCGGTGACCGGAGGAGGGGGCGCTGGGTGTGGGAACCACACACCACCGCTCGACCTCGGGCACCTGAGGGATAAGCTGGGGGGTGAAGGGGAGGAGCCGGGCGTGGTAGGCTCACGCCTGTCATCCCCGCACTTTGGGAGGCGAGGGAAGGTGGATCCCTCGATCCAAGTCTTGGCAACATGGTGAAACCTCGTCTCTAAAAAAATACAAAAACTAACTGGTTTCATAAACTGGACTCAAAGTTAATAAATAGATAAGTAGGCCGGGAGCGGTGGCTTACTCCTGTAATCCCAGCACTTTGGGAGGCCGAGGCGGGCGGATCACGACGGTCAGGAGATCGAGACCATCCTGGCTACCACAGTGAAACCCCGTCTCTACTCAAAATACCAAAAATTAGCCAGGTGCCGTGGTGGGTGCCAGTAGTCCCAGCTACTTGGGAGGCTGAGACAGGAGGATGGCGTGAACCCGGGAGGCAGAGCTTGCAGTGAGCCGACATCATGCCACTGCACTCCAGTCTGGGCAACACAGTGAGACTCCATCTCAAAAAAAAAAATAATAAATAGATTAAAATTGAAAATTTATAAAAAACGTAGCTGGTGGGGCTCAAATGCTCATGCCTGTCATCCCAGCACTTTGGGAGGCCGAGGTGGGCAGATCACCTGAGGTGGCCAGTTCGAGACCCGCCTGACCCACAAGGAGAAATGCCGTCTCTACTAACAATACAAAATCAGCCGGGTGTGGTGACACATGCCTGTAATCCCAGCTACTCAGGAGTCTGAGGCAGGAGAATCACTTGAACACGGGAGGTGGAGGTTGCGGTGAGCCGAGATGGTGCCATTGCACTCCAGCATGGGCAACAACAGTGAAACTCCGTCTCAAAAAAAAAAAAAAAAATTAAGCACTGTATTCTGTTATTTTTACTTCCTACCCAGAGAAGAATATAATACAATGGTTGTCTGTCTGCCTGCCTGCCTGCCTGCCTGTGACAGGGCCTCACTCTGTCTTTCTCCCAGACTGGAGTGCAGTGACACCATTATGGCTCACTCACTGTAGCCTCAACCTCCCCAGGGTTAGGCGATTCCTCAAGGGATCCTATGGCCTCAGCCTCCCAAAGTGTTGGGGTTACAGGTGTGAGACACCAGCACCTGACCTGAGTTAATACATCTGGTCTCACTACGTCTTAACCACACACCCATGAAGAACTCAAGTCAAGAGAGAGTCTGTAAGAGGCTCTCAGCATTCTCTCCCGAAAGCAGTGAGGTGGATGGCGGCTGTGTGTCCCGAGCTCCTGTGGTTTTAGGTGGCCACGCATAGAGGAGAGATTTCCAATGTTTCCAGAGATGCGCGAGCCACAGTCATTTGGGGCATCCGAGCGCGAGATGGGGTTTCTGACAGCGACTTAAGGGCCAAGAAGGGCCAGAATCTGCCAAGGCCCGTGTCCCAGGGTGGGGCCGATGGAACCCAAGGTAGAGGGAGTCAGCGGTCCACACAGAGAGAGCTCCAGCCTTAGGACCCACTGTGCAGACCGAATCAGAATGAAGAGAGTCCTTCGTCCTATATGCCACATCCCTCCACTGAACTTGGGAGCTGATCTGTTTTCCAAACATGAGGTGACTCTCGCTTTGCAATGGATCACAAGGGACTGGGCTTTCCAGAGTCGGCAGGCTAAAGAAGTCATTCTGGCTCAGCCTCCCCCATCCCCTGGTAACTGGTGAGTTTATTTTTTATTTTTATTTTTATTATTATTATACTTTAAATTTTAGGGTACATGTGCACAACGTGCAGGTTAGTTACATATGTATACATGTGCCATGCTGGTGTGCTGCACCCACTAACTCGTCATCTAGCATTAGGTATATCTCCTAATGCTATCCCTCCCACCTTCCCCCACCCCACAACAGTCCCCAAAGTGTGATGTTCCCCTTCCTGTGTCCGTGTGTTCTCATTGTTCAGTTCCCACCTATGAGTGAGAATACGCGATGTTTGGTTTTTTATTCTTGCGATAGTTTACTGAGAATGATGATTTCCAATTTCATCCATGTCCCTACAAAGTACATGAACTCATCATTTTTTATGGCTGCATAGTATTCCATAGTGTATATGTGCCAAAGTTTCTTAATCCAGTCTATCATTGTTGGACATTTGGGTTGGTTCCAAGTCTTTGCTATTGTGAATAGTGCTGCAATAAACATACGTGTGCATAAGTCTTTATAGCAGCACGATTTATAGTCCTTTGGGTATATACCCAGTAATGGGATGGCTGGGTCAAATCGTATTTCTAGTTCTAGATTCCTTTGCCATCCCCATCAAGCTACCAATGACTTTCTTCACAGAATTGGAAAAAACTACTTTAAAGTTCATATGGAACCAAAAAAGAGCCTGCATCGCCAAGGCAATCCTAAGCCAAAAGAACAAAGCTGGAGGCATCACACTACCTGACTTCAAACTATACTACAAGGCTACAGTAACCAAAACAGCATGGTACTGGTACCAAAACAGAGATATAGATCAATGGAACAGAACAGAGCCCTCAGAAATAATGCCGCATATCTACAGCTATCTGATCTTTGACAAACCTGAGAAAAACAAGCAATAGGGAAAGGATTCCCTATTTAATAAATGGTGCTGGGAAAACTGGCTAGCCATATGTAGAAAGCTGAAACTGGATCCCTTCCTTACACCTTATACAAAAATCAATTCAAGATGGATTAAAGACCTAAATGTTAGACCTAAAACCATAAAAACACTAGAAGAAAACCTAGGCATTACCATTCAGGACATAGGCATGGGCAAGGACTTCATGTCTAAAACACCAAAAGCAATGGCAACAAAAGCCAAAATTGACAAATGGGATCTAATTAAACTAAAGAGCTTCTGCACAACAAAAGAAACTACCATCAGAGTGAACAGGCAACCTACAAAACTCGTGAGTTTAAATGAGCTGAGGCTGGCAAGGCCGGAGCCGCTACTGCGGGGGAGGGGGGTGGGTGGGGTGGTGGTGGGTGCCTGAGGCACTGCAGAAAGTGGGTCTGAGCCTAGAGGATGACGGTGCTGCAGGAACCTGTCCAGGCTGCTATATGGCAAGCACTAAACCACTATGCTTACTGAGATGGGGTTTTCCTCGCAGAACGCCTTTATGCAGAAGTACACTCAGAAGAAGCCTTGTTTTTACAGGCGACCTGTTCTTACCGCCCAGGAAAGGCCTATAAAGCATATAGACTCTGGAAATGACACAGTTGTCCTACACCACAATGCAAATACCTGCTTGCAAAATGTTGTGTTGATCTTAGCAAGCTTGCAGAAGGGGAACAAATCTTATCTGGTGGAGTGTTTCATAAGCAGAAAAGCCATGATGATATTGTTACTGAGTTTGGTGATTGAGCTTGCTTTCCCCTTCCATTGTTGGTACATGTATATTGCAAGACAGATTGGCTTGCCAAAGGATCAGAATGTTACCAAAAGAGCCTTAGTTTAAATCCTTTCCTCTGGTATCCCTTCGAATCATTATGTGAAATAGGTGAAAAGCCAGATCCTGACCAAACATTTAAATTCACATCTTCACAGAACTTTAGCAACTGTCTGCCCAACTCTTGCACAGCACAAGTACCTAATCATAGTTTATGTCACAGACAGCCTGAGACCGTTCTCACGGAAACACCACAGGACTCAACTGAATTAAACAGATTGAATTTAGAATCTTCCAATTCAAAGTACTCCTTGAATACAGATTCCCCAGTGTCTTCTATTGATTCAGCTGTAATTTCACCTGATACTCTCCCACTGGGAACAGGAACTTCCGTATTTTCTAAACAGGTTCAAAATAAACCAAAAACTGGTTGAAGTTTATTAGGAGGACCAGCATCTCTTAGTCCATTAACCCCAAGTTTTGGGATTTTGCCATTAGAAACCCCAAGTCCTGGAGATGGATCCTATTTACAAAACTACACTAATACACCTTCTGAAATTGATGTGCCATCCACCGGATCCCCTTCAAAAAAGTCTGTTGCCAGAATCGGCCAAACTGGAGCAAAGTCTGTCTTCTCACAGGGTGGAAATAGCCGAGAGGTAACTCCAATTCTTGCACAAACACAAAGTTCTGGTCCATAAATAAGTTCAACACCTCAGGTATTGAGCCCCACTATGGCATCTCCCCCAAATGTGCTGCATTGAAGTTCACGACTCTTTACTAGTGACAGTTCCACAACCAAGGAGAATAGGAAGAAATTAAAAATGAAGTTTCCACCTAAAATCCCAAACAGAAAAACAAAAAGTAAAACTAATAAAGGAGGAATAACTCAACCTAACATAAATGATAGCCTGGAAATTACAAAATTGGACTCTTCCATCATTTCAGAAGGGAAAATATCCACAATCACACCTCAGATTCAGGCTTTTAATCTACAAAAAGCAGCAGCAGAAGGCTTGATGAGCCTTTTTCGTGAAAGGGGGAAAGGTTATTTGGCTTTGTGTTCATACCACTGCAAAGAAGCTATAAATATTTTGAGCCATTTACCTTCTCACCACTACAATACTGGTTGGGTACTGTGCCAGGGTCTATTTTGAACTTTCAGAGTACATGCAAGCTGAAAGAATATTCTCAGAGGTTAGAAGGATTGAGAATTATAGAGTCGAAGGCATGGAAATCTACTCTACAACACTTTGGCATCTTCAAAAAGATGTTGCTCTTTCAGTTCTGTCAAAAGACTTAACAGACATGGATAAAAATTTCCCAGAGGCCTGGTGTGCTGCAGGGAACTGTTTCAGTCTGCAATGGGAACACGATATTGCAATTACATTCTTCCAGAGAGCTATCCAAGTGGATCCAAATTATGCTTATGCCTATACTCTATTAGGGCGAGAGTTTGTCTTAACTGAAGAATTGGACAAAGCATTAGCTAGTTTTTGAAATGCTGTCAGAGTCAATCCTAGACATTATAATGCATGGTAAGTGGCAATGATATGTAAAGACAAAGTCTTGTTGATGGTGCTGGTAGTCACTAATTTTTCTTGTTAGATAGCTCTTTATTGTCATGAATTTGGTTACTAATACTTAGGGATGGTACATACTGGTCAATAACTTCAAACTAACATGTTTTCTTATGAAATGTGTGTCTTTAACAAACTCTTAAGTTAACTAACGATAATAGAATACCAGATCCTTATACTCAAGAGTTTCAGTCTTCTACCAAACTTTTGCAGATACTGTAGTTGTGTTTTGTTTGTTTGTTTGCTTGTTTAGTTTTGTTACTTCATTTGTTACTTTTTCTTTGAACACAGAAATGGTGATTGGGACAAAAAGTGCTTGGGAAATTGGAAAGGAATAGCATAATTCACTTATTGGATAATAGAAAAAAACACTGAAAAAATTCACTAGTTGCTGCTTTTTGACAGTGTTCTAGTTTATTGAGTTACTATTAAGAAGTTAGTGTACCCTTTTACTTAGCAGTATCTCTGTTTTACTTTTTTGTACTTGTGTATAAGTAGACACATAGGAAATTACTACCCAGGTCACATTGTTATCAACTGAATAACATATGAAAATGTTTGGTCCTACTTCCGCCTCAACACGATACTTACTGTTGACATGTATTGTATTTTTCTGGACTGACTTAAACGTTTAAATATCAAGAGAAGGCCAGGCACGGTGGCTCATGCCTGTCATCCCAGCTCTTTGGGATGCTGAGGCGGGCGGGTCACAAGGTCAAGAGATTGAGACCATCCTGGCCAACATGGTGAAACCCCGTCTCTATTAAAAGTATAAAAAGTAGCTGGGCATGGTGGCGGGTGCCTGTAGTCCCAGCTACTCAGGAGACTGAGGCAGGAGAATCGCTTGAACCTGGGAAGTGGAGGTTGCAGTGAGCCAAGACTACGCCATTGCACTCCAGCTTGGGCGACAGAGCAAGACGCCGTCTCAAGAAAAAATAAAAATAAAATAAATAAATAAATAAATGAATATCAAGAGAAACTACAGTTCTGAAGTCATAACTCTGTGGAAGCTTTTTTGTCAGATACGGTTATCTTTGGGGTTATTATAGCAGCTGAGTTTTAACCCTTGATTTGCTTCTAAATCTGAAGCATTATATTACTAAAACATTTTTTGATTTGTGAATATGTTGTTCAATGGATTATATCTCATTTTGCAGTAGTAGTTGCAGTGCCTGAAAGATTGCCAAAAAAATAGTGCTAGCTTCTGCTGACAAATGTAACAATCAACTTACCAATACTGCCTTCTCTTCCAATAGCTATGTTATCCGTAATATTTTAAGAACTCAGTTCTTCATAAGACTTGTGTTGTTTTTGATTTTTTCCCAAGTCTGGTTGATCCTTGTGTTGTTCTTTTTCAATTGTGTATTGTCTGTTCAGCTATTCTGCAGGAGTCGCATTCTTAAAAACCTTAACCATATCAAAAATTGTGTTTAAAGGAGGATTATTCAGATTAGCAAGCTTTTACTAGGAGGAGTTTAAATGCTGATGTATTTCGGTAACACTAAATACTGAGCAACTTTATTATAACTACAAAATAGATAGCCTTTCTTTGTTTTCACTTTCACTATCATTAGCACCGTGTTTAATACCTTTTCTTCATCTATAACACAATTATAACGATATACAAAGCCACTCAAATAAAGCAGATATATTGTGCTTTAAAAAAAAAAAAGAAAAAAAAAGTCATTATGTGGCACACAATGAGGTGTGACTTGAATCTAGAATCTCCAGTGAAAACCAATGAAACAGGGTCAAACCCCGTGTCTACTAAAAATAAAAAAATGAGCCAGGCTTGGTGGCGCTGAGGCAGGAGAATCGCTCGAACCCAGGAGGTAGAGGTTGCAGTGAGCTGAGATCACGCCACTGCACTCCAGCCGGGGCGAGGGACAGAGCAAGACTCCCTCTCAGAAACAAACAAACACACAAAGCCAATAAAGATGTTAAGGTGTTTAACTCAACGTGTCAGGCTCAGGTCTCTTGACAGGATACATCCAGCACCAGGGGAAACGTCGAGGGGTGGGGTGGAATCTATTTTGTGGCCTCAAGGAAGGGTTTGAAAGATAGTCCGGCAAATGTGACGGCCTAAGGAAGCCCCTCCGCCCAAGAAGCGATATTCATTTGTATCCTGTAGCCACCCACGAGGGAGAATCGGGCTCTCTACAGATCCCCAACCCCCACCCCACCCCAACCCACCCCCCTGCCTCGTGAAATGAGCTCTTGCTCCGTCAGGCTCTATTCACGCCGTGTGGTTTTGTAACCTCCAGCGTGTGTGCGTGGGTTGCGGGGTGGGGTGGGGGCGGCTATGGACAGAGAAGGGGATAAAGCGGCGGTGTCCTGCTGGTGTCCGGGACGTGGGACGTGAGTGGGATGGCCAGAGCCTAGGGAACTCATCGCCTGTCAAGACGTCTCCCCTCCTGGTCCCCTCTCTGACCTACGCTCCACATCTTCACAGTTCACTGGGGACCTTGTGGGTGGAAGTCACCATCCCTTTGGACTTTAGCCGAGGAAGGCCGGGCTCCCAAGAGTCTCCCCGGAGTTGGGGCCTTGGGCAGGCTCACAAGGATGCTGACGGTGATGGTCACAGTGATGTAAGTTGGAGGCCTCTGGCCAATGCAGAGGTATCCATATGATCTCGGTGGGACAAGTCAGCTTTGCGGAGTCCCGCGCGTCCTTCCAGAGACTCATCCAGCGCTAGCAAGCATGGTCTGGAGGATCCCAGCTCCCAGCAGAGGCACTTTTGTTCACACAGAATACTGGGCAGAGAAGTTCTCAGCAGGTTTAGACCTTCTAGTCAAAAAGCCAAAGCCACTTCTGGGATTTTTTTTCAAAGAGCCAGTGGTTCCACAATGGGCCGTGGGTAGTTGTGGAAATGGAGAGAAGTGTTTGCAGATACATATTTGAGACAGAACAGACAGGGCTCGGTCACAGGTCATGAAGGACACGAGCAGATGCACATTGAGAAAACCCTCCCAGCATCCTAGGTGAACAGAGGTATGATTTTTTGAGACAGTCGAGGGAGATGCAACCCCAGATTTTAGGGCTGGATCTTTATTAATATGTAGTATCTATGAGGTATCCAAGTCCAGAAATTGACTCACCAGTTCTGTACAGCGTTCGGTAGGGAGATCAAATCTGGGATGTCTAAAGTTAAGAATTCAGGCTGTGGTAATGGATTAGATTAGATGCACTTGAACTTATTTTGCAAAGAAAGAGAGGGTGGGAGACAGCGAGAGCCAGAGAGCGAGCGAGAGAGAGAGAGAGACAGAGATAGAGACACAAAGATACACAAAGAGAGAAAGACAGAAAGAGAGAGACAGACAGACAGATAAAGACACAGAGAAAGAGAGAGATGGACAGAGACAGAGAGAAACAGAAAGAGAGAGAGAGAGACAGACAGAGAGAGACAGGCAGACAGACAGAGAAAGAGAGTAAGACAGATGGCAGACACACACAGAGAGAGACAGAGACAGATGGAGAGACAGAGAGAAAGAAAGAGACAGACAGAGGGAAAGAGACAGAGAGAAAGAGACAGACAGAGGGAGAGAGAGAACCAGACAGAAAGAGAGAGGGACAGACAGAGACAGAGAGAGAGAGAAACAGACAAGGAGAGAGAGAGAGATAGACAGGCAGAGAAAGACAGTAAGACAGAAGACAGACAAAGAGAGAGACAGGCAGAGAGAGACAGAGACAGAGACAGAGAAACATACAGGCAAAGAGAGAGAGAGAAAAAAACAGACAGGGAGAGAGAGACAGACAGACAGGGAGAGAGAGAGAGAGGCCGACAGACAGACAGGCAGAGAAAGAGAGTAAGACAGAAGACAGACACAGTGAGAGAGACAGAGAGAGAGATAGAGACAGCGAGACAGAGAAAGAGAGATACAGACAGACAGACAAAGAGACAGACAGAGAAAGACAGAGACGGACAGAGAGAAACAAAGAGAGAGAGACAGAGAGAGAGAAAGAGAGACAGGCAGGCAGAGAAAGACAGAAGACAGACACAGTGAGAGAGACAGGCAGAGATAGAGAAACACAGAGAGAGAGAGACAGAGAGAAAGAAAGAGACAGACAGAGAGAAAGACAGAGATGGACAGAGAGAAACAGAGAGAGGGACAGAGAGAAACAGAGAGAGGGACAGAGAGAAACAGAGAGAGAGACAGAGACAGAGACAGAGAGAAACAGACAAACAGGGAGAGATAGAGACAGACAGTCATAGAGAGAGAGACAGGCAGGCAGAGAAAGGGAGTAAGACAGAAGACACACAGAGTGAGAAAGACAGGCAGAGAGAGAGAAATAGACAGAGAGAGAGAGACAGAGAGTGAGAGAGAAAACAGAGAGAGTGAGAGAGAAAACAGAGAAAGAGAGAGACAGAGACAGAGAGACAGAGAGAGGAGCAGGAAGGGCGTGCTCAGCAAATAATTACACATATTTTATAACGCTTTTGATCCCGTAAACGGTGGCGAGGTGTGCTTTGAAAACAACAACAACAACAGCAACAAGAGCAGCAGCAGCAGCAAGAGCAGCAGCAGCATTCGCTTACGGATTTCTAGAACATAAGATGTTCTGAAGTCTAGTAAACATCAACCGGCTCTCACTACACGTTGAGAGATTCACAAAAGCTCTAGTTAACAGGAGAAAACAGCAGCTAACGTGTCTTGGGGAAAATACACGTCTTCCTGAAAATTGCGGATTTCTACTTCACCTGAAAAGAAATACATACGAAAAAGGAAAAACAGGAACAAAACAAAACAAGCCAACAAACACGGGCCAATGCACCGTCCCTGGAAATCTTAAGTGAGCAAAGTATTAGTTTTCAGAAACCGTTTCTATTTTGGGCAAATGCTAAGAAGGCCCAGATTAGAGCTGTGACGCCCTTCCCATTGTGAAACTATGTTGGCCGGAGGGAGGAGAAAGTAAAACATCATGATAAAAGGTGATTGAGACCCAGCCAGAGTGAAGCTTTCCTAGGGAGGGAGGCCTGAGGAGGGAAGCGGGGGAAAACCCCACAACTGCAGACCCGCCCGCTTGCCCACGCGGGTCAAGGGCTATGCCATCGGCCCAAGCTGCCTCTGGGGAAGTGGGACCGTGCCACCCCCATCTTCAAAAACGGTGACCACTGAGTGAGGCCTGACGCCCACCGATGCAAATGTCAGCCTGGCAAGAATGAGATCGCCGGCAAGGGGTGGGGGAAGGGGAGAGAAGACGGAGGCACACCGGGGTGGCTCCGGAAGGTTTCCAAGCAGGGTGTTGGGAGGCGGGGGGTGGGGGTTTGGGGGGAACCCACCTAACTGACTCACTAAATGAAGGTAAAGGGACGTGGGTAGTGGGGGGAGCCGAGGGGCGACTTGAAAATTAAACTGACCCCTCCTAAATCCCAAGTAGAAGAGTCTATGCGCACGAAAGAAACCAACACGCAAAGAAAACTAAAGCGCTGATCAAAGAACAATAGGGCCCCCGCCAGGGCAGAGGTTCCCTAGGCAACGAGGGAGAGAGGGAGGGGCCTCCAGAAGGGAGAGAGAGAAACCGGTTGCCCCAGGTTCGGTGAAGTCGGGGAGACCTCCCTCCGTGTCACCTCGACTTTCAATAACAGTGGCCGCTAGGTGATGCCCGAAGACAACCGATGCCTGCAAATGTCAGTCAGCACGGAAAAGAATGTATGTATGTATGTATGTATGTATGTATGTATTTATTTATAGACAGAGTCTCACTCACTCTACAGCCTGGGCTGTAGTGCAGTGGTGCGATCTCAGCTCACTGCAGCCTCCGCCTCCCAGGTTCAAGCGATTCTCCAGCCTCAGCCTCCCAAGTAGCTGGCATTACAGGCACCTGCCCCACTGCTCCTGACTCAGTTTTGTATTTTTAGTAGAGACGGGGTTTCGCTGTGTTGGCAAGGTTGGTCTCGAACTCCCAACCTCAGGTGATCCACCCACCTCGGCGTCCCAAAGTGCTGGGATGACAGATGTGAGCCACCACGCCCGGCCTTAACTGTTTACTTTTAAGTCGAGGAAATATGAGAAGTACGGACGCCACACGTGACAGACAGAAAAGTCTGAAAATGCCCCTTGCATCCAAGTGGGGACCCGGCCTCGACCTCACGAAATCATACACCGAGTGGGGAAGCCCAGCAAGGCCCGTCTGTCTAGATTCTTCTCGGCCTCTCTAAGCACCTAAGCATGCACTTCTCACTTTCGTGGAAGGGGCAGAGCCCTCCCCGTCATGAGGTGTCTGACAGACTGACACAGAAAGAGACAGACATAGAAAGACAGAGACGGACAGAGATAGATAGAGAGAAACAGACAGAAAGAGAGAGAGATGGAGAGTGAGTGAGAGAGAGAGAGACATGGAGGGAGAGAGACAGGCAGAGAAGAAGAGTAAGACAGAAGACACAGTGAGAGAGACAGGCAGAGAAAGAGAGACAGAGACAAAGACAAAGAGAGAGAAAGACAGAGACGGACAGAGAGAGACAGAAACAGAAAGAGAGAGAGAGAAACAAAAAGGGAGGGAGAGAGACAGACAGAGACAGAGAGACTGACAGACAGATAGGCAGAGAAAGAGAGTAAGACAGAAGACAGATACAGTGAGAGAGACAGGCAGAGAGAGACAGAGGGAGAGACAGACAGAGAAAGAGACAGAGAGAGAAAGCAGAGATGGACAGAGAGAGACAGACAGAAACAGAAAGAGAGAGAGACAGAGACAGAAGCAGACAGACAGGGAGGGAGGGAGACAGACAGAGAGAGGGAGACAGACAGACAGGCAGAGAAAGAGAGTAAGACAGAAGATAGGCACAGACAGAGAGACAGGCACAGAGAGAGAGACAGACAGACAGAGAAAAAGAAAGAGAGAGACAGGCTGGGCACGATGGCTCATGCTTGTCATCCCAGCACTTTGGGAGGCCGAGGCGGGCGGATCACGAGGTCAGGAGATCAAGACCATCCTGGCTAACACGGTGAAACCCCGTCTATACTAAAAATACAAAAAATATAGCCAGGCGTGGTGGCGGGTGCCTGTAGTCCCAGCTACTCGGGAGGCTGAGGCAGGAGAATGGCATGAATCTGGGAGGTGGAGGTTGCAGTGAGCCGAGATCGTGCCACAGAAAAAGAAAGAGAGAGACAGACAGACAGAGAAAGACAGAGACAGACAGAGAGAGACAGAGAGAAACAGAGATAAAGAGAGACAGAGAGAAACAGACAGAAATTGAGAGAGACAGAGAGAGAGAAACAGAAAGGCAGGGAGGGAGAGAGAGACAGATAAACAAAGAAAGAGAGTAACACAGAAGAGAGACACAGTGAGAGAGACAGGCAGAGAGAGAGAGACAGAGACAGAGAGAAAGACAAAGAAAGAGAGAGAAAGAGACGGACAGAGAGAGACAAAGAGAAAGAGAGACAGAGAGAGAGAAACAGAAAGGGAGGGGGACAGACAGACAGAGAGAGAGAGACTGACAGATAGGCAGAGAAAGAGAGTAAGACAGAAGACAGACACAGTGAGAGAGACAGAGAGACAGACAGAGAAAGAAAGGGAGAGACAGACAGAGAAAGAGACAGAGAGAGACAGACATGGACAAAGAGAGACAGACAGAAACAGAAAGAGAGAGAGACAGAGACAGAGAGAAACAGAGAGGGAGGGAGGGAGACAGAGAAAGAGAGTAAAACAGAAGACAGGCACAGACAGAGAGACAGGCACAGAGAGAGAGAGTGACAGAGAGACAGAGAAAAAGAAAGAGAGAGACAGACAGAGACAGACACAGAGAGAAAGAAACACAAAGAGAGAGAAACAGACAGGAAGAGAGAGAGAGACAGGCAGAGAAGGAGAATAAGAGAGAAGACAGACACAGTGAGACAGGCAGAGAGAGAGACAGAGACAGAGATAAAGAAAGAGACAGACAGAGAAAGAGACAGACAGACAGAGAAAGAGAGAAACAGACAGAAAGAGAGAGAGAGAAACAGAAAGGGAGGGAGAGAGAGAGACAAACAGACAGATGGACAGGCAGAGAAGGAGAGTAAGACAGAAGACAGACACAGTGAGAGAGACAGGCAGAGAGAGAGAGAGACAGAGACAGAGACAGAGAGAAAGAAAGAGAGAGAGACAGAGAAAGACAGAGATGGACAGAGAGAGACAGAGAGAAACAGAAAGAGAGAGAGACAGAAAGAGAGAGAAACAGAAAGGCAGGGAGAGAGAGACAGACAGACAGACAGGCAGAGAAGGAGAGTAAGACAGAAGACAGACACAGTGAGAGAGACAGGCAGAGAGAGAGAGAGAGACAGAGAGAAAGAGATGGACAGAGAGAGACAGAGAGAAACAGACAGAGGGAGTGAGAGAAAGAGAGACAAACAGAAAGAGAGGAAGAGACAGAGAGAGAGACAGACAGGCAGAGAAAGAGAGTAAGACAGAAGATAGGCACAGAGAGAGAGAGAGAGAGACAGACAGAGAGACACAGAAAAAGAGAGAGGCAGACAGACAGAGAAAGACACAGACAGAGAAAAACAGAGATGGACAGAGAGAGACAGAGAGAAACAGAAAGAGAGAGACAGACAGATGGGCAGAGAAAGAGAGTAAGACAGAAGACAGACACAGTGAGACAGGCAGAGAGAGAGAGAGAAAGAGAGAGACAGAAGTCAGACACAGTGAGACAGGCAGAGAGAGAGAGAGAGACAGACAGACAGAGAAAGAGACAGAGAGAGACAGACAGAGAGAGAAACAGGAAACAGAAAGAGAAACAGAGAGAAACAGAAAGGAAAGGAGAGAGAGAGACAGATGGACAGGCAGAGGAGAGTAAGACAGAAGACAGACATAGTGAGAGAGACAGGCAGAGAGACAGAGAGACAGAGACAGAAAGAGACAGACAGAGAAAGACAGAGATGGACAGAGAGAGACACTGAGAAACAGAGAAAGAGAGAGACAGAGAGAAACAGACAGAGAGAGAGTGAGAGAGAGAGAGAGAAACAGAAAGGGAGGGAGAGACAGAGAGAGACAGGCAGAGAAAGACAGTAAGACAGAAGATAGGCACAGAGAGCAAGAGACAGAGAGAGAGAGAGACAGACAGAGACACAGAAAAAGAGAGAAGCAGACAGAGAAAGAGACAGACAGAGAAAAACAGAGACACAGAGAAACAGACAGGGAGGGAGAGAGAGAGACAGACGGGCAGAGAAAGTGAGTAAGGCAGAAGACAGACACAGTGAGAGAGGCAGAGAGAGAGAGACAGAGAGACAGAGACCGAGAGAAAGAAAGAGACAGACAGACAGAGAAAGAGACACAGAGAGAAAGACAGAGACGAACAGAGAGAGACAGAGAGAAACAGATAGAAAGAGAGAAGGTCCTAGCCCAGTAGCGATACAGTGCCTTTTCTTTTATTTTCTCTTTCTTTTCTTTTCTTTTTTTCTTTCTTTCATTTATTTATTTATTTATTTATTTATTTGGAGACTGAGTCTCACTCTGTCGCCCAGGCTGTAGTGCAGTGGCGCAACCTTGGGTCACTGCAACCTCCGCCTGCCAAGTTCAAGCGATTCTTCTGCCACAGCCTCCCGTGTAGCTGGGATTACAGGTGCCTGCCCCACCGTGCCTGACTCAGTTTCGTATTTTCAGTAGAGACGGGGTTTCACAATGTTGGCGAGGCTGGTCTCCAACTCCTGACCTCGGGATGACAGACGTGAGCCACTGCGTTCAGTGTACAGTGCCATTTCTTAGAAATCACTCTTGGGAACACACCTAGAGATTTTATTTATTTATTTATTTATTTTTTGCGCGGGAAGGTGGGGGGACGGAGTTTCGCTCTTGCTGCCCAGGCTAGAGTGCAATGGCATAGGGGACTCAAGGAGTCAACCTATGGCAGGGAGGACACGTCATTCTGAGCGTAAGGGCCACAGGGAAAGGTGGCAGGGCCCGTGCTTTTAAAGGCTGAAATCCCGGTGGTTCAGGCCTGTCGTCCCAGCACTTTGGGAGGCCCAGGAGGGCGGGTCACTTGAGGTCAAGGGTTTGATACCAGTGTGGCCAACATGGAGAAACCCCGTCTCTACTAAAAATAGAAATATTAGCCGGCTGTGGTGGTGTGCGCCCGTAATCCCAGCTACTGAAGAAGAATCACTGGAACCCAGGAAGCAGTGGTTTCAGTGAGTCGAGAGAGCGCCACTGCACCGCAGCCTGGGTGACACAGCGAGAGAGACTCAGTCCAAAAAAAAGAAAAGAAGAAGAAAACAAAAAAACAGACCCAAATATTGCATTGTCGCTGAACTTTCCCCCAAAAGGCCAGAAACCCCCTGACTCAGGTCAAGGAGGTGGTGTTTCATTTTACTTCTCTCTCTCTCTCTCTCCCCTCCTCCCCCCCCCTCCCAACTTTTATTTCTTGTTCAAGCATACATGTGCAAGATTGTTACATGAGTAAACTTCTGACGGGGGGGTTCAGTGTGCAGATGATTTCATCACGCGGATACTCAGCGCTGTGTCCGACAGTTTTCGTGTTTTGTTTTTCCCTGAAGCTGTCTCTCCTTCCACTCCTCCCTCAAGTAGGCTCTCGCGTCTCTTGTCCCCCTAGTTCTGCCCATGCAAGAACTCTCATCTATAAAGTTCCCACTTATAGATGAGAACACGCGGTATTTAGCTGATTGTTGCTTTCATCTTCAGTGGTGGCGGTGAAAGAGGCATGACACTAAATCGACCCTTAGGACGCTCCCCTCCGTCCCCACCCCTCACCCCCTTCCCACACACACCCTCATTCCTGCACCCCCTCCTCAAACGCAAGAAAGGGAGAAAGACAGAAATTAAAGTAACAGGTGAGCCTCCAAGGCGGTGGAGGCGGGGGATCTCAAAGGGTGAGCAAGCGATGGGGGTCGGGGGATGTCTTGGCTGAGCTATCAAAAATAGGGGACCCACTTTCCAGCCCCATCACACCCCGTAATCCTCAGCCTCAGCCAGCCTCTGGGTGGGGTTGCCCCTGTCAAAGCTTCTGAATGGAGAGAAGCCCAAGGCTATGGAAGGCATCAGCTCCAACTCCAGGAAGGGAATAGGGCTTTGTGCTTATGAATGGGGCTTTACAAGGCTGTGCCGTGGCTTCCAAAGCGATGCGCCTCCCCTCGCCTCGCCCAGAGCAAGACTCGGTCTGAAAATAAATAAACAAATATAAATAAGAAAATAATTCATCAATAAATAAGAAAGAACGAATCAGTACAGCGGTAGTGGTCATGAATCATTCTCCGGAGTCCAGGCGTAGTGGCTCACGCCCGTCACGCCAACACTTTGAGACGCCGGGTCAGGAGGGTTGCAGCAAAATGATGAGACCCTGTCTGTGGAAAAACATTTAAAAATGAAGGCCGGGCGCAGTGGCTCACGCCTGCCATCCCAGCACTTCGGGAGGCCGGGGAGGGCGAATCATCTGAGGTCGGGAGTTAGAGACCAGCCTGACCAACATGGAGAAGCCCGGTCTCCACTAAAAATACAACATCAGCCAGACGTGGTGGCGCATGCCTGCAATCCCAGCTACTCGGGAGGCTGATGCAGGAGAATCGCTTGAACCCGGGAGGCTGAGGTTGCGGTGAGCCAAGATCGCGCCACTGCACTGCAGTCTAGGCAACGAGAGAGAAACTCTGTCTCAGGAAAATAAAATAAAATATAAATGGTCTGGGCACAGTGGCGCATGCCTGTTGTTCCAGGTACTGTACTCTGGAGGCTGAGGTGGAAGGATCGCTGGAGTCCAGGAGCGTCCACGCTGCAGTGAGTGAGTTACGATGGCACCACTGCCGGGGTGAGAGAGTGAGATGTTGTGTCTAAATCAGTCAATCAGATCACTGGAAGGCGCTCTCTGTGTCTTACTTTCAAAGGGTGTCTCTTTAGGCCAAGCAGGCACGGTGCCTCACGCCAGTCATCCCAGCACTTTGGCAAGCCAAGGCAGGAGGAAAGAAGGAAGGGAGGAAGTGAGGAAAGAAGAAAAGCAGAACGGCAGTAAGGCAGGAAAGAAGAAAGAAGGAAAGAAAGAAAGAAAGAAAGAAAGACAGAAAGAAAGAAAGAAAAAAGAAAGAGAAAGAAAAAAGAAAGAGAGAAAGAAAGAAGAAAGAAACAAAGAAACAAAGAAACAAAGAAAGAAAGAAAGAAAGAAAGAAACAAGAAAAGAGAAGAAAAAAGAAGAAAAGAGAAGGGAAGAGAAAAAAAGAAAACGGGGAGGGGGCATATCTCCTTGACTGGTGATGGCCCAGGATACAGTGGGTCACGGCTTACTGAAGCCTCGACCTGTGGGGCCATAAGTGATCTCCTTATCTCAACCTCCCGAGTAGCTGTGACTACAGGCGGCCATCACCACACGCAACTCATCTTATAATGATATTAAGATTCTATTGGGACAGGGTCTCGCTCTGTCATCCAGGCTGGATTGCCCTGGCATGATCTCAGCTCATTGCAACCTCAGCCTCCCTGGTTGGAGCAACTCGCCCATCCCAGTCTCCTGAGCAGTTGGGATTACAAGCCCACGCCACCAGGCCTGGCTAATTGTTTTATTTTTCAGAGAGACGGGGTTTCGCCATGTTGGCCAGCCTGGTCTTGAACTCCTGGCCTCAAGTGATCCACCCACCTCGGCCTCCCAAAGTGCTGGAATGACAGGCGTGAGCTACAGTGCCCAGCCCAGATAATCTTTTTAATAAATTGTAGAGAAGGGGTTTCATCAGCCGATGGGTGGAGGGTGGGGTGGGTTTTACTCAGCCTGCGTACTGTGAAAAGAGTGAGTGTGGTTTGTGAACTAGATGTGGAAATTGTGTGTGTGTGTGTGTGTGTGTGTGTGTGTGTGTAGGAGAGAGAGAGAGAGAGACCAATCCCACCATGAGGACCTGGAAATGGTGTTTGATTTGGGTCCTTGTCTAGTCACCTGTCTGTCTGTAGATGACTGAGGATTCCACAAATGAAGGTCAGCAGTATCTATTGAGCTGTTTCTCCCTCTCATGCATCTCATGTGTGTGGTGGAGAAAGGGAAGAAAAGAGGTTCTGATGTGAAGTTGTCTTCAGGCCTGAGTAAGCTGAAGTCAGCCTGATGGGAAGGAGGGCATCCTATGTGACATTTCCATACCTGCGCACCATTTACAATGCTGGGGCTGCCAGTTCACCCTGTACCTCAACCCACCCCCAAGAACAGCACGGTCCGGGGTGGTCCAGTCTCATCCCATCCGGCCCACGCGGGGCAACTGGTGGAAGTCTTTGCCGGAGGATTCGAAAGCAGCGTCAACGCGCTTCCCCTGCCGTTGCCTGGCAAAGGCCAGCTGTGGGAGGGTAGCGGGACGTGATGGGGGCATCCGCCTCAGAGCTCCCTGAAAGGTGGCAGGTGGCCAGTGGGGGACGCTGAGGCAGAGACGTCTGGCAGGATATAGATCTGGAAGCCGCGTCAGTCCTCTCCCATACCTCTCCTATGGAAAATGCCATGGCCGTGGTGGGAGCCTTGGCTGGGGGAGAAGCGAGGACAAGGGGGAGAGGGAAGGAGGCCCTCAGGAGGATTTAGCCCTGAAAACCCACTCAGCCAAGCTCCCTCTGTCTTTTTAGGTCCAAGGTACACCCTGGGAGACGGCAAGAGAAACATTCACTCCGTGCTTTTTCTCTATTTTTTTCATCTTTTCCATTTTACAAGAGATGCTCATTTCAACAACCAGACAGTGGATGTGACAGGAGAAGTGTCAAGGCCAGGAGTTTGAGACCAGCATGAGCAACCGAGCAACACAAGTAAGAGAGCCCAGCTAAAGGAAATGAAAAAGGAGGAGGAGGAGGACATGGGAGGCTGGGGGTGGAGGTGGGGGGGAGGAGAAGGAAAGAAAGAAAAGAAAAGAAAAGAAAAAAAAAAGAAAAACAACCACCAAGAAAGTTAAAATTCTCCAATGGTCAGAAGTTCAAGACCAGCCTGACCAAGATGGAGAAACCCCATCTGTACTAAAAATAGAAAAATTAGCCAGGCATGATGGCACATTGTTGTCATTCCAGCTACTTGGGAAGGCTGAGGCTGGAGAATCACTTGAACCTGGGAGGCAGAGGTTGCAGTGAGCCGAGATCGTGCCATTGTACTCCACCCTGGGCGTCAAGAGTGAAACTCCGTCTAAAGAAAAAAAAGAAAGAAAGAAAGAAAAGGCAGATTGGTGAGATGCATTTCAAAATTTCCTTTCCAGTCCCTGTACTAAAAACGGAAAGAACCGACACATGAGAAATATGACCTGAGCATACTGTGCCCAAGAGTGTCGTCACAGCACTCTGGGAGGCCGATGTGGGAGGATCGCTGGAGCCTTAAAGTTTGACATCACCTCGACATGTGAGATGACACCTGCAATAATAATAATCATAGAAGTTTAAAAAGAGATTATGTGTGACAGAGCATGGACAACAAAGCGAGAGTGCATCCGTACTAAAAACAAGATGATTGATAGGCAGGCAGGCAGGCAGGCAAATATAGAATGAGCCAGGTGCAGTGTCTCACGCCTGTAATAGCAGCAGTGTGGGCGGCCGAGGCAGGCAGGTGGATTGCTTGAGAACAGGAGATCGAGACCAGCCTGGGCAAGATGATAGAACCCCAAACCCCATCTCACTCACATATATACATACATACATACCTACATACCTACCTACCTATGGAAAACATGAGAAACAACATAAAAGTCAACCGGTGTTGTGGTGCATGCCTGTAGTCCCAAGTAATGGGGATGTGAGAGATCAGAGGCAGGACAACCGCTTGGTTGGTCCAAAGCGTTGAGGCTGGGGTGATCCTGGGTGACAGAGACAGAGGAAGACCCTGCCAGTAAGGAAGGAAAGAAGGAAAGAAGGAAAGAAGGAAGGAAGGAAGGAAGGAAATAAGCAAGCAAGCAAGCAAATGATGAACATGACAATGACATATAATAACCCATGACAATAAACAAGCAAATAAGAGGGTATGAATAAAGCTAAAAGGTAATTAAGATCACAATCAATTGTTTTCTCCCCACCCCACCCCACTCCTCCTCACCCCACCTCACCCCACCTCACGTAAGCTGGAGTGGAGGTGCGCGATCACAGCCCACGTTAGCCTCTGCCTCCTGGGCTTAAGAGATCCCTGTAGTCCCAGCTACTTGGGAGGCTGTCACCAGGGCCCAGAGTGAGAAGACCAGGCAGGCCCAAAAAGGAAAGAAAATAAGCGAAAATAAAAAATAATAAATGAAAGAAGGAAGGAAGGAAGGAAGGATATACATACACATGTATATGTAAATGAAATGGGTTTTCATTTAATACATATTCATACATTAAAATTAACATTTATAATATAAACAAGTATTAATTATGGAAAATCTATATAGTTTTATCACTACATATTTATGTGTGTGTATGTATGTATGTGTGTATGTGTGTGTGTATATATATATATAAATGTATGTTTATACACAACAGCGTGCAGAAAATAAGATTGAAGAAAAAAAGGAATTGGCCGAGCTTGGTGGCTCACGCCTGTACTCCCAGCACTCTTTGGGAGGCCGAGGCGGGTGGAAGGTCAGGAGTTCGAGACCAGCCTGGCCAATATGGTGAAATTCCATCTTTACTCAAAATACAAAAATTGCTGTTCGCTTGAACCCTGGAGGCAGAGGCAGCGGCAGCAGTGAGAAGAGAAGGCACCACTGCACTCCAGCTCCAGCTCCAGCCTGGGCGTCAGAGCGAGACTCCATCCCCAGAAAAAGGAAAGAAAGAAAGGAAAAAAAAAAAAAAAAAACACAAGACAAAACCAAAAAAACAAAAGGAGGAAGTATTACTGACTGACGGCAACAGTGACTCCCTCTTAAAAGTACGGCGGAAGCAAACAAAGTGGGGCTGAAAAAATGTAGGAGAGGGAGTTCCACGTGGTCCCAGCTCCACCAAAGGCTGAGGCTGGTGAGGGCCACCCGCACGTGAACGGGGATAGGTGCCCTCACATGGGTGCACTGCACCATCCAGTGGGACCGCCACTGGCCGCCTGCTGGTCAATCTGGGACACAGGGAGCCGCCGGCTAAGTCCGGAGCTCGCTGGCAGCAGCTGATCGACCCTGGAGGTTCCGACCAAGATGCGGACGCTCCAGATCCAGCTCATCCCAACAGGCACCCCTGCACACCTCTCGGTCCAGAGAGCCTGCCGGTCGACCTGGGACATGGCGAGCTGCCAGCTGTTTCACACCCTCAGGCAGCAGCTGGTCGACCCCAGAGACCCGACCGAGGAGCAGCCACAAGTGGAGGTTGGCCATGTGTGGCCAAATTCTGACCCAGAAGCAGGTTGTCTACAAATGGTTTAGCACCAGGTTCCCCACGAACGTGTGTTGCATAACGGGCAAGGAGGCCACCTTTCCAGCCACACCCTTCCCAGGAGGAAGGGCACTCTGCACCGGACCCAGTCCTGGCACATGGTGGGGCACACCCCACCAAGGGCGAGGCAGCCCACCAGCGGGGGTGGGGAACCGACTAGCCAAGGCCAACCAAGGCTCCACGGCGCTGCTGTATCCTTCTGCCTGGGCAGGATTCTGACTTAGAGGCGTTCAGTCACAATCCAACAGACCGTAGCTTCACTCCATTGGCTCCTCAACGAAGCACATGTCTGAACTTGCGGTTCCTCTCATGCTGAGCAGGATTACCATGGCAACAACACACATCACGGAGGGTAAAACTAACCTGTCTCACTACGATCTAAATCCAGCTCACATGCCCTATTAGTGGGTGAACAATCCAATGCTTGGTGAATTCTACTTCACAATGATAGGAAGAACCAACATCACAGGATCAAAAAACAACATCCCTATGAATGCTTGGCCGCAACGAGCCAGTTATCCCCTGTGGTAACTTCCTGATACCTCCTGCTTAAAAACATCAGAATGATCGTCAAAGCCCAGCTTTCAGTCTGTATTCGCACTGAAAATCACGATCAAGCGAGCTTTTGCCCTTCTGCTCCACAAGAGGTTTCTGTCCTCCCTGAGCTCTCCTTAGGACACCTGCATTACCGTTTGACAGGTGTACCATCCCAAACTCCCCACCTGGCACTGTCCTCGGGACGGGTCAACACCCAGCTGGCGTGCAGCTGGGCACTTGGCGCCAGAAGGGAGGGCCCCTCGGGGCTCACCCCCTGCCTCACCAGGTCAGTGAAAAAACGATCAGAGTAGTAGTATTCCATGGGCAGCCCACAGGACCCCACCCCACCCCCTCACGGGGATAGGGGGGCACTGTGGACCTCCCACTTATTCTACACCTCTCATGTCTCTTCACCATGCCAGACTACAGTCAAGCTCAACAGGTTCTTCTTTCCCCACTGATTCCACCAACCCCATTCCCTTGGCTGTGGTTTCACTGGACACAGGAGAGCACAATGACATGAGTGATTGTCCTGCTTGGCTAGGAAAGGGAAATGTAAAGTTATGAAATTCTGTTGATGAGGGATGTGAGAGTGGTGAAGCCCTGCGGGATGATGTAGAGTACTTCCACATCCCTGGTGAGGAGCTGCCTCTTGGGTCTGAGTTTCTGGGAGGGGAGAGGGAGAAGCTGGGTGAGACAGGTATGAATCTTGAGGAGTCAGGGCTGGGGGACTGCTCATATTCTCCCGAGACTTGTGAGTCTCTGGGGGACTCCTGGGTGCATGGGGCTGACTCCCGCAGAAACCTCTGGATGGCTGGAGAGTAACTGGGAGACACAGGAGAGTCCCTGAGGCCTGGGGGGGAAGAGATGAAAGACATAGGGGAGGAGCACCATGAGGCTCGTGAGTTTGTAGGTGATTCCTGGGTGTGGGGGGCTGATGCCAGATGAAATCTGGGGTTGTAGGTAGGGACAGTGGGAATCTCATTCATCCATTCACGCACGTCACTAGTTAGATGACGAGGCATTTGGCTACCTTAAGAGAGCCATAGTTACTTCCGCCATTTACCCATACTTCATTGAATTTCTTCATTTTGACATTCAGAGCACTGGGCAGAAATCACTTGGCAACACCCCCCGAGGGCCTTCGCGATGCTTTGTTTAAACAGTTGGATTTCCCTGGTGCACACCAGTTCTATAAGTCGGCTGCTAAGCACTGGCCGAGGTGCTGCACGGAACCGTGGCCCCTGTGGCGGGGACCAGCCCGCGGCCCGCCACCTCCACGGAGGGGGGGACAGGAGACAGATGGGGCTGCGGGGGAGGTGGGGGAATGAACCACCCCGCCTGCCACCCACTGACCCAATCACTCCCTGCCCACGCCGACACGCATGACAGCGCGGAGCGAGACAGGACACGCCAGCACCCACTGGGCTCCCCATGGGTGGCCACAACTGGGGCAATCCATGGGAAGGGCCCAGCTTGTGTCCAGAGTCACCACCACCACCAGCCCCCCCTCACGGGAGATCATGCCCTGCCACTGGGGCTGTATGGCCACTGCCACCCCTCCACCCCCACAAGCTACCTCCATAGAGGGGGAGGACAGGGAGAGAGGGGGCAGGGGAGGGAGTGAGCAGCACACGGGTTGGGGCAGGGGAGGGCCACAACAGGCATTCCTGGGGCTTGGGGGGGCAGCGGGGCCTCATCGAGTGGCGGCACACACCCAGCCCAACCGACCCAGCCCTTACAGCCAATACTTATCCCGAAGTTACAGATCCAGCTTGCGGACTTCCCTTACCTACATTGTTCCAACATGCCAGAGTCTGCTCATCTCAGAGACCTGCTGCAGACATGGGTATGGCCCTGCGTGAGACTTACACCGTCTACCCTGGATTTTCAAGGGCCAGCCAGAGCTCACCAGATGCCACCAGAACCACGATGCTTTCCAAGGTACAGTCCCCTCTCTCGGGGCGAACCCATTCCAGGGCACCCTGCCCTTCACAAAGAAAAGAGAACCCTCCCCAGGGCTCCCACATTCTTCTCCAGGGTCAGTCACATTACCGCACTGGACGCCTCATGGTGCCCATCTCCGCCATTCTGGATTCAGGGATCTGAACCCAACTCCCTTTCAATCAGCTGAGGGCAACAGAGGACATCACCCATCCCTTCGGAATGGCACTCACCCATCTCTCAGGACCAAATGAACCATGTTCAACTGCTGTTCACCTGGGACCCATGTTCAACTGCTGTTCACATGGAACCCTTCTCCACTTTGGCCTTCAAAGTTCTCGTTTGAAAATTTGCTACTACCACCAAGATCTGCACCTGTGGCCGATCCACCTGGGCCCACACCCTAGGCTTCAAAGCTTACCGCAGCGGCCCTCCTCCTACTCCTCCCGGCGTAGACTCCGTGGGGCTGCAGGGGAGGGGGGAGGAGGGGACGGGAGGACCCCCACTGCACTCACACGGGTGTACTGCCCCTGCTGCTCCCGTCCACTCTCAACTGCTGGCAACGGCCGGGTATGGGCCCAACGCTCCAGCTCCATCCATTCTCAGGAGTAGTTGATTCGGCAGCTGAGTTGTTACACTCCTTAGTGGATTCCAACTTCCATGGCCACCGTCCTGCTGTCTATATCAACCAACACCTTTTCTGGGGTCTGATGAGCATTGGCATTGGGCATCTTAACCTGGCATTTGGTTCACCCCACCGTGCCAGTTCTGCTTACCAAAAGTAGCCTACGAAGCACTCATATTCCACACCCGGCTCCACATCAGCCAGCCAGGCTTCTTACCCATTTAAAGTTACAGAATAGATCGTTTCGGCCCCAAGACCTCTTCCTGCTGAAATGTGGGTGTGGTTGGAGAGTAGCTGGGACAGACAGGAGCGTCCATAAGCGGTGGGGGTGAAGAGGTGAGAGAGACTGGTGAGGGTCTCACTGAGGTCTGTGAGTTTGTAGGTGTTTCTGGGGTGTGAGAGACCGACTCCCGCTGAAATCTGGGCATAGTTGGAGAGTAGCTGGGACAGACAGGAGAGTCATTGATGGCTGGGGGTGAGCTGCTGGATGATGGCAGTAAGAACATGTGGTATATTATTCATGAATGAGGTGACTGTGAAGAATCTCCAGAGGAGGACACAGGAGAGCACAATGACATGAGTGATTGTCCTGCTTGGCTAGGAAAGGGAAATGTAAAGTTATGAAATTCTGTTGATGAGGGATGTGAGAGTGGTGAAGCCCTGCGGGATGATGTAGAGTACTTCCACATCCCTGGTGAGGAGCTGCCTCTTGGGTCTGAGTTTCTGGGAGGGGAGAGGGAGAAGCTGGGTGAGACAGGTATGAATCTTGAGGAGTCAGGGCTGGGGGACTGCTCATATTCTCCCGAGACTTGTGAGTCTCTGGGGGACTCCTGGGTGCATGGGGCTGACTCCCGCAGAAACCTCTGGATGGCTGGAGAGTAACTGGGAGACACAGGAGAGTCCCTGAGGCCTGGGGGGGAAGAGATGAAAGACATAGGGGAGGAGCACCATGAGGCTCGTGAGTTTGTAGGTGATTCCTGGGTGTGGAGGGCTGATGCCAGATGAAATCTGGGGTTGTTTGGAGAGTAGCTGGGAGACACGGGAGACTCCCCGAGAGCTGGGGGTGAGCTGCTGGGTGATGGCAGTAAGAACACGTGGTATATTATTGACGAACGTGGTGACTCTAAAGAATCCCCAGAGGAGGACACTGGAGAGCCCAATGGCTTCATTGATTGCCCATCATGGTGAAGAAAGGGAAATGGGAGCTTGTGGGATTCTGCTGATGACAGAGGTGAGTGTGGTGAAGCCCTAGGGGATGGTGAATGGTAGCTCCGGATCCCTGGTGAAGAGCTTCCTCTTAAGCCTGAATTTCTGAGAGGGGAGAGGGAAAAGCTGGGTGAGGCTAGCATGGCTCTTGGGGAGTCCGGGCTGGAGGACCATTCATAAGAAGAGCCAGACAAGATCCTACTTTTCTTAGGTACAGACATGATTAGGAAACCTGCAGCTCCCAGGGACCCCTACAAATTTTCTAACCCGCAGAATGAAGGAGTCTGTGTGTATGTGTGTGTGTGTGTGTGGTGTGAGGTATGTGCTCCTTAAGAAAATGGAAATAAACCAACCAATGAGACAGACAGACAGACACAGATTCACTTAGCCAAGTGTTCTGTCCTGTCCTCTGAATCCACTTCCAAGTCACAAGATGCTGTAAGCTCCAAGTCCACGCAGAGCCTGCAAAACGCTCCAGCCACTGCTACGCTGGGCGAAGATCTGAGTACAGGCCTGCCAGGGTGGGTTTAAATAGCCTCGGGCACAGCCTAGCAGCGGAAAGGGCAGAGCTTCACTCTTCCTTCCTATCAGTCACCCCCAACTTTCCCAGGCTACACCTAGTAGGAAACTGTTCTCCTGATTTGATTTCATGTGCCACATTTGGGACAATCTAAGAACTTACAAATTTTCTTGGCCAAATACAATGAATTAAATGCACTGAAACACTGAAAACCATCTAGTGGTTCTGTGGTTCTCACGTTGTGGTTCTGACACCAGCAGCACCCTTGCAACCCTCAAACCCCGGAGATCCACAGATTTGTGTTGTAACAAGCCCTCCCACTGACCCTGATGCATGGCAGTTTAAGAATTACCCATGTAAGCGAAAAGACTTTGAAGAAAAAGTGGAGATATGCGTTGTATAAACTTTTTTTTGCTCTGGAACCACATAGAGACTTGGGAGCCAGTTGGGTGGAGCATTCGTTGGATGAGGGTGCTCGGGTTAGGAATATCAAGGTGTGGCTCCAGATAATTCAATCATCTCATTAAGTTTCCAGTTATGCTAATCTGTTTTAAAATTCAGTTTGTGTAAATTCTTTTACTCAGACTGAGAATGGCAAATCCTCAACCCCAATTTCCAGGGAGGATTGAGAGCCTCAGGTTGAGTTGATCACCAATAGCCTATGGTTTAACCCATCATGCCTATAGAATGAGGTCTCCATAAAAACCCAAAAGGACTGGGTTTAGAGAGCTTCTGGATAACACTTCCTGGATGGTAGTGCTCCCCTCCCCACATGGTGGGCCCAAAATCTTTTTTCTGAATTTTTTGCAATATCCACTATAATAAAATGGTAAATGGAAGTCTTTCCCTGAGTGCCGTGAGCTCTTCCAGCAAATTAATGCAACTAAAACTGGGAGTGGTGGAAACCTGATTTATAGCCAGTTGCTAAGAAGCACAGGTAAAATAACGTAGGGCTTCCCATTGTTGTTAGAGTGGGAGGCCAGTCTTGCGGGACTGAGCCCTTTGGAATCTCATGCTATGTCCCGGTAGATAGCGTCATCATTGAATTAGAAGACACACATATGTTGAGAATAATTTTTCTAGTCATTTGCTGTATGTCTTATTTACAATATGTAATCAAATTCTTCATCCTGACCTTATGGCACCTGGGTTGAGAACCATGATTTGAACCAAAAATTGGTCTGTCACTTTCTCAGTTTGAAACTTTATTTTGCCGCTAGCATTTTGTTTTAGTTTTTTCGTTTTGTTTTGTTTCCTTTTGTTTCTAAGTTCTGGGGTATATGTGCAGGATGTGCAGATTTGTTACAAAGGTAAACGTGTGTCACGGTAGTTTGCTGAACCTGTCAACCCATCACCTAGCATGCATTAGCTGTTTTTCTTAGTGCTCTGCCTCCCGAAAGGCCCCAGTGTGTGTTATTCCCCTTCCTGTGTCCATGTGATCTCCTTTTTCAGCTCCCATTATAAGTGAGAATGTGGTGTTTGGTTTTCTTTTCCTGGATTAGTTTGCTGAGGATAATGACTTCACATCACCAGTGTTTTTTTTTGTTTGTTTGTTTTAAAGAACAGTATTTTATTGAATAAGATTTATTCACAGAAAAATAAGCTTTAATCTACAATGAATGCCAGACTGTACCGCAGAAAGCAATTTTCTCAGTTTTCCACACACAAAGGTTCCTACTAAGTGAAAAAAGCCATAAAATTTCATTCACAAATGTACTACTCTGTCTCAAAACATTTCCCATAATCATTCATTGTGCTAAAACAATTAGATCAGTTACTCAGTCAGGTTAAAGTATCCCTCTGATAACTGATTTTTAAAATGCTATCAATATCCACTCCCTGTCAGTCTGCCATTGTTAATGGTATACAGCATTATGGAATACAATGGAATTGATGAAGCCGATATCCACGGACAAACTGTGACTTATGATGGTTTGATTTATGATTTTTCAACTTTTTGATGGGTTTATTGGGATATTAGATGCGTTTTTGAGTTACACTGGGTTTATGAGTATGTGACCGTATACTCCAGAAATAGCTGTATAAAGAAAAAGAAGTGTACCTAATTAAAATATACTGAGTGACTTGGGAGAAACCAATAGATGTTTACAATTGATGGAGAACCAAGAAAGAGAGATAGCGGTAAATAATAACAATAACACAATTTTCCTGCAACTGTCGAGGATTTCCCCAAAATTCACAGAATGTAGGATGCACCTAAGGCATATGAATGGGAGAGGGCAGAAGGAGTAAGAGAGAAATAGGAAGCAAGGAAGGAAGGAAGGAAGGACGGAAGGAAGGAGAAAACACCCGGTGATACTAAAACCAAAAAAAAAAAAAAAAAATGGTTTCCCACTGTGGGTAAGACTACAATGTGGATGAATCTTGAAAATATTGTGCTAAGTGTAAAGTCAGTCATAAAGTCTCACATACTGTGCAATTCTGTTTATAGGAAATGTCCACAATATGGAAATCTATGGATATGGGGTTGACCGCTCTATGTAGTTGTTACCTAGGGCTGAGGGTCAGGGAGAGGGTTTGAGACAGAATGAGGAGTGAATAATGTTTACAGGGTTTTTCTTTGGTCGGGGGTGATAAAATGTTCTAAAATGGATTGCGAATTAAAATTGAATATGCACAACCACAAATATACTAAAATCCACTGAATTCATGACTTTTAATGGGGGAAACTTATGTGGCACACTCTCATCGAGACCACGGCAGACATAGTGAATGAGAAAAAGGTGAGTAAATATCTGAAAGGGAGGCAGAAACAGAGAGAATGAAAAGCCCTGTGAATGGAAGAGAGAGAGAAAAGGGAAAATGGTCCTATTTACAAATGACAGATCTGAAACTGGGGCTCACATCAACAGTGTCACTGCCAGGGAGGAGGGGCATGCTAGCCATGTCACCGGTAGTGTCACCCGCAGGGACGCTGACATGCTGGAGGTTCGTGTCAGCATGGGCTCTGGCAGCCATGTGGACCCGCAGGAGGGTCCCGCTGCACAGCTGTGGGGTGAGGATAGCCTGGGTGGTGATATCAGCCATTACAGGGGCCTCTTCTGCTGGCAAGAGTGTGACAGTAGCAAGTAGATGGACAGGCCTGTGTGTGAGGATGGAATGCAGGAGGGGCTCTTCTGCGGCTGGGTGTGGGGCCCTCACCAGAAATGTGGAGAAATGGCCAGGTAACTGTGTCATGTTGGCTAGTAGATTGGCCAGGGCTTCGAACTGAAGGACAATAACGGGGAGTAGCTGTCAGGCCCTGAGAGTGTCTGAGTGTAAGTGGAGATGGGTTTGGGGTCACTGAGGGATACGTGGGAGCCATCCCTGTATAGATACAGGTCATAGGGAGATAGTCTCATGAGGCCTGTGAGTGTCTAGGGTTCTCCTGGGTGCCTGGGGCTGACTGCGGCAGAAATCTGGGGAAGGCTGGAGAGAAGCTGGGAGACACAGGAGAGTCCCTGAAGGCTGGGGGTGAAGAGGTGAAAGAAATGGGGGAGGGTTGCAGTAAGGTCCGTGAAGCTGACTCCAGGTGAAATCTGGAGATGGTTGGAGAGTAGGTGAGAGAGACAGAAGAGTCCCTGAGGGCTGGGGGTGACAACATGAGCGAGACTGGGGAGTAAGTCAGTGAAATTGGTGAGTTTGGTGGTGTGCCCTGGGTGCCTGGAACTGACTCCAGCTGGAATCTAGAGAAGTTTTGAGAGTAGCTGAAAGAGACACAAGAGTCCCTGTGGGCTGAGGGCAAAGAATTGAGAGAGACCAGGGAGGATCTCAGTGAGGTCTGTGAGTCTGTAGGTGATTCCGGAGTGTAGGAGGCTGACTCCGGCTGAAATCTGGGCGTGGCGGGAGAGTAGCTGGGACAGACAGGAGAGTCCCAGGGGGCTAGGGGTGAAGACGTGAGAGAGACTGGGGAGTAACTCAGTGAAACTGGTGACTCCAGGGTGCCTGGAACTGACTCCCGCTGAAATCTGGGCATGGTTGGAGAGTAGCTGGGACAGACAGGAGAGTCCCTGAGGGATGGTGAAGACATGACAGAGACTGGAGAGTAATTGAGTGGAATTGGTGAGTTTGGTGGTGATTTCTGGGTGCCTGGAACTGACACCAGCTGAAATCTGGGCGTGGTTGGAGAGTAGCTGGGACAGACAGGAGAGTCCATGAGGGCTGGTGAAGACATGAGAGAGACTGGGGAGTAACGCAGTGAAATTGGTGAGTTCAGTGGTGATTTCTGGGTGCCTGCAACTGACTCCCGCTGAAATGCGGGCGCGGTTGGAGAGTAGCTGGGACAGACAGGAGAGTCCCTGAGGGTTGGGGATAAAGGCGTGCTAGAGACTGAGGAGTAATTCAGTGAAAGTGGTGAGCTTGGTGGTGATCCCTTGGTTCCTGGAACTGACTCCCGCTGAAATGTGGGCATGTTTGGAGAGTAGCTGGGACAGACAGGAGGGTCCGTAAGGGCTGGGGGTGAGGACGTGAGAGAGACTGGCGAGGATCTCACTGAGGTCTGTGAGTTTGTAGGTGTTTCTGGGGTGTGGGAGACCGACTCCCGCTGAAATCTGGGCGTAGTTGGAGAGTAGCTGGGACAGACAGGAGAGTCATTGATGGCTAGGGGTGAGCTGCTGGATGATGGCAGTAAGAACACATGATATATTATTGATGAATGAGGTGACTGTGAATAATCTCCAGAGGAGGACAAGGGAGAGCATAATGACATGAGTGATTGTCCTGCTTGGTTAGGAAAGGGAAATGTAAAGTTGTGAAATTCTGTTGATGAGGGATGTGAGAGTGGTGAAGTCCTGCGGGATGATATAGAGTACTTCCACATCCCTGGTGAGGAGCTGCCCCTTGGGTCTGAATTTCTGGGAGGGGAGAGGGAGAAGCTGGGTGAGGCAGGCATGAATCTTGAGGAGTCAGGGCTGAGGGACCGCTCATAATCTCCCGAGACCTGTGAGTCTCTGGGAGACTCGTAGGTACATGGGGCTGACTCCCGCAGAAACCTGGGGATGGTTGGAGAGTAACTGGGAGACACAGGAGAGTCCAGGACGGCTGGGGGTGAAGAGAGGAAAGACATAGGCGAGGAGCACCGTGAGGCTCGTGAGTTTGTAGGTGATTCCTGGGTGTTGGGGGCTGACTCCAGATGAAATCTGGAGTTTTTTGGAGAGTAGCTGGGAGACACAGGAGACTCCCCGAGAGCTGGGGGTGAGCTGCTGGGTGATGGCAGTAAGAACATGTGGTATATTATTGACGAACGTGGTGACTCTAAAGAATCCCCAGAGGAGGACACGGGAGAGCCCAATGGCTTCATTGGTTGCCCATCACGGTGAGGAAAGGGAAATGGGAGCTTGTGGGATTCTGCTGATGACAGAGGTGAGTGTGGTGAAGCCCTAGAGGATGGTGAATGGTAGCTCCAGGTCCCTGGTGAGGAGCTTCCTCTTAAGTCTGAGTTTCTGGGAGGGGAGAAGGAGAAGCTGGGTGAGGCTAGCATGGATTTTGGGGAGTCCGGGCTGGGGGACCGTTCATAAGAAGAGCCAGACAAGACCCCACTGTTCTTAGACGCAGACATGATTAGGAAACCTGCAGCTCCCAGGGACCCCTACCAATTTTCTAACCCCCAGAATGAAGGAGTTTGTGTGTGTGTTTATGTGTGTGTGTGTTTTTGTCTGTTGTGACATATGTGCTCCTTAAGAAAATGGAAATGAACAAACCAATGTGACAGACAGAGATTTACTTACCCAAGTGTACTGTCCTATCCTCTGATTCTACTTCCAAGTCGTAAGACGCTGTAAGCTCCAGGTCCACGCTGAGCCGGCAGAACGCTCCAGCCGCTGCTCTGCTCTGAGAAGATCTGAGCTCGGGGCCTCCCCCACAGGGCGGGTTTAAATAGCCTTGGGCGCAGCCTGGCAGCGGAAAGGGCGGAGCTTCACTCCTCCTTTCCATGAGTCACCCCCAACTTTCCCAGGCTACACCTCGTAGGAAACTGTTCTCCTGATTTGATGTCTTGTGACACATTTGGGACAATCTGAGAACTTACAAGCTTTGTTGCTCAACTACATTATGAATTAAATGCACTTAAACACTGAAAACCATGTAGTGGTTCTGTGGTTCTCACATTGTGGTTTTGACACCAGCAGCATCCTTGCAACCCACAGACCCCGGAGATCCACAGATCTGTGTGGTAACAAGCCCTCCCACTGACCCTGATGCATGGCAGCTTAAGAATTACCCATGTAAGTGAAAAGACTTTTAAGAAAAAGTGGTGATATACGTTGTATAAATATTCTTCTGCTCTGGAACAATGTAGAGACTCCGGGGCCAGTTGGGTGGAGCATTTATTGGATGAGGGTGCTTGGGTTAGTAATATCAAGGTGTGGCTCCAGATAATTCAATCATCTAATTAAGTTTTCAGTTATGCTAATCTGTTTTAAAATTCAGTTTGTGTAAATTCTTTTACTCTGACTGAGAATGGCAATGCCTCAACCCCAATTTCCAGGGAGGGTTGAGAGCCTCAGGTTGAGCTGATCACCAATAGCCTATGGTTTTACCCATGATGCCTATAGAATGAGATCTCCATAAAAACTGAAAAGGACTGGGTTTAGAGAGCTTCTAGATAAAACTTCCTGGAAGGTAGTGTGCCCCTCCCCCCATGCAGGGCCCCATGAATCTTTTTTCTGAATTTTTTGCAATATCCGCTATAATAAAATGGTAAATGTAAGTGTTTCCCTGCGTGCTGTGAGCTGTTCGAGCAAATTAATGCAACTAAATCAGGAGTGGTGGAAACCTGATTTATAGCCAGTTGGTCAGAAGCACAGGTAAAACAACCTAGGGCTTGCCATTGGTATTAGAGTGGGAGGCCAGTCTTGTGGAAGTCAGCCCTGTGTAATCTAACGCTATGTCCATGTAGATAGCCTCATAATTGAATTAGAAGACACCCAACTGATTTCCAGAGCAGAATGCATTGTGTGCTTGACTGACCGAGAGAAATCCCCAGACATGCTGTCACAGAAATCTTCTGTGTTAATTGTTGTGATATGAGAGCGGAGGAAAAACAGTTTTTGTTTTTTTCACTCAGCCTAAAATGTAAACGGGTCTATTTTCTCACACTATTGAGGATCACTTGATTTACAATAAAAATGTTTAGTCTTTGATATATAAAAAGGATGTTGGTTTTCATTTTATTGCTAACAATCAAGGTGGTCATAGTTGATGTCTTTTTATCATTTTTCTTTTCACTGCCTTGTCATGTCTTTCACCCACTTTTTAATTATTTAATTTTTAACTAAAAAAAAATTTTAGGCCGGGCGCACTGGCTCACACCTGCAATCTCAGCACTTTGGGAGGCCGAGACGGGCGGATCACGAGGTCAAGATATCGAGATCATCCTGGCCAACATGGCGAAACCCCGTCTCTACTAAAAATACAAATATTAGCCGCGTGGTGGCTGGCGCCTGTAGTCCCAGCTACTCAAGAGGCTGAGGCAGAAGAACCGCTTGAACCCGGGAGGCAGAGGTTGGAGGGAGCCGAGATGGCGCCATTGCACTCCAGCCTGGCGACAGAGCTAGACTCCGTCTCAAAAAAAAAAAAAAAAAAAAAAAAAAAAAAACTAGAGACAAGGTCTTGCTGTGTCACCCACGCTGAACTGTAGTGGCCCAATCACAGCTCACTATAGCCTCCAATCCCTGAGCTCAAACAATTCCGCTGCAACAGCCTCTTGAGTAGCTGGGACCACAGGCACACACCACCAGGCCTAGCTGTTCACCCATTTTTCAAGTGTTCCTTTTCCCCCCTTCATTGTTTTATGACCATTTCCTCTTAAGGAAATTAGCTACTAACCGTCATATGTGTTGAGAATAATTTTTCTAGTCATTTGCTGTATGTCTTAATTGCAATATGTGATCAAATTCTTTGTCTTTACTTTATAACACCTGGGTTGAGAGCCATTATTTGAACCAAAAATTGGTCTGTCACTTTTTCAGTTTGAGACTTTATTTTGCCGCTAGCGTTTTGTTTTTGTTTTGTTTTGTTTTTAAGTTCTGGGGTATATGGGCAGGATGTGCAGATTTGTTACATAGGTAAACGTGTGCCATGGTGGTTTGCTGCACCTGTCAACTCATCACCTAGGTATTAAGCCCAGCATGCATTAGCTATTTTTCTTAATGCTCTCCCTCCCTTAACCCCACCCCATGACAGGCCCCAATGTGTGTTGTTCCTCTTCCTGTGTCCATGTGTTCTCATTTTTCAGCTCCCACTATAAGTGAGAACGTGGTGTTTGGTTTTCTCTTCCTGGATTAGTTTGCTGAGGATAATGACTTCACATCGCTAGTGTTTTCTTAAATGTCAGCATATTTCTGGGACTTCATTTCTCTTTTTGCTAATGCAAATTACATGCATGTTTAAGATAATATTTGCTTATGTTTTAATTTTTTTAAGTTAAAATGAAAGTCCCCATTGCTATATCAACCTCCTCTCTCTTGTTACTTTCATTTCCCTCCCAAAATTACCGTTATTAAAAATTTCACCTTAGTTGTTTCAGATCGGTTTCTATATATTTACACAGATATTTGTGTATAGTTAGGAATAGAGTTTGGGGTTTGTGTGTTTGTTTTTGCTTAAGTGGTGGACGCCTGTCATCCCAGTTACTCAGGAGACTGAGGCAGGAGAATTGCCTCAACTTGGGAGGTGGAAGTTGCAGTGAACCGACATCACATGCCACTGCACTCCAGCCTGGGTGACAGAGCAAGACTCCATCTCAAAACAAAAACAAACAAACAATAAAAGCTGGCTCTTATTAATCCTTTTAGTCTTTTTCCATCAGGCGAACAATTATGGCATTACATTATGTTAATTTTTCCAGGTAGGAGATATTGGCCATCCTCTTATTTTTTGAGACAGGATCTCATCCTGTCTCCCAGGCTTTACTGCAATGGTGCAATTAGAGCCTCAGGAGATCCTCAGTCTCTTGAGCAACTAGAACTACAGGTGTGAACCACTGCACCTGATAATTTTCTTTTAAATTTTTTGTAGAGTCGAGGTCTCACTATGTTGCCCAGGCTTGTCTCAAACTCCTGGGCTCAAGCTATCCTCCTGCCTTGGCCTTCCAAAGTGCTGGGATTACAGGTGTGAGCCATCTCTCCCTGCCTCTTCATCCTCTTATAAGCTTATTCTTTTGTATTCCCCTTGCTATTTACTCCTTGTTTCTTTCTGTTTAGGTATTCATCTTATTTATGAACTCTTTGTGTGTGTTTTTTTCTAGGTTTTGATCTTTTTTCTTCTGTTATATGTATTAACAAGAAATTTACTTTCAACCTGTTGATTGACATTTGTTTTCATGGTGATATGTTTTAGAAAGTAATATTTCTTAATAAGAGGAATTATATTGCTAAATGTAGTAATGATGAATTTCCATGCATTACTGTTGTACTGTAATAATTTTAATATGTTGATGGATTTTGTTTGCTGCTTTCCATAAAATTTTGCAGTTCTATTCATTGAGACATTTTCCTTTAGTTTTCTGGCTGTTTTTTTTTTTTGTTGTTGTTACTCTGTTAGGGTATAATTTGGTTATCAAGATTATACTAGGATTTGGGGTAGTAATATAATAAGTTAAGAAGCTCCTAACACGTTCTGCTCTCTGGAAAAGTTTATTCTAATAATCACCTCATTGTAGGTTTGTGTTATTTCTCTCTTAGAGCATTCAGAATAGATTTCCTATTTGGGGATGAACCTTAGGTTTCTTCTGAGGTTGTTGTTTTATTTAGCATTTCTACTGCTTGTTAAATATATTTGCGTTCTCTATATATTCCCTGAGAATTATATTCTTCATTTCACCTCTGTTTCTTCTGTATTACCTGCTTTCCACTTTCTCTGGTTTTGTTTTGCTGCTGTATATCTGAGACATAGATAGTTCAGTGTTAAGAGCATGGGGCCAGGCTCAGTGGCTCATGCCTCTAATCCCAGCACTTTGGGAGGCCGAGGCGGGTGGATCACGTCAGGTCAGTAGTTCAAGACCAGCCTGACGACCTTGGTGAAACCCCATGACTACTAAAAACAAAAAATTAGCGGGGCGTTGTGGCTCATGCCTATAATCGCAGCTAATTGGGAGGCTGAGGAAGGAGAATCGCTTGAACCCAGGAGGCAAAGGTTGCAGTGAGCTGAGATAGTGCCATTGCACTCCAGCCTGGGCAACAAGATCAAAACTGTGTCCAAAAAAAAAAAAAAAGCTTGAGCTCTGGAAACTTCCTCTCAGTTTGTTGTACTAGATTGTTTAGTAGTTGGTCTGCCTTTTACTAGACATGCTGTTCTCTGTATCTCAGTGTCCTCATCCATAACATAGCAATATAATAGTGCCCATTTTGTAGTGTGACATGAGAATTAAATGAAGTAATACACATGAAAGACTTAGAACACACAAACCCTAAATGCATATCAGCTACCACGGTTATTACCACTTTCTTGAAATGGAAGTTAAGTTAATTTATTTTCACTCTTGTGTTTCATAAATTTAACAAATGTTACAAGTTTTCCTCTGAGTATGATTTTAAGCTATTTTCCTCTGTTTTGGATATGTACTTCTTTTGTTTTTATTTATTTTCAAATGGTATGTGACTATTATTTTGATTTCCTCTTTAATCCAAGCCTGCATTTAAAGAGTGTCCTCGGGTTCCTTTCAATCTTGAGGTGAATAAATAACTTACAGAACACTCTTTATGTCCTTTTGTGAATTTAATTGCATTATGATCAATGAATGTGACCTACATGGTTTCTGTTCTGGGACATATGTTATCTATTGCATTCAAAAACTACCATTTGAGCCAGGCAAGTTGGCTCAGGCCTTTAATCCCAGCACTTTGGGAAGCTTAGGCAGTGAAGTTCGAGACCGGTCTGGGAAACATGGCAAAACCCTGTCTGTACAAAAGATTAAAAAATTAGCTGCATATGGTGGCATGCACCTGTAATCCCAGCCACTTAGGAGGCTGAGACAGGAGATTACTTGTCTCAAAAACAAACAAACAAACAAAACAAAACAAAACCTACTATGTGTTTAACTCATGATTCTATAAATCAGTAGTTTGAGTGTGCCTCAGCCAGGCTCACGCTTGCATCTGAGTCAACTTCTAAGTTCACACTGCATATAATAGAACTCACGCATCCTTGTCAACTGCACCAGCTGGGTCCTGGGGTGGGGTGGGGCCCTCAACAGGGATCTCTGCCCCACTTGGTCTTATACTTCAGCAGGTCACACACTCACGAAGTCATAGCAGTCACAATGGCCCCAGAGACTGAACAGAGTTGTGCATTCTGTCAGATAAAATAAGTCACAATGCCAGCATTCCAGGGATGGGGGAATAGACTTCAGCTCTTGAAGAAATAAGGGGCTACAATGTCACATTGTCAAGAGTGAAGGATTTGGTCACTTCTGCAATCTCCCACAGAAAATAATTCTTGAGCTGTCATATGTAGTCTATATTTTGTTCTTCATCTTAGTTTCTCAGTGCTTTTTAATGCATGTTTCAAAACTATATTAGTTTCCTCAGGCTGCTGTAACAAAGTACCAGAAACTGGGTGGCTTCAAACAACAGAGATTAATTCTCTCACGCTTCTGGAGAATAGAAATCTGAAATCAAGGTGTCAGCAGGGCCATGCTCTCCCTAAAAGCTCTAGAGAAGAATTCTTCCTTGTCTCTTCCTAGACTCAGTTTCCAGCAATCTTTGGCATCCCCTGGCTTGTATCATTCCACTTTTTGCCTCCATCTTAACATGGCATTTTCCCTCTGGGTGTGTCTGTGTTCAAAGTTTCTTCTGTTTTTTAGGACAGAAATCATTGCATTAAGGCCCACCCTAATCTAATGTGGTCTCATCTTAACTTGATTATATCTGCAAAGATCCTGTTGGTCAATAAAGTTATGTTCATAGATACTGGGTGTTAGGACTTGAACATATTTTTGGGATGGGGGGGCACACGATTCAACCCACAACAAAAGCCATGCATTTTTTTCTGGTCTTTGTGATATAAAAATTATGTATACATGAATATTTACAGCATTTTGTACTTCAAAACCTTTGTATCTTTTCATTTTATGTCAATGTCTCTATCACTTTTGGAAAGCAAATGGTGTTCTTCATCCTATCTCATTCATCCTCCTCCATGACTATTCACTAGTCCTTATTTTAAAAAAATCAAAACCTCAGTTTCCATGATCAATCTGCAACCCCATCCCTGAAGTTTATGCATCCTTCCCTCTAGTATCCCAACTCCAGCAATACCTTGTCCTGAGGGAAACTTCAATTCATAAACCCATGAATTTATATGACTTTATCACACATCTCATGTTCCCATTTTTTTCTCCATACCCAATCCATAGTGCATTATAACCACAACCTTTTATATATCCTGAGTTCCCATTCCATTATCTCTCTTGCTTTTGTGGCAAAACTCTTATCCTTATTAAATGCAAATTTTTATCACAAACTTGTTGGGCATGCTGGCTCATGCCTGTAATCCCAGCACTTTGGGAGGCTGAGGTGGGTGGATCTCCTGAGATCAGGAGTTCGAGAACAGCCTGGCCAACATGGTGAAATCCCATCTCGACTAAAAATACAAAATTAGCAGGGCATGGTGGTGGGAACCTGTAACCCCAGCTCCTCAGGAGGCTGAGACAGGAGAATCGCTTGAACCCAGGAGGCAGAGCTTGCAGTGAGCCGAGATCGCATCATTGCACTCCAGCATGGGCAAGAAGAGCAAAACTCTGTCTCAAAAAATCAAAATAAACAACAACAGCAAGAAAATGTATCACAAACTTACCTGAGCAGTGGCTGGAGAAAAAAACACACAATTGTGCTACCTGGTCTTCCTCTAAATTTCAGGCCACAGACAATGAGCCAGTGCTCACTGCTTCCAGGCAATCCTACTCTATTTCTCTAGACTATTCAGCCTCCCATTTGCCAGAATGACCATTTCCCACTTTTCCATCTCTTCCCAAACATCACTCCCTGCCCTCTTCCTCCTTCTTCCCTTCTAGCTCATGACCTTGCTTCTCCTTTCACTGAGAAAATAAAATCAATCAGGAAAAATATGCCACCTTCTACTATGAAATCTAGCAAATTTCTTGCACTGAATCCCCATATGCCTTCATGTCACCATGGCTGGGCTGTGCCTGCTTCTAACTGTAATCCCCTCAGCTTGTGCCCAAGATCCCATCTCTTCTTGACTAATCAAGTACTCTGTTCCTGCTGCTGCCCCTTCAATTCTCCAGCACCACCAGCATCACTCTCTTTCAGTGCATTTCCATCAACTTAGGAACTTGGTTAACATCTCCAGTCTTGGTAGGCATGGGATGGTATTGGATTCCATTAGCCTTCCTAGCTACCCTCCCTCCTTTCACTGCTGTTCTTGACCACAAGTTGTCAAGAGACACTGCCTCAGTTTCTCTAATTCTTTTAAAACTCACTCCATTCATGCTTCCCACAACCTCCACATCATCTTGTCTGGCACACACATTTCCCCATAGCTGCTCTAGTTAAGATTACATCGCCAAATCCAGCAGTCAGTTTTCAGCCTCTCTCATCTTACTTGACCTACCAATAGCATATGACACCACTTGTATCATTAGTGTGGATGATTGTTTCCATTAGTATAATGCAGCATTGTCTCAATTAGTATAATTATATTAATATGCATTAATATAAATTCTATTAATATTATTCACTATAAAGCCATGTGGGAGGTTATGATTCTACTACCACTCATACAGTTTTTGTTTTCCTGGTGTTTCTAAGTGTTTTTTTTGGTACATTATATATAGTTATTATTTCTCCAAGTTTTCAGTGTCTCAAATATGTTCTATAATGTATGGAGTCTACTTTTTCCAGATTCCACCTTCCTGGATCCCCCCATCTTTATCCTTCCTTGAGGGCTGATTACCATCTTGGCCTGATTACAGTCTGGTTCAGTCTCCTGGGATTTCCTTTCGCTGTGATCCAGCAAAAAAATCCAGGGTTGAATTTCCTACTCCCTAGATGCTAAGTCTTCCTCTTTCTTAAATTATTACCTCATTTGCTGCAGCACGTAATCAAGTAACAGCATGAGGGTTACTTCTCCTGCACTTAAGAGTACATAAAGAGTACATAGGAAGTACATTTTCTGAATCCCAGTATTTTTCCATTTAGGCAATTTATAGTTTGCATAACTATTACTGGATCTAAGTTGACAATCATTTTATTTCAGAATTTTAAACAAAAATATGAATTGATGGGCAGAATAATGGATGCATATTGCTGAAGGTGCAAATTAGTGAGCTGGAAGATTAGGCAAGGGATTATTCCAGAGAGTAATGCAAGCAGATGGCACATTAGGATATGTGATGGGTATATGATGGATATTAGGAGACATGAAAGAAGGAACCAACATATGGATAATAAGAGTATCACAAAGGGAGGGAATATACAATAATGGGGAGGAAAACCTCAAAAGAAAAAAATAAAATAAAATATCCCAGAGCTGGAGGAGAGATTTGAGATTCTAATTGAAAGGTCCTGCTGAGTGCTTAACAGGAAGAAGCAAAAATCTCGTCAAATTAAATTATGGTAAAATTTCAGCTGATAAAGAAAAAAATCCTAAATGCCTCAAGAAAAAAAGTAAAACCCAAATATTACCTATTAGAGATTGAAGAATTAATTTGGTATCATAGTATTCATCAGTAATAAAAACTAAAAGAGAGAGAGATAATGTTTCAAAGTTATGAAGAACTGTAACTTCTGTCTAAGTATTATATGCCCAGGCAAGCCAACATTTGCTGTGAGGGAAGAATGAAGACATAAGACAAAAGGACACAAGGAACTTACCAACTTCAGACTGTCTGAAAAAACTTCTTAAGAATACAGTCCAGCAAAATAAATAAATTCAAGATAGAGGAAGATGTACAGTATGTACAACAAGCAAGAATATACAGTAAATCTTAAGGTTAAATCTAAATAATTGTTTATATGTGAGGAAAAAAGAAAATTTAGTGTTCAGATTCTAGAAGACATAAATATGGGAGATGAGAGGAGAAGAAAGGAAGAAAGCTTGTTAAAAACATTCCTGTGGGCCGGGCCTGGTGGCTCATGCCTGTAATCGCAGGACTTTGGGAGGTCAAGGCGGGCAGATCACAAGGTCAGGAGATCGAAACCATCCTGGCTAACACGGTGAAACCCCGTCTCTACTAAAAATACAAAAAAATTAGCCAGGCGTGGTGGCAGGCACCTGTAGTCCCAGCTACTTGGGAGGCTGAGACAGGAGAATGGTGTGATCCTGGGAGTCAGAGCTTGCAGTGAGCCAAGATTGTGCCATTGCACTCCAGCCTGGGCAAAAAAGCAAGAGACTCCGTCTCAAAAAAAAAAAAAAAAAAAAAAAAGGAAAGAAAAAAATAAGAAAAAAACATTTCTGACCAGACATGATGGCTTGTGCCTGTAATCTCAACATTTTTTCAGTCCAAGGTGGGAGGATTGTTTGAACACAGATGTATCAGACCAGCCTAGGCAACACAGTGAGACTCTATAAGAAAATTTCTAAAAATCAATTAGGCATGGTGGTGCATGCCTGTAGTTCCAGTTACTTGGGACACTGAAGTGGGAGGATTACTCATGCCCAGGAAGCTAAGGCTACAGTAAGCAACAGAGCAAGACCATGCATCAAAACAAACAAACGAAAACCAAAACAACGAACAGAAAACATTTTTTTAATTTGGAAAGATGATATCAACACTGATGAACTCTAATAAACTTTTAATAGAGGAATTTTATAACATATTTATAAAACATCTTATTATGTTGCTATAAACATGTGTGTGCAACTATCTTTTTCATATAATGACTTCTTTTCCTCTGGGTAGGTACCCAGTAGTGGGATTGTTGAATCAAACGGTAGTTCTACTTTTAGTTCTTTAAGGAATTACCACACTGTTTTCCATAGTGGTTGCAGTAGTTTACATTCCCAGCAGCAGTGTAAAAGTGTTCCCTTTTCAGCCCATCCCCACCAACATCTATTATTTTTTAAATTTTTTATTATGGCCATTCTTGCAGCTGTAAGGTGGTATTGCATTGTGTTTCTGATTTGCATTTCCCTGATCATTCGTGATGTTGAGCATTTTTTCATATGTTTGTTGGCTATTTGTATATCTTCTTTGTAGAATTGTCTATTCATGTCCTTAGCCCATTTTTTGATGGGATTCTTCGTATTTTTCTTGCTAATTTGTTTGAGTTCCTTCTAGATTCTGGATATTCATCCTTTTTCAGATGTATGGATTGTGAAGATTTTCTCCCCCTTTGTGGGTTGTCTGTTTAATCTGCTCAGTGTTTCTTTTGCTGTGCAGAAACTTTTTACTTAAATTAAGTCTCACCTATTTATCATTTTTTCTATTGAATTTGCTTTTAGGATCTTGGTCATCAAGTCTTTGCCTAAGCTAATGCTTTGAAGGGTTTTTCTGATGTTATCATCTAGAATTTTTATGGTTTCAAGTTTTAAGTTTTTGATCCATCTTGAGTTGATTTTTGTATAAGGTGAGAGATGAGGATCCATTCACATTCTTCTACATGTGGCTTGCCAATTACACCAGCACCATTTGTTTGAATAGGGTGTCTTTTTTTTTTTTCTTTTTGAGACGGAGTCTTGCTCTGTCACCCAGGCTGGAGTGCAGTGGCAGGATCTCGGCTCACTGCAGGCTCCACCTCCTTGGTTCAATCCATTCTCCTGCCTCAGCCTCCGGAGTAGCTGAGACTACAGGCCCCAGCCACCGCACCAGTCTAATTTTTTGTATTTTTAGTAGAGACGGGGTTTCACCATGTTAGCCAGGATGGTCTCCATCTCCTGACCTTGTGATCCACCTGCCTCAGCCTCCCAAAGTGCTGAGATTACAGGCGTGAGCTACTGCACCCGGCCTGAATAGGGGGTCTTTTCCTTACTTTATGTTTTTGTTTGTTTTGTCAAATATCAGTTGGCTGTAGGTATTTGGATTTATTTCTTGGTTCTGTATTCTGTTCCATTGGTCTTTGTGCCTATTTTTATACCAGTACCATGCTGTTCAGGTGACTACAGCCTTATGGTATAGTTTGAAGTCAGGTAATGTGATGCCTCCAGATTTGTTCTTTTTGCTTAGCCTTGCTTTGGTTCTGCGGGCTCTTCTTTGGTTCCATATGAATTTTAGAATTGTCTTTTCTAATTCTGGGAACAATGATGGTGGTATTTTGATGGAACTTGCATTGAATTTGTAAACAACTTTTGGCAGTATGGTCATTTTTACAATATTGTTTTACCCATTCATGAACATGGGATGTGTTTCCATTTGTTTGTGTCATCCATGATTCCTTTCAACAGTGTTTTATAGTTTTCCTTGCAGAGGTCTTTCACCTCCTTGGTTAGAAATATTCCTAAGTATTTTTTTTTTTTTTTTGCAGTTCTTGATTTCATTCTTAGCTTGGTTGCTGTTGGTGTACAGCAGAGGTATGATTTGTGTACATTAATTTTGTATCCTGAAACTTTGCTGAATTCATTTATGAGTTCTAGAAGCTTTTTGAAGGAGTCTTTAGGGTTTTCTATGTATATGATCATATTATCAGCAAACAGCAGCAGTTTCACTTTCTCTTTACTGATTCGATCGTTTCTTTCCCTCCTTTTGTTTGATTGAGGTTGTTGTTGTTCATTTTCTTTCCTTTAGAGCAGTGATTTTCAAGGTGTTACTGTTGGGTGTTTTGAATGGATGACTTCTTTGTTGAGATAATTAATTTACAGATGCAATATGTTTAGCATTCCTTACCTCTGCATACTAAACTCATACCCCAGTCACTGGAGCAAGCAAAGATCACCCACACAATTCAAAAGAGTCTTAGGGGGGCTATTTCCTTCCTCTGTGAGGGTCCCTGTTCTACTTTTTCATTTTCTTTTTCTTTTTTTAGACATAAAATCTCATGCTGTCACCCAAGCTGGAGTACAGTGGCACCATCATTGCCCACTGCACCCTGAACCTTCCAGGCTCAAGCCATCCTCCCACCACAGCTGCTTGATTGACTAGGATTACAGGCCAGAGTCACTGTTCTATAGTTGGGAATTAGAAGCAGCTCCTAGATCAATTATTCCAGCACTTTGTCTTTTGTTCCTAACACACCCACACCCATTTAAGTGTGTATTTTCAGACTAAAGACAAGCTCTTAGATTAGGTAAAAGTAACATTTAAAAATAACTATAATAATAAAGAGTATATAAATAATAAGGTAAAAAATGCTAATTTTAAGAGAAAGTGAAAAAATAAATACTAGAGGAAATCTAATGAAAAGAAAGCAGGTACAGTCGGCACTGAAAAGTAAACTCAAGGTGAAAATACAAAATACTTAAAATGTTAATGACATTTTTGGTCCATCAAGAAGATATGACCATTATGAAACTTACACAGGGTCAGCATCACTAAATTTTAAAGTCCAAAATGTTCCACAATCCGAAACTTTTGGAATGTGAACATGACACCACAAGAGAAAATTTCCACACCTGAAATATTTGCTTTCTTTCTCTTCTTTTCATTAATTGATTTTTCTTTGGTCATCTGACGAAGGCAATCTTTGCTTCTGATGGTTCAATGCACACAAACATTGTATACAAACCTTGTGAACAAAATTAATCAAATAATTCTATAAAATTAATTTCAGGGTACGTGTATAAGGCGTATAGGAAACGCAAATGAATTTTGCGTTTAGACTTGGGTCTCGTCCTCAAGATATCTCATTATGCATATGCAAATATTGCAAAATCTGAAAAAAATCAAAAATCTGAAACACTTCTGGTCCCAAGTGTTTCAGATAAGGAACAGACCACTTCCATACCTAATAACACAACTTTTAAAATGTAAAGCCGCTTGTATACCTAATAACACGACTTTTGAAAAATGAAGTAGGCTGGGCGCGGTGGCTCATGCCTGTAATCCCAGCACTTTGGGAGGCCGAGGCGGGCAGATCACAAGGTCAGGAGATGGAGACCATCCTGACTAACACAGTGAAACCCTGTCTCTACTAAAAATACAAAAAAATCAGCTGGGCGTGGTGGCGGGCACCTGTAGTCCCAGCTACTCGGGAGGCTGAGGAAGGAGAATGGCATGAACCTGAGAGGGGGAGCTTGCAGTGAGTTGAGATGGCGCCACTGCCCTCCAGCCTGGGCAACAGAGCGAGACTCAGTCTCAAAAATAAATAAATAAATAAATAAATAAATAAATAAATAAATAAATAAAGCAAATGCTATAGAGAGGAAAATGACAAATATACCATTATAGACTTTTTTTTAAATTTTTCTTTCTTTCTTTCTTTTTTTTTCTGAGACAGAGTCTCGCTCTGTCACCCAGGCTGGAGTGCAGTGGCACGATCTCGGCTCACTGCAACCTCCGCCTCCCAGATTCGAGCGATTCTCTTGCCTCAGCCTCCCAAGTAGCTGGGACTACATGTGTTTGCCACCATGCCTGGCTAATTTTTGCACTTTTAGTAGAGACGGGGTTTCACCATCCTGGCCAGTCTAGTCTTGAACTCCTTACCGTGTGATCTGCCCACTTCGGCCTCCCAAAGTACTGGGATTACAGGCTTGAGCCACCACGCCCAGCCTGCGAGCCTTTTTGACATGAACTTTTCAATCATTGACAGATGCATAATGAAAAAATCTAAGTAAGCATAAATAAGCATGTAGGAAATTTAAATAGCACAATTAACAAGTCTGGTGAAAATATAAATGTATGCATATCCCTCTGATAGAGAAAACGCATTGTTTTCCAATAGACACAGATGTCACAAAAATTAACATTGTATTAGGTCAAAAATAAAAATGTTCCTGAACTCGCTTTTTAAAATTCAAGTATGTCAAATTAAATCAAGTAATCCTTCAACTTAGAGCAATATATAAGAACATCAAACATGTAAACATCAAAAGACAGAAATAAGCCAAAATAATTGCACTGTCCCTTTATGTGCCCTAAGTTGCAATGTCAAGCTATAGTTGGATATTATTCAACCATTTCCTGCCCATTGCCTAGAGGTAGGGGTCTTCACTTCTCTGTCTAGTCTAGGACTGGAACTGCCTCACGACCCCTACAGCTTGAGGGTGCATGGAAAACGGAATGCCAGCCAGATATTCCAAACAGAGCCTCTACCAGCAGGACCAGGTGACCATTCCTAGGAGAGAGATTGTTCTCACCCATTATCAGGGCTTTCCTCCAGGCTAAAACTGTGGGTCTCTAATGGAATTCTTATTCAATTTTCTCACCCCATTAGAGTACACAAAATTGTCTTTAATAGAAATCTTAATTTTTTTTAATTGTATTATTATTATACTTTAAGTTGTAGGGTACATGTGCACAACGTGCAGGTTCGTTACATATGTATACATGTACCATGTTGGTGTGCTGCACGCATTTAGCATTAGGTATATCTCCTAATGCTATCCCTCCCCCCTCCCCCCACCCCACAACAGGCCCCAGTGTGTGATGTTCTCCCTCATGTGTCCATGTGTTCTCATTGTTCAATTCCCACCTATGAGTGAGAACATGCGGTGTTTGGTTTTTTGTCCTTGCTATAGTTTGCTGAGAATGATGGTTTCCAGTTTCATCTCTGTCCCTACAAAGGACATGAACTCATCATTTTTATGGCTGCATAGTATTCCATGGTGTATATGTGCCACATTTTCTTAATCCAGTCTATCGTTGTTGGACATTTGGGTTGGTTCCAAGTCTTTGCTATTGTGAATAGAGCCGCAATAAACATACATGTGCATGTGTCTTTATAGCAGCATGATTTAAAATCCTTTGGGTATATACCCAGTAATGGGATTGCTGGGTTAAATGGTATTTCTAGTTCTAGATCCCTGAGGAATCGCCACACTGACTTCCAAAATGGTTGAACTAGTTTACAGTCCCACCAACAGTGTAAAAGTGTTCCTATTTCTCCACATCCTCTCCAGCACCTGTTGTTTCCTGACTTTTTAATGATCTTAAATCTTAAATGCAATAACATAAAGTAAAATAAAGCCTAAGTCCCAACAAGGGGAAATTTTCAGAAATAATCTGAAAACTTCCCGCGTTTTCTTGTTATGTTGTAATGAGTACTCCTGCAATTCCCCTATTAAGGATTCAGACAATGGTTGTTAATTCATTCTGCTTCTTCTGAGACTAGGAAAAAAATTACAGGGCTATGTTATATCGCAAGTGTAGATTATGCAGTGTCTTCATCAACAGAAACAAAACACGGTGTGGGGCGGGGATGGAACTATTTAAGTGAATTTTAATTGAAAAGTTTCGTGGTTTTAACATTAAAAGACATGCCTATAAAATAAGAACCTGTAAAAGTCTTCACTAAAATGGTAAAGTGCTCATTTCCAAGTAGTAAAATATTGAAACTTTTTCTTTTCATCGTTGATAGTGATTTAACATTTCATTACTTTATCGTTATTATGATTGTCATTATTTTAGACGAATGCACGGAAGTCAAAGGACTTCCAAATGCACGGAAGTCAAAGGACTTCCAAATGCACGGACGTCAAAGGCTACCTTCACCCGGGTAGCCTTGCGAATGGCCACTGCTGCGCGTGGGGCTTTCTGGGGATTGTAGTCCATAGGCCTCCTTGCGCAAGCGCATGGTACCAGACGCAAGCTAGGGGCGACATTGTTTGGGATGCTGGGTTGAGTCCCGGCTGGACCGCGCCCCTCTCGGATGTGTAGCCAGGAGTAGGGGTGTAGGATGTGCAGCTGTGTCCCGTCCCTGTGGACTGAAGTAGGAGGAGTGGAGGAGGAGACTGGTGACCAATGAGAAGGCCTCGTGGGTGGGGTAGGCTGGGGAAGTTCAGCGGCCCCTACCTACCGGGGATGGGATGGGAAGCGCTTGGGCTCAGTTTGGGGAGCAGCCCTGGGTTTCACAAAACGTGCATCTTCACGTTTCGTGACAGCGACTTGCGCTGTGCCACCTTGGGTCGAGGCTTAGGGTCAGTCTTGGAATGTGCATCCCTGGATGAGGGCAGAGGGGCGCTGGCTCAGGGTTTGGGAGTAATGGCTGGGGCTGTGCCTCCCTGAATGGGGTGAGGGATTTGCCTAAGCAGCTTGTCTCTGGAGATAGAGGATGGCTTGGGCTATTCTCGCTCAGTTTGGTGGGGGCGATTCTGGCTCAGCACCCCTAGGTTCTTGGATGGGGAGTTGTCTTGGGTCTGAACTCTGGATTTTGGCAGCTCTGACTCCACTGGGGCATTTCTGACTTCAGGGCAGAGGTTCCGGCTTCTGGCAATAAAGAAACAACTCAGACTGTAAAAACTCTGGAGTTTAATGTCACCGAACACATTTTGAAAAGAACTGCCCCAGGCCTGGCGCGGTGTCTCACTCCTGTAATCCCAGCACTTTGGGTGGATCACGAGGTCAGGAGATTGAGACCATCCTGGCTAACACGGTGAAACCCCATCTCTACTAAAAAAAAAAAAAAAAAAAAAAAAAAAAAAAAAATTACAAAAAATTAGCCGGGCATGGTGGCAGGCACCTGTAGTTCCACCCGGGCATGGTGGCAGGCACCTATTGTCAGGAGATCGAGACCATCCTGGATAACACGGTGAAACCCCGTCTCTAATTAAAAAAAAAATAATAATAACAAAATATTAACCGGGCATGGTGGCAGGCACCTGTAGTCCCAGCTACTCGGGAGGCTGAGGCAGGAGAATGGTGTGAACCCGGGAGGCAGAGCTTGCAGTGAGCCGAGATCGCGCCACTGCACTCCAGCCTGGGCGACAGAGCGAGACTCCGTCTCAAAAAAAAAAAAAAAAAAAGAAAGAAAGAAAATAAAAGAACTGCCCCAAATTATTAACTCCATTCTCACCTCACATGCTGTAAGCCAGGGAGTACGGAATTTGAGTATTATAAAGCACATGAGCAAATGTAAGTTGTTAAATTACACTCACCAAATTTGAAGTTTGAACGCTCTCTGTATATTTGATAAAGTTAGAGATTTAGTGTTAATTATTTTAGGTGTAATAGCAGCATTTATTACATTTCTGATCGTGTTTCTGGACAATTGCAGTTCCAGATTCAGCTGCACTTTTCCTCTAGGTCTTCATTACCTGAAGAGGTTGATATGGGCATCTGGTCTCATTCCTGATGTATTCCTCAGATCAGAGTAGTTGTCACTTTGAGGGATGAGAAAGGCACTTGTGTGAGAGAGCTGTGTGGACTTTGGCAGATAGGGAAAAAACAAGAGTCCTGAGGTGCCATGTGTCCCATGCCTTTGGCTCCCCACCTTTTCCACCCTGCTGTCTGCCCTGAAAGGCCACCATTGCCTTCTGGCCTTGCTTGTCTTTGGCCAGTGGGAAGTCTCAACAGGAAAGTTTGGAGAGAGGAAGAAGTGTGAGTTGGAGGATCTTGTCCCCCAGTTCTCTCTCTGCAGGATTGTCACAGATTAGCTGCCCTTCTAAACAACAGGTCATGGTTTGGGTGGCCCTGGCCACACAGTCCTCTCAGTTCCAGGCTCCAGGGACTGCTCCCTCCCCTTACCTCTTAAGGCCCAGGTATTATAATGGCACCTCCCTGTCACTTCCCAGGATAGAGCCTTATCCACTCTGATTTCCTTACCCCCAGCCAACACCATCGTAAGCTGTCTGTTTATTAAACTCCCCTCAAATTTGAATGTGCCATCTGGTTCCTGCCATGGCCCATAGTTGATACAGGCAGGGAGTGTCTGAAGCCAGAAATTCAGGAAACCAAACCCTCAACCATATATGTGTGACTGCATGTGTGTAGATGTGTGCTTGAAAATAAACCTGTCCCATTATTGGCTCTTAAGTGAGAACAGGTACTAGAAGTAGAGGGTGAGTTTATGTCTTTGCACGTGCATATAATGTATAATATCCAAGCCAATTCTATTTGTTCATTTGTTAATATTAAGAAACATTGATTGAGTGCTTGTTAAATGATAAGATCCTTAGCAAGTACAGTGGATAAAAGACTAAAGCTTGTTTTTTTTTTTTTTTTTTTTTTTTTAGGATTTGTAGTTTTTTGACAGGGGAAAGGAGGAGTGTTTCCTTGGTAGGTTTTAACTATTGTAAAATGATGTAATTCGTGCTGTATTAATAAGTTGAACATTCCTTATTTTGGCCTTTGTTGGAGCCCAAAATAAGAAGTGATTAATGATGTCTCTTAAAGGTATTAAAGGAGAGAAAAAGAGTCCAAGGATTTACCAAAAAGACATTTCATATTCTATTAACCTGATTCTATAACCCTGTAAGCTGCAATTCAAAGGGTAACCAACAGACCAGTGCCAATAAATGATATTGGTCTGTGACCAGATAATTTGAGAACTTGATTGTAGATGTTTAAAATTTTGTCTTATTGATTAATATAATAATAACAATTGGGCTTTAATTTGCATACCTTCTTTATTTCCTTTTTCCAGTAATTTCTTTTTACTGTATCTTACCAAAATATCAGTCTGTGACAGACTGAAAGTAACGGTAATAATAATATAAAAACTAGTCCTTCATCACAGATAGTGTGAGAAGCACTATCTGAGAAGGCAGAAACGTGGTTTTTGGCTTTTATTTTTTAATCTTTGGAGTTTACACAGTGCTTAAAGTGGCAATTTTATACAGTAAGTTTCCCCACAAAGGCGAGAGGCAATTGTGCTTACAGGGTTTACCAGATGGAATCCCAATAAAAAATAAACAGAACACTCAAATTGGGTAATTTGAGAAGAGCTTAATAAAGGGACAATCTATAAAGTTGTAGGCAGGCTGTGGTAATCAACAAAGGGTATTGCAATATTTCAGAGCTAGTGATAGCAGGGTAACTTACTGCCTTTAGGACTGAAGGGCTAAGGGAGGAGGCAGTGACTAAAATGTGAAGAAAGATTTATGGGATGACAGCTGCCTGATGGTGGCCATGACATTTGGTCAATGAATATGGAGCATAGCCATTCCACAGCAACCTCTAGGGAAAAACCTGGGGGAATAAATATTCTGACTTCACTCTTGTCCCTTCCCTGGATCTCTTGCTGGCTTTCCCCATTGGCTGAACCCAACTGGAAGCTAATTGGCAAGGGAATCCACTGATATAAGCAGAACAGGAAGGGACTTTAGTGTATATGAAGTGGCAAGCTTAGAAGGTCTATCTATCTACTTTGGTCTACGTGCAGTCTGAGAACATGTATAGTTCAGTATACTGTGAGCATTTCCAGAGCAGAGGATGTGTCTTATATGTCATAAGTGTGTCATCAATATTTGCAAAAGCAAGGGATAAAATGGGTGCTGGAGAGACAGTTTAGGAAGCCAAGAGTCAAGGTGTAGTTGTTTAAAAATTTGTATTATTGATTAACATAATAATAAAAATTGGGATTTAATTTGTATATCTTGGCTAATCGCAAGTTCTTTAGACCACAGGCCTGGCCATACAAGATCAAGTCTTGCATGTGAAAGTGGAAATAGCAGAAGGTCCCTGTCATCCTGAGATTGCTCTCTTTTTTTTTTCTTTTTTTTTTTTTTTTTTGAGACAGTCTGTCTCTGTTGCCCAGGCTGGAGTGCAGTGGTGCAAGCACAGCTCACTGCAGGCTCTGCCTCCCAGGTTCAAGTGATTGTCCTGCCTCAGTGTCCTGAGTAGCTGGGATTACAGGTGCCCACCACCAAGCCCAGCTAATTTTGTATTTTTAGTAGAGACAGGGTTTCACCATGTTGGCCAGGCTGGTCTCGAACTCCTGGCCTCAAGTGATCCACCTGTCTTGGGTTCCCAAAGTGCTGGGGATTACAGGCGTGAGCCACTGTGCCCAGCCCTGAGATTGCTCCCTTACTCAGCAATTCTGGGGCCTCTTTTCCAGCGTAATTCAGATGTAGATTATGTCAGTTCATTCACAAGTCTGAGAAAAGGAAAAGAATGTGCAGGTTTTGACCCAAAAGCTTGAGGAGAGAGATAGGAGTTACATAGTGGTCTGAGATTGAGGGACTGGGGACAAATCTAGGGAAGTCTTGAGGAGGTGGGAGTTCAGTCTGTTCAGAATGAGAAGAGACGATATCTAGGGAGAGAAGAAATTGTGAGAAATTTGTACAGATAAGGAAGGAACCAATGTTCATTTATAACTTGTTGAATCCATGATCTCATGGATTCTTTCTTCTTTGCAGTTCTGCTTTTCCAGAATCCTGCCCTTTCCAAAAGGAAGACGGTATGATTAAGTTCCAGGTAAGTTAAGGGTTTCTTTCTCTTTAAATATACTGTTCATTCTGAGGAACCAGCACTTCTGTTTTCTGAAAGGAGGTCAGCATTTTTTGAGTGACTACTATGTATTAGGTACTTCATCTTGCTCATAATGACTTTGTGAGGCAGGTGGTTTGACTCCCTTTATAGAAGTGAAGAAACAAACTCACAGATTTCAAGATGTCTACTTTGGTGCTACTCTAAGTGTGGTTCATGTACCAGTACCAGTCCATGAACTGCTTATCACTGCCCCATGAGGGAAAAAGAATCAAGACTAAGTTCAGAAGCTTTTATAGCAATTTGGTGTTGCCACAGCATCTGAGTGCATGGGCAGCATATACATGACCATACTCTAAATGTCACTGGTCTCGTTCGATAAGTAACAAGATTTGAATGGGTATGTATTGGTCAGAGTTCAACCAGCAAGGCAGAACCAGTAAGAGATATATGTTAAGAGATTTATCGTAAGGAATTGATTTCTATGATTATGGGGGCTAACTAGGCAAGTCCAAAATCCACAGGGCAGTCCCTCAGGAAGCGTGGGCCAGAACTCTTAGACACAGACTGAAGCTGCTGTCTATGGGTGGAATTTCTCCCCCTCCCAGGGAAGCCTCAGCTCTGCTCATAAGACCGTTCAGTTTTTTGAGTCAGACATACTCAGATTAGTTAGAATAATCTCCCTTAAAGTCAACTGATTATGGACTTTAATCACATCTACAAATTATCTTCATAGCAATACCTAGATTAGTGTTTGATTCAATAACTGAGGACCGTAGCTTAGCCAAGTTGCCATATTAAAAAGACCATCACAGTGTGGAGGAAGGATTTTCTTTTAATCATGAAAAAAATTAATTATGAAAATACACAAAAAGAACAAATGGTATTATGAGGCTCCATTTGCAGTACCCATCATGCAGTTTCAATGATTAACTTATTGCCGAAGGGATTTGCTTACTCTCTTTTTCAGTTTTTTCTTTCCCAGAGTATTTGAAAGAGGCATGGTATTTACACTGTATTGGTTTTTCTCTGAGCACATCGCTTTTGTATAGTACCTTATTATATATGCAGCTAAAATGAATGAGCTCACACTTTTATCCTTCTGCCTGGAAACCATCTTGCCCAAGTCCAAGATTCATTAGGTACATTTTCTATCTTCCAAATTACAGCAACAATTTACCAAGTGTTCACCACTACATCACCCAGGTCACCATTTTTCCAGCCTCCTATAACAGTGTCCTCAATGGTTATGGCCTGGACCTAAAGCCAATGCCATGAGTATTTGGTAGCACTCTGCTGGTTTTGGTTAGCTTGGGTGTGTCCTCATAGTGAAGACAGAGGGACAAGAGAGCAAGTGAACACGTGAGATCTGTCAAGGCCCAGGTTAGAAATGGCACATTCTCACTTCTGCTTCATTTTGGTAGCCAGAGCAAGTTACATTGCCAAGTCAAAACTAAAGGGGTAAGAAAACACACTCTGGTCCTTTAGTGGGATTGGTGAGCCTGGAAGAGGATATTTCTAAACAGCAATCTAATTTACTACATTCTCTATGTATTTCAGTATATATTTCCTTAAAAACTGACTAATGAGATAATCAATAATTATTTGGTATTATCTAATACCCAGACAATAACCAAGTTTCCCTGATTATCTCAAAAAATTTTTGACAGTTGGTTTGTTCAAATGGGATCTTACCAAAGTCTATACTATCATATAGTTGGCGGTTGTGTCTCATAATCTCTTTTAATCTAGAGAAATCTGCCCCTCTACTTTATTCTCTCCTGCTATTGACTTGTAGAAACCAAGTTTGGTGTTCTGTGTTCTTTCCTACATTTGGAATGCATTTGTTTGCTTCCTTTTGGTGTCTTTCAATGTGTTACTCTATCCACAGTATTTCTTGTAAGTGGAAGCACCAGATGCTTGAATAGATTCAGGTTCAAAGTTTTACAAGAATACTTCATAGATGGTTATACAAGAATACTTCAGAGAGGAAAATATGTATAGGTTTTTGCAAGTGTTTATTCATTGAAAAATTTGGTTTCTTAATATTTTGGGGCTGTCCTTGTATCTGCATCCTATGACAATCACTGCCTAGGATTCCTACAAGGCATCCATCCAGCTACAAGGGTGGTGGAGAAATGAGTGTTTTGTTTTCCCAGGCTCTATAGTTGAGGCAGAGAAGGGAGAATGGGGTGTAGGCTGGGTGAACTTCTATTCCTAACCCCTTCTCCCTACATTTGAACACCCCAAGCAGACTTCAGGGTATCTGTATTTCCTGAATGATTAACTCCAATTCAGTTTTGTTGCCTCCCACAGAAGAAGGCATACAGTAGTGTTACTGAGAGAGTGATGCTATTAGGACAACCGTGCTGACTCCCCTAGATTTTGTTTTTAATCATTGTCAGATTTTGGTAATTGGACAATTGTTAGGAACATATTCTTTGTGAAGTCCTTTGTAACTGCTTACAACTTTCATTTGAAAGCTCTGCATTATTTAGAGATGCAGAGCCTATTGAGAGAACATATCTGTAAATACTTAACTCTGAGCAGTGTGATATATGCAGCAATATAAATATTTTATGTAAAAATTGTTTTCTTGATTAGGAGATGGTTATTAATATGAGATTATTCCCCACATCATTTTATTCTGAGAAATATCAATTTATCAGGAAAATGAAAGAATAGCATAATGTGTAATCTTCACCTAGATTCACCAATTGTTAACAATCACCCATAAACATATGCATAATATACATATATACACACACATATCTATATTTTATTTTGATGACCCAGTTGGGGATAAATTGCAGGCATGATTATAATTCATCCCTAAATATTTCAGCTTGTATCTCCTAAGAGTAAGAGCATTTTCCTACATTTCCACGTTACTGCTAACATACTCAAGAAATTTCACATTGATACCACTATTTTTTAATACCTAGTTGATATCCAAGTGTTCTTAATTATGATAATAATCCCCCTTTTCTCTATTGTGTTTTTTGAATCTGGGAGCCAGGCTTTTGTTACCCTGTCTTCTTAGTTCCTTTTAACATGATACAAATAGATTAATCTGCCATGAAAAAGTGAAAATACCAAATCTTGGTGTGTGATGAGAAATGAACTCATGGAACAGTACTAGACTTGTGTATCAGCACAACACCTTAGTATAGATTTATCTGTGCCTATTTCCTGGGCCATATTTTATAATTTGATTAATATTGTCCTTTGGGAATCCCTGATCCGATAGGATTAATGTCCTTATGAGACAGCCTCAACAGAGCTTGCTCTCATTCTCCCTCTGCCGTGTAAGGACACAGTGAGAGGACAGCTGTCTACAAGCCAAGAGAAGAAACCTGAATGAAACCTATCTTGGTGGTACTTGATCTTAGACTTTCCAACCTCCAGAAAAGTAAGAAGTTAGTTTATTTTGTTTACCCTAATCAGACTGTGGTATTTTATTAAGGCAGCCCAAACAGACTAAGACCAGTCATTTGTGTGGATGATTGACGTGGCATGTGGTTGATGTTTTAGGAAAGGGTGACATTCAAGGACATAGCTGTTATCTTCACCAAGGAAGAGCTGGCAGTATTGGATAAAGCCCAGATAAACCTGTACCAAGATGTGATGCTGGAAAACTTCAGGAACTTCATCTCAGTGGGTGAGTAACTGAGCATCAGACCACTGGACCTGTGTCCTGAAATCATCATTTCAAACCACATAGAAAACTCCAGTTAGATCACAAAGATAAACTTTGACCACTGGAAAGAAAACACCTAAGAGATGCATGTGCAGGTTAGAACCCTGCAGTTAATGAGCTTTTACAGGTCAATGTGAGGATCTGGCCCCTTGTGATGGGTTTGTGAGGGAGCTCTCCCCAAATCTCATACCCCTGGCCTGTGGGCATTCAATGCAGGCAGTAATCCCTCCCTCCCCTAATCACACATTTAGGCTCTCATTCTTTCCTCATATTTCTCAGAATGAGACATAAAATTCACACATCACCAAGAGCCCTGATCTATTGGATGCTTCTGGAGAAAAATCAATGTTTATCCAATGTTTTGGATAAATCAGTGTTAAAGGAACAAAGGGAGAACTTTGATTTGGTTGGCAGTTACAATAGCCAACACTTACTGGTATGTAGTAAGTGTAATCTAAGTGTTGGCTTATTTGATTACTTTTTGATAAATATCTAACCTCATTTTCATTTTTCAGAGGTTCATATACAGTTTTGTGCTACCTAAGTTTATGAGATAGAGATATGGTTTGGCTATATCCCTACCCAAGTCTCATCTTGAATTGTAGTTCCCATAATTCCCACATGTTGTAGGTGGGGCCCGGTAGGAGGTAACTGAATCATGGGGCAGGGGTCTTTCTCATGCTGTTCTTATGAGAGTGACAAGTCTCATGAGATTTGATGGTTTTATAAATTGGTGTTCTCCTGCACAGGCTTTCTCTTTGCCTGCCACCATGTAGGATGTACCTTTGCTCTTCCTTCACCTTCTGCCATGATTTTGAGGCCTCCACAGCCATATGGAAATATGAGTCAATTAAACCTCTTTCCTTTATAAATTACCCAGTCTTGGGTATGTCTTTATTAGAAACATGAGAATGGACTAATACAGATAGTTACTGTTATTATCCCCCTTTTATGGACGTATTATTCTGTTTTCACACTGCTGATAAAGACATACCTGAGACTGGGCAATTTACAAAAGATAGAGATGTATTGGACTTACAGTTCCACATCCCTGGGGAGGCCTCATAGTCATGGTGGAAGGTGAAAGGCACGTCTTACATGGTGGCAGACAAGAGAAGAGAGCTTGTGCAGGAAACCCCCCCACCTTTTTTTTTTTTTTTAAGAGTCTGGCTCTGTAGCCAGGCTAAAGTACAGTGGTGCTATCTTGGCTCACTGCAACCTCCAACTACCAAGTTCAGGCAATTCTCCTGCCTTAGCCAACCCAGTATCTGGGACTACAGGCATGCACCACCATGCCCAGCTAATTTTTGTATTTTTTAGTAGAGACAGGGTTTCACCATGTTGGCCAGGATTGTTTCAATCTCTTGACCTCGTGATCAACCCACTTTGGCCTCCCAAAGTGCTGGGATTACAGGTGTGAGCCACTGTACCCATTCAGAATCTCCCTTTTAAAAACCATCAGATCTCATGAGACTCATTCACTATCATGAGAACAACACAGGAAAGACCTGCCCCATAATTCAATCGCCTCCTACAGGGTTCCTCCCATGACACATGGGAATTGTGGGAGTTACAATTCAAGATGAGATTTGGGTGGGGACACAGCCAAACCATATTATCCCATCCCGGCCCCTCCCAAATCTTATGTCCTTACATTTCAAAACCAATCATGCCTCCCAACAGTCCCACAAAGTCTTAACTCATTTCAGCATTAACTCAAAAGTCCACAGTCCAGTGTCTCATCTGAGACAAGCCAAGTCTCTTCCATCTATGAGCCTGTAAAATAAAAAAACAATTTATTTACTTCCTAGATACAGTGCAGGTACAGGCATTGTGTAAATGCTGCTGTTCCAAATGGGAGAAATTGGCCAAAACAAAGGGGCTACAGGCCCCATGCAAGTCTGAAATCCAACGGGGCAGTCAAATCTTAAAGCTCGAAAGTGATCTCCTTTGACTCCATGTCTTGCATCCTGGTCACGCTGATGTAAGAGATGAGTTTCCATGGTCTTGGGCAGCTCCACCCCTGTGGCTCTGCAGAGTATAGTCTCCCTTCCTGCTGCTTTTGTGGGCTGGTGTTGAGTGTTTGTGGCTTTTCCAGGCACACGGTGCAAGCTGTCGGATCTAGCATTCTGCTGTCTGAAGGACAGTGGCCCTCTTCTCACAGCTCCACTAGGTAGTACCCTGCTAGGGACTCTGTGTGGGGGCTGTGACATGTGGGAATTATGGGACATGACACTTGGGAATTATGGGAGTTACAATTCAAGAAGAGATTTGGGTGGGGACACAGCCAAACCATACCAATGGATGAAACAACTGAGTAACAGAATTAATAACTTGCCCATGATCACACAGCTTATAAGAAGAACTAGGATTTGAGCCCTCCTAATCTGGCCCTAGGTCCTGTGCTTTTAATAAATAACCTCGTGAAACCAAAGTGTAATCTGTAGACACAGGACCTTCTACATAAATCTGCATATCCCTGCAGTTGTTTCTCAAACTGCAGGATAAAACCCTCTTGGTGAGTCCTGAAATCAAATTACTGTGTCATAACTAGCAATTTTTCAAAAGCAAAATGGATTAATAGAGCAGAAAACAGAAGAATTTATCAAAATGCATTGCACATCGTATGTAAGTATCAGCTGATAAAACTTCTGTTTTAGTGAGCAGTCTGTGTTGATGTCCGTGCCTATTCCTACTGAGTCACAGTGCTGATTTTATTGTGGGTTACAATCAAAACAATTGGGAAACCACTGCTTAAAACCCATTTGGGGCAGCTCATGGTCTCCCTTTCCCTGATACTATCTTATAAACTAAAGTCACTTTCAATAAAACAACCCAGAAAGGACCTTGAACCAGAAGCAGTATCCAGTGGGACTTGACCATGATATTCATGCCATTTTGAAACCCATCTTAGGGTCCCAAAAATATGATCATCCTCTTCTGCCTCAGCCCCCTGTTTGTTATATACCACAGTCTTGCTTCCCTGGGTGCCAGGCCATTGACAGTGCCACAGTATCTGTTCCCCATTCTCATAGTCATGGCTGTTTGAGATTCCGCAATAACTTAAAAGGTCAGAACTTAAGGAAATGGATTATAGTATCTGAGTGGTCTCTATCTTTTCATGAAGACAAAGAATCTCAGGGAAAATAAAAAGGATGTCTCTTAAAGCTTGTCTCAGAGGTTTACATATGCATCCCCGCACAACGCCAGGACCAAATTTCACAATGTTTATCCCTATTTCAATCCCCATTGCCTTTTTATCCCCATCCCCTTAAGGCTCACCATGTACAGTTGTGCAGGTTGTACACAAACATACATGATAGTCCTCCATATGACAGTGATGTGAAGGAAGGGAAGCCATCAGGAGATAGGACTTGCTTGTTTCTGAAACCTCTTGTGACCCTTGTGTCCCTTACTCTGCCCAACATATAAAAAACACTCCATCAATATGTATTATTTCTATACACACATATACTACATAAAATGGGAGCCTTTCCCATACCTTTTGTAGCAAGATTATTAAAGTCTTTTTATTGACCACTCTTATAGTGGGGAGGTGAATTTCTTCCTTCATAAATTTTTCCTAAGATTTCCTTTTATTCTTTTTTGCTGTGTGGGGGTGGAAATGTCTTGCTCTGTCACCCAGGCTGGAATGTAGTGACACAATCTTGGATCACTGCAGCCTCTGCGTCCCAGGATTAAGCAATCTTCCAACTTCAGATTTCCAGGTAGCTGGGATCATAGAACCAATTTTCAATTTTTTTGTAGAGATGCGATCTCACCATACTGCCCAGCCTGGTCTTGATCTCCTGAGCTTGAGTGATCCTCCCACCTCAGCCTCTGAAAGTGTTGCTGTGACAGGCATAAGCCACTGCACCTGGCCAAGATTTCTCTTAATTTCCCTACAATACTTGATTTCTAATTGGCAGCTCACAGGTTAGAATTACTGTGGCTCTAACTGTTTCCCATGCCAATAGAAGCCAGGGACAACTTCCCACCCCATCATATTTCATTTTCTCAAAACCTCTGGACAGGTGATTCACAAATTCTCTTTCTTCTCATGGGAGATGGGATTAAAAACAACATTTTGAATCTTCAGGGAAAGGGGTTAAGTTACCTTTCTCAAGAAGAGCTTCATTGCTGGCAGATTTGGAAACAAAGGATCCGGGATTTAAGTGTGAGTCAGGATTATATCATGAACCTTCAAGAACAGTGTTCCCCACATTTAGAAGATGTTTCCCTCTGTGAAGAGTGGGCAGGCATGTCTCTTCAGATTTCTGAAAATGAAAACTATGTAGTAAATGCCATTATCAAAAATCAAGATATCACAGCATGGCAAAGCCTGACACAGGTTCTTACTCCAGAATCTTGGAGGAAAGCCAACATAATGACCGAGCCCCAGAAATCTCAGGGAAGATATAAGGGAATTTACGTGGAAGAGAAATTGTACAGACATGCTCGGCATGATGAGAGCCTCAATTGGACCTCACGTGATCATCATGAGTCCCAAGAATGTAAAGGAGAGGACCCTGGTAGACACCCCAACTGTGGGAAAAACTTGGGTATGAAATCAACAGTTGAACAACATCATGCGGTCCATGTTTTACCACAGCCTTTCACATGTAATAACTGTGGGGTGGCCTTTGCAGATGATACAGATCCTCGTGTCCATCACAGCACTCACCTAGGAGAAAAATCTTATAAATGTGACCAGTATGGAAAGAACTTAAGTCAGAGCCAATATCTTATTGTTCATTGTAAAACCCACTCAGGAGAGACTCCCTATGAATTCCATGAATGGCCTACAGGCGCAAACAGAGCTCAGACCTTCCCAGATGTCAGAAAGTCCCCTCAGGAGACAATCCCTACAAATGTAAAGAATGTGGCAAGGGCTTCAGGTGCAACTCCTCCCTTCACAACCATCATCGAGTCCACACAGGGGAGATGCCCTACAAATGCCACGTATGTGGGAAAGCGTTTGGATTTAGGTCACTTCCTTGTATTCATCAGGGAGTACACACAGGGAAAAAGCCCTACAAATGTGAAGAGTGTGGGAAGGGCTTTGAACAGAGCTCCAACCTTCTTATCCATCAGAGAGTCCACACTGGAGAGAAGCCCTACAAATCCAGTGAGTGTGGCAAGTGCTTTAGTTCAAGCTCCGTTCTTCAAGTCCACTGGAGGTCTCACACAGGGGAGAAACCTTATAGGTGTGGTGAGTGTGGAAAGGGCTTCAGCCAAAGTACACACCTTCACATTCACCAGAGAGTCCACACAGGGGAGAAACAATACAAATGCAATGTGTGTGGAAAGGATTTTGGGTATAGTTCTGTTCTTCACACTCATCAGAGAGTTCACACTGCAGAAAAACCATATAAATGCGAAGTGTGTGGAAAGTGCTTTAGTTACAGTTCATATTTTCACTTCCATCAAAGCAATCACACAAGAGAGAAACCATATAAATGTGATGAGTGTGGTAAAGGCTTCAGTCGGAATTCAGATCTTCATGTTCATCTCAGAGTCCACAGAGGACAGAGGCCCTATAAGTGTAAGGCATGTGGTAAGGGCTTCAGTCGTAATTCGCACCTCCTTGCCCAACAGAGAGTGCATATAGATAAGACACAGTACACACATTGTGAGCATGACAAAGACCTTCTGACTCATCAAAGACTACATGAGCAGAGAGAAACATTATAAATGTAGTAAGTCAGGGTTAAATTAGGAAAACAGAAGCCACACTGTATTCCAGATAATAGAGGCTTACTCAGCCTGTGGGAGGGCTGGGGGAGCAAAAGACAGGGACACTGCCATCGATAATGTCAGCCTGCAGCACTGGAGTGTGCCAGGCAAGGGTTGTGGATTTCAACAACTTCTGTGAAGCTCCCATCAACTGCTGTATGCTACAATGGCAAAGTAGGTTACTCTTGACAAATGGGTGGTTTGTGGTAGTGTTTGTAGTTAGAGGTCAAATTTCCATTAAAGGGTGTGTCCAGGAAGGAAATTCTAATTGGGATGATTATGGTAAGGTCTTCAGTTTAGCCAAAGTCCTTAGATTTTTTTAGTCCCCAACAGAAAAATACTCTCTGTATGAAGAACATTCAAAAGTGTGCTCAGAAATGAAACCGATGCTCTTACTATGAAAGAATATTAGTACTCAAGTTTTCCATGAGATTCTCTGCACAGGCGAGAAGCTCTACAGAAGTGGCATTTGAAGGGTGTGGCAGAGGCAGTGCTGTGTTTATCACACTGGTTCCATTTCCTTGCAAATAAGAAGACTCTATTTCCCAATAACACTTGCAGTTAAGAGTGTGCCCATGTTTGAGCTCTAGCCAATGGAATATGAGCAAAAGTGATATAAGCCACTTTCAGGTCTAGCCTTTATAAACATCCTCAGGCTTCTCTATTCCTGCCAAGGTGACCTTGGAGGCTGCTTATTCCAGACTGCATTGATAGAAGGTCGCTATCTGATCTGTGTTGGATTTCTTTTTAGAGTAAGAAATAAAAATTCACTGTGTATCACCACTGAGATTTTTGGTGGTTTATTTGTTACTGCAGCATTGCCTAGGCCATCCTGACTAGCATGGAGGGATTTTATAGCAATATGTTTCATCGTCATTGGAGTCCACATACAGAAGCAACATTGTAATTCAGAGTTCAAAGCTTTTAAGTCTTTAAGGCTTGATGTGGCAGTGCAACCATCTAAAATGGTATGGATGGGACTTCTCCAGTGATAACCTTCATTCATTGGTGTGTACACCAAAGAGAAATGTTCAAGATGATATAGCTGTGGTAAAACTTTACTGAAAAGTACAACCCACAGACGTAAGAAATCTCATACAATAGAGAAACTCTGTAGTGTGGGAGCTGAATAAGTTTGTCAGCTCCCACCTTAAATGTGATTAAAAATTAACTAGAATAGGTGTTCTGTGGTTAGTCTTAATAAAATTAATTGAATAAAACTAACATTTATGAAAGTGAGCAACAACATGTAAAAAACCAACAGTGTTAATTGCAGACTGATGCAGTCTTCTTCTCAGCAGACTTGTATAATAATGGGTTTTTAAAGGGTGCTCTTTCTATCAGCTTCCTCCCAAAATTGTCATTTAATTGGGGATAATAGATGAATTCGAGAGGAGATCGCATTGCTTTTTTTTTTTTTTTTTTTTTTGGAAACAGGGTCTTGCTCTGTCACCCAGGTGGCTGGAGTACAGTGGCCTGATCATGGCTCGCTGCTGAAGCCTTGAACTGCTGGGCTCAAGTGATCCTCCTGCCTCAGCCTCCTGAGTAGTTGGGACTACAGGCATATACCACCACGTTCAGCTAATGTTTTCTTTTAAAAATTTACTTGTAGAGATGGGGTCTTGCTTTGTTGCCCAGGTTAGTCTTATTCTGGTTTCAAGCAATCCTCCTACCTCAGCTTCCCAAAGTGCAGGGATTACAAGTGTGGGCCACTTCACTCAGCCCACAATGTCTTTTATTTTTTCTTCAAAAACAATGTCCTTTTCTGTTTTAATTGACTTAAAAGTTTCTTCATTTGGATCATGGTTTATTCCTAGTTTTTCTTGCATTATATTTTCCTGCCAGTTATAGTTTGTAAACAGAACAGCCATTCAAGTGCAAATAAAACCATCCCTGAAGTGTCATTTTCTTACTGAGCAGGTGGATAAGAGTGAAATATTTTAAAAATTCTGTGTCAGTAGAAATGAGGAAATGAGTGTTCTTACATAAGTTGGTGGGGAAAAAAAAAACAGGTACAAAGTTACTGGAGAGGATCTTGTCTATATGTATCAGATGTACAGTGTGCATTGTCTTTGAGCCAATGATCCTGCTTCTCAGAATGTATTTTTAGGATGTAATTACATGAGTGGAAAAAAATGGTTTCAGAAAGAAATATGTTCTAAGAATTTTGCAATGAGAAGACCGTAAACGACCTGAAGCTTCATGTATAGGAGATTAAGTAAATTAGGGCATCCCATATAATGGAATAACATGGCTCCATCAACAATGATCTAGACCTATAAAAATGTCCACATATTATTGTCCATGTCCACCACATACTCCAGTCCTCCTACTTGCAAACAGTAGGTTAGAGAAAAAATCTGGGATACACATTATCCCAGGAAGCTTTTGGGGTTTAGAATGGGTGCAACATTCCCTCATGACAGAATCAGCCCTCAGCCTTAGTGGAGGTGTCCCAGGCAATCCTCCAGTTTGGCCAGGAGCAGCCCTTGCATATCACATTAAGCTTTTAAAATATATGATGCTAACAGGATTGTCTCCCTACTTCATAAAATTGTTTGCTTTTCCTCTTGTAACAAAGTAGCATGGAAAAAGCAGAAATTAGTCTAGCTCCCAATCAGTGGGAGCCAACTCATTTACAAATATAGATGCAGAGATCCTAAATAAATATGAGAATGTCAAATCCAATGATTTGATAAAAGCGTAACAGACTCTGCTCATATATAATTTATCCTAAATATGCTTATCAGCTTCTGCCTCATAACACACACAAGAACTGAGTAGTTCTAAATACAAATTTATTTAGCTCATGATGTGTGAGCTGGCAAGTTCAGTTGGGCTTAGCTGGGCAGTTCTGGTGTGGGACATGCTAGATTATCTCAACTGGGCTTTGTACATGCATCTGCATTCAGCTGATGGCTCATCTGGGCCTGGCTGTTTTATGATGGTCATAGATGAGACAACGAAGTTCTCTCTGTCATCATGGTCTCTCATCGTCCAGAAGACCAATCTAGGGTTGGTCCCATAGTGCCAGGGTTTCAAGAGCAAAAGCTGTGATCTCTTAAGGCCTCGTCAGAGAACAGGCTCAATGATACTTCCACCACATTCTAATGATTAAAGCAAGTCACAACACTGGCCCAGATTCATGCGGTGGGATTAAGACAAGATAAAAAATTTTGAGACGTAATCATTGGAAGGAAAAAGAAGGTACTATTTTTATGTTAGAGAATAATGTTATTTACTTATAAAATTCAAATCCGCCTGTAAAATTTGACCAATTGAAGTCTGTTTTAAAATTATCAGGTCAAAAAATTGGTTTCATACAAAATTGGCACATGAAAACTCATAGCATTACTATGTAAGAGTCTTTTATAAAATGTAGCCAAAATGTTTCATTCACAATAACAATTGTGTGCAAAGACCAGAATTGTCCAAAGGTAATTCTGGGAGTTCCCTTTGGGATGCCTAGGTGAGGAGCTATCTGGAGCCTCAGACTCCCACATTCTTCAGTGGGAAAAGCTTTACATGAGCTCAACTTCCCAGCGGCTTTCTCTTTCTGATGGGAGGTATTAGAACCTGGCTTTCTCATGCAACTTCTGTGAAGCTCTGACAACTAAAGCCAGATTGTCTGCTTTAGTCAATCTGTTAGATCAATTAGTCATTTGATCTGACAACTAAAGCCAGATTGTCTGCTTTAGTTAAGTAGTCCAGATTACCTGCATAGTCAATTTGTTCCCTCACCAACATGGATGCCTTCACAATTGCTCTTTAAGAAGGATAAAAAGATAGGGGTGAGGTGTGGTCTATCTCCTGCTTCACCCAGGCCCTGGTGCTTCTTCAAGTGGTGTGAGAAATTGTGGTCCTGTGCGTTCTCTTCCAGACCCTTAGCTTATATGTCTTTTTCCCTATAAAACTTAGTCCTAATCCCAGCACTTTGGGAGGCCGAGGAGGGTGAATCATGAGATCAGGAGTTTGAGAACAGCCTGGCCAACATAGTGAAACTCCGTCTCTACTAAAAATACAAAAAATTAGCTGGGCATAGTGGCAGGCACCTGTAATCCCAGCTACTCAGGAGGCTGAGGCTTGAGCCCAGGAGGTGGAGGTTGCAATGAGCCGAGATCGCACCACAGCACTCCAGCCCAGGCGGCAGTGAGAGACTCTGTCTCAGAGAAAAAAAAAAAAAAAAAAAAAAAAGAAGTCCCTTATGTGTGATGATAAAATTTGATGAAGAGCAACATTGGTGGACTTACACTACCAGAGATCAACATTTATTATAAATGTTCTATAATTAATACAGTGTAGTATTAGCTCAGGAGAGAAAAAATAGATCAATGGAAAAGAATAGGGAGTCTAAAAACAGATCCACAGGTATACAGTGAGTCAGTTTATCAGCCTTGAAATATGTTGGAGAAATAATAGTCATTTTAATAACTGATGCTGGGTTCACTGGCTACTTAACACTAGTTCTTCATACAATTGCAGACAATAAATACAAATAGCATGCAGCCGGCAGACTGGGATCAGTGGCTATGCCTCCACTAGACTGCCCATAGAAGCACATAGTAACAGCTACCAAAGATGTCTGATCTGTCTTGTCTTTTTTTTAACTCATTTTGTTCAGGTATCATTTACATAAAGTGCAGACTTTAACTACATTTGTTTTAACAAATGTACATATCCTTGTAAATAATGCCCATTCAACATGTTAAACATTTTATTTACCCCCAAAATTTCCCTTGTGCCCCTTTCCCTTCATTTCTTTCCAAAAAAGGATATAATCACTGTTTTGGTTTCTATCACCATATGTTGGTTTTGCCTATTCTTGAACTTTATATAAATGAAATCATACTGTGAGATACTCTTGTATTTGGCTTTTTTTCATTCAACATGGTTTTCTAAATTAGTAATTTATAATAAAGAGTACTGCATATTTTATTATTGTTTATAAATTGTGTTCTAAAAACATTCTATGTTAGTAAAATTTATAGTAAACTTCTATAATGTACATACTTTTCTTTCTGGAGAGCCATTTATTAAACATTTATTAGCATACCACTCACAGAGGAGATGTAACCCCAGAATTGGCTTTTTTCTTCTGAAGTCAACTGGCTTTGAATTAGAATGTAACATTAGTTATTATTCCTCATTCCCCACTCATTCTCTGTATCTACTTCCCTTATTTTTTTTCTTTTATTTTTCTGCAGACACTATGGTTACTTAAGTATCTACTTCTCTTTTTCTGCATGTCTTTGAGTGGAGACACTGGTCATCTTTGTTTCCTACTGTCTTTTCAAAGGTGCATGTTAGGGAACAAAAATATAGTGTCTCCCTCTGGAGCAGTAGATTTGTTTATGGCCCACTCTAGTGAAGACAGTGTCTCCCTCTAGGGTGAAGGGCAGTGGTTTTATTCCCACGGGCTATCATAAAAGATTCAGGTTTCCTAAGCTTAAGGTTCTATTCCTACAATGCAGCCTGCTAGGCCTGTGGCACCTGGCCTTTCATGTCACTGTATGGGATTAGAATGCCAAAAACCATTGCAAAGAATGACACTCTGGCTACTGCTGTGGTTGTGGCTAATAAAGTCCTTTGTCTCAGAGCCAGGAGTCTTTTGTCTTGTGCCAGCATCTGTGAGACTGTCAGGCTAACTTGTGAGCTCATAAATTGGTTACTTTCAGATCCTTGGTTTTTGATGGAAATAAATGTCTCTTAATCTTATAGGCAAACTAGAGCTACCTGGAATGCTTTCAGCTTTTTACAATTTTTTACTGGTGAAATATACATAACATGAAATTTACCATCTCAACCATTTTTAAGTGTGTAGCTTAGTAGTGTTAAGTACATTTATATTGTTGTAAAACCAATCTCCAAAACTCATTTTATCTTGCAAAACTAAAACTCTATCCCATTCAACAGCAACCCTCAATTTTCCCCTGCTCCCAGCCACTGGCAACCACTATACTTTGTGTCTCTATGCATTTGACTTCTCTGGGTCACATAAATGGAATCATACAGTATTTGACTTTTTTTTTTTTTTTTTTTTTTTTTTTTTTTTGAGACGGAGTCTCCCTCTGTTGCCCAGGCTGGAGTGCAGTGGTTCCATTTAGGCTCACTGCAAGTTCCGCCTCCAGGCTTCACGCACGCCATCTTCCTGCCTCAGCCTCCTGAGCATCTGGGACTACAGGCACATTCCGCCACGCCCGGCTAATTTTTTCCATTTTTAGTAGAGACGGGGTTTCCCCATGTTAGCCAGGATGGTCTCGATCTCCTGACCTTGTGATCCGCCCACCTCGGCCCCCTAAAGTGCTGGGATTGCAGGCGTGAGCCACCACGCCCGGCCCAGTATTTGCCTTTTTGTGACTGGCTTATTAACTTTCCATAATGTCCTTAAAGTTTATTTGTGTTGTAGAATGTGTCAGAATTTTCTTCCTTTGTACACTTGGGTTTCTTCTACTTTTCGGCTACTGTGAATAATGCTGTTATGAACATAGGAGTACAAATATCTCTTCAAGACCTTGCTTTCAATTCTTTTGGACACATACCCAGAAGTGGAATTGCTGGATCATACGGTAATTGTATTTTCAATTTTTTCAGGATCTGCCATTCTGTTTTCTATAGAAGCTGCCACCATTTAACATAATGTTTTTAAGTTCATTTATATTATTATGCTTGTCAGTCTTCTTTTTATGTTCAGAGTAATCAGGAAATTACCACAGTTTGCCCATTCTCACGTTGGTGAACATTTGTTTCCAGGTTTTGGAAATTTTGAATAAAGCTACTAAGAATATTCTTGTATTAGTGTTTTTGCAGACATATGCTTGGATTTCTCTTGGGTAAATACCTAGGAGCTGAATTGCTGTCATAAGCTAAGTGTATGTTATCTTTATGAAGAATTGGCTGTCCTTGTCTATTAACATAAAGAATGAGGTACTTTATTGTTCACTTAAAATCTTTATGTGGTTGGGCTCTGTGGGGTGGCACATACCAGTAACATACCTGTAGTCTCAGCTACTGGGGAGGCAGAAGGATCACTTGAGGGCAGGAGTTTGAGGCTATTGGGTGCTACAATTGTGCCTGTGAATAGCCACTGCACTCTAGCCTGGGCAACTTAGCTAAAAAAATTTATGTGGTTAAAATTTCAATGTGTTTATGAAATTTTTGTATAATGATTTTTTAAAAGAAAACTTTCCCATACTCCCAGGCACTAATTATTTTCAAAACATGAAGAATATGTTTTAAGTGGTGTCAGGCACAAATCTAATTTTAATTTTTTCTAATTGGATAGTCAAGGCTTTCAACATTTATTGATGAGTCCCTTTTTTATTTACTGATCTTAAAGGTCACATTTATACTACACTAGGTATATCCATTCCTGGAGTCTCCTATCTTTTATGTTTATCACCGAAATCTCTGACCATTTTTTTTTTTTTTGAGATAGAGTCTTGCTCTGTCACCAGGCTGGAATGCAGTGGCACGATCTTGGTTCACTGCAACTTCTGCTTCCTGGGTTCAAGTGATTCTCCTGCCTCAGCCTCCTGAGTAGCTGGCATAACAGGAGCCCGCCACCGTGCCCAGCTAATTTTTGTATTTTTAGTAGAGAGGAGGTTTCATCATGTTGGTCAAGATGGTCTCCTGATCTCATGATCCACCCACCTCAGCCTCCCAAAGTGTTGGGATTACAGGTATGAGCCACCATACCCAGCCCATTTTTGTTTATTCTCAAACCACTATCTCACATCTTTAAGAATGATACTTTTGGTACAAGGCAAGTAACAGCGAATATGCTAAGTGTATGTTTAACTTTACCATTTCTAAAAATGACTATACCACTTCATACTTCCATTAGCAGTCAATGCAAGATCACTTGTTCTACATGCTAACCAATACTTGGGATTTTTAGTCATTGGGATTATTTGTAGTGTTATCTCACTGTGGTTTAATTAGCATTTCCCTGAGAAGTAATGATGTGGTTATCAGTCATTTTATCATGTGCTGATTGGTCATTTTATATCTTCTTTGGAAAAGAACTTTTGAAAGTTTTGCTTGTTTTTTGTTGGTTTGTTTCCTTACTGTTGAGTTGTAAGATTTCTTAATATAGCCTAGATACGAATCCTTTCTCAGATAAATACATTATTAATATTTTTTCCTAGTCTTAGCTTGCCTCTTCATTTTGTTAATGTTTTTAAGAGAGTAAGTTAATTTGATGAAGTTCTGGTTTATCTTTTTAAATTAGATTTTGTGCTCTTTTTTGCCTATGAAATCTTTTTTTGCCTATCCCAAGGTTTTGAAAATGTTCTCCTATATTTTCTTGTATAACATTTGTAGTTTTAGCTTTTCATTTAGGTCTGTTACCTATTTTGAGTTCTTTTTGTGTATGACGTGAGGTAAGTGTTGAGGTTCATAATTTTCGAATAGGTGTCCAGTTGTTCTAGCGCTATTTTTTGAAACAACTTTCTCCCATTGAATTACCTTTGTGGCTGCACTGAAAATAAACTGATCATATATACTTGGCTGTATTTTCTGGAATCACTTCTGTTCCACTGATTTATATAAATATTGTTAAGCTTTCACTATGTCTTGACTACAGGAGCTTTACAATAAGTTTTGAAATCTGATACTGTTATTCCTCTAATGATGTTCTTCCTTTTCAAAACAATTTTGACTATTCTAGTTTTTTTAGTTGGCTGTTTTTTGCATATCAATGTAAATCTTAATATTAGTTTCTGCAAAAAGCCTGCTCTAAATTTGATTGATACTGTGTTGACTTTATAGATCAATTTGGAATTCTGGTTCTGGGTAAGATGGAGTAAGCCAGTGGCTGGGAAATTCTGGCCTAATGGTTAAATATGGTGTATTGACTGTTTTTGTATGCCCCCATGAAGTAATAATGGCTTTTACATTTTTTATTGAGACAGGGTCTCACTCCATCGCCCAGGCTGGAGTGCAGTGACATGATCTTGGCTCACTGCAGCATCAACCTCCTGGGATCAAAAAATCCTCTTACCTTAACTTCCTGAGTAGCTGGGACTATAAGCATGCACCACCATGTCCAGCTAATTTTTTGCATTTTTGTAGAGATGGGGTTTTACCATGTTGCTCAGGCTGGTCTCAAACTCCTGAGCTCAAGCATTCTGCCCTCCTTGGCCTGCCAAAGTGCTGGGATTACAGGTGTGAGCTATCACACCCAGCCTACATTTTTAAATAGTCAAAAAAATCAAAAGAAGAATATTTTATGACATACGATAAGTATGTAAAATTCAAATTTCAGCATTCATAACTTTTGGTTGAAACACAGTTATGCTTATTTGTTTACATATTGTCTATGGCTGTTTTCCTGTTATATTGGTACAGTTGTGTACTTATGATAGAGACCATATATAATGCTCTCATCACTTCATACTTCTACTCAGTGTATCATAAATCACAGTAACACAGTTATTACAAGTTAACAGATTTTTGAGTGTCATATGTATTACTCTACTATGATATTTTATTTATTTTGCATATTCGTCATGTCAAAACAAGAAGAGAAAATCAAATTTTGAATGTCATGCTTTTAAGGTATAGTAAAGTGTGGATTATTTTGTTATAGAATCTGATGGCTGACTATTGTGTTTGTTATGCAGTAACAGCTGTACAAGAAGAAAAATTATAACATTAATACTGCCAGATTAAAAACTTATCCCAATATTTCCAAATCACAGATAATTATGGCCAAAAATAAAAAATTTAAAATGGAATATCTTATCAAAGCAGAATTACTTTTATGAAATAACAAATGAAAATGAGGCTATAACCAAAGTAAGTTTTAGAGTGGCTAATCTGTTAATCAAGCAAGAAAAGTTATTTACTGATGATAAGTTGGTTGAATCATATTTTGCAGCAGCTGAAGAAATGTATCATATAAATTTGTCTAAGACTATAAGCCTTTTGACAAGGACAGTTTCTTAAAAAGTTGAGAACATTGGGAGCAGCACTGATAGTCACTTTAAAAACAAGATAATAAAAAATTCCCAATTATTGTTGCCAGTGATAGTGAAAATTTATCAGCCATAAGTGAACACAAAACAAAACAAAACTGAAAGACAAAATTATAAGAAAATTAAAATTCCCTGGTTTTGATGTTGTATTTTAATTAAGGACAGTATAATCATTGGGTGAAACTGGGTGAAGGGTACGTGGGACCTCTTTCTACTGTCTTTTCAATTTCATATGAATCTGTGATTATTTTAAAATAAAATGTTTAAAAAATAATTGGATGCTTAGGATCTCTATAGAGGATTTTATTTATTTCTGCCAGATTTACAAGCAATACAGGGTCAGGGATTGAGTTGACTTGGATTTGGGTTTGAATACCCGCCAAGTTGGGCCTACTTCCCATTCAACTTTACACCTAGGATGCAGCCCTTTGGTGTTCCATACACAAAACCCAAGTGATTTTTTTTTTTGAGACGGAGTCTCCCTCTGTAGCCCAGTCTGGAGTGCAGTAGTACGATCTCAGCTCACTGCAAGCTCTGCTTCCCGGGTTCAAGTGATTCTCCTGCCTCAGCCTCCTGAGTAGCTGGGACTACAGGTGTGCGCCAACACAACCGGCTAATTTTTGTATTTTTAGTAGAGACAGGGTTTCACCATGTTAGCCAGCATGGTCTCAATCTCCTGACCATGTGATCTGCCCACCTTGGCCTCCCAAAGTGCTGGGATTACAGGCATGAGACACCGTGCCCCAAGTGATTTTTTAAACCATGGTTATCCACCCCATCTTTGGCAGGTCCTAGACTCCAACTATCAGCTTCTCAGGTTTTTACCTTAAGGAATTGGCAAATTCCACCTCAAACTTTTTTTGAGATAAAAGTGGTCTCAAATACCTAGCTTATCTTAATGGATTTTTTGCAGAGACAAGGTCTCACAGCATTGCCCAGGCTGGTCTCAAACTCCTTGGCTCAAGCAATCCTCTCACCTCAGCCTCCCAAAGTGCTGGAGATTACAGGTATGAGCCATTGTACTCAGTCTAGAATCTGATTTGTTATGATGGTTTCCATATTTTAATCTGTCTCTTTTTGCATATATGCTGTTATTTATTTTTGTCTTTCTCTTCAGAGGGAAACTTGCTGAGGATTTGCATTGACTTTAGTTGAAGAGAATATGGTTTTTGTTTCCATTATTTCCAGTCCCTTCTATGAAGTATTGCAAAAACCAATAACTTGTATTTAATCTAGACTTTACATCAAATTTCTACTTTACAGAACATTTAAAAGAGCAGAGGAGAAAATATGGCGATGCCTTTAGACAAATCCAGAATTTAGACACCTAATTTGACATTTTTATTTCCCCAGCAGTTCAGTTCAAGGAAATAAAAAATGGTGGTGGTAGTGCTGTGTGTGGGAGGGTCGGGGTGGGGGCATAGTTTTAGAGTAAATGACTTCTTGGTGAGATAACAATCAAATAAAATGGATCAAAATATTCGGATAATGACTGGAATAAACCAGCTGTAAAAGTACTTTTCCCCAAAAAAACAGGATTCAAATTGGGATGCATATTAGATAATACTAAGAATTGTTAATTTTATTTCATGAGGTAACGATTTTGTGGTTATGTTAAAACATCATTATTTTTAAGTGATACAAATAGTATTGGGAAGGGATAAGGCCAGGGATCTACTTTAAAATATTTCAGTAACAAAATTCAGTAGTCATAGATATTGCCTGTATGGCAAAATGTTGGGAAGTGTTGAATTTAGGGTAGGCGCATTTGGTGTTTCATGTTATCATTTTCTTTTTTTAATTTTTCTTTTTTGTTTTTGAGATGGAGTCTCCTCTGTCACCCAGGCTGGAGAGCAGTGGCGTGATCTCAGCTCACTGCAAGCTCCGCCTTTTTGTGTTAATATCGAAAGTTTCATTAAAAAATTTTTTTCCTGCCCAGAAGGAAAGTGGTAAGTACATACTTCCTGTAGTTTGACTTGTTATAGTTATCTGGAGTCCGTCTCCCATCTCAACCTACCCACCTCTTCCTGAATAACCATAAATTCACACGGCTTAAATAGGTTTGTAGAAAAAGATACGTTCATGTTAAATATGTGAGGTCAACGGGCAACAGAGGAATAGCCAATTCCAAGCCTGATTTGAACGCAAAAAAATTTCAAGACAGGAGCCATTTTCCATATCATATTTTCTAAATTTCCTGCCAGTACAGCTTCCTTCATTTTTCAGATACAACTTGCTCTTTCTGTGCTTGATTTCAAGACTGATTTGTCCTTGGAATTCCTTGTGGATTCTTGGCATCTTGAAATCAATTGTCCATGCCAGATAGCATAAGCAGAGGTCTAGATGAGTATAGGCACATATAAAGAGGCAACGGAGTTAAACCACGTCTGAGATTCCATATTCCTTATGGTTATGTCCAGTGGACAGCCCAACTCCCTTTTAGAATCTTGTTTCTTCTCATACTCATCACTTTTCTGCTAAAGTGTGTTTCTTTTCATACTAAAACCTTCGCTTTTATCCCCAAATAGTTATATTTTCTTTATATTTCCACATGCTCGTTTTTTCTTGAGGAAAAAAATTACAAAAATAAAAAGCCCAAGCGCTCATCGCGCTAGAGAAGTGACCTTCAGTTTGAACGCGCTGAACCAACAGAATGAGCTGCAGGAAGGCGGAAGCACTAGCGTGCTGGGCATTCTGGGAACTGTAGTCGGAAGTATTTTCACCCAGGCTGGTGGAGTCCTTGTCGTCGTTCCGCTTAAACATTCTGGGAAGTGTGGGTCAGACGTTTCATATAGTCGACAACACTTCCTCTTCGGGAGTACAGGGTGTGGCCCTCTCGTGTGACTCCAGACTCTGGGAAGTGAGTCGCAGGAACTTCCGCTCCAGGGAAAGTTGCGGCCATCATGCTGCATGTGAGACTTGAGCCCCAGCGACGCTTCTGCGCCTCCTCAGCCTGGGTGAGGGACCAAAGATGGTCAAGGCCCTCTGTCTTGAGGAGGAAAAGTGGCAGCCGGTGGAGGATTAGGATTGGAAGTGTTTGCGTTTCCCTCGACTCAGTAGAGCTTTCTAGTGTTAGGGGAGGTTTCTGAGTCCCAGGTTGGGGAATGAGGCAGGGTCTTGCATCATTGGGTTTGATGGTTTCTTGGGTCTTGTACTCCCATAGCCCTTCTGTTGGACCCACCAATCAGCATTGCCGCTTCCTAGGGAAGTTTTTGTGGCGTTGGAAATATTGTGTAACTTGATCGTGTTGGTAGTTACATGTCTGTACATATTTGTTAAAACTCATTGAACTATACACTTAACAATAGTAGACTTTATAATGTATGTACATTGCACTTCAATAAATGTGACTTTTTAAAAGGGTCTGGAACTTTATTTTTTTTAAGTGGCAGGACCTCATTACAAGTAAGTTCAGAACTAAGTTAGGACTACTATAATCCTGCTAGCACCACCCTCATGTAAACATTTTCATTTTGGTTTATTTTATACGTATATAGATATTTGCTTTTTATTAAATAATGTGTAAATTTTAAATTAGTATTTCAGTTAGTAATATACCATAAGTTAATTTTGCTGTTTCCCACATTCTTCATAAAGTTCATCTTTAATGATTGTGTTGTACTGAATTGAGTGAATGTGCACTTGTTAAACCTGGGCATCTGGGATGTGTTTAAAAATTATTCTCATAATTTTATGTATATATGAAATGTTTTACAAGTTAAGAGATATATGCTGACTTCCATGCCTCTGTTCATCTTTTTTGTCTATCCTACTTGGGGTACTCATTTCCATGGTCATACTATAGGCCTTAAATTAGCAATAGCTGTCATCCCTCCATAGTCTCCATTTAAGGCATTACACTCTGCTCTACATATTCTCTTGCCAGATCTTCCTGTGGTTTACTGTGATATTGACTTCATCAATTTGTACAATTCATTGATCCTATTGCATTTTCAATATCCCTTCTTCATCTCATATCCTCAATACCAACCATATCTTTTCTCTTCTTTCTAGTATAAACAGAAGACTTACACTTACATCTAATTGTTCAAAATATTGTCCTATGACAACCGTAGACTTAAGGAACATTAAGAAAGTATTTTGATTTTCCCCCATTATTTTATAGAAGAGACATGCAGGGTCAAAGGGATTATGAATGGATGCTCTGTGAGCCAGTCAATAGCATATGTCCCAAAGGCTACAGGTTAAGTATATTACCTGGCCCAGCAGCTTTAAAATCATCTTTTGGTCTCCTACTCTAGACAGCAAACTTCAGTTCAGGCACCAGTGATGCTATTATGTGAGGAATATTGACTTGCCTCTGTTTTTGTTTTTAAATAACATCAGATTTGGTATCAGTTATCACTTAAAAGTTATTTGTGAGACACTTTCTCAGTGTATGTGACCTTGGCTGGGAAGCATTGCTTTAGAGGTGCAGAGATCAGAGATCAGATAACTTTGATAAGTCGGTATGTGCAATGGTAGAAGTATTTTAAACATGCCATGAAAGGGGATATTTCAATTCATAGCATCTATTTTTGGGGAAAAGGCTCCCAAATAGTATTGGCTCAGTCAGTCAGATCACTTGTTTGGAGATAGGGTTGGTAATATGACTCTATGCACTGTGCATACTCTTAGATTCAAGGGTCCCCATTCAAGGAATTTATATTATGGTAGCACTCACTTAAAGATCAAGAACAAATGGACATGGGTGTTCACTAAAGCATACTTTTGTGAACCCAAAAGTATGTGAGACAGGTCTCAACCCATTTAGAACATCTAGTTTGCCAAGGTTAAGTACGCACCTGTGACACAGCCTTAGGAGGTCCTGACGACATGTGCCCAAAGTGGTCAGGGCACAGCTCGATTTTATACATTTTAGGAGAAATCAGGCATCAAACAGTATGTTTAAGTTATACATTGCTTAAGTCCAGAAAGGCAGGACAATCTCAAATGGGAGTGGGAGCTTCTACATCATAGGTAGATAAGAGACAAACAGTGGCATTATTTTGAGGCTCTGATTAGGCTTTTACTGAATACAAAACTCACACGTGAGAGGTGGGTAGACGAATAGTGACTTAGGTCTTAATGTTGCTTAGTGAATATGCATTATTACAGAAACAATAGGGAAGAGGAAGCAATCAGATATGCATTTGTTTCAGGTGAACAGAGGAATGACTTTGTCCCACACCTGTGAAGATAAGCTATCAATTTACATTACCAGGGTGAAATTCAACAGAAATGCTTTTGGATAAAGATGTTCAGGCCCACAGGGAATTTCCTTGTCGACAAATTGTGAAGGAGGTATGTAGCTTTTTCTTCTTTATAGCTATCTTATTAAGTAATAAAATGGGAGGTTTGCCTGACACAGTTCCCAGCTTGACTTTTCCCTTTGGCTTAGTGATTTGGGGGTCCCGAGATTTATTTTTCTTTCACATTTTGCAAGACTATGGATGCTTAATAGGATGAGATTAGCAATTGAAAGAGAAAAAATTTTGATTCTTAAAATCTTCACCCTTTCCCTCAAACTCTTTGAACCTTGTTCTTCTAATGGACATTTGTGTGCATGATTGAGGTGTAGTATCTTAGGTGCTGTAGGAAACAGTAATATTCAAGAATGTGCTGTGATCTGCACTAAGGAGGTGATGCTACTGAACAAGGCCAAAATAAACCTACCTATGGAGAAGTATTCTTGCCGAAAACGATGAACCTTAATCTTATCTGCTCTCTAAATCTAAATTGTAGTTTACCAGTGCCACAAAAGATATTCAAGAAAATGTTAAATGGCAGCATAATGAAACATTTTAAAAAATCCATAATGTGGGACATCTTACTTGACAACTGACCTGATGTCTTCTATAGGCCAAAAGCATGAATTTAAAGTGGATCAAAGGGGGGATACTCTTCCACATTGAAAGAGACTCAAGAGAGAAAACAATCACATGCAAAGAATGGGTATTTTTGAGATGACTGGAAAATTTGAAGTTTCGTTTTGTAGAGTATAAAATAATATTAAGGAATTATTAACTTTCTTCAGTGTGATAGTTGTATTTTTGTTATATTAGAAAATGTAATTCTTTGAAGTATGCATGGGAGTGTTTAGGGGGAAAATAATACAGTGTTATGATTTTGTTTTAAAATTACAATAACAAAAAGGGCAGAAAGACAATATTGATAAAGGAAGTGTGGCACATGTTGAAAATTGCTGAATCTGGGTGATGAGGTGATGGAATACTTCACTCTTTACTTCTATTAATGTTTGAAATTTTTCATAATATAAAGGTATGAAAATGTTTAGTTCTTGTCCAGAAGAAAAGTGGTAAGCAGAACCTTCGTGTATTTTTATTTGTTGGATTTTCTGGATTTGCGTCCAACTGTCAATTGACTCACCTGAATGAAATACAGTTATTATTGTATTTATGATAATAAGAGTAGGGTGGAAGTGGGTGATGTGATATTTGAACTTGAACAAAAAGAAATTTCAAATTTTTATATATTTATCTCTTTTCATATTATAATAATTCCTCCACATGAACACACCTCCTTTCATTTGCCTCATGAGCCATGTTTTACAATGAACAATTAAAGTCAAGGAACACCCAAAAGCTTTTGCTGCTTCTGCTTTATACTTTAATAAACTTTGCATGACCTTCTTGTGGGTTCTTGTATCATGGAATGAATAGCTAATATCTGATAACACCGCCAAGAGTTCTAGATGCATCCAACACACATGGATTAAAGTAGAAAATCCAGTCAAAGTAGGTTTGAGATCTTGTGTTCCTTACATTCGTGCCCAGTTTCTAAGTTCTGCATTTTTAGCTCACACATATCTTCCCCTTTATAATTTATGCCTCCTTTTCATTTCAAACTGTGTTCTCTACTAAAGGGAATTGGGTGGGGGACAGGGTGGGAGCGGTGTTCAAATACACTTGTTTTGTCACATGTGAAAGAAAAAAAATGAGAATAAGGAAAAAGAAGGCTGAGCTTGACCAGTGAGATAGAATGATTCGGACTGAACCTAGTTATCCAAAATAAAAAGGGAAACGCTGGTGAGAAGTGCTACCTGAAGAGGATTCTGGAAACTGGTCCAAAGGATTCACGGCGTCAAAAACACTTCTGTTCCAGGAAAGGTGGCTTTAATGATTGGGCTTCTGGGGGAAATATTAAGTATAAATTAGAATCCTGTTTTTGGAGACATTTTGGTTCAAAGAAGACAGTGCTGAGTTTGCATTCTGCTCTAGAATTGTGTGACATACATTCCAAATTCAAACGGTAGTAGCCAGCCCTCCGCCAGAGAAAGGCAACGACATTGCCAATTCTTTGCGAGGATTCTGGGAGCAGTAACCTTGGAGCTCTGTGTAGGCGGCCAGGCTTCCGCTACAGGAGGGCATGGCTGTGACGATTATCTCATTGGGGATTCTGGGGTTATAATCCAGGAATTGTGGGTAAGTACAGTCACTTCTGCTCCATGAAAGTGAGGTCATCATTCGTTTCAGGAAGTTGAGTGAGGCCTGAGACAGCAATGTTTCGTTTAGCCTGGCGGTGGCCCTCCTTGTCTTCAAGAAGAGCATCCGTGGCTAGCAGTGGAAGATGGGGTTGGGCCCCAGGTGAGTGACCCTTTGTCGAGTTTGCAGAATTTGGTCTTGGCGGGTTGAGGATCTCTTGTATTTTGTGCGCTCTGTTCCTGCTCCAGGACTGACCAGGCAGTTCTGCCACCTTCTAGGGGTGTGAAATTGGGAAGTAATTCAAAATGTATGTGCCTAGCATTCCTTTTATGTAACATGAGGGGAATAGAAGTACCAAACCGATGCAGTTCAGTGGAGAATTAAATGAGATAGTCACAAGTAAAAGGTGGTAAGTGTGGTTCATTTTATTAATTTTCTTTTAATTTCCCGAGAAGCCCCAGTTACCTGAAAGCTTCTGTGAGCCTGGGAAGGGATCAGAGTTCCACCTGCAGTGCTATTTTGCCCCTTCTTTCTGATCCTTACAGGAAGCAGGACAATTCCTGGATTCCCTTTTTAAAAAAGTGAGGGTGGGGGTGTGGGGATGGGGGTGGGGGGTGGGGCGGGAATCACTCCAGGCTACTGTATGGGGATGTCCTCTGTGATTCGTGCAGGAGGGAGATACAGTTCTGGTTTCTCGCAGATGGTCACAGGAATGAGGAAAGAATGACTCTTTGGCTCCTAGCAGCAGAATCTTAACTGAGTATGACTTAGCATCCTTCTTCTTTTTGTGTCATCTCTCTTCTCAGGGCAGAAGATATTTACTAATTAGCACATTCTGCTAGCACATCTGTGGGAAAAGGTAGGAAGGAAGGAGGGAGGGTGGGAAGGAGGAAAGAAGATCCACTCCTTATACTGGAAAAAAAGGAGCAATATACTTTTCCTCAAAATGAGAAGTCAAGCCCAAAAGAATTCTGTACAGACCACCTTAAAATAACATCTTTCAAGCCTGTCTGCATGATTTAGTTGCTTCTTTTTTTAAAAAAATTTAATTTATTTTTATTTTGTAGAGATGCGGTCTTACTGCGTTGACCAGGATGGTCTCAAACTCCTGGCTACAGGCTATCCTCCTGCCTCTGTCTCCCAAAGTGCTGGGATTACAAGCGTGAGCCACCAGGCCTGGCCCAATTGCTTCTTAACAACTTACTATTCTTTGTTCACTACAGTGTATACATAACTGACTTTTTATTTGGAGCTTCATTTTGTAATGAAGGCTCTGGTCACATGTAAGACTTGTATTAAATAAATTTGCCTGCTGTTCGGTTAATCTGTGTTATGCTAATTTAATTCTTGAGCCCAGCTGGGTCCTGGAGAGGATAGAGTGAAATTTTGTGGCAGCTACATAAGTCAATGAAATTGGAAACAGAAAAACAATCTTTAAAAATCAATAAAATCATAACCTTATTCTTTGAGAAGATCAATATAGTTTATAAACCTTTCAACTGACTCACCCACAGGGAAAAAGAAGAAAACAAAAATCAGGAGGGAGGGAATGTTATTACAAATTTTGCGGATATTAAAAGGATTATAAGGGAACATTACAAACAACTCTTTGTCCATAAATTCATCAATTTACATGACATGGAATATTACTTGAAAGGCACAAACTACCAAAGCTCACTCAGGAAGAATGGATAACCTAGATACTTGCGTGTATGTATGTGTGTGCATACATACAATTTTTACACACACACACATATATATATATGCACAGTTAATTTTTTCTATCTTTTGTAGATATGGGTTTTTACCATGTTGCCTGGGCTGGTCTTGAACTCCTGGGCTCAAGCGCTCTGCCCACCTTGGCCTCCCAAAGTGCTGGGATTACAGGCTTGAAACACTGCACCTGCCTGGCCTGATATATATTTCAAAACTGATTTAGTAGATAAAGCCTTCCAACAACAACAATAAAAAAAACAATATTGAGATGAATTCACTGGTGGATTCTACTAAACATTTAAAGAGTAAAGATTTGAATTTTAAATAAACCCAGAAACAAAAAGAGAAGGGAACACCCACCCACCCCCAGCTTGTCTCATGAGTCCAGCATTAATCTGATAATACCAAACAAGACAAAGAAATTACAAGGAAAGAAAACTACAGATGAATATCCTTCATGAACTAAGTGAAAAAATCCTGAATACAGTAGTCCCTTGGTATCGGTGGGGAATTGGTTCAGGGACCCTTATGGAAATCAAAATCCGTGGATGCTCAAGTCTGTTATGTAAAATGGCCATAATATTCTCATGTAACCTTTTCATATCACCCTGCATACTTCAAATTATTTCTATCCCTATACAATAAAAATGCCCTGTAAATAGTTGTCATACTATATTGCATTTTTTATTTGTGTTATTTTTATTGTTGTGTTGCTAATTTGTATTTTTCTCTGAATATTTTTGATCCCTGTTTCATTGAATCTGTGGATGCTTCTGTAGTATCCACTGGCATGAAGATCTAGATGACAGAGATTGAGGTGACCACAGGACCTGGAAAGTGAGGGAAGAAATCCTGGGAAAAAGATGTCAAGCAAAGAATTGCCCCTTATTCTACATTAAACTCTGCCCAAATTTCAGACTGACTGACACCCAGAATGTATAAAGACGTGTACAATTCAATATTAAAGAGCCCAACATCTCAATTATAATGGGCAAAATTTGAACAGTTACTTTACAAAGGAAGACATACAAATTGTTAATATAGCCTGTGAAGAAGTGTGACATTATTGGTCATCAGGAAAAAGCAAATGAGAACTGCAGAGAGATGCAACTACACAACCACCAGAATGGCAGATATTAAAAATACTGATAGCAGGCCAGGCGCGGTGGCTCACACCTGTAATCCCAGTACTTTGGGAGGCCGAGGTGGGCGGATCATCCAAGGTCAGGAGTTCGAGACCAGCCTGGCCAACACGGAGAAACCCCATCTCTACTAAAAATACAAAAATTAGCCAGGCATGGTGGCAGGTGCCTGTAATCCCAGCTACTCGGGAGGCTGAGGCAGAAGGATTGCTTGAACCCAGGAGGCAGAGGTTGCAGTGAGCCAAGATCATGCCACTGCACTCCAGCCTGCATGACAAGAGTGAAACTCCGTCTCAAAAAGGAAATATTAATAACAGCAAATGCTTATTAGGATTCAAAACAATCAGAAATTGCATATATTTTGGGAGACAGTGTAAAATTAATCTTTTGGGAGATGATCTGGTGTTTTCTTAAGCAGTTAAACACACCAAGCAATTCTAATCATAGATATTTATTCCAGAGAAAAGAAAGCATATGACCACAAAAATACAAAACATTCTCTGACCATAGAAGGATTTTTGTGGTCATATCCTGTATGCTGCAGGATCTTTATTCATAAAAATATTTAGACAATTAAAATGTAAGCAAGTTTCCAAAGACATATATTCATGCAATAGAACATCACTCAGTAATAAAAAGGATCAAATGACTGATATGTGTGTCAACATGGATGGATCTGAAAAACACTATTCAAAGTATTGTAATGCAGAAGAGTTCTTACCATATGGTTCCATATATTTCATATTCTAAAATTAGTAAAATTTATGGTGAAAAAGTGGAACAGTGGTTGCCACTGGGGGAAGGGGTTAGAGATTGACTGGTAAGTGTCATGGGGGAATCTGTCAGGTAATGCTAATGTTCTGATGGATAAGTAATAAGTAAGATAGCTAGATGGATGACTAAGACATAAATGTTGCTAATTTTAGAATCTAAGCTGAGAATATATGGGTGACTACTGTATAATTCTTCCAACTCTTCTTTATGGTATAAAATTTCAGAGCTAGGCACAGTGGCTCCTGCCTATAATGCCAGCACTTTGGGAGGCCGAGGTGGGAGGATCACTTGAAGCCAGGAGTTTGAGACCAGCCTGGGCAACATAGTGGGACCCCATCTTAGCAAAAAAAAAAAAAAAAAAAAGCCAGGTGTGGTTGGGCACACCTATAGTCCCACCTACTTTGGAGCCTGAGGTGGGAAGATGGCTTCAGCCCAAGTGGTCAAGGCTGCAGTGAACTGTGATCATGCCACTGCACTCTAGCCTAGGTGACAAGGTAAGATCCTGTCTCAAAAAAAAAATTTTTAGTAAAATATTGAGAAAAACCTAGTTTTGAGTGAAAAATTTTAACAGAGTTTTATAACACAAGATATATATATATGCATCCGAAATTCCATACATTTGCCAAAAAGACATACCAGCAACAGGCACACATTAAACAGATCGACCTGGCTACTGATGCTACAGGAGAGAAAATGAGAGTGGGTAGTGGGGGATATAATGGAACAAATAAATAATATCTGTTTGGTTTTTTCTTTCTATTTTTAATATGTATGCCCTCAAACATTCCCCTATTCAAATAAATGATATTTTTATGTTCACATTTTATTCAGTATTTCTATGTAAATAAACTAGGAAGACGGTCTGTGGAAGCTTTATCTGTGTTGTTGCCAAAGGCCTGTAATATGTCTTGAAGAATATTTTCCAGAAAGAATTTAGAAGTGATTCACAACTGAATCTTGTATGCCAACAATAGTGCACATGAACAAAACATTCTCTGACCATAGAAGGATCAATCTTTTCATCTCAAAACCCCATAGATTATTTTTATATTTTATTACTACTTTTAATGTTGCAGACAATAATTAAAATGAAAAGCTTATTTTTTCATTCCTTTGAAATTGACTCAATTCTTTAGTCTTCAGCCTTGCCATTAAAAAAAATTTTCAGTGTCTACAAGTGCATCCCTAGGAGTCTCTTCCTCCTTTTTCTCTTACTCTTCCTCTCCTACTTCTCCTCCTACACACCCTGGCCTTCCACCCACTTCTCCTCCATCTTCTTCTCCTCCTTCCAATATGTGATTTTGCCCATTTGGATAAATTGTTTATTCTCTTTTAATGATTTATTTATTACAATCTGCTTCCTTCTCTAGTCCTCATTTTTTCTCATTAGCTTATAAGATACACCTGATCAATATGTTCATATTCATTATAGAGTTTCTCATTATTTTTAGCCCTTCCCTCTAAGTTCTGAAAAAAGTTCTATGCCATATATTCAGTTTCCTTTGAAACATATCATTGATTTTTTAAAAAAGACTTTATTTTAAGAGCAGTTTTAGGGTTACAGAAAAATTGCAGAGAAAGTATTAATATTTCCCATGTGCTCTCCTTTCCCCTGCCCAATTTCTCCTATTGTTTGCATCTTGCATGTGTGTGGCATATTTGTTACAACTAATGAACCAATATCGACACATTATTATTAACTAAAGTCTGTGGTTGACATTAGGGCTTACTCTTTGTGTTGTACATTCCATGGGTTTTGACAAAGCATAACATCCTATATCCACCATACCATATCATACAGAATAGTGTCACTGCTTAAAAATACCCTGTACTCTACCAATTAATCTCTCTGAACCTCTAACAACCACTGATCACTTTACTGACCTTTAGTTTTGCCTTTTCCAGATTATCATATAGTTGAATTACAGTATGTAGCTTTGACAGACTGGCTTCTTTCCATTAACAATATGAATTTAAGGTTATTCTATGTGTTTTCATAACTTCATATCTCATTTCTTTTTATGGCTGAATAATACTCTATCGTATTGATGTACCACAGTTTGTTGGTCATATATCATTGATTTTTACAGATTGAAATATCACTTACATTCAGAAAAGTGTCCAAATCATAAATACACATGTGAAAGTATGAACATCAAATGAACAGCTGTATAATCACCACTCACAGCCAAAAATGGAGCATGGTAGAATTGCAAACACCCCACTCTCACAGCATCATGATGCTTTCTTCCCCAGGAATAGAAACCACTACCCTAAGTTTTAAGGTTCCCTTGCTTTTCTTTATATTTTTACTATTTAAGTGTCCAAAATCATCCTACTGATGAATTTTGCATGTCTAATGAACAAGTGGAATCACGCTGCATCTACTGGGTTTGTCTAGTTATTTTGCTCAACATATTTATGGGAGTCATCATGGTATTGCATGTACAGCTAAAGTTTGTTCAATGTCCTTGCTCTTACCTTGTGTAAATAACAAAAAATATTTATCCATACTATCATCGATAGACATCTGAAGTATTCTCAGCTTGTCATTGTGATGAATGATCCTGCTATGAACATTCTTATATGTGTATTTTGGTACACATTTCTTATGGGTTTATACACTGAGTAGATTTAAGTGTCATAAGAAATGATTTTCAAATTGGGCTCTACCATCCACCAGCCTTAGATTGTTGCATGTAGTGGGAGGTATAGGTCAATTTCAGTTTTATTTCACAATATTCAATTTAACAGCAACATGTGTTGAATATTTGCCCTGTTCCCATGGTGCTGCAGTGCCACATTTGTTGCAGATCTGAAGTCAACATGAGCATGCATATAAAATTCAAAAGATCTACACATAAAATATTAAAATTAATTAGATTAGTTGGCAAGATTACAGGATAAAGGAGCAAATGTGGTATTTAGTAGAAATGGTTGGAGTGGACATCATTATTTTGTTCCCCATCGTAGAGGAAATGTTTTCAATATTTCACTATTCCTTTTGGTATTTGTTGCCATTTTTGTAGATCTTTACTATTGCTTAGTTGCCTAAATTTTCTTATGACAAATGGGTGATTAATCAAACTTTTTTTTTCTGTTTCTGATACCTAGGTCATGATGTGTTACCCTCTTATATATGATTGGCAACATTTTGTTTAGGATTTTTGAAAGTATATTTATGACGAGATAGACCTGTCATTTTCTTTTTCTTTCTTTTTTCTTTTCTTTTTTTTTTTTTTCTTGAGATGGAGTCTCACTCTGTTACCCAGGCTGGAGTGCAGTGGCATGATCTCAGCTCACTGCAATCTCCACCTCCCAGGTTCAAGTGATTCTCTTGCCTCAGCCTCCCAAGTAGCTGGGAATACAGGCGTGTGCCTCCATACCTGGCTTTTTTTTTTTTTTTTTTTTTTTTTTGGTATTTTTAGTAGAAACGGGGTTTCACTGTGTTAGTGTTTGCCAGAATGGTCTGGATCTCCTGATCTCATGATCTGCTCGCCTTAGCCCCCTAAAGTGCTGGGATTACAGGCATGAGCCACCATGCCCGGCCAGACCTGTCATTTTCTATTCTAATGAAGCCTCTCACAAATTTTGTCAGTGTTATTATAGTGGCCTCATAAAGTTAGTTGGAAAGTGTTTCCTATTTTGTTATTCTGAGGAATAATTTTGAGATGAACATGGTTTCTTCTTTAAATATTTGGTGGAATTCACTGATGACACCAGATTTCAATGCCATACTATTTGATCTATGGATTACTTAAAAGTGGTTTGATTAATTTCTAAACAAGTTTATAATTTAGGGTCCACCTAGAAGATAGAAACCTTACGAATTATTTGAAAAGAAAAATTAGCATATTGTAGAGTTGGTAGCTAGATTTCTGAAAGAGCAGAAAAAGAACTCTGGGCCAGATGCTGTGGCTCACGCCTGTAATCCCAGCACTTTGGGAGGCTGAGGCGGGTGGATCACGAGGTCAGGAGTTCAAGACCAGCCTGGCCAACATGGTGAAACCCCATCTCTACTGATAACACAAAAATTAGCTGGGAGTGGTGGTGCATGCCTGTAATCCCAGCTACTTGGGAGGCTGAGGCAGGAGAATTGCTTGGAGCCGAGACGCAGGGGTTGCAGTGAGCCGAGATGGCACCACTGCACTTCAGCCCGGGGAACTGAGCGAGACTCTGTCAAAAAAAAAAACTCTAATATATGATGGAAGTAGCAACTGCAGGAAGTAGCAACTGCAGCAAGCAGCAACCACCTGAGGTCTGAGGAAACAAAGTGAAGAGACAGGAATTACTAAAACTTAGAAGCTTGGAGGAAGGTCATGCTCACCTGAAACTCAGACCTCTAAGGAGAGGCCAGTGTTCAGCTGGCTCTGCTGTCTCTGAGCTCAGAAACAGGGCCCTGCAGTTTTAGCACTTAGACATCTAAGGATCAGTCTTTGGGAAGTTGTTTAATAATGTTTATAAAGAGCCATGATGAAATAGGTATTGAAGTGTTAGAAAAACTGAAAATTAGGCAGTTGCTACAAGAAAAAGTACTGCTGGCTGGCAGGCACAGGATACAGTATATCTCCCTGCCCCCACCACCCCTATACTCTTCTGCTAATAGTTGCCGAACACAGAACCAGATTGGGGGTGTAGAGGTCGGGAAAGATTGGCTGCAGACTCCCCCATTCCAGCCCCATAAAGCAGCGTGAAGAATGGTGGGTTTGGAGATGAGACAATATTTATTAAATGCACACATGAATCATTTAGTTGTATTTTTATTGATTTCTAGCCAAATTTCACTGTATTCGAAAACATAGTATTTCAGTATTTTGAAATCCCATATCATTTTACTCATTTGTACAAATCTTATGTGCTCTTGAAAAGATGTGCATTTTAATTTTTGCTAGAATCTTTCTTTCCCCCAGCTTCATATAGGTGTCAAAAGTGCTGCAGAGATTCTAGGCTTTTCAGATCCTAGACTAGACCATCATCCCCAGGAGAAAATTAGCCCCAAATGCATGACTCTCCCAACTGTTTCTGAATTTTGGCCCACCATTTCTCCATTATCTTGTCTTTTGATGTCTTTTGACATTTAAAAAGTTTGCTCACCTTTCCTCTGCTACATGTTTGTTCCAAATCACTCATTTTTTTATTACTAGAAGTGGAAGTATACAAAGTATTATTCTGTCCCTTTTATTTTTAAATTTTCCTTTCATTTTTTCAAAAAAATCACCTATTATCAGATTGACCCTCTTTAATATGTAAACCGTATGGATTTTCAAAAACATTTCCTTGGAAAGGAGTTAAATAAAGAATCAAATAGTCTCCTCTCTTAATAGTGTCTTTTAAGCCACTGAGCGTTTTCACAGATTGGTCGTTATGTCTTTTTATTTTCCTCTTCCTTTTCTGGATTGAGTCAACCCATTCACCGTCCTCCCTGAGTCATCCTCCATAAGACAACTTACAATATTTGCTATATCAAGAGCAGGGTGAAAATAGGTGATAGATTTTTCTCAAAGAAGAAAAAAATTTCAAGGTTTTACAAGGGACTTATCCCTTCCCATAATAATAACATTTTGTCTGTATCAGTACAGCCCTTCTATTTGCCTTATGACTTGCATTTCATCATCAGTAGTTAAAGCAGAGGAAACGTGGGAACCGCTTGCTGTTTCTGTTTATGGCCTCATCAACGGTTGCATCTGTTTTTTTTGTGGATTCTTGGCATCCACGTTCTTGTGGATCTTGCAACAAACACATTATGGTAGGTAGCAGCAGCACTATCAGTTTCAGACGCGTCCACACCAAAATGGAATAAAAAAGTAATCCAGTCAAAGAAAGGTTGAGATCCTGTATTCCTCAAATTCGGTGTCCAGTACAAATCAGCCCGATTTCCTTTGAGTACCTGCATTTTTAGCGCACACATCCCTTCCATTCTGTAATTCTTGTTTTTTCTTCCTGTATTGCAAGCTTCTCCGTTCTCTCCTTTGTGGGATATTTTCTTGGTGGGTAGGTAGGAAGGTAGGTAAAGTCCGCTTTGGTTGAGTTTATTTGGGTTTGTGTAGCGTTTGAAGAAAAATAAATTCAAACTCTAGGGGGAAGGGAGTAGAGCTTGACTAGCAGTATAAAATTAGACGGCTAACCAAAAGAGAATAGTGACTATACAAATACTGACTATCCAAACGAGAAAGAGACGACTTAAGGGGAAGTGCTGCCCTGCAAGAAATTCCGGGAATTGTCCAGAAGATCCACAGGGTCAGAGACACACGCGCCAGGAAAGGCGCCTTTCATGCACGGTCCTCTGGGGAAAACAGAGAAATATATATAGGAGCTCTCTGTCTTTGGAAGCATTTCGGTTCCAGGAAGGGAGAGTTAAGGAATTCCTTTGGGACCGGCACATGTGAAATATGATCCAGGCTCTCCGCTTGGCACCCTGCCTAGGCAGGCAGAGAGTGGAGAGTTTTTCTAGGAATTCTGGGAAGTGTAGTTTGGGAGCCCCGTGTAGTCGGGCAACTTCCGCTCTAGGAGGCTGAGGCCGTCTCCCTGATCCCGTCGAGAATTCTGGGAAGCGTAGTCCAGGAGGTCTCCGTAGGGAGAGCCACTTCCGCCCAAGGTACGCTAGGCCGCGGCCTTCTTTTCTCCCAGAAAGGTGACCCTCCCCGCCCTGCGTCCTGCTCCTTCCGTCCATACTGATGTTTGTTTTGCTGGAGGCCAGTAGCAACTGGACAGTAGCTCTAGGGGAGGAGAATCCACCTGCGGCGAAGGGTGGGATTTGTTTTCTTTGAGCCTTCTCCAGTGTGGGGCAGCTGGCGCATCTCCACTTAGCGCCGGGGGTCCGGGATCCTACATCGCAGGGACTGGGGATCTCCTGGGTTCTGTACTCCCCCAGCCCTTTCCCCTGACCATCAGCCAGCTCTGCCATTTCCTAGCAGTATAATAAAAGGCGAGTATCTTAATCTCTCTGCCTATGTTTCTTTTTCTTTAAAATGGTACTAGTATCTATCTAATGGAGTTCTTTTGAGAGTTAAATAAAAAGGCTTGGAACAGAGCCTGACAGGTGGTAGAAGATGGGTCTCTTGTTATTAGCACTTTTTAATTTTCTGAGAAGGACTCAGTTCCCTGAAAGCTTCTGTGAGCCCAGGATGGGGTCAGAGCTCCAGCTGCAGAGTATCCCTGGCCCTTTTCTGATCACTGAGAGATTTTTCTTTAGGAGAGGATCACTCCGGGCTGTCTGGGCAGTCCACTGTAATTCATGCAGGAGTTCTGATTTCTCCCATCCTCCTTTCCTTCTTTAGCCTTGACTTCTTGAAAAAGGCTGCAGGGAGAAGGAGGGAATAACCCTTTGGCACTTGGCAGCGGAGTCTCACCTGAGTAGTACTTATCATCCTTTCTTCCCAGGGGAGACGATATTTCCTTCATTCATTGGCAAATTCTGCTCGAAGATGCCCTGATATTTGTTCAATAAATGCAGAAACGGATGAGGGAGAACTTGGGCATGAGTAATAAAGATAGTATTTAAACATTGAGTGCTGATCATTCTGAGTTTGATATGAATTAACATATTTAATCCTCACAAGAGCCCTTTGAGGCTGGGTTGGGTGCCACCATTCCCATCTTAAAGAAAAGCAAAGAGACACACAGCATAGGTGGTTTACCTTTAGGTCACCCAGGTGGTAAGGGCCTGAGCTGAGATTTGAATTCAGATAGTTTCCATCGATTGCCTTAGTTCTTGATGTGTTTAGTGTCAGCTTCAGAAGACATGTTTGGATTTTTCTAGAGGACCGTAAAAGCGAGGTTAATGAGCTTTGAATTTTTTATTTTTTTTAGTTATCTGCAATTTAATTTTATTTGAAATATTTACATTCATATTCTGATTATATAAATGATTGCATATTGTAAAAGATTAAGAAAGTATAGAAAGAGTAAAAGAAACAAATTAATTATGCTAACCACAATATATAACAATAACAATATTAATTCAATGTTTTCCTCTTCCAGTAGACTTCTTTTTGGATTTTTACCCATGTTTAACCAAATAGGCTTCATAGCTTTTATTTTTCCCTTAAGTTTTTACTATGGAAATTTATAAGCATAGCCAAATGTAATATGACTAAAATAATTCTGTGGAAGCATCACCCAGCTTCAAACTTTGTTAACATTTGCCAGTCTCGGATCAACTCCATGCCCCTTTTTTTTTGGTTTCAGTATTTTAAACCAAATCTCTAACATCGACTTAGTATAATATTGTTTGATTGATTGTCATAATTGTCAAACATTGATGATCATAAATTGCTTATATCCAAGACCGTGAAAGGGAAATGCCGGCAGCTACTCTAAGGTTTTCATTCGTTGCAGCTTACAGAATGGTCCTTACTTGAGGACGCTAGGGGACGCAAGAGAGTTGTACCTTGGAGAAGAATGGTGCTGAATTTTGTGTTCCAGTATAGAGTTTGCCTTGCCTAAGTCTTATAGCTCTTTGTTTCTTATTTCTCTTTATCTAAGTCCATACACTGGAAGTTCTTCTATTTCTGGGACCATGTCATATTTTTCTCTATGTGTCCAGCACATCGTACAAAGTTGTTAAGTGTTTATGGTTAGAGTAGCTACTCAACAGACAGCTGGCATCAAGGATTTGCAGTGTAGAATTGGAATTAGGTATCAAAATAGAATAGAAATAACCCCTGGATATATTCCTTAATCTCACTTAATATTGGTAGGTTATATAATCCACCAACTATTTCAGAGTATTGAAGAGTTGAAGAGCAATGATTGGTTATGTTTCAATAATCTAAAAAAAAATCCCTGGAAACATTGTTAGAAATGATAACAACATTTATAGACCATGCCTTATAACTGAGATTGTGTTTCCGGGTTTTTAAAACAGGTTTTTAAAAAATGTTTCTACAGTAAAATTGACTATTTTGTTATTTTTGGTGTACAATTCTATTACAACACAGGCATAGTTTGTGTAACGACTACCGTAGTCAGAAAAAGAACATTTCCATCACCCCAAATGTCTTCCCTCATAATTACCCCTCACCATACCTGTAACCACTGGCAACTACCATAAGCACTAAAACTCTACAGCTTTGTCTTTTTGAGAATGTCATATAAATGGACTGACGCTATATGTAACATTTGAGACCGGATTCTTTTACTCAGCAAATTGCTCTTGACATTCACCCAAGTTGTTATACGTATCAATACTTCATTTCTGTTTACTTCTGGTTAACGGAAGTATCCACTTTATGGATATATCACAGTTCATCTATTCACTGGTTGATAGACTTTTTCCCCCACTTTTTGGCATTTATCAATAGAGCTGATATAAACATTCATGTATAGTTTTTTTGTGCTTATTTCTGTAGCATACGAAGCCAGGAGTATGTTTACTGGGTCATATGGGAAATGCATGTTTAACTTTAAAAGAAACTGCCAAATTGTAGTATCTGTACCATTTTGCATTCTCACTAATGATGTAGAAAGTTCCAGTTTATTTACATCTTCATCAGCACTTAGTATTTTCCTTATTTTTTTATTTTAGCCATTCTAAGCATTGTGAGTTTAATTTACATTTCCCTAATGGCTAATGGTGTTCAGCAGATATTACTTTTTTGTTGTTGTTTCTTTGCCATCCTTTTATCTTCTTTGCGGAAGTGTCTGTATGCATGCTTTGCCCAGTTTTACATTGGGTTATATTTTTCCTATTGTTGATTTTTGAGAGCTATTTATATATTCTGGATATAAGTCCTTTTTTAGATGTGTGATTTGCAAATATTTCTTCTCAGCCTGTAGCTTGTCTTTTCATTCTCTTAATAGTGTCTTTTGCAGAACAAAATTTCTAATTTTAATGACATCTGATTTATCGATGTTATCTTTTTTGGATTGTGCTTTTGATGTCATATCTAAGAAGTCTGCCTAGCCCCAGGTCATGAAGATTTTCTCTTGTTCTAGACGTTTTATGGTTTTACACTTAAATCTGTGATCCATTGTGAGTTAACTTCTTAATAATATGCGATGGTTAAGTTGGGGTTTATTTCTTTACATATGAATGACCAACCATCCCAACACCACTTGTTTGGGTTTATTTCTGTACTATGTTCTGCTAAATTGATCTATGTGTGTATCTCTTCACCAGTAGCAAGATATTATATTTACTGTAGCTTGACAGTAAATCTTAGGATAGTTTGATTCCTCCAAATTTATTCTTTTTTTCCAAAATTGTTTTTAGCTATTCTGGTTCCTTTGCCTTTCCATATAAATGGAATGCATGCCTTTCCATGCATTTTAGAATCAGCTTATTTATATCTACCCAAAAATTCAGCTGGTATTTTCATTGACATTATGTTAAATCAGAAGATCTGTCTTTCTCACATTGAGTTTTCCAGTTCATTACTATAACAAGTCCCTTCATTTAAGTGTTCTTTAATTTCTTGCTTTAGTGTTTCATGATTTTCTGGATACAGATCTATACGTGTTTTGTTTAGACATATGCCCAAGTATAATCAGCCAACTGGTCTTCGACAAAGTAAACAAAAACATAAAGTGGGGAAAGGACACCCTTTTCAACACATGATGTTGGGATAATTGGCTAGCCACATGTAGGGGAATAAAACTGCATTCTCATCTCTCACCTTATACAAAAATCTACTCAAGATGGATTAAGAACTTAAACCTAATTTCTGAACTATAAAAATTCTAGAAGATAACACTGGATAAACCCTTCTAGACATTGGCAAAGGCAAGGATTTCATGACCAAGGACCCAAATGCAAATGCAATAAAAACAAAGATAAATATCTGGGACTTAATTAAACTAAAGAGCTTTTGCATGGCAAAGGGAACAGTCAGCAGAGTAAATACACAACCCACAGAGTGGGACCCCTGACCTTGACCCTGAACCCTAACCTTGACCCCTAACCCCTGACCCTAACCCTAACCCCTAACCCTAACCCTTAACCCTAACCCCTAACCCCTAACCACAACTCTCAACCTCACCCTAACCCAACCCTAACCCCTAATACCTAACCCCTAACATCTCTTAACCCCTAACTCTAAACGTTGACTCCTAACCCCTAACTCTGACCCCCACTGCTATCTCCAAACCCTAACCCTAAACTTAACCCCTAACCCTAACACCAACCTTAACCCTAGGTTCGTTGCTACGTTGGTATTGACTATGTCAATGTTGATTATTATGATCGCTGTCTTAGGACTGCACGGCAGCGAGGGGATTGCGGATCTTATATTAATATTTTTGTATTGAGGCAGTGCATTAGCATTACAGGTGCTTGTTACATGAGCAATGGAGGTGTCGTATTTTGGGTGTCATGTCTGCATTAGGAATGCTGCATTTGTCTTCCGAGGCTGCGGTGTGGATCTCGCACTGCGGCCGCCTCGCCTTGGCTGGGGAGAACCTCGGTGGGCAGGATTCAGAGGGGATTTTGGTTTCCCGTTTTCCACACCGAACCCCTCTAACTGGTCTCTGACCCTGATTATTCAGGGCTGCAAACAGGAAGGATTCTATTCACCGTCGATGCGGCCCCGAGTTGTACCAAAGCGAGGCAGTGCCCCCAAGGTCTGTGCTGAGCAGAACGCAGCTCCGCCCTCGCGGTGCCCCCGGCCCGCCCGCCCGGGTCTGTGCTGAGAACACTGCTCCGCCTTCGCTGTATCTCCGAAGTCTGTGCAGAGGAGAACTCAGCTCCGCCCTCGCGATGCTCTCCGGGTCTGTGCTGAGGAGAACTCAGCTCAGCCCTCGCAAAGGCCCAGCGCCCGCGCAGGCGCAGGGGCAGGGAGGCGCCCAGCAGCGAGGCAGGTGGCACCACCAGGGGAGCCCTCAAGCCTGGCGCGCACGCATTCCAGACGACACCCAGACCATGCTCCGCCGCCTGGGCGCCCAAGCTGCAGTCGCCCTCTGTGTGCAGGCAGCAGCTGCCTGGCAACCCCCGAGCCCGCTCGCGCTCCCAGCATCGCAGAACCAGGGCCAGGTATCCCAGTGGCTGCGGCCAAGCCAGGCATTCTGCCCGGCGGCGGCGGCCGCACAGGAGCCAGAACTGAGAACCCGCCGCTAAGCCCCACACGGGGTGACTGCCGAGTGCCCGTGCCAGCGGCCCAGATCTCCCTCAGGTGGAGGAGTGGGCGAGAGGCACGGCCTGGGGGCCCTCAGGCTGGGCGCGCTGGCGATCCCGAGGCCGACCAGGCCATGCACCTCCAGCCCGCCTGGGCACCTAAGCTGCAGCCGCCTTCTGTGTGCAGGCAGCAGCCTCCAGGCAACTCCCGAGCCCGCCCGCACTCCCCACATCTCGGAACCAGGGCCAGATGTCCCTGTGGCTGCGGCGAAGCCAGGCGGTCTGCCCTGCAGCAGCTGCACGGGGGCGGGAACCGGCCCTCAGCCCCATCCCCGGTGGCTGTAGAGGACCCCTGGCTAGAGGTCTCGAGCTCTGGCAGAGGAGGACCCGGGCGGGGGCAGGGTCTGGCGGGCTCTCAGGCCAGGGGCACTCGTGATCCGGAGGCCGCCCAGGCCATGCTCCACCACCTGGGCGCCCAGCTACAGGCGCCGGGCAACTTCCAAGCTGGCTGGCGCGCCCAGCCTCGCAGAACCAGGGCTAGATGTCGCCGTGACTGAGGCCAAGTCAGGCGGTCTGCCCGGAGGCGGCTGCACCAGGGCAGGAACCGACCCTCAGCCCCATCCCTGGTGGCTGCAGACGGCCCCTGGAGCGGCCCCGATCTCTCTTCGGAGGAGAAGAGGGGCGGGAGTCACGGCCAGGCGGGCCCTCAGGAGGGAAGGGATGAGCGCCTGCGATTCCGGGAAGTCCCGCGCCAGCCCAGGAGAACCCGCAAGCCAGCGGCGCCTGTTTCTCTGTGTGATTCTTTGAGGAACCACCAAACTGTTTTCCACAGCAAGTGCATCATTTTCGGTTCCTAGCAGCCAGTTCATGAGGGCTCCAATTTCTCCACCTCCTTAGCAACACTGATTTTCTGTGTCGTTGTTATGAAAGCCTTACTAGTGGATGCAAAGTGGCATCTCATTTGGGTTTTGTCTTGCATTTTATTAATGAATAACGGTGTTTAGCATCTTTTCTTGTCCTTCTTAGACATTTGTGTATCTTTTTTGGAGAAATGTCTATTCAAGTCCTTTGCCTCTTTTTAAATTGGGATCTTAGAAATTCTGTTGTTGAGTTGTGGGATATTAAGCTTTTATCAGATACACGCTTTGATTTTAGCAGATACATATTTTCTCACATACTATGGGTTGTCTTTTCACTCCCTTGATAGTATCCTTTGATGCATAAAGGGTTTTTATTTTGATTGAATCTAATTTACATGTATTTTCTTTTGTTATCTGTGCTTTTCTGTCATATTTCAAAATACACTTAAAACTCAAAGGTCATAAAGGTTTACCGTGTGTTTTCTTCTAAGAGTTACATATTTTTAGTCCTTACATTTAAGTCTTTTATTAATTTAGAATTAATTTTTGTATATACTGCAAGGTAGGGGTCTAATTTCTCTCCTGTGCACTGACATCCAGCTGTTGAAGAGACTGTTCTTTCCTCCCTTGACTAGACTTGGCCACCTTGTTGAACAGTCATTGACCATATATGTGAGGACTAATTTGTAGGATCTCAAATCTGTTCTATTGTATTGGTCTAAAAGTCTATTGGTCTTATGCCAGTACCACACTCTCTTGATGACTGTAGATTGGTAATAGGCTGTGAAACTGAAAAATGTGAGTTTTCCAATGTTCTTTTTCAAGACTGTTTTGTCTGTCAGATCCTTTGAATTTTTGTATGATTTTAGAATGAGTTTCTTTGTTTCTGCAAAAATGCCTTTGGGATTTTGATGGTATTGCATTGAATCTGTAGATTACTTTAGATGGTATTGTCATCTTAACAATATTGTCTTACAACCCGTGAACACAGAATGTCTTTCCAGTTATTTCCACTCTCTTTAGTTTTTTTCAGCAAAGTTTTGTGTGTACCACCATGGTTACATTTATGCCTGAATAACTTATTCTTTGATGCTATTATAAATGGAATTTTAAAAATGTTTTCATAGTTATTTACAACTAAATAGAAATATAGCTCATTTGCCTATGTTTGTTTTGCATCCTGCCTCTTTTATTAGTTATAAATGGTTTTGTGTTTTGTTTGGAGCTTTATACCCATAAGATCATGTGTAGATATAATTTTACACCTATTTTTTATTTCTAATGTAGATGCCTTTTATTTCTTTGTCTTGCCTAATTGCTCTGGCTAGAACTGCCAGTGCTACGTTGAATACAAGTGGCAAATGCACCATCCTTGTCTTGTTCTAGATGTTAGGAAAACAGCTTTCAGTGTTTCATCATTGATCATGATATTAACTGTTGGGTTTTTGTACATCCCGTTGTCATGTTGCAGAAGATCCCTTCTATGCCTAGTTTATTGAGTATTTTTATTATAGCAGGGTGTTGTATTTCATCAATGTTTTTTCTGCATCAATTGAAATAATAACGTGCTTATTCATTTCAGTGTTACAGTATATTACACTGATTGATTTTTTATATGTTGAGCCACCCTTGCATTTTGGGGATAAATCTCAAAGGGTGATAGTTTACAATCCTTTGATTATGCAGTATTGCTGCTAGTATTTTGCTAGTATTGCTAGTATTTTGCTGAGATTTTTGCTTATATATTCATAAGGGATATTGTGCTGTAGTTCTCTCTTTTGTGCTCTCTTTGTCTTTGGTATAAGGATAATGCTGTTATCAAAAAATGAATTAGCAAGTATTCCTTCTTCATATATTTTGTCAGAAGAGTTTGAGAAGAAATGGTATTAATTCTTCTTTAAATGTTAGGTTGACTCAGCAGTTAATGCAGCTATTTGGTCATAAATGTTTCTTTGTTAATCGCTTTTGATTACTAATTCAATCTCCTAGGTTATAGATCTATTCAGATTTTCTCTTCTTGAGCCACTTTGGTAGTTTGTGTCTTTCTAGTGATTCATCCATTTCATCCAGGGCACCTAATTTGTTGTTAGACAGTTGTTCACAGTATACTCCTGTAATCCTTTTGTAGTTCTGTAAAGTTGGTTGTAATGGCTCTGCTTTCATTTATTATTTTAATAATTAGTCTTCCATCTTTTGCTCAGTCAATATAGTGAAAGCCTTGATCTTTCAAAGAATCTTTTTTGGGTCTAACAAATGTATACCTTCTGTGTATTGATTTATGTATTCCCCTGTAATTTCTCCCTCTCTAAAATGGAAAATCAACTGTAATTCAGCTGCTTTGCATGCAGTTTCTCAGGACTCCTTAAACCTGTGATTCACTGGGCCACAGTCATTCATATAAGCTCAAAATAAGCCTTTTAAAATCCCTCAAAGAGTTTGGTTTTTCTTCTAAAATTTTGTAATGTAAATTATATGTAAATCATGGTAGTTGGCATTTTTCCACGCATCAGTAAGTTGTCTCACAGTGACCAAATGCAACTTGCAGAAAACAATTGGATATTATCTTCAAAATAATAGCAATTTCACTTCAGATGTTCTTTATCCAACATAGATTTAATACCTAAGAGATAACCTATAACATAAAGATTCATTAATTATGTCATCTTCTCCACCATTATCCATGATGATCACATACTTTGGAACTTATTCTATGGAGAATAGCCTAAAGTGAAGTCATAATAATGATACATTGTTATGCATTATCTGTCTTCTTCTTCTTTTTTTATTTATTTATTTTTTTTTTTGAGACACAGTCTTGCGCTTGTTGCCCAGGCTGGAGTGCAATGGTGTGATCTCAGTTCACTGCGACCTCTGCCTCTGGTGTTCAAGTGATTCTCCTGCCTCAGCCTTTCAAGTAGCTGGGATTGCAGGTGCACACCACCATACCTGGCTAATTTTTATATTTTTAGTAGAGACGTGGTTTTGCCATGTTGGCCAGGCTGGTCTCAAATGCATTATGTGTCTTCTGAGAGTGGTCAGGGGATTCACTCTAGCTTAATTGTCACTTCTTACAGGGAGTGCTGAGGTTTGTATTAAGATTTTACATTTTGAATGTATTTATTAGGACCTGATTACACTCTCTTATGCTCTGACCAAACAATATGAATTCTATAATTTTTAATTCTATATCACTTCTCCAGGTACATATCATATTTTCCAAGACCCATGATTACTTTCATGGTGGAGCTACAAGATTCAGCAAATAGTCATATAGAATATACTTAAGTTCAAGATTCTGAAACAAATAATACTTTTCTATTATGATATCTGCATACTTGCATGCAATATGTATATGCAATACTTTATAAATACACTAACTTTTATCTATTATTTATCTGAAGTTCAAATTTAACTGTGTCTTTTGTTATCTCTCAACTCCAATGCATGGGAACCTTGGTGTTCTTCTGTCCAAGCTTAGCTCCAACTACCTCCGGAGACCCATTGGAGAAAGACACCAGTTTTTGAGCCAACTACTACAATTCTTATAATGTAGATACCATTGTGTCTTAAAGTCAGTTTTTTTCTTATTATTCTTGTGTCCAAAATGACAGTAAAACACAAACAATATGACTGTGCTGATACGTGTTGGTGGCACCTATTAATTTTTTGGTTCTGGCACTGAAGATAAATATGTGTATTTATGAGATTAATCTTTTAGCTCGAGAATAACAACCACTTAATAAAATATACAATTTTGCTTTTATAAACTCAAATTTAGATTAAATTTTTTTTCAAGATGATGGATTAGAGACTTTAAGCATGCTTCAGCCACATGGACATAGCACAATAGTGCATAAATGTCAACTCTCTGAGCTTTAATTTAAGAAGAAGAAAAGGAATCCACCAGAATCATGAAGGACACACCAGATTCCGGGAAGGAGAATGGAGGCAAACTGCCCCCATGATGGCATCCAGCTAATAAAAGTGAGTGAAGTACCAGTAAGTGAAATGTATTTTAAATATATTCTAAATATATATGCAATATATGTCTATTCTAAATATATATGCAGCCAACATTGGAACACACAGATTGGAACACACCCCAATGACAGTGTTACACAGATCATTGAGGCAGAAAACTAATAAAGAAATTCTGCATTTAAATTCAATGCTTGACCATTTGGAATTACAATACACTTCATTCATCAACCACAGAACATACACTGTAGTATCATCTGCGTGCAGATGAGTATACTGCTCAAAGCGATTTACAGATTCAATGCTTTTCCTATCAAACTACTAATGTCATTTTGCACAAAATAGAAAACATCTAAAATTTATATGGAACCTAAAAGGAGTCTGAATAGCCAAGCCAAAGCAATCCTAAGGCTAGAGACATAGGCTAGAGACATCATATTACATGACTTCAAACTATCCTAGAAGACTATAGTAATCAAAACAACATGGTACTGGTAGAAAAACAGACACATAGACCAATGGAACAGACTAGAGTACTAGAAACTAAGGCCACATGCCTGCAACCATCACATCTTTAACAAAGTTGACAAAAGTAAGCAATGGGAAAAAGACTTTTATTTAATAAATAATGCAGGGATAACTGGCTAGTCATATGCAGAAGAATAAAACTAGACCCCCATATTTCACCAAATACAAAAATTAACTTAAGATGGATTAAAGAGTTAAATGTAAAATCTCAAGCTATAAGACGCCTAGAAAAATCCTAGGAAATACTTTTCTTGTTTTTTTATTTTATTTTATTATTATTATACTTTAAGTTTTAGAGTACATGTGCACAATGTGCAGGTTAGTTACATATGTATATATGTGCCATGCTGGTGTGCTGCACCCATTAACTCATCATTTAGCATTAGGTATATCTCCTAAAGCTATCCCTCTCCCCTCCCCCGACCCCATAACAGTCCCCAGAGTGTGATGTTCCCCTTCCTGTGTCCATGTGTTCTCATTGTTCAATTCCCACCTATGAGTGAGAATATGTGGTATTTGGTTTTTTGTTCTTGTGATAGTTTACTGAGAATGATGATTTCCAATTTCATCCACGTCCATACAAAGGACATGAACTCATCATTTTTTATGGCTGCATAGTATTCCATGGTGTATATGTGCCACATTTTCTTAATCCAGTCTATCATTGTTGGATATTTGGGTTGGTTCCACGTCTTTGCTATTGTGGATAGTGCCGCAATAAACATATGTGTGCATATGTCTTTATAGCAGCATGATTTATAGTCCTTTGGGTATATACCCAGTAATGGGATGGCTGGGTCAAATGGTATTTCTAGTTCTAGATCCCTGAGGAATCGCCACACTGACTTCCACAATGGTTGAACTAGTTTTCAGTCCCACCAACAGTGTAAAAGTGTTCCTATTTCTCCATATGGCAAATAATTTATGGCTAAGTCCTCAAAAGCAATTGCAACTAAAACAAAAATTGACAAGTGGGAGTTAATTAAACTGAGAAACTTTTGCACAACAAGAGAAACTATCAAGGTAGTAAAGAGATAACCCACAGAATGAAAGAAAATATTCACAAACTACACATCTAACAGAGGTCTATTATTCAGAACCTATAAGGAACTCAAACAAATCAACAAGCATCAGCAAGTAACTCCATTAAAAAGTGGGCAACAGGACATGAACAGACACTTCTCAAAAGAAGACATACACACAAGCACCCAACAAACATATGTAAAAGTGCTCATCATCATTATTTATTAGAGAAATGCAAATCAAAACCGAAATGAAATACCATTTCACACCAGTCAGAATGGCTTTTTTTGAAAAGTCAAAAGAAAAACACATATTGGTGAAGATTTAGAGAATAGAGAACACTTATACACTTTCTGAAGGAATGTAAATTAGTTCAGCCACTGTGGAAAGCAGATTGGGGATTTCTTAAAGAACTGAGAGTTGAACTACCATTCAACCCAGTAACCCCATTACTGGGTATATACCCGAAAGAAAATAAATATCCTACCAAAAAGACACATGTAGCCATATTTTTATCACAGCAGTATTCACAATCACAAAGACATAGACTTAACCCAGGCGTCCATCAGTTGTGGTCTGGATAAAGACTCATGGAATACTATACAGCCAGAAAAAACTCAAAATTATGCCATTTGAAGCAACATGGATGCATTGTTTCCAGCAAACTAATGCAAAAGCAATAAACAAAATACCGATTGTTCTCTTTCATAAGTGGGAGCTAAAAGCTGGGTACACATGGTCATAATACAGAGGGGTGGGAGGGGCTGGGACTGGTGGCTCACGCCTATAATCCCAACACTTTGAGAGGCCAAGGTGAGCGGATCACCCGAGGTCAGGAGTTTGAGACCAGCCTGGCCAACATGGTGAAACCCCGCCTCTAATGAAAACACAAAAATTAACTGGGCATGGTGGCTGGCGCCTGTAATCCCAGCTACTCGGGGGTCTGAGGCGGAGAGTCGCTTGAACCCGGCGGGGGGAGGTTGTAGTGAGCCAAGATCGCGCCACATCACTCCAGCCTGGGCGACAGAGCAAAACTCTGTCTCAAAAACAAACAAACAAACAAACAAAAAACAAAGAGGGAGGGGGGAGGGAATACAGATTGATTAAAACTACTGATTGGTTAGTGTCCTCTCTACCTTGGTAATGAATTCATTCATTTAATTCATAATTCATTCATTCAATTCATAATTCAGTTCCCCCTGAGAAAAAAATATTCACTTGTCATTAAAATCTCTCTGTATCTTACTGATTTCAGATAGAAGTTAAATTTCACCTTAATAATAGAAATAAAAGAACTAGTTAAACTGACAAAAACTAATAAACGTTTGCTCAAATTTACTGAGAGAGTCATGGGTACTTCATATAATAGTAACATTCTACCAGTTTTAAGTAAAATAAATAAGGAAACAATCTTAACTCCATCGCCTACCGGAAGGGACGTGCCGCCGTTCCCAGGTGAGTGGGACCCTGCTCTCTGGGCGGGTTGCGCCGCGGTCTCTGGCACCTCTTGTTGGCAGCGTCGCCGTTGCAGGCACAGGGCAGGCATTGGGGGGCGGGCAGCGGGCCAGGCCCAGGCGACTCCTTTGCCAGGGGCTGGGCAGGAGGGGAGAGGGGCGGAGCGGTGCTGCCCTGGGCGAGGGAGCCTCCCGCTCTGGATGGTTCGCTGCTCCTGCCCCAGGAAGGCGCTGCAGGATCTGGGTGGGGAAGGGGAGGGACGAGGGAACACAGGCCAGGGCAGGTGGCCCCTTAGACCTGGGTGATGCAGGAGGGGCTGTGGGAGACCAGAGAGGACCCGAAGCAGAAACCGGGAACTGATACCTCTGGCTGAATATTTGTCCTCTTGCTGAAGTTTGAAAGTCAGTTATTTCATTAAAGTTTAATTTTATTATAAAAATAACAACTATTAAAAATTCCCTGTAGTCACTGGAATGATAAATTTTGGTGCAGTTTCAGCATAACACTCTAATTATTCAAATTGCGGCCATGTTTCAAAATATATGCCATATATTTTTATGGCATCCACCCCTGTGTCCCTGTGTCCCGCATCCGCCTCTGTGTCCCTGCTGGCTCAGGAAACGAGCTTCTTCCTCCTTCCGCAGACTCGAATCAGGCCGTCCTCCCTCCTGCGCCTGAGGCTGTCATGGGGACAGCCTGCCCTCGAATAGCCGGAGAACGCCCGGCCTGTGCCCTGTGCTCGGCCTGGTGTCCTGGCTCGTGCCCCTCAGAGCCCCGCACAAAGCAGTGTGACAGGTGTGGAAGGACCCAGCACCAGGCAGCGGTGAGCGGATGGATGCTCCAGGGATGTGGGGCTGCTGGCAGTCAAGAACCCATTGCCAAATTCCATGGCATAATTTTGGATATTTTTCCCTTATATTTTTGTGTAAGGCTTTCAGACTTACACATTTTGAGTTTTAAAAAAAATATAGTATAAACTACAATTCTGACTTCTGTATTTTACATGTTGATAGCAAGTCTTCATACCGTTTTTTGTTAAAGGGGGCTATTCCCTCTCCATAGTTTGGCCTTTGCACACTTGTTGAAGATCATTTTGACCATATATACAAGGTTTTGTGGAGAGAGGGGTCTCTATTATTTTCTATGTCTACACGTCTTGATTTAATACATTTCTTTTTAGATTTTCTCCTTTTTACTTTTTGAGACAGGTTCTCTGTCATCCAGGCTGGGGTGCACTGGTGCGACCATGGCTCACTGCAGCCTTGCTCTCCCATGTTTAAAAAATCCTCTCACTTCAGCCTCTGGAATAGCTGAGACTACAGGTTCACGTCACATTGCCAGGTTAATTTTAATTTTTTTTTTTTAGCGATGGATGTTCTCACTAGGATGTCCAGTGTGGTTTGAACTCCCGGGTTCAAGCAATCCTCCTACCTCAGCCTCACAAAGTGCTGAGGTTACACATGTAAGCCACAGAACCTGGCCTCAAAATACCACATTTGAAAAGAGTTCAACAGCACTGCAATTAGTTTTTGATTTAAAAATTGTGAGGGCTCCACAATTGACATTATTTTACAAGTTTAATTGGCTATTTTCAATCTTGAGATTTCATATGTTTTAGAATTTTGTATTTCTGCAAGTAAATATTGTTATGATTTATATAGCTATTGCATTTAATCTGTTGTTGATTTCATTAGTATAGACTTAAGAATATTGTTTTCTAATTTATGAATATGGGATATCTTTTCAATTGTCTAATCTATAAATATAGAATATCTTCCCCATTGTTTGTGACTTTTCTTCAGCAACATCTTGTAACTTCTAGTATACTAGTCTTACATCTCTTTGCTTGTTTATTCCAAAGTATATTCTTCTTAATGCTATTTTCAATGGAATTTTAAAAACTTGGATTGTACCGTGTAATGAAGAGAAATACACTTTATTTTGTATTCTGCAATTTTGCTAAATGCAACTATTAGTTCTAACAGGTATTGTTTTCAGTATATAGGATTTTTTGGTATATAACATCATATCATAAGTAACAGGTAATTTTACTTCTTCCTTTAGAATGTGGATCTTTTCTTTTTTTCATTGCCTAGTTGTTTTGCCAGGACTTTCACTGCTATTTTTGAATAGATGTGGCAACAGTGAATATCTTGCCTTATTATTAATCTTAGAGGATAAACTTTCCACAGTTCAGAATTCAGTATAATATTAGTGATGATTGTTTTCGTTTTTTTGTTTTTGTTGTTGTTTTCGCTTTTCTGAGATAGGATCTTGCTCTGTCAACCAGGCTGGAGTGCAGTGGCATGATCTGGGCTCACTGCAACCTCCACCTCCCGAGTTCAGGCTATTCTCATGCCTCAGCATCCCTGGTAGCTGGGACTACAGGCACACACCACAACGTCAAGCTAATGTTAATATTTTTTGTAGAGACAGGGATTCACCATGTTGGTCAGGCTGGTCTGGAACTCCTGACCTAAAATCATCCACCCACCTCAGCCACCCAAACTGCTGGGACTATAGGCATGAGCTGTTGAACCCAGTTGGTGATGAGTTATTTACATATCTTTTGCTATGTTAGTTTCCTTTTGTTTCTAGTTTATTGAGTGTTTTTTTATCTTGAAAAGATGATTAATACTGTCAGTTGACTTTTCTGCATTATTTGAGATGATTGTGTGGTTTATGTCTTTTACTCTGTTAATATGATATATTAAATTGATTGATTTAAACTCTCATTCCAATATAGCCAAATAGGAAGAGCTCTGGTCTGCAGCTCCCAGTGTGATCAATGCAAGATGGGTGATTTCTGCATTTCCAACTGAGCTACCTGATTCATCTCATTGGGACTGATTAGACAGTGAGTTCATCCCATGGAGGGTGAGCTGAAGCAGGGCAGGGCATCAACTCACCCAGGAAGTGCAAGGGGTTGGGGGATTTTCCTTTCCTAGCCAAGGGAAGGCATGACAGACCGTACCTGGAAAAACAGGACACTCTTGCCCAAATGGACATAAATGACCTGATGGAGCTGAAAAAACACAGCTCGAGAACTTCATGAAGCATACACAAGTCTCAATAGCCAAAGTGACCAAGCGGACGAAAGGATATCAGAGTTTGAAGACCACCTTGCTGAAATAAAGCATGCAGACAAGATTAGAGAAAAAAGAATGAAAAAGAATGAACAAAGCCTCCAAGAAATATGGGACTATGTAAAAAGACCGAACCTACTATTGATTGGAGTACCTGAAGGAGATCGAGCAAATGGAAATGAGCTGGAAAACACTCTTCAGGCTGGGACTACACAGCCAAGGTTTTATATACAGGAGAACTTCCCCAACCTAGCAAGACAGGCCAACATGCAAATTCAGGAAATACAGAGAACACCACTAAGATACTCCTCAAGAAGATCACCCCCAAGACACATAATCATCAGATTCTCCAAGGTCAAAATAAGGAAAAAAATATTAAGGGCAGCCAGAGAGAAAGGTCAGGTTACCTACAATAGTTTCATCAGACTAACAGCAGATCTCTCTGCAGAAACCCTACAAGCCAGAAGAGAGTGGGGGCCAATATTCAACATTTTTAAAGAACATAATTTTTAACCCAGAATTTCATATCCAGCCAAACTAACCTTCATAAGCAAAGGAGAAATAAAATCCTTTCCAGACAAGCAAATGCTGAGGGATTTCATCATCACTAGGCCTGCCTTACAAGAGCTCCTGAAGGAAGCACTAAATATGGAAAGTCAAAACCAGTACCAGCCACTGCAAAAACACACCAAAATACAGAAACCAATGACACTATGAAGAAATTGCATCAATTAGCATGCAAAATAACCAGATAGCATCATGATGACAGGATCTAATCCACACATAACAATACTAACCTTAAATGTAAATGGACTAAATGCCCCAATTGAAAGACACAGACTGGCAAATTGGATAGAGTCAAGACCCAATGGTGTGCTGTATTTGGGAGACCCAGCTCACATGCAAAGACACACATAGGCTCAAAATAAAGGGATGGAGGAAAATTTACCAAGCAAATGAAAAGAAAAAAAAAAAGGCATGGGCTGCTATCCTAGTCTCTGACAAAACAGACTTCAAACCAACAAAGATCCAAAAAGACAAAGAAGGGCATTACATAATGGTAAAGGGATCAATTCAACAAGAAGAGCTAACTATCTTTAATATATATGCATCCAATACAGGAGTACCCAGATTCATAAGACAAGTTTTTAGAGACCTACAAAGAGACTTAGACTCCCACACAATAATAGTGGGAGACTTTAACACCCAACTGTCAATGTTAGATCAACGAGACAGAAAATTAACAAGGATATTCGGGACTTGAACACAGCTCTGGATCAAGCAGACCTAATAGACATCTACAGAACTCTTCACCCCAAATCAACAGAATATACATTCTTTTCAGTGTCACATGGCACTTATTCTAAAATTGACCACATAATTGGAAGTAAAACACTCCTCAGCAAATGCAAAAGAACAAATCATAACAAACAGTCTCTCAGACCACAGTGCAATCGAATTAGAACTCAGAATTAAGAAGCTCCCTCAAAACCACACAACTACATGGAAAATGAACAGCCTGCTCCTGAATGACTCCTGGGTAAATAATGAAATTAAGGCAGAAATCAAGAAGTTCTGCGGCCAAAAACATATGAAAAAAAGTTCAATGTCACTCATCATTAAAGAAATGCAAATCAAAACCACAATGAGATGCCATCTCACACCAGTCAGAATGGCGATTATTAAAAAGTCAAGAAACAATAGATGCTGGTGAGGTTGTGGAGAAATTGGAATGCTTTTGTACTATACGTGGGAGTGAAAATTAGTTCAACCATTGTGGAAGGCAGTGTGGCAATTCCTCAAGGATCTAGAACCAGAAATACCATTTGACCCAGCAACCCCATTACTGGGTATATACCCAAAGGATTATATATCATTCTAGTATAAAGACACATGCACACATATGCTTATTGCAGCACTATTTACAACAGCAAAGACTTAGAACCAACCCAAATGCCCATCAATGATAGATTGGATAATGCAAGTGTGGTACATATGCACCATGGAATACTATGCAGCCATGAAAAGGAATGAAATCATGTCCTTTGCACAGACATGGATGAAGCCGGAAGCCATCATCCTCAGCAAACTAACACAGGAACAGAAAACCAAACATCGTATGTTCTCACTCATAAGTGGAAGTTGAACAATGAGAACACATGGACACAGGGAGGGGAACAAAACACTGGGGTCTGTCTGGGGTGGGGGGAGAGTGGAGGGAGAGCATCAGGACAAATACCTAACGCACGCAGGGCTTAAAACCTAGATGATGGGTTGATAGGTGCAGCAAACCACCATGGCACATGTATACTTAGGTAACAAACCTGCACATTCTGCTCATGTATCCCAGAACTTAAAGTAAAATTAAAAAACAGCCACAAAAAAGGAAGTCAAGCTCCTGAGTGGAAGAAGGAAAGCACTTACGTCCTCAATACATATCTGGATGGTGGAGTCAAACTTGGGACTTTCCTTTACTCCCACCACCTCCAACTGCTGCCAGTGTTACTGTGTATCAGGAAGTAAACTTCACAGGCAGCCTCTGAGGCAGGAACTCTCACTAGCTGTTCTCCAGGTAAGGAAACTGGTGCCCAATTTGTTAAGTACCTTCCTTGAAGACACCTGGCTCGTATGTGAGGGAGTTGAGACTTGAACCTAGGCAGTCTGCAGGACGGAGCACAGAGCTGAGTGTCAAAGGATAAATGGATGGGGTTGGTGTGAGGGGAGAATAGGGTCTATTGAAAAGGAGCCACGATTTCTTCCTCAGTAGCTGGCACTGGTTGTTCTAGCAACACCAGCCATTCTCTCCACCCACACCTCTGCTGAAAGGATGAGTTTCACTTCCAGTCCCTATGGGTGAACCCAGGGAGTCATATGTGAATCTGGTAGTCTCACCCCCACTCACAGTTGATTGGATTAAAGTCGAGTATTTAACACAAAGGGAGTGAATCAGAGCTCTCTCCTAGGACTGTGGACTAAAGACATTGAGTAAAGGATTCAGTTGCTGTGAGGCCACGTTGCAAGGTCAGTGTCAAGGCTGGAATCAGCACTTGGGGTTTTGGTAGAGAAGCATCCTCAGCTAAAGCTTTTACTTTTTCTTAAATTCATCCTTATCAGACTTTTAAGATAGATGCTCAGGGATCCCAGGGTCAGATGAAAGTAGGACAAATCTATTGCTGCTATGCCAGGATCACCAGGTGAGCCTTGAGAAGCGCTGGAATTCATAGAGTCATAGCTCAGCAAAGGAAAAGAGGAGTCCACAGAGTCCAGCCAGTGATGCCCGTATAGCTGAGAAGGGTACAGAAAGGTGAGGGCAGTGTCCAGATGACTGTCCCTCACCATCCTGGTCAGCCCTCTAGGTGTACAGGTGCACAGGTAGGAAGTCCTGAGCTTACTCTGTGTGGGAAAGCCAAGGTTTTGTTTTCTGGTTTTTGTTTGTTTGTTTGTTTGGAAGCGGGGTCTCACTCTGTCACCTAGACTGGAATGCAGTGGTGTGATCTTGGCTTACTAAAACCTCCACCTCCCAGGCTCAGGTGATCCTCCCACCTAGCCTCCCAATTAGCTGGGACTACACAGGCACATGCTGCCACACCTGGCTAATTTTTGTATTTTTTGTTGAGATGGGGTTTTGCCATGTTGCCCAGGCTAGTCTTGAACTCCTGAGCTCAAGCAGTCCACCCACCTCGGCCTCCCAAAGTACTGGGATTACAGGGTTGAGCCACTGTACCAGGCCTGGGAGCCAAGGTTCTACATACAGATTTTTAACACAGAATTCTTAAAGCTAACAAAATATTACCAACATCTTATTAGGGGAAAGCAGAATGTTCCCTTATAAGTAATTTACTATTACGAAGTGGTTTGGTGAGGGTGGGGGGTTCAAGGTGACCTGGCCAGAAAATTGGGCTTTTTCTAGCTTTACACATGGCAAGGCAGAGCTACACGGGAGTCAAAGTTAGTGAGAAGCAAAACCTTAAGAGTGTTTCAGGGGGGTCCTTTTCCAGATTGGACAACAGCGAACTGGCCTTTCTTTCCTGATAGTCACAGACCTCAGCCCTGCTTACAGAGTCTGTGCACAAATTATCTTTGTGCTCTATAGTTTACCTTTTGACTTAAAGAGTCAATTTTCACCTCACTTTCATGCTAAAACTTCACCCCAAACTGAACATAGAATGTACGTTTCATATATGTTTACTCACTGCACACACTCCTGACTTCCCTTATGAATATTCATAGATTTCCTCCAAACCTGATGAATATGTATGTAAGGCTAACCTTGCAAGGCATGAATATACCAGCTTTCCTTTCCCTTCCATGGAGCACATACTTTGTTTTCCTTGGAGGTGGCATTCCCCAATATGCAGATTATTTCTCCCTCTGAAAATAAAGTTTTCTCCTTTCCTTCCTCCATGAGGCTTTTTTGTTTACAATCCTCATCCTCTGCCATATGTCTTCTGCTGGGTTCTCCTAAAGTAGACCTGGAGTTCAAGACTCATGTGTAAATTGTCTGTTAAGGAAGTGTTCCCTGGAGGGCATGGAGAGGAGGAAGAAACGAGACAGGGCTGTGATATTTATTTATTTTATTATACTTTAAGTTCTAGGGTACATGTGCACAATGTGCAGGTTTGTTACATATGTATACGTGTGCCATGTTGGTGTGCTGCACCCATTAACTCGTCATTTACATTAGGTATATCTCCTAATGTTATCCCTCCCCCCTCCCCCAACCCTATGACAGGCCCAGGGGTGCGATGTTCCCCTTCCTGTTTCCAAGTGTTCTCATTGTTCAATTCCCACCTATGAGTGAGAACATGCGGTGTTTGGTTTTTTGTCCTTGCGATAGTTGGCTGAGAATGATGGTTTCCAGCTTCATCCATGTCCCTACAAAGGAATGAAGTCCGCTCCTCAGCTTGATGCCATGGGGCGCTCTGGAGTGGGAATTACCCCACAGTTTATCCCATCTCAAGACAAAGGAGTGGGGCTTTCACACTCCCACACCCTTAGTAGTTAGTGCACGGGCAATCACTGAAGAAGGGAACACGTGCTGGCCATTAGGAGCCAAGCATGGAGAAGCTGTGAGACACTGCTGAAGGGATTTTGTAGGCACGTAGGTGGAGGTCAACCAGAAGACAAGTGAGCCGGGATCAGAGCTACCCAGCCAACCTGCAACAGTGTGAGAAGGGAAGGCTTTTTGGCCTGTACCAGTGAGATTTTTTTGTTGTTTGTCATGCAGCATTATTGCAGCAGTATCTAACGGTAAGTTATTGTGATTTTTTGGCTCCTTATGGTTTTCCAGTGCTTTGAAATGCAGCTGGACATTCTGCTGCTGGGTTCTGTGGCATACAAAGGATCCTAATTTTAAAAAACAAAACAAACATTTCGACTTCAGCTAGTTTAAGCCGTTTCTTTTTCCTTGCAAGGAAAAGATTTCCCACCTATCAGCTATGCAGCTGCGGTTGTTCAGGTTAAGATATGATTTAACATACTCTGTGACTTCTTCTTGGCTTAGAATATTTCTAGACAGTTTTTGAAAGAATATCCCTTGAGCTTAACCAGCCCAAGGTACACTCAACTCCTTTGAGTCTTCATCCAGGATGTCAGCTTTACCTGTGGGTCCTGGCAATTAAGTAACCTTTTATGAGAGTCCTGTAGGTGCCCGGAGGAGCTGGGCTCTGTGTATTGATGAAAGGAACCCAGTGCTTCCTCTCCTCAGAAGCTTGAATGGCAGAAGTGTTCGCAGCCTTGAGCTAAAGCAGGGATAAATCATTCACTGTGGGTTCTTTATTATAAAAGCCCAGATGGGCTTCCTGGTAGAAGGTGGCGGAAACAGAGCTGTCTGCCTCCAAAGGGCACCTCTCTATGTCTTCATTCCCAAAGTAGGTGCATAATTAGAAATCCTGCAATTCTTCTTTAAAACGTCTCTAAGGTTTTCCTTAAGATTGTCATTAGTGCCTTAAATTGTAGCATAACTTGATTTTCTTGATTGCTGACACCTCATACTATCAGAATCAAGGTATAATTTCCCCTAAAGTATTAATGAGAAGAAAAGGTAAGGCCACTTTGACTTCCTCGAAGCATCCCTATTCTTTTTCTCTGGCGTGTTGCTGTTCTTTTCATTTTAATTTTTAAGAAATATCCAGGCTTTTTGCTGTAATTGCAAAGCAGGGAATTGAGTTGGTTTTGGACTTTATTAGTCTGCTTATGGGTTACAAATGTTTTGGACAATTGTTTAAATTGTAAATTCATGATCTTATTTCTTTTTCCTCTCTGTTTAATTTCCTTTTCTCTTTCTTCCTTGGTTATGAAAATGGGAGAGTTCTCTGAACCCCCTTGCAGGACGTGTGGCTTATCTGTTCAGCCTTCATGTGCACTCAAACCCCCTTAAGGGAGGGAGCGCATGCAGATGGGCAGGTGCAGGAGCCTGGGCGAGTGCCCCTGGGCTCTGGCCCCACAGCAGCATCCAGGGGTGGGTACCTAAGGCTCCTGAAGCCCAAGTGGGCATGTGTTACAGTGTGCTCTCTTAGCTTGGCCGTCCATGGACAGTGTTAACCAGCTCAGTACCCTCTTGGTACCCGGGTCCTGGTCCAGAATCCAGGAAGAATCAGGTCACACACAGACTTGAAGGATGAATGCAGGGGTTTTATTGAGAGGTGGAAGTGGCTTTCAGCAGGATGGATGGGGTGCTGGAAGGGAGATGGAGTGGAAAGATGATCTTCCTCTGGAGTTTGGATGTCCAGAGGCCGATCTCCTCTCCGACTGTCCCAGTCGAACTCCTGTCAGTGTTCAGATACTCCTTCTCTTCTGTCTGCTGCACGGTTCTGCCATTCATCTGTTTTTCTGTTCATCTCCTCGTCTGCTCATCTGCCCATGGAGCCTGAGGTTTGAGGGCTTATGTGGGTACAGGGTAAGGGGTGTGGCAGGCCAAAAGGCAACTTTTGGGTGCAAAAATAGGAATGCCTGTTCTCAATTCGGGCCGTGGGTTTCCAAGTTTGAGGGTGGGATCTTTGCCAGAGAACATCCCTCTTCTACACTGTATTTCACTGTCTTCTGTCCATGTCAGTTAGAGTGTAAGACATTTGGTCAGCAAAATTAACTAGATCATGAGTTTGAGAGGTAGCTCAACCAAGGTATTGTCTCTTTATTATAATTGCCAGTTTTTTATCTAGTCCATTTATAAATTTTGAGTTAAGGAGAATATAATTTTGGTGATTAGAATAACTTTCTTCTGATGGGCCTGAATATTGTTGAAATACTTTTTCAAATTTCTCATAGTATGATATTATAGGCTCATCAAAATTTTGTTGGCATTGCTGTATTTTACTCCAATCAACTACTGTTTTGAAAACTAAGGGAATAGTATCTAGTAAAGACTTGGCAGTACTGCAGGCCCATTCATGATCTGCTTCAGAAAATTTATGCAAGTTTTTCACAATATTCCTGCAGTTTACCTTTGCTACCCAGTCTTGGCTTTTCTTTCTGATATTAACATGTGAACCAATTGGTATATGTCAGAAAATCCAGCCAGAGTCATAAGTTCAAATATTTAGTTCAAATTCTTTAGCAAATTCAATGGAGTTCTGAAGAGGATACAGGAATTCTTTACATCTTTAAGTTCCACTTTTGACCATAATCAATAACCAAGGCAGATTCTCCTCTATCAGACACAGAGTATTCCCAGAATGGAGCCAGAACAGCAGAAGGTAGAGGAGGAAAGAGAAGTAAGTTTGGACAAGGAAGTTCTGGCAAAAGAAAAGAAGACGAAGAAGGGGGAAAATTTTGGGCAGTCATTTTCAAATCTGAAAGTGTTTTAGACAATCTTTTGTTTTCCACTTGCAAAGAAATGACTATTAGAACCTGTCTGGAAACTTCTAAGTACCATTGAAAATAGGTACCATCCCCAGTTATTTTATTTTAGGGCTTGCTTTTTGTAATCGACTGTACTGATAAACTAGTCTAGGTATTTCAAAGGTACTCCATGTGGACCATTGTAATTTGGGGTCTCTGGGAGTTATGTGAGACCATTTTTCTAAATATTTGCATGAAGAAACGCTGTAAGTATTACACATAAGTCCAGTTAGTGTTTCTAAAGGTGATTCTCTCTGTAAGGAGGAAGACTCAGTTTTAGAAGTATAATTGCCCACAATTTAGATCTTCCTTTCGCAAGAGCAAAAATATCTAATGGGATTTTGTTTTGGATCAAGTGTGCAGCTTATAGGAATAGCTCCTCAAGGTGTCAGCCTTGAGTGGGTTCTTCCCTTTTACATGTCTTGGTGGTTCCAAGAAACTTGGTGCTTAAGGCGTTAGATGACCAGCCTTTATGTGTGTCCGCTGGGTTAAGCAAGGCTCCCTGCATGTTCTTCTTAAAAGACTTCCGTGAGACTGTTCACACTGTAAGTGATTAGCTCCAACATTCCCACAAGACCTTAGCCACCTAAGGTGCTTTTTGGTTAGGAGGAACAGTGTCTTATTTTGTCCTCTTCTTATTTTGGTCACTCAAGAAGAAAGTGTAGATTTATCAGTTGAGCCAAGCTTCAGAATCTGGCCAGCTTTTAAAATTACACTTTTTATTTATTTTTATATTTTTGCTTAAGCCACAAAGATCCACTTCCTCTTTCCAGAGAGAAACTGTTTCCCCACTGACTAAAATTCTGAATGAGAGAAAAGGTTGAAAATCAAAATCTCTAATGAATAATTCCAAAACAACCCCTTAATCTCAGAGAAAAGTAAAACTCACAAATTCATGATTAGTAGAATCTCTAGAGAGTAACAAATGAAACTCCTAGCTTGAGGTAGAGCTTCAATTCCAACTCCGTTGAGTTAGGAATGTGTGTAGCTCAAATAGTCTGAATCCGCAAGCGAGCCTGGGATGATTTGGACCAAGAGGGGCCTTACCAGAGATCTCCATTGACTCTTGTGAAACTGGGTGAATGAAAATCCTTTGCGTTGGTGCTCTTACCAGAAAGGGGTCCTGATCCAGACCCCAAGAGAGGGTTCTTACATCTCATGCAAGAAAGAATTCGGGGTGAATCCACAGAGTAAAGTGAAAGCAAGTTTATTAGGGAAGTAAAGAAACAAAAGAATGGCTACTCCATAGACAGAGCAGCCCTGAGGGCTGCTGGTTGGCTATTTTTATGGTTATTTCTTGATTATATGCTAAACAAAGGGTGGATTATTCATGAGTTTTCCAGGCAAAGAACCTGGAGTTCCTGGAACTGAGGGTTCTTCCCCTTCTTAGACCATAAAGGGTAACTTGCAGACATGGCCATGGCATTTGTAAACTGTCTGTGGCACTGGTGGGAGTTCTTTAGCATGCTAATGTATTATGATTATTGTATAATGAGCAGTGAGGCTGACCAGAGGTCACTTTAGTCACCATCTTGGTTTTGACAGGTTTTGGTTGGCTTCTTTACTGCATCCTGTTTTATCAGCAAGGTCTTCGTGACCTGTATTTTGTGCCAACCTCCTATTTCATCCTGTGACTAAGAATCCCTAACCTCCTGGGAATGCAGCCTAGCACATCTCAGCCTCGTTTTACCCCACTCCTATTCCTGGTAGAGTTGCTCTGGTTTGAATGCCTCTGATAGTACCAGTGCTCCATCTGTCGGTGAAGTGACAGGGATCACTGAAAGTCCACAAGAGAATTTCTCGGCTGCAGCACCTGATTAAAGCCTTCTTCCCTGGCAACATTCATCTCAGTGACTGGCATTCTTTGTGGCAAGCAACAGGATCTAGACCACACTCTTAGTGTTTTGGTGACAAGAGTTCATCACGCTACTCAGAACTGCATGTAATTTAAAATGTATGCATTGTTCATTCCTGGAATTTTTCATTTACTGTTTTCTGACTATGATTGACTGTGGGTAACTGAAACCATAGAAAGAGAAACCACAGATAAAGGCAGACTACCATGGTCAGAGGTTGTCAGAATGTTAATCTTAAATAATGAGATTCAGAAAAGATGATTAAGTATAGAGTTTATTTGAGCACAAAGCTTGGGAATGGCCACCCACAAAAGCACTGACTCCAGACAAATAGAGTCAGCATTTGGTAAGTGGGGAAGCTAAAGTTTCAATTATATAGGCAAAGACAGAGAAATTCTAGCAGGATTACAACATTTTCCATATAAGATCAGGTAAACATGCCATAGCAATTTGATTGTTTACAGATTGCCACATTCCAATAGAGATTACTTTATTACTCTTTGAGGAGGGGCAGTAATCTGAGGGTGTCTTATTTCCAGCACTGCTTGGTCTTTTTAATTATTTACAGAAACAAAAGGCAGAATTTGCAGCTGGATGTCATGTGACTCAGGTTTTATAGGCACATTTAAGACTCAGTATAATTTAAAGTCCCAACAGCTTTAAGTTTGAACTATTTAATTTCACAGCCTAAAATATTTCCTGTCTTCCCCAGGCTAAATCGATGGTTTGAAACTTTAGGGGAGCAAAAATAATTTTTTCTTTACCCCTCTGAGTTATTAGTTGGACAGATCCCTGTAACAAAAGACAGATTAGCAAGAGAAAAACAAGTAGAAGTTTATCAACATGTATACTTCAAATACACATGGGAAATACCCAGAGAAATGAGGATATCTAAAAGAGATGACTTTGAATTCAGGCTTGAATACTACTGTCTGCTGAAAGCTAAGGAAGATTGGTCTGGGGAAGGCTAGCCATGGAGAGGTATACAGCAGAGAACAGTAAACAAGGTAAGGTTTGTCATGTAGATTTAAGTCAGTGCCTTTGCCATGATACGTGTCTCTAGTGATTTAGTCCTCTTTCTTTTCCTGGTACAGAGAGGGAGACACCCTTACAAATGAAGATTTCATTTATGGATCTAAATTTCTCTTACAAAAGTGTAACTTGTACTCAGTCTTCAGAACTTCTCTTATGTCTGCAGAAATAAACAGCTTAAAATAATTCTTTGGCCAAAGAGACATAATATAGGGTGGCATATTCTGGCCTTCTACACAACTTATTTCTCTCGTGCCAATCTATCTCTCGTAGAGATGAAAAGGGAAGAGGGAGGAGAGAGGGAAATGAGGTCCCCCCTCCATCCTCCAATCCAGATTCCAGCTTTGCCCAGAGGGTTATTTGTTAGGATTAGCGGTTGTTCACATTAGCCTTTACTGGAAGACAGTAGTCTCAGCTAAAAACTTGGGAAAACCTCTAACTAAAGTAGTCTGCCTTTATCTGTGGTTTCATTTTCCATGGTTTCAGTTACCTGTGGGCAACTGTGGTCTGAAAATATTACGTGAAAAACTCCAGAAATAAACATTTCATAAGTTTTAAATTGCATGCTGTTCTGAAATCTTGTTACAAAACACCAGAGATCTGTTCTAGGTCCTGTTGCTCACCACACAGAAAACCAGCCACTGAAATAAGTGTCGTCAGGAAAGAAGGCTTTAATTGGGTGCTGCAGCCAAGAAGAGTGGGAATGAGTCTCACATCCATCTCTCTGATGACTAAAATTGGGAGGTTTGTATAGTGGAGAAGGAGGGAAAACAGGAATTAGGGAGGAGTAAGGAAGCAGTTATGATGGATTAAGGGTCTGATGACTCACTGCCTAGATGCAGTGATCTGATGAGTTTCAGTTCATTTCCTGAGGAAGGAACTCAGATGAGACAAATGTAAGTTTGAAGTGTTAAGACCAGGGAGAATCAGTTTCTATGTTTATTCAAAAAACTGTAAATATTAGTTCCATGAGACAATTGAGGCAGTTTTAATCCTCACTTTCTATGTATCAATTCCTCAGTCATGGGGAATCTGCTGGTCATTTCTTTTGGCTGCTTCATGCGGAAGATGGGGCATTGTGGGATGATCATAAGGAATGAAAACATTACCCCTGTAAATGGAAGTACTCATGAGTACCTGGCTGGCATCCAGCTTGTTGAAACACCATGTGACTCCAATTGTGTCTTGTTATAATAAAAGAAAACAGATTCTTACTGAAATTAGGCAAATAGCTATATTGCCACAGATTAAGAATATTCAGAAATAGTTTCTGAATTCTGGAGAATTCAAGTAGAGATAGAGAAATATGCATCAGGTTTTGTTTACAAGGCTAAAATAGCTTAAAAAAAGAATTTTTCTTGACTCTGATAAACAAAACAAAAAGAATTAGCAATGTTTGAAAGAAAAAAGCCACAAAAATTATTTCAGTTCTCTAATAGTTCAGTGCATGCAATTGACTCTTGTATTTGCTTCATATTGGGTTAACAATCTTCATGAACAAAAACAGCTTCGTAATTTTAGTCCTGGCCATTTCTTTTTTTAGTCCAATGGCATAATCACCAAAGTTATCAGAAATCTATATTCAAGAGTCTTTTTCATGGAATCTCCTAAAGAAGTAAGTTGTTTTTTAAAAAAACAAAAACAGGCCGGGTGTAGTGGCTCACGTCTGTAATCCCAGCACTTTGGGAGGCCGAGGCGGGTGGATCACCTGAGGTCAGGATTTCGAGACCAGCCTGGCCAACATGGTGAAACCCCGTCTCCACTAAAAATACAAAAATTAGCCGAGCATGGTGGCAGGCATCTGTTAACCCAGCTACCTGGGAGACTGAGGCAGGAGAGAGAATCACTTGAACCCGGGGGGTAGAGGTTGCAGTGAGCTGAGATTGCGCCACTGCAATCCAGCCTGGGCAACAGAGCGAGACTCCATCTCAAAACAAAATCAAAAACAAGAAACCAAGACATTTATTCTCTCATGGTTTTTGAGGCTAGAAGTCCAGAATCAAAGCATTAGCTGAGCTGGTCCTTTTTGCAGGTTCTGATAGAGAATTCTGTGCCTTTCACCCCACTTTCAGTGGTTGCTGCCAATGCTTGGCGTGGCTCGGCTTGTAGCTGTATCACTGCGATTTCCTCCCTCAGCAGCCCATGGCATTCCACTCTCTGCATCTCTGCATGTCCTTCTTCTTCTCATAAGGGGTCAGTTATCAGATTTAGGGCCCACCTAAAATGATCCTATTTCCAAATAAGGTCACATCTTGACGTTTTGGGTGGACACAAATTTTGGAGGGACACTATTCAACCCATTACAATAGTCATCCAGGAACTATCAATGACCCTACTATAATTAAACTACCAATGTTTACACATTCTTCTTTTGTCCGTAGAGATACAGTGACTATAGCAAATTCTTTGGTATTTTCCTAATCCAGAAATGGTGTGGATATTCAGAAATCTAGATCAGCTTTACTCTGTATATGTGTAAGAAAATTTCTAAGACTAAGAAGTAAGTTTTGGACTGTAGCTGATTATAAGCTGCTTTTTGAGAAGAATCAAAATGAAGCAATAATTGTGGATGACAAAAGTCTTAGGACAGCCATAGTTAAAAACACAGTTGACAAAGAAATTTGGTTATTTCTGTGTCATACAACAATTTAACATAGTAATCATTATTACTATCACTGATAACATATACTAAGACATATAAGAATTTTAGGAATCTCATACAACTTTGGAACACATTAATAACATATTTATATAAATATAACCCAAAGAAAGTTAAATACAACTTCATATTTGACAATGTTTTCTGTATAATTTTGACATATCAAATAAGCTTACATGTCTCTCTTGGACTTTGGGGGAACTTAGTATCTCAAAAGTTAGTTTGAGGTAAAAAAAAAAAACTGAATTAGAACTTGAGATTTTTGCTTTGCAAGTTTGTCAAATATCAAAGATCTAAAGCACTTGATATTCCCAAATAGGATCACAGGTCATTCATCTAGCCAAAATGACAATTCAAAGATTTCAAAAAAATGATAACATTTATTCTTTGACAGAGAGGAGACTCAGTTTCCCAAACAATAAAACCTAATAAAGGCAGCATGAAGCCAACTAAATCTCTCTCTTTCTTTCTTTCTCTTTTTTCTGCAGTTTACTCAAAAGGTAGACAACAATCTTTTATTATCTCTTATTAATATTACATGAAAATTTTGTTCAAAAGATAAAACCAAATTCTAACATTTGTATAGTGTACTATTAATGTTAAAGCTAATTTTAATGGAACCTTGTGAATATGTCTATTTAATTTTAATCAGTTTGACCAAAAGATAATATTTCCATAAATCCTTTATAACCTTTTACAATTTTCTACTAAAATGTAGATCCAAGAAAACCTTGTTATTCTGACACAGGGTCCCAGATGCTGGCCTCGCATTGGTGTGCTTTTGATATTAATGTTTAATTTGTAGAAAAATTCTGAACTAATCATATCTCTCAAAATCGGCCCTTAAAATCTCATGCACTCACCTCTTCCTTGATAGTCCCTAGGCCTGGAAGGATTGAATAGTTTTAATATATAGCTCTGTGTCTCATGAAAGCAACTCATTTTGATTGTTGCCTTCTCCCAGGTCTGAAGACAAGGCTTTGACTGGTGTCAATGTTTAAGATTTAGCAGGAGTTGGTGCCTTTTTCAGACCCAGGAGTTAAAGGCCTGTAACTTGACAGCCAAGGACTTTAAAAGCAATACAGAAAGTTACACGGATGTAAAAACCTTAATTTATTTATATTTTAATTTTATTTATTTTATTGAGACAGGCTTTTGCTCTGTTCCCCAGGTCAGAGTGCAGTGGTGCAATCATGGCCTGCTGTAAGCCTCCACCTCCTGAGCTCAAGCAATCCTCCCATCTCAGCCTCCCAAATAACTAGGACTACAGGAAAGTGCCACACACCTTGCTATTTTTTTTTTTTTGGTAGAGATGGGACCTCCCTACGTTGCCTAGGCTGGTCTTAAACTCCTGGGCTCAAGTGATCCTCCCATCTCTGTTTCCCAAAGTATTGGGGTTACAGGCATGAGCCACCATGCCTGGCCCTTCATTCCTTTTAATTCCAGTTTTCCTAAGCCATCAAAACCCTAATAACAATGACATAGGAATTATCTCAATAAAACATAGAATCTGTTTCTTAGGCCAGTTACCAAAAAGCAAAGAAAGATCATATGTAGTACGGTTGTGTCTCCTATGGTATCTTAACTTTTTCATATTCCTCTCCCCTACTTACTGTTTCCTTTCTTCTTTATTTTATAAATCACCTTTTCAAGTCCATAATGTGAATCAACCTTTAGATAACTTTTGAATTTAGAGAATTTTTTTCTCAGTAGGGATACATTTTCTTTGTCACATTTTATATACAGAATTATATATTAATTAGAATTCTTATTCTTTAGCAACCTTACATTTTAGTGAAAAACCTAGGAAGCAAGAAATATTGAACTATCTATCAGATATCAGCATCTTTTAGATAAGAACATTCCATAATTTTTAAAAACATGTTTCCCCATTTTATAATCCCTTCTTAATTAGAAATTACCAAGACATTTAATGACCATTCAAATGATTTCAAGATTTTAAATTACACAAAAATTTCACCCACAGTATTTACCCCATTTATATTTTATTCACTTTTAGCAATTTATCTAGAGTACTTAGGAGAACTGAGATATTAGACAAAACTAGTCATTATTTCTTTGTCAACTATTTTTTATAACCTGTGCATATTAGGTGTTCACCTAAGTAAGAAGCTTAAGGTTAAATACCTGGGTATTTTCATCAATAACTCAGAAGATTCAGCTGTTTTCATAAAACCAAAAACATGAAATTAGTCTTATTTATCAAAAAAATCACCCAAAGATCATTTTGTTTTTGGTTGGGTTTATAGTCTTATAATCTTTTGTGCCAAACCCTGACATCTTTAAATATGTAGCACAGGCAAATATAAAACCTGGACCAAAAATGTATGCTGAATATTCCAAAGACATTTCTATTTTTATTTTACCCATAATCTTAAAGCCAGCTTGTTTATTAAATATTTACTAAAGTCATGTGAACTTGAAAAATGCTTAGACTTATTAACTTATGGGTGCTCTTTTGTTTACAAGCCAATTTGGTACTCTGTAGACACAATATATAATAAATGTACATTCACATAAACACATCTAGACATATATGCACACACACACACAAAGATCCAATAGCTTTTACCTTGAAACTCTAGCCATGAGATAAAAACATAAATTTTTCAGTTTACAAACATGTTCACATGGCTAAACTTTGTTTACCTCAATAGATAATCCAATGAGGGCTGTGACCAAAATTTTGGGTAAAGCAATGGTAGTTTAATTCTAAAGGACAAACCTTCCCAAACTCCAAAGAACACTGGGGGCCAAGCACACTACAGAAGAATGTCACATACTAACTGTGCCTGACTAGGGTTAGAACAGAAGCATAAAAGCCTGCATACATGGAGCTCCATCCTATTTTCCCATTCAACAGCAAAATGAATCCATTTGTAAGACAGTACTACAATTGAAAGACTCATGGAGTCCAAGCCTCCCCAAACTCCAAAGAATGTTGGGACAAATAGCATTACAAAAGAATAGTATTTTTCTTTGTTCTTTTCATTTATAACTATATACAGACCAATTTTGAAGAACACACCCAAGTCAACTGCATTCTAGAATCAAATTCCAATTTCCCATGACTAATCAACACACACACAAAAAAATAATCAAAAATACAGTCTAACTGCATTAGTGACTAACAAGCCCCAACAGTATCTGAACTGTAGTTGAGGTGCTTCCCTTTTATAGTTGGTTTGGCTTGTTCAACCTGCAAACAGAAATTCCTTCAAAATTCCCCATATCAAGAGGAACTGATCCTGCTCTCTGATATCCACAAAAGATGTTCATTTATCTGGTTACACACACAAACAATTACTAACAAGCCCCCAGGAGTGTCCAGACCGAAATGGTCAGAGTGCTTCCCTTTTTCAATTGGTTGGGCTTGTTCAACCTGCAAACAAAAATTCCTTTAAAATTTCCCAAATTGAGAAGAGCAGATTCCACTGACTGGGCCCACACAAGACACTCACTGATGTGGAGGCAGATGTCATATTTCAAAGGCTGTCTTCCTAGGCAATCAGGAATACAGTTGGGGCTGGCAACAGTGCGAGCAGAGAGAGAGACACAAAAATCTACCTCTGGCTAAAAAGAGACAGATGGCTAGCTGCTTAGGAGGGCTTCTGAGACTCTCCTGTCCCTCGACAGCCAAGTCACGAGCAATGCACTCCTGATCAGGGAACCAAGATCTGTTAGCAAAATGCCAGGGGTTTGGTCTAGGTCCTGCAGCTCACTGCACAGAAAGCCAATCGCTGAGACAACAAGTATTGCCAGGGAAGAAGGCTTTAATCAGATGCTGCAGCTGAGGAGAACAGAAAATAAGTCTCAAATCCATCTCTCCAACTGACTAAAATTGGAGGATTTCTCTTCAAGGAACCCTTATTTTACTTAATAGTGGCCCCAAAGCACAAAAGTAGTGATGTTGGCATACTGTTATGATTGTTCTATTTTATTATTAGTTATTATGGTTAGTCTCTTACTGTGCCTAAATTATAAATTAAACTTCATCATAGATATATAATAGTATATATAAAGAGTTTGGTTGTGGTTTCAGGTATCCACTGGGGGCCTTAGAATGTAACCCCCTTGGATACTGGAGGACTAAAGTAGATGTTTTCTAAAGTTTCTCACAGATCCAACATTCCAAAGTTCTTCATTTCCAGCAAATTCAGCTCAGAGAGTTAGAGTCAAACTTTATTTGAAGACTTTTTAGTAATTCAATGTCAATTGGAAGTGATTTACAAAATGGAACAAACACTAACTTTGTAAAACATAGAAAAAATATTTTTAAAGCATAGTACATAACAAAATACCTTTCTTGGAGGTATTATAAAAAATTCCCTGGAATGGAAAATATATTTTGAGGAAAATCTTGAAAATTGCAAAGAATTTTTAAAGAGAGTTAAACCCTGGGCTAAAGTTGTGGCAGACACCCATGCCCCATCCCACCACCCTGGCCAGGTGCCACTTCCATGTGCTGTCCTCTGGGAATAGGGGCTGGCTGAGTTCAGGAAAGCAGCATTAGGGTTGTAAGAGTGATTCAGTTTTTCACTGCTAAGAGGTGAAAAAAAATTTACTTTTAAAAAGAAAATGTATTATCAGATCTCAAGTATGTTTTTTTCCCTTAAGAATGAAACTTTCACTTTGTTGAGTGTATTTAATTTTATTTATTCATTTTCCTTCCTGAAATTTTGGACTCCTTTATTAGGCTGACAAAGCCCACTGCCATTCATATTCAACTTACCTGCATAATGGTCTCATTTGCAATTCGTGGGTACGCTGAAGGAGTGTTGCTGGGCTGTCCTTCTGACTTTCTTCTGCTGTGAAGACCATTTGTGAGTTTCCAGGCAATGGGCGGGTGGGAGGGAATTCTCCCAACTGTAAAACCCAGGCTTTCAAACACTTGAATGCCAACAGTTCAACTCTTTTATCAGAGCCTTGGCATTATTCCTGAAGCTCCTCACAATAAACTTCTGTACCAAATTAATTAAAGAAAAGCCTGATAATTCCATTCCGAGGCATTCCAATGAAAGTAATTTCAGATACATAATGCACAATTAGCTTTTCCACTTAACTTCCAAATGAAATGCTCATGGTATTTAGTACCATTTGCATTAATCAGCACAACCATCAAATCCTTAGGCAGAAGAGAGAAACTGAAAATCTTGGGGAAGAAGATCTTCATGAAGTGTGGTGGTCATTAGATTATCTGTGTAAAGTGTGGTGGTCATTAAGCTATCTAAATAAATGGTAGACAAGTGGCTACAGGGCTACCTCCTGCCTTTCATAAAGAAGGAGCAATTTTAGGAAAGAATATGATGGGACCTACTGTAGAAGAAAAATTATTCACTGGACACTTGTTAAAACAGTAAGAAAAAAAACAGTAAGAAAGACTTTGTTCAAGACTATTATAATACCAGTCAACTCTATTGCAATAGGAGAGAGAGATTGAGCTAAACTCCTAATACAGCAGACGGCTTGGGACTTATGGCCAGTGAGCAGAATGAGAGGTCAGTGGATGGAAAATTACTAAGAGGTGACACCAAGGGTAGGAAGATTCTTGCTAAAAACAGGCAGAGAACTCAGATATCAAGGATGGGGGCGGGGAGGAACTGATCAGATATCAAGGGTGGGAGATGACTTAGAAGGATTCTTGCTAACATGGAGCTCACCAAGGGCACACAGAAAACCAAGGTGAGGCCTGGTAGAGAAAAGGGCTCAGGGGAGTCTAACTAAAGTTTGGTTAAGGAGGGCCGTCTTTGTCACTGATCTTCAGCTATTTTGTGATAAAATAGTAGAACGTGGGCTCATGAGGAAATCACAGGGTTAAACATTAGGCACTGGGCAGAATTCAGTGAAGATGGTTATCTGTGGGAGAAAGGGAACTAATGAAGACCACAGAGGCTTTACCTCCTGGGCAACCCTTCAAAGTCCGGAGTCATTGGTGTATTACCTGTGAGTTGGTGTGGCCCTGCCTAAGAACATGTACAATCTCAGCATCACAACAAGGCTCCTGTGGGAGCCCCAGGTGAGTTATTGCTGGTGTTGCCTGCCAGAAGCTGCACCTCCAGTTAGTTGCTCATCACAAGGGGAGGCTGGCTGAGGTGCCATTGGCTCCCACCCCAGCAGCAGGCATAGAAAAACTCCCAGGTGAGGTGAGGGCCCATCCTGACCCAAGGTTTTCCTATTGCCAGCATTACACAGCAGTGCTCCTGCATGGCTGGCCCCGTCCTACCTCTTTAGTTTCCACAAATCTTTTACATCCGGTTTCTCTATCATCTATCCAACTACTAGTTCTTCCTTCTGGGATCTGGTGTGTCCAGTATGCTGTTGCTGGTCAAGTCAGTATTGAATTGATAATACATTTATGTAGCCTGAAGCCCATAAACTCTAAAAATACAATATGTTCACTTGCACAAGCCCACAAAAGATCTTATGCCCTGTTCCTACAATCTCTTCATCAATAAGGTGCATGAAGGGCATTAAATGTTGAATTGACCCTGCCAAAATTAAATCCTGGCATGGAGAGATGCTACAGAAGACAGGCCATGTAGAGACAACTGGAAGCAAAGTGAATGTCACTTTTTTTTTTTTAAACAGAGTCTCCCTCTGTCGCCAGGCTGGAGTACAGTGGCATGATCTCGGCTCACTGCAACCTCCACCTCCTGGGTTCAAGTGATTCTCCTGCCTCAGCCTCCCGAGTAGCTGGGACTACAGGCGCACACCACCATGCCCAGCTAATGTTTTGTATTTTAAGTAGAGATGGGGTTTCACCATGTTGGCCAGAATGGTCTCGATCTCTTGACCTCGTGATCCGCCCGCCTCGGCCTCACAAAGTTTAACTAGGTTCTCAGTAACCTGAGACTGAGAGCTAGTTGTGAGATCGGTGACTCTACTGTCATGTGATGGTGTTGTGATGTATTATCCATATGTTAAGGATCATATTAAACACACACATTTACAGTGGACCTACTGTCAGTTCATATTTAACTTACCTGCATCATGGTCTCATTTACAATTGGTGGACACCCTGAAGAAGGCTTGCAGCTGAAGTAGCTGCCAGGCAGGTTTTACTTAATTCTTGTTTATTCACAAGGAACTGAGGCTCTGACAGGCTGAGAGGTCTGCCTAAGGTTGTAGGGGAAAAAAGTGACAGGGCTGGAAGTTGAGCCTCACCGTTGTGATTCCAAGACCAGACTCTTTCCTACATGTCGATAGTCATCTGTACACACCATCAGTGCTGGTCAGTGCGCCTCACTCACCCACTAAAGACTGGCCATCTAACTTCCGAATTCAAGGGTACCTCCCTTATCTTGCAGCCATCTGTTGCCTGCCGCAGCAGCAGGGAGGAATTAAGAGCAGCAGCTGCAGCTCCAGCAGCTCAGGGGCAGCTCTGGGCTCCCTAAATCCACCAGTGGAGACCCACGTGCAGTTGTGGGGAAAAGTTTAACTGCCTTGATCGTTTTCCTTCCAGTATGTTCTGCCTTTAGCTTGCCTACCTGGTCCTGTCTGCTGGCTTGGCATTGACTTTCAGAGAGATATTCTCCAGACTACACAAGTGGTTTTAAGCTCCTGGCTGTGTTGATCACTGTTCTTTCCCCTGGGCCTCCAGTTTTTCTGTGCCTGTCCTGCATCTCTGAAATCAAGTGATATTTATTCATAGCTCTCTAAACCTCTGGCTTGGGTTTCTTCTGGTAAAGATGAACTCTTCTTTCTGCTGAGGAACTATGCAATACTCTGGCCTTCTCTCTACTTCCTCTTTCATCCCTAAACCTTTCAGGAAGTGAAAGATAGGTCTTGTTTAGAAAAAATGTGGAAGCTGCTTCAGCACAGGTCTGTGGCCACTCTAGTCTGTTTGGCTTCCTCTGTTTTCTGCAGTCTTGACTTGATGCCACTTGTGCACCCGGCAGCATGGGCGTCGGCATCTATTGTGCTGGCAAGGGTGGAGGAGAAACAGCTTTGCTGTTAGTCCTGGCCTGAGCATTGCTCATAGTGCTGACTTTAATTACCAAACCTTTATCAATGGATCCCACAAAAGGCTTTGGTTCATTCCATTTTGCTTTCCCCTAATTTACTTTTGAGAATGCTGGCTGAAAGCTTTAGTCATTCACAAAGTTGGCTTCTGACCTAGAAATCTCTCACTTTCTTTGGCCTGAGTGCTTGGCATCTCTACTCCCTCCAGCTACCACATTCTTCAGCTCCTTTGGAAAGATCAGTATTATTCACAGTGGTAATCAAAGAGGCACCATTTACAGTCTTATCTCATCTCTCAACTTCTCCATCATGATTGGAAAATTGATTCCCTACTGAATCAATCAATATGGCACAGCCATATTTCTTATGCAGTAATATTAAACTTTCCCTATGAACAATTGATTCATGTCCATTGTTGTGAATGTAACACAAAGAAATGAAGTATCCTAATAAATGAATTGGACCTGGCTGGCTACAGTGTAGAACCACTTGTTGGCGTCCTCACACCAGGGCGTGTGGGAAGAAGTGCATTGGCACATCTGTGGCCATACCCATTCCTGAGGGAGGTGAAGAGATGGATTGAGGCTGGTGATGCTTGGGAAAGGTGTTCATAAAAAATACCCTCACTTATCAGCAAACTCAGAGATAAAGAAGAGGCACAATTCAAGGCTTTCAGATGTCAATTTCTTTTCAAACTAGAGTAAGAATTCTGCGTAAGTAAATCCATAGGGATAGAAATTGGATTAGTGGTTGCCAGAGAGTGGCAAAAGGAGAGTTGGGATTGACTGCTAATAATTTCTTTTTGAGGTGATGAGAATGTATGGGACCAGATACTTGTGATGGTTACACAACCTTGTAAATATGCTAAAAACCACTGCATTGTACACCTTAGAAAATGGTAAAAAAATGTTTTGGCCAGCAGGGACCTCACAGCTCCTCTGATCAGAACATGTGCCAGACTAACCAACTGTCTTCATTTGTCTGGGACTAAAGAGGTTCCTGGGGTCTGAGACTGTCACTGCTGAAACCAGTGACAAAGCAGGATGATTCAGTCACCCTAGTGTGTGCTGGGGCACTGTTCAGGGATGACAGCGAAGGCAGGCAACCTCCCATTTAACAGGGCTATTTCTCATTCACAATGCTCTTACTACCACCTTGTGAAGTAGCTGCCAGGGCAGGTTTTACTTAATTCTTGTTGATTCACAAGGAACTGAGGCTCTAACAGGCTGAGAGGTCTACCTAAGGTTGTAGGGGAAATAAGTGACAGGGCTGGAAGTCGAGCCTCACCCTTGTGATTCCAAGTCCAGACTCTTTCCTGCATGCGTATAGTCATTTTTACGCACCATCAGTCTGGTCAGTGTGCCTCACTCACCCACTAAAGGCTGGTCATCTAACTTCCAATTCAAGAGTACCTCTTTCATCTTTGCTTCCCACCCCTAGAAGCTGCCTCCTGTGAAACCTCTCCTAACACAGTGATCCACCCAGCACCATCTCTAAGTTCATCTTCCTTGTCCCTCTGCCATCTCTGTAGGCAGAGATTGTGTCTCAGTCATCTCTGCTCTTGGTTCCTATTACCTTGCCTGGTGCTCGATAAGCCCCAGCTGAAGGAAGCCTGGTGTCTGTTCCAAAGAACAAACAGGAACAGAGGTCTCAGATAAGAGAATATCCTGTTGTCCATCTCTTTGCTATTCCTTTCTTAAGGCCAAATGAGTCTCTTTTCCTGATGTGTTCATATTTCTTAGGTGTCATTTTCTGAGGAGCTTGCGGGTGGAGCTGTCACAATCTGTCTCTTTTCCTGGGTTCTGAAGTGCTGCTTTTCAAAATGTGTTGTAAACATGCTCCAAAGGCCAAGCCAAGCCAATGGGCAACAGGCAATGAGTGGTACAGCTCATGCAGTGAGGACTGTGGCCTGGGGGAAAGGATGTGCCAGGAGGCAGGCAGGCTTCCTGGCAGGCAGGCAGTTCTGGAAAGTCTTAATATCAGGGAAGACTGTCATCAATCTTGACCATAGGTTGCATGCCAGTGTGGGGATAGGTGGGTAAAGCGAGGGTGCTACTGCCAGAAGTAAGGCAGGGTTCCAGATCCAGAGAGATGGAATGCTGGAATACTCTAGGCACAAGGTTTCAGAACTGAGTTAAAGGTAAAAAGATTGGGGCAACATAGGCAATGTGACGTCAAATCCAAGGGTATGGAATTAGAAGACCCAGACGATGGGGCTCCAATGACCAAGGGATGCTAGCTGGGGAGGCAGGTGGGCAGAAACTGTGACCAAGAAGAACTTGGCACAGATGATCCATTTTAATGAGAGGGTGGAGCTGTCCTTGCAAACCAATGATGCAGCTGATGCCATGCAGTGGATCTTCCTTCCCCCTAAACAGAGAGTATAAGTATGACTTTGAGAAATGTGCTATAAGCACACAGAAACTCATGCACACACGCAGGGAGGAGATTTGCCTTTAATTTGTTTTGCTTGCACCTGTTGACTCATGGGGGTCAATGGTATCCTGTAAACATACCAGATACCAAATGAAAGTTCCCTCAGATAACCTCAGGTAAGAGAGCCAGTTCTCCCATGGCTTATTGTTATTATTATTATTATTATTAGAATTATATTTATACTGTCTTTTTTGTCTCTAATTTTTTTATTTTTAAATTTTTTATTTCCATAGGTTTTTGGGGAACAAGTGGTATTTGATTACATGAGTAAGTTCTTTAGTGGTGATTTGTGAGATTTTGGTGCACCCATCACCATGGTAGTATACACTGAACCCAATTTGTAGTCTTTTATCTCTCACCCCACCGACCCTTTCCCCCAAGTCCCCAAAGTCCATTGTATCATTGTTATGCCTTTGCATCCTCATAGTTTAGCTCCCACTTATGAGTGAGAACACACAATGTTTGGTTTTCCATTCCTAAGTTACTTCATTTAGAATAATAGTCTCCAATTCCATCTAGGTTGCTGCAAATGCCATTAATTTATTCCTTTTTATGGCCTAGTAGTATTCCATTGTGTGTGTGTGTGTGTGTGTGTGTACACACACACACACACATCATACCACATTTCCTTTATTCACTTGTTGATTAATGGGCATTTGGGCTGCTTCCATATTTTTGCATTTACAAATTGTGCTGCTATAAACATGCATGTTTGAGAATCTTTTTCGTATAATGACTTCTTTTCCTCTGGGTAGATACACAGTAGTGGGAGTGCTGGATCAAATGGTAGTTCTACTTTTAGTTCTTTAAAAAATCTCCACACTGTTTTCCATAGTTGTTATACTAGTTTACATTCCCATCAGCAGTGTAGAATTGTTCCCTTTTCACCACATCTATACCAGCATCTACTATTTTTTTTTATGGCCATTCTTGCAGGAGTGAGGTGGTATCATATTGTGGTTTTGATTTGCATTTTCCTGATTATTAGTGATGTTGAGCATTTTTTCATGTTTCTTGGCCATTTTTATCTCTTCTTTTGAAAATTGTCTATTCATATCCTTAGCCCACTTTTTGATGGGATTATTTGGTTTTTTTTGCTAATTTGTTTGAGTTCCTTGTACATTCTAGATAGTAGCCCTCTGTTGAATGTATAGATTGTAGAATGTATAGATTGTGAATATTTTCTCCCGTTCTTTGGGTTGTCTATTTACCCTCCTGACTGTTCCTTTTACAGCGCAGAAGCTCTTTAGTTTAAATTAAGTCCCACTGATCTATCTTTTTATCTTTGTTTTTGTTGCATTTGCTTTTGGGTTCTTGGTCATGAAGTCTTTGCCAAGCCAATGTCTAGAAGGGTCTTTCCAATGTTATCTTCTAGAATTTTTAGTTTCAGGTCTTAGATTTAAGTCCTTGAACCATCTTGAGTTGATTTTTGTGTCAGGTGAGAGATGAGGATCCAGTTTCATTCTCCTACATGTGGCTAGCCAATTATCACAGCACCATTTGTTGAATAGGGTGTCCTTTCCCCCACTTCATGCTTTTGTTTGCTTTGTCAAGGATCAGTTGGCTGTAAGTATTTGGGTTTATTTCTGGGTTCCCTATTCTGTTCCATTGGTCTATGTGCCTATTCTTATACCATGCTGTTTTGGTGACTATGGCCTTATAGTATACTTTCAAATCAGGTTATGTGATATCTCCAGATTTGTTCTTTTTGGTTAGTCTTGCTTTGGCTATGCAGGCTCTTTTTTGGTTCCATATGAATCTTAGTTGTTTTTTCTACTTCTTTGAAGAATGCTGGTGGCATTTTGATGGGAATGCATTAATTTGTAGATTGCTTTTGGCAGTATGGTCATTTTCACAGTATTGGTTCTACCCATCCATGAGCATGGGATGTGTTTCCATTTGTTTGTTTTGTCTATGATTTATTTCAGCAGTGTTTTGTTGTTTTCCTTGTAGAGGTCTTTCATCTCCTTGTCTCGGTATACTCCTAAGTATTTTATTTTATTTTATTTTATTTTTTGCACCTATTGGAAAAGGGATTGAGTTCTTGATTTGATTCTCGGGTTGGTCTCTGTTGGTATATAGCAGAGCTGCTGATTCATGTACATTAATTTTGTATCCTGAAACTTTACTGAATTCATTTACCAGTTCTTGGAGCTTTCTGGAGGTGTCATTAGGGTTTTCTAGGTATACAATCATATCATCAGCAAACAGCAACAGTTTGACTTCCTCTTTACTGATTTGGATGCCCTTTATTTCTTTCTCTTGTCTGATCACTCTGGCTAGGACTTCCAGTACTATGTTGAATAGAAGTGGTGAGTGTTGGCATCCTTGTCTTGTTCCAGTTCTCAGAGGGAATGCTTTCAACTTTTTGCCATTCAGTATTATGTTGGCTGTGGGTTTGTCATAGATGGCTTGAAGTATGTTATTACACTGAAGTATGTCCCTTCTATGCCGATTTTCCTGAGGGCTTTAATCATGCTCCCATGGCTTACTAAGTGATGACTGTCTTTAGATTAGGTTGTGGGTTTTTGTTTTTTTAAAACATTTTGACTAGTTCAAAAAGCATTGAGTTGTTATTCTACCCCAATATGCACCTATTAAGAGAGAAAGGTGAGAGGAAAAAAAAAATGAAAGTCCCACTCTACATGATACTGATTGTTACCCATGTTTTATCCTTTCTAGTAAACCCCTTGATCACAAAGTTGTTCAAAATGCCCTATTTCCAGCCTTTGGCATCAACCTGCAATTGCAGTGTTGCCTTTGACCTTCATCCTAACATCCACCCTCATTAGTGCCATTTTTCTCTGGTAGAGTCATGATTTAACACTCATTACTTCCAACACAAAGTTCTGCTTTGCCAAATCAGATCACAATACAGAAGTAGCACATGCATACTTTCCTCTAATTTAAAAGGTGTATAAGGAAAACTAGTATTTAGCCTTAGGCTTGGGACTCCTCAGCACCTGTGAAATGTTGGGGCTGTTGTTTACATTTCCTGAGGGTCCAAAGGTTTCAGGTAAGGCAGAGCCAGCAAACTTGTGGCCTGCAGGCTGCTTCCAAGCTATTGAACTGTCTTGTTGGCAGAACGTGAAAAACTTGGAGGCCAGGTGCAGTGGGGCTCATGCCTGTAATCCCAGTACTTTGGGAGGCCGAGGGAGGCAGATCACCTGAGGTCAGGAGTTCGAGACCGGCCTGCCCAACATGGTGAAACCCCATCTCTACTAAAAAAATTAGCTGAGCGCAGTGATGGGTGCTTGTAATCCCAGCTACTCGGGAAGCTGAGGCAGGAGAATCACTTGAACCTGGGAGGCGGAGGTTGCAGTGAGCCAAGATCACGTCACTGCACTCCAGCCTAGGCGACAGAGCAAGACTCCATCTAAAAAAAAAAAAAGAAAAAAAAAAAAAAAAAGAAAAGAAAAACGGAGAGTTCCAGCTCCCTCTGAAACAATTGTGAGATTTGGCTGCAGTCAGCTGGACTTGAGTGCTGGATGCTCCTTTTGGACAGATATAGGTTCTCTGCAGTCCCCACCCCTCCCTATTGTTTTTTGCCAGCTACATCCTTTGGTGATGCTCACCTGCCTGGGCCCTGGAGGCATGTCAGTTTGTAAGTTCATGAAATTAGCACTTAGCTGAAACTACTTGACTATAGCGGACAAATCATTCCATCATCCCCCACTCCTCATTTGAAATATCAAAACAAGGGTGGACCATAACTCTCTTCTCCGAGCCTTTCTCACCTCTCATCTAGTTCATCTGTATTCCCCAGATCCTTTCTCCTGTGACCAATAAATCCCATCTTTAGGCTTTGGCCTTCTGCTTTTCTCTCTGGACCTTCTCCCTGAGATGCTTCTTGCATTCCTGTGGTCCCCCAATTGACTGTTGGCTGATGACCCCCACAAAGCTCTTGGTACCCTCATCTTTCCCCTCAAGGTCTCATGCTAGGATTAAACTCAGAGAGCAATGGAGACTTGACTTTACTGTGGGGCAGCTCTGAATCAAATCCTGGGTTGGCAGGGTGGCTGTGGGCACACATGGAACATCCCTGGGCCTTCACACCTGTGTGATGGTTGTAGCATTACTTATGGTGATTGAGGATATTTAAGGTCATTTGTAGTGGGTGCTTGGCAATGGCAGCTGCTTCCTAAGCCCAAGGTCACTGGGTGTCAAAGCCTTGTAGTTTCCACACTATTGCACTGCCTCAATCCCAGAAGCCTTGTCTTCAAACATGACTTTTTACAATGAGTTGTCAGTGTTGTCTCCCTTGCAGTGCCCAGGAAGAGGCCTGCCAGGGAGTTGGCAATGGATGGATGCACAGGCAGGCCACCCTGACAAACGGGACAAGGTAGAATCTGCTGACAAGGCAGATTGTCACGGAGTTTTTTAGGAGTCTGGAAGTGACAAGAATGGGGCATGTGCCTGGTGGCACTCTGCAATCCTGTCACATCAAATTGGAGCTGTTATTTCTATCATTAGCAGCAAAGAAAGCAACTCAACTCTCTGGAGCTTCCTTATTAACAATCACAACCAGCAACTAAACAAAGGCAGGAAAGCAAAGAGTGTCAATGGTGATCGGAGGTTTCCTCCGCAGCTTCCACAAGCACCATTTTCTCCTTAATAATGGGTTGCATTTTCAGGAGAGGCTTATTTTTTGTTTTGTTATACTCTTGTACTTTAAAAGAAAAAAAAAAAGAAAAGAAAATGCAGATATTTCACAGAACTGGGGAAGGTTAGGGAGGGGAAGGGAGAGGAAAGGAAGTAAGATTTGGTCCACTTCTAACACTGGGCTTGGTGCATTGCATTAATTATTTCACTTTCCATGATCCAGACTTAACTTTTTAAGATCCTAGGCTAGGTTTAAGTGTAGAAGTATGAAGTCATAGAATGTAATACCTGGCTGGGTGTGGTGGCTCACACCTGTGATCCCAGCACTTTGAGAGACTGAGGCGGGTGGATCACTTGAGGTCAGGAGTCGGACACCAGCCTGGTCAACATGGTAAAACCCCATCTCTACTAAAAACACAAACAAATTAGCGAGATGTGGTGGCACATGCCTGTAATCCCAGCTACCCAGGAGGCTGATGCAGGAGAATCACATTAACCCAGGAGGAGGAGGCTACAATTAGCTGAGAATGCACCACTGCATTCCAGCCTGGGGAGACACAGTGAGACTTCCTCTAAAAAAAAAAAAAAAAAAAAAAAAAAGAATGAAAAAGAATGCAATCCTCTTTCCATTCTACAACTGAGAAAGAAGTCACGTGGTGGCTAGTGATAAAAAGAACAGGTGGCAGTTCTCCTTACCCCTCATGTCTCCATGTGTCTGAGATCCAGGGACATTTAAAATACTGCTGAAAGGTCAGGGGACATTGGTGAAAACAACTATGCAAGCAAAGAATGTTTTTCTTCCTGTGCAGAGAAAGAAAATCCCACTTTCTCTGTGTGTAAGCCATGGTATGTGGGCTCCCTGAGCCCAGTGAAATATGCCGAGATGGTAAAACTGTATTAAAATCTGATTTTCTTTTTGTTAAAAAGATACCCAGGAAGAAACTATTTCTTTTCTTCTTATTATTGGATATTGTCTTTTCTAGGCTAGGTACCTGGAAGTGAGACAGCTGTCTCTATTAGGAGTGCTAAGCTGGCACCCTGGGATGGCAGAAGAAAAGAGGGAAGGAACTAAGGTTTCGAAGATGAATATTGGGAGTGACATGAACGAGTCTTGGAAGCGAGATGCTTCCAGCCTTCTTTTTATGTGCAACATTAAGTTTTCCTTATTTTTTTAAAGGAAGTGCAGTCAGCATTTTATATTCTGCCAATGAAGCCATCCCAAGGAGACTCTTTGAGATTCTGACACATCATCTCTTAAAGGGAAATAAACAGTGGAGAGCTGGAGCCGGCTCATACCAGCCAATTGCTAGAATCTCCTCCTAACTCTTCATTCAGTGGCATCACATAGGAAGCTCCAGTGAAGTCATGTGGATGTGGAAATTCACTGTGGTGGGAATATTTAGATGACAAAAATCAGCAACGCTACAAATTGGGGCTGTTTTAGGAGTCAGTTTACCAGCACACTGCTGGAAAATCGTGCAGAACCATTGAAAGCATTAGAGATATGTCTAAGGCCTCTGTTAATGTGCTTGCTATAGCAAATAGAATTTACTGCATTCCCCCCTTGCTCCTGAGAACCTCCCCACTGTACCGCCATACCTCCTATTGCTTCTGAATACCCCCATTATACCCCACTGCTCCTGAACAACCCCATTGTACTCCCCACTGCTCCAGAGACCCCCATTGGATCCCTGGCTCCTGATCACCTTCCACTGTGTCCCCCCTCTGCTCCTGATCACATCCCACTGTGCTCCCCTCTGCTCCTGATCACCTTCCATTGTGTCCCACCTCTGCCCCAATCACCTCCCACTGTGTCCCACCTCTGCTCCTGATCACCTCCCACTGTACTTCCAGCTGCTCCTAAACAACCCCCAGAGTACTTCCCACTTCTCCTGAGCACCCTCCACTGCAACCCCATACTATTACTGAACACCCCCACTGCCATAACCACCACTGTTTGTGAACACCCCCACTGCTCCCAAACACCTCCACTGTACCCTGACTACTCCTGAAAACACTTCAGTGTATCTCCTACTCCTCCTGAACATCACCCTACTATTTCCCCCACTGCTCCTGAACACCCCCACTGTACTTCCCACTGCTTCTGAACACCCCTGCTATATCCCCCACTGTTCCTGAACACCCCCCATTTCTCTTGAACACACCCCTCCCTCAATGCTTCTGAACACTGCCACTGTACCCTGCACTGCTCTTGAACACTCTCCATTGTACCCTGACTACTCCTAAAAACACCTCACTGTACCCTTTACTGCTCCTGAACATCCTCCTACTATTTCCCCCGCTGCTCCTGAGCACCCCCGCTATATACTCACTGCTCCTGAGCACCCCCGCTATATACTCACTGCTCCTGAGCACCCCCGCTATATACTCACTGCTCCTGAGCACCCCCGCTATATACTCACTGCTCCTGAGCACCCCCGCTATATACTCACTGCTCCTGAGCACCCCACTGGATCAGTCACTGTTCCTGAACAGCCCCACTGTACCCCCTACTGTTTCTGGTCACCCCTTCACTGCACCCCCACTGCTTCTGAACACCCCCCACTATATACTCACTGCTCCTCAACATTTCTACTCTTCCCCCGACTGTTCCTGAAAACCTCTAACTGTACCACCTGCTGCTTCTGAACACCTCAACTGTACCCTCTACTGCTCACGAACACCCCCACACTATATCCCCCATTGCTCCTGAACACCCTCACTGTACCTCTCAGTGCTCCGGAATATCCCCCACTGTAACCACTATCCCAAAATATCCCCCCACTGCTCCTGAACACCGTTCGCCCTACCCCCAACTGCTTCTGAACACCCCACACTGTAATCACCATTGTTCCTGAATGTTGCCTCACTACTCCTAAACAGGCCTACTGTACCATCCGCTGCTCTTGAACACCCCTCACTCTATCCCCGACTACTCCTGAACATCCCCTCTGCTCCTGAACACCTACCCACTATATCATTAAGTGCTCCTGAACACCCCAGTACTCCTGAACACTCCACTGCTCCTGAACACTCCCTCTGTACCCGTAGTGCTCCTGAACACTTCCCACTGTACCCACTAGTGCTCCTGAACATCCCCCACTACTCCTGAACAGCCCCACTATACCTCCTGCTGCTCCTAGACACCCCCACTGTACCCCCTGCTCCTGAACACCCCACTGTACTCCTTACTGCACTTGAACACCCTCACTGTTCCTGAACACCCTCACTGTTCCTGAACACCCCCCACTGTACCCCTCACTACTTTTTTTTTTTTTTTTTTTTGGTGACAGAGTTTCGCTCTATTGCCCAGGCTGGAGTGCAGTGGCATGATCTTAGCTCACCGCAACCCCCACTTCCCGGGTTCAAGTGATTTTCCTGCCTAAGCCTCCTGAGTAGCTGGGATTACAGGTGCACGCCACCACCCCTGGCTAAATTTTGTATTTTTAGTAGAGGCAGGATTTCACCATATTGGTTAGGCTGATCTCGAACTCCTCACCCTGTGATCCACCCACCTCGGCCTCCCAAAGTGTTGAGATTACAGGCGTGAGTCACACCCCTCATTACTCTTGAGTACCTATATGCCCCATCTATATCACTGTTGAACATCCCCATCTATATCACTCATGTACTTCTGTACACCCCTCACTGTACCACTTATTGCTTCTGAGGCCCCTCCCCCATCATAATCTCCCCCTGGCAGTCAGTGCAGTTACCATTGCTATGCATGGCTGTCACTGCTAATCATTGATATGTGCTTTTGTATATCTGTCACTCATTTATGGTTTAGAGTCCTTGTAGAAGCCTTCAGTTGGCTAAGCTGAAGTCATATGTGCACACCCTCAATGCCAGAAGGTAGGAAGAGAGAAGATCTGTGTGTTGTGACTAGCTGTGCCCCTCCCACCACCAAGACTCCACGGTGGAGTCCAGGAACTAGGAAGGAGATTCACATGCTGCGTAGAAGAGAAAGAACCTGGTAAACACTCAGTGTTTCTGCATAAAGTGAATCATATTATTGCTCTTTGGATATATGTTTTCTGTTGGGTGATGTTTGAGGTGGTCTCAGGTCATTTTTCTCATGTACCTCTGTGGATAGTTAGTGATGGCCCAGTCCAAAATGTACACATATTTTTCTCAAAGAGGAGAGCAAAGTCTATATAGTCGTTCCTTGGTATCTGTGGGAGATTGGTTTCAGGACCTCCTTCAGACACCAAGATCTGAGGATGCTCAAGTCCCTCATATAAAATGGTGTAATATTTGTCTCTAACCTAAGCACATCATTCTGTATACTTTAAATCAGTGATCCCCAATGTTTTTGACACCAGGGACTGGGTTCATGAAAGACAATGTTTCCATGCACCGGGGTGGGGAGATGGTTTTGAAATGATTCAAGTGTATTACATTTACGGTGCACTTATTTTCTATTATTATTACATTGTAATATATAAGGAAATAATTATACAACTCATCCTAAAGTAGAATCAGTAGGAGCTCTGAGCTTGTTTTCCAGCAACTAGATGTTCTGTTCCATCTGGGGGTGATGGGAGACAGTGACAGACCATCAGGCATTAGATTCTCATAAGGAGCACACAACCTGGATCCCTCACATGAGCAGTTCACAATAGAGTTCATGCTCCCATGAGAATCTAATGCTGCTGCTGATCTGACAGGAGGCAGAGCTCAGGCAGTAATGTGGGTGAAGGGGGGCAGCTGTACATGCAGATGAAGCTTCCCTTTCTTGCTTGCTTGCCCTCGGCTCGCCGTCTGCTGTGCAGCCCAGTTCCTAACAGGCCACCGACCAGTCCCTGGCTGTTGCCTTGGGGCTGGGGACCCCTGCTTTAAACCATTTCTAGATTACTTCTAATGCCTAAAACAATGTAAATGCTATGTAAATAGTTCTTATACTGTATTTTTAAAGTCTGTATTTTTTATTGTTGTATTGTTAGTTTTTCGTTTTTATTTTTTTGAGTATTTTTGGTCTGCTTCATTGAACCCACAGATGTGGAACCCATGGATATGGAGGGCCGGCCACATTCCTTTTTATTAAGGTATATTACAGAATGTATACACAAGTTTCCTTGGTTCCAAGAAACAGACTGATTCTAGCCAACTGAGAGAAAAAGGACTTATGGCTAGGAAACACTTGAGCTGCTCCTGGATCTGGAAAGCTAGTCAAGAAACAGGGTGGCTTTTGCAATGGTTTCTGTCTTTCAGGATGGATTTGGTCTTTTTCTCGTGGTTCACATGGGCTCTGTAACTTGGCATCACTACTTCTCTCCTGCTTTGGCTGATTTCCTGCTCCAGCAACCTGGCTTGGATTTTGATTTGGTTCATTACTAATCGTTTGTTGGGTAGAAAGCCTCAAGGATCTTTGGCTAGGCTAAGGAATGAGCCTTGTGCACACACAGTTTATTCAATGACCACCTACCCATGCCCAAAGAATCACATAGAGCTGTTTTCCTGAACACCTTGATTAGAAAGGGCTTTTGGGTGTGGCAGACACCATGTCTCATCTGTGTCTGCTTTGAGGTCCCCTAATTGTGACCCAACTCCTCTCCCTGTCCTTGGGAAGTCATTGTCACTTTTTGGAAAATAAAGAAACCATTATTTAGTAAGGATTATGCATTGCATCTGCTATTATGCATTATATACCTTATCTCAAAGAATCCTCACCTCCTCTCTCTGAGGTAGGCATTACTCCTAGTTTACATACGAGGAAATTGAGGATCACCGAGGTTATGACCCTGAGGTAAGGTGGCGGAGCTGGATTTCAAATCCAGAGTGATCTTGCTCCAAACCTGTGCTTTTTTTCCCTATCCTAAGATACCTTTGTTGACACACTCGTGACAATGCCAAGACATTCCTGTCCTAGTTATCAATGGCTTTTTGAAGAGAACTTCCAATTAGGAGACTTTTCTAATGGACAGTTCAAGAGTAAAGTAGAAAAAGGTAAGGCAGAAGATAAAGGACTAGAGATGTAGGTATTCACCTTGCTGAGCTGAGGCTGCTGTAGAAAATCAGTCTTTTTTAACAGATGGCCTTTCATATGGCCAGAAAATAGCCTCATCATCAGGCAGTGGGGTGTCACTCCTGAGTAATAAGGACAAGCTAAATTTACACAGCCCACGGTAGGAACTCCCCATGAGTTCCTTGTTTGTCTAAAACCATTTCCTGGACAATTATAGATATTGGGAGCCTCCACAGAAAACTTCCAGGGTCTATAAGATAAAAATTAAATCTTTTTAGAGGTAGAGCCTTAGGTACATTGTTGTAGTGCCACCTCACAATCAGGAAAATTCAGTTAATTGCTGCCTAGCTCATCTTTACCCATCCATGTGCTCTGCAGAGAAGGTCATAATATAGAACCCAGAGAATCGTTGGAAAAGGAAGGGAAAATATGTACTTGTACATGAACACCTAGAACCACCTGTAATGTTAGTTCCCTTCCAGCTCCTTCTTCTTTTTTTTGACAGAGTCTCGCTCTGTCCCAGCTCCTTCTTCTTTAGCCTTCAAAGCCAGTCATAACTGTTAGTGTCTCCAGGAGGAAGTCTTCCTTGAATAAGCAAGTCCGAAAGAGACAATTCTATCCACTTCTTCCCCAGCTTCATCTCTTACAATTACTGTGCCTTCTTGGGCAGACCCCCTTGTTATGTATTCACTAGGATGGAAGGAGGGAAAGGATGGTCTGGGTTAGCAGATTTCAATGAAGGCACATTTATTACTTTCATATTCATGTTGAAACTCCACTTACTCTAACAGCTGCAGTGTTAAGACTACTGTATGTGTTTTCTCAAATAAAATTTATGTTTGTTGACCACCATGCTCCGGGCATCACATCAGGGACTTGCACGTACATAAAACATGGCATGGCTGGTGAATAGGAGAAGGTAGGATCTAAACTCCAGTTCCTGGGGATTCAACATCCAAGTCCACAATCCTTCCATTGCATCTGCCCCAGCTTCAAGCCTCCCTCACTCTACAATTTAAGGATATATTTATTCTTTCGCACTTTACTGTTTTACTCATTAATAAACCTTGTTACATTATATTCATCTTTCATTGTCATATTTCTTGTAGCATATTTTTGAATTAATTTTTCTTCTTGCTGGAATATTTTCTTCAAGAGTCTTTAGAAAGAGAATCTTTTTTATGGTAAATCTAGTAAGGGCTTGAATGTCTAAAAATATCTTCATGGTGTCCTCAATATAAATGATGTTTTAACTAGACATAAATTTCTAAATTCAGTTACAGAATGAGCAAAATACATGAAGAGACATTACATCAAGGAGGATATATGGATGGCAAATGAGCACAGGAAAAAATGTTCAACATCACTAGCCATTAGGTAAATGCAAATTAAGACCATGATGAGGTATCACTACACACGTATTAGAGTGGCTAAAATAAAACATAGTGACAATACCAAATGTTAGTGAGGATACAAAGAAACTACCTACCAGAAATACATTTGCTGGTAGGCATGTAAAATCATATAGTAACTTTGTAATATAGTTTGGAATATCATTCAGCAATTTCTTATAAAACTAACCATACATTTACTATGTGGTCCAGCAATTGTACTCAAGTAAATGAAAAGACATGTCCACATAAAAACCTGTACACAAATGTTCACAGCAGTTTTATTTGTAATAGCCAAAAACTGAGACCAACCAAACTTTCAATAGGTTTACAGCTGTTGAAATAGATTAATGATAGATTAAACAAATGGTGGTACATCCATAGCATGGAATACTACTCAGCAATTAAAAAGAAGGGACTATTAATACGACAACTTGAGTAAAATCTCAAGGATGCTCTGTTGAGTCAAAAGGACAACTTCAAAAGGTCACATACCGTATTATTACATATACAGTTGTCCCTTGAACAACACAGGTTTGAAGTGTGTATGTCCACCTACTCACAGATTTTCTTCTACTTCTGCCAACTCTGAGACAGCAAGCCCAACTCTTCTTCTTTCTCCTTTTTTTCAGCCTACTGAAAACATGAAGACAGAGATGAAGACCTTTATAGTAATGTACTTCCACTTAATGAATAGTAAATGGGATTTTTTTCTTTCTCTCTCTCCTTTCTTTCTTTCTTTCTTTCTTTCTTTCCTTCCTTCTTTCTTTCTTTTTTTTTAAAGAGATACGGTCTTGCTCTGTCACCCAGAGACTGGAGTACAGTGAGGTGATCATAGCTCACTGAAGCCTCAAGCTGCTAGACCCAAGTGATCGTCTCACTTCAGCCTCATAAATAGCTATGACCACAGTCATGCACCACAATGCCCTGTTAATTTTCTTATTTTATTTTTTGTAGAAACAGGGTCTTGATATGTTGCCCAGTCTGGTCTTGAAGTCCTGGCCTCAAGTAATCCTCTTGCCTTGGCCTCCCAAAGTGCTGTAATTACAAGTGTGAGCCACTGTGCTCAGCCCCTTATGATTTTCTTTTCTTTTCTTTTTTTTTTTGAGGTGGAGTCTCACTCTGTCACCCAGGATGGAGTGCAATGGTGCAATCTCAGCTCACTGCAAGCTCTGCCTCCCGGGTTCACGCCATTCTCCTGCCTCAGCCTCCAGAGCAGCTGGGACTACAGGCGCCCGCCACCACGCCCGGCTAATTTTTTTGTATTTTTAGTAGAGACAGGGTTTCACCGTGTTAGCCAGGATGGTCTCGATCTCCTGACCTCGTGATCCGCCTGCCTCAGCCTCCCAAAGTGCTGGGATATGATTTTCTTAATAACAGTTTTTTTCTAGCTATTTTATTATAAGTATATAGTATATAACATATACATATAGTATATATAACATATAAGGTAAAAAGTATGTGTTGATTGTTTATGTTATTGGTAAGGCTTTTGGTCAATAGTAGCCTATTAGTAGTTAAATTTGGGGGGAATCAAAAGTTATACATGGATCTTCAACTGAGTCGGGGCAGGAAATGTTGGTGCCCCTAAACCCCACATTGTTCAAGGGTCAGTGGTATAACCTTCTCAAAGAGACAAAATTATAGATGGAGAACATATTGGTGGCTGCCAGGGATTAGGGCTGGGGAGTGGGAGGAGGTGGGTGTAACTGTAAAGCGGTATTATGAGGAGGATCTTGTGGTAATGGAATAGTTCTGTATCTTGATAGCAGTGGTGTTACGTGAATCTGCATATGTGATAAAATGGCACAGAACTATTTTTTAAATGACCTATTATTTGAATGCTTGCACATATGCATACAGAAAATTCTAAGGTCTAAGTGATTTCCTTCCCACATTTTGAAAATATTGCTTATAAGTTTTCTTTCTTCTAGTGGTATTGATGAGAAGTATGATATCAAAGTTATTCTTGATCTTTGCAGATAACCTGTTCTCTTCTATCTTAAATTTCTCTCTGTGTTTATGTTGGTATTGAATAATACATACATACATATATATATGTATATATATATATATATATTTTGAGACAGAGTCTTGCTTTCTCACGCAGGCTGGAGTGCAGTGGTATGGTCTTGGCTCACTGCAACCTCTGCCTCCCAGGTTCAAGCAATTCTCCTGCCTCAGCCTCCCAAATAGCTGGGAATACAGGCACATGCCACCATGCCTGGCTAATTTTTGTATTTTTAATAGAGATGAGGTTTCACCATATTGACCAGGCTGATCTGGAACTCCTGACCTCAAGTGCTTTGCCTGCCTCAAAGATAATAAATAATTTGTCTGGTCTTTGTCCTGGGTTCTTGGCATGGAGCTTCTAAAACCCATGGAGTTTCCTGGGTGATAGCAGTGGGTTTGTTATGGTAATGAGGTGACTCCTGGTAGGCCCATACATAGCTTCAAGGTAGGGGCTGGTCACCAGAAAGACCAGCCACGAGGTAGGATTTTGAGCCAGCCTGACCTCCAGGAAGGGGCGTGGTGGCTGGAGATTCAGTTCAATCATTTGCCTAGTGGTTTAATCAATCATACCTATACAAGGAAACCTTAGTAAAAACTAGACACCAAACTCAGTGGAGCTTCACCAGTTGGTGAACACATTATTGTGCTGGAAGGATGATGTGTCCTGATTCTACAGGGAAAGGTCACATAAGTTTTGTGTTTAGGACCCTCCCAGACCTCATCCTATGCATCTTTTCATTTGTCTCTTCCTGATATGTATGCTTAATAAAATTGTAATCATAAGTATAGCACTTTTCTAGGTCTGTGAGTCATTTTAACAAATGATTGAACCTGAGGGTATTGTGGAACTTCGAAATTTGTAGCCAGTCAATCAGAAGTGTGGATAACCTGGGGACCCCTGAACTTGCTGCCTGTGTCTGAAATCAGGACAGTCTTAGAGAGGACTGAACCCCTTACCTTGTGGAACCTGTACTAATTCCAGGTGGTTCATGCTGAAATAGAGGTGTAATACACTCAGCTGATGTCAAAATAGTGAGGTTTTCTTCATTATCCTTTGCAATATTTATCTGACTCTTTCATTCCAGTTTTTTCCACCTTTTTTTTCTGGGATGTCTTTATTAATTATTTCTTCAAATATTAGCTGCCTTCTATTTTCCCTCTCCTTCCGAAATTTTTATTTTAGGCACTGGGTGCCATGCATGAAGTTTGTTGGGGGAGTGTCTTTGGGACAACACTTGGTAAGGAATGAAGAAAGAATTAGGCAGGGGCAGTGGCAGAATTTGCCACATCACAGCCAAGGTCTCAGTCGATCTCACTGGGAGTAGGGATGGCCTCTTTGAATTGTTCTCAGTTAAGGCTCTACCAGTCATTGGATCCAGGCTGCCCTCAGGAGGGTGTCTGATTTTGGATGAAGCAGCTCTCTTCATCTAAACTGGAGAGGGACTCAACTGAGAGTTGGCAGTCACCAGTCCTCCCATTGAGGGAGTATTGAGGAAATGAGCACTTCATTACTTAAGGGGAAGAATCTGGGTCGGAGTTGGCTAACAACAGCCCATGTGCCAAACCCAGCCCACAGCCTGTTTTTGTTAAAAAAATTAAATAAGTAAATAAATAAATAAATAAATAAAAGCTTACTTGGCGTGTCTGTCTTCACATAGCCTTTCCTCTGTTCATGTTTGTCTTTAACATCTCCCCTCTTCTTATAAAGGCACCAGTTGTATTGGAGTAGAACCCATCCTAATGATTTCATCTTAACTTGATTATATTTGCAGAGTCCCTATTTCCAAATAAGGTCATATTTACAGGTACCGGGGGTTAGGACTTCAACTTATATTTTGGGGGAGGGAACCACAATTAAATCCATGGGAGCCAGAAAATGTTTTCATTTGCCATTTAAGGAAACTTCTGTAAGGAAAAACCCCATATCCCTGTTACAGGTGTGATGTGAAGCAGGTGTGAGAGCTGAGCAGGCAGGAGTTGCACAAGTGATTCCCTTGTCTATTACTTGAGTGGCCAGACACCAGGAGGCAGCAAGTAGATTTCTCCACCTCCTCTGACTACTGAAGCCCTGGGAGTTGCTTAAGCTTATCTACTAACCACCTTGACAGGCTTGTAAAAATTTTGCAACATCCTTCTTAAAAAAGAAAGAAAATCCAGCAGCCAGCAAACTGTCCATAACAGAGCCAAATGACTGACTGCCAACACTGCTCTACATGTTTTAGGAAGTCCTTATCATCTTTCCACCAACACATCCAATTATTTTCTAAAGCAGCTTTATTCCCAGAGGATGCATTTATTTTTTGGTGTAATGGCATCTATCCCAAAAGTTAACCCCTGATGGATACCAAGTGAGAGGTATCTCCAGAGGCATAATGGTCAGTGTTTAAAAACCAGCACTCCAAAAAGAAAAGCTGGGGTGGGGGGGATGTGCTGATATAGGCTTTGCCAATTTCCATGGTGTAAACACTCCCACAATGATTAATTTCAAACTACTAATGTGAAGTACTGAACACAGAATTGGGAAGAGATATGTACAGTTAGCTTTCATGAGCTGATATGAAGCAACTTCAGCACATCACTGAATATCTCAATATAGAGAGAAAGGAGTATGATTTGAGATGTACAGGGAAGACATTCTGGAGGAAGTAGGATTTGAAATGGACTTTGAAGGGTGGCTATCATTTGGTGGTATCTCTAGCATTACACAGCCAGCCACATCAGTTTGGCAATTTGCATCTGTCCTACTAAGACTAAACTATGAGATTCCTGAGGGCAGAGAACGTGTTTTATTCATCATAGTAACCCTACAGTAGGTGTTTCACAAGTATTTGTTGAATGCAGGAATGGAAAATGAATAAATAGAGAGGGCAAAGGAATTTTAGGCAGAGGGGACATTCACGGTATGGGTAGGACAGAGGGGGAAGGAATAAATGAACAGGAGGTTTTGGGTTCAGTGAGTGGTCCATACTTGGAGTATAGTGTTGGGACATGTGGTATTTCAGTTATTTATGGCTGTGTAACAAGCCATCACAAAATTTAATGCCTTAAAACATTAACACATTTGTTTTGCTCATAAATCTGGAATTCAAACAGGGCTCAACAGGATCAGCTCATTCTGGTTCATATGGCATCGACTGGGGTGGCCTGAAGACTGAGGCTATAATCATATGAAGGCTTGCTCACTCATCTGCCGGAGGTTGAGCTGGGAAGACTCAAAGAGCTGGGGATTTGAATAGCTGAGGCACCTTGAATATCTGACTCTATGAGGGCTCTCTGCATGGTGTCTCCAGTATGGCAGCCTCAGGGCAACTGCAGTTTTTTGTACCAGCTCAGGGCTCCTGAGATGTATATCCTAAAAAGAGCAAACCAGGAAGAAGCTGTATCCTTTTGCTGACTTACCCTTGGAAGTTACACAGCATCACTACACCATAGCCCCTACTCAGATTCAAGGAGCGGAAACCCAGAATCCACTTCTCAGTGAGAAGAGTGTGAGGAACATTGTAATAAGACCATTTGGGATGAAACACATTTTTTATATATGCGATATATACATATGCTATATATTTTCCATGTATAGTGTGTGTGTGTGTGTAAATACATTGGAGCGGCCACCATTGGAAAATATAATCTGCCACACATAGTAGATGGAAGGTTGAAAAGTTGGATGAGGCCAAATTGGAAGGGGTCTTGAATGTCTTAGTAAAGAGTTTGCTCTAAGACATGGAACCAACCCAAATGCCCATCAATGATAGACTGGATAAAGAAAATGTGGCACGTATACACCATGGGATACTATGCAGCCATAAAAAGGAATGAGATCATGTCCTTTGTAGGGACATGGATGAAGCTGGAAGCCATCATTCTCAGCAAACTAACACAGGAACAGAAAACCAAACACCACATGTTCTCACTCCTAAATGGGAGTTGAACAGTGAGAACACACGAACACAAGGAGGGAAACATCACTCACTGGGGCCTGTTAGGGGGTAGGGGGCGTGAGTGGAGGGAACCTAGATGATGGGTCAATAGGTGCAGCAAACCACCACGGTACACGTATATCTATGTAACAAACCTGCACCTTCTGCATATGTATCTCCGAGCTTAAAGTAAATTTTATTTTTTTAAGAAAAGGGTTTGCTCTATTTTTCCTCTAGAAGCAATTGGCATACTAGTTGCTGATCCTCCCCCAGGGTTCCACATATGTAGGTTCATCATCCCCAGCAGGTCTGCAAGACTAACAGGTAGCATCATCATGTCTTTTTATTTTATTTTATATTTTATTTTATTTGATGTGGTCTCACTATGTGTCCCAGCCTGGTCTCAAACTCCTGGGTTTAAGTCATCCTCTCGCCTCAGCCTCCCAAAGTGTTGGGATTACAGGTGTGACCCACTGCATCCAGCCCTTAGAGATCTTTTGAAAAAAGAAACCTCCCTCTGGCTGGGCACGGTGGCTCATGCCTGTAATCCCAGCACTTTGGTAGGCCAAGGTGGGAGGATCACGAGGTCAAGAGATTGAGACCATCCTGGCCAACATGGTGAAACCCCATCTCTACTGAAAAAAATACAAAAATTAGCTGGGTGTGGTGGCACGCACCTGTAGTCCCCGCTACTTGGGAGGCTGAGGCAGGAGAATGGCGTGAACCTGGGAGGTGGAGGTTACAGTGAGCCGAGATCACGCCCCTGCACACCAGCCTGGTGACAGAGCAAGACTCCATTTCCAAAAAAAAGAAAAAAAAACCTTCCTCAAATGTCAGGGCTCTGCATTTGATAGCACCTCAGTACTTGAAATCCAAGTGTCTATTTGCCCAAGCAAATAATGATGGCAAATCAGACCACACTGGACATGCTTCTTGCCTGTCTCCCAGCTGGCACAAACCTGCATCTCACTTGGGCAGGTGATAATGGGGTGGCCTGTGATGGGCTACACTGGTGACAGCACTGAGTATCAAAATTGTCAGAGCACATCTAGATTGACTCTGGGCTTATTGCCCAACAGCTCAAAGAAGAGGCCAAATCCACCGTGTTGATTCTTGCTGAACACGTCACACCTAATGCTGATTCCATCTGCCAAGGGATGCTGGATCCAGACAGAATGCAATTTGCATTCACAGACCCCAAGCTGCTAGTCACTTCCATTCAAAATTGTGGCCTTTCTCTGCAGGGTCTCTATCCAGCCTGTTTGAAGAATTCGAGGTGAGGACACACTAATTGGCTTTGACTGTTTTTCTGAGACACAGATGGGGAGAAGCTGCCACTGAGTTTTGGATGAGTGTCCTTTGTCTCTGTCCTCCATTCTTTGCTGACTTCTCTCCTTGCAACAGTGAGAAATTTGTTTCTGGCCATAAGGCAGTTGTTGGGAGGAATCCTGAGACAGTGTGCTCTTTCCCATATTTGTCAAACCACAGATGTTCCCCAATGGAGAGAAGATGGTTGCAGGGATACAGGGAAGACATTGTAATTAATACACAATCCTTCCTTTTGCTCCCGACTTGAAATGGTCTGCGTTCAAAAGTCTGGAACTAAGAACACACATTTTCCCATAGAATAACAGTGCCAGGCCAGGCCCACAAATGCACATTTCATCTATAATGTAAGCTGAGAGAGAAAGGCAGACATCAACCAGCAGACAGGTTGGCTCAGCCTAAGTGCTTGATGCAGCTACCTAAGCTGGTTCTGCCGTTCACAGTTTTTTTCCATTTCTGAAATTTGGAGCCCCACCAGAGATTTCTTAAAAGCTGCAAGCTCTAATGGCAAAGGCAATGAGGGTCTGAACACTGGAGTGGCTAGTGCTAAGTATAGTCATTTGTAGGACAGGATCTGCTTGCACTTTAAAAAATAATGAACTGTGGCTTCAGGTAGCTGACTTCAGGAAATTGATGTGTTTTTAATTTGTTTGTTTGTTTGTTCGGTTTCTCAATGCACTAAAAAGTTTTCACAATGAAACCACTGAGATGGGGGGTGGGAGTGGCAGGGATGATGCTGCTCCTTCTGAGGCCTGTCCAATAAGCTGATTAACTCCGTCGGCACATGCCCAGTGCTAACGCAATTAAGCTCATGCTTGCAATCCCCCTTAGAGTGGCCATTTCGTTTTGCGCTTAGAAAAAGTATCATAAGGCCACAAACTATGTATTTAAGCAGGCCTCTTGCCACTTGTTTGCCACAGCACTGCAAACAACCTGAAGCTTATACTGAGTGAAGATAAAGTTGGAGAATACAGAGTCCCTGTTGTTCAGTGAATTCTGTGTTAAGTGCTCTGTTTGGAAACAGGGAATTTTGCTGAATGAAACATCTTAACTGTAAGATTCCCTGTGTGTCATACACCCATTCTCATTGTCAGAGATTAGGAATTTTGTTTCTCTTGTATCTAGCACTTTCTACAATGAACATACAAAGATATTAATTTGGCAATTTCCTTCCTTCCTTGCTTCCTTCCTGCCTTCCTCCCTACCTTCTTTCCTTCCTTCCTTCCTTCTTCCTTTCTTTCTTTCTTTCTTTCCTTCCTTCCTTCCTTCCTTCCTTCCTTCCTTCCTTCCTTCCTTCCGTCCGTCCTTCCTTCCTTCCTTCTTTTCTTTCATGTGTACAACTTAAAGTTTGGATATATAGATATATATATATATCTATATATATATATATCTATATATCCACAGTGAGTTGATTACTAGTCAAGCAGATTAACATACCTATCACCCTATGTGGTTGCCTCATTTTTTGTGTGTGGTTAAGAGCACCTAAAATCTATCTTAGCAAATTTTCAGCATATAATACAATATTGTCAACTATAGTCCTCATGCTGTACATTAGATCCCTAGACCTATTCATCCCTATATAACTATAACTTTGTATCATTTGATCTACTTCTCCCCATTTACTCCCCACTGGTAACTACTGTTCTACTCTCAATATATTTTTGACTTTATTTTAGATTCCACATATGAGTGAGATCATGAGGTATTTTTCTTTCTGTATCCAGCTTATTTCACTTAGCATATTATCGTCCAGATTCATCCATGTTGTTGTCAATATCAGTATCTCCTTTTTTATGCTGAATAATATTCCATTGTATATACACCACAATTTGTTTTCCAGTCATTCATCAATTGACATGTAGGTTGTTTCCATGTCTTGGCTCTTGTGAATAATGCTGCAGTGAACATGGGAGACAGATGCCTTTACAAGGTGCTGATTTCATTTCCTTTTGGTTCATACCCAGCATAGGGGTTGCTGGATCATATGGTAGTTCTATTTTTATTTTCTGAGGAACTTTCATAGTTTTCCATAATGGCTGTACCAGTTTAGACTCCCACCAACAGTGTAGGAGGCTTCCCTTTTCTCCACATCCTCACCAACAATTTTTATCTTTGTCTTTTTGATAAAAGCCATTCTAACAGGTGTGAGGTGATATTTCATCGTGGTTTTGATTTGCATTTCCCTGAAGATTAATGGTATTGAACACCTTTTCCTATACCTGTTGGCCATTTTTACATCTTCTTTGGAAAAATGTTTATACAAGTCCTTTGTCTATTTTAAATTCAGGTTATCTGTTTGTTTGTTTGCTGTTGAGTTGTTTAAATTCCTTATATATTTTGGATATTAACCCCTTATCAGATATATGGTTTACAAATATTTTCTCTCAGTCTGTAGGATGCCTTTTCATTTTATTAATTGTTTTCTTTGGTATGCAGAAACTTTTGTTTGATGAGATCCACTTGTTTTCTTTTGCTTTTATTGCCTGAGCTTTCGGCGTGATATCTAAAAACATTCACTGCTGAGGCCAATATCAAGGAGCTTTTCACTATATTTTCTTCTACGATTTTATGGTTTCAGGTCTTACGTTCATGTCTTTTATTCATTTTAGGTTGAATTTTGTGTGTTGTGTAAAATAAGGGTCCAGTTTTATTCTTTTGCACGTAGCTATCCACTTTTCCCAATGCCATTGATTGAAAAGATTGTTCTTTCCCCATTGTATATTTTTGGTGGCCTTGTCTAAAATTAGTTGACCATATATGCATGGGTTTATTTCTGGGTGCTCTGTTCTGTTCCGTTGGTCTACATGTCGGTTTTTATGCCAGTACCATAGTGCTTTGATTACTCTAACTTTGTAATATAATTTGAAATCAGGAAGTGTGATGCCTCCAGCTTTGTTTTTCTTTTTCAAGATTGTTTTGGCTATTTAGGGTGTTCTGTAGTTCCACATGAGTTTTAGAATTGTTTTTCATATTTCTGTGAAAAATGCCACTGGAATTTTGATAGAGATTATGTTAAATCTGTATATTGCTTTGGGTAGCATGGCCATTTTAACAATATTAATTCTTTCAACTCATGAATATGAGATATCTTTCCATTTATTTGTGTAGTTTTCTATTTCTTTCACCAGTGTTTTATGGTTTTCATATAAGGTTCGGATCTTTTACTTCCTTGGTTAAATTTATTCATAAGTACTGTATTCTTTTTTAATTAAAATTTTTAAACATTTTAAATGCAACACTTCACAAATTTGCATGTCATCCTTGCACAGAGGTCATGCTAATCTTCTTTGTATCTTTTCAATTTTAGTATATGTGCTGCCAAAGTGAGCACAGTATTATATTCTTTTTGATGCTACTATAAATGGGATTGTTTTCTTGACTGGCAATTGTTGCCATCCAACAATTTACATGCTTCTGGCTTGAATTGCAGATAAGCTCCTTCAGAGGAGTAAGTGTCTTACTACCTTATAATCTCTACAGTACTTTCTAGAAAGAATATGCTTATCTGGTATCAGTTGCTTTAAATTCAGTGGAATACAGTAAGACAGAGCATTCAAACAATACTAGCTCAACTCTAGTGGTACCTGGAATGTTTAGAATGTGCCTTATTTTCAACAGTATGACCACAGCAGCTCATTGACTGTGAGCATGACATCAATGACAATTAAAGCTTGCCTAGAACTTTGTGTGTGCCTAGCATTGTTTTAAGTGTTTTAGCTATAAGATGTCATCTGGTCCTGCAAACAATCCTTTGAGGGAGGGGTCTTGTTACTTATTTTTAAGTTTACAGATGAGGAACCTAAAGCACAGAGAGATTAAGAAATGTGCCCAAGGTTACATCTCTAGGGAGGAGCAGACTCAAACACAAGCAGTTTAGCTCCAGAAAATGTGTTCTACTTACTGAGTTATAATGCTCTTTTTTCAAAGAGCTAACCTACATATAAGGAAATACTATATACCAGGCACTTTTTAATGTAAACTCGTTTAATCTCACCACAAGCCCAAGAGATGAGCACTACTGTTATCTGCATTTCACAGATAAAAAAACTAAGGCACAAATAAGCTAAGTGAGTGGTAGAGCCCCATTTCAAACCCAGAAGGTCTGATTTCCAAGTCTGTCCTCTCAATCATCATGCCACAGCACTCTCAGAAGAGTCAGAGGCAAATAGAATGCCAATCCTGAATTGATTTATGTAGATTTACATAGCAAGAGATGGTGGATCATAGGCTACTTTATAAGAAGACCCTCCCATTTTCCATCAAGGCTGAACATCACTATATTTAGGGACAGTTGTGCCTGGGGATATGCATGGTTTCTTCCCAAATAGGCTGGGAAAATAGTGCCAGGTGAGAAAAAAAAGAGTTTGTATTTTGCTTGGAGTATTAAGATAAGGAGACCAAGGTCCAGGCGTATTTGTTTTTTCATAAGGGTAAAGATAAGGGAGAAGCAAGGAGAGATGACAAGTTGGCCCTGCTGTTTCCCTGTGCTTTGAGCTTGCAATGTGCAGGGCATGAGATTGGGAGCAGCCCAGGTAGAAGATGGTGCCTAGCATAAGATGGGGGGAAGCGGGGATGAATACACTGGTGCTTGTCTCTCCCTAGACTGAATGGCCACTCTGCTCCCAGAGGCTAAGAAATGGAATGCCTAATAGGTACCAGGGGGACTCCCTGCTTTGCAGCTTATAGCCAACTTATAGGAAAAAAAAAGGTATGTGCTGAGCAGAAACCATAATTTATCAGCTGTGCCTTACCTAGCCAATGGGACACTTTCCTTTTTTTTTTGATCCCTTTTATTAGATGAGGAAAGAAAGGGAAAGTAACACATAAAATGTTGATCTGAAAAAGAACATGATTTCTTAAGAAGAAATCTGAAGCCTCTCAGCTAGGGCTCACTTAAGAATCAAAGTGGCACAGCATTCCATCAGGGCCCAGGAATGACCATCAACTTTATTAAGGTTGTGAAGCTGGAAGTGTTCATAAAGACCTGCCATTTGTCACAGGACCTCCTTCAGCCTTTTCCTTGATATCTAGAAGGCTGGATCCTTAGGCTGTCTACCAGATGGCATTCCAGTGGGGAGGGAGGGAGAAAGGAAGGAAGGGAAGAAAGGAGGAAGGGAGGAAAGGAGGAAGGGAGGGAGAGGGGGAGGGAGGAAGTCTCCCAGTTACATATTAATGGCTTCTCAGGGTCTGACTTGTCTTTGCTCCTACACTCATTCTGCCAGTGAGCCCTGCAAGGAATGTGGACAGTCAAGCTACAGGCTGCTGGCCATGGACCACCTCTTGGGTAGACGAGAAGAGACACATGGTGGGTGTTTTACAGACATGTAGGTAGGAATTTGCAAATTGAACCAGCAAGTGTCTGGTACACAGTAGGTGTTTACTAATGGGAGTTGATACTGCTATTGACAATGTGAGAATGAGTGGCTGCAACTGTCATCCCACTGAGTGAAAAGCGGGGTTGATTCAGCTGAGCCATCTGGCAACACGGGTGTTCTTCCTTTTTTAAGAAAGTTTTGTTTTAAAGTATTATGAAATATGACACACAGAAACCCATAAACCATAAGCAACTGCATAAGGAAAAATAATAAAGCAAAGTATCATGTAATTGCTACCATGGAACTACTTCCCTGGTTAAGAAATAGAATATTGTCAACACTCAGAAGCTGACACCCCACCCCATGGGTCCTTACCAGTCATGCACCTTCCCCAACCCACAAAAGCTGACCTTGATCCTTTCATGGAAATGACACATTTGCTTTTAAGTAAATATATGTATGAATTGTATATATGTACTCTCTTCATATGACCTATATATCCACATATAAATTCTATATATTTCTAAGGTTATGATTTTGTCTGTTTTTGAATCTTATATAAATGCACTCCAACATGATCTTTTGTGTCTCACTTCTTTCAGGCATCATTATGGTTGTAAGATTTAACCATATTGTTTTGGAAGTAACAGTTTATTAGTTTTCATGGCTTTCTAGTAGCTCTTTATATGGATATGCAACACTTTGTTTATCTATTCTCCTTTAGATGGCCATTTGGGTGTTTTTCAGGTTGGTGTAATTACTGACAATGTTGCTATGAACATTCTTTTATATGAATTCTGGGGTATATACCTAGGAGAGGAATTGCTGGGTCACAGGATATATGTGTATCTATGAATAACTCTAGTAGACCCTGCCAAACTCTTCCAAAGTGGTTGCATAAATTTGCTCTTTATCCTCAAGGTACAAGAGTCACCATCATTTCACAGCTTCATGGACAGATGGTACTGGTTGTCTCTAAATGTTAGCCAGTCTGGTTGGTGTGTGGTTGTACTTAATTGTGATTTTAATTTGCATTTCTCTGATTACTAAAGAGGTTAGGTAACTTTTCATTGTTTTTTGTCCATCTGGATTTTCTCTTTTATGAAGGGCCTGTTTATTTCTTTGGTCCATTTAGAAAATGGGGTTGTTCACCTTTTCCTTAATGAATTTTATCCAGATAGATTCTTGATTGTCTCAAGAGGCATCTATTGAAAAGAGTGCTGTCCTGAAGTCCATGAGAGTTGATTGTTAAAATTTCAGGAGTTTTCTGAGTAGGTTGTGAAATTGCTGGTAGCTCAAAGTCAGCCACAGTGTTGATACCATGGAAACTGGCAAATGCGATATAAATCAGGGCATTTTCCACTAGAGAGTTGGTTGATTACTACACCAATGGAAAAGCCCATCTTTTCTGCCCTGGCTCACAAGGCCATCGCTGTCATAAATCCTGGTCATACACATATGGATTTATTTCACTGCTATCTCTTCTGTTTCATTCCTCTCTTTGTCTATCCCCATGTCAAAACCACACTGCCTTGTAAACTACAGGTTTATAATAAGTCTTGGTATCTGGTAGAGTGGGTCCTCTCATCTCCTAAGAGTATCTTGCTCATTCTTGGCTCTTCACATTTCTCTGTAAATTTAGAATGAGCTTGCCAAGTGTTTACAGAAAAATCTGTTGAAATTTTAATTACATTGAATCTATAGATCAATTTTGGGAAGAAATGTATGTTTTTATCTGCTTTGAGTTCATTATGGAAGTTACTCATTACTGTGTAAAATCAATTGCATATATATTCTATAAGCTGTCATTTGTTATTTATCTTTATCCACAGTCTTTTTGCTCTATTGGTCCATTTTCTTACTGCTATGAAGAAATACCCGAGACTGGGTAATTTACAAGAAAAAGAGGTTTAATTGACTCATAGTTCCACATGGCTGAGGAGGCCTCATAATCATAGCAGAAGGTGAAGGAGGAGCAAAGGCATATCTTACATGGTGGCAGGCAAGAGCGCATGTGCAGGGGAACCGCCCTTTATAAAACCATCAGATCTCATGAAACTTATTCATTATCATGTGAACAGCCTGGGAAAAACCCACCCCATGATTCAATTACCTCCCACTGGGTCTCACCCATGACACAGAGGAATTATGGGAGCTACCAATCAAGATGAGGTTTGGGTGGGGACTCAGCCAAACCATATCACTTGCCTTGCAGAACTTTTACATTTTTGTTAAATAAAGTTCATCAAACTTTTCCTTTATAGCTTCTAGGATATTGCTCCTAGTAGCCACAAAGGCAAGCCACACAAAACTTAAAATGTAATAGTAGCCACATTAAAAAAGTAAAAGGCTGGGCGCAGTGGCTCACACCTGTAATCCCAGCATTTTGGGAGGCTGAGGCAGGTGAATCACCCAAGTTCAGGATTTCGAGACCAGCCTGACCAACATGGCGAAACCCCTCTCTACTAAAAATATAAAAATTATCCGGCGTGGTGGTGGGTGCCTGTAATCCTAACTACTTGGGAGGGTGAGACAGGAGAATCACTTGAACCCAGGAGGTGGAGGTTGCAGTGAGCCGAGATCGTGCCATTGCATTCCAGCCTGGGTGACGTAGTGAGACTCCGTCTCAAAAAAAAAAAAAAAAAGTAAAAAAAGGTAAAATTATTTTTAATAATATATTTTATTTAATCCATTATAGCAAAATATGATCATTTCAACATGAAATCAATATATAAAAACTATTCACGAGATAATTTACATTCTTTTTTTCATACAAATTCTTAGAAATCTGGTCTGCATTTTATATTTCAGGGACATTTCAGTTTGGACTAGCCATATTTCAAGTGTTTATTAGTCACACGTGGCTAATGGCTGCCACGTTAGATAGCTCAGGTCAGTTTCTTTGTTAAGGCAGGTCTACAGCAGTCTTAGGTCTGTGGCTAGTTTAGTGCTACCAAGATCTGGCCCTTCCAGGGTTGGTTCAGTGAGGTCTCTTCACTATTGTTGGTTGAAACTTTAATGTTTCACAGCTCTGTGTGACTTTGGGAATTGTTTTTCTTACAGCCCCTGAATTACCCCCTACCCCTGCAAGTTGCTCTTTCTTCAGCATATTTTGCCTAGCTCTTGGAGTTTCATCTGCACATGCCCATTTAGTATTTGGCAAAAGACTCAAGAGGACTTCTGCATAGCTCTCTGGAACTCTTTCTCTGTGTAGTTTCCTCCTTTTCAGTACTCTTCTTTGTAGAGTCCAGTAGCCTCCTCCTGAATTCCAGTCTCTGACTCCCCAACTCAGTGAGATGACTGTGCTCTCCTTGGGGTTCCTTCTCTGCCCCATGGTCTGCAAAGTGCCTCCACAAAGCAGGCCTGGGTGATCCCAGGGCTTACCTTATTAGCTTATCTTCCCTGAGAGATCACAATCCATGCTGTGGTGTGGGTCTGGGGTTGTGCACAGGCTGCCAGCCTAATACTCATTATTCTTAAGGCCAGAAGCAGAGGTCCTACTTAAAAAAAAAGTCTTAGCTGGCTGCAGTGGTAAATGTCTGTAGTCCCAGCTACTCAGGAGGCTGAGGCAGGAGGATCACAAGTTCAGCCCAACCTGGACAAAATAGCAAGACCCACCATCTACAAAAGAACACAAAACAAATAAGGTTTTGAGCTTACCTATTAGTTTTACTATCTAGTTATTTCGTAATTACTTTGATCTTTATTAATCCCTTCTTACAGTCTTCTTTAATATTATTCTTTTTATAACTTGATGTATTTTTATTCTTTCTTATTAGAAATAATTAGGGCTGTGAGTTTTTCTTTCAGGGATTCCTTTAGCTATTTCCACAGGTTCTGACATGCAATATTTTTGTGGTCATTATTCTCTAGATAATCTGCAGTTTGGGTTTTGCTTTTCTCTTTGACAAAGAATTGTTCCAGAGACTTAAAAAAAGTGTATTTTGAGATGGTAGAGTTTTATGTTTCAGTTTTCTGGTTTTGTTATTAATTTTAGTTATATTGTATTACAAATAAAGTTATCTACACTATTTATAATTTTTGAAGATGTTTTAAGTTTTCGTTGTAGCTTAATAGTCATGAAAAACCTTTGTAAACAAGATGTTATTCACTTTTTACTGTAAATTGTTTATCGACTTTAAATGAGTCTGTTATCAATGTTAGTATATAAAATAAATTTAAATTTACAAAAATATAATGCGTGTGTGTGTGTGTGTTTACTCTGGGTGCCAGTGTAAGATTATATTTCAAAAATGAGGTTTTTTTCTAAAAAAATGTGAAAACCACTAGGCAATGTGACTTCAAAAGTCATCTAGAATGTGTAGAATGGGAATATAAATTTGTGCAGGCCCTAGAGTAGAGTGAGCCTTGAGTTGTGTTGAGATCAAAGGATACCCAGAGTATTTTTTTCTTTCATTTTTCATTCATTTTCTTTCTTTCCTCTACACAATATGCTAATAAAACATCTAGATTACACAGACCGAGGCCAGGTGCTATACCAGTCTGTTATCAACAAGTGAGAGCACATGAAACCGTTTTTAATTGGCCTTACGAAAAGCAAAGGTGAAATGAAAATTTAATTCTCCTGGACCTTTTTTCAAAATGTATTTTTCCATCTCTACTGTAAAGAGTGCATTTTAATTAGGTTGATTCTCACTGTTTGGCCATGCATTTGTAATCTGTGTTCACTCTTTGGGAAAGAAGAATTTGATGAAAGGAACCTGATAATAATGGAAATCTTGTCTGAGCAGAACAAATTGGAATTATCCAATATGATAGGGATGTGACAAGCATTGAGGCTGGTGACTGAAAAAAAAAAACACCTCTCCCCAAAACACCACTGTTCTGCCTAGCACAGTCTTGTCCTGGCACAGGGAGACAGTGCAATAGCATGGAATGTGCTTTTGGTGCGTCTGGGCCTTTCTGGTGCATCACTTAATCCCCCATCCTCAATTTCCCTGCCTGTAAAATGGGGGTAATAATCTCCACTTTGCACTATTGTGAGGATTGAGAGAAATGAATTATGTGAAAGTGCCTGACATGTTATAGGGGCTCAGATAATGAGTAAGAGGAGAATTTCCAAGGAAAGCTCTATGGCTGGGCTGAGGGTGAAGTTCCTAGTTTGTTTACAGCTTTGAAAAGAAAGAAGTGAGCAGGGGCAGGCATTTACGTGTAAGTGAGAGAGTGTGTGTGTGTGTGTGTATGTGTGTTCAGGGCAGGGGAATCTGTGGGTACATCCTAGTACAGTCCAGTGTTTCTGTGTGTGCCATTCAGGATGAATTTCCTGTGGGATAGCAAACAACCAGGGTCTGCCGTAGAGAAGTCGATTCAGAGTCCTCATCTGCAAGTAGAAAAGCCCCAGGAGTCCATGCTTACCCCCATTACGCTACTCCTGTGAGTGTTGTGGGACAGATGAAAGGTCAGCTAGGTCCTTCAGCTGAACGCAGTGCACTAATGAGGAAACGAGTTAGGAGTTTCTCCACCAGTGCCAACAAGCAGGTCAAGTAGCACATGTCGGGGGTGGAGAGGCCGCCCACAAAACACATTATTTAGGGTGCTATGCCAACCTGTCAGACAGGGAAAAGATACACTTCTTGGCTTTGGAGCTTGTGATTTAACAGAACAAAGAAAGAGAAAACATGAAAGGCACATATGAAGCTAATTTTAAAGATCCAGTGGCCATACAGCATTTTTTTTTCTCCTAGACAGCATTAAAATCAAATAATCCTTGAGGTCATCAGACAATAGCTCCAGTGCAGACTGTGCAGAAAGTACAGTCCTGGCCGGGCGCAGTGGCTCACACCTGTAATCCCAGCACTTTGGGAAGCCGAGGTGGGCAGATCACCTGAGGTCAGGAGTTCAAGAGCAGCCTGGCCAACATGGTGAAACCCTGTCTCTACTAAAAATACAAAAAATTAGCCGGGTGTAGTGGCACGCACCTGTAATCTCAGCTACGCAGGAGGCTGAGGCAGGAGAATCACTTGAACCCGGGAGGCAGAGGTTGCCAGTGAGCCGAGATGGCGCCATTGCACTCCAGCCTGGGCAAAAAGAGCGAAACTCCGTCCCCCCCCCCCCCCAAAAAAAGTACAGTCCCATGTTTCTATGTGCACCATTCAGGATGAATTTCCTAAGCACCTACTGCATTCCCAGAATTAGGAGTACAAACTCAGGGGTCAGACTGATCTGGATTAATTTCCAAGTCTGTCACTAACCATTTTTTAAAAATCATATATATTTAAGGTGTGCAGCATGATGTTTTGATATACAAAGTGAAATGATTACCACAGTCAAGCAAAGTAAGGTGTCTGTCACCTTCCACAGTGACCACTTTTTGTGTGTGTTGCACCTAAAATGGACTCTCTCTGCAAATTTTCAATCTACATTGCAACATTATTAACTGTTGTCCTGTGGCTGTATGATAAATCTGTAGACTTATTCATTTTGTCCTTTGACCTACATGTCCCCATTTCCTCTCCCTCCCAGGCCTTGGTAACCACCTTTCTACTCTTTGTTTCTATGTATTTAACTTTATTTTATATTCCACATCTGAGTAAGACCTTGCTCTCACTCACTCTTTTATGGCCTTGGGGAAGCATAGGTCCTCCAGACAGCAGAATTGCTTCATCTTTAAAATGATTGCATCGGTGTGGCGATTGGGATAATTCAGAGATGTTTTCAGCACAGAGGGCTTGTGCTAGGCCTGCGGGCTTGTGCTAGGCCCCTAGAATGTACAGATAAAGGGGATCCATGTTCTTCCTTTGAGGCAGAGGTTCTGACTTTGATTTTGCCACTCCCTGGCAAGGGGCATTTAGCAATGTCTGGAGACATTTGGCTGTCCCTATGGATGTGTGTATGCAGGTGCTAAACATCCTAGAACGCATAAGGCAGCCTTCCTCCCCCTTCATTGCTCATTCCCTCTGATTGTGGAATTAAAAGACGAAAATGGGTCCATTCGAGGGAAAAGGTCATGATCCTTAATGCTGTTTTTACATGACGGCCTTGTCAGAGCCTTCAGCTCCTCCTGCTGTCTTCGACGTTCTAGGCACAGCTCCCTCCGGAGGGCATGCTTCCCACCTGGGGCTTGCTGGCGGAGTGCCATCCTCATCCATATACATGTCCCCAATTAAAAGACGTCCCGCTGCCGGGAAAGCGGCTGCACCTTGGAGCGAAACTGAAAGAAGAGACCCCGGGGTCTTCGCGTCCCTCCGTGGGAAGGCGAGGCAGGGCCCTGCGCAGAACACCGGGAGGCTCTGGGGAAAGGCAGGGATTCTATAGTGAATCCTGCAAGCCTGCTTGGGGCCGACTTCCTGGAGCAGCGGCTGCAAGCAGCGCAGAGGCCAGCTGTCCTTGGCAAACACCCCACAGAGGAGGCGAGGGCTTGCTGGCTCCTCTGGGACGCCCCGGTCAAGCCACCACCAAACGGGCCGTGACCTCGCCTTCGAAGGGGGCCCCCAGGGCAGCGGTGGACGTGGGGGCAGGGCGGGCGAGAGGAAGTTTGTCTTTCTCCCAGCTCGGGAGGGTCGCCAGCTTCCCCGGGGCTGCACCTCCTTGGGACGCTTGTCGGGTTGGAGCGCTGCAGCTGCCTCTGCGGCTGCCGCCTGGGTGACGGAGGGTGGGGCGGGGGTGGGTCGCTCGTAGCTCGGGAGCCACGATCTGATTTCAGGGACCGTGCCTATGTGCTGAGTCAAACCCCGCCGCTGGGCTGGGTCTGCAGCCGGGCCGCTGAGCACAATCCGCTGTGGTTAATGATTAATCGCTGACCACCCCGCCTCCCGCAGCTCGGGAGAGGGTGCTCTGGGAATGCGGACCAGGGCTCTCAAGTGCCGGCAGCTGGAAAGGAAGAGGAGTGCTGCGAGGCGGAGTGCGCCCTCGGCGAAGAGGGGCAGAGGCGGAGCGCCAGGTGCTGCGGTCTCACTCCCAGCCAGCCAGGAGTTTAGAACGTTCTTCCTCCGCCCTCTCCCCGCCTCGCCCCCGCCACATACACTCCCAAACCTCAACACCCAGGCGCCTCCTGGGCCTCTCCTAGGTTGGGCTGCTCCAGGAAGTTTCCATGAAAGCACCTGAAATACTAAGTTACCTTCACGAGGAGAACTCGAGTGAGATAAAATCGTGCGCCCACGCAGGTGAGTTTGCAGCCAAGAATTTTGGACGCTGCTGGGAGGAGAAAGGGAAGTTGAGAAAGTCTTTGGACGTGGTAGCCTGGTGCTCTTTCTCATGGCTTCACCCAGCCTCCCGGGCAGTGACTGCTCCCAAATCATTGATCACAGTCATGTCCCCGAGTTTGAGGTGGCCACCTGGATCAAAATCACCCTTATTCTGGTGTACCTGATCATCTTCGTGATGGGCCTTCTGGGGAACAGCGTCACCATTCGGGTCACCCAGGTGCTGCAGAAGAAAGGATACTTGCAGAAGGAGGTGACAGACCACATGGTGAGTTTGGCTTGCTCGGACATCTTGGTGTTCCTCATCGGCATGCCCATGGAGTTCTACAGCATCATCTGGAACCCCCTGACCACGTCCAGCTACACCCTGTCCTGCAAGCTGCACACTTTCCTCTTCGAGGCCTGCAGCTACGCTACGCTGCTGCACGTGCTGACGCTCAGCTTTGAGCGCTACATCGCCATCTGTCACCCCTTCAGGTACAAGGCTGTGTCGGGACCTTGCCAGGTGAAGCTGCTGATTGGCTTCGTCTGGGTCACCTCTGCCCTGGTGGCACTGCCCTTGCTGTTTGCCATGGGTACTGAGTACCCCCTGGTGAACGTGCCCAGCCACCGGGGTCTCACTTGCAACCGCTCCAGCACCCGCCACCACGAGCAGCCCGAGACCTCCAATATGTCCATCTGTACCAACCTCTCCAGCCGCTGGACCGTGTTCCAGTCCAGCATCTTCGGCGCCTTCGTGGTCTACCTCGTGGTCCTGCTCTCCGTAGCCTTCATGTGCTGGAACATGATGCAGGTGCTCATGAAAAGCCAGAAGGGCTCGCTGGCCGGGGGCACGCGGCCTCCGCAGCTGAGGAAGTCCGAGAGCGAAGAGAGCAGGACCGCCAGGAGGCAGACCATCATCTTCCTGAGTGAGTCCTAAGTCGGGGGCAACACGTGAGCAGCTTCCCAACCTTCCCCCACGACCCGTGCCACTGCCTGTGGCCCTCTCCAGGGGAGGTCTTGCCCTAGAATTGCACACTTAAGTTTACTAAGGTGGAAGAGTCTTGTAGCAGTATGAGGGCATTGCTCTGGGTCTCTGGATGTTTCTTTTCTGTGTTTCGGGGATTCATGGTAGATTATGGTGAAAAGAGCACGAGACCAGAAGCCAGAAAGTCTGGGTATATTCCAGAACATCACTGCTGTGACCTTTGGGAAGTCACAAAAATCTTTGGTAAAATGGGGACAATAATACTAGAGAATATGACGGACAAATTAGGTAATGCAGGACAGGTGAAAGTCCTTTGCAAAAGACCAAGTTCTGCAGAGATAAAGGGAACCGTCTTATCTAGCTCTTTTACCCGGGGAAGCCTTTCTTGTGCAATTAGATTTTGTTCCCATTTTTCTCCTCCTTTGGAGAAAGCAGGCTGTGAGCGACACACACTCTCGGGCTGCTGTTTTATTCCTTGGAGCCTCTTCGACCCAATCTTAAGACATGGGAGCTCTCAGCACTCCCCAGGGCTTGGGTTTCTGCCACTGTGGGTCTGTTCCTTACCAGACCAGAGCAACCTGGCAGGACGGCCTGTTTATCTGATCCAGAAAATCTGGCTTCACCGATTCCTAGGATTTGAATAATCACCTCACAGACCCAATTCTTACGCTTGTTTTCTAAACTTTTGTTGTGATACAAGTATTTAAAGTTGAGGCCTCGTCTATTTAAAAAGAGCCCACAGGTCTGTTGACCCCAGAGCCTTCAGAAGAGGGGCCTAGTGGCTGGGAGACAAGGCTTTAATGGAGACACATGAAATGTGTGTGAACAAAGGGTTTTAAAATATATTTTTTTAGCAGAAACAATAAAAAGGATGTATTGTGGGTGTGTGAGTCAAAAAGGAATAGATATAACAAACATTTCCCTTCTTCCCTCTTCCCTGTGGCATCAGGAAAAGGAATAAATCATGGTGCTGTTTGTTTTGGTGTGGGCAACTGGGCAGCAGGTTCCAGGGACAGGAGGTAGACATGAGAGAGAGTTGGAAGGCACTTGGAGAATGATGGAAAGACCTGGGTCTTTCCTCAGACCAGCCCCTGGCTTCCAGTGTGTCATTAATTGTTAAAAGCTTAGGGTCTAATTTTACTCTTTATTCGATTTGAAATAATTGCCCTAATGAATTTCAAAGTACTCAGAGGCAGCCATGGATTGCCCCCAGGGAGCTGGGCTTTGAGAGCTGTGGCAGGTGACCAGCTGACTTGACTTTACTCTGTGTCTGCACAAAATGAGAATATTTGGATGCTACTCTGCATTAGGGGCTGTGCCAGGTGACTGATATTTCCATCTTCTAGAGGAGGAATTTGAGACTTAGAGAAGACCTAGTTCAGAATCACCTCAGTGCAGCTCCAAGAGTCCCACTGTGCTTTTCAGGGCAGAGAAATGCATGTCTGTTTGTGACTTTCACAGGCGTGTGGTGAAAGGAAAATGAAACAAGGCAGGACTTTGACAAGCATAGGTAAGCCTGATGGTGTTGCTGCCTCTTAGGGCCAGCCTTTCTGGAAGTTGTAGTAGGTAACGTTATCTTGGGACATGGGAAGCGTACCCAACTCAGTCTATCACCCACTGGTTGCTACTACTCAAATATTACAGAGAGGAATGGACATTGTATTTGCTTAAAGCTTGAGTGTTTGTTGAAATACTAGTTCTCCCTTCCTCCATAAATATTCCCTTAGGCATATCTTAAACTGTAAGGTGTAATTTATACTTTAGTGTGAGTTAATTAAATTTCCTTTTTTTTTTTGATCGGAGGAGACTGGCATGAGTGGATAAGAATTAGGGGTAGATAAGCATTAGCAAGTGGTCTTCAAGTATCTCCCAGTCTAACTTAGGAATTAAGGCTGCCTTTGACCAAAGGGAAAATCATTGATTTATCGTTACTCTATTTGACCAATCTCTGTGTTTCCTGTATTTCTCTGAGTAGATGTCTGTTCTCCCCACAGCGGGTGCTCCAAGTTAAAGCCAGTCTCCATTTGCAGCATAAAATCAGAATGCCACAGACTTTTATTTAGAGATGGATAGGACCTTGGAGATCATCAGATCCCATTAGTAATTGTCTGGAATGAGTTTGTTCTTGCTGCTGCTCTCCTTCTTTCCTTCTGGCTCTTTCTTTCCTATACCAACTGTATGTTAATCGCCCACTGTGTTCTCAGCATAAAGATTGTTGAATGGCAATCAGGTGCTCAATGTGCGATAATGTCCTGGGGGAATTTACCGTTTGTATTTAGCCCATTTTCTCTGCGGTAGGTTTTCAAAGCAGTTCTCGCAAATGTCCTCCTCTCCCAATGAATTTCAAAGAGCTTTTAAAAATAGGAACCTCACTAATTAACTCAAGTTAGGAAATAAATTAATGGAGTGAAGAGGAAGAAATCATGGCCTGCATTCATCAGATTAATACAATGCAATTTACTTTGTAAGTTTCATAAAACTTGTGCTTTGGGGCATTTTTAACCCAGAACAAATGAACATATAAATTGTTTACAAATCGCTGAATTTAATATAGTAATTTAGTTGTCTTTTTAGTATTTCATTTCACAGATGGATCAAATTAAAATAAATATTTGCTTATTTCAAACATTTTAAATTTAATGTGAAATGTAAATGGCGACATATCACAAGTAGTTCTTGGAGCTCTTAAGGCAATAAAGAAAACAATTAAGACTGTTCGCCGATCGTTGTTAAAAATGCTAACTTCTGCATGACAGAAACAAAATTCATAAATCTACCCAAGATGAGGAAGCCCATGTAAAAAATATTAATTTTCCTTCATCTTTCCCTATTGTGCCTCAGTCTAGTCGATGTGCTGGGCTGGTGAATAAGGAAAACACATTGGGAACTCTGGGAGAGAAAGAGAGGCTGGGATACCTACTAGCTCTCAAGCAATTTACAGGAGAACACAATAATGATGCAAAAGTGCACATTCCTGGAAATAGGAGTGTCTTGTCTTGCCTCTTGTCAGCCCAGTGACAAATCAGTACTAGACTTGGTTTCTGTTTCAAGGTTACAGCCAGTGTGGCATGGTAATATTTGTCCGATGTCAGAACAGAGGTTGCTGGTCTGGATTTCTGCCTCTTCTGGAGAAAAGGAACTGATAATTTGATTATCTGTCCTGTCCCTTCAATGATGAGGATGTGTAAAATGAGACTTCCTTTCAAGCAAGTCTTTCCCCAGACCTCCCATCTTCTCTTTCTGAAGTCTCCTTTGGAGTTGTTCTCAATGCAGATAGCATCCAGGTCTGTGGACACTTGTGTGTGTCTATTGCACACATGGCTTGCTATCAAGTGTCACCCACTGAAAGTGGAATGACAAAGTAATTTTTAAAAAAGCATAGTTTTAATTTGTATAATAACTTTCAAGTGATTGGGACTCAGTTACAACTACCTCCTAGAGAACTAGAGGGCAGTGATTGGCTTTCAACTATAGTTATGAAAAAAGATTTTTACAGACAATCATGAGGTTATTAAATAAAAGAAACATCATAGAAGATTCATAACTCTAGAATAATTACACTCTTTTGCATTCTGATTTGCTCTCCTGAGTCAGAAGGAAAGGGAAGGAGTTACATCTAGTGGCAGGGATTACACATCAACTTGGTTTGCTCATATTGAATATAGACATTATTCATCACGTGTATTTGGATGGAACAAAGGTTAGCAGTTGCTGCTGAAATGAACTACTCTAAAAATAAGGTTGATATACATTTAGATATTTGTGGCATTGTTCAGGGAGAAGCAAAGAGAAGGAGCTCAGAATCACATCCTCTGGGTTTTTAGACCACAGAATTAGGTCAAACCAAGCAGGGCCAGGGAAGAAGAAGAGAGAAGAGAGAAGAGAAGGTAGAGGGTAGAGGGGAATGAGATATTGACAGTGGGTCCTCTTTACCTGAGGACAATCGTTACCTGAAAAGAACTCATAAAGTTGGTTCCTTTAAAGTGGGGTTGAAAACATTTGAAAAGAGGTCTCATTGGGACTTGAAAGTGAAAATTATGAAAATAAATTTATTTGTATGTTACAAATATAAGTTATAGTTACAACTATATATTCTTATAATGATTATTCAGAATGAATCCAATGTGGCTTGAGGGCACAATTTTTCTAACAAAACCATCTGATAACCTTTGTGTTTTATTTTCTCAGTAAGATTATAAAAAGGGCCTCTCTTCATTCTTTGCTATTTAAATCACCTTCATGGAAGCACCTATCCTTGCATTATCCTTATCAGTTTTCCATTCTTTCATAATTATCTGGTCTAATTTGAGCAAATCTTTACTTGTCAGTGGCTTGGCATTTGAATCATCTGTTTCTTCAACTTCCTTTTCATTGACTTCATGAAATTCTGTACCCTGTGTGCAGGCCATAACCAAAAATATAATTAATTTAAAAACCAATCCCTATACTGTATATTTCGTATTACACAGAAGTGGATGCCTTGAAATGCTTTGACAGTGCCCATAAGAATTTTTAGTAGTTGTTTTCTTCACTAGGTTAAATGCTTATCTTACAATCATGTTTTCATCATTAGTTTTCTTAGCAAAGGCTTTTTATTTGATATAAAAGGATATGTCAACACAGTCTTTGAGGGAAATACCATCAACATTAAATTAGTGACTTTTTTAGTGTAAGATATTTTGACTCCAATGTTTCAATATTTCAGAAAAAAGTTTTGCCTCAAATATTCAGATTATCACCTCCATTCCCTTTTCCCTTTATTGATGTATATGTGGCTATAATAAATGGTATTTTATGTTTATTTCCCTATTTGTGATAGCTTTCATAAATTGCAAGTGTCCTGTGATCAGCCTGGCAGACAAATATAATAATGCTGCATTATTTTTATAATCAGGCTGTCTCAAAGATTTCATTTCTCTGTTGGAGAGATGCATAGTTTCCGAGGAAGGGGAGATTGAAATCCCAGTCCCCATTTATTAGCAAGCCTGTTCATCTGTCAGCCTCCTGGGGGCTGCTGAAGTGTAATAAGAGAGGCCTCAGTTGCACAAAGCATTTGGCTTATTAGTGCTAAAACCATTCAGAATAAAAGCCATTTACGAGTTGAGACAGCGCCGTGGAAGAATATTGAATTGGGAGTCAAGGAGCCCCTCTGGCTGTACAAGGCAAGGTCCGCTGGTCTACCATTTGGAGGACACTGTCGACTCCTATCCCTTTTCCCTCTGCACACGTCCCCTGCCAGGCTGCAGCCCTGGGACCACTCAACTGACTCTCCACCTCTACTCTTGGCTATTTACTGAGGACTGGAGACAAGACCGGTCATCCTTTGTGCTGCACATTCTTGTGAATGAATGGTATTCAGCCTCACCTGGGCCCTGCCCTCTGGCGGACACTTCCTTTGCAAGCACTTTCAAAGAGCTCTGCCTCCCATGCTACTCTTTCTACTTTGTTTCCAGCAAGCCTGCTCTCTGAGTGAGGGTCCTTGACTAAGGTATCATTACTGGAAAAATCTCCATCTATTCTTGTCTGTGTCTGGGCTGTTCACACTGCAACCACTGGGATCTTGTTGACATCCGCATCTCTGACCCCAGCAAAGTGAAGCCAGTCAGTGGTTTCCCATGGCTCTTATGTCAACCACAGACCAAAACTTGACATAAGGCCCTCATATCAGCTGCTTCTCCAACTCTATCAAGTGCCGTTCTCCCCTTGTATTAATCCGCTCTGGCCAGGGTAACAATATGCTACAGACTGGATGCCTTGAACCATAGACATTTATCTTCCCACAGTTCTGGAAGCTAGGAGTCTGAGATCAAGGTGCAGCAGGGTTGGTTTCTTCTGAGGGCTTTCTCCTTGGTTTGCCTATCCCTTTTTCCTCTGCACACATCGCCTGCCAGGCTGCAGCCCTGGGACCACTCAATGGACTCTTCACCTCTACTCTTGGCTATTTACTGAGCACTGGAGACACGATTGGTCATCCTTTCTGCTGCACATTCTTGTAGATGAATAGCTGTCTTCTCATTGTGTCCTGACCTGGCCTTCTCTGCACATGTGTTCTCCTGGTGTCTCTTCCTCTTCTTATAAGGATGCTGGTCTTATCAGATTAGGGCCCCACCCTTACAACTTTATTTTACCCGAATTACCTCCCAAAGGCCCAATCTCCAAATACAATCACACCGGGGCTTAGGCCTTCAACATGTGAATTTTCAGGGGACACAGTTCAGTTTATAACACCCCTTAACTGCCTTATTCCACTGGCTCCCCTTCAAGTTCTTCAAGTGACCATGACTGGCTCTCTTCCCCCATGCTGCCTGTGTATGGGTTGTTTCCTCTGCCTGGCGTGCTTTTCTATCTTACTCTACTCTCTACCTGCTCCCCACTTCCATCCCCTTCCCCAGGTTAATATCTTTCTCCTCTCTCAGATCTCCCCAGGGAAGCTGGCCCATCCTCCCTGACTTCATTAAACCTCCCACAAAACAAGACTCACTGTTGTCATTTTACATTTAATTGTGCAATTACTCGACTGATGTCTGTCTTCCTTCTAATTCCTTGTGGATAGGTGCACGCCCTAATTTCCCTCAACGCTGTACCTCATTCCAGCATAGTGTCTAGACATAGTAGGTAATGAATATTTGTTGACTGAACAAATGAATGAACGAGCCTCAGCTTGGAATTGAGAAACAATGTTCTGTTTTCCCTTGGGCATGCATTCGTATAGAGGTTTATCATTCCTCAAAAGTGTTCTGGTTCATCTGAACCAAAGATGCTATCTTTGAAAGGGTTATGATTCCTCTGAGGCCTCTGAAGTCAAACCAACATGCAAAACATTTAGGATTTGCTTGCCCCTGAGCAAATGAACACTATGTGCTAATCAGACCCTGAATGTTAGCTTTAACCATGTATATCTGCCAGAAGTAACCGTGAGATGAAAGTGACTAGGGTGGTGAATGGTCCTTGTTAAACTCTATTGAACAAGATGTTAAATGCAATGATACAACTCTAAACATTATTTCTTAGCAGGCTCTTTCACCACTTGTTAACAAGGGGTCCTCAAGGTAATGAGGATACAGTGGGGGTGACATTTTGAAAATATTAAACCAATGTGTTTATGTCTCCACCTTAAATTGCATCCACTTGCAGCCATCTCTCTCAAGAGTGAGCCACACTTATCACCCCAGGGAAGGAATAAGCAGCTACTGCCTGGGACAAAGGTGTTGTGGATCCATCCTGGGTCCAGAGGATGGAATTACTGACCTCTTTAGCTGAGCAATTATCTTAAAAGCCAGACTTTGTGAAGGATGAAAAACGATTGCCTAACTTCATATCTCTCCCTTTAATGTATCATGAGCCCAGCCTAGTGGACTGGATCAGCCAGTTCCAGATGAAACCATAGCTAAGGGGTTTGGAATTTATCCTTGGAAGCCATTGCAGGGTTTTAAGAAGTTAAACAGCACAGTTGGATTTCTAGTGCTGCCCCTAGAGTGACAGCATTTGTTGCATTCCAATTTGGGTCAAAGTACAGGCCTGGCTGTGTTTATAGAATAAAAAAACAGACAACCCTTCATTGGAACACAGTTCTGGCAGAGCAGCTGACACTGGTGAGTTCTCCTTTCCATTAGGCAGACCTCTGGCCCTTGGTTTCTCCAAGTCTTGCTGCTGCCACTGTCCTCCATGGCCGGACAGTGACTGCTTCCATTCAGCAACTCCCACTTTCCCAGCACGGAGGCCCAAACCGCCCCCATGTTGCTCAGGCCCTGATTAGGAGGTGGCCCTAGGGAGCTAAACTAGGTCACAGTAGCTCTCACCTGTCATCTCTATTGCTCAATGGTCTATTCGTTCTTCAACGACAATCTCCAGCTACGACCAACTCATATATCTCCCATGACAAAACTTCCTACCACTTACACTAGCATTCTGCATATGATATATCTCAATGCCTCCCACTTCTTCTATGAAGCCTTCCTGGACTACGACAGCCTATACTGATCTTCCTATGCATGGTGAGCCATCTTAGACATTTCTCAGAAGGGGGCACAGATGATGTCTCTCGACTATATTGGAACTCCCTAAGATCAGGGACCCTTCACTGTTGTACATCTTCAACCTTCCTTACTGGGTTGGGGGCAGAGTAGCCATGCACTGCTTGAGAGATTGATGGATTGAAGTTCTCTGACAGTGGCTGCTGCTCCTGAAATGGAGGAAAAGCACCCTCACTGTGATCCTCAGGCAGCTCTCTTGGCTCTACCTTCCTTTCCTTCTTTCCCTGTGCTAGGCAGAATTCTGAAATGGCCTCCAAAATGCCTGGTCCCTAAGGTATACGTATCTTCTCCCAGTTATTCAATCAAACACTAATCTAGTGCTGCAAGGAAGGAAAGTAATTAAGTTCCCAAATCTGTTGACCTTAAAATAGGGAGATTTTCTGTGTGGATTTAACCAAGTCACATGAGCCTTTAAATCTGGGTCTAGAGGTCAGAGGCAGGAGAACTAAGAGAGTCAAAGCATGAGAGGCATTTGACCAGGGATAAATTCTCTGTTGCTGGCTTTGGAGATGGAGGGAGCTGGCAGAGAATATAGGTAGGTTCTAGGAGCTGAGCACCAGCAAGAAAATGGGCCCTGAATAAGCTTAGAGGTAAAATTCCCCCCCAGAACTTCTAGAAAAGAACTCAGCCTGGCCTACATGTTGAGAACCCAGGCATACCTTGCCTGGATCTCTGATCTACAGATTTGTGTGCTAATAAATAGGTGTTATTTTAAGCCACTAAATTTTTGATAATTCACTATGTACCAATAGAAAACGAATGGATTCACTGAACTCTGCTGAAAGGAGCTCCCAGGTAAACACATGTCCTACCTTAGTTATAACTTCCAAGACAGGTTCAATCTCCAGAAGCTTCTCTTTGAAAAGTCTCACCTTCCAAGAATTGCCTTTGGCCCAGCCATTCACAGATCCACCAACCACTTGTTGGTCACCTGCTCAGTGCTCAGTGATCTGGAAGTTTAACAAGATCCAGGGCACCATGGAATGTTCACTGGACTTTTAGGCTCTCGTTTGGAGAATTACAAAATTTGTGGGTTTGAGTCCCACTGGCTGGATTTTCAGAATGCTGATGCCTTGATAGTCAGAAAGGAAAACGGTATTGAATTGATCTTATAATTATCATCCTTTTGGTAGCTCTATTTCATCATAGCCTGGCAATGACTAGGCGCTGCATAAAGGTTTGGTGGATAAGCTGATGCCTAGGCAGCTCTGCTGCTTTCCAGAGTCCTCCTCACCAGAAGGGAGATGCCTGTACCCCTCATCATTTGGCTTCAGATGGAAAAAGTGTGTCAGGGAGGAAGCCAACCCTGGTGCTGAAGCAAGTCTGAATAACAGAAATGTCTTGGGCTAACAGACTTTATCATTTTCTGATTTTAGAGCCTTTCCTGATTTAGAAACTTGACAAAAAGTCTTGTTTGTACTTACTGAGTGTAAGAGCCATTCTGGCAAGCAGAGGGTTTAACACTCAGGCCACTGCTTTGCACACCGCAAAGGTGGCTGGGTAGTTGGAGAGCAGTGGTGTTACTGGTACCTAACAGACAGATCGGGAGGCAAGGCTGCAGCATCAAAGTTGCCATTGTACTTGTTCAATGTCTAACTGTCCATGAAACTAACGGCATGCAGAAATGGGGGCAGGCCCAGCTGGGAGTGATGACGCTCATTAAACTTGCAGAGAGAAGCCACTCTCTTTCTTTAGTGAAGAGGAAAAAGATCAACTCTGCTTTAGAAATAAAACACTTTACACAGGGTGCTTGAGCCAGAGATGAAGTCATTTGAATATATATATATATGTACCTATATATGTATATTATAGGTATATATATAATATATATGTATATTATAGGTATATATATATGTATATATTTTTTTTTGAGACGGAGTCTTGCTCCGTCGCCCAGGCTGGAGTGCAGTGGCACAATCTCAGCTCACTGCAAACTCTGCCTCCCAGGTTCATGCCATACTCCTGCCTCAGCCCCCGAGTGGCTGAGACTACAGGCGCCTGCCACCACACCTGGCTAATATTTTTTTTTTTATTTTTAGTAGAGATGGTGTTTCACCGTGTTAGCCAGGATGTTTCGATCTCCTGACCTCGTGATCCACCCACCTCCCAAAGTGCTGGGATTACAGGCGTGAGCCACTGCGCCTGGCCTGACTTTACATATTCTATTCTATTTGGTTTTATATATTATATATGTTATATATTGTATGAGTATGTAATATAACATAATATCTTATACATATAATTCTTTGGAGACATATACTCAGCAGAAATAAAATTTCTGGCATATTTTTGAGTCTACTTTCTATGTGCTGCCATTCTGAAGGATTAAATATCACATTGAAATGACAGCTACATCTTTTTGTTTTTTCAGTTACATTTGGAAGAGAAGGATGGGAAGGAGTCTCAGTAAGTTGCCTAGGCTGGAGTATAGTGGCTATTCACAGACATGATCATAGTGTCCTGAGGCCTCGAACTCCTGGGCTCAAGCAATCCTTCTGCCTTAGCCTCTTGGTAGCTAGGACTACAGGTGTGCACTACCATACTTGGCTTTTAAGCTGTACTTCATATATATATATATATATAATATATATATAATATAAAATTTATATTTAAATATATATTATATATAGTTATATATATTATATATAGTTATATTTATATTTAAATATATATATATTTAAAAGACAGCTGATGGGTTTTCACTGTTTTTCAAGTTCAAGTTTACCCTTGATAGGGGTGACAAATGAGTCACCTTGGTGATTGAAGCTTGCTGTAGATATCCTCTAGAGAAGATGAAAAAAACTTCTGTAGGAACTAGCTGTTCTCCTTGTTAGACCTGGGGTTTTCCTCATTATTGAATCTCTTACAAGCTGACTTCGTCCAAGAAGCCTGCCTGGACTGGCTTTACCCTTCTCTCATTATTCCAGCAGATCTTCACATTTCATTTGTTTGTTCATTCATCAAGTCTTTATGAAACTTAAGTTGTGCTTAACATCATTTGTACCATAGAGATCAAAATGCTGGTTCCTCCTTTCAAGGAGCTTAATGCTTGTCTCATTGGGACATCAAAGTATAAGGGCAGAGCCTTGTAGAAGCCTAAATGTACCACTTGATGCAGGGTCTGGGTTGTGGCTGTTTATGAAGTAAGCTAGTTGTAGTAAATGTTCTGCCAGAACTTTTAATAGACTGGCTAACTGGGCTTCACTCCAGAGATGTTGTTAGTCTCGATATTCACAGTATGGTCCAGGGACCCGCAGCATCAGCATCACCTGGGAAATTGTAAAAGGCAGAGTATTGGGCCACACCCCTACCAGTTGAATTGTAATCTGCATTGTAAGCAGATCCCTGGAATACCTATGTCCTAACATCAGGGTATGAGAAGCACTGATCTACAACACTTGGGGATTCTTTAATGTCAATACTAGAAAAGGGTGAATTGGGAAGGACTAAACTCACTAGTTGTGATAAGAACTGTCAATCACTTGTTGTGTAGTTGTAACAGGTGGGAATTTGCTCCATGACACTTAGACATAAAAAAGTTGCATTATTTCTAAAAAGAAACTTAAATCTGGCTCCAAGCTCTCATTTGGAAGGTGGTGAAAATGTTAATCTTAGTAACATTGGGGGTCGGGGTTTCCCCTTTCTCGTGTTGTGTCAAAATTCAAGGGGCTTATGAGATGCCCAGAAAATGAGGCATTGGGTCCGTTGTTCAAAGTTCTTCCTATTGCTAATTCTGCTCTATGATTTTGCTGCCAGGGCTGACCAGAGCACTAGGACCAGCCAGCCAAAGGGCTGGCCTTTATATTTTATCTTCAATCCTCATAGTATCATTAGCATGAGGGTATTGTTATCCTCACTTTGCAGAACTGCCTGAGGTCATCAAACATTGAGATTGGAGCTGGGATCTGGCATGTTTTGCAGTCCACGTTCTTTCCATGAGCAGAGGGTGAGTCTCTCAAAAGAAAACGCTCTGTAGTCTCTCAAAAGAGAATACTCTTCAGTGGGGGAACTTGTTTTGGATGGTCTGTGTCGGGGAGGCAAGAAATTATGATGCCAAGTCTGGTGGATGTTTATCTTGCTTTTAGGCTACCCAGCAGCTTTTGGCTGCTTTTTATCTCTGGGAAATTTCCATCTTTTTGAGTCCTGCTTCCTCAAGATAGTGGTCAGAAGCTTGCTTTCCCAGCATCCCTCACAGCCAGAGTGCAGCATGTGGCCTGGGCTGCGCCAGTCACGTGCACTGGCATGAGAGTCTCATTTGGAAGAGAAGGATGGGAAAGAGCAGTAGCCACATGGACTCTCTTTGGGGTTAAAGCCAGTGTGTGACAAATGGGGTTAAAAGAGTGTAAAGGAGCCTTTAGAGAGAGCAAAGACAGAAAAGCTAAGGACAGCATCCTAAGCCAGATGTTTGCAGCACCTCTACATTGGTGCATTCTGATGGGATAACCTTATGTGATTCTCTGGCCCTCCTAGGGATTATATGAAATAACTAATAGCCTCATTTCTGGATGAAACTGGAATGGGCTCTGCTGTTTGTCCTAAGAACTCTGCATGTCCAGAAAGTAGGTAATAGAATGATTGGACTGGAGTAGGGAAATCTAGAAGGTAGCAGTGATGAATTTAGACTGAAAAGTAGACTGAGTTAAATATGGAGGAAGTTGATAGCTAGGCTAATGGATTCAGACTATGTATTGGAGGCCATGGGAGCCATGGAAAGCTTTTGAGAAGAGGAGTGGCAGGAAGGAGTGCAAAAACACTGATGTGGCCATGTGGCCAAGGTGTGTGTTGCTGGCAGAGAGAGGCAGTGTGAGGGGCACAGGTGTGGAAGTGATCATGGGTTCTGATGACGGTTTGTGGTTAGGTTTAGTCATGAAGGGGTGGTAGTTATCAACCCTGCTAAACATAACAATCACCTGTGGAACTATTAAAAATGCCCTACTCCAGTCTATTTATATCAAAACCTTTGTGGGTGGAGCCCTGGACATTGGCATTATTTAAGCCTGCAGGTGACTCCAATGTGTAGCCAGGGTTGAGAATGGGAGAAGAAGGAGCTGGAAAGGCAGGCTGGGGGTGGCTGGGGAGACCTTGACTTTAGTAACTGTGCCAAGGTTCTTTGACTAGAGGCCACCAAACCGGATTCTTCTTATTTAGCAAGTAAGAAGGAATTTATTGGAAGTATGGGAGGTAGCTCACTGAGTCAAAGGGAAGGCTAAATAAAGAACCAGATTGATCAGGGACCTAGGGAGTAGAAATTCATGGACCACCAGCTTGGGCTCTACCATCAAGAAGGTATCAGCTTCAGGCATCATCCCATCTTTGTTGCCACTCCATCCAGGGATGAGAACCTTGTTGGACTGGCTAGGGCTGCTCATCCAGCCCCTGTGAGGCTGAGATGAGGGCAGGGGATGGACAGTGCCATCAAGACTGCATGCAGTGAGAGGCGTGGTCCCCAAAGGAGACCCATGTTCTACCCAGGAGAGCGGGTTACAGAGCCAGGGAGCAGAAACAACAGACACCCCCCTGTGGGGACCTTAGTAAGCTTAGTGATGTGCTCTGACATTGTTGAGTTCCTTCTTTGTTCCATGCAGACTTTCCCCAGACTCTATTCTCTCTTATATCCCTGGACTTCCCCTTCCCCCTGGCTGAGTCCTGGGTGATATTTCCCAGGGATCTGGTCATCTTAGTGCATGAGCAGTTTAGAGGGGTGGGGAGGAGGGGTCAGCAGCAGAGCCTCCTGCTTCTGAAATGCTGCTGCCAGAAGCTGGTTGGTGCCAAATCCCCAGGGCATGTCTCCTGCCTTGTAAGCTGACTCACTCACTCACCTAGGTCACTCACTGACCAAGTATCAGGTTGTGGCTGCTCATTACCATGAAATCAGGTTGTATTTGAAACTTGGCCTGGAAAACAAAGATCTCTGGCTGTGCTTCAGCATCAGATGCAACACCTATTTCTAGAATTGGGCATTTTCTAGTTATGTCTTAATATGATATTGGCCTTAAGCCAGGACTCCTTATTTCAGATGTAAGATCCTACCTTTGATGTCAAGCATATTGACCATGGAAAATAGGAAACATATGAGTTGCATTCATTGCCTTCTGGAAATCTAAAAAGTTATTTAAGAAAGAAAAACTAGTAAAATTTATTAAAGGTTTTGTTCATAAAATGTTTTAGTTTCACATTGGAATGCTGATTGATCTTTGATTTTGATGTCAGTCACATTCTGTCTCTAGGGCAGTTACTGTTTTCTCTCCCTGCAAATTGAGAGGCCAGGAGGCCGCTCTCCAAGGCAGCTTCTCAGAGTCTTCACTTCTCCTGGTGATGTTTTTTTGAATGAGAGTCACCATACGCCAGGTGAGCCTTCCCTGTGGAACTTGGCAGTGAGCTGTGTGCATTGAGAATATGTGGAGGGAGTGTGGTATGTGTGGACTTCACATTCAGTGGTTAGGGCCTAAGTATGTGACTACTGCATCTTAAGTGGTGGGGATGATGGCAAATGGGGAGTATATTAGTTTCCTGTGGCTGCTGTAACAAGTTACTACACACTTGACGGCTTAAAACAGTAGACATTTATTTTCTCACAGTTCTGGAGGCCAGAAGTCCAAAATAAGTTTCTCTGGGCCAAAATCAAGGTGTCAGCAGGACCTTAGAGCTTAGGCTTTAGGAGAGAATTCACTCCTTCACCCTTCCAGTTGCTGGTGACTGCTGGTGTTCCTTGGCTTGTGGTTGTGTTACCCCAGTCTCCAAGGCCAACATCTTCAGATTTCTCCCTGCTCTGTCTTCAAGTCATCTTCTTGTTTGTCTTGCTCCATTTGGGCTGTTATATCGAAATACCATAAACTGGGTGGTTTGTAAGCAACAGACATTATTTTCTCAGGGTTCTAGAGGCTGGGAAGTCCAAGATCAAGGTATTAGCAGATTTGGTGTCTGGTGATGGCCTGCTTTCAGGTTGCAAACTGCTGACTTCTCGCTGTGTCCTCACATGGTGGAAGGGGCAAGGCAGCTCTCTGGGACCTCATTTATAAGGACACAAACCCCATGAGGGATGTACTATCATGATGCAATCACTTCCCAAAGGCCACACCTAATACCATCACATTGGTGACTAGGTTTCCAACATACAGATTTGAAGGACACAAAAATTCAGACCATAGCATCCTCTGTGTGTGTCAAATCTCCCTCTGCCTCCCTCTTCTGAGAATGCATCTGATGAAATCTAGGGCCTACTCTGATAATGCAGGATCATCTCTCTACCTCAAAATCCTTCGCTTAATCACATCTGCCAAGATTCTTTTTCTTATAAAGTGACATTTACTGTATCCAGAGATTAGGACCTGGTATTCTTGGAGGACATTTTTCAGCCTACTGCAGGGAGCAAAGGGATACCAGAAAGTACAAAAATTTAATGTGGTACATGAGCATAGCCTTCCCACCTACAGAGAGACACTGCTGTGCATAGGTATATGTCCCAATCTCCTTTCCATCACCTACTAGTGTGTGTGACTTGACAAATTACTCAGGACCTCAGTTTTATCATCTCTGCATTAGACATAAACTGGTCTAAGGTTGATTTGAGCATGCAGTGAGAAGTATATGGAGGCCACCTGTGCAGTGCCTAGCATATGGTAGGTCGTCATTGAAAACTACATTTGACCCTTGAACAACATGGATTTGAACTACTTGGGTCTTCTTATACATGATTTTTTCCCAATAAACGTATTATAATACTTTTTGGAGATTTGTGACAATTTGAACAAACAAATGGTAAAGCTTAGAAGTAGAAAAAAGTTAAGAAAAAGATACGTCATGAATGCATAAAATATATGTAGATTCTTGCCTATTTTATTATTTACTATCATAAAATATACACAAATCTTTTATAAAACCTTAAAATTTATCAAAACTTACATACACACAAATACAGGTTGTACATGGTGCCATTTGCAGTTGAGAAATATAAACAAATGTAAACATGCAGTATTAAATCATAACTGCATAAAAATTAGCTACAGTAATTTTTTGTAGCTACCTCCTGTTGCTATCGAGGTAAGCTTAAGTGTTCCTAGTGTCCACTTGCAACTCTGTGTGATGCTAATCATCTCAGCATGAGCAGTTTGTCTCTCCAGTAAAATATTGCAGTAAAAAAGTGATCTCGTGGGCTTCTCACATACATTTCATCATGTTTAGTGCAAATACCATAAACCTTGACTAACATCATGGGACTCATACGAAGTGCCACTAGTGGTGCTGGAAGTGCTGCCAAGAAGTAAAGTCATGTTATCACAAGAAAAAGCTGAATTTTGACATGTACTGTACATTGAAGTCTGCAACTGCAGTTGCCCTCCATTTCAAGATAAATGACTCCAGTGTAAGGACCATTAAAAAAAAAAATTCATGAAGCCGTCACTTGCAAGAAGTATTTTGCAAAAAGTGTGAGGTTGTCATGCCTGCTATTACTACAGCTATGCCAGCAGGCATGACAACCTCATACTTTTTGCAGAATAGTTTTTTATATTGTATTGGAAATGCAGCTTTTATGTTGGTGCAGGATTGCTATTAGAAATAGCAATTGCTATAGACTCTAATATGATTCAAGAAAAAGCGAAGTCATTATATGACAACTTAAAGCACAATGAAGGTGAAGGGCCTAAAGCTGGAGACTTTAATGTCAGCAAAGGATGGTTGAATAATTTTAGACATTTGGCTTAAGAAATGACAAGATAACAGGAGAAGCAGCTTCTGATGATCAAGAGGCAGCAGATGAGTTCCTGTACACCATTAAGAAAATCATTGAGGAGAAAGGATATCTGCCTGGAGAGGTATTTAATGCAGATGAGAGTACTCTATTCTGAAAAAAAAATGCCATGAAGGATGTTTATTAGTAAGAAAGAGAAGTGAGCATCAAGATTTAAGGCAGGAAGGGATAGGCTAACTCTACTGTTTTGTTCAAATGCTGTTGGATTTATAATCAGGACCTCCTTTATTTATAAAGCTGCTAACTCCTGAGTCTTGAAGGGAAAAGATAAACACCAGTTGCTAAATCTTTTGGTTGTACAGCAAGAAGGCCTGGACAATAAGAACACTTTTTCTGGATTGGTTATGTTGATGCTTTGTCCTTGAAGTCAGGAGGTACCTTACCAGTAAGGAACTGCCTTTTAAAATTCTTTTAATATTGGACGGTGCCCTTGGCCACTCAGAGCCCCATGAGGTCAACACTGAAGGTGTTGAAGTGGTCTACTTACCCCCAAACAGAACATCTCTAATTCAGCCTCTAGATTGGGGCCATAAAGACCTTTAAGTCTCATTACACGTGGTACTCTATGGAAAGGATTGTCAGCATTATGGAAGAAAACCCCAAGTCTGGAAGGATGACACTATTGAAGATGCCATCATTGTTACAGAAAAAGTCATGAAAGCCACGAAGCCCAAAACAATAAATTCCTGGTGGAGAAAACTGTCCAGATATGCATGACTTCACAGGATTTACAATAGAGCCGATTCAGAAAATTATAAAAGAGATTGTGGATATGGCAAAACATCAGGTGGGGGTGAAGGGTTTCAAGATATGGGTCTTAGAGACATACAAGAGCTAAGACACCACACCAGAGGAAATAACAGAAGATGACTTGATGGAGATGAGTGCTTCCAAATCAACGCCAGATGACGAGGAAGACGACATAAAAGAAGCAGTGCCAAAAACAAATGGACAATATTAGACAATCTGGCCAAAGCTTCTAATTATTCGAGACTCTTTTTGGCTTCTTTTACTACATGGATCATTCTATGATACAGACACTGAAAGTAAAGCAAACGGTGAAAGAAGGGCTGGTACCATATGGAAACATCTTTAGAGAAATACAAAGGCAAAAAAGACAGAAATTATGGTGTATTTCTGTAAAGTTGACCCGAGTGTGCCTGCCTCTCCTGCTCCCCGCACACCTCCTTCACCCCTTCTGCCTCTGCCACCCCTGAGACAGTAAAACCAACCCCTCCTTCCTCGTTCTCCTCAGCCTATTCAACATGAAGATGATGAGGATGAAGACCTTTATGATGATCCACTTTCACTTAGTAAACAGAAATATACTTTCTCTTCTCTATGATTGTCTAATAACTTCCTCTTTCTCTAGCTTACTTTATGGTATGTATACAATACATATACAAAATATGTGTTAATCGACTGTTTGTTATTGGTAAGGCTTCCAGTCAACAGTAGGTAGTTAGTAGTTAAGTCTTTGGGGAGTCCAAGGTTACATACAGATTTTTGACTGTGCAGGGAAGGGTGTGTTAGACCCTGAATGCCTGCACTGTTCAAGGGTCAACTGTAGTTGCCTATAGTGACCTTGTGATATTACAGAAAGAATTTTGGTTGAGGACTCAAGAGAACTTGGTTCTAGTCATTGCCAGGCCACAGACTTGTAACATTTTGAGCAAATCTCCACATATTTTCTCGTGTAAAGCTTGAAGTGGGTAAACTTGAGGAGTTTGTCTCAAAAGTCCCCATAGACATAAGACATGAAGGGGATATGGGTTCCAGACTTAAGCACTCCAAGGAATAGAAAGAGTGTGAAGATTATATTGTAAAGATGCATGGACATTTGCTTTTCACTCCATTATATGTCAATGTCTGATACAATAGAAAAATGTTTTAAGTTCGTTTTCAGAAAGCAAAAGTGTCAGCCCAGGAAGGGCAATTCCTGATGGCTATAAGGAGCCTCTGAAAGACTCTCAGGTGGCCCCAGCTGTGTGCTCATTCCAGAAAGAGAGTTTTAGGCCCTGAGGCCCCCCAAGTCCCTAAGCTTTTGAAATTGTTTGCCTTTGACCTTTGTCCTGTGAGAAGTTACTGGAAGAGCAAGAGCAGCTCCAGGCCCTGGCAGCCCATTCAGGCGGGAGCTTTTGACAAATTACCACGTTGATGCCTTCTTCACGCACCTGTAAGGCCAAGGCATTATTGGCCGAGGCAATCGATATATCAAAATGAATTTTTGGAAGAGTGTCATCAAGCTCAGCTTTATTTCCAAAAACACAAAAAACTCTGCCCCAGGGAGGGAAAAATGACTTTCACTGTGAAGTAAACAGTTGATTGTTTAGACATTACTTATGTCATGCTAGTCCATGTGAGATGTAGGCACCATGGTAACCAGTTGTCCCCAGAATTCACATTTTTGAGGCCCATTAAAACTCGAGGCTGCTGGAGTCATGTTCTCCGCATTTTGGCCATTTTAATAATAATAATGAGAACGTTAAAATGACATTTGGAATTTATATCACACTTGTCTGTGAGGCGCTCTCAGCACTTTACAATGTATCATCCATCCTCATCACAGAGATGGGAAATATCAGAGGCAGGTAGTATTTGTGATTATATTCAGCTTAGTAAAGAGCCCCCCAGCTTGAAGGAATTTCAGTGATGTGGCATGGTGCTTGCCGACTTGTGGGGACAGAAGAGGCTGGTGCTGGCTTGGTGCTTCTGCTCAGTCCATCTCTCTCTGCCTCAGTTTCCATCAATCAAATCAGATAACAGCAGTGTGTCTCCTCATCCCGCAGCATGGTTATGTGGATCATTGTATTAATCATATTAACTAACGTTTTAAAAAATTTACTTGCTATGTGCCAGGTGTTCTAAGATCTTTTTGTATGCTCATTCATTGAATTCTCCCAAGGCCCTATGAGGCAGGTGCAGTTAATTATCCTATTTTAGAGATAAGCAAATTGAAACACAGAGAGTTTAAGGAACTTGCCTAAGGTAACACAGCAATTAAGAACCTGAGGTGTATCTGACCCAGGCAGGTTGGCTACAGAGCTTGCAGTATTAACCACTGTGTTAGAGTTGCTTAAACTTTGATATAGCAAGACAATACACACACATGCACACGTGCACACACCCGCACAGGCAGAGCAAACAAAAGTTTCACTGAACGATATTCACCCATCCTTACCTTTGAATGTGAAGTGCATTTTGATCTTTTCTCTTCTATTCATTTCATTAACGAAAATGCCAATCTGAAGCCAGTAAACTGAGTTTATGATCATGAGTAAGTCTGACATACATTTTGAAAGCCTTAGCACTACACCATACTCCTTCATAGATGCTCCTGGGGAAGCATTTGAGAAGAGACATGCAGGGAGTGTGTGTGATTGGCTGGGGAGGGTCGTGGAGACCAGAATGTGTGAAGTGTAGGCCCTGGCTCTGCTCCCATGGTGCTACCTCCTGAGGCAGCTGCTCCGTGTCATGTCTGGGCCTGTGGGTTGGCGGGCAGCGGCTGCCCCACTCTCCTCTTCTACTTTGTGTCATAATAGTCTTTGGGGGTCTTCTCTGCCAGCCTCCATGGGCTTCAGCTCTGAGTTAACCCCAGGTATTTACTGAATAGACATTATGTACTGGGCCTCGTAGGTATCCAGCTCTGACTGGGAGGCTACAGAGAGGCATTAGACATGTTCCTTAACTGCAAGGAAATTGCAAGACACCAGGGAAGGAAGGCTGACATGTCAAGGGAGAATTAGGGGCAGGTCCCCCAGTGCTGTATGTAGGGAGCATAGATCTTGGAGCTAGATGGCTCCTCCTAGTAATGTGACCTCGGGCAACATACTTGACCTCTGAGAGCCTAACTCTGGGGCTGCACCTGCAGCCTGAGTGATATTATCTTGGCTAGTGAAACTGTTTGGTGAACCATGAAGTGTTACTAAGAGGTTAGTATTTAGAGGTCATGTTGTCATAACAGTATTGCCAAAAGTCTGGCAACAGCCATAAACATTGGGGTTTCAGGGAAGGGACGGAGTGTTGCAGCAATCCTGGAAGCCTTCCTGGAGGAGGCAGCATTTAATCTGAAGCAGGTATTTTCAGTTCCTGACTGGAAGGATCATGGGTCACTTAGAGATGGAAACAGATATGCAAGGTCCAACCATTCATGTAGAAACCATGCTTATATATAATTAGGTCATAGCTCTGACTCCAATAGGAGGATCCTGAGTGCTTTCATAGGTTGTTGGGGTTTTGTTGTTGTTGTTGTTTGTTTTTAGAGACGAGATCTTGCTATGTTGCCCAGGCTGGCCTTGAACTCCTGGGCTCAAGTGATCCTCCTGTCTTAGCTTCCCAAGTAGCTGAGACTGCAGGCTCAAGTCACTCAGTACACTGCTTTCCTAAGTTTGACATGCCCTGCTGGCTTGAGGTCACTGGCAGACAACCACTTGATTCCCTTAGGTCAGGGGTTAGCAAATTACGTATGGGCAATCCCTGCTTCTATATAGCTCATGATACCTGTAATGTCAGCAAGCTTTTTTTTTTTTTTTTTTTTTTACATTTTTTTGAGTGTTGTAGAAAAAAAAATATGCGACAGTACTATGTGGTCCCATAAAACCTAAAATATTTACTATCTGGCCCTTTAAAGAAAAAAATTTACCAACAGATGCCTTAAGTCTCAAAGTATACAATCCTTGTTTCAAGTTGAATGTCTTCCTTAGTTCTGCATCATCCTTTAGTCATTCTCCAGGCCCTTCTGTCATACCCTGAGGGTACACAGGGCCCAAGCCCTGGAGAGAAGGGGAAAGTAGGCCTCCATTACTCATTTCCTGGCTTCCATGGCTGTCGGAATTCCCCTGCTCTGCCATGGCAGCATATTAATATGTCGCAGCGAGCATGTGTATGTTTAATTCTGATGACATGTGGCGCATAAGTGATTAGTGGCAAATGCCAAAATGCTAGGCTGGAGCCCTGATGCTATTCATAATAACATTCATAAGAGTATTCCCTCAGGATGCAGCTTTCTGTTTCTCCAACATAAATAGCTTGGGAGGCCAAATCACAAACACGATTTCTCTTCATGCTCCACCTGGCCATTCGTAACAAGCATTAGATGTGAAATTTGATTTAAAGCAGCAGTTAAACTCGGAAAATCACAATGGTGTCAAGCCCATTGTTTATTTTAAAGATCAAGAGAAAACCAAAGGTGAGCAACTAATTCTTTATTTTATTTTATTTTTTTGTGGTAACAGTGTCTTGATGACAGGCTAATGTGCAGCTCAAAATAAAGGTACCTGGGTAGAAATAACCTTTCAACCATCATTGAGGCAATATGCCAAGAGGCGCTTGGTAAATGGCTGTGAAGGAGGACAGATTATCCTGTTGAAAGGCTGCTGAGATGCGGCTCCACTTGACAATGGTGGGACTTTTGTCACAGGAAAATTAGATGCCTTTGGATAGGTCTGAGATTGTTCTTATCTTTTCCATATAGCAAAAAGCTACCACTCAGAAAGAAAACAGAGAGTTGAAGGAGTACCCTGATTGAATGCCTTCCAGAAAAAGGATCGTTTTGAGAGAAACACTTTAATTTGCTTCAGATGATTCTGTGGAGGCTTATTGCTGAAGTGGTTCCATTTCAGCACAGGTTTAGCTGGCTCTGAAGAGAGAAGTGATTTTTTAAAATCTTAGGGAATACAAAGCGTTTATCCATTAACCTGAGTCACCAACCAATTTTCACAACAAGGCAGCCTAGGAGCTAGTGGTGGCCAGGATATGTTTTGTTTGTTTGGCTCAGTGTTTGCTGCTTGTTTTTTAAAGAATTTGAACACCGCTGGACTGCTTGTGCTGTCTCCAGTTTCTCACAGCATGCCCACTTCCTATGGGGCTGCTCCAGGCTGCCTCCCATATTTGTCTACAAAGGGATTGGAGTCCAAGGTGCATTGTTACAGCTTGTGGGTTCCATCGAAACATGACACCTACTTATTCCCATCCTACTTTGTATCTTGTGACCACAGAACCCTCCTAACAAAGGTTTGTGGATGGTAGGTGACTCCCTGAAGCTCAGCCCTACTCCTAGAGAAATATTACAGAGTCCCCCTGTGCTGATGGTAGGTCACGGACCCTAGCCATCTCCAAAGGACAGAGTCCTTTTCTTGCTAGTGCCCTTAGTGATAGAAATGTTGAACAAAGGGCCAGTGGCCGTTTTCTAGCAGTGGTTAATTGCAGTGAGTTCTATTGTGGCAGAAAGGTTTGAAAACCATCTCTCGCCTGCCCTCACAATAACCTGAATTGTGGTTCTTGGTTAGACTAGGGCAAAGGGGCGGTGACATGAGAACACGAACCCTGGAGCTGGACTGCTGGGTTCCAATCCCAGTTCCCTTTTTGCTCCTTCCTAGGGGTGTGAACTGAGATGCAGGGGCAGCTTTTTAGGGGAAGGATGTATAAGTTGGGTGACAGATTGATGCAGGAAAGAGGAAGAACAATTGGAAATGGCTTTGACATTAGTTTGAATTCCAGAAGTGGGCAAGTAAATACCAACGCGGTGCTTGGATTAATGAGAGGGTGGAAATGGAAAGGGATCCACTAGTTAACAAAGCTTAACAACCACTGACATCAGGGTCAGTGTGGAAGGAAGGAACTCATGGCATGCTCAGCCAAAGTACTTTAGAGAATGTCCTAGTTTGAAACTTTTTCAGTCACTGAGATTTAAAATAATAATAATAATGGCAAAATTGTCATTAAAAAAAGTCAAAAGAGGCGAAAGTGGCTCAGTTGCAACAAGACCCAGGAAGGATATGAGAGGCACATGTGCCCTTGCAGGGCGTGACTTTCCACAACCGGTGTGTGTGGTGGGGGTGCTCAGAGCAGTCCTGCCTCACATTCCCTCCAGCCTACTTGCCTTTGTCTGCCTGAAGGACACGCTCTTCTCTGCTGTTTGTCTATGTGGGTAAAGGTCTCAGCCAAGAGAAATTTTTGTGTAAATTGAAAACTCGAGCAGGCTGATCCATAGCCACGCTCATAAGAAGCCTGCCTCAAGTGACTGTTTATTTTCTTTATTCCTTGATTTTTTTCACAAATAAGTATAGTTACATGCCTGTTATATGCCAGCCTCTGTTCTGGGCCCAAAGAGAGGGTAACATCTTCAACCCCTGTGTGCTCCCAGAACAGGAAATGAGATGCATATACAAACAAGTGGGATGCAGAGCCCTGGGAGGGATCATGGTCAGGGCAGACAGTTCCCTGTTTACAGATACGCTGCATTTCAAAAGTTAGCTTTCAAACTCTTGGTTAAGAATCTGGATTCATTTTCCAGTACAGACTTTCTTTTCATGCATATATGCTTTTTTTGTTGTTGTTGTTGTTGCAGATAGCAAATGTTTATTGAATGCCTACCATGGAAAGAACTGAAAATACCAGGAAGATAAAACTTTGAATCCCCTTCAAGTCAGGGAGTCATCTATACTTAACAAACCAGCAAAATGAAATGCTGGGCTTGGTGCTGTGTGTGGGAAGTGGCAATGGAAGGGCCCCAGGCAGGGCCCTAATGAATGGAGTGATTAATACACTTGACTTCTTTTTCTTTTTCTTCCCCTTCTCTATCACACCGAAGCTTCCATTTCTTCCATTTAGCTGTTATGCTAGGTGCTAGGAGGAAAGCAATAGTTTAAACTAATTTAAGTTTAGATATGACTAGAACTGATGGGGGATTGTCAATAACCTCTGAGGGGAAACTTTCTGTGTCTCAATGATCTAAGACTCAGGCTTGGGGTTTTATATGACTGAAAGTCACAAAATACCTTAATCCGCTCTTCACGCAGAGGGGAGATCTTGCCGTGTGCTTGCACTCACACCCATGAATTTCACCTGCTTCTGGAGATGATTTTGCTCCAGTTCCTATGGTGTGTGTTCCCAGGGTGTTTCTCCTTGAAAATGCAGTTTTTTTTCTTCATTCTTTGCTTTGGGACTTCAGGTTCTAAAGTCAGTGTCAAGGCAAAAAAGCCTGTAGAGTCACAATTGTCCTTGAAAATCACTAAGCAAGGGATTACATTGGAGACCCAATTTTACCCTGTCTCAGTGAGTACCACCCAACCACTTTTTCCTTCCCTCTTAGAAAATGGGACGTGATTGTTCAGTTGGAAAGCAGGAGAGGTAGTTGGGTCCAAGAAATAGAAAAACACAAATCGTGAAACAAACATTTCACTCAGAGTGGTGACTGATCACTCCCTTAGAAGCATGAGATCGTTGCAACAAACCCATGTAGACAACTGTAGATGCCCAGGTCTCATCTCAAATTTGCTGCCTGCCTTAGAGACATGGGATTCTGCAGTTGAGTCCTTATGGCTGGGCGTGGGGGTGGAGGGGGGCTCCTTTCCTGTAAAGAGCACACAGATGCTCTAAATGTCAGCTCCCTGACTGCCATTAACACCGCTCAGGCCCCAGGGAAATGCTTTCCTATATCTCTGGTCCTGCGTCCTTGAAACAGAAGGTGGGCCGGTCTGATTGCCAGGAAGGCTTTTGGCTCATGCCCCTGCGAAAGGCAGAGTCAGACACAGCTTTGGACTTCAGAGAAGATTTAAGCAGCAAAACTGCTTAGGTAAGAAGAGAAAACAAATGAATTACCTTGTCGGAGGCTTCCTCTCACATATCAGTGATGCAATAGATTCATGTATAATGAACTGTGGTTTCACAGCAGTACTGAGTGCCCATTTCCTTGCTGCTTTTTTTTCTTACAATTTGTGGTTTCGGAGATATTCACAGATTCCCAACACTTGCACATGGCGACTGAGGAACATTTTTTCAACATCAAAAAATTTATATCACTCTTCACTCTGCATATTTAGGCAATATTGATTCTTTGCATTGGCAACTGGAGAGGCATGGACTGCTATAATTAGGAATACTCTTATTTTTTAAATGGTTAATAAGATTTAATTTACATTAAAATGAATAAAAATTAGCTTTATTTAAATATCTCTGATATAAATAGTTGGAATGTATTCAGTATAGTTAATATTTTATGTTTTAATTTTCATTTACATTTTAAAATTTAATGTAATTTGAATTTTTTATTACAAATGTTCAAATTTTATACATTGAATACAATCACATTTTATTTTAGAATAAACATAATATTAAAACTATTGATTTGAATAACATTAGCAATTTTGCTGAAATGAAAGCAAGGAAAGTTAATTTTGTGAAACAAATATATAATAACATGAATTATTTATGCTTTTATTGCATAACTCATCCAATATTACTAAAGTACAGATGGTACCTGACTTATGATGGAGTGACTTATGATATTTTGATGTTAGGATGACATAAAAGCAATACACATTCGGGAGAAAGCACTCTGTGAGTACCCATACAACCATTCTTTTTTTCACTTTCAGTTCAGTATTCAATAAATTACATGAGATATTCAACACTTTCCTAGAAAATAGGCTTTGTGTTAGATGATTTTGCCCAACCGTAGGCTAATAGAAGCGTTCTGAGCACATTTAAGGTAAGCTAGGCTGAGCTATGATGTGGGTTAGGTGTATTAAATGTGTTTTCAACTTATGTTATTTTCAATGTATGATGAATTTATCGGGATGTAGGCCCACAGTAAGTTGAGGAATATCTGAATTAACAGAACACCTAGACATGTACAATGATTAGTCAATTTGCTGATCTTTGGTATTTTGTGACTTTCAGTCATATAAAACCCTAACTTTAAACATATTTTTAAAATTTTGTCAGCCAGGCACAGTGGCTCAAGCCTGTAATCCCAGCACTTTGAGAGGCCAAGGAGGGTGAATCTCTTGAGCCCAGGTGTTCAAGACCAACCTGGGCAACATAGGGAAACCCTGTCTCTATCACAAAAATACAAAACCTATCTAGGTTTGGTGGTGGCATGCACCTGTAGTCCTAGCTACTTGGGAGGCTGAGGTGGGAGGATCGCTTGAGCCTGGGAGGTGGAGGTTGCAGTGAGCCATGATTGCCCCACTGCACTCCAGCCTAGGCAATAGAGTGAGACCCTCTCTCAAAAAAATGGTCATTATGAAGGTGTATTTGTCAGGGAAGGAGGATAGAACACTTTATTGAACAATTCATCAGCTTGGTTTATAACTTTAAAATATTTATGTGGCCTTCCATTTGTATTCTCATACTGACTACAAGTCAGAATTACCCGAACTATTGAACTGTTACCTAGTCTCACTAGCAAATAGTTGAATTCTATAAATTACTAGTCTATGGCATTATGGGAATTTTTTTTTTTTTAAAGACAGGGTCTCACTCTTGTCACCTTAGGCTGTGCAGTGGTACAATCATAGCTCATAGTCGCCTCAACTCTTGGGCTCAAGCCATCTTCCCACCTCAGTCTCCCAAGTAGCTGGGAATGCAGGCACGTGCCCATACCCAGTTGACTTTTATTTTTTGTAGAGATGGGGTTCTCACTATGTTGTGTAGGCTGATTTTGAACTCCTGACCTCAAGCAGTCTTCCTGCCTCAGCCTCCCACAGTGTTGAGATTACAGGCGTGAGCTACCACACCGGCTATGAGATTTTATTCTAACACTGTGATTTAATTAGGCTTCTGAACTCATGCATCTGCTGGAGTCTGGCAGTGTTTGGCCGCTTCATTTAAAAACTTGATGCTAATGGCCAGGTAATTGTTTCAAAGATCACCATTGATGAAGTGTCCAGATCTATCAGCCACAAATGCTGTGAAGGAGAGAATGGCTATCTTCCATTTCCTTTGGCTTTGCTGTACTTTTAGTTCAGAGTAGCAGTGGCCCTTCAAGGTTAGAAAAAGCTGAAAACATCAGAGAGGATGCAGTGGACAAATATTGAGTCAGTCCTTATTAAAGAAAAGAAATTTTTGAGTGGGCGACATATCCCAAACGGTACCAGTTTCCTAAGAACCAGATAACTTGTGTACAGATCTTAGGTTTATCAAATGGCTTCAGCTCCCCTACCGCCCATCCATTCCCTTTATTTAAATTGGGTGTCAATGTGATAGTTTTTAAAAAATTATAGAATAATCATTTAAAAATCATTCATGACTCATCATCCTAACACACCTGTTTTTATTGTTACATGTTAACTTACTCATACACGTACACTACTGCATTGTTCCAATCAGCATCCATATGTTATTCTGATTTTTTGTTTTAAATGTTACATTGTATATTTTTCTATGTTCCCATAGTCCTTATAATTCCCATTTTAGAGTCTATATAATATGATGACATGATTTTACATGCCTTTTTTTGTAACTTGGAAATTTGAGAACAAAAGAAGAAACTGATTCATATCCCTAGATCCTTTGAGTTTTTATTAGTCTTATCACTCTTTAAAACCCCTACTGACTTATTTCCATGATGCAAGCAAGATAATTTGTTAATCAAAAGTTTAATTAACACACATACTAGAGTTACATATTTATTTTAGGCCAAATTTTAAAATGTAATAGACTTAACCTTGATATATGGCACCCCCATGTAATTGATGTATATAGGACATTTATGCCTGTTTTCTAGGTCTTTTCTTTCATTGCTTTATAAGGCTTTAAAAATGTATACAGGGATTTATTGTTGTGTCTTTGCTTCTATGACAAATTGTTTGCCATACCTGTGATTTATTTTTCACTAATTTGTTCCCAGAGAACAACCTTGAAATGTATATCTCCAATACAATGCTGACCCTATGGGGAAATGATGATCTGCCTTCTAGAAACACATTAGGGTAAACAGTAGACACTGCTGGTATTTGCACCAAGTACCAGTCAAGGGCAGGCCCCTGTATGAATAAGAGGCGAAGGTCAGTGGTCACCAGCGGGCTCAGAAGGAGACGGGCTCGTCTGGCATAGCCCACTATCATGGGCATTTCGTCAGTCACAGAGATCAGCACAGGAGACCTCGCAGGAGAAATGGCAAGCCAGAAGCGGGGGTGTGTTTTGAGGAAGGGGGTGAAGTGCAGAGATGTGACTCCTCAGAGGAGCATGTGGGCAAGTCTTGAAATAACAGAGAAAGAACTAGTTAGTAGATTAAAGCAGATTTTCAAATTACATTTACAAAATTCTCTTAATTGGCATAGAGATCTCTAGACCAGGGCAATCTACATTTTTATTGAGACTCTATACTGAGTGCCCAGCATGGCAATAGCATACTGCACTCACCCTTTTATTCACCCATTAATAGTGAGCACCCACTATGTGCCAGGCATGTGCTGGGCCTCAGAGACACAAAGCCATGAAGAAATGGTCTCCACCTTCCATTTTCTTCTGGTGTAATGAGAAAGACAGACACGCACATAAACCAGATGTTGCAATTCAGAGCAAAAAGTCTTAAAACAGTGTTAGGGCCAAGTGCCTTGGAAGCATTCATTTATTCAGTAAGCGTTTATTGAGTTTCTGTTGTGCACCAGGCGTTGTGCTAGGTGCTGGACATATAGGAGAGAACAAAGAGGGTAAAACTCCTAGCATTGTGGAATTGACAGCTTGGTGACGCTAGAATTCCTCTTAGAGAAAGAATTTTGTGCCTCTGCCTGTGTCTTGGAAAGCTTCCTGGAGATGCTGGCAAGGCTAAGTTTACAGGGCAGTAGGAATGAGGAAGTGGAAATGAAGGTGGGATAGGGGCAGCGAAGGAGTATGGGAGAGAGAGAGGTGGAGCAGGGGCAGTAATGGAGATGAGATGGGAGCAGAAATGGAATGGAGTGGAGTAGAGAGCAGGGATGGGGCTGCAATGAGGGTAGGATGGAGATAGGGTAGATTGTGGGGACAGGGATGAAGGTGAGGCGGACAGGCAGATCTTTTTCTAGTATGCAGAGACAAGTGTGCAATGGCACAGAAAAGTGAAGCAACATGGTTAGGGCCTGAATATATGCCCCATATGTAAAGATCCAGATGACCTAGCCAGGTCCCAAGGGGCATGTAATAGTGTTGGGCAGACAAGGTGAATGCATGAAACGGGCAAAGCAATGCCCCACCTGGTCAAGAGAGCTGCTGAATTTTGCACCTTTGGTTGTAAATTGCTCATTAGCAGAATCTGAGTAGCGGGCCTGTTGCAGTAACCGCCAGCCTGGCCTCTGTACCTCGGTCTTCATCCCTGTCCTATCCCTTCTGTCATTCATTAAATATTTACTAACACCTCCTAAGTCCTGGGCCCAGTAGATTCTGTTCATATATAGTTAATTTAAAGACAAAGTCTGTCTCCAGAGCCTAGGAGCTATTAGATAAGTTTGTACAATCCCAAGGAGTTAAGAGCTTTCTCAGGAATAGAAACCAAATCTAAGTGGAATGTAAAGAGGAGCTGGCTAATATTATCAGGGGGGCTTTGTTGCTGACATTTTGTTACAATTTTCTGAATGCTTCATGTATTTTCCTTCATTCTTAACTGACATTTTTGCTGAAGTTTGCTTCTCACCCTCTTGCTTAGAGATATCTTCAGCTGCTAGGCTCACCATGGTCCAGGTCCACAAATCTCTCAAATTTGTATTGTAACAATATTATAACAATTAACTGAACATGTGTATTGGGTGCCTGCTCAGACTGAAAACTGCTTAAGGACAGGAGACTTCTTTTGGAGCCTTAACTAAGAACATTACAGGTGTTCCAAAAATATATTTTTTTTTTTTTGCAAAATTGGAGCAATTAGAAAAGAATCCATTAAGTTTAGCAACTGAAGCAATTAGAGAATAATTCATTTTTAAAAACTTTAGAATATCAGAGTTAAAGTGTATGGCTTGGCTTTTTGATAAAGCTATTGACCTTTGGATTCCTTTTGTCAAATTCTGACTCTCCAAATATCACCAGCACACAACCAGTTGATGAGAGAAAACTGAATTTATTGTTTGCTGCAGTAAGGAAGAAAACCACCTTGACAGCTTTGGTGGTGTCTTGGAACAGGGCAAAGCATGGTTGGAATTTGTTGAGAAGTGGAAGTTTGATTTAAGGCAGACCTAGATCTTTCAATGGGGAGGACTTGATTAGAATGGGTAAGGATCATGATAGAACAGTTTAGAATTGGTGGAAATAGCAAGGTAAGGATTTTTGAGGCAGAAGACTTAAAGAATTTTAGGGAATAAACTGCTCTTGATGAATTCATTTTATGAGAGTTCTTTGGGTCCTTTGAGAAGTTCCTATAATGAACAGTCAAATTATATGCCTGGACAAGACTCTCCTGGCATACTAAGATGGTGCTAGTGATGACAATGAAATAGTAAAGTCATGTATGTAGACAGTAAGCTGTGTGGGGTGTGGATAGTTTTGGTTCTCACTTGCTAGCCAAGCAGGAAGTAATTGATGGCTAGAAAACAAAACACAAAAGGCTTTCTCTAACGTTTTGTTTGGGAGTTTGAATTTTCACTTAGGCACATGCAGAGGCAAAGAGGTCTCCTGTCCATGGAAATGTGTTTCGTGGGTAAGAAGAGGTCAGTCATCAGGTTACTGGGTGCTGACCCCTGGGATTTGTCAAACACACGTCAGCGGCTGGCTTTCTTAACAGCTGATGCTGAGTGCTGCCTGCAATGATGCAGTGAGTTTCCATGTTTCCTTGTTTCTGTGTCACATCTTTCTCTTGACATTTATCCTTCTAGGAGATGTTTACTAATGCAGAGACCCACCAGATGAAAATGTCCAATAACATCACGATACTTTATTTCATATTTTATTGGGTCAGAAAACTGCAATGTCTCTTCCATTTCATGCTGACTGCCACCAACTCACTTCTAAGTATACTGTAAGAATCATGCCTTTCTTTAATCATGCGGCAAAATCTCACCCAAGGAATCTGAAATTGGTTTTTCTCCCCTTCTGTCCAGACACTGCAGCCCCAGACATCTTTTTGGTACCTTTCTGAGTAAAATGGGAGGACAATGGGGTGATGCAGATTTCAGCAATAAATAATTTTGTCTCTTACAGCCAGCTCTCCGCAACCCCCTGCAGGCTGTTTGCAAACTGCAGTTTTTCAAATACCACCTTGCATGGTATTAAACCCTCTTGAGCTGAGCATTGGAGAATAGTCAAAATAAGCTATTGAGTTCTGGGTAATAGCAGGTGGGCAGAAACTGAAGCCAGAGCTGCCATTGCCACACGGCAAGGTTTCTGCAAATCGCCTTCCTCCCCAACAGAGAATTTGACTCTGGTGCTTTCTTTTCTTTTTCCTTTCCTTCATGTTTTTTTGTTTGTTTGTTTGTTTATTTGTTTGTTTTGTTTTGTTTTGTTTTGAGACAGAGTCTCGCTCTGTCACCCAGGCTGGAGTACAATGGCGCGATCTTGGCTCACTGCAACCTCCGCCTCAAGGTTCAAGGGATTCTCCAGCCTCAGCCTCCTGAATAGCTGGGAGTACAGGCGTGCGCCACCATGCCTGGCTAATTTTTGTATTTTTAGTAGAGACAGGGTTTCACCGTGTTGTGGTCAGGCTGGTCTTGAACTCCTGACCTCGTGATCCGCCTGCCTCAGCCTCCCAAAGTGCTGGGATTACAGACATGAGCCACCGTGCCTGGCCTAGTGCTTACTTTATTAATGGCAGCTGTTTGAATTTTCATTTGGTTGTCTTGGGTTTGAGGGCTTCTCATCAGCCCTTTTTTATTGTTTCACTTTTCAAAAACATTCCACTTTGCTTCTCATCATCTTTGTTCCTCAGTTGAACTGAGAGCAAGTGTGATTTTAATGAAGCACTGATCCTTTTTTTTAAGAGCTTTTCAGCAGGCCTAGATGATTGGCATTTATTATCATTTTGTGTCTGCCTTCTGCTCAGAATATAAAGGAATCCTGGAATTATTTTCTCTCTTCTCTTATAGGCCCAAAGGGGTCTCACTTCTCTCCCCCTTCCTTGCTTTTTAAAATTTTACATCTCCTACACCTTCTAGCATCCCCTGATACAATCTCCTACAGGCCTTCAAAATCTTTTGGGCACAAGTAGCTGGGCTGAGTCAGACAGCTTGGAAATGCAAAAAGGCAGGCCAGGCAGAAAGATTGATGGTGGAATGTCAGCTTGCTGCCAGTGTCTGTACCATGTGGAACCATCAGGATTTCCCTTGCCCTTTGTCTGTTCCAATATACTTTGCTTATCACCCAGGCTCTGGCAGGTCAAGGAAGACCTGACGTGGCAGCTTCTAGGGCTGAGATTTGCATGAAAGTGCTGGAATCAAAACTACCTGACTGATGTCTGCATGGAGCTCATAGGTCCCTAGGTTGTAACTGTACCTGCTAGGGCCACCACTGCTGATCAGCATAGAATTGATGCAAAGCAGATGGCCACCAACATTGAGCTTTCTGCTCAGCTCCTCTCCTGGCTGTGCTTCATAGAATGCAAAGGTAAGTGGGCTTTCCACTGGCATCTACTTTGTAATAGACATTTGATTATAGGCACTTGGCTGAGAGGCCTGTACATTTTTTAACATATTCACCTTCTGACTTTTCATTTCTTATCTGCATATGGTTGTTACCTACACCTGGGATTCGTAAAAGTTCATCAGGAAAGAACATGTAAGGTACCAGAAACAGTGCCAGGCACAGGGCAGCCTCTCTATAGCTGTTTATTCCTTTCTTTCGTGCTTCCTTCACCTACACCCTCTGAGGCCTCAGCCAGGCTGCTGGTTGCTAGTAGGTGTCAAGGGAATGGTGCTGAAGTGAGTGCCCTCAGAGAAGAGACAAGAAAGCTTTCTGCGTGGGGTTTGAACTTCTTCCCTCTACTCTGCCAGCCAACTGAGCTAACAGAAGTTCAGCAACAGCTCACCATTTCCTTTGAATCGGTGTCTCCAATTCTCAGGCTTCAAATAGCTCCAGCAGACAGCAGGGTTTTGTTTTCCCTTTATTTAGAACCAGTTATGGTCTGGAACCAATTTGGTGAAAGATGCATGAGTTTTCCTTAGCAACCTAACTCTGTTTGCCTTATGTGCTTGACTTCTGCTGATTTTCAGCCCAAATTCCAGCTATGTCCTGTGCTCAAAGGTGGAGGCCAGAGGAAAAGGGCAGGTGGGATCAACCTGCCCCAGGTGCTTGAACAGAAATGCTCTGGGAAGAGGTAGAGGGGATGCTATTTTTTAGCATGGGGCTGTGGGAAGCTCTGGAGGCTAGCTGAGAGCCATTGCTATCTTTGAGGCTGTGTGTGTGTGTGTGTGTGTGTGTGTGTGTGTGCGCACGCGTGAAATGCTTTGCCCTTTGATAGTCACAAGGGTCACCCATTCTTTCATTCTGTCCTCTGATACCTTCTCACCGCCACTCTCCCATTACTCTCTATTTCCACTCTGCTTTATTGTTCATCATAGTACTCACCTCTACTTGGCATTATGTTGTACAGTTATTTGTTTATAACGTGTCTTTCCAATTAAATGTAAGCTCTTTGAAGGCAGAGTCTTGCCCATGTTGCTCATTGCTCTATTCTCAGTGCCTTGAGCCATACCCAGTGCATATGAGGCACTCAATAAATATTCATTGAATGAATGGATGAGTGGATAGGTAAATGTCTTTGGTGTTTGGGACACCAAGCAGCAAGGTGAGAGGTTATTATATGACATGGGCTTGACAACAGGCTACATAGGGAGGAAACCTGGCAGATTAATGTTCTTTTAGTCTTTTCTTTCTTTCCTTCCCTTGCCTCTCATCCTCCACTCTATTTCACTTGTTTTACTATATTCTTAGGATTTACCTTTGGGCTGTTAAATAAATGTATTTACCAGTTTCTAATGATATCTTTTGACTTCTTAGCTATAGAAGATAATACAGTAGCTTCTTCCTTCCCCTTCTGTTAGTTATATTAGATCTACATTTTCAGGGTTTATAATATTTACCTGTTTTTAATCATAAATCCCAACTTGCTTTAGTCTTAGTCCTACATTTAAATAGATTGAGTCTTCTTCACTAGGCCTTTGCTGTTGTTTTCCATTCAACCCTTGGGTGGCTGAAAACTTCTTCCCCTAATAGTTTCTTCAAGACATAACAAAATGTCTTGAATTGTTGTAAGTTCAAATATGGTTCATTTCTTTTATAATGAATGATAGTTTTTGCTGGGTATAAAATTTTTGAGTCACACTGTTTTTTGGAGGACTAGTACCAAAGGTATCACTCCACTATCTTCTAATGGTAAATGATACAATGGTAAAGTCTGAGGCCAATCTCATTTTTCCCCATCATAAGGAAGGGGTGACTGCCTGCCCAAATATTCTTTCTTTATCTTTGGAGTCTCATAAATGTACTAGATTATGGTTGTCAATTTTTTCCAGGATACTCTGTGACTTTCAAGATGTAGTCAAGTACAGTGTATTCAAGTCTTCTTTTATTTCTGGAAAATGTATTGAGTTACACCTTTAAATATTCTTTTATGTCTTTTGCTAATCTTCCTTACCTATCATTTTCTTTCTAATCCCTTTAAATTTCTTATTTCCATTTCATTCTGTTCTTACTTTTTTCAATCACTGTTCTTTCCTTTCTGTTTCTTTCTGTATTTTTTTAAATTATACTTTAAGTTCTAGGGTACATGTGCACAGCATGCAGGTTTGATACATAGGTATACATGTGCCATGTTGGTTTGCTGCACCAATCAACTCATCATTTACATTAGGTGTTTCTCCTAATGCTATCCCTCCCCGAGTCCCCCACCCCCCAATAGGCCCCAGTGTTTGATGTTCCCTGTCCTGTGTCCAAGTGATCTCTTTGTTCAATTCCCACCTATGAGTGAGAAAATGCGGTGTTTGTTTTTCTGTCCTTGTGATAGTTAGCGGAGAATGACGGTTTCCAGCTTCATCCATGTCCCTGAAAAGGACATGAACTCATTCTTTTTTATGGCTGCATAGTATTCCACGGTGTATATATGCCACATTTTCTTAATCCAGTCTATTCATTGATGGATATTTGTGTTGGTTCTAAGTCTTTGCTATTGTAAATAGTGCTGCAATAAACATACATGTGCATGTGTCTTTATGGTAGCATGCTTTATAATCCTTTGGGCTTATACCCAGTAATGGGATTGCTGGGTCAAATGGTAATTCTAGTTCTACATCCTTGAGGAATCACCACACCGTCTTCTACAATGGTTGAAGTAATTTACACTCCCACCAACAGTGTAAAAGTGTTCCTATTTCTCTACATCCTCTCCAGCATCTGTTGTTTCCTGACTTTTTAATGATTGCCATTCTAACTGATGTGAGATGGTATCTCATTGTGGTTTTGATATGCATTTCTCTGATGACCAGTAATGATGAGCATTTTTTCATGTGTCTGTTGGTGGCATAGATGTCTTCTTTTGAGAAGTGTCTGTTCATATCCTTTGCCTAATTTTGTTGGGGTTGTTTGTTTTTTACTTGTAAATTTGTTTGAGTTTTTTGTAGTGTTTGGATATTAGCCTTTTGTCAGATGAGTAGATTGCAAAATTTTTTTCCCTTTCTGTAGGTTGCCTGTTCACTCTGATAGTAGTTTCTTTTGCTGTGCAGAAGCTCTTTAGTTTAATTAGATCCCATTTATCTATTTTGGCTTTTGTTGCCATTGCTTTTGGTGTTTTAGTCATGAGGTCCTTGCCCATGCCTATGTCCTGAATGGTATTCCCTAGGTTTTCTTCTAGTGCTTTTAGGTTTTAGGTCTAACATTTAAGTCTTTAATCCATCTTGAATTAATTTTTGTATAAGGTGTAATGAAGGGATCCAGTTTCAGCTTTCTGCATATGGCTAGTCAGTTTTCCCAGCACCATTTATTAAATAGGGATGCCCTTTCCCCATTTCTTGTTTTTGTCAGGTTGGTCAAAGATCAGATGGTTGTAGATATTTGGTGTTATTTCTGAGGCCTCTCTTCTGTTTCATTGGTCTATATGTCTGTTTTGGTATCAGCACCATGCTGTTTTGGTTACTGTAGCCTTGTAGTATAGTTTAAAGTCAGGGAGTGTGATGCCTCCAGCTTTGTTCCTTTGGCTTAGGATTGTCCTGGCAATGTGGGCTCTTTTTTGGTTCCATATGAACTTTAAAGTAGTTTTTTCCAATTCTGTGAAGAAAGTCATTGGTAGCTTGATGCAGATGGCATTGAATCTATAAATTACTTTGGGCAGTATGGCCATTTTCATGATATTGATTCTTCCTATCCATGATCATGGAATGTTCTTCCATTTGTTTGTGTCCTCTTTTATTTTGTTGAGCTGTGCTTTGTAGTTCTTCTTGAAGAGGTCCTTCACATCCCTTGTAAATTGGATTCCTAGGTATTTTATTCTCTTTGTAGCAATTGTGAATGGGAGTTCACTCATTATTTGGCTCTCTGTTTGTCTGTTAATGGTGTATAGGAATGCTTGTGATTTTTGCACATTGATTTTGTATCCTGAGACTTTGCTTAAGTTGCTTATCAGCTTAAGGAGATTTTGGGCTGAGATGATGGGGTTTTCTAAATATACAATCAGGTAATCTGCAAACAGGAACAATTTGACTTCCTCATTTCCTAATTGAATACCCTTTATTTCTTTCTCTTGCCTGATTGCCCTGGCCAGAACTTCCAACACTATGTTGAATAGGAGTGGTGAGAGAGGGCATCCTTGTCTTGTGCCAGTTTTCAAAGGGAATACTTCCAGTTTTTACCCATTCAGTATGATATTGGTTGTGGGTTTGTCATAAATAGCTCTTATTATTTTGAGATACGTTCCATCAATACCTAGTTTATTGAGAGTTTTTAGCATGATGGGTTGTTGAATTTTGTCAAAGGCCTTTTCTGCATCTATTGAGATAATCATGTGGTTTTTGTCATTGGTTCTCTTTATGTATGGATTATGTTTATTGATTTGCATGTGTCGAACCAGCCTTGCATCCCAGGGATGAAGCCGACTTGATCATGGTAGATAAGATTTTTGATGTGCTGCTGGATTTGGTTTGCCAGTATTATATTGAGGATTTTTGCGTTGATGTTCATCAGGGATATTGGTCTAAAATTCTCTTTTTTTGTTGTGTCTCTGCCAGCCTTTGGTATCAGGATGATGTTGGCCTCATAAAATGAATTAGGGAGGATTCTCTCTTTTTCTATTGATTGGAATAGTTTCAGAAGGAATGGTACCAGTTCCTCCTTGTACCTCTGGTAGAATTCGGCTGTGAACCTGTCTGGTCCTGGACTTTTTTGTGTTGGTAGGCTATTAATTATTGCCTCAATTTCAGAACCTGTGATTGATCTTTTCAGAGATTCGACTTCTTCCTGGTTTAGTCTTGGGAGGGTGTATGTGTCCAGGAATTTATCCATTTCTTCTAGATTTTCTAGTTTATTTGCATAGAGGTGTTTATAGTATTCTCTGATGGTAGTTTCTATTTCTGTGGGATTGGTGGTGATAGCCCCTTTATGATTTTTTATTGCGTCTATTTGATTCTTCTCTCTTTTCTTCTTTATTAGTCTTGCTAGCGGTCTATCAATTTTGTTGATCTTTTCAAAACACCAGCTCCTGGAGTCATTGATTTTTGAAGGGATTTTGTTTCTCTATCTCTTTCAGTTCTGCTCTGATTTTAGTTATTTCTTGCCTTCTGCTAACTTTTGAATGTGTTTGCTCTTGCTTCTCTAGTTCTTTTAATTGTGATGTTAGGGTGTCAATTTTCGATCTTTCCTGCTTTCTCTTATGGGCATTTAGTGCTATAAATTTCCCTCTACACACTGCTTTAAATGTGTCCCAGAGATTCTGGTATGTTGTGTCTTTGTTCTCATTGGTTTCGAAGAGCATCTTTATTTCTGCCTTCATTTTGTTATGTACCCAGTAGTCATTCAGGAGCAGGTTGTTCAGTTTCCATGTAGTTGAGCGGTTTTGAGTGAGTTTCTTAATCCTGGGTTCTAATTTGATTGCACTGGGGTCTGAGACAGTTTGTTGTGATTTCTCTTGTTTTACATTTGCTGAGGAGTGCTTTACTTACAATTATGTTGTCAGTTTTAGGATAAGTGTGATGTGGTGCTGAGAAGAATGTATATTCTGTTTATTTTGGGTGGAGAATTCTGTAGATGTCTATGAGGTCTGCTTGTTGTAGATCTGAGTTCAAGTCCTGGATATCCTTGTTAACCTTCTGTCTCGTTGATCTGTCTAATATTGACAGTGGGGTGTTAAAGTCTCCAATTATTGTATGGGAGTCTAAGTCTCTTTGTAGGTCTCTAAGGCCTTGCTTTATGGATCTGGGTGCTCCTGTATTGGGTGGATATACATTTAGGATAGTTATCTCTTCTTGTTGAATTGATCCCTTTACCATTATGTAATGGCCTTCTTTGTCTCTTTTGATCTTTGTTGGTTTAAAGTCTGTTTTATCAGAGATTAGGATTGCAACCCCTGCTTTTTTTTTTTTTCCATTTGCTTGGTAGATCTTCCTCCATCCCTTTATTTTGAGACTATGTGCATCTTTGCACATGAGATGGGTCTCCTGAATACAGCACACTGATGGGTCTTGACTCTTTATCCAATTTACCAGTGTGTGTCTTTTAATTGGGGCATTTGGCCCATTTACATTTAAGGGTAATACTGTTATGTGTGAATCTGATCATGTCATTATGATGTTTGCTGTTTATTTTGCCCGTTCATTGATGCAGTTTCTTCATAGCATCGATGGTCTTTTCAATTTGGCATGTTTTTGCAGTGGCTGGTACCAGTTGTTTCTTTCCATGTTTAGTGCTTCCTTCAGGAGCTCTTGTAAGGCAGGCCTTGTGGTGACAACATCTCTCAGCATTTGCTTGTCTGTAAAGGATTTTATTTCTCCTTCACTTATGAAGCTTAGTTTGGCTGGATATGAAATTCTGGTTTGAAAATTCTTTTCTTTAAGCATGTTGAATATTGGCTCCTACTCTCTTCTGGCTTGTAGGGTTTCTGCCGAGAGATCCGCTGTTAGTCTGATGGGCTTCCCTTTGTGGATAACTTGACGTTTCTCTCTGGCTGCCCTTAACACTTTTTCTTTCATTTCAACCTTAGTGAATCTGACAATTATGTGTCTTGGGGTGGCTCTCCTCGAGGAGTATCTTTGTTGTATTCTTCATATTTCCTGAATTGGAATGCTGGCCTGCCTTGCTAGGTTGGAGAAGTTCTCCTGGATAATATCCTGAAGAGTGTTTTCCAACTTGGTTCCATTCTTCCCATCACTTTAAGGGACAGAAATCAAATGTAGATTTGGTCTTTTCACATAGTCCCATATTTCTTGGAGGTTTTGTTCATTTCTTCTTACTCTTTTTTCTCTAACCTTCTCACTTTATTTCATTAATTTGATCTTCAATCACTGATACCCTTTCTTCCACTTGATGGAATCAGCTATTGAAGCTTATATGCATGCATCATGAAGTTCTCGTGCTATGATTTTCAGCTCCATCAGTTCATTTAAGGTCTTCTCTACACTGTTTATTCGAGTTAGCCATTGTCTAATCTTTTTTAAAGGTTTTTAGCTTCCTTGCGATGGGTTCGAACGTCCTCCTTTAGCTCGGAGAAGTTTGTTATTACCGACCTTCTGAAGCCTACTTCTGTTAACTCATCAAAGTCATTCTCTGTCCAGCTTTGTTCCATTGCTGTCCATATGTGGTGTCAGTCAGCCCCTACTGGGAGGTGTCTCCCAGTTAGGCTACACGGGGTTCAGGGACCCACTTGAGGAGGCAGTCTGTCTGTTCTCAGAGCTCAAACGTCGTGCTGGGAGAACCACTGCTCTCTTCAGAGCTGTCAGACAGGGACGTTTAAGTCTGCAGAAGTTGTCTGCTGCCTTTTCTTCAGCTATGCTTTGCCCACAGAGGTGGAGTCTAGAGGCAGTAGGCCTTGTTGAGCTGCGGTGGGCTCCGCCCAGTTTGAGCTTCCCAGCCACTTTGTTTAGTTACTCAAGCCCCAGCAATGGTGGACACCCCTCCCCTAGCCAGGCTGCCACCTCACAGTTCGATCTTGGACTGCTGCGCTAGCAGTGAGCAAGGCTCCGTGGGTGTGGGACCTGCTGAGCCAGGCATGGGAAAGAATCTCCTTGTCTGCCAGTTGCTAAGACCTTGGGAAAAGCGCAGTATTTGGGCGGAAGTGTCCTGTTTTTCCAGGTAGTCTGTCACAGCTTCCCTTGGCTAGGAAAGGGGAATCTCCTGACCCCTTGCACATCCTGGGTGAGACGATGCCCTGCCCTGCTTCAGCTCACCCTCTGTGGGCTGCACCCACTGTCCAACCAGTCCCAATGAGATGAACCAGGTACCTCATTTGGAAGTGCAGAAATCACCTGTCTTCTGCATCAATCATGCTGGGAGCTGCAGACTGGAGCTGCTCCTATTTGGCCTTCTTCTGTATTCTTACCAGTCTTGTTTTACTTGTGTTGCTTCAATTTTGCCTTTATTTCTATAATGTTTTTATTTTTTTAAAAAAATTCACTTATTTCCAGATTTTTCTTAGCTCATATTTCAAATTCTTCTATCTTATCACATTTTCCATGAGCTCGTATATATCTGCTTTACCTCTCTCTCTCTCTCTCGGTGTGTTTGTGTGTGTGTGTGTGTGTGTGTGTGTGTGTAAGTGCTTCATTAAGTTTTTCAAAAATCATGACAAAGTATTTAGTCACATTTTTTGTATCTGTTCCATGGCAATAGTTCTCTGCTGAATGTTTTTTTGTTTGCCATTACTTTTCATATTTCTTTGCTTATTTTTCCTATAATATTGCTTTATAGAGCCTGTAGTTTTTCCTTCTTGATGACAAAGTTTTGAATTCTTTGAATTTTCCCCCCAGGCCATTTGTAGGAAATTTGTGTAGGGAAGAGACGAGAACCACATTGCATTCAAGGAAAAATTTTTCTTCACTGCAGTGTTTTGTGTGAATCCTTTTAGCCTTCACCTCTGTCCAGTCAATAAAGATGAGCAATTATAGAGCTGTTCACAATGCCAAATCTCTCTCCTCCCCAACTCATGTGGGAAGACTTTTTTTCTGCATATATGACATATCTGTGTGTCTCCTTATTCAACCCATTTTCACCTGTTTCTCAGAATACAGCTGGGTCCAAAGAGACATTGTTGACTGCATTTTAGAGCCCATTTCCATTGTTGAAAGTAAGGGATTCTGATTCTATACCTCTGGGTTGCTCCTCACTTTACAGTGTACCTTTTTCACTCCTTCCTAAAACAGCAACCAAAGAATATCCTCTCTCTGTTTCTGGGCTCTGCTATTTTTGGTGTCCTCTCTATTTACTTCATGTTTTACAGTTCCATGTCTCCTAGGTTCATCACAGGTAGAATTTGTGTTTGTGTCTCTTGTTTAGAGTTATTGTTAAAAAGGGAAGATTGAATGTTAATCATGTGCTACCATATCCAGGTGGGAAAACCTCAGCCCTTTTTGAGAAATCTCTTTCTTCATTAATAGAAAGCCTGTTTTCCAACTCTCCTGATTCTCCAGGAAGCAGCTGTTTTCTTTTCTCGTTCTCTCCCTCTCCAGGTTTCCAAGTGAGGCCAGATTCCTTGTTCCTCAAAAGGCTTTACCCTGACCACCCATGCCTGAATCCTCATTGTGCTCAGACTCCACACTGGGTGTAGCTTCTACTGCTTTGATTGCACCACCTTTTTGTATGTGTATATTCCTTTTTGTCTAAATAATAGGGCATTTAGGGACATGGTCTGGGGCAGAAACACTCTGTATCCTCTCTACTAGCATGTCACTCCATGTTGTAGGTGCTGCATACATGATCATGAATTATTCCCTTCTAGGGAATTCTTACTGAATTAGATAGCTGTGTACTTGGCATGCATTATATTTGACACATACTCAGTCACGAAGACTTGATAATGCATAGACTGCTTCTGATAAAGAACTGTGGGTAAGTGCCCTCTTGAACTTATATGACACTGAGCAATGTCATTAGAAATAACTTCAGCTTTTAGTTGTCTCCAGGATTATGTAGATCAGTGATCCTTCCAAAACGATACCTGCTAGTTACAGCCTTTGGGATCAAATCACAATGTTCCTGGTAGCCTGCATCCTGCATACTTTAGTCATGTTCCAGAGTATCAGACCTAAAAGTAAAAGGGGCTAATGAGGCCAGTGACTCTCACAGGGTTTCCCACTGCTTCCTAAGTAGAAGCATTTTAAAATTTGGGATTTTAGGGTAAATGGTTTGAAAAACAAACAAATGAAAAACCTGCATAGGATTCTAGTATAACTTCCTAGCAATATGTCTCCTCATCTCTACCCTTGCTCCCAGACTCCTAAAGATCCCTGGTTTAGTCCAATGCCTGTGTTTTAGCTGTAGAAAGCTGGCACAGAGGGGCACAGTAACTCATTCAAGGTCATACATCCTATGCATTTTTCCTGAATGGCTGTACCATTTTTGCCCTTCATGTAGTCCACAGATGGACAATTTCTTGATAGATGAATCTGATGTGTCTGAAAGTTGGCTTATGCTAAAGTTAGGCTTGATGTCTGGGCTGGGGGAGAGGGGAGAAGATGCTGTTGTAGAAAAAAGGAGTCATTGGAGTAGAATGGAAAATGTACATTTGACACCAATCAATAAGCCAATGCTTAAACTGAGATTTCCAAACATGATAAAGGGGTGGAAAAGATAAAATAGTAATTCACACCATAGCAGCCTCCTTGACCCCAGTCAGTAGGAGACTCAGGGGAACAAATGGTTGCTTTTCCAAATTAAAAAAAAAAAAAGGTGGCAGAGGTTAATTTCCAGTTTCTGGGAAGGTGTGCTTAAAACATGATGGATTTGAAGACTCTGCCAACAATTTCTCTGTCTCTGTCTTTTTTTTTTTCTTTACCTTTAACTTTCCTGTTTCTGAAATTCTAGTCATTTTTATTTCATTCAGTATCAATAAGGTGCCTACATGGTAACCCCAGATGGGAAAGAGATGCATAACCCCAGAGCACAGCCAGCTCTGGGCAGGGGCTTGCTCGGGGTTGGGCTTTGGGTGTATGGGTCAGCAAAGCCGAGAGCAGGCTGCCAGGGACATCCTGGAACTCATTGGCACAGCCCAGGATTTTACATACTTGGCAAGGGAGTGGACTGAGAAGGATAGAGGGGTGTAACCTGTGCTGGGTTTGGAGATAGGGAACTGGGATGTATGAGTAACTTGGAGGATGTGGACTGACCCTTCCAAGGAAATTCCAAAGCCATCTGGCTCCCTTGGTAACGCTTGCCCTAGAATAATCGTATAAGACCCTTGTGGGTAGTATTCTCATTCTGCAGATAAGGAAAATGGGATGCTAATAAATGAAATGACATCCTTGTGTTACAAAAGTCACTCTAAACAAGTCTCAGTCTAGAGCCCTCGACTCTGGGCTCTTACCTCACAACTCTCTCTACTCTATCACAGAGCTGGCTTTTTCTCTGTGTTACCACCGGCAGTTTTTTCCTAGACTTGCTAGCTGCCTAGTATCGTGCTCAAGGTACTGCCATGTATACAGTAGTTACAACATTAATTCCAGCTGAAGAGGAGCTTATTTTAAAATATTATTGAATGTATTTTCCATTTTGAAAGTAATATACCAAAATTCAGAACATTTAGAAAACCATAAGATCAAGAAACATTTAAAATAATCTCAGGCTGCTAACACAACAGCTGTAATCATTTTGGTCTGTGGGTTTTTGGTCATTTTCCTCATACATTTAGCATTTGGAAAAATCTGTTGAAAACCATATTGCACATACAATTTCATTTCTTGCTGTTTTCATATAACTTTTTGTCGTAAATCCCCCATCACAACTTTAATGGCAGGAGAATATTTGTGAGGAGCTTAATCATGAAGCATTTACTAATCATAGTATTAAAGCATTTGATTATATTAGTTCAATAACTATCTGTCAAGCACCTTGTGCCCAGGCTCTCCTGGCAGCCATTGCCCCAGTGACAGTCACCTTGCTGTGCCGAGGGATTTGGAATACTCAGAACCACATGAGTCAGAGCCCCACACACATTAGTGAGAACCCCCCATATGTTAATGGAAGCCCCAGACTTTCATTCTGGCTCTTCCTCCATCAGTGGGCCATATTCAGGCTGGCTGAGGCCAAGATGCAACGCAGTAAGATCACCATGGGCCCGTCTAACATTTTCTTTATAAATTCATCTCCATGACTGTTTTAATCACCTCTTATTAGCCCTGCTCATGAGGGAGGGACTCCTGGCCTAGGTTTCTGGAGATAGCCAAATATATAATACCCAACACTGGAAAGATGAGATGTACAGCAGTTTATTAAGTCACATTTGCTCACAGCCCAGGGAGGACACCATGTTGCATGCAGGGCCTCACAAAGGTTGCACTCAGGAACAGAGTAGACCACCAGAGGCCACGGGCAGCAGGCCTTGTAGTATCAAGAGGTTGTGGTGCTCCCTGTTTCTTGTGAAAGGATATGATTGGCTTGTTTGAATAATTTTGCAGGCTGGCACAGAACTGAAACCTACTTCTCAGGGGTAAACTGTAACTGTGCCTGGTCCCTTTGATAAGAAGGGTTGTTGGGCTAGGGGACCTTATCTAAGGGGGCAGAGTAGGGAGGGGAAGTGGCTGTTAGGCCATTCAAGGCCCTCCTGATTTTACCACATGTCAAGGCAGCACCTAATAATGAGGCTTAATGTTACATCTTACACCACAATGACAAGAACTGCTTTTCCTGCCTCCATTTTCTACAGCTCTTTCCTCCTACATTTTTTTTTTAAACACTCTGGCCTTTGCTGACTTTTCTTTGTGCAGCTGTCTAATAGTATAGAGTTTAAAGTCAGCCAACCAGGCAGTCCAGGCTCAGCCACGCACTAGCCTGATGGCATTAGACAAATCACTTCACCTCTCTCTGCCTTGGTTTCCTCATTTGTGAAATGGAGATGATGGTACTAAAAGTCCTTACCTCACACAGTTTTTGTGAGAACTAAATAATACAGATAAAGCATTTAGAATAGCATCTATATATGCTATGTAGGTACAAATATTCCTATTTTTACTTATATGTTTATAATAATAATGTGATTCTGCTCTTTTCAGCCTTTCTACTCCCTTTCTCCAAGGTAAAGTTACCACAAGCATGTTTCCAGAAAATGTACTCTGTTCATTCATTCATGTATTTCTTCATTTGTTCATCCATTCAGTCAACAAATATTTAAGATCCTCTGTCGTGCACCAGGCACTGTTCTAGGTGGCAGAATCCATCAGACAATGAAACTGACAAGCACCTTAGGAGCTGGGGCATAGTGTGAAAGTGGGTAGACAGAAGATAGGCAAGTATATAAACTGAAAGGTAGTTATGACTGGCAAAGAGTGCTCTGAAGGAAGAAAATAAAATGAAAAGGAAGCCATCAGAGAGACAGCTTGGTTTCCTTATACAAGGCACTGAGAGAAAGCAGGGCTAGGGTTCTCTGGTATTACAGGGGTGGTGTGAGGTCTTTGGAGGGCAAAAACCTCTGTTCTCTTGCTTGGTGAAAGATACAAGATTCATAAAGATTGTCTTCCTAAGAGTTGGGTTTTTTTTTTTTTTTTTGGTCTTCAAGGCTCTCCTCTCCCTCCTTCCCTGGCCATCTCTTTCCTCCTGTCAAGAAAGGTCCTATCTTGTTAGCCCAGTTTATGCATCGATTTTGGTCTAGAGTCAGGAAATTAATAGGGAAAGACAGGAGAAGAGAGGCAAGAAAAAGGAGAAGGACCTGCTTTGTGAAGTTAAACTCAGTTTATAAAATAAGAAGCTTTACAGGAGTGCAGAGAGAGGTTCAAGGAAAACAAGCCCCAGTGTTATTTATTAGTTGTGTATTGCTATGTAACAAACCACTCCAAAATTTAGTAGCTTGAAACAACAGTGATTTATTATTTCTCACAATCCTGTGAATTGACAGTTAATTTCTCTGCTGGTTTTGCTTGGGCTCACTCGTTCAACCACGGGATGGGCAGGACTGGAATATCCGAGATGGGCTCATTCACTTGTTTGCAAGTTGGTGCAGGCTGCAGCCTTGGACATTTTGATGTCTTCATCCTCTAGGAGGCCAGACCAACTTCCTGTAAGCAGCCTCAGGGCAGCATTCCAAGATGATGAAGGCAGAAATTGCAAGACGTCTTCAGTCCTAGGTTCTGAAACTCACGCAGTGTCACTTCTGCCACATTCTATTGGTCACAGGAAGTCACAAAGCCAGCCCAGATTCCAGCTGGTGAGATAGATGTTAAATTAAAAATCACGTAGTTCTTATTTTTGAAGCTGTGAAAGGGAGCTGAAGAAGAAGTATCACATGAGCTTATTCATGATGAACGACATGCACAACACTGAGCCATCATCTGGATTGATTTACTTCCCCTTGCTTGGGATCATGCATATACAGACATGGCTGTTGGTGTTCAGTTGTGTGGTAAAACATAGCAGCCTTGAAGCTGGTATCCTTAGAGAAGCTTGTGTGCAGGATTGGCCTATGACGGGCATCTGGGAACTTGAATCTCAGGAGGATCCCAGTATTCCCTAAGGATGGTGCAGTATGCCTAGACTGTTTGTACAAACAACCTAGTTTATTCTGATCACTCATTTCTAGCTAGGAATCTGGACCATTGGTGCATTTTAGACAAATGGTATCCATGAGAGAAGCCCACATTAAAAACCTTCAGCACTAAGTCTCTCACTAGCTTCTCAGGGCAGAAACATCTCACTCATGCTGCTGCAGTTTGTTGCTCAGGGAAAAGTGGGCTGTATGTGAGCTCTCAGGGGAAGGAGAGAAAATAAGCAAGCTTGTGCATGGATTTCCCCAGACCCAGCCTGTGTCTTTCCCTCCTATGACCCGGCAGTATATCCTTCCAACATTGCTGCAATAAATTGTAGTCAAGAGTACAACTACATACTGAGTCCCACTAGTCCTTCTAGCAAACCTCCAAATGTAGAGGTGGTCTTGGAGACTCTAGCATATTAGTCTTATTCTCTTACACGTTTTGTCTTCTAAGAAGATGGGAGCCAATTCCCAGGGGGCATGGGGCAATACCAGAAAATTACCTTGAGGGATTTTATGCTAAGAAGGAAATGATGTCCTGTGTCCCTAAAACCAAGAGGTCCTAGCAGGCCTGGTGGCTGTAAGCCAATGTTTCAAAATGATGATTTGACTTGCTTATTCACAAAATTTGTTTGGATTTGAGACATAATTCATTTAATTAGTAGTAAACAGGTGGTAATTTGGAATATGTGAAAGTGATTGGTTCTCTCTGAAACCTCAAGGAACAGCATCTTTCACTCAATGAGAAGGTTAAAACAAAAGCAAAAAAAAAAAAAGAAAGAAGTCCCTTTGTCCTGATTAGATCTGGGCAGTCGCCTGGACAAATCTGTAAGGATAGATTACCAGGATTGTCTCTATAGAGGAGCTCCCCTTTTCCTTGCTTCTAAACCAGGTGTCATCCATCAACCAGTCCTCTGGAGCCCAGGAACTCTGGGGCCTGTAACTACAGTGGAGGGAAAGTTAGCCATGGAATGCAACTTCCCCTAGTCTCCCTGTACCCCCTCTCCAAACTATCATGCTGCTGGTGTTGGCAATGAAACTGTGAGTGCATTGGCACTGTTGTACAGTAAGTAATCACAGCCATTACTGTTTCCTGGGGAGTCCCTGGATGGCAAAGAGCATGGTAGCCAATAAGGAGGCAAACAGCATGGTAGCCTAGGAGGAGGCATACACATCTCCCTTGGCAGGTTTACAGTGGAGTTGTCAAACATGCTAAGGTCGTCACAGCGTTTGAAGGAGAACTACTTACTGCTTTGGAATGGGAAGAGGGTTGCATAAAACAAAAAGTATAGGATTTAGAATTTAACAGAGGTGGGTTTCTTTTTTTGCCTACCACTTAATAGCTTATATGACCTCAGGAAGGTTAATTAACCTCTCTGATCCTTAACATCACAAACTCAGAGTGGTTGTGCAAGTAAAATGAGGTGGTGTATATAATGTATCTGAACTGTTGCTTAGCATAAAATAACTGCTTCTTAAACTTGGGTGATGAAAATATGATATATTTTTATTTTTGCTTATATGTATAGTATTGATGAAATTTTCGGTAATGAACAAATATTTGCTTTATAATGAGAAAAAAGAGGATTTTTTAAAAAAGCTTAAAGCCTATTTTCTTTCCTTGCCAGCCTTGCAGGCTGTGTCTTGGCTGAGCCTTTCTGAGTCATTCATGCTTAGCATACTCTTGAGCTTGGCTGTCTCTGAGCAGTCATTGTACAGTAACATCCACAGGGGTTTGGAAGGGTTCATGTCTTAACTGAATGACTGAAGAACTGTTTGTCACTGACATAGGTAAAGTACCTCAAATATTTTCTCAATATTTCAGTAATTATAATTTGAATTAATTTTTCATCCAGAATCATTTTCTCTTAGCAGAGTCGCTATCACAACATTTAAAAAGAAAGAGAGAAAGATAAAACCTATACTTTCTGGATGATTGTCCTTTTTTTTCAAATTTGAGTTTCCTTGCGATTTATCTTTTGTTTCCTTTCCAGCTAGGAATGAAATGCATTTTTCAGGAAAGGTCAGGGTAGGCTCCAGCAAACTTTGTAGCTCTGGGGAACATTCCCAGGGCCAGGGTTGACTGAGTTCTGTGGTGTCTGTTGAGAAAATCTCTGGCAAGTCAGGCTTCTGGGCTGCTCCTCTCCTGCAGGGTAAGTACAAAGAGGGCAGCATAACCCCCAGGCTAACAGGCCTGGACCCTTTTGAGGAAACTAAACACATAGGCAGAGTGAGCTGAGTGAGAACTCCTACTGTGTGCAAATTAGTTGCTGGGTGTCCTCTGGTCTTTTCTTTAAGTCTATAACATTTTAGATGGAGAATGACAGGTAGAAAATTTCAGGGCTGTTTTTTTTATTGCAAATGTGTAGAGGACCAAGAATGGCATCTGTGCCCAGAGAGCACTTGGCCTCTCAACAACTTGAGCTAGTACATTCTGACTTGCATTATGATTACTCTTCAGTATGCAGGAGCTCTCCCTCCCACACTAGAGTGTGAACTGATTTCTCCTGCGTGACAAGGTCATCCCATAACTTCATGTTTTATATTTTTTAACATTTTTAAAGTACCTGCCAAAAAATGGTGCTTATATGTGTTTGCTAATTGACAATAATACCCTAGTAGGAGTTGTAGGCAGTGAAGAAATATTAAGCAACAGCCAATATTATAAGAAATTTTCTTGGACCCCTTTTGGAGTCAAAGAGAACCATTACAATGTCTTAGTCTTATGGGAGGGCCAAGAGGAGTGTGTCAGTCTACAGGCAGGTGTTGAGCATAGATTCATGGACCTAGCAGAGCACTGGCTCCTGTGGGGCAATCAAAAGCTGCAGACAAGCACTGTGGTTGCAGCAGAAGGCCATTATCCTAAATGGACTAATGCAAGAACAGAAAACCAAATACTGCATGTTCTCGCTTATAAGTGAGAACTAAACTTTGGGTACTCATGGACGTAAAGATGGCAACAACAGAAACTGAGGACTACTAGAGAGGGAGGGTCAGAGCAGGGAAAGGGTTGAAAAAGTAACTATTGGGTACTTTGCTCAGTATCTGAATGATGAGATCATTCATACCCCAAACCTCAGTATCACACAGTATAGCCAGGAAACAAACTTGTACATGTACCCTCTGAATCTAAAATAAAAGTTGAAAAAAGAAAAGTATTTTTGAATGAATACATCAATGAATGAAAATGAAAAAATGCTGCAGACACAATCTCTCCATAGTCAAGTTGGTGAGCTACAGTTACTGCTCATGAAACTTTAATGAATAATAAAGATGATGTATACTTTTACCCTAAGCTGTATGGTACTAAAGTCAGTGAAGGCAGGGAACATAGTGGCCCAGAACAGTTAGGAAGGTTTTCTGGAGGAAGCCAGAATGAAACTGGGATCCAAGGGTCAGTTGGTGTCTATATTTATTTACTCTTCATACCCCTTTAGAGGGAGTCTGCTTCCACTTTTCAGAAGCCTCAGAGAATTTACCAGGAGGAATTAGATCATGTACCCAGTAGCCCTGAGCTAATAAAATCTGGTTGTTAAATTCCACCCTTTTCTCATTCTCCCTCAAGGGTCTTGTAATATAATTTGCATTTCTCAAATCTCAGCTCCTGGTACCATTTTCTTAGAAGTCCTGCCTCCCAGCACCTCCCAACACTCTGCCTGATACTTGGCATGATGGGAAATTCTTTTTTTTTTCTGCTAATATTTGTGCAGGTCCCATGAAAATAAACAATCTCCAAAATTGAACTTGACCCAACCAACATATTTCAAGTACCTGTGGTTTCACTATGTGTATATAAATGCTGATGCAACAGGGAACAGTTTCCTGTCCTCAAAAAGAGTTTACCTTCTAGACCAGGAAAAGAAACAACTATACTGCAGATAGAATGTGAGAGAAGCTACAACAAAGAAGGATGAGATTAACTGCAATAGGGGAAGCTTTTGTGGAGGGGATAGGACTGGGACTAGTCCATAATGAGCACCTGAAATTTACCTATATGGAAGTGGCAGGGTGGGAGAGAGGGACATGCTAGTCAGAGGGTACATTGTGGACAGGCACACAGAGGTGACCAGTGCAGAAATGGTCCAGGTTTGGCTGAGGCTAGGGATGTGAATGAGTGTCATGGCAGTGAAGACTGGAATGATGAATTGAGTTTGGAACGTGAGACTGACAGGTTGGGCCCTATACTTTGGGTCAACCCAACCTTTGCCCAAAGGGTTTTAAACAGAAAATGGAGGTGAATTTTAGGCTGCTGCTCTGGCCATAGCTTGTGTGTGCAGTGGAAGCAGGAGGTGGTTGCAGATGGAAGGTGGGGCAGGGCAGGGCTCTGTCTGGCAGTCACTGGTGCAGGTTGTTATGAAGGCTGAAAGTAGGGTAGTGGCGATGGGCCTGGAAAAAGGGGACAGATGAGAGAGAGGAGGCAGGGTGACCTTTGCTTGTGTTTCCTCCTCCCCTGGTGAGATACATTGTCACGTAGGCAGTCATTTCAGGATTGCAGGAAGCTAATGATTTTTCCCCACAATGTTGCTGGCTTCCAACCAGAGAATGTTGCCCTTGAGATTTGACAATGACTGTTGCCTCCTTGGCAGCGATTCTGAATCAAGGGCAGGAGTCAGCCTTGCTGGGAAGTTGTTCAGTTGATTCAAAGGGCTTGGGACATGTCTCTGAGACTGTGGGTGGCAATTCCTGCAAGTTGCTTCATTCCTTTGTGTCTTTCCCTTAGGTGGAGCCTCCTCTTGCCCTCTGAGTGGGGCCAGAGGCCCAGTTCCATCCCCCTGTAGGCATCAGAAAAGGGCTGCTTCCTGTGTTCAGTTTAGAGCTCTTTAAAGCCCCTGCTGACAGATCCTATTCAAGCTAAAATGAGTGGCTGGGGGCAACTCATACATAATTTCCTTCTATTTAGTGACTTCCTGCACCATGGGGTCTGCATGATTTCTGTTCATTTAATTAAAGGTTATATTGGCAAATTGTTATCCTCGGGAGTGTGGGTGTGCAGGGAGTGCTTTTGGAATACATTACAGGGTAATTCCCTTTGCCCTTTATTGCCTCTGCAGGCCATGTGAAATTGAATCGCAAATAACACACTTTAGAAACAGGCAGAGAGACTGAGGCCTGAGTGTCCTTTGGCTTTAATGAGACAGTGAGCGTGTGTGTGTAAATGACCCTCTGGTTATGCGGGCCAGGTGGAAGAGGTAGTCTTATAACTAATGGGAGTGATTTTTCTCCACCTGCCCCAGACAGTGCAATCAGCAGCCTTCACTCCCGCAGGGAGGGTCTCAATCCAGTGGCTGGCTCTGCCTTTGAAACATCCAGAGGGCCCATTACTGTTAATAGGAGCCTCTCCCGAGCACCTGCTAGAGACTACCTCACTTACATGCTGGCTGATGGGGTTGAGGTGGCCCCATGCAACTTTCCCGTTCTCATCTCCCTCCCCAGAGGAGGCTGCTGTGCCCGAAGTTCTGTGCATGAGGAAAACACCAACAGGTGGAAACTGTTACGGCAAAGTTGCCCACTCTCAGAGGAGTTGGCAAAAGTCTGTGAAGTTCAGAGAATGCAAGGTCTTTAAGTGTGGGGCGGTGAAAGGGTGGGATGCAGCAGGGGATTAAAGGCAAGCAGTGATTACATGAGACTGTGTGATGTCTTAGGACACTCAGCACTGACCCCCAACTGGGCAAGAGCTGTGATCACAGGTGGATATGGCCACCTCTAGTCTAAGAAGTGTTTGTCCCTGAATTTGAGGGACTGGGTGTTAATACCTTTGTGCCCCATAACATCCTTCCAGTTAGTGGTGGCACCAGCATTTCTGCAGAGCAGAGGTGTGAGACTGCCATTTGTGAGGGATGGGAGTGCTATGGAGGGAGGAGATGAAGGTAGACAGGTGTTCATTTTCAGTAGGGTAGTTAGGGTGGGCCTCGATGAGGTGACATTGCAACAAGTCTTGAGGAGGTGAGGCAGTTAGTGATGAAGACGTCTGGGGGAAGACTGTTCCAGGCTGAGGGACCATGGTGGTGTTGGCACTTCCTAAAGCAGCTGTAGGCCTGGGTGATCCAGGACTACAACATGAACGGGGCAAGGAGGGTGCCAAGAGGTGGGGTTGGAGATGGATTATAAAGTGCTCTGTTGGCCGCTGTAAGGATGCTGGCTTCTATTCTGAGTAAAGGGTGAGCCATTGTGGTTGTTGAGCTGTGGAGTGATATGAAACAGAAATGAAAATAGACGATCCAGTAGAATGAGGAAAATGTATAGATCCAGTTGTACAAAGGAAGCATTTGTTGGGGGGCAGGGAGAGGGGCTGTCTATCCCAGCCTGGGCAGGGGAGACAGGGAGGGCACTGAAAGGCTTCCTGGGTGGGCGGGGGAGGGTGTCAGCTGCATTTGGCCAGGGTCTTAAATGATGGGCCAGCCTGTGACCTCCCAACCCCCACCTGACACTGTTTCTGTAACCAAGGCAGCAGGGGACTAGTTTCTCTCCTGTGGATTCTTGGGCAATTTGTGTGGTCCTGTTTGCAACCTCTGTGTGTGGGAATCAATCTATGCCTCATCCTTTGGGCATAACCTTGGCTTGGAATCCACTTTCTATCCACTGACCCTTGGCAAATCAGTACCCATGTGGATATCTTGCCTAGCAGGATTTCCTTACATGCTAATGCTTTATTGAGCACTGCAATCCCAGGGCAGTGGGAGTGTGGGGCAAAGAAAGTGAGGCCAGGGAAGTAGGCAAAGTAGAAGCAAGGGGGTCTGTTGCAAGCTAGCCACAGCCTCACAAGAAAATATAGCCAGTTTTCTGGTCACATGAGATGTGACCAGGAAATGAGATGAGAATAGTCCATCCAGTTAGAGGAAGAGAGAACAATTTATTTGTTGGCACCTGCCTGTCTCCTCATACTCATTGATAAAGCTCTAGTCCATGAGGATATAGACCTGTTCTACTGGCATGAGTGCCTAAAGTGGCCACATGGTAGATAGAGCTTCAAGCTCAGTGGAAGCTTTACTGTATCCACTAGTCGGTGCAACCTCTCTAGGAACCTGGTAGAGTCAAAGTATGTGGGGATAGGATGCACAGCCTCCACAAATATTTCATAGGGGTGGTGGTTAGAATGACCTCTCCTACTTCCATCACTTGGTTCCTGGGTCAGTTTATTGTAGCTGTTGGGAACACAGTGTCACATGTCAGCCACTGGTTTATCACCTACACCACATCTTGAAAGGTAGGGCCCAGCCCAGCAAGGAGTTTTTTTTTTTTTTCTTCCCCATAAGTTGTTGCCTTAACTGAACTTTCAATAGGCTGCCATGCCATTCTGTCAGTCAGATTGACTCTGGGGATGGCAAAGATTAGTTAGCCCCAGGTCATTGTCCTACTTCCTTTGCAATAAAATGGGTCGCTTGGTGTGAGACAGTGTTTTCGGTTAACTTTCAGTAGATCAGGCATTTTATAAGCCTTTGCTCAGGATTTCCAACAAAAGCTCTGCAAGCCAGGCAGAATACCCATGTCTGCAATGTGTATCAACTTCAGCAGGGATAGACCAATGTTCTTTCCCATGTGGAAGGGGCTCAATATAATCCACCTGCCACCAGGTTGGTCTTCTCAAGGAATGGTGCCATATTGAGGACTCAACATCAGTCTGTGATGTTGACAAATTGGGCATTCAGCAATGATAACAGATAGATCAGCACTGGTGAGCAGGAGCCCATGATGTTTGGTCCATGCACAGCCTCCATTCCTGGGCAAGTAGTAGGGAGTGGAAGAGAGATGCCAGCTGACATTCATTAACATCATCTTGTCTAACTTGGCTCCTGAGAACTTTATCTGGAGTAGATTCTCTGCCGTGGAAATTCATGTGAGATACAAAGATTTTCAAGGTTTGTGAGCCCTTCTGTAGGTCCCTCCAGGCCTCCTTGCTGCTGGCCTTCCAGGTGTATTCCATCCAGCTCCTGACCTATCAGCAAATCCACTTGCCACTCCCAGAAGTTGATATCTGCAACACAGGCCATGTTTCCCTGAATACAAAGTGGATGACTGAGTGTCTGCCAGAAGCTTTGCTTCCTGGGAGGCCACTCTTGAGTGGGGCTATAGTTCAGCCACAGTCCATCTTCAATGCCAACATTTCCTGCAACTCACCTGTGAACCAGGCCCAGGTCCATTCTCCTCCATCCGTTGGTCATAGGGAATGGAAACCCACATATATGGAATGAAAAAAATGGTGTTGATACTACAGAGGTAAGTGACATGGTAGTGACCTGACCATGAACTTACTTTTTCACGCAACTTATACTCTCTGCATCTGCTTGAGTCTAGTACCAAATATACCACTTTAATCATATAATGGATTGTGACTACACGCACTTGGCCTTATGACTTGGTGGATATAGTATTACTTAGCTTGTAATGGAGGTCATACAGTCTAGTGTTTCAAGGTCAAATGTTAGTTTCAGCTAGAACTCAGTAACACAAGGGAGCTATTTTTTCAAGTAGAGGACGTGGCCTTGATTAAGAACTCTCTAGGTCTGCCCTGAGAGTCTCATATTTGAGCTTGCCCAGCATCCTTATCCACCGTGAACCCCCCTGCACCACCAGATTTGCTGCAACATACAGGTCAAGTAGCTGGGCAGCTTGTGCCACTGCCTGAACCTGCTACAGAGTTCTCTGTTCCCCTGGTATCTTCCTGAATCACCGGGTAAATAAATTTGAGCAGTTTCCCAAAGTGTGGTAAACACTGCCTTAAAATTCAATGAATTTCAATGAGTGCTGTTCTTCTTTTGTAGTAGCAGGTGTTCTAGGAGCAAGGATTTCTCCTTTAGAGCAGTGTCCCAGCATGCTCCAAGTCACTGGAAGCTCTAAAAATGTCACTGATTTGGCAGGTCCTAAGTATTTGTGGCATTTATCTCCCACCTTCCACCATGTATGTGTTCTCTTAGTAAAGTATCTAAGCCACTTCCTGCTCCCCCATGCAATTATTATAACATCAAGATAATGGACCCATGTGATGTTCTGCAGAATGTCAAGGCAATCAAGTTCCTTGAGGACTAGATTATGACAAGAAAATTAACATAGCCCTAAAGCTATTATGTTGAAGGTGTACTGTAGTCCTTGCCATGGAAAGACTACAGTACTTTGATGCCATCACTAATGGATATTGAAAAAAAAAAGCATTTATCAACTCAGTAGCAATATATTCAGTACCAGAGTCCATGCTAATCTGCTTCAGGAAGTATGTTATTTTATCTAACTTATCAGTTAGCATTGCGACCACCACTTGGCTAATTGTACGGTAGCTTATGGCCATCTGCTATGCTCCATCTGGTTTCTGCAGAGGCCACAGATGAATTGAGAGACCTGATGTAGACCACTATCTCTGCCTCTTTCAGATTTTTGGTTGTGGCACTAATCTCTTCAGTTGTTACAGGAATGCAGTATTGCATCCAATTTATCCAGGCAGAAAAGAGGGGTAGTTTCAGGGGGCTGCATTTAGCCTTTATTACCATAACGGCTCTTCCTCCACAGTCAGGGAAGAAACGTGAGGGTCTTGCTAGTTACTAAGTATCTCTATACCAACTACACACTTAGTGACTGGGAAATAATCCAGTGTGGGTCAGTGGACAGGCACATGTGACTCAGGCTAAAGCACTATGACATGACATCAGTGTGTCCTCACTTCAGTCAGAGGAGCATGGTGAGTTTTTGAGGTCCTTTGGTATTAGTGTCAGCTCAGACCCTCTATTTAACAGTTAATGAAATTTCTGGGTTTTCTCTTTTCTCAAAGGCGAAGTTACCCAGCAAATGTTTTCTTTGGGGTGATAATTAGAGGCATATTTTCTGCATATCTCTGCACTGGTGTTACACAATTCTTCCTCAAGGAAACCTAATCTTTTCTTCAGTATGCTGTCTACTACCTCTCATGGCCTCTAGACCAATAACCAGTGCCAGGACTTAGCACAGCTTGAGCAGGGGTGCACAAGCCCTGTTCTAGGAAGTAATAGATGGTACCTGGAAGGGACTGTAGGACGTGGCTAATATATGCTTTGGATATGGAGCTTTGGGTCTGTGAGCTGACTTAGTCTGGAAACTGGGTGAGGGGACTGTGATTTTCTGCTGTGGAAACTGATGACAAACTTCAGCTCACCAGCTTGTGCATGCATGCGTGGAGTGTTTGTGTGTGTGTGTTTATTTTTGATTATACAAATCAAGCAACACCCTAGTCAACTGCCCATCTATCTTGCCCCTTGAAACACCATCACCATACATTTCTATTGATCGAGGCAGCCCAGTTGCTACTCCAGCCTTGCTGCACATTATGCTAACGATGTTAAGGGCTGTTTCCTGGCCTTTGCCATTTTGGGAACCCATTATTGCCTTTAGATTAAGGATGTCGGTTCCATGGCAGCATATTCATGGCAATTCCTGCCTGCAGTGGACAGCCGCCATAAAGAGTCTCAATGATTCTTGTGCCCCCTTGATCAGTACATTTCTTATTGCCTTGTTGAAGGAAGTGCCCTTTGAGTCCTCTCAGAGAATTTATCATGTGATGGGGTCTCAGGTTTTACAGAGTAAATCCACTCTAACAGTTCCATCCCTCTGTGCCTTCTGACCCCTTCTTCAGAGCTATGCTGAGGAAGTTTCAATATCTTCACCCCATTTACTGTAGGCCATCATTCTGCTCATGGTTCAAGGAGCCCTCCCAGTATGGTATCAGGTATGGTTCCAGGTATCCTTATCAGCTAATTGAATCCCAAGTCTCAGGTTAATGTTCTCATGTCAATCACCATCCCCATCTGTCCCTTTCCTTTGCTGAGTAGTCTCTTCACCCTCAAGAGTCACTCCTGCATGCTTGTTCATGAACACTGCTAATATGTGTTAGCAAAGTTCTACAGTTCATCTAGTATATAGTCTACTACTTCATAGAATAGGGGCTGTATATCACTGTGCATGCATGCTGGCACTGGCTATTGGTCTGGAGGTCATGAGGGGTAGTTGGGGGCAGATCTTGGGAAGAATAAGTACCATTCTGCCATGCACCTATTTCCAATAATATCAGTACATGATCTTTCGACAAGTTGATTGAGGGAGGTGGGGGAACTGTTTTCCTCTGGCAATGGGGAGAAGCTTCTTTGGCTGGCCCAGAGGGTTCAAGATTCTCCAGCTTAACTATACGAATACCCCCACACCAGGTTTCGTAGTCCCACCCTTACTCGTTAGGGCTCTGATTGTGACATACGAGACAGGTCGAGGCTGCACATTTGACCTACTTTGAAAATTTACCACATGGAAAAGTCATGATCTGGGTCTGATTTTCAGTGCAGTTGGCCCTGAAGCTGCAGGAGACAAGAGTCTCTTTTTCTATGTATACAGAATCTTTGCACTTTTAGAATATGCCTGAAGCCAGCAATTAGCTGGCTTGGTTTCATTTTCTTTTTGCAAGACCTCAAATGCTTTCACAAATAGCCATTTCACACTCCCATCCTCATAGTTGTCATTATCTTCTGCCAATCAAATGATGCAGCCATTTGACCTTCCAGTGTCTTGCACTTTACCTGCACCTCATCTCAATCAACTGCAGGTGAAAGCTTGACTAATTGTGATGTCACCACATGCCACTTATCACCAGCAGAGGGATTCTTTTTTTTTTCTCTTTTTAGACAAATGGGTATCAAGAACTGTGAAGAGTCTGAGATTACACTCTAGTTTCAAGCCAACACCTTACCTTGCCACATTCATGGATACTGAAGGAAGACAAAGTCCTTTAACTCGGGCCTAGTAGTGTCATGTCATTTATAAAAGACCAAAGGTGAATTGTATCCCAACAGTCAGTATTCCAACTCTAAAATCTTATACCGAGGATGTCCTGGTTCCAGTGTTTCTGGTTCAAAGTCCCTAGAAAACAAAACCTGAGGCAAAATGTATTTCTTCATGTATATTGAAAGATATATTCCCAGGCCGGGCACGGTGGCTCACGCCTGTAATCCTAGCACTTTGGGAGGCCAAGGTGGGTGGATTACTTGAGGTCAGGAGTTCAAGACCAGCCTGGGCAACATGGTGAAACCCTGTCTCCACTAAAAATACAAAAATTAGCTGGGCATGTGGGTGCCTGTAATCCCAGCTACTCAGGAGGCTGAGGCAGGAGAATCACTTGAACCCAGGAGGTGGAGGTTTCAGTGAGCTGAGATCATGCCACTGCACTCCAGCCTGGGTAACAGAGAAAGACTCCATCTCAAAAAAAAAAAAAAAAAAGATAGAAAGATATGTAAAGATATGTTCCCAGGGCACTGATAACATGGCGGGAAAAGGAAGTGAGGTAGGGATGGAGGAAAAGCATATGATGCTTCATCAAGCTGGCCACAGTATTACAGACAAAGACAAATGTAAAGGACTCCATTTCTCGGCTCTGTAGGACAGGCTGTTATTCCTTAGAACAGTCATTTGTGGGAAGGAAGGGAAAGGTTGGCTCTGCCAATTCCTTCCCACAGAGGCACTCCTCTGTGTAGACACTCCATCCTACCCTTCCCAGTTGTTGCTGATGGCCTCTCCAGGCAGCCTCTGGGGAAGTGAGATTCAAGGCCCCACAGTATTTGCCTCTGGCTGTGGTGGGCTATGGTCCCCCTCTGCCTGCTCTTCTGCCTCTGACACTAACCATCCATGATTCTCGAGATGCTATCCCATCTGTTTTTACATGGACCCAGTGGGAATAATAATTGCTGCAGTGATTATTTTAAAAGAATGTTGTAAGAGAGTAAATATTTTGAAAAATTGTATGTGCTGTAGAAAAACTAGTTGCTATTTATCAGATTTCTTAAACTTGAGTCAGAAGAGGAAGAGGAGGCACCTGAACAGGACTTTGAAGGACCAGTAGAAGATACATAGATGAGGACACAAGGAAGGGCTTCTCAGGTGGAGCATTCAGAGGCGTGGAGGACAGGGGTGGGAGACAGCATACAACAGGGCCAGCCTGAGCAACATGGTGATATCCCATCTCTACAAAAGAGGAAATATCAGCTGGGCATGGTAGCGCATGCCTGTGGTCCCAGCTACTCGGGAGGCTGAGGTGAGAGGCTCACTTGAGTCCATGAGGTCGAGGCTGCAGTGAGCTGTGAATGTGCCAATGCACTCCAGCCTGGGCCACAGAGCAAGACCTTGTCTAAAAAAAAAGAGCCAAGGCTCTGTCTCAATCAAAGAGCCAAATCCACCCGCCAACTCATTTTGTAATAAGTTATTGAAACATGGCCACATCCATTCACTTATGTGTCATTGTGGGCTGTTTTTCTGTAGTTTCAACAGAGACCATATGGCCTTTAAAACCTAAATTATTTACTCTGTGGCATGTTACAGACCCCTGATGCAAAAGGAAATATTAAGTATATTACAAAGTTGGTAATTAATGAATATAAATTGCCTTTCTCTTTTCATCTTCCTCCTTTGTCTCACAAAGAATTGATCACATAATGGCTACATAGTAAACACTGATTAGTGAACTTAGTCTTTGGAAATATATTTAATACCATTGCTTACTAAACAGAGTTAATCCTAGAAATTTACTAATTTAAAATCAATACCATAACCTACAAAGAATTTGAGGCATTTTATTCTATCCCCTTTACATGAATCATATTAATAATTGAGACACTGTCCCACACATAATCACCAACTATTTGAAATATGGCTGTTCTAGAAAATCTGGAATTAATTGAGACTTGGCATTACAATGACTCTTTAAAAACCACAAACTGCTGAACACTGACTGCGTTTCCACAGGCAGCAAAGAAAAAGTCTGAAACATTTTCTAGATTCCTTGAGGGGAGGAGTTATGTCTTATGTGACTTGGCATAGAAGGGATTAATAAAGAATTGCTGAATAAATAAAGTGTCCAGAATAGTGCCGGGCACAGGATAGGTTCTTGGTAAATGTTTGTTGAATTATCTGGCAAAATAATCCATTGATTCAAATGAATGAGAATTTTCAGGCCACAGAACACAGATCATTGTTAGACCCAAGCTAATGATCTCCATAGGTTGCACACAAGTAATTTAAAATGTACATCTAATTTATTTGTCAGAATGTTGTATAACCATTGGTTGGCCCCAGATACTGGATGAGCTTCCCAATCAATACTACCTAACAAGAAAAGCTACATGTCAAAGACAGAAAGCTCAGTCAGGAGGGACCTCATGGCTGTGCTGCTTTAAGGCTAATTAACTGGTGTCTGACATCTTCCAGTAAATCTAAATTAAATGTATTCTTGTGAATTCTAATTTCAAGTGAGTTTAATTGAACTTGGGAGGGAAGCTACCACTTAGTGAGTAAAATGAAAATGAAGTAATTGAATATTTTTCCAGAATTGTATTTGAAATGTGCTCCATCAAATGTTGTTTCAGAACCCAAGTGACCAGCTGCACATGGTTAATATTTGGAAAGGGAAGAGGAGTATTTAAATGTCAGCTTGTAGCCACTAGGAGGGTAAATACAATAGCCAGCTGTTCAGTTACTAGATGTGAGCTCTACTTGGCATTCAAAGCTTTTTTTTTTTCAAGTTGGAAGTTCAATAATGTGTTCAAGGGAATTAAGATGAGTTTGGACGACTAAAGCACAAAAACCAAAACCTTCTTTCCCCACTTCTCCCCCTTCCCAGCACACAAAAAGGACAGCAGTGCTGCTGATTTAAAATTGCAGGCATTTTGATGGGCTTAATCAACTGATTACACATTAAAGTGTTGAACCCTTTATTTAATGACTATTTATTAAAGGCCCATGGTATTCCAGGCACTGCGGAGGATAGACGATTGAACAGGACTTAGTCTATGGCCTTAAGGAACTTTTTGTTCCGTAGTGAGATGAGACCTGCGAATTAAGTGGTATAGAAGAGGAAAATGTGACGCATATGGTAAGAGCAAGCACCAAGTGCTGAAAGAAGGTAGACTTCTGGCTGTGAAAACAAAGCACTCCTCTCAGGGGAGGTGGTATTTGAGCTGTAAATATTTGCAGAAGGAAAAGAAAGCATGGGACCTACTTGGAGGATGATGAAGCATTTAATTGGGCTGGTATGGAGGATTTGTGGAATGAGACAGTACGAAATAAAATAGATGGTGTGGTTATAAAGATCCTTAAGTGGGTCTGTACATTTTTCAGTACACAGCCTCTCAGCAGGGAAGGGGTTTGATCAGAAACAGGAAAGAAGAATCTAGATGTAATGCTCACTATCAGAAAAATTCAAATCCAAACCACAATGTGATACCACCTCATACCTGTTAGGATGGCTACTATCAAAAAGCCAGAAAATAGCAAGTGTTGGAGAGCATATGGAGAAATTGGAACCCTTGGGCACTGTTGGCAGGAATGTAAAATGGTACAGCCACTGTGGAAAACAGTATGGAGATTCTTCTCAAAATTAAAAATAAAATTACTGTATTATCTAGCAATCCCACTTCTGGATATATATCCAAAAAAGTTGAAAGCCAGGTCTCAAAGAAATATTTGTAGACCCACATTCATAACAGCACCATTTGCCATAGCCAAGAGAACCCTTGGGCACTGTTGGCAGGAATGTAAAATGGTACAGCCACTGTGGAAAACACCGTTTGCCATAGCCAAGAGATGGAAGCAACCCAAATGTCCATCAACAGATGGTATATACATGTAGTGGAATATTATTCAGTCTTAAAATGGAAGGAAATACCATCAGATACTATAATGTGGATGAACCTTAAAGGCATTATGCTAAGTGAAATAAGTCAATCACGAAAAGATAAATACTATATGATTTGACTTATATGAGGTATCTAAAGTTGAAAAATTCATAGAAACAGAAAGTAGGATGGTGGTTGCCAGGGACTAGGAGGAGGAGGAAATGGCAAATTGTTGTTCAGTGGGTAAAGAGTTTCAGATTTACAAGAAGAACAATTTCTGGAGCTCTGTTTCACAACAGTGTGAATGTACATAACACTACTGAATTGTAAACTTAAAAATGGTTAAGATGGTAAATTTTTTATTATGTGGGCTTTCAAAACCATAATAATAATAATAATAAGAAGAATATAGATACAGCGGCATGGTATGAATTGTATTGGGGTTGAAAGAGAGAGAAAGTGGGAAATCAGTTTAGAGGCTGTTGCCCTAGGCTTGATGAGATGTAACTAGGGCAGGGACAGGAGGAAGGAAGAGGAGTTCTCAAGATAGAATTAGTAGGATTTGGCACCTGCAGGAAACTCGATTGAAGGAGAGTGTCAGAGATGGCTTGGAGGTTCCCAACCAATGCTAACGAGAAAATGATGGAGGCTTTCCCAGAAATAGTGACTTATGTGGGGAGATAAGGAATTTGGTTTTGGATTAATTCTGACTGCAGGTTGTGGCCAATTGTGCTGGAGCTGGTCTAATTATACTGTGTGCTAAGAGCTGTTGGAAGCTCTTTTTTGTTTGTTTTGCGTTTTCTCTCATGTTTCTATGTGTTTGACCTTCAACTTCTTAGTTGGCCTTGCTCAATGGTTTATCCCTAACTTTTCAAATTAAGGGCGAGTTGCACATTTTCAAATGTGGGTCTCTCAAGAGTTCGTTCACTGAATCCTTCAATCTGGGGTTGAATATCTACAGGATTGGTTGTAAAAATTAGGGAGCTATGAGGCTTTCTTTACTGAAAAACACCGTTTAAAAATTTTTTATCCTTTTTCATTAGAAATTTAATTTCCAACCTGGTCAAGTGAACACAATGCCCTTACCTTTTTAGTGTGGCATCTTATTCGTCTAAGCTGGAAGCAGCCTCAGAGGTGTGAGCTTATTTCTTTACTTTAGGCATTTCACAGGGACCAGAGGTTTACAAATGTATTCGTGTGGGTGCTCTATAAGGTCATCACCTCAAGATTCCCAGAGTGGTGGCAGTAGTAGATTTGTAATTCCAAATCTATGTTTCCACAGTTGAGAGAATTCTGCTGAAAATGGAAAAGGAGGATAACGAAATAGACTGGTTTCACCTTGGCATGGATTGGTCTACAAAGATAATCACCCATTTGAGTATTGAGAAGTGTCTTTTTAGTGTTTGCTATACCAGGAGGTAAAAAAAACATTTGGGGACATTTTCAAAGGCCAGGATCTGGGATTGGAATGGGATGCAATTTTAAGGTCATTATTCTGTCACTTATTTCAGAAAGAATTTTTGTTACTGATATTTGTGAGCAAATGATTGCAAGTGCTGACATGAAGTTGAGCTTTGTTTAACACATTGCATACATATTTCAGCCCTGAAAGACTCAGATACTTAGAAAATTTTCCTTAGGCTTTGGAGAACAGGTTACATTTTGAGACAAGATTTTTATAGAACAATATGTGACTCTGTAAGAAATTATAAATACTTTTTTGAAGTTGCAGTTGTAATGCATGTTTATTATAGAAATATTAGAAAACTTAGATGAATAAAAATGGCCCTTATTCTCATTACAAAGGAATAACCACTGTTTACCTTATGTCATCTGGCCTTCAATATTATGGGGAGTGTCTGTGCATACAGGTGTGTATGTGCTTTTAATAGGACCATACTGTGCATATTAGTTTGTAACCTGATTTTTTTCAACTAATATACCAGGTATATTTTCATATGACTGAAATTTCTCTTTTAATATCTTTTTTTAAAAAGGTTACACAGTCTTTATTTTATAAATCCTCCCTGCTGGACACTTAGATTTTTTCCATTTTGCACTATTGGTTAACGGTGCACGTATGTATAACTACGAATCATTAAACCTGTTATGCCCTGGTTTAATGATTAGTAGCATTTTCTTTTCATCTCAAAAGTGTCCCAGTTGATACAGTAAAGAATATGGCACCATAGTTAGTAAGAAAAACTGTGAAATCAGTCTTATAACTTAATTGTTGTGTGTATCCATTAATATTTTTTATCATAAATTCCTTAAAATATTAATAATTTTTGCACAATCTAATAGCATACCCCTGTCAAGTGGTATATATGTTTAAAGGTTTTTGATGTAGTTCACTAAATTGCCCTCCAGAAATGTTATAAGGAGCTTTTAACTTGAGCCAATACTGATCAGGCCACTAAATATAAGTGTGTGTTTTGAAATATGTGCTTTCTATTGACTTTGTTCAAAGTCATTGTGATCTTTAGTGAGAAAATAAACATAGATATTGCAGGGTAGGAAGTGTTAGGGAGTGGAGGGAGGAAGGGAGAAACTGTGGAGAATGTTGGCAGTACCTGGAGAATAAAGAGGTTCTAATTCTATAGATATTTGAGAGTAAACAAAGTACTGCAGTCTCGATGTTAGTCATTATTATCATAATAATGGCAGCTCCATCTACTGAACGTGACCATTTTCAATAAAGTGTTTACCTCTCAAAGCAACTCTACAAATAGGTATTATTTTTCCAAAAAGAGAACTGAGGCTTAGAGATGTTGAATAAGTACACACAGCTGATAAACAGCAGAACCCAGGTGTGTCCATCTCTAACACCAAAGCTCTTTCCGTTTGGCCATAATTTCTGTCTTGGTTCCCTAACCTCCCCTCTGTTCTGGTTTTCCTCACTTTATGCCATGAAACATTAAAGATGGAGAAGGAGAGAGGTTGATAATGGGGCCCATGGCCCTGAATTCTGTAAGCCAGAGAATTGTTGTCTGCAGTTCCCTCTAGGTAAGTCATTTCACTTTAAACTTTACCTGAATTTCTTTATAGATTGCTAGCATACAACAACTTTCTTGTTAATTCTTTATTTAATAGTCTAACAAAGAGGCAAGATGATGGGGAGGCAAAGTGCTGGGCTTACTGGCCCACCCCGCCCCCTCAACCCCGCAATGAAGAGTTCAGTTTTTCACCTGTTAGAGTGGAAGTCCACAACATTTTTGACACCAGGGAGCGGTTTCATGGAAGACAATTTTTCCATGGAACAGGGTGGGGCCGGGATGGTTTCAGCATGAAATTGTTCCACCTCAGATCATCAGACATTAGAGTTTCATAAGCAGCACACGCAGCCTAGATTCCTCACCTGCACAGTTCACAATAGGGTTTGCAGACCGCTATCAGTCTGCGGCCTGGGGGTTGGGGACCCCTGTGTTAGAGGATAAATTGTGATTCTATGCTTTTTTTGAGAATAATATTGGAAAATAATGATAGTGCAGATGCCATTGAAATAAAAACAAATTTAGATATGCCCTTGACAATTTCAAGTCAGCATTTGTTAGACTCACATTTAACAACAGGTTGAAGCTTTTGAAGCAGAGCATCAATTTAAAAAATCTGGTGGCAGTAGAAATTGATTTTTTTTGTTAAAAGTAATATAACTTTGACTTGTCTCATTGCATTTTGATTGAATATCTCCCATGGAAAATTATCCTTCATTTACAGTCATTATCAAGTCAAATATTTTGTTTGAAAAGAGCCACTGAGTTAGGATGTACAGAAAATGGTTGAAATGGGACTTTGCAATGGGGCAAAGTTGAAAGGAAGCGCTAAAATGAAAATCAGGTGATCTTGCAGGCAGTTCCTTAATGCCACTGCTCAACCTTGGAGAAGAAGATGAAATTCACAGCAATGCTCCAGCCTCAGCATGCCCTCCCAGGCCTCCTCCTGATTTTGTCAGGAAATACTTCCTTGAAGATTAAAGCTATAATTCAGAATCTAAGTCAAAGAAGAGTACCTTATTTAAACCCATGATTTTAACTCACAGCAATAAGGCCACAGCAGACGGGAGCTGAACATCTCTGTAGACTGGACCATCTGGACCATCACTTGCAAGTCCTTCTCTCAACATTGTTGACGTCCCCTAAATAATGGCTCTGCATTGACTGGTGCCACTGTCCCAAGAGTGGTTCCATGCTCAGCTCCTTTGCCTGCCTGTCTGTCTCTCTTTGTAGACAAACAATTAACTGATTAGATCCAGACCTTAGTATTTGACTTGTTTCTTTTTCTCTGTGTCATGGGAATTCACTTCCTGTTTTAGGACATTTTCCCTTTTCAGCCTGATGGACCTGAGGATTTTTTATTCATTCATTTTTGTCCCAGTGTTCACAGATTTTTACACTCATGTTTCTCTGTTAGGTGCCCCTAAATGCCTCCTTTAATGAGATGCCTTTTCCTCCCCCAAATCCAGAATTGTTCATCCTTTTTTTGTAGAAGTCATGGAGTTTTCTCGAGTGAGAGATAGTAAAAGGCCTGGAGCTTGAGCTGGGCTGGCACAGGTACATGGTGGCTACTGGGGGCATCACTTCTACCACATTACGTGGATCAAAGCAAGTAGACGAGCAGTTCAGATTCAAGAGAAGGGGAAACAAGCTCTAGGTTGGGATGTGGATGTCCTGGAGGGGAGGAATTGTGGCAGCCAACTTTGGAGACTCCTACACTAGGCATTAATTTACATTCCCTCACAAAATCTTTGGAAACACAAATATTTTGATACCAAACTGTTGACATCTTTTGGGTGCCAGTGAACCTATATTTTCTTACTCTAGATTCCTTATTAGTAGTAGTTTGCAAATCAGATAAAGCCAAAATAGTTTATAACAATGTCTGTTTCTCCACCAATGCTTTACCTTGTATTAATAAATTGAACCTTACCCATGTGTTCTATAAAAAGAAATTCTTACAGTGTAAGTACTTAGTGACTATTTAAACTGACCTACAGAGTTATCTTCCACTCAGTGTTAAGTACCACAATAATATCCCTGCACTGTGCACGGCAATATAGTGTAGCAATGGAGTGCACGGACCTGAGAGTCAGATTGCCTGAGTTCTGATATGAACTCTGCCACGTACTAACTGTATAACCTTCAGCAAGTTTCTTAAGCCCTTTGTGAGTCAGTTTTCTTATCTATAAAATGAGAGACCTAATAATACCACCATATAGGGTTGTAATGAAGGTTAAATGTGCTCAGAACAGTACTAGACATATAGTAGCATACAGGATGGTTCAACTACTATTGTTGTTGTTGTTGTCATTGTTATGACAGAGCGATCAGCACTGAATGTTTAGGGCAAGTAATGTGAGTGGGACAGTTGGAACAGCCAAGGTACAAGGTCACCTCTCACCCATGGAATGCCATGACTTCTGGCCCACACTTATGCCCAATCCATCTTGCTTCATCCAGCTCTAGTGGGTGCATGGCACGAATGTTGGGCAGGCTGGGCAGCCCTGTGTGTTGCCTTCACTTCCATGTAATGATGGAGTGCTTTTGTATGCCTTCCATGTTGTGAAAGACAAAGACTCTCTCTATCATTCAGGCCGTGATTGGCCGTTCTGGTCTCAGAGTTATATGGCTAATGTCAGTCTTTTGGTGTTATACCAGAGCCTGGTAACAGGCTGGTCTTGTCTCTCAAAAGAATATCTAACCTTAGCCCTTGCTGGAGCTGTTTTAGTCCAGGACACAGTTGCTTTTCAGTTTGTTCACCTATGGGACATCACAAAATCTCCAAAATGCATGCTGAGAAATCCAGAACTGCATTCTCAGCCAGGGCCTAGGGTTCAAGCCTCAAGAATGTTTGTGGCATCTGGATACCTGCTTCCTGGAGCAGGTCCTACTGAAAAAAAAAAATGACAATATTCCTGGGTACTTTAGATAGAGGATACTGCAAAATACTCAAATTGGATGTGGCTAGAAATATGCTATCCCAGGAATCCAGATAGTATGTCAGCTTTTCTTCTGTTAGTTGGTGGATCAAAGTATAGGAGTTTTTCTTGACCTTGATGGGAATGTCTCCACTCCACCCATACATTTAAACCCCCCAAGGAACTGAGTTCGAAACACAGATCCTGGATCATGCCTGGGTTAATGACCCATCTTCAGTTCCTTAGGCAACTCTCTAAAGCTAAGTCTACTTTTTAGTGTAGTATCACCTTCACTCATGATCACTGATGTGTTGCGCTAGTTACAGGCATGTGGCTGGCACCAAGGGCCAGTGTTCTAATGAGCATGCCTATTGCCATTGCAAGATGTTAACATATCCCTGGAGCTGCCTGATAAAGAGAATTCTGTGTCCTTTGTATCCAGCTGTTTAGCAGACTAGAAATCCTGATAATGACTTTCTTGCTTAAAATAAGTTTAAAATGCTGACTAAATCCTTTAAATATGTTTTCAAAGGCATTGATGGGTTAGCAAAAAGTAAAGAACCTAATAGGCCACAGTGGGCATCAGAGAGATGTTGTGACCCCATGCAGGCATTTGCCAGATTAGGTGAACTTGGCCATTAGTTCATACAGCCCTGGGAGACAGATGGACAAGCCTCAGATGGGAAATCCAATTGGTCCATCCAAAATGGGAACTATAATTGGAGACTCCCACTATCCCAATCCATGTTAAGTTAAAACCCCAAATAACTGCACCTTCAGGGTAAGAATAAAGTAGGAATAAGCCTCAGGGGATGACAAGGAAAATTGCTTGTCTCAATCCTTGATTCTGAGTGGAAGACAAAAATTCTCCTATAAGAATTTAAAATTTTTTTATAAGAATTCACACACCCTCACACAGTTTATATGCTCTGACATATTTTGTAGCCTGAGCTCACACTGTTTAGATGGTCTGGAAAACCTCAGATAGAAAACCGAGTATTAAGATCAGGTTGGTTGTGCCAGAGGCACCTGGCAAGAGGAAACAAATCCTCTCTGGAGGAACTCACTTGTATCCAAGACCTCAGAGAAGTCTCACAGATAATGTCAGAAGTGGGGGGAAATAAGCTCATATTTTGGGGGCAAAATTGTGAAACCACTTATGGAAACAATGTACTGAGAGTGGAGAGCCTGAAAAGACAGTGATTTCAGATACAGGCATACCTTGGAGACATTGCAGGTTCAATTCCAGACCCCTGCAAGAAAGCAAATGTTGAAATTAAACAAATCGCATAAAATTTTTGGTTTCCCAGTGCATATAAAATTTTTGTTTACACAATCTGTAGTCTAAGCATTGTGTCTAAAAACACAATATGCATACCTTAATTTTAAAAAGCTTCATTGCTAAAAATTGCTAATGATCATCTGAGCCATCTGTGAGTCTTTTTGCTAGTGAACTGTCATGCCCCAATGTTGTTGACTGCTGACCAGTCAGGATAGTGGTTGCTGACAGTTAGGGTAGTTGTGACAATTTCTTAAAATAAGACAAAAATGAAGTTTGCCACTTCGACTGACTCTTCTTCAACAAAAGATTTCTCTATAGCAAGCAATACTGTTTTATAGCATTTTATCCAGATTAAGACTTCTTTCAAAATTGAAGTCAGTCCTCTAAAATCCCTGCTGCTGCTTTATCAACTAAGTCTAAGTAATATTCTAAAGCCTTCATTGTCATTTCAACAATGCTTATAACTTCCTCAGCAGGAGTAGATTTCATCTCAGTAAACCACTTTCTTTGCTTATCCATAGGAAGTAACTCCTCGTCCATTCAAGTTTGAATGAGATTGTGGCAATTCAATCACATCTTCAGGCTCCACTTCTAATTCTAGTTCCCTTACTATTTCCACCATATATGCTATTATTTCTTCACTGAAATTTTGAACCCTCAAAGTCATCCGTGAACGTTGGGATTAACTTCCTTCAAGCTTCTGTTAATGTTGATATTTTGACCTCCTCCCATGAATCATAAATATTTTTAACGGTATCTAGAATGGGGAATTCTTTCCAGAAGGTGTTCAATTTACTTTCCCCAGACTTATCAGAAGGATCGCTGACAGCTATGGACTTATGAGAAGTATTTCTTAAATAATTAGACTCAAAAGTTGAAATTACTCTTTGATCCATGGGCTGAAGAATGAATGTTGTGTTAATAGGTATGAACATTAATCTCCTTGTACATCTCCATCGGAGCTTTCAGGTGACCAGGTGTCTTGTCAATAAGCAGTAATATTTTGAAAGGAATCTTGTTTTCTGAGCAGTAGTATCAACAGTGGGCTTAAAATATTTAGTAAACCATGCTATAAACAGATGTGCTGCCTTCCAAGCTTTGTTGTTCCATTCATAGAACACAGACAAAGTAGATTTGGCATAATTCTGAAGGACCCTAGGATTCTGAGAATGGAAAATGTGTATTGGTTTTAACTTAAAATTACCAGCTGCAGCTGCATTAGCCCGTAACAAGACAGTCAGCAAGTCCTTTGAAGCTTTAAATCCTGGCATTGACTTCTCCTCTTTAGCTATGAAAGTCCTAGATGGCATTTTCTTCCAGTAGAAGGCTGTTTCACCTACACTGAAAATTTGTTGTTTAGTGTAGCCACCTTCATCTACTGTCTTAGCTAGATCTTCTGGATAACTTGCTGCAACTTCTACATCAGCACTTGCTGCTTCACTTTGCACATTTATGTTATCCAGATGGCTTCCTTTCTTAAACCTCATGAACCAGCTTCTGCTGGCTTTAAACTTTTCTTCTGTAGTTTCCTTACTTCCCTCAGCCTTCATAGAATTAAAGAGAGTTAGAGTCTTGCTCTGGATTAGGCTTTGGGTTAAGGGAATGTAGTGGCTGGTTTGATCTTCTATCAAAACCACTCAGACTTTCTATATGTCAGCAATAAGGCTGTTTTACTTTCTTATTGATATGTTCACTGGAAAGGCAGTTTTAATTTTCTTCAAGAACGTTTCCTTTGCATTCACAGCTTGGCTAACTTTTTAGTGCAAAGGCCTAACTTTCAGCCTAACTCGGCTTTCAACAAGCCTTTCTTACTAAGCTTAATCATTTTTAGCTTTTGATTTAAAGTGGGAGATGTGTGACTTTTCCTTTCATTTGATCAATTAGAGGTCATTGTAGCATTATTGATTGGCCTAATTTTAGTATCATTGTGTCTCAGGGAATACGGAGGCCTGAGGATAGGGAGAGAGATGGGGGAATGGCCGGTCAGTGGAGGAGTCAGAACACACACAACATTCATTAAGTTCACCATCTTATATGGGTATGGTTTGTGGTGCTCCAAAACAATTACAATAGTAACAGCATATATCACTGATCACAGATCACCATAACAGATATAGTAATGATAAATGCAATAAATTTTGGTTATTCTTACTGTATTTCACTGGATTATAGTACAGTGAGAATAACCAAAAATGTGACACACAGCTGAAGTGAGCACATGCTGTTGGAAAAAATGGTGCTGATAGATTTGCTTGATGCAGTGTTGCCACATGTCTTCAATTTATTTTTTTAAAAATACAATGTCTGCAAAGTGCATTGAAGCGAAGCATAATAAACCAAAGCATTCCTGTGTCAGTATTAATAGACACAGATTACGACTAGGTTTAATATGCTTAAAGTAATTAACAAAGGAACTTAGGAAATAACAAAGGAATATGATGCTTTAAATGATTAAGCAGAGTTGACAAAGAACCAAGTTAAAATTTTAGAAATGAAAATTATAATAGTCAAAATTTAATGATTATATTTAACAGATTTAACAGCCAATTAGACCTAGCTTTAAAGATTAGTGAACTGAAATAAATCTAAGGAAAGTATACATAATGCAATCCAGAGAGGTAAAGAGATGGAAAAATGAGAGGATAAGAGTCGTAGAGGGTAGAATGAGAAAGTTTACAGATATCTAATGAGAATTTCAGAAGGAAAAAGGGAGAATATTGGAAAAGAGGCAATATTTAAAGAGATAATGTACTTATCTAAAACTAATGAAATTAAACAGTTTCAGGAAACATATTTAATCTCAAGAAGGTCACATCAAAAAGTCCACAACTCAACATATCATAATGAAATTGTAATGCCAAAGACAAATGTAAAATAGTAAAAGAAAAACAGTGTATATAGCTTTCAAAGAAAACAGCCCATTTTTAGGTCCTATTTGCCTTCCATATTGACCAGTGGGGAAACTAAATGGTAAGTAGACAAATTTGCTTACTTCTTTCTCCTGGACTTACTTTCTTTCTGACAATTATTTAAGACCTTTGTTAATAGGTACTTGCCTTTTGGAAAAATCAAGTTGTAAACTTTTTCTCCAAATTAAAAATGAAGTTCTTCAACATCTCAACTTGACCAGATATAAAACAATTTTAAAACCTTTAAAAGTGTATTGAGAAAAACCGGGCTTTTCAAAAACAACATGCCTGTCATTATCAAAAACAGGCATATTTAGGTAAAAATAACAAAAAAAAACCCTTGCTGCATAGATATTGCAAATAGTTCTAGTTATCTGGTCAGTGGGTAACAAGCAAGGACTTAAGGTCTTCAGCTCCAATATTTTGCTCATTTCTTATTGCTGGAATTTCATATCCTTTTCTTCCTGTTGGATGACTAAATGGAGTGGTGGTGGAGATGGTAAGCCCACATTTACTCAGCCACATTCTGCTCAGCCTCAGGAGTGGATGAATTCTCAGCTTTTGTCTCTACCATCTTGTCGTTTGGGGTGTTCTGAGCATCAGGGCCGGTACTTGAAGTTCTGGCTGCCCCGAGGCTGAAGTGTCTGCTGACCCTGGGTTCATTGCCTTGGTTTTCCTTACCCATGTCATTGCTGTCCTCTCTCGGTCATCTTTGGCAAGGAGAGCTCCTGTGGAACGGTGGTCTCTAGCCCCATCCACATCCAGCCTCACTGGTTTACCTTGTGCCCCTGCGCCCTGGCTGTCAGCACCTCCACTTCTTCTCCCTGCAAGGGAGGGTGGGAATACTGTGATTGCCCGCAGGTTATCTGAGTGTAGTGAGGTGTGCACCCTGTGGGACCACTGTCCCATCCTGTTCTTTTTCTCTCTCTCACTATTGAGGACCCCTATGACGCGGAGTCTATCATGGTTGCAGCCTGCTCCACGTTTACCTCTTTGACCTGGAATTCCACCAGGGCCTGTGACACTTGCTGCCAGGGTCCTCCTCTCCTTAGATGACATCGAACTCCACAGTCATTCCATATCCTACCCTGCGAAGGTACTTCCTGGGGTTATTCTTCTTTACAGCAGTCTGGTACACAAATGCATCTTCCTCGGTATCATTCCTCTTGGTGAAACCATATCTGTTTCTTACACTGAAATATTTTATTGTCTCCAAAACCTTCCTTGCAATGACCTTTTCCCCATTGGCAGGCACCGGCGCTGTCCGTGGTGCTGGGCTTGGTGCCGGCAGCGACGAGGGCAGGGACGAGGGCGGTGGGGGCCGCTGGCGGCTCCTGGGCCGGGGACTTGCTGCTCCTAGCTCTGGTGACTGTGACTGGGGCTGGCGGCAGGCCGTGGGGCTGCTCAGGGTTCCCTGCGGGCCGCTCCCTCCTGGACTTTCTTGACTGTGTGACTATATTCTTAATTTTCCCGGAGGACTTTTTGATGAGCCTTTAGAGTACTCTGTGAACTTCATTTTGACTCATCAGTGTGGCTGCAGGTACCGGGTAAGGAAAACCTTGGGTATGCATGGCTGGGGTGGGGACCAGAGTAGGGGGCAAGACACATTTGTATGATCAGTTAAATAAGAGTGTTGATACTGGGTGGATCAAATCTTTATTCTAATTCTTTTTACGTATTTTCCTTTTATATATGCACTGCAGTGCCCTAAAAAATGCCATATTAGGAGTGCTGTATTTTTAATTTTTAGTACAAAAATTACTTTTCTGTATTAAAAATGTATTTGTATTAAATTTATGATCAATTTAGTCAGTTACTGACAGCTGAAAAGCTACTTCAGAGAGGAGAGGAGGCTCAGCCTAGATTCCCTTTGGACACAGGCCCAGGAGCTTGCAGGCAGAGGATCAGCTCCGGGAGGCCCCAGAGAGAGTTTATGGTGAGCAGAATCCTCACCAGGTAGTCCCCAGGCACCTGGCATATGGCACCGTGCTTGCTCCTGTGCTCACCTGCTTTCTGTCCTGCAGTCAGCAAGCCACTCTCTTCTGCCAAAGCCCGGCTCACTGGGGACACAAAGGTCTTCCCTACTAGTTGAGAAGAGCCGAGAAATTCATCTCCCTTAAGGAAGGAGAGGAGAGAGAGAAATAGAAGTTTGGAGGGGCAGGATGCAGCCTATTAATGCACATATACTTTTCTTTGCTTCACTCTAGAGTTTGGAGATAGCGAGAGATGAAAAGAAAGAAATGGAAAGGGATATTATGAGGGAAAAACCTACTAAGAATGAGATATTCTTAATAATCTAAAGAAATCCAGTTTTCTTTTTTTCAGGTCAAATCCTGCTTGTCCTCGGAATTCTTTAACCATCAGCTGTAGATTTAGACCGAGGAGGTTTATTCGATATTTAACATATACTTAATGGTCATCTGCTGTATTCCAGACACTTCTACACAACGGAGGGTTTGATAGTGAAAAAGAGACAAAACTCTTTGACCTTGTGGAGTTAACATCTAGTCGGAGAGACAGGAAAAACCGGTACCTAGAGCATGCCAATCGCTGGTGAATGCTACAAAGAACAAGCATTAAATGACCTGGGAATGTGAGGCAGGAAGGGGAGGATGATGGCTATTCTAAGAATGATCAGGGAGGCCTCAGAGGCCAGACGATGTGGGCACAGGCCTGAACAGGGTGAGGGAGGGAGGGTTTCAAGGGACTGGGTGGGTTTGCTTCTAGTAGCCCCTCCTCAGCCAAAGAGGAGCCTCCAGGGACCCCTAATCCAGGCTAGACAGGAGGTACTGCTGTGCAGCAGCAAGAGCCTCTCTAACTCCCCAAATATCCACCCTGGTTGGAGGGAGATGATGATAAACGTGTGAGAGCTAAAGGGGCTGCGAAGGCTCTGTGGAGGGCAAAGGCCACAAATACCAGGCCCGCGAGCTGAATTCATAACTGGGCACGAGCTCAAGTGTGAACCACCCTGGAAGGAACTGCTCTAATTTGCGAACCTTGAACCAAGCTGAGCCCTAAATTAATCTTTTTTTTTTTTCCACTGAACTGAGCACTGAACCAAGGATTTTTCAAAACAGCAACAGCTAGTAAGCCAGTTTGAACCAGAACCAAGCCTATTCATTTTCTAAAAGTATTGAACTGGAACAATATAGGAATATTAAAGTATCTTTCAAACTAAACCAGGATTGAACTGATCATTCACAAGTGCCCAGCTTGAGAAGAGAAGAAATTATTTTTGGAGAGACAATTCTGTGTATATTAAGTGTCTGCCTTGAGAGTCATTCCCTACCAAAAAATTACACTGCCTTGTGACCTCTTTTTAAAATTTTAATCTTGGGCCTAATTCTAATATTTAACTTTTCATTTATACATTTCATTTGCCTACTTATTCAAATGTTCTTGATGATAGGAACCACATTTTCTATTGCCTGGAAATGTTAGCACAATTCCTGGGATACAATAGAAGTGTGGGTATATATAGGGGAATGGGGTGTAGGAGTGATTGGTGGCATGCAATGACCAAAGGCTTGAAATTTATTCTGCAGGCCAGAGGAAACTGTGGAAGGGATACAAGCAGAAAGTGGCAAGATCAGATTTGAGTTTTAGATGGCACTATGGGGAAGGGGTTAGGAATGGAGATTGGTTCGAAGTGTGTATTATAGTAATCTGGGTGTGAATCAGTAAAAAGCAGTGGTATTGTGTGAGCCCCAGAGGCAGAAACTGCCTAGATTCCAGTCCTAGCTTCACATGTCCTTGCTGTGTGACCTCAGGCAAGCCACACAACTTCTTTGTGCCTCACTCCCCTCCCCTGTGGAAGGTAGATGCTAATGATGCTTACTCCATCCTGTGCTTTCGAGGTTTATGTGATACATTGTGTGTGAAATGTAGAGCACTTAGAATAGTACCTAGCACATAGTAAGTGCTCAAAAAAATTCATTATTAATTTTCATTGATAAAGTAATTATATATATACATGCCACATATATATATACACCACATATATATACACACCACATATATATGTATACACCACATATACATATACACCACATATATATATACATCCCATATATATACACCACATATATATACATACCATATATATACACCACATATATACACACCATATATACACCATATATATACATACCATATATATACACCATATATATACACCATATATATACATACCATATATATACATACCATATATATACCATATATACATACCATATATACACCATATATATACATACCATATATATACCATATATACACATACCATATATATACACCATATATACATACCATATATATACCATATATACATACCATATATATACACCATATATATACACCATATATACCATATATATACACCATATATATACACCATATATACCATATATATACCATATATGTACACACCATATATATACCATATATACACACCATCTATATATACCATATATATACACACCATATATATACAATATATATACACACCATATATATAATATATATACACACACCAGATATATACCATATATATACACACCATGTATATACCATATATACACATTCCATATATATACCATATATATACATACCATATATATACCATATATACACATACCATATATATACCATATATATACCATATACACACCATACATATACCATATACACACCATATATATACCATGTATATACACCACATATATACCATATATGTACACCATATATACCATATATATACACCATATATACTATATATACCATATATATACACCATATATATACCATATATATATGCACCATATATATACCATATATACACCATATATACACCATGTATATACACCATATATACACCATATATATACACCATATATATACCATATATACACTATATATACTATATATATACCATATATACACCACATATATACCATATATACCATATATACACCATATATATACCACATATATACCATATATACCATATATATACACCATATATATACCATATATACACAGTCCATATATATCATATATATACATTCCATATATATACCATATATATACATTCCATATATATACCATATATACACCATATATACCATATATATACACCATATATATACCATATATATACACCATATATATACCCCATATATACATATATACACCATATATATACCATATATGTATACCATATATACCATATATACACCATATACATACCATATATATACCATATATATACACATACCATATATACCATATATATACACATACCACATATATACACACCGTATATATACACACCATATATATATACACTATATACACACACCATATATATATATGGTAGCAGCAACAGGATTGGATATGGGGGAGGAGAGAGAAGGAGAAGTTCATGATGAGTCTGCCATTTCTGATATGTGCAGTTAGGTAGATGGTGACCACATGAATGTAGGCCATTTGATAGAGGAATCAGGTTGGAAAGGAAAATTTTAAACATGTTGAGTGGAAGGTGCCTGCAACTCATCCACTTAGGGTTCTCCAGCAGATGGCGGACTGCATAGGTCTGGTTTTTAACAGAGCACCACAGGCTATAGCTAGATACAGACATGAGAGTCATTTGCAGAGACCTAGGGTGTGTTGAAATCACCAGGAGAGAATGTCAAGTGAGCGGAGCAGAGGGACCATCAGAGAAGGTGGGAATTCCAAGTAGGGAATGACCAATAGTAATAAATACACCAAAAACTTCCGATCAACTAAAGACTGAAAGTATTTCCAGTGGTGACATGGCTTCATTGACTCCATAGCTAGCGGGGTTTCTCCAGAGGGAGGAGAGCAGAAGGCAGGTTATGGGGGATGAGGAGCAGCTAGGACATGAGGGAGTAGGGAAAGCATGTATAGGCAGGTCTTTCAGGAACCTTGATTGTTAAGAGATGGGAGACAAGATACAGGTTTCTCATTGAGTTGCCTTCCCTAAATCAGGGTTTGGTTTCACTGGCTAAACCAGGGGACCTTATAAAAATGGTCCAAGGCGTAATATGGCTGATGCCTCCACATCCTTCTGAGAAAGACCTTCTCCAGAATACCCTACCTCTCCTAGCCTCTCCTTTCAACTAATGACATGAACGTGTTTATTGCCCATCTCTTCGCCAGTAAAATCCAGGATCCATGAAGGCAGGCATCTTTGCTGCCTTGCTCCTTCTGTTTTCTCATCATTCAGTAATGCCTGGTATTATTTGGCATCAATTCCTGTCACTCGCTGTGTCACTTTATCACACAAGGCTTCTATTATGGGACCCACAGGAGAATTTTCGCTCAGGCCTTATACCAGGCATGATTAGGCCTTCCCTGAGCAGCCGAATTGTTTTCATCACACGGACACTATGCCCTGTTTTATGTTTCCCTCTGATTATGCTTTTCTCTATGCTGTGGTCACAGAAATGGAGTCAAATTTCCATCCTATTTCTAGCAGATCATATAACATCCAGGCATGGGTTTTTGTGTGAATTCATTCAACACACCACTAACTTTGAGCTTTTTTTATCCTCATCTTATTTTCCATTTATCTGATTTCCTCCTTTCTTTATATTTGATGTTTGTTTTTCTTATCCAGAGTGCAGTTTCCCAGGTTTCTTCAAATATTTTTTGGAAAAAACTGAGGTTATATGTCAATAATGGGAAAAATAGGATGGTAAATAGGACTTGTGTGGAACTGGGTTTTGAGACAAAATAAATGAAAAAGGGATGAGGCTGACTTTACACGTAAAGGGAGCACCCTGAGGGGATAGGGGAAGTGGGGATGTGATCCCCAGCCCTAGCGGGTTTCTAGGAGATTTCAGCTTTGTTGGAGACACATCAAAGACACTAGGAAGAGAGTAACATAACAAGGCCATAGAAGAGCATGTGCTGTCATGAATGGTTCAGGGGGTTGTATAGGGGTACCCAAGAGGAAGAGAGCATCATAGCATATATGCTGGCATGTTCTAGAAGGCTCCATGGAGGATTTTGGGCAACTTCAGCCTCAAAGAGGGAATAAGATCTAAATAGAGCAAGTGAACCTTACATTTGTCAAGAAAGAATTGAGTGTGGCAGTGGCTTTTGGGGCAGGTGGCCAGAAATCTAGGTCCACCTTTGCTGGGAAGGAGGCACTAGCTGGAGTTTGGACGGTAGTGGGATGTTGAGGTCACTTTGTAGATTTCAGTTTGGAAGCCCCAAACTGTGGGGGTGTCTTTGCCAAGGTCATAACAGGTTGGACTCCTCCTCTCTTGCTTGGCTGCTCGACTTGCCCTTACTGGCCGGGCTTTTCAGATAAGTGCATTCATTCCTGCCCATTCAGATCTGCTTTCTTCACTGACCTCGGCAGCCGAGAGGCCAGGTTTGATTGAAATTTCACTTAAGGTGCACAGAGCATCCCTTCCTTGCCGAACTCATCAGCCAGCAATAAATGGAACTTCTTGACAGTTTCAAATTTCCTGCCAGGGAGCAGCTGGTGAGTGTTCCTCTGGAGAAGCAGTCTTGGAGAAATTTTATCAGTATCTGGCTAGAGAAAGTATTTTCTACCTCTCCTCTCCTTTCCTCTCTTTCATCCCTCTCTTCTCACCCCCTCTCTTCTCTTCCCCTTCTCACCCCTCCCCGTTTATCATTGCTCTCTTCTTCTTAGTCTTACCTGTAAAGACTTTGCACTTCTTTAGTCCTTAGCCACTGAAAATTAATTTAGGGACAAGAGAAGGCCTTCTCTACACAGCCTTCTGAGTTACTCATTACTGTCTTTAAGATTCAAAGAGCAACCCTCTTTTTTCAAGGCTTCTCTTAATGAGCCATTTCAGCATCGGACTTCCAATTTTCACCCCTGCCAGAAAACAGCCTCTGGGAAGGTTTGGGAAACCAGTCTCCCTTCCAGAGACTTGTAGCTATTGGGCTGCAGGAGCAATATAATTATTCCCCATTAGTGCTCTATGAAAGTGCAGATGGTGTACAAAGTCCTGATGCTGTTTTGCTTGCCTTTTTTTCACCCTTCCTGAAACATTTTGGTTTATGTCCCTTCATTTCAGAAAACAAAAGTAAGGCCTGGCTCAGTGTATTTGGGTGAATATCAGAGTACAGTATCATAAATTTCCTATATGGAACCTATAATTTCTTGTTATTTACCTAGGCATTTGAAGACACCTGTTAGCCTCCAGCAGGAAACTGTGTTAATCACAACTCCCTTTGCTGCTACAGGAAGTGCCTGGTCCCCTCCCAAAATAATAATCAGTCACCTTAAAACAAAGGCAACAGCCTGAAAAATAACGTGGTGATAACTTTATTAGTGATCCCCAACAAGGCAAATAAAACAGAAGTGTAGATGTCATCTGGAGAAGAGATTTCAGACCTTGGCTAAGCTCCACCATCCCTTTTACCAAACCTTTTTGTTTTCTCTCCAGTTCTCCTCGGCTCTGGGTCTGTTGGAGATTAGAAGTATTTCTGACATGCTGTGCAAATATATGCAAATTCATTGTGAGTTGTCATCAACTCCACTTTCCCCCATGTGGCTGGGCTGCCTGTGCAGTGCTGGGCTGCTGGCCTCCTGGAATCGCAGCAATATGGCCTATGCACCCTGTGCCAGGAGCCATTAGCAGCCTTGATGCATCGGATTAGGGAGCTCTGATGGCTCCATGGTGTCAGTGAGTGGTACCTGGGCTTCTAGGCTGTGGAACAGCACAAAGCAATGTCAAAGGCAGAGGGAAAGATGCTGATTTCCACTGATTTTTAAAATATCCACTTGGTTTCCCAATTTTACTTTCATATATATGCAGCCACAGTAGAAATTGGCTATCATGACAGCAGTGATTATCTGATGATGTCCTTATACATGCATATCTTTTAGTGCCAGTCTTTTAAGTTGATTGCTGCTGAGATTTTCCAGAGGAGCACATCCTGATGTGTGTGTGGGCAGGCGTGTGGCTCTCTGTGTATAAACACGTGCAGAGTGTGAGCCACACAGGGGTCAACATTACATTTGCATATTAATTCTAAATAACCAACATGTGACTCCTAACATGGGCATCCTCAAGCAACGGGAAAATTGTCTTGATTTTCTTGAGATTGTTTTGGGTCCTCCCATCCTTTCCTTTAAGGTTTTTCCTATCTTCACTCACCCTCATTGGCCTGTTTGTAGGGCCCAATGAGAGAGGAAGAGTGGGTTCTGGGTGGGTAGGAGAATCCGAAAGGAAAAGGTATGGGTAACTGGAAGAGAATTTTAAGAACTTACGTGACTACCACCACCTTCAAATACAACTCTTCAATTGAGAGCAGAGGATTCTTTGCTAGATTCCATTCTGTTACCTCTCTTGCTCATATGTCACCATGCAAACAGTAAAAAGGTGAATGTTGGACTCACATAGGACTTTTATGTAATTGTTATAACTAAGTAAGAGTCATAATTATTTCCCACTTTGGAACAAAGCCCTAACACCCTACTTATTATGCCATCACCTGGAGTGCATATGAATAAATTCCTGCTGCTACTCACCCTGAAGCTGCCCAAGGAAGAAGCAGCTCAAACAAATCTTAGCCCATGCATTTGGAGAGGCTGCCCTAATGACTCACTGATGATTATTGAGAAACAGATTATCTCTGTGGATGTCTGAAAGAGAAGGGAATGGTTTCAAGGGCTCAGCAGTCTCCAGAGAATATATTACCAAAGGTTCCTCTATGACTGTGCCCTATTAAAATGTATGGAAAAACAACCTGGATTCTGGGTCCCTGTAAAAGGCTCCAATCTGCATTTATCATTGAATCTGCATCATCTTAGGCTTACACTTCAGTTATGACGACAATACGGGGCTTGACAATTCTGTCATATTTTTGATATTTAACTGATGTATATTTTTTTAATTTTTAAATTTTATTATTTCAATAGGTTTTTGGGGAACAGATAATGCTTGATTACATGAATAGGTTTTTTAGTGGTGCTTTCTGAGATTTTGGTGCACTCATCACCCAACCAGTGTACACTGTACCCACTGTGTAGTCTTTTATACCTTGCTGCCCCCAACCCTTTACCCTGAGTCCCCAAAGCTTATCATTCTTATGCCTTTGCATCCTCATAGCTTAGCTTCCACTTATGAGTGAGAACATATGATGTTTGGTTTTCCATTCCTGAGCCGCTTCACTGGATGGAGTCTCCAGTTCCATTCAGGTTGCTGCATATGCCATTAATTCATTCCTTTTTATGGACGAGTAGTATTCATGTATTTATATACCACATTTTCTTTATCCACTCATTGATGGGCATTTGGGCTGGTTCCATTTTTTTGCAATTGTGAATTGTGCTGCTGTAAACATGCGTGTGCTAGTATCTTTTTCATATAATGACTTCTTTTCCTCTGGGTAGATAAATAGTGGTGGGATTGCTGGATCAAACGGTTGACCTACTTTTATTTCTTTGAGGAATCTTCACACTGTTTTCCATAGTGGTTGTGCTAGTTTACATTCCCATGAGCAATGTGAAAGTATTCCCTTTTCACTGCATCCCCACCAATACCTATTATTTTTTGATTATGGCCATTCTTGCAGGAGCAAGGTGTATCACATTGTGTTTTGATTTGCATTTCCCTGATAATTAGTGATGCTGAGCATTTTTCCACATACTTAATGGCCATTTGTGTATCTTCTTTTGAGAATTGTGTGTTCATGTCTTTAGCCCACTTTTTGATGGGATTGTTCTTTTTTTTCTTACTGATTTGAGTTCTCTATAGATTCTGGATATTAGTCCTTTGTCGGATGTATGGATTGTGAAGATTTCCCACTCTGTGGGTTGTCTGTTAACTCTGCTGCTTATTTCTTTTGCTGAGCAGAACTTTTTAGTTTAATTAAATTCCATCTATTTATCTTTGTTTTTGTTGTATTTGCTTTTGGGTTCTTGGTCATGAAGGCTTTGCCTAAGCCAATGTCTAGAAGTGTTTTTCCTATGTTATCTTTTAGAATCTTTATGGTTTCAGGGTCTTAGATTTAAGTCTTTGATCCATCTTGAGTTGATTTTTATATGAAGTGAGAGATGAGGATCCAGTTTCATTCTTCTACGTGTGGCTTGCCAATTATCCCAGCACCATTTGTTGAATAGGGTGTCTTTTCCCCACTTTATGTTTCTGTTTGCTTTGCCAAAAATCAGTCGGCTGTAAGCATTTGGCTTGATTTCTGGGTTCTGTTCCCTTGGTCTAGGTGCCTATTTTTATACCAGTTCCATGCTGTTTTGGTGACTATGGCCTTATAGTGTGAAGTTGGGGGGTGTGATACCTCTAGATTTGTGTTTTTTTTTGTTGTTGTTGTTTGTTTTTTGCTTAGTCTTGCTTTGACTATGCGGGCTCTTTTTTGATTCCATATGAATTTTAGGATTGTTTTTCCTAGTTAAGAATGATGGTGGTATTTTGATAAGAATTGCATTGAATTTGTAGGCTGCTTTTGGCAGAATGGTCATTTTCACAATATTGATTCTACCCATCCATGAGCATGGGATATGTTTCCATTTGTTTGTGTTGTCTATGATTTCTTTCAGCAGTGTTTTGTAGTTTTTCCTTGTAGAAGACTTTGATGTTCTTGATTAGATATATTCCTAAGTATTGTATTGTATTTATTTATTTATTTATTTGCAGCTACTGTGAAAGGAGTTGAGTTCTTGATTTGATTCTCATCTTGGTCACTGTTGGTGTATAGCAGAGCTACTGATTTGTGTACATTAATTTTGTATCCTGAAACTTTGCTGAACTCATTTACAAGTTTTAGGAGCTTTTTGGATGAGTCTTTAGGGTTTTCTATGTATATGATCATATCATCAGCAAACAGCAACAGTTTGACTTCCTCTTTTCTGATTTGGATGCCCTTTAGTTCTTTCTCTTGTCTGATTGCTCTGGCTAGGACTTCCAGTACTATGCTGAATAGAAGTGGTAAAAGTGGGCATCCTTGCCTTGTTCCTGTTCTTAGGGGGAATGTTTTCAACTCTTCCCTTTTCAGTATAATGTTGGCTGTGGGTTTGTCATAGATGGCTTTTATTACCTTAAGGTATGTCCCTTCTATGCCGATTTTGCTGCAGGTTTTAATCATAAAGGGATGCTGGATTTTGTCAAATGCTTTTTCTGTATCGAGATGATCACATGATATTTGTTTTTAATTCTGTTTATGTGGTGTATCACACTTATTGACTTATATATGTTAAAACATTCCTGCATCCCTGGTGTGAAACCTACCTGATCATGGTGGATTATCTTTTTAATATGCTGTTGGGTTTGGTTTGCTAGTATTTTGTTGAGGATTTTTGCATCTGTGTTCATCAGGGATATTGGTCTGTATTTTTCTTTTTTTGTTATGTCCTTTCCTGATTTGGTATTAGGGTGATACTGGCTTTGTAGAATGATTTAGGGAGGATTCCCTTTTTCCTCTATCTTTTGAAATAGTGTCAACAGGATTGGTACCAATTCTTCTTTGAATGTCTGATAGAATTCAGCTGTGATTCTATCTAGTCCTGGACTTTTTTTGTTGGCAATTTTTTAATAACTCTTTCAATCTCACTGCTTGTCATTGCTCCGTTCAGAGATTCTATATCTTCCTAGTTAAATCTAGGAGGGTTGTATACTTCTAGAAATTTATCCATCTCCTCTAGGTCTTCTAGTTTATGTGCATAAATGTGTTCATAGTAGCCTTGAATAATCTTTTGTATTTCTGTGGTATCAGTTGTAATATCTCTTGTTTTATTTCTAATTGAGCTTATTTGGATCTTCTCTCTTCCTTTCTTGGCTATTCTTGCTAATGGTCTATTAATTTTACTTATCTTTTTAAAGAACCAAGTTTTTGTTTCATTTATCTTTTGTATTTTTTTTTTTTTTGGTTTCAGTTTCATTTAGTTCTACTCTGATCTTTGTTATTTCTTTTCTTCTGCTGGGTTTGGGTTTGGATTGTTCTTGTTTCTCCAGTTCTGTGAGGTGTGACTTAGATTGTCTATTTGTGCTCTTTCAGACTTTTTGATGTAGGCATTTAATGCTATGAACTTTCCTCTAGCATGGTTTTTGCTGTATTCCAGAGGTTTTGTCATTATTATTGTTCAGTTCAAAGAATTTTTAACTTTCCATCTTGATTTCATTGTTGACCCAATGAGCATTCAGGAGCAGGTTATTTAATTTCCATGTATTTGCATGTTTTTGAGAGTTCCTTTTAGAGCTGATTTTCAATTTTATTTCACTGTGGTCTGAGAGAGTACTTGATATAATTTTGATTTTTTAAAATTTAGTGAGACTTGTTTTGTGGGCTATCGTATGGTCTATCTTGTAGAATGTTCCATGTGCTAATGAATAGAATATATATTCTGCAGTTGTTGGGTGGAATGTTCTGTAAACAACTGTTAAGTCCATTTGTTGTAGGTTATAGACTTAAGTCCATTGTTTAAGTCCATTGTTTCTTTGTTGACTTTCTGTCTTGATGACCTGTCTAGTAAAGTCCCTTACTGTTATTGTGTTGCTATCTATCTCATTTCTTAGGTCCAGTAGTAATTGTTTTATAAATTTGGGATCACCAGTGTTAGGTGCATATGTATTTAGAATTGTGATATTTTCCTGTTGGATTAGTCCTTTTACCACTATATAATGTCCCTCTTTGTCTTTTTAAACTCCTGTTGCTTTAAAGTTTGTTTGGCCTAATATAAGGATTGCCACTCCTGCTCACTTTTGGTGTCCATTTGCATGGAATATCTTTTTCCACACCTTTACCTTAAGTTGATGTGAGTACTTATGTGTTAGATGAATCTCCTGAAGACAGCAGAAACTTGCTTGGTGAATTCTTATTCATTCTGCCATCTTGTATCTTTTAAGTGGAGCATTTAGGCCATTTACATTCAATGTTAATATTGAGATGTGAGGTACTATTCTATTCATCGTGCTATTTGTTGCCTGAATACCTTATTTTTTCATTGTGTTATTGTTATATAGGTCCTGTGAGATTTATGCTTTAAGAAGGTTCTATTTTGATGTATTTTGAGGATATGCTTCAAGATTTAGAGCTCCTTTTAGCAGTTCTTGTAGTGTTGGCTTGGTAGTGGCAAATTCTCTCAGCGTTTGTTTGTTTGGAAAAGACTGGATCTTTCCTTCATTTAGGAAGCTTAGTTTTGATGGATACAAAACTTAGCTGATAATTGTTTTGTTTTGGAGGCTAAAAATGGGACCCCAATCGCTTCTAGCTTGTAGGGCTGAGAAATCTGCTGTTAATCTGATAGATTTTCCTTTATAGGTTACCTGATGCTTTTGCCTCACAGCTCTTAAGATTCTTTTTCTTGTCTTGACTTTAGATAACCTGATGACTATGTATGTAGGCGATGATCTCTTTGCAATGAATTTCCCAAGTGTTCTTTGGGCGTCTTATATTTGGATATCTGGATCTCTAGCAAGGCTGGGGAAGTTTTTCTCAATTATTCCCTCAAATATGTTTTCCGAACTTTTAGATTTCTATTCTTCTTTGGGAACACCAATTATTCTTAGGTTTGGACATTTAACATAGTCCCAAACTTCTTGGAGGCTTTGTTCATTTTTAAAATTCTTTCTTTGTCTTTGATGCATTGGGTTAATTCAAAAGCCTTGTCTTCGAGCTCTGAAGTTCTTTCTTCTGCGTGTTCAGTTCTGCTGCTGAGATTTTCCAGTGCATTTTTTATTTCTCTAAGTGTGTCCTTGATTTCCAGAAGTTGTGATTGTTTTTTATTTATGATCTCTGTTTCACTGAAGAATTTTTCTTTCACATCCTGTATCATGTTTTTTATTTATTTAAGTTGTACTTCATCCTTCTCCGGTGCCTCCTTGATTAGATTAATACTTGACTTTCTGAATTATTATTCTGGCAAATCAGAGATTTTGTCTTGGTTTGGATCCATTGCTGGTGAGCTGGTTTGATCTTTTGGGGGTGTTAAAGAAGGTTGTTTTGTCATATTACCAGAATTGTTTTTCTGGTTCCTTCTTTTTTGGGTAGCCTATATCAGAAGGAAGATCTTGGATTCAAGGGCTGCTGTTCAGATTCTTTGGTCCCAAGGAGTGCTATTTTGATGTGGTGTTCTCCCCCTTCCTCTAGGAATGGGGCTTCCTGAGAGCTGAACTCTAGTGATTGTTTTTGCTCTTCTGGGTCTAGCCACCTAGTAGAGCTACTGGGCTCCTGGCTGGTACTGGGGAATGTCAGCAAAGAGTCCTGTGATATGACCCGTCTTCAGGTCTTCCAGTCGTGGATACCAGCACCTGCTTTGATGGAGGTAGCAGGGGAATGAAGTGGACTCTGTGTGAGTCCTTGGTTGTTTTATTTAGTGCACTGGTTTTGTGTTGGTTGGCCTCCGGCCAGGAGGTGGCACTTTTAAGAGTGCATCAACTGCAGTTCTATAGGGAGGATGCAAACTCGCCCTAGGAACAGGTTTCTCAGGTGGTGGGCAGGGCCATAGAACTCCCAAGAGATTATGACCTTTGTCTTTGGCTACCAGAGTTGGTAGAGAAAGACCACCAGCTGGGGGAACGGATAGGCATTTCTGAGCTTAGCCCCTCCCAGGGCAGGGCTTTCTGTGGCTGCTGTGGGGGAGGGGGGTGTGGTTCCCATTCCAGTGGAGTTATACTCCCAGGCAGATTATGGCTGCCTCTGCTGAGTCATACAGGTCACCAAGGAACTGGGGGAAAGCTAGCTGTCATAGGCCTCACCCTGCTCCAAGCAGCCTGTAGTCCTAATGGCCTCATTCCCTCCATGCTCCCCCAACAGCACTGAGTCTATTTCCAGGCAGCTGATGACCAGGACTGAGAACTTGCACCAGACCATGAGCTTCCCTATTGAGAAAGCAAGTTGACTCAGTTTTTGGCATCTCAGGGAGCCTGCAGGGGTAATCCAGTTTCTTCAAAGCATCTGTGGATTCTCTCAGCTTTCCTGGTATGTTCCTGCAGTCGTTTTTGGAGCAAATGTTCACAGTGTGAGTCTCCACATGCTACTCTGTCTGTCCAAGCAGGAGCTGCAAGCTAGTCTTGCTTCCTATCATATCTATGACTCTTTAGCAATTGAAAGTCTAAAGCCATCATTCATCTCCTCTTGCCATGATATCTAAATATAAATATGTATTTCACATGTCTCCTAACTGGCAAGAAATGCCCCTCAGTGGAATTTTAGTTTCCATCACCTGTGAAAGAAGGAGCAAGCCACTGCCAAAAGGTGGTCACTCGGCCTCTTGGGCCCCAGTTCTAGAAGCTCTGGATAGTGACTGCCTGTCGTTGGGGTGCTCAAAATCTCTTTGTGCTTGAAGTTCTCAGAGAGAACATATATCCTAGCTAGTTCTGAGCTGCTCTTCCTGTGGACACCCTTCAATCACCTCTTCAGGGAAGAACCTGTCTCTCCCAACTGTCCCACAGAGAGACTTTCCTCAGACTGACTTATGATTCTCTCACACTTCTCGATTTTAGCTCCTACTAGTGGCATTTTGTGTGGCCTATTTTGTGTTTGCACATAAAATAGAATTCAAGCAAAGACTTTGAAAGAATTAATAACCATCTGGTGACTCTCTGTCACACCCATAAAATCCTAGTATAATTTAAAAATATATATAGTTTTTGAATTCATTTGTTGAAATGTTTAAATAATGTTTTCTTGGTATAAAAGAACAACAATGGGGTGCCTAAAAATGCTCCAAAGTGAATTGTGTACACGACCTATTCTGTATTTGGAGTTAGATTTCTTCAGCACATCTTTCCACGTTTGTTGGAAATCTGTTCACAGTTGGTGGAAATCTGTCCAGCTGCTTTCATGTGATATGCTAATAAATAGGCATGTGCCTTAGTCTGTTTTCTGTTGCCTATAACAAAATACCTAAAACTGGATAATTAAGAAAGAAAAGGAATTCATTTCTTACAGTTATGGAGGCTGAGAAATTCAAGGTAGAGGGGCTGCATCTGGTGAGCACCTTCTTGTTAGTAGGGACTCTGCTGAGTTCTGCAGTAGGACAGGGCATCACAATGGTGAGAGGCCGAGTCTGCTAGCTTAGTTCTCTCTTCATCTTCTTTTTTTCTTAATTAAAAAATTTATTAATACATAATATGTGTACATACTTATGGGGTACATGTGATATTTTGTTGCATGCATAGAATGTGTAATGATCAAGTCAGGATATTTAGGGTGCCCACCACCTGGGGAAGTTATCACTTCTATGTATTGCAAACATTTCAAATTCTCTCTTCTAGCTATTTAAAAATATACAACACATTGTTAACTGTATTCACCCTACTCTACTTTCCACCATTAGAACTTAGTCCACCTATCTAACTCTATGTTTGTACTGATTAACCAACGTCTTTTATCCCCTTTACCCACCCCACACACCCTTCCCAGCTCCTGGTATCTATCATTCTACTCTCTACATTCATAGGATTCACCTTTATAGCTCCTACAAATGAGTGGGATTATGTAATATTTGTCTTTCTGTGCCTGACTTATTTCACTTAGTATAATGAACTCCAGTTCTATCCATGTTGCTGAAAATTACATTATCTCATTCTTTTTATGGCCATATAGTAATCCATTGTGTATATATGTCACATTTAAAAAAATCCATTCATCCATTGGTGGACACTTAGGCTAATTCCATATCTTGGCTATTGCGAATTGCGCTGCAATAAACATGGGGGTCAAGTATATTTTTGATACACCAACTTCTATTCCTTTGGATAAATACCAAGGAGTGGGATTGATGGATCATATGGTAGTTCTAATTTTAGTTTTTTGAGAAATCTCCATACTGTATTCTACAATGGTTGTACTAATTTACATTCCTAGCAACAGTGTATCAGCTCCCTTTTCTCTGTATCCTTGCCAGCTCTGTTATTTTTTGTCTTTTTAATAATAGCCATTTTAACTAGAGTAAGATGATATCTTATTGTGGTCTTGATTTTCATTTCCCTGATGATTAGTAATGCTGAGCATTTTTTTTCATATACTTATCAGCCATTTCTATGTTTTCTTTGGAGAAATGTCTATGCATGTCCTTTGCCCCCTTTTTAATGGGGTTGTTTGTTCCTTTGCTGTTGAGTTGTTTGAGTTCTTTTTATATTCTGAATATTAGTCCCTTGTTAGATGAACAGTTGGCAAATATTATTTTTTCCATTCAACAGGTTGTCTCTTCACTCTGTTGTTTCCTTTGCTGTGCAGGACCTTTTTAGTCTAATATGCTCCTATTTGTCTATTTTTATTTTTGTTGCCTGTGATTTTGAGGTCTTAGCCATTGTATTAGTCCATTCTCATGCTGCTATGAAGAAATACCCAAGACTGGGTAATTGATAAAGAAAAGAGGTTTAATTGACTCACCATTCTGCATAGCTGGGGAGGCCTCAGGAAATGTACAATCATGGCAGAAGGCACCTCTTCACAGGGCAGCAGGAGAGAGAATGAGTGTTCAGCAAAGGGGGAAGGCCCTTATAAAACCATCAGATCTTGTGAGAATTCACTCACTATCACAAGAACAGCATGGAGGTAACCACTCCCATTATCTAATTACCTCCCACCAGGTCCCTCCCATGACATGCAAGGATTAGGGGAACTACAATTCAAGATGAGACTTGGGTAGGGACACAGCCAAACCATAACAGCCCTAAATTCTTTGCCCAGACCAATGTCCTAAAGTGTTTCTCCTATTTTTTTTTTCTAGCAGGAGAAAAATCCCTAAATACTGCTTGTTCGATAACCCAAAGATAACCACTTGATAGTTTCAGGTCTTGCATTTAAGCCTTTAATCTATCTTGAGTTGATTTTTTTCTCTTCTGATAAAGCCACCAGTCCCACTTCCATGATAACTCATTAATTCATGAATCCACAAATGGATTAATCCATTTATGAGGGCAGAGCCGTTATGATCCAATCACCTCTTAAGGCCCCACCTCTCAATACTATCACATTGGGAATTCAATTTCAACATGAATTTTGGAGGGGACAACATTCAAACCATAGCAGCATATAATTAGGAAATAATTTTATTTATATATAGACATGAGATATAATGAATAAGGAATAATACCAGGTAGTGCTCGGTGAAATATAAAAAGGTGGGGCAAACTATAGTATTCTATATTTGGTAAAGCCTTAAAAGAGATAGAAGAAGTCTTAAAAATAAGTAGGTAAGCCCCTGTCCTGCTACGTGGTGGGGCATAGGTTTCATTAGTGATGGGTAACATTTATGAGTGCTTACTGACATCAGTACTGCTCTGAGCATTTCACTTGTGTTTTCTTCCTTGTTTTAAGTATACTTACTAAAGATTGAAAAGGATAAGAATTTGCCCCATTAGATAGCACAGCTAAAAAGTCCCAAGACTAGGGTTTGAACCTCAGGAGTCTACATTGCAATTCTGATCACTACCTGGGGTTAGGTCAAATTTCACAGGTTAAAGGCATGGTCCCCCACAAAACTGACCTCATCCCAGATATCAGCTGCAAGCTCAAGAAGGTCACAGACCGCCCATACCTCTGACAAACTGAATTTGAGTGTTCCCATGACCTCCTCAGCTTTGGCAATTCACTAGAACAACTCAGAGAACTTAGGAAAGCACTATACTTATTATTACAGTTTTTACTGTGAGTGATGCAAATCAGGATCAGACAAAAAAAGAGAAGCACAGGGCAAAGGAGAGTCCCAAACATGGTTATCTTTGGAACGTGTCACCCTCCCAGCACAATTAACAAAGAATCTCCAGTGAGCTTCAGCATTCACAGTCTTTGTTGTGATTTCATTATGTAGGCATGGTTGGTTGAATCGTTGACCATGTGACTGAATTCAATCTCTAGCCCCAAAATCCTTCTCTGATAACATATGGTTCAAAGCCCCAACCCTATAGTCATATGGCTGGTCTTTCCAGCAGGGCAGGCCCCAATCTATAAACTCTCTAGGGACTTACCTGAGTCACCTCATTAGCATAAACTCAGATGTGGTCTGAGGGTCCACTTGGAATAATGAAGACACTCCTACTACTTGGGAAATTCCAAGGTTTTAAAGGCTCCCTCCCAGGAGCCAGGGACAAAGGCCACACAAATTCTTTATTATACAACACAGTCATCCTGGTGGTAAGGGAACTTGAGTCTCATCAAAGGACTTCAGAAGGCTCTCAACCCCCTTCTCTCCTGAGGCCCAACATTAAACACTAAGCTCCACAGTAAGGCTCCTGAAGGAACATAGACTTCTGTTTCTGAGGTTGTGCCTGAGCTCTAGCTGGGTGGGTTAGTAGAAGGGCTGCCCTCCGAGAATTGGAGACTAAATGCTCAGGGTCCTCAGAAGTTTCCTAACAAGAGGGTGCAGATGTGCTCTGCAAAGACTGGAAGCCACATATTTGGACAGCAAACACCTCCATGCATTGAAATGACTAACAAGCCAGAGGAGGCTTTCCTAGAGGTGTAGGACAGCATCTTGTTAAGTGTACTAAAAACCATATCTGTAAATCAGCTGCCGTTTAAAGCAGTTAGCAGTCACTTACCACCATGGGCAATAAGCATATGCTGGGCTACACCTGCCATCAGCCACAGGGAGCCTCAGAGAGGTTCCTGGTTCACCATTTCACAGACAGAGACATTGGTGAAGGAGTATGGGTCACAGATGGCCTGGGACTGAGAAATGTCTGCTCCAACCTTATGTTCCCAGTTGTCCGCCAGTCCATACATGTTGGACTAGGAGACTCAGAACTTCTAGGGTACAGAACTCTGGGTGCTTGGACTACTCATTAAATTCGCAAGCTCTTTGGTCTCCCAGAAGAAGGAAACAGATACAAGGGATGGGGCCCCATGGAAATCCAGAGAGGCCAGGCTGTGCTGAAGGGAGACGGGCATCAGAAACTGCTGGGGTGGGTCCAAGAGCTGGGAAACCAGAGAAAAGTGTTTCCGGAAGCTTTACTAATCATTCCTTCTCCCCAGCATGACTTATTCCCTCTTACCTGTAGGCCTTAGCCTGACAGATCAGTATGCAATCAGTCTCTCACTCTACCTATAGGGAGTGGATAGTAACCAGCTCAATGTATGTTGCCTGGGTTTTAGGGAAACAAACACATTTCTGATTGTTCAAAATAATATATGAGCATTAGAGAGAAAATAGAGAGATGCACAGAGCAGGACAAAATCCCTAAATACTGCTTATTCTATAACCCAAAGATAACCACTTGATAAATTTGATATTTCTCCATCTGAGACCAATGCTAACCTAATCTCAAATATCATATACACACTCACACACACAGACACTCACTCACTCACTCGCACATGTCCCTCACTCTCCGGTTGCTCCTTGTCTGAACTTAGGAACTATGAATACATTCAGACATAGAGACATACTTATAAGTAGTATTTGAATAACTACATTTTCATTCCTCAAAAAAATTTTAAAACAAAACTTGGATAGTTGTGATCTTGTGTAAATTCCTTAACTGCTCTGACTTTCAGGTTACTCATCTGTGAGTAGGTATAATGACCCCTGCCTCACAGAACTGGCTATTTGAAGGTCTCAAAGAGACAAAAGCCCTGAGGCACTGGCATTGTGCATGTGGTGCAGCAGGGACCCAGGCACCATTAGTTCTCCCTCTCTCACTGGATCCTCTCTGGCTCCAATAGGTCATCCCAGCCCCACCTTGACTCACCTGTCTGCAAGCATCTGCTCATGGTCCTGAAGCACCTAGATGGATAATTCATGGGCAAAGCTCAGAGAGGAGAGGACTGTGTATGGCTGGTAGGAGAGGGGCTCTTGGAAGCCATTTGCTGTGGGTGCAGATGGCATAAAGGAGGGGAGGAGAGAGGCATTTCCCAAGCAGTAACGTTAATATTTTCAAATCCATATATCTCTAACTATGACTGAGAGGCTCAATGGAGCCATTGGCATGGATCAAATGAATGAGCTAGTGGTTGAGATGGTTGGTCGTAACATTTGTAAGCATAGTCCTGACAGGCTACTTGAATTTTGACTCCCTGCAAGTTAAGCACTGGGATGGTTTTTGTGAAGCGGGTTCACTGGGCGCTGGTTACCTACTTGTCTGTGTCCAGTGAGACAAAACACTCACATACAAGACATGAAGTGGGCTTATTATTTGCAGGCAGGCAGCAAGAGACCACAGAAGCCTAGGATGTAATTTGAGCCAGTCTCCCCAGGCTCAGGAAAGCTGTCTGGGGCTGCTAGTCTCATCTACTCATGCCCCACCTGTACCACAGCTGAGGGACCCCAGAAAGCAGCCTGCCCTCAGTTTTATACTTTGGGGCTCTTGGAATCACTGGGATAAAGTGTTGAAGGACATACTATTTTTCAGGGTTGAGGGCAGGCTGAAACAGAGCCTGGACTATTCCAGCCAGTTCCTCCCTATTTAAGGTTGTTGCAATCTTAGCACAGTTTCCAAGTGTTCTTGAGAATCACAACTGAGAAAGAGGGAGAACTGGGTTGGTCTAAGGCCACCCAGAGAATAGTCCTGCAATTTTGACTGCTGTATGGAGTTCAGCTCTTTTTGTTCATGGTTCTATTTTGTTTACTTTACTGCCATAATAGATCTGATAAAATGGATAAGGAACATTGATGTTATAATATACAAAATGAATGAGGAGCGTAATCGTGATGACAGTTCTTCAAACATGCCTCAAGATGATCTTTACCTGATTGTATGTTGCATTTATTTGCTTACTATCTGTACGTAGTATATAAGGATAGCTCCTGAACTCCCAAAGGCAGTGTTAAAAAGAGAAAATAGAATGATGATTATAACCAATCTGAATTTTCGTTTATTCAGATTAAAGGGTTTCTTTATCCAAAATGTATTATTTGCAGACATACCAAAAAGGAAAACAAAAAGCCTAAAGCATAAACATTTTCTATCTCATTTAAAAGGAAAAACACACAAAATATAAAAGTTAATGCGTTTCCTTTTAAAGTGAACATTGCAAGAATTCCCAGCATCCCATCATGAAGCAAGGTTTGCCTGTTTCTGATGCACCATCATTTAGTTAAACTTCAATCTGCATTTTCATATAGATTCAGTCTCCAAACCAAACCTGATATTTTATAAGACTTTGGAATTTATTGCCAACAAATCATGTTTTTCTAACATAATTAATCTAAAGTAAATTAAACTGTGTGCTTCACTTGGCAAATGGAAATAAGTAAAAATCTGACTACATATTATGAATATTATTAAGTACAATTAAAAATAAAATTTATAATACATTCTTCAATACTACACTAATTTGAATGAAATATGTTAAGCTTGAAATCAGTTCTGTATGATATTCTAAACAAAAATGACAAAATGTTTTTTAAAATTCCAAAGGCAGTTGGTAAGATCGTATGTTAGTGTGAGTAGGGTTCACAGATCAAAAAATGTAGTGCTGAGGGAGAACTCTGACTCTTTGGACAAGCTTGTGGTGTGGCTAATCAGAGAAGTGTCATATTTGCTGCGGAAGGTGATTTTTTCTAAAGTAGCCAGGTGAGGGTGCAGGACCATTTGCTGTCTTGGTAAATAACAGCAAACACTGACTTAATATGTACTATGTGCCAGGCATTATTGATTAAGCATTTATTGGTGTTAGCTATTTAACTCTACCAACCACTCTGTGAGGCAGGCATTGTTGTTAATGTCATCCCCATTTTACAGATGAGGAAACTGAGAGCCAAAGTCCAAGCAAAGTGACGACTCAAGTCCAGGCTATCTGACTCCAGACTCTATACATTGAACCACTGTGCTACGTGCGTATTGAAAAGTGCACGAACTCATGGTTGACTTCTCATAATACGTGGGTTTGTCATTGTTCCTCACCCTCACCCCCAGTCCCCAATCCCCAGACAAACACCTTGTCATTGTCAGGTGAAAGAAGCTGATCCTGTGTTCACCTGGGGGCTCCCTTTTTCCTCTTCCAAGGGTGTTAGGCTGTACCTTGGCTCTCTGTCAGTCTAGGGCTAAGAGTATAACTTGGGGTAATTATGCGTTTCTTCATTCTTGCCTCTATGCTGGTGTACATGTAAACTTGGTAGGAGCTGCTGAACTGTAAGTAAACCTAAGGCGTATGGATTATTAGGGAGGTATTGAAGCATTTGCTGGAAGAATAGGCCCAGTTAACCAGAGTTGGCTCAGCACACCTCCCCAGGTCAATCGTGGGGAAAGTTTAAGGGATTCTGAAAGAGATACTCACGGAGAGATGAGGGCACCGAAAAGGATAAGGGGGGGGTACAGCCCCCTTCTCCCTGGCACCCTAATGGCCTCCAAACACTCATAGTCCTCTCCACAAGGGTGTGTTCTGGGTGTGCTTGGTGGTTATGGTTTGTCCTTGTGGAACCACCTCAGGCAGATCAGAGGTTGGGGATTCCAGTTTCAGAATCAGGTTGGAATCCTCCCTCTACTCTTTATCAGCTATGTGACCTCAGGAGAGTTACCTCATCTCCCTGAGCCTCTGTGATCTCATCTGTACTAGGGACTTAACAATAGTTTTCACCTAATGGAGTTGTTGTGAAGATTGAATAAGAATAAAGTACACACTAGTGCCTGGCTCAGAGTAATTATACAGAGCGCAGTCATACATTTATGCATACTGCATTTGGAAGCTTGCTGTCACTCCCAATACATAGATACTTTTACAGTACACACATGTATTCATGCATATTTCAAGTATTTCTTATTTTTTATCCCTCTGGATGGCTGGGAAACTTAGACTTTCCAATTAATATTTTCATTCTTTATTGCTGCATAACAACTACCCCAAAACATTGTGGCTTAAAGCACCCATTATTTTGTTATCTTTCATGATTCTGCGGGTTGACTGGGCTTAGCTGGGCAGTCCTTCTGTGCCCATATGAAGTCAGCTTGGGCTGCAATCACCTGGGGATTTAGCTGGGCTCCTGGGCCGGTTCTGTTCAAGATGGCTCAATCACACAGCTGCACTACATGTGGTCTCCGTGTGACACATGGTTGGGTTCCAGTAAGATGTGTCCCAGGAGTGACCATTCCAAAAGTCCCAGGCAGAAGTTGCAAGACTTCTTATGGCCTAGCCCCAGAAGTAGGACAGCAACATTTCCACAGCATTGCTCAAGAAAACCACTAAAGCCAGTGCAGAATCAACAGTCTGCACCCCGTCTCTACTAAAAATACAAAAAATTAGCCGGGGGAGGTGGCGGGCGCCTGTAGTCCCAGCTACTCAGGAGGCTGAAGCAGGAGGATGGCGTGAACGTGGGAGGCGGAGTTTGCAGTGAGCTGAGATCGCGCCACTGCACTCCAGCCTGGGTGACAGAGCAAGACTCTGTCTCAAAAAACAAAAAGAGTCTGTGTATTCCACCGCTAGATATCTGGAGTAGCAGGTGTGTCCAGGGAAGGAATTAATGGCGGCAGCTTGGGAAGTCTGTCTACTATGTACACTACACTGACAAATGCAAAAGCGCACATATACTGTTTTGTTATTTTCGCTTTCTCTCTTCTCCCTGGATGGTTGGGAAACTAAGTCTTGTCAATTAACATCTTTGTCTGTTCCAGCTTAAGAGTATCTTTTCAGTTCGAATATTAAAACTGAATTTCTTTTTTTAGATGGGGTCACTCTGGCCCCCCGAGTGGGAGTGCGGTGGTGCATTCACAGCTCATGGCAGCCTTGACATCCTGAGGGTTAAGGTGATCCTTCCACCTCAGCCTCCTGAGTAGCTGGGACTATAGGCGTGCGCCACCATGCCCAGCTAATATTTTGTATTTTTCGTAGGGGTGCGTTTTTGCCATATTGCCTAGGCTAGTGAATATTCAATTTAAACTAAGTTAAATTATCTAATAGAGCTGGTTTGAGTAGCTTCTTTTGGATAACTTGCAGTCCACCTTCCCTCTTTTCTTTTCAAGATGGCCTCTGGGGATGCCCTGATGTCCTGTGGCAGCAGGAGGGTGGGTGATACGGGGATGGAGGTTGGCCTGCTCTCCCACTTTTCCAGTAAAGAAAGGCTGGGCCAGATCTATGACTGTTAAGGCAGCACTGGTCCATCTGGCCTTAGGGGATGCAGTGGGACCCAATTCTGGAATCCCTAGCCCAGGCCACTTGGTTTTGATCTTGACATCTCCACCGATACAGACCTTTGTCCTGTCTCTCCATGTACCCCTACTGTGGCATGTCAGAGCTCCTGGGTCTGTGTTCTACCTGTCCTTCCCCACTGCCTGCCACTTTACACCCTCACCATTGCTCCCACACCAAGTTGGACCCCTTGGCCAGAGTTCTCCAAGGATATCTGGAGCAAGGGATGGTCTGGAGGGTCACAGGCTCCCCCGTGTTAAGCTGAATTTATCTACATCTTTCCCACCTCACCCCTCCTTGAGGTGTGGCTCCCAGATCATTGGTACCTGCCTGATTTCTTCTCTCTAGCTCTGTCCCCCTCTGCCACTTACAGTCCCCAGCCCATTGGAACAGTAGTCAGGCTTTGTAGGCTCCTTGCAGGATGTGCCTCTGCCCTGCAACAGCTCTGCTTAGAGCCTAGCAGGCACAGGTGGAAGGTGCACCCTCTCTACACCGTGGAAGAGATAATGATTACATCCTCTGGACTTGGCCCTAAATATATTAAATAAATGCCAGAGAAATTTAGAAAACTTTCTTGGCAATGTCTAGCAGTCAAGATTCATGTCTCTTAAAAAAACTTTTTAAAAAGCCTATTTTGGTAACAAATTGAACAATCCTTTTTTCTCTCTGAGTTCTTGTTTTAACAATATTAATACTCTAGCCCTATTACCAATAACCTCTTCCATGGTCACCCTACCAGCCAGAGTATCTGCCACTGGCTGACATGGAAGACAATTATTTCAAGGAAATGCACAGTGAAAAACACAGTAATATATTTCCAACAAAACAAAACAAACCTCAAGTTCCCTAACTAGTAGCTACAATTGTGATGACCATTGTCCCCACCCAGACCATTCATTTATTGGTGGCAGGGGCCAGTTCTGGTTACTTTGACGTTAACCTGCCATGTGACTTCAGCAAGTCACCAGCAGTAGGTGGCATTCTGCCAAGGTTTCCACCACATCTCTAAGGCCCCTTCCAGCCTAAGGCTCCTTCTAGTGACAACCTGTGGACAGTGGGTGAGAAAATGCAAGCTGCTGACCAGCTGACACTGAGCAGATCTCTTAGTTATTGACTGACCATTTATCCAGCCAAGGTTTCCAAGGACTGGGACATTGTCTTTTTCACCACTGTATCCCCTGCAGCTAAAACAGGGCCTGGAGAATAGTATACATTCAATAAATAAATATTTATTAGATATTGAGTGACTGCTGACTCCTTCCCACTGGTCCTCCCCAGACACCTGTCCCACGTGTGATGTTTATCAGGTATCAGAATGCAATATCCCCAAATATGGTACCTTGGCATACTGAATATTTTAAGGTGAAGGAAATTGAGAAGATCACAGAAGCAATAAGGTCACTCTGATCTTCTTCCTGCTTCTTCTCTCCTGAAGTGGGTCATAGAGACTAGAATTCCCCTCGCCCTTTCTTCCTTAAAGCAACTAATAAAACCTAAGAATGTCACTCTCTGACCTTGTCCCTCCTTTCTCCCTGAAGACTCTCATACAACAGGTATCCTGCTATATACCTAGAGGGAAGGAATGTCACACAGAAGCCAAGAAGAATCAGACTAAACAGGGCTTGCTAAGTTCCTCCCTGTTTATTATCATTAAGTCATAACCTTTTGTCCTCTGATTGTATTTCTGCATGACTGTCCGTAAAAATACATGGTTTTCCCTAGGTCTTTGGGTCTTCATTTCTGAAGCCTCCCATGTCATGTAAAATTTATATGAAGTAGATTTGTATTATTTTCTCCTGTTAATCTGTCTCCTGTTATAGGAGTCCCAGCCATCAGCCTTGCAGTGACTGACGAAAAGATCTTACTTTTTCTCCTCTGTCCTTTGTTTCTACTTTCTGGGTCCTGGCAAGCCCATGAAGGCTGATGTCTGTGCCCACCTCTTGCTCGCCAGGCTTTTGAGGGAGGGAAATTCTCAGCGTCCTTGGCCATTCTTTACTGGCTTTCATAGTGAGATGTGTACCTCGTCAGAGCTGAGGGGGTGCCTCTGAGGAAGGTGGCATGTTCTCTGGCTAATTCAGAGCTTCTCATCAGACAACAGGTCTCTAGGAATGAGGAGCAGACCCTGCTCAGACATTGGGAGCAGCAAGATTCCTAGAATGAGATGGAATGGTCCACAATATGGAATATGCACTCTAGGCTGATGGTTCACCTCAGGAGGTGGCCTTGGGTGTTCAATACAGGACAGGGAAGTGCCAAAAATGATAGAGGGTGTCTTGGGGGATGGGGTGCAGATAGCTGACATTTCCTATTCTTAATATCTCTCAGCATAAAGCAAAGAACATACAATGTCAGTGGGGGCTCACCTGAGGCCTGTTAGTTCAGAAGTTCTCTGCATTTTTCAGCCGGCCACACTCTGATAACCTTCAGGAAAGGTATTCTCCCATTTGTACCTACAGTTACCTCCTAGGTAAAGCCAAGCTGGGTCATGGGTGATTTGCTCCCTGCTTACAGCTGGAACGCTCTTCCTTCTTCCACTGGCCTGTGATGGGCCAACATGACAGAACCTTAACACTCATTGGGATACCTAGTGCAGCACCTAGCACAGGTGGGCATTTGGGGAATGTTTGTGGAATGAATGAATGAAAGAAAGGGCAAGAGGGAGGATGAATGAGAGGGAGGAAGAGAAGTAAAGGAAAGAGAAAGGAATGGAGAAGAAAGATTATTTCATATTGGTGATACCAGTGCTCATTTAGAAGTCTCTAAATTTTTGTAATAGCAAAAGATTAAAAATAACACCGATGTCCATCTGTAGGGTCCTGGCTAATTAACTAACTGTATAATAAGATAAAATGCGCATTTTTTTAAAAAAAGCGGACACTCTTCAGGTTTTGGTATGAAGAAGTTTTCAAGGTACTAAATGTAAAAAGCAAAGTCACTCTGTTTGTGTGTTTAGGGGTGTGTGTGTATGTGTGTGTATTAGGCTACTTCTGTGTCAAAAAGAGAGGAAAAATAAGAATATTTTATGTATTTACATGGGTCATATAAACAAACTATGAAAGAGTATACAGGACCCTAACAAAAATAGTTGCCATTTTGGGGGAGGTTAGTTGGGGGAAGGAAAGGAGGAAGAAACAGGAGGAAAACTTTTCACTAGCTCTTTAAAATGGTTGTGCCTGGAAATGTATTACTCTTGCCAAGGTTGTAGTTTAAGTCCCTCAAGTCAGGGGAGCATTCTGGTTGAATTTCCTCTATCTAGTGCCCTGTGAAGCATGTGACTAGAGCTCTCCCTTGATCATGGCAAAATTGATTTGATAATAGAATCTGATCTTTCTCATTTTAGCCAAATCTAGCTCATCTGAACCATTGCCCTCCAGTTATAAGGGAGGAAAGAGAGAATGACTCAGCTCAAAGGAACTGCTTAGATATGGTTACAGCATGCTACTTCTCATGGTAAATTATGTTATTGATCGCCAAATTTGTGAACAGTTTTTACCTATACAAAATATTCAGTTTTATAAGTAAATGTTTTTAACCGTTGAAAGAATTGGTAAAATTCAGGAATGGTTACCTCTTGCCAGGATTCTTGGAAAGATGGAAAATCGGAAACAAGCATCTGTTTCACTGCTTTTTCTACATTTATGTCTTTATCTTTGAACAAGTACCTACTGAACACCTATTATGGGTGAAGCTTAGATAAAGAAAGTCAGAAACATATGTGGGTATATTGAAACCATTGACATTCCCATAGGGGCTTTTTTTCCTTTTTTGCTATGTTTGGGGGGAATGGTTAATTATCATTGCACTATAAATGTATTGGCATAACAAGTGGCTTATATTCTTCACTTTAATAACAATCTGTAATTTCCTGAGTCATAATAATAAGGCTTTAACATATTAGCTCAGTGAAGACTTGGTCAATGTCTTTACTGAGAAAAATATGTTATGACCTAGCACATGATACCATCCATTATAATGTTCTTGGTCAATAATCATAATTTTATTATAATTATTGAAAGCTAGGGTTTCCCCTCTGTGCAGAGTGTTGTAAAGACAGATGCATGAGATTGTGAAGGATCAAGGTGTTATCCATAATAGCACATTCAGCTGGATTTATGTCCCTCTCCAATTAGAGGACAATCAAGCTCAAATTAATTTAGCTCACAGCTACTAATGAGCAACAACAAAATCAGCTCACTATAAAAAATTGTTATTGAATTTTATTTTCTCCAACTTGATGAATGTCTATGCACTGCGAGTAATGTGTGTTTGAGGTCTGGTGGTGAGGGACCTTGAGGGTTGTCTCATCCGCCCCGTTCATGGGCTCTGTGACAGCTCCGTTCCCTGGTGCAACAACATTTAATGAGTTGTTAGAGGTCCACAGAGATGGGCTTCCTCTGTTAACTGAGCCTTGACAGTGCTTTTGAGTGAATTTTCTGGTCTAAACTGCTGATATAAATATAATGCAAACCACATACATAATATAAAGTTTTCTAGTAGCCACATTTTAAAAAGTGAAAAAGAAATAGGTGACATTAACTTTAATATATTTTATTTAACTCAATGCAATGTATCCAAACTATTATTTCAATGTGTAAACAATATAAAAATATTAATGCAATAGTTTTCATTCTTTCTGTTTTGTAGTAAGTCTTCAAAATCCAGCGTGTATTTTACATTTATGGTACATCTCCAGTACTCTAGCCTCCTTTCAAATGAACAATAGCCACAAGGGGCTGGTGGCTTCCACATGGGACAGGATGGGTCTAGATTGAATTTCTTCATTCATAACAAAGCTGCATTTCCCTCTTTGGAGTTTGTAGGTTGAGGCAAGGTGAGCACAGGCTTTGGTTGCTCAATGATGATAAAGAACATGCACAACCTATAAGCAGGAGAAGATACTACATTTTCATCTTTACTGTGAGTCTTGCAAGTCATTGGCAAATTTACAGTCTCTGTGAATTGGCTTATGGTCCCTGTCACCATCCACCTCCCACACTAATAAAGGCAGAATAGATCCTCATAAATATCCTTTTTCCCCATTATCAGAGCTTCACCAATTGTGGCCTCATAAAAAAAGAAGGTTGTTTATTATTATTATTATTATTATTTGTTGACATAAAAATGCATATTTTTCTGAAGCCTGACTTCCCACTAGTACTGTTGCTTTGACATCAAATAGGGCATGAAGCATATTGTCAAATACATGTTTGGGGAATTAGAAGCCATTGAGTGTTTCATCTCTTTGGCATTGTTCCTGAGGAAAGTGCATATTTAAATCTAGGAGAATATTTTAATTGTTTAATATTGTAAATGTTTAATAGGAATTCTGAGGTGTAATGCAAGGACTCACTGAACTTGATTACTGCAAAGTAGGAGATGTGTAATGAGAGTCTGGAGCTCGGGGTTCTCATCACTTGGAGACCCTTATACACTAATGAAATGGGATGCCCAGGTTAGGGGCATGGGGGAGTACATGAGGAAGAACAGCCACTGAGATTACCACTCCAATGGATGCAGCTACAAACTAGGCTTCTTGCTAGCACACGAGGCCCTCTGATGACACTCTGATAAGCTTCAGCCTGGCACAATCTCATCATTGCTATTTCCACCCTCTTTCCTCTCAAAGTAAATAGGTAGCTATCAGATTCCTGACTGGTCTTTCTGTTTCCAGCCCTGTCCTCCTCAAGTTCATCCTCTACCCAACTGTCAGAGAGCTCTGTCTAAAATGCAAATGGGACCCCATCACTCACTGCTAAAAGCACTTCGGTAGCTCCCCATTGCCCTTGGATTAGAGACCATGCATTTCTTAACAGTAGCCTACAAGCTGTCCTGTGATCTGGCTTCTCTGGATTTCCTTCTCTTCCCTTCCTCTCTTCTTTCCTTTTTCTGACTTATAATTTATATTCCTACAACTCCGACCCACATTCCTGTAATCAATCCTTTCCTCCCCTCTTTTGGCTTCTTCCCCAGCAAATTTTAATTTACTTTCTTTATAAGTCATAAGTCAGCCTTTACCTCCTCCAGGAAGCTTCCCCCACTCCACTCCAAGCAAGGCAAATGCCTTTGATACTGCTGTGGTACTTGCATCAAATATATGCACATCAATCATAATGCCTATTTGTGTAACCATCTGCCATCTGCATAACACCTTGCCTTTCATTTTTGAATCCTTCATGCCAAGCTCAGTGCCTGATGCTTAGTAGGTACTCAGTAGATGTCTGCTGGTGGGCTGGCCAGGCCCATGATGCAGTGGTTTCTGGGGTTTGGGGAACTGCCTTTCCTCTCTGTTGGAAGAGGAGGCATCACCTCTCATTCAGCTCCTGAGATCAGCCTGGGCACTCATTCCCCTACAAGAGGGAACTGATGATGAGACTAAGTCTTCAGCCCAATGCCTGCAGTAGGGTCCTCAGAGGCCTCACTGCCTGCCAGGCATGGTGATGAAAGTGTATTGCTTTGGTTCAGTTAGATGAGGTCTTGGGACCCCACCAGCAATGCAGTGTTTTGAAGGGAGCGGGTAGAGGGAGGATGCCTGAGCAGTCAGGAGTTTAATGTCTATCTTGATGGTGATGAGAGTCATTGAAGCATTTTTAGCAGAGAGTGGGAGAATCAGGTTTACCTGGACCAAGGCTCTTCCAGCCCAGCCTCAACTGCACGTTTCTGTATTCCTGCAGTTTCTAAGGGAAGAAATGCAGAGGAAGGGGTCAGAGAGAGGAATCTGTGTCAGTTAGAATTGCAATCTGTTGTAAGTAGAAGAAAATTCAAAGAACAGTGACTTAAAAACAAGATTGGGGGTTATTTCTTTCCCATCTAACAAGAAGCCTGGAAATGGGCTGTTCAGGACCAGCACAGTGTTTACCCCTTTGCCTCATTGTCTTAGCACACGGGCTTCGTCCTCATGGTCACAGGATGACTTCGCCTTTCCAATGGGAACAAGGGAGAAGGATGAAGGGTCCAAGGCAAAAGGACAAGCTACTGAATCTATTTCCTGGACAGCCACCCAGTGGCCTCTGCTTGTGCCTCAGTCACGTGGGCACTGCTAGCTGTAAAGGAGCCTGAGAGACGTTGCCCCAACAAACTTGAAGTTCTGTGAATAGCGAAAGAACAAATAGATACTGGGCGGGCAACTGGCATTAACACCCTGACTTTCCAACATCTTCCTGAGAGTTTGAATTTATTTTTTTCCTGGCATTAACACTCTTTGAATTTACCTTGTTTACTAGTTTGTTGGCTTGTGGTGTCTGACCCTAGAACATATGCTCTGTGAGAGGAGGAGCCTCTTTTCTCTGATTCTGTCCTGCCTGTTTCACCTCTGACTCACACCACAGGGATGGGGGATCCCGCAGCTCCAGGCCTTCAGATCCAGAATGAAAATCCTCGGCTCCATCCCCCAGAGGGATATTTGGAAGCATCTCTCAAAGAGGTAAGGTATCTCTGGTATTTGGCATACAACCAATTTCACCAGACTGGCTGCCTCTCCTCCATCTCTGGGATCTTGTTCTTTTTCTTTTCCCCCCCTTATTAAACAAATTAGCCAAGATGACACTGGATACTGATTAGCAATTTGTATAGCAATAAAAGAAAACTGGCAGAATTCCATTGTTTTGCTCTCCAATTCTTCATTTCCATTTTTAATGTACTGTGTCTTCATTCATTTGATTGGGTTTCCTTTTCTGTGTATGTCCTTAATGGAACAAAGTGTTCTTCCCCCAACCCCTCCAATAATTGTGAACATTAAAGAGCTGCTTAAATTGTTCAGTCATTTCATTTTATAATTTGAGTTGGGAGTATTTATGGCTTTTCCTCCCCTTCCCTTTGTGCTAAATCAATAGTTGCTGTGTAAATGCGACTTAAACTGTAGCATGGAGGCAAGCTCTTCTACTTCTAGATCCTTCCCTGGCCCCGCCGGCTGGGGGATTTGGAGTCCCTATCTGTCAAAGGCCATCCTTAGCCTTCCGGTCAGCCCCACGTTGTGATATAAATGATCAGCACACACATCCCCTTCTTGAGGGGAGATGCCCTCTCTGGGCTCCTATGTTAACCTACTTGTGCTTTCAAACTCATAATTTTTCCTCTAAAATGATCGCTCATTTATTTGTCTACTGGAGATTCTGGAGGGAAGGGACTTTATCCTATCCATCTCTGCCTCCCTAACAGCCCCCTTGAGAGAATGGTAGACATCAATAGATGCAGGATTTCACTTAATCATCAATTAATGACTGGGAAGAACTGAACAATAACAAAAGCCAAAAGCCAAATGTATTCTCTGTGATAGGCATTGTTCTTAGTTGCTTTAAAGACGTTAACACATTTAATCTTTACAATTACCATTTATGAAGCAGGGATTATTATCCTGATTTCATGGAGGAGGGAAGTAAGCCAGGAAGAGAGATTGAGTAGCTGCTTTAGGGTTACAAGCCCAATATGGGGGACAGCAAGATTGGGCCCATAATTTGGCCCTGGGTAGTGTGAGCATGGAGCCTACCTGCTTAGCCCTTGCAGAGCACAGCCTTCTTGTCTGAGTAGAAGCTGCCATGTATTTATATGACATCTGGGCCAGGAAGCAGAGCCTCCTTCCCTCTCTCTGACTCAGGAGCCTCCATGTGGGGAAACCATTCCAACCCTGTTGACTCCAGCAACCTGCTGAGAATAGATATAAATGCAAATAGCAGGAACTGCATTGATGTGGACCTTCCTTAATGCCTGAAAACTGCCTGGAAGCTGCCACAACAGTGTATGCCTCCCCTTGGCATGTGCATGTGGCTGCTGGAAGCCCTGGGGGACGAGGCCCACCCCATACAGGGCAGGTGGCTCTGCCACCACCAACTTACGTAACAAATCACTCCGAGCCATCTTTACTCTGTAAAATGCAAATGTCTGTAGGTGCTGGAGGCAGCCTGCCAAGAATTCCTGTGGCCAGGAATTTCACAAACCAGACATTACTTTTTTAAAAGAGAAAAGACTGAAGTTAGGTATTCACCTGTTAAACATTAAGAACTAAGAACATTAAAAAAGGAGAAAAGTAAAATAAAAAAGACCATCTTTTGTCACCATCGTTTCATAAAAGCATTTTAACTCCCTAAAATATAAGTGGGACTATCTCAGAAAACAATGAACAATCCATTAAATTGAATTCTGATGGTTAACAGATGAAAAACTCACACTGTCCTTGTTTTGTTCATCCATTCAGCTTAGACCTGTGAAAATTCTATTGCCCATCATTGAGGTCCAGTTTTTGGGAAAAAGTAATGTAGAAAAAAAAAAAGGAGTCCAATCCTAGCCCTGCCATCCACTGCTTGTGTGACTTTGGGCAATTTAGTTAGCATCTTTGATCTTTGGTTTCTTCCTCTGTGAATTGGGAGCTGCTTTTCAGTGCTTTTTAAAGATTAAACAAGGATATGAGGGTGATGTGGCTGTAACATCTGTCACCCCACTGATTGCCAGGGTTGATTTGGCTGATCTGGCTGGCTAGACGGGTGTCCCCTTCCTCCTTCTGCTCCATGTGCATCCCTCCTGAAGCTGCATGCTCCGCTGAAGAGGATGACCTTCCCCAACAGAGGAGAAATGGTCTTTGGTCAAGGGTATATGAGTAGCCGTGCTCCCCTGCTAGAACCTCCACAAACAAGCTCTCAAGATTAAATGAGGCGTGTGTGGAGTGCTCAGAACCTGGGGGAAGAGTTTGGACCATGCTCAGAATTTTCAGAGCAGCAATTCTCAAAATGTGATCCCAGACAGGCAGTATCAGCATCACCCAGGAACTTTTGAGAAATGCAAATTATTGGGCCTCACCCCAGACCTGCTGAATCAGAAACTGGGAGTGGAGCCCAGGAATCTATATTTTAACCAGCACTCTTGTTGATTCTGATGCATGCTCAAGTTTGAGAACCACCATTATAGGGAAAGCTGTCACCTCAGTCACAGTGGCCACTGCTGTGGCCATGTGTGGGATCTGTGAGATCTGATAGAGCAGCCAGAACACCTGTGAAGAGGGAACCAAGAGGCTCTTGAGTTTCCCTGGTAATTATTCAGTTCAATCTGCACTTTCTTCACAATCCATCCTTCATGGGAGGAGGCTTTACCTGGACGTGTTAAGCATGGGTCACCCACCTACCTGTCAGCATTAGATTCCTCATCCGTAAGCTCAGGACACCTGTGCCCTCCTTCCCACCTAGCAGTGGTGGTGACATTGCTCTGCAGAGAGTGAGGGCTCCCCTCCTCCCATCTAGCTGTCTCTGATGTCAAGATTGCCAGGAGTGGGGACAAGCAACACCCTGCACTTTGCCATTGATCAGCTTTTCTCTGTGTCTCTCATTTTCTCTATTGAGTGACACTTGGAGGTGGACCTAGTGTCTGCCCAAGTCTGCTGCTACATGATGCTGTCAGCATCTTTGTCCCTAAATACAGCTATAATTGGGTCTCTCCCAAACAAAACAGTCCCTTTACAAGATACCCAGAGAATAAATCCAAAGTCTATCCTGAAACACCACAGCCTCCAAAATCTAGTACCCACTGTCTGAATTTTTAAAAAAATAAATTTTAAAGATGTAGGAAGCACAGAGAATAGTATTATTACATGTACTCAGAAGTCACACTACCACATATTACTGTGTTGTCACATTTATTTTATTATTTTCTAGTGAAGTTATTACAAGTACAGTCTTCTTTCCCCTCCTTGAATTGACGCTTCAGTCATTTTCCTCTGCGAATCGCTTTATACAGCCCATACTCAAGCCTGACAGGACCATGGGAATTTCCAGTGGAAACTGGTGCCATATTGCCTCCCTACATTTGTCTGTGTGGGACCCCTGACTAGAATGTCCCCCTACCCATCAGCTGCCCCTGGAATTTGAGAGTTCACTCAAATCCTACTAGCTCTTCAAGCACCAGTTGAAATGCCACACCTCCCATGAAGCCTGTGGGTTTTCTTTCCCACTTCTCTTAAACTCCCCCAGCCCTCCCCACTGTCACCTTGAGCTGGGATAACTTTCAAATCCCTGCCTTTGGAGCACAGGATTGATTCAGAGCACGAGGCTGAAGGCTCAGCTTGGCCATTGACTGAGTGTGGGATGCTTGACAGACTCAATGCCCTCATCTGTGAAATGGGGATAATAATGTCTTCTTTGCAGGCTTGAGAGAAAATGTGTGACGGCTGTAAGGGATGATCATGCGAGGGATTTTATAAGTAATTCTAGGTAAGGGATCATTTATGTTTGCTAATGCTCCCTGACTTTCGTCATCATTTGCGATGATGCATGCACATATCTGAGCTGCCTGAGGACAGAGTGAATCCCTGCCTGATTTACCTTTTCTGCTACGCAGAATTCAGTTTGATGCTTTCCCACAATCATGACTCAATAAGGTTGACTGAGGAGTGGGTAGGGTTACGAACACTGTGATCGTTTCTGCCTGTCTTACTACAAGGTGGAGGAATGGGACTTCCTTTTGGCCGTCAGACATACAGCAACTGCTCACTGTGTGCCAGGCACAGGACTAGCTGGCAGTGGAGGCACAAATATGTTCCAGACATGATCTCCAAGGCCAGTTATAGGCAAAGGTCACGTGTGTGACAAGGAAGACATGTCCCTTCATGTTGTTTATTCATTGCCTGAGCAGCAGCTAGATGGGGAGAGCTGCTGGGGCCCAAAAAAGGGGGTGGGGGAGCATTCCCTGAGTGCCTGAGATAAATGCTCCATGAAAGTGGACATGGAACATCTCACATGTGTCTTGGAAGCAACCTCCTTCATGACATCATGACAAATGGCTTTTCTAGGAAAACGGACCAAATGTGAGCAAAAAGGTCAGTGATCCCAGACCCCAAAAGTTCTGAAAATCAGATATTTACTATAACTTACTTGGCGGCAAAACCTGGACCAACCTGATATGAGGCTATTTATGGTATTCATCCTCCTTAGTGTGAAAATCCATGCCTTTGCTGCAGAAATATGTGTGTGTAATGACAGGACACTTCCCCAGACCTTATTGGAGATGTTTTTAGTATGCGGTAGATGCACTGTATCACCTTACTAAAATCTGGGAAATTTTGAATTCCTAGAGATATTTGACCCCAAGAGTTTTAGCCATAAGGATTGCAGACCTGTAGAAGCTGCAGCAGGGAGGGACTGCCTTCCAGTCAACCCTGCCTCCCACCAAGTTTTTCTTCCTGTAGGCTCCCAGGCAAATGGTTTTCTCCTACCTGGGGAAGGCCAGCCCCAGTATCTTCAAAGTGCAGGCAGGGCTCAGCTCAACCTGCAGCCAAACCCTAGTGGGATCTTTTACTTAATTCAGAAGTATGTTTTTCTTAATGTGAGAAACACAGCTTAGCATGAGCTTACAGGAAAGGTGGGCTTAATGTTGCCTGCAGGCATCTTCTGGGCCTTATTGGATGGTTGCACCATCCTGCTGGGCTTAATACCCCACACTGCCCATCCCCTGGAGCACCTGCATACTCTGGACTTTCTCTGCTGCCTTTCCATGTCCCTGGTGTGTAGGGAAAATGTCCCATTTTCTCAGAGCCCTGATAGCTCCTAAGCTCCTATATTAACTGTGCTCCAGTATTAATAAATGTATAGGTACTAGGTTTTATATTTCTAGATACCATTTGCACTTTAGCAAATGTACTTTATGCTTTAACCCATAAGGTGACTAATAGAGGGTGTTCAAATAATGTGCTAGACCCTTTTTTTAAAATTAATTCTACCTACTTTGTTTTTTAAATTTTTATTTTATTTTACTTTAAGTTGTGGGATACATGTGCAGAATGTGCAGGTTTGTTACCTAAGTATACATGTGCCATGGTGGTTTGCTGCACCTATCAACCCATCATCTAGGTTTTAAGCCCTGCATGGATTAGGTATTTGTCCTAATGCTCTCCTTCCCCTCGCTCCCCACCCACCGTCAGGCCCTGGTGAGTCTCTGTGTCCATGTGTTCTCATTGTTCAACTCCCACTTAGGAGTGAGAACGTGCTATGTTTGGTTTTCTATTCCTGTGTTAGTTTGCTGAGGATGATGGCTTCCAGCTTCATCCATGTCCCTGCAAAGGACATGTTCTCATTCTTTTCTATGGCTACATAGTATTCTATGGTGTATATGTACCACATTTTCTTTATCCAGTCTATCACTGATGAGTATTTGGGTTGGTTCCTTGTCTTTGCTATTGTAAACAGTGCTGCAGTAAACATATATGTGCATGTATCTTTATACTAGAATGATTTACATTCGTTTGGGTATATACCCAGTAATGGGATGGCTGGGTCAAATGGTGTTTGTAGTTCTAGATCTTTGAAGAATTGCCACACTGTCTTCCACAATGGTTGAACTAATTTACATTCCTACCAACAGTATAAAAGCATTCCAATTTCTCCACCGCCTTGCCAGCGTCTATTGTTTCTTGACTTTTTAATAATCACCATTCTGACTGCTGTGAGATGGTATCTCATTGTGGTTTTGATTTGCATTTCTCTAATGATCAGTGATGTTGAGCTTTTTTTGTATGTTTGTTGGCTACATAAATGTCTTCTTTTGAGAAGTGTCTGTTCATATCCTACTCCCACTTTTTATGGGGTTGTTTTTTTTCTTGTAAATTGGTTTAAGTTCCCTGTAGATTCTGGATATTAAACCTTTGTCAGATGAGTAGATTGCAAAACTTTTCTTCACTCTGATGATAGTTTTGTTTTGTTTTGTTTTGTTTTGTTTTGTTTTGCTATGCAGAAGCTCTTTAGTTTAATTAGATCCCATTTGTCTATTTTGGCTTTTGTTACCATTGCTTTTGGTGTTTTAGTCATGAAGTCTTTGCCCATGCCTGTGTCCTGAATGGCATTGCCTAGGTTTTCTTCTAGGGTTTTTATGGTTTTGGGTTTTACATTTAAGTCTTTAATCCATCTTGATTTAATTTTTGTATAAGATTTAAGGAAGGGATTCAGTATCAGTTTTCTTCACATGGCTAGCGAGTTTTCCCAGTACCACTTATTAAATGGGGAATCCTTTCTCCATTGCTTGTTTTTGTCAGGTTTGTTGAAGATCAGATGGTTGTGGATATGTGGTGTTATTTCTGAGTTCTCTGCTCTGTTCCATTGGTCTATATGTCTTTTGTGGTACAAGTACCGTGCTGTTCTGGTTGCTATAGCCTTGTGATATAGTTTGAACCCAGGTAGCATGATGCCTCCAGCTTTGTTCTTTTTGCTTAGGATTGTCTTGGCTATACAGGGTCTTTTATGATTCCATATGAAATTTAAAATAGTTTTTTCTAATTCTGTGAAGAATGTCAATGGTAGTTTGATGGGAAGAGCATGGAATCTCTAAATTACTTTGGGCAATATGGCCATTTTCACAATATTGATTCTTCCTATCTATGAGGATGGAATGTTTTCCATTGTTTTTCCATTTCCATGCACTGATTTTCTTGAACAGTGGTTTGCAGTTCTCCTTGAAGAGGTCCTTCACATTCCTTATAGACTGTATTCCTAGGTATTCTGTTCTCTTTGTAGTAATTGTGAATCAGAGGTCATTCATGATTTGGTTCTCTACTTGTCTATTGTTGGTGTATAGGAATGCTTGTGATTTTTGCACATTGATTTTATATTCTGAAACTTTGCTGAAGTTTTTTATCAGCTTAAGGAGTTTTTGGGCTGAGACAATAGGGTTTTCTAAACATAGAATCATGTCAAATCAATCCTGGGGGTGGAGCCAAGATGACTGAATAGGAACAGCTCCGGTCTACAGCTCCCAGCATGAGCGATGCAGAAGACAGGTGATTTCTGCATTTCCAACTGAGGTACCAGGTTCATCTCACTGGGGAGTGCCAGACAGTGGGTGCAGGACAGTGGGTGCAGCGCACTGTGCGTGAGCTGAAGCAGGCCTCACCCAGGAAGCACAAGGGGTCAGGGAATTCCCTTTCCTAGTCAAAGAAAGGGGTGACAGACAGCACCTGGAAAATCAAGTGACTCCCACCCTAATACTGTGCTTTTCCAACAGGCTTAACAAACAGCACACCAGGAGATTATATCCCGCACATGGCTCAGAGGGTCCTATGCACACGTAGCCTCGCTCATTGCTAGCACAGCAGTCTGAGATCAAACTGCAAGGTGGCAGCGAGGCTGGGGGAGGGGCGCCTGCCATTGCCGAGGCTTGAGTAGGTAAACAAAGTGGCCAGGAAGCTCGAACGGGGTGGAGCCCACCACAGCTCAAGGAGGCCTGCCTGCCTCTGTAGGTTCCACCTCTGGGGGCAGGGCACAGACAAACAAAAGGCAGCAGTAACCTCTACAGACTTAAATGTCCCTGTCTGACAGCTTTGAAAAGAGTAGTGGTTCTCCCAGCACGCAGCTTGAGATCTGAGAATGGGCAGACTGCCTCCTCAAGTGGGTCCCTGACCACTGAGTAGCCTAAGTGGGAGGCATCCCCCAGTAGGGGCGGACTGAGACCTCACACGGCCGGGTACTCCTCTGAGACAAAACTTCCGGAGGAACAATCAGGCAGCAGCATTTGCGGTTCACCAATATCGGCTGTTCTGCAGCCACCACTGCTGATACCCAGGCAAATAGGGTCTGGAGTGGACCTCCAGCAGACTCCAACAGACCTGCAGCTGAGGGTCCTGACTGTTAGAAGGAAAGCTAACAAACAGAAAGGACATCCACACCAAAACCCCATCTGTACGTCACCATCATCAAAGACCAAAGGTAGATAAAACCACAAAGATGGGGAAAAAACAGAGCAGAAAAACCAGAAACTCTAAAAATCAGAGTGCCTCTCCTCCTCCAAAGGAACACAGCTCCTCACCAGCAATGGAACAAAGCTGGACAGAGAATGACTTTGACGAGTTGAGAGAAGAAGGCTTCAGAACATCAACCTACTCTGAGCTAAAGGAGGAAGTTTGAACCAATGGCAAAGAAGTTAAAAACCTTAAAAAAAAATTAGACGAATGGCTAACTAGAATAACCAATGCAGAGAAGTCCTTAAAGGACCTGATGGAGCTGAAAACCATGGCACGAGAATGATGTGACAAATGCACAAGCCTCAGTAGCTGATGAGATCAACTGGAAGAAAGGGTATCAGCGATGGAAGATGAAATGAATGAAATGAAGAGAGAAGAGAAGTTTAGAGAAAAAAGAATAAAAAGAAATGAACAAAGCCTTCAAGAAATATGGGACTATGTGAAAAGACTAAATCTACATCAGATTGGTGTACCTGAAAGTGACGGGGAGAATGGAACCAAGTTGGAAAACACTCTGCAGGTTATTATCCAGGAGAACTTCCCCAATCTAGCAAGGCAGGCCAACATTCAAATTCAGGAAATACAGAGAATGCCACAAAGATACTCCTTGAGAAGAGCAACTCCAAGACACATAATTTTCAGAGTCACCAAAGTTGAAATGAAGGAAAAAATGTTAACGGCAGCCAGAGAGAAAGGTCGGGTTACCCACAAAGGGAAGCCCATCAGACTAACAGCTGATCTCTTGGCAGAAACTCTACAAGCCAGAAGAGAGTGGAGGCCCATATTCAACATTCTTAAAGAAAAGAATTTCCAACCCAGAATTTCATATCCAGCCAAACTAAGCTTCATAAGTGAAGGAGAAATAAAATACTTTACAGACAAGCAAATGCTGAGAGATTTTGTCACCACCAGGCCTGCCTTACAAGAGCTCCTGAAGGAAGCACTAAACATGGAAAGGAACAATTTATACCAGCCACTGCAAAAACATGCCAAGTTGTAAAGACCATCAAGGCTAGGAAGAAACTGCATCAACTAATAAGCAAAATAACCAGCTAACATCATAATGACAGGATCAAATTCACACATAACAATATTAACCTTAAATGTAAATGGGCTAAATGCTCCAATTAAAAGACACAGACTGGCAAATTGGATAAAGAGTCAAGACCCATCAGTGTGCTGTGTTCAGGAAACCCATCTCACATGCAGAGACACATATAGGCTCAAAATAAAGGGATGGAGGAATATCTACCAAGCAAATGGAAAACAAAGGCAGGGGTTGCAATCCTAGTCTCAGATAAAACAGACTTTAAACCAACAAAGATCAAAAGAGACAAAGAAGGCCATGACATAATGGTAAAGGGATCAATTCAACAAGAAGAGCTAACTATCCTAAATATATATGCACCCAATACAGGAGCATCCAGATTCATAAAGCAAGTCCTTAGTGACCTGCAAAGAGACATAGACTCCCACACAATAATAATGGGAGACTTTAACATTCCACTGTCAACATTAGACAGATCAATGAGACAGAAAGTTAACAAGGATATCCAGGAATTGAACTCAGCTCTGCACCAAGTAGACCTAATAGACATCTACAGAACTCTCTACCCCAAATCAACAGAATGTACATTCTTTTCAGCACCACACCTATTCCAAAATTGACCACGTAGTTGGAAGTAAAGCTCTCCTCAGTAAATGTAAAAGAACAGAAATTATAACAAACTGTCTCTCAGACCACAGTGCAATCAAACTAGAACTCAGGATTAAGAAACTCACTCAAAACCGCTCAACTACATGGAAACTGAACAACCTGCTCCTGAATGACTACTGGGTACATAACGAAATGAAGGCAGAGATAAAGATGTTCTTTGAAACCAACGAGAACAAAGACACAACATACCAGAATCTCTGGGACACATTCAAAGCAGTGTTAAGAGGGAAATTTATAGCACTAAATGCCCACAAGAGAAAGCAGGAAAGATATAAAATTGACACCATAACATCACAATTAAAAGAACTAGAGAAGCAAGAGCAAACACATTCAAAAACTAGCAGAAGGCAAGAAGTAACTAAGATCAGAGCAGAACTGAAGGAGATAGAGACACAAAAAACCCTTCAAAAAATCAATGAATTCAGGAGCTGGTTTTTTGAAAGATCAACAAAATTGATAGACCGCTAGCAAGACTAAGAAGAAAAGAGAGAAGAATCAAATAGACACAATAAAAAATGACAAAGGGGATATCACCACCAATCCCACAGAAATACAAACTACCATCAGAGAATACTACAAACAGCTCTATGCAAATAAACTAGAAAATCTAGAAGAAACGGATAATTTCTCGACACACACACCCTCCCAAGACTAAACCAGGAAGAAGTTGAATCTCTGAATAGACCAACAACAGGCTCTGAAATTGTGGCAATAATTAATAGCTTACCAACCAAAAAAAAGTCCAGGACCAGATGGATTCACAGCCGAATTCTACCAGAGGTACAAGGAGGAACTGGTACCATTCCTTCTGAAACTATTCCAATCAATAGAAAAAGAGGGAATCCTCCCTAACTCATTTTATGAGGCCAGCATCATCCTGATAACAAAGCCTGGCAGAGACACAACCAAAAAAGAGAATTTTAGACCAATATCGTTGATGAACATTGATGCAAACATCCTCAATAAAATACTGGCAAACCGAATCCAGCAGCACGTCAAAAAGCTTATCCACCATGATCAAGTGGGCTTCATCCCTGGGATGCAAGGCTGGTTCGACATACGAAAATCAATAAACATAACCCAGCATATAAACAGAACCAAAGACAAAAACCACATGATTATCTCAATAGATGCAGAAAAGGCCTTTGACAAAATTCAACAACCCTTCATGCTAAAAACTCTCAATAAATTAGGTATTGATGGGATACATCTGAAAATAATAAGAGCTATCTATGACAAACCGACAGCCAATGTCATACTGAATGGACAAGAACTGGAAGCATTCCCTTTGAAAACTGGCACAAGACAGGGATGCCCTCTCTCACCACTCCTATTCAACATAGTGTTGGAAGTTCTGTCCAGGGCAATCAGGCAGGAGAAGGAAATAAAGGGCATTCAATTAGGAAAAGAGGAAGTCAAATTGTCCCTGTTTGCAGATGACATGATTATTTATCTAGAAAACCCCATCGTCTCAGCTCCAAATCTCGTTAAGCTGATAAGCAACTCAGCGAAGTCCCAGGATGCAAAATCAATGTGCAAAAATCAGAAGCATTCTTACACACCAATAACAGACAAACAGAGAGCCAAATCATGAGTGAACTCCCATTCACAATTGCTTCAAAGAGAATAAAATCCCTAGGAATCCAACTTACAAGGGATGTGAAGGACCTCTTCAAGGAGAACTACAAACCACTGCTCAATGAAATAAAAGAGGATACAAAGAAATGGAAGAACATTCCATGCTCATGGGTAGGAAGAATCAATATCGTGAAAATGGCCATACTGCCCAAGGTAATTTATAGATTCAATGCCATCCCCATCAAGCTACCAATGACTTTCTTCACAGAATTGGAAAAAACTACTTTAAAGTTCGTATGGAACCAAAAAAGAGCCTGCATTGCCAAGTCAATCCTAAGCCAAAAGAACAAAGCCGGAGGCATCCCACTACCTGACTTCAAACTATATTACAAGGCTACAGTAACCAAAACAGCATGGTACTGGTACCACAACAGAGATATAGACCAATGGAACAGAACAGAGCCGTTAGAAATAATGCTGCATATCTACAACTATCTGATCTTTGACAAACCTGAGAAAAGCAATGGGAAAAGGATTCCCTATTTAATAAATGGTGCTGAGAAAACTGGCTAGCCATATGTAGAAAGCTGAAACTGGATCCCTTCCTTACACCTTATACAAAAATTAATTCAAGATGGATTAAAGACTTACATGTTAGACCTAAAACCATAAAAACCCTAGAAGAAAACCTAGGAAATACCATTCAGGACATAGGCATGGGCAAGGACTTCATGTCTAACACACCAAAAGCAATGGCAACAAAAGTCAAAATTGACAAGTGGGATCTAATTAAACTAAAGAGCTTCTGCACAGCAAAAGAAACTATCATCAGAGTGAACAGGCAACCTACAGAATGGGAGAAAATTTTTGCAACCTACTCATCTGACAAAGGGCTAATATCCAGAATCTATAATGAACTCAAACAAATTTACAGGAAAAAAACAACCTCATCAAAAAGTGGGCGAAGGATATGAACAGACACTTCTCAAAAGAAGACATTTATGCAGCCAAAAAACACATGAAAAAATGTTCATCATCACTGGCCATCAGAGAAATGCAAATCAAAACCACAATGAGATATCATCTCACACCAGTTAGAATGGCAATCATTAAAAAGTCAGGAAACAACAGGTGCTGGAGAGGATGTGGAGAAATAGGAACACTTTTACACTGTTGATGGGACTGTAAACTAGTTCAACCATTGTGGAAGACAGTGTGGCGATTCCTCAGGGATCTAGAACTAGAAATACCATTTGACCCAGCCATCCCATTACTGGGTATATACCCAAAGGACTATAAATCATGCTGCTATAAAGACACATGCACACGTATGTTTATTGTGGCACTATTCACAATAGCAAAGACTTGGAACCAACCCAAATGTCCAACAATGATAGACTGGATTAAGAAAATGTGGCACATATACACCATGAAATACTATGCAGCCATAAAAAATGATGAGTTCATGTCCTTTGTAGGGACATGGATGAAGCTGGAAACCATCATTCTCAGCAAACTGTCACAAGGACAAAAAACTAAACACCACATGTTCTCACTCATAGGTGGGAATTGAACAATGAGAACACATGGACACAGGAAGGGGAACATCACACACTGGGGACTGTTGTGGGGTTGGGGGAGGAGGGAGGGTTAGCATTAGGAGATATGCTAAATGACTAATTTTAGCATATCTAAATGCTAAAATGCTAATTTTAGCCTAATGCTAAACTAATATGCTAAATGCTAAATTTAGCCTAATGCTAAATGACGAGTTAAAGGGTGCAGCACACCAACATGGCACATGTGTACATATGTTACAAACCTGGACGTTGTGCACATGTACTCTAAAACCTAAAGTATAATAATAATTTTTAAAAAATGTCATCTGCAAACGGAGATAGTTTGACTTCCTCTCTTCCTATTTGAATATCCTTTATTTCTTTCTCTTGCCTGATTGTCCTAATAAGAACTTCCAGTACTATGTTGAATAGGAGTGGTGAGAGAGGGCATCCTTGTCTTGTGCTGGTTTTCAACCAGCTTTTGCCCATATAGTATGATATCAGCTATGGGTATGTCATAAATAGCTCTTATTATTTTGAGATATGTTCCATCAATACCTAGTTTGTTGAGAGTTTTTAACGTGAAGAGATGTTGAGTTTTATCAAAGTCCTTTTCTGCATCTATTGGGATAATCATGTGGTTTTTGTGTTTATTTCTGTTTATGTGATGAATTACATTTATTGATTTGTGTATGTTGAACCAGCCTTGCATCTCAGGGATGAAGCTGACTTCATAGTGGACAAGGTTTTTGATGTGCTGCTGGATTTGTTTTGACAGTATTTTATTGAGGATTTTCACATCGATGTTCATCAGGGATATTGGCCTGAAGTTTTCTTTTTTGTTGTATCTCTGCCAGGTTTTGGTATCAGGATGATGCTGGCCTCATAAAATGAGTTAGGGAGGAGTCCCTCCTTTTCAGTTGTTTGGAATAGTTTCAGAAGGAATGGTACCAGCTCCTCTTTGTACCTCTGGTAGATTTTGGCTGTGAATCCGTCTGGTCCTGGGCTTTTTTTTGTTGCTGTTGGTAGGCTATTACTGCCTCAATTTCAGAACTTGTTATTGGTCTATTCAGGGATTTGACTTATTCCTGGTTTAGTCTTGGGAGGATTTATTTGTCCAGGAATTTATCCATTTCTTCTAGATTTTCTAGTTTATTTGTGTAGAGGTGTTTATGGTTTCTCTGTTGGTAGTTTGTATTTCTGTGGGGTCAGTGGTGCTATCCCCTTTATTGTTTTTTTATTGTGGTCTATTTGATTCTTCTTTATTTTCTTTTTTATTAATCTAGCTAGCAGTCCATCTATTTTGTTAATTTTTTCAAAAAAAAAAAAACAGCTCCTGGATTATTTGATTGAAAGGTTTTTTGTCTCTGTCTCCTTCAGTTCTGGTCTGATCTTAGTTATTTCTTGTCTTCTGCTAGCTTTTGGATTATTTTTCTCTGCTTCTGTAGTTCTTTTAATTGTGATGTTAGGGTGTCAACTGAGATCTCTCCAGCTTTCTGATATGGGCATTTAGTGCTATAAATTTCCCTCTTAACACTGCTTTAGCTGTTTCCCAGAGATTCTGATACATTGTCTCTTTGTTCTCACTGGTTTCAAATAACTTGATTTCTGCCTTAATTTCTTTATTTACCCAGTAGTCATTCAGGAGCAGGTTGTTCAATTTCCATGTAGTTGTGTGGTTTTGAGTGCGTTTCTTAATCCTGATTTCTAATGTAGTTGCACTGTGGTCTGAGAGACTGTTTGTTATAATTTCTGTTCTTTTGCATTTGCTGAGCAGTGTTTTACTTCCAATTATATGGTCAACTTTAGAATAAGTGCCATGTGACACTGAGCAGAATGTATATTCTGTTGATTTGGAATGAAGAGTTTTGTAGATGTCCATTATGTCCACTTGATCCAGAGCTGTGTTCAAGTCCTGAATATCCTTGTTAATTTTCTGTTTCGTTGATCTGTCTAATACTGACAGTGGGTGTTAAAGTCTTCCACTATTATCATGTGGGAGTCTCAGTCTCTTTGTAGGTCTCTAAGAACTTGTTTTATGAATCTGGGTGCTCCTGTATTTGGTGCATATATATTTAGGATAGTTTGCACTTCTTGTTGAATTGATCCCTTTACCGTTATGTAATGCACTTCTTGGTCTTTTTTCATCTTTGTTGGTTTAAAGTCTGTTTTATCAAAGACTAGGATTGCAACCCCTGCTTTTTCTTTGCTTTCCATTTGCTTGGTAAATTTTCCTCCATCCATTTATTTTGAGCCTGTGTGTGTCTCTGCATGTGAGATGGGTCTCCTGAATAGTGCACACCCGTGGGTCTTGACTCTTTATCCAATTTGGCAGTCCGTGTCTTTTAATTGGCACATGTAGCCCATTTACATTAAAGGTTAATATTGTTATGTGGGAATTTGATCCTGTCATCATGTTGCTATCTGGTTATTTTGCACACTAGTTGATGCAGTTTCTTCATAGTGTCATTGGTCTTTATATTGTGGTATGTTTTTGCAGTGGCTGGTACTGGTTTCTAATTTCCATATTTAGTGCTTCCTTGAGGAGCTCTTGTAAGGCAGTCCTGTGGTGACTAAATCCCTTAGCATTTGCTTATCTGGAAAGGATTTTGTTTCTCCTTCACTTATGAGGCTTAGTTTGACTGGATATGAAATTCTGGGTTGAAAATTCCTTTTTTAAGAACGTTGAATATTGGCCCCCACTCTCTTCTGGCTTGTAGGATTTCTGCTGAGAAATCCACTGTTAGTCTGATGGACTTCCCTTTTTAGGTGACCTGACCTTTCTCTCTGGCTTCCCTTAACATTTTTTTTTTTCATTTCGACCTTGGAGAATCTGATGATTATGTGTCTTATGTTCTCTGTGTTTCCTGAATTTGCATGTTGGCCTGTCTTGCTAGCTTGGGGAAGTTCTCCTGGATAATATCCTGAAGTGTGTTTTCCAACTTGGTTCCATTCTCCCCATCTTTTTCAGGTACGCCAATCAATCGTAGGTTCAGTCTTTTTAACATAGTCCCATATTTCTCAGAGGTTTTGTTCTTTCCTTTTCATTCTTTTTTCTCTAATCTTGTCTGCATGCTTTATTTCAGCAAAATGGTCTTCAAACTCTGATATCCTTTCTTCTGCTTGATTGATTCGACTATTGATACTTGTGTATGCTTCACGAAGTTCTGGTGCTGTGTTTTTCAGCTCCATCAGGTCATTTATGTTCCTCTCTAAACTGGTTATTCTATTTAGCAACTCCTGTAACCTTTTATTAAAATTCTTAGCTTCTTTGCATTGGGTTAGAACATGCTCCTTTAGCTCAGTGGAGTTTGTTATTACCCACCTTCTGAAGCCTACTTTTGTAACTCGTTCATCTCATTCTCTGTCCAGTTCTGTGCCCTTGCTGGAGAAGTGTTGCAGTCATTCGGAGGAGAAGAGGCATTCTGGGATTTGGAATTTTCAGTGTTTTTGCCCTGATTTTTCCTCATCATCATGGATTTATCTACCTTTTATCTTTGAGGCTGATGACCTTTAGATGAGGTTTTTGTATTTTTGTTGTTGTTGTTGTTGTTGTTGATGTTGTTATTGTTGCTTTGTTAGTTTTTCTTCCAACAGGCAAGGCCCCTCTTCTGCAGATCTGCTGCAGTTTGCTGGGTATCCTCTCCAGACCCTGTTCACTGTTCACCTGGGTGTCACCAGTGGAGGCTACAGAAAAGCAAAGATTGCCGCCTGCTCCTTCCTGTGGAAGCTTCGTCCCAGAGAGTCACTGGCCTGATGCCAGCCAGAGCTCTCCTGTATGAGGTGTCTGTCGGCCCCTTTTGGGAGGTCTTTCCCAGTCAGGAGGCATGGGGTCAGGGACCCACTTGAGGAGGCATCTGTTCCTTAGCAGAGCTAATGTGCTGTGCTGGGAGAATCCCCCTTGTCAGGATCAGCTGCTCTTTTCAGAGCCAGCAGGCAGGGAAGATTAAGTCCTTTGACGCTGTGACAGCACCCATCCCTCCCCCCGGGTGCTCTGTCCCAGGGAGATGAGAATTCTGTCTGTAAGCCCCTGACTGGAGCTGCTGGATTTGCTGCAGAGATGCCCTGCCCCGTGAGGAAGAATCTAGAGAAACATTCTGGCCACAGCTGCTTCGCTGTGCTGTGGTGAATTCTGCTCAGTCCAAACCTCCCAATCTCCTTAGCACTATCAGGGGAAAACCACCTACTAGAGCCACAGTAATGGAGGTCGCCTCTCCCCCCCACCAAACTTGATCATCCCAGTCCGACTCCAGACTGCTGTGCTGGCAGCGGGAATTTCAAGCCAGTGGTTCTTAGCTCACTGGGCTCTGTGGGAGTGGGACTTGCTGAGTGAGACCACTTGGCTCCCTGGCTTCAGCCCCCTTTCCAGGGGTGTGGATGGTTTTCCTGTCTCACTGGAGTTCCAGGCACTGCCGGAGTATGAAAGACTTCTGCAGCTCAGTGCCTGCCCAAACAGTGGTCTATTTTTGTGCTTGAAACCCAGGGCCCTGGTGGTGTAGACACACAAGGGAATCTACTGATCTGTGGATTGCAAAAATCCGTGAGAAAAGTATAGTACCCGGGAAGGTGGGACAGTCCCTCATGGCTTCCCTTGGCTGGGGGAGGGAGGTCACCGGGCTCCTTGCACTTCCCAGATGAAGCGACGCCTCACCCTGCTTCTGCTTGCTCTCCGTAGGTCACACCCACTGCCTAACCAGTCCCAATGAGATGAAATGGGTACCTTAGTTCTCAATGCAGAAATCACCTGCCTTCTGCGTTGTTCTTGCTGGGAGCAGCAGACTAGAGCTGTTTAGCTGTTTCTATTTAGCCATTGTGGCCCCCACTATGCTAGACTGTTAGGGAGAATATTTTGGGATAAAGAAGTTGCTCTGGTTACTTAGTGCTACTGAATAAGGGGAATTTGGGGAGTGCTTGGCTGGGTGGTTCCTCTCTGATCCATGGGAACTTAGCTGGAGTGGCCAGAGCGTCTACTTCTGTCATATTCTGTCTGTCAGAGCAGTCACAAGGCTTTCCCAGATAAGACAGGGGAGGGAAACTGGCCCTATCCTCTGAGGGGATGCAGCAAGATCTCACCACAGGAGTCTGTGGGATGGGCAATGCCATGACTACCTTTAGAAAATACGGTTCACATAGGAGGTTTCCAGGCAGATCAGATGCTCATGTGGAGGAATCTGTAACTCCAGTCCAAAGAATTATGATGCAGAAAATATGTGGCACAAGAGGCCAAAATAATATCTTCCCCTCTGCACCCCACAGAGGAAAGGAAGTTGCTATTAAGAAGACCAAGAAAATCCATGTCTACCCTCACTCACATCGTACACCCCCTAACTCCTAAACTGGTTCTTGTACCCCATTCCCCAAACTTCCTGTACCCTCATCTGCTAAACTTCTTGTACTCATCTACAGGTACTGAAAATTTCTCTAACATATGTAGAAAACTTTTCCTTCCAATGCAAAATATAAAACTTAAAATTGTCATACTAAGCCCTGCAAAAGCTGACAGCAGGGGCTCTCTGGAGATTTAGTTGTGAGAACAGGAAGGCAGCATGAGCCCCAGGGTTCTGCTGCAGCATCAGGGGAGGGGAGGAGAGGAGAGGAGGCACTCTGGGGAGAGCAACGGTCAGGAAGGAGCTTAGCCATCTCCATCTCACAGGGGAACCCAGGGGCACTGCTAGATTGGAGTGTCTCTACTGACTCCTTGGTTTTTCCCATTCCTGACACTGTCATTAACTGACTCCTACTGGAGACCCCTGTCTGCCACATGGGCCTCAGTATTGCAGGTGTTTGTGAGCTGGACCCCGGAGCATCACCCTTTAAGAACTTGGCTAGGATGGCAGGTTGGGGATAAAGCTGCCAAGGAGCATTTTTATTTCTGCGTGTTAAAACAGCCCTTGCCTGGCCACCTGGGTTGGAGGGTTTGTAATTTTGTCTCAGCCACTGCCCATCAGCTGCAAGGGTGCTATTAAAGGCAATCTTGGTGTTACTGCAGTGAAATGCCAGCGGAGAGCTGCATTTCTTGGCTGACTTGGAGTTGGGGCACCCACATCCTTTTGCTCGAGTGTGGTACGAAATTGAAACTGGGCTGGGGCTGGATTCTGTCCTCCAGATGAGCTGCTTTTGAAAGGAAAAGAATCTTTGTAAAACCTGGGAATCAATCTGACTGGTGATGCTCCATACAGGTGGCCAACCCTCAGGCTTCCCTGTGGATCATCAGCTTGGTGGCTTCTCTGTGGTGGCCCTCTTGCCCCATTGACCTGCCTCTCATCTTGCCCAGGTTCCCTTTCCCTCTGGGAACTGAGGCCAGGTAAGGAGACCTGGGCTTTTTCTTATTATTATTGTTATTATTTTTTTGAGATGGAGTCTTGCTCTGTCAACCAGGCTGGAGTGCAGTGGCGCAATCTCGGCTCACTGCAACCTCCACCTTCCAGCTTCAAGTGATTCTCTCAACTCAGCCTCCCCAGTAGCCGAAATTATAGGTATGTGTCACCACGCTCAGCTAATTTTTGTATTTTTAGTAGAGACAGGATTTCGCCATGTTAGCCAGGCTGTTATCGAACTCCTGACCTCAGATGATCCACCCGCCTCAGCCTCCCAAAGTGCTGAGATTACAGGTGGGAGCCACCACGCCTGGCCAGCATGGACTTTTTCTATAACAAGCCTGAGCCTGGGCTGGGATCATAAACTGTCTGGAAAATAAAAATCATATCCTGAATTGCCAGGGCAAAAGAAACACATTTTGGATATTCCACAGTTTTCTATCATCCATACTGCTCTCTCCTTCCTCACTGACAACTGAAAAGTGAAGGAAAATGGCACAGGTTGGCCAGGTCTGTGGACTGAAAACCCAGGAAGCGGGGGATAGAGAAGTGTGTGTAACCCACAGAGGAGGGTAGGATGATTTGTGGTGGGGTGTGGGCAGAAGGCTTGCACTTTCTGCCTCATTGATTGCCACGGCCCCCTGTGCAGGATACAGAGGCAGTTGGACAAGCCTTGTGCATCCTGGGCTTTGGTGACATCAGCAAAGTAGAGATCATAGTCATGTCTTCCTCATAGGGCAGTGTCTTAGCTGTTCAGGCTATTCAAACAGCATAACATAGACCAGGTGCCTTAAAAACAACAGAAATTTATTTCTCACAGTCCCGGAGGCTGGGAAGTCTGAGATCAGGGTGCCAGCAGGTTTGGTGTCTGCTGAGGGACACAATTCATAGATGGCATCTTGCTATGTCCTCACATGGTGGTGGAGGGGGCAAGGCAGCTCACTGGGGCCTCTTCTCTAAGGGCACTAATCCCATTCATGAAGCTCTGCTCTCAGGACCTAATCACCTCCCTAAGGCACCACTTCCTAATACCACTGAATTGGGGGTTAAGTTTCAATATATGAATTTTGGGGGCACATTCCATCTATAGCAGGTGGAATGGAAGATTCCATGAAACAATACATGCAAAGCACCAAAAATAGTGCCTGGAATATAGAAAACACTCAGTAAATGTTTGCTGTCACTACCTCTATTACTATAGAGGAATAAATGAAGGCAAAATGAAATAGTGAGGTGACAAGGTAAAAGGGAAAGCCTGCCATGTCAGATGGCCATTGGCAAGCTTGGCTTCTGATCCCCACTCTACCAGTAACTATTCTGTGACCTTGCACAAACTCTTTAACTTCTCTGAGCCTTGGATTCCCCTCCTACCAACTAAGAAGATTAGAGCAGTTAGTTTCTAAGGCCCCTTCTGCTAGAAAATATATTATGAGCCTGCTATGAAAAATGCAAGGTCAAGGAGAACCTCCTATCATAGACCTGGAAGGGGAAGGAGGAAATATTTGCATGGAAGGGTTGTGGGCACAGAGGCTACAAAGCTCAGCATTTGTTAATACAGGGACTGGTGAGTGCTGCACAGAGGCTAGCCTGGTGTCCTTTCCTTCACATCCTGCGTAGCCATTGTTCTCTATAATAACATCAAAAAATCACTAGAAACATCAAGCTCCCAGTTGCCTCACTTAACAGAAGCATGGGTTATGGGTACAGACTGTTCTTCAACATCCATTCTCCTCTCCTTCTCTGTGGCAGTAGGGTCCCCTTTATCTGAGCTGGGCACAAGACTACCCAGTTAGAGTTGGTGCTTCCCAACCTCCCTTGCCACTCAGTAAGGTAGGTGTCTGAGTTCCAGCCAGTTGTGTGCAGCTTAGGGTCCCATTCTTACAAAGATGCTGCTTGCCTTCTTCCTAATCATTCTAACTTCCCAGGGCTGGAACCCAGTATGGGGGTGGGTGTTCAGTTTCCATTGTGTGCATGAGATAATGATGCAGGACTTTTTGCTCCTTAACTCAGCTAGGTCTGCATTCTTGTCTCACGACCAGGAAGAATTAGGCAAGTGGACATTAAAGAGTGAGTGGAGTAGAATTTATTAAGCAAAAGGAGAGCTCTCAGCAAAGAGAAGTGTCCTGAAAGCAGGTTTCCAGTTGCCCCTTTCACAGCTGAATAGCAGGGATTAAGGTGTGAATTCCTGGCAGCTCCACTCCATCCTTCCAGTGTGCTTTCAGGCCATTAGACTGAGCCACTCCATATTGATTTACTTCCCTTACCGTGTATGTGTTAGGAATGGAATTTTCCACTGTGGGCATGTTTAGGCAAGCCCCCTATGCAAGTTCCCTTATCTGTGCAAAACATCTGATGTAAGCACTTGTAGGGCAGGTCAGAGGTTCTCCAGGGTCGCTTCCCTTACTATCTTCCTAAAGCAAGCTGGCTAACTCCTTTCAATAACATACTAAGGATAGGAAACCTGGGTGATCACTGGAATAGTGCCACTTTAACCCTTAGGTCACCTGCCTACTTGGACTTTTCATGAGAGATATAGAAACCTATTTGTTTAAGTGCATATTATCTGGGTTGGGTTAGGTCCTAGCAGCCACATTAGTATTATCATAAACACAGGAATGATGGGGGTTAAAAAGTGGGGAAGAGGAATTTGTAATGGATCTTTGTTACTGAACTGAACTGGGGTCTCCTCACCCAGCTCAGTAAAGCCAGACCCTGACACTAAGATTTGCAGCAGGAGAAAAGGGCATTTATTGCAGGGCACCAAGTGAGGAGAATAGGTAGCTAATGTTTCACACCTGAACTCCCCAGTGGCTTGCGAGCAAGGGCTTTTCAAGGCAGGGGTACATTTCAGGAAAGCAGAAATTGCAGACAAAATTGTAAACCAATTACACAGAGTTTATACATTGTTTTGGCCCATGGCGTGACTTTCTCCAGACCCCTCAGGAAGAAATTTAGAACAGAGAATGGCAGCCAGAGTTCAGTCGTCAGTTTCCCCTTATCTGAGCATTAAGTGATAGTGGTCAGCACTTTCCCTCTTGTGGGGATTTCTAAAAACAACTCACAACTTGAGAACATATGTTGAGATGTCATCTTTTAGTTTCTATAGGGAAGCAAAACACCTTGCGACTCTGGCTTGCCTGGGAGACTGTTGTTACTATCTTCCTGCTTATCAGGTTGCTTGTTTGCTTTTCAAGGCTCCCTAGGTGCTTGGAATTTCCCTTGAAGGGACTCAAGATTTTTCTTTATCTCCATGCTTAGGAGGTCAGGCAGGCCATCTTGAGACAAACTAGTACTTCAAATGTAATGTGGTCCAAAGTCTGGGTTCTAGTCCCTGATCAATCAGCCCAGGCCAGCTGGATTGGGAGATGTGGTGGTCTTCTCAGCTCTCCACATGCTTGCCCCTTTGATGCAGGATTTTTCTCGGCCACTTTGCCAGCTGGAGACCCCCAGCTGTCCACACCCCTGCCCAGGCCTCACTCTGCCCCAGGCTTGCTGCAGGAGGTACTCCACCCACTCGGCCTGCTGGGCCATGCCTGGCTTGCACACCAGCCCAGATCCCACACTTACCATGGGATCTGCACTCATCCTGCAGTTGGGCTGGGTGTGCACCAGTCCGCCAGCAGTACAGCTCGTATCTGTGTTCAGTGGTTCCTGAGTTCTTGTCTCATGTCCAAGAAGAATGAGGTTATACTGACAATCTAAAGGGTGAGAAGGGCAGAGGACAGACCACCTGAAGTTGGGTGGTCTGTCTCCCTGTGTGGCTGGGTCCAGGGCTTTTATGGGCTCAGAATGGGAAGTGCATGCTGATTGGTTTGTGAGTATGTGAAAGAGGCTAAAACAAAGGCACCACTCAAAGGTGGGCATGACAGTGTAAAAAACCAATTAGGGAATGGTAGGTATATGTAAAATAGGTGAAGGGTGGGGACCAATCAGCAGAAAGTACACCCAACGGGAAAAGAGGTTCTCAATCAGGTCTGTGGATTTATCCGAGACTTGTAGCTTGGCTTTCAGGTTTTAAACTGTCTTTGGCTTGAAAGTTGGGTTTCAGTGGGGACCCACCCCTATCTGCCTAGGCATTTGTCTGCCTCCTGCCACTATCACCCTCCTCTGTGCCATGGCAGGGCCTGGTCTCCAGGAGTGATATTCTGTGACTCCCTAAATTTGGACTGCTCTAGGTTCTACATCAGAGACACTTGTTAAGGGGACAGATCTTCACTCACTTTCCAGAGAGGGTGAGAAATCAGCCAGGCAGTCCATGTAAGGCAGCTGCTTTATAAACATTAAGCAGACATCATTTGTAATTGGGAAGGTGATGTGATTTCAGGGCCCCCATCCATAAACTTTCTCATGTTCTATTGTGCACCATGGTGCGTGAACACACTATTAGAGTTTTATTCCTGGATTTAGTCATTCTAGTCTTCAGATGTTCTAGTTAAAAAATAAATCCTACATTCACTCACCAAACACTTACTAATGCTAAGAGTGGCTATATCTGTCCCTGTTCCAGATCCAGATGCTGAAGACCCAGAGTTGAATAAGAGTCAGATTGTCCTAAAACCATCTTATAATCCATGGTGTGTGATGGGTGTGTGTGTGTGTGTGTGTGTGTGTGTTAAAGCATCTGATGATGACAATTCTTCTCCACTTTCAATGCACCAAAGAATCAACTGGAGATCTTGCTAAAAGGCAGAATCAGATCAGTCAGTCTGGGGGCAGGCCTGGGATTCTGCATTTCTAACAAGCTCCCAGGTGATGCAGATAAACTGGTCCAAGACTAAGTTTGCGTAACAAGAGACAATAAGAGTCTGATCACTGCTGTCAACTACTGTGGAGGACCCACATAGGAGAGAGGACATGATTGAGTTGTCCTGGTCAGAGGCTAGCAGACGAAGGGAAGGTTACCCAAGAGGTTTCACATTCAGTCTAGACCTCTGAGGATGAATAGGCCATCAGCATCCATAACTGGCATGAAGAATAGTTTATCAGACTTCTTAATGTATTTTTCCATCAGCATTAATGAGACTTAGCCAAGAGACAATTTTGGTTAAGAGTTGGTGAGTGGAGAAAAATGGGATTCATTTATAACAACAGTTCTCAAACTTGAGTGTGCCTCAGAATCACTCCCAGGGCTTGTTCAACACAGATTACGGGGCCCCACTCTAGAGTTGTAATTCAGTAGGAGTGGGCTGGGGCCCAAGAATTTGCATTTCTAACAAGCCCTCAGTGAATTTTAAGAACCACTGGTTTATAACAAGAGGCCCCACAGGGCACAGCAAGAGGGGAGCCTGGCTGTAGTAGGGACAAGAACTGGACAGATCGGGGGATAGGCAGAGGAACTCTGAGAAAGAAATATGTGGGCAAGGTTGCTGGAAGGTACTGAGTTAAGACTAATCCTGAGACCATAAGTCGTAGTCCAGCCTAGCTGATATGGACAAGATACTAAGAACTGACCAATGAATTGTAAGTTGCCTAAGAGAAGGGGTCTGGGGCTTGTCTACCCAGTATTCCTATCACCAGCAGAGTGAAGATGTGGTCATTCCAACCAAAATTACTTTCTCCCTTCCCTCCCCTCTTTCTGATTACACCACATTCTAGGAGTCTGCCTATAAAACAGAAAACTCGGTCGAGCCCAGTTAGCTCTCAGTGGACGTTGGCACCCTGGGGATTCCTTGACAGTTCCAGGGCCTCTGTGGCTTGGGCAGAGAGAGCCTCCATCTGTGGTGGCATTTGAGAGCTGTTGTTCTCCAGGATGCAGTAGCCCCACAGCAAAAAAAAAAAAAAAAAAAAAAAAAAAAAAAAAAAAAGAGGCATCATATTGCAAATATCAAATGAAGGGGAGGGAAGGAGGAAAGGGCTGGCTGACATTTTGGCTCTGCCCCTAGATCCTCTGAGAAGAGAAACCACTCGTGCCTGAATTAATGTTAATTCAAGGGGGTATTTTCAAAAAGTGGTCCTTGGAGGAGCAAGATGCTGTGTTTCCTATTTTCCGTTGCCTCTAGCAAGCCACGCCGACAGAGGGTCAATGGAGTACTGTATGAGGAAGCCCACTAATTGCATTATAAGGAATGTTTTGCCCATTAGCTCAGATGGAATGGTCTCCTAACAGAGTCCTTTGAGAGGAGTGATATTTCAGGTGGGGGATGGAGGAAAAGGAATTGATAAGTAATTGAAATTTGCAAATGGCATTTCCCTGGGCCCTAGACAAAAATGGGTTCCATACATCCAGCAGGGGGCAGCAATGCACGTACATTAATTCTGGTCTTGTGAATCAGGAGTTGGCGAGATCTCAGAAATTGCAAAGCAGTAAGGATGCCTGGGGAGGTTTATATACAATTTCCAGGCCCGGCAAAGCTGTGACTGTCACACCCACCATTTCCCCAACAGTCACACCTTTTATTTTTCTCAATATACTGAGAAAATAAATGTTTAGGTCTGATGGTTTTTAATTCTAGAAATTTTCTTTAATCTTTCGGCTGCTTTGTGTAATTTAGAATTTCTGCAGCCTGACTGAAAATTATAAGTAAACTAGGATTAGGAAGTCAGCTTTATTAATAAGATAGTTCAGTTAATAGACATTTTAAAATTGTAATGCAATCTCCCTCCCTCCCTGAGTTGAAATTTTGTTAGAGCTGTAACTGATAGGACACCCACGCACCAAGTTGGGTAACTTATTTGCTGGTCCATTTTAAAGTGGAGGAAAAGAGGCTCCAAAAATATAAATAAAGATAAAAGTCTCAAAGAAGTATCAGATTTTCCTGAATTAGGCACAGAAAAGACCTAGTAGTTTGTCCATTCCTAAGGCTGTTTAGGAATGTGGCCCATAATATATTTTCTCCGTAATTTGTCAAGTTTGCTTGTAAATGACTTTTATGATAGATGGCTTTGCCTGCTTTACTGGGCTGGAAATTTCTGCAGCCCAGCACACTTCTCCTTCAGGAAGCTTCTTGCATCTTGCATAATGTTTCTCCCAGCCACCCTCCCCGCTTACCCCCCTTCCCAAGGTTAATTTAGTCATGTTGTTCTTAAATGAACTACCCTAAATCATCCTCCTCCCCTTCCCTGTTTTTCTCCTCACTGTTTAAACCCTTCAAGGATGTAATAGTCTGGAAAATATTTCAATCATCATGTCTCCTTTTCAGCTGCCCAATTCAATTCCATTTGGTGCTGCTCGTGCTGAAGTGCAATTTTTCACAGCATTGTTTTTAGTTTAAATAACATACAGTGCACTATTGCTAAAGGTCTTCTGGAACATTCCACTTGGGGGTCTTACCCTTAAATTATATTTTGATGGGAAACTAACTCAACTTTTCATAGGAAGAAATGCTGTTTGCTCCCAGCACTAATTGGCTGTAAATTTAGCTAAAAGTCCATCTACGCTGGCAGTTAGACCATCTTCCTGTGCCCATGTGGTACCCTGTATTAGATGTCTAATGGACAGACTTAGTGAATAAGTATGTATCTGTAAGTGCACCATTTAGAAAACAATCAAGTGAAAGGAATTTAACTCTGCTAAGCCAGCAAATGTAATTTTTCTCATTTCTTGCCCCTTCTTGCCACGTGGCAGCTCCTCAATTTACCAGCTCTATGCCCTTGCATGTATTACTCAACCTTTCTGAGTCTCAGTTTCCTCAACTGCAAAATAGGGAAAGCAAGATCTGCTTTCTAGGTTTTGTTGTAGGGATCAAATAATTATGTACAGCATTTGGTAAAACATATAATAAGTCCCCAAGAAATGCAACTTTTTGCCATTATTATTATTACTACTCTTATCATTATGCAGTCTAAATTCTATGCCTGGGTTATATTTCAGAGTTCCTGACTGCCTATACATTCACATTGTTCAACAAATGTTACTTAGGGAAACCGTCTCTGACCCCCTGGAATAGGCCAGGTTCCCCTGTGATTCACTGTCACAGATACGTGTGTGTGTATGTGTATATGTATTCTTATATTACTACCCTCAAATTAAATGCTCCCTTCTTCGTAAATTCAGAGCAGCTAATATCCTCTCTTCTCTCCTTAATGGTGTGTCTAACGTACCTTCATATCCTAGGCTTGACTAGGAACTTCTCATAGGCAGGAGCAGAGCCTTGCCTTTCAATGGAGCCTGGATTGTCACATAGAAATGAGCACACAGAGGTCTGTGGTGTGTACTTGTGAGACTATCAGACTGTGATATCTTTGAATTCAGGGCAAAGGCTAATTCACCTTCAGTTCCCAGAACATACCACACCCCAAGCCTGTACATGGTAGGCATTCGAGGGAGGTCTACTGTGTCGGTTAAGGCTGTGCATTGGTCTTCCAAACTTTGCTCACCATATACAGGTTTCCTTCAGAGTCCCAGTGTCCATATTACTGTTTAACACGACTGAAAAGGAACAAAACGAAATCCCCACCTTCACCCTCTCACTTTGACTGTGGGTGATTAAGAGCTTCAGGAGGTCGGGCACGGTGGCTCACGCCTGTAATCCCAGCACTTTGGGATACAGAGGCGGGTGTATCAGGAGGTCAGGAGATCGAGACCATCCTGGCTAACACGGTGAAACCCCATCTCTACTAAAAATACAAAAAATTAGCCAGACGTGGTGGTCACACCTGTAGTCCCAGCTACTCTGGAGGCTGAGGCAGGAGAATCACTTGAACTCAGGAGGCGGAGGTTGCAGTGAGCCGAGATTGTGCCACTGCATTCTAGTCCGGTGACAGAGCATGACTCCGTCTCAAAAAAAAAAAAAGAGCTTCAGGATGACTTTCTAAGATACACACCCTGAGAATCTCATGTAACGAATGGCCTAGAACATGACTTCTTTATTGTTAACCTATGTTGATGCCAAGAGATCAGTGTGTCTTTTTGTGATGCTCATAAACAACCTGTTAAATAATCCGTTTTACATTTTTAAGGAGAACTTAGGTTCTCATGTGCATGAGTCTGTGTGAGTTGGTGGGAGACAAAAGGGAGACAGTATTCTCCTGAAAGCCCACCGAATTATTCAGCTCTATTTTCTGGCCCAGAATTCACCAGATAGCACAAAACAAGCTAAATCATGGCATGATAAAACACTGCAGCCCGGACAATGAATATGCAAATAGCATAACAGAGTTAAGTACTGAGAGAGCCATCTATTGTAGATAGTTTAGCTTCCCTTTAGTGAAAGATCAAGGACAGAAGCACAAAAAGATCATGCTAATTTTAAAAAGAGAAAATGGATGCTAGCTAACGTGAAAAGGATGAATATAAGGAGGCATTGGATCAGTCCCCCCAGGGCTCAGCAGTTCTGGAGGATGGCAAGCCCGAGTCTTTGGATACAAGGAACAGCGCGATACAACAGAGGTACTTGCCTCCTGGAAAACACACTTGCACTCTGTGTTGCATCCGTGGTTTCCATGGTATGAAGCTGCCACTGTGTTTGTTCCAATGCACTTTGAAAAGACAGGGCACATTTATAAGCAAAGGCATATGGCTTTGTCCTTTCAAGCTTATCCAAGGCTTTAGGATGTCAACTGTAGTGGTTGGAAAGCAGCCAGCAAATTAGGAGGCTACAGAAGAATTTCGTGAGCTTTTAAAATAATTTATTTCAGTTTATAGTTTACATAGAATGTCAGATCTGAAGGGGACCCCAGGAGTTATCTAGTCTAACTTCATTTTATAAGTGATAAAATGAGGTCCAGCAAAAAGAAGTGATGTTACTCATAGCGAGAGTTTGAATGTGCTGTTCCTGATTCATACATTAGTGATTATTCCATTATACCTAGCTGTATTTCTGTCGACTATTTTTATAATGCTGATTAAGCTGGGCTGTTTTGGTGAATTTTAACATTTCCCATAGATTTTTACCATGTGTAATTTTGGAAAGGGAGCTTTGTTAAAGTATTAGAAGACCTACTATAGTACTTTCTTGTGGTTTAGGTGGAGGAAGAGCACTGATTGCATTTTCTGTTGCAGTAAGTTTGGTGGTTGTAATATAGTTTTTGGTTACAAGGAGCAGAAACCTGACCACAGCTGCTTGAAAGAATATGAGTTCATTTTTTCAATACAAGAATTCTGGAAGTAGGAGAGTTTGGCTTTGGTTCAGCAGCTCAACGATGTTAGAGTTGATGTCTGATTATCTCAGCCTTTGCCTCAGTCATAAGACAACTGCCACAGTTCCAGCCATCATGTCTGCATTTGATGCAGGAGGAAAGAGAAAGAGGGGGAGCAAACTGCATCTTCCGTGTTATTGTGGGGGGGGGGGGGGAACTTTCCCAGGTATGTCCAAGAAGTCTTCTGTTTAGATCTCACTAGCCAGAATTGGCCATGATGCAAAGAAGTTGGAAAAAGGATGTCCCTTATAGGCTTAGATTAGTCGTGACCCTTCCCCCAGGGCTTGATACATAATCAGGAGCTTGTAATGCTGAGGAAGAAGAGGGCAGTAACTGAGGGCTCCATATCACCCTATAACTGTCCACATTCCCATATGTATGTAATATGTTTGGAGTACAAGCTTGATGCAAGGATGAGCAGTGGAAAGTTTTTGGTGTCTGATTCTGTCATCTCTTTATACCTTTAGTGGAAGATTATTTCCCAACCAAAGGCTTATCTGAGGATAACAAAGCAATTCCATTGCCAGACATTTATAGAGCCCAACCTGTGGAAACAATAAATGCCTGAAACAGTTTACCTGCACTATATTTCAACTTCTAAAATGTAGATTGAGAGGAGAAATTTTATGAAAAGTTCACTAACAGTAAATATTGACAAGTGGTTAAATCTCATAATATAAAAGACATAATTTTAAAATGCTGCTTGCACCTATAGTTCTGTTAAGTCAAATGGCAAAACACAACTCTGTGCTCGGTTCTCTGCTAGGCAGTTGGGATCCATCAATGAGAAAATAAGAAAAAACATTTGGGGCACAGGACTTGGGGATGTATTAGTCAGGGTCCTCCAGAGAAATAGCACCAATAGGATGTGTGGACAGTCATCCCTTTGTAACTGTGGGTTCCACATCTGTGGATTCAACCAACAGAATGGCAGATAAAAAATATTTGGAAACAAATATATCTATACTGAATATGTACAGACTTTTCTGGCTATTATTCCTTGAAACAGTATGGCATAACAATATTTACATAGTATTTACATTGTTTTAGGTATTTGATATATTAATAGTTTGGATTTATGTCCTTACCAAATCTCATGTTGAATTGTAATCCCCAGTGTTAGAGGTGGGACCTGGTCGGAGGTGTTTGGGTCATGGGGGCGGATCCCTCATGGCTTGCTGCTGTCCTCGTGATAGTGAGTTCTCTCAAGATCTTGTTTAAGTGTGCAGCACCACCCCAACTCTCTTGCTGTCACTCTGCCCTGTGAGATGCCTGCTCCACCTTCTCCTTCTGTCATGACTGGAAGCTTCCTGAGGCCTCCCTAGAAGCCAAGGAGATGCCAGCTCTATGCTTACTGTACAGCTGACAGAACAGTGAGCCAATTAAACCTGTTTTCTTTATAAACTACCCAGTCTCAGGTATTCTTCATAACAATGCAAGAACAGCCTAACACATAATAATCTAGAGATTATTTAAAATATACAGGAAGATGTGTGTATGTTATATGCAAATGCTATACCATTTTATATCCGGAAGTTCAGCATCCTTGAATTTTGTAAATATTGGCAAGCCTTTAAGTCTCATAAAAGATGTAATTTTAAAATGCTGCCTGTGCCTAGAATTCTGCTAAGTCAAACTACAGTAGCCTATCAATGTGCATATGTATGTGTGTGTGTGTATATGTGTGTGTGTGTGTATGTATATATATACACATATATACATATATATATATTTTTTGAGACAGAGTCTCTCTCTGTTGCCCGGGCTGGAGTGCAGTCGCACAATCTTAGTTCCCTGCAACCTCCACCTCCCGGGTTCAAGTGATTCTCATGCCTCAGCCTCCCAAGTAGATTGGATTACAGGTGTGCACCACTACGCCTGGCTAATTTTTGTATTTTTAGTAGAGATGGGGTTTTGCCATGTTGGCTAGGCTGGTCTCAAACTCCTGACCTCAACTATGCCTCCCAAAGTGCTGGGATTACAGGCATGAGCCACCACGCCCAGCCACATATCAATGTATATTGATATACCTTGGTATCCTCAGGAGGTCCTGGAACCAATCCCCCTCCCCTCACGGATACTGTATATATACACACATATGTATATATGTGTGTGTGTGTGTGTGTGTATATATATGTATATGCATATATATGTATATATGTGTGTGTATATATGTGTGTATATATACATATATATACATGTATATATATGTATATATAATGTTAGATGTATGCTGAAAGATTCAAAAAGTCTTGAATGAGCATCTACTACATGTCAAGTGCTATGTAAAGCAGGGAGAGAATAGGGAGTGACACAGTCCCTCCTCAAGGGACACAACCACTGGATGAGATAGACAAGCATAGAGACCCTCACAAGGCTGAATGGTGGCTGCCCTGAGTGAGCACAGAGCTCACGGGGTGTGCAGGGGCAGGCACGGCTGTCCTCACTGAGTTGGCTGCCCTCTGGGGTAGGCCCAGTATGAGGTTCCAAGAGCTGGACTGACTTAGCTCAGGTTCCCAGGCCTAGAACCTAAAGCCAGACCACCTGGCTTGTCATCCTGCCTTAGCAGAAAGCCTCTCTGAAACCCAGAAGCAGATTCTTGACCCAGTGAGCATGAGTCCTTTACTCTGCCTGAAAAAAACACCACCAGGTAACATCAGGGGCTGGTGGTCCCTAATGGCAGTGCAGTACATTGGCCATAGAGGACATGGGTATTGTGGAATCAGAAGATGCTTGTTGCCACAGCAAAGAAGAGCATGATTTCCTGGAAGGCAACAGACCCCATGGAAATGAGGCTGCTGTAGCCTCTACCTCCCTCATTCATGCTGCAGAAGTATAGCCTTCCTCTAACAGTTGAGGGTCTGAAACTTCTCTGCTTTCCTCAGCCCTTGGGAGAAAGCCTAATGATCCAAAGCAAGCTGAATAGAGTCAGCAGACATGGAAAACTGGGAGCCGTGGTGGCCTTCAGAGAAGAGAACTGATGGCTGGCTGGAGAGCCCGGCTTCTGTAACTTTTGGATTTTGTACAATGAACCTGCATTAACTTTAGGTATGATGTTAGGCAAGCTGATAGCAAAGGCTTTTCTGAGTAAAGTGAGAGTCCCTGAAGGCCATGTGCTAGATTACAAACAGCATGGGCTCAGAGTCAACAGTCACAGCTCTGCCACTTATTATTTGGGTCATCTCACTTATCTGCTTCAAACTGCAGTTTCACACCAGGAAAATGGGATGCTCATGAGTTTGTGGTAAGGAATGAATGAGGGGATTTATGTAGATAGTTGAAGCCAGAAGTTGGTCTTGTCTGTTGGCCTTGAGACACAGGTAGGCTGAAGGCCATCACTGATGTGCAGCCCTGGGTCCCTAGCTGATAGCTACAGTGACCTGCCCCATCAGCAACAAGCACTTCCTATTCACTCCGCTCAAAAAGCCAAGGAAGTATGTCATATATTTGGAGAGGGGGCAGATTAAAATGCTGGCATTGCTTAAAGGGGGAAGGAAAACTTGACTTTGCAGCACGGCTCATTTCTCAAAGGATCTGCACAAGCATTTTCTCCCCCTAGATATGCGTTATCTCTTAAATCAACAATAAGTAATGCTTTACACACTTTTTAGTGCACACATCTCTGCCACATAAACAGTAAGATTAATTCTGGAAAAGACATAATTTCATATGCCTTTGTACCATTCAAACCCCACACATGGCTGCCACATTCACTTCCACTTTCAACCATTTTTTTTTTTTTTTTTTTTTCCTGAGATGGAGTCTTGCTCTGTCACCCAGGCTGGAGTGCAGTGGTACAATCTTAGCTCACTGCAACATCCACCTCCCAGGTTCAAGCGATTCTCCTGCCTCAGCCTCCCGAGTAGCTGGGACTACAGGTGCGTGCCACCATGCCCGGCTAATTTTTTTGTATTTTTAGTAGAGACGGGGTTTACCGTGTTAGCCAGGATGGTCTTGATCTCCTGACCTTGTGATCCACCTGCCTAAGCCTCCCAAAGTGCTGGGATTACAGGTGTGAGCCACCACGCCTGGCCTCAACCACTTTTAACACAGAATAGGTTGGTAATCTATTGCTGTGAAACAAATTACCCAAAACCTAGTGCCTTAACTCTAACATTTTCTTTTGGTCAGGAATGCAGAAGGGGCTTGGTTGGCCTGCTGTGGTTCAGGGTCTTTCGTGACGTTGCAGTCAGAAGTCAGTGTGGGCCGCAGTCATCCAAAGGCTTGCCTGGGGCTGGAGGGTCTGCTTCCAAGATGGTGCACTGGCACAACTGGCAAGTTGGTTCTGGGGCTACTGGTGTCTCTGTTTTATTCTGGGTAGGGCTACTTGAGTATCTTCATACTATGGTGGCTGGGTCCCTCAAAGCAAGTACCCCCAGAAACCAATGGAAGCTTTGATGCCTTTGATGATTCAGCTTCGGAAGTCACTCATTAGCATTTCTGAGTCCTCTATTGGTCATATAGACCACCAGTGATTTAATGTGGGAGGAGATTAAATAAAGGTGTGAATACCAGGGCTAGCCCTGGAGGCCAACTTCAAGGCTGACTATGACACAGAGCTGAGACACAAAGGTACTTAGTTAAGCACCTGATAATTTGTTGATGACATGATTGTGCATAATGTGAATATAACATATAAATGGTAAGAGGTGAAAGTGTGTTTGTTTTACTTTTAGGGGAGATGTTACTCAAGTATCCCAAACTTGAGTGTTCATTAGAACTACCTGGAGGGCTTATGGAAACATAAATTCCTGGGCCCCAACCCTAGAGTTCCTGATTCAGCAGATCTAGGGTGAAATGGGAGGATTTGTGCTTCTAACAAGTTCTCACAGGATAATGATGCTGCTGGTTCAGGGTCATGCTTTGAGAACTACTGCCCTAATTGATATAGAGACCTAGTGGTCCTTCAAGAAAATGTGCTTCAATGCAAATACGTCCTTGGCCTCTTATAGCTGAGTGCCCAAACTGTCAAATTCATTAGGCATATCATTTTTAATTTGAGGTTTTCCAAATGGCACAGAGTTTATGTAAATGTACGAATCAGAGAGACAGTATATGGACAGCCTAAGTAGTGGTATGCTGGCAAACTGGCTCTCCTCCCAAAATAAAAAGCTTTGATTTGTAACTTTTGCCAATTTCCATAGTGTAAATGCTCCCACCATGGCCAATTACCAATAGTTAACTAGCTCACAAAAATTCCTATTTCACAGTTGACTCTGTAGCTGGTACATGCTGGCCCCAGTACACCATTGGCTCTAAGCAAGTTCTTTCCCTGCACATATGAATCTGAGAAAGCAGTGGCCTATGTGGGGGTTGGGGATCACTGGGTGATTCTAATTGCTAGTACCTTGTGCATCAAACAAAGGCGGTCAAATGCCAGGTCTGATTTTCTTCCTACCTGGAGTGTTTGAGTCTTTGAGGTAGCTAAAGTGATAGGATGTGATTATGCATACAATGCTATGTGGTGCAGGCACATCCAAAATGGACTTTTCAAATCCTCCCCCTCCACACAGTCTCCTTAATCTACCCCCACTTGGACAATTCTACTGACCGCTCCAGGCCTTCCGTCCTAATTAAGCACAACCTCATAGACACTCCTCCTCAAAGGCCTCTCTGGCTTTCCTTCCCTTTGAAAACACCAAGGCTCCTTTCCTTAGGGTAGGTGACAGGAAATACTTTACTGAAATCCATTCTTTGAGCTGCCAAGATGCCCAGTGACGGTATAATGTCTGAGTGCCTGTAGAAATTGGGTAAAACATTTATTTGGCAATTCACCTTGTAGAGGGCTGGTTATCACATTGAACTGTTGTTTAAACCTTAACTTATGGCCAGGTATGGTGGCTCATGCCTGTAATCCTGGCACTTTGGGAGGCCAAGGGGGGGGCGGATCACTTGAGGTCAAGAGTTCGAGACCAGCCTGGCCAACATGGTGAAACCCCATCTCTACTAAAAATACAAAAATTGGCTGGGCATGTTGGTGGGCACCTGTAATCCCAGTTGCTTGGAAGGCTGAGACAGGAGAATCACTTGAACCCAGGAGGGGAAGTTGGAGTGAACCAAGATTGCACCATTGCACTCTAGCCTGGGCAACAGAATGAGACTCCATCTCAAAAAACCCCAAAATCCTTAACTTGTAGGATTTTTTAGTGTGTTCCCTCACAGCGTCTACCATGGGGTTTTGGACAAAATAAACACTAAGCATTTCGTGAGTTCCAACTTTGAATTCTCTCTCTTGCAGAAAACACTGGCATTTTAACAGAGAGCTTCCGGTGCCTTAATGCCAGAGAGTGGGTCATTTGGGAATTCTCTCATGGAATTCAATTACCATAAGAGAAAAGTGGAATAAAAATGTTTTGGTAGTGTAAGATTAGCTGAAAGAAAGGATGAGAGAGAGAGAGAGAGAGAGAGAGAGAGAGACCCAAGGTCAGGCAAGTAAGTTTATTAACCTGCCAGGCTGCTCCACCGCAGTCAGAGGAGGCAGCCCTGAGCTTAAAAAATGAGGGGTTTATATGGGGGAGAGAGACCCTAGGGTTGTCAGTTACCTTTACCACATATCTTCTCGTGACTGGCTTACAATATAGTATCTTGTGAAAACATGAATTTACAAGAGGATGTAACTTAGGTTTATCCACGTTTCTCGTGACCTCCCCCATGCCGCCCGGGGGGCTGTAATCAGGGTTCACTCAGCAAGTCTGGTGACCTTGCTGTGGCACCTAGATAAGGGTTCAGGGATGCAGCTGCAGAGTATTCAGGGTAAGGGTCAGCTGCACTGAGTGGTGGTGGTGGGGGGTGGGGGGTGGTCCTGGGGCAGCTTGTCCCTAACAGCTAGGAAAGCCTCTTAGGGCTTCTTTTTTGTTATATAAAGGATATGTTCTCAGAAAAATGGGGCTCATGCTGATCCAGTGCAATAATAACAACAAAAGCCCAGCATTTGAGGTAGGCAGAATGTGACCCCTACAGAAGCGTCATCCTCCTTAGCTTCTCTAGCTCTGACGTTCTGTTAAGTTTCTTAGTCTCTCTAAGCCTCAGTTACTTGGTCTGTAAAATGAGACTAGCAATACCTGCTCTGTTGTCTCTTGTGAGGAGGAAATGAGAATCTGTGAAAAGTGCTAGAATGGAGCCTCATGGGGGAGGCTCTCCCACCCCATGTCCTGATTTGGACAAGGAATCCCACACACCTCATCCAGATTCACAGAGGCTCATGACTGAGTCTCTTGACAAATTCTTATTTTTTGAGGGTGCATACTTTTTTGCTGTAAATTTCCAAATGTTTGCATTTCTAAGGCCACATTGGTGACACAGAGATCAGATCCTTTCCGACACAATGTAACTGGCAGGTCCTAATGAGCTGGGGGCACCGGGAAGCATTTTAAGTGGTAGCATTTCTGGAAATATTGAGATGAGGTCGGGGGAAAGAAGCTATTTCTTCAGGGCCTAACCTGATTAACAAGATGATGCACTTGAGAGACACAAAGGTGGATTTCTCTGCTTTCTCTCTGCTTCCAGAAGCTCCTGGGTTCTGGAAGGTTATTTTTATAGTATGGCAAGTAATAAGCGTTAGTGACCAGCCATGAATCCCAGATTTGGAAAGGACGACTCCTAAGACAGGGGCAGACCTGGAAGGAGGAGATAAACATTGAATAGGTGCTCAGCTCAACAGGCTGCCCACAGTTTACACAAGCTTCTTGGCTCAATGTATCTGTGCTAGGGAAAAAAGCTCCTCTTCAGTTGCTCCAGAAGCACATTTATTAAGCACTAACTGTGTCTTAAGCCCCAAAAGAAATAGAAAAAAGGCAAAGGACCTGATTTTCATATCTAGGCATTTACAGAGCAGATTATGAAAAAGGTCATAGATAGTTGTAATTATTTAACTCTCCTTGCTATAATAGAAAATGGCTTTCATGCTCGGAATCAAATAGAGAGGGTTTTCATGCTTGGAAAATTCAGTAATTAATAAACTTCCAATGTTTTGAAATTCATTTCTTTGTGGCCACTTAGGAAAAGAACTGACCGAGGTTGGGATCCAGGATCGGAACTTTATGTGGCATGTAAAATAATTTGAAAGAGTGAGATATGGCTTTGTAAATTTTTGTAGAAAACAACAAACCTGATGATTTCCCAGATTTGGGGGGTAACATCAGGCATATGTAGGGTGAGGTGTTTGGGGCTTGAATTACAGCATTTTCTTTTAAACAGGCATGACTTTCCATGCGTAGAAAATGGTCCCAGGGCTTGGATTAGGACGTAGAGCTGGAAATCAGGGAGCCCGAGTTTCATTCAGTGAACACATAAACACCTTACTGAGCACTGACTTCACGTGTCAGTGCTGAGGATAAGAAAAGCAACAGCGTGGCGCCCTGATGAAGTTGATGCAAACACGCTCAGGGCAGCAAACAGCTCTCCCGGCCAGGTCTTGGGAGTAGTCAGAGAGGAGCTAACATTGACACAGTCTTAAAGAGGAGTCGAATTGGCTAGAAAGAATGAGGCCAGTGTTCCAAGCAGAGTGAACAGCATTTCGCAGCATAGTCAGAAGGCCACAAATACTGTCGTTGGAAAAGGCAAGAGCATTGGTTCTCCAAGGGTAACATGTGTTCCAGTCACCTGGGGACCTGTGACATGCAGGTTCTCATTCAAGAGTTCTGAATGAGACTTGAGACAGTACATTTCTAACAAGTTCCTGGGTGATGCCATGCTGCTGCCTTTAGCCCACTTGGTGTGGAGAGGCTGTGGACATGGAGCATGGAGCTAGGAGTAAAAATGGGGGCTGGGTGGAGGAAGGGGAGGATGAGGGCTTGTCACCTGGGCTGATGATTGCACCCTGGCACACTTCAGCTGTACTGCATACTGCTAATAGCATCTGTGGTGCTCCCAGCCTCCAATGGGCTCTGGGAGCTGTCTGCAACCCTCAGCCAGCTAGCTCTCTTTCCCAATCCAAATAGCAGCAACATCCTCAACCTCCCACCACCCACCTGCCATTATAACATTCTTCCCTCCACCCAAGCCTGAGCTTTCTGCCACGGTCTGGCTGGGTTTCCTCTTCCTTTTGGCCTCCCATGGGCCCTCAAGGCATTCATCACCCCTTCTCGAGAGCTCCCACCTTTTGCCTTTCCCACCTCTTTTTCCTCAACCATAAACCTGTTCGGCACCCTCCTGTCCTATAGCCACTGTGCTGGGAAACTGGCCCTGAACCTGGGTCCCCTTCCAGCTGCTCTCCACTCTCTCCCCATCCTCACAGCCTGATTGCATCGAAGAACAAACTCACACATGTAATTTCTCTCCTTCGTCTCATCTGTTCTATGTAATCTATCACTACCGCCATTCTGCCTTCCCCACTCTACTGAAATGGCTCATCTGGAGTCAACACTGACCTTTTGATTTCCCAGTCCAGGAATTTCAGGCCCAGTCCAGCTTGTCCTCCAGAACACTTTACAGTGTTGATCACCAGTGCCCAGTCTCCCTATAGCTCTTCAAATTCTCTTTGGCCCCTTCTCAGCCTCTTTTCCTGGTTCCTCTTCCTCCATCCAGTCCTCACCAGGTAACATTTCCCAGCTTCTCCTTTCTCCAAACATCCTGCCGTGGGCAGATTGCCCAACCCTGGGACATGAGCCACTCTTTCTATGCTGTTGACTTAGGAACCCAGCCCTCTTTAGCCCATCTCTCTATTGGTCACATTTATGTAGGCACCTCCCATCTTCTTTTTTCATTTTTTTTTTTTTTTTTTTGAGACGGAATCTCACTCTGTCGCCCAGCCTGGAGTGTAGTGGCACGATCTCTACTCACTGCAACCTCCGCCTCCCGGGCTCAAGCGATTCTTCTGCCTCTGCCTCCCGAGTAGCTGGGACAACAGGAATGTGCCACCACGCCCGGCTAAATTTTGTATTTTTTTTTTTCAGTAGAGATGGGGTTTCACCATATTGGCTAGGCTGTTCTCGAACTCCTGACCTCATGATCTGCCCGCCTCAGACTCCCAAAGTGCTGGAATTACAGGCATGAGCTACTGCACCTGGCCCAGTGCCTCACATTTTCAAAACAGATTCCTTCTTTTCTCTCCTAAACCTGCTTTTCCTCCTGGGTCCCACTCCAGGTGAATCATACCCCTACCTTTTCTCTTCTACAGAAATCAAACCAGGGAGTTCACCTGACTCCTCTCCCAGCCTCACCTGCCATCAGCCATGGTCCTGGCTCCTGCCCCCCGCCTCCCATTGACTGCTGCCTTAGTGCAGGAGATGCCTTCATTTCATTACTCAGATTACTGCCTTTGCCCTCACCTGACCTCTCTGCAAGGAGCTGTGGCTTTCAGCTTTGGCCACACATTAGAATCAGTTGGATAATGTGATAGGATTCTCCAGAGAAAATCATTGAATATGCGTGTACACACACACACACATACACATACACATACACATACACATAAGGAATTAGCTCACATGATGATGGAGGCTAAATGCCAAGATCTGCAGTTGGCAAGTTGGAGACCCAGGAGAGCAAAGGGTATAGTTCCAGTCCAAGTCCGAAGGCCTGAGAACCACGAAAGCTGATGGTATAAGTTCCAGACAAACCTGATAGGTTCAAGACCCTGGAAAACTCAATGTTTCAGTCCAAGTCCAAAGGCCAGAAAAGACCAATGTCCCCCTCAAGCATTCAGGCAGGAGGAGCTCCCTCTTACTCCAGGCTTTCAGCTGATTGGACCAGGCCCACCCACATTAGGGAGCACTGTCAGCTTTACTGGGCCTACCTATTCAAATGTTAATCTCAATAAGAAATACCCTCGCAGACACACTCAGAACATTTGGCCAAATGTCTAGGCACCCCAGCCCAGTCAAGTTAACCCAGAATATTAACTATCACGGAGAACTTTTAGCAACCAGGTCACACCCCAATCTTATTACATTCAAATTTCTGAGGGTGGGGCCCAGGCGTCCTTTTTTTTTTTTTTAAAGGATCTCCATATGATTCCATCGTGCATCCAAGGTTAAGAGCCACTGCTTTCATCTCTTCTCCCTCAGATTGATTCTTCACACTGCCACCAAAGTGGTTTTCTTAAAACTCAAATTGGATTATATTTGATCCCCTGTTCAAAAGCTTTCCATGACTTTCCATCATATTTGGGAAAATTCTTTGGCATGTTATACAAGCCTTTTTGCATGTTACACAAGGCCCTTCATGATTGGCCCTGCCTAATTCTTCAGCCTCATTCCGTGTGGGTGCATCAGGGCATCGTACTCAGGCTGTTCTGATTCACCTCTCAGGATTTCTGATGGTTCTCTGCATTTGCATGGACTCATCCTTCAGTCCAGAATGTAATCTGTCCCCAGCCTATTCTCCCTCGTCTTTAGGATCCTATTTTGTCACTTACAGAAAGCCTTCTGAGACACTCTCAGAATAGGTTAAATATTCCTTCTTTGGATACCCTAGCACCCAGTGCTGTCACCACCAAGAGGGAGCCACTGGTAGATAGTAGTAGATAGTAATAGATAGCAGGGGTTATCTACTATTTACAAAGCAGCAAAACCCAGCACACAGTATGCACTCATGTAGCACACCTGCATGAATGAACGTATCCACCTCTTCCTACATCTCTAACTTCAGAACAAGCTCATGCAGCAACACAGAGAAAGAGTTGAAAGTTCAATGAGTTGTTAGGGCAAAAGACTGAAGTCTAAAGTACCATATATGCTGTTAGGACATTTCTCATCCTTACTCAAATCTAAATATAGCAAGTGAAAATGCAATCCCTAAAAAAGCGGCATTATTCCCAAAGAGCCTGGCAGAGCAGTGTTTGCTGCCACAGGGAAGGTGGTCCTGTCCTCTGCTCCCAGTGTTATAAAATGTGTCCTGCTACATTAAGTGCCCATGTCCACTCTGATTCCAGAGATGAGGATACAACTAAGCTAATTTTCAAAAGGGGAGTGTAATGCATAGGATCGCACATGCTAACACAGTGGAGCTTCACTATTGCAGAACAACAGTTTTCAAACAGATCAGCTATTGAGAGGAGGTGATTATACTCACAGCCTCCTAATTTTATGAAAGGTATATCAGCCACAGTATTATTTCAAGTATGTGCTTCCCTTGAGAATGTAAAATTAGTATCCTGGCTGGGTGGGATGGCTTTTCCCTGAAATCCCAGCACTTTGGGAGGATTGCTTGAGGCCAGGAGTTTGAGGCCAGCCTGGGAAAGATAGTGAGACCTCGTGTCTACAAAAACTAGCTCAGCATGGTGGCATGCACCTTTAGTTCCAGCTACTTGGGAGGCTGAGGTAGGAGTAAAAATTAAATGAGTATCTTGTTTATAAAACTTCAGAGCATGTGAGACGGCTCATGCCTTACAAAAATGAGATCCAACAAGGTTTGAGAATCACTGGGTTATGGCGAATGTGACCACCACCTGGCTATGATCAGTCATTGCCTTCCAGCTCAGAGCTTCTCAACCCTGGCTGCTTGTTAAAATCCTACCTGGGGGACTTTCAAAAATCCCAATGCTCAGGCCTTACTCCAAGCCAATTAAATGAGAATGTCTGGGAGTGGGGCCCTGGCATTGTTTTGCTGTTTTTTGGCACTGGTATTTCTGAAAGCACGCAGATGATTTAAATAGGTGGCCTGGGATGAGGATTGCTCCTCTAACTTACTGGTTCTCAAACTTGGCTGCACATTGGAATTGCCTGGAGGTGCCTGGGTCCCCCCACCCCAACCATGGACATGGTTGTAATTGGTGTGGGATGTGACCTGGCCTCCAAGCCAGGATTTGTAAAAGCTGTTCAGTGGTTCAAACATACAGCAAAGCCTTGAAACCACTGCTGCAAGCACATCCTCCCACAGCCTCTAACAGAGCCCATTTCACCTTGAAAAGAAAATCCATTGTCATAAGCAGATGAGCAACCCAACCTGTCAGGAACATATTTATCCTCCTGGCTGACTTGAGGCGGCTGAGGATCACTGAGGTGGGAGTCACCCCTGAAAATAGTCACTGTGCTGGAGAGCGCTGAAGGAAATGTAATAGTGTTAGTTTACACATTAAACCCTTTGATACTAAGGGCCCTGCCACCTGCACCACCAGCCAAGCATCCCTGATTCCTGACTGCCTTTGTGGCCCCTGTGGCCTTGGATGAGTGGCCACCCCTCCCAGGAAACATTCAGAGCACATTACAGATAATAAACAGATATGACTAATGAGCTCAATTATTGTAAATTTCTGGGTCATTGCTTATGGCATTTCCCTCCCTTCTCCTTTCATCTTATGTTCAAAATAATTTTTTTGTATTTCCCTATTAACATGTCCAACCTGAGTTGGCGCACTGCCCTGGGTAGGTAAGGAGGAGAGGACATTCTGTTTTCTCACCCCTTCCTCTGCTGACTCCCACCTCCACCTCATTTCCTCTCTGTGGCTTGTGCCAGGTGGGCCAGTACCTGCACCATCTTGAGAAAAAGTTGCTCAAAAAGATGCATGTAATATCACTCTCCACGGAGTCTTACAAATCTAACACTTTGAGGGCATAATCTTCAAAATTTCTGGTTTATTGATGAGGATTCTTATATGATTTCTCAACACATTGGAATCACCTAGGAAGCTTTAATAACTATTTTTTTTCTTCTTTTTTCTTTCTTTTTTTTTTTTTTTTTTTTTTTTTTGTTGAGACAGAGTCTCGCTCTATTGCCCAGGCTGGAGTACAGTGGCATGATCTAGGCTCACCGCAACCTCCACCTCCCAGGCTCAAGCAATTCTCCTGCCACAGCCTCTTGAGTAGCTGGGATTACAGGCACCTGCCACCATGCCTGGCTAATTTTTCTGTATTTTTAGTAGGGATTGGGTATCACCATGTTGGCCAGGGTGATCTCGAACTCCTGACCTCAGGTGATCCACCTGCCTCAGCCTCCCAAAGTGCTGGGATTACAGGCATGAGTCACCACTCCTGGCCTTTAATAACTATTGATGCCATAATTGACCCACAGAGATTCTGATTTAGTGGCGTGACGATTAGCCGGGCATGGGGATTTTTTGGATGCTTCCTATGTGATTCCAGTATTTAGCCAAGTCATTTGTCAATGAGAGGGACTGAGAAAGAAGCAGCAGAAGGACACTCATAGTGAAACATCGCTCAAGTTGCAGTCTTCCTATGGACTCTCCCCTATGAACCCCCAATAGCCTTTGTCTCATTTAGATTCTTTATAAGCACAAGCAGTGAGATGAATTTCCTAGGAGATCAGAAGCGGGGTGAGGCCACAGAAAAATCTCAAAAGCAGGTGTGTTTGTTTTCAGTGTCCTTTCATCTCTCTAGGAGTTTTGTCCTAGGGTTGCTGTCTCATTGCTCACACTACCCTCCTCTCCTCCATGACCCATGAAACGTTTTTGCAACGTTGTTCGGGTGGCACAGATGCAAGAGAAAAAACTCAGTATTGGTGAGAGTGTGGGCTGGTGAAGGAGTGGGTGATTGACAGGATGTCTTGTGATGCACAAGATACTGAAGGAGCTTAGGGTAAGTGCTCCGGCTTCACGCACTGTGGTACACGTACACGTTCCCTGGTCATTTCCAAATACACATTCCCTGGCCATTCTCCCTCAGCTTTCCCTCCAAGGCCTTTTCCTTCCCGTGAACATTTTTCTGTGCTGTGTTCCATACCTTCAGCGTCCTGCTGTGGGACCAGCTCTGACAGCCACAATCAATGGCCTTCCCGGGAGCCTTCTCCATTTGCCTTCTTCCTTGCTGGCTGCTGTGGTTTGAATATTTGCCCCCTCTGAAATTCATGTTGAAACTTAATCCCCAAAGTAACAGTATTAAGAAGTGGAGCCTTTGGCCAGGTGTGGTGGCTCATGCCTGTAATCCCAGCACTTTGGGAGGCTGAGGCAGGTGGATCATGATGTCAGGATTTTGAGACCAACATGGTGAAACCCCATCTCTAGTAAAAATACAAAAATTAACCGGGCATGGTGGCACATGCCTGTAATCTCAGCTACTCAGGAGGCTGAGGCAGGAGAATCGCTTGAACCTGGGAGGTGGAGGTTGCAGTGAGCCAAGATTGCACCACTGCACTCCAGCCTGGGGGACAGAAGGAGACAGTCTCAAAAAAAAAGTGGAGCCTTTAAAAGATGATTGAGTCATGAAGGCTCTGTCCCCTTGGATGGATTAATCCACTCATGGATGAATGGGTTAATGGGTTATCACTGGAGTGGGTTAGTCAGCACAAGCAGGGTCTGTTATAAAAGCTAGTTTGGTTCATGCTCCAGCCCTCTCTCTGTGCGATACCCTGCACCTCCTCAGCACTCTGCAGGGTCCCCACCAGCAAGAAGAATTTGACCTTGGATTTCTCAGCCTCCTGAACTGTAAGAAAGAAATTTCTTTTCTTTATAAATTACCCGGTGTTAGGTATTCAGCTGCAGAAACAGAAAACAGGCTAAGATACCAGCAGAACCTGGAACTTTTTCAGGTATCTGACCCTGCAGCAGATGGTGAATCTTGATTAGTTCAAGCAGTGGTCTTTTACCTTGGCTGCATATTAATAACACCTGAAAAGTTCTTTAAAAATTACTGATACTTGGGCCTCACCATCGTTTAATTGGTCTTTCCTGTGTGGTTCTCATGATAGTAAGTTTCACGAGATCTGATGGTTTTAAAAAGGGGAGTTTCCCTACACAAGCGCTCTTCTCTTGTCTGCCGCTATGTGAGACAGGCCTTTCACCTTCTGTCATGATTGTGAGGCCTCCCCAGCCACGTGGAACTGTAAGTCCAAGAGACTTCTTCCTTTTGTAAATTGCCCAGTCTCAGATTTGTCTTTATCCGCCGGTGACACTGGTTCTGATTTAACTGGTCTTGAGTAGGGATGAAGATTTCCCATATGATTAAAATGTGCAGCCAAGACTGAAGATCACTGGTCTAGGATAATCATGGCATTTCAACTCCCCTTGCCAGTGGTTAAGATTGGGCAAACAATGCCAGTTTGGCAGATGAAACATGAGAATGCAGGGATGGGAGTGGGGAGATTTAGAAAAAGTGTCTCACCTTTAGGAAGTGATGATGTTTCCTTCCGTTTCATGGTCTTGGAGTTGTTGGGCGGGGGTGTGATGCTTGTGGCCATTGCAGCTATCTTTTGACTGTGAGTGGATATACCAGAGGACATAGATTTCTATGATGAGATTTGCATGATGCAATGTTAAAAACAACCTAGGTTGACCAGGCATGGTGGCTTATGCCTGTAATCTCAGCACTTTGGGAGGCTGAGGTGGGCAGATCACCTGAGGCCAGGAATTCGAAACCAGCCTAGCCAACAGGGCGAAACCCTGTCTCTACTAAAAATACAAAAATTAGCCAGGCTTGGTGGTGGGCACCTGTAATCCCAGCTACCCAGGAGCCTGAGGCAGGAGAATGGCTGGAACCCAGGAGGCAGAGGCTGCAGTGAGCTGAGATTGTGTCACTGCACTCCAGTCTGGGTGACAGAGCAAGACTCTGTCTCAAAAAACCTAGGTTTTCAACAATGTCATCGAGCTGCTAAACAAGTCAAATTTGGAACCCCAGCCCTCTAGTTGGGGAGAGGTTGCTTGATAGCATGCCCTGCTAAACATGCACCGCACCTTCTGCTGGGTGTAAAGCTCTCTTAGCTCTAAAGCTGTTCACTCATCACAGGAGAGCTGCCAAGAGCCAGTGGCCTTGCTGGGCAGGCCTTATCTGCTACTGAGGGCTTTGGGCAGTGAACGAAGACAGAATTTGGGCAGATTCAGGCTTGACTTCTGGTCACTGTGTGAATTGAGTCAATGAAATGCATAGACTAAGTGCCTTGGTTTTATCATCTTTACAATGGGACTAGCACCCAAGGGTTGTTGCTATGGTTCCATTTAAAGAATTCAGCACAGTACCTGGCATGTTGTAACTTCTTAGTAAGTGGCAACTTTTACACTTTTTGGTATATTTACTCTCCTTATGCTGCAATGAGCAAGAGGTGAAATAATTGGAAAGAATAACAAGAGAGATGTTTGATTTTTGGAGGACTAGTACTCTAACAGTTTTGAAAGACTGAACAAGTTTTTCCTGTGGTCCCCTCTGCCTGAAATTTATCAAAATAATTTGAGCCTGATTCGCCAAGTCAGCACAGATGTTGGGCCCAGTGTGACTGGCTGAGCTCTATTTCTAGCTCTGCCAGCTGATGGGTTTGATGGATGCATGGAGCCCACAACTCCCTGCTACTGGTCGTGCAAAGGCTGTGTCTGAGCAGCGGGACCACGCCTCCCTTAAGGCTGAGTACCACTTGGGACAGCAGCTGTGGTGGGGAGGGGGGCTGTGGAGCTCTGCAGGGATGGGGTCCTCCGGCTTTGAAGGCTGAGTTCTGGAGTCCAGTGTCACCTAGATCCAGAGTCCTGACCATACTGGGTGGGGCAGTGGGGGTGGGGGGGTCCCATTGTCCCCTAGAGCTGGCTGTCAACCTGACTGATACAGTTTGGCTCTGTGTGCCTACCCAAATCTCATCTTGTAGCTCCCATAATTCCCATGTGTTGTGGGAGGAACCCATTGGGAGATGATTGAATCATGGGGTCAGGTCTTTCCTGTGCTATTAACTTTAGAGTGAATAAATTTCATGAGATCTGATGGTTTTAAAAAGGAGTTTACCTGCACAAGCCCTCTTCTCTTGTCTGCTGCCATGTGAGACAAGGCTTTCACCTTCTGTCATGATTGTGAGGTCTCCCCAGCCACGTGGAACTGTAAATCCAAGAGACCTCTTTCTTATGTAAATTGCCCAGTCTCGGGTTTGTCTTTAAGGGCAGTGGGAAAGCGGACTATGAAACCGACCTTGTGCCTGGAAGCAGAACTGGGACTAGGGTATCAGATCATGGTCTCCAGTTGGCCCTAAGTGGTTCACTGGGGCTCCCCGGGAGCCCACTCACTGCCCTTGGCCCTCCCCACCCAGCTGATTTTCTTCCCTAGTGTCTACAGTCCTTGTTTCCTCCTTTCTTTCTTCCACCTTCATCCAGGCTTCAACTGCCCTGCTCTCTGTCCCTTCTGTCACTTCCCCTGTTGGGAAATGTCCCCACATCCCCCACTACCCCCTCGTCTCTGAGACCTTCTCTCAGTTGGGCTCAATATCTGCTCCAGGGAAGTCTCCACATTCACATCCCCCTCCAGCCGCACTTCCTCACTTGCCTGTTTTAATCATCCTTATTTTATCCTTATATGGCCTCTACTATGTCTACTTCTAGTCCATAATTCCATATCCCCCTCCTGCCTTTTCAGGAGTCTTGCTGATCAGTCATATTGTTGATCATCCTTTTGCCCCAAAACCTCCAGTCTCATTCTCAGAACTTATTCTTTTTCATCTATTTGTTAAAATGTCAAGTTTCTCCTATCTTAAAAACAAGACATATGAAAAGGACACCCTTTGCCACTAATGTCCTCTACCCTCTGGGTGGGCCTGGCCTTTCCTCCATAGGAAGGAAGAATTGTCCAGATCCGCTGCCCCTCCACTCCTCCCAGCCTTCCTAGCCCTTGGCAGTGTGGCTTCCTCTGTCATTACTTCTCTGAAACTGCCCTCCCCAGGGGCGCAGTTGACTTCCTTGTGACCAAATCCAGAATCTCCCTGAGGCAGCAGCCTAGAGGAATGGGTGTGGCTCTGCAGCACCCCCCTTGGTTCAAATTCTGGGCCACCCTAGGGAGAACATTGACCTTAGCTAAGTTTCTTAACTCTTTCTATAGCCTTGAAAGGGTGGGGCCTATTGCTTTCCCAGGGTCCAATAATAACCATAATGAATATTTACGGCAGGCATCCTGGGCAGGGCTTCTGCTCAGTGCGCTGTGGGGACTGTGAGTTTTGTGTATGGGAGCTCGAACATGTTTACTGAATGAATGAGTACATTGTGCCCCAATAGTATTAACTAGGTACTTTAAATTCCCACTTCCACCTTCATCCCCACTCTGTCCACCAGGTCCCTGGTTTAGTTTCTGATTAAGAAGCGATTAAACAAAGACTGTCTTCTTAATGTCCAAATTAAAGCTATTTCTAGAATCGACATCTTACATGGACGATTTGGATCTATCCTAAGACTGAGCAGAAGAGGTATCTTTGGAGTGTCTGTTCATATGAAGGTCACATTCTGAATTGGTATGTAAATTCAGGATGGTTAGATTAATATCATTCTGCAGCAAAAATTTGATCATTCTGGTTATAGTCAGATCAAACACATTTTTAAAAACTCTGTAATCCAGGTCCTCTTGTGCAATTTGTGAGACTAGAAAATCAGGGGTTAAAAAACCCATCTCAAGGTCCTAGAATGAAGATCTTTACATGAGAAAGAAAACTACTCTGTAAAAATAAGCAGGTAGATGAAATGGGCAATTAAAATAAAACAGTTGGGCGTCTTAATTGAAGTTTCATTACCCTTGTCCTTGGAAGTAAGTGACTGTAAACTCAAGCTGGGAACGGGGGAGTGGGATCTTACTGAGTGATGGTAAGGGGTTGCAGAGGCCTACTGGGTGCACCGTCTGGGGGTCAGGAAGTGTGAACAGTGTCAAAGCAACATGATCATGGGCCTGGCTTTCAAAGAGATTTCAGTCTCTTTGAGGAGATTAAACTAACCCCATAAAAAAACAGAGCATTCGATGCAAGGCTGAATAATTAAGTGCTAAATCGTGGCACAGATGCTAAGTGCTAGTGGAGCCCAGATGAGAAGATCTATGCATCTTGGAATAGCCTGCAAACTCTTAGGGAGGGCAATGGCTTCCAGCTGAGTCTTGAGGAATGGGCTCAGTTTCTATGACCCCAGCCTGGGCAAGCTACAAAAGTACGTGAAGTGTGATGGGCAGGTATCAAGAGAGGAAATCTGTGGTCTGGGACTCGCCCAGTGAAATGACTGGATACCCAGCTCCTCCCCAGTCAGGAGAACTTGGCCCACAAATCCCTGTGGATGCTACTTACCTTGAGCCCTCCTGGCTTTCCTGGGTTATGTTTCTTTCCTGATCTGCTTTCTGTAGGGGCAGGTGACCTTCTAATATCTTCCACCCAAGGCCAGCTCGTGTTGGCCCTCTGCCCCTTCTTCCATCTGGTGTTCTTGTTATCAGACCCCAAAGTCATATGGGCTACCTATTTTCAGCACCTCTTTCTTTCAGCCCCCTAGTAATCATGAGTCCCTCTCCAGAGAACTCTGGACAAGTCCTGGAGGGGCTGGAAGTGCATCTGAGCAGAGCATCCCCACGAGCTTGATGGGCTCCTCCTTTGTTCCCATCCCCAGTCCCAACTATCCAGTTCTAGCCAGACACCACAGTCTCCCCACAGGTTAGCTGTTTCTCCTGAGAGCTTTTATTAGTCAGAACTCATAGGGTTAGAAGAGATTAAAAAAAAAAAACCTCATTCTAAACTAGATCTTAAAAGAGAGGAGGCATTTGTTGAATCATGAAACCAGAACTTATAGGGGTTCACATATGGCTGAATCCAGGTGATCCCAGATATCCATAGGAGTCCGCAATGCTCCATCAGGCACCATTCTCTCAAGCACTTTCCCCCAAGTGGTAGCAACAAGTTTACACTCTGTCAGATAGCCACACTGCCTAAGTCCTAGGGAAGAAATAATAGAATTTCTTCCCCATAGTCCTAGGGAAGAAATAATAGAATTGATTGTGATTTGTCTTTCTTGGACCATTTTATCCAACCCTGAATCATTTCAGCCAAGGAAATGAGATACTGTTATGGCCAGGACTGGTCACATGCCCATCTGTGGAGGTAGAGTCAGGAAGAGTGGGTTCCCCAAGTGGAGGACGTGGGTTTTATTACCAGAAGAAAGAATGCTGACCAGGCACACATGGGTGCCCATTGTGGAAGTGAAATGGTGGCCCTTGCTCCCAATGGCCATGGGCTGTATGTCCCATCATTGCTGCCCCTACTGCCCCATGGGTAAGGCTGATGCTGAAACTCTTGTCCTCACTTACCCTTCAGAGATGCTCAGAAGCAGGTCTGAAATTTCCAGATGTTTCCACATGTTTCCAACAGACTATGTTGGGAAATCTGGAAAATACTGTTTTCAAAGATTTGGAAGACCTTTAGAAGCCTCCATTTTCCCCTCCTTCCTCTATTTTTCCCTCTGTGGCAATAGCTGACCAAGGAAGCTTTGGAGATCACCCAGTTCACTGCTTGTTTCTCATTTTGTTGACCAACACCTTGGATTCCCAAATAAGAAAAGCAATCAGGAAGGTTTCAGAGTGATGTGGAAAGAGGGGCAAGGAGAGGGCCAGGCATTTTCACACATAGCATTTGCACAAGGACAGAGTGCCAATCTCCCAGCAAAGTTGGCAGACAGGGCCTCCAGCAGTTAGAGTGACAAAAAGGTAATCAGAACCACTTGCCACTTTCCATTGAGACAGACATGGGAGCCAAAGTGGGAACAATTCCTGGATGATAAATTGTTTCTTGCTTTTCCTTTGAACTTCAAGATCCATCCCCCTGGGTCCCTCCCATCTGATGGATTGACTGACAAGTTCAATGGGCAAGTAGAGGATTCCATACCCAAGAATCTGAGCTGTGTTAAGGCAAGTCTCTGAAGCTAATTGAATGCGAATGTCAGCTGCCACCGATAGAGTTAATAGGAAGAAAAGAATTACCTTCATCAGGGGAACTTTTAGGGGCTGAGAGAAAAACCAAGCAGAATAAGCAAAGCCTCTTGAACTTCAATGTGACATTTTTGCAGCCCTAGCAAAAGTCAGTTAAACGCTAGATTTTAACTCTTCCTTGAAGAATGTATTGCTTTTCTGCAATCAAGAAATTAAAGCTAGAGCACTATAAATTTTTAATTGACATAACTTTGTATATTCAGCTTCACATGCTGATATTTTTATCATATCATGAACATTGTAAACCAATGCTATTTTTCAAAATCATCATAAATATCTGTATAATTCAGGGAAAGGATATACCATGCTGTATTTAAACATTTCTCACTCTTTGGTCATTTTGGATGTTTCCAATGTCTTGTCATTGTAAATTGTTCCACCTCACATTTCTGAGGCAGTGTTGAATGAATGTTTATTCATTTTTGCCAGCATTGAATATTATTTTAAAAATCTATTGCCAATTTGGTAGGTAAATAGCTTCTCTCTAATTCACATATCTTTGACTACTCATAAGGATAAGTATTACTTTGCATGTTTATTAGTCATTTGTATTTCAACTTCTAAAAATTCTCTTTATGCTCTTCACACATTTTTCTTCATAGTTCACAGGAACTCTTTATATGTTAAGTATATTACAGGCCAGACATGGTGGCTCATGCCTGTAATCCCAGCACTTTGGGAGGCTGAGGCAGGCAGATCTCTTGACCCCAGGATTTCAAGAGAGAGCAGCCTGGCCAACATGACAAAATCCTGTCTCTACTAAAAATACAAAGATTAGCTGGACATGGTGGTGTGTACCTGTAATCCCAGCTACTCAGGTGGCCGAGGCACGAGAATTGCTTTAACCAAGGAGGTGGAGGTTGCAGCGAGCCAAGATCTCGCCACTGCACTCTAGTCTGGGTGACAGAGTGAGACTTCGTCACTAAATAAATAAATGCTACAATTTATTCTATTAGAGTTACTGTTAACATCTTGTTATTTGTATTTAAAACTTTTGTAAAAGATACAACTTAGTATTTTTCTAATATTATTAATGTATTTTTTGAATAGTAATACATTTGCTTGGTTTAAGATTAAACAGGCACTAAGGAGAGCAAAGTGTTTCCTCTCCAGTCTTGCCCTTTTGTGACTGAGGTTTCCTCCTGAAAGCACCCATTATTACCAATTTTTGTGTATATAGGCAGAACTTTCTTCTGCATATTCCGTATCTACAAATTTCTACATTTATTTTTTTCATATTCCCTTTTTATACAAATATAATATTTGTAATCTTCAACTTTCTTTTTCTAACATTTTGGAGTTCATTTTATATCAGTACATAAAAGCTTTCTTACTCTTTTTATGGTGCCATGGTATTCTATTGTATGGTTTATTGTAGTTTTATGACATATAAAAAAGTTAAGGACTTTACAGTCAGATCTATCTTTCCATTTTTAATTTAATCCATTGATTTTATGCTTAAAATATCTTTCACTGTGCAGTCACTTAAATACTCATCTGTGTTTTCTTTTGTGTTTAAACTTTGTATTTTAAGATAAAGGTAAATTCATCTGCAGTTATAAGAAATAAGAGATCCCTCACACCTTCTACCTAGTTTCTCTCAATGTCTTGCAAAACTGTACTAAAATATCACAGCCAGAATATTGCTATTGATAGTTAAATTGATCCTCCTGCCTCAGCCTCCTGATGTGTTTACTTTTTAAAGCAACTGTGAAACTGTTTTCCAGAGTGGTTGTACCATATCGCATTCCCACTAGCAATGTATGAGGGACACAGTTTTCTGCAGCCTTGTCAGCATCTGGTGTTGTCACTATTTTTTGCTTTAGACATTCTGATACATGTATACTGATACTGCACTGTGGTTCCAATTTGCACTTCCCTAAGGGCTAATGATATTGAATGTCTTGCATGTGCTTACTTACCATCTACAATTCCTCTTTAGTGAACTGTCTCTTCACATCTGCTGTTGTCTAAATGTTTGTCCTCCTAAAATTGATATGATGTAATCCTGACCCCCAAGGTGATGGCATAAGGAGATGGAGCTTTGAGTGGTGGTTGGGTAATGAGGGTAGAAGCCTCATGAATGGTATTAGTGCCATTGTAAAGGAGACCCCAGAGGACTCCTTCTAACATGTGAGGAAACCGCCAGAAGACGGCACTCTGTGAACCAGGAAGTGGGCCCTCACTAGACACCAAATCTCTTGGCACCTTGATCTTGGACTTCCTAGTCTCCAGAATCTTAAGAAATAAGATTGTTGGGTTGTTTATAAACCACCCAACCCATGGCATTTTTAACAGCGGTCTGAACAGACAATGACTGTCTTTTGCCCATTTTCTAATTGAATTATTTCTTTTCTTACTGTTGAATTTTGAGAGTTGTTTATATATTCTAGGTGTTAGTCCTTTGTTGGATATGTGGTCTGAAAATATTTTCTCTCAGTTGGTTGCTTATCTTTTTCTCCTCTTAACAGGGTCTATCACAGAGCAAAGGTTTTAAATTTTGACAAAGTGCGGTTTATCAGTTCTTTTTTGGATTGTGCTTTCGATATCAAGGCTAAGCCTAGCCAGGTGTGATGGCTCACACCTGTAATTACAGCACTTGAGGAGTCTGAGGCAGGCAGATCACTTGAGCCCAGGAATTCGAGACCAGCCTGGCCAACATGGCAAAACCCCATCTCTACTAAAAATATAAAAATTAGCCAGGCACGGTGGTGTGCACCTGTAATCCCAGCTACTTGGGAGGCTGAGGCATGAGAATTGTTTGATCCCAGGAGGTGGAGGCTGCAGTAAGCCAAGATTGCACCACTGCACTTCAGCCTGGGCAACAGAGCAAGATTCTGTCATCAAAACAAGAAAACTAAACTAAAACTAAGCCTAGCCCTCAGTTCTGAACATTTTTTTAATTTTTTTCTAAAATTTTACAGAAATTTAGTTTTATATGCAAGTCTGTGATCCATTTTGAGTTAATTTCACATAAGGGTGTGAGATTTAGGCCAAGGTTTTTGTTGTTGTTGTTTTTTGGCCCCCGATGTCCAGTTGCTTCAATACCATTTGTTGAAAAGGCTATCTTTTCTCCACTTAATTGTTTGGCATGCTTATCAAAAATCGGTTGTGCATATTTGTTTGAATTTGTTTTCCTTATTTTGTTTTATTGATCTATATGACTATACCTCTACCAATACCACGTTCTTGATTATTTTAGCTATATAAGTCTCAAAATGAGGTAGACAAATTCCTCCCATTTTTTTTTTTTTTTCAAAACTGTTTTTGGGGCTGGGCAAGGTGGCTCACACCTGTAATCCCAGCACTTTGGGAGGCTGAGGTGGAGGGTATCACTTGAGCTCAGGAGTTCGAGACCAGCCTGGGCAACATGGTGAAACCCCATCTCTACGAAAAATACAAAAATTAACCAGGTGTCATGGCACACACCTGTAGGCCCAGCTACTTTGGAGACTGAGGTGGGAGGATTGCTTGAGCCTTGGAGGTGGAGGTTGCAGTGAGCCAAGATTGTGCCATTGCACTCCAGCCTGGGCCCTGTCTCAGAAAAAAAAAATTATTCTTGATATTCTAGTTCCTTTGCCTTTCAATATAAATATTAGAATAACCTTATCTATATCAACAACAACTCTTATGTGGATTTTGAAAGGAATTGTATTAAATCTGTATATCAAATTGAGGAGAATTGACAGCTGTACTATATTGAGTCTTATAATTTATGAACATGTAAGTCTCTGTTTATTTAGATATTTGATTTCTTTCAACAGCGTTGTGTAGTTTTCAGTGTATAAGACTTATACATGATTTGTTGGATTTATATATAAGTATTTTCTTTGAGTGACTGACTGTAAGTGGCATTGTCTTTTAATGTTGGTTTCCATATGTTCATTATGATCATGTAGAAATGCAGTACTTTTTTTGTGTTGACCTTGTATCCTGTAACCTTGTTGAACTCACTTATTCTAGATTTTTTTTTGGTAAGATTCCTTGGGATTTTCTACATAAACTATCATGCCATCTGCAAATAGGGGCAGTTTTACTTCTTCATTTTCGATCCGTATGCCTTTTATTTCCCTTTTTTCTGTTGCCCTGGCTAGACCTATCAGTACTATGTTGAGTAACAGTGGTGACAAAGACATTCTTGCCTTGTTCCCTGTTTTAAAGGGAAAGCATTGAGGCTTTCATTAAGTGTAATGTTAACTGTAGGGTTTTTGTAGATTATCATTATCAAGTTAAAGAAACTCCCCTCTATTTCTATTTTTCTTGAGTTTTTTTTTGTTTTTTTTTTTTTATAAATGGGTGTTGGATTTTGTCAGTTGCTTTTTCTGTAGCAATTGATATGATCACATGATTTTTCTTGAGCCTGTCGATGTGGTAGATTACATTGATTTTATTTATTTTTCTCAAATATTGCATCAGCCTTGCATCCCTTGAAAAACGCTTACTGCTCATGATGCACAATTCTTCTAATATATTGTTAAATACTATTTACTGATACTTTGTTAAAGAACTTTATATACACAATCCACATTGGTTTTTAGTTATATTTTTGTACTGTCTTTGATTTTGGTCTTAGCATAAAACCAACAACATAAAATGAACTGGGAAGTATTCTCTTCTTTTCTGGAATAGATTGTATAGAATTGCTGATAGATTTTTAAAAAATATTTGGTAGAATTCTCTAGTGAAACCATCTGGACTTGTGGATTTTGGTGGGGGGAGATTTTTTAAATTGCAAATTTAATTTCCTTAATAGTTACAGGGCTATTCAAATAATCTGGTTTATCTTGGATGAGTAGTGGTGGTTTGTGTTTCTTTAGAAACACTAGTATTTTCTTTGAGTGACTGTTAAGTGTGTTTCTAAATAGACTTAACCACTATTCATTCCAGATGATCTAGATTGTTTGAGTAGCCCCAAGCTATTAAGGAAATTGAATTTGTAATTTAAAGTACGTCTATTTTACCTAAGTTATCAAATATATTGTGTAGATTTGTTTATAGTCGCTTTTAATATCTTCAAGGTCTGCAGTAACACTCCATGTTTCACTTGTGATATTAATAAGTTGTGTCCTCACTATTTCTTTGTTAATCTTGCTAGAAATGTTTCAAGTTCATCAATCTTTTCAAAGAAACAGCTATTTTTAAAATTTCAATTTCATTAATTTCTTATTTCTTTCCTTCTGCTTGCTTTGGGTTTATTTTGCCCTTACATGGTTTTTTTCTTTTTTCTTTTTTAAGTTCTTCAGGGTGGAAGCCTAGATTATTGATTTGAGACTCTTCCTCTTTTCTAAACGTATGCTTTCAGTGCTGTAAGTTTTTCCTTCTCAGTACTCTTTAGCTGTGTCCCACAAATTTTGATCTTTTTTTTTCATTTTCATGCAGTACAATCAGTGTATTTTTAACATTCCTCTTAAGACTTCCTCTTTGATTCACGGATTATTTACAAGTATGTTGCTTAGTTTCCAAGTGTTTGAAAAGTTTGTTATTGATTTCTAGTTTAATTTCATTGTGGTCAGAGAAACACACTGTATAATTTAGATTCTTTTACATTTATTAAGATTTGTTTTTGGGCCTGTAATAGGGACTGTTCTTGGTATATGTTCTGTGGGAACTTGAAAAGAAAGCGTACTTTTCTGTTGCTGTGTGGAGTGTTTTATAAATTTTGATTAAATCCTGTTGGTTGATGGTGCTTTTCAGTTCTTTTATATTCTTGCTGATGTTATGACTAGTTCTACTAATTGCTGAGAAAGGGGTGTTGAAGTTCCAACTATAAGACTATGGATGTGTCTGTTTCTACTTTCAGTTCACATATTTTGCTACCTTCTGGTCTTAGGCAGAAAATTCAACCATATTAGGAGGTGGTCTGCTAGACCTCGTTGACTAAAAATTGAGTTTTTATTCTATTTCTTATATTTTATTATATATTTTTAATTTTATTTCAAAGAGCAAACAAACGTCTTTTGGAGTCTGTTGACAAATTATATAATTTTCTCCTCTGACTTATCCTTAAATGTTTCTTCAACATGAAGTACATTGTATTTCTTAATTATTCTTAGATGTTTACATCAGGGTTCCAAGAGGAAAATGAAGTGGCTGAGCTCTCTGTGAAGAGACCTAAGGGTTATGTGATATTGAGATAATTTGTTGTAAAATGCCTAAAGTTTCAGTCTTCTGAAACATTGGCTTCATTCATTTTAGGTAAAAAATACTGACTTCTGTTAAAATTCAGAGCTTTTGAAAATTGTGAGCTCTGTGAGAGGTAGTGTTGGCAAAATGATTACAAGTATGGGCTTTAGAGGCAAAGTTCGGGCTTCCTAGTTACGCTTGTTACCTGTGTAACTTTAGGATGGTATGTAAAGTCTCTAATAGTTTCTTAATCTTTGAAATGGGATTGAAATCTCTCAGGATTGTTTTAAGAATCAAATGGATAACTAGTGCCTTGCATTCACTATATGTTTGCATCTCAGTTGGGTTAAGGGATGGAGCTAACGAGTTTGGGATTGGCTTTATTTCTAGTGTGAGGGTTTTCCCAGGATGGGAACCATTTCCCGTTTTCCTTTCATTTGACAAAACTGTATTCTGTAAGTCACAGGGACACTAGCAAGAAAGTGCTGGTGGCTGAGAGTAGTCAGTTGACTTTATCAACACATGTTTCTGTTCTTAGGTCAGAAACATCATCTTTAGAAAGTGAAAATATGTTTACTTGCATACTTTTATTTATATGCTAATCACACTTACTGGCCGTGGTACAATAAGTGTGTACCTTACTTATGGAGAGGTTCCACCATATCCCAAGCCAGGTATTAGAACCAAAAGCACTGTGTGGTATCCAAATCCAGCTTTACAATTATTCCTTCTGTTTAGACATGTTAAAAATTAACTACAGGCTGGGCATGGTGGCTCATTCCTGTAATCCCAGCACTTTGGGAGGCCAATGTGGGTGGATCACAAAGTCGAGAGTTCAAGAGCAGCCTGGTCAACTTGGTGAAACCCTAACTCTACTAAAAATATAAAAATTTGCTGGGTGTGGTGGTGCATGCCTATAATCCCAGCTATTCAGGAAGCTGAGGCAGGAGAATCGCTTGAATCCAGGAGGCAGATGTTGCAGTGAGCAGAGATCATGCCATTACACTCCATTCTGGCAACAGAGTGGGACTCTGTCTCAAAACAAAACAAAAAACAAAAAAAAACTGCAACACTGACTTCTCTTTTGTGGTAGTATAAAGATTAAAAAAAAAAAAAAGCATTACTGTGTCTTTAGTAAAGAAGGGACACAAAAGGTATCACTGATTGGGAAAAACCTGTGAGGCAAAGCAGTTTTTTATGAACTCACTGAATATCTTAGTTGTCCAGTGACTTTCTTTCTGCGGGCTTTATTTTGTTAAATCATTTTGATTTAACCAGGAAACCAGAGCAAGAAAGGGTAGTTAGCAAAAAACGATTCAGTCCTCTATTAGGTATTTGTTTCCATTTGACACATACTCAGTCAGGAGTCTTCACAGGGCTATTGGGGAACGATAGTGACTTTTTTTTTTTTTTTTTTTTGAAAGAGAATGATCTTGGTTAAATTTAGCAAAACTCTTAGTAGGTCTGGGGTTCCAGAAACCATGTGATGGCTCTGCAAGGCCTTGCAGATGCTTTTAAATATTATTTGGGAACAAAAATGTTCCCTTTGGCTGGTGCCCTTGTTATGTTTTCTCAGGTCCCTTCCCTACATTTCTCTATTGCTGTCCATGTCAAAGACCAAGAATCTAGAATCCAACATGTGGGGCAGGCACTGAACCCCCATCCCCTAGCATTTGACTCCCAATATTCCTGGGGAAATGAGGTTTGGGTCAATGCAGAGTGAGGCCCTTAGTTTCACAGACAAGATAGACTGACTCTTAGACAAATTGGAGGGAGCCGGTAGAAATATAAAGAAACCAAATTGATCTTCAGGGCCACCCTCTGCAGGGGAAGAATTATCACCTTCAAGAAGCTTTTATTCAGTGGCTAATGAAGTATGGTGCTCTCGGGGCCCATCTTTCAGGGGGAATGATTCATTTTATAACTAGTTATCTAAATAAGAATGTGTGTGGCATGAACTCCAGTTTTACTGAATCTTTCTATGACTGTGGTGTTGTTTACTGCAGATGTTTCAAAAAAAAAAGAATTCAAACTAGTTCAGGCAGATGGCCCGGTGGTTGGGAGACAAAGTGCTGATTGGCAGTCCCAGCTGCTGCTGTCAGAGTCACCTGGCAGACCTCTGAGGGGGTGATTAAGTGACAGGTGTGCTGGGGATGTGGCCAGCCGTCTGTCCTCAGGGCCTCTTAGACACCATCTGCAGGTGGCCACGTCTGGGCTGTGAGTCAAAGCTACAGGTGATCCGTGAGAAGGAGGAAGTGGGTTTGGCGCTGTGTGATCACCTCCACATGCTTGCGGGGAAGACACATGCAGGGAAGAGGCTGGGCTATAGATTACAAACAAAACCATCTTCTTGCATGAGAAACAGAGACTGCAGTGTTAAAGATCCTCCGTGAGCTGCTGTTTCAATTCATGATTACATGGGGGAAGGACTTGGATAATGTAATTCTTAAGTGATTTGCAATGTGCCTTTCAGGCAGGTTTTATTACAATTCTACATGAAGCCTGCTCTCAGTGGCTGGGAGGAGGCCAGATGAGTGTTTGCTGGCTCCATTCTCCAGCTTAGACTAGAGCTGGGGATGAACAATGCAGATCAAGTGGCAGGACTTGGCCAGCCCACTCTCCAGCCTCACAGAGCCACAGAGCCCAGGGGATTCTCAGCGGAGTAAGGTCAAGGTGCCTGTCTCAGTGGAGTAAGGTCAAGGTGCCTGAGCAGCCTGAGGCCTAGAAGTCACCTGGCTGGGATGCCCAGCAGGGGGAGCACTGTGACCTGCAGACAGTGCCTGCCTGCCTCTGCCCAGCCAAGCCAGGTCCCCACACCAGCCTCATCCTCCTTCCAACACCTTTTTTACCTTACTACCTACAGCAGTACTTTTCAATCTGCGGGTTGCAACCCATTTGTGACTTGTGACCTTCACTTAGTGATTCACAACAAGCATTGGAAAAAAATAGAATTGAATAGAATTAGATTTCTTTCTTTCTTTTTTTTTTTTTTTTTTTTTTTTTGAGATAGGGTTTTGCTCTGTTGCCCAGGTTGCAGTGACACTATCACAGCTCATTGCAGCCTTAAACTCTAAGGCTCATGATCCCAAGTGGCTGGAACTACAAGTACCTGCCACCATACCCAGCTAATTATTTAAATTACTTTTTTTGTTGTTTGTTTAGAGGTAGGATCTTGCTATGTTGCCCAGGCTGGTCTCACACTCCTGACCTCAAGTGATCCTCCTTCCTCAGCCTTCCAAAGTGCTGGGATTACAGGCTTGAGCCACTTCACAAGTAGTACCTACTGTTTCATGAAGTGTATTCCAAGTGTGCCGTGTGTTTGTTTGCTGGGTGATACTGTAAAATATATCCCTTACTGTGGGTCAAAATGTTTAAAGCTGCTAGACATTTCTGTTAGCAAACACTCCTTCCTAAGTAAGATCCTCCCAACAAATACACATATCCCTCAAAAAAAAAAAAAAAAAAAGTGCCAAAGCTGGGCACATTTAATCTAACTTAAAATAGACTCTTGTAAGAACTCTGGCCAACCTGCCAAGTAAAGTTAATGTCTTTAGGGTGCCCTCTGAATTCAGAAGTGCTGAGTGCTTCTTACGGAGAATGATGGGAGAAGGGGGAGTCTCAGGGACATTTCAGTTATTGGTTTGTAAAAAAGCACCCCAAAACTTAGTGGCTAATTAAGAATGGGTTCCTTTTATGATGCTTGTGAACTATATGGGTTGAGATTGAAGAGGGGCATGGCAGGGATGACCTGACTGCTCTGTGACGTCTGAGGCCTCAGGAAGATTTGGTGGCTGGAGGCGACTTGGCCTCTGAGGGCTAGAATCACTGGGAGGCGCTCACAGGTCTAGCAGTTAATGTTCCTTGTCAGGGACACTTCAGCTGAGGCTGCAGCCACAGCACAGCAATGTCCTCTCCATGAGCCTGGGATTCTTCACACTGTGACCTCCAGGTACACAGCCCAATATTCCAAGAGAATCTGGTGAGAACTATGTGGTCCCTTTGGGACCTTGCCTCACAGGTAGCTTCTGCTGCTTTCTAATGACTTCAGAGGAGCCCTTGAGAGAAAAGACATAGACCACACCTATCTAGGGAGGGAAAGTCAAAGAATTTCATAAGTTGCTGCAGGTAGGAAGTTTTTTGAGGGGTGGGGTAGGGATTTGAATTGTAGTGGCCTTTGGAGGACAGGTTGCAGTTGAACGTGGTGGGACAGTACCCATGCGGCAGAGACCAGTGGGCACATGACCTGGCCTGTGGTGCAGAAGAAAAGGGATGTGGATCCAGGCCTTTATGGAGGCTCTGGGGGCAGAGTGCTGCGATGAGTCCTGAGAACAATGTATGCATGAAATCTTAGAGGAGCAGCATCCCCAAAAGGCCTGCGTGTTCCTCTCTCAGGCAAACAGATGGTCAGAAAGCAATAGCTAATTATTAGACAGATGAGTGAACACCCATGCTTGAAGATTACCTGAGTGCTAGCCACCGAATATTCAGAACAAAGAGGAAGCTTCTGAAGCCAGAAATGGTACAGTCACTCCCGTAACTCCCTTACTAGAAAAGCCTGGAGAGGTACCCAGAGGGCAGGGAGGTTGAAAGGGAAGGAAGGCTAGCAAGATCTCTGCCCCATTCTGTACCCACCCTGAGTCCCCAAGGTTCTGTCTGAAAGGGAGGGCTGGCCAAGTCTCCAGTTCTTTCAGGGAAAAAAAAAAACGTAGTTACATTTCCAAAGGGAAGATGAAAGGAAGGGAAGAGAACTCACTTCTAGAGGCTTCTAAGAAAAAAACACCGTTTCGAAAAGCAGGCAGGATCGGATGCAAATGAGGCTTTCAGAGGCAATTTGGTAGAAAATGGGATGTCTATTAGACGATTACCAGTGTTCGCTCCCCCAAACTGGAATAAGCCTCTTGATTTGGCTGCATTCATTTGGATAATCTACAAAATCTTGTTTATGGACTTTTAACAGTGAGAGAGAGCATTTCTGGAGACACTGATTTCCACAGATCTCAGAACCTCCTCAAAAACCTGAGCATGGGGGAAGGGAAGGCCATGGGCTCTCCTGCCCCCCACCATCAGGGCTGTGTGGTGGGCCAGAAGGCCATTCATGGAGGTCTCAAAATACACCAAATGTTTTTGCACTGCTTTGGTTGACATTCTTTACGTGGGATCCCCTGGTATATTAAATAGTAAGCCCCACACTCCCTCGACCTCACAGAGGTGTCTCATGGATTAAGGATTTAGGACAACAATCCCTACTGCACCTGCCCCTTTACCGTTCCACTGCTTTTCCCGTAACAACTTGGGGGCTCTCTGTGGGCCCTTGAAGCACAGTCACATTGCTGCCTTCCCCAGCTAGGGTCATAGGAGTCCCTGTCCCCCAGGCCTCTCCCTAAACCCCTATTCTAGCTTCTGGACTCTCCTCAGGTCCTTGGAGAAGAGTCACCTCCTGCCCACAAGGTGTCCCTCTGCCAGTCCCAGTCCTTGAGCCCTTCCACATTCATCAGAGTTTAGGGATTCATTTCTTTCTCATCCCCTCCCGTCCCCTCCCCGCTTCTCCCGTGACTGATGTGAATTGCCCTCGCACACATTTTCCAAACTCTCCAAAAAGCAGCTTTCTCTGCGCGCATCTGTGTGTGCGGACGGGGCCTGGACTTCGGACCGCCCGGCGCGGCAGCACCCCTACCGCAGCGCAGCTCCACGGGCTCCCTGCTCCGGCTCCCCCGGGATGCGTGTTGTAGGCACTGGCGTGGGGAGGTCAGCTGGTGCTCGAGGTGGCCAGTGGAGTGGACGGGCAAGGGGGGCGCAGTTTACGAACTGCTGGGGTTCTCGGAGGGCCGGACAGCCTGGTGCTTTCTAATAACTCCCTCCTACCGCTTCGGATTTGGAAACGCATTTCGGGGCGTGATCATGCAGCTGCCTGTTGGCATTCTGGTGTCCCCTGAGGTGAAGGCCCCTGGGTTGGGCTTATGTTGTTTTTATCGCGGGGTACCCGAGGGGGCCAAAGAGAGAAATCAACACCCAGTGATCGGGCTTCTCGAAGCGTCCCCGGTTTTTTGTTTTTTGTTTTTTTTTTTAATGTCCCACTCAGAGTGACCAGTGGCACCGCAGAAAGTTCATTAACACTCCCATTTGTGGCGTCTGATTCACGGCTGCTGCCGCTGGTGGGAAGCTGGGAGCTGCTGCTGCGAGAGCAAATCAGCTTGGGCTAATGCATATGTTAATAACGCTAATGTTGGAGCATTTGGTGTTCCTCAAAGAAAGACGGTAAAGTATCTGCGCTGTCTCCTCCAACACTTAATAAGGCGGGTGGCGGGGAGAGGGGAGCAACAAAAAATAAAGCCATTCACTTGGAGCATTTATAGTTAGCATTTATAGAGGAGAGCAGCCTGTCGGTGATTCTGAAGGCACCATGCCAGCACTCAGCCCTGCGCCTTGCATTGTTCAGCAACTCCATTGTAAAACGGTCTGGTGACAGGCGCGCTCCAGCTTCTGAGTTTGGAAAGGCAAGGCGTGCTGGCTGACCAAACGGTTCCCTTGCTAGCCTCTCTTCCTTAGGAGGAATTTGCTGTACCAGCTGTTGTCTGCGTGTTTGCTGGTGTCCCTGAGGATGTACCCAAATGAGACACCCTTGGGGGCTTCCCTGGCAATCCTTCCTGACATCAATTCAGCAACATCAACTCCCACTTTCCTGGATAGAGATGGGTTAGGATGTATCCACAGCAGAGCTGCTGAATTCGGGCCTGGCAGGCATCACATTTTATTTTTAAACCACAAGGTGATAGTCTTTAAGCTTATAATTAGAGATATTCTAGAGGAATTCACTCAGACACTTACTGCATGGTGCACAGTTTGCTGGGTCTTCAAAAGAATATGGTGCTGTCTGAAATTGTAGATATGTGCCCACCACATGGGATTCTCGATGTCTTTCTTCATGTACCTGGTTTCAAATGACTCTCAGCAATATCTCCAACTTCTTCAGGAAATGGAGATAGTTTAGTTCTTTAGGTTTTCTTTCAGGTTGATGTCCATCAGAAAATATCTCTGATGTAATAAGTGGGCTGCAATGGAAAGTAGGATTTTAAAATTTGGGTATCTCTCATACTGTATCAAGAGTTTATATGTTCAGTCTGGTTTTCTGCTTGTCAGCATTAAAAGACTGAAAATATGTTTCCACAGTTAAAATTTGTAAAGGTCTTGCGGTAAAGACTGCATTGAAAAGCTTTGGTTCCAGAGAGATTAGGACGGTCTGGGATGATTCTGATCTGTGCTGATTGCTGTGGCATTTCACCAGCATTGTATCTGCTGGAAGTGGGAGCTGTCAAGTCTTTCAGTGAAGTTGTGCTGTTTAAAAAAAGTATCTCCAAACAAACAAAAGCATAGAAACCAAGGTTCTACAGCACATTAGGAGATCTGTGGCTCTTTCGCCATTTCTCCAGTTATTTTTAGATTACTCTCTGTCATAATAGGCCAAGAACCAGGATACTGTTAAAGAACAACTGCCTCTTGGAGCTGGGGCCAGTGTTAGTGTTAAGGTCCTTCATAAGAAGTGTATATTTGTTGTTACTTGGCTTTGGACTATAGTGAAATACTTTTTAAAATGAGAGTGTCTTTGCTTTCTTGATTAGGTCTTTTCTTTTTTCTTTTTCTTTTCTTTTGAGATGGAGTCTTGCTCTATCGGCCAGGCTGGAATGCGGTAGTGCGATCTCAGCTCACTGCAACCTCCGCCTCCTGGGTTTTTAAGCAGTTCTCTCTGCCTCAGCCTCCCGAGTAGCTGGGATTACAGGCACCCACCACCACACCCGGCTAATTTTTGTATTTTTGGTAGAGATGGCGTTTTGCCATGTTGGCCAGGCTGGTCTTGAACTACTGACCTCAGGTGATCCACCCGCCTTGGCCTCCCAAAGTGCTGTGATTACAGGCATGAGCCACTGCGCCCAGCCTAGATTTGTCTTTAATATATGTTAAAGTAAGTTATTTTTCCCTGGCCACGTACTTTCTGGTGATGGAACAGAGAGGGCAGTCTATTATGAGCATGAGGAGTTGACTGGAATAATGAATGAAAACCAGCTTTAAGGTTCATGAGTTTCATGGTAATGGTGCTGAGGTGTCTTACTTGGGCCTTCAGTATGGGTATAACTCATGGAGTATAGGATCTTGACATCCTATTGCAGACTAGAAGGTTCAGCCTGGAAAGAGACTGAAGGTGAGAGGAGGTGGAAAAGAAGGGAAAAGGTGTTTGCGATTGTGATGGAGAAGGTCCTGGAGTTAAAAAAAGGCAGGCAGTGGCTAGCAATGTATGGGTTAAAGACCTGTAGCACTGGTCCAGCTCTCCTCTGTACCCCTTTAGTGAGAGGGAGGTTCTCTTCGCACTTGCACCTTCTCCCTTCTCAGCAGAAGTAAGAGCTCTGTATCCCTTGGTGGGAGGGAAGGATGGCCAAGGGTCTTAGTTACTGCAAGATAAACTATCCCAACACTTACTGGTTTAAACCACTACCAATTTATTATGCTCATCATTTCTGTGGGTTAAGGCAGGGCACAGTGAGAATGTCTTGGTTCTGCCTTGTGATGTCTAGAATCTCAGCTAAGAAAACATGGAGGCTGGGGGCTGACTTGCTGGCTGGGAGCCTAGAATTATCTGGAGGCTGCTTCACTCTGTGTGTGGGGCCTGGGCTGCTGGGATTTCTGGGAGAGGAGACCGAAGACTGCTTGTCATTTTCCTTCCTTGAAGCATGGTGGCATTGGGAAGTCAGAATTGAAAGTCTGCTTACATGGAAGCTCAGGGCTTCAAGCTTGAATGTTCCAGTGAACAAGGAAGAAGCTGCATCTTTTCAGACCTGGTGCCAGAGGTCACACACTGTCACCACTATCACATGCTATTTGTAGAACCAGTCCCAAGTCCACTGTGATGAGCAGAGGAGGACTGGACTCCACCCCTTCAATGCAAGTGTGTCAAACACACATTGTAGAAGAGGCTGTGGGATGAGAGATGTTTTTGCAGCAACCTTTGGAATCAGCCTCAAATGGGGAGATAGAGAAACCAAGCAGAAAGGGTCTGAGGGCAAACTGGGCCTGCTCTTGCTCTGATCTCCCCTTAGAACAGCTCTAACTTAGACTCTGTGCAATGCCCAAACAACTGGTTGGTCAAGTTGATCATATTTTTAAAAACCCATCAGATTAACTATTTGGGGTTGTGTAAGCCAAAGACAAATGGGCTGACTGAGAGCTTTTTCACTGTTCCAAGATTGTTATGTAGCTCCAGGCAAAGAATCATGGGACCCAAGTCTGCAACAAAAGCTTGGAGGCAGCCTTTCTGGCAATGTCCCCCCTTCCCCATTGCCCCTCTGCCTTCTTGGTTACTAAGCAGTTACCTGGCAACCATGCCTCCTCCACATCGGCTGCCGAGCCAAGGGGCTTAGCCTGTCCTCCGTCAGCTCTCAAGTCTCCCATGGATCACTGGGGACAGGATACATAATGAGATTTTAATTGTCACATTGAATCAAATCATTTTTTCCATGTGCATATCTTCTAGGCAGAGATGTAATTTCAATTAATTTTGCTTATCTGATAAAATTTTCATATCCTTTAAGCTAATTTCATTTGAACTAATAGGCACTATGCTCCTCTTTGAGTTCCAGCTCAGATGTCTTAGGCAGAGCCGAGATCTCCTGCATACTCGGGCACATTAGAGAGCGTCTGGGCTGTGTGTGCAGAAGTGGCCTCTATGCTTGGACACAGCTAGTTTATGGAGCCTTTCATTTTGCTTTTCTCACTTGATGAACATTCCTGAAAGCCTATTTGGTTTTATTAGTTTTCAGCTTAAGGGATCAGTATTTCCCAAACAAAAGGTATCCCATTGCTCTAACTGCCAGAGCCATAAAGATTAAAATTACACTTAACTTGAAGGAATGTCTTTATTTCTCCCTGCTGCTACAGGACCTGGGGCAGCTGGTTCTGTCTCAGTGATGAGTTTGAGCATTTGTTTTATTAAGGGAAGGGGGAAAGTGAGAAAGGCATAGTAATTTAATATGTGGGAGAAAAGGGCTGATGTCCCTTAATTTTATTTCTCAGCAACCCCCATGAATGTGCTAGTTCTGCTTAAAGTTCATTTGAACAACAACATGTCTTTGCAGAAATTAAGCTGCTCTCATTATTTCTTTTCATATAGTAGAATTAAACTTCAAACAGTTTATCGTTTGTTCTTTGACATAGTACTGAGTTTGGCCAAAACCAAATAACTTGATGCTATTGAGCAACAGAAATTCAAATGCAAAGATGCTGCAAGGTAATGTTTAAACAAACCACACACTGGTCAATTTTTGGATTTCACTGCTAGCATTTTCTGGCTAGCAAGTTTGTTTCTTATCAAATCAAGAAGAGAAATCTAAGGAATGAGAATGAGAGAGAAAGGTTTAGTCAGAAGGAGAAAACACAGTGAGGTTGAAGATACACACACACATGCTTACATGTGCACATTCACACAGATGATGGCTAGGTCCTCAGAGGATCAGCCCTGAGCTTCTAGCCCAGACTGTCACTGCTTTCCTGTGTGACCTTAGACAAGCACTCAGCCCCTGTTTCTACATGAGTGGAATGAGGAGTGGACTAGGCGCAATACCTATGGTGGGCTGAGGCTTACTAGTATTTGATTCAAAGCCAAGCAAATGGGGTTGCATTGAGACCACAAGGGTAGGCACTGAGTTGGGACTTGCCAAAGAAGAGAAGATTAAGAGACTGTAAAAAGAGTCACTTGCTTTAACAGTGGCACTCAAGCCTAAGCACTGTTCCTCATCCTTACTGTCAGCATGATGAGTTTGGGTCTGTCTTTCAGGGATGGACTCCCACCAACCACCTGGGAAGACTGATATATTGTGGTGGTTAATATTGAGTGTCAACTTGACTGGATTGAAGGATGCAAAGTATTGTTCGTGTGTGTGTGTGTGTGTGTGTGTGTGTGTGTTGTCAAAGGAGATTAACATTTGAATCGGTGGACTGGGAGAGACAGACCCACCCTCAACCTGGGTGGGCACCATCTAATCAGCTGCCAGCACAGCTGGGATAAAAACAGAGGAACATTGAAGGACTAGACCAGCGGAGTCTTCTGGCCTCCATCTTTCTCCCATGCTGGATGCTTCCTGCCCTTGAACACTGGACTCCAAGTTCTTCAGTTTTTGGTCTCCTGGACTTACACCAGTGGTTTGTCAGGGACTCTTGGGCCACAGACTGAAAGCTGCACTGTCAGCTTCCCTACTTTTGAGGTTTGGGGACTTGGACTGGCTTCCTTGCTCCTCAGCTTGCAGAGGGCCTACTGTGGGACTTCACCTTGTGATCGTGTGAGTCAGTACTCCTTAATAAACTCCCTTTCATATATACATCTATCCTATTAGCTCTGTCCCTCTAGAGAACACTGAGTAATACAGATTTAAAAACTCAAGTGCCAATGTGACAATTTATGATGGAATTGTAAAACGAGAAACACATCTATTATGCAGATCCCAGTGTTTGTAGCCAAAGATCAACATCACAATGGATAAGCTGCAGGAAAGGACATGTTGGTAGTTTCCAGTTTGGGGAAATTATGAAATAAAACTGATTTAAAAAAACCATGTACAAGCTTTCGTGTGAACATGGCTTTGAATTCACTTGGGTTAATGGCTAGAAGTGGGATTGCTGTGTCGTATGGTACATATATGGCCAGTGTGTGTTTGGTGTATGGTCAAATTGTCTTCCGAGTAGCTATGCCATTTTTCATTCCCATCAACAATGAATAAGAACCAAATTATAATTATATTTACTTGGTAAACAGGGTCTTTTTCATTTGTGCAATAAATAGTTATTGAGAATTCATTAAATGCCAAGTGGTATTCTAGACATTAAGAGCAAAATAGACAAAAATCCCTGTCATCATGGAGTTTATTGTCAGTTAGTGGAGGAAGGATAAGAAAATAAACAAGTGCCACGTATGTAGCATCCCAAATGGCAATCAGTGCTAAAGAGAAAGATCAAACACGGGAGTGAAACTGTAGAGAGTGTGTCGGCAAGCACGGTGCACTGAGGCAGTGACATTTGAGCAAAGACCTGAAGGAGGTGAGGAAGTAAGCCCTGAGGGTACCTAGGGGAAGAGAATTCCAGGTAGAAGGCACAGAAGGTCCAAAAGTCCTAGGATGGGTGCATACCTAGTATGTCAAGTAAGGCTGGTGTGGTTGAGCAGAGTCAGGGAGAATGGGGTAGTAGGAAATGAGGTCAGGGAAAAAAGTGGTGGCTGAGGGTGACCAGGTCTTGGAGAACCACAGTGAAGACTTCATCTTTTTCTTGGAGCTGGATGCAGAGCCATTGGGAGGGCTTGAGCTGAGGAGTGACATGATCTGATCTGACTGAGCCTTTGAAAGGATCACTCTGGATGCTGTGTTGGGTAGCAGAGACTAAAGGGTCAGAGAGGAAGAAAGGAGGGTAATTAGAAAGCTAATGTAGTAATCCAAGGGAGAGACCTGTGGCTTAGACCAGGAGGTGGCAGGAAGTGATTGGATGCTAAAACTACTGTTAGACTGGGGCCAGCAGAATTTCTTGGATTGATTGGATGCAGAATGTGAGAGATATAGAAGTCACCAGGTACCTGGGGTTGGGCCAGACCCTACAGATGAAGGAGTTAGTCCTCTATAAGACTATCCTCACTTGAGACAGCAGCTATAAATTCAAGAGTCCCAGGGCCACCTTCACTTCTGACCAGCTGGCTACACATTTAGGTTTGATGACCACGACCACCCTCAGGTTTGGTAATTCACCAGCAAGACCCACAGAATTCACTGAAAGCGCTATACTTAAGATTACAGTTTTATTACAGCAAAAGGATACAAATTAGAAGAATTGCATAGGGTAAAATCTGAGAGTTTCAAGTGCAAAGCTTCCATCCTTAGGGACACATTGCTCTCTCAACACAATATATGACAACACTCCAAGAGTCGTGGCAACTGGGGAAGCTCACCTAAGCTTCAGTGGCCAGTGTTCACTGGCATTTCACTACATAAGCCCGATTGATTGAATCATAGCCCAGGTCTTCAGCTCCCCTCCTCTCCCTCCTGGAGGTCAGGCTGATATCATGTGTGCCGAAGTCCCAACCCCCTAATCACATGGTTGGTTTTTCTGGTGTGACTTGCCCTATCTTGAGCTATCTCATTAGCAGAAACTATCTAGGGACCCACCATGAGTCACTTCATTGGCATACATTATCAGACATGGTCTGAGAGGCTCAGCATGAAAACAAAGACATTGCTCTCTCTTCAGAAATTCAACGGCTTATAGGTTAACTCCTAGGAGCTGAGGAGAAGAGCCAGCCAAGTTCTTTACTACACATAGGATAACTTAGAAGATTTTGACCTGAACAAATGGAAAGATGGGGTTGTCATGAACTGTGCTGAGGAAGGAAACAGCAGGCTTGGGGAGCCTGGGAGTGTATTTGGATATGCTCAGTTTGATGTGATTTTTTTTTTTTTCTGTCACCTAAGCAGAGATGCAAGTAGACAGTTGGTGTTCAGGGACAGGTACTGGTTGGAGGATCAAAACTTCAAGAAACAGATGGGATTCACATTAGAGAGATACTTGAGGCTGCAAGTCCTGAGACCTTGTGGCACTGGAGGAAAGAAGCGCTCTCCATCTGGCTCTTTGGGCAGCTCATCTCTGTCCTCCAGTTTGATCATTCCTTGCTGGTCACCCATCATTGCCTAGAAACTCATTCCTCCCATCCCGCCTCCCTGATATTTTGTCCAGGTCACTTTGATTGGAGGTCCAAGTGTTGCCAAATTCTTTAGTCAAATCTTTACAGGTAATCTCTGGGTTGATTGTCACAGAAGTGGAAAATTACAGCCAGGATGGGTGACTTTACAATGTGAACAATCAGATGGTGACCTTCTGCCTTTCACTACCTTATCACTGGGGGACCAGTCATACCCACCCCATTCTGCCTTCAAACTCCTCATAACCAGGGATGGGGAGCAGGGGTCAGGTGACCCTAGGAAGGCATTTGAGTCTTCTGGGGCTGTTAGACACCATTCATTAAAAGGAAACATTGGACTTGACGCTTTCCTGGGTCTTTTTTTTTGGCTAAAATGATCTCTCAGTCTAAAGAGTCTTGTGTGCTTGTTGTATATGTGTATGTGAATGTGCCTGTGCGTGTCTTGGCTCCTCGATAGATAGTAAAATTTTTATGCGGGGATGTTAAAGGATCCTAGAGCAGTTTAGAACTGATTTTGCTTGGTCCCATCTAGTATTTCTTTCCTATCCCTCTGGGCATAGAAATTGACACATAGTAAATGTTCACTAAATTTTTAATAGTAGTGAATTGAAACAGTTATTCAGAAAATTTAAATCCCTTTCCTGCCTCCCATCCAAACCAAACTAAACACTTTTATCTGTGAGGTCAGAGTGTTTTAGATCCTGAGTAATCTGTTTAATAGCATCAGTTTTCACCTTTACTCTGGCGAGATGGGGAGAGAGACACCGAGATACCTCTTAAAGGCAGAATAGAAAGGTGGCTTCTGGGGTCAGTGTCTGGTTGGGTTTTATTCCAAATCCACCATTTACTAACTCTCTTGGGAGAGTTACTTCGCCACTCTATGCTTTGGTTTCTTCATCTGTAAAATGAATCTAATAATGGTACTTATCTCATAGGGTTGATCTGAGGATTAAACAGTTTAATATTGGTGAAGCACTTGAAATACTGTGTGGCTATAATGAAGGCTATGTAAGTGGAGGTGGCCTTGGGTGTTTAGAGGTGAATTGATTTGTTGTTGTTGTTTCCTTTGAGACAGAGTTTCACTCTTATTGCCCAGGCTGGAGTGCAATGGCGCAATCTTGGCTTACTGCAGCCTCTGCCGCACAGGCTTAAGGAATTCTCCTGCCTCAGCCTCCTGAGTAGCTGGACTTACAGGCGTAAGCTACCATGCCTGGCTAATTTTTATATTTTTAGTAGAGATGGGGGTTTCACCATGTTGGCCAGGCTGGTCTTGAACTCCTGACCTCATGATCTGCCCACCTGCCTCAGCCTCCCAAAGCGCTGGGATTACAGGTGTGAGCCACCATGCCTGGCCTTTTTTTCCTTTTTATCAGAATAACATTAGGACTGGCCAGGTGGGCGGTAATACTTGTAGCACATACCTCATGCAGTTAGTTTGCACTCCAAGCTAAGGTTACCATGGGCCTAATTTTGTTTTTTTCAAGTGGGAAATGAGTTCGCTTTCTTCGAAGTTGTAACCTACAAGTCCTTGTCCTGTGTGGCCTGGTGACCTAGTTGGAGGTGTGTAGAAGACCTGGGGGAACAGATCAGCACCCCCACATCCCCACCACTGGAGACGACTCAGAGTTCATTTTCTGCTGATCATGGGTTCAATTCCTTTTCTTTAGGCATGGAAGGTGACTTATTTTATTATGGAATAATTCTGTGTTGGGGGAGAGTGGGGAACTTGTTCAGTATCCAGAAGCATTTACCCTTCATTCTGGCTCAGTCATCATAATGTGCCATTTTTTGTTGTGATCAAAGTGTGTTTCTGTTCCTGCCAAGCCCCTGTGTCATGAGAACCAGCGCAGCAGCTCCAATTTTACTGCTGAGGAATAAACCACCAAAGCAGGTTTCTAATGAAAGTGCTAGGGAGACTTTAATTATAACCGTGCTCTTGAGCTCCCTTGGCAGCACCTTCTCTTTTGATTCTTTTCAGAGTAGAAACAAAAATGGAGCTGCTGATAATAGCTCATGTCAGGGAGCCTTAGTGAGCTGGGACTCTTCATTGTAGCCAGCTCTCCCCCACCCTTATGGAAAAGCAGTCCCTCCCAGATCACCTGAGCCCCACTGGCTCTCCAAGCTGGCCTGCACCCCAGCACAGTGCAGGGAAGAACATCTTCAGGGTGCTAGTGGCCGATTGCATGTGGAAGGAAGGAGACCAAGCTTATCCTGGGTTTATTGCCCCCACTGAGATTTTTTCAAATTGACTACAAAGTGCTGTTGTCTGGGCTCTTTGGATGTGTTTGTTCAATTGCATTAGTTTTTGCTCTGAAAGTTCCCTTCCTTTTCTCTCCTCTCAGTGGCCCATGTCTAGGGGCTTTGTTTTCCTTACTCCCCTTTTCCTTTTCTCTTTGTTTTGCAATGCCTCCAGCACATAGTAAGTGCTCAATAAATGGTGTTCTTCCTCTTTCACCTGGATCTATTCTGAGTTTACTTGCTTTCTCTTTGTTTTTGTGCCCTTATCTTTCTCCCTGCCTTCGTCCCTTCCCCCAGCCACCTGCATGCTCTTCATCTGTCTGATTCCTTTCCCCAGGCCCATTCTCCTTCCTGCCTTGTGTCTCTTTTTTTCATTCACCTTCCTTTGATTTAAATCCCAATCTGAAATTCTTGTTTCCTCCCCTCCTTCTCCCAATCTTTATTTTTCAACTCTTTGTCTCTCATGTGGCCTCTACCTCTATTTTTCCAGTGTCCCTTTGCCCAAATGCTTCTTAGCCTTGGCTTGGAACATTATATCACCCGAGAAGTTTTAAAAACATCCCAATGACCATGCTGAACCCTAGACGAATTAAATCAGGATCTCTGGGAATGGAACTTCAGTAGAAATGTTTCTAAAAAGATCCCCTGTTGATTTCCATGTATATCCCAGGTTGAGAACCATTGCCTGGCTTTTTGATTGAATGTGTCGTTGTGCAAAGCCAACTTTATATTGCTGTGGCTATCTCTAGGTGGCTTAACTGATGTTTCCGTTTTTCATTTAGTGGAAAGCATTTTCCTTGTGTCAGTTCCCAGTGTGGGTCCTGTGACCTTTGTTCTTCCTCAAGGCCATAAAGAGCCCAGGTCAAAAATGAAGGAGAGGTGAGGACAGGAGTAGCATGGGGAACTGGGATGGGATCTAAGCTACCCTAAATGCAGAGAGACAGTAAAGGCACAGCCAAGGACTGGAGCTTCCAGTTTCTAGACACCCAAGTGGAAAGCTGGCTTGGGTTGGGGTCGGGCTATGTGGAAAGGGTAAGTGCCCCTGATCCAGGCAGCTCTGCTTACATTGGCTTCCAGAACGTCAGCTTCCCAGCCTGGGCAGCAAGAACAGTGCTAGCTTCTAAACTTCTGCAGACTCTTTCTTCTGAGCTTCTCCCTGGCTCTGGATTTCACCATCTCATTCTCTGTCAGGCATGTTGGGATGATGCACTGGGGACTCTGGAGCAGGCTCTTCCTTGACAGTCTCTTCACTGAACACAGAGTAAGGAATTTACTTCATGTAGGGGACACCTCAGAAGCAAATCAAACACTTGCTCAGTGGACTCTAAAATTTCTAGCACTTGTCAAGTAGAGAAGGAAGCAGCAGATCCAGCAGCACTCTTGGAAGCCCTGCCTCACATTCTGCAGTTTTTACCAGGCTTAACCTGGAACGGGCCCTGCTAAACACTGTAAAGCCATAGGCATTTGGCATGTAGTCTCACCATTGTATAATATATGTGTTCATGGACCATTTATAAATCAGCTGAAGAATATCTGATAGGGGAACCCAAGTCAAACAGGCAGTATGAAAATGATGATGAAAATTTACCAGGTTCTAGGGGTAGGGAAGTCCAAACACTATTGACCCACTAGGCAGAAATTCAAAGTCCAGGAGAGAGAATCTGCTTGCCCCATAGTGGGTCACACAGGGCCTCCTGATCCCATACCCAAAGTCTAGTACCCATGCATAGTGATCATCTCTGGCTCCTTGACTTTGTCATTCTGTGCTGAGAAGTGCTGAACCAGCACAGCCACACTGAGCTCAGCTAATCCATCAGTAGCTGTTTGTTTCTGAGACTGACCAGGCGCAAGTCGGGGCCACAGAAAATGCAGGGCTGGCTTCTCAAAGCAAGGGCAGCCTGATTTGCTGCACCCTGGCCTCCAGCTCAAAGGCAGGAGGATAAGTTGGTGGCAGCTCCTTCTGAGGCTGAGAATTGGCTCTCCTTGCAGGAATTTGATCTTATATTTAGTTAGTATCTAGGCACTGGCTGCTACATACAGATTGGTTTAAAGCCTCTTACTTAAGAACTTTATTTCCAGGTATTTGTTAAACCAGTTTCAACTGAGAGTAACCTAGGGAAGCCTATGGCTCTCAATTTGAGTTGGACAAGAATCACCAAGGGGATTTTTTTTTTTTTTTAAGATAATGATGCCCATGTCCAAAGCTTCTGATTTGGCTGGTCTAAGGTGAACTTTTCTTTTCTTTCTTTTTTTTTTTTTTTTTTTAGCAATTGGGTTTTTTGTTGTTGTTGTTGTTTAAGGCTCCCAATTCTAATGCTACTCAGGGATAAGAACACCAGTACAGTGAAAAGCACATGGAGAGGCCAGGACAACTGAATTCCTTGTTCTAGAGTTTAGGTTTGCCACTTCCTAGATGTGGCACTGGGGAAAGACTATGCTGCTCCTTTAAAATGTGAAGGGCAGGCTAGATGGGAAACTTCCACAAGCATCCTAGTCCACCAGGGAGCCTAGAAATTCTACAGAAGCTCAGAATTCCACACTAGGCAGACTAAAATCCACACCAGCATCCGAGAGGCACTGGGCAGTCAATCTCGGAGATCCCTCTGAGCTAGAAAGTCTAGGGCCCTGTGACCTTACGTGAGCAGCACCATGACATGTAACAAGGTCCCTGTCCTCAAAGCATCGAGAATGTAATTGGCACAGGTCAGGCACATGGAGAGCATCCAGGCACGAGAAAGAAAGGGATGAACTGCTGGAAAATGATGCAGCAGGGAAATAAAACAGCAGCAACAACAACAAAAACCATCAAGGTTAGTTGACAAGGAGGCAGGAAGGGGGTGGAGGTGCGGTGGTGGTGATCTCCAAACTGTTTTCATGCCTGTGTGAAATGGTTTATGTGTTCTCTAACCAGGAGCTCTCAAGGATCTAAGTTATAAAGGGGGTGGAGGAAGCGGCTCCTGCTGGGCAGATAATCCAGGCACGAGAGGATTATATTTTTAACAACTTTCCAGCGGGAGGTTATGGATGTTCTTCTCTTTGGGACTCTTAAATATCTTTTTAAAAAGCAAAGAAACATCTATTTGTCTTTCGTATTTCAAAGATGCTTCTACTTTCCCATAATCAGAAGAGCATGGTGATACCTTTGTTTCGATGTGTTTGCCAGAAGAGGAGTGGGGCTGGGTTTTTGCCCTATCCTGTTCTCTCTCCGTCTGCCTTTGCAACAGTTTTTGAGGCAACTGACCATGGCTAGAGGTGGGGTCTGTAGCTGGGAGAGAATTTTTCTCTACACGAGGTGAATGTTCCATTTCTGGACTGCTTAGATTCTAGTCTTCGCATCACTTAGTGTCTACATTTGGGGGAAACAAACACCATAGCAGCTATTTTAGGTGGTCCCTGAGTCCCTTCTAACTCTGATACTTCATCACCAAAATATGAATGAGCTAATTATTGATAGGGAACAGAACTTAGGGACTGTGCTCTGCAATGAAATTAAGCATAGGAGCAAGGTGTGGTAGTGAGGGCACTGGTGAATTGCCGTCGTCTCTGATTTCTAGTGGGTTGAGGAGTGCAAGACCATCATGGCGTGCCAGCAGACCATTCAAGCCGGTAAACTGAGGTTGGGATCCAGCTCCTCCAACTCTCCTTGATAAGCTAGACCTGCCGTGGATGTGACCTCCCCAAGAAAATGACATTTGGAGTCCCTCTTAATAACCACAGATCTGCTCATGGATGAGACATGAGTGAAAGAATCCTTCTTAGATACTGGGTGTCTACCCGCAAATGCTATCCATCCACATTGACTCTCCACATCATAGCTCGGTCTCCCAAAGGGGGCCCATCCATGCTTGTCTATACTTTGGAGGTTACCATTATCTTGGCTACACAGAAGCCCTATGAAAAAGTAATCACAATCTGTATAAATACATGAATATTAAACAAAATGTCTCTGAACAACCAGTGAGTCTATGAAAAATTCAGGAGGAAATCAATACATTTCTCGTAATGAATGAAAATAGAAACACAATATACAAAACCTATGGGATACTGCAAAAACAGTGGTAAGAGGGAAGTTTATGGTAATAAGTGCTTACATTTAAAAAGTAGACAGATTTCAAATAAACAACCTAACAATGCACCTCAATGTACTAGAAAAGCAAAAACAAAACAAACCTAAATTAGTAGAAGGAAAGGGAAATAAAGATGAGAGCAGAACTAAACAAAATAGAGGAAAAAATACAAACAATGAATGAAACATTTTTTAAAAAGATAAAATTGACAAAACATTAGCTAGACTAAAAAAAAGACTCAAACCAGAAATGAAAAAGGAGACATTACAACTAATATCACAGAAATACAAGGGATCATTAAAGACTATTATGAACAACTACGTGCCAACAAATTTGAAAATCTAGAGTAAATGGATAAATTCCTAGACACATATAACCTACCAAGATTGAAATAAGAAGAAATAGAAAACCTGAACAGACCAACAATGAGTAACAAGATTGACTCAGTAATAAAAAGTCTCCCAACAAAGAAAAGGCCAGGACTGGATCACCTTATTTCTGAATTCTACCAAACTTATTTTGTTGTTGTTTTTAAAAAAAAAAATCAATAGCTTTAGGGGCACAAGTGGTTTTTGGTTACATTGGTGAATTGTATAGTAGTGAAGTCTGGGCTTTTAGTGTACCTGTCATCTGAATACTATACATTGAACCCAATAAGTAATTTTTCTTCTCTCACCCTCCTCCAACCTTCCCTCCTCTGCATCTCCAGTGTCCAGAATATGCCCCTGCATATACATAGTTTAGCTCTTGCTTGTAAGTAAGAACATGTGCCTACCAAACTTTTAAATCAGAACTAACACCAATTCTTCTCCAACTATTGCCCCAAAATTGAAGAGGCAGGTATTCTTCCTAATTGATTTTATGAGGCCAGGATTTACCCTGATACCAAACCAGACAAGTACACACACCTCTAGGTGAATATTCTTGATGAACATAGAAGCAAAAATCCTCAACAAAATACTAGCAAACCAAATCTAACAGCACATCAAAAAGATAATACACCCTGATCAAATGGGATTCATCCCAGGGACGTAAGGATGGTTTAACATATACAAATCAATAAATGTGATACACAACATCAAGAGAATGAAGGATAAAAACCACATGGTCATTTCAATAGATGCAGAAAAAGTATTTAACACAATTTAACATTCCATCATGATAAAAACTCTAAAAAACATTAGGTATAGAAGAAACATACCTCAACATAATAAAAGCCATATATGACAGTCCCACCGCATATATCATACTGAACTGGAACAAGACAAGGATGCCCACTTGTACCACTCTTTTTCAACATTGTATTGAAAGTCCTCACCAGAGTAATTAGATAAAAGAAAAAGCATCTACACTGAAAAAAAGGCAATCAAATTGTCCCTCTTTGCAGACAACATGGTCTTATATACAGGAAAGCCTAAAGACTTCACCAAAAAACTTAGAAATGATAAACAAATTCAATAAAGTTGCAGGATAAAAACATGCAAAAATCAGTAGTGTCTTTAAACACCAATAACGACATAGCTGAAAAAGAAATCAAGAAAGCAATCTCATATATAATAGCTATGAAAAATAGTTAGAAATGCATTTAACCAAAAAGGCTAAAGATATCTGCAATGAAAACTACAAAACACTGATGAAAGAACTTGAAGACAAAAAAATTGGAAAGATAACCCATGCTCATGGATTAAAAGAATATTGTTAAAATGACAATACTACCCAAAGCAAGCTACAGATCTCTATCAAAATACCAATGACATTCTTCACAGAAATAGAAAAAAAAAACCTTAAATTAGTATGGAACCACAAAAGACCCCAAATAGCCAAAGCAATACTGAGCAAAAATAACAGAGCAGGGAGCATCATACTACCTGACTTCAAAATATACCACAAAGCTATAGTAACCAAAACAGCATAATGGTATAAAAACAGACATATAGACCAACATAACAAGAGAATCCAGAAATAAATCCATATATTTACAGCCAACTGATTTTCAGCAAAGGTGCCAAGAATACAAATTGGGGAAAGGACACTCTCTTCAATAAATGGTGCTGGGAAAACTAGATATCCTTATGCAGAAAAATGAAACTAGGCTCTTATCTCCTACCATATACAAAAATTAATTCAAAATTGGATAAAGATTTAAATAAATGCAAGACCTGAAACTATAAAAGTACTAGAAGAACACATAGGGGAAATGCTTCAGGATGTTGGTCTAGGCAAAGATTTTTTGGGTAAGACTTCAAAAGCACAGACAACAAAAAATAGGCAAATGGAACTATATCAAACTAAAAAGCTTCTGCACAGCAAAGGAAACAATGAAGTGGGTGAAGAGAAAACCTGTAGAATGGGAGAAAATATTTGCAAACTATACATCCAGCAGGAGACTAATATCCAGAATCTACAAAGAATTCAAATAACTCAAAAGCAAAAAACTGAATAATCTGATGTAAAATGGGCAAATGATTTGAATAGACATTTCTCTAAAAAAAAAGACACAAGTGGCCAATAAGTATATGAAAAAAATTCAACATCACTAATCATCAGGGAAATGCAAATCAAAACCACAGAGGTCAGAGATCTTTTTAGCCTCAGAATGGCTTAAAGAGAGAGAGAGAGAAAAAAAAGCAAATGCTAGTGAGATTGTAAAGGAAAGAGAACTCTGACATACTGTTGATGATCATGTAAATTAGTACAGCTATATGAAAAACAGTATGGAGGTTTCTCAAATAACTAAAAATAGAACTACCGTATGACCCAGCAATTCCAATACTGGGTATTTATCCAAAGGAAAGGAATTCAGGTTATCAAAGAGAGATCTGCACTTCTGTGGTTATTGCAGCACTAGTCACAATAGCCAAGATATAGAATCAACCAAAATTTTTATAAAAAGATGAATGGATAAGGAAAATGTGATGTATATATGCAATGGAATACTATTTAGCTACAAAAAAATAAAATTATCTAATTCACTTTAACATGAATGGAACTGGAAGAAGTTAAGTGAAATATCGGGCACAGAAAACCAAATACCACATGTTCTCAGTCATGTGGGAGATAAAAAAAATTGACATCATAGAAGTAGAGAATGGAATTGTGGCGATCAAGAGTCTGATAAGGGGAGGAGAGGATCTGGAGAAGTTGGCTAATGGATACAAAATTACAGCTAGAGAGGAGGTATGAGTTCTAGTGTTCTACAGCAGTGTAGGATGACTATAGTTAATGATATATCGTATGTTTTCAACAAGCTGGAAAAGTGGATTTGGAAAGTTCCCTACACAAAGAAATGATAAATGTTTGAGGTGATAAGCATGCTAATTTCCCTGATTTGATCATTACATACTATATACATGTACTGAAATATCACTCTGTATCTCATAAATATGTACAATTATTACATGTCAACTAAAAAGAGGAGAAAAGGTGATCACAAAGGGTGTACATTTGTGGGCATGCATGTGCAAAATGAGTTACTAAAATCCACTGAAGTCAGGAGCTATTCACCAAAAGCTGAAAATGTCAACATTCTTTTTAAGAAACCATTTTCATGCCTCCAGCCTTTGAAGGACTCAAGGCCACTGACTTATGCTAAGGACAGAAAAGACACTGTGTTATTTAGGCTTGATTTTTAAACAATGCATTATAGTGATGGCAGAGTGCAGGGTGTGGGGAGTGGGAGGGACAGGAAAAGGTATGTGCACATTTGTGGATGTGAACATGTGTGTGTTCATGTGTGTTTGTGCTGACTGTGGAGGTTTGCATAAATATACTTCACAACCCAACCAAGGACTCCTACCTCCAAGATCCTTTTCCTTAACTGAGACATGCTTGCCCTACTGTGAGTCCCAGGTTGTTCCAAGCATGTGTGAGATAACCTATCCCACATGAGAAGGTCAGGTCTGGCTCTCAGTTCTGTACACCACTTCACAAGGTCACTAGTCTTGTCATTTTCTTAACTTTCTCCTTCTGTCTTCCCTCAGCAGGCAACTCATATCTGGGCACATGATAGATGTCTATCCCCTTGCCAGAATGATTTTAAAAAAAAGAAAGGCAAGTTCTTTGTTTAAACTACTGAAGCTCTGAGAACTGCCTATCAGAAGCCATGGCTGTGGAGGGTATTCATTATCACCAAAGAAATCTTTGAGTTCTGAGCTATAAGGGCATAAAAGACACTGGCCTTGGCATCACACAAGCCAACAGACCTGGGGAGAGAATACAACCTCTACACAGAACGATCCAGTTAAGCACAGCATACAGTCCCAAGCTAGGTGCTGCAGACAAAAAGACGGTTATGACTTGTCTCTTGAGAGGTCTGCTATCTGATGGCAGAGACAGACTTTTAAACAACTAACCATAAAGCAGAAGGATAAGTGCTGCTTTTATAGAAGGTTATATATAAAGTCTTATGAACATATAAAAAGGAGGCCAAGTCATTCTATCTGGGCTGCTTAAGGCATATATCTCAGAGAAAGGGACATTTGAATTAGACTTTGCAGACAAATAGGAGTTTGCTAGGTGAGAAGCAGCAGGAGAGAGTTTTAGGCAGAGAGAACTGAAAGAAGTAGAAACATGAAAAATGCATGGTGCTTGGAAAGTAGGGAGCAGCTTAATGTGGCTGAAGCTGAGGATACATGGATGGCTGGATATAGAAGGTAAGAAATGAAACTACATAACAATAACAATGAACACTTACTGAGTACTTACCACGTGTCAGATATCATACAAAGTGCTTTACATATTCATTTACTCTTTATAAGATACATGTGATATAGGTACTGTTTGCCTTATTTTATTGTTGGAGAAATTGAGATACAGTCAATGAGTGCTTAGGAAAGAAACATTCCCAAGGTCACATAAGATAAATGGTAGAGCTGGGACATGACCTCAGACAGCCTGACACCAGACCCTGTGCCTATCACCGTTAGGCTGTTGGATGTGCATATTGTAGTTCTGCAAGTTGATCATGACAAAGGTTAGGTTGATGTGGCTTCAGGGAGAAGGTGGCATCAGAAAGAGGTAAATGAAGTGGATGTGGGTAGGCTGGAGTAAGAGGAGATGAGTAGACATCCCAGGCATGGAGGAAAGCCATGATCAAAGCCGTATGCGTGGGAACGAGGATGTGGAGTGAGCCATTCACGCGGCCCATTAGTCTGTTCACTGGCCTGGTGCTTCTTGGCAAAGCCCAAATGAACATCTCATTGATGGCCCCAGAAGCATCCCTGATCCCCAGAAAGGTCCAGGGAACTCACGTCTGCTCACTTTCTCTCTGTTCCTTCCTGCTTCTCACTGGCCTGGGAAGCTGCAGTCATTTATACAAGGGAAGATGGGTGCCCGCAGGAATCTCATGGGCTTATCTTTCCCTCTGTTATGCGTGGTTTTTATAATGTATCTCCTACCGAGCATTCCTGGGTGAGGATGGATGCTATTTGGCAGTGGGATTTAATGAATCCAGCAGTGCCTTGCTCCCCATTAAGAATCCCTGAGGGGTGTTCAGTTGGCTGAGCAGCAGAAGGTTGCAGCTGCACACATTTAAATAAGAGAGACATCAGGAAAGGGTAGCAGAGGCCAAAGGGAGAGCATTCCTTGAGTGAAATTGAATTTTGTTAGAGTTAAATTGAGATGCTGAGCTGTCGTTTTACAAACGTATTCATGGGCTTGGCTGTCACTTTCATTTAGTGGGCTTGCCATCTAAAGCTGGGGCTTGCTGGTGGAGCCATGGCCTCCCCGCCTGAGAATGCAAAGCCTCACCCTGAGAAGCAGGAGCCCAGGTGGGTGGGGGAGAGAATCTGCAGAGCAGCAAGCGGGAGGAGGGTCTAGTCTGCAACCTGCTGCTTCCTCCACCAGCTTCCTCTTCCCGGACCTGGCCAAGGAGCTGCAAAATCATGATTCTAATATGATGCAGAATAAGAAGTGTTCTAGTCCCACAGATCAAAGGTAAAGTTCTGGTTAAGTACAATCAACAGCCCTATCAACGTAGGTAATTTATTGAGCCTCTCTGTGCCTCAGTTTCCTCACTTGTAAGAAGGGCTTTGAAATAGAATCTTTTTAGACTTATGGAGAGAGTGAATTGAAATAAAACATACCAAGTGCTTAGCTCAATGCTCAGCTAGCAGCAAGTATTTATAAAAGTGAAACAGAGTTCTTTTATCCCTCTTGCAGGGTGTGCGACAGGGGTGTAGCTCACTTCTTTGGTGCCACACTGCCCAAACTCCAAGGGGGAGCATGAAGATGGGCAAGTGCAGAGGTTGTGGGTAGCCCTTCTGGGCTCCAACCCACAGCAGCATCTAGGGATAAGTATTTACAAGCCCAAGTGGGTGTGTGTTACAGTGTGCTCCTTCAGCTTTGCTGTCTGCAGTTGGCTTGTGTTAGTTCAGTTAGATCCTTTGCAGTATCCTAAGGGCAGAGGGCTTTCTGTATCCCAAGTTCTTGCCCAGCGTGCCCAAAAAATTAGATCACATGAGGGCTTAGAGGGTGAGTGCAAGGTTTTATTGAGTGGTTGAAGGTGGCTCTTAGCAAGATGGATGGGGAGCTGGTAGGGGGACAGAGCAGGAAGGTGGTCTTCCCCTGTGGTCGGGCCGCTCAATGGCCAAACTAACCTCCAAGTCCCCCTGGCAGAACTTCCCCTGGAGTCCGCGTTGCCCCTAACCAAGGGGGAAGTAGACTCCAAAAGCAGAGGACCCTGCCACTCTTTTCCAAAGGCAGTGGTTTGCCACCTTCAGGGAAGATAGTTGGGTGTTATCTCACTCTGATCTTGATATATATTTTCCCCCACTAACTCCTTAATCTGAGAAACGTATTGAAAGGCTGGGGGTAATATGGATCAGAAAGCTTCCATGGTGAAGAATGAAAAGGAAGCAGGGAGTATTCACATGAAAAGGTAATTTGGGTGTCATTTGGGATCTCAAGTATCAGCCTGCTCTGGCATATTTCAGTGAGTGACAGGAATTGCAAAATTTACAAGATATTTGGTTTTTTTTAAAGTAATTCTCGCTTGTCCTTTTCCTGTCCTTTGCTAAGTTTCTACATTTGTTCATTCCTTTATTCATTCATCCTATGTTGAATAAGCCCCTGTGTAAAATTTATTGGGTTGATCATAAAGTCAGTCTCTTATTCTTCCCTTAAGGAGTATGAAATCCAGAGTTAGAGGGGGGAGAGTAGGTGGGGTAGCTCTAGGCTTTGCAAGACAATGTCTGGGATTCTATTTTTAATAGCCTTGGGGGCCAGCCTGAGCGGGATTTGCCCTTTGAAATTGATGCTTGTCTATAATTTAGAGAACCTTGAGGGAGGTTCTCTCCTGCAGCCTAAAGTTATCCTTGACGTCTGACATCAGCAAGAGGCAAATTTTATCTGGGGGAATACACCTCTCATCCAAAGGAGATAACAGCTATGAGAAAAACTCCCCCAGTGCTGGTCCTGTTGACTTATGTTTCAAAGGAGAACAATTTCAACATAGAACTCCACTTTCCCTCAAGCTGCAGATGCAATAAAATGGCTGTAAGCTGCAAAAACTCTTTCAATATGGCACGTATTAAACCTTTCAAAGGTAGCGCTTTGATTTTTAATTTTACGCTCTTGGCAGGCAATCAGGGTCTTTAATAGTAGGGAGGCCAGAGGGAGAATGTTTCAAAACAGTGAGGATCTTATCATAGTGTGCAATTAATGAATAATTATTAAAACCCAGAAATAGCTAGAAAAGAAGGCAAGAGGTGGCAGAGCAATTCTCTGGTTTTGGGCCTATAATGAACCCTCTGGAGAGGGGAAATATGATACAGAGTTCCATGCAATTAAATCTTCCATTTTTCTCCTACCGGAAGATCAGCAATTTCAGGGGCAAAGAAAAAAGAAAAAAATACCCAACTCTTAAAAAGTCATTTGCTGACAATGATGCATTTGATCAGTTTGATTTTCAACGTTTGTTGTAATGACATCGAAAATAAAATAATACTAATGGCAAGCGCAATAATAAAACACCTGCTCCTTGAAATCAATTTCTAAGAAAGCAGTATTGGGGCATGTTGGTGGCACCAGTTAGAACAGGTACATTGTTGAACAAATTCAGTCCATGAGCTGCACAATTCCCAGCTGTCATACGGAGAACCCCCCTGCACATCTTCTGAATACACATCCCCCGGCTGCCTGTCATTTCCAGGCCCAATTGTGTCAGCTCCTTGCTGTCGGGATCTCTCTGAAGGTCTCAGTCCCACTGTTTCCTTTTTGACTCGGCTCTAGAAAATCTTGTCATCTGTCAAATAGCTGTTTACAGTCAAAGCCCGGCCTGCTGAGTGGCCATGTCACAGGCTGGCAAGATGGCATGCTGGCCACCGCTAAGCAGGTACAGATGCCGCTGCTTCTTGGAACCCTGCAAACAATAAAGCAGCCTGGCAGGCCTTGGCATGTGGCAGAACAACCACAGACCCACATTGATTCAGTTCTCAGCCATTTCAGTCACCCTAGGGCCCCTGCTAGGGCTTTGAGAGCATCTGGGGTCAGCTCACCTTTAAGTAGCCATTAGCCCCCTCCGCTGCAAAGCTGGGGTGGGGTGCGGGAGCAGGGCGGGCAGAATCAATGAGCACTTGAGATGGCATTTTCCTGGCATGGGGTCACTCATTACTGAGGGCCTCAGTGAGGATCTGGGTTTTCATGATTGATCTCTCAGCAGTGTTTCAGGAGACCTGCCAACATCACAAGGCCAAATGGGCCTGCAAAATAAAGAAATAAATAGATGGACAAACAAATAAATGGGGAGGGGGTGCTGTTGTTCAGAGAGCAGTGAGAGAGGATGTTTTCCAGTGTGTGACATTGTACAAAGGTGCCCGGGATGTTTTATTTGAAGCTCAGCTGCAGGAGGGTACACGACAGCAGATAATAGATTGTAGGTACGCGGCCATGGGCCCCTAAGAGAAATCTCAGATGTGCTGTACTCTGCCAGATGATAAGAATGGGGATGGAAAGGAAGAGGTAGGTTTCTTCTTCCTCATTGCCAGCTGTGTCCCTGGCTATTCTTGTCAGGCCAGGTGCTTTTCTTAGAGTGCTCAGAGGGACTATTTACTTAGCACTTGCTCCGTGCCAGGTATTGTGCTGTGTGTGTGCTTCATGTACTCTGGCTCACGTAAAACCTGGAGAATGGTGGTATTACCGCAATCATTAAAGATGAGAAAACGGAGAGTCAGAGAGGTGAAATCACTTGTACAAAGTTGCACAGTTGGAAACCGAGGGGTGCAACTGGGGTTGAGTTGAACTCCTAAGTCAGTGTTCTTAATTACTATTCTGGATGGCTTCCTAGGCAGGGATGCAAAGGCCCCTTGCAGCCTCTCTCCAGCGCAAGGAGCTTCTGATGATATATTGAATGCCAGCTGACTCTGGGCTTCTCATTGTGAGTTTTGCCATCCTTCCTCATACTGGGGCAGAATCACTGCAGTCCCCTTCTGGCTGGGGCCTTGTCACTGCTGTCTGCCAAAAGACCCTCTGCCTTTTGCTCTGCTTCTGACATGTTCAAAACAAATCTGGGTCCCAGTCTTCCCCGCTCAACCTCAAGACAGGAGGAGCAAGGGTCATACCCTTCAGCCTGGTGTCAGAGGTACTTCCTTTGTGTCCTTGTTTTAGAGTGCCTCTCCAGTGTCACCTCTGACTACAGCCAGCCTGACCTTCCAGCTTTGTAACTTAGCGCAAACCAATTTTCCTAGTTCTGCAAAGCCTTCCCCAACTTCTGTCTCTGCTTGGTACCTGCCTGTTCATTTGTCAAGACTCAGTTTAGACATTCCTTACCTGGAAAGTCTTTTCTGACTTTTGCAAGACTCGGTCAGTGATTCTATCGTAACTATTGCATGCATGGAATGGTCTGGTTACTTATCTGTCTCATCCACAGTTTGCTGAATGAATAGGAATACCTCACCCTTTTGGTCACAGATCCTCTATCGAGTCCACATAGAGAATCTAAATACTTACGTGCTTCTGGTGGTTTGTTCTTTTGTTCAATGCTAACTGGTCCAGAATGGCCTGGGCTTCAATGTCACAGGTGTCAAATCACCCATACTTCCTAGGCATAGTCATCACACAAGAACATGAAGCATTAATTAAGATGACACTAGCTGCTGTAGCAAGCAACTCCAAAATGTATCATGTATGATGGCTTGAGAGAAGATTATATTCCACTCATGTAACATCCAAAGTGAAATGACTGATTGGCAGGTGGCTTCCTTAAGTGATGATTCAGAAATCTAGGATCTTTTGACTGGGCACAGTGGCTCACATCTGTAATCTTAGCACTTTGGGAAGCCGAGGTGGGTGGATCACTTGAGGTCAGGAGTTCAAGACCAGTGTGGCCAACGCGGTGAAACCCTGTTTCTACTAAAAATACAAAAATTAGCCAGGTGTGGTGGCACATACCTGTAGTCCCAGCTACTCAGGAGGCTGAGGAAGGAGAATCGCTTGAACCTGGGAGGCAGAGGTTGCAGTGAGCCAAGATTGCACCATTGCACTCCAGCCTGGGCAACAGAGCGAGACTCTGTCTCAAAAAAAAAAAGAAAAAAGAAATCTAGGATCTTTCCACCTTGGAGCTCTGTCATCATCAACTCATGGCTTCCAAGGCCCTTGAGCTCCTCTGAATCAGCATGCTGGAAGGGAAAAGGGCATGGAGTAATAGGTGTGGGACATTTCTAGGGCTAGGGCCAGAGGAGGAGCAACAATCACTTCCACCTTCATTTCATTGATTAGGCCACATGGCCACACTCAATCTCCTGGGAGGCTGAGAAATGTGGTCTCCCTATGGTCCAGTCAGCCATTTCTGCCACACTATCTATCTCACTGTGCACAATCTGCAGAATTTTGAAGCACCCAACTTCCCCGTGTTCTGAGTTAGGACATAGTGTTCCCTTTTTAATTCTCTGGGGGAGAACACAGTGCAGGAAAATTTGTCACTTCCAGTTTGCCTCACCGGTGGCTACACTGTCTGACGTTTCTTTGCTTGCAAATGTAAGGTCTGAAGAAGGACTGGCTTCTAGATTTATTAGGCATCTTTTACTTGGCTGCCAAAGATTCCTAACCACGCCAGGTGGTGAAGATTAATGGCCAAGTTGGCATGTTGAGAGTAACTTAGGTAAAGCACTCTTTCTCACTGCCATCCTTTAGAGGTCATCTATCACCTGATTCCATTTTTATTTTCAAGTGACAGAGCAAGTGCAAGTTTAAGCGAGAAATCAGTAAGCTCCAGAAGGCTGGGAAGATACTAAACTATTTGCATATTTCAGCTTGGTTCAATTAAGCATGTCCATTGCTTGTGGTTGTTATGACCAATTTTCTTCTAGGAAACTGCTCGAAAGGATGCTTGAAGACCTGGAGTTTGATTTGCAGAAAAAAAAAAAAAAGTGGAGCTTCATGGCTCAAAGCAACCCTTTTCCAGAAACTTTATCTGGTAATGCCACTCAACCGTGAGAACACCCACATCCTTGTTCCTTTAGCATCTGGGATGGAGATTATACAATGTAAATTTCTTTCTTTCTTTTTTGATTGACTTGCATTTGTTCTAAATTAATTTCCTTCTGTGGGCATCTACATGTAGTAAACATCTCATAGTTCTCTTCCTTAAAGGCAATTAGTGAAGTGTTAATGTGAGGCATTAGCCTTTATCATGCTGAATAAATTGAATGCCCTGTGACTGAAACGGAGCTTCTCATCTACACCCATACTTAATATTGCAGAAAAAGCCAAGCAAACATGTGAGTTCAGCGTGCATTTATCTTTGCCCAGAAGCTCTTTATGGTTGTTTACATGTCTCTCTCCATCCATCCAGCATTGCAGTGCCCTGAACTGAGTTTTCTAAATCATCATGTTAAGTTCTAAACGCTCCGGCCAGACAATTTTTTGCTCCAAGAAGCAAGACCCAAACATCTTAATCTTTTCATCTTGCTCAGCCTTCCTTCCTTTGTAGAATCAAACTGAAATTTGCTCTCCATCTCAGGAGCTTCCCCTGGACTCATGTATCTCTTCCCTCCATGGTTTCTGCTCTTTTGACACCCCCTCAACAGCCTCCCCCTCCCCTCAGTCTTGAATAATTTGTTCTTTTGTGACATGAAAGGTGCATTTTACATTTTTTGACACTGTGGTTTTAATCAGCTCTTATTTTAATCAGTTCCTGCAAAGAACTCTTTGCTTACTCCAAAGCATGACCATGTTCTATGCTTTTTTTCTGAAAAGCTATCTTTCACACTTAGATCTGCACTCCTTCCAGAATTGACTTTTGTGTATGGTGTCAGGTTAGGCACAAATTAATGTCTGCCCTTTGGAGATTGCCATTGATCAAGCACCACATACTGAAAAGCCACTTCTTCACCTATGGTTCTAAAGTGTCACTGTGCCATGAATCAGGTGACCTTATATGTACAGATATATTTCTAGATCCTCTGTTGCTCAGTTTATTTTTGTGCTAATATCACACCATCTTCATTATTGTAACTTTATAATACGTCATGATAGCTGGTAGTATAAGTCTTTATCATCATTCTTCATCTTCAACATTATTTTGGCTGTTTGCATTTCTACGTAAATTTTAGAATCAGAGTGTAAATGTCTACAAAATATGTGCTAGGATTTTCATTGATCTAAAAATCTATCTAGGAGGAATTTAAATGTAACCTCGAGTTTCCTAACCATGGACATGGTATACCCCTGTTCATTTAGGCTTTAAAAATTTCTGTTATTAATGTTTTATGCTTTTCAATGTAGAGGTCTTGGTGACATTTTTAAGATTTATTCCTAGATATCCATATTTTAAAATGCTATTATGAACTGTACCATTTTAAAATTGGCTTTGTGTTCAGGGACTTTGCTAAATTCACATTAATTTCAACAGTTTTTCCATAGATGCTTTTGGGTTTCCTGTATATGATCATGTAATGTGTGACTAATGAGGGTTTTATTTCCTCCTTTCCAATCATTTTGCTTTTTATTTCTTGTTGCACTTGCTCTGTGCTCTAGCTCTAGCTTTGTTGCACTCCATGTAGACAAACACTTGTGCAAGGGTAAGGAACATTTATATAAAACTTAAATAACTCTATTGGGCACGATTTTTTTATGTGCCTCTACATTCTCCCAGAAAACTGTCCCTTTCTCCATTCTCCTTAGGCAAAACTTATGCATCCTTCAAGTCTTAGATTAAACACCTCCTTCAGGATGATTTCCTTGGCCCTTCTGAGACTGGGTGTACTGCAGGGAGTGGGAATTCTTTGTTATCCAAGGTGATTAAGCACAGCCCTTAGGTCATTTACTTCAAATGCTTGTTTGCAACTTTGTCTCTCCTGCTGAACTGCAAGCCCTTCAGGGGCAGAAATTCTGCAATGTTCATTGCTGTTATCACCATCACTTAGCAGAGTGTAGGGCATATCACAAGCACATGATAAAGATTGAGCTTATAGTTCTCCTCCTCATCCTTGTCCTGATACTTGTCCTCATCTTGTTCTTTCTCATTTACTTATGGAAGCATGGCCGTCATCAGTATCAGGGTCTATTGAAGTTTAGCACAAAGTTTTCCACTAGTGTCTTTTCCACTAGGTCATGAAGTCCTCAAGGGCAAACATCTTATTCTTCATGATTGTATCCCCAGTGTTTAGCACAGTGTCTACGTCTTAATAGACAGTTAACAAAAGTATGACAGAGTGATTATGTATATAAATACATGAATGAATTGGTGGATGAGTGCTCCTTGTTATAAGAAACTGAGGTCCATAGAGAATGAGTTGGGTAGCAACTTAAGCATACTCATTCTGTAGGATTACCATATATGCCTAAAGCCAAAACTAATGCCTTAGTATAGTTTGAATTTTCCTTTGCCCAGAAGGTCCTCTTGTGAATTCTTCTAGCATCTTTCTCCATCCATCCAGAATTGCAGTGTCTTGAGGAACTTGCTTGCTTTTTGTTTTGTTTTTGTTTTTGTTTTTGTTTTTATTTTGACAGAGTCTTGCTCTGTCGCACAGACTGGAGTGCAGTGGCACAATCTCGGCTCACTGCAACCTCCATCTCCCGGGTTCAAGCGATTCTCCTGCCTTGGCCTCTCAAGTAGCTGGGACTACAGGTGCATGCCACCACACCCAGCTAATTTTTGTATTTTTAGTAGAGACATGGTTTCACCATGTTGATCTCTTGATCTCTTGACCTCGTGATCTTGATCTCTTGACCTCGTCTTGATCTCTTGACCTCGTGATCCGCCTTCCTCGGCCTCCCAAAATTCTGGGATTATAGGCATGAGCCACTGCACCCAGCCAGCCAAGAAGCTTTCTTTTAAAAGTCTTTTGAGATGGAGTCACTCCCTGTTGCCCAGGCTGGAATGCAGTGGTGCTGTCTCGGCTCACTGCAACCTCCACCTCCCAGGTTCAAGCAATTCTTTTGCCTTAGCCTCCCAAGTAGCTGGGATTACAGGCGCGTGCCACCACACCAGGCTAATTTTTTGTATCTTTAGTAGAGATGGGGTTTCACCATGTAGGCCAGCCTGGTCTTGAACTCCTGACCACCTGCCTCAGCCTCCCAAAGTGCTGGGATTACAGGCGTGAGCCACCACGCCCAGCCAAGGAGCTTTCTTAAATCATCATTTTAAGCTTCAAGAACTTCAGAAAACACAGAGATAATTTTCTTACTCCAAGAATCAAGACCACATCATCTTATTTATTTTCAACCTTCTTTGTCTGTCTTTTCTTCCCAGAATTAAAGTTTTGTTTCCATCTGAGCAACCCTCTCTAGACCCAGGCATCTCACCCCTTCCCGGCTCTGTTCATTTGCTGCCTCCCCCATGCCCACCCCATGTGTCTTGGTTGCTTTGCTGTTTCAAAAGTTGGGAGGTGCATTTTTAAGTTTGCAGACACCACGGATTTAATTGCAACTGCCAAGGTCTAGTCAGAGCTTGGGAATTACCTATTTTTCATGATCTGTCATCAGGAGCTGTGATAACTCAGCCATGAGCTCACAACCCAGAGACCTGCATGGCACACTTTTGAAAACAGAATGAAGCTCTGCAGGGCACTTCTCCAGAATCCCTCACTCCAACAGGCAGTTGCCTCCTTCCTTCTTTCAGCCTCACCTGGAGGCCCACCCCCGCTTTGGTGTTAACCTTCACCTTGCGTGCCTTCCTCGCAGGCATCATTGCACAGTGCCTTCCCATCTAAAAACTTTATTTCACCCCATGGAGAAGGGCTGAGCAGCAGAGCAGCTCCCGACAGAGACTGTGCTTTATTGGAGAGCAGGCCTGGGTTGTGTTAATGCCAGCTGACTTGAGAACCACAGGGGTGTAGGCAGGGCCAATTAACAGGTGAGATCAGGGTCTCTTAAATGCCAGCTACTGCTCCAGGGATGGTAGGTCACTAATTGTAGCTGCACTCCTGCCCTTAAATAAATACACTTCTCTAGCCAGAGGGATTAGTTGCTTGCTTACTTCTCCCTTTAGCCGTATTTATATTTAATTGAAATTCTACTTTTTAGAGGTTCACTTGCAAGTCACTGTTTTTATGTGGGCCAAGACTAGGGTTAGGCAAGCTAGGTACCTGGGATGCAAAATATAGGGAGGCCTTTACTCTCAGGTGTTGATCCTGCACTTGCCTGACACAGAGAACAAGTGTCTCCTTAAATGTCATGCACTGCACACCTGGCTTGTCTCACCCTATTCCAGGTCTTTTTTTTTTTTTTGGACCCAAATATTTTAAGCAAGTGATTCTTTAACACAGATTAGGCAAGTATGGTGAGAGTCACAGGAATGCAAACAGCCTCCCTCCCTCCTGCAAACCTTCCCTGTCATCTTCCTACTGAACCCTGAAATGTTTTATTAGCCTGTAACAAACCCACCCCCATGTTAGAGCTATTGTTTATTAAGAGACTTTTATATGTGGGTTCTCAGCTGGGACCACACTTGGTTATTATTTATTGTCATCTGACAAACCTGTGAAGTTGGTTGGTATCTCAGTTTTGCAGATGAGCAAACCTGGGGTTAGGGGAGGTGGTTCTTCACACAACCAGTGAGAGGCAGAGCCAGGATTCGACCCAGTCTGTCTCCAGTCTTTCTGACTCCCCAGCATCCTATATTCATCAAGCTGCCTTTATACCTAATAGGACACCTGTCACCATGCAAGGTAATGCTATTGAATTTTTCAGCGACAGATTTGAGTGTGGGGGAAGGCAAGGAGCCAGAAGCCTGAGCCTGTAGGGGCCCAGGAAAAGAATGCAGAGTGGAGATTCTAGAGGTAATGTGAAGGAAAAGTTGGAGAGGCCCTATTCTCTGACTTTACCTGTTCACAGCTGGGTTGACCTTCTGCAGAATAAAATGCTTCTCTCTCCATCTTCCATGGGTCTTCATCCATCCAGCTTTGTATGATCTCCTGTTGTAGGGTTGCTGCTTCTGTATGTAGGTCAACTCCTGATCCAGCATGAGCTCCTTGAGGGCCAAGACTGGGCTTGCCTCAGTGCTTTTGTGCAGTGTTTTAATGGAGCCATGCATAAATCCCGGATTTCTTTTACCACTTTCCCAGAGAATTCTGTTTTGCTCAAAAAACTGTTTTGAAAGAATCAAACCATAAGGAATTATATAAAGCAGAAATTGAAACATGCTTTCTTTCTCTCAACGCCCCGCTCCCGCCACGGTCCCTACTGTTGAGCTGGATGCTCCTTCCTCCAGAAGTTTCTGTACACAAACACAAATGCACCAACACAAACCCATTCATAGAGACATTTAAAAAAAATTTTTTTTCCAGTAGCACAGTCCAACAGTGCACACGTTTTGTGGATTCTCTTTCTCTACTTAATAGTGCAACGTAGCCTTGGGTCTTCCAGTGCACACAGAATTGTCTCATTTGTTTAGCAGCTATGTGTAGATGTACTATAAGTGTTTAATGTCTTCTGATGATGGATACTTGGGTTGGACTAATCTTTTCTGGCAGTGAAATTCCTTGTACTAAAATATTTGCACTTTTTTTTTTTTTTGGCTTGTATTTTTATGGCTTGGAGTCCTACAGATGGAGTTCCTGGGGCAAATAATATACACTATTGGATTTTGGAGGATATTACAGAGTTGTTTTCGAGGAGGCTGAGCAGGTTTTCTTTTTAAATTATGAATGGGCATGCCTCTCCTTTGCTTCTCTACTTGAACCTCATTAATATTGTACCAATCTTTAAAACACTTTAGTCATTGTGAAAAGTTAAAGATGAGATTTAATTGCTGTCTTGATTTATATTTATTTCATATATTAATAACTTTATTTTTTATGTGTTTATTGCCATTAGTATTACATGTTCATGCCCTTAGTCTATTTTTCTTTGGGACTGTTAGTCTTTCTCTATTGAATTGTAAGAGCTTTTCTTATATTGGGTAAATTAGACATTTTTTTGTGATACGTATAGGAAATGTCTTCCCTAGTTGTTTGTTCTGTGGGTTATTGTTAGTAGTAGCATCTTTTACAAAAGCCTTCTTATATTTAAATACTTGTTGGAAATTCAGATTAAGGGCATAAGTTTTGAATGCAGACAGATCTGAGTTCAAACACAGGCCACACAGCTTAGTTTGCAGAAGTCCCTTAAAATCTCTGAGCCTCAGTGTCCATGTCTGATACTTAGAAGTAATGAGAAGGAGATAATGGAACAGGGTAAGCATTGACCAAAATAGATGGAATTAACAGAGGCCAGCTCCAAAAGTCAGAAGTGGGCTGTGGCCTGTTGCTTCCCTGACCTCCCTTTACTCCCCTTACTGTGGCTCTTCCCTAAAACTCGTCTTGGTCTGGAGCATTGATTCCCCCTAAATATGTCCCCTCCATTTCCCACTCCAAGAAAAGCCAGGTGAGAAAATTCTGTTGGGCCCCTTCCTGCTTAACAGAAGCTGGAAAAAGAAGACATTCCCTAAGTTAAGTGGAAAAAGAAGACATTCCCTAAGTTAAGTGTGTGTTCTGCCGGCCAGTCCATCTGGCCACCTGACAAAGGTCACTCCAACATTCTCCCATTTACATGGCTGGAACTTGCTGAGCCTCATCATTTCAGCCTGAGATCAATTTGCTAGATTTTCATTTCATTTTCAAGTTGTACGTTCCCTCTTTCACTCAGACTAGTAATTTCAGGGGCTATATTATAATTTTGAGATGTTGCTTCAGACACATTACAAAACATTAAACTGCATTTAGCCTTGAATTGTCACTTAAGATTATTGCAGGAAATTAGGGCTTTCTCAATCACAAATGTGACAATAGATTGAGAACACAGCTTCTATTATGACTAAACGGGGACAAAGAGTGAAGAAGAGTTAAGTACACAGCCACGTCTTATGTGGGTGCCAAGGAGCCCAGGGAAACTGAGGCCACTGCTGGAAGGATGAGGGGCTGGGCTCGGTGGTGCTTTGGGAGGCCACACGTGCACCAGGGATGAAGCAGAGCCCCCTTCCCACATAAGCAGGCAAATTATGAGGCTGCCTGGGTTTTCTCATCTCCCATCCCACCCAATCCTCCTCTATCTTCAGCATCCCCCTCACAAAACCTTTAAAGGCCGGCTTCACTTAATGCCAGGCTGCTGGCCTGTGGTTGTGGAGGTCCCTATGGAACTGAGGGCATTTAGAAGATGGGAGAGGGGCCAAGGGTGGACAGCCCTGGGACCAGGATGTGAAGGCTGAAGGGCCCTGCCCTTTTGTGTTTCTTTAGTTTGTGGCAGAAATAAACGGGAACTGCCCACAGACTTCCTGGGAGTCTGCAGGCCTGGTAACCCCGAGGACGGACCCAGTAGCACCAGGCAGTGGGGCAGCATCCACCTCTGCTCCGTAACTCTGGCTGCTACACCCCCACAGGCCCTTTTCCAGAGTGCTGGGTTCCTGATGCAGGGTCTGCAGCCCAGTGCACTTTCTTCTCCACCCGAGGCCAACCCAGCAGGTGCGAGATCATGGTGAGGCGCACGCCGACCCTCTCTTTTGCCAAGGCCAAATTTGCTGTGGAATCAGGCTATGCACATCCTTAGCAGAAAGCTATGGTCACAGCAATTTGAGGCACTGGACTGGGTGGCTGAGAAATCCAGTGAAAGATCCAGCAAGCGTGGGTAAGGGCCCTCGCAGCAGGCTCCATATGTCCTGGCTGGTGTGCCCACCGAGCGTGTCTTTGGTCCCAGCTGGGAAGGCAGAACTGACCTCCACCCCTTGAGCCTTCAGGGGCAGAACCCTTGTGGCAGGCAGTGACAGTCCCACTTTGTAGACAGTCACAGAATGGCCAAGAAACCAAGTAGAGGGAGCTCATGTTCAAACTATTTCTACCCAGTTGTGCTTCATTTCTATGGGCAGGAAGGCTGACGGCTTCTCCCCAGAGGGGGAGTTATGTAAGAAGTTTTCATTTAGGAAGTCTCTGTCCCCTGGAACCTGCCTAGGCACAGCCTCCTAGGAGGAAAGGTGGCTGTCCAATTGGTGCAGATTAGACCTACTTTCCCTGCACTGGCCTGGGTAGTTAGGCAATTTGGTTTCAGATCCTTGCCATATATTCTCATCAGTCCTTGGGGCTCAGCAACCTTTTATCCAAAGGCTCCTCCCCAACATACATACAGACACAGACACACACACACACACACACACACACACACACACACACACACACACTCTCTCTCTCTCTCTCTCTCTCTCTCCACACCCTACACCCCACACCACATCCCCATCACTTCAGGATTGCCTCCCAACCCTGCCCTAGCTCTCTGAATGAGGCTTGCTCACCAGCCCCTTCACCTGCGCAATCTCTGCCCTTTCTCGTGCTAATCTGCCAAACCCACTGGTGTCAAAATGCTCAACTCCTTAGCGGGGCTTTCAAGCCTTTATTGATGTGGTCCGAGTCCCCATGCCTCAGTCAGCTGGGGTCTCCCTGTTCAGAATTCAGATTCCTGAACTTCTTCCTGAGGGTGAGGCCCAGAGGTCTGTGCTTGTAAGCAACTCCCCAGGAGAATTTTATTTACATGAAAGTTGATAAATACCCAGGCAGTTCCCTCCGGAGGCAGGAGGCTGCAGCTCCGGCATGAGTTGTCTCAAGATGCCATTAGTGGCCTCAGAGAAATAAGCCCTGGGGACTGGAGGTTTGCCCAGAGGGTTCCTCATGCTGTGTGCCAGGATCTCGCAATATCTTCTGGCCTGTGACTCAGTCATGCAGGGGACATTCTGAGGAGGGGGACTTCAGCTACTCAGTCACCCCTCCCACCTTCCCATTGCCCCCACCCCATCTCAGTTTCCTGGGACTGTGAATCTCAGAGGCCACACCATCTCCAGTTTGACTGCAAACGCTGTCCCACAGCCCGTGTCAGGTCTGGGCTCAGACGCCCCTCCTTTCCCCCTGCGTGGCTCAGGTGCTTTGCATTAGGCAGGGAAGGCCTGGCATGAGGAGTCCTGTGTCTACAAGTTGTCTTCCCTGCCTCCCTCCTAGTGTCTCTTGGGGCTAGGTTTGCCCAGACACTTCCCCTCACCTCTCTGTTTTCCCTTCTCTCTCCTTCACCAGTGGGTGCTATTGAACTCAGATCACAACCTTCACATTTTATTTTTATTTAGTTAGTTATTTTGAGATGGAGTCTCGCTCTGTCACCCAGGCTGGAGTGCACTGGCGCAATCTCTACTCACCGCAAGCTCCACCTCCCGGGTTCACGCCATTCTCCTGCCTCAGCCTCCCGAGTAGCTGGGACTACAGGTGCCCACCATCACGCCTGGCTAATTTTTTGTATTTTTAGTAAAGACGAGGTTTCATCGTGTTAGCCAGGATGGTCTCGATCACCTGACCTCATGATCCACCCACCTCGGCCTCCCAAAGTGCTGGGATTACAGGAGTGAGCCACTGCGCCCGGCCACCTTCACATTTTAAATATGTCCATTCCCCAGAGAAATCGGGAAAGACCTGTTGTGTGTCTCCGGTGCTTGAGTAGTTTCCCTTTGACCGCAGCTGCTTCCCTGGCTTCAGCCACCCATCCCTAGAGTCCCTCTCCCAGCTGGACCTGGAAGATTTCCAAGTTCCTGCCTCATTTCTGGAATTGGCTGTGCTGAAAACAGGTCCCTGAACTCAGGTGAATTCCCTTAGCTCATTACCAGCGTCTCTCAGAGAGCAAGTTAACACGGAAATGCAAGTGTCACCAGCGTTGCCGCAGATGACCATGACTTGGAGCTTACCTCTCCCTGAGCCTGGTGTCTAGAGCTGCCAGTGCCCATGGTCTCAGCAGACCACACAGAGGGTGTCAGCCACGTATCTTGACTTGTGATAAGTACTGCTTTATTCTGTTTTCCAATTGATTCGTTCAGAACCTGTTCTACCATCAGCACTGCCAGCTCTCTGTGGGAGAGTCAGTGCCTGAGATGTCGCTTATCACCTACAGGCCTGGGCAAATGGCCCATGTAGTCTAATACTTGTCAAGTTGCCATTTTGAGGTGCAAGTAGGGATAGCTGGGGTGCCACAGAAGGTTTGAGTATGGTGGAACCAGAGAGATTCCAGCTCAGACCCTGTCTCCAGTCCATCCAGCTGGTGTCTTTGGACAAACCTGTTTCCCAGCTGTTAAGTGGGTTCAGTGATGTCCATCTTCCAAGGTTATTGCAGGACATGAATTTGTAAAACCCCAAGCTGGGCCTTGGGCAATGCAATACATTGCAGCCTTCTGGTTCCTTCGTCCTAAGTAAGAAGGTGTCTTCTCTATTTCCAGCAGCTTCCATAGGGTGCTGGGGTGTGGGGCATTAGAGAGGTCCTGTCACAAATCTCAGGCTGGCGATGAGAGGGATATGCATAGAGATGGCCACCTGTCCACCTAACTCTGCTCATGCTCTCCTGCCCCAGAGGGTACTCCTGCTGAGGTGAGGGGTCCCCTGGGCTGGGGAGAGACCTTTGAGAAGGACGATGGAAAAATCAAAGTCTGCCAGAATTGGCAGGGTGCAGTGGCTTATGCCTGTAGTACCAGCATTTTGGGAGGCTGAGGTGGGTGGATCACTTGAAGTCAGGAGTTCAAGACCAGCCTGGCCAAAATGGTGACACCCTGTCTCTCCTAAAAATAAAAAATTTAGCCAGGTGTGGTGGCGCACACCTATAATCCCACCTACTGTGGAGGCTGAGGCACGAGAATTTCTTGAAACTGGGAGGCGGAGGTTGCAGTGAGCTGAGATCGCACCATTGCACTCCAGCCTGGGCGACAGAGTGAGACTCCCTCTCAAAAACAAAACAAAACAAAAATCTACCAAAATATCTAAGGTTTATTCTGAGCCAATATGAGTGACCATGGACCAGGGAAGCAGTCTCAGGAAATCCTTAGAAAGTGCACTTGAGGCAGTTGGGTTACAGTTTGGCTTTATATATTTCATGGAGTCAGAAATTGCAGGTAAAGCCATAAATCAATACCTGGAAGGTATATATTGATTCAGCCTGAAAAAGCTGGATACCGCGAAGCAGAAGCTTACAAGTCATAGGTAGGTTTAGGGATTCTTTTTGTGGCAATTGATTGAAAGAGTTAAGCTTTGTCTAAAAATTTGGAGTTGATAGAAAGGAATACTTAAGTTAAAATAAGGGGGTCTGCCACCCATCATGTGATGCCATACCAGAAGAAGGTTGAAAAGTGAGCCACATTGTAGTAGATCAAAAAATAAGACCTGTTGGCCAGGTGCGGTGGCTCATGCCTGTAATCCCAGCACTTTGCAGACCGAGGTGGGCGGATCACAAGGTCAGGAGTTCAAGAGCAGCCTAACCAACCTGGTGAAACCCTGTCTGTACTAAAAATACACAAAGTAGCCGGGTGTGGTGGCGGGTGCCTGTAATCCCAGCTACTCAGGAGGCTGAGGCAGGAGAAACACTTGAACTTGGGAGGCAGAGGTTGCAGTGAGCTAAGATCATGCCATTGCACTCCAGCCTGGGTGACAAAGCGAGACTCTGTCTCAAATAAATAACTAAGACCTATTTAATGAGATTTTATGGTTTGTAAGGCATGACTCCCCAGGCCCCTTCAAAAGGAAAAAAAAAGTCAGAGCTCAGTCCTCAAGAAGCTTGCCCAAGCCCCAGAGAGGCCGTGGAGCCCCTGGGATGGACGAGGGAAGCCCAGCACAGAGTTTCATTGACTTGCCTAAAGCCACACAGCTGGGAAAACCCAGTGCCCTGGACTCCACGCTCCTGATACCGTTGAAGGAAGATCTGAAAAAGAAGGGCTGTGGCCAGGGGCGCCTGAAGGGAAGGAGAGAGGGACAGTAAAGAAGAGTAAGAAAAGAATGGAGGGAGAAGGAAGACTGGGACAGTCTGGTGCCACCTCAAAAGTCAGGAATAAAGTTAAAGCTTATAAAAGAAGTTAAACTATTCCCTTTATCTCTTTCCCTCGTCCTGCCCTTCAAAAAGCGAAGGCAAAAATGGCTCAGCATTCAGAGCCCCAGTCTGGAAACCTGGCTCCTCACTAACTAGTTGTGTGGCTTTGGCCAGTTTCCTAACTTCTCTGGATGTTTCTTTCCTCATTTACAAAATGAGAAGGCTGGGTAAGATGATCTCTGTTGTCTCTTCTAGCTGGAAACATTTCTGTGATGATTAAAGCAAAAATCCTGGAACCCCTTCTGTTGTGATTGCTTTGAGGTGGAGGAGCCAGCACAATTGCCTTGGGAAGGCGGCTCACTCCTTTTTAGTTCAGCCAAGGAAGATTTTGGAATGATGGGAAAGCCAGAAGCAGCCCGGAGCTGATGCTGGGGTAGAGGAGCACCCCACTCCCTTGACCACCCCCTCACCTCCACCAGCAGCCCAAGATCCTTCTGCCTCCCTGGAAATGGCTTAATTTACATCACAGTAACCTGCTTAAAAGGAAGCCAGGGATAACCTGGGTGACAACATGAGTTTGCTAGGGGCTACCATGATAAAATAATGTGGGTTCGGTGGCTTAAACAGCAGACATATATTGTCTCACAGTTCCGGAGGCTAAAAGTCTAAGATCAAGGTGTCGGTAGGGTTGGCTCTTGGGGCTTCTCTCCTTGGCTCACAGACGGCCCTCTTCTCCCTGTGTCTTTCTGTGGTTGTCCCTCTTGTCTGTGCATGTCTGTGTCCAAGTTTCCTCTTCCTGTAAGGACACAAGTCATATTAGATTGGGGCTCATTGTAATGACCCCATTTTACTGTAATTGCCTCGTTAAGACCCTATCTCCAAATACAGTAACAATTAGATGTAGCAGCGGTTAGAGATGCAACATATGATCTTCATGATAGTGACCATGGCATTTATTATCAATGCTGTAATAATTCGAAAGAAATATTTTTGAACTTTTTATTAAAGTTTACAACATACATACTGAAAAGTGCACACATTAGATGTTTATAGCTTGAACATACTCACATAACCAGATGACTAGTACTCCTGAAATTTCTGCTTTGTGTCCTCTTGTACTTATTCCCTCTCAGGTAACCACATTCTGACTTCTAACACCACACCTTAGCTTCTCTTGTTTTTGTAGTTTCTCTACAAAATCGAACAAAATGTAATCTTTTGCATCTGCCTTCTTCAGTGGACATATGTTTGTGAGATTTGCTCATGTTCTAGGGTGCAGCTTTAGCCTGCTGATCCTCACTGCTGTGTGCAGTGTATAGTATGTCGTTGCGTGAATATTCCACAGTTAGTCTATGTTTTCTACCATTGATGAGCTTTTGTGTAGTTCCCAGTCGGGGATCAATATAGACCTGAAGATCCTAGTGCATGTCTTTAGGTGGACATATTTTACCCTTTTCTCTTTGCATATACTTAGAAGCAAATTTCTGGGTCATAGGTTCTGCACATGAACAGCTCTACTAGAGACTGTCAAACACTTTTCCACTCTGGAAAAGTGAGCCACATTGTAGTAGATCAAAAAATAAGACCTGTTGCACCAATTTACAACCCACGCTGGCAGTGTATGGGAGTTCTAGCTGTTCCATTTTTTTTTTTTGCTTCTACATGGCTTTTTTACTTCTATGTGGCTTTTTGCTTTGCTTCTATGTGGCTTTTTCCCCTCTACCTTTCTTAATTTGGCCATTCTGTTGAGTACATGGCGACGTCTTGCTGTGGTGTTAATTTGCAGTTCTGTGATGACTCCTGATGAGGGACATCCTGGCATTTGTTGACTGGCCACTTAGCTGGCCTCCTTCCTCTGTGAAGCGCCTTTTCAAGTCTTCTGCCCATTTTCCCTGTTGGATTATTTATCTTTTTTTCTTGTTGTTTTGTAGGAATACTTTATATATTCTCCATGAGTTTTCTGCTGATTGCAGGACAATTTTTGGCGTCAAAGTGGGGAGTTGTGGATAATAAGCTGTAATAAGCGCTATAAACCAGCACCACTAGACAGATTGGCAAACTTGACTTCTTGGCACATAGTGCATTCCAGTTTTACGAAGATTTAAAGAGACAAATTTGAAAGCACCAATGGCTCATATGAGAACAAAAGGGGGGAAAATGCCATGTTTTCAGTATACAGCTTTATAGGGCTTTCAGTTCCTTCTCTTCCTACATCTTTTTGAAGATGTTCACCTTCAGAGTCCAACATTGGAATGAGTTTTTATTCCTCTGTGCTGCTGATTCAGCACTCTGTTTTCTATATGTCTGTGATCATCTGCCTTAGCTTCATTAACCTTCTGACATTTTATGATTCTCTTAGTCCAACCCCCCCAATTTTATTAATAAAGAAACAAGCCTGGCTGGGTGCAGTGGCTCATGCCTATAATACCAGCTCTTTGGGAGGCCAAGGCGGGTGGATCACAAGGTTGGGAGATCGAGACCATCTTGGCTAACACGGTGAAACCCTGTCTCTAGTAAAAATACAAAAATTATCTGGGTGTGGTGGTGGGTGCCTATAGTCCCAGCTACTCGGGAGGCTGAGGCCGGAGAATGGCGTGAACCTGGGTAGCGGAGGTTGCAGTGAGCCGAGACCACACCACTGCACTCCAGCCTGGGCGACAGAGCGAGACTCCATCTCAAAAAAAACAAAACAAAACAAAAAAAAAAAACTAAAAACTAAAAAACATAGCCTAAAATGGTTAAATGACATCCCCCAAGGTGACACGGCTGGTTAGTACAGAGCTGGGACTAGAATCAAAGGCTACTGTGCTTTCTCCAAAGGCATCTTCACAAGTCTTTAATATTTAAATCAACCCATAAATACCTTTGACCATGTACAAGGTCATTGGAGGCATTGGTGTCAGCTGGAATATTGGGGTTGGAGGGCAGGCCCTGGCCTGGAAGCTGGAGGACTTGGCTGCTGATGATAGTGGCTCAGCTAGCAGCCTCTGCTTTCACATTGGCGAGATAATAAGGCTGCACTACAGTGTCCTCTGACAGCCCTTCCATCCCTGAGTTCTACATCCAAAAATGTCTCCCCTGAGGGAAGAGAAAGGAGAGCTGGTTTTTTCTTTTTTCAAACAAGAAACAAGTAAATAAGTATGGATTTCCTTTGAAAGGAAATGATTGGGTTTCTCTAGTCAATAAAGAGAAAGGAGAGAAATAGGGCTTCAAGTAAGTAAACTCCTTTGTGATGTGAGTGGTGTTGAATAGTCTCTCAGTTCAAATGGGCAAAAGGAAATGTCTGTTTATGGTTGGAGGCCTCCAGGTTATCCCTGAGAGACTAAGTGATGTTACCTTAGGAGGCTGAACAACCTCCCCGCAGGCCACTACATTAAAGACATTTATATAATTGAGACTCCTATGGTTGGAAGTAAGTGAAAACCATATTCACATTGGCTTAAGAAAAAAGAATGTATTAGCTTATATAATTGAAAAGCCTATAGGTAGATCCTATTTTAGGATTGTAGGATCCAGGCTCAAATAATATTAGAAATAATTCTTTCTCTTTCTCACAATGTCTTCTCTTTGCTTTCCTGTGCATTGGCAAAGGAGAGCTTTTCAGGGAAGCTGCCCCAGTGTTGGGGATGTCATGGCCACAGAGTTACAGGCTTGTTTTCCTGGTTTAGCAACTCCAGCAGAATATTTTTTTTTTCCAGCAGATGTCCTGAGGTTGCCTCTTGCGGGCCTGATCTGGATCCCATGTTCATCACGGAGGGGACTGGCCCTGTGTCCCTGATTGTCCACTGCTTCTCTGTGTACCCACCTCTGGGTGTAGAGAGCGAGGACTACCTCCAATCTGAGCTGGAGGGATTGTCAGGGACAATGGCTCCCCAGAACTTCGGGTACTCTTACTGGAGGAAGAGAGGATTAGTTTTAGGCAGGCATGAAAACTGCTGTCTACTTAACCATCCAAGTACAACAGTGTGCAGAAAACCACGGAAACTCAGAACAGGATGGTGGCAAGACACTACTTTGTCTTTCCCTCAAACCCAGGATTCTAGGAAGCAGAGAGAAAGAAATGATATTTATCAAATGTCAATATGCCGAGTAATGATGTACAGGCTCATTTTAGATTCCAGTCATCTTTCATGGAAGATATTAGTTTCCCAATTTTGCAATCAATGAAAATGAAAATAAGAGGGTTCATAACTTGCTCCTTAGAGTTGCATGCTAGCAAATAAAGGGGCCTAGCTCATAAACAGGGGCTCTTGATTCTAAAATCTCCCTCACTGCACAGTGCTGTTTTGGAAACTGGGTTTTCAGTGCCCAGAGCTGTGTGAGTCATAAACATAAAGTTGAAAGCAGCCTCGGCCGTGGGGGAGGAGAAAAAGATCTAGCTTGGATTTTCCTCCATCCCTAGCAGCTGCCCAGCTGGACAACCTCAGGTGAATTTCCTGCCTTCTCTGGATCCCCCTTTCCTCATTTACAGCTTGGCAGGATTGGGAAAATCTATGAGGTGTTCCAAGGCTGACTGTGGCCAGTCTGTGATTAAGTGAGGGCGGGTGACTGGCTGTGCCAGCAATGACCCAGGTGGACGCATCCCAAAGTGGTTCAGGTGTTATATTTTGGGCTTCTGGTTGTGGTTCTCTACTCCTATCATTCCACCCCCATGTTGGTTTCCTCTTTTCTCCATCTCAAATGCATCTCAGGGCATGGACTCCCCCCAGCCCCTAAACATGCACCTGAGCAAATACAGCCTTGCTCTGGGAAGCATTACTCCTAGAAGAGTTCCAGAATTTCTGGAGCCTAATGTCCTGGAGTTCCAGATTTCTGGAACTTGCCCCACTGGTGCCCTGAGGCTCCTGCCCCACTGCTTCCCAGCCTTCCTTTCTGGCTTGCACTGGTTTGCTTGGAGGAGTTATTTGGTTTCCCATGTCTTTCTCCATCCTCTCCCAGACTCAGCTCAGAATGCCCACAGGCTTGGGTCACATCAAACCTGAGAGACCAGCAGACTTAAATGTGGTCTCTCAAGTTTGGGAGGGCCCTGGCAGGAGAGAGGAGGAGTCCTGCTCCTCACTCATGCAGGGCCAGCAGGCAGCCTCTCCAGAAAATAATTGGGCTGTCGTTTGCCCTCCTGCCCTATCTCCATCTAGGCTTTAGAGCAACCTGAAACTACTCTATTCTATGCACATCTTTCTGGGGTGGGATTGGGAAAGAGGATAACTGATTTTTCTCCTTTAAGTTTGTAATCATTTTTCTAAGTACCATTACCCTAGAAAACCATTTTCTAAGTACCATTACCCATTTCTAAGTACCCTTACCCTAATATAAACACCCTATATTTTCTAAGTACCATTACCCTAATAAAGTAGTACATAGTAATACGTGTGTGTGTGTGTGTGTGTGTTTGTGCAATCGATTCTAGTTTAGTCCACAATTGAGGATAAGACCTTGGCACACACTTTAATGAGATTCAGTTTTTTCCATATTTTTCAATAAACACATATTGAGTCCCTACTCTGTTGTATTAGGCATGTGCTGGAACACAGGCCTTGCCTTCCAGGTGCTCAGAGTGACCCAGGCATGGAAATTCATCACTCATGTGGTTGTGCTGTCTTGGAAGCAAAAACAGTATCTGGGAGGTTCTAAAAAGTTAGGGAGCCCTTCCCAGAGGAGAGGATACTTGAGCTGGTAGCAGTTTCCTGGAATCTGTCTTGGGCAGAGACATGGAGTGTCCTGGAATTAAGAGTCATTGGAAAAAAGCTGGAGCACTGGACTTAGATGGGGACTGGTGATAAGGCTTGGAGGACAGGCAGCAGGGAAGTTACAAAAGGCTTAGATGTGATGCTGTGACGCTAGGACTGTAGTGTAAGCCACATGCCATCTGGATGTCTTGTTAAAATGCAGATCCTGACCACAGGTCTAAGATGGGGCCTGAGCTTCTGCACGTCCAACAAGCTCTCGGGATATCTCATGCACTACACTCTGAGTAGCAAGAGTGAAGGTGTCCAGGCATGACTGAGAACTTTCCATAAGACAGTGATCATAATTCCTTGAACCTATGTATCTAGGAATTCTAAAAAGTGTAAGTGTATTGTCTAATTTGATTCATATAATATGAATTATGTGTAATGTGATTTATATAGTTCATGATTTTTAGATGTAGATCCTGCAGTCTAGGGAAGTTAAACAACTAGAGTTTTGTAGCTGAAAAGGGCTGCAGAAATTGAAGACAACCTCTCAATTTACAGGCAAGGAAACTCATCTGTCATCTTTGAGGTCATTCCTGGTCTAAAAGCCCAAGTTTCTGTGATTCGAATATGTTGCTCATAGTTTTCTAAGTCTTTAAAGACAAAAGTTGAATGAAAATCTTCAGTCAGTCCTGGGAAAGGCCCTAGGCTTGCTTCCCTCTCTGGGCTAAACTCTGGAGGAGGGTGTGGGATTGTATCTCTGGATGATAGCATGGTAAACATGGAGACATAATGCTGGGGGTGATGCACTTGAACTTGGTGGACACCCTTGATTGGAAGTTCCCAGTTTTCAGGCTGCTGTCCGCTCATTTTCTTTGCAACCTGGACCAAATTTGTTCAATGATAGTGCGTCTTATTGTTTTCATCTGTAAAAATAGGGATAACAGCTCTGTCACTGCATGGTTGGGAGAATCAAATTGGCAGGTCTTCATAAATGTATTGTTCATCTACCATGAACCAGACACTATGCCAAGCACTGCAGACACAGACGTAGACATAGGATAGATCCAGCCTTGAACCCCATGGAGCTCACATGGCGGTGCAAAGACTGACATCCAAGACACAAGTTCCAGCTAATTATGTCCAAGTACACAGAGTACAGCCAAGAAATATGAGGGCAATAAGGACCTATAACAGGAAGGCCTAACAAGGAGGTCTCAGACACTTCTTCCAGGAAGAAGTGATCCTTCAGCAGAGAAGTGAAACATGAATAAGAGTTAACAAGGAGAGAAGAGAGACTAACTGGGTCAGAGCCCTGAGGCAGGAGCGAGTTGGCTGGCACCAGGAACCAAGAGAGGGTTGGGGTGTAAGGAGCAGGTACAGCAAGGAAAGAAGGAAGTTCAAGGACAGACTGGAGGAATAAGCCTGGTTAGATCCTGTAGGACTTGTTGAGGATTCGGGACCTTATTCTAAGGTTAATAACAAGCCATCGAAAGGTTTTAAGCAAGGAGGTGATGTGAACTCTTCTGTGACTTAAAATAATCCTGGCTTGTATGGAGAATGGCTTGAGCAGGAGTGACTGGGAGACTTCTGCCTGGTGTAAGCAGGAGATGATGGTAGTAACCCCAATTAGGGTTGTGGCAGTGGGGATGGTGAGAAAGGGACAGATTTGGGAGGTATAACTGGCAAGCTTAGGGATCGATTGGATGTGGGGGTGAGAGGGGAAGAAGCAAAACAGGACGACTTGCAGGTTCCTAGCTAGAAAACCTCAGTGCATGGCATTGGAGGTTATTATGACTGGGAGTAGTGCAGAGAGGGCAGCTTTGGGTGGGTAGCTGATCATTATTTCAGTTTGGACATGTCCCATTGTAGGTATAGATAAGCTCTCCAAGCTGTGATGTTGAGTAAGTAGTTGGCTGCAGGGTTCTGGCCGTAGTTGTCTACTGATGCTGGTGACGTCGATTTGGGAATTGTATAGATGGTATTTCAAGTCAGAGTGATGGAGGAGGTACCCCAGGGAGAGGGAAAAAGAAGGGAGGTAGAGAGCTGAGGGCAGCTCCTGGAGGTGCTCTGCCATTTGGTGATTATCAAGTGAGATAACAGATGAAGAATAGCTTTAAAAATTAAAGCAGGATGTTCTCATTGTTGCGCTGTACTGTGCTTACTACGTACGACAATGTGCATCTCCGACATTTACTGCTGCACTTGGATGGGAGAGATTATATTTAATGTTCACAAATTTGCAAGACGATTTCCTCCAAGTTATTTTCGCCCCTATTAAAAGAAAAGCCCACCAGGAGGGATTTATTCTTATCATGTCATGCAACAGCAATTTCATTTTCAAATCATTAACAGGAAGGCATCCTCATCTGATCATTCTTGCCTCAAAACCCTATCTTAGAAGCCTGATACCATCTCAACCTTCCTGAGAGCTTTACTGATTTCTGTTGAGACCCTCGGCTCTAATTCAAACACAGTGTGAGCCTGGCTCCTGTGTGCACCTCTCTTAGTATCTCTCCCATCAGTTGATTTTGTTTTTCTGCCTCTGGTCCTGGCATTTGGCTGCAGATTATTCCGAGAATTTCATTGCTAACTTACATGAGATGAACAGATAATAAGAAATGGAATTTATTTTCTAATTTATTTTGAAACTGAATTCCAGATTCTGTTTATGGGGAGGGGCAGAGTCAGCCTATGATGAGTGAGAACAGTCTTTGACTCATTTTAAATGAAGTTTTTCTTCTTCTTCTTCTTCTTCTTTTTTTTTTTTTCTTTCTGAGACTGATTCTCAATCTGTCCCTCAGGCTGGAGTGCAGTGGCACAATCTTGGCTCACTGCAACCTCCGCCTCCTGGGTTCAAGCAATCCTCCCACCTCAGCCTCTGGGGTAGCCAGGATTACAGGCATGCACCACCATGCCCAGCTAATTTTTGTATTTTACTAGAGACGGGGCTTGCCATGTTGGCCAGGCTGTTCTTGAACTCCTAACCTCAAGCGATCTTCCCTCGGCCTCCCAAAGTGCTGGGATTATAGGTGTGAGTCATTGGACCCGGTCAAATGAATTTTCATGGGCAAGTTTCCTTCCCCAGGACTGTTTCCAGGCCTGGCAGTGGGGGTGGGGTGGAAGTTCTTGCTTTCCATAAAGTAAATCCAATCAAAAGCAGACATTCTACAGGAATCTAGCTTGCCAGACTCCTATTCAAAGCTAGTTTGCTTCTTTTTAGCTTCTCTCTTAGTAACAGAAAAGTTTATTGTGTTTCCCTTACATGTAAAAAGGCCCTTCCTTGTCACAGAGAGGCATCAGAGAGGATCTTTATTTCTTGCCAGCTGACATTGTGTTCTTCACCATGACACCCACAGGAAGAAATTCATTCCTGAACTTGTGGCCATTTCAATTGAATTACCTTAATTTGCATTTGAGACTCAGAAAGCATTGGACTTTTGATCTCCTGAGGTATGCTTCCCAGACAAAGCAGCTGGCTGGGGCTGTGTGTTTCAGTGCATGAACTCTGGACCAGGCTGCCTGGTCAAACTTCTGGCCCTGACACTTTCCTGCTGTGTGAGTTTGGACAGTTCACCTAACCTATCCATGCCTCCACTTTTCTATTTGTATAAGGGCATTGGAATTCAGCAGTGGCCACCTCATGGAGCTTATTGTAAGGTTTAAATAAGCAAGTGCAAGTTAAGTACTCAGAAGAGTGTCACATATGTACTATATTAATTTTAGCTGAGTATTACCTCTATTCTGGGGCAGATGATTGGATTGTGTAATAAGGAGCATGAGCTGCCATTGATCACTGCTGCTATGCTCAGTGCCTGACATATGATAATGAGGTGGATACAATTATTTTATCAGTTTCACAGAGATATAGGTCCATGGTCACATAGTTAATAAGTAGTGGGGCTGAGATTCAAACCCAGGTCTTTTTGACTCCAAATCCTAGTCCTCACCTCCCCACTGCTGCCTCCACTGTACACTTTGCCTGAAGAATGGGGGGTAAAGAAGCAAGGTCAAGGTCATGTGGAAAGGTCTTTTTGGCCAATTAACCAGATGACCAGGCAGTTCTGGAGCATCCCTGCCCCTTGTCATTTCACCTGGATGGGAAGCGTGTGAGCACAGGGAGTTGGGGAAAGGCTCAGAGCTCTAGTCCTCAGGGGATTTGGAATTTTTCCCTCTTGTTGTAATCCTACCTTCTATCAATTTCCCCCTTTATTATATCCTCTACTTTTTGTCCACTCCTTATCTTTAAACTCCAAATACCTCTCTCTGTGTGTGTGTGTGTGTGTGTGTGTGTGTGTGTGTGTGTGTGTGTTGTAGGAGTTAAGGCCTTAGGGCAGAGTGGGAAGAGCTCCATTTCCAGGTAGTGGAAAAGAACTTTGGGCTGTTAAACAGGCTGTTAATCTGGTCCTTTCTCTGCTACTGATTAGAAGGATAACCCTGAGAAAGTCATTGACTCTTTCTGGGCCTTATCCACGAGTTTGGGATTGAGGATTGGAAGGTATCTGACATCCTGTGGTTCTAGTCAGCCTTCTCCTAGATCTCTGACCTCTAGGAGTGGTCTTGGTGACAGTGATGGTGGTGGTGGTGAGTACTGATGGTGGAGGAGGTGATGGAGATAATGATGACAAAGGAAGTTGTTGGTAGAGATGGTAATGATAGTGGTGGAGATGGAGGTGAATGCTTGATGATTGTTACAGAGACAGAGGTGGAAGTAATGGTAGAGATGGTGGCAGTGGCTGTAGCAGTGATGTTGGTAGAGGTGGAGGTGATGATGGTGGGGGTGGTAGTGGCATTGGTGTTGGTATTGGTGGTGGTATAGGTGGAGGTGATAATAATGGTGGTGGTGTGGTAGCAGCGTTATTAATGTTGGTAGAGGTGGAGGCAGTGGTGGAAACAGTGGAGTTGGTGTAGAGGTGGAGATGATGATGTTGGTGGAAGCAGTGTTGGTGTTGGTGGTAGGGGTGGAGGTGATGATGATGGTGGGGATGGCAGTAGTAGCAGTGGTGTTGGTGTTCGTGGTGATGGAGGGTGATGATGATGGTGGCCATAGTAGGAGCAGTGGTATGGTGATAGAGGTGGAGGTAAGAAAGATGGTGGTACTGGTGGTGGTACTGGTAGAGGTAGAGATGATTCTGGAGGTGAGATGGTCATAACTGACAGTGGTCCTTTTCTGACAGCAGTCACTGTGGTCAGCACTATCCCTTCAGTGTCTCCTTTGATCCTCCTGGCAGCTAGTGTTATCTCCATTTGCAGATCAGAAGCCTGAGGAGCCTGAACTTTAGAGAGTAAGGCTGAGCATCTTGGTGCTGGGTGGAACTGTTCCAGTCAGGTAGAGGCAAAGCCAGAGGTGTCCAAGGAATCCTTTGTTGGGAAATCTGTGATAGGCATAAGGAGGGAGGGGAGTCAATACTGGCCATGTTCATGTTTTGTCCTTCCCAAATCCTTTCCTGTGACAACCCAGTTGTGCCCAGATGGAAATTGAGGGTTATAATTGTCAGATTTTATTCCCCGAGGCCACACAGCTTAGAGTGTCAAAATGGCCTCCATGCTTCTGCACACGTCCTCTAAGTACTTTATTATTTGTCTACAAATTTCCTTCTTTGGCAGCAGACCCCAGCCTTATGCTCTAGGTCCTGGCCTGCAGCTTCTCTGACAAAGGCTTGTATTGTCCATGGAGGGGAAGGGCCCCCCTCAGATGAATTATTTTGGCATAAGTGAATGTCCTCTGATATGTCTTTGGTAAACAGGGTTTTCTGTGTCCTGTTATACCCATTGACTTGCATATGTACTCTGTTTGTACCCCATAGGGCCATCATAGAGAGAAACAGAAAAAGAAATGAGTTTTTAGTGTAGAGAACTCAGGGTTAATCAGTAGCAAAGGGGGCTTCAGGTTAAAGCCACCTGCCTTGAAGGCAGTTGTCAGAATCCAAGACTCCTCAACCCCTGTCTAGTTCTCCTTTAGGGCTGAGGGTGCTGGTCTTGTTTGGATGAGAAAGTGATCCCTTCTCTCCCTTCCCACTCTTTCTTTTTCTTCCTCTAAGTACAGAGATGGAAATGAGCCAGGCACTAGGCCCCAAGCTTGGAGGGCTAATGCTGACCTCTTTGGACAGGGAAGCTGGCTTCAAATGGATTCCATAGAGGTTCACCAGAGCCCCTCACCTGGAACTCTCTTTCCCTCCTGCAAACATTTATTGAGCAGCTACTATATAAACATTTTCTGTTACGCATTGAGAATACAACAGTGAAGATGGAGCATGTTGCCCTCCTTGAATTTCTAGTCTAGTTTATACTGCAGTGTTATGATGATGTGAGTAGGAATAAACATTCTTGGTGAACTCATAGAAGGGAACTTGATGTAGACTTGTGAAGTCAAGGAAGGCTCCCTGGAAGGAGTGACATTTAAGCAGAAACTTCTGGACTAAGATCTGGACTAAGTGTGGGCAATTGGTGTGAGAGGAATAGGGAGGAAGGAAGAGAGGAGGAGGAAAAGCAGGGGATGAGGAGGGTGTGGTCTCAGCAAAAAAGCAGCGTGTGTGGAGGCATGGAGGCTAAAGAAAAGAGATGGGGGAGGGGGCCTAGCAGATCATGGGGCCTGGGGCATAGAAGAGTGCCATCCTATGCTGTGAACTGAACTGTGTCCCTCTCAAGTCATACATTGAAGCCCTAACCCCAAATCTGACTGTATTTGGAGATGAGGCTTTTAGGAACTGTTTAAGTTTAGTTGAGGTCATAAGGGTGGGACTCTGAATAGGACAAGTGAACATAAAAGAAGAGGAAGAGAGCTTCTCCCCACCTCTATGCCCTTACTTCTGCCATGTCGGAGAATGCAGAGAGATGGTGGCTATCTGCAAGCCAGGAAGCGAGCCCTCACCCAGCACCAAATCAGCTGGCACGTTGATCTGGGGCTTCCCAGCCTCTGGAACTAGGAGGAATAAATTTCTGTTGTTTATGCCATTCAGTCTGTGGTATTTTGTTATGGCAGCCTGAGTTGATGAGTACACCCCATATCTAGACAAGGGTAGACAGAAACTACTTTCTTACCTTTAGTCCTTGTTGCCAATTCTATAGCAGTAACAAGAAGTGGTAGCTGGTGTCTGGTTTCACCTTTGGATAATATAGGTCAATATTATCTCCTAGCTCATACCTCATTCTCTCTTCTGGGCCGGTTTAGCTGTAAAAAAGACTCCCATGGAGGAAGCTCTTAGCTCTGTGCTCCACCCATGCTGGGCCTCCCCAGGTTGGGTTGGAAGGCCAGGCCCTGGCTAGCCACTCCTCTGCCTCAGTCACAGGCTTTGGGGGCTGGTCCTCCCAGGGTCTGGGAGCCCACTCAGGGATCTCAGGAAAGGAGACAGTGGGGAAGCAGGGTCTGTAGGCATGCTTGTTTGTCTCCACACTCCTGAAATGCCCATGCAGGAGAGACTTGGCTGAGTGCACTGGCTGGCTTCATCTGAGGGCTGCATGATTTTACCAGGCTCTAAAGGGAGCTGGGCCAGTGCAAACAGCACCTGCCTGGGAAGCCCCACGTTTGGACTCATGGGCTGTGTGAATTTGGGCACCTCATTCCACTTCTCTGGGGATTCTGCTAGCTCATCGGTAGACTAAACTCTGAGGTCTTTTCAGTGCCAGCATTCTAGAGTTTTAATTCTCTACTATTTATAGGGAGCTGAATTCTATTAACAGTGCAGCCTTTCAGCTGTTAATCAGTGTTTATAAGTGGCATGGCTAGAGCCTGTGTGGTATGCATCGACTTGCTGTTTTGGTTGCCCCAGCTGCAAGCTTCTTCATTATATGCTCTGCAGCTTCCCCGGTGGGCTTGGAGGACATCATGCTCCTCATTACCACCACCCACTTCTGTGCTGTGTGTTACTAGAGAAGTAGCATTTGGCTTCATCTGCCAGGCTGAGAGATAGCTACAGGTTTATGTAGCTGCACCACATTTTAGGACTTACTATCAGTGGATTGAGAATAGATTGCATGGAAAGCCACACAGCTACTTACAGTTCAGATCTACATAGAAAAATATTTATTTAGCAGATTCCAGTTGATCATTTATCATGCATCATAAAGGTACAGGAGCACTACACCACAATGATGACCCTAAACGCCATTTACTTTGAGTGCAAGTGTCTGTCCTACAGCTTCCAGACAGGAGGGTCTATTTTAGAAATATGTGTTTGTTATGGTAGTGATTGATAGTTTTTCTTCTTGTACTGAAGCTTGTACAGCCGAATGAAATAGCTGTAATGCTTAGCAAATTGCAGCCCATTTGGAATCTGGCTTCTGTGGCACATTTCAGAGGCCTCTGGCTTCAACGTGGTGGATGGAGTTGCACTGGGGAGAGTTCTTTCCTGGGCTCCATCAAACAGCTGGAACAAGGATGAGACATCAAACCATCTGTCTTCACGGACAGAGGCAGCCATCTGTGGCATTTACATCATTTTGAAGTTGTGGCCTGCGCCTTTCTGAAAACCAAATCCCAACAGTTCTTCTGTCTTCTAAAAGAAATTCCTCAGTGGGAAAAAGGGCAAGAAGGAAGATCTGCATAAACGAAGACCTCCAAGCTGCAGGTCACTAGAAAAGTGATTGCAAAGTTTCCAAGAAAGTCCTAGCTTGGACTTAGACCATGTCAGAGGACATGGTACCTGGATTTAGCTCTCAGGGAAGGTGCAGTCAGTCCATGGTCAACTGCATCCCATCCATGCCACTCCCAATGCCTCTCTGCCTTCTGTTGACAAACTCAGCAATGGGCGGAGACTGCCCTCTCTGCCACCTCCCTGTTAGCTATTAAGGAACTGGCTTGAAGCTGACCCAATTGCCTTCTCAAGATGATCCGAATAAATAATGGGAAGGGAGAGGTGTGGGCTGGGAATGGTTGCACATGGCTTGATTTGTGATGATCTTGAACAAAGATGGGTAGGGAGCAAGAGGGAAAAAGTAGAAGAGAAAAGAGATGCGATTGCTTTACATACTGGAGAACCATGTACAGAAAGAGAAGAAATGGAAGCAAAAAAGGAAAGGTGGGGAAAAATAAGAGGAAAGGGGAGGGAAAAGGAGACAGAGGGAGAAAGGATAGGAGAAGAAAGAAGACAGGATGAGGAAGAGCTGCGTGTGGAAATAAGTGGGACTGGCAGGACGGTTGTCTAGGAGTGGAACCAGAGGGAGAGAGTTTGGAGCTACCGTCTGCTTTGACTGTAGACACTGATGAAAACGTGATGCTTTAAAGACTTCAGTGACAGTGCTAGGGTCCCTACCAGTGCCCACTGAGCCATGGGCTCCACCTCAATTTATGCTTCTCTTAGATCAGTGTTCTCCAACTTGTGTGAGCAGCAGAGTCAACAGAGGGCTTGTTAACCCCAGAATGTGGGCCTCACCCTCAGAGTCTCTGATTCAGGAGATCTGGGTTGGAGCCTAAGAATTTGCATGTCTAAGAAGTTCCCAGGTGGCGCTGATGCTGCTGTTCCAGGGAACACTCCTTTGAGAATTCTGTCTCAGCCGTTAAAGACTAAACCAAGGTTGGTGCTGATTTGGACGCCTCAGGTCAGACAAGGTCAGTGAGTGAGATCAACATCTCAGCTGACTTGCAGAAGCAGATTGCAAACACTAACATATAAATTGAGAAAGTGCTAAAATCTTTTACTGGATGTATTTGTCACTTTCTGGCTCTTCATTCAACTAACCATATGCTTACTTTCCACTGGCAATTGCTATTTAAATGTCAGTTGACAAGCAGATGCTTCTCACCCTACTACATGCAAGTTAATTTATTGTCCACAAAGCCTGATGGAGTGCTCTCTAACCATGCTGGTTTCCCACTGTCCCCACCCACCCCTTTGTTGCAACCATGCTGAGCCTTGCAGCTCACAGAAGGTAAGTTGCCTTTGTGTTTCTCCATCCCCTGCTCATGCCCTGTCTCTGCTGGTGCTGCCCTTTTCCAGGCTGACTCTTACTCTCCTTAACTTTCTGTGTCAATGTTCTTGCCTGTGGGAATGTTTATCCAGCTCTTCTTGTTGCTGCAGTGTTGTTCGGCTCAGACCATTCTCCTAGCCCTTAGAAAACCAGGCTGGGGCCACCTTGTACAGCTCAGCTTTGTATCATCAGTCCCTAGGACAGGATCCTTAATAGGCCCCAGCCATCAAGAAGCAATTGCCAAGTAAATAAGCAAAGTACAGAGAACTTGAATGGGGGGATAAAAGGGGGATAAGGGCTGGGGGCTGGTGGGGAGGTGGAGATGTCTAACCCTTGCTCACTATGGTCAGGATTAGAGAGAAATTGAAAAACAGAGACAGGAACAGGCAGGAGGAGGACAGAGCAGACATAATAATCACAGAAATCCTAAATCATCATCAACATACCCCTGCACCCTCAGGGCTTCAATGATTCCATAAAATGGGACTCCAACAGTAAGTAGAAAAGCTAATATTGGGAATTTATTTAAATTACACAAAATATCTTTGCTTGGGAGGCGATCAACTTTCCAGATATTTTGTGCTTAATACAAGCTAAGTATCCATTTTTAGTAGGTACTTATGTAAGATGGATGGACGGATGAATGGATAGAAGAGAGACGATAGATAGACAGATGGAGTCATTGTAGGCTAGGTCACCAAGTCATGACCTGAAGTAATATTTTGTTTTAATCTTCTTTGGCTCCCTTGGGCTGGGACTTTACCTTCCTTTGAGCAGGAAACGTTCTCCAGAGTTTTGCCAAATGCCTGTTCTTGGAGGACCTGCTTCTAAAACTGAAGTAAGACAGTGCATAGAAAAGGTGTTGTATAGACATGCCACTTGCTGCATCCCATGCTGTCAATGGTCAGCACTTGAGTCTAAAGCTGGAAAAAAACCCTAAAATTACAGTTAAAAAAAATAATGGGCTTGCTTGGCAATCGAGGGTAGAATCCAGTGTTCTAAGTAGTATGACCACCCTGGCCCCAGGAGATCTTGGGCAAATCACTTAACCTCAGTTTGCTCATGTGTAAGACAAGGGAGTTACAAGGCTGGTCTCAAGGTCTCCTCTTGATCTCCTGATCTCTAATGACTCTAAGATGGAATTCTGGGGAACACACTAGTAGTTACTTTGACTTTAAAGGTTAGAGGGGAGAAAATAGAGCATGGTGTCAGATACATCAATACCACCATGTCCCAGTCTGCAGAGCTTAATGCACTTAAGATGAAACCAAGCAGGCTGCCTCTAATGCTGTTGAAATGTCAGGCTTCAGTGCAGGGTGTTGTTAGACATCTGCATTACTTCTGTTTTTTAAACAACATGACTCTGCCAAGAATGAATCTGTGTCATCATCTAATGGCTCTTGTCATTTTAGTGTAGTGATCAAGGAGGAAAAATGAAAGTACTTTATGTGGAAAACCAGATAAGAAGGTATTTCATAGCCCAGAGTGCAAGGCTGTCTGGAGTATAATACAGATTTATCAGTAATTCAGTTAAAACAGTTTACCTGCTTTACGTGAGTGGGTTCAGTTCATTGATCTTCATTCAAGTTCACACTAAAGTTATTTAACTGTGGGCTGCACATTACACCACACAGACCAAAGAATTATAGATTTTTTCCAGATGTGATATACAAATCCAAATTGATTGCAGCCAAACATGCATTTAGTCAAATCTTTAATACACTCTATTAGGGCATGAATAAGACTTTAAAGCTTTGTCTTAGCCACAGGGTAGCTGGGCTAGAGTAGAGCCAATCGCAAACAGCCAGAATAGAAAGTTACTTTGGGATGCAGTATTTATTCTCAACAGTGTATCATCTGGAACAACAAACTTTTTTTAATGTAAAAATGAGCAATTACTTGTCATTATAAAATGACAAATTTTACAAGGGGTCAAATTTGGTTTTCTTCCCCTGAGAGGCTCACCTCCATTACCGTGCTCACTGGTACATGTCTCATGTTTGTCATTGGCTGTACCTGTATGCCTAATGCTCCATTTTCCTAGAGCAAAACTATCTTTCAAAACACAGGAAGAAAAGCGCCAGCCATTTTCCCCACCTCCAGTTGAGGCAGGGGAAGTTTATCCCAACAGCCCTGCCAAGTAGTTGGCATGATCTGCATTATTCTAGGATAGCTAGGCAAAGTTTAGAATGAGAAATGCAAAATACATCCTTGTGTTTTCTGGATTATATAAGTTTTAAATGATTTAGAGTTCCCTTATATGGAAGGCTTTCTAGGAAAAGACTGGCTAACCCTGTTCCTCGCTATAGCTGAGAATGCATACTCAGAGATTTAATTCAGCATTGGTTGCATTGTAGTGTAACAAATACAGGCTATGTGGGAGGTTCCTTGGGGCTTCCTTGGTTTGATATAACTCTCTGGAATGTGGTTGTTAAAGGGACAGTTGGGGGAATGGGAAGAGGGGGAGCCTTGCTGCTCTGGGGAGGGGCTAGGAAGGATTCTTTTAGTGAGTGCTGTCCAATACTGTAGACACTAGCCACATGTGTCTGTTCCCAACTGAGGCATACTGTAAGAGTAAAACCTATACTAGGTTTCAATGACTTAGTATTAAAAAATGTAAGACATTTCATCAATAATTTTTATATTGATTGCATGTTGAAATTACATGTGAAATAATTATTTTAGGAGTGTATCGGATTAAATAGCAGTATTAAAATTGTTTTCACCCATCTCTTTTTCTCTTTGAATGTGGCTGCTAGAAAATTTAAAACTACATATATGGCTCACATTCTGTATTTCCAGTGGACAGCACTGTGCTATATCCATTTTACATGGTGGAATTATGGTGTTTACTTTCTTGCTTGTGTTTCTGTATTTTTCAAACTGAAAGTATGAATAGCAAACAATATTGTGTTTTGAGAAAAAAATATACAGCATGGATTTTGGAGTCTGGCAAAGATGTGTCCTAGCTATTGCACTTGGGCAACTAACTTTCTCTGAGCCTGCACTTCCTCATTTGTTAAATTAAGAGAATAACTATTTTGACCTCACCGGGTCAAAGCTCTCCAGGTTGTTGTCAGGAGTGAGAAATGCATGGGAAATTAGCAGAGTGCTTAGCACAGAAACTGGCTTAGGAAAAACTCAGTAATAAATATTCTGCATTATTATAGGTTATTTCAAAACACCCATCTGGTGCACAATATGAAAATCTCTGCATTTCTAATTCAGGTCTTTGTCTCTCTTGTTCTACAAGTTTGTCCTTGCTATTATATCTACCTACTTTTACACCCAGAAAACCGAACTTCCCCTTCTTTGCCTCATCATTGTGACTCTGAGTTGGTTTTCTGTTACTTGTTCACACTGAGCTTCTTCCCACTTATTTTTGACTTCAGAGCAGGAATTTTATCCTGGCTACAAACAACACCACAACTCTTTATCTACCCCTGCCCTTTGCCTTGTACCTGGAGGCTGGGTCTTGCTTTTTACTGAACTCCGCTGCTTTTGATGGGATGATCAGTGAAGGACAATTGACACCAGGCCAGTGCATGTGGGAAGCTGTCAGAAGAGTAAGGGTCATGTAAACAACAGATCAAGAGAATGAGGAGCAAAGACAGGGCAGAAGAAAAGCAATGTTATCATTCTCTCCCCTTGTTTCACAAGCCTGCCTTATCTTCTCATTGCCTTTGTCTGTTGGCTTTAAAAGCTGTGCTATGTTCAGCTCATGGTTAGTACAAGGTGTTTCTCATCGCCTTTCTGGATTCTCACCGCCTAAAGTACAACCTCCCACGGTGTAGCACAGTTCACATCTAAAACCGTGCAATTTCCATATTCTGGGCAATAACTCCTCAGATGAAGATGGTTGTACATGTTCTCTGAAATTCAGTGACAGGAAAGAGAAAAAAAAATGCAAAACTTTGTGAAAATATGTGGCTTCCTCAGGTATGGTCTTTTTCCTAGTTCTTTCACAATTAATGAGATGAGCCTCTCAGTCAGAGCTGGATGAGATGCAAACAAGGAGCAGGAACTTAAGATGAATTTGGAATAGCACAGGTGGCTGGGAACACCTGTACTCCTCGAAGTGGGAAAAAAGTCCCGGATTTCTTATGTATTTTTTTAAAATCAGAAATTTTTGTTGTTGCTGTTGTTGTTCCTATCCAGCATCTGTAACTAGGTGATTCAGAATAAACTCTTGAATTAAGATGGTATTTTTTTTAACCATTTTTTCATCAGATCAATATGTTCACTTATTTTAGTTTTAGATTTACTGGATGTTCTCAGGATAGCAAACTCAAAGGAAAAAATAAACAAATTGGTTTATATTTCAAAGTTTTAGGCTGGGAGTTGACAGGAGAAACCTGTGGAAATTAACAAAGGAGAAGAGTTTCCAAGGCCTTCCTTGCTCACATATGGATTTGTGGAGGATTTGAACACAGCTAGGGTCCCCTCCAACAGCAGGCAAGGAATACTCAGGCCAGTGCATACAGGAGGCTCAATTCTGGATGTGTGAATGTGGCTGTTTTTTCCTGGAGCATTTATTTATTGGTTTATCGAGACAGTTTCACTCTGTCAGCCAGGCTGGAGTGCAGTGGCACATTCGTGTCTCACTGTAGCCTTGACCTCCTGGGCTCAAGTGATCCTCCCACCTCAGCCCCCCAAAAGTATCTGAGACCACAGGTGTGTATGTACCACCATGCCTGGCTAAGTTTTTCTGTTTTTGTAGAGATGGGGGTCTTGCTATGTTGCCTAGGTGGGTCTCAAATTTCTAGGCTTAAGTGATCCTTCTGCCTTGGCCTCCCAAAGTGTTGAGATATCAGGCATGTGCCACCATGTCTGGCCCCCATTTATTAATAGAATATTTACCATGGGTCATAGGCAGGAAGCATTCATTGCCAAGCGTCACTTCCCTAGGGTTTCTAGAAAATCAGAAGATTGAAAATGTGAGTAAATGTTTCTTACTACGATTGAAATGTAGGAGAGGAAGGAAGCATTTCTGAAAATGCAAATCCTGCTTTAACGTAGCAGCTCTCTACAGGGGAATTTACTGTGGGTGTCTTGGCTCCTTACGAAAAGAGAGAGCAAATACTTCACAGATCCCCTGATCTTCCTTTTTTCTTTTTTGCTTTTGTCACTGTAACTAAACTCATGATACCTGTGATTTCAGTTTTTTGTGGTCTATGTAGCATCTTTATCTCTGTCAGTCAGTCAGAATTGCAGAACTGGTGGTGGTTACTTAAGTTGGAATACAAATATGTGGGCATGCAAACAAATGTACATGCAGTAAACATTTGATCTACAGAAGGGCCTTTGAGTGGTCTCTTCTCTAGGGCCTGATTGCTTCTGGGCTGTTGACAGCACAGCTCAGTGCTGCAAAGGAAGGGAACATGTTACTGGCTGAACTAGAAGGAAGTTTTATATTTGCCATCTCTGAATAATTCTTTTTCCCCACATGAGGGATCTAAAAGTGTCTGAAAAGAAACACATGTGCTGTTGCAGATATGAGAGCATCATGATTATAGGTGTGCATACCTAGTATGTATATGTCCAAAAAACATTCTTGGCGACAGGCTATTCCTCTGACTTTGCTTCCCCTGAAACTGAATGCAAAACCAGTGTCATTAAATATGCTGCTTTGTTGCCAAAGGGACACTTCTTCCATTTGATTTAAAAATATCACTAGGTCTTCTTTGTGCAGACATCCTTTAAAATACAAACACTGCTTTATCTGATGCAGCTATACTGTATGTATACATCTTTAAAACAAAAAAAGACAAAACCAGATTTATGGATAACATGAACTGCTTTCTGGATATGCAAACAAACACCAATGAAAACATTTTAAAAAAATTAACAGACATCAACTGGTATAAATACACTGTCTAAAGCATTTAATGGTCTTTCTTTAACATAGCCAACTCCCCCGGGTTTGAAACAGTGTTAAATTCTCTCTTGCTTGTGGCAAAAGAAGCTGTCAAGTCCAACACTGAAAAATTGGTACCATTTCCTGGCCAGTAAGCACAGAACAGAGGGGCTAAATATTTTATGGTTTTATTTATTTACTGTGTTCTCATGCTGTGTTTTTCTCTTCTCTGTCTCTCCCTCCTGCTCGTGTCTGCCCAGGGCTGATTGTTGTGACATTGGCCGTATGCTGGATGCCCAACCAGATTCGGAGGATCATGGCTGCGGCCAAACCCAAGCACGACTGGACGAGGTCCTACTTCCGGGCGTACATGATCCTCCTCCCCTTCTCGGAGACGTTTTTCTACCTCAGCTCGGTCATCAACCCGCTCCTGTACACGGTGTCCTCGCAGCAGTTTCGGCGGGTGTTCGTGCAGGTGCTGTGCTGCCGCCTGTCGCTGCAGCACGCCAACCACGAGAAGCGCCTGCGCGTACATGCGCACTCCACCACCGACAGCGCCCGCTTTGTGCAGCGCCCGCTGCTCTTCGCGTCCCGGCGCCAGTCCTCTGCAAGGAGAACTGAGAAGGTTTTCTTAAGCACTTTTCAGAGCGAGGCCAAGCCCCAGTGTAAGTCCCAGTCATTGAGTCTCGAGTCACTAGAGCCCAACTCAGGCGCGAAACCAGCCAATTCTGCTGCAGAGAATGGTTTTCAGGAGCATGAAGTTTGAATGTCAAGCGAGGGAGCCTTGAGTGGGAACTGGCCCTCCAGCCCTAAGAAAACGTCACTCTCACTCTGCGGTCTCAAACTATGCCCCCATCAGGGATGGAATGGACACTGGAGGCTTTACAAAAGGCAGATGCCTACCTCAGTGACTTCTAAGGACTGACTCTGCCAGCCTGGCCTTGACTCTGGTTACACAGACACGGGGGTGAACTTTCACTCCACCTCCTTCCTTCAAGTACATACTGAAAATTCAGTCAGACTGAATTTATTCAGAATGCTTTACCGAGCTCTTTCATTATTTGCACAGGAACAAAAGAGAACACGGACTCCCGCTCCCTACCCAGAATAAAAGGACACCCAGAAGAAACTCACTCAGGGAGGTGTGGGGGGTTGGGGGCGAGGGCTGGAGGAGCAGTGCAGGAGGGGGTGGCATCTCCTTCAGCTTCAGCAGTGTGCCGAGAAGAGGGCTAATTTGAGGAACAGGATGGTGGTGGGGAGCCCTGGCCTGAGGGCCGAGGCAGAACTTCCCCTTTTCTTGGGCCTTGGCCCGTTACAAAGAGGGGTGTTGCAGCAGCTGATGCAAACTGAGTTCAGTTTCCCTGGGGAGCAGAAGGACTGGTACCCGGCAGAGGCGATGAGACAGGCCGCTGATGATGCACAGGACTTGCGGTACATGATCCCTGTAACACAGACCCAAAGGAGCTGAGTTAACGTGCACCGGCAAAAGAATAGCTGGCCCTCTCAGCCCAAATCCAAACGGACAGCTCTTCCTTACTCCTCCCACAGCCCAGAGACTAGGTGAGGTCAGGGAAGTGCTTGGGATTGTCTCATTGATATTCAAGATAGATGGTGAAAGAGACAGGCACTATTTCATTAGTTTTAACAAAACTGTTCCAAAAGCGATTTGAGATGCCAATACCTGTGAATACCTGTTAATAAAGAGCTGTTAAACAGACTTACTTACTTACATTTTAAGTCAGAGTTCACACTGTGTACAAGACACAGCTTTTTATTTACTTTTTTTTTGGTTCAAACTGTCTCATGCCAGTGAGGACCACAAGCAGTGCGTCTAGATTTTATCTCGTTTTGCTTTATAAGCGGCCACAGAGCGCTGGCTCTCAACTATGTATTGATGAAATCCTGGAGTTCTTTGAAGACAGACCAAATCCCAAAGGGAAATAAATGTATCCCTACTGAATGGGCCCTGAGTTTTCCACGGGATTTAGTGAAGGGACACCTGGCTGACCGTGTGTCCCTCACAGTCTTATTCTAAGGAGAAACGCTCTGTCGTCAGGACACATAGCCATCTGCCAAGCCAGTACCACGCAGCTAGCACTCAATGACACACACTGGGTGCAAAAAGAAGCTTCCCAGGAAGACTAGGGGGCCTGTCTCAAAGAGCATGTGTGTCCTGTCAAGCTGCAGTATAGTCATCAAATTAGGGTGTCTTAATCAATCATAAGGTGGAAGTTTATTCAATTCAAATAATACCAGCTAAACTTATTTAAGGGCTTCCCTGTCTGTCTGTCTCCCAGGCACTATTCAGACACCCTTAGCATGTCAGCTTCTTCACTACCCCAAGCAATCCTACAAGGGAGGCCCTCATGATTACCCCCATTTTACAGATGTGAAGCCTCAGGGCTAGATTTAGTAACTTGCCCAAGGTCACATGAACAGGAAGTGGAGCAGCTGGGATTTGAACCCAGCATTCTGGCTCCATGCTGTCAAGACGGTGTTTACTGTATAGCAGTAAATTGGATTGCCAATTAATTAACCACAAAAATAGCGGGGATTTTTTTAGGGAGAGAGGGTTTACTCTGAAGATAGATATAGCTTTTGTCGTGTATGTATGTGGCTTTTTTTTTTTTGAGACGGAGTCTCGCTCTGTCGCCCAGGCTGGAGTGTGGTGGCGCCATCTTGGCTCATGCCATTCTCCTGCCTCAGCCTCCCAAGTAGCTGGGACTACAGGCGCCCGCCACCACACCAGGCTAACTTTTGTAGTTTTAGTAGAGATGGGGTTTCACCGTGTTAGCCAGGATGGTCTCGATCTCCTGACCTTGTGATCCGCCTGCCTCAGCCTCCCAAAATGCTGGGATTACAGGCATGAGCCATTGCGCCCGGCCATATGTGGCTATTTTATATCAATGAATTATTTTTTTGGATAGATAGTGTTTAATACTAAAGCTAGACTTAGAATTAACAGGTCTTAATCCTGTTTGCTGCCTTGCACAGCTGAGGGATATAGCATCCCACGAGCAGCCGGGGCTCCTTACCCACTCATTTCCTGCAGGTATGTGGGCAGGTGTGGTTTTGGTTTTGGCTCCCTCCTCGAGAATTGCCACTTTGGGTGCTATAGAAACAGTGAAGAATGAAACTGCCTAAAATTTCCAAGTGGGAGGTAAAGAAGTACTTTAGATTTACCTTAAAACATGCAATTTTATGTCATTTTTTCCCCTCTAACTGCATGTTTGTAGGGATTGATTTTCTAAGACCATTACAAAATCCTGGAAGGCGGCTGCTCTGGTAAGATAAAGTCGAGGTACAGAGGATGCCTGTATCTATGTGTGGGAGGCACTGTTTGATTTCTAAGGAATACACTTCAGGGAATTGCCCATTTATAGATTTCCCATAGTCTCTACATTTGCCATCCATGGCCCTTTTTAGGAAATCATTCTACTCTTTTTATTCCTAAGTATGAAAAACATTAACTGGCATTTATTTGCCACTTCCACTACAATGACCTTTTTTCTTTAAGTGAATTTTTAAACTTTTAAAAAAATATTTACTGAATATGTTTTTCTCTGTAAAAAAGTTCAGTCAGTAAGGTGAAAATGGACCTTGAGTACCCCTGCCTGTTCCAGGCCCTCCGCCGTGTTCCCCTAGAGGCAGATGCTGTCATCAGTGTGGCATGCCTTCTTCCAGGCTGGTTTCTGTACATTTACACATATGCCCACAGAGAAATAAAGTCCGTGTGTTTGCACACATTTGTTAACAGTATCACATCCTATATGCTATTCTGCAATTTGCATTTTTATTTAGTGACATGGCTGGGAGCTTATTTTTAAGGCGAACTTTGCAGGGTTAAGGATCAATGATGAGGTAGGTTAGTTGGATAAATAGTGCATGTCCTTATGAAGAGATGGACTAACAGAGCCATAATCTTTACAACTGCTGAGACCCTCATGTCGTTAGTCAGAAACAATTTATCTTCATAAGGAAAGTTGGGGAGAGGTACAAGCTCTCAAGTTGGTGGTTCAGGAACTGAGGGCACCACAATGAGGCTTTCTGAAGGGGAAGGTTGACAGCTCCATAACGGGCATTTACTAGATGTTCCAAGAGGGAGGATGGAGAAAGGTGTCTGATGTCAGATAGGTGTGTCCATTGCCAGGCTGGCCGCTCCAGGCCAGGCACCCTGAGGAGGCATGAGGGTCATGAGGCTCAGGGTAACTGGGGGCTTCTATGAGCCTCCCTTGGTTAAAATCTAAGTCTGGAAACTGGCACGAGAGATGCTTTGGGTGAGATTGGATGTGATTAAAGATGTTTCCAACTGGATGAAAGGAAATGTGGACCTAGGCATCAAGGTAAGTGACAGGCAACTGGCTGGTGTCAGGGTATGGAGGAGCTAGCTTTGGAGACATTCAAGAAGAAAAAGTGTGCTAGTTCTAAACTGGGCAGTGGCAGAGGAAGCAGGTAGGAGGTGTTGTGCTAATAGAAATGGGGAAATTCGAGATTAAAGAGGGCTTTCAGAAAACAAAGGCATTTAACTCATCCTTTTGATGAAAATCCACATGGTGGAGATAACACTGTGCCTCCTTTGAGAGGCATGGGATGGGGCTGAGTGGTGAGGCTGGGGCAGAGGGACCGGAAAGGTTGATGTTTGGAGTCTGAAAGAAGTGGAAATAAGCCACCTCTCCCATGGCTTCAGATAAAGAAAGAAAAGCTTTCCAGGTTCATTGTAGGCACTTCAGCAGGCAGGCTGGCGATGGGAACGGAGGTGCAGGGACAAACGGGAATGGTTTTGGGGAATGCTGAGAGCTGCCTTGTAAGGAACATGTGATTGAATACCACACAGGCTGCTAGGTAGCTTTAAGAAAATGGCCCTGGGGTTTAGGTACGAATGGCTGCCTGCACTAGTGCAACTGGTGAAGAAAGCCACAGGAGAGAGTCGAAGGCACCAAGGAGTAGAGGGGTGTAGCATAAAGACTCACACTGGAAGGAAATAAGGAATGCTGCCAGGTGGGGAGGGCCCAGTGAGGACTTAGAACTCCTGAACAGTTCCACCATTCACATTCTTAGGATAAATTCCAAGTAGATCTAAGATTTAAATGTTGGGGGAAAAAACCCCCATAAAAGTACTAAATGACACTTTGGAACCTTGGGAGATTTTTTTAAATGTAAGAGTTGTAAAGGCTATTCTATGACATAACACCCAGAAGCCATTACAGAAAATATTGAAAAATTAGACTACACACACACACACAAACTCTGCCTAATAAAATCCCTATATGTAAGATAAAAAGACAAGTGAAACATTGGAAAAAATAATTGTAACTCAAATCACAAAGCAGATTTCCTTACTATGTAAAAAGGTCCTAGAAACCTATAAGGGATAAATAATAAATCAGTAAGGAATAAATAACTCATTAGAGAAATAGGGAAAGCAAATGAACAGACAGTTCACAGAAAATGCAACAGAGCTTTGAAACACATGAAAAGATACTCTCTCGTATCATAAGAAGAATGCAAATTAAAACTACACTGAGATGCCATTATTATTTATCACTTGGGCAGAGATTTAAATGTTTATTATAAACACTGTGTTCATGAATCTTATAAAAAGGCCCTTTCCCACATTGTTGGTTAGGAGAGTAAATAGGTATAATTTCCATGAAGGCAATGTGGCAATAGCTATCAACATTGCAAATGCATATACTCTGTGACCTAGCAATTCCACTTTTATGCATGTACCCTACAGACATACTCACATACATACAAAACGACTATACACAAAGTTATTCATGGTAGAGTAGAGTGTCATGGCAAAAGAATAGACCATCACTCTATCCATCACCAGGGAAGTGGTAAATTTCCAGTGTCTTATCTGCACACTGCAATTCCACAAAGCCATAGAAGATGATACTGAGTTAAAAACAAAGCAAAGTATGTCTGGAAGTTCCCTCCTTCCTTTTCTCTCCCTCCCTTCCTCCTCCTTCCTTTAAAACAAAACAAAACAAAACAAAAAAAAAAACAAATGAGTTTATGCTTCTTACTATGCTTCAGATGCAGTTTTAAGAGCTTTATGAATATTAACTCATTTAATCTTTGTAGTAACTCTAGCAGTAATCCTCATTTTGCAAGTGGGGAAACTGAGGCAAAAATAGGTTAGGTAATTTGCTTAGGGTCCATTCAGGTAATATGTTGTGGAGCTGGGATTTAAGCCCAGGAGATCTGGATTTATAATCTGTACTCTTAACCATTATACTACACTGCCTGCCATGCTATAACATGCATCCATTGGGGAAAATAAAAATTAAACACACACATTTTACATGCATATGCATAAAAATTTATGGAAAAATACACAAAAAAAGAGATAATATTGGTTGTCTCTGGCGTGAGATTCTAGGCAGCCACAGGATAGGAGTGGGAAAAAAAGCTTTTGACCCTTTCTTACCATTTAAAATCAGAACCACGAGAAGAATGATTTTTAAAATGACGTAAATAAACACCCGCAGTCAACCATCCTCAAATGGCTTCTTTCTCTGTGTAGTACAAGGTCCTTCCTAGCTATGTCCACCAGAGGGCTCTAGGGAATGACCACTCTCAAGAAAAGAGCCACCAGGAGCTGCCCCAAAGCTCAAGTCTCAGGGTCACGGGGCAGGGGTATTTGTGCCTGTGGTTCTCTCTGCTTTTCCTTTAACCAGGACCCCATGAGCTCAGGTCTGGGCCTGAGGGAGGAGGAGCTGTGAGGAAAACAAGGGCCTTGTCATGGACTGCTGGTGGGAGCAGAGACTGGCATAAGGGCAGTCAGAAGGATCTATAATTCAAAATGCACAAATAAAACAGTCCCATTCCTCACCATGTACCTTCAAAACAAAACACACTTTCACATCCTTAATAGGGGAAAGGTACATTTATACTATACATATTAAGCAGCAGTTAAAGTACAGAGCTCTATTCTGATCTGGAAGGTTCTCAATGACAGTTCCAGAATGATAGTTAAGTATACCATTTATGTAAGAAAGAAACCACAAAGCAATATAATACGTGCTCCAGTGGTGTGTCTGCAGGGGGATGTGTGTGCACACATGTAAGTGCATGAGTTGCCATCTCTAAGTCATATCATGGCAAGAGGTCCAGAGGCAATGCACCAGTGTGGTCCCTTGGGTGGTAGTTTGACGGGTCCACAACACGATGAGGCATCTCTGAAGCATGAGACAGGTTTGGCAAAGAACACCACGGTTCGGCACAACTGCAGCAGCAACATGGGCAGGAAGGAATGGCTGGGTTCTAGCTGGACATGGGCCTGGTTTCCCTGAACCCTCATGGCTGGCCTCAGAAACCACCACTGCCGGGTTAGGGTAGGAGAAGGTCATGACCAAGAACAGGGGGGGACATCGTTTGGAGACTTCCCCAAAGAGCTGAGAGATGCTTCCTGCCCTTCATCCCTGCATGATTTTTCTCTTAATCGTTTCTAATACACTGCAGATTTTACTAGTGTGTCTTTATTAATAGAACGTAAGCTCCAGCAATCAGAACAGTGCCTGGCACATAACGACACAAGTATTTACCAAAGGAATGAATGAGTAAATGAAGGGAGGAAAAGGAGAAGACGACAGAAGGAAAGGGGGTTATTTGAAGGGGGTCTGGAAGTGCTTTTCTGACTGGTTTTGAGTAGGATTTTATTCCTACATTGGTGTCGCCTGGGTAACAGAGTTTACATAAAGCTACAATTCACCTCCAGGCCTTGGTTGACAAAGGCAGAACTGTGAGAGGCTCTGATCTTAGTTAACGCAGATGCAGACCCAGAGCTAGAAGGCTCAACTGGTAGATGAAGAGCTGTCCATCAAACGTGGCTCGGATAATCCCAGCTTGGACCAGCTCCCAGCCGCCCCACCCTGCAGAGGCACAGAGATGTGTCCTGCCAAGACCAAGTCATTTCTCACGGCTCTAATCCGCAGACCAGGAGTGTGCCCGTGGAACACACCACCCACTATCACCAAATTAATCAAGCCACCCAGCGTTTAAAACTTTAATCCTCTTTAAGTCTTTAGAGAGGTGATGGCCTCCTGGGGGCTCTTGGATTGAGATGGGTGGCTATGCGTGCTTGCTTTAAAAATACCACAAATTGTTCTCCCTGAGGAAGTCATTCGTATTAATCTGCCTTATTTATTTGGATGTGAATGATGGGCATGCCAAGGAATGAAGGAAAGGATAAACAAAATACTGAGGTTACTTCCCAGGCAGTTCATTCCACTGCAGCCATTGTACCTATTCCCTGGGACCCAAGAAATCAGAATATAAAGGAATTTACACTCTCAGCAGTTCTGCTGAAAAGGTAGATATGGAAATAAAGAAAAACACTGGATTCTCTGTACCTTACACACTGGAATTAAATATAAATTTGGATTGAAATGCACCCAAATCGATGGCACAAAAATACTTCTGTGCCATTGTGTGTTCTCCCTGTTTTACAGACATTAGAAATTATCCTTCCATGTTAAATGGACTAATAGGAGTAAAGCCCCTGGGGGGATTCTTTTGTTATGTATTATTTGACAACATGTATGTGAGTTATGAAGCGCAGTCATAAAAGGAACACTTGTAAATCCTCCATCAAGTCTAAGAACCAGAATTTCATCAACTGTTCTAATTCTTTTACAACAGTCTCGCAATCTTGTACTCTTTCCTTTCCCAAGAGTTAACTGCAATGCCACTTTCACGTTTTTTTTTTTAACGAAGGTAATTGCAGACTCAGACAAAGACTTCTGTTTTCCCATGTCATGCTCCTTCTAATCATTTTGTTGAAAATGACTTTCCATGTCAGAAATGATATACCTTTTGACTGGATTGGCTTTTAGGAGCCTTGTCCACACACAAGATGGTAACTTAACTATTACCAGAGAAGTTTCATGAAAGAAATTTAGTTCAGATTGTTGTCAAAACTCTACTATTTTCCCATTGTCTAAACTCTGCTGTTAGTAACTCCCCGAATATCAGTCACTAGAAAGTCTTTGTATCCCTAACACTTAGAATAATGCTTGCAACTTGGTAAATGTTCAGCAAATGTCCATTATATTTAATAATTTAATAAATGTCATAGAAAAACTTCAAGCAGATGATTGTTTCCATACAATTTAAGATCAATTTGGCAATGTGAAGTAAAATACATACGTGTGTGTATATATATATATAAAATACATATATATACACACACATATACACGCACATATTTTTTAAAGCCATGAATTATATGAAGCCTCTAGCAAGTGAGTCAGATCCATGATGTGGGTTGGTTCATGGAGCACTTTCTGACTCATGCCCTTCATTCATACAAGTAGTTGCTAATTGAATTCACATACACCATGTCACTTAATTCAGAGGGGATGGTAATGTCAATAAAGACTGATTTGCTGACATTTAAAATTACTGACTCCACTTTCCCCCATAGCTTTAAACACTCTATCCTTGTTCCTCTTGGACTATATTTGGGCCACTTCTTAGCAGATGCATTAGTTTTGCATTTAGGTGGAAGACGACCAGAGGCAAGCCAAGAGGTGAGGCAGAAGGGGGGAGAAAGAAAGAGGTTTTAGAAGTTGATGTGGATGCTGAATGGCCCCTGTCTTCTTCCTTGCAGCAAGCACTTCATCAGGCATCTGGCTTGCTTTAGAGGGCTGAATTATTGATTACACGGGAGAAAGAAGAAAGATGATGCTTTCTCTTTGTTTGAATCCAGCTCTTTCTGCTTGCTCCTAACACACAGCTGGGTCACCACAGCTTGAGTGGGCCAAATAAAAAACACCTGCAACAACCTTGCTAGAAATAAGTCTGGCACAGCAGTGGTCTCAGCTTTGGAATTCCACATTACTGAGAGTTAGAACATGGTTCCCAGGCCAGCATTCTGACCCAGAAGCCTGAAGGTTGACCTGTCTGGCAGCAGACAGGTACAAAAACTCTTTAGTGTACCAAGTCACTGATGCGGTGCCATCCTTTTGGAAACAACACTTCATCAAAGTTCTTTGCCACGTACTTCACTAAAGGCAGTCCCTTAGTGAAGGTGCACTCAGTCCCCAGGTAGGCGCAGTGTTAGAACTCCACCAGGGAAGAACTGCTCAAGGGGTGCTTTCCAGGCATTCATTCCTTGAAGAAGAATTACCTGGGTATTCCTTAAATATACAGATTCCCAGAAGGACCTACAGGTGGTTCTAACACAGGTCACCTAAACTTCCAAATTATTTCACTGGGGAGGGAGAGAGCACATCCAGACTATAACTGCAAGTTTTAATTTATCGAAGGAGAAGTATTTTTTTCTAACAGCAAAGATTCCATTATACATTACAACCTGGCTCCCGTTCTGTGGTTGGAACTTGGGGAAGCCTGAGACACCATCTGATGATCCACTGCTGTGGAGAGGGAGAGATGAGTCCATTTCCTCTTCATTGCTTCCCAGGCTCTTTCTTCATCACCCTCATTTCCTTTCTAACCCCACTGTCACAACTGACCTGTTCTATCAGCCCCCTTAGAGGACAGGCTTCCCTTATGTACCTGCCCTCCAAGGACTCAACTGTCAAGGGCATATGTGTTCATTGTACACGACTGAGCTCATAGGTGGGGTGACCAGGTGAGAAGTCCAGGACACTCCTGCAGGTGACATTGCTAGTTGGGCTACTGCACACTAAGACGGTTTCTTCCCTTTGGCCCTTTAATATCCCACTGAGGTGGCTTTTCATATTCAAAACCTACAGTGTATACAGTAACTTTCTATTCCAGGGGCGGGCACACTTTTTCTGTGAAGGGTTAGAACCCAGGAGGCGGAACTTGCAGTTAGCCGAGATCGCACCACTGCACTCTCCAGCCTGGGGGACAGAGCGAGACTCCGTCTCAAAAAAAAAAAAAAAAAAAAGGAAGCAAATATTTTGGTCTTTGCAGGCCAAATGCTGTCAGAATCCAATATCTGGATTCTGATACTGTATCACAGAAGCAGCCATAGACAATACATAAACAAATGGGTGTGGCTGTTGCACTAAAACTTTATTTACAGAAATACACTTCGTTAGTCTGCGTAGGCTGGCATACCAAAATACCAGAGACTGTGTGGCTTAAACAACAGAAATGAATTTCTCATGGTTCAGGAGGCTGCAAGTTAAAAATCAAGGTTCCAGGAAATTTGGTTTCTGGTGAAGGCTCTCTTCGTAGCTTGTGGTGCCCCCCTTCTCTCTGTGTCCTCAACCTGGCCTTTCCTCTGTGTGTGCACAGACAGCGAGCTCTCCCTCTCTCTCTCCAGGTAAATCTCCCTCTTTTATAAAGACCCTGTTCCCATCAGGCCAGGGCCTTGTTCTCGTGACCTCATCTAACCTTAATTATCTCCCAAGGCCCCATCTCCAAATACCATCACATTGGGGATTAGGACTGCAATACGTGAATTTTGGGAGGGCAGCACAACTCGGTCACAGCACAGGCAGTGGGCCAGATTTGGCCCAGGGCTGTAGTTTGCTGACCTCTGTTCTATCAAAATCTGATCACCTTTACATTATGAAATCGATCCCTTCCACCCAATCTTTCCTCTGCAGTTACATGAGAAAAGCCACCACAGTTCAGAACATTTGCTTTTGGAGGGATATCAAAAAGGGTCTCTGAGTTCCACATGTGTCAAGGCTACTCTATCAAGGGCCTTCGCTAGTTTTATAGGATTTGTAGAGTCTTATCTCTTTGTTTTAAAATGTATTAAAATTGAACTGTCTCAGCCGGGCGCAGTGGCTCACGCTTGTAATCCCAGCACTTTGGGAGGCCGAGGCGGGCAGATCATGAGGTCAGGAGTTTGAGACCAGCCTGGCCAACATGATGAAACCCCGTCTCTACTAAAAAAAATCAGTTGGGTGTGGTGGTGGGCCCCTATATTCCCAGCTACTCAGGAAGCTGAGGCAGGAGAATAGCTTGAACCCAGGAGACAGAGGTTGTAGTGAGCCGTGATCATGCCAATGCATTCCAACCTGGGCAACAGAGCAAGACTCCGTCTCAAAAAACAAACAAACAAACAAACAAAAACCTGAACTGTCTCTACAGAAAGCCTGCCCTTCATAGCAGACCCAAACCCTGCAATTGGCTTGGAATCCACAGTAATGGAGAGAGGGGCTACATTCTAGCAGGGGACACAGCTCAGTTTGACGGAAAAACAGGAGAACATAGGAAAAGCTGCAAAGCTGGAGCCACTACCTGAGGGCTGTTTCCAGTGTGGGGGGGATACAGGCCTGCTGAGTAAAACTAGCATTTAGGCGTTTTAAGTCCTGTTCTATTTGAAGCCAAAACCCTGCAGGGAAACCAGCACAGGACCCCCTCTCCCCAACGCACTGAGGTTCTGTGTCAGCGTGGCTGCCTTTAGGAGTGTCTCCAACATAAACCAGAGCCACCTTGTATTTATAAACAAGGACTCCTCTAAAATGAAAGTTTCAGCAGGTCTTATTTCCTGTTATGTCCTCATTTTAACCATGGTAGATCTGGAGTGTTGCTTGGACTCCATCGTTCTCTTATTTTCTGCTTTCAAGAAGCAGAGGAGCCTTTTGGTGCACAGGATAAATGTTGACATGGTAACTTTTTCCCTCCCTGGACTTAATCATAATTTTCTAGTTGTAGTTTCAGAAATGTTATGGTTTTATACATCTTCCTAAAAACATAATACTTGACAATGAGAAGAAAAATGTCACTGATTTTGTTTCTTTTAGAAATACCATTTTCAAATAAATGTTCATTGCCAAAGAGATAATCTGGGAATTGAAATGGCCATGTCACTTACTAAGTTCTTCCTTTGATATATTATTTCTTGACCTGTTGAAATAACCACTTTAGGCTCAAAAATTCCATTCATAGTTGGCAAATCCATATGATATTTGGTCATAAAGTAAGCAATGGAAGTTTCAATAATGAACTGAAATTGTTAATAGCTTCACCATGAAGATGACCTGAGAAGAATGACTGACAATGTTGGAATGTAAAGAAATGTGCTTGAAGATCAGTGTTTTCTATGAACTTCTTTCACCAAGCTCTGGAGTTTCCAGAAGCCATGATCCTCTCCTTTAATGGCCTTATCATTAAGTAGATCCTCATCTACTTAATGGGATAGAGGAAACTAAAGAAGCTCATGTCCATACTTCATTCTAATTCTGAAATAATTCCTTACCCTGAGGAAAGAACATGAACCCTGGAGTCTAACAGACCTAGACTGGAATTCTCCCTGAGCCACTTCCTTAGATAATACACTTCACTTCTGTAAGCCTCAGTTTGCCTTTCTGGACCAATGACCCAGTGGACAAAGCTGGAGTTTTGGTTGGACTTTCCAACTTCCCAATGGACAGAGCTGGAGCAATTTGAGCAACAAAATAAATAATGATAGTATTGGATTATAACCCCATCCAATCAGGTAAATACCCATGAGTTCATGCTGACATAGATAAATGAGTAAATAAATATGTGCAGAAGAGACAGGTTTTTCTTACAGAAGGATTCCAGTTAATAAATGCAGAAGGAATGAGGGAAATAGAAATTAAGATTAGAACACCATGGTAACAAATGATGTGGGAGAGATCCACCAAAAGACACTGAAATTATTGGCCAAAGTTGGAGGAGAAACTGTGTATTTATATAGTTTCTAAGTATCTCCCTCAAGTTATTTATTAATTACAATGGAAAAAATAGTAACTTTACAGTGGAAAAACCCAGCAGATACTATCTGAATCAAAAGCGATCAAAGTTAACATCACCAGTAAGACATTGACGGCATGCGCCCCTTGCTACAGTGCACTGAGAAGGGTGCATCTCTTCTGAGGATTCTTGTCAAAAATGCAAAACCTCTATCTGTTCATGAGAAAACAGCAGACAATCCCAAACTGAGGGACAGTGTACAAAAATCTGGACCAGTCCTCTTCAAAAGTGTCAACATCACAAAAGACATGGAAAGAATGATGCATTGTCAGAGGTTAGAGGAGAAGGAGACATGACAATCAAATGCAACGTGGGATCCTGGATAGGATCTTGGAACAGAAAAAGGCAAAACTGTGGGAATCTCAAAACAAAGCATGGTTTCATTAACAGTACTGTGCCAATGTTAATTTCCTAGCCTTGATCATCGTACTGCGGTTATGTAGATTGTTAACACTGGCCAAAGACGGGGGAAGGATATGTAGAAACTGCACTATTTTTGCAGCTTTTCTATAAGTCTCAATTTATTTCCACGTACAACATTTTTTAAAAGACATTGGTATCAGCTGGGCGTGTTGGCGCTTGCCTGTGGTCCCAGCTACTCCGGAGGCTTAGGTGGGATGATCATTTGAGCCTGGGAGGCAGAGGTTGCAGTGTGCTGAAATTGTTCCACTGCACTCCAGCCTCGTAACAGAGTGAGACCCTGTCTCAAAAAAAAAAAAAAAAAAAAAAAAATTGGTATGAATGTGGGAAAAATCTCCATGTTCTTTCTGTGCTACACGTACCCCCAACAAATGCAGTGAAATACGCTTGACCACTCTCATGCTGAGTAATAGGGTGAGTGCATAGTCTGTGTGTAGGTGACAGATGTAGCCCCAACCATCTGTGCTATTAACTGCTTAACTCTTGCCTCAAAGGGCTTGGAGGCTCCTGAAATGACTGGTTTTCATTGTGATGGGAAGAGAACATTACTGAAGGAATGTTTTTTCTTCAGTCTCAACATCCATCCATGTAAAAGGAAACAAGGAGTCAATTAGTGTGACTCCTGGCCTCTTTCCTATTTATTTATTTATTTATTTATTAGACAGAGCGTTGCTTTGTCACCCAGGCTGGAGTGCAGTGGCGCAATCTCGGCTCACTGCAACCTACACCTACCAAGTTCAAGTGATTCTCCTGCCTCAGCCTCCCAAGTAGCTGGGACTACAGGCGCCTGCCACCATACCCGGTTAATTTTTTGTATTTTTAGTAGAGACGGGGTTTCACCATGTTAGCCACGATGGTCTCCATCTCCTGACCTCGTGATCCCAAAGTGCTGGGATTACAGGCATGAGCCATGCAGCCCGGCCTCTCTCTCCCTTTTTAATTCTCTCTGCCCTAAGGGAGGTGGAGTGATGTGTCTGATTGGTAAATTTGGAAAGAACAGACTGGGCACACGCTGCTTATCCCTTTCCTGTTCCTTCTTGAAATTGAGTGACTCATAGCAAACAGGTATTCTGCCCTGCTTCTCAGGGCAAGAAACTTCCCATATCTGGTCTTGTCTATGACTGGGTCAACCAGCCAGTTTGGAGATGCCAATTTGAAAGCTCATTTGACCCCCATCCCCAAGTTATTCCCTCCAACTTAGACTTTCTCAGTAGCAATGGTGATATTTCAGGCCTCATCTGCCTCGTTCCTTGTTTTATTTCATAATTTCCTTAGAATCTGGATGAGAAAGAAGGTTGATAACCATTGGACACTCATTAGACCCCAGTAGGTGCCATTTGTCCCAGTTTGCACAGTGTCCTGGAATTTAATTCTAAAGCCATGATTCTCTGGGGGGTTGAGAAGCATTTTTTTTTTTTTTTTTTTTTTGAGACGGAGTCTCCCAGGCTGTCGCCCAGGCTGGAGTTGCAGTGGCGCCATCTGGGCTCACTGCAACCTCTGCCTCCTGGGTTCACGCCATTCTCCTGCCTCAGCCTCCCAAGTAGCTGGGACTACAGGTGCCTGCCACCATGCCTGGCTATTTTTTTGTGTTTTTAGTAGAGATGGGGTTTCATCGTGTTAGCCAGGATGGTCTCGATCTCCTGACCTCGTGATCCGCCCACCTCAGCCTCCCAAAGTGCTGGGATTACAGGCGTGAGCCAACGCACCTGGCCGAGAAGCATTTTCTAAACTAATCTTCTCCTACAAATAGTCCCTGGACCTTGAGGATCATAAACGGTCATCATTTAACATTTTTTTCTGCTAGAAGTATTAAGCCTCTTGGTTGTATTGAGACCAAAAGAAGATCTGTCACCCCCCTCCACTCCCCTACGGATATACATACAACTTCCGGCAATCTCAGAGAGTTTGAAGCTACAATTCTATTACAAACGACGTGCTACAAGTATGCTTTTAAAATGAATTATTTTTCCAGTTTTTTCACTTTAACCTCTGCCCCAGTGGTCTTAAAAACAGAGGCATGGAGACTGAGTTCTTTTCTGTGGACCATTATGCATCTATCTTTTCCAATAGTTTCCTTTGCCTCAGCTCTTTTTTGCTGTACAAAGACAGAAATTTCTAAACAGAGCCTTTAATAGTCCATTACTTTTTACCCATGTTATGCAATGTAGCTTTAAAGACGAACTTTTCCAGCAAACTGCTACTTGTGTGAATGCCTGTTTGGGAGTGAGACTTCCCTACTGGAAAAATAACCAACACTTACTACACCATAGTTACGATTACATCACAATAAATATTCTATGCAGGACTAGGAACAGTTCCTCAAAGAAAAATGCTTGGGGAACGGGTAATTGGAATGAACTACAAGCATTTTCACTGAGCTCAAAGAAACTGCAAGAAAAAAGATCTTCGATCTGCATCCAAGTATTTTTTTTTGTCTGAAAGAACACTGTGTGAGGAATTTTGACATTCTCTGCATTCTAATGAAAATGACTTGGAAAGTAGAGGCTTATCTATACATTTGCCTCATTGCCGCCACGATGAGCACCGTTTATCAGGAATAAAGAGAGAAGATCCAGAAGGTAGTTCTTTTCTGGAGAATTTTGTGCTCTGGCTCTTAAGTACTTTTGCTTTGCCATGAATGTGAATATTTTAAAGGCCAAAAAAGCCCCCTCCATTTGAGTTGCAGATGGCCACAGGAACCCAACAAGAATGCTAACAACTCATTTTAAAAAGAGAAAAAGAAAGGAAGTGCCAAGTTCCACACTGCATATTCATACTGATGTTGAGCCCATCTTGGCCTAGCTGGTAGAACTGAAAATTGAGAATAATATTAAGGGGCTGCAATGATCCCTAAGGGTAAAAATAAATGTGTTTCTGAAAACAACAGCCACATCCACAATGAAATAGACATGAAACAAGATAACCCAAGAACACATTTGTTTTCCTTGTAACAGGGATGCATTAAGTTCATTATTCAGAGGACTTTGATTACCCTTTTCAAAGATTTTTGGTGAGTTTAATTTTCAAGGCTGTTAACCACTGATGTCAACTTAATTATAGCAAGCAACCAACCAACCCACAATGTATGATACCAATTGTTGGTTTTACTTTAGTCTTGCATTAGACTTGGATTTCTTTGCTCATTTATAACTTTCTGAGGGAGGAAGGTTTCTGCGCAGTCACTTGCTTTCCCTTAGCTGGTGTCTTTGTTCTCCAGTTTGCCATGGGGGATTGAGGGAACAGATATTTATGACTTATTATCTCAGTATTAACAGTGCCCCCTCAATGATTTATGAAGCTGTGCTGTTGCATTTCTAACCTTGATGTCCTTCTGATTATTGTTCTCAAATGGTAAGATTAACACAGTGGGGCCTAAAGATTCTTAATCAGTTTCTTGCATACAAATTCACCCAAATGTAGGGAAGAGAGAGTCCTTGGTGGCATAACGACTTCCAGATGGAATGAACTGAGAACATCTAAGCACTTAACCCAAAGCACCCTTATATTTGTCACCATGAACATGATGTCCTCACACTAAAATTTAGTTATAGTTTTGTATCTCAGCATTCAATGAACTAGAATTCTAGAATGTCATGTACATCTTGTGTTAAAGTTCAGGACATTTGTTAGTATATGTGTTTCTTTTCTTCCAAAGGGTGACAGTGATCCAGGATGAAGGTCCTTTGACTATACATTTCAGCGTTCAATTGAGGTAAAATAATGGTGATTTTCAGGAAAGAAAAATTATCCCTGTCCTTTTTCCAGGGGTCCCTGGAGGTACTTTGTTGAATTTTTCTAATCTTGTGCATGGACTTCTCAAAAGCTGATTTGGCAGACAATCACAGTTGGCCACTCAGTCACTACCCTTACAGCTACTAGCGGCCATGGGACAGTGATCTGACCCATGAAATGTAAAGAGAATTTCTGGGGGGACTTTGGAAACACTTTTGCGTTCTCATTAAAAGGCAAAGCTTAAGACACAAGCTCTTTGGTGCCATCCCTTCCCTTGAACCTGAATACAGTGATCATCTTGTGATCAAGAGGCAAGAAACCTGAGGACAAAAAGCCAACATGCTTAGGGAAGTAAGAAGAAAAATGGAGAAATTTTGAGTTTTTGATGACATCACTGGGCTGTAGGAGCAACCCCAAGATCACCTATGTAAACTATCTTGTTACATAAACAAGAAATGTCTTTATGGTTTATGTCCCTACTACTTGCAGCCAAAAACATTCTTATGTGATACAGGAAGCAAGGTCTAGGGTGGAGGCAAGAACAGAAAGGACGGGGGCAGCAGTAACGGCTGGTAAATTCTGTTAGGAAGTGTTGCCCCAGAGACTAATGAAGGGATGGAAAATGCTGCCTGATGCCTAGGAGCTGTTGCAACCATAGCTGCATTGGCCTTCCACCTGAGGATGATGCCAGGTTTTGTCAATATCATGACAGTGATATTAATGATATTCAACAAAGGGGGCAAGAATACAAGCAATTAGTTGAATTCTTAGAGCCCAGTGAAAGAGTGTAAGGGCAAAGCAGACAGCAGGAAAGTAAAAACAAAGTTTGTTTGCTTCCCTTTGTGGTTTAATTTGCCCAAACTGAATGGTTTAGAAGTACATCCCTCAGCTGAAAGTCTAACTGCCTGTGTCTTGTGGAACATAGCTGTGTGTATTTGTAACTTGCATCTTCTGTGTGGGTGAGGACTAGGGGGCATAAAACCATGTGGGGGGATTTTCTTTCTTCCCAAGGGAGCTGATGACCAAGGCTGAATTCCAAGGTAGCAGAGTTCCAGCTGAGGACTGGCCAGCGGTAACCTGGACCCCAGCTTCCTCAACCACCATGTAAGCTGGTGTTGTAGAGGTGTGTGTGTGTGTGTGTATTTCTTGAAAACACTCCTATTCAAAGCAAAGCCAGGTCAGCCTTAAAAGCAAGCTGACAAAAAGAACTATAAAACCAGGGGTGGATTACATTTCAGAGTGGTTCCTTAAATTACAACTATCACTAACAGGCATAAGTCAGCTATTTCTAGTTTAACTAAAAAGTAAAAGGTATATTCAACTTGTCTTTATTCTATTTTTCTTCTTATGCTAAACATTTAAGCTCCTTCATCTCTGCTATAATATTTTGAAATGGTGATAAATCTATCTGTTTTAGCTTGAAACTTGATTTCTTCAATATACGCAGTCAGCAAATAGTTATTGCGTGTCTCCATACCAGTGAGTGTGTGTGTCTGTGTAAGATAGAGGGAAGGTGAGGTAGAGAGAGAAAAAGAGAGAGAGCATGAGAGAGTGTGCATGAGAGAGAGCCAACAGCATCCTTTCAGGATCTTGTATATAGAAATGAAAGCCGTGAATGAAGCTGTAGTTCAATTTGATTAGGAAAATACACTCTAAAATACTGAGAGGATGTGATGCCAGGCAAACTGAGCTGCTGGCTGGAGAACACTGAACAAAGATGAAATTGTTTCTGGACCTTAACTCACTCTTATGCAGAATGTCTCCTGACTTGCTTTATCCCTCTTTCCCTTGCAACAGTCAGTGACAGGCTGAGTGGAAAGTTGTCCTGCCTCTCAGAGAATGTTAACTCATCAGCCTCCAGGTGTGGCTCCGGCCTATTGGCTGCCTTTCCCTTTGAAGGCACAGACACTCTTGAGAGAATCTTGAGCTGGCTTTGGAGCTGAGACCCCTTTGCACTCCCACTTTGGATGTCTTCACTGGGTGGCAGACTAGTCAACCCGCTAGGCTCTAGCTATTTCTGAACAGGTTCTTTGAAGTTACTGGAGACCCAAGTGGTTTGCTACATTTTGCATAAGTAATAGAACAGTGCATAAACCCCCTTGCCCAGCATCACTTAATACACCTGCTTCTGCTGATGCTCTTTGAAGATGCCTCCGTGGAGGGCATCGCAAACTGCTCTGCACATTCATATTCAACCCGTGTGCAGTATGCATGGACCACTGCAGGCTGAGAGCCACGTGCCTGGCGCCGCCCGCCTCCAGCACTGTCCCCAGTCATTCCACTGCGCTCACGAAGAAGTCCAAGAAATAGAAAAACATAAAAAGCTATTGTCCATGTCCAGTGAGAAATGAAATGCACTGGACCGAGTATCACAACTTCCTTAAAATAATACAATTTTATCACGTTTGCATCTGATCCTGCTCATGGTTTGCAAAGTCATAAACCCCTTGAAATCAATAGCTTGAGCCATCGCTGCTCTATTCTATTTAAACACATCCTAAGAAAGCAATTTATTACGAACTCTCTATGGTTTCACCTTATCTAAAACACTTAATTCAGTCCATCTCCTGCTTTGCTTTGTAGTGTTGGAAGCAATCAGAAGACTGGAAGCAATTTACTAATAAGAGAACATACCCTACAGCTCTGGCCTGTGAAAAGAGTTTCAGAATCATGATGTAGCCACAAGTCAAATTCTAGAAAGAATTAATGGCACATCTCATAGTTCTTTTATTTGCTGGCTGATTCATTCCAGGTATGATTGAAAATCCTGCATTACAGGTATGGCCTCTTTTGGTGTTCCCAGGGTAGGAAACACATTGTCTTCTACCAGCAACTTTGCTCCAGCTCCCTGAAACATAGTCACTTCTACCACCATGAAAACTACAAAGCAAGGGAGAATCCAGCTTAGTCTTCTAGAAAAAATTAACAGAGAAGAAAAGATATGTCTCACAGTTAAATGAGTAAGGAGTTCTGCCTATACAAAGGCTGTAATCAAATGATTTGGTTTGGGGGACAAAAGCTAGGCTTGTGCATGGACATGGTATTCATTGTAGATGACCAAATCATGCCAGCATCTGATCTCTTTAACCAAAACCTTTCTCCACAACCTCTCTCAACCTGCTTTACCCTCAAGCTTTCTCAAGGGAAGAGAGAGAAATGGACTTATCAAGATGCTTAAGCCCCCCAGGAAAGAAAACTCCTTTCTGCACCACAGTGTACTCCTCTGTAAAGTGAAAGTGTGGACCAGAGAGATTAGGGTCTCTTCTAGCCTTAGAGGTGTGGGATTCTTGAGGACAGTGGCCTAAGAGTGAGGCCAGATGTGGAGCTGGGCATCTGGGACCACCAACAGGGGCCTCAGGAATAGCCCATCCATGTGCCTGAGGATTCCTGTGTTTAAAAGAAACTAATTCAAGATCTCAAGGGAAAACAGATGAATTATATAATAGATGGGCAAAAATGGACAGTCCAGTACATGGCACCAAGCAGATGTTTGATGAACACCAATTCCTTTGCCAAAAACTCACTGGAATGGCTTGCTCTTGGCACATGTTGTTACTTTAATTCAGCAAATTGGCTAATTGGCCAGTGGAGTTCTAAGATTCACAGCCATGCTGCATCCCATTCCATCTCATTCTATCCCATTCCATAAGGTAGGGATCTGCTAAACCTGAGCTTTCTTTTTAGATATCTGCCCCAGCAAGAGGAAGGACACATCTACCTATGGAATAAAAAACAAAACAAAACAAAAGTGGAAGTGGTATGGATGAGCCATAAAACATGATCCTAAGCAAAAGCAGCCAGCCACAAAAGGCCACACAGTATGAGATTTCACTTACAGGAAATGTCCAGCATAGGCAAATCCATAGAAGCAGAAAGCAGATTAGTGGTTCCCAGGGGCTGGGAAAAGGGGAAAATGAGGGGTGACTGCTAATAAAATAAAGTTTCTTTTGGGGTGACGAAATGTTCTTGAACTGGTGGTGATAGTTACACTTCTCTATGAATAAACGAAAAACCACATAATTGCATCCTTTAAAGGGTGAATTATATTTCAATATAATTGTTGTTAAAAATACAAAAAAAGCGGGAAAACATAGAAAATGGCACCATAGCGGGGGAAAAAAAAAATCTGGAGAAGTGAAAGGTACTTGAATTCCTGTCCCACTGGCTGTGTGATCTTGACTTTTCTGTGTCTTAGATTCACCAACTATCAAGTGGGGATATTATCTCTTTGTGAACCTTCTAAATTAACTATGAGGATACTACTGTTAGGAACTAAAGGCTGAATTCAAGGACTCCCTCATTCTGAGAAATATAGAAACAGTGTACAAAGTAACTTGTACTATAATATCTGGGCCACCCTTCAGAAGCAGGTATGGATAGTGAATGGGGCAACTCCTGGTGAGCATCAAGACAGGTTTCCATGTCTAGCACTGGTTCCTTGAAGATGGTTATACTGACCGCATTTCTCATTCTCTTGCTGTATCTCATAAGAAAACAGTCAGCCTGTTTCTACATTTTACAAGGGGGGAGGCTAAGCCCCTGGGATATTAAGTAAACTCTTTCAAGTTACCAAATGTGAAGAACCTAGAACATAGGGGTTCTCTCCCCTAAGGGAGCCAATACACTTTCTACTGGACAAGTAAAAAATAGGGGTTGAAGTGTTGAGTCCTTTTGCACAGTGTGCTAATAAACCTTTGCTTAGTTTGGACATTAGAACCTAAGTTGATCAATTAGGAAGGAAGGAAGGAAGGTAGGGAGGGCGGGCGGGAGAGAGGGAGGGCGGGCACGGGTACACTGTCTCTCTCAAAGGCTGTAGATTCAGAATTTTTGTTTCAGGAGTATGTAAGGGAGGCAGATTTCCTTTTCAAAGTTCAAAGAAAATGGTATGTTTTGTTTTCATACTTCGTTTCATTTTCACTTGGGAAAAATGCCCCAGCTTTGAAGCCTCTCTGTTTAAACTCATTAGGAAAACCATCAATGACAGCAGCTTTCATGCAATCATAGTGGGAGGAATTAGCGTTATGGGAGAGCTGGATCAATCTTCAAATGTTTCATCTATGGAGATGGGAGGTCAGCACCAGCTGCTTGTTCAGCTGGAAAGTTAACATAAACAAATACTTCACTCACTGGGAGAGTCCAAGGGAAAGACATTTGATATTCCCCCTCTGAATACTTCCTCAGAAGGCACATGAAAGAGATAGTTGCTTCTTGAGAACTAAGTGGTCAACTGCTTGGCAAAATGTCTCACCTCGAAGAGCAAGGTGTTTGTTCTTTTAGTGTCTGGAAAGGAAAGGAGGTAGGGATGTGAACATTCACGGAATAGAATCCCTTCCTGTGTAATTCCTAACTTCATTGAAGTTGATATGGAAACCCTTTTAGCGGAGCTGGTTTTAATATATGAAGATATATTTTTTGATATCCAAATATGTTTTAAAGGTTTTTTTGTTTCGTTTTGTTTTTGAGACAGAGTCTCACTCTGTTGCCCAGGCTGGAGTGCAGTGGAGTAATCTCAGCTCATTACAACCTCCACCTCCCGGGTTCAAGCAATTCTCACATCTCAGCCTCCTGAGTAGCTGGGATTACAGGCATGTGCCACCACGCCCAGCTAATTTTTTGTGTTTTTAGTAGAGATAGGTTTCACCATGTTGGCCAGGATGGTCTCGAACTCCTGACCTCAGGTGATCCACCCACCTCAAGCTTCCCAGTGCTGGGATTACAGGTATGAGCCGCCGTGCCCAGCTTCATTTTAAAGTTTTTTAAGCTGTTGAAGTCTCCTTTGCCAAAGATAGAATGTGGAACTTTGTTTTTGTTTTGCACTTTATTCATAGAGCATATTCCATAGCCCATCTGATTGATTCAAAATGGGGTTAACAGTGAGAAATTAAGGACTGCAGATGGGGTGTCTAAAAGAGAGCTAACAGGAGAGGCCTGGTAGGAGGAGGAGAGACAGGGACAAATGGAGGACGCTGGAAGATTAGCGGAGACCCCTGCTACTTCTAACAAAGTTGTTCTGCAAAAATAAAATAAAAAAATCTTAGAAAATGTTCTTCATGCCTACAACATAGCATGGATTAAGGAATTTGTGATCTCAGTATCTGTAAAGGTTAACTCAATATTTTCATTTTTCTTACAAGCATTGCATATGTGGGTATATGCAAATATATATACAGGCAAAAATGGAAAAGTATATCCACACACACAAATATATGACTGTGTGTGTGCATGCGCATATGTGTGTGCACAGGCATTTGAGCTTGAGTGCATGCACTCAGAAGAATACAGGAATACAGGGACTATGACAGGAATACAGGAATAAAGGGACTATGATTAGCAGCACTGGGCCTCATTCCTGCCAAGCCCATCCCAAGGCCAAACTAGAGCCTATTATTTTAGATCTCGGGGAAATTAAGCAGACATAGACTTAAGAAAACACAGGCTGTGGTTAATTTTCCACTTCTTTCTACTAAGAGTGGATGACCAAGCATTTTTGGGACATCTAGTCCTCTGTTGCTATCCCTTAGTTAGCTCATGAGAAAATAAGGTGTAAAACTAAACTATCCAAGATATGAAGCCATCCCTGCCCAACTTAATGAGCAACTAACTAATCCAAAAGGAAAATAGCCATTACTTACACAGTCATAATGTAGATGCAACATGGCATATAAATCAGTAACTCTTGTATTGCAAAACAGACAAATAGATTAATGCATGTTGCAAAGGATGGGTGAAGAGATCGATTAGGTTACTGATTCAGACCGTGAACTTTCTCTCAATATACTGCATTTAACTTTTAAATAAGGTTTAGGAGAACCTGTAACATTTTGCTCACTGACAGAGCTATATTTTACTAAGGGCAGAAATTGGCTAGTCTATAAAAATTAAATTATGCCCCTTTCACTGTATCTAGTCAAGAGGAAAAACTCTAATTACAAGATTGCACTGTCAAACAAATGCAAATTCACATTCTTTATTCCCTGGTTTAAAAATTCATACTGGAGGGGGCTTCTATTCTGAAATGAAAATCAATATTTGAAATATTTTGCAGAGTGCAATGACAAGCAAGAGCAAAAGAAGTGTCATTATCAAGGGTGCTAGTAAATAGACACCAACTCATTAAGTGCAGAGTTAGTGAGAACAAGTCATTCATTACGCAAATATTTAAATATCAATTAGTAAGGACAATGAAAGAAGTTGAAATGAACCTTCCCTTCCCCACAGCCAGTACCTTATTATTCCAGAAATGACCAAAGGGAACAAGAGTGGTGGATAATAATCTCAGCACCTAATAGGAATGTCACTCTGGGGAACAGGTAAAGGTTAATTTCAAACGTACTTCCCAATGGAAAATTAAATGTACCTGCCTCAAAATTTTTAAGAGCTGAGTTTACAGACTTAGTCCAGAAAACTGAAGGCCTATGCATATTGCATGGCTGGTATTTTTTGGAAAGAGAACACCTTTCGTTACTGCTTAATGTCAGACTGGCTTAGTTCATTAAATTTTCTTAGTCGATTTAAAGCCCTGGTTTTTCCACATCTATGAAAAAATGCCAGTCCACATAGCACTCAAACTTAAAAATCTCACTGGTTGGTTCTCAGATTCTTTTGACATCCACTTCATGGCCTGTCTACCTGGACTGTTAGGTGAACTTGGTGGATATGAAAAATGGCCTAAGCTCTTTGAACTTTGCCTGGACTATCTTTTCAGGAAGACCTGGCAGGATATTTTACTACATGCTGGCTGTGTGGTATTACAGCAAAGGTGTTGGCCTGAGAAGCAGGCTTCAAGCGCCTCTTAGTAACAGTTGGCTGGTGAACTTGGACCAAGCATCTAATTTTCCTGGACCTTGCTTTCTTCCTCTGTAACACAAAAAGTTTTGTCCAGATCAGTTCTCAACTTGGGTCACCCCAGAATCATTGGGAAGTTTATAAAAGACCCATGGCCAGATATACCACAGATCTATGAAATGGGCTTCTTTAAGCAGAGACCCAGGCATGTGGAGTTGAACAAAACTCCCAGCAAGATTCCAACATGCATCTTTAACTAGGAGTCACTGGGCTCTTTCAGCTCTAGTATGCTGAGATTATCAGGACAACATATGTTATTGATCAAACTTGAAAGAAATTCTGACTTCAATTCTTAATAGCATCATTTAACAGGCATTACCTTCTCTGGAGAGGAGATGTTGACCATGTAATAGAATTACATGCTGACTGGCTGTGGCATGAGGAAACAAGATCCTGAAAGAGGACCACCAGATTTCACGAGATTCTATATGTACAACCCACAGAAAAGAGTCAGATGCCTCGGGCGCTCAACAACAGTTAGCTCTTGTTACTATGATGATTACACTACAACTGTGTTCACTTAACGTTTTAGGTTTGCTCTCTATCCTCGTTGGCAAAAAATTAAATTGGTCCCTAATAAGTACATGGACATAAAAATGGAAGTGCCTTGGAGGTATAAGGCCCCCCTGGACATTGCTCTTTTGATGCAGAAACAGATCCGTTTGGCTTGTTTCTGTGGAGTTTAGGCTTAGAACGCCTTGCTTCCATGTGCACACACCCCGACCTAGCATCCTTCCCTTCATAATCTTTTCCTTTGAGTTCATCAACTGCTTCTGTTTGTCAAACTTCACAATTGAAACTGCCTTATTACTTGATTCTGTCTCTACCTGTTGGGCTGTGACCTGTGGCCAGAGGGGCCTGGTTTGGAGACAAGGTACCTACCTTGTCTGAGCTTATAGAAAACGAGCAACCTTAGGCCAGGCACTTGAAGTCTGTGCTGAAGTTTCTGTGGATAAAATGGAAGTTAAAATGCCTGCTCTGCTTCTTTTACAGAGTGGTTTTGAGGACAGAATGAAGCAAGATGAAAAACAGCACTTTGAAAATGGAGTGTGTGGTATTCATCTTAGATACACTTTTAGAGAAGAAGAAATGTGTCTCAGAAAAAGGACCTCTTCTGACTCAAATTTAGCTTACATCCCCTTCTTAACCATATCCCAGGTGATAAAATACGACACCCAGGTAAGCAGTGGCCTTGTGGACTCTGAAGAAGTTCTTAACGTGTCCACAGTACATTCTCATTTTGTCTGGCTCTAAACTACTGTCTCAAGAAAGCTGCAAATATTTGAAAGTAACAATAAAGTGTTAACAGTAATTCTGACTAAAATCACAGCAGTCCCTCTGGTAGAAAGGCAGTAAATTCTTTGCTCAGGTAAAACGTAGGAAAGAAACACAAGTAGAAAAAAATCCCATTTGTTCAAATTATCCCTATCAATCTTAACTAAAGAATTATCGCCAAGTTTGTTTTGGTTTGCATCATTAATAGCCCAAATCCCACGTGCCAAAATAATGTTTACTGCATTTCTCGGGACAAGTTACCCTTGAGAGCCAGTATGTCTCAGGCTTCCCAGAAGAGTGATTTTGGTGCAACAAATAATGACCTATACAAACCAGCCCTTACAACTGCACACACACACACAACACAGCAGAGTGTCAAGCTAACATCTGCTTTCCAAATAACCATGAGGATAGCAATATGACATTTCCAGGCCCTTCTCTGAGAAGAAATGACTTTCCCAAGGTGTTGGCTTTAAAACTAGAGTCCTTGCATTGATTTGCCAGTGGGTAAAGGGAATCAGATAACAGTTCTAATCACTTCACCGGGCTCTGCAGGCAGTTCACAGAACTAAAGGAAGTGGGGGCTTTGGTTCATTCACTATCAGCCATCAAGTTATGCTATTTCCCATCTTTTTAATATCCTTAAAATGGCAAGGTCTGTGTTTATGGTTTTGACCTTGAAACTGAAGTAAGAGCTCTACCTATTCTCCCAAAGTTCCAGATATACTTTGGGGAACTTTGACTTCTGATAAGACAGCTGGGATAGGGGGTGAGGAGAGGGTTGGAAAGTTCTACCTCAGCGAGAAGATTCTTGGTCAACTAGAGGGAGTGAGGGCTATCCCACAAGACCTCCCCTTCCCCCACAGGATGCTCAGGACTTCTTCTCAGCCAGCCAGCAGCTAAGCTGGTAGGGCTGAGAAAGGCATTCCTTTGAAAGATCTTGGCAATTTGTGCCTGGAAGTTGATGCATTAGTTCTAAAATTAAATAAAGATCCTGTAGTGTTCTTCAAGGAAATATGGTGTGCCTCTATGACAAAACACATTTTTCAAGCTCTGACCTCTGGGAACTTCAACTAGCTCCATATTTCAGGCTGACAATGCTCACAGGCTACTGTCTAGTTGCCCAAGCCAGGGCTGGTTAGCCATATATTTTCTACCTCCATCAGCTTTTAGCATAGGGAGGTGAAGGGAGTAAATAAAAAGAGGAGAGCCACTAATTTAAATGCACTTCCCCTCCCAAGACCCTTGGGGAGAGGCCTTGGTAATTAACTCTAATGAGATTAAAGTAACTTGGAACTCTTCATTTTCCCAGCACTGTAAAACTAAATCTGCGATAACCAGTGTGTGGGCATTAAATCAAAGTCAGTCCTTTTTCTTGTTATTTAATGGCCCCCTCACTCCCACCCCACAGCCCAGGCTTAAGAGCGAGGGGGAGGGCTGCCAGGCTCTTACCGGCACTTTGCTCCATCACTTCTTTCTGACACATGTCTTGAACGTTCACCGTGCAATTCACAATGAACTCGGGGGAGGAGCAGTCGTTGTTCAGCTGGAATTCTTCACACTGGTAGCACTGGATTTGCAGCGCAAAGCCTGCGAGACAGACGCAGTCGGGTTCAGATCCGGCCCCCACAGAGCCCACCCCGGAAATCACGACCATCCCACGCCTCAGAGCCAGGCGGCTCCCAGCCTCTGGCAGGCTTAGACCACTCCTGGGTCTCCGGGTAGGGCTGGATGTGGCTGAAACCGGCAGGGGGCGGCGCGGGTACCTAGGGTCCTACGGAAGAAAGTGGAATAGTGCCCGCCACCCCTGGACCCCGGCTCTAGACACAAAGCGCCCATCCATTACCACCCCAGGCCTTTTCCCAAGAAGTTGAAGGGAGGGTGGGGACGGTACCACCGCCAAGAGCGAAGTAGCTCTGGAGACGTGCGTTAGCTCCAGCCTAAGCCAAAGGATTTGCCTAATTGCTAATTGGTTACAAATTACTTAATTACTATTTTGGCACCATTCGTGATTACATTCGCAGACGTCTTTTCAGTTTTTATTTATTTAATTTTTAAAGTCAGCGTTTCTGTGCCAGGGCTCTGAGGATCCCTGAGCGACCACCTGGGAACAAGGGTGGAGGTGCCAGACGCCAAGCGCTGCTGCGCCGCAAGTCCCCGAGCCCGGGTCGGCGGCCCTTCTCCGGGGCCGTCCCCGCGGCGACCCGAATGGCCACAGAGGGTGGGAAACGGCGTTTGTGAGCGCGCGCACCCTGGATCCCCGACCCCGCAGCCCTTTCTTCCAGGCCCCGGCTTTCAGGACAACCGTTCGACTAGGGTCGGTGGTCGGGGTTCCAGCTCTGCAGAGCTTAGTCAGGAGCCAGTAGGCGAACTGGAGAGAGGACGCGAGACCTTTGCGCCTCTGGACGCTTCAGCCTGGCTGTTCTCGGTGTACGCGCTCCTGTCTAGACCCAACTACCCGCGCTCCCGCAGCCCCACGTCTATCGCACTCTGAGCGCAGCAACCCAGCTTCAGCGTGGCCGCAGGCTGCCTCGCGCATCGCTCACCTGTCGGCGGCGCCACTCCCACGGGGTGCCGGAGGCGCCAGACAACTTGGCAGGGTTCGGGAGATGTCGCCCCCTCTCCCTCGCCCAGAACCCAGCACCGCTCGGACCCTCCCTCCTCTCAAGCCCAGCTTCTCCCGACGGTGCAGCCGGACAAGCTGCAGCCCGGAGTCCCGCAAACCCGCCGCTCCCCGCTCTCCTCCTGCAGCGCGGGACTTGGACACTTTCCCAGCCTCGCGCCCCGGGGCACCAGTCGCGGCCGCCAACTCCCGCTGGGCAGCCCCAGCGCAGGGCTGGCCCCGAGGTGGGCGCCTTGGGGGCAAAAGGGCTGGCGGGTAGATGGATTGTGCGCACCTGGCCCAGGCTGCTGGCCTCTGGGAATTCTCACCTGGAAGCAAGAACAATCCGCAAAAAGTTGCCGCGATGCCTAGGACCCACATTCTCCCGGAGTCCCGGGGCCGGGAGAGGGCAGGCGCATCAGAGGAGGCGACAGCAGCGGAGGCTGCCCCGGCTGCAGCGGCTGTGGCTGCCGAGGCTGCTGGGGCCCGCGCTGCTGCCGCGGAGACGACGGTCGTAGCTTAGAGGAGCCGCAGGTGCCGCTCGCGGAGCCTGCATCGCCCGCGCTCGGGCTCCCGGCTGCGGGTCTCTGCTCCTCCCGCTCGCGCTCCCGGGCCGAGCACCGCGCCTCCGGAGTTGGCGGCTGAGACCGAAGGAACTACTGGCGATCCGGAGCACCCACAAAAGTCTCGCCTTTTCTCCCTACCTCCCACTCCAGGCATCACGTGACGGCTGCCGAGTTGGGGTGGGGGTGGCGGGCGGGGAAGGCTGGGACGGTCGCTTCACATCCCCACCCCCTTCCTGTCTTCCTCTTCACCCGCCTCCGCACGTTCCTGGGAAAGGGGCGCCGGGGGACGGGAGAGAACTGGTAGTTTTCTGAGGTGGGGAGGTTGGGGGAGCGGCGAGGACGGCGCAGCAGGTGCCGTGGGGACCTGCCGGGTGCGGACTAGGGTCTGAGGACTGCGTGCCCGGCTGGCCCTTCGCACGTAGGAACGCAGCCTCCCCACTCCACGTCCTCTGCGCCTTCCAGGACTGGTCAGTACCCCAGCGACTGGGTCCAGCCCACACAACTGAGGCTGTCCCGCTGCGGGCCGCTGGAGCCTGGCGCCCCGGGAGGCTGACAGGAAGGGCGCTCGTTCCCGTGCGCCTGGCAAAGTTCCACGACCGCAGGCTCCGTAGGGTGTCCTGTGCAGCTGTGCCCCCTCTTCCTCCGCGAAGGCCTTCTGTCAAGAACCAGCTCGGCGTGGCCAGTCTGGGTGGGGGTGTGGTGGGGACACTGCCTTAACTGTCTCACTTGCCCGGGCCGCCCTCCCTTCTCCCGCCTGCGCGCACCGCTGGAGGGTGCATTGACACCGCCCTGGTCGCCTAGCCTAGGAGAACGCCGTGCCGGGGACACCTGCCGTGAGGTCCTACCAGAAAGCAAATCAGGGTGAAGAAGAGGGTTGTTCTCCTCCATTCCTTGTCTCCCAAACGCCAGCCGGCTCCATTCTGCTTTCCCCAAAGCCACCGATTATTAGCATATACTCCCACGTCCTCTCCCGAAAGGCCATCCCAGCCTCGGACTCGGCCTCTGGCTGCTCCCCACACCCCTCAAATTCCTCTTCTTTCCGCAAAGTCCAAGTGACCCACCTTGCGTACTCCCGGGGATGCCCCGGTGCTATCTTCGCCTTCCTTCCCGAGCCTTGCAGCAGGTGGTGGGGGAGACCGCTTGCCCGCCGGAGTGCGTTGGTGCCCCCGCCCCCAATCCGCACATTCCCATCCCCTTTCCCCACATCCTTAGGGAGCATCCATTTCCGTGGAAATCGCCTCCTAAGCTTTGCTCCTCTTCACCCTTTTCTCCCCCGGCCACTTCTGGGGACAGCTCTCTCAGGCCGGGACGCTGATCATTTATTTCTGCATCCTCCCAGCAGAGCTGGTCTGTAAAGGGGCTTAAATGACTTTCTTTGTAATTCCTCTGCAGAGATCCTTCCATATCTGCCCCAGGCTCCTTCTCTCCCTCCCTCCCTCTCCCCCTTCTTTCATTTCTATTTGGTTAACCCCTCGGGGAGACTGAAATGCTTTGACCATTACTCACCTGTCTGCAGACTCTGATCTTACAATTGGCTAAATTACTATCTCTGGAGCAAAAGGGCCAGTTTATTTATTCCTTCTGGGAACCCATCGTAAGATCACGTGTGAGTCATGATTCAAGTAACTGACTGGGCCAAAAGGTCCTTGAGCAAGTTATTTTCTGTTTTCAGAGGGTGCAGATGTGATATAACTTTTATTCAGAAAGGAAACAAAAAGATTTTTTAAAGTCTGAAAGACAAGGACATTTTACATAATTTTCATTTAAGATAAAACAAATTGCACAAATTAACCAAATAACACTGATCATACAATACTCTTTAAAGAAACAGTTATGTGCTAAAGTAGCCATATAGATCCTAAAAATATTTCTATTGGGCCTAGTTTACAAGCTCCTGTACATAAGTAATTATAAATAGTTCACATCTAGAAAAAATACACATAACCTTTAAAATAGAATTTATCCTTACATATAAACAGTCTTTGTAGAAAAAAAAAGGATATTAAAAAGAATTCTTCGTAGCACCATTAATTTTATTTTTAAAAGTGAACATTGCAAATAGAAATTTGTTTTCATTTTTAGAGTGCCCAGATTTTAATAAAAAGAGCAAGAAGATAAAAATCAAATAATATTCAGGATCATAGAGAAGCACTAAGTAAAAGACAATCTAAAGAAATGTCTGGAAGGAAAAACTGGTATTGGGAATAGAATTCGGTCATTTCTGATACAATGTCACACTCCCAATCAGTGTCCACACTTCAGGACCCTTTTCATTTTTCAGCAGAAGTAGAATGACACTTACTACTATCACCTGAATCTCTGGCAACGAATCTGAAATTACACTAAAATGAACATTTCTATCAAATTCAGATTTGTGAGATGGAGATGAGGAGGAACCCTCCGATTTTTTGGCAGGCCCTGTTGTAGGTTTACAGAGTGTACCCACAAACAATTTGAGGACCAGGACAATGAACTTCACAAAAACTTCAGTTGGGATTTTAAAAAATATATATTATCATCAACTTCTAAGACTTAGTACATTATTTCAAGAGCATGGCACTGATTCCATTTATTGCTGTCTTTTTTTGCTACAAATATAATTTCTCTTCCAAAAAATTTACAACTTCTGTACAAATATTCAAAAAAAGTGCAAAATTAAGGATTCTGTATCATAGGTGTGTTTACGCTTAATCCTCTTGAAACACAATAAATGGAGTCTATCTTTATTGCCCTGTCAGAGAAATAAGCTCTGGTGGGTTGCCTGCTGTGAATTTGACAAGGAAGGCTCTGGTACTGCAATAGTTTATTATTGTTATCTCTAACGAGCAGTGCACCCCACACCCCCACCCATCATTTCTTAAGCGCTCCAGTCCCAGCTCACTAAGGGAAGAGATGTCCTTTATACATCATTTGAACCTTGACTGGCACAGGAAGAGAAGCTATCATATAAAGAATCACTCAAAGACTCCAAGTTGTCTACCCCAGGCCTATCTGAACTACTCAAAGATGTTTCTTCATTTTTTTCTTTTTCTTCCTTCTGTCCTTCAACCTTGTTCAGAGAGTTCTTCTCTTTTTCTAATAAAATCACAGTATTGCTGTTAAATTTATTGAATGACTCCAGGGAAATTTTCGATAATCTATTCTCGGGATCGTCTTTTGTTTCTTCAAGTTGTTTCAATTTCTGCAATAAAAAGAAGAAAATATTAGAAACATATTTCTTTGGAAAATCAAGTTATCCTATCTAATATTCTATTATTATCTGTATAAAGTACAGTTTAAAGGGATGGAGAAAATCTACAAGTCTTTAACAATCTTCTAGTATAATTAAATGTAATAATAAAGCCAATTTTAGGGATAAATCAGGACTTTAATCATTTTACTGAGATAAATAGGTCCCAATTTGCAAACCAGTTAAGTGCCACTTAATTTCATTTTAAATGGATCCATTTGAAATTTGTTCAGGTAAAGTGCCTTATTTTTCTTCATCGAAGTTTCAAACTCCTCTCTTTCCTTGCTAAGTATTAGTTGTACTTTTTCTAAATATGAGTAGGTATTGAATTTCAGCCAGAAGTTATGGTAATATGGTTTTTTCTAATTAAAAAAAGACATAAAAATCCCTTAACTTGCCATTTTTGAATACATGTTAAGCTTGTTAGAAGCATTGCCATTTTAGTATTTTGTCCCTTTATGGGACTTAAGATATTTGAAAGAGATCTCCAGGTTTTTGGGTGTAGATCCCAGAAGGCCCAAGGGCTTAAAAATTAAAGTGGCAGGTGAACAGGTGAGTAACCCCTCTGCTCCAGAAGGTCTAGTAATACCAGTTTATACTGGGATATTACTGTTATTAATACCCTGTATGATGTATAAAGCACTGCACCAAATTCAATAATTATCATAGGTAAACCCTGTAAACATGAATATATTCGGTTGCTCAGTTGGCTCCTAAGGGCTAAGGTGAGGACAGAGGGAGGCACACTTGCCAAAAACAATGAGACGAACAGACGTGTAAAAGTGTCTACAGTATTTCTCATCTTCTTTTCCTCTTTCCAGCAGAAACTCCATCCAAACACAGGAAAGAAGCAGGCCCGGGGGCTTGGAGATGATAGTAAGTGTTACCATTTATTAAGCATCCACTAGGTAAAAGACACTTAACAGATTCTATCAGCTTTTTCACAAACCTACAAGGTAAACGACCCCATTTTAAAGAGAAGGTATGCAAGGCTCAGAGTGACAGAGATATTTGCCCAAGGTTGCCCAGCAAGTGGCAGAGAACAGGATTTGAATTTCTGTCTGGCTGCCTTCCATGCTCTTGTTCTTTCCATTAAACCATGTTCTTAGGTAATAAAGGACACAATGTCCTGTTTTCCATTTTGCTACCCAAAAATTCCACTTAAATAACTTGCCAAACCGTCTCTAACATGTGCAGTTCTGCTGTGCACCATGCTCCCCACCCCCAACATTGTTATGCTGGACTTAACAAGGTTGCAATAAGGAAACTGTGTTTTGATTGGGAAAATAGATATAGCCAAAGCCTATGGATTCTCACATGCTAATGTGAAGAATGGAAAGAGAAGAGAGAGATGGAAGTGGATGGCTTCTGTGTTCCAAGAGCAGACACGGGCAGAATTTCTCTGCTATAGGAAATGGTATAATTCTATGGGAATATTTGAAAATCATCCTAGATCTAGTGCTTATTTCATTATACTACTAACGTGCAGAAACATTACTCACAGAGCTAATTTTCAATCTCAAACAGCTACCCTGAAACCAGAGGCGGGCTAAGGAACAGACTCCTAGCTGATTACAGAAAAGTGGCTCCATAATTAGAAATAACTCCATCCAAGGGCCCCTTTCAACACCGTGCCAATTTGCCTACATTTACCAAATGTACATAAATAAATGGCATTCAATGCAATTTTCTCTTTACCTGGATGTCTTCTCCCTTTTTCTTCATTTAAGAACCACAAGTATTTTTCTTGCCTATTTCTCATCTATGTGGATCTCAAATTCATTCAACACACACTCATTAGAGAAGCTACTGCAAGGCAGGCTGAAGGCTTTGGTACTGAAGATACACAGCTGAATAAAATTGTGCCCTGCAGGGGGATCATTGAGGCCCTGAGGGCAGACAGGCTGAGCTTCGATTTCAGCTTGGCCCTTTCACGGGCTGAGTGCTACAAGCATCCTTCTTCAGGTGTAAAATGGTGATAAGATACATCTTTATTTCAGGATTGCAATAAGTATTAGAAATAAAGAACTTTAAAGCTCTGGCAGACAGTAGTGAGTGTGCAATAAATGTAAGGCTGGATTCTTATTCTAGAATGGTGGTTCTCAAAGTGCGTTCCCCAGACCAACAACGTCAACATCACCAAGGAGCTTCCTGGAAATGCAAGTTCTTGGATCTCACCTAGACCTACTACACCAGAAACTCTGAGGGCCAGCAATCAGTTTTTAACAAGATTACCAGGTGATTCTGATACATACTGAAATTTGAGACCCACTGGTCTAGAAGAACATGACCCCTGGAGGGAAGACAGACAGGTGGAAATCATAATTTGTTGTGAAATGGTGGAATTTGGAAAGAGTTAATTGCCATTAAAACACTGACTGTCATCAGGTTTTCAAATGTTTCAGGCTTACAGATTTGTTGCTTCAGTTAATTATAACAAAGACCTACACTGGCCAGAGAGGTTATAGAAATGAAAGAAGGGACCATTATTTAAAAAAAAAAAAAAAATCAAACAAGAAACATGACCTTCTCGGGTTTCCTTTTATTTTTACAGTTTTGATGAAAAGTGACTGCAGACACATTACTTGACTGTAAAAACAACATCCATGCAAAAGTGACCATATGGACCAACTAGCATTCAGTCTCCAGGCAGAGCAGCCATAAGGAGTGGTGAGGGCTGCAGTCAGCTCAGGAGCATGTGCTGGATCCAAAGGCGGTAGCAGCTACTTAGATCTAGCTATGCAGAAATGTGGGTGCAGATCTTTCGATTTCAAAGATGAGGAGATACATCTAGATCAATATTTGCTTATATTTAAAATTCACTTACTTTTAATTATTGGCTCACATTTAAAGAAAATAACAAAATACCCAGTATGCATACCAAATTACAATCTTTGCACTGAGTTTCTGAGCTAGGGATGTTGTTTTATCCTTTTTTTTTTTTTTTGGCAGTGTCCTACTTGACCTCATCCACTCCCCTATTTCCCTTCCCCCAGCTTTCTTTTTGAAGGCCTAGACCAGTGCTAAATCATCAGTAGTTTCTCAATGGAGACTTTGCCTAGGATCAGAAGAGTCTTAACTATGAGTTTGGGCTCCTCAAGTGGTTCTGCCAGCTACGAATAAAAACACTGAAGTGGCTTACTTTTCTGCCTATAGGAGCATACCGAACCTCAACATTGTCTTGTCAGATCTCAGATATTTTTAAAATTTTGTAGTTGAATAACATTTAGATTTAACATATAAGGAGGGATTGAGGTGAAACAATCACGTGTTAATGATCTATCTGGCAAATGACAACAAAATAGCACACATTAGTTTGCAGCAACTATATGTGAAAGTGCTTTGCAAACTAATCATGGTAATAACAGTTACCATTTAACAGTATGTGTTCTGTACAGACACTCTGCTAAGCATAGTGCATACATTATATGTTTCCATCCTCACATGAATTCTACAGAGTACGTGCCATTAGTATCTCCATTTATAGGCAATCAACGCTTGAGGAAGGTAAGTAACTTGTTTAAGGTCCTGTAGCAGTATGGGATGGACTTTGGATGTAGAGCTAGGCAGTGTGCCTGCAGAGATGAAGCTCTCAACTTTCATCTTGGAAAACTACTTTATGAATGTTAGCCAATATTATCTTTAAGGGAAGCATCTGAAATAGCAATTACAGAACAAAAACAATAATGATAGACCCAGTGAAGATTAGTGTTTGACGAGAATTGTGTAGGTTCCATAAAACATCGCCAATTCCTTCCTGTGTTGTGCTTCATCAGAATTATGATAAAATTAATATACTACATTTGTCACCTATAGGTGGCAACAGTTGTACAGATGACTTTTTGGTGGATTTTTTTTTCAACTACACTTGGGAATAAAAGTAGGGCTAAACAGGCAAGATGCAAATACATTTTCAAGCTTAAATAAATAGCTTTGCATGTTCTTAAAATATTTTCCTGCCTTTAGTGTAACCATGGAATTATTAGTGATAATTCAAGCAAGAAGTATATAGTGAGTGGCATATTCTCCAGAAATCTCTTGAGAATTAGAACTTTATTAATTTAATTCCTTGTAGTCAAGCAGTCATTCAATCAAACCAATCTACTATGTGACCAGCTTTGTGCAAACAGTCTTGTGGTCTTGATTCTCAGAGGAAGTTTTATAGAAAAGGGTGCTCTTGGAATGGTTTTGAAGGGCAAATAGGATTGAAATACACAGTAAGGAGGAGGGAGGGAATTCCAATAAGTAATCATCTATTATGCCTCTATTGCAACTGTGCAACACTGTGTAGTCTACTTCAGGACCATGAGTTGCCCAGAGGGTCTCTCCCTTTGGGGATTCTGTAGTAGACAATCACTATAAAGACAAAAATAGAGACGTGCCTACCCCAAGAGGTTCTAGGAAACTCAACCAGACTCATGAAAGTATCAGCCAGTACATGGGTTATAAAAAGTTTTGACTTCCAAACTGCATTCTAATCTATGATCTCACTTTGCTCTTCCATCAGCCTGGAAGGTGAGGGAGGCCAGAGTCAGCTATACTTTCCACGCAATATTTATGGAATCTGTGATTCACACAGATTCAAATCCAAGTGAAATTAGACCTGAAAACTTAGTTTTCTGATTTTTCACACAAAAATTCACAGTAGTTTTTTTTATAGTTCACAATAGTCATGAAGTAGAGATTTTTGACTAGAGCAATATCCTGAATACCAAGGATAAAATTGGAGGAGATATGGACCCTTGCCATAATGAAGAGGTGGAAAATATATACGGTGATACAGAAAAACTCAAGTGATAAACCAGCAGAAAATGTATGCATGATGGTATCAGCTTCAAAGAGATACATGTTATGTGTGTACAGCCAGAAACTCCCATTCATAGTAGAGGAGAACAAATAGCAAATTTATGAAATAGTGCAATCAATTATTGTTCTATGATAAATGCTACTCTTTCATTATTTCAAATACATTTCCATCCTTTGATTATATCTTAAAAATATTGGTTAGTATATCTAGTGTCGGGAAGAGATCCAATCTATTTGTGAAATTCAAACACAGCATTGTTCCTCAGCTGGGCACTAACATTTATAATGAGGATTGGAGCTCTTAGCACAAGTTAATGCAAACAGGACTTTAATCAACATAATTTCTTATTTCTCTATTGCTATAGAGATTCACTGCCAATGGATCAAGAAAACATGTGGTAGGAAAATAGCCCTATTTATAAAGTGTTTTTACTATGAGTCAGGTACTGGGTTGAATGCACTGCATGAAATACCTCATTTAATCCTGACAGCAAGCCTATGAGATAGCACTATTATCATCCCCATTATACAAATGAGAAAACGCAGATAGACAGGTCTAAATGTTAGTCCACATATATGTGGCTAATAAGTTAGGCAATCAGGATTTGAGCAGAAACAGCCTGACTACCGGACTTGGGATCTTAACCACTGTGCATTACCCCAGGTTTTTAAAAACCAGCCTGCAACTCCTGGCTTTGTGCTAATTAGCTGTGTAAGTCCTCTGACCCTTAGTTTCTTTACATTAAAGGTTTTTTTGAATCTTCCCAGTCTATAAAGCTCTGTGACTCTAAAATATTCTTAATTGGATATCTTCTGGGCGTCTATTATTGGAATTTGAGGTGGCACAATAACCAACCCTAACACCCCCTTCCCTACTTTAGTTCTCAATGACTTAAAAAAAATAAAAGAAAAAGGCTGATGGGAGGCCAAAAGATCAGCTTTACTAAGAGAAAGTTTGATTGGAGAACAAAGTTTCCATCTGTAAAGAAGTGGGTTTCCTAACACTGATCCCAAGATATAGACAAGCTTAGTAATTAGCAGCCCTGGGCTGGGAAACAAGTGTCTTCCTGTAAAAACTACAGCATGAAGGAACAGAACAGAAATTTGTGCTTCTGACAGTCTGATTCCAGACGGAGACTAGGAAGAGCAAGAAGTTCCCTTGCTAGGCAAGTCAGTCCCTCATTCCCTGGGAGAAGTGAATAAGGGGGGCCCAGAGACTCCAGGAGGGTTACCCTAGGAAGCTCCTTCCATGTTTTTCTCAAACAAAAGAATGTTTGAGAAGAAGGTGTCCAAGGTGTCCCCTACTACCACCCAACATCTCTGATTACATATGATGCAGATTTTAACTAGACAGTCATATATGGATGAAGGCCAAGAAGATGCTGGAAAATTCTGGTGCTGCAGGGAGTTAGTTTGCACAGAGAAGCGTCTCTATGGGCAAAGAAATAGGAAGAAGGTGATCCAGCAGGTGTGAAAGATGGCAGAGCTTCCATTTGGGAGCAAATAAATGAAGTCTAAGAGACAGTCTGTTTAATCAAGGGTTTTGGGCTGAAGCTGAACATGTGATTTACCCCATCCCTTTTCTGATGAACAAATCTTGAGCTCTGGGAAGATGGATTCAGAGAAGAGTTTTATGTTATGTTCTTGTTGTGGGAATGGTGAGGAGGTATTTTAAGCCAAGGTCTCTTAGTTGAAGATTTGTGCACATCTCAAAGTCTATGTTAAGTGCTATTTGCGAAGGGCAGGCCAACCTCAAGGGAAAAGATGCAACTCAAGTCATTTCTCTTTTCTCAGAGGCACTAGTTAATCTCTTCCTTAATGCCGCCTCTTACTGCATTCCTGGTGAAGCTACTTTCTAGATGAGACATAAAAATAGATAGAATGACCTTTGGTGATCACTAGAGACCCCTCCACACTTTTCTCAAGAGTTGTGATATTAACCCTGTTAACCTGGTCAAATTTCAACTTGGATAATTACTTTCTCCCAGTGCTCGGTTCCCTCTGTTACCTCAACTGGACACATTACTCTTGACTTGCCCTTCTGAAAAATTAATGTGACACATTGGTAATAGAGAACCACTCTCTCCCTCCAACCACACTCACGGAGATGTGATTTGGCACTTGGGGGCACTCTGTTTTCTTACTGGGGTCCTAGAGATTCTTCAGTATCCTCAGGGCAAACAGATTTTATTAGGTGAAAGAGTAATTTTCAGCAGAGATGTGCTTTTATGACTATATTAACTATACTGCTGTCCTTTACTGTGATCGATGGTCCTCAATGACCTCTCCTGGAACCCCTAAACCCAGAGGAGGGAAATGAACTCACTTTTTGAGAAAAAGAGCAAGCAGAGAGAAGGTCAGTGGGAAACTTAGGGTTGTTAGAAAATAATACACCTTGTAGAAAGGAAAAGGATGCATTTTGAAGATAAACAATGGCTACAAAGGACATTTAAACACCAGATCAAGAGTACTGAAGGAAAGAGAAGTCATTTCATCAGTGATAAGAAACATCCCCATATATGGAAAATGGGGGAAAGATGGGAGGGGATGTCCCTTAGTAGGAAGATAAAGTAGCAGGAAGAAAACCACAAATTTGCTTATGGCACAGAAGGGCATCTGGGAAGAGGAAAGGCATGTAAGTTGGGGTAAAATTGTTACAAGAAACACATTTGTGATTTCTGCAAACTCTGATGTTAGCGTCATCATTTCCAATGCCCATTTGAAAATTTGGATTTTCTGTTTTCCAGGGGGGAACAGATCCACAAAGACAATTTAAAACATAGGTTGACTGCCTTTAATAATGCTTCCGATTTGATGAGTTGTGGTCAATTTCTCCAAAAGTAAAATGTGCACTATTTTCTGATGATCCAGAATTGGGCAAACAAGACAGCTCATTGCTATCAGCCTGTGTAAACAGCTTAACTAAATGGAACATGTTTCTCTGTGTTGTTAGATTCCTTTTTCTTCTAGCACAGTAATATTAATTAAACAATTTATGCAGGAATGAGAATTGAGCAGTTCCTGAGATGAGAACTTCTAAATCTATTCAAGTAAGGTTAAGAATTTCAGCTGACAAGAGTGAGGGCATCAAGATTTTCTGCTTTTAATTTATATATACCATATGAGTAAAAATAAATATATATACTACTCACTTGACTTAAAAGACTGATTAGCCTTTTTTTTTTTTAACTACACTTTGCATCATTTTATGTCTTAAATATGTCTTAAAGCCTGTTCAGCAAGCCGGGCCATGGCAGGCTTAGATGTCACTGTGCTTGTAGCATAAAAAGTCCATGAACTTTTGTCAGATGAAAATGCAGCATTTACTTATGTATTATAACATCACAATGCTATGTTTTCATTTTGGAGTGATAGAGTTTTTACTGTTTGTAAAAGAAAAAAATAATTTTTTTGTGTGGATCAGGTGAATATAAAAATAGCTTATACTACTATTTTTCCCATGGAAGTTCCCCTTCCAAAAGAAAATCTCCAATACCATTGGAGATTGGTGGACATCATAGAATTATACCTGAAATTGCTAAGTTTTTATGAGGTATGCGGCGAGTGCCAAAGCTAGGGAAAAACATTCTATGTTATTCATTAACCTATACAAATAACTAGATGACCTGGAATTACTTCCAACAGAGTTTGGTAGGCCATTTAGGAGCCACAGTGCATTATGGCACCCAATTTATTAGGCACTTTACAACAGCCATGGAATTAAATGGGACTGCAAGCTAAGGTTCATCCAGGAACATGCTGATATTGGAGGATGCAAGAATGTTTGCTCCACTGATGTGTGATTCATTTCCTACTGCAATTCATGTTTTAGGTCAAGAGCTGGTCAGCTTTTCATTTGGATAAACTTATTTGACATATTGAATCCTGACAGCCAGGACAATTCAGAATTGGAACAAATTTATTGATCCTTATTCTAAAAAGAAGAATTTTTTTTTGGTGGGAATTGTTTTAAAGATTCTTTCAACAATCAATTCTGTGTTGCACTCTAGTTTATGGCAGCAATTGTAGGATGCTCTTAATGGTCACTACCCAGGAAGCACTGGGGTTCTAGAATGGGGAGACATGCTGGTGGGGAGGTTGCCGATGGGAATCTGCTTCCGTTCCAGATTCCATCCCTTGCTCTACCACAATGTGACAGTGACAATCACCACTTCAACTCTGTACCCAGATTGTAATGAATATTTAAATGGGGAGTCTGCTGTTCCTGCCACATCATTTGTTTATTCTTTAGGTATTTACCAAGTACCTACAATGTACCAGAAAGTATTCTAGATAGTAGAGATACAGTGGTGTATGAGAAAAGTCACATGGAATACATGTTAAGGACTTTTTAATATGAAGCAAATATGGAACAAAGCATTAGATATACCAGAAAGTGAGTCCCTGAAAATTGCTTTGTTGAGTTAGAATCATCTACCCAGTCTGCTCTTTGGTCTAATAATGGCACCTAGAACACAAATATCCTGTCAAATTCAGAGTTATGGATGTGCCCACCCCAAAGGTATTTTTGGAATAACTCCCTGGATTTTCTAAAGTTTCTTTTGATCTTCTTCCATTTTCAGTCTGTAACATCATTTAGGCAGATAGTTTTCATAGGTTAACTAGTTACTATTTACACTCAACTTTCTTAACCTTTCTGAGTCTGGTGACTTTCTGAATTTGACATGTTTAAATCAGAATTTCTTTCTTTTCACTTTTTTTTTTTTTTTTTTTTTTTTTTTTTGAGACAGAGTCTCACTCTGTTACCCAGGCTGGAGTGCAGTGATGCGATCTCGGCTCACTTCAACCTCCACCTCCCAGTTCATGCAATTCTCCTGTCTCAGTCTCCCAAGTAGTTAGATTACAGGCATGCACCTCCATGCCTGGCTAATTTTTGTATTTTTAGTAGAGATGGGGTTTCACCACGTTGGCCAGGCTGGTTTCGAATACCTGACCTCAGGCCATCCACCTGCCTCAGCCTCCCAAAGTGCTGGGATTACAGGCGTGAACCACCGCACACAAAGATAGTCTATAGATGGATGAATATGCTATCCATTCTGACATCCCAAAAGGACCAGAGGGAGAGGGTACTGCTTGAATAGAACCTAAAAAAAAAATTCTTCCAATCTCATTAGCCCAAATGGATGGAAAGAAAAGGAGGGCAGGCAGATTTTAGGTTAGCATCAAGAAACCTCTTGGATTAATGGAGGTCTGACTATTGGTTACTTTGGCAACAGCAATTTCCTTTTTGTCAAGAGCAAAGACATGTGGATTCACCTCCCATGGTCACACTGGTTTGGCAGCTCTGAGCCATCTGGGGCTTTCTCCTGCACCTCTAGGTAGGCTTGGTCAGCAGTTGGGTGAGGCAGCAGCTGCCACTGCTTTATGGAAATTCAGGTGCAATAGCCAATACAATAAGCTCCTCATGGGGCAAAATGTTACTGAAAAGAACAGGCCCAGGATATTACCTTGGTTGAAAAGTAATTGCACCAACCTAATAGATGGTATAGACATTGTATCTACCCTTTTCTTAAATTCTTTCTTCAGCCAGCAAGTGTCACCTCACCTGGTCTGAGCCAAGTCCAGGCAATTTGCTCAAATTCAGATTCCTAGCTCCTTCAGGCAGAGGAAGCTTGGTGACCCATCTTGGTGCTTCCAGGTGACAATAGAAACATCATGCTGATGACATTCTTAGAGGCAGCAATGAGATTGACTACCTGAGTGATAAACCTACAAATATTACTGGATGTATCAAACCAAGAAATTAAACTGTAGGGAGATTAAATTATAGCTGTCATAGTACAAAATTCTAGTACCAGGTACCACACAGATGCTATTTAGTCTCTCTCTGCCACATGAAATATATTCATTCAGCAACTTGAATATTGCATTATAAAAGGTATTCTCTTCAACTGGCTTTATGCCACTTTATCAAGTTTAAGTCAGCCATTTGCTACAATAAAAATAAACTTTATTTTTGTCTCACATGCACAGGACAATTTAATTTTTAAATTAATGTAGAAGCGAAAGGTGCTTTGCTCCAAGAGAAGTATGTCTGCCCTGCATGGCTGTGTAAACACAATGCGATTGCTATGAGAATTAAATATGGATCAGCAAAATCAATAGTTAATTGTGTAACTCAGGGTCTTTCATTTCAGATCTAATCTGTAAAGAAGGTCCAGGGGATGTTTGCTTTTGATTTTCTTAAAATATTATTTAAAACTCTTCTGTCAGGCAAGAAAGTTCACAGGGTCTTTACATTATTTCCATAAGTTATTTGGCTTGTGAGTAGTCAAGGTCATATTGATCGTCCAGCCTTTCCAGCTGTCCTTTTAAAATTCAGTATCTTTATCAGTCAAACTGCCTCATTCTGAGTATCTGGCTTGCACTTAGGCTAAACAAATTTTATTGCAAAAATAACCCAACATAACAGGTGTCTTGGTACCAGGCATGGATGGACTAGTTGTATTATAAACTGCCTTTTGGTCTACGTAATAATACCATTCGGAGTGGTTAAGCAGTCCCCTTCCCCCACAAAGTTGACAAAATATACTGTGCTGTGAAAATGCAAGATGTTGTGTGACATGGCAAGAAGTACTTACTGTAGGGTTGGGCTGAGTCTATAGATGGACGAATATGCTATCCGTTCTGACATCCCAAAAGGACCAGAGGGAGAGGGCACTGCTTGAATAGAAGCTAAAAAAAAATTCTTCCAATCTCATTAGCCCAAATGGATGAGAAGGGAAGGAGGGCAGGCAGGCCTTCTCCTGCAAAAAGAGTAGCACAGTGACTGCGGAAGACTGTGGGGGTAATGGGCGGACTGCCTTGACCCCTGTGATATCACAGCAGAGCTAAAAATGTAATGTTTGAACTTCTTTTCCCTTTAAAGTGTAACCTTTCATATAATAAGTTAAGCCTTGCTCTCTCTTACATATTGTTAGAAGCCTTCATCCATTTTGGGGACTGAAGGCAAAATAATTCTTGAAATAATGAATCATTTTTCTCTTACCAGCTTGTCCAGAAATCCCATGATTATTTTGCTGTAGCAGACGATGACCTTCTCAAAGGAAGCCTATCAAACGCTCAAGATAAATAATGAGAAGGTCTCTCTCTCCTGCCTCCAGGAAAAAACTGCACAGAGGAAAAATGTTTGCTAAACCATTAATATGTTCATCCCAGGATGGGAAGCAGCTTGGTCTAAAAGAAACAGAGTGGCACATGTGTTTGTGTGTGACCAGTGGCCCCATTCAACAGGACTCCTGGGGCAGCATCCATGGAGGGCCCTCAGGAGACACACCTAAGCCCTTTACCCAGTAACGTCGGAAATGAATGTTTCTCTGGTGGCAGACAGGGTACCTTCTAAACCTCTTGACTCATGAGCAAATTAACTCAAGGTAAGGAAGCACTGGGTAATGCCGTCTCTCAACAACCTAGAAAAAACATGGTTCTGCTTTACTAGGCCCTGGAACTACAATTAATGGTAATGAATTCCCTCTTCCCTCAGATTCCCACCTTCCCACCAGGCAGCAAATACTCAGGTGGCAAAAGAAGCTTTCTGTCTGTTTTTCTCCCCATGGAAGCAAGGTTTCACAGAGTAGGTAGAGAGCTGCAGTAGAAATTGCAACTTTCCCATGATTTAAGTGCTTTGGCTGCCCTGGAGAATGGAGCTGATTTCTCAGGGCAAAAGTCAACTGTCCATCCATTTATGGCTCTTGTCCAGTCTATGGACAGCTGAAGACACAGATCTTAACTCCAGGAGTTGGTGTAAGATCCTTCCCAGCAGTGAAATGGAAAGAGTTTTCAAAGACATAGGGTCCTCTATGGGAAGAGGTGGGAGAGTCAGGAGGTGAGGAAGAAAATTCTCTATTCCAAGGCAAGCTCAGGAATCAATGGGCTGAACCAAGTAGTACCCAATGGCTGGGTAGGGGCAAGGGTAAAAAAGCAATCTCAAAAGTAATCAGGATTCAAATGATCCAGGGATTTGCAGATAAAATTAAAACTGCTCAGCAACACTTCAGGAGAAAAAGTCAGTAGCATGCAGATAGTTATCAAGCACATTATTTTGCCAGCCAGCTGACGATGGCGCAAGCTAAATTTTGAGTCCAGAAAGGTGGTTAGGGTTTCTGTGCTCTGGATTGTACATCTTCCTCTCTCTAACTTGTTCTCCCCACCTTTTAGGATGGCCAACACCCCCTTATCACTTGAGACTCAGAAGAAGGGAAATCTCCTCTGAATTCTTTTCTGACCAGGGGCCCTGATGACTGCCCCTTGTTGTCCCTTCATCCCTGTGTGGACCATTCTCATGGCATGGTGGGTATTTACTGTGTATATCGGTTGCCATAGCTCAGTCTCCCTTGTAGGGACTGAACCTATTTATCTTCACATCTCTTGTGGCCAGAACACACCTGGCATATAGGTGGTCCATAAATGCTAGTGGAATAAAAGGAGGATGCTAATTATGTTTATTTACTGGTCATCCTTTTCCCCCCTATCACTTTAACTTTCACCTCTCTAATGCCCTTTAATGTCCTTGAAAGCGATTGAATTCCTAAGACAAGCTGCCATACTTTCTGGTGGAGAATGCACATTTATTTCCTGAAGGGTAGTTAATGTCTAATCACCCAGAAGACATTTAGGTTTCTTTTATTTAGAAAGTGGAGATAATAACTCCCCAGTAAGTAAACAGGAAAATAGACTTTGTTCTTCAAAAAAAATTTGATTAACATAGTTTCAAGGAACATTTCTACTGTCGTAAACCAAGGTTCTTGAAATAATCAACAACATTACAGATTGCAAGGTTAGAGATTAAAACACGCAAAATAAGTGGAATCATACCATTTAGCAATGGAAAGACAGACTATGTCGGTGAGGTGTTTTAAATACCCAAACAGTTTTATGACAAAAAAATCCTCACTATAAACAAAATGAATTAGGGATTTGCCTTCGAATGAAGGTTTAAAAATAATGGGATGAGTTTAAAGAATACTGCAGGCCCTTAAAGACGATGAGAGATTTTGAGAGGCCTGAGTGACTTCAGTGGGGTCCATCCCTAAAATAATGAAGGACTAAGTAAGTCAAACCTTAGGGTCGCCTCTGCAGATCTTTAGCCTGGCCTGTGCAATTGTATTGCACAGAGGAATACAATATGGCAGGAACAGACCAATGTAACAGGTAGGAATTTTTCACGCACCAGATCTGGCACCAGCTACCAGAGGGAGGGTGAAAGAGGGGAAAATTATCTTTTCTTCAACTCCGTGAAAACTTAGAGTTTCAGATAGTTAAATGTGAGTGGGCTGGTGTTTCCTCTTTGCTAGATTTAGTGTGTGCGGTTTCTCTGCCATGTATATCTATAGTTCTCTAAAGTGACTGGAGAAATACTTTTCCTTAAATCAGTGGTAAAGAAGTTACTGGCAAAATGTCCCTTAAATATTCCTGTTGGGTGCTACCAAAGGATTATTTAAAATCATGAAAATAATCCAAAAGCTGCTCCCACTGGAAAATGACTAGGAGAAAGATGTTTAAATTCAAACCTGCTAAGCACGGACACCTACCTAAACACACACACACACACACACACACACACACACACCCTTCCTCTGAAGCTTTCCAGGGATAGCTATAGAAATTTCATTTTAAGCAAGGGAAAAAAAAATAGAATCACCCCCTCACAAAAATGTTTGAGTATATTTTGGTCTCTTGGTCAGGGCCAATAAAGATCTCTTGTTGTGAGCCAACTAGAACAGAAATGGAGTGAGAGATGTACTACTTTATGTGGTCTGAATGTGATTAGTGATTAGCGCTGGTGGCTTCAGTCACTTGGGAATGGCAATCAGGGTTTTGCTCCTGCAACTCTGAACGACTACAAAACACCCTTGGCTTCCATCCCGTATGATGATGGGATATTAACTGAAAATCTAATTAATCTGTGAATGAATTATGGCCTAAGAAATATACCATTTTATAATCAATTTTAAGCGAGTCCCTAACAGAAGATAAGATGAAGAAAAAGCTGTAAAATTGTAAGAGGTTGGTACATTCTGTTCACTACGACTGATGATTTTAAGGGGGATAATTTTACAATCCATCACATTTTTGTCATTTTAAAAATCATGCCTCCCAATGAATGTTGTAAATTAACTTTAGAATTTACATATTTATTAAAAATCGTATTGAAAACAGCAGGAACTGTGCCCCATTTGAATAATAAAATAACTTGTTATTCCACTGAAGATAAAAACACAAAAAAAATCAAAAGATTTTATTTTCAGGTAATAATCATATTAATTGCTATCTGAATTAGTTAAACCAAGAATTAATATTCACCAGAGGCAGTGACAGAGCATTAAAGATAATCCTCCAAATTCCCATTTTCAAACAGGTCTCAGAACATGTAAAAGCAAGGGAAAGACAAATGGGGAGGTGAGGACCATGTTCTTAGCCTGCGGGGTTGGGCAGCAGCAGATGTTTGAAGCTGAGCTACATCACCTGGGGGAAGGGGAGGTGCAGACAGCAAAACACATGATTTGGCTCTGAGATGAAGAAGCACAGGACTTCATTTTAAAAGCCTCTTTGCTTGTGAGGCTGAGGTGGGCAGATGGTTTCAGACCAGGAGTTCGAGATCACCCTGGGCAACATGGTGAGACTCTATCTCTACAAAAAATACAAAAATTAGCTGAGTGTGGTGGCAGGCACCTGTGGTCCCACCTACTTGGGAGGCAGAGGTGGGAGGATTGATCAAGCCCAGGAGATTGAGGCTACAGTGAGCCGTGATGGCACCACTGTACTCTAGCCTGCGTGGTGGAATGAGACACCAACTCAAAAAAAAAAAAAAAAAAAGCCTCTTTCCGAAAAGATTCTCTACTCTACTTCTCCTACTTTGGTTGAACTCCCTACCCAGAATGGAAGGTTTGCTGGAGGCAACAGAACATCCCAGATGACTCCAGAGCATGCAGGGAAATAACCAGAAGGGCATGGAACCATGCCACATAAGATGTGGGTGAATACAACCATTCACTCTAGATTAACCTCATAATGGACTGTCAACTCAAAGAATTGGCTCCAAGATAGGAACTGCATGGATTCATCCACAGAAGGATGAAGGTGTCAAGGGGAATAGAACTGGTGTGTTACCACATGTACTCACTAGTAAGAGTAACCCATTGGGCTGAACTGACACAAGATGTTCTCTTGAAATTCCTGAGAGATGAGGGAGAAGGATAAGGCAGTACATGTTTTTCATGAACTTCAGTTTAATCATGATTCCTTCTTTCCATGAGGGATTCATGATAGGCTGTTACCACTATTTTTAAGAAAAGAGCAGAGATCCTTCATGAAGTACTGCAGTTGAGTGTGAGGCTTGGCTCACACTGCTTCTGCTACTCAGAGTTCATTGCTTCAGTGCAGACATGGCTAATACCTGGCACTTGTGCGGCAACCAACTCCTCTCATGCCCACAGCAGGCATTGCTTATCAGTCTCTGTCATCTGTCATCTGTCATCCCAACCATGGATAGGGCCTCAGAATCCTTCTTAACACCACAATTCAGGCAACCTCTGTCTATTGATTGTCCTTGGCATTTGAGATGAAAGCTATCTTGCATCCTTGTGTATGTGTGTGTGTATTTATACATGGGAAATATTTATATATTATCAGCATATAATTAAATCTAGCTAGCTATATATTACATCTATGTACAGATATCCAAATACCTATATTATATCTAACTGTCTGCTAATGGTGTAGTCATATTCCTTAGTATCTGCAGCTAATATGAGATATAGATTGATATCTTAGTATATGAAAACTTGAAGTCACCTTTGACTCTTCTCTTTCTCTCATACTCCACATCTACCAGTCTTCTGGTAAATTGCCTGTTTGTTCTCAGAAACAGCAAGTCCTTGAATAATATCATTTTGTTCAATGTTATTTTGTTATAACATTGATGAGAAAAAAAAATCAATTCCTGACAGGCCACTGTCTGTGTGGAGTTGGTACATCTCCCCATGTCTGTGTGGGTTTTCTCCAGGGACTTCAGGTTCCTCTCACATCCCAAGGCTATGCGTGAGAGATAAATTGGTGTGTCTACATGGTCCCAGCATCAGTGAGCATAAGTGCTCTGCAAAGGAACTGTGTCCTGTCCAGGGCTGGTTCCTGCTTTGTTTCCTAACTGCTGGGATAGGTTCCAGCCACCTGCAACCCTGAGCTGGAATAATTGGGAAAATAATGGACTTACTTGTTTTTATTCACCTTTCTTAAGTACATGTACAGTTCACATGTGTTTCAATGTTTAATATTAGAAGTGTTCTGGTCTCTGTTTAGAAGTTTAGTAATATTTCTGTGAGCAGAAATATGCCCTAGGAACTCAGCTCTTGCTTGTATCAATTAGCCTCGGATAAAGTTGGTTTCTTTATATGTTGATTTGCCTAAAGTCACAGCTTCTGAGAACCTACAACTTTAAGCAAGGACTTACTGTGCGTTCTTCTCCTTTCCCCTGCTCCACTCTGCACCATAGGAACTACATTTTCCAGGCTCCCTTTATTTCTGGCTTCTGGGGAGGTTCAGCCAATGGGAAGCAATAGCAGAAGGCAGAAGCCTGGACAGTAAGAGGAGGGGGGAAAACAAGGCATTTCTCCCCTTCTCTGTGTCCTGTGCTGTTCCTAGCAGCACCCACTTCTCCCTCACTGTTCTATCTTCCACCATGTGCCCCTTCCCATCCATGGTTTTAGCTTCCATTGGACAGTCCAGCTTCTAGACTCTAATGTCACTCTGCCATTTCCCTCCATCCTTAAAGAGGGTGGTGACTTCCTGCTCTGCTAATTTCTAGATCATGACTGTCTCCTGTTGAGTATCTCAGCTATTCCATTATTTGGATAAGCGGTTTACTGTATTGAATTCCCTCTACTGAAAGGCCTAAAATAGTTCCCATTCCATGCTAGGCCCTGACCAATACAATCAGGAAATTCTGTTTGTGCAACTTTAATCCAGTCATTCTTCACCATTTGTTTTTTGCTACCATCAGCTCTTGCCTAGATGACCACAATAGTTTCCCAACTGTGCTTCCACTCTCTCCTCCTGATAGCCTGTTCTTCATACAAAAGCCAAGGCATCCCTTAGAAACTGTAAATCAGGTCATCCCACTCCCCTGTTAAAACTCCTCGGATGGTTTCCCTTTGCTGACAATGAATCCTAAAATTCTCCCCACAGCCTACAAGGTCCTATATAAGTGGCTCCTAGATTCTTCTCCACACTATTTCTCTTCCTCTCTGTGGTTCTGCTCCAGCCATAATGGTCCAGGGACACATCACACATATCCCTCCTTCAGGGCCTTTGCACTTGCTATACCCGCTACCTAACATGTTCCTCTTTCAATTAGTCACGTTTCAGTGTTTCACTTCATTTAAACCTGACAGAGCAAGAGAATCACCATCTTGGACAAGCACCGCCATTTTAAAATCCCCCTTGATCAAAAACCACCTAAATCCAAAGGGCATCAGCCTAATGGCTAAGATCAGCATGACCATAAATCACAAATGACATCTCCGACCAGAAACATTCCAACCATAAGATAAACCCCTCCCTGACTGGAGGGATGATAGCCTCTCCTCCAACCACAGACATTCCCACCCTGCAATAAACTTCTTCCCCCCACAGAAATATTCCAAGCCCGTGATAAGTTCTCTCACCCTGAACCCTTAAATACTATTAGTCTGTAAGAGAGAGCACTCTTGACAAAAATTGGCCAGAAGCCCCTGTCAGGTTTATTCTCCAAAATAAACCTGTCTTTGACCTTTCAGCTGCTTTTCATGTTTCTTTCCTTCCTTTGCCTCTTACAAAACTTCTGTTCAAATGTCCCCTCTTCAGAAAAGCCTTTCCCAATCAGTCACTCTGAAGCCATGCCCTCATTATATCCTATCTATGACACCTGCTATTTCATTTTATTTTATTTTATTTTACTTTATTTTATTTTATTTTATTTTTATTTTATTTTATTTTTTGAGACAGAGTCTCACTCTATTGCCCAGGCTGGAGTGCAGTGGCGCAATCTTGGCTCACTGCAACCTCCACCTCCCAGGTTCAAATGATTCTCCTGCCTCAGCCTCCTGAATAGCTGGGATTACAGGTGTCCACCACCATGCCCAGTTAATTTTGTTGTTGTTGTTGTTTTTTAGTAGAGATGGGGTTTTGCCATGTTGGCCAGTCTGGTCTGGAACTGCTGACCTCAGGCGATCCTCCCACCTCGCCCTTCCAAAATCCTGCTTGATTTTTAAATAACATAAATCATTACTTGGAATTACATTACATTTTTTTATTATCTACCTTCCATATTAAAATATAAATACCATAAAGGCAGGGACCTTGTCTTTTTTTTTTCTCAAACTTGCTCCATCCACAATACCTACAATGTTGCCTATTAAATAGTATGAACTCTATAAGTAGTCTTGAATCAATGAATAATAAATGATGAACCTATGTCACACTGTGAAAAACAAGTGGCACCAAGAAATAGTTGTCTTATTAAAATAAAAATGAAGATATAAACATTTCTCTAATTACATCAATACTCATGTTTAACATGGAAAACCACTGCAAACCAAGGTACTACTTGGTAGTTATTACACGAGCTAAGTTAATAAAGTTGACTGTGGCCAGTGAGAAATTCTCCATGATCTATTCTTTCCACATCTCTGCTATCTTTCTTTCTCAGGCACTATTCCATGGTACCTATGTTCAGTGCACTTGGAACTGATGTGGTCAGGGAACCACACAGACTGTGTCTAAAGCCTTTTAGTTTGTTCATTTTAATCATAAAGCTAGAAAAAGATATCTGAGATATTCAGGGTTACTGGCCTACCAACTACTTCTTTTGGCCACAAATTACAGCTGGAACAGCCACTTGTTTATGCAATATGAAACTGAGAAATTCCTAAGAACTCAGTAGGCCAAAGTGGATTTCTTCCTGCTGAAGTCAAAATTCATTCATTTCTCTATCCTTCCATCTTCTGCTTCTTGGCTTTAGGTACTCTCATGGGTTGAACTAGGTCCCCTAAAAAGATATGTTGAAGTTCTAGCTGCTGATACCTGTGAATGTGACTTTATTTGGAAATAGGGTTTTTTAGATTTTATTGAGATGTAAGTTAAGGTGGATCATACTGGAGTAAGGTACACCCTCAATCCAATATAACTGGGGTCCTTATGAGAAGAGAAAAAGAGACACAGAAAGACATGCATGGAGGAAAGATGACAGGAAGAGACACAGAGAAGAATGCCATGTGAAGACACAGACACAGAGAGAAAACAGAGACAAATATGAGAGCTGTGCGGCTGCAAACCAAGGAAGACCAGGGATTGCTGGCAATGACAGAAGCTAGGAATGCAAGCAGGGCCCTGCCAACACCTGGATTTCAGACATCTAGCCTCCAGAAATGTGAAAGAATACCCTACCCCGCCTTTCTTTTTTTTTTTTTTTTTTTTTTTTTGAGATGGAGTCTTGCTCTGTCACCCAGGCTGGAGTGCAATGCTGTGATCTCAGCTCACTGCAACCTCCGCTTCCCCAGTTCAAGCGATTCTCCTGCCTCAGCCTCTCGAGTAGCTGGGACTACAGGTGCCTGCCACCATGCCTGGCTAATTTTTGTATTTTTAGTAGAGATGGGGTTTCACTATATTGGCCAGGCTGATCTCAAACTCCTGACCTTGTGATCCACATGTCTCTACCTCCCAAAGTGCTGGGATTACATGCATGAGCCACTGCGCCCAGCCCCTTTCTCTTGTGTTAAGCCCCCTCGTTTATGGCAGCTCCTGGGAAACCAGTAAAAGCACTCTCTGGATTACTTATCACCATTAACAGGAGCTGTTTGGAGACATGAAATTTCCAGGAGTTGCAAAAGTGTATTTATGAGGTTTTTAACTGATGGGAAAAGGAAGACAAGATTTTAATTTTTTATTTATTTATTTATTTATTGTTTTATTTATTTATTTATTTTTTGAATTTCTTTTCTTTATTTGACTTAAAAATGGGATGCTTGAAGATAGAAATTTTTGTTCAACACTGCCATGTGAAATAATGATTACATTAATTCTCTAAAATATTAAAAGATGCTTCATTTGAAAAGGAAAAGTAATCAGGAAGGAAATGAAGATATATTTAGAGTATCAGGAAGCGATGAAACGCAGCATTTCATGGGAAGTCTATTTGGATGCACACATCAGCACGCCGGCTGTGCAGTGTGCTGCACAGCTCACCTTGTTTGGTCACTCTACAAATGATGGAAAGATTGTAATTGGCATTTTCTTGCAAAGGTGTACTTGGCCCAAAACTTTTAAAGTTTTAGTCCCAAGGCTTTCTTTCTTTAGAAGTAAATTCAAAATCAATTCCCTAGTAAAATTTGAAAATGCTGGAATTAGGCCCAGGATTCGATTCCCAGTTAGAATTTCTCCCCACGATATGCTAGGGGAAAACACTGGTGGGATTTAGATATAAATGGCTTAATTTCCTTCAATCACCTAAGAATGATAACCAAACAAATAATTGAGTTACTGACTCAGCTGGGGTGCCATCTGGCATAATGAACAGTGTATGACCAATGCCTCACTTTGAAACTTTTCCTAAAATGAAGTAAAATATGCATAGGCTCTTTATAGAGTCTGTGTTGTGTCACAAAAGTTAGGTTAGTCTAGCAATTTTGATAAAGGCCGAGCTTAGTCGCCATCCTCCAGTCTCCAGCATGGACCTTGTCTTAATCCACCTGGGGAGCTTATAAACAAGAGAAATTTATTTCCCACAGTTCTGGAGGCTGGAAAGTCCAAGATCAAGGCACTGGCAGTTTTGGTGTATGGTGAGGGCTTCTGGGGTCATAGATACCTGCCTTCTGGCTATGTCTTCACATGGTAGAAGGAAGGAGTGAATGAGCTCTCTGGGGCCTCTTTCATAAGAACACTAATTCCATTCATAAGAGCTCCACCCTCATGAAATAATCACCTCCCAAGGCGCCACCTCCAAATACCATCACAATGGGGATGAGGTTTCAACATATGAATTGTGGGGGGACATAAACATTCAATCCTGAATAAAGTTGTGGATCCATGTCTGTCAAATCTATGCTTATTGTGAAGGAAGAAGTCTTTTCTCTAAACGGAAAAAAAAATTTGTTATTTTCTCGGTAAAGAGTAAAAATCTTCAGAATAAACAGCAGCATCTCTGCCCTGGAAGGTCAGTTGAGAGTGGCACCTGGTTCCACGATGGGAAAAGCAATCTGGGGAGGCTGGAAATGTCAGAGCCCATGCTGTCTTTATGGGAGATGTGACTTTTTGATCTTGGAGCTTCCTTTTATTCTATGTGTGATTCCTGGCCATGGCTGTCCCCTTGTGCCCCATAATCCCTAAATAAATGATAGCTCCTGAGAAATCCTCAGCGGAATTGCTTCTTTTGCAAGGAAATGTGCCAGTCTTAATTCTACTGGCTTCTTACTTTGACCTTTGGTGGATAAAGGCAGGAGTGAATCCAAAATAGGAAGCGTTGGCGGTTTGGGGCCTTATAATGTAAAATTGTGCCTAAACTTGAAACAGGGTCCAAGGATACTTTTACCATTCTGTTACCTCCAGCTCAGCCACCATCACTCATATTTGCATTTCCCCCATCTGTCCCTTTCAACCGTTTACACGTCACACAATTTTACATCTTCTCTGATGATCTATTGTTTTTCATTTATTTTAACTCTAAAAACCTTTAAGAGCATCTAATTTCAGAGATGTATACCCTTCTACTAGCTTTGTTGATTTATTTTTCTTCTGAAGATTAAATGTGTTTCAGAATATCACCTACACTAGCAGTTAACTTTCTTTTGAGTATTTTGGCTTCACCCAACACAAGGTAATAAATCCTGGGTTGTTTTAAAAAAATAACACTCAGTGAAATTAATTTGGAATAAATGTGATGGTGCATATACTTATTTTAAAGTGGCAAATATTTATCTACAGGGACACAGCCTGACCAAACCAAATGCATTACCTTTGTATGCAAAAATGATGCCATGATGACTCCAGAGAAGGGCAGATTTCATGGCTTCTATTTTTCAGTAAGCAGTACAGATTGTGGTTGGTTGATCCATTCTACAGAAACCAGTCCTCATGAGCTGGAGCTCACACCTACAAAAGCTTTGCTAGTATGGAGATGTTTCAATTTTTGTGAGCAGTTAATGCTATTATTATTTTTATTGAAAACTAATTGGCCCTTGTGGAGAGAGTGATTAGACTACTGCTTATTGAATACTTCTTATGTTCAATCACTGTGATAGGACCTGTGTTCAATCACTGATAGGAGCTGCATCTCCTTTAAAGTCCTTCATCTCCTTTGAAGTCCAACAACTTCATTGAGGTAGATTCTTTTATGCCCATTATAATGGTGAGAGGTTCAGCAAAGTTAAGAAATTTATGTGGGGACGGAAGAGCTTTCTGATTCCAGAGCCTGTAGTCTTTTCACTGGGATCATTAGCAGAGAGCTTAATCATCTGTGCATGATTCACTGGCTTAAATGTAGACAGATTAAAAAAGCTCTCAGAATTGAAGGAGAAAAAAAACCCTCAAAACTCAAGAAGAAATTCTCCTAAACTCACAGTTGGCATCTCTTTGAATGACCATGGTAACCATCCATAAGTGAGGACCCACTGGGGAAATAAAGAGAGGGCAAGACCAGGTAGATTCCAGGGTGGTGGGTGGTCTAACATCCTCATGCTTCTTATTCTTCTTTTTTTTTTTGGGTGGGGGGAACATGGTCTCACTCTGTCACCCAGGCTGGAGTACAGTGGTGTGATCACGGTTCACTGCAGCCTGGACTTCCCGGGCTCAAGCGATCCTCCCACCTCAGCCTCCCAAATAGCTGGGACTACAGGCATGTGCCACCACACCCAGCTAATTTTTGTATTTTTTTGTAGAGAAGAGGTTTTGCCACATTCCCCAGGCTGGTCTCAAACTCCTGGCCTCAAGGAATTTGCCTACCTTGGTCTCTCTAAGTGCTGGGATTACAGGCGTGGGCCACCGCGCCCAGCCGCCATCCTTATGCTTCTAACAGTTATCCCTTAAAGAGCAGTCACCTAGGAGGAGCTGGTCCTCAGGGCTTCCTGTCAGGACGGTGCTCCCTTGATGCGTGGGGGTCAGTTCACACACCCCTGATAAGTGCCACTTGAGTTTACATCATACTTTTATATTTTGTACATTTAAATTTTATAGTTGTTAACTCACAAACCATCCAAATCATCTTTGTCATTCTTCACTACTAATAGTGCTGAGCTCTCAAAGGGGATGTCATATTAGATTCTATTTCCTCTTGTCAAAAATCTGAAGGTTTCTCAAGAAATGAAAGTAACTTGGGGAACATTAACATAAATAGAAAGAAAAATGGCATCCTTGTTTTCTGTTGAGCCTTTGTGACCTTTCTAGAGGCTACTGTGGATGAACTTAAGGTCCCATCTTTTTTTTTTCCATGTCCTGAAGGAAGCTAAGTGTATATACACGATGACATTTTTCATTTTGATATAGTTGGTCTGTTTTCCAGACTATAGAAAACTGGGAAATGAATTTTCTTTTAAATAAAAGTTGAAACCCTTTGGGAAAGTAAAAGAATTCAAGAAATATAGAGAAATGGCTGTTTCCAAGCCAACAGGAAGAAGGGAGAGTCTTTTTGGTTTTCAAATTAGTTGTTAGGGAAAACGTTTTTCTTCCCATCAAACTTTCACTTTTTCTTCTTTAAAATAGATTCATCATAGCTGTGTAGGTTTAGTTTTCTGCCTGCTTGTTAAAATGTGGAAAATATGAACAGTGGCTTCAAACTTTTATGAGTAAATTGTCATTTTGTGCCTTTTATTGGCCCGTATTTCAAACCCCACATTGCAGGAACTCACTGCTTACTTCTGCGCTATTCACTGGCAAGAGTATGCTAATGGGTTATGCAGACCATGTCTTTATGAATTGACAATAAATTCCAAAGGACAAAACAGCTTCCAACCATAATTCAGTAGTATAAAACTGTTCTGTCAACAAATCTGGTGGTTTTTTTGGTGTTCACACATTTTAGGACCCCATCATGCGCAGACACCTGCTCATTTTTCCTGCTTAAAAAAGACCAAATTTGTTCTGTCTTTTTTACTCTTAAAAATCAAAATAGCACCATGGTAAAATTATACTACCTGCTTTAGTCTTCAAAATTATTCTTTAGAGCACAAAAGGCAGATATACTGGGCAGACCAGAGAGTGAATACTGAGTGTGTCACTCTGGACAAGTCATTATTTTTCTGAATCTCAGTTTTATTATATTTAGTATGGGGGAATGATAAGGGGTAACTGTAAAGCCATGTGTGATCTTAAGACTAGCACCACCAACATTGACTGGGAACTTGTTAGAAATGCAAACTGTGGCCGGGTGCTGTGGCTCACACCTGTAACCTCAACTCTTTGGGAGGCCGAGGAGGGCAGATCACGAGGTCAGGAGATCAAGACTATCCTGGCTAACATGGTGAAACCCTGTCTCTACCAAAAATACAAAAAATTAGGTGGGTGTGGTGGCACGTGCCTGTAGTCCCAACTACTCAGGAGGCTGAGGCAGGAGAATCACTTGAACCCGGGAGGCAAGGGTTGCAGTGAGCCAAGATCATGCCATTGCACTACAGCCTGGGTGACAGAAACTCTGTCTCAAACAAACAAACAAACAAACAAACAAAAATGCAAATTGTAAGGCCCTACCCAGATCCAGTGAACCAGAAACTCTGGGTTAAGGCCCAGCAATGTATGTTGTAACAAGCCTTCCAGGTAATTCTGATACACACTCAAGCTTGAGAATCATTTCTGTAAAGATTTACCACAATATACACAAAGGGCTCATTGGCCACATTGCAGAAGCACAAGAAATAGCAGCTATTCTCCTTTTGTTATTATCGTCATTGTACAGAAGAAACTGAAGCACAGAACCAGGTGCTTCAGCAACAGCAGTGGGCCTTGTCACTCGGCCGAGTGGTGGGGACAGCCTGCTCCTCCACTCTGCGCTCTCTATGGATGATAGTAGACAGTAATATAAATCCTGATTCTAAGTGCAAAAGGTGTCCCACATAGCATGTTGCCTAGTTCTGGCATGGATGATGCATTCAGGCTTTAAGGTGGAGACTATAGCTCTTTTGACGTGATAGATTTTTTTTTAAATTATATTTTAAGTTCTAGGGTACATGTGCACAAAGTGCAGGTTTGTTACATATGTATACATGTGCCATGTTGGTGTGCTGCACCTCTTAACTCATCCTTTACATTAGGTGTATCTCCTAATGCTATCCCTCCCCACTCCCCCCTCCCCAAGACAGGCCCTGGTGTGTGATGTTCTCCATCCTGTGTCCAAGTGTTCTCATTGTTCAATTCCCACCTATGAGTGAGAACATGCAGTGTTTGGTTTTCTGTCCTTACGATAGTTTGCTCAAAATATTGGTTTCCAGCTTCATCCATGTCCCTACAAAGGACATGAACGCATCCTTGTTTATGGCTGCATAGTATTCCATGGTGTATATGTGCCACATTTTTTTAATCCAGTCTATCATTGATGGACATCTGGGTTGGTTCCAAGTCTTTGCTATTGTGAATAGTGTCGCAATAAACATACATGTGCATGTGTCTTTACAGCAGCATGATTTATAATCCTTTGGGTACATACCCAGTAATGGGATGGCTGGGTCAAATGATATTTCTAGTTCTAGATCCCTGAGGAATCGCCACACTGACTTCCACAATGGTTGAACTAGTTTACAGTCCCACCAACAGTGTAAAGGTGTTCCTGTTTCTCCACATCCTCTCCAGCACCTGTTGTTTCCTGACTTGTTAATGATCGCCATTCTAACTGGTGTGAGATGATATCTCATTGTGGTTTTGATTTGCATTTCTCTGATGGCCAATGATAATGAGCATTTTTTCATGTGTCTGTTGGCTGCATAAATGTCTTCTTTTGAGAAGTGTCTGTTCACATCCTTCACTCACTTTTTGATGGGGTTGATTTTTTCTTGTAAAGTTGTTTAAGTTCTTTGTATATTCTGATTAGCCCTTTGTCAGATGGGTAGATTACAAAAATTTTCTCCCATTCTGTAGGTTGCCTGTTCACTCTGATGGTACTTTCTTTTCCTGTGCAGAAGCTCTTTAGTTTAATTAGATCCCATTTGTCAATTTTCGCGTTTGCTGCTATTGCTTTTGGTGTTTTAGTCATGAAGTCCTTGCCCATGCCTATGTCCTGAATGGTATTGCCTAAGTTTTCTTCTAGGGTTTTTATGGTTTTAGGTCTAACATTTCAGTCTTTAATCCAGCTTGAATTAATTTTTGTATAAGGTGTAAGGAAGGGATCCAGTTTCAGCTTTCTGCGTATGGCTAGCCAGTTTTCACAGCCCCATTTATTAAATCGGGAATCCTTTCCCCATTTCTTGTTTTTGTCAGGTTTGAAATGATAGATTAATATTAACCCATCTTTCTCTTTCGAGGAGAGTACTGGTGACTACATTCTGTCAATAAACATTTGTGGACTTCAAACCATGTTCAAGGCTTGATGCTGGGCCAGGCAATGAGTAAGAAATGATCTGTCTCCTAAATTTCTGACATCACAAATTTTGACATTACTAATGATCTGTTTAGATTCATACGTTTTTAGAAGTGGAAGTCATTTTCTTGAGACAATCCATTTCAACTTTCAAATTGTGCCTTTCAGAGAGCTAAGGCAGTGGGTCTCTTTCCTGCATGCTGGTTACAATCCCCTGGGGGGCTTTTAAGCAATACTAATAGGGACATCCATCTAAGAAATTCTGATTTAATCGGTCTAGAATTCAGTCGGCAATAGGTCTGTGGGTAGGAAGCTTTTAATATAAGTAATATACTTACGATAAATACAATAAGTATTACATATATAAATATAATATATACATAGTTGGGATATACTTAAACTAAAAGCTATTCCTTGTTTATCTGATATTATAGTTTAACCAGGCAGCCTATATTTTTATTTGCTAAATCTGGCAACACCGTGGAAAGATTCTAAAGTCTATCCTAGGCTGAGAAATCATCTTGTAGGGTTTCCACTGAAATACTACAGGTAACGAGGGCGGGATAAGAGAGCAGGGTGCCATCTGGGCCCATTACACACAAAGTTTTATCTGTTTTACTTATTTGGTCTCTGGTCTCTGTAACATTTCACTTGAAAAAAATGGCTTGAAAAAGTTTGCAAACATCTAATCTAATCATATCAAAACTTAAAACCCAGAGAAGATGTCTCTTAGCCAGGTTCTCATAGCTAATTAATTGCAAAACCAAATACCAGGTCTCTTTCTCTTTCTATTCCATCAGATACTGCTGCTGCTGCTGCTGCTATGTCCCTTTTCCTCTTGTTAAGTGATAGTTCAGGAATAGGAGGTGCTATGATCCTATATCTAAAAGTGTTTGGCAAACATTTGGCAAATCCATTAAGATATGCCAGACACATATAAAGAGATGCTAGGTGCTGAACATGGGGATTAAGATGAGGTTTTAGTTTTCAAGGAGCTGATACAGGAAAAGAAACACAAATAGTGTTTCTGTTCCTACAAAAAAATACCACTTATTTCTATGACTTGTTCCCTCCACAATGTGATTATTCAAAGCACCTTTCTTTGGTCCTCAATTTAAAAATGGTGAGGTGAGAGGACAGCGCTGGGTTCCCAGAGGCAATCGGATGGAACCTGGAATCTAACCCAGATTTTCATTATGAAAGTTATAGGAATGAAGAATCCATAATGACAAAAGACACAGGGATGACTGTACTTTGGGCTGTGGGATGACTCACAATGGCTATATTTGTCAGGCTTTTTGGCAAATGGTCTCACATGGTCTCCAATTAAGTGAACCACATAGAATTTAAAAGTTGCAGGGAGTAAAAGAACGTGTCCTTCCATTTTTGGGGAATACATTTACTCCCATCCAGATTAAAATGGGTAAGCACTAATGGTGCTTCTGTGCTATAGGGAAAAATGAAACATAAATAGGCAATGCATGGGGTGGAGGTAAGACATTCTCCACTGAGCTCCCGGCCACTGTCACTTTGGAAAGGTTTGTGATGATCAACATCAGAGGATGGCTGCTCCCTGGCACCACTCTTGGATGCCAATGACCCAGAAATTTAAGGGGACTCCAGCCTCTTCTCGCTCCTCAGGGACCGGGGAAGATATTTTAGGTGACCAGTTGGCTTAGGGAAAGAGGAAGAGGAAGCAAGATTAACAAGCCGTAAACAGATCAACTTAAAGGGGCAAAAGAGCTCCAGAGATACAGTTGTCTCTGGACTTGGAGACTGGAGTTCCCAGCATTGAGGGACTTCTTGTATGTTTAATAATTTCTAAACTCCAGTTTGGACTTAGAATCCAAACAGCCCCCAAGGCTCACACAATGTGGAGAAAATGGCAGTTTATTCACACCATTCACAGAATAATTACTCATTTCTAGGTCTTGGTATTTTCTGTTTTTCTTCATCATTTCTTCTTTTCTACCACCATCATCACTCCCAATCGAACTATCTCCTCCATGCCCTGAAGTTTCATGACTTCAGGTTACTGTTTGGCTGTGATTTCCAAACCTCCCATCACTTTCTCACAGGAACCTCGGGGTAGGAATCTCTGACTTGCAGAGTGATTTTTAGGATTTATAATCTGAGTCTGTTATCATTTGAGGATTAAAAAGTATTTATTGGCTGGGCACAGTGACTCACGCCTATAATACCAGCATTTTGGTAGGCTGATGCAGAAGGCTCTCTTGAGGGTAGAAGTTGGAGACCAGCCTGGGCAATATAGTGAGACCCTGTCCCTACAAAAAAATTTTAAAAATTAGCCAGGTGTAAGGGTATGTGCCTGCAGTCCTAGCTACTTGGGAGACTCAGGTGGGAGGATCGCTTGAGCCCAGGAATTTGAGATTACAGTGAGCTATGATCATATTAGTACACTCTAGCCTAGATGACAGAGTGAGACCCTGTCTCTAAAAGATTAAAAAATTTAAAAAGTATTTAATTATTACTAGATGTCCAACAAAGTTGTGAAAAATTTAAAAATAAATGACATGCTCAAATACATATATATCCAAACAAATGCTCTTCTTTTCAATATTGTCACGTTGGGATATGTAAAAGTATTCTGACAATTCATCTTGGAAATTCTTTTTTGGAAATTATTTTCAGAATCAGTTCATGAGCTTTATTACTTCATGTTAGATTTTAATTTTGACTGAAAGTTGTATTATTGCCTGGATTTACTAGATTTGCTTTTGAATGACACCGGCTGATTCCAAAAGCCAAATTCATCCCCAGTGGATGAAGATTTGCTCCCTTTAAGGGAACATGAATATCATAATAAACAATGAGTCAGATTTTCCTCTATGGTCCATTGCGATGGCTGACGTTGAAGACTTGGAGTTGCTGTTGTTATTGGTGGGAGTGCACAGAGGACAGCATTGAGATGGCATGACCAACGGACTGAATTACTGACTGGGTCATTCATTCATTCATTCAACAAACATTTATAATGCACTTATTTTGTATAAGTATTGTGATAAGTTGTAGAGATTACCAAGATAAATAAAATGTGGAAATAAGCTAGATGATTAAGATCCTTTCTAGTTATTTTATTTACACATATTTCATAATATTTGAATCCCTAATAGTATTCTGGGCAAATCCAGCACTGCTGACATACATGGATAACCCTCTGGCCCTTATTTGTACATCTAAGTTCTGATGTGCCAGTTAAAAAGTGTACTGAATTTAACTGAAGTCACCCCTTAGTCACATCTGAATGACCCCTGTTGAAGCCATCTCTTACCCTTCTCCTGCCCCTGAAACTCTTCCCAGTGCTCTTGAAACTCAAGGCCAATTAGCAGAAAAACTACCTATATCTTCAACCTCTTTTCTGAAGGTGTCTTTCACCTTGTAGTTCTAACTGAAATTTGATTTCCCTTGGGGAAGTGGCTTTCTTTGGAACCCTTTCAAGTGGTGGCTGTTTTCTATACTTTTTGTATCACTGAGCCCAGAGGTGAAGTAGGTATCCTTCTCTCCTACTTCTTGCTCCAGGAATGAATTTCATGTCATCTGACTGCCAGACTGCCACCTACCTCCCCTCCTTGTTATAAACATCTATCCAACTCCTGGTCATTCTCCCTAGTTCTTTGACATTTTAGCTTGCCACGTACTATCAGACTCTCCAATACAACTCCAGCCACAAATCTTGATGATTTCAATGCCCACACAGGTGAACACCTGAGCTGTGATCTCTCTTCTGCACATCTTCTCCTCTGTGCAATCCCACCAATAACAAAAGCAACTCCAAGTCCTCAACTTCAGACTTCTCACTCTCCAAAGAGTACCTCCTGGTTTATCTGCTTATTCTCTCTAATACTCAAACTCAACAGTCCTTTGGAATCTACCATCCATTGATTCTACCAATGTTTTATGGTTCCTCATACCCCTCATGTCCACATTTCCATTCCTACTCAGTTTAGTCTCCATGGTTCATTGTAATCATTTCCCTTTAAACACCCTTAACTCCACTGCCCCTCTCTCTGTGTACCACTAACAAAACCTAACTGTGTGAAGTCTAACACTCTACCTGCTTTACATTCATGCTATTGAACATGGATGTAGATAAATACACAACTATGCTCACTGGTCTCATTTAACTCACAATTACTAACTTCAAGTTGATAAGATCCTGATAAGTTTCTCTCGTCCATTCCCTCTCCTCCGTTCCCAGACTATTTCACACTTTCTCTTCCTTCTTCAAAACTGCAATGCCTTCTAACTTACACTTAACTCTCAGTTGACAATCTTGCTTTCTGTATCTCTCAGGATAGAAGAAATCAGAAGAGAATTCTGACAAGGTTCCATCCATGTCTAACAGCATCTGCCCATAAGTTGTCCTCCCCTCTGCTCACTCTGGATAGACATCATGTTTCTATGTAAGGGCAGCCCTTCCACTGTTTCTCATCTCTTACATCATCAGTTTTTCTCTCTCTCTCTGCTGGATTACTTCCATCAGCATACAATGTGTGGTAATTTCTCTCATCCTTAAAAAAAACCCTCTCCAGTGACCCCATTTATCTATACCCTTTTATAGCAAAAATCTTTGAAAGATTTATATATACTTACCATCTCCAATTCCTCTCTTTTTACCCTCCCATGATCCCTCTCCAATCAGACTACCCCTATCATTCTACTAATAAGTCTCCTGTCAAGATCTCCAATGACTCCATATTACACGAAAGGTTAATTCTCAGTTCTTATGTGACTTGACCTATCAGTGTCATTTGATATATTTGATCTCTTCTTTCCCCTTGAAAACTCTTTCATAATCATAATCTACATTTAAAAGTCTAGTCAGGTTTAAAATGTAAGTTGCTTTGCAAAGCCCCAGTGGTATCAAATTCTGAATCATGATGTGTTCACCTCCATGTGGGAAATATTGGGAGAAAATGAAAAAAAAAAATGAAAAACAAAAAAAGGACCCAAGAGCATGCCTTTAAAATACTTGATGCCCACATTTTAACATAGGGATTGTGACAGCTAGAAAGAACCTTAGAATTCATCTAGTCCAATATTCCCATTTTACAACCTAAGGACATCAGGACCCAGAGAAGATTAGTGATTTCTCTATATTTTTACAGAATGGCAGAATTGGGATTAGAATCTAGGCCCTTTTCCCCGAAGATTTCATTCTAATGTCTGGTTTATACTGCTTTTCCTCTCATATATGTGTATGTCTATATGTATGTGTGTATTAATAAATAATAAGCATATACATGGAGACATATATATTTACATATGTATACAGTATATAAATACAACATACATATATATACACATATACAAATATAGTTATATACATTATACACACACACACACACACACACATTTTTTTAAAATAATTTTTTTCCTGAATGAAATAAGTGTTGGGATGAGCTCATGCACTCCCTCTCTGTCCTTCCCTCTGATAGAGTCAGGTATCCCTATTCGGCTCCCCTGGGATCAAGCCCATCTTCCACTAAGATGGATGATACTGAAGCAAAAGGACTAAGAAAGCCCTTGACTTAGCAGATCACTGGCTGAATAAAAAACTCACTGCTCTGGGCCACCATCTCAGTTCTGCTGATGGAAGGAGGCTGGATCTGGGAAAAGATAGATTTAGGTTTAGCACTGGCTAAATCACTGGGTGACCTTGGGTGTTCTCATCTGAACAATGAGAGGCTGTATTGTGTAAAGTCTTAATTCTTCCCTTCTAACCTTCTGCCTTGAGCTCAGGTTATTTGGGCTGATCCCATGCTGTCTATGTCATCTTCTTCTATATTAGCTTCTCTTCCATGACCTATCACCACTCAGTCACCGAGCTTCTTGCCTAGCTAGGTGTGTGCTGTCTGCTTGTCTGTTTTGGCCCTCTTAGCTGACCTCCCTAGATGGGATATCTGGACTATGTGATCTGTGTTTTTTGCCAGGCTCCTTTCTATGTAATTATACTTTTGGTCCTGGCTGTTAGACAGCTGCTTCCCAGGGTCTGATATGACATGAAAGAATGAATAAGTAATGTGGAAAGCAGGTCTCACAAATGAGGAGAGGGAGGTTGCACAAAAAGGTAAACAAAATACTGGGGAAGAAGGAAAGACAAGAGGAATGAAAAAAAGAATGGCATATTATGGCGCTTAAGCATAACACTCTCTGACAGTGACTCTGGCCTAAAAAGAACATAAGAAGCTGGAGATGAAGCAAGATGGATGAATAGATGCCTCCACCCATTGTCCTCCCCGCAGGAACACTGAATTGAACAACAATCCACACAAAAAGACATCTTCGTAAGAACTAAAAATCAGGTGAACAATCACAGTCCCTGGTTTCAACTTCATGTAACTGAAAGAGGCACTGAAGAGGGTGGAAAGACAGTCTTGAATCACCAACACCACTCCTCCCCATCCCCTGGCAGGTGCGTTGTGTGGAGAATCCACACTCTTAGGGGAGGGAAAGTGCAGTGACTGTGGGACTCTTCACTGGAACTCAGTGCTGCACTGTCACAGCGGAAAGCAACACAAGGCAGAACTCAGCTGGTGCCCACAGAGGGAGCATTTAGACCAGCCTTAGCCAGAGGGAAATCACCCATCCCAGTGGTCAGAATCTGAGTTCCTGCAAGCCTTATGGGCTAATGTGGTCTGGGGTTCTATATAAACTTGAAAGGCAGTCTGGGCCTCAAGGACTGCAACTGTTGGGCAAGTCCTGGGACTGTGCTAGGCTTGGAGCCAGTCGACTGTGGGGGCATGTGAGCTACTGAGACACCAGCTGGGGTGGCCAATGGAGTGCGTACATCACCCTCCCCCAACCCCAGGACCAATGCCTTTCACTCATTCGACAAATGTTTGTTAGGTATCTCCTGTGTGCCAGGCACTGTTCTAGGCACTGGTGATGTAAGCGTGAGCAAAACCAAACACCCCGTCTTCATGTTGTTTAAATGTCCAGAAACGTGGCAGTGTTCTACAATAGTGAACATGAGGGTGAGCCCAGAAGATCCTACAATATGGATCTCTCATAGCTTTGGGAGGGACTGTGTTTCTTCCACTTGAGGAGAGGAGAGGGAAGAGTAAAGAAGACTTTGTCTTGCAACTTAGATACCTGCTCAGCCACAGTAGGAACAGGCAGCAGGCAGAGTCCTAAGGCCCCCTTGCTAGGTCCTAGCTCCCAGAAAACATTTCAAGGTATACCCGGGATGATACTGAAGGGAACCCCCTGTCTTAAAGGGGCTAGGAACCCAGTCCTGGCCAGATTAACCACCTTATGACTGAAGAGCCTCTGGGCCCTGAAAATGCAGCAGCAGTACCCAGGCAGTACTTGCCATAGGCCTTAGGTGAGACTCAAGGATGTACTAGCTTCAGGTGTGACCCAGCACATTCCCAGCTGTGGTGGCCATGGGGAGGGACTTCTGCTTGAGAAAAGGAGATGGAAGAGTAAAGGGGACTTTGTCTTGCAGCCTAAGTAACAGGTTGGCCACAGTGGGGTAGAGCACCAAATGGGCTTTTAGGGTCATTGATTCCAGGCCTTGGGTCTAAAATGCCATATCTGGACCTGCCCTGGGCCAGAGGGGAGCCAACTGCCCTCAAGAGTCCTAGCCCTGGCAGCATTCACCACAAGCTGACTAAAGAGCCAGTGGGCCCTGAGTGAACACCTGTGGTAGCCAGGCAGTACTTGTCATGGGCCTAGGGCAGTGGTGGTCATGGGAAGAGACTCCTCGGTTTGTGGATAGGGGAGGCAAGAGTGGGAAGGACTCTGTCTAGTAGCTTGGGTGCCAGCTCAGCCACAGTAGAAGAGAGCACCAGGCAGATTCCTAAGGCTTCTGACTCTAGGCCCTGGCTCCTGGATGGCATCTCTGGACCTGACTGAGGATGGGGGAAATTCACCATCCTGAGGGAAAGGACACAAGCCTGACTGGCTTCGCCACCTGCTGACTGTAGAGCGCTTCATGTGTTTATTACCGATATTTGTTTTCTATTCTTTAGAATGCCTTCTTACGTCTTTCCCCTTTTTCTATTATATTGTTGTCTTCTTATTAGTCCATAGAAGATTATTATATATACATGGTGCTAATATTTGTTGGCTGTATGTAATACTAATGTCTTTTTTCGGTTTGTATTTTGGCTTTTAATTTTCTCTAGGGTGTCCATTGATGAACAGAAGCTCCTAATTTTCAAGGAATGTTAATGCTTTTTGCATCTGATTTAAGGATCCTTTCTCTTCTCTTCCCTCAGGTCAGAAGGACTTTTTAAAAAGTTTATTATTACTGTTATATAAAAATGCAATTAACATTATTATATTGATCTTATATCCAGTCACCTTGTAAAACTTTCCTATTATTTCTAGTAACTGTCTACACATTCTTTTGGGTTTTCTATGGACATATCATAATATCTACCCCCCCCCCACCAAACCAAAAGCAAGTGAATTTAAAAAAAATGTTTTTGAACCCAACACAAAAATTCTTGAGCCCCAAAAAGAAATAAAAAAGACAGGAGATAAAAAAAACAGAAACATCAAAAATGAACAAGCTTAGTGTCTTTCTGAAAAGGTTAAAAGAAGAATGAGATAACATAAGTTGAAAGAAGATGATGATAAAAATAACAAAAGTTAATAAAATGGGGTGGTGGTAGAGGGGCACGAAACAATAGGTTCAGCCAAGTTAAAAGTTGGTTTCTGGAAAAGACAAAATTGGCAAACCACTAGGAAGTCTTAAAAAAAGAGAAATGATAAATAATATTATTAATAAAAAGGACAAATAACTACAGATACAATAGAGACTAAAACGATAAGCAAACCCAATCAGGTGGTTTATGTCAATAAACATGAAAACTTAGACAAAAGGGATATATTCCTATATAATTTATAAAATTTATCAGAATTGATAGACAATGCAATAAAGCCTGAGAGTATTATAACTAGTAATGAAATAAACTAGTAATAAACTATTAATAAAAGTCACTAACCATCTGCCTACTAACAAAACATCAAACCCTGATATATTAACAAATTTTCTCACAAATTCAAGGGCTAGATCATTCTAACTTATACAACTTATAAAGAACTGAAAAATAGGGAATATTTCCCATTCATTTTATGAGATCAGTATTATTTTGACATCAAAGTACATGACAAAGTACAAGAAAATAATATCGCTGACACATTTCAACTCATTTATTAAAATGGTTAATAAAAAATAAAATTTGTTAATAAATCAATATAGATACAGAAATCTTAAATATGACATTAGCTGACTAAATGGATCATTATTTACAAAAAATATCATAGCTATATAGGGTTTATCTCAAGGATGTAAGACTGGTTTAATTTTTAAAATATATAAGTATCTTTCATTTAAGGCATTAAAGGCAAAAACCATATGATCATCCCAAAAGATGCATATGTAACTTCTGATAAAATTCAACATGACTACGTGATTCTAAAAAAACCCTTCTTAGTTAAGGAGGCTTAAAGACAACTTCCACAACCTGATAAAGTTAATCTACCCCAAAACAAAACTAAAAACAAAACAGTTACAACAAACATCATCATCCTGAATGGAGAAACATTGGAAGTATTCCCTTTAAATATCAACAACAATCAAGAATGTCTATCACCACCAATTTAACTCAACATTGATTATAGATTCTTTTAGAAGCACATATCCCTTTCATAGAATCTCACATACAAACCTTCCTCTTAAAGGCAACTCTTAAAACAGATGTTCTTAAACCTAAGGCATTGTGTTCTGAAAAGGTAGAACACTCTTCCCACCCCAAAGCCATTATCCAGTTTCTTTTAAAAAATACTGCTCAGCAGCATAGCACATTTGAGCATTCAATTTAAAGAAGCGGGGGAAAAAGGGAAAGTATAATTTGACATAGTTAGTTGTAAATCTGGGAGTATTATCCAGGCTAAATATCATCTCACCCTGGGACCAAGGAATTAAGCTCATTTTGCTCTTTTTTCTTCAACAAATGCAGAACTTAAAGAGCTGTTTTAGCCCATAATTTCATTCATCTTATGATCCAACTGGTATTATATTGAATAACATTTGTAATTTGACTGTATTATGTGAGTGAACTTTGCACTCCCAGGAGAACCAAAGAGACATTTTATGGCACTGAAGTGACAATTTTTTTAAAAAAAAGATCCGTCTTTTTAACGTTTGAGAAAGGTACTAGAAATATTGGTTCGCTTATGCTTTGTTCTGAAAATCCAGCTAAGTTTCGAATGAAGAGAATGATTTATTTCAGGACCAATGTCTTTCACTCATTCGATAAATGTTTGTTAAGTACCTCCTGCGTGCCGGGCACTGTTCTAGGCACTAGTGACATAAGCATGAGCAAAAACACTCTGTCCTCATGTTGTTTAAATGTACAGAAATATGGTAGTGTGCTACAATAGTAAATATGAGGGTGAACCCAGGAAATCCTAGAATATGGATCCCCTATCCATCCCATGTGCTTTCCCTTTCTCTCCAAAAGCTTTCCATTACTATCTTGAAGGTAAAAGAAAAATGTCTGGGTTGATTGCCTTCCAGGCTTCGGTCACTGCATCACACCAGAGCTACATCTCACTGAGCCTTTCTTGGGAAATTTATTTATAATAATAACATAGCCAGCATCAAAAGGGCACCTTTCAAAAAGGCATGTGGCATATGCTGTCTGATTAAAATCCTGCAATTAGGTATTATCGTCATTTGGTGGGTGAGAATCCGAGGCACAGAAAGGCTCAGTGATCCAACATTATAGAAATTAATTCAAGTTTCTTTGACTCCAAAACCTTTGTGAACATTTTCTAGTATATCTGGTTGCCTCATTCATTCATTCACCTTCTCATCAAATACTGAGTTATATATCAAAGGAATTCTGAATTTCATGTTATTCTTCTGAGTATGAGTATAGTCTTTATCCATAATCCATAAATATCCTATTTTCCCCAGCTGTGTAATACTGTGCAACCCAGACAGACCCTCCTTTCCCCTCCCTCACCACAGAGAATGGTATAGAAAAACTCAATTAGGCCAAATAAGGATAGGATAAGGGGCACTCCTCCTTCCCTTCCTCCCTCCCTGACTCCCTTCCTTCCTTCTCCATTGAGCTTACATTCCACTAGGGGGATGGTAGACAGGATAACTTCTAAGCTCTTTTCCAACATAAAGGTTCTAGCTTATTAGAAATGGGAAGAATAAGCAGAAATAAAGAGGCAAGTATTTTGGTGTTGTGGTTGTTTAGCGAAGGCTGCAGGACAGACTCAGGTTTACAAATCTAGGCTTGTTCATCACCTGTGCTCTGGGCTGCTCCTCTACTCACCCCTCAAATTCACTGGCACACACAGATCACACCCACTGCCAGTTGGTACCACATTTGTATTATCAATTACCCTCACAGAACTGTATGACCTCTGTTCTGCTAACCAGCTGTAGGGAAACACTGGCAGTCACAGGATGTCACTACTCTCTTCTCACCCTCTCTTCATTCCCTGATTTGCTCACTTGCCCCTCGGAGAAATCCTCTTCCCCTTTATGCCCACCCAAACCTGATTCTTCAAGACAAACCTCAAGCCCCCTTCAGGAAGATACTTTGGCTACTTCATACCTTTTGCTTAGAACTATGTTGGGATTCAGGCCTGGCGCGGTGGCTCACTCCTGTAATCCCAGCACTTTGGGAGGCCAAGGGGGGCGGATCACGAGGTCAGGAGATCGGGACCATCCTGGCTAACACAGTGAAACCCCGTCTTTACTAAAAATACAAAAAAATTAGCCGGGTGTAGAGGTGGGCACCTGTAGTCCCAGCTACTCAGGAGGCTGAGGCAGGAGAATGGCGTGAACCCGGGAGGCGGAGCTTGCAGTGAGCAGAGATCGTGCCACTGCACTCCAGCCTGGGCAACAGAGTGAGACTCTGTCTCAAAAAAAGAAAGGAAAAAAAAAAAAGAACTATGTTGGGATTCAATCTCAGCAGTCACAGTCCATTCATTCACCCAGCATTTCAGTAGGGATTCAGTAAGCACTTGCCATGTGCCAAGGATTCAGTATGAAACACCATGATCTCTGGTGTTAAGGGACAAGCGGCAGAGAACAAGAGCAATTTGATGGTCAGGGTGAAACCAAGGTGTTATGGGATCACAGAGGAGGGGCACACACCCAGATCCAGATCAACACTACAACTGCTGGGAATCGATTCCATAGATATCTACAGAAGACAAGTTAAGTGAATGATGGTACAGCCACACAATGAAGCTGGAACAAAGAACAAGGGAGACAGTGCACTGACATGGAATGATCTCCAGGATATATTAAGTGGGAGAAAGCAAAACAAAACAAGATGCAGGATAGTGTACACAGTGTGCTCCCTTTTGCATAAGAAATTTGCATTTCTTTGCTTTGTTCAATGAAAGACTGGAAAGATGAACAAAAAAAATCAATAAAAATGGTTACCTATATGGGGCTAGGGACACAGAGATAGAGGAGAGAATTCTATGTTCAAAACGACAAAGTCAAATTTTGAAAATGATATCTGAGAAAAACTTTGAGAAGCTCTCCACGTAGCAGAGACTGCTGAATCCTGAAGCATGAAGACTCACTTCCTAGTCACGACAGCATTTGTTCACAGAGTGACAAAACATCAAGCCTGGCAGTATCTGGAAGATATCTCTTCCCAAAGAAGGGAGGGAAGATATTTGCTGAAGATCACCAAGTAAGTTATGGTCCAAGAAGACACATGCCTTCTCCAAGATGGGTATTTGGGTCCTTCCACACATCTCAAAGATTTCATGGGACACTGTGGTGCAATGAATGCTGTTGGCATAGCTTCCAGGTTTTGCCTAAAATATATTGATCCTGTGGCCTTGCCTTCTGAAGAATCCTAATAAAACTCAGGAAGACACCAGGAGATATCCGGGAAAGAAACATTACAGAATAAAAAGGGACAAAGTGACATATTACATCATAAGACAGAAAGGGCCAAACAAAAATAAAAGAGCTCTTATTTTAAGGTGAAAAAGTTGAGAGTAGAAGAAGAAACATTCTGTATGATGCTTCTGGGGGGTTCATAAATAGAGAAGCAAGCTGACTGGGGAAAGCTGGAAACCAACCACTAACCTCTCTGCCTGCACAAGATCGAGAGCCAGCTTGGCCAATGGAAGGGATGCTATCTCCTTTTCTAATTAAATTCCTTAAAGAGTGTGTTGATTTGTTCATTTATAATAAAATCATGTTCTAATTAAAATTGAAACTTCCCCCCACCTGCTCCAGCCTCACCATATTTCTGGTTTCCATGTAATTGAATTTCAAAACAATGATGCTGAGTGATAGCTTGGGATATTGCTGCTTATTGTGAAAGTAACTAATAAAAAAGGAGAATGCTGCTAGGCTTGTTTTGGGAAGGCTTAATCAGTCCTTTCTCCCTTAGACTGAATTTTAACCACAGTTGAAGATAATATGATATTTCCCTTAATGAAATTGTATATCCGTGGCTAATTTATGAGGGAAGTTTACCTTTCTGGGGCTTTAGCTTCACATTATTTTAGTCAATAGTTTTTAAGGTCCCTGGGTTCCCCTCTCTCCCTCTGACATCCTCAACCTTCAATTCCAGAAATTGTTCTGCATATCGGTCCATTTAATACAAAATACTCAGATTTATTAGAATTCTTCAGATTGGAAGCTTTGCCACATCTAATGTCATATCTGAAACACCCACCAGAAAGAGGCAAGGTGGGCATTATGTGGTTGATGCAACTAATGCTCAGAAAGGCTGACATGATTCATCTAGGATCAAAAAGTCACTTAATGGCTAGGCACAGTGGCTCATGCCTGTAATCCCAGCACTTTGGGAAGCCGAGGCTGGCGGATCACCTGAGGTTGGGAGTTTGAGACCAGCCTGACCAACATGGAGAAACCCCATCTCTACTAAAAATACAAAATTAGCTGGGCATGGTGGTGCACGCCTCTAATCCCAGCTGGGAGGCTGAGGCAGGAGAATCGCTTGAACCCTGGAGGCAGAGGTTGCGGTGAGCCGAGATCATGCCACTGCACTCCAGTCTGGGTGACAGAGTGAGACTCCATCTCAAAAAAAGAAAAAAAAAAATCAGTTAATGACACAGCCAGCGCTGAAACCCAGGTATGTAAGCTCCCAGTTATGGGCATTTCTAACATACCCAGCCAAAGGGCTCATGGCTTTGAGTTTCTAGGTTCTTGGAGGTTCACAGAGGAGCCCACTGTGTAATTTGCTGAGTAATACTTGACATTTGTCCTGGTTTTTCCCAAGCTCATCTCCTTGGTTGTATAGTAAGTGTATATCTCTAGGTTTCTGGTTAGTTAAGGAGGAGCAGTTGGGATGCAAGAAGGTTTGAAATGGTCTCTCTCTTGATCCTTAAAAGTCGGAGAAAAAGCAATTAGAATATATCTGTTCTTCTTCCCCCAATACCTGAAAAGACTGCACCTTGCTTTTTCCTCTTGCACATGATAATAGTTGCTTCTACAAAGATTTTTCCTGAATACCAAGCCCTTTCTTTTCCCCACCTACCCCACTTCTTCAAGAGAGTTCCTTCTACTGACCCCAGTATTTTCATTCCGCAGATGATTGTTAATCTTCCGTGTCTGGTGTAACCATTCAGTTGGAAGAGTTCTGGCAAGGGGCTCTTTCTAAATGTCTCTATGTGCTTTCGAGCCAAATATAAAACTCTAAGGTCTCCAAGGAAACCCAAACACCTGTTGACTACATTTTTTTTCTCCATTTTTTTCATCTAATTGCAATTTACCTACTTCACTAGAGCAACGTGAGGATTAACTGTCCTCGGGTAACTTTCAAGTCTGTAAAAGATTTCTGCCTCCTCGGGGCACATGTTCTCTAAGAGAGACAGAGCCAAAATACTAATAAGAGACTTAATGTGTAGCAGCCTCGAATAATCTGTGCTCTGTGTTACCACTTCAGACAGTCAGTGTCTCCCTAACACAGTCTGACAAAGACACCGTGGAGGGATCAACAGCCAAGTCTGAAAGTCCCAGACAGGAGCATGGACTTCCCTTTCAAAGCCCTTGGGAGGAAGTGATATTAACCACCAAATTAGGTAGCTGGACCAGGGCCTGGTGCACCTGCTGGGCAGGCGGGGGTGTCTGCCTGCTGTCATATTTTGGCACAAACATTTGACAGCTTCTCCCTCCCAATGAACATTTCTAATACCCAAAGGTTAATCTTTTCTTGGCTTCTTCTTGTCACTACTGACATTTTGTACCCGTTATCTCCCTGTGGTTGGGGGCTGTCCTGTGCATTGTAAGGTGTTTAGCCTCATCCCTGGACTCTGCACAGCAGATTAGTATCCCCTACCCTCTCTGAGTTGTGACAATTCAAAATGTCACCTGGGGGATGGAGAGGCACAAATGCACTGGTGAGACGATCCATTGTAAATGCCTGATGTATTACTCAGATTATGAGTAAACCTCTACAAAAAAGCCATCCTCAAACATGCTCATGGGGCTGCAGAAATGTCAGTGGTCTTGGAAACCACTCTTCTCCCATCCCCTAGCAAGTTAGATTTAATTCTGCTCCCCCGCCCCGACATGAAGTGGAGGAGACACACAAATTTTCACAAGTGAAGCAGCATCTGATTTGGTGTTTATTTATTTAGCACCATTGCCTAGTTCCGTTGCCTAGTTTTCTTTCAGCCCTGGCGGCCAAAGCCTGCTAATTTGCACAGCATTAAGTATCCTTTGCTCCCCTCACCTATTCCACTTCAACCAAGGATTTGTCTTTTGCTTTGAAATTCCACTGTGCAAGCTCCTTTTTAAAAGTGTTGGGCTGCAACACATTTGAACTCGAGGGGGGTAACACTGGGGGTTCGGTGGTAATGGGAGGGAATGTCCATCAAAGGGTGACAAACTCTGGGGGGCATTTCTTCCCTCAAAATGTCTCATTAGGGTCCCCAGCCTTGGTCTCCATCTCTGCTGTAGCCTGCAGTCCAATTTAATTGAGCGACGGCCTTGCTACGGCACACTGCTCTTTCGACAGGAGGGTAAACTCATTCTGTCCATCATGACATTTGCTTTCTTAAGGGCCTCACAATATGCAACTTAAATAATTAAATGCAAGTCACATCACAGCCTCCCTTTTCAAGCTTGTCTGAGGGCATGGTGGGTTCTTTCTGATAGTTAGCTTTTGACCACGTGATTTTTAGAAGCTGGTTAGGTTTTTTGTTTGTTTTGTTATTGTTCATGACACTTCTCCTCACTAAAACCCCCAAAACTCAGCATAGTGCACATCCAATGTGCATAGCTAAAAGGGCTGTGGATTTTCTGATGTTGGATGAATAGTGACTAAGAGAAATTTGAGACCCCTGGTTCTGGCAAGGGTCTCAGAGCAGCCTGCTTGTCACGGTCAGTACTTTTCATTTGTCATCCAGGAAAGTGTAATGCTGGGAGACAAATCCCTTGTGTCCCACTGCACACGTCCATCCACTTCGAGCTGGGATGGGCCTGTTAAAAATAAAGCAAACCTTTAAAATGATCTAAAAAGAGTGAAGTTCCAGGAAGGACTAAAGATAACTCTTACCTGTAGTGTCCATTTTAAACAATAGATTTCTCTGGGGGAACTCGGAGTGATTATAACGAGTTTGGATTTCGTTGAACCCAATGCTGATTTTGCATATTACAGAGATTTGTCATCTTTAAGTAATGTGCCAGATGAATGCTTTAAAATAGATGCAACTTTGTGTGAATTTTCTATAATATAGCAAGATCTGATTGCTCTATTAATAGCCAAAGTCCTTGGCCTTGAGAAGGCAGGATGGCAGCATTTTTAAAATTCATCATCTTTGCATAATTAGTTGTGAATCTCTAAATATCCAAGCTGAGGAATTAACCAGGAACTAGAGCTGTTATCCCTCAGCGTCCCTTTTAATATTGTTCCATAGTCATCATTTCCTTGTGATTTTCTAATTACTGCAAAACCAATTGTTTTTAACTCAACTTCCCTGGCTCTTTGTAATTTGTTGAATGTAATCACCTTCAAGTGAAGAAAATGCACTTCTTATTTGGGAAATTGGGGCTTGATCAGCTGAGTATCATCAAGTGGCTGGGGGACGCCAGTGCCAAAGTTTTGCATATTTTACCTGACCATTGCATTTTGAGGGTATGAGGCTGGAGAGGGCACACTGGAAAGTGAGCCCCTTGTTGTGGTGATCTATAGACCCTACTGGGATTTTATTTGGAGATGTACATAATTTTATAAAAACCAAAAAGAACTAGGAATTCTGGTTCCTTACTCTGAGTGGCCAACAATATGGCTCTAGGCACTAGAAAACAATGGTTTTGGGTACTGAATTACCTTCTCTCTCAGACTTGTTTCAGTCTGTGTGTCTGATTATAAGCACCTAGGGCAGGGCTGTGCCATTGAACCTTCCCTACTCCTTAGTGTCTAGCAGTGACCTGGACACAGTAGAAGCTGAACAAACCAAATAAACTAGTGTAGAAGTCAAGTCTCTCTCTTGCTTTCACTCTTTCCCAATCTTCTATCCTCTAGCACTAAGATGTGCTACCCATCTACTACCCAGTTCTACTTGAAGATACTCAAAGAACAGATATTGGAAGAGCAAAAGTTTTCAACCTTTACTTCTCTCTTTCATAACAGGGGTGTGATGCACACTCATCAGTAAGAGTGGTTCTCTGTGACAATAATTCCCAAATTGGGACAGAGACTATGAGAATCAAGCCAGGAGGCACGGGACTATTTAGACAAAGCAAAACAAAAGGATTCTGATATGCCCGCAACAGCCTCCATGAAGTTTCATCATTGAAGAGTAAACTAAAAGTCTATACCCTTGAGAAAAAATTGGACAAATGGATTCATCATTTTTCTCTAGCAGTGTCCTCAAAGAAGAAGAAAGGTCCTTATTGTATTTCTCCCTGCAGGTAGCCATGCTGGGTCTTTCTTTCTCTGGACAAGGAAATGTATGCATAAGGGGCTACACAAGACCATAATCAATGCAGTGAGATGGCTGCATTTTTATTTGACACACATTTATTAAATACCTAGGATATGCCATGTCCCCTGCTAAGTTCAGAGCATGAATGACCAGCAATTTTGGCCCTAATGAGGGAGTTGAATGTGCAAACAAACAGGTAAAATATCAAGTGGAAATGAAAGAGATACAGGGTCTTACGGGGAACAGACAAGAAGTAGTAACTGGACTTTGGGAGTGGCTGAGGAAGGGGCATCCTGAAGACTTCCTGTTGGGGGTAAAGTCTGAACTGAACCTTAAAGATGAAGCAGGGGTTAAGTGAAAGGTTAGAGAAGAAGGGTGTTAGTACAAAAGCCATTCCAGGGAGGCCAGACCATATAAGCAAAAGCATGGAAGCCTCCAACAGCATTGTGTGTTCAGGACATGCATAAACAAGGCATAAAGTATAAGCCAGGAAATGAAAAAAAGTGAAGCTGGAGAAGCAAGACCGAGGTGGGCTTTGTGAGCCTTGTAAGAGGAGGTGATTGGATTTAAAAAAAATTTTAAGTAAAACAAAATTTAAAATGTGTCATTTAAAATATTTTAAACTTTATTTTGTGCAAGAAATATTATTTTAACAGAAATAACTCAGACCCTTATTACAGATATACCTTAAATCAGCATTAATAAAGATGGCTTCTGAGTCGACATTCATTTATTCAATATGCAGATTTTTATTGAGTATCAGGTTTTATGCTAGGTCTGACTGCTGAGGAAACACTTGACTTGGTCCTTTTCCTGAAAGGGCACAAAGATCCAAATCATTTTAGATTCTATTAAGTAAATTTAACTCTGAACCTTAAGCAAGTTACTGTTAGCTGGGTGGTGCTCAGTTTCCTTATCTATAAAATCAAGACAAAATGCCTATTTATAAAGTTCTCATGAGAAATACATAAGAGAAACTTAGGAGGCAAAACATCTGGCCCTTAACAATAGACCATTGTAGGAGTGGTTATATTGGATCCAATAGGCTGAAACTGGAATGATTTGGCTGTGCAGTATTAAGAGTACAAATGAGTTCAGTGAAGAATAAGCACAGAATAGACTCCACAGAAACACGGCAGAGGCAAGAGATGCAACCAAGTGGGCCTCTGAGATGAGAGAATTTCCATGCTAATGCGGGGACTTAACTCTGTATTGCCTTACTGCTCCTGCTAAGAGTCCAACAAGCATGAGGTTCCTAGGTTCTGCTCTCAGATCCTCCCAGCATAGCTCCAGGGCAAAAGGACAACTGGGAACTCTCCTTGCTCTTGAAGTTGTTGTTTTCAAAACCACTCTACTGAGGTATAATTGACAGACAAAAAGCTGAACGTATTTAATGTGTACCTTGGTGATTTTGGAGAGATATATGTACCTAGGAGAGTGGACTGTGTGGGTGATGGACAACCCTCAAAAAGTTCCCAGCAAAGGAACAGCATGACAGGCTTTTGCATTTCAGGGAGGGCACTTCGGTGGCAGTGAGGATGATGCATTTAAGGGGCACGAGACTGGCAGCAAATTGACAGGGTCTAGGGACAAAGGGAGGCAGCAGGTTGTGTGAGTCAGATGGGGGCCAAGGCCGAGGCAGTGCTGGGGTGAGTGGGACAGAGGCAGACCCGAAAAGCCTCTAAGAGGGGAGGCAGCATGCCTTGGGACGGCCAGAGCATGGACAATGAGAGGGGAAGAGTCCAGGGAGGCTCCTTGCTTCATAGTTTGTACTCCTACAAGGATGGCGAGACATTCAGTGAAGACAGAGAACCTGGCAGAGCAGATTTCTAGAGGAAAAAAGAGAGGTTTCCATTTGGATGTTTCCTCTTGGGGTGTCTGGCAGGGCTGGTGATTGGTGACACACAGCCAGGTAGATGAAACAGAAGCTTGGGAGAGCTGGATTTACTAGAATTGTTATTTTACTTTTTACCAGCCAGGTCCAGTGGGTCCAGGTGAGACTCCCCTTTCTCCCTTCATCTGGAGATTGGGACCACGCTAGGTCTTCCCCACTTCCTACAACTGGCTTGCTCGCTCCTTCATCTTTACACTGTTGTCCCCTGCACATGCCTTCTCTGAGGACTTGCCTGCTGGAAAAGGGCAGGAATGTTTGTCATGCCCAACTTGGCAAATTAGAGTGGGTAGCTCTGTGAACAAAACCACAACATTACTTCTGTCTACTACTTCACCCACTGGGCCACCTATCCAGCTCCTAAATCCTGCTCCCCCCACTGACTCTGCTAACAAGTAGACTTTCTAAACATTTTTCAGAGTGAAGCTAAAGAAATCAACCTTGAAAGAAAAGTTGTGTATTTATTTCAGTGTGTTATGAACCCAGAGGCAGGGTTTTAGAAAGTAGACTTCTTTGGCCACATTCAGTGTGTTGCAAACAAAGCAAGTGGGCCCCCAAAACCAGGGAATGTGGGGCCACAGCCCACTCTGTTTTGAAGGGTGGGTTCCAAGTCATGCTGTGACCAGCAGGGTGAGCAGCTAGGGAAGGAGCCGGGGCCAATGGGAGTGGGTGGTGGGAGGGCACAAGAAACAGGCAGCAGCCTCTGTAAGCTTCCTAGAAGCTATGGAGGACCGACTGCCACTATCAAATGTCCTCTCCTGCCTAAGGGAAATTCCAGGGAACCGGCAGGGCACAGTGGCTCACCCTGTAATCCCAGCACTTTGGGAGGCCAAGGCAGGAGGATCACCTAAGGTCACGAGTTCGAGACCAGCCTGGCCAACATAATGAAACTCCATCTCTACCAAAAAAATACAAAAATTAGCTGAGTGTGGTGGGAGGCACCTGTAATCTCAGCTACTCAGGAGGCTGAAGCAGGAGAACTGCTTGAACCCAGGAGGTGGAAGTTGCAGTGAGCCAAGATCGTGCCACTGCACTCCATCCAGCCTGGGCACACAGTGAGACTCCAACTCAAAAAAAAAAAAAAATGCTGCACACAGTGGCTCATGCCTGTATTCCCAGCACTTTGGGAGGCTGAGGTGGGCAGATCACGAGGTCAGGAGTTCAAGACCAGCCTGGCCAATATGGTGAAACCCCGTCTCTACTAAAAATACAAAAATTAGCCAGACGTGGTGGTGGGTGCCTGTAATCCCAGCTACTCGGGAGGCTGAGGCAGGAGAATTGCTTCAACCCAAGAGACGGAGGTTGCAATGAGCTGAGATCATGCCATTGCACTCCAGCCTGGGTGACAGAACGAGACTCCATCTTGGAAAACAAAAGAAAAGAAAAAAAGAAATTTCAGGGAACCAAGGAGAAAGGGTGTATTTGAAAAGGGCAGCTATCTTGGCAAACATCCAATAAGGCTTCACGATCTATTGGTGAATTCCATCCTGCAGGTTGGGGACCTCTATTAAGAGCCTTGTTATTTCAAAAGGGACTCCAGGGGTGGGACAGCCAATCTCCCTTTCACAGGCACGTGTGACGAAAGCAAGGAAACACTGACTCAGGGGGAATAAAATCTCCACCAGACACTCAAGGCACGTCCTCCTGTTATTGTTTTTCTCTTGTTTCTATTTTCTTTTTATACAACCTTTGCCAACATTTAGAAAGTTAATGGTGCTGCATCCATCCTTTAATGCCCCTTCCTAGGGTTATTGGAAGCCAGCACACACCCACAGCCATGCTAGCTGTCTGCATAGAACATTTTCCCTTCCTGGCAGCATTGCCACAGCTGGGGCTGACCTGTGGCTGTCAGGGTGTGCGAGGACAGATCTCTGGCAACACATCCTCTTTTAAAGGCAGGTCGCAGACACCTTGGTGGAGGGAAAGACTGTCTTGCTGTTTGTGCTGCTTCTAGGACCTCACCACCTTCTCCCAAGAAGCTAAAGCAATAGAATAAAATAAAGATGTTCCTTTTCAAAGAGGGGTTTGCTCTGGTTGGAGGAAATAGGATGAGCAAAGTGAGTTGACAGAGAAAAATATTCAGGCTGGGACTCACTTCATTTTGCAGAAGGATTTAAAAACAACTTCAAGCAGTAAATTTACTGTTCATCATGAGGTCATCCAAAGCCACAACCTAATGCAGATTCTTGATTGCCTTGCGCAACTCATGTAGACAGGCACATGATGCTGAAACATGGGCCCTAAGGTAAGTGCACTCATACCCAGGTACTCTCTCATTTGGAGTCAGTGAATTTGTTTTAAATCTTGCCTCCTTTTTCAGGACACTTAGACCATCCTCCCCCTCCGTTCCTACTTCTCCTGTCTACACTGGAACCCCACTGGCAGAGGAAGGGGTAGGACAGAACTGAAGATTGCTTGCCACTTTTTAGTAATAAGCAACAGACAGAATCATGAGTCTCCTCCTTGACATACCTTCCTCACTTGGCTTCTAAGATGCCATGCTCCCCAGCCCTCCTCTTCCTTCACTGGGTCTTCCTCTTCTCTGTGACTGAGATAAGGTAGGAGGACCTAGTCTTCTCTTGGGCTACACTCCCTCCCTTCCTCATCGCATTTGGACACACAGCTTCAAATGCGGTTGATGTGCTGATGACACTCAAATTTACATGAGCCCCAGACTCTCCTAGCCTCCCACCTACCCACCACTTCCACTTGCAGGCTTAATGGGCCCCCAAATCTAGCATGTCCACGCAGAACTCCCATTTCACTTGGCAGAAGGCAAGGGCAAATCCAGCCTTTCTAAGAGCCAAAGCTTGGAGTCATCCTTGACCCTACGTTTTTTCCAGTATACCAGTGAATTGTATTATGTTTTTTTTTTGTTGTTGTTTTTGTTTTGAGATGGTGTCTTGCTGTGTCACCCAGGCTGGACTGCAGTGGTGCAACCATGGCTCACTGTAGCCTCAACTTCCAGGGCTCAAGCAAGCCTCCCACCTTCCTCTCCCGAGTAGCTAGAACCACAGGTATGTGCCACCACATCCACTACACCCGTCTTATTTAAAAAAAAAAAAAAAATTTGTAAAGACAGGTTCTCACTATGTTGCCCATGCTGGTCTCCAACTCCTGGCCTCAAGTTATTCTCTTGCCTTACCGTCCCAAAGTGCTGGGATTACAGGCATGAGCCACCATGCCTGGCCTGAGCCAGGTGGTATTTTTTTTTTTTTTTTTTTTGAGACAGAGTCTTGCTCTGTCATCCAGGCTGGAGTGCAGTGGCGCGATCTCGGCTCACTGCAACCTCCACCTCCTGGGTTCATGCCATTCTCCTGCCTCAGAGTAGCTGAGACTACAGGCCTCCCGAGTAGCTGGGACTACAGGCGCCTGTCACCATGCCAGGCTAATTTTTGTATTTTTAGTAGAGACGGGGTTTCACCGTGTTAGCCTGGTTGGTCTCGAACTCCTGACCTTGTGATCTACCCAGCTCGGCCTCCCAAAGTGCTGGGATTACAGGCGTGAGCCACCGCGCCCGGCCATTAGGTGGTATTTTTAATTAGATTTGGAATCTGACTGTTCTCACTCCCTGTGTTGTATGAGCCACATGTGACTATATTTACATTAAAATTAATTAAAATTTCAAATAAAAGAGAAAAGAAGGAATGGCCCAAATGAGAACTCTTAGGAAAACTGGAGCACAAATTAAATTTTAAAAATTCAGTCTCTTACTTGCACTGGCTGCGTTTCAGGTGCTTAACAGCCACGTGTACAGACATAGAGCATTTCCATCATTGAGGGAGGTCACTTAGCCAGTGCTGGTCACTGTGTGGAGTGCAACCACCCTGGTCCAAGCTATCAGCATTTCTTGCCTGGATGCCTGTAACAGTCTCTTAGTTGATCCTGCTTCTTCAGTTTTCTAAATACAGCAGCCAGACGCATCCTTTTTAAACTTTGCACATCATGCCACTCCTGGGCTTTAAGTCATCCAAATTCCCTCTCAGAGTAGTGGTTAGTCCTCAGAAAGGCATACAGGGTTCTAGGGGTTCTGGCCCCTTCTCATTTGGCCTCATCCATCAGGTTGTTCTCTCTGCAGCAACATGCGAGCCTCCTGCTACCCCTGGGCTCCAGAGCTTGCTCTGCCTCAAGTCTACTGCATTGGCCATTCCCTCTACTGGGAGTGCCCTTCCTGCCTCACTCACTCTCCTGCTTCAGCTCTCTCTGCTCAAAAGTCGCTTTCTTAGTGAGGCTCCTTCTGACTATTCCACTTCAGTTTCAACTTCTCCTCCAACTGCCAGCACTCTCACTCTCCCTTTCTCTGCCTTTGTCTTTTCTGTAGCACTCATCTCCTATGAACGAACTATATACATTTACTTGTTTATGATATCTATTGTTTACTATCTGGAAGGGATCTTTGTCCATTTACTCACTGCTGGAAAACTGGCTCAGAGGAAGCTTTCAACAAATACTTATTCAATAATGAATGGAGAACGTTCGAGAGCTGAAAGGGGCCCTGGAAACCATTCTTGGGTGTGTGGCTGAGGGTTGGCGAGGTGAGGCTATTCCCTGAGGACTCACAATGAGCTCAAGGGAACAGCATGGATTAGGAGCCGGCATCATCCTAGGCATCTTCATTGGGCGAGCTCCATGACAATGAACTCCCCTTCCCCTTCATCTATCACAGTCAGAGGGACACCAATGAACCACAAAGAGCCAACAGGGACAACAACCAACTAAAACGTCAGGGGTATTCACCATTTTCTTCTTGGTAAACCTTCGCATGATTCAACCATCAATCCTACCTCTCTGATAACTTATAAGAAGCAAGGGACAAAGTGGTGATTCAGATTAATGAGCTCTTCTTACATGCTACTCTAACCCTCCCTCCCCCAATGCAAATACCAAGATTCTCTGAAAACTGGAAATACACATGGCTACTAGATTATGTTTTTTCCCTAAACATATCAAACTTGTTTTAAAAAAATAAAATTATGGTTTCATTACATAGTTTATAAATTAGTATTTTAGAAAAAAGTTGATTAGTAGGAAAAGAATAGCTTTCCATTGCATCATTACAATATTTCTGACAATCCAGAATGAATTAGAAGAAAAGTAGAGCCCAGATCACATTTTGTGTTAGGGATTTGTCTGTTCTCTTGTATCTGAAAGGAAGTACCATCTGAATAGACATAGTTTTAAATGCCTAGAGATAATGACTTTTCTACTGCCAATTCTGGCTCAAAGACAAAGATAGTGAGGGAGCTTCGACCTCACAAACAGACCTGTTCATAATGGCACAGCTAACAGGTCCAGGGCTACACAGCATGATGTTAGCAGAGAGCCTGGAAAACTCCATCCACAGCTCACTGGATGATTTAACTTGCCAGAGTATATAATTAAGAACAGTTATCTTCATAGTCATTCCTTTATTATTGAGATAACTCAATTGGAGGCTGTTTTAGACATGCTGGATTCAGAAATAAAATCCTTACAGACTGCACTGCAATGTCACGAAGATTATACCAGAAAACAAATGGATGTGCATAGACAATCTTCTGTACGTACCAGAAAATTAGATCTCAGGAGAGACATGAAGAAAAAACATAAAATCAAAGAGGGTGGGGGCCGAGAACAGTGAAAGGTATAATCAGCGGCTTCCCAGAGAGAGGAACCTGCAGGGCCAGCAAGTTCGCTGGTTGTTACCTGGGGCAGCGCTCTTCAGTGCTTTCACTAACTGTCCCCTTCCAGCTCCAAAACCATTATCTCCATAGTCCGGGTCACTGTCACTATTACTGCCACCGCTGGCAGAGTACGTACACATTCTGGGTGCCTTGTCCTAAATGAGTAATATGAGACTATTAAGATAATTCATACAAATCAAAATGAGGCAGAGCATCCTGTGAGGATGCGACACAGTTCACATCTGGCTGTTAATGTGTGCACAGAATTCCATTCCCACTGCCCAGCCCGCCGCTCATCCGAGAGCAACTCTGGTTTGCCGGTTTTTCTGCCTCCTGAGGAGCTGATGCTGTCTACTCAATTACCAGAGCTGCAGAAATAGGCCTGCAATAATGAAGCTGTCGACGGCACTCTGCCGTTGTCCCAGGCTCAGGAAGGTCCCCACGGTTACCTGGTCTGCATTTTGTACACTTCTTTATAGGGTCTTATTTTTCTCAACTGCCTATTATGAGCTGCTGTTCCAAACCTAATGGCTTATTTATTTAACTGATCTCATCATTGCCTTCCAAGTGTCAGAAGGTAATAAAACAATCAACCTTGGGAACAAAAGAATAAATGTTTGCCTAATTTATAATTTTCTTTCAGCTCCCAAAAGGACAGTAGCCTTTAGAAAAGTAAGCAATTGCTGACTCCATGTAATCCTCAAATCTGCTGACAGTTCATGGGCTGAGGAACCCAGTTTCCCCTCTTGCTCACATGTACACATCACCTGACCCCATCCCCTAAGGATGTCACTGGTGTGGCAATGATGCTGTATTCAGAAATTGCTTAGGCGGTTGACGCTGTATGAACAGTATTCCCCTCTGTGCACATAAGCAGCATACTGGATCCAGGAGTGCAACTCCTATGTGTTGAATCGAGGTTATTTGGGGCCCTTTTTTCTGTTTGTAGAATGTCCTGTTAGAGCCTATTATTCCTCCCTAAGCCAGATAGTTCCGATACAGATGCATTAGATGGGTCTCTGAAGTTTGTTTAGAAGGGTGTCATTTGGTTGGGGATTGTAAAAACACATTTTAGGATGTAAACTCGCTTATCTGGGGTTATAAATTCAAGCACTCATTTCCTTTACTCCTTCATTCATTTACTTAGTCACCCATCCATTCAACAGTGTTTACTAAGTACCTACTCTGTGCTAAGCAGTATGCTAGGTTCTAGGGGTGGAGAGCTTAATACTGGAGATACCAGTAGTCTAGCAAGGACTAAGTCCATGAAGAAAGACAAGTCTACTGACTGTAGTTCTGGGTAACGTGTGTCCAGAGCTCCAAAAGGACCCAGTCCAGTCTGGACATGATGAGGTACATCCTTTCATAGCTCCATTCAACAAATGCTAACTGAACCAGGCATCGTGCCAGGTACTAGAAATATAAAGCTAATTCCTGCTTGAAACGTTCCCTATCTGGCAGTCAACAAAGCAGGGTTCTGAGTTTCAAGGATTTCCAGTGCATGGGGCTAGTGCAGGACGATGAGGAAGGGAATCCTAGAGAGGTGTGTCCATTGGTGGATGTATGTCTTATGTGAGGAGTGCAGGTCCCCTCTGGGTCAGCAAGAGTAACTTTTTTTTTTTCCTTTTTATGTTCTTGGAATTATTCAAACTCCTTTGCCATCAACACCAACTGTTGTTCCTGAACTGGTTTTCTGCTCTCCAATTCTGTGTGTCTGTCATGATTTTCTAAATTTTACAGCTCTCAATTTTCTCAATTTGCCAGTTTCCCAATCCTCCCAAAGCCAGCGCAGAGTCCTTTGGAACAGTGGCAGCAATGCTCTGTGCAAAGTGTGTTCCATGGATCAGCGGCATCAGCATCACCTGGGGATTTGTTAGAAATGTGTACACCTCACTCTGTATATGCCAAATCAGACACAAGTCTATGTGGGCAACAAGATTGTAGCCCTTCAGGTGGTTCTGATGCCTGCTCCGGTTTGGGAGGCACTGATCTGGAGGAGCCCTAACATTCTGTGTTTGACTTAAGGCACGGCAGAACACAGCAGTTTCCTCCTTTGCCTCTCAGACCCACGTCCTGTGGAGGCAGCCATCCCAGGTGGTGCCCTGGACTTCAGAGGGCCCAGTTCCAGTCTCGGCTCCACAGCAACTTTCCCCGGGACCCTGAACATGGTCCAGCAGGACTCTAGTGTTCCCCACTGGAAACTGAGGCTGTGGGCCCAGAGGATCTGCTCCCCTACTTGTCCATGGTCCCCTTCCATACTGAGGCAGATGCTCAAGGCTGAAAGGTGGTTTGGCCACACTGAGTGAGGGAGACCTCAGATGTGGGTGAATCTGGGTATCTCATCATCATAGTTGGGCAGAAACTTTAGTAAAAATAGCAACCAGGGCTCTTGATACCAGACCTGGGAAAGCCAAGGGCAGCAAAAGTGGGAAGGGCCAAGGAGGGGCCAGGAAGTTCTGGAAAATGAACCATGTGTCTTCCTCCTCCTTTCTCACCACCAGGCACCAGGGCAGATGCTGCAGTGGGCCACCCTAGGACGAGTGGTGAAATGGCAAATAGGCTGACCATGGTCAGAGTAACCTGCTGGAAAGGGTAAACAGGAGGGGGTACCACATAACCCCCACTAGGGATGAGCAAGGAGTCCCTGAGCCAGACACCCATAGCCACCCATAGCCACCCATCAGGAGTTCCGTGTGTGTCATCTCAGGGCAGATGAAGAACCCACTGCAAAAATGAAACTCAGGGCTCACAGATTCTAGCAAGTCATTTGACCACACCGAGCATCTGATTAGCCATCCTTAAAAGCAATAGAATTAGACCTGCTTTCCCTGTTTCATAAGAACAAAGTAAAGGTTAAAATAACTACTGAGATACTGAAAAAATAGAAAAAGCATCATTCCAATGGCGCCCACATGGCTTGGGAGAGTGAATGCTTGTCCCACAATATCTAATCAGGGGAGTGCATCCATACCCAAGAATCTGGGTGCATTTCAGAAGCACTTTGATTTCTTCAGAATAAAAGTGTCCCAAGAACCCACAGTATTCCCTAATAAGGCAGGGAAAAGGGTGAACCCTAGACCTTGGTTTATATTCAGTAAACCAACAGCAAATTTCATTTAAAGTGAAATCTATCATAAAAGTGTTTTTAGGGTACACTTTTTAGAATCAGGACCAACAGGTGGATGGTACCCTTCACCTCCCCTGACCCCTCACCTGGGTCCCGGTGGCAGCATCTTCACTCCCCCAGTCTGGAAGCAGCTGGCTTGCCATTGGGTCTTCAGCATATCCGAATGATGAGCATGTCTGAGGCCTTGGCTCTGCTTCATTCTGCTTTTGGGAACTGACTTTTCCTAAATGAGGACACGTATGTGGAATCACATATCAGCTTTCATCAACATTTTACAAGTTTAGGGAAGGAGGTGGGGGAGACATTCAGAAATAATAAAAAAGGTCCAAATACAATGAAAGCTGGCCTTCCTGCCACTCTGTCCCGCTGTAGTCTGTGCTGCCCAAAACATCTGCATAATTATGTATACACATCTATAGAAGCCCCTTTTCAAGACCCGAGGCAAAGTGTTCTTAGACTACTTTTCTACAAAATGTTGAAAGACTACAGGTTAGAAAGGGTTCAGCAGGCAAACCATTCAGGAAACACTAAAGTTATTCTTCAAATAATGTTATTCATCCAACAACAATCAAGTTTCTTTTTTGGAGGACTTTTCAGAGGCTTCAGTGTGCCAATGGGCATTAGCGTAGTTTCCGAAGAGAGGATTTGAATTTGCAGGCTTCCTCAAACATAGGGAACCCTGATTTTCCTAAAATACTTATTAAGGTCATTTTGAATAGTGTGGATTGGGAAGCTTTGCTTGGAGCCCTTAAACATCTCTCAGGGCAGTACTTCTCAAGCTTTAATGTACATATGGATCAGCTGAGCTTTTGTTCATGTGCATGCTGATTCAGTAGGTATGGGGTGGGCTCTGAGGGTCTGCAGGTCTGACAAGCTCCCAGGTGATGCTGATGATGCTGGCCCATGGACCACATTGAGTAGCAAGGGTGTAATTAGCAGAGAACAATTAAAGAGAGTTTCCCCACTACCCATGAAAGTAGATTAACCTGCATAGTGTATGCCTTTGTCATGCCAGAATGGAGACTTGCTGTCATTATCCTCCAACCTCAGTGATTATAAGCAAGACATGCTGTGACAGCCTCTCCAGAGCATTTTGTTTGTGGGGGGAAGCTAAGAACTGTGTTTTCATCAGCACTGTGAGTTTTGTATAGTGACTTCCATTTTTCATATGGGGATAAGAAAAATAACCAATTCAAATGTACACATTTGAATTGGCAGTGACTGCTCAAAAAGGAGGTATAATCTCATTTTCTTTTTGTTCCAGCTAGTCCTCATTCCCTAATTTTTAACATGCATAACTGATGGACACAGAAAAGAGAAGCACTGGAAAGTAGGCCCTGCCTCTGGACCACAGATATCATGTCAGGACAGGAAAATTCAGGATGGGTGACAAAAATTTCCTGCAGTGTGTTCACCTCACTCTCTACCATATACTACCTTTTTACTACTCTTCACTGTAATTTAATTAAGATAGAACCCAAAGCCAGGTGCGGTGGCTCATGACTGTAATCCCAGCACTTTGGGAGGCCAAGGCAGGCGGATCACTTGAGGTCAGGAGTTCAAGAACAGCCTGGCCAACATGGCGAAACCCCATCTCTACTAAAAATACAAAAAATTAGCCAGGTATGGTGGCACATGACTGTAATTCCAGCTACGCAGGAGGCTGAGGCAAGAGACTCAGCTGAATCCAGGAAGTGGAGGTTGCAGAGAGCCAAGATTGCACCATTGCACTCCAGCCTGGGCGACGGAGTGAGACTCCATCTCAAAACAAAAACAAAAACAAAAAAGACAGAACCTTAGATACCTGGTGCAGTGGATATTAGCAGCAACATCTGAAAAATCTCCTTCTGATCCCTTACGAAGCAATTCAAGACTTGCGGTTTCTATTCAATTTGTTATAATGACAGTGTTTAATCATGGAGTCTACAGCAGCTGCCGCTGAATTGAGGTCACATATGTGACTATTCAGGCATGGAGTACACAACCTATAACTAAGATTTCGCCCCTGAATCTCTGGAGGCTGTGTCATTAATTAACAACACATTTACTTCAAAAATAATATGCATTACAGTCTTTAAAAATGTAGCCTTGACTTGGAATGAGCAGAAGTTTGTGATGCAACATTCGTGGCAATGGGTATTCCTATATAAATGAAGAACTCAGCCATGGGAGTAGCCCAATCACATTTATTCAAAGATTTATAATTAAAAGTCTCCTTTTCTAATTTCTCAGAAGCCTATAGCATAATCTCCACTTGCAGCTCCTTTCTAATCATCAACTCATACATGAAAGTGTTCGATTTAAAGTTTTAGTTCCTATATTTATTCATGTTGTAAAAGCAACATAAGACATACAAGTTAAAAATTATTTAGTGTCATCCTGGGCTGCAATACACATTTTTAATCGTGAGGGAACAATGAAAAACTGATGACCCTTAGCCCAGCCCTGTCTTTCATCATGAAATCTTGTTTCAATTGACTGCCACGAAGGATAGTACTTCTCAATGGGAAGGCTCACTCTATTCTATTGCAATTAGTGCACGATCTACTGCTGATTTATCAAACTATGTCTTTTATAGTTCAACATATAAAGATATTTTAACTGGATAAGAATACACCAGAACATGTATGTTTCTGGTTAGAAGGCGAACAACATTGTAGTTAAATTTATATTTTGGGCTGAAATTGGTCTATATTCAGAGTTAAGTTTTACAGGATAAAACCTCACAAGTGTATGTTGCATGGCTTTTTTCTTAATCAGTTCATATATCCATATACCAGTACTTACATGTCTGTTTCCTTATATGTGTGTATACTGCTTGATGTAATACTATGAGTAGATATTGTCTTATACACATTGTTTTGCTTGTTGGTGAAGGACATGAAGGAATTTTCACATATCTACATTTTTATCAGGCAGGTCACTGACTTACTCATCTCCTGGTGAAAAGTTTCCCTTTTTTTGTCAGCAAATGTCTTATTAAGGGTGGGAAATTGGCATTTTACCTGAGGAAGCTGGTTTGGGGAGGCGGCTTTGAAGAGGCCTCATCCCTCTGGCGGTCATGATGGGGTCGGATGTGGAATGAACAATGGCGCTATCTGCAGGGCGCTGGCCATCTGTGGAGGAAGGCACTTCACGTTCAAGGGTTTGGGCTCTCATGGAAGAAACTGCAGAAAGGGCTGACTGGAGAGTCAGGAGAGGCTCAGCATCCTCTGGGGAGTCTGGTTGGCATAGGTAGCGTCCTGTCGAGCGATTTCCCGAGTCTGGGAGTGGGAAGGTTCCGATCCCACTGTCCAATGTTCTCATCTGGCAGTTGGATTCTGAGATAGAGAGACAGAGAGAGAAAGGAAGAGAGAAGTCTCACATAAAAGGATAAAAGAATCTTGGAAATTGGGGTATGATCTGGAGGAAAGGAGACACCTAGAAGGGTGAATTTAAGAAAAAGAAAAATGTCACAAGGACAGAAAACCAAACACCGCTTGTTCTCACTCATATGTGGGAATTGAACAATGAGAACACTTGGACACAGGGTGGGGAACATCACACACTGGGGCCTGTCATGGGGTGGAGGGAGGGATAGCATTAGGAGATATACCTAATGTAAATGTCAAGTTAACGGGTGCAGCACACCAACATGGCACATGTATACATATGTAACAAACCTGCATGTTGTGTACATGTACCCTAGAATTTAAAGTGTAATTAAAAAAAAAAAGAAAAATGATAAGCATTTGGAAACAGTATTAGTGGTGTAGTAAATTTCCAGTGAGGTGCATGAAGTGGAACTTTTTGAACCTGAAAACATCCCCCTTCATGTAATATGAGATAAGAAGGCCAGCCTGTTACAAGCAGCAATAGTCGCTTGTGCACATATCCTGGATAGTCAGAAAAGGAACAGTCATTAGAGACCAAATTGTGGTCACCCTTATTTCAGTCTGGGAATCATATGACTTCAACCAATTAGGTGAAATTTATTAACTGAAATAATGAGTAATGAGAACACATAAATTGAAGTGACGTCCTAACAATGGTAATTGTGTATCTCGTGCATGAATGATCACCCATTCAGCAGTTGACTAAATCTCTGGCCTCTTAATTTGACTGCGGGGACAAGTAATTCACACGCCAGAAGGGTCATCCCAAAGGGTACCTTTCCCATCATAACACCACTTATCATGTGGGCTTCATTCGACCCAGCTGAGAAGACTGTGAGACACTTTCTTTCACTCTCACTTTATTCAATGACAAAACTCATCAATAACGCTTTGGATTTCTTGGCAGTCCCAGGGATCCCACTATTCTCTAGAACAAATTAAGATGATTTCACCATGTGTGTGACATAGTCTGTTAATTGTGTGTCAGCTGCAAAACATTTTACATACGGAGAAAAGTACAGTATCTGAAAAAATTACCACGTCATTTCTGGAATGGTGGTGTGGTTTATCAAGGCCAATGAGGCAGCTTCCAAGATCTGGATGTCACCCAGAAAGTCTCCTGTTCATATGATAATCCTGGAATGAAACTTCCTAGGTTTCATCTTAGAAGCATCTTACAAGTCTAGCACTGGGTAAGTGGAACAACTTAGCACAGTGTTAGGCATGGTGGGGAATATAATAGATTACGACATAATGTTTGTACCAAAAGCTCAACAGCTACCACTTCTTTGGTGCTTTAAGAACAGAGGCTTGTGGTGTGATCTCCGCCAATGGCTAATTGTTTCAACCCCTGTGCAAGAGCTTTAGCCTCTCGAGGTCTCAGGTTCCTTTTACTGCTGTGAGGATTAAAGTATGTTCACCATTTAATCCTTAGAATTTAGAATGGCACCAAGCACACTGTGAGACAGACAAGTAAATGAATAATGAATGGCAAAATACACAAAGTGTTTAGTATATTTATTACACATTAGTAGATATCTGATAGGTGAATAGCCTATCCTTAAGTATCTTTTCTATACAATCTCACTTCATGCTAAGCAATTACTATCCAAACTTCAGAATTTGCCCATTCCCCTACCTTCCTCCTCAAAACCTCTTTGCTGAGTAGCAGAAGTCTGGGAATTTCCTAATACTAAGGCAAAAATAAAGGGATGGGAATGTTGGCTTTTCTAGGCTTAAGGAGGTTTGGTGCTTGGTACTGGAAGTACTAGGAAGATGAAGTCCCTACTCAAGAGGCTTCAATCTTCACAGGGATATTTAGTAGGAAAATACAGATATTCTTTTCTCCACTATGGTGCCATTTAACCATCTCATATGCCATGGGATATTTGGTCATGGACTCCAGGATATCTGAATCATACAGACACACCAAGAGAAGTGCTTTTCCTTCCCGGGATTACAAGGGTTTTAGCCTCATTAATTTCGGGGCCTCCACCTGGCCAGCTTTATTCTCAACCAGACTTGCAGATTATTCATGACCTTCTCTTTTCATTTTCTCCTCAATTAAGGGTATTCAATTGTTATAGAATGGTGTTTTTGAGAAAGGATCATTTGTTTGCATCGGGAGGCACTGCCAGATGAGTCAAAGAAAGGACACTGCTATTCAGACTTCTGTGTCTTTTCTTAATTTTAGCCTACACATACAACACTTCAGATTTAGCATGTCCATGTGTCGTAACTGGGGCAATTCTGGAAGACTGAAATATTTCAGATTTACAGGAGTAAGTAGATCTTCATCAGAACCGACTCAGTCTTTGAAGATGAGAATCAAAGATTCATGGGATGTAGCAGCTGAGATGTGTCAGACCCTATGTACCCCAGGCTGCCTGCCCTAATAATTTACCCCAGCATCCTCAGGACCACCTATCCCTGAATCAAAGAGGGCTCAGCAGGGCAGGACGTTAGGGGTGCTTTTTCTTTTGAGAAGATGCGTCATCAAAAGTTTGGTGCTTATTACAGCTATTAGGAGTTCTGCTTTCTTTGTATAATTTCTTCATCCTCACATACCTATAAGGCAAGAACTATTATTGCCATTTAGAAATGAGGAATCACAGCTAAAAAAGGTTAAGCAACTTGTCCAAGATCATATGCTGTAAATGAAAGCCTGGACTTGAATCTAGGCCAAACTACAAAGAAAATGCTGTTAGCCACCAAGCTACACTGATTCCCCCCAGAAGCACAAGTAAACCCCAAAGTGGGCTCTGCTCAGTTCATAGCCATTCAGGCAGCCACGTGAGCAGAAGCCTCACAGCATGGCCCCATGGCTTCCAGGCAAGGTGCCCAGCTTCTCCTCTGAAATTGGTGCTGGCCCCAGAATTCTAGCTTGGTTCCTGGGCTCCCCATTCTGTGGCTGGAGTCCACTGTCAACATGCCTGGCATATAGCTGGTTGTCTGGTCCTTTGCAGGATGCCTATGCAACCATATCTATATAGTTCTGAGAATCCCAAATGCCTAGCAACTCTTCCTTCTGCCCTCTTGGATTGAATCCTTAGACTTCTCGCCAGGGTTTTTTTTTAGAGTTTACTTTGCCTCCTGATATGGTTTGGATCTGCGTCCCTGCTACATCTCATGTTGAAATGTAATCCCCAGTGTTGGAGCTGGAGGCTGGTGGGAGGTGTTTGAATCGGGGGTTATATCCATCATGCATGACTTAGTGCCATCCCCTTAGTGACAAGTGAGTTCATGTGAAATCTGGTTGTTTAAAAGTGTGTGGCACCTCCCACCTTCTCTCTTGCTCCTGCTCTTGCATTTGAGACACCTGCTCCTCCTTCACCTTCCATCATGATTGGAAGCTTCCTGAGGCCCTCACCAGCAGCTAATGCCAGCACCATGCTTCCTATACAGCCTGCAGAACCATGAACCAGTTACACCTCTTTTCTTATAAATTACCTAGTGTCAGGTATTTCTTTATAGCAATGTAACAATGGCCTAATACACCTCTAGCTTGGTGATAGGCAGTCTTCCAAGGGCAATGTTTTTCTGGCTTTGTCTCCCTCTTCTATGTATTATAAGGCACATAGAGCATTTAATCCAGTCTCCTCAAATGAAGATTCAAAAAGCAAAGTGAGAATCTTGACAGCCTTTTTCATTTTGGCAATAGGTGCCATAAACAAAGCCCATACATGTTTGTCTAACCTATAACACAAAGCCATGGGGTAGTTGCAGGAAATAGGCCAGAGGAGGAATTTGGGGGTAGAAAAAATGTTGAAGGTGGTCTAAGTCTGGAGCCTTTCTGAAGACAACAACATTTTCTAGCATCAGTGCCCTTAAATTATTTTACTTTCCTTTCAACACCCAATATTGTTATACCAGAGTCTATAAAACAGGACTTTTGGAATTCTTGAGTTCTCTGATTCCCAGAGAATTGCATGCCCTGACATTAAACTCAGAAACCATTCACTATTAAGGCCATTTTTATTTCTAAAAATTACAGATGCCAAATGTAGTGAATGTGAAGGATTCATTTGTGAGTACCTATGAAGTGAGGTGTGGACAGTCAGGGGCTCAGACACACGCCAAGTTTCCCTGCAAGAAAATGTCTTCGGAATACATAAACCTTTCGAAATGGAAGTTTATATTGAAAATGCTGACACCATCTCTATGTAGTTTCTTTAAGGCACAATTAGTTTCTTGCAGTTCATAAAAATATTGTAACCCGAATTACAAGTGTTAAGATATTGTACTTCTGAAGCCAGTTTTTTTTCTCAGAGAATTTTAAGAACTCACAAAATAATCAAATGGTTGTAGTAGGACCCAAGTTCAAAGGGGCAAGCCTCCCTCATCTTCAATGAGTTGATGCAGTATTGCTCTCAACAAATGTGAGTTCACGGCTGGGCGTGGTGGTTCATGCCTGTAATCCCAGCACCTGGGGAGGCCGAGGTGGGCGAATCAGGATGTCAAGAAATCGAGACCATCCTGGCCCACATGGTGAAACCCCGTCTCTACTAAAAATACAAAAAAAAAAAAAAAAATCAGTTGGGCATGGTGGCATGCACCTGTAGTCCCAGCTACTTGGGAGGCTGAGGCAGGAGAATTGCCTGAACCCGGGAGGTGGAGGTGGCAGTGAGCCGAGATCGCACCACTGCACTCCAGCCTGGTGACAGACTGAGATTCCGTCTCAAAACAAAACAAAACAAGAAACAAAATGAAAAACAAAAAAACCCCACAAATGTGAGTTCACATTTCTGGCTGTGAGTGTAGTTGCCCACAGGGCCTTGCTAATGAGTTCAAGGGTTGGGTCGTTGGATGTACCCATGGACTTCATCCTTGCAAGGTCACCAATTACATCACTGATTCTGGTCAACCCTCTCACCTGTTCCCATTGTTCCACGTGCCTTCTCTCTGTCTCTCAACATGTTAACAAATTCTCACAGTTACCACCACCATCAAGACCCAGGCACCTCATGGGATGACTTAAGGCACTACTTCCCAGTCCTTTTAAAGTTGTATCACACATAGGAAATATACAGTTGGTTGAGGAAAACACCAGTCCCCAGGACAACTGGTCAACTAAGGGCTGAACAAGCTCCATCTCGGTACACCTGGAACCCATTCAGAGCAGTCAGCAGCAGAATGGTAGAGAATCTCATAGAGAATGGAGTCCCCATTCTCTTTTACTGACACCTTGAATACATTCCCTTGCATATGTTTGGTATGCAAGGAGGAGACCTTTTCAGTCTCCTAGAAGCAAATACAGGACTTTCTATAAGGCTCTCCTTTTGGGGGAAGAATGTTAAGACTGCTTGGGGCAGGAATATTGTCTGGCACCAGACTTCAGTAAAGAGGAAAGTTACTGTGTCTCAGAGGGACATGAGCAGCCAAGATGGGTGCGGTTCCTTGTGGGATGGTGGCAGAGAATTTTGAAGAAACATTTCCACTGGGGATTTTCAAGTTGCTACCTTAGGGTGTGTGGCTGAAAATCCCCACTCATCTCACCAATGAGTGTTACCCTGCTGCTCCCTACTCCCAGCTGCCTCCGCATCTGGCCTTAGTGTCTTCATTTGCAAATTAGATCCCACTATCTTCATTATAGGGGTGCTTTGAGGACTAGAAACAAAGCATGTGATAAGCCTGGCACAATGCTTGCAAGAGGCACACTGTTATAATTCAGAAAATGGCAACAGTTCTCAAAATAAATGTTATTAGACTGTAAGCATCGTGCAGGCATAACTGGATTTGATTCATGTCCTCCATTCTCCCATATAAGCGGCTCCTGCTCCATGATTGCTCTTATTCTACAGAATGGTAATTATACTCCCCAGGCATCTGACTCTATCACCAGTGCTCAGCATCACACTTAACACATAGTCAGCCCTCACTGATGTGGAATGAATGAACAGGTGAATGAAAAACAACAAACCTTTAGAACGGTCTTCCTTATCATTAATGGATGTGAACCTCTTCTTGTGAAATCTCAATCTGCTTCTTTTTTGCTCTGACTTTAGCAACCAAAGCAAACAACTGACTCCCTTTTCTGTAGTTATTTTTCACATGAAGCCAGACTTCATTAATTTAGATGGCCACAGAGATAAGATCATTCAGAATTCCTGAATATTTTAATGATGGATTTCTTAGTACTTTAAAGTCCTTGGGACAAGAATAGATGACCAAGACAAAGGACAGCCAACAGTAGGCTGTTCTAACATCCTCCTCAGTCCCTGTGCCAGTACGCAGCGCAGCATCACTGGGCCTGAAGGTCCCAGGTCTAGGAAGCTAGTGTGGCACAGTAACTCTGGCTCTTATCCCAAGGAATTCTAGATGCCAAGTGGAATGCTGCCATACTGTTTAACACCAGCATCCACAGTATTGTGAGAACTAAGTTCTTACTGAAGAGTCACGTTCCTGGGGCCATTTGTAGTGAATGAATGAGATTACTCATTATATGAACTTCTTAATGCATTTAGCCAAAAAAGTGAGTTGCCCTCTTTTAAAGCAAATCACTCTGTTAACTTCGTTGACTATTGCCTTAGTCCATGTTGCATTGCTATAAATGGGTACCTAAGACTGAATAATTTATAAAGAAAAGAGATATATTTCATAATTCTGCATGATGCTGACATCTGCTCAGCTTCTGGTAAGGCCTCAGGTAGCTTTTACTCATAATGGAAGGCAAGGGGAGCTGGCGTGTGTTACACGGTGAGAGAGGGGGGTGAGCGCCAGACTCTTAAACAACAGCTCTCGTGTGAACCAATACAGTGAGATCTCACACATTACTTCAAGGAGGGCACCAAGCCATTCATAAGGGATCCACTCCCATGACCCAAACACCCCCACCAGGTCCCACTTCCAACAATGGGGGTCACAATTCAACATGAGATTTGGAGGTGACAAATATCCAAACTATATAAACTATGCTTCTTCCAAACTTGTTTTATACCATATTCGTTCACATAGCAACATCATCTTTATAAATAGCTGCAAAGAAAAAAAGTTGATTTCCAGCACTATTTCAGTTAATATAAATTTCCGAGTGAGTAGGATATGAATTAGCAATGATCTGTGGTGTTTGGGAAATGCCACTAATTTGTTTCTCAGCCTTTTCTTCTGCAGATTCAAGTGTCTCCATCTTTTCTCACGGATCCAATTTCACATATCTGTAATGGTTTGAATTTGTAACCTCAAAACTCTTGGTATTATTAACATATATTTCAAAAGAGATTATTATAGGCCAGGTTTAAGGAAACCTAACTTTAGTTCTAAGTTACTCTGAATATTCAGATAAATGAAGTGAGAAGACTATATGCTTCAGAGTTGGAAAGACTGAGCTCAAAGACCTGCTTGGCTACCTGCTTGCTATGGGACAACAAGGGCTTTTTAGAACTACTCTGACTTAAATAGTCATAGCTCATTTTAAATAAGCCTGGCAGAGTGCTCATTATAAAGCAGACACTCAATATATTTCTATAACTGGTTGTCAGGGAGAAGTGAGGGCCCCTGTAGGTACATAGTACATATACTATCATGGAATCCAAGGGAAACCAAATTGTCATTTGTGCAGCTAGTGTTACACTGCAGCATCTGGGTGCACTTTACTCAACAACTACCCTGCTTATTTCCCAAGGAGTTACCTTTTGGCAATCATTTCCCTGGGAGTTAGTTCATCAAAAGCATTAATGAATGATGAATATGCACCAATGTACTTGAGGTAGTTGCAATCTGCCTCATGTAGAGAAAACAGAGAGTCTGTTTTTTTGAGAAATCTATGTTGGAGGCAGCACCTTAAAAAGCTTTTTAAAAAGCCTACGCAAATGATGTCTGCTGATGCTCCCTTGTTTACAGACTTATGACATTCTCAAGTAATAGTCCCAGATTACTACACCATGATTTTCAGTAACTTACAGCACATGGATCCTAAAAGCTTATACGTCCTTCTGTGCAATGATCTACCCACTTACAGATCCAAACAAATTATGCTAGTAATCACCTTTTTCCCCTCTGCAACCCTCATTCATAAATCCTACAAAAATAGAAAACTTTGAAATTCAAACTTTTTCATTTGAAAACTTCCACACAGCCATAAAAGTTTCAGCCAAACATACAATGAGGCCCCAACATAATTCAGTCAGAAAGAGTGACTCATGGGTGTTTAATATTCATACCATCTTATTAATTGGCATGCATTCCTATAATGCAAGTGGTCATGTAAATAAGTCTTTGTAGAAGGTCTCTCCAGGTTCCTAAACATCTTTAAGCTACATGTGGTATTGGCAGCAGAAACTTAAACTACAGATGGGAAAACAGATCTCTTTATTTGCACATCCTTCTCTTTATCTGAACGGCTGAAACAAGCTTAAAAAAAACTAAGTCTGTTGCCAAAGCCACATCAATTAAATGTTAGTGATTCATTCTAAGTTTACCCCACGGTTTTCTCCAAGTAGTAAAAAATGATTATACTGGTTATTTATTCACAACCATTGGGTAGCTTCTGGCTGTGGCATTAAGATGACCTTCTGGAAGGGTAAATTCACTCTGATGGCTTCATGAGAATACTCAGCCTCTAAGTTCAAACTGGATTTTAGCTTCCTGAGATTTGAAAACTATGCAGGATAATATAAATGTGCTTTCCAATCTCTTGTGCTGTCTTTGGGATAATGGAAGACCAGACTTTGGGAGTCTTGCATAGGGAATGAGTTGCATAGGGGATGAATATTTTTAAAATGTAGGAAATTAATATGACAAACAATTAAAAAAGAATAAAAAATGGACCATGAAATTCCTTAGTACAAATGAAGGAGAAGTTATTTAAACCAATATAAAAGAAGTGGCATCTCAGGCTAAGTTGGTATCCAGTGACTCCAATATTCTTTGTCTGACAGTAGCATCATGTAAATTACTGTGGTAGGATGTAGTTTAAGGATACAAATTGGAAATGGTTAGAAATGTATTCCAAATGCCCACACAGACCATGCCTTTATAGAAGTCTTTCTTGAATTTATTTTCATATACAGCTGTTATAGCCTCTGAAAAAAAACTCCTTCATGTGCTTCTTCTTGTCACTAATACTGAAATGGCCTCTTCTAAAGTTTTGGGAATGGTTATTGGTCTAGTATTCCAGAATATGTTATGCAATTTTCCAAACACTTCTAGATTTTTGCAAGTTTTTATAATTATCGCTATACTCTTGTCACTCCAGACTGAAAAATCTTGAAGTCTTCACATAACTGCTTCATGTCTTGCTATGCTAATATGCCTGTCTTGAAAAACAATGGCTACACTTGTACCCAGTACTTACTGTGATACGTAAGAATGGGCTAATGTGACCACTACAGTTTAATGGCCAGCATTTGTTTGACAAGGTCATCTGACTTAGGAACCCACAGTTGGATCCCAGACTCCTAGGTCCTGTTTTAAGAGTGATCACTTCCAGTTCAAAGTCCTTGTTTATAAGAGTAGGACACAGAACTCTCCCAACTCCTCACAAAGCAATGATTACCACTTCACCACTTCTGTATCCATACATCAAGTCTTGTCCTCCTTAGTTTGACATTTTTCTAACTGAAAAAAACAAACTTACTTTAATTAGCAAAACCTTCTAGAGTACCAAATAAATGTAGAATCACAATGGCTCCAGCCCTGATCCTTAATTGCCATTTTTCTAATTGAAGAAATGCCAACTTATCTATCCACCTTTTCGCACTGTTATCCTTGCCCATTCTCTAACAAAATTACTCTATGCTCAACCTTTTCCCCCCAATCTAATTACAATTTAGCTACCTGTTGGTATCTCCTTTTAACCCACTTCTGGGCTTGTGCGTATGCAAGGCATTTTAAGTCTAAACAAATGCTCTTTATGCATTCTCCTTTGTTCACAGACTCATTACATTCCCAGATCACATACCCAAATTAGTGAGTCATGATTTTCCCTTACAGAAGGTATAACATATCGATCCTAAAAGATTATCTTTGCTTTTGTACAACAATCTACTCATGCCCATAGGTTCACTCCATCTCTAGCTGTCATGCCAAAATGAAGTGAAAAGTTAAACAATTATTTGGTGACTCTGATAGACACAGGTGGCTATTATGGGTGGTTCTGTCTCTTTAAATCTCTTTTACTTCACATCAGGTTTGCTGAATTACATGGACAACTGCCTCTACTCTTAATTTCACCTGCCTGGATAACATCTGTCTTGATAAGACACATGAGGGAAGAGAGTAAAGAAAATAACTTGGGGTACAATGCTGCAGGAAGAGATTTAAATCAGCTTTATTTGTCAAGAAACATATAAAAACCGGGAAGCATGGGGAAATTCAGATCTATCAATTTAGCAACTGATGAAAATTTTATTAAAGATATTTACAGGAGCATTGGAGCCAGATCACCCTATTCATTATTGCTCTAACTTTTTTAAATTAAAAATTTGAAGTTAGATACTCTGAGTATAAATAATTTTAGCCTGCCTATATTACTGTAATTACAGATATTTAATCAAAGTCTTCAGAAAGATAAGAATTTAAAGTTCAAAAATGTTTTTCTCCATTTGTCTCCATATTTAATCAGTATTAATTACTTTTTCAATTATATGCAGAAAAGAAGAAAGCTCAAGACTTCACAACCTTAAGCTTTTAAAAAATATTCATTTTAACATGTTTTACTTGCTTCTAAGGATTTTAATTATTATAAGATAATCTATTTTAGCTGAATATCAAGGATCCTTTATTTTTCTTTTATGTGACCGTAGTTGAAATGTTGACGAAGGGAAGACTGAAGTTGAGATGAGTCCATCTTTCCATTTCAAGTGGCCACCCTCCATTCACCAATATCCCATGGCTGTCTCTACAGGAAGATAATAAAAGAAGTAATGAAATCCAACACACCAGGGGATATGGATATGGGTAAAAATATATATAGATTTTTGCTTCCATCCATGAAGAATTAAATTGTTACAGAAACACACGTGCGCATGCACACACACACACACACACACATAATTGCAGTGTTTTCTGACACTGAAAGATAAGCACAGAATTTGATATCTGAATCAAGGAAAACAAATGAAGTGAGCCCTACAGTTACTCCAGCCAACTGCCTGGAGATGGTTTCTAGACTGAAACATAGATGGAATACAAACATAGCCTGGAGGTAAATATAGGTGTTAAAGGGGACAGATATGAGGATCAAGGCAGCTAAAATTTGCAGGGCAGATGTATATTAAAGAATGGAAAATACTAGAAATAGTAATATATGATCTATATATATATTTTGTTTATTGTGAGGTTTCTAACATATACAGAAGTAAAATATATAACAGCACAAAGGATGGGAGAGGTTATACGAAAATAATCCGTAACATATTATGTAAAATAGATTATGATAAAGTAACAATGTAATAAAATTAATTTAAATGTTAAACCACTCACTAAAACAGGAAAATAGAGAGGTATGGCTAATAAGTTACAAGAGGAAATAAAGCAGAATCAATAAAAACATTCAAGTCAAAAAGGTAGAAAAGGAGGAAAATAGAAAGATGAGATAATCAGAAAATAAATAATTATATGGTAGATTTAAATCCAACCATTTAGATAATTACATAAAATTAAAATAGTCTAAACACTCCAATGAATAGGCTGAGATTGTCAGATTGGATAAAATAAAAATTGGTATACAAAATATACCTATTTACATGCTGTAGATAAAACATTCATTTTAAATATAAAAAATAGATAGGTGAAAAGTGGGACAGAAAAATATATAGCATGCAAACTCTAATAAAAAGAAAGCTAGAGTCATTATGCTAATATCAGAAAATGTAAACTTTAGAAAGGAAATATTACGAGGGATCAGAAGAAATATGTTATAGTTAAAACAAGGTAAATTTATCAAGACATTATAGTCCTAAATATGTATATCTATAACAATAGAACTCCAAAATTATGAAGCAGAAAACTGACAGAACTTAAAAGAGAAAATGTCAGATCTACAATTAAAATTAAAAGTCTTCTCTCGGTAATTAATACAACAAGTAGAGAGACGATCACAAGGCATAGAAGATCTGAACAATATAATTTAAAACTTTGACCAATGTGAATTGTGCAGCACACTCTACCCATCAAGGGCAGAATGCATATTCTTTTTAGGTACACATGGATTAAGATAGACCATATCCTTCATTATAAAACAAGTCTTAGAAAATTTAAAATCACCGAAGCCATGGAAAATATGTTCTCTGAGCATCAGAGAATTAAACCAGAAGTCAATAGAAGAAAGATGTCTAGAAAAATTTCCAAACATTTACAACTTATACAGTACACTACTAAGTTTCCTGTGTATTAAATGGAAAATAATATTTTGAAATGAATGAAAATACAATGGAATGCAGCTAAACAGTGCCTTAACAAAAATGTACAGCACAAATAAGACAGGCTTAAAATAAGTGCTCTGAGACTTCATTTTAAGAAACTAGAAAAATAAGAACATATTAAACATAAACTAAGCAGAAGACATAAAAATGAGAGCTGAAATTAAGAAAATTAAAAAAAAAATTAAAAATCAATGAAACAAAGAGCTGGTTATTTGACATGACTGATCCAACTGACAAACCTCCAACTAGATTGAGTAAACACTGACTAAAGGAGAAAAGACAAAAATTCTCAATATTATGAATGAAGGAGGAGGCATCACTACAGATCTTCCAGTGAATAACAGATAATATGTATATATGAACAAACTTAAGCCAACACATTTTACAATTCAGATAAAATGGAAATATTTTTTGAGAAATCCAACTACCAGAACTCACTCAAGAAAAAAGATAAACCAAATAGTCCTATATCAATTTAGGTAATTGAATTTGGAATTAAAAATATTTTCATGAAATATTATAGGCCTAGATGTCTTCACTATTGAATTCTTCAAAATTTATAAGGATGAAAAAAATGATCATTTCTTTATAAACTCCTTTAGAAAACAGGAGAAGAGCAAACACTTTCCACATCATTTTATAATGACCATATTACCTTGATATCAAACTCAAAGACATCATACACAGAGGAAAAATAGAGATCAATATAACTCATGAAAATGGATGCAAGAATGTTTAATAATTGATTTGCTATTAAGCATTTTTGCATAATTAAGCAAATTACTCACCAAGTGGCATTTACCCAAGGAATGTAAAATTTGTTTAGCATTTAAAAATAAATCAATATTAAAAACAATATGATTATCTCAAAATACATAGAAAAAAATCATTTAACAAAATTCAACAATCTTTCATAACAGACAAAAAAAAACAGACTCAGCAAACTAGGAATAGAAGAGAACTTTCTCACTCTGTACGAGTGTAAAAGGGCATCTACAGAAAACCTACAGATAACACCATATTTGAAAAAAATAGACTGAATGTTCCCCCACTAAGACTGAGAGCATGTTAAGAATGTTAGCTCTTACCACTTCTATTTAACATTATAGTGGAGGTTATAGCCAGTGCAACAAGGTAAGGAAAAGAAATAAAAGGCATAGAGATTAGAAAGAAAAAGTGTAACTGTCTTTATTTGAAGACAATACAATTGTGTATGTAGAATACACTAAGGGATCTCCCAAAACACTATGAGAACTAATAAGTGGTTTAGCAAGGTTACATCATACAAGGATAATTTAGCAAAATCAATTGTATTAGTATGTATTATAAATAATTGGTAATTAAACAATACTATGTCTAACAGCATCAAAATATGAAAAAATCACATCTTATAAAATGGTGAAACCTTGTACACTAAGAAGTGCAAAACATTGTAGAGATAAATTTAAAGAATACTGACATAAATGGAGAGATCTGCCATATTCATGGATCAGAAGACCCAAAATTGTTCAGATATCAATTCTCTTCAAATTGATCTACAGATTCAATGACATCTTAATCAAAACACTATCAGGTTTTTTTTTATAAAAAAGACATTGACACATTGATTCTAAAATTATGTGAAAATGGAAACATTTTCATAAAGTAAAATAAGGTCAGAGGTCTGACACTGCCTGAATTCTTTATAAGGCTACATTCATTAGGAGAGTGTGGTATTGGGTAAGGATTTGCACATAGGTCAGTGGAACAGAACAGACATTCCGGAAATAGACTCACACATATATTTTCAATTGATTTCTGACAAAGATGACAACGTAATTTAACGGAAGAAAGATAGTGTTTCAACAAAAGGTATTAAAAACACTAAATACTCATCTGAAGAAAAGTAAACCCTTTTCTCACACTGTATATAAAAATTAACACATAAACCCAAACACAAGATCTAATACCACAAAACATCTAGAAGAAAATATCGGAGTATCTCTGTGGCCTTGGATTAGGCAACAATTTCTTAAATAGAGCAAGAAAACATGAACCATAAAATAAAAGCATAATAAATTAGATTTAATCAAAATTAAAAATTTTGTCTTCAAAGACATGGTTAAGAAAATAAAACGCAAGCAACATATACCCATCATGCAACACAGCTATAATACCCTTACTGTTATATGTCCCCCCAAAGACTTATACACAAATGTTTATAGCAGCTTTACACATAATAGCCCCAACCAGAAACTATCAAATTGTTTATCAGCCAGTGGATAAACAAATTGTGGTACATTCATACAACAAAATACTAATGGGCAATAAAAACATAAACAAACTAAAAAACCACTGATACAACATGGATGACCCTCGAAAGCATTATGCTTATTAAGAGAGGCCAAACCCCCAATATTATGTATTTTATCATTGATTCCATTTACATGAAATTCTAGCAAAGGCAAAACTACACTGATAGAAAGCAGACCAGTGGTTCCCTGGGAGCAGTGGTATTAGGAGAGGGTGGGGTGTAAAAGGCATGAAGGAGTATTTTGGGGTGATGAAAGTGTTGTAAATCTTGATTGTGATAGTGGTTATACAACTGTATACATTTACAAAAACTTACTGAACTATACACTTCAAAAGGATGAATTTTGTTATATGTAAATTATACCTCCATGAACCTGCTTTTAAACATTTTATACTCAGCCTGCCAAAAACAAAACAAAACAAAACAAAAAAACAAAACTGAAATCGAACAGTGAACTCTGGTTGAACACAGCTGAGCAAAGGAACTGTGCTTTCCCCAGGGTACACGCTTGAATAATCATTAGAGGCATCTGAAAGTGGTGTTGGCAAGAAAGCATCTTCAAGAATCACCAGGGAACAAGACTGATGCTATTCCTTAATCCCAGATCTACGCAGGTCACAAAGGGCTTTGTGAACTCCTTTATCTTTTCAATAATCGTGGGAAATAGCTATTATTATCCTCATTTTATGGGGGAGGAAAGCAGAACTCTGAGAAGTGAAATGGTCTTGGAAACCATCATTCTCAGTAAACTATCGCAAGAACAAAAAACCAAACACCGCATATTCTCACTCATAGGTGGGAATTGAACAATGAGATCACATGGACACAGGAAGGGGAATACCATACTCTGGGGACTGTGGTGGGGAGGGGGGAGGGGGGAGGGATAGCATTGGGAGATATACCTAATGCTAGATGACGAGTTAGTGGGTGCAGCGCACCAGCTTGGCACATGTATACATATGTAACTAACCTGCACAATGTGCACATGTACCCTAAAACTTAAAGTATAAAAAAAAAAAAAAAAAAAAAAAAAAAAAAAAAAAAAAAAGAAGTGTTGGCCTGACTCTGAAGCTCAGGATCTTCTTATTCATCAACCTCTTTCCAGTAGGGTGGGGATCCCTGGTATCAGAGAGAATGCGAGGGATTCTGCAGCCCACTACTTCTTTTGCTTGGAAGGAGGCCAAAATCCCTGGTTTCCACAGCTGTGTGCCCCAGACACTCCTCTGCAGAGAGGGCATCTAAGGAGCAGAGCCTCTGATTCAGGACCTTACAGGTAGCTGATATATGCTCTGTGCCAATGCATTTGACCTTCATTACACCTCACCTTTCTGCAGCATAACAACATTTGTTGATTATTTACTACTGGGCAGGTGCTTCACTTGTATTATGTCATTATGCAATGTGTAATGGACACATTTTTCCTATGAGGAAACTGAAGTTTAAGGAGGTCAATAACTTGCCCGTAGGCCTATAGCTATAAGTAGGAAAACCAGGATTTGGATTGGGGCCTGTGCAAACCTCAAAGCTTCAGGCTTGATTGCTACATGGTTATAGTACCTTCTTCTGTATTCAGTTTACCAAGCATTCTGGATCAGTAAGGATGCTCTTGGTGGAAAGTAACATGTTAAATGGTGAAGAATGGTATTAGCTCACAGTGCAGAATTAGAACAAGCTTCAGGGCTGCCTTAATCCAGGGCCTCCGCCTCTATTTGCCTGCAGTTCTCGTCACTGTGTCCCTGCTATGTATCAGTTTTATCTTCAAGCTGTTATCAGGAGGTTTTAGTAGCTCCATACTAGTCAGCCACACACTCCCATGTCTAAGGGAGAGAGAAGTTGACTCTCTGTGTGCCTTTCTCTATACCTCCAACCACCTGTCCCTTGAAAATTAGGCAAATAAGGTCATAAACTCATTCCCAGACCAATTTGAGTCTCTTGGAAAATGCTGTTCACTGACTGGCCCAGGCCTGAATTTCTGAACCAATCACTGGCAGGGAAGATTGCCATGACCGCCTTCATCAGGCTTCACTCCTGGAGTGGAAATGTCTGCTACATTCTTTCTGAGTTATTACTTCAGTTGAGTTTATGGCAACACTTTTTCTATAAATGGAGTAATTATTTCCATTCTTCAGATAAAACAAATGCACAGAGAACATTATCTCTTAGGGACATGAGCACATATGCAGAAGCCGGAATTCAAAGCCAGGTCTTCTAACACCAAGTCCAGAGCTCTTTGCGCTGCTCTGCAACAACTATAGCCGTACCCTACTCTCCCTGTTTCAAAGAAATTCCATTATGTTGCTAGGATATATTTATCTTCTAGTTCCTTCCTTTGGTATTTATTTATTTATTTTTCTAATTCAATTACTACTCCCTTATGGACTCTAGTGAACCATTTAAAACCAAGTCAGGATACTTTTTTTTTTTTTTTTTTTTTGAGACAGATTCTCACTCTGTCACCCAGGCTGGAGTGCAATGGCATGATCTTGGTTCACTGCAACCTCCGCCTCCTGGGTTCAAGCAATTCTCCTGTCTCAGCCTCCCAAGTAGCTGGGACTACAGTTGCATGCCACCACACCCAGCTAATTTTTGTATTTTTAGTAGAGATGGGGTTTCAGGGTCTTGAACTCCTGACCTCAGGTGATCCACCCCTACGGCCTCCCAAAGTTGCTGGGATTACAGGCATGAGCCATCATGCCCAGCCGAAGTCGAGACTTTTTGTCAGCACTTCCTTTCTAATGAGGTTTTATAGCTATTATTTAAAATAAATACATAGTCTGATATAATTTAAAACCTATTTGGTGTGATGTAGTTTTTTCTTTTTTTTCTTCAGTTTCATTTTCTTTCTTATTTTGGAGACAGTGTCTTGCTCTGTTGCCCAGGCTGGAGTGTAGTGGTACTGTATCTCCACTCACTACAACCTTCACCTCCCAGACTCAAGCCATCCTCCCACATCAGCCTCCTCAGTAGCTGGGGCTACAGGTGCAAGCCACCATGCCTGGCTAATTTTTGTATTTTTTGTAGAGACAGGATTTTGTCATATTGCCCAGGCTGGTCTCGAACTCCTGGGCTCAAGCCATCCACCCGCCTTGGCCTCCCAAAGTGCTGGGATTACAGGTGCTGCACCCAACCGAATCTCACTTCCTAAAAGAAAATCTCCAGTTGAAAAAGATGGTCCTTTTAAAATTATTTTTCCACATTTACCATGAACGCACTACCAAGCCGTATCCCCAGGCCCTTTGGCTCGTCCTACCTGTATTCACTCTCTGTAACAGACCTAATGAGAAGAGGTTCTGGTCTTTGGTCTTTGAAAGCAAGAGTGTTATAAAGGTAGCATTTTTTTTTCCCTTAAAAGACATATAAGACAAAAGACACGGGGGAAAAAATACCTTCAAATGTCTGCTTAGCCATGCAGGACAGTGTTTCAACTAGAGTTCTGATAGGAACGGAAATGGTTAACTGGCTGGCAGATGACTGTGACTTCAGTATCTAGCAGAGCCCTGGAGGCTAGTATAAAGGAGTCCCTTGCACTTTGGGCTCACTTTACATTTAAACTATGATGCCATGAGCCTCACCACCTTTTATCCTCCCAACAATCATGCTCCGAGTAAGGGAAGGCAAAAATCAGTATATCCAGTTTACAGATACAGAAACTGACGCAAAGGTTTGTTTAGTTAATAAGCGGCAAAACTATAACTGAAACTTACGTATGGTTGTTTCAGGATCATTTCTGTTTAGGGTGCATTATCTTGATTTCTGAAAAGCTAGGGAAGTTGTATGAAAGATATCAAGGCTCAGTAGTAAGTTTAGCACCTCTGACCCTGCATTTTAAGTTTGAAACATGCAAAGTTGTTGTCTTTTTTTGTGTTCAGGAAGTGTAAGGAAGACTTGACAGAAAATTTGATGAGAAGATGCAACAATCATTTTGACATAAGGCCAATATATAAAAATTCAAAAGATGGTATCAAGAATATGTGTTGGTATCATCAAGGGTAACTGCCATAACTTGGCCTTCCAATAGAATGAGATCATTATATGTCAAATAATATTGAATGTGCTTTTGTTTCTTTAGAAAATGCGTATTTTATGGAGACAAGAAGAAAGAGATGAAAAGGCATTGAAGAAGCTTCTCATTTTTCCAAATGTGAAGACTTAGGAGTACAGTCTTGGGGGTGCTCCTAAAATAAAGAGCTGAGTTATAGCATGGGAAAAGATCATAATAGGAGGGTAACCATGGTGAGGAGAAGGCATGGGAGCTGAACAGAATAGTGATGCTGGAGGCCACATTAGAAATATCTAGTGCTAAGCGTGAACATTTTGTTTGTGAGCAGAGTTTCTAGGAAGTAGAAAGGAAAACTACAGTGAGTACCATTGCTGAAGGTGGGATTAAGCAGAAAGCCAGGGCAGCTAAGAGAGCTTCAGGATAAAAGGCTGAAAATGTCTCTGCAAGCTCAAGCAAGTCACAGGACACTTAGGGAGCCCAAGCACACTTGGAAAGAATTAAGGATAGAACCAAATGAGGAGAATGAGGCAGACTGAGCAGGTCTCCCTGTGGGGTCCTGAGGATTGCAGCAGAACAGAACATGCTAGGGCTTCAAAGGTTTGAGACAGCTACATCTGCTTAAATGTGCAGGGGAAGGAGAAACTTCACTCTGAAAGACACAGCTCAGACGATTTATTTGTTTCAGAAGAAGTCCTCTTAGCTTCTTGTTATAGTCTCATGTTGAAATTTGATCCCCAGTGAAATCTGTCTTGGTGGGAGGCGTTTGGATCATAGAGGTGGATCCCTCATGAATAGCTTGGTGCCATTCTCACAGGAGGGAGTGGGTTCTCACCTTTAGTTCCTGAGAGAGATTTCCCTCTATCCCCCAAAAGCTGGTTGTTAAAAAGAGCCTGGCACCTCTTCCTCTCTTCTTTCCTCTCTTGCCATGTGATGCCTGCTTCCCTTTGCCTTCCAGCATGAGTGGAGGCTTCCTGAGGTCTCAACAGAAGCAGACACTGGCACCATGCTTGCACGGCCTGCAGAACCACAAGCCAAATAAACCTGTTTTCTTCGATAAATTACCTGGCACAGCCTCAGGTATTCCTTTATATCCATCACAAATGGACTGAGATGCTTGTATTCTATATGCCTGCAGAACTCTATTCCAGAAGCCAAGTTTATTATCTATGCTCGTAAATATAAACTCACTAATGGGTATGGTTTATTGTGGAGCAATGCACATGCCTACAGCCTGTTCTCCTATTTCAAGGCCTCCATCATCCTGAGACACTTCATTCAACTTAGCAGGGTTCCATTGCTGGTCCCAATATCTGTCTGGATTAAAAGATCCCTGTGCAATTACTGAAGTGAAGGCAGGTCCCTGCATGTGTCTCTAGGGTGTTGCTTTCTCAGGCAGGGGTTGGTGAAAAGTGGGGATTTTTCACACCATGCATAGTGGATTGCCTTTCTACCTGGCAGTTTCATACCACCATTCAATACAACTTAGATGTACAAAGGAAGACCTGGTGCAAATTCAGCACAGCAGCCTGCCCACTGTGGAACCTGGACACACTGGTTCAAGGGGGAAAAGACCATTTCATCTGAGTTCCCTGGCAGACCAGTCTTCTTGTAGAACAGGGCAATGTGTAAAATGCAGTGCATTAATTGTCATCCTCTATTCTGTCCAGTCAGCACAATTATCTACAAGAAGAGCAACTCTCACTGATTTTAGCAGGAGCATCTGATGCATGCCTGAAGTCATCATTTTTTGCCCGTAGAGGTTTGCTCTAAAACCCAAATTTCTCTAATAGGTACCCATAACTGCATACTGAATAAATATGCCATTTGCAGGCATGCAGGTTTTAGGGGCCTTGGGCCCTTCCCCCATGCACAGGCCTCTGGCATCTTTGGTTCCCTTACGGTGAGGGGAACAAACATCTCTGCAGAAGGCATACTCCTCTGTGAGGAAGTTCACATCTTACAGACATCAAAATGAGTTTTGAATTCAGACTCAGTCTAAAAAGTAAAAGCATCGAGCTTTGTTCCACATGAACTCAGAGGGCTAAACGGAAAGGCTTTTAATAAAGCCTCTTCACTAGGGCCCCTGCACCACTGTTTTACATAAAGGATGATGATTCAGGCTGGCTGGTGTCTGAATCTTGGCATCTGTAGTCTCTACCCACCCCCTGCCCAGTTTGTAGAATAAGTTTATTGGCTTAGTTTTCTTTGGCCTGGATGAAGCAAACATGGAAAGATGACAGCAATTCAACTTCCTCTAGTTGATATTCTAATTATCCTGTTAAAATCTAATTATATGCCATTGCGTAAGTCAGGGTCCTCCAGAGAAACAGAACCAATAGAAGATGTGTGTATAAAATAAAGAATTGGCTCACATGACACCAAAGCGGACAATTCCCAAGATCTTCAGGGTAAGCCAGCAAGCTAGAGACCCAGGAGAGCCGATGTGTTATTCTAGTGCAAAGGCCCAGCAAGCTCAAGACCCATGAAGAGCTGATGTTTCAGTTCAAGCACAAAGACAGGAGAAAGCAATGTCCCAGTTGAAAGGTAGTCAGGCAGGAAAAATAATTCCCTCTTACTTGGGAGAGGATTAGCCTTTTTGTTCTACTTGGGCCTTCAACTGATTGGATAAGGCCCACCACATAAGAAGGCACCATCTGATTTACTCAGTTTACCAATTTAAAAGTTAATCTCATCCAAACACACCTTTATGAAAACACCCAGGATCATGTTTGACCAAATATCTGGGCACCCGATGGCCCAGTCAACATATGAAATTAACCATCACAGTACTTAAGGAGATAGCGTTTGTGGCACACAGCAATGATTAAAGAGCCAAAATGAAGGGAGAACATTTTCTAATTCAAACACAATTTTTATACCTCCTTCGAATAAACACATGATGAAAGATGGCTTATTTAAGATAAAGTCAAGAAAGCCACCTTGCTACTAATCCCCCACCTCAAGCTTGAAGAGACATTGTTATTACTTAGAAATGAAACTGGTGTTTCAAAACAGCTTTCCCAATATGTTTCTGATGTAAACTCCTCAAATCTTATGGAAATGGTCTGAGAACAATTCTAAATCCATTTCCCAGATGAGGCAAAGGAGGCTCAGGGAGTGGAGAGGGAAAGTAGCCTGTCTAGGGTCATATCCTTTGGAAAACAAATGTGCCTGCATTTTTAAGAACTCAGGAGAATGCCTTTAATGCCCTCTCTCCCCACATTCTTAGTATATGGTGGATCTTCCACCTGTAGAAATGATGGATATCCTGGTTGATTAAAGAGTTGACTCAGCAGCAGGGAGAAAGCAAGGGTTTTGAGGGAATGTTTTTCAAGGGGGGACTTCAGCAGGTGTGCCCTCATTGAAGTAGCTCTTTTCTAGACATTTGGCCCTGGCTCTGGATCCTGGGAGACTCCTTGATATTTGGGTGGCATGCAGGGCACTGCGGGTGACCCATCCCCTTCCACGGGGCTTTACTACTTGAGCATGTCCAATTGCCGGCAGCCATATCTCTTTGCCCAAAGGCAACAGCTCCAGAAGCAGCTCAGGAATAATCAGTGATGGGAGGTGGAGATGGATACCCAGCTCCCTCATTCCTCAGGTGAGAAAACTCTTGAGACTTGCATTCTATACTCCAGCATTTCCCACAGGCTAAGCTAAAGTTGTAGCCAGGCTGAAGACATGTGCCTGTGGCATGCACAGTTAAACAGGGCTTTGTGACCTGCTTCTGCTGTCTTGAAATTCTAATAGCTTTTGAGCAAGATATTCTGCATTTTATTTTGCAAATTATGTATCTGGTCCTGGTGTTAGCTGGCATGATAACATGTTTTTATTGGCTGGTTTCTCTTCTCTGTCTGACTTCCCCTATCGATCTTTCCTGTACTTGCTGATAACTTACTTGCCCTTGAATTTTTGTTACAGCAAGTACTTCTGGAAGACCCCAAACTAGACTGTTGTAAATGTCATTATAATCCTGAATAACACTGTAAATAATCAAACAAAGCCACCTACTATTTTATTCAAGGAAGACAATAATGCACAGGGGTTGACTAGTCACCCAAAATAGTCATGTTTATATCTTCTGTCATTACCATACCTCATTTTAATATCCAAGGGGTTTATTAGGAAGTAATAACCAACTAAGCTTCCCAACTCCTCTGCACTGCAGATCAAGTGCTCAGGGGAATCCAACATGCAAATCACTCCCTGGAGAAGTAGGGCAATAAACAGCAGCAGAGTTGACATTTCAACAACGGCTCTGCATGCCATCTGTTTTAAAGAAATTATTTGTCTTTGCCAGCATGTCAAGAAGAGTAAGTTCACATAATTTGGGAACTACTAAGGCACGTAAATTCTTGATTATTTACAATGACAGGATTATCTATAGACATCAAGTCTTTTTGGTAATGTCCAAAGAATGTTTTTAAAAAACAGGCCAGGGAAATATGAACTTTTTGTAGAGTCCAATATTGAGGCAAGATATTAGAGTGATTCAGTCTTCAACTAAAGTTTCAGAAAATGATGTAAAGAAGAATTCTAGTTCAGAATCAGATTGGATAAGCTCATCAAATGGAAAGCCCATGTATTCTCCGTTTTTATAGCCCTAGGGTTCAGCACAATGCCTGGAATGAAGTCAATGCCTGATAAATATTTAGTAACTGAAGTGAACTTGGTTTATGGCTGTGCCTTGAGGTTTGAGTACCAGAAAATGAAACTGACTCACTCCTACCTGTGGAGCAGCTAGCATTTTTCCCATTAGCTCCTTCTTACTGGCTGGAACCTAACTATTGGGCGAAGCCCCAGGCCATGAGGACAATCTGGGAGGAAGAGGATGAAGGCACTGAATGGGTAGCAAGTTGAGGTGAGATACTGCATGTGCCTGGTGGTTGTGGTTTAGGCACCTGTAGTAAGAGGGGATCCCATGCTTGAGAGTTGGCTGGAGAAACAGAAGGCCATCTTAGGCCTTTCTCATCATGTGGGAGGCTCTTGGCCAGGAACTTTTAAGACTAAGTTCATCCATCCTTAAGGCATTCTATTCCTCAATATGAACCCTGTTATCAACTCATGGTGAATTACGGGCAAGGCACAATGCTTTTTTATGCCATGACTTCTGCATCATTCAGAAAGATGATATCTAGCTAACTTTACCTCAGACAACCCTTTTTAATAATAACTATAGGCCAGGCATGGTGGCTCAGGCCTGTAATCCCAGCACTTTGGGAGGCCAAGGCGGGCGGATCATGAGGTCAAGAGTTCAAGACCAGCCTGACCAACATGGTGAAACCCGGTCTCAACTAAAAATACAAAAATTAGCTGGGCATGGTGGCATGTGCCTGTAATCCCAGCTACTCAGGAGGCTAAGGCAGGAGAATCGCTTGAACCTGGGAGGTGGAGGGCGTGCAGTGAGCCGAGATCGTGCCGCTACACTCCAGCCTGGGTGACAGAGCGAGATTCTGTCTCAAAAAAAATGCTAAATGGCAAAAAAAAAAAAAAAAAAAAAAAAAAAAATAATAATAATAACTATAATAATAATGAAGATCGATGCTTGAGTTCCTGCTAGCACCTGGAATGGTATCAAACACTCAGATGCAAAAGCACATTTAATGCTCTCCATAATGCTTTAACTATTAGTATTATTATCTCCATTTGGCAGATGAGGAATTGGGGCTCAAAGAGGTTCAGGAACTTGCTCAGTTCCTTGGCAAAGGGAGAACTGGAGGAGGCCTCTGTGACCATAGCACCCAGGCTGTGAGACTGTTGCAGGAATCAATGAAAACACACTAAAAAATGCAAAACTTGAGGCAAATACATGCTGGTAACATTACCAACAAGGTCTAAGTTCTGTCCAGAAATAGCTGGATAAGCTTTGCAAATTTTCTAGTGTACTTAGGTCTGATGACTGAAACATTGTCTTCCCACAGAGCCTTAGGAAATGGGAACTTGAAAAGGGCAGACATTATGAAGTTCAGGTAGTACACCTACCTCCCTCAAAAAGTTGCAGAAATTTGGGCCAGGGAAAAGCATTAGAGTGTATCTAGAATAACCTCTCTCTGTGGTTGAGGAGAGTTAGACACGCAGAGAGAGACAGATGAAGCATTTTGACAGAATCCAAAACTATGCTTTTGATTCCTCCCTGCCCCACCACCAACATTCATTACCATATTACACTGTCTCTCCAACAGTTTTAAATCTCCTTAGAAAAACCTGACTCAATTAAAACCCAGAAAATAAGTTCTTTTTTAAAAAAAATTTAGGTTGTATAGGAAAGGGACTGATTTATTTAAGCATGTTTTGAAGGAGAATTATACATAAATACTTTGAGACCAGGAAAACATTTTGACTGGATCAATGGTGAGGGGAACTGACATCTTTGGAAATGTGACACATTCATTTGGAAGCGGGGCGGCCAATGCCCACTCCAAATATGTTCTTGTACACTTAGGATTCCTTCCAAATGGCCTCTGAAGGTAGAACTCAGGCCTGAATTTTCAAATGGACAGAAACTCACTTTAAAGTATATTTCCCCTCTGTTTGGGAGCTGACACAATGGAGTTACAGGCAGAGACTGTTTATCACCATGGCATGAAAGTCTCTCTTCAAATTCCTCCAGCTTTTATAATCAAACAATAACATCGCCAGAGTATAGGTTTTAGCTACATAAGAAACATATTGGAAATTGATTCAATGCTCCTGGCTTGGCTGTAACAATGTTTCATAACCTGGTAACCTCTCAGCTTGCTCTTCCCCCTTCCTGAAAAGCTTTCAGCTGCAAGAAGGTGGCAAAGCAAAGATAAAGAAAACATCATCCTTTTATCTGATCCTGTGCAAAATGAGTGGAGCAGACACTGTACCAGTGATAAGATGATTGCTAAATGACTCTTCTCACATTCTATCGATGGGCTGATGAAAGAAATTAAGACTGACATTGATAAGTTATTTTTCCAGACACTACCGTTTTCAAAAAATGAGGATTTCTCTTTAGAAGCAGTAAGCCCTGGTTGCATGTCTATGACTCATTAAAAAGTACCCAGATCAGCTCTACCTTGTAACAGATTAACTGGAAACATACATAGTTTTCCTTTCCCTATATCCCATTTTCTTTTTCTCTGGCACATCCTCTTTGAATTCATTCAAGCCAAGAACACCCTATTCTCAAGATCCCTTTCCTACCTACTTTTCTCAGTCACACATTTCATTAAACAACTCAATTTTCATCTCCACAATTTGCCACAGCCCTCACCCGATTTATCATTCTAGCATTTTACATATCTCTCAAGCTAATGTATTTCTCAAACATGCCAGATTTAATGGACATATCATTGGGAATCCAGGTGAAACTGTGGATTAAAGAAACTGGTGACTAACAGGAATTCTTGATGTTGTTTTACAGGATGGCAGATAAGGAAACAGCTTGTTGAAATCCCCTTGGCTTGCTAAATGGCAAAATGGGCTGAAACTGTTTGGAACAAATATAGCTGACTAGAATCTGCACAGAATAGACTTGCTTGCTGGATGAGTGACCTTTTGACATCATAGCTGGAATTTCCACCATATGTTTCAGACCAACTCCCCCTGCATTTGCACATGTGACTCATGAAGAGGCATGAAGAGGCAACTGCATACACCCTAGGGATTTTACAAACTTCCCCCTTTCCTCCACCAAATCACTCGCCAATCCCGAAATCCTCCTCCCAAAATTTCTTCCCTCAGTATGCTGCTTTTAGGCTGGCATGGGAGATAGATTTGAGTTAGCCTCCTGTCTCCTCATTCGGTTGCTTTGCAGTAAACCTTTCTCTGCAAGAGACTGGTGCTGTGATGTTGGGCTTTCCTTTGTGTGGGGGCAAATGAACCCTATTTGGTTTGGTCGCACTGGTGGAATGAGTGTGTGGATCATTTTCATGGATGCGGTTTTTCATTAAGTACCTGTGACTGAGTTCTTACAATAGGGACAGTGACTTCCAAGCTAGATTATAGGGTTTTTGTAAATCTACAAGTCATTTGTTGCCAGCCTTTTAAAAAAATAAATACATGAATCACTGCTGCTTTTCAGTCGCTGATTTTTTATTCCCTTCAGGCATAAGAAATCCTAGTTTTCACAGCACCTAAACCACAGACAGTTCAACCTATCTATAATGTCTAGTAAACTCGGAATCATCTGCGGGAGAACGGAGGACAAAAAGATGAGAATTCAAGGGTTGCCCACAACCTCTGTTTTTAGCTCCTCCTCTGACACCTGATATGCTTCAGAATGATAACCTGAAACTTTATAGTTGTGTTAGGGACATGTCCCTTTCTTTCCCTCTCTCGCTCCTCTTGGCATCTCTCTTGTGATGCCAAAGAGCTGCTCCAAAGGTAGACAGGAAGAGGACTGGGATGGGGGATGAATGGCACAGATCAGAAGAGCAAACCAAAGGCAGGCTGATGTGGCCCATAGATGTGTTGCATTTTGTTTTGGATGGTGTTTTTAACTTAAAAAAATTACAAAATACACTTCAAATACAAGAATGCATATTATCAAATTATTAAATTTAAATCATCAGCATAACCCATCCTAACAACTTTAACCATGTTTTTAAATTACTCATGTGCTCCTCTCTGATTACATCCTTCAATCACCACTACCCGTTGATAAAGTAACTATCTTGTTAATTTCATGTTATTCATTAATTTGCTGTTTGTTCCTTCTTACCATATTGTTTAGTTTTGCTCACTAAACAAATAGAATCATCCTGTAAGTGTTCTGCTACAATTGGCTTTTTTTTTCCAATCAGCATTGCTTTTCAAATGAATCTATCATGGTACATGCAGCTGAAGTTCATTAATTTTCACTGCTGTATAGTATTCCATAGTATAGGTATTTCAAAATTTGTCTGTCCTTTCTACTGTCAATGAACATTTGGGTTATTTTCTAACTTTTGCTATGATGACAATGTTACCACAATCACTGTGCTATATATTTCCTGATATACTTGTTAAGGGTTTTTCTAGGGCCATGCCTTTCAAACTTTTTAGACTACTATCCACAGTAATACATTATTTTTTATATCATAAACCAGTACACCTTTGTGTGTGTACTGATTTATAAATGTGACCAAAATGTCACAATATTTTTCCTTAATACTTGTATGACACTCCAATATTTTCACTGGGAAAAAAGAAATAAAAACAAAACAAAAGCAAATGCCAAACTTAACTCCCAAATCGATTTCATGACTCACAGATGAGTACAGTTCAAAAAGTCTTTGTTTAAAATATATTTTTTTCTGTTATTAATACAGCTATACCAGGTTTCTTTTCTTTAAGATTGTGTCGTATTTATTTTTCTGTCCTTTTACTTTCAATTTTCCTGTGTTGATGTTTAGATTTATTATATCTAAACAGCTATATAGCTGCTTGATAATCTTTGCCTTTTAACTAGAGATTTTAGTCTATGTACATTTATTACAAATCCTCTATGTTCAGATTTCTACCTTTTATTTTATGCTTTCTAGTTGTCCAGCTTTTCTATATTTTTCTTTTTTTTTCATGTTTTCTTTTGGTTTGTGTTTCTCTTCCTTACTATTTAACTTTCCCCCTACTTTTTCTACTAGATGGGAAATTTTATATTTTATTTCTACCCTTAAATTTGTTAACCTAGAATTTTTCACATGCAAATATAACTTACCAAACTAATATATTAATCATTTTCCTTAACAATATAAGGACATTACTTGCTTAATGCCTCTTCCCACTCATTTCCAGTTCTATTATTGCTCAGGATTTATTTCTCCTTTGACATATTTAGTAATGTACTTTTATTGTTATATAGAGAGTGTTTACCACTTTCTCTACTTAACAGTTCTTGCATTTCAGATCTTCCTGAGATCATTCTTCTCCTGTCTGATGTAAACTCTCTAGAAGTTGGTTTAATGAGGATCTACTGGTAGAAAATTTATTATTATTTTTTTCTAGCCTTGGAAAATGTCTTTGTTCTTGAAGCATAGTTTCACTGAGTATTCACTTCTAGGCCAATAATTATTTTGTCTCAGATACAAATTATATCTTCAAGCACACTGAAGATATAATTCTAATGTTTTCTGGTTTTCATTGTTTTCAGAAAGAAGTTCACTGACATTTTAATTGTCAGCCCTTACTAGGTAATCTGTATTATATTCTATATTGGATAATTCTCAGTTCTGCAGTCTTTGCAGGACTCATTCTGTGTATTATTGTCTTTTTCTGACTCTCACTAATGAGTCATTTTTTCCCCCTCATGGTTTCGTTGATTTTTCTATTGTGAGTTAATTTTACCTGGAACTTCATTTGTAAGTAAAGTTTAGAGTGAGTGCCTCGAGAGAGGATTTGAGATGGGTTCTGCCAGATTCCAAAGAGTACTGTTAACCTGAGTCTGCATTGTTTTTTAACTTTTCATTATGGAAAATGTCAAATGTACTCAAACAGTGTAATATATCCTCATATACCTATTGCCCAAATCTTAGAAAATACTAACCTTCTGCCATTCTTATTACATCAGTTCCCTCTTTCAGTTTCTTCTCTGGAGTATTAGAGACACAACTGGGACCCTTTTGTAATTTGAAGCTGGGGGATTTATGGGACACAAAAAGAGTGAATTAGGTCCCTGAGCCACGAGTGCGAACTAATGATTCACAATCTTCAGAGGAAACATTTTCCTCCTCTTTTTTCCCCAGCTATTGTTAAGACAGCGTTAAGGCTGAGTCAGGAATTTATTCCCAAAATCTTCCTCTACAGGTCAGCTTTGAAGTTACTGCCCTTTGGAGTCCAGCTTTATGCCGGGGAGGGGCTTGTGAGTCTTTGATCTAACATTTCACCCTAGTCAGGACCTGGGCTTTCATTATGTCAACAATTTAGCTCCTTAAAACCAGGTTCTGGGTAGGGTGAATGGTGGGGATTTGAGGAACGTTAAAGAACATGGTTTTCAAAGTCTGAAGAGTTTCCCAGGATATGAGACTTCCGGTGTTGAAACCAAGAAAGTCCCAGCACACTGGGACCACTGGTCACCCTAGCTCCAGGCCACTAGAGACTAGCGCATGCCCCATGGGCAAATGCTGGCTAGGGCATTCTCTTGCTCCTATGGATTCCGGCTTTCTTGCTGTTCCTAGCCTGTGATGAATTCTTTGCCTGCAGCTCAGCCATACATTTAAGAAAATACGTAGAATTTTATATTATATCCTATACTTTAGTAGATGTGGCATTCTGTGAGAGGATTTTGAAATTCTAACTTGGCACATTGCCAGATAAAAGAAAGTACCTGAAGATTCATTCTTTTGAACTGAGCCCACATTTAAACATATATCATATGTCACATAAGAAATCTAGGATTTTGGCTTCTGGTGAAAAATGGGAAGACTTGCTACATAGGGCTAGCATTCTTCTATGCTGACAACTGGAGCTGCTTCCCTAGAACAGGTCATGTTCTATATATACCTCAAATCCCCATCATCACTCATGTAATATATGCATGTACATGTCAAGCCCAGCCTGCACCACTCATTGACCTGGGAGCTTTTTTTGAGTTTGTAACTCCTGGCCAAACATCTACAAAAGGGACCCTTGGACTCTGGTGCCTGAGAGGTGATCCAAGAAACATCTGGTCATCATTTAGAATTCTTGGGGGGTTATTTAACTTTATTTCACAGCTACAGAGTATAGTCTTGGTTTGGATGATGATTCCACTCCATCCTCGTCACGCTGCTGAGCAAGGCAGTAGCTTTGAGAACATCCATTTCCTCATCTTCAAATAGCGACCATCACACTTAACTTGCAGGGCTGATGTGAGGACAAAACAAGGCAACTTACATAAAACACCCAGGCCAGTGCCCAGCATATAGAAAGCTCTTAATAAGGAGTAGATAGTAATGTAATATGCATGATTGTCTCACTTTATTCATAATTTTCTGTCACATTGGACAGCTTTCAGGTTTTTGCGCTGAGGCATACTGCTATCTGACTTTGTTTTGACCCTCACCTACTCCTTACTATGCCATAAGTTACAAACACAGGCTTATACTTACTTTAAGTGACTTAACTGCCTTTTGGGAAGTTGAAGGAACTGCACAAAATCGGGTCTCTGTATAGCTAGTTCAGTTTCCCCAACTTTGTACTTTAGAGCAATAGGCCTTGGAAATGGGTGGGGAAAGGGCAAAACTTACTTAATATGTCTCACTGTTGCCTGTTCAGTGGGGCCTTTCCCCTTCAGGTACCTGGGTTAATTCACGCCACCTCGTAGGGCTGCAGGTCTCCCTCTGGCTCTGGCAGCTCAGCTTCCCGATCTGTAGCACATTACTCTTCTCTTTCTTAAACATCAAATCCTTCCTTCTAGCACTTCTCAGTTCCATGGCAAGAAAAGGTACCAGCCCCATGGCTCATTCTTTTAGGGTCTGGGGGTACTAATCTGAGAAACACACGGCTGCTATCAGCCAGTGATGCTCACTGTGTGCCTTTCCGGAGATCACCTGTATCATAACAAACCACTGGGGACTTTCACTCAAAGGAATTGCCAGTGGGTGGGAAATTCAGACATATTGTGGTAGGCTGGTATGAGAGCTTTTTTTGGTAGGGAGTCCTTTGGCAATCCTTAAATATTCTTGGTTGTCTATCCTTTCATATGAATACATGATTCTATTTATCACAGCACACCATTGATCAGGGAAGAGTGTTTCATGAGGAGGAAGGTGACTGGTGCGTTTGGTTGGCTTAAAGATAAGTGAGAGAAAATGAAGAAGTATTTTACTGTAAAAGTCTAAATATGAGCATCATAGTGATCAAAAGTGACATCTTAACACATAGGTCTTGTTTTGATAATCTCCATAGTCTATATATTGTCTGTAGGGCTAAGTTCAAATATCTAAGCTCAGCTTTCAAGGTCTCTACCATCTGGTCCCATCCTACAAATCCAACTGTATCTGCATCTTCTCCTGTGCTCTAGCTAAACTGGTCTTTGCAGACTCCCCTACCCTCCAGTGTGCCATTCGCCTTCCAATCTCTAGACCTTTGCTCATGTGGTTTCTCTTGACTTCAAGGACATCTTTCCTTTTCTGATGAGATTCTATCCCTTGGGACACTCTGCTGCACATCAGAATCACCTGCGTATCTTCAAGAACTACAAATGCTGGGCTTCCATCCCCAGACACTGTCATTTAATTAATATGGGGTGTGATTTTGGTATCAGTATTTTTAGAGGCTTCCCAGGTGATTCTGATGTACTGCAAAGTTTGGGAAACATTGGACTAAATGGCAAATGCTCTTAAACTTCACTGTATTACTCGCTTGCACTTGCCTTTTTCCGACAGACAAAAGCCAATGCTCCCAGTTCCACTAAAGCGGGGCTCTGCACTCTGCTCTGTGCCATCAGATGTATATAGAACACACGTTTCTCTTATCAGTGATCACAATGCATTTGAATTATCTATTTGCTTCTCTGCATCCTTGCTAGACTGGAGTTCACAGAGGGCAGATACTATGTCTTATTCCTCTTTGTATGCCCTGAAGCTGATACAGGGCGTAGTTTGCAGACAATGCTCAATATAGGCTTGTTGAACTAAATAGAATTTAGCTCCCTGGTGCAATCTATAGGAGTAAACATTTTACAGGAGTGAAAAAAAAATTTTACAGGAGTGAAAAAGCCATACTTTTAACACTGTAAGTCCATAATTCTCTCTCTAGTGAAAAAACAGAGGAAAGGAGTCATAGACTAGGATTCAGTATGCTCATAAATACAGAAACATCCACCAAAGCTTTATTTGGTGATTGTCCCTGCTGGTGAGAAGAAAGCACTCACAAGGAGCAAGCTGACAGTAAAACCAGAGAACCAGCCAGGAGGGAATGAAAAACATGGAGGGTGATATGTAATTTTATAAGCACAGGGCTTGGGTTGTAGTAGGCAGTCAATGAATAAATATGAATATTATTATTTTCAGTCCTTGGTCAGAAGATATCACATGGTCCTGTTTTCATGGGCCTAACTTCATGACAAACAGAGTTTACATTTCAGGTTGCCTTTGCTGGTTGCAATCTCTCCCTTTTGAGTTTATCACTTATAGTTAGTTATAAGTGGGTGAACTCAGTGCAGCCACAGTGGACATTTCCTTGCCCAAGCTACTAACCTACAGTACCTCTTAAATGTTATTTTGTATGTCTGAAAATGCAGAAGTAAAATTATCCTGGCAAATATTACTACAGGATCTGAACCATACAAAATCACACCATCCTATTCCCCATCCAACCATAGGCATGATTATCTAAGTAGTTTGGTGCCAGTCTGATAGTAGCCAATAAAACAGTATCTATCAAAGTTATTGAGAACATTTGCACTTCCCACCCACATTTTGTTTTGATTATCAATAGCTCTTCCTGCCTACAATTAAGCCTAAATGTGTTAGCACACTATTCAAAATGTGACATTCGACTTAAGCAGCCTTCCGCTCAAAAAGCTGTGACAATCTGGTCAACTTTCTAAGATACACTTTTATTTTAAATATGAATGCCATTTCTTCTACATTAAATTTCTAAACTTTCTTCAAATCTTCTTGGTGAGGAAATTGGTAATATTCTTGAAATGAGACAGATAATTATCAGGACTTTAATTGATTGGCAGCTACAGTACTAGAAGACCTAATGTCCTATTTAATTTTAGGGAAAAGATAATTCTAGATGCATTGTATTCCACAAAATATTTATTTGAACATCTACGTAGTTTGTTGGTGACCAATTACGTATTTATTCATACATATGGTAGTGGCAAATTAATCCAAGTTCAACATCTTTTCTCAAAAAGTTACTCAAGGTTAACTGCACATAGAGCAGTGATCGTTCAAATTATGCAAAATAGGAACTATGCATAAATCACTGAAATCAATTACATCTTTTCTAACAACTCTTCAAATTTGTTTTCCTATGGATTTCTTTTTTTTTTTTTTTTTTTTTTTTTTTTTTTTTTTTTGAGATGGAGTTTCGCTCTGTCCCTAGGCTGGAATGCAGTGAGTGGCATGATCTCGGCTTACTGCAATCTCTGCCTCCGGGGTTGAAGTGATTCTCCTGTCTCAGCCTCCCAAGTAGCTATGACTACAGGCGCGTGGCACCACGTGCAGCTAATTTTTGTATTTTTGGTAGAGATGGGGTTTCATCATGTTGGCCAGGATGGTCTCCATCTCTTGACCTTGTGACCCACCCGCCTCAGCCACCCAAAGTGCTGGGATTACAGGCATGAGCCACCGTGCCCGGCCTTTCCTATGCATTTCTTAAATGATAGTAAGAATTTGCATGTGTTCTCTTAGCACAGATCAACTGAAGTTAGGAGATAACCTTGGTAGGGGGCTGGCTGCAGGCTGAGATGCTAGATGTCCCTAATACCCATTAACTCCTTCTTTCAGAGTTAAGAGAACCTCTATTTTTTGCTGGACATACGGCTACCTTCCTCAAATAATGTTTCCTATCCTATGTGACCGACCACGCACTGGCCAATGGGATGTTAGCAGAAAGGATGGGGCAACTGCTAGGAAGTGTTCTTAAAACGATAAGCCATGTCCTTCAACATCCTCCTGCTTTTTGGAAAGTGGACATAAGGGGTGGTTTTTCAACAATCATCCTAGACCATGAGGTAACTTCGGGAATGAAAATCATGAGGAATGTAGGCTGGGCACGGTGGCTTACGCCTGTAATCCCAGCACTTTGGGAGGCCAAAGTGGGTGGATCACGAGGTAAGGAGATCAAAGCCATCCTAGCCAACATGGTGAAACCCCGTCTCTACTAAAAATATAAAAATTAGCTGGGCATGGTGGTGCGTGTCTGCAATCCCAGCTACTCGGGAGGCTGAGGCAGGAGAATTGCTTGAACCAGGGTGTTGGAGGTTGCAGTGAGCTGAGATCGCACCACTACCCTCCAGCCTGGCGAAACAGTGAAATTCTGTCTCAAAAAAAAAAAAAAAAAAAAAAAAAAAGAGAAAATCATAAGGAATGCAAACCATATGAGGCAGAAGGACAAGATAGGAGAGTCTGGCACTGCTCTATTAGCTTGGACCACCTCCCTCTGGGCTTTCATGTGTGACAGCAAGAAATTTCTATTCTTATTTAAACCATGGCACTTTACAGTTTCTTCTAGTCCCATCTGAACCTTATTCTACTGGTAGTAATGGTTAGAAAAATCCAGTCGTGGATTTAAAAATCAATGTGGTTTGGAGAATTCAGATGGTTGGATCCACATATGGATAACTACAGTTAGACATGTTCTATTAGGGCTTTGATACAATGAAGCAGGTCCCAGAGTTCCTTTCATTTTGATAAGCACCTAGATCTTGGGTCTTGTTCTCTATAGAAGTGAAGCACTTGATTCAAGAGCCTTTGAGATCTTCCCCTCTTTCCTGACCAAAGAAACAACCACAGCCATCAACATTCTGGCATTGGGCCAGGCATTCTCTCCTCTACTGGGTGAAGAAGCTGCTCTATTTGCTGACTTTCATTTGACTGTGGTGTAGAGATTCCTTGATAATAACAACTGTACATCATATGACTATTTTATTCTTTCTGTCTCTACCTAACTGCAGATGGGCACATTACCACTGTGGATTAGATACTTTCTGGCTGGATGATAAACGCTTATAAGAACAACGTCTGTGTTACCAGAATGGCCATTATACATGATGCTCCAAACCTCCTCTGTTTGGCTTAACATAGCTTTGTCTCAATTCCTAGCCTTAATGCAGGCTACTTTTCAAAAGTAGGTTTTTACCACAAAACAACTCTTTTTTCCCCGGCAATGATTCTTGTGCAGTTCACTGAAGTAGGCTTGATCCTGTCTTTTCTTCCGCAACCCAAATTTGCTCAAACAAGTACCAAGTGTCCCAAACTTATAGATCCCAAGAGTTCTTATTCTTCTTTTTTTCTTTTTTTTTTCCTTTTTGAGACAGAGCTTTGCTCTTGTTGCCCAGGCTGGAGTGCAATGGTGCAATCTCGGCTCACCGCAACCTCCGCCTCCCAGATTCAAGCGACTCTCCTGCCTCAGCTTCCAGAGTACCTGGAATTACAGGCATGCACCACCACGCCTGGCTAATTTTGTATTTTTAGTAGAGATGGGGTTTCTCCCTGTTGGTCAGGCTGGTCTCGAACTCCTGACCTCAGGTTATCCACCCGCCTCGGCCTCCTGGTGCTGGGATTACAGGTGTGAGCCACCGCGCCTGGCCTGAGTTTTTCTTAACTATGAATAAAACTTTGCCTGAGTTCTTGTTACAAGACAAATATGTGGCCGAAAAAGGTACCTGTATAATCCGTAACTACACAGATGTGAGTTGGTTTACCACATTAGCTAGCTAAAGTCTAGGAGAGGATAAGGAATAAAGAAATGAAACACCCTGGAATAATGGAAATATACTGGTTTATGGTGTTAAGTTACTCAAAGGTATTTACTGAGCACCTATTGTCCCTCTGCATGATACATTAGCTGCAGACAGGAGAGCCCCCTCTGGGGAAGAATGGAGGAAGGACAATAGATTGGGGTGGCAGGATGCTTTGGAGGCAGTATCAGTTTCTCAAGTAGGGAGAAGAGCACCTCACAGACAACTTCTCAGAGCTATCCAAGGAAAGTTAGAGCATCAGGGTTAGACCATGTCCTCTGTCATGCTACAGTCTGGCAGTAGGAACACTTCTGGCTCCTGCAGAAGAGACTAGGAGTACACCCAGACAATGGGGGAGGGTAATTAGCTCTCACTGAACCAGGGGTCACTGTGGCCTATGCCCTTTAGACTACTGGGAAGATCGTTGTTTTCAACTCTTTTAAGTTGGTGGTAAATAACATGTATCTTTCACTTCATGAACACCTACCACACAATCCTAATAGGATTCAATTTTTTGTGTGAATCCTATTGGGTTCTGCTTCAATAATATTCTTCCCCAAATTCCTCGAAGGACATTTTCTCCTCTTTATAAGATTTTACAAATCCCCTGTTTCCTCGTAGGGAATTAATTTTTATTATCACTGGCTGATGTTTCCAGTACAAGACAATGAATGGTATTTGAATTCCTACTAATTGTTAACTCTAGTAGACAATTAGTACAATACATAGGGTAAATGCATTATAGTTAGATAGCAGGAAAGAATAATTAGAAATACAGCATTTGTGATCGTTGGTGTTAATACTTCTATTAGGCTAGGCTAGCCATTTGCTTTGTTTAGTCTGACATTTATGGGGGCAATTTTAAAGAAAAAAATGCAGTTGCTTTATTTTACTTAAGCATGAATGTTCAATTTCAATATAGAGCAGGTTTAGTTAATAATATCTTTTTTTTGTTTTTTTTTGAGATGGAGTCTCGCTCTGTCACCCAGGCTGGAGTGCAGTGGCGTGATCTCGGCTCACCACAAACTCCGCCTCCCAGGTTCACGCCATTCTCCTGCCTCAGCCTCCCGAGTAGCTGGGACTACAGGCGCCCGCCACCATGCCCGGCTAATTTTTTGTATTTTTAGTAGAGACGGGGTTTCACTGTGTTAGCCAGGATGGTCTGGATCTCCTGACCTCGTGATCTGCCTGCCTCAACCTCCCAAAGTGCTGGGATTACAGGTGTGAGCCACCACACCTGGCCCTTTTTTTTTTTTTTTTATGTGGCAGGGTCTTGCTCTGTTGCCTGGGCTGGAGTGCAGTGGTGTGATCATGGCTTACTGCACCCTGGACCTCCCAAGCTCAAGCAATTCTCCTGCCTCAGCATCCCGAGTAGCTGGGACTATAGACACATGCCACCATGCCTGACTAATTTTTTAAAAATTTTTAGTGGAGATGGGATCTCACTATGTTGCTCAGGCTGGTCTTGAACTCCTGGGTTCAAGCAATTCTGCTGCCTCAGCCTCCCAAAGTGCTGGGATTACAGAGATCAGCCACTACGCTGGGCCAAGTTAACAATGTCTTCTCTTGTAATCAACTCATAACATTTTGATTAAACTAACATGATTACCCTTAACCATAGAAATGCAAACATTCAGATTCACAACTTTCTTGATTGTTCTCTGTCAAAGACATTAGTTAATATTGGTTAAAAGAACAACACATTTAGATTTGCACAGTTGCTGTTATTGGAAACATATTATGGTTATAAAATATTGCAAGAATATGTGACAACACTTAGGTTAGACAACATGAAGAACAGTGGTATTATCAGGGTGCAAAATATATATATTCTCAGCCATTCTTGTGGAATTAAGATAAACAACCATTTGACTTTGTTGAGTCTCATTCAGTCTTAAAATGGAGGGACTTTTTAGAAGGTCTGTGGAGAACCTATTGACTGGCTAGCCTGGGAGACATGCTCAGTCCTCTTTTCCCAGCTACTTCATGCAATGGAGGCTGGAAAGCAACATGCTAACTTTCCCAGCATCCTTTGCAGCTAGGATTGGCTGTATGATTCATTTCTCATCAATGTTCCATAAGATGTAGTCTATGGGGGAACTCTAGTGACGTTTTTAGCCTTCCTTATACTTTTGTCTTAAAGGTAAATGACTAGAGTGCTGGGAGTCAATTTGCAACCAGAGGCCACAAGCATGAGGACAAAAAGCTAGCATGATAATCACGGCCAAGTAAATAGATACAATGAGCCAATATTGGCTCCTCTATTTGGCTTAACATAGCTTTGTCTCAATTCTTAGCCTTAATGCAGGCTACTTTTCAAAAGTAGGGTTCTACCACAAAACAACCTTTTTGCCCCTGGCAATGATTCTTGTGCAGTTTACTGAAGTAGGCTTGATCCTGTCCTTTCTTCTCCAACCCAAATTTGCTCAAACCAGTATTGAGTGCCCCAAACTTATAGATCCCAAGAGTTCTTCTTAACTATGGATAAAACTTTGCCTGAGTTCTTGTTACAATACAAATATGTGGCCGAGAAAGGTACCTGTATATAAAGGGCTTTTGATGACATTGTTGATCTGCTACACATCTCTTTCATGTTTGCCTTCCTCCAGTCTTTTAATTCTATAAGATGATTTTATTAATAACTAATATAAATACAATATATATTATATATTATATATATTATATATTATAAATTGTATATATATTATAACATATATAATAATATAGTATATATATAATATATGGTATATATACTATATATAATAATATTATAACATAATAACTTTATTATTTATGTAATGGATTGTCAGGCTTTTTTGTTGTCATTTACTTGTGGCCAGCAGTAGCTTATTCATATGGTTCTCCACCACTTTGAAGAGATACATCTGCAATGATCTGAACACCAAGTCAATTATCTATCAAAAACATGGTTCAAATGTACTTCCATTAGAGTAATCTAATGCAGCACTATCCAACAGAACACTGATGAGGGAAACATTCATAAAGAACACATATGTTTATGTGATGAAGGAATATATGTGATCTATTTACGATATAGAACATACAGTCATGTACAACAAAATGAAGTGTTGGCCAACGACGAACTGCATACACAGTGGTGATCCCTTAAGATTATAATGAAGCTGAAAAATTCCTATTGCCTAGTGACGTCATAGTTAAACCATTGTAATGTCATAGTGTAACCCATTACTCATGTGTTGTGGTGATGCTGGTGTATAAAAAGCTATGTGCTTCCAGTCAGAGAAAAATCTAGCACATATAATGATGTATAGTACAGAATATTTGATAATGATAATAAGTGACTATTACTAGTTTATGTATGTACTACTATACTATACTTTTTACTGTTATTTTAGACTGTACCCCTTCCATTTAATAAAAAAAAGTTAACAGCCTCAGGGAAATTCTTCAGGAGGTATCCAGAAGAAGACACTGTTATCACAGGAAATGACAGTCCTAGGTGTGTTATTGCTTCTGAACATCTTCCAGTGGGAGAAGATGTGGAAGTGGAAGACAGTGATATTGATGATTCTGACCCTGCAGAGGCCTAGCTAATATGTGTGTTGGTGTCTTCGTTTTTAACAAAAAATTTAAAATGGGAAAAAAAAATTTAATAGAAAAATCTTACAGAATAAGGATATAAAAATTATATTTTTGTGCAGCTGTACAATGTGTTTGTTTTAAGCTAAGTATTATCACAAAGTCAAAACGTTAAAAATTAATTGAAAAGTTTATAAAGTAAAAAAGTGACAGTAAGCTGAAGTTAATTTATTATTGAAGAAATTTTTTCCAATAAATTTAGTGTAGCCTAAGTGTACAGTGTTTATGAATTCTACAGTAGTGTAAGGTGATGTCCTGGGCCCTCCATTCACTCACCACTCACTAACTGACCCACCCAGAGCAACCTCCAGTTCTATAAGTGCCCTATACAGGTATATTGTTGTTTATCTTTGATGCTAATTGTTTTTTTTTTGAGACAGAGTCTCGCTCTGTCACCCAGGCTAGAGTGCATTGGCATGATCTCGGCTCACTGCAATCTCTGCCTCCCGGGTTCACACCATTCTCCTGCCTCAGCCTCCTGAGTAGCTGGGACTACAGGCACCCACAACCACGCCCGGCTAATTTTTTTTTTTAGTAGAGACAGGGTTTCACCGTGTTAGCCAGAATGGTCTCAATCTCCTGACCTCGTGATCCACCTGCCTTGGCCTCCCAAAGTGCTGGGATTACAGGTGTGAGCCACTGCAGCAGGCCGATACTCGTATTTTTTTTAACCTTACCTTTTCTATGTTTAGCTCTGGGTAGATAGACAAATACTTACCATTGTGTTTTAATTGCCTGCAATATTCAGTACAGTAACATGCTGTACAGGCTCGTAGCCTAGGACCAACAGGCTATATCATATAGCCTAGATATGTAGTAGGCTATACCATCTAGGTTTGTGTAAGTACACTCTGATGCTTGCACAACGTTGAAATTGCTGAATGACACATTTCTCAGGACATATTCCTGTCACCAAGCAACCCATGACTGTACAGAAGACAGGGCCACTGAAAATTCAAAATGTGGCTACTGTTATTGAGGAAGTAAATTTTTAATTTTATCTTGCTTCATTAATTTAAATTGAAACAGCCAACATGTGGCTGGTGGTTATGGCATCAAGCAGCACAGATACAAAGAATTGCTACCTACTAAAAAATATTTGAAGAGATTCCTGTAGTTCTCTTAGAAAAAATTCAGCTTGTAACTTTATATATATTATTTCACAGGCCCAAGAACACCTCGTTATAGAAAAATGATGACTCAGCAGGGCTTTGCACAATGTCATGTTTGAAGGCTGTTAAACAATATTTAACTCGAATATTAGCTAACTAGGCAGAACTGATACCAATTTAAGCATTTTACATTGACAACTATAATAAAGGATGTCCTTTTGGAATAATAATCTTATTCAGACTACACTCTTTCAGCTGTTTGTTAAGACTTTTGTGTTCCCAATTACGAATGAAAAGAATAATAATGGCATGCCAGTCTCATTAAGCCATGGGGGTACAACAACTCTCTCAGACAAACTATAAATTATCATTTGCACAAGACCGCTGAGTATGCTAGAAAATCAGCCACAAAGTGTGCCAACATGGCACCGAATAGTGGGAGACTGAGAGTAGGCAGCTAAAGATGCTCCCAGTGAAAGGAGAGGAGAAATGGATACTGATTATACTGGACACTGGGGATCTGTGGGGCCGTCATATACTGGAGCATGGTATTCACTACTGTCTCCTACACCCAAATGTGACTTGCGGAAGTGATTCCATGATGCCTCAGTGTCTTGTGTCAAGCTAAATAGTCAGCACGCTCACATTCATGGCTATATTTAGAGCCTGAGGAACAACCACTTCTTCAAGTGTCCAGGGTGGCCTGGAGGAGCTAAAGGTGCCACTTCTTCTATCTCTTGACAAGGAATGCAGTCACAGGCAAGTTCTCCATCACTGGTTACCTCCAAGCTGCTGTAAAGAGGTCAGCAAAGTTCCTGCGTGCTGGGAACTTGAGTTCCTTCAAGGTTATGCACAATTTTAAGACGTGGCTGACAAGCTGAACTTATTTCAGAGACAGGACTATCTATATTCTGAGTTTTAACAGAAATGATGTAAAAAGAGAGTTGAGAGTTTTGGCAAACCGTATTTTCTTATTCTATATTTGCTACTATGTGTAAAACATTCAATTTATAAAATATTTCATTTAAGAAAGCCACCACCTACACTTCTAACCACTAGGTGTTCTTGAGATAATTATAGAAACTGGATTACTCAGTATCACTTTCATTTCATATTGACAAATACTTCTCATCAGTTTGCTTTGCATTCTTTTGGAAATATCTGTTTTCCTCATAGGTGCTGCTTTGACCCACTTATTTTATGGTAACGTCCAATGTCTAAGGAGATAATGGCAACCATGTGTGAATAGTTAACACTCAGTCTTGATAGAGGGACATGGTCTCTAGGAATGTACCATATCTGGAAGAAGGATACATTTAGAATAAGTCTCCATAAAAGACATATGAATATGTGAATTTTTACCTATGATGTGGCTCTGAAATACAGAATCTGCAACTGCATCGTCTTCATCCTCTTGCAAGTTTTCATTTGCCTCTTTTACCTGCAGGAAGAAGAAAATGATGCAAGTTCTTATTTGTTTTATTAAAAAGATCCTTTTGCAATCCTCAGAGTAATGGTACATTCTATAACAAATATGTGGGCATAGGTGTGAGTGTTTGCATGTATATACATGTGTGAGTATGTATGTATACATATAACATATATTTTTTTCATTCTACTTTTCTGCACTCCATCATTTGGCTTTATTACAAGTTTTAATTATAGGAGCTTATTTTCAGACATATAACCTCATTTCTGAAGGAGAGAATTTACAGGGTATCTAATTCTACACAAAATTTTAGAGATAACAGCTTAGCTTGTTAATAATTAATGAAATCAGTAACACAGGGCTGTTAGGAAACGTTAAAGTCTAACGAGGTATAATTCCTCCAGAGTCAGTGACTTCCACTGCAAGTTATTTTAATAGGAATAAAAATATATACTTTAAATATACTTAGGTCTGCTGGCTCTTTCCTGGAATATAACTTAAGAAGATAATTTTTTTTCATTCTTTCCATAATCAAAGGAGATGACAATGATGTATGTATGATCAGTGAACTAGAGCAGTGAGTCATTTATCTAGATTTTTTTTTTTTGAGCCAAAAACATTCCCTCTTATATTTCAGTTGGAAGGCCCAGGCGCTAGATTGGGCAGCATCAGATGGAACTCTACACAGAATTTAATGAAGTCCCAGTATTTTACAGATGAGAATTCTGAGGTCTAGGAAGTCTCCTTAAAGTTGGCACAAACGCAGTAAGTGGCAACACTGGCATGAAAGCCCAGGCCCCCTACTTCCCAATCCAGTAGCAGGAGAAGTAATAGCATCATCAGCAATACCAACCACAATAGAAACAGTGAACACTTACATACTGGGCAGGTGCTGTTTGCACGTAAGATCTCAAAATCCTTACAACAGTGCTATGAAGCAGGTGCTATGGTTAGCTTTATTTTAGAGATGAAGACCCATCCCAAAGCAATAGAGAAGGTAATTGTCAAAATGGTGGAACTGGGATTTAAACGCAACAAATCTGACTCCGGATTTGTGTTTACTGGGGGGACCTTTGGTATTCTCAAATTTTCCACTTGAATATGCCTGTGTAGACTTGGACTCAGTATCAAGACAACTTAGGGTTCTAGAGGTAATGGCACTACATAGCTCTTTTAAGATACATTCCAGACAGCCACCTAAGCAGCCAATGATAATAACGTGCAATGCAATGGGTGTCCCGCTTAGGCACGTACATTAGAGGTTGCCAGTGGATTTGCTACAGGGCTTGAGCTGAATACCAAGAAATTATTATTTTATACTGTCAATGTGAAAGTCATATGGCTGAATACTGACCTTGAGCTGGATTTAGCTTTCTACTTTTTGCCTCCTATTTTTCATACTTAATGGAATAAGACCAATTATTTACATTTTATGACTGCAGTTTCAATATTAGAATGTAATTGGTGCTTAATCTGTACCATGCTGATAGCCAGAGATGGTAAACTCAAGAGAGTATGTAAATGGCTAACTCAACACTGGCAAGGACAGATCGTTAAGCGTTCAGTATCAAGAGGCCATGCTCCATCACTTTCTTTCCCCTTCAGCTAGCTGTCTAATCTGTGGGCATTTCCCTGTTTGTTAGCAGCTCCACAGGAAGAAAGTCAGAGAATGAAAGAAAGCAGGAAAAAAGGGTTTCATTAACTGACCGTGTTCTAGCAGCATATATTTACAGATGGCAGGGAGGAAACACACTGTGAGTATGAGAAAGACCAAAGTACTACTTATTTGCCTTCCAAGGTTCTCTTTGCTCAGGGATCTGTTTGTGACAAGGTGACCCAAAGGCCCCCAAACACCTCAGTTTCCATTAATAATCCACTGGGAGCCTTTTATCCTCTTTTATAGAACAACAAGGAAATCATATTTTCAGTTTCATATCAGCTCTTACGGCAATATGTCCCATATTTCTTGCACCTGTTAATGTAAAATAGTATTTCCTTTGGGTTTTTCCAAGTTTATACATTTTAAACTCGCAGGGGTGCCCTCGAAACCTGTTGGACTGTGAGTAAATCATCATCTCTGCTGGCCTGTGAAATTCTAGATGAAAGAATCAAATAATTAGAACAAAGTTTTCATCTTACAGATAAAGAAAAAGGAGCTTCAGAGAGGGTTAATAATTTATTCAAAGTCATACAGAATTTCAGTTATAGAACAGGCATTCCTGATTCCTATTCATTGCTATAATTCAATTTTTCAGAGTGCCCTGTCCTGTTACAGCTATCCTTTCCAGACCTTCCAAAGAACTACTCTTTCTTAGTGTCTACCATTTAGATATGAAGGCAATATTCCAAGTATCCATAAACTATATTTTAAGAGTAGTAAACATTTTTCATGCATGTGTGTGTGTATAATTCTCTGCTTCCCTTCCCTACTGTTCCTTACCCGTTCCGTGCCCCTTCTCCACCTCCTTTCTCTAATTATCATATTTAAGAAAGAAAACAAAAGCTACTGCACAGTCCTACCTGTCAGCTCCTTGCCAGAGGCATTCCAGGGCTTTATGTGCTTAACCGCAAACACTAAATGTGGCCTCTGGGGACTTATGAGAAGAACTGAGATGGTGAACAAGCCCCCTGGCTCTTTCAGCTCTCCTGGGCTGGATGACCCATGAGGGGCAGATGACTCACTGGGGGAAATTGTGAACTTGATGGGAATGGATGAAGCAGCAGCAAGAAAATGGAAAGTGGGAGAGTGCTTTAGAGTGCCATACTTGTCAATTCTAATTATCCATACAAATAGATTTCAATGCAAAGTGGTGAGTAATTAAAAAAAATCCATTTGCCTATGGAAATGAGGGGCATAATTTATTTTGGCAGCAGATTCCCCTTGCTAATTATATTTTTCATAGGATGAAATTTAAATTAATTTTCATTCTTGATCCCATAGGAGCTGGATGTTGGTGGGAAGTTGTGGGAGTTTTCCCGGGAGTAAGAGGGCTGCCAGGTCAAGCATTTGCCAAAAATAGGCACAAGTGGGACAGTCTCCATGTGGGAAAGCACTGCAAAGAATGGGAGAGTGAACACAAAACCAAGAAGTCTGACAAGCGTTTGGTTCAGAAAAGATGTAGAAGTGTAGAAATGTCCCAGTCACTGTTGCCATCCCAGGAACAGAAACAAGTCCATGTCAGTTATGTCCTATTTGGTAAAAAGTAGAAGGTGACTCACAAGCAACAACCATGGGCCATTTTTGGTTTAAGTTACTTGTCAGTGCTTTGGGTGTCTTCTAATGATTTATCTCTAACTCTTGTCCATCTTTTGGGGCTCTGCAGTTCTAGTTAGGAACTACTCCAAACACCAGTCTGCAACAGGCAACAATTAAATATCACTGCACTTCTATTTTATTCACCCCTGTTTCTAGGAAGGGCAGGAAGAAATGTGCCTACACGAGACACAGGGGGAAAAGGGGAGAAAATAATTCACCATTGACATAATTGATATAATTTCATAATTAAACCCAATTTTATATCAATTCACCATTGATATAATTTCATAATTAAACCCAAATTTGAGAACATCCTTCATTTGGAGTTCTATATATATTTCTTCCCTGAATCAACCTAACACTAACGGCTTCCCAAGAAACCAACATTTTGATGTCAAAGCTCATTTGAAAAGGAAAAGAACATAAGTGAGACAGGAAATAATCCTGGGAGAGAAAGCTCCTGGAAAGCATAACCTTTGGAAAAGTTACTAATTTAGAAAACTTTGCAGGCGGAGGGCAAAATATGCATGTTTCTTATTAGCATCAAAATACCATTTAGAATAGAATTTTTCAATTAAGGATGTTAAAATTGTAACATTTCGCAGAACTTAATAAGATGATAACAATTTGTGTAATTATTGTACTATTTTCTGCCATTTTATCACCGTGGTACCATTTTAATGGGATAGTATTTGATGCTTTTTTATTAGCAGACATGATTTTTTTTTTTAGACTATGTGACACTGGGTGAAGAGAATACCCATAATTTAAATTAAAATACCCATACTAAATTGGTCATATTAAAATGGTTCACGATGAAGGTATATGATCTCATTAATTTTGTTAATGATTTTTATTTTTGTCCAGTGATAGTTAAATAGGAGCCTAGAGCTGTCTTTCTTTGAGACTTTTCATTTCAGAAAACTATCTAAATCTACAGGAAAGAAGAACTTGAAACATGTAGCAAGTATAGTGTACCTCTTTCTGACTTACTGACTTAATACCAAAGCCGTCTTTCTAGGAGATGCCTTTTCCCTATTTTATAATGATTTTATATAATTTAAATAAAAGTACCAAGTAACATGGCCCTTATCTAAATTACACAAAAATTAGATCTAAGTGGTCTATAAACAATGGCAGAAATGGGGATATAAGCTTCTAATTAAGGCTCTGAAATAAGAAAATATTTAATTCAGACAAACATTAATAGGACTTTTAAACACATTTTAGAATGTTTCTAGCAATACTAAAAATGAATATGCAGTTACTAGTGAACTAAGCGGAGGTTTGCTACACATGTGGATTTGTTATATGTATGGAAATAATCTATTATTATTATATATTAGAATACTAAAAATGCCTTAGGACTCTCATAACTATATATAATCTTAGTTTGTAAAGAACAAAAGATGGTGGTATAGTATGTCATAAGGTTTCAAACAGTGGTTTTATTTAGAAAAAGAGTGTGATATGTAGTGCATTGCATATAGACATTGTTTTCATCCAAAATAACTGCTATGAAAACAATTGTTTGCAACACACTTTAAAATAAGCAGACAGTGAATTTACCTTGAGCCCTAGTGGGGGGAAATTCTCTTCAACTCTGAATTTTAAAAGGTTCATGGGTATTCACATCAATGTGCTGTGGTGTTAAAATACATCTCATTTTGCATCTAATCTCCTTCCTATATAGGCTGATAACATAGAATAAATGAGTTTTCCCTCCTATTCTTGTACCAGTCACAAAGGAGTCTATAGCAACGTCCTTTGTGAAATTAGTAATTTTAGCCCAATCCATGCTGATGATTATGGAGATGAAACAAAAAGCACTGCATTTTACATTTAAAAAAATGACTAGCTGGTCAACTACCCAGGTTAATAACATTTCTCTGTATGGAAAAGCTTCTCAGCATGACTAATTTGTCTTTCAGCTAACTGGAAAAATCATCATATGGATTATGTATATGTGGGGTCGTTAGGGAATCTTTGTACTTCACAGAAAATAATTAGAGTGTTTCTTGCAGATATTCTGGAAAGACCAAAGGACCCTGTGAAAGACTGCAGATGAGAGAGGAAAAGCATGGCAAATAACCTTAGCATTAGGAAGTAATAAGAAAATAAAAATGAAATTGTGAAAGCCAAACATAAAGTCTTTTTGTTTTTTTGGTACTTCTGTACAGTGAAGATATACCCTAGGCTGTCAGGACCATATTAAATGGGGCATAGTTAAATTGAGTGCCTCTGATAAGGGGCTCTGCCAGGCTATCAAAGTTTTCCATCAGCTGGATTGAATTTCCAGCATATTGCACATTTTCACACATTCATTCTCTCTTCCTCCTTTCAGTGACACCACAAGGGCAGCCTTAGATATGCTTATAATTTGTGGTTTTATAATGCAGGGGACATCTGTGTTTTCAAAGAAGGGATGATACCATGGAAGCCAAGAGCAGAAATGGGATGAGGGAAAGAAAAAAAAAAAACTTTTGCAACGAACATAATCTGCATATAATTTTGGAGAGTTTGTAAAAAAGACCTTATGGCTCTGTAGAGTCAAGAGCTATTTGAATAAAAAAATTTAAACATCCATTTCTCTCAAATTAAAGTCTGTGGAACTTGAAGGAAATCTAAACATCAATAAGTATTTATAGCTAATAATTAATAACTAATAATGTCAACCATGGTCACTTTAAAATCTCCTCTACTCTTGAATGACCCCAGAAAATAATGCAGGGAAATATTTCAAGTTTTCCCTCAGAAAATTGTAGTATGTCCTATATTTTAATAATCTCTTTATTAGAGTACAAAGAGATATGGATATAGTAATTCCGTAAAGAGAATTTTTTTGTGTTTAAGTGCTCTGGAACTTGCCAAAAGGAACAATGAATACTATCAAATTATTTACACAAGTACATGAAGAATGTACAGAGAGTAAGTGCAATTTAAAGTAATTTTAAAACAAAAATATTAACTGAAACTAGTACACCTCAGGAAAATATAAAAATACTCTTTCATTTATTTTTTATTTATTTTTTTGAGAAGGAGTTTCGCTCTGTCACCCAGGCTGGAGTGCAGTGGCACAATCTCGGCTCGCTGCAAGCTCTGCCTCCTGGGTTCATGCCATTCTCCTGCCTCAGCCTCCCAAGCCGCTGGGACTGCAGGCGCCCACCACCATGCCTGGCTAATTTTTTGTATTTTTAGTAGAGACGGGGTTTCACCGTGTTAGCCAGGATGGTCTCGATCTCCTGACCTTGTGATCCGCCCGCCTTGACCTCCCAAAGTGCTGGGATTACAGGCGTGAGCCACCGCACCCGGCCTTATTTTTTAATTTTTAAAAAGAAGGCTACTCCCTGAGTTCTGGACCTCACAATAGACTAAATGATAGGGAGCCAAGTTCCAAAAAAGATTTCTTAGTCTTAATAGCCTCTGTCTAAGTTGCATGAATTGGACATACAACTTTCATAAAACATGAACAATGCTTAAATCAAATCATCAAAATAGGCAATACTCTCTTAAATTGTTTAGCACTTTTATTTTTAAAATCATGTTCATTCCTTTTTGGTTGCAGGTGATGTTAGAAATAATCATCAAAACAAATTTCCAGCCCAGTGGTGTAATTTGAAGATGATACCAGTAGCATCATTTGCCTAGACTCACTGCGATTATACTCAACGTTCTGAAAACAGCTGGGAAAAGCAGCATTTCCTGAGAGCCAGGCCCACTCGAGGTCCAGCTGCCAGCTCTCTGCTGCAGTTGTCACCAGGATTTCGCTCTCTTTTTACAAATCCTTTTTCACTGACCTTTTCTTTCCCCCAGTTGCAATCTCTTACCCATACGCTTTCATTAGCAAACGGTAGAAAGACCCCAGCCAGAACATCTCAGATTGTAGCACTTGATACCAGGATGGTGGAGCACTTACCAGGGAGTCTTTTGGTACTTCCATATCGGCTTTGATTTTCATGTTTTTCTTGTGGTTTCCTTGAGTACTGATAGAGCTGCCGATGAGACAGGAGCCCTGAGAACTGCCCTTTAACACATTCCTGCAGGAAGCATTACTTGATCCACTTTCTGTCTGTGGAGCTGCTTTCTTATCAACTCTGCAGGTAGAAAGTGATTCCTCTGATAAGTTACCTTGCTCCTTCTTCAATCACTCTCCTTTTCCCAATCTTTTTAATATTTAAAGTAACCTCTTTGTAGCTCTTTGTCTTTAAACCTTTGAGGGATAAGGGTTTCTCATGGGCCTTGATCAAATCTTCAAATATTCTAGTAGCATGTCAATTTAGATTTGACAATATCATAATGTATTTTTTATTTTTGTGATTTCTTGTGGAGAGGGGCAAAATAAAAACCACTGAAGAGTGATTATTAACTACATTTTTAGCTTAAGAGCAGCAAGAAATATAATTATTTCTGGAAAGTTTCCAAGTATATGTTTGCTAGGTATAATCAATGAAATTGGCATGCTTTAAAACGTATGTGTAATTTTCTTCCATTTCACGCCATCTGGGTACATTCATAGCTCCTAGTGTAGGTGGAATTGCTATCAACCCTGATAAAACTTACCATTCTTTAATTTCAAAGACCATTGGTTTGGTTAACAAAGTAACATGGACTAAATGATCATTTTATTGCTAACTTTTATTTCATTGTTTAAATTCTGGCTAATGTATAAAAGACTGCTACTATTCATTTCTGCCTGTATGAAAAAACATGCTTGACTGGCCTTTAATGCACAGGAAGCAAACAACTCTTTTTAAGGTGGTGGAGGGACCCCTCTACATTGCTACCTGCTTTTCCAGTGAGTTACCTGTTCAAGAGTTCCGTCATGAAGGTGTCTTTCGTTGAACATGCAACAGGGCTGTGTCTATTCCTTGGTTCAATCTTCAGTTGGTTGTAAATGTCTTGTGGTGTTCTCCGATTATTTTTGCTTTGTAAACCGCCATCTGGATTATCTGCTGACTTGGTGTCCTTGATAAGCTCATTTTCTGTCTCACACTGTAGTTCAGGCTTCTTTTTCTCTTTTTTTCTTTCTGATTTTAGTTGTCTGTTTCCAAACCCCAAGACTTTTGCATCTTTCTTTTCTACTTTGGTTTTGGAGATGTCCATTTTCCTGCTACTCAGAGCTGGAAGTCTACTCTTCCGAAAACCAAACCAGCTGGCAAAAGAAGGCCCAGGCTTCTGCTTTGCTTCCACAGAGGTGGGCTTTGTTTGCACTTGGCCCTTTTCCACATTTTCCTGAATGCACAACATGACCTTTTCTTCGATTGTGGGTGAGAGGGGGGCTTCTGAACTCACAGCATCAGTCGCGGTTGCAGAGGCATCTGGATGCCTTCCAGAAGTTTCTAGCTTGGATGTACTGCTTTTTTCAAAAGTGCTTGGATGCTGAGTCCTCCCTGGGCTCTGCAGGGCTTCAGGGCAGTCTGTTGGGGTGGGTGGGCACCTGCGGCGGTCACTGCCTGGTTCCCCAAGTACAGCCACATTGGCACTGGGGCACTCTCCCTGGGTGAAGGCCTGCTGGTCTTCCTTTCCAGGTGGGATGAGGAGTCCCTCAGACTTTGGAGGGATCCTCAAAGGCAACTTACTTGGGCTCCCATGCTGACTGCTGAAGCTGCCTGAGCTCCCCAGGGAGCCCTGCCTGGAGGAGGGGTGCCCCGAGGGCCTCCCAACACTGGGGAGACTCTCCAACATGGGAGCAGAAGGGGCCTTGTTGGGAGAGCTTTCCGTGGAAGAGTTCTGCCGGGTAAGAGAATTGCCTCTCTCGGCGGTATTGGTAATGATCTGAGTTCGGACTTTGCCTGACCCTTCCATGGGGGGCGTAGAAGGCTTGTCTCCTGAGTGTGTACTGAAGCTGTGGCTGCGGGCTTTGGCGCCATTCATACCCAGAGCTGGTTTTAGGTGTGGTTTGCTGGAGGAAAGGGATCTTCTCATGGATCTATTATCTACCCCATCCCTTCCATCACTCCCAGGGATGCTACTTTCCAATGGCTCTTGTAGTGCTGTTTCCAGGGGAAGCCCATCAGCTAAACTGCCCTGTGCTTGTGAATCCGGTAGGGTCACATTTCTTTCACCCGCTGTGATCTCCATGCTTGCTGGATTCTTGGAGTCCTCTGGCTTAGACTTGTTCACAGCCACGGAACTTTTGGAGGCTTCATTTAAACTGTCTTTTTCATGTTTCCCTGGCACGGTGGAACTTTTCCTGAGCAGCTGGGGAGACTTCATGAGCACTTTGAGTCCCACTGGAAGGCGAGTTTTCAGTCCTTTCTCATGAGCACTTTGACAACCATGAGGGCTGTTATGGCTTTTGGCGGGTGATGAGGACGATGAGGAACTGCTGACCTGAGATGATGGTGACTCATTTACCCCTAAGAAGGAAGGCTTGGGGGGTGTGGAGGCGCTATCATTCAATTGTCCTTTTCTCCCTGGAGATACACTTTTGGAGGACGTCATTTCCAGTGGCTCATGGGTTGAAGGAGAGATCCTGGGAGTCTGTAATCCTATGTCCATTTGTGGGGTCCCAAGTGTTTGGCGAGGAGAGGTTTTGGGGACACCTCTCTTCGGAGAGACCTTTGGAGGCCCCAGAGCCATTACGGTGAAGGAGCTGGAGGGGGCATGAGCAGGGAATCGGGTTTGAATGACTGCTTCTGGGGAGGGCATAGGGTGAGTGAAGATAGGCTTTTTGAAGGCCACAGAAGGTTTCTTCCTCTGCACTTCTGTCGTGGCTGGATTAGAAGAAATAACCGGAGCAGAGGTTCCTTTCAGCAGCGGTGATTTGAATGGGGTCCTTGCTGTTTCACTGGGGACCCTGGTTTCGGACTTGGTGGATGAAGGTGCTGGTGAATAGTCATAGCTGGGCTTGGCCAGCAGGGAGACGGACCTGCCTGGAGGGGGCGGAGGGGAAGGGGATTTCGCCCCTGCCTCTGGCCCAGAGCCACAGTGTTCATCCCTCGTGGGGGGCTCTCCACTGTCACTAGACTCAATGGCAGGCCTTGACCGTGACCCTGGAGTCTGACTCTTGGGGCACTGGACCCAGTCCCTCCTGCTGGGCATCCTGGAGCTGTGCGGAAGTTGGGCGGGATGTTTTGGAATGTGTGGATCTGGTCGTAATTCAAAGAGGGGCCCTGAGCTCTCAGTCTTCATGAATCGTGAGAGTTTCCCAGGAGCTAAGGCTGGTGATTTTTCAAGAGTCACCAGGCCAGATGAAGGGAGTAGTGTGGTGGCTTCGGGCTCCATTAGTTTTGATTTCTGAGGTGAAGACTTGCCCCTGGCAGGTATTTTTGTCAGATTTTGCTTTTGATAGATGCCCATGGGCGCCGAAGACCTGGAATTACTCTGGCATGATATATTGTGTGTTGGTTTGACCAGCTTTTGCTGCTGAGGATTTTGTGTCACTGTCCTGGAGCTGAAAGATTCAGTGGACACCCTGGGAATGTTATCTACATTATCTTTTGGAATGTTTTTCTCAGTGTCCTCTTCAGACCTTTTAAAGAAAGTATAGTCTCTTGCAGCAGCTCGTGGCTGTAAACAAGCAATTCCCTGAGGTAAAAGCTCAGTATGTTCTGCCTTGGGTCCAGTAGGAGTTGAATTGATGGAAATCTCATTTCTGGTAACAGTGACAACCCCAGTCTGGTGAGAGCTGAATTCAATGGGCTCACCGTCTTCCGCATCAAATATCACAGTCACACATTCTTCTGAAGAAGTCCTTTTTACAACTCTTTGCTGCTTAATGAAACTAAAAGTCTTTGGCCTAGTCTCTGAAGGGATGGGCACTTGTTTTTCCTCCTCTTCAGGAGACCCACATAGAGATTTTCCAAGCCCCACAAGGACATCCAGGTTCTCCACGGACTTATCGGTGTCGGCAGCCAATGACACGTCTGAAGGACTTTTCTCATCACTGCTCTCTATGTGCAGCTCATCAAACGTTTCATTGTCATCAGTGTCTGAAAGCTGGAGGTTGAGAGCCATGCGGCCATGGCCTTGGCCCTGTGGGCCCCTCTCCCTCTGTACCTGAGGCGTCTGCACACTTGGGCACAGCTTCATCTCTAAGGGACAGCTGCTGGCGCAACTTGTCAGCTTTTCAGGCCTTTCCTTGGGATAAACTGAGGATGTGCCTTCCAGAAAGTGTTTTCTGTTTGTCTCCCAGGCAAACAGACTGTCAGAAACACTGTGGGTTAATTTACTGCCATGTGGCCTGCAGCTCTGGTTTGGAACTGCTTGGAGCAATGCTAAGGTGGAAGGGTCATCGTCCGCATCATCGTGGGAATCTAGATCATAAACAAATGTCTTGTGGGGTTCCTTGCAGGGGCTCCCCAGGTCAGCTGTTTTGCAGGGGGGATACTCCTTGAGGCTGCTACTTCTAATTCCAGGAGAATATATTCCTTCATTCGAGTTCATGCAATCTTTATAACCCCATTTGGTTATCACTGATGGGGGTTCAAGTAACACTTTTCGCTTCTGTAGCTTTCTTAGCCCTTCCAAAATGTGGCTTTCCTTGATACGAGTTGGAGGTAGTTCATTTGTAGGACTAGCAAAGCCACTTGGGAGCGAAGAATCAATACTTAGCCTTTTATCCCAGTTTTGTGATGATTGCTAGGAAAGAAAAGTAGACATCAGAAATGATTGAACCATGTAGATCACAAAGATATAAAAGGAAAAGTACATCATGGGACTTAATTTGTGCTAGTGGTTGGTAACTATTCACATATAAATGCCTACATTAATTAGCTAATTAATTTATTCACAAACTATGCAGCAAACATTGATTTTGCCAGGTCCCGTGCTAAGAAGCACAGCGATCTAAAGAAACAGAAGGTAAAGGCCCTGTCTTCATGGGAGGAATCCCAGTGGGGAGAGGAGAATTGGCCACAACTAACTGTATGTCAAGGGAGAAAATGGGAAGTGCAAATGTTGTAAGTACTCTGGAGATTCAGAGGAGGGAGGCCACAGACAGGTCTATTTGGAGAAAGGCATATAGGAAAGGTATATATATTTTTTTCTTTTAAACTTACCTAGCTCTTGAAAGACACATAGGTTTGCCTTAGGTTAAAAGTGGGGGAAATGTTTTCCAGGTGGGAGAAATGGGGTGGGCAAAGACCTAAGTCAGAAAGTACATTCAAGGTACATTGAGGGAATGACTAGAAGATGATATGGCCTTATTGCAGAGTGTCTACGAGAGGTGCAGAGGGTAAAGCTGGAAAAGTAAGTTGGTTGATATCTTTATGCTCACATTTGATAGTTCTGTGACTTCATAACTTTATTTGGTAGACAATAGATATCTATGAAAATTTTCTTAAGTTACTACACTCATACACACACACATACACACATACACAGCAGCTGGGCATTCGCTGTTAGAACCTGACAGTAATTATTCACCTACCAAATTTAGAAAGGTCAATTTCCTGCCCATCACCCTTCCCAAATGCCAGCCTCAGCTTTGGAAAAGTGTATGGGAAATGACATAGAGAAAAGGCTGTGCTCTATATATTCCTATTTTTTTTCATAGTATTGCTAATAAGAAATGGAAGGGGGGAAAAAAAAAAGCTAACATTTACTGAGCCTCTGCTGTACACCAGCCATTTACAGGGTGCTTTCACTCCATCTTCAGAACAGACAACTGAGACTCATTGTTGGGTCTGTTGGAGATCACATAGAAAGAGCTGGAGCAAAGGTATGACCTCTGGTTTCTCAGGCTCTTTCTATAGTACGTCGGTTTTGACTCAGTTCAAAAGTGGCAGTGAGGGGACATGAACCCAGGCAGTCTGGCCCCAGAGCTTGCAGTCCTAACTGATGCTATATATAAAGCCAAGCTTAGCCCCTCTTCTCCCCTTTACCTTAGTCAGTGTCATAATAGAGATCACAGGTTACCCCACACTATTTCTTAAATGGTACTTGCAGAGTTTAGGGGGCTGACCTAATGATTTCTTAAGAAGGCTATATGGGCCAGGCGCAGTGGCTCACACCTGTAATCCCAGGACTTTGGGAGACCGAGGCAGGTGGATCAAAAGGTCAGGAGTTCGAGACTAGCCTGACCCATATGGTGAAACCCCATCTCTACTAAAAATACAAGAATTAGCTGTGCATGTTGGCGGGTGCCTGTAATCCCAGCTACTTGGGAGGCTAAGGCAGGAGAATCGCTTGAACCTGGGAGGCGGACGTTGCAGTGAGCTGAGATTGCACCATTGCACTCCCTCCCAGGTGACAGAGCGAGACTCCGTTTCAAAAAAAAAAAAAAAAAAAGGGGGCTATATGATTAATGGTAAAGAGCTTCAAGAGAAGGCTCTGGGTTTCAGAAATGCACTCTATACCAGTTTTGGCTACATCAGTCTCCTCCCTGCCCCACACGCTTATGTGCAGTGGTTGAAAAACATGTCAGAAACTTCCATTTGAATCTGGGCTTCTTAGTACACTGTAAACATTTGCTCACATCTATGGCATTTTCATGAAAATTACTCTTGCTATCAACAACGCACACATTTATTTGTTTTTAAATCAAATTATAAATTTTCTTTAGGAAATTCTCCACCGTCAGAAGTTGCTGGCAGTAGATGCTATTCGGTGATGCTGCCCCACTTCCTCTTCCCTGTACCATTACAAACTCCTTTAGAAATCAGAAGAAATCCCATTAATGAATCTGGGTATTATAGCTCCACCAGAAAGGAGCTGCCACAGTGTAAGTTTCTAAGAATTTCCATGATCCTGATAGTCATGTTGACAATAAATAAGAGAAACCAAGCCAAACTACCCCACAAGAGCTTGAAAAATGTGGATCTGTTTGACCCCCAAGAAGACATGCTCAACCTCTGTCTTGCCTCCTTTCTGCCATTCTGGAGCCTGCCAGGTGCTGCACTGCGACTTGCCCCAGAGCCAGTGGCTGCAAACCTCCCAGGGCCCAGGCTCTCTGCCTAGTGAGATTAGCCACATTCCTCCTTCAGTCCTCTATAGGAGGCTATAGTATCTAACAACTGGAGAAAAGTCTAGGCCAATCTTGAAGCTTGGGGGTAGGAGACACATGAATGCCCCGTGGGAGTGATGGTGGGGAGGAGCTGGCATTTCCCATAGGCAGATCCATCCTTTGCTGCGAAAGTTGGAAGAGAGTTGCTCTTGGGAAGCAGTGTGGTTGACTAAAAGATGCTGTTGCTGAGGTGCAGGCCTGTGTTTAATGTCCACAGTCCTCTTCCATTTCTTGACTGGACAAGAATCTTATATATATATTTTTTCTAAAGGGCGTCTTGGTCTTAATGGGAGCAAACTGATCTCAATAATTGAAGCAACCTCACCACGTTTCAGGCTGATTCAACAAGGCCAGTATAAAAGAACAATTAAGAATGTGGGTTCTGGAGCCTTCTGGAGCCTGGCTCTGCCATGTACTGCCTGTGGCATCTTGGTTCAGTTATTTAACTTCTTAGCACCTCAGTGTCCTCTTCTGTGAAATGGGGAGAATAGGAGAGCCTACTTAATAGGCGACTGGGAGCATTACATGATCTAAGGTTTCTGAAGTCCTTAAAAGGCTGTGCTGCATATGGTAATTTCTCATCGACTAGAGCCACATTCCTCTGTAGGGCAGGCTAGTGCATTTCATGCAGGCTTCCTTTCTGTTTGTACACAAGTAAAACATACTTGTGAGCTCAAAAAGCACAATCAATAATATATTAATTGTTATATAATATTCAAATTCAAATTCATATGATACAAGTTTATTATGTAAGTTAATACTACATGAGTACCCAGCACAAAGTAAGAAACTGCAGGAAGTTTCTTAAGTAATACACATTTCAAATGTCTTCATGGATCTGGGTCTGGCTTGTTAGGTCCCTGAGAAACAAGACAGTTCACTGTGAGATATGACAGGTGTACTGGTACTCCATGACCATGACAGAGCCCTATTAAGGATCCAGAGAAGAGCCACCTGAGTGTCCATGAAGTGCCTTAAGAACCTTCTTTCTCCTCATTCAGGGGAGAGATTGCCTTAGAACATCAAAAGCCACTGTAATTGGAAGAATTCCAGCCAAAAATTAAAAGAAAGTGAAAAGCCTTTGAGAAGGAGAGAGACAAAGAGGTGTGAAAGTGAAAAGAGCAGAGCGAGGGGCTCTGGGAGCCAGGGATATTCACAAAGCGAGGAAACATCCCTGACCATCTTTCCGGTCTGTTCCAAACCAGGCTCAGAGCAGTCATTATTCAGAGCACCTAACAACTCCTTAGAGGGAGCAATTTTGATAATGCAGCAGGCTCTGTACTTTGCATTGGAAGTCTGAGTCCCAGGGAATAAGCCCTAAATGCAAACTTGAAATCTTCTGAGTTCTTGTTCAGAGGATGACAAAGCTACTCCCTCATCAATATCTCCTGGGAGTTCTGGATTTTTCTTGGTTTCTACACTGCTAAAACCATGAACTAAATTTATACAAATGGTAGAAAAATGACCTCCAAATACTCTGATCTGGGGTTTCTATTCTCGTGTGCTCTTCCCTTTTCTCCAACATTAGGGAATGGATAAAACAGCTATTTCAAATATTTCCCTTACATCAGTGTACAAAGACGTCTACTCAAAGCACAAAGGTATCTCCAGCTTTGCGAGTCCACTGTGCAGATGGGAGTCATTCTAGTAGTAGTAATTATTAAAAATCCTGGTAAAGGAAATCTTGGCATGTATATAAGTAGAAATATGCCTACCTACACTGAAGTTGTGGTCTCTGTCATCTCACCACGCTGCCCTTCAATTTATAGTCAAATAGTGTTTTATGAGGCTATAGCATTGATGAAAGGATGTCAGTATAATACATGAGCAGGTGCTCAGCAAATGGTGGCTTCCTTCTTAACCCTCCCACCTGCCCGTCATCTCCATGACCAAATCCTACCAGAAGAGGATTCTTTTCTGGTTCATTCTGATGCCACAGTGCCTTACCCTTTTCCTGAGGTTCTTCCCATCATGCCACGTGTAGGAGGAGCCACTGGAGTACTCGCTGCAGGTGCTTGAAAGAGACAGTTCACTGCTGCTACTGTAGCTGTTTCGAGGACAGAGATGACCAGGGATGACAGCCCCCAAGCCAGGGCATTTCAAGGCCGATTTTGTATTTAGTTGGTGTTCCTGAAAAAGCAGGACAGCTCTGAGCAAGGGCTTTGCTCAGAGGAGAGTAAATATCAACACAACCTTATGGTGAGGTAGATGGGAATACAGATGCTCCTCAACTTATGGCAGGAGTACATCCTGATAAACCCATGTAGGTGCTCAATTATTACAAGCTGCCATCATTATTAGGCAAAAGTACCACAAGGGTGGTCTTATTTTATCTAGCCATACTGGTGAGAATATCAAATCAGTATCAAAACATGACTCGAATGCTACAAAAGGACAAAGATAGAATCACATCTTTGACTACAGGCTTCAAAAGCATGTAAACTGGCTGTGAGTCTAGTGGTCTGGATCCCGGGCTACCCACTGCCACTAAGCATGCACTCTTGAGCAAGGAAGACTTCTAACTTCTGTGGTCTTTAATGTCCTCTTTATAGAGGGTGCTGCTGTCTGAGATTTCTGCTACAGTTTCCTCTGGTTCTGATGGCATCATACTAAGTCCACAACCAGATGCCCATTGCCTATCTGTGCTACCTCACAGGAAGCCAAGCACAGCAGACACGAAACTCAGGTATAATGAGCCTCCACTGTAAATATAATAGTGCTTTTCATATCCAGTCCTTGTTACCATTTGGCTATCCACATGGTAATAACCCTCACATCAGGTAGATCTGGGTTTTTAGTGGAAGGTTCAAGCTGTTAGAATTCTAGTGGTTCTTCATAAGGCAAGGGTGACAAATAAAGCTGTAAACCTCCAAACACATCTTGACAGCCACATTATAGGCCCCTCGTGTAACAGATGAAGCTCTACAAACTGGACAGGCTAAATTAATTTACATCCCAACCACTGAGAACAGAATCTCTCTATTACCGTCTAATTCCAGTCTCCTTTTTATATAAAGCTTTGTCTCAGAAACTCTTTGATGGTAAGCCATCTGTCTTTGTGTCACTTGCAGAGTGGCAAAGCCTTTTACTTATACAATTTATTGACACTTTGTGGGTGCCTTTCAGTACCTGAGTACTTATCACCGTTCTCCAAATGCAATTCCAACTGACGGTGACTAAACACCAGCTTGGGAAAGGAAGGTAATGATGATCCTACAGTACTTGTGGTAAATATTAAACTCCTACATCAGTATATAGGGCATGTTTAATTTACTCTCTAATCAATACCTATAATGCTCAATTCCCAGTTCTCTTTTAATGAATAAGCAGCCCTGCCCACTCATGTCCATGTGTATACCTCCTGTATAGATGTTGGGGTAAGATGACAGGAAAGTAGGACTCAGAAGATGGGCTGGAGTGAGAAGGAATTGCTGCTTCTCCCTTGGCCTTGAACTTGAGATGCTCTGTTTTGTTTTGTTTTGTTTTTCAGACGGAGTTTCACTCTTGTTGCCCAGGCTGGAGTGCAATGGCATGATCTCAGCTCACTGCAACCTCTGCCTTGCCTCCCAGGTTCAAGTGATTCTCCTGCCTCAGCCTTCCAAGTAGCTGGCATTACAGGCATGTGCCACCACACCTGGCTAATTTTGTATTTTTAGTAGAGATGGGGTTTCTCCATGTTGGTCAGGCTGGTCTCAAACCCTCAACTGAGGCAGGTGATCCACCTTAGTTTCCCAAAGTGCTGGGATTACAGGTGTGAGCCACCATGCCCGGCCGAGATGCCCTGATGTGATGGCAGATACTTGAGGGAGGTGGAGAAGGCCTGTGAATGTCATGTGGGAGCAGGCAGGGGCAAGGATGGTTAAGCAGAGAGGTGTCCTCTAAGACAGGCTTTTCACACTTTAACGTGAACTGAATCACCAAGGGATCTTGTTAAAATGCAGATTCTGATTCAGTAATTCTGAGGTAGGACCTGAGATGTATGTAGTATTTTTAACAAGTTCCCAGGTGCTTCAATGCTGCTATTCTGTGACCCATGCTTTGCGCAGCAAGCCTCTAGGAGAAGCTATTAAAGAAGTCAGTCTCTTATGTGAGTTCCCTAGCAGCACGCTGTGGTACCTCACTGTCTGACATGGGCTGTGCTAAGCCAGGCAAAGGGAATGGCTGAACCTGCCTGCCAGCAGGCACGTAAGTTAAGGAGAGTGTCTGTGTAGGTGTACGTGTAGCGGTAGTTACAGAGTAATTCCTTGCCAAGAAGAGGAGGCGGCCACTCTTTTCTACTGGGAAATTCTCCCACTTCCTCCACCTTGGAAAATCAATGTTTGAATTTAATAAGGGATGCGGAATCCCTGACATTCTGGCTGCAAAGTGAGCTTTTCTTCCCCTACAGTTTCCTTTGTCAGCATGTGATTATCACATAGGATTATCTACTGCAGTAAATAACTGTTCTGTGGTTGAGCACTTGAACTCCAAGGTCATTTATGAGGTTTAAACTCTGGCTTTCACTTGCTAGCTCTGTGAGCTTGGGAAAATTACTGAACCCCTCTGTGACTCAGTTTCTTTCTTTGTAAATGGAGATCATGAAAGTAGCTACTATGTGGGATCATTGTGAAGACCGAACAGCCCCTGACAAATGCTGGTGCTTAGGGACTTTTACCTGGATGTTGCTACTATTATTAAAAATGTTTATACATATATATATATATATATATATATATATATATATATATACACATATATATATATATATATAGAGAGAGAGAGAGAGAGAGAGGGTGGCGGGAAGAGAGAGAGAAAGAGAGAGAGAGAGAGACAGAGGCCGGGCACAGTGGCTCACACCTGTAATCCCAGCACTTTGGGAGGCCAAGGTGGGTGGATTGCCTGAGGTCAGGAGTTTGAGACCAGTCAGGCCAACATGGTGAAACCCCGTCTCTACTAAAAAATACAAAAAATTTAGCCAGGCATGGTGGTGTGCACCTGTAATCCCAGCTACCTGGGAGGCTGAGGCAGGGGAATTGCTTGAATCAGGGAGGTGGAGGTTGCAGTGAGCCGAGATCATGCCACTGTACTCCAGCCTGGGCAACAGAGTGAGACTTCATCTCAACAACAACAAATACACACACACACACACACACACACACACACACACACACACACACACGTGTCTTGGCTCTTCAACTAAGCCATCAGTTAGTTCATGGTCTCCCTACGGGACCCTGTTTTACACTTCCTGATATCCTATAATTCCCTGATGCCTGGTACCTAAGTAGTAACTACATTAGGCAATAGCCAAAAGTGGATGGACTTTGTTACCAGGGATCACTGATGTGAGCTTCTGGCTTCTGGAGAGACATATTAGTAGAGCCCTTTCTCAGTGATCATTTCTTCCTTTGCTGTGGTTTGCTGTGGGTGCAGCATGGTACCACATATTAAGAGAACTGAAGGGGGCCAAAGGAACAGAGATCTTATGATTGTTCCAATATTGTTAGCAGGCACTGTGTACGCACATTTCCTGTGTTATCTCATTTAATCCTCACCACAACTCTCTGAAATAGAAAAGAAATATCATTATCCTCATTTTCTAAAAGGGAAGACTGAGGCATTAAGGTTTTAATACCTTGCCCAAGTTGCCCTATCAATATAACATTCTGATGCCCGGCCCAAGTCCAAGCCACTATGCCATAATGCCAAGTCAGCCCTGTGACAATGAGCAGAGCTCCCAGAGATACACAGAACCCCATGAATCCCAGTGAGTTGTCATTGGTAATAATGATTATTCTTAAAATTCTTCATCAAAAATGTGTATTAGCTTCTATTGCAACATTATCTTAATTATGTTGATTTAACAGGGAAAAATACAACCTGTCTTCTGCACTATCCAAAGTATATTTTCCTCATTGTTTATTTTAGATTACTACCCTGAATGATTCATATACTTTAAACATTCTTACTGTGAGAAATGCAGTATAAAATCTACAATTTTAGTTAAAAAATAGAGATAATGAAGCTGACCCAGTGCAGTGGCTCACGCCTGTAATCCCAACACTTTGGGAGGCCAAGGCAGGCAGATCACAAGGTCAGGAGTTCGAGACCAGCCTGACTAACATGGTGAAACCCCTTTTGTAATAAAAATATAAAAATTAGCTGGGTGTGGCGGCAGGCGCCTATAATCCCAGCTACTTGGGAGGCTGAGGCAGGAGAGTCGTTTGAACCCAGGAGGTGGAGGTTGCAGTGAGCTGAGATCACGCCATTGCACTCCAGCCAGGGCAACAGGATGAGACCCCGTATCAGAAAAAAAAAAAAAAAAAAAAAAAAAGAGAATGAAGCCCAGAGTTTCATTCTTCCCATTTTTAAATAAAAACTCCACACTTAAAAAAAAAACTCCTGACTTTAAGGCTATATTATAGATTGGATGCCATTAGGTCTTTATGAATGTTTAAAGTGACAATATTCCACTGAAATTCAATTCAAATCTAGCTTGAGAATATTTACATTTAATGGTCTATCTACACTGATGGAATTATTCAGTAAAATAAAAAAACAGTTATCCACAAATGTTCATGTCATTGTCTTAAGCCTCACGTTTTTCATTATATATTTATTTGGCAATTGTGTTTTTTCAAGTTACTCTTTTTATGTCAACGAGAGTTAAAAAGCCACGCTGGTTAAAGTTTTGCCAGATAAGCACAAAGCTAACCCCAGCCAGAGAAAAAAAATGCAGAGCCCATGAATTTTTAAAAGTTCATACATAATATATCATAAAAGTAGGATGAATAATATGGGACGTGGGTTTTAATAAAAAGCTCCTTGACCATTTCTCAGAGACTCTGAGATGTAATCAATATCCAAAAAAGGTATCTTGATATTTTTGCCAAGAATGACACTTTCTGCTTACTATATCAGCTGGGGGACATGATATTGAATTTCAGAGAACACAAGAAAGGAAGGTATTTTTATCTGCCTGACAATGCTTCAAGGATGCACTTTATGGTTCGCTTGTGACATCATATTTGATGGAAGGAAAATAACCACCAAAACAAGTGTTCTGAAGGCAACTGGGAAACTCACGTGCACCTCAGCATCAGTTCGTGACTGTGTCAGACTTCGGTTTCTTTCCACCTCTGAAAGCAAATCTCCAGATGAAAGATCCAAGAGGCGTGAGTGAAGTTTCTAGGTAAAAGCAAGCAGAAACATTGAATAGCGATAATTTAATTATTTGTCTCAAAATCCTGCCTTGGACAGTTAAATCTCAAAAGACTTGACATTTCCAGATTAGATAATACATGTCCTAATTAAAAATGTTTATTCTAGTTTATCAGTGTTCCCATACATGTATATGTATGTGTATGTGCAAATTACATTTTGTAAACAATAGTGATGCTTTTACAGTCTGTCAGTCTGCCTTGGAAGATATGTAGTAGAAAAATATAAGTAGTAGTTAAAAATATAAGCAGTAGGAAAAGTATGAATACTCTGATATATTTATTGGGTAGTATGAAAATTAACATTTGATATTCACATTAAGAAAACCAATCACCAAGTTCACCTTACTATGTTGAGCAGTGGTTAAAATCTGAGCAGATAATTATAAAAGTGACCTTATTTCTAAACAGCATTGATCCTGTGAAATCTTCCCTTGGACACGTTTTAACTCAAAGTCATTAATGTCATCTGTTAGGAACAATTAATGCGAATAGAAAATAATTGCTTTGGGGACCTGGGGACTCTGAGGATTTTGTACATTAATATTCACGTGCTATTCAATTATATACTGAATTCTTTATTTCAGTTTTGTTTGGGGGGACTGCTAAGCCAGAGACATTTCACTGTATTAATCTTGATACTAATTACTAAGGCTTTTCTGTGGACATTAAATTTGATCTGTTTAATTGCAAATACAATAAAAGTCGTGATTTATGCTTAATGTTTCTGCTAGGCTGATGACATTTTGAAAATGGCACTTATAGCCTGGTTTGTCTTGGTTACAACTTTTGTGGCTCCAGATGCTAAAAAAAAATCTAATTGAGTAAGTAAATAATGCAGCTAAGCGTGCCTCTCTCGCTTCCGAAAAGTTTTTTCTACTCCTTTTTCTCCCTGGAGAGACCCTGCTGCACACTGATGCTGATCTAAGAAATGCCTTTGCTTCTTTGCCATTGAGCAATGTTAGAATCATCTTAGAGGGCAGGGCTATCCCACTGGTCACTCTGTCCCAGCATATCTACCATGAAGTCAGCAGGGACTACAAACTCCACTAAAATGAGTCACATTCTCTGTGTTCCCCATTCAACTCTCTTTAGGCTGAACTTCTGTGAGAGCCCTGAGTACTTGGTTAGGTGATTATTCAACAAACATTTATACAGCACCTCCTGAAGGATGGCACTGTGGCAGGGCTGTATTCTATCCTCCTGCAAGGGTAAAGGTATTTTTTTGCTGTTGTGGGTTGGCCAGTTCTCCTTCTCAGTGGACCTTCAAATTGTGTGTCTGTGGAAGTCCTTTCACAAAAAAGAAAATAATTTCTAAACTGATTACCTGTTGCTTTGAAAATCCAAATTTCTCCAGCAGAGCTAAGACCTCCATAGGTAACCAGAACCAATGCATTGTTTCTGGACAGTTTTTATAATCCTAATTCTATAATCCTAATTCAAGATTCAAGCTCTAGAATCTGACTTTCCTGAGGGCAAAGATACAATTTATCTCATCTTGCAATCTCCGGAACCTGACAAAATACACCATACTTAGTAAGCAGCCCATTAGTGCTTGTTGTAGTCTTTAAACAAAAAGATGTCTTTATATTTTACTCACCCATATGTAAGTTTTAAAGATTGAGAGAGTGCCAAAAGAATTACAATGTTGTGAGACCTAAGAATACATTTATCAATATGCAAACAGGACAAGAAGTTATGGGAAATGACATTCAACAAAAGAAATGATTTTGAGTGGTATATCATGTGATTTGAGAGAAGAGGCCTCAATGGATTAGCTATCTAAATGACTCAGTTCATGAATGCACTTCATTATTATTTCTCAGATATATGATGTCACACTTTCACCTACTGCATGAATATATGCATCTAAAAACCTGCCCTCCTCAAGGCTGTTTCAGTGGCTTTTATCCAAATGGGTCCCTTCCCTTCACTGAAATAGGGAAGGTCTGCATGGGAGAAAGGAGAGGTCCTGGGGCAAGGGCCAGGAGACCTGAGTTCTAGCCCTGTTGAAGGTACACGTTCTACAGGATCTCAGGAATGTAACTGAACCTCTTAGTCTCAAATCCCTCATCTGCAAAAAGAAAGATGGAAAAACTTAAACCAGAGCTACCATTTGACCCATCAGTCCATTACTAGGTGTGCACCCAAAGGAAAATCCATCATTCTACCAAAAAGATACAAGCAGACACATGTTCATTGCCACGTTATTTACAGTAGCAAAGACACGGAATCAACCTAGGTGCAAATAAGTAGTGGAATGGATAAAGAAATATGGTACATATATACCATAGAATACAGCCATAAAAAAGAATGAAATCATGTCCTTTGCAGCAACACGAATCCAGCTAGAGGAGGCCATAATCCTATGTGAATTAATTCAGAAATAGAAAACCAAATACTGCATGTTCTCACTTATAAGTGGAAGCTAGATACTGAGCACACATGGACATAAACATGGGAACAACAGACCCTGCAGACTACTAGATGGGGAAAAAGAAAGGGGGGAATGGGTTGAAAAACTACTTAGTGGGTACTATGCTCACTACCTCGGTGATGGGACCTGCATCCAAAACCCAGCATCATGCGATATACCCATGGAACAAAACTGCAGAAGTACCCCCTGAATCTAAAATAAAAGGTGAAGTTAAATAAAATTCCTAACAAAGTCACAACATCCAATGACAGAATTATAGGCATCAGTAAGTGTAAATTTTCAGAAAAAAGAAAGACAGAAGTGGCTATTTAATCTACTACCACAGGTATAGAGAGGCACTATCATATTAAGAAGGGAAAACAAACAGGATAATATGCTGAAATTCACATAGGCCAATTTATTGTTATACCTGACAGTTGGTGGTAGGTAATTTCTTAGATAATAAGGCACAAATGAATCATTCATTGTTATAGCTTTCATACATATAAGGCAAATAAAAATTGACTTAGAATAAAATAAAATCTGTTTACTTTTAAAAAAATAATTTAAACATTTATTATTATTTTTCAAAATTTTTAATTATTATGGGTACATAATAGTTGTTTATATTTATGGGGGTGCATGTGATGTTTTGATACAGGTATACAATGTATAATGATCCAATCAGGGTAACTGGATTACCTATCATCTCAAGCACAATAAAATCTACTTTTGTGTTAAGGCTATAGGCAAGGAAATGATAGGTTAATATCACACAACTTCCCTTAAATAACTGTGAAAGCACACAACCCCAAAGAAACTACATTTCTTATGATAAGAATTTTTATAATAGGCTCATATTTTCACCATATACTTAATATACAGGCATGTGTGTGTATAGCATCACTTTTTATACTGATACTATATTACCTGTGCTTCAGTGAAAAATAGGTAGAATGTATACATTAGAAATTTAAGTCACTGTCAAAAAGAGCATAACTGACTTAAGAAGGCCATGACCTCTTAAGAGGAGCCCCCCAGCTTAGGGGGCAAATTCTCTATCATATACCCATGTATAGTTCATATTTACTGTTAGTGTTCATCTGAATAAAATCTCATCTGAAATACTTTAAACTTCCTGTCTTTAACCTGCAAATCCCAATGAATTCTGGAGTTAGACATACTTGTTTTATTTTAGACATGAAAAGTAGCAGGACTACTCAGCATAGGTTTGAAATAGGCCTTGTGTCATCTGTCACACTGTCTCAGGAACTGAGATTCAACTGGGTTTCAGAAATAGAGACTCCTAATTTCACACATTTTCAAACCAGAGGTAAGTGAGGGATCTTTTTACTCAAATGATTCCTTTGACAGTGACAGTCTAACCCTCCCTGTCAGACTGGCTTTGCTGTCTCTGGAATGTGCCCCTCTCCTGTCTGAGTTGATCTTTTGTCCATTTTTCCATGGCACACTTTCCTCCTCCTGCCCCTAGATCCTGTTCAGTATTCAGGATGACACTGAAACCCTCCCTGTAAAGTCATCTATCCTCTCTAACCCACAGTGGATTCCCTGCCTTGAGGAATTGGACTGCCTCTCATTTTGGTCCTTTATCCAAAGTGTACTCTTACTGAGTTGTTCTCTGTGTAGGTTCTATCTTCCTAACAGGACGATCAGCTCCATGAAAATGCAGGCCAATCCCTTAATTTCTACATTGTCCCAGTGGCAGGGACTAGCTGGGTGTCACGAAACCTCGGGAACCTTGGCCCTCTTCTTTCTGGGGGCACGGCTGGCCTGCATTTCCCAGCCTCCTTTACAGTCAGGTGTGCCCACATGACACGTTTAGTTCTAGTCATGGAGGCTGAGCAAAAGTGACATCTGCCCTTTCTTGCCTGGCCCAGGAATATCTCCCTCATATAGTCTTCCATGCTCTTTATCCTTCCACTGGCTTCATGCAGACAACTCAGCACAGCAACCTTGGAAGCCACTTGTTGAAGATGAAGCCAACCAGGTATAAGGAGTTTGGCTTCTTTAATTCTCAATTGGAAGAAAGCCACTCTGGGAAAAGAAACGACTTTTCTGGATTTGACACAAGGAAGATATCAACTTATACTGAATTTGGGCCATGATTCGTTTGGAGTTTGTTATTATTGCTGACATTGACCTGGCTGACACAGTTCTCTTGGCAGCCTACAGGGTAGCCACTCAAGAAACATGCATGTTTCTATGTATATATGTCATATGTGTACATAGGTGCACACACATGTTCATATATACGGGTATTTACACATGTATATGTAGTGGCTATGTCAACAGCCCAAGGTGACAACCCCACTGAAGATTCTAGCTTCATAGGAAAGAGACCTGCTTTCTGTCACTATACACAAGGGCAGGGGTTAGGGGATTGTGTGAAGAGCTAAGATGTATCACAATTTATAACAGAATGCATGCCTCATACAGGTGTAAAATACCAAGCTAAGCTTTGGGGACCTGGCAATGCCAGGGCAGTCAGTGCCTGGACTATACATTGGGTCGGTAATATTTGGTGGGTTCACTTGCCTTCATTCAGTCAGTTTTATGTTCTCTGTGCAGTTCTGCATCTGTAATTCAAGGCAGAGAAATGTCCCCCTCAACAGACTGTGCCAGGGACTGACTGTCCTTTATCTGGCAGGATGAAGGTGGAGTGGACCCTTCAGGGTGGTAGTGACTGACTCTGCAGCTCTCTAGTTAATGATGGCAGCAGAGACTGGAGACTGAGGTGCATTTGAGCCTTTGGCTATTTAGTAGAGATGGGGTTTCACCATGTTGGCCAGGCTGGTCTCAAACTGCTGACTTCAGGTTATCCACCTGCCGTAGACTCCCGAAGCGCTAGGATTACAGGCATGAGCCACTGCACCCAGCCCCTCCAACTATTAAAAGCCAAATATCGGCACAAAAGAGAAGTTTTAACCATTCAGCACCTGATCTGAGAGAAGGGATGCCAACAGCTGCCCTGGTTGCTCCCCGTCTCGGTGAGTCCTAGTCTGCTCTAGCCCACTGTCTCTCTGGGTTCTGCCACACTCTGTCACCTTGGCTAGCTGCTTATTTGGACCTGGCCATGTTTAGGGATCACCCTCCCTCAAATCTAGTGGACTGGATGTTGGGCTGATTTCTCGGAAAAAGAACTTACTGCTTTTTCAGCTTTAGTTTTGTTTTCAAATCATCTCTACTTTGGAGAGCTGTTCTCACCTCACAGCTTCTAGAAAGCTTCCTAGAGCCCCATTTCTGCTCCCTCAACTCTGTCTTAGGCGGGCCCTGGGCCCAGGGTTTGATTCCCTTTGAGCCCAACACAAGGGAAGCAAACCTGGAGTGAGTTATTATGAAATCTCCTGAGTATCTTTTGATATTGCTCACTTCCTCTGATTGCCTGTAAGTTCACCTTTCTAGAGGATTTGGTGCATGTTTAAGAGCAGCATTTTAAATATGACCCTGAATAGACATAATCAGGTGAATAAGCTTTGTTCCTTCTGTTGGGTAACAAGGCAATTTCACAGGTATGCATAAGGATCTCCAAAAGGAAGGTGCAGGAAATTTTCTAAAACAGCTTGGAGCCTGATGAAAATAATTTTTCTGTAGAAGCCAAATGATCTTCCATAAAAACCCCAAAGTTTTGCCTTATTCACATACTAGACTTACATTTTTGCCACACTGAGAAGTGTGATTTTTCATCAGCCCCTCCAGAATCCCATCAAGAGAGATTGTGGCAGATCCCTGGGTTCACATTTCACAAGTTTCATTCTATTCCATTAAGAATTTATTATAAAACTGAATATTATATAACTGCATATTATATAACTGAGTATTATATGGTCATTTCTTAGATTCACAAAAATTTGAGACCGGGACAAAATCTTTTTGGATAAAAGCTGATGTTTAATTAATTATGCCATTATTTCCATTTTGGGCTACAAAGATAAAACATAATATCTGCATTCAGCCTTCCTGCTGACGTGACAGTGTGCCTTCCAAATGTTCTCCTAGAGGCCCTTTAAGAAAATATGTCCATCATAATTTGATCTCACTTCAGTGTCTGAAATTTTTACAGCTAATTTTTTAAGCCATCTGCAACAGTCCTTGTTGCAATTATTATTTTCCCTGACAACTTTTAGACTTGCCTTGCACATCAACGTTTAGCTGCCCTGAGTGCATTCTGTTTTGCTCTGGATGGTGCCTTGGCAAATGACATGGCTCTGTCTCTTTTCTACTTCTCCAGGACCCAAGGTTATAAAATACTTTTGAAACAATTATTCCACAGCTATATTCAAAACCTTCTTCAAGGGTCCCCACTTCCATGACAGCCTGATTATCCAGTGGCTACCTAAGGGAGCAGCATTTGGTTTGGTGATTAGAAAGTTTATTCGTGTTCTCTGCAGCTTAGACTGATGACCAGAGCACCTCTTACCTGTCCTTATCTGCTGCAATTCCATTAACAGTGCCCCAAGGCCCACAGGGTGAGCACCAGTGGGTAGATGGATGAGGATGAAAACAGCAGACCTTGCCCTAAAGAGCCTCAGCTCTAATTAGTCTAACACTGATTTACGCTTTATGCTTTATGAAGCATCTACTATGTGCAGAATCATGACTATGAGCTATGAGAGACTCAAGGAAGCTCATTAACAGAGCTGACAATATCCCTGAGAAGACCAAGCACACAAAGGAGAAAAAAATACAAGAATTCTTAAGGCAGAACATGCAAACAAGATCACAGTAGAGTAAGGGTGCCATGTAGCTAGAGATGGTGGAGGCCAGTGTATTAACCACACAGTTAAATGTATGTAAGAGAATATTCTGTGCAAAGGGAACTTAGCTCTTCCTGCAGAGCTCCCAAATCTCTTGAAATCTTTACAAAAGAAACAAACAAACAAACAAACAAACAAAATTCGGAAATATTTCAGACCTAACAGCAAAGTGACAGAATGTTGAGAAAAAGGACAGAAGGTTAAGGCTCCCATGGCACGCCAGTCAGACGTGTGGGCAGGAGGACAGCTGAAGAGTGACTCACATTTGCTTGCCAAGCCTGACTCTCTGAAGCTTCCCTTTTGTCTTCTGTAAATATGATCTAAGGGAGGAAGTGATTCAGCACAGCCTGAGCCTATTCTGGGATCTAAGAGACACAGAAGTGCCCTGAAATTTCCATTTTCATCACTAATTACTTTAACAGGTACTTTAATAAGTGCTTTCCAATTGCCCCCGCTGTTTTGTAAAATTATCTACACTGCATTTTACATTTTTAATCAAGCTTTATTTTTGAAAAGTTCTGACTGTCTGAAGATTTTGCCTTTTACATGTGGGGGAACACATTTTTTCCCTCTGATTTCACCAAACTAAAAGGATTAGTTAGTGGGGAAAAAAAAAACCCAAAACTTGACCTATTTTTACCAGACCTATTGGAAGCTCCATTGATGGTCACTAGAATTCAATGTACCACTTATTAGGAAGAAATGAATTACCACTTGCTCTGTGGGGGGAAGAGACACTCTGTGAAGTCCTTTCCCTAATCTTATCTCATGAATCTTCATACTACTGTGTGGAAGAAGCTGTCATCTTAGTTTTTAGAGATGAAGAACCCAAGATGACAGAAGCGAAGGAAGGCATCTGAAGTCACAATGCTACATATATTTCAGGAAGCAGGAGAGCCAGGATTCTGTCCCAGACCTGCTTCCTTCTAAGTCCAAGCTCTTCCTACCACATTCTGCTTGCTTTTTCTATGAAGGGAGGGACGTGATAACATCATTGCTATCTTTTACAAGGCAAATCCTATGGAAGTGGCTTATTTCTGCCTAAATGTTAAGCCCACAATTTGAGCAGCTCCCATCAAATTAATTATGTTGCCTTGGTGATTTTCCTTCCCAGGTTCTGCTTTAGAGGCAGATAATTGGGAAGGAAATAATAATAATAACAGCAACAATAATAGCTGTGAACACTTATCGAGCTCTTTTTAGCACTAAGTGTGTGTTTCACATATGTTATCCTTTTAAATCCTCATTACAACCTACAGTGAGAACTATCATACCTGTCTTGCAAGTGAAAAAACTGACATACAGAGCTAAAAAAATCTTGCCTAATGTCACATAAATAGTACCTGAACCCTGGACAGTCTGACTGCAGAGTTCATGCTCTTAATTCTACCCAATTAAATCTGGTTAATGACGATTTGTTATAGACAACTTATTAAAATAACAATAAAAATTAATCAGTAAAATGAACTGCATAGAATTAAAAAATAATTACCTCTAAATACAATGTGATAACTGTTTGCTAGACTCAAACATCATTCATTCATTTACTTAAAATCATGCTTTCCTTATTATTATTCCATTGTTATCACTATTGGTATTTGATTGGTATTGTCAATTTAATTTGCTTTTTAGATCACTACATTCTTTCCATGGAAGCATAATTCCATATGTAAATTTGGACCTAACTGAAAAAATAAAACTATGCAAAAAAAAAAAAAAGAACATTTATAGAGTGCTCACTTGCAGGCTAGGTCTTGTGCTAAGTGTTTACATTATTATTATTTTTAAAAAATTTAATTTAATTTAATTCAATATTTTATTTTATTTTTATTTTTCCAGAAGTTATTGAGGTACAGGTGGTATTTGGTTACAAGAGTACATTCTTTAGTGGTGATTTCTGAGAATTTGGTGCACTCATCACCCGAGCAGTATACACTGCACCATATTTGTCATCTTTTATCCCTCGCCCCCTTCCCACTCTTCCTGCCAGGTCTTCAAACTCCATTCTATCATTTTTATGACTTTGCGTCCTCATAGCTTAGCTCTCACATATCAGTGAGAACATAGGATATTTGGTTTTCCATTCGTGAGTTACTTCATTTATAATAATAGTCTCCAATCTCATCCAGGTCACTGCAAATGCTGTTAATTCATTCCTTTTTATGGCTGTGTAGTATTCCACTGTGTATATATACCACAGTTTCTTTCTCCACTCATTGACTGATGGGCATGTGGGTTGGTTACACAATTTTGCAATTGCGAACTGTGCTGCTATAAATGTGTGTGCAAGTATCTTTTTCGAATAATGATTTGTTTTCCTCTGGGTAGATACCCAGTAGTGGCATTGCTGGATCAAATGGTAGTTATATTTTTAGTTCTTTAAGGAATCTTCACACTGTTTTCCATAGTGGTTGTACTAGTTTACATTCCCAGTGGCAGTGTAGAAGTGTTCCCTGTTCACCATATCCACTCTGACATCTACTGTTTTTTTTTCATTATGGCCATTCTTGCAGGAGTAAGGTGGTATTGCATTGTGGTTTTGATTTGCATTTCCCTGATCATTAGAGATATTGAGCATTTTTTCATATGTTTCATAGCCATTTGTATATTTTCTTTTGAGAATTGTCTATTCACGTCCTTAGCCCACTTTTTGATGGGATTGTTTGTTTTTTTCTTACTGATTTATTTGAGTTCATTGTAGATTCAGGATATTAGTCCTCTGTCAGATGTACAGATTGTGAAGATTTCCTCCCACTCTGTGGGCTGTCTGTTTACTGTGCTGACTGTTCTTTTTGCTGTGCAAATTTCTTTAGTTTAATTAGGTCCCAGCTATTTATCTTTGTTGTTATCACATTTGCTTTTGGGTTCTTGGTCATGAAATCCTTGCCTAAGCCAATGTCTAGAAGGGTTTTTCCAATGTTATCTTCTAGAAATTTTATAGTTTCAGGTCCTTAATCCATCTTGAGTTGATTTTTGTATGAGGTGAGAGGTAAGGATCTAGTTTCATTCTCCTACATGCGGCTAGCCAATTATCCTAGCACCGTTTGTTGAAAAGGGTGTCTTCTCCCCACTTTATGTTTTTGTTTGCTTTGTCTAAGATCAGTTGGCTGTTAAGTATTTGGGTTTATTTCTGGATTCTCTGTTCTGTTCCTTTGGTCTATGTGCCTATTTTTATACCAGTGCCATGCTGTTTTGGTGACTATGGCCTTATATTATAGTTTGAAATTGGTTAGTGTGATGCCTCCAGATTTGTTATTTTTGTTTAGTCTTGCTTTGGCTATGCGGCTCTTTTATGGTTCCATATGAATTTTAGAATTGTTTTTTTCTAATTCTGTGAAGAATGATGGTGGTATTTTTATGGGGATTGCATTGAATTTGTAGATTGTTTTTGGTAGTATGGTCATTTTCACAATATTGATTTTACTCATCCATGAGCATGGGATGTGTTTCCATTTGTTTGTGTCATCTATGATTTCTTTCAACAGTGTTTTGTAGTTTTCCTTGTAGAGGCCTTTTGACCCCTTGGTTAGGTATATTCCTAAGTATTTAATTTTTTTGCAGCTATTGTAAAAGGGGTTGAGCTCTTGGTTTGATTCTCCACTTGGTTGCTGTTGGTATATAAAAGAGCAACTGATTTGTGTACATTAATCTTGTATCCAGAAACTTTGCTGAATTCTTTTATCAGTTCTAGGAGCTTTCTAGAGGAGTCCTTAGGGTTTTCAATGTAAATGATCATATCGTCAGCCAACAGTGACAGTTTGACTTCCTTTTAACCAATTTGGATGCCCTTTATTTCTTTCTCTTGTCTGATTGCTCTGGCTAGGATTTCCAGTACTATGCTGAAGGAGTGGTGAGAGTGGGCATCCTTGTCTTGTGTCAGTTCTTAGAGGGAATGATTTCAACTTTTCCCCATTTAGTATTATGTTGGCTGTGGGATGGTCATAGATGGCTTTTATAACATAAAGGTATGTCCCTTATATGCTGATTTTGCTAAGAGTTTTAATCATAAAGGGATGCTGGATTTTGTTGAATGCTTTTTCTGCATCTATTGAGATGATCATGTGATTTTTGTTTTTAATTCTGTTTATGTGCTGTATCACATTTATTGACTTGTGTAGGTTAAACCATCCCTGCACTCCTGGTATGAAACCCACTTGATCATGGTGGATTATCTTTTCGATATGTTGTTGGATTCGGTTAGCTAGTATTTTGTTAAAAATTTTAGCATATCTATGTTCATCAAGGATATTGGTCTGTAGTTTTCTTTTTTGGTTGTATCCTTTCCTGGTTTTGGTATTAGGGTGATGCTGGCTTCATATAATGAATTAGGGAAGGTTCCTTCTTTCTGTTTCTTGTGGAATAGTGTCAAAAGGATTGGCAACAATTCTTCTTTGAATGTCAGGTAGAATTCTGCTATGAATCCATCTGGTCCTGAACTTTTTTTGTTGTTGGTAATTTTTAAATTACCAGTTCAATCTCACTGCTTGTTAATGATCTGTTCAGGGTATCTAATTCTTTCTGGTTTAAGCTAAGAGGGATGTATTTTTCCAAGAATTTATCCATCTCTTCTAGGTTTTCTAGTTTATGTGCGTAAATGTGTTTACAGCAGCCTTAATTGATCTTTTGTATTTCAGTAGCGTCAGTTGTAATATCTCCTGTTTCGTTTCTTAGTGAGGTTGTTTGGATTTTCTCTCTTCTTTTCTTGGTTAATCTTGCTAATGGTCAATCAATTTTATTTATCTTTTCAATGAACCAGTTTTTTGTTTCATTTATCTTTTCATCTTTTGTATTTTTTTTGGTTTCAATTTCATTTAGTTCTGCTGTGATCTTGGTTATTTCCTTTCTACTGCTGGGTTTGAGTTTGGCTTGTTCTTGTTTCTCTAGTTCCTTGAAGTGTGACCTTAGAGTATCAGTTTGTGCCCTTTCAGTCTTTTTGATGTAGGCATTCAGGGCTCTGAAATTTCCTCTTAGCACTGCCTTTGCTGTATCCCAGAGGTTTTGATAGATTGTGTCATTATTGTCATTCTGTTCAAAGAATTTTTTATTTCCATCTTGATTTGGTTTTTGACCCAGTGCTCATTCAGGAGCAGGCTATATCATTTCCACGTATTTGCATGGTTTTGAAGGTTCCTTTTGGGGTTGATTTCCAGTTTTATTCCACTGTGGTCTGAGAGAGTGCTTGATATAATTTCAATTTTCTTAAATTTATTGAGACTCGTTTTATGGCCTATCATATGGTCTATCTTGGAGAAAGTTCCACATACTATTGAATAGAATGTGTATTCTGCGGTTGTTGAATGAAATATTCTGTATAAATCTGTTAAGTCCATTTGTTCCAAGGTATAGTTTACATCCATTGTTTCTTTGTTGACTTTCTGTCTTGATGACCTGTCTAGTGCTGTCAGTGGAGTATTGAAGTCCCCCACTATTATTGGGTTGCCGTCTATCTCATTTCTTAGGTCTATTAGTAATTGTTTTATGAATTTGGGAGTTCCAGGGTTATGCATATATTTTTAGGATTGTGATATTTTCCTGTCGGACAAGGCCTTTACCATTATATAATGTCTCTCTTTGTCTCTTTTAACTGCCGATGCTTTAAAGCTTGTTTTGCCTGATCTAAGAATAGCTACTCCTGCTGGCTTTTGGTGTCCATTTGTATGAAATGCCCTTTTCCATCCCTTTAAGTTTATGTGAGTCCTTATGTGTTAGGTGAGTCTCCTGAAGGCAGCAGATGGTTGGTTCATGAGTTCTTATCCATTCTGTGGTTCTGTATCTTTTAAGTGGAGCATTTAGGCCATTTACATTGAATGCTAATATTGAGATGTGACGTACCATTGCATTTATTGGGCTCGTTGTTGCCTGTGTACTTCAGTTTTTGGTTTGTTGTTTTTGCTTTTTAACTTGTATTTTTGTGTTATAGGTCCTGTGTGATTTATGCTTTCAAGAGGTTCTGTTTTGATGAGTTTCCAGGATTTGTTTCAAGATTTAGAGCTCTTTTTAGCAGCTCTTGTAGTGGTGGCTTACTGATGGCAAATTATCTCAGCATTTGTTTGTCTGAAAAAGACTGTATCTTTCCTTCATATACGATTCTTAGTTTCACTGTATACAAAATTCTTGGCTGATAATTGTTTTGTTTGAAGAGGCTGAAGATAGGGCCCCAATCCCTTCTAGCTTGTAGGGTTTCTGCTGAGAAATCTGCTGTTAATCTTATAGGCTTTCCTTTATAGGTTACCTGGTGCCTCTTAGGATTCTTACCTTCATCTTAAGTATGGATAGCCTGATGACAATGTGCCTAGGAAAAGATCATTTTGTGATGAATTTCACAGGTGTTCTTTGTGCTTCTTGTATTTGGATGTTTAGGTCTCTAGTGAGGCCAGGAAAGTTTTCCTGGATTATTCCCCCAAATATGATTTCCAAGCTTTTAGAATTCTCTTCTTCCTCAGGAACACCGATTATTCTTATGTTTGGTTGTTTAACATAATCCCAGACTTCTTGGAGGCTTTGTTCATATTTTCTTATTCTTTTTTTCATTGTCTTTGTTGGATTGGGTTAATTTGAAGACATTGTCTTTGAGCTCTGAATTTCTTTCTTCTACTTGTTCAATTCTATTGCTGAGACTTCCAGAGCATTTTATATTTCAAAAGTGTGTCCAAAGTTTCCTGAATTTTTCGTTGTTTTTTAAGCTATCTATTTCCTTGAATATTTCTCCGTTCACTTCTTGTATTAATTTTTGGATTTCCTTGCAGTGGACTTCGCCTTCTCTGATCCCTCCCTGATTAGCTTGATAACTAACCTCCTAAATTCCTTTTCACATAAATCAAGGATTTCTTCTTGGTTTGGATCCATTGCTGGTGAACTAATGTGATTTTTTTGGAGAGTGTTAAAGAGCCTTGTTTTGTCATATTACCAGGGTTGGTTTTCTGGTTCCTTTTCATTTGGGTGGGCTCTGTCAGAGGGAAGGTATAGGGTTGAAGGCTGTTGTTCAGATCTTTTTGTCCTATGGGTATTCCCTTGATGTAGTACTCTCCCCCGCCTTTTCCTATGGATGTGGCTTCCTGTAAGCCAAAAGTGATTGTTGTCGCTCTTCCAGATCTAGCCACCCAGTGAGTCTACTTGACTCCAGACAGGTACTGGGGGTTGTCTGCACAGAGTCCTGTGAGATGAAACGTCTATGGGTCTCTCAGCCATGGATACCAGCAACTGTTCTGGTGGAGGCGACAGGGGAATGCAGTGGACTCCATAAGGGTCCTTGGCTTTGGTGGCTTAATGCTCTATTTTTGTGTTGGTTGGCCTCCTGCTAGGAGGTGGCGCTTTCCGGAAAGCATCAGCTGTATTAGTGTGGAAAGGGACCAGCTGTGGGCGGGGCCCTAGAGCTCCCAAGATTACATGCCCTTTGTCTTCTGCTACAGGGGTGGATAGGGAAGGACCATCAAGTGGGGGTGGGGCTAGGCATGTCTGAGCTCAGGCTCTCCTTGGGTGCATCTTGCTGCCGCTGCTGTAGGAGATGGGGGTGAGATTCCCAGGTCACTGGAGTTGTATGCCTAGGCTTAGTCATGCAGGTTGTCAGGGAAGTGGGGGAAAGCCGGCAGTCACAGGCCTCACCCAGCTCCCATGCAAACCTAAGGGCCGGTCTCACTACTACCATGCTCCCCCCAACCCTGCCCCCTGCCCCATCAACAGCCCTGAGTCTGTTTCCAGGCGGAAGGTGAGATAGGCTTGAAAACTTGCCCCAGGCTACCCACCACCCAGCTGAGAAAGAAAAAAGGCTTGGTTCTTCCCCTGCCTGTGGAGTCTGCAAACCAGATTTGTGCCCTCCTCTGAGTTCTGGCTAGGAAGCGTCTGGCCCTGTCCAAATTGTTACAAAGTTCAGCGGGAGATTTCCTTCTTCCTGTGGAGTTTTACCCCCCGCTCCTCTGGCCACCTTCCTGATGGATCCCTGTGGTGCCAGGCAGGAAGGGGCTGCTAGGGGACACAGCAAGCTCCCAGGGCCTTTCTGCTGCTTCTTCTACCCGTGTATTTCACTCAGCTCTCTAAATTGACTCAGCTCCAGGTAAAGTCAGAAACTTCTCCCACAAACAGAATTTCAGCTTCTCCAGTGGTGGTGTGTGTTTGGGAGAGGAGGGTCTCCCTTTCCCACTTCCGCAGTTGGGGCACTCACAGTATTTGGGGCATCTCCTGGGTCCTGCAGGAGAGGTCGCTTCCTTTGCAGGGTCTGTGAGTCCTCTCGGGATTGCTGGTTTGTTCTTGCAGTTGATCTGGAGCTAAAATTCATAATGCAAGCCTCCGCATGCTGCCTTGTCTGGAGCTGCAATCTAGTCCTGCCTCCGGTCCTCCGTGATGAAGGTGATATGCATTATTTTTCCTTATTTAATCCTTATGGTCACTTTATGAGGTAGAAACTATTATCAACTCCATTTTTCAAATGAGAAAACTGAGGGACAAGAGAGGCTAAGTAACTGTTAAGTCAAGGATTTGAACCTGGACATAAACTTAAGGGCTGCCCCTATGGCACCTCATTCTCTGCCACTATATTGTCTTATCCATGTTTGAATGTTGGGGTACAATGATGAACAAGCACACTCCCTGCATCAAGGTGCTCATCAGACAGGCTGAGCAGGCACCTGCAACATAGTATGCTGTGGGAACCCTCGGCAGAGGGGTTCTGGGGGCTTTCCTAGGGAAGCTGTAGCTAAGTTTTAGCACAGCTAAGAGATGTTACCGAGAAACGATTACTCAGGAGAGGGGGGCTGTCTTAGTCTTTTCAATTGCTAAAACAAAATACCACAATATTGTGGCTCATAAACAATAGAAATGTATTTCTCACAGTTTTGGAGGCTGTGAAGTCCAAGATCAAGGTGCCAGCAGATCCAGTGTCTGCGGAGGGCCTATTTTCTGGTTCATAGATGGTGCCTTCTCACTGTATCCTCAAGTGGTAGAAAGGACAAGGCAGCTTTCTGAGGACTCTTTTATAAGGGCACTGTCCCATTCATAAGAGCTCTCATGCTCGTGATCTAATCACTTCCCAACGTTCCTGCCTTCTAATGCCATCACCTTGGGGGTTAAGATTTCAACATATGAATTTGGGGGAAGATACAAACATTCAGGCCAAAGCAGGGGTCAAAAAAGAGAGAAAGGTCTTTCTGAGAAGAGCATATGAAAATGTCCAGAGATGAGAGAGAATGTGCCATTTTCTGCAAAAAGTTCAGCAAGACCACAGAGGCAAGTTCAAGAGGGGAATGGTGAGAGAGATGTGTCAGCAATCAGGAACTTGGGTCAAGTCACACAGTGAGCAAGTAAGTAGCTGAGTTAGGATCTCATTCCATCACTTTCTGCAAAATACATGCTTTCCTCTACTCCTTTGTCTACCTTATTCTTTTCCCAATGCTGGACTTGGCTGTGGGCCTCCATTACTCTTACCTATGCACAGAAAGGAAAGGTCTAGAGGAAGGGACTGCAGATGGGTCTCTGGGAAGAAATGTAGACACAGTGGACATTCACACAGCTTTTATGCCTTCTCAGTATGCTTCTTCCTAAAAGGGGTGGCTGGGGAAGTAGGGGGTCAGTCTAGGGCCCTCAATTATGCTGCATGCTAGAAAAGAGCCACCAGCACTCCAGTGATCCGTAATTGCTAATCCTGAAGACATGCAGTGCGTCCTCCTGTGACACCAAAGGGTTCCACATGTTATCCAGATGGTCAGCAAGAAACCATACGTGGGCCCTGCTCTTGCAACTACAATGAGGAGACATTAAAATCAAACTATTATCACTTAACTTTGGAAGATAACCTCCAAAGAAGGGAAAATGCAATGTCAGTGTTTTGGAGAACCAAAAAAAATTATGTAGAATTATTTATAAGATGGGTGCTTCCTTACATTATTAAAGGAAAGATTAGAACAAATGAAATTCAGAGTTTGAGAGATTACATAACCACTGGGACCTTCACAGCCTGCAATATTGACTCTCACAGTATTCCACTGCATGGGGGCTGGGATAAGAGAGATCAGAGTGTTGATGAAAATGACTTTCGTGATGTGCACTCATCTGCATTTTACAGCTCAATGTCCTGGTTTTACTAGGACAAGTTGCTGGAGTCCCATTCATTTTACAACATTTGTGAAGATGTATTACATAAATGCAATCTCTGGCTGAATGTTCAATGAAAGCCCACTGTCTCACTTCCCTTGATAGTTAATACTAAGTTGTGCATTATCAGGGTTTCAGACTTATTACTTCAGTTTGCCTTATGGGCTTTGTTGCTACAGATCTGCATCACGGTTTCCCTGTAGCTTTATCCCCAAAGCAGTTTTTTAAATCCACTGTTACTTTACCCCATGGTAAGAAATGCCTCATGGTATTATAAACAAGCAGTTGAAAATTGTTATTTATGTGGCTTCCTAATAGCAATTTGAAATATAGGGCATAAAATTACTAGCTTACAACATTGTTCAATATTAACAGTGGGAAGGGTAATATGTAAAACAGACATTAAAGGATTAGCTGCAAAATACATTTCACTAAGCTAAATCATTTCTTGGAAAATGGCAGTTTCCAGCTAATACACAGGATTCATCAAGTCAAGTGGATTTATTTTTATTTTTCTATTAGTTTGTTAAATATATTCTATATTTAAACTTCAATTTTGCAGGTTTCTGTTTCAGGCATATTAGAGGAAGCTTCTGGAAACAGAATCCGAGATAGAAGTGATCTCAAGACTTTCAACTCAAAGCTGCTCGTCGATTTCCCCAGCAAATCTTCTGAGTTGACTAAAGATGAGACTGTAACATCTCAGAGAAAAGTGCATGGCTATGACATTGCAAACATTTGTATGACAGATTAGGAAGTTACAAGTGCATCAGAAATTTCACTAAAAAGGCGTATCTTCCCCAAGACATAAAACAATGTTTCCATTGTTTTTGCTTCAGACTCTACAGACACACAACACTCTGTTCTAATCAAGCATGTCTGGAGTTCCGTAAACAATGTGAATCTGTGAAGCAGGCACCCAGAAGGAAGGTAAAGAGAAATTCCTAATCTTCTAGGGTGGAAATTGTGAAGTATTAAGCAGATATTCAATGCATAAATATAAATACCATAATCTCTCTATTTTCTTCTGAGACAGTCTGTAGTTACCATAATCCTAAAATTATTCCGTCTTCTCAAATCCCTAAAGATTTATCAATTTTCATAAAGTACTTTGATGGAAACTTTTTTCAAGATGCAAAGTTATCTTTCTCTGAGCTTTCCTTTCATATTATACCATGTGCAGTATTTGCAACCTCGGAGAATACCAAAACTGAGTTCTTATTTTTCAGAGAAATTGGTTATGGATCTATAAATAACTATTACAAAGAAATGAGCATTATAGAGAGAAGAAGCTGCTCTTAGACTCATTTGAGAAACTATGGGCAAGTTCAGATTCCCAAGAGTAATTATTATTGTAAAATTAAGGGTTCGCTTTGAACACTTGTTAGTATTCAGCCGATTTTAAAGACAACAATTTTTTTCTTAGACTGTGGGTTGGAGACTACAAATATTTCTCCTCAAATGCCCCATGTTAATAATTCCAGGGGTTTAAAAACATTTATTACATATAAATCTATAGTGTTTTATTTAGCTATTTGGTGTGGGATGGTAAATTTATTTCATAAACCCTTTCCTAATGGTAGAAAACTAAGGAAATAAGATGCCCTTTAACTTGAATGTACAAAAATTTAGTCATTGTGTAACATGTGAATTACTTATTCAAAAAGCCAATGGTTGAGTCACAGAAGACGTCACCAAGCCCAGTGCGTCATCAAGCTCTACATTGGAGCAAAGCCCAGGTCCACACGCTGTGGTTAATGTTAACTGCCTTATCAAAATACCTCAATTGATTAGAATCCAATAGACCAAATTCTCCATTACAGCCAACATATTTGAAACAAAGAGGATAATAACTATACAACTAGCTTTTCAACATGCAGGAGAAATCCTGGGCTCAGCCTCACGAATGAGCTTCCCTCTCCATGGCTACATCCATAACCAGGGAGGCAGGAAAGCAGGTGGCCACAGGTGTCATGATAATCTTGGGTTTAAATCCTGGCTTTGTGTGACTAGGGCAAGCCACTTCATCTTTTGAGTCTTCATTTCCTTTAGGGATAATAATACCAATACTAGCTCACAGGGGCTTACCGGAAATTTCAAATTCAAGAGATGGAGCTCTTGGATTCATAAGGTTGTGGTGAGGATTTAATTAAATGCTTGAAGACTGCTAGCTGTTTTTAGGATCTGGGGCACAATTTGTGGGGCCCAGAGAATCACCTCCACTGAAGAATCACCCTTTCGGCAGCAAGCTAAAAAAAGTGCAAAGTCAACAGCAGAGTGTTCAGCTGAGGTAGAACAAACACAAGTAGCAAGCGGAAGAGGGGATAGGTAAATGCTTCAGTAGGTTCGTTTTGCCAATGCTGAGTCACAGTTGCTTTACAGTCAGAATGTCGGGAGCGGCTTGCTGGAAGCCCCTGCTTGTTTCAATGGATTTCCTTTCCTTTCTCCACAGGAGGGCTGTCCATGCCCTGAAAGGCACTCCTCCCTTGACAGGAAGTACGGGAGGACTTCCCTGCTGAGGCGGAACACTGGCTCCCTCACAAGATGGCCTCCTGTGATGGTGAGCAGAGCTAGTGTCTTCATATTCTTCCCTCTCTGCTCACCCACCTGACATTTCTGCCTTGTCTCACTTGCCTGAACACTCCTCAGTTTTCCTGATCTGGAAGCTAACTGGATGACACTTGTCCTGTTACTACCCATGGTCCCTAATATGACACAGAGCTATGGACCAGCTCTTAGCAAAACCCCTGAGCAGACAATCAATGAAGGTATATAAAATGGCAAATGAAGACTTGAGAATTCTACTCCATATAATCCTTCCTGACGAATCTCCAGGAACTGACAGTTTCCTTTGCCATAGCACTATCTAGACATGACCTCTCAAAGATACAAATAAATAAGAGCATTCCATTTCTCCTATTCCCTTCCTTGAACTGCAAATGTCTATCTATAATTACTAAGTATAATTACAACTGTTATTATACTGTCACCACGTGGTACTGGTAACACATATCTTACAATATGAAAATCCTTAAACAACTTCTTTCTTACTGATTTTACCGAGGACCAAGATAGACTATGCCACATGGCACCAAAGTACCATGTAGCCTGCTGCTGGTCCACTGAGTGACTGTGAGAGTTTTAAATTCCTTTTCACATTTACTTCTTGAATCTGTCACTAGACTCCAGAATCATCTGAAGGAATCAGGCAGTTCTCAATACCATCTCATTATTGACATTTATGTTGATCGATGTTGGCTCTTACAGAATTGGAATCTACAGATGAATTTCCTTATTAGATTCTTTCTCACGGCTGCCATAATCATTTTATCACACAGGCTGCTGCTATCAAATGCTGGTTTATCACTACGTAATGGGACAAGCTAAATTAGTTCCTCTAATATGTTACAAGAAATAAAAAAAAAAATTCCTGGTTTTAAATCTCATTTTTCTCAAATCTTAAGAAATTCCCTAATGTTTTTGTGTATAAAGAGGTTAATTTGAACTTATTCTCCCTTAAAACTGTGCTCCATGGGAGACCAATGGTGAATTCTAAGAGCAACTCACAATTCTCCTGGAAACCATTTTTCCTTTCCTTTCAGAGAGCTTCAGATGTCAGATTAACCTTGGCCAACTGGATAAGCAGGGGTTCATGTCAGTGCCTCTGGTAGGGTTCCCAGCACCTGGCCAGGTAGCTCTACATAAAGGAGGAGTAACAAAGCCTCCAACACTGCTTCACCCACAACTGACCATACAATGGCCAAGAAAATACCAGTGTGGTTTGTGTCCACAGAACCCACCCCTACTCTTAGGAAGACAACTCAGAGTGTATGCTTCACTAAGAAATGGTCGGGAATGACATCAAATATAAATCAAATTTATCCAAATATTTTCCAAAGGTTAATGTTAAATTCTTTATTTATTTATTTAATTTTTAAGACAGGGTCTCACCCCATTGCCCAGGCTGCAGTGCAGCGGCATGATCATGGCTCACTGCGGCCTCCACCTCTCAAGCTCAAACAATCCCCATGCCTCAGCCTTCTGAGTAGTTGGGACTACAGGCACACGCCAGCATGCCTGGCTAATTTTTGTGTTTTTTGTAGAGATGGGGTTTCGCCATGTTGCCCAGGCTGGTTTCCAACTACTGGGCTCAAGCTATCCACCTGCCTCGGCAGAGTGGATATATTGAATCCCAAAGTGCTAGGATTACCGGTGTGACACCATACCCAGCCCTAATGCTAAATTCTGTATAGGAAGAATAATCTAAGCAATTGTCCTGTCTCTACAGACTTATAATTTTTAGGATATGGATAATGCAGATTCTCAGGAGTTTCTGACATGAGACCTCAGGAATCCATGAATAGGGCCGGGTGCACTGGCTCATGCCTGTAATTCCAGCACTTTGGGAGGCCAAGGCAGGCAGATCAACTGAGGTCAGGGGTTTGAGACCAACCTGGCCAACATGGTGAAATCCCATCTCCACCAAAAACACAAAAACAAAAACAAAAATTAGCTGGGCATGGTGGCGTGCGCCTGTAGTCCCAGCTACTGGGGAGTGTGAGGTGGGAGGATCACTTGAACCCGGGAGGTGGTGGTTGCAGTGAGCCGAGATTGTGCCACCGCACTCCAGCCTGGGTGACAGAGTGTGACCTAGAATTCAAGACATTTATAAATTTGGAGGGAAAAAAATGCATCTTTAGTTTCATTAAACTTGAACCAAAATTCAGTATTTCCTTCAGTTATGAATGGAGGCATCAAACTACAGTGCTATAAACTTGTGACTTTGTCTCCAACAGAAATTACAGACATTTTATCATATTATAGCTGTTGAAAATATCTCTAAATATTGTGTATGTGTATCACTATTTAAAAATCAAGTTGAACTTGCCTCTTGCGCTTGCTATTTCATGCTTTAGAAAGGAAGCACATGTATTACCATCTCATATATGTTTTTCCAATATTTTGGCAACTGTATTTCAATGTAATTGCCTTTCTTTATAATCTTATGTCTTTTATGCATTAAAAGCATTATTCTGAGAAAGAACCATAGGCTTCCTTGATCTGAAAAAAAATGGTCTATGGTTAAAAATTGGTTATGAACCTCACTGCTCCCCAACCCTCTGTCTTATGTTGCATATGGCATGGAGCCCTTCTGTTGTGGCTCTGACTTCCCACATGTGTGAACAGGAATGGGTGAATTTCAGGGATTCTGAGTCCTGCCATTTACCTCTAGAACCTGGAGTCACTGGTCCTGGTTGGGGGAGGAACTTACGTTAATTCAAATCTCCACTAAAATAAATTAGCTTTCTTTTCATTGCCAAGCAGAGCGCTACAGCTATGACTGTTATGTATTGTTGCAATCTAGACCTTAATGGCATTTTAGCCCTGTGGTGAGCTCAAGAGAAACTATTTTCAAACTTCAAAAGGCCATTAAAACATGTGCAGATGTCTGGAAAATTAATACTATTATCTAACTCTCACCCTTTGCCTGTAGGAGGCAAAGAAGAAACAAGGCTCAAGAAAGATACTAGAGATCAATACACGGTCATAAAGCAAAGAGCTGTCCTTCTAGGGAGCACGGATGAGGATGAGTGAGAAATCCCACAGTGCTTCTGAAGAGGGTTTTTCATTAGATTTTTTTTTTTTTGGTTGAAGTCATTCACTTAATCTGTTAAAAATTTAAAGAGGGAATGAGGATGGGATGGAAAGTGGAAGGAGAGAGAAAAAGATAAAGATAATTTTCTGCCACCCTACTTCAATTTGGATGTTCAAGGTCCAGAATTCTCAAGAGTGGAAGTATTCATTCATTCACACGACAAAACCTGAATTTGTCCAGGTTAATGTTGAACAAGCTCCAGTCTGTTTTAAAGCAAAAGCGTTTTGCATCTTGAAAGATTTGAGCTGCATTCTGTAAAATTCTCAGTGTAGGGAGGTATTCTCATAGGTAGTTTCAAGGCTTTTATAAAGTTTTCAGAACCACAGGATATTCTCTTCCCTTCCTTCATTTTATTCCCAACAAATGTTATGCTATAGGTGTCCTAGGTATTCCCAAAAACCTAGAAAACCAGACTTAATTTTTTAAAATCAGAGGATGAAAGCTTTATATTTTATTAAAACATGGAGAAAGTTTTTCAATTTTGAAAGAGGACAGAGAAATGGGATAGCAGGTATTTTTAGTAAGTTTTTTGTTTTGTTTTGTTTTTGTGTTTTTTTTAAGAGACAGAGTCTCACTCTGTGGCCCAGGCTGGAGTGTGGTGGTGCAATCTCAGCTCACTGCAAACTCTGCCTTCTGGGTTCACGCCATTCTCCTGCCTCAGCCTCCCGAGTAGCTGGGACTACAGGTGCCTGCCACCACGCCCAGCTAATTTTTGTATTTTTAGTAGAGACAGGATTTCATTGTGTTAGCCAGGATGGTCTCGATCTCCTGAACTTGTGATCTGCCCGCCTTGGCCTCCCAAAGTGCTGGGATTACAGGCGTGAGCCACCGAGCCCAGCCAGTGTTTTTTTTTTTGTTTTTGTTTTTTAATATAGGTAAAGCTGAACATTGGAAATACATTGAGAATCCTTTACAGAATATTACATGGATTTTCCTCTCTGCATAGCCCTTTGTAAGAAAACCTGAAAACATTCACAGACTGTGGGTAACACATCCTTTTAAATGGGAAGTTTTCCTTTTAAATTCAAGAATAAGCAAGATGGGCTGTGTTAATCAGGATTACACCTAGCTTTCAGGGACAGAAGAAAAGATTTTGGTGGCATAAACATACAAGGGTTTATTTTCCTTAAGCTAGAAATCCAGAGATAGGTTGTCATAAAGATTTTGGGGGTTGTTACTGCATAATTATTTGGGCTTATCCTGCGTGATAAGTGAGGCAACATAAAATGTGCCAGCAGGACCAAGTGGCAAATATAGTCTGAAACAGGGTCATGTATCAGAAATCTCTGGACCACATTTTAATTTTATTGAGGTGAGTGAGATGGTGGAGAGGAGACAGGGTGAATGTGGAGCTTCAAAATGGATGGACAGAACAGTGTGTGGACTCACACCATGATCTTTTGCTCCAAGAACCACCATGAAACATACCGGAAAAACCAAAAGAATTCACAGATCCTTTGAAAGGAGTACTCCACTGCAAATTCCATGAAACAGGTGAAAAACTGTGAGTTCCCAAAGCGTGAGGGGTAGAAACTACCTCTGAACACACATCCCCACTGGGGAATCTGAAAACTCCAGATCACCCATGGGAGAAGGATTTAACCTTACCTAGGGATGAAACAGGTTTAGGGAGTTGTGAGAAATATAGAAGTACAAGTAGCAGTGAGAAGTGCCTTGAACGCACTCCCAGCTTCTAGCTTAAGCCCCAGGAAGCCATCCCTGATTATACCTCATGGGGGCCCTCTGGGAAGACAGCCAGAGGAATTGTGGAGGGGTTGCTGGGTAAAGGAAACTCTCAACTGAAATTGGTAGCGGTTTCAACTGGGCACAAATTCTCTTGAGTGGAGTCCAGGGGACCAGCAGGAGCTGTTGTGGATAGGAGTGAGCTAGCGAAGGAGCTACTGCGGACAGAGTGGACAGACAGGGAGGGGAGAGGTCTGAAAGCCATGCTTGCTTTCTCAGCTGGGTAGCTCACAGTCTGGGGCAAAGTCTGAGTGGGGAACTGCAGGAGTGAGACCCACCTCACCAACTGCCTGGGAGCTGGGTGAGGCTATCCCCCACTTCCCTGGTGAACTATATAACACAGCAGAGACAGCCAACATCCCCTCTGGAACATAACCCCACTGGCCTGAGAATCACTCCCCCATGCCCCACAGTGGCCGTGGCAAGCTCCACCCAAGGAGAGTCTGAGCCCACACCTGCCTAACCCTGCCCTGACTGGGTAGTACTTCCTTACCTGCCCTGGTAGCTGAACACAAAACATAGAAACTCTTGGGAGCTTTATGGCCCCACCCATTACCTGAAAAACCAAAATACTCTGGCCATCTTAGGGCAAGCTTAGAGCCCCCTACTAGCATCTTGGCTGCTGCTCTCTTGAAAGTGCCACCTCCTGGCTGGAGGCCAACAAACTCAGGCCATTACAGCAACTCAGGACAGAATAACCTTGATCCCAGGAAGGAGAAGACAACACTTGATTCCACTGCCTGCAACATCTTGGCTAACCAGAGGTCCTGAGGGTGTCCATGTGACAACTTCACTGCTAGCATAACCAGTATTCAAGAAAGCCAGCACATTGAACATACGTATAACCAAGGACACTTACAGAGTCCACTTCACTCCCCTGCCACCTCTACCAGGGCAGGTACTGGTTTCCATGGCTGACAGACCTGAAGATGGACCGCATCACAGGACTTTTTGGAGACATTCCACAGCACCAGCCTGGAGCCTGATAGCCCTGCTGCATGGATAGACCCAGAAGAGCAACAACAATCACTGCAGTCCAGCTCTCAGGAAGCCCCATTCCCAGGGGTAAGGGGAGAGCACATCAAGGGAGCACCCCATGGGACAAGAGAATCTGAACAGCAGGCTTGGCCAGTAGGTCTGGCCTCTCCATTGAATTAGTCTACCCAAATGAGAAAGAACCAGAAAAGTAATTCTGGTAATATGACAAAACAGGGTTCTATAACAAGCCCAAAAGATCACACCAGCTCCCCAGCAATGGATCCAAACTAAGAAGAAATCTCTGAATTGCCAGATAAAGAATTCAGAAGGTTGATTATTAAGCTACTCAAGGAGATACAAGAGAAAGGTGAAAATCAACTTCAAGAAATTTAAAAAATGGGATATGGATACAAAATTATCCAGAGAAATAGATATCATAAAGAAAAACAATCACAACTTCTGGAAATGAAAGACATGCTTAGAGAAATGCAACATGCAGGGAGAGTTTCAACAATAGACTAGGATAAGTAGAAGAAAGAGCTTCAGAACTTGAAGTCAAGGCTTTTGAATTAACCCAATCAGACAAAGACAATGAAAAAATAATTTAAAAAAATGAACAAAGCCTCTAAGAAATTTGTGATTTTGTTAAATGGCCAAACCTGAGAATAATTGATGTCCCTGAGGAAGAGAAATCTAAAAGTTTGGAAAACTTATTTGTGGGAATAATTGAGGAAGACTTGGCCTTGCTATAGAGATCTAGACATTTAAATAGAAGAAGCTCAAATAACACCTAGGGAATTCATTGCGAAAAGATCATCACCTAGGCACATAGTCATCAGGTTATCTAAAGTCAAAACAAGGGAAAGTATCTTAAGAGCTGTGAGACAAAACCATAAGATAATCTATACATGAAAACCTATCAGATTAACAGCAGACTTCTCAGCAGAAATCTTATAAGCCAGAAGGGATTGGGGTCCAATCTTCAGCCTCCTGAAACAAAATAATTGTCAGCCAAGGAATGTGTATTCAGTGAAACTAAGCTTCATAAATGAAGGAGAGATAAAGTCTTTTTCAGATAAAAAAATAACGAGAGAATTCATCACAACTCAGTCAGCACTATATAAAATGCTAAAAGGAGTTTAAAATCTTCAAAAAAAACCTCAGAATACACCACAATAGAACTCCCTTAAAGCATAAATCTCACAGGGCCTATAAAACAATAACACAGTGGAAAAAAAACCCAAGGTATTAAGGCGACAACTAACATGATGAATAGAACAATACCTCACATCTCAATACTAATGTTGAATGTAAATAGCCTAAATGCTCTACTTAAAAGATACAGAATGGCAGAATGGATAAAAATCCATCAACCATGTATCTGCTGTCTTTAAGAGACTCACCTAACACATAAGGACTCACATAAACCTAAGGGATGGGGTGGAAAAATATACTCTATGCAGATGGAAACCAAAAGCAAGCTGACAAAACATACTTTAAAGCAACAACAGTAAAAAAGACAAAAGAGGGACATTATATAATGATAAAAGGAATAATCCAACAGGAAAATATCAGAATCCTAAACATATATGCACCTAACACTGGAGCTCCCAAATGTATTGGGGTGACTGTGGGTAATACATCTTTTTGGATATGAATGTTTTCCTCTTGAAGTTCAGAATGAATAAGGAATATCTCAGGATTTCATTCAGCGGCAAAAGCAAACAAACAAACAAAAAAAACAGAAAGCCTCACTTAACAGTTACTTCAGCTTATAGGGATTTATATTTCTTACATAGCCAAATGTCCAGAGGTAGGCAGTCCAGGGCTTGTGTAACAGTTCATTGATCTTGTCAAGGAACTAAACTCTTCCCATCTTTCTGCTCTGCTCTGCCCTCTTTTACTAGGGGCTCATGCCAAGATGACTGCTGCACATCCTGGCATTGCTTCCACCTTCCAGATAGAGAGAAGGGTTAAGAGGGGATGAAGAACATCTAGAGCCATATCTGTCCCTCCTTTATCAGGTAACATAAGTTTTGTCATAAATCTCTATGGCAGATTTCCTTTTAGGTCTCATAGGCCAGAACTAGGAGAAAAGGAGGCTGAGAAATAGCATATTTGGCTTTCTAATCTCTGAAGTAGAAGAAAGAAGGGAGAAGAATATTGATTGTGTATGGTGGTCACAAGTGCTGCCTATCACATAAATCTAGCTCTCTTTCCTTTTGGGAGTATGTTCATCAGTTGTGCTTCCTGACCCCTCTGTGGTTGGGTGGGGCCCTGTGACTAGTTCTGGCTAATGAATTGTGGATGGAATGCTTCAAGCAAGAGCATTTTAAATACAGATGTGAAACCCCCTCAGAGCTTTCATCTTGCTGGCCTAGTGACTGGCAATGTTTGAGATGGTGGCTGGTCCATCAGCAAGGTCTCCTGAGTGTTTAACATGTGCACAGCAAGACTGATGACTCATAAAAGACATGTGGCATGAGAAAGAAATAGACTTTTGTATTTGAAGCCATGGAGATTTTATGGTTGTTTGTTACCACGGCATGACCTATCCTATTCTAACTGATTCAGTGAGTCAACTTGAAATGTCAGCAGCCATAAGAACAAGTTTGAGAGGCAAAAATAGTTTCAGTTTCAGAAAAGGCCCATGTATTAGAGATCCCTGAAAACCAACATAGATCTCAGTGGGACAATATCCTGAAGCCAACTTTCTCTACTTCAAGAGCAGTTAAGTGGACTTTAATTCATAATGTTACACAGCTGTCCTCGTACTGCCCACAGGACACCGACAAGTAATCTCCCTCTCCGGTGTCTCTACATAGGTGAGTGGCTAATGAAACATAGCACGTTCAAGGTAAGCCACCACATTTAATATGAACTTCCAGGATGACCATCCACAAAAATTTAATGCATGATAATGAGGGATGGCATAGTTTATGACCAGCCTTGTTAACGATATAGTTCACATCTCCACCCCTAAGAGGAAGACAAAAATCTGGAGGGGGAAGGGAGGTGACTAAGAGTTAAAACGTTAATGGCCTCTTCAGTTACACTGAGTGTCTGATTTTTATCTCTAAATACAGTATTTCACATCCTCAGCAAAATCAATAGGAATGTATTCAATAGGACAGGACTTTTCCATAAGGACTGAAAGCTACCAATATCAAGCCATTTTAACAGAGGGCAAGTCATATTATGGGAGAGGAAAGAGAACATTAGCAGAATTCAGTACAAAGGAGGCGATTGCTTGACTAGTGATTTCATGTTTCACTGTTGCTCACACTCCATTTTAACTACTATCCCTGGTCTTACTGTGAGATGGGAGGAGCTAGCCATATGGATTTATGCTGGCAAAACTGTTGTTACCACAGCAGATGGTAACAAAAAATCTTACACAACATACTTATGTGCTAAAAATCACTTAACGTAATTGTAGTTAGGTTAATCTGGCTTGAAATGCATAGTGTAATGTATGCAGCAAAGAGAACATTAAATGGTGACAAGTGTAATTACTGATGTAGTCCCTTCCAGGCAGTCATGCTACAGTGCTCACTTGCAAAGGGCAAAGGCTAGTTTGGAAACAGCAAGGGAAGAACAGAAAGCCGTTGTTGCACGATGCTTTACTTCTGTGGAGTTTTCAATTGCTTATTTAAAAGGAGGTAAGAGATAACTAATCCTTTGCTTTTGTAAAATCTATGTATGAACTGCTTTGCTCTCCATGAATGTGTACACACCTTGTTTCTGTGGTTGTCATCTTTGGAGTGTAAATTTTTAAAGCCAAAATAAACATTACATATTTAGGTACATTAATAATTATTATACTAAATAGTTATGGTCCCTTTTAAAGATTTCAGTGGATTCCCACTCTATCACAAAGGCATAAACCCTTTAAATCTTTGAATCATTTAATTTTATGTATTCTTTTGGTATTCCATTTGGGAGTTATGGGGTGTGAAATATGTATCATGATGAGAAAACAATTAAACAGCACACCTGTTGTTTATGCATATTGTACTCAGGAAGGGCCTTCTGGAACCATTATTTAATTCCCCAGCATGGTGTCAACCAAGGGGCTATCAGAGGTGACCTGACAACACCAAATTATACTTTTATTTGTATTATGTGACTTGTGCTTTGCCCTCCTGTTAGAATGATATTTACTTCTCAAGTCAAAATCATGTTTGTGACCCACAATAACAATTAGTGAGACTTTCATGTTTAATAGAAAAATATTAGCTCACATTTGCTACAGAAGGAGTGAGTAGTGATAGAATTATAAGAGCAGCAGAGGCAGTCACCATTTAATGAGTGCCTCCCATGCCTAGGTAAATCAAGCAGTTTATAGATAGATTAAGGAGAAAAATAGGACATCCTGGGTTTATTCACAATACAGGAGAAGAAATGTTCTTTTTGCTACATTTTCATTAACAGACCATTGATAGCAGAAGTTCACTGTAAGTTTAACAAACCCTCTGCAAGCATCTGCAGTGCGGTGGGTGCTGGGCAAGGCATGAAAGACAAGGTGAGAGCAGAGGTGGGGGAAGAGAAAGTATTGGTACTTAGAGGCAAACTGACACTCTAGGTATCGACAGAGGCACTGATATGTGAAAAGGGAAGAAAAGAGGCTGCTTTTCATGGGGAGCAGAAGACTGCATGGTGGTAAATGTCATGAGTGTCTGTCATTCAGATGGAGATGGAGTGTATAGATATAGTCATGGAAAAAATTACAACTACAACAGTTAAAATGACTGAGCATTTACTGTATGACAGGCCTGGCCCCACTCCTTAGATGTGATATATATTTTTTTAATTTAAAAAAGAGCATTATTTTTCTCTTGTGACAAAATATATGTACAACACAAAATTTACCATTTCCATCACTTTTAAATGGATAATCCAGTGGCATTAAGCATCTTTTTATGTGTTTGTTGGCCATTTGTAGATCCTTTTTGGAGAAATGTCTATTCAAGTCTTTGCCCACTTTTAATTGTATTTTTTAGTTAAGAAATAATAATTGTACATATTCATGGGGTACATAGTGATGCTGTTACACATATAATGTACAGTGATCATATCAGGGTAATTAGCATATCCATCATCTCAAACATTTATCTTTCCTTATGTGATACTTTAATCCTCGCAACTTCCCTATGGGGTGGATAGCATTATTAGCCACATTTTACAGATGAGGAAATGGTAGTAGAGGGATAAAATACCTTGTTCAAGTTAAAAACCTAGACAGTCTGGCTCCAGAGTGTGTGTGCTTTTCATCTATGTGCTATAAAAAAATTACTCAACAACACATTGTTGTGATCACACTAACAAGTTCATAGGATTCTCGGTCTGTGCTTTCTCATGGCCTTGATTTCCTTTATACTGATTCTTATTTTTGAATAAGGGCCTCTAAGATAGACAGGTTTAAATGTATTTCAGCTGAGTTGCTGAGATTTAATGGAGCTGCCACTTGGGTTTTTCAAAGCCCTTACAAGGCCAATGGTTGACCCTCTACCTGCTGGTAGTCCTTAGGGGAAGCAGTACGATATAATAGGTAAAACTTTGGCTTTGAAGTCAGATTGAAGCACAAACCCAAGCTGAGGTCACACCAGATGTGTGATCTTGTTTATTCATCTGTAAAAGAGAGATATTATTTCCTTATTGTATTTTCATGAAAAAGGGAGACACTTCAGGTAAGGTACTGCAGTAAGAACAGTCCTCGCCAGACTGAATCTGCTGGTGCCTTGATCTTGAACTGTCCAGCCTCTAGAACTGTGAGAAAATACAGTTCTATTGTTCATAAATGGTCCAATCTGTGCTATTTTGTTATAGCAACAGGAACAGACTAAGGCACTGATATGGTTTGGATTTGTGTCCCTGCCCAAACCTCATGTTGAAGTGTAATCCCTAGTGTTGGAGGAGGGGCCTGGTGGGAGGTGATTGGATCAAGGGGGTGGATTTTCCCCTTGCTGTTCTCATGATAGTGAGTAGTTACAGCAAGATCTGGTTGTTTAAAAATGTGTAGCACCTCCCCCTTCTCTCTCTTGCTCCTGCTCCAGCCATGTAGGACATGCCTGCTTCCCTTTTACCTTTTGCCATGATTGGAAGCTTCCTGAGGCCTCCCCAGAAACAGATGCCACTATACTTCCTGTACAGCCTGTGGAACTGTGAGCCAATTAAACCTCTTTTCTTTATAAATTACCCAGTCTCAGGTATTTCTTTATAGCAGTGCAAGAACAGACTAATACAGGCACTTAATGTAATGTGTGGACCACAAGGAGTGTACAACAAATAGTAATTATTATCATGGGTCACTTCAGAGTGCATGTGCTTGGTCTAATCCTGGAAGGCAATTATCTCTCTCAACCTTCCACAGGTAGCTCAGCACACAACACTGAGAAGCAGGTGTTTCCTGCTGGCATTTTCCTATCCAACCTTCCTCAGGAGTCCTGCCCTAGATGCCCAATACACCCATTGCCTTCCTAGAGCCCAAGCCTGAGGCCTGTGGAGGCTTGCTCTGGTTGTTAGTATCCTCTCACCTTGGTTTCCAGCAATATGGTGATGTCAGCTCAACTGTCGGCTAGGAGACTCAGCATCTTACAAAGAAAATGGGGATGGGAGACTGACATAACCAGTAACGGGAGAAAGGTGCTCATGAATATTCTTTTACAATAATAAAAACAATGACAATGTCAGCTCATCAGATGAAGAAAATGTCAGTCATGTTGTATTTATTGAATATGAGTAATAATGAGTATAATACAATAAGTTTAAATATTTATTTAAGCATCAAAGTAAACAGCATGGCTTTTACAGTAAAATAAGGGTTGACTTATAGGCTTATTAAATGTATGCTTTGTGGAAAGTTTGAAGCTCATTTCGTTATCTGTAAGATGGGAGCAGCAACGCCTACCTTATGGAATGCTGGGGGAAATGAATGAGATGATTCCTAAAAAGCCCTACAGGAGATACTCAATAAGTGGTAGCTGTTGTTATTGTCTAGAACACGGATTTGCACACCACAACCTATGGACTAAATCCCTGCTTTTGTAAATATAATTTTATTGAAATACAGTCACACTCATTCATTTACATATTATCTACATGAGCTTTTGCCTACCACTGCAGAGTGAGCATGCCTGACAAGAGGCCTTACAGCCAGCTCTTTGCTAAAATATTTACTATATGACCCTTTACAGAAATAAATGCTTCCCGACCCCTGATCTGGAATAGGGGTTCTCAAGCTGTAGCGTGCATCAGGATTACCTGGAGGGCTTGAAAAAGTCAGATTACTGGACACCTACACCCAGATGTTCTGAATCAGGAGGTGTAGGGTGGGCCCGAGAACTTGCATTTCTAAAAGGTTCCCAGGTGATGCTGCTGCTGTTGGTGGTGGTGCAGGGACCTCAGTTGAGAACCACTGATTCTGAGAAACTTTTCAAATTTCTCTTTTCTATGACTTCAATAGGATACATACACATCATTAGGTTTGTTTGTGGCTGTTGAAATACACATAAGAGGCATTTATTTACTCTGTCTGGTGCTCTGGTAAATTTTCAGGGCCTTTCCAGATTTCATGTCTAGTGATGTTGACTTTCCCCCTCTTAGATCCTGCCACAGTCTAAAACACAAATGATAAAACACAAGCTTTCTGCTCCTCTTACACAAACTTATTCTGGGTCCCGTCTACCAACCGAAGCAGAGGAACATTTCTAAAGTCTGGGCATTACTTTCTTTCTACTTCCTTTCTCCATCCTCTAAGGCCTTATTGAAAACAAATCATTCTCATGCTAGTCTTTCCAGCTCCTTTCCAATTTTCAAAAATTATTTTCAACAGGATACAGAGCAGTAAAAGCTATCCAAAAAGTTCTTGTAAATAGGACTCTCAATTATTTTAGTTTTTAATGTGGAGGGGGATGGGAGGGGGCTGGAGTACTAAACTGGCTCACTGGTGTTTCTGGTGATTATGCTCAGAGTCTAAAGACAGACTGTTGCTTGCAACAGTCTAAGGACAGTCTGTTTCCCCCCTTGCAGTGCTGAGAGAAAGTCAGGAGGGTAAACAGTATCTCACTCCCGAAGAACAAAGGGCTGAGGTGGAATGGGAGCTCCGTGACCACCAGCAGAAGAGGTATTTTGGGCCTATAAGGCACTTCCCAAATCACACCACAGAGATAAGAGCACAGATGAGCCTGTTCTTCCCATCTATTGCATACTTGCATATCCTGAATATTGCTTCCAGCAGAATGGTAAAGAATGCATAGCTGCTTTCTCTCACTGGGAGTGACAAGGGTCCCTTCTGACCGATCACTTCCTGCAGTTGTTAAATGTTAGAACAACAAAAGGCAGTAATTTTCAAAAGAATATGACAAGGATCAGTAGCATTTCATGGTCTTTTAATTTTTAAAAACTATACAATATGTGAAACTATTCTTATAATAAAATATCAGATAATGTAGAAGTGTATATAGTAAAAGTGAAAGTCTTTTTTACAATGCTTCCCTCTCCATCTCACCCCCCTTCAGTCCTGTTTTCTCCTGCCAGAAGTAACCATTGTTTATATTTGATGTGGATCCTTCCAGAACACTTCCAATGCATGCAAATTTGCTAACACATATTTAGGTTTTAAAAAACATAAATAAATGGCACAGTATGACGCACATTGTTCCGCAACTTCTTTTATGTAATAGAATATTTTGGGATTCTTTCTGTCAGTACACGGAGATCAGTTTTACTCACTTTTCCCACCGCATGGTGCTCCATCACATGGAAGAACCATTCTTGGCTTAACCTTTTCCCCACTAAACTTTGTTTTGGTTATTTCTGATTCTTTGTTGTTATGAACAATGGGGCAATAACCATTCTAAAACTTAAATATCTACTTGTGTACAAGCATTTCTGCAGAAGAGATATCAAGAACTGGCATTTCTGGGGCTGATATGCATACTTAAATTTTTGTTATAAAGAGCCAAATTACCTTTCAACAAAAGTGTAGCACCCACTTATCACACTCTAAATAGTGGATATCAATTTTTAAAATATTTGTCAACCAACAATGTTGTTTGATTGCTGTTTTATTTTTATTTCTCTGTTCATTGCAACTGTACTTGAATGTTTATTGGATATCTGCTATTTTCCCTGTGAATTGCTTCTACGTAGTTTTTGATCATTTTTCTTTCGGTTTGTTTGTCCTTATTGACCGGTAGGGGCTCTTTATATATTAATAGTATGGATATTAATATTGGAATTTTTCCCTCTCTGTTGCTTGTCTTTTAACTTTATTTACGATGTCTTTTGCAATAGGGTTTTTGTTTATTTGGTTAATTGGCTTGGTTTTGTATTTAAATATATCATTTTTTTCCTTTGTAGCTTCTGGATTTTGTATCTTGCTTAGGAATACCTTACCTACCAAAAAATTATAAACACACTCTGATATTTTATATGTAATATATTAATCCATCAGGGAATTTACTTGTGCTTATCTTGTTACAGCTATAATGAATTTTTTAGAAATACATTGATGAATCCCTATTGTTTCATCTATTGATTTAAAATAATATCTCTATCATAAACAAAACTCCCATTTAAACATTGTGAAGATATTTTCCTTCTTTCATTTATTGTTCTACTATTGAGCCATATCCTACTGTGTTGGTTGTAGCTTTATAATTTGTTTTGAAATTTGGTAGGCAAGTCCCCCTTCATGCTTTCTTTTGCAAAAATTTTCTTCCAGTTCTTGTCAAAGTCTGTAAAATAGCATGATGGGATTTTGATTTAATATTTTTATTTTTTGGAATATTATCTTTAAATTATTGAGTCTTCCCATGCATGGACATTGTATCATTCTATAGTAAAGCTCTCAAGTAGGTTTGTTAATAGGCATTTCATAGAGTGCTTGTTACTATTAATGTCTTTCACTAATTACCTTTTCTAATTAATCATTGCTGGCATGTAGAAATGCTGTGGTTTGGTTTTATATATGTTTTGCATGTATATATGGGGTACAAGTGCAACTTTGTTACATGGATAGATTGCATAATGGTCCCATTAGAGCTTTTAAGGTATTCATCAGCCAAATAACGTACCTTGTACCCATTAATTAATTTCTCATCATCCACCCCCCAGCCACACCCCATCCAAGTCTCTACTGTCTATAATTCCATTCTCTACAACCATGTGTACATATATTTTAACACCCACTTATGACAATGTGTGATTTGACTTTCTGTGTCTGGCTTGCTTCACTTAAGAAAATGACCTCCAGTTCCATTCCTGTTGCTGGAGAAGACATGATTTCATTCTTTTTTATGTCTGAACAGTGTTACATTATGTATATATACCACATTTCTTTATCCAATAATCTGTTGTTGGACACTTAGGTTGATTACTTATCTTTGCTATTGTGAACAGTGCTGTGATAAACATATGAGTGCAGGTTTCCTTTTTGTATACGGATTTATTTTCCTTTGGGTAGATAGCCAGTAGTGGGATTGCTGGATCAAATGATAGCTTTATGGTAGCTTTATTTTTAGTTTTTAGAGTGATCTCCATTCTATTTTCCATAAAGGTTGCACTAATTTACATTCTCACCAATGGTATACAAGCATTCCTTTTTCTCTGCATCCTTCACAACATCCATTCTTTTGCCTTATTAATAATAGTTATTATAACTAGGGTAAGATGATATCTCATTGTAGTTTTAATTTGCACTTCTCTGATGATGTGTGATGTTTAGCTTTTTTCATATACCTGTTGGTCATTTGTATGCCCTCTTTTGAAAAATGTCTATTCATGTCCTTTACCCCATTTTTAATGGGATTATTTCATTGTTGTTGCTGAATTGTTTGAGTTTCTTGTATATTCGGGATGTTAGTCCCTTGTCAGATCAATAGTTTGCAAATGTATTCTCCCATTCTGCAGGTTCTGTTCACTCTGTCGATTATTTCATTTGCTGTGCAGAAACTTTTTAGCTTTATATGGTTTCTTTGTCTATTTTTTGTTGTTGTTGCCTGTGCTTTTGAAGTCTTATCCATAAAAATCTTTGCCTAGATCAGTGTCCTGAAATGTTTCCCCTATGTTTTCTTCTAGTAGTTTTGGGTCTTATGTTTAAGACTTTAATCCATCCTGAGTTGATTTTTGTACATGGTGAGAGATGTGGCTTCAGCTTAATTCTTCTGCAAATGGCAATCCAATTTTCCCAGAATCATTTATTCAAAAGAGTGTTCTTTATCCAATGCATGCTCTTGTCAGCTTTGTCAAAGATCTGTTGGCTGTAAATAATGTGTGTTTATTTCTGAGTTCTCTATTCTGTTCCATTGAACAGAATATTTTAATACCAATACCATGCCATTTTGATTACTATAGGCTTGTAATATAATTTGAAGTCAGGTAGTGTGATGCTTCCAGCTTTGTTCTTTTTGCTTAGGATTGCTTTGACTATTTGGGGTCTTTTTTCATTCCATATGAATGTTAGGAATGTTTCTCTAATTCTGCGAAACAGTGACATTGGCATTTTGATAGGGATTGCATTGAATCTCTAGATTAGGGTAGTATGGTTATTTTAATGACATTAATTCTTCTTATCCCTGAGAATGAGATGATTTTCTACTTGTTTGTGTCATTTACAATTTCTTTCATCAATGTTTGATTTTGGATATTGCTTTTATATCCTGAAACTTTACTGAATTCATTTAACAAATCTAAGAGCTTTTTGTAGAGTCTTTTTGTTTTTCTAGGTATAAGATCATATCATCAACAAACAGAGATAATTTGACTTCCTTTTTTTCCAATTTTGTTGCCCTTTATTTCATTTTTTAGATACAGGGTCTGACTTCTGTCACCAAAACTGAAGTGCAGTGGTGTAATCATCGCTCACTGTAGCCTTGAACTCTTAGGCTCAAGCAATCCTCCTACCTCAGCCTCCCGAGTAATTTTTCTTTATTTATCTTTTTGTTTGTTTGTTTTTGAGATGGAGTCTTGCTCTGTCGCCCAGGCTGGAGAGCAGTGGCGCGATCTCGGCTCACTGCAAGCTCTGCCTCCCGGGTTCATGCCATTCTCCTGCCTCAGCCTCCCGAGTACCTGGGACTACAGGCACCCACCACCATGCCTGGCTATTTTTTTTGTATTTTTAGTAGACGGGGTTTCACTGTGTTAGCCAGGATGGTCTTGATCTCCTGACCTTGTGATCTACCCACCTCAGCCTCCCAAAGTGCTGGGATTACAGGCGTGAGCCACTGCACCCAGCCAACTTTTTTTAAATTTTAAATTTTTGTAGAGACAAGGTCTTGCTATGTTGCCCAGGCTAGTCTTGAACTGCTGGCCTCAAGTGACCCTTCTGCCTCAGCTTCCCAAAGGCTGGGATTACTATAGATGTGAACTACCACACCCGGTCTGAATGTCTTTTATTTCTTTCTCTTGTCTAATTGCTCTGGTTAGGACTTCCAGTACTATGTTGAATAGGAGTTATGAAAGTGGGTATCTTTGTCTCATTCCAGTTCTTAGAGAAAACGCTTTTAACTTTCCCCTGTTCAGTAGGATGCTGGCTGTGTGTTTGTTGTATATGGCCTTTATTATGTTGAGGTATGTTCCTTTAATGCCTACTTTGTTGAGGGTTTTTATCATAAAGAAATGCTGAATTTTATCCATTTTTTTCTGCATCTATTGAGATGACCATATGTTTTTTGTCCTTAACTCTGTGTATGTGATATATCACACTTATTGGTATGTGTATGTTGAACCATCCTTGCACCCCTGGTATAAAACCTACTTAATTGTGGTATATCATCCCTTTGATGTGCTGTTGGATTCTGTTTGCTTGTATTTTGTTGAGGATTTTTGCATCTATATTCATCAGGAATGTTGGTCTATAGTTCTCTATTTTTTTGTTGTTGTCTTCTCGTCTGGTTTTGGTATCAGGATGATACAAGCCTCATAGAATGAGTTAGAATTCAGCTGCTTTGTTTAGGGGTTGATCTTTGCCCTCTCAGCATCTTCTGTGATCCCTGGTTGGCTAAGGTTTCCTGCCTTCTCCTGAGATGATTTTTGTCTTTTATCTTCCTTAGAACACTAAGCATTCAATTTCATTAGTATAAAGCTTTCGCCATTTGTAATTCACACCATTTTGTAATTTCTAATGTCATTTATCTGAATTTTTACTTTTTTTTTTTCCTTTAGATCAGGCTTGTTCAATTTTCTTTCTTTGTTGGGGAGGTGTGTTGATTTTTTTCACTTTCCTGCCTTTAATTAACTAACTTTTCTTTTTTCCAGTTTTCATTCAAATTTTACCTATCATAGCACTATTCTCAATTTTCCTCCAAATCTTTTACTGCCAGTTAATTTTATGTCAATTAATTTTATTTTATCCAAGTAAAATATATAACATTTTAAAAGTTAGATATGACTAAGCAGCTTGAAACAAAAAATAGGAGTGTCTCACCCACCCTTCTCTACCTTGGGGGCCTACCTTCTACCCCCAGGCTTCTCCCTGATACTTGGCTCCAACTTTTGAAATAATAATCATAGCTAAGGCTTGCAAAGTGATTACTGCATATTAGGTACTCTTCTAAAAATATACTTGGATTATTTCATTCTTGCTATCCTGTTTTATTGATGGGACAACTGAGGTATAGAAATATTGTGAAACTTCCTCAAGGTCACATAGCAAGTGAGTAGCAGAACCAGGATTTAAATCTAGGTAGTTGTACTCTTAACCATTTTTACAATTTTCTGCGGCTCAAAAATGCTCTTGTAACATGTTTCACTGGTATTTCTTGATTTATCAATTGCAGACATCTTCCACTGACTTCCCAACATGGTAAATACAGACTAAGCTCTCCCATCACATGCCTTTATCTCATGTTTCCCTTTCCTAACTTTAACACAGTAATTTATAATTCATTGATGTTTAAACTCATAGCAACTACAGCATTATCATGACCACTGATTGCACGGCTGACTAAATGGTGCACTCCATGACCTCTTTCATGAACAATCTCTTATTTTCCTAGGAGTATTTTTTTTTGTTTGTTATTGTTATTGGTGTTTTTTTTTTTCTGAAAATGTGATTTTTTTCCTTGAAAACCTGTATGTTTCCCTCAACTCTCCAACTGCTCATCAGTAACATGTTCCATATTCTCAGATATAAAGTTTATTATTTTATTTTCCATAAGTTATTGGGGTACAGGTGGTATTTGGTTACGTAAGTTCTTTAGCGGTGATTTGTGAGATCCTGGTGCACCCATCACCCAAGCAGTATACACTGCACCATATATATTGTCTTTTATTCTTCACTCCCCTACTACTCTTCCCCTCAAGTCCCCAAAGTCCATTGTATCATTCTTATGCCATACTATAAAGCTTATTTTCCACCCCCTAGAGCCTTGCCTGGGCTATTGCTCTTAAGGCTGCTGTACAGCTGTTTATTTTGTTCATGAGACTGCCTAGTCATCATTCTGAGTCTTATTTTGCTGCTTTCGTGTATCAAATCCTGTATTAGGCCAAATATGTCTTCCCACTCCGTTTCCTAAAGCACACTCTGTGGTAGCTTCCTAAGAAAAGGGACATGGGTGATTCTTTTGTTGGTTATGAGTGCTTGTAAGCTGGAACATATCTTTAGTCTATCCCCATGCTTAATTAACATTTGGTTGGTCGTAGTAGGTTGAGCATTTCATTCCACTGTGATCGTGACAGTGATGCTACTGAGAAATCAGACATTGTTCAGTTTGTAGTTCCTATTTCATGACCTGTAATTGTCCCTGGCTGTCCTGTAGCTGTCCCCACCCTTGGGTAGCTTCTCTTTCCCCCATGTGTTCTAAAGCTTCATAATATACCTGCTGTGGATGTGTCCTCAGGGGCTCACAGGCTTTTTCAACCTGAATGCTTCCTTGCTTGGAAATTGTCTTACTTATTTCGCAATTATCTTCCCTCTATTTTTTTCCTATTGTTTCTTTCTGGTATTACTATTATTCTTATGGCTACACTGATCCTTTAATTTCTTTAGTTTTGAACTCAAATTTTTTATCTCTAAACTTTTTTAACTTACTGGGAAATTACCTATACTTTACCTTCCAGCCCTTCTACTGCGTCTTTTTCATTGTGGTTATCATATTTTTAATTCCTAAGAACTCTAAAGTTTTCTCTGATCTCTTTGTATAGTACAATTTTTTTTTTGCATTTTTCTTATGTTTTTTCAATTTTCTTCTGTTCACTGAGTTGTTTCAGATGACCTCTGGGTTCCTTTTCTCCATTTGTTGGTTTTGATGTCTTCCTTTTTAAAATTTATCCTCAAGTGTCTGGTAACTTTTGACTATCCATTAACATAGGAGAATGCATTTCAAAAAACTGAAGATTAGAAGGCCTCCGTGCATGGACAGGGCTTGTTCCTGGCTGGACTTCATTGAGAGTGTGGGGAGCTGACTTCCCACTGGGGAGACCTCCAAATGCCAGGAACTGGAGGCTGTTTAGCTCCTGCTGAGACGAGTGATCCAATCCCCACAGGCTGAGAGCAGGGTGGTGTACATCTGGGTGGTGGTGTTCTGGCAGCTGGACAGAAGAGGTGGAGGTGGGGAGGGGCCCCCTACAGGGCAGCATGAAGACTTAAGCTTAACTCCCTCTTGTGATCCCTGTTACTCCGGCCTTCAGCTGTACTGGCATCTCTGAGCATGGAGCCCTCCTCTTTCAACTTATTCACAAGTCAAACCCTTTGTTTCTTTGTATACTGCTGTGAGTAGTGGAAGAAGTGAATCTACATGGTCATAGACTTTCCACCCTCCTGCTCTCTCCGTGGCACCTGGGGTCTCCCAGCGGAACCCCTCATGGGTTCTACAGGGAGATTTCCTTCCCTTTGCTATTTGCTCAGTGCCAATACTTAGGTTGTAGCTTCTTCTGTTTAATTAATTCAGTTCCCACTACTCCATCTGCTTCCCCTCTTCTAAAAACTTAATGAAATCGGGGCCGGGCGCGGTGGCTCATGCCTGTAATCAGAGCACTTTGGGAGGCCGAGGTGGGTGGATCACGAGGTCGGGAGATTGAGACCATCCTGGCTAACATGGTGAAACCCCGTCTCTACTAAAAACACAAAAAAATTAGCCGGGCGTGGTGGCAGGCACCTGTAGTCCCAGCTACTCGGGAGGCTGAGGAAGGAGAATGGTGTGAACCCAGCAAGCAGAGCTTGCAGTGAGCCGAGATTACACCACTGCACTCCAGGCTGGGCGACAGAGAGAGACTCTGTCTCTAAAAACAACAACAACAACAAAAATAAATAAAATCGCTCATCTGCTTTTGCTTCTTCTCCTGTACTGTTTCTCTCTTGTGGGCTAATTAGCCTTTATTTCTATGGCACAAAGTCCCGGAATTGGGGTTGCTGAGGGAAGAGAGTAAGTACTTTTAATTTGAATAGCTATTGCCAGCTGCCTTTTCAAAAAGTCTAACATTTACATATATGGGAGTACCCTCTCCTTGGTATCCATAACAGTAATAAGCATTATTTCTCTCCTTGATTATTGCTAATATAATTAAGGAGATATTTAGTTGTTACATAAACTTGCCTTTTCCTGAATACTAGTGACATGGAGAACCTTTTGACATGTTTGTGGGCCATTTGGATTTGCACTTCTATCAACTGCCTTCTCATATATTTGTTCAATTTTCTAGCGCCTTACATGTCTTTTTCTTGTCCATTTGTAAGAGCTCTTTGTATATTATAGATGTTTGTCCTCTTAATTCAAATACTGCCCCATAAAATCTATTGTTTGTCTACTGCTTATGTTAGGATTTTCAAAAATCATACAAAGTTTTAATTTTTATAGAATCAAATAAGTTCACCTTTTATAGCTTCTGGATTTTATTTGATTTTATGTATGGTCTCTCATATTATTTTGTAATATCTACTATTTCTTCTACATTAAAATCTTATATATATCTACATTTGTTTTTCATGTGGTACAAGATAACCAGTTATACCTGTTTTCTGTATATGTATTTTTTCCAGGTAGATAGCTAGTAGTATAAGTACCGTTGACTCTTGGTGTCAACAACGTGAGGGTTAGGAGTTTTTAGCAGTCAAAAATGTGCAAATGGCGGAGTGCGACAGCTCATGCCTGTAATCCCAACACTTCGGGAGGCTGAGGCGGGCAGATTGCTTAAGCGCAGGAGTTCAAGACCAGCCTGGGCAACATGGTGAAAACCCATCTCTACAAACAATACAAAAATTAGCTGGGCATGTTGGCACTTGCCTGTCCCAGATACTCAGGAGGCTGAGGTAGGAGGATTGCTTGGGCCGAAGAGGTTGAGGCTGTAGTGAACTTTGATCATGGCACTGCTCTCCAGCCTGCGTGATGGAGCGAGACCTTGTCTCAAAAAAAAAAAAAAAAAAAAAAGGCGCAAATAACTACTAATAGCCTACTGTTGACCAAAAGCCTTATCAATAACATAAAGACTGAACACATATTTTGTATATTATACATTTTCTATACTGTATTCTTACAATAAAGTAAGCTAAAGAAAATATTACTAAGAAAATCATAAGGAAAAGAAAATATATTTACAGTAGCGTACTGTATTTATCTATACTATGACTCTATACCATCTGTTTACAAGATGAATTGTTTGTCTGACATGTGGCAGTTGCAGCTGGAGACCTCAAACTATGGTCCATATGTAGCAGTTCAATGGTTTCTTATAATGTCTTGACTTTTCTCTGCTTCTTAGAGCACTTCCAGAATCACTAGTTGACATGGGGTTTTGGTATTGCACTAAATACAATGACAAATACATGAGAACCAAGAGAGATCACTTTTTGCCATGATATGCAATTGCAGTAAAAAGATTGGAGAGATGAAATGCTCACACAGAGATGATTGGCATTGCACAGCATTTTTTTTTTTTTTGAGATAGAGTCTCGCTCTGTTGACCAGGTTGGAGTGCATTGGTGTGATCTCAGCTCACTGCAACCTCCACCTCCCGGGTTCAAGCAATTCTCCTGCCTCATTCTCCCAAGTAGCTGAGATTACAGTTGCCCACCACCATGCCCGACTAATTTTTTGTATTTTTAGTAGAAATGGGATTTCGTCATGTTGGTCAGACTGGTCTCAAACTCCTGACCTCAGGTGATCCACCTGCCTTGGCATCCCAAAGTGCTGGGATTACAGGTGTAAGCCACTGTGCATGGCTTCATACAGCATTTTAAGTGAATACTAGGAATACTTGAGCTCACCAAAATAGCAGCAGGAAGTGGCTGTTTAATTATTACAATAGTACAGTATGTATATAGTTAATTTTACAGTTAATACTGCATCTTTACACTTGTTTGCATTTTTCTTGACTGCCAATGGCACCATGTATGGTCTGTGTTTGTGTGCGTATGTTTTGATACATTTTACCTTTTTATAATAGGTTTGTGTATATTTATTTTAAAAAATATTTCTAGGCTTTGTGGTTCACCTGTGAGTTTTTTCAAATTGTCACAAATCTCCAAAAAATTTCACTGTATATTTATTGAAAAAAAATCTGTGTATAATTGGACCCATGCATTTCAAGCCCATATTGTTCAAGGTTATCTGTATAATCTTTCAAATAATCCATCTCTCTTCTGCAGAACTGAAATACTGACTTTGTCATATATTAGATTTTCATACATAGTAAGATCTATTTCTGTACTTGGTTCTCTTGATATTTTTTCTATTGCCATTCCAACACCATATTGATTTTAAATATAATAGCTTTATAGTTCAGTCTGATATCTAGCAAAGCAGATTCTCCTGACTTTTCTTCTCAGACATGTATTCTTCCAAAACCATGTTAAAATAATTTAATACAATTCCATTTTTTGTGTGTGAGTTTTACCATGTGGCTAAATTTATTTCTAAATATATTATAATTTTAGTCCTTACCTTGAAAGGAAATAATTTGCTATTTCCATTTCTAGGTGCTTATTGAATAAAGAGATTACAGCTATTAATTTTTATTATATTTACTTTCAATCCAATGAGTTAACCATATTTAAACTAGCAGATTTTTTATTAGAGATTATTTCTAAGAATGTAGCTATGAAATGTGTAAAGGAATACAGTTTTCATTCTACTTTTCCAGTATTTATAGTTGCCATTTCATTTTCACGTCTTATTACCTTTACTAGAACCTTCAACATATTGTAGGATAATAATAGTGGCATTATTATTTCCAGAATTTAATTGCAAGGATTTCTGTGTTTTGTTTGCCAGCACATTTGCTGTTTTTTTCTGTTGTTATATATACTCTATTATACTTAATTGTTTTCCATCTATTCTGTTGTACATAGAGTTTTTATTGAAAATGAGTATTGAACTTTTCAAGCACAAATGCAAGATCTTTTGCCTTGGCCATGTGACTTTTCTACTTTAATTTGAAGTTATGTCACACTGTATTATGTTGATATATTTCCTGATATTGAACTACTCTGGCACTTCGGAAATTGCCTCATTTAGTATAATGTATTTTTAAAGACATTTCTTTATTCTATTTGTTAATATTTTCTTTAGAATGTATCTTAACTCATAAATGATATTTGTCTATAGTTTTCCTAGGTCTAGTATTTTTATAAGATTTTGGTATTAAAGTTATGCTGGCTTAACCTTTTGTATGGTATGACATAATCTAAATAATATTGGCATTACACACATTTTTTAGGATTACATAAAGCTTAGCTGTATTCTTGTCTGTTTTTAGGAACTTTTTCAATGGTAGGTCTTTAATTGTCTTTCCAATCTCTTACATCATACACTTCATTTTACAGTTTACATTTTGCTAGGCAATAATTTATTTCCAATTCGTTAGGACAGACATGATGATTATTTTCTTATAAACTTTTATTCACTGACATCTATGGCTATGATTTTTCTCCCTCATTCTTACATAGCTTAGCTCTCTTTTATTAGTCAAATGAGAGATTTGACTATTTTTATTGGTATTTTAATAAACTTTTTGGGAATATACATACATATATACACACACACATATAAATCTCTGGTTAATTTTAGCCTTCATCGTTACTTATTTCCTTTTGTATTTTCCTTTTCCCAATTTCTAAAATAAATTTTGCTACTTTATTATATTTATTTTCTAATACTAAAGATATTTGAGGATATCCAACTTCCATTTTTTCTTTTCTTTATTTTAAATCCTTTCTGAGACAGGGTCTCACCCTGTCACCCAGGCTGGAGTACAATGGCACCATCATGGCTCACTGCCTCAACCTCCTGGGCTCCAATCCTCCCACTTCAGCCTCCCAAGTAGCTTGGATTACAAGTGTGTGCCACCATGCCCGGATGATTTTTCTTTTTCATTTTTTTTTTTCACTTTGTTGCCTAGGTTGATCTTGAACTCCTGGGATCAAGCAATCCTTCTGCCTCGGCCTCCCAAGTGCTAAGATTATAGGCGTGAGCTACCATGCCCCACCCAATTTCCATTTTTTCTGTCTCATGTAAATTTTCTATTTTTGCTGTGTCCCATAGGTTTTGATATGAAGTATATTTCTCTACATAGTTTTCAAGATGGTTTATAATGTCACATTTGCTATCTTCTTTGATACAAGAATTTTCTAGGAGTGTATTTTATAATTTCCAAGCAGTAAACATTTTCATTTTTGTATTTATAATTTTATTAGCTTATTATCAGATAGTTGGCCTGTATAATCTACATGTTTTTAAATTTTGCTAGGGTTTCCTATGGAGCTAAGGCATAATTTATCTTTCTAAATGTTTCACAGATATATAAGTACAATGAATATACCTTATTGAAGCAATGCAGCGGTTTGTATATGGCTATTATATAAAGATTAGTGATTGTATTCTTTATATCTTTACGTTCCTATTATTTATCAGAATTGCTCAATTCTGAAAGAATCTTTGTGTTCTGAGGTCTTTTTCTATAATAGTATTGTTTTATTAAGTTCACCTTACATTTAAGTTTTTGCTTTGTATGTTTAACTGCTTTGGTTTTTGGTGTATACAATTTTATGACTTAAATTTTTATTTATGACTTGTAAATTTTTTTTATTACCCAATGTCCCTCTTCATCTGTTTAAGGCTTCTAAACTTAAATTCCACTGTATCTGTTGTAATTTCTCCACAGTTGTTTTCTTTATATTAGCATTTTTCAAGTATCTTTACTCATCCATTCATTTTTCCCTTTTTTTGTCACTGTAAGTTTTTCTTTTTTTTTTTTAATTAAAAAACTCCTATTCTCTAACCCAATATGGCAATCTCCAATGGCTTTTGACTACTTTCTAATCCTATTTCTCTTTTTACCATACATTTTAGTGTCAAGTTGGTATACTTAATTTTATTTCTTATATCTTACTTTAGATCTCTTATTTTATATTGTTATTTCATCACTATCCTATTTAGTATTTTTACTAATTTAAGTTGCTATTCTTTCCCTTGTTAATTTAAAAGTTCTCCAGGGCTTTGGCCCTAAATAATACCCATATCCCTCACACATTTTGAGAAAATGTGATACCAACTATTTCCCCTGCTGAGACATACTTTTTCCTTTATCTCTGCCTTTCCCCAATCTGGTAGGTTGTGACCTTAAGAATACTTTCATCTTCTTTCCTCTTCCTCCTTTCCCCTTCCAGAAATCTCTGGAACACTTTTACCCTTCTCCTCCTTCACTCCTCCCAGCTTCAGGGTTTTACTGAGGATAGTTTGGCAGTTTAGGATTTAGACTAATAGAATCTACCATGAAATTATCTGCAAAACAAAAATAAGAATATGTAATACGTTTTCTTTAAAGAGCCTATCATTATAAAGGTACATGTGTTCTCACATGTATGCATATATTTTTTCTCAATATTTATAAACTTTTCCTACCCTTGATATTATCTTGATTTGCTTTTAATTTAAATAATACTTTTTAACTGTGTAAGTAACATCTGAATAAATTCTTACTGTAAAGAATTCAAATAAGAATTCTACAAGAAAGATAAACTCTTACTTGGCCACCCCTCATCCTATTCCCTTCCTTAAAGATACTCCCTTAAAGCCACTGTATTAGTATGACATACATTTTTTCCAGACTATTTTCCATGTGCTTACGTATACAGGTATATTTATAAATTATTCATTGTTTTGCTTTTCTGTGTGAGCGTGTATTTACTATAAATTGTATCACGTAACCTGTATTGCTTTGCAACTTTACTTTTTCACTTAATATATTTTTAAGATATGTTTCTAGGTCATGAAATATGGTTTAACTTGATACTTTTAAACTTCTAACTTGATAATACTGGATAGCACGGATATAGCATAGGTTTTTTGATGGCCATTTAGGTTGTTTCTATTAATTTGCTACTTGAAAACAGTGCACAGTGTCTCACATGTCACCCTCTGCACATGAATGACGGTTTCTGTAAATATGGATATGTGGAATTGCTAAGTCAAAGAGTAGATGCTTTTACTACTAAACTGCTACCCAGGAATTGCTGTACTTATTTATAACCTTGCCAGAAACGCGTGCGGTTTACATTTTCAACATTTGTGTATGAGATTGTTTTTCTCCACCTTTGAGTAGAGGGTACTTCAAAATGTATTATAAAGTCTTATATATTATCATCACACTTTTATTTATGCCAGTCTATTTGGTAAAAAAAGGTTATCTTGTGTTTTAATATGCTAACTGGCTGGTAGTGAGGTGAGTGTCTTTCACAAGTTCATCAGCTATTTGTGTTTCCTCTCCTGTTAACTGTCTATTTCTACTCTTGTCTTACTTCATTTTAACTCATAAGAAATTCTAATTCATGGAATTACATGCTTCCTGTTTCAGTCCTTTATTTGTGTGTCAAAAACCTTTTCTCCTAGTCTATTGCCTATTTTGCCTAGGTATATAGAATATTTGATCAACCAAAATTTTAAAATTTTGATTTAGTCAAACAGTCCTTTCCTATATGACTTCTCGGTTTTATGCCTTGCTTGAGAAAATATCCAATACACTAAAATTAAAACAAAAAGTCTTCAGTGTTTTCTTCAGTATTTACATAATTTCTTGTACATTTAGGGTATTAACCCATGTAAAATTTATATTCCTTATGTGAGATAGGGCTCCAATTATTATCATTTTCAAATGAATTATCAAATGCACCACAACCATTTATGCATATTTCATCATTCCTTACTGCTACTATTATTGTAAAATAAATTCTCATATAAAAATGGGCCTTTTAGACTTCTCCTCCCTCAATCTATTTATTTCTTCTTGGTCCAAACCCATACTGTTCTAATAGCTACAACTTTATAGAATATTTTGAAGTACCACAGGGTAATTTTTCCACCCCATACTTCTGTGTAGTTCTTTATTTTCAACGCTTACTTGGCTACTGGAGAACATTTCTAACTTCCCAGGTGTATTTTATAATCAGCTTGACAAGTCCGATAAAAAATTGTGTTGTATTTTGATTGAAAATGCATTTAATTTTAGATTGGCTCTGGGGAATTAACATTTCTATAACATTGACTTTTCTCATCTCGTGGAGATATATTTCCACTTATTCATTTCTTCCATTCTTTTCTTATTATGTTTTCCTGTTTCATTCATTTAGATCTTACATATTTCTTATTAGGTTTATTGCTATGTAGTTCATATTTTTTATTTATATTATGAATGAAATCTTTTCTCAATTACATTTTCCAATTGGTTGTTACTGATATATAAGAAATATATCGGCTCTTGTGTGTTTTTCTAATATCAGCGTACCTTGGTGAACTTACTAGCTTTCAAATTTTCAGAAATTCTTCACGGTTTCTTTCTTGCTGATGAAAACCTTCTTATTCATCAGTAATAAGTATTTAGTTTGATATAATGAATTTAGAGGTAAAGTTTCAGAACTGGGATATAAATCTAGGTGAACAGTATAACTTCCTTTCTTCATATTATTTCATGGTGACTCTTTTTTTTTTTTTTTGAGATACAGTCTCACTCTGTCACCTTGGCATGATTTCGGCTCATTGCAGCCTCCGTCTCCTGGGTTCAAACGATTCTTGTGCCTCAGCCTCCCGAGTAGCTGGGGTCACAGGCATGACCCACCACGCCAGGCTAATTTTTGTAGTTTTAGTAGAGATGGGGTCTCGCGATGTTGGCCAGGTTGGTCTCAAACTCCTAACCTCAGGTGATCCACCTGCCTCGGCCTCCCAAAGTGCTGGCATTACAGGCGTGACCCACTATGCCTGGCCTTTCATGGTGACTTTTAACATTCAGTGACTTCTTCCTCCATCCCTCCATCCATTATCCTTTTTCCTCAGCACAAATCAAGCTATAATAGAAAAAAGGATCCCTGGTTCTTGCCAAATCCTTCATTTTACCTACTGAGACCTAAAGAATTTAAATGACTTCTTTAAAGTCACACAACTTAGCACTCAGAAAGTGGCAGAATTGGATTAGCTTCAGGAATGGCTATTAGAGTCTCTAACATGTAAGCAGAAATAACAGTGGCTTAACTAAGGCTCTTTTATAAATTGCATATGCTTGTATACACTACCCATTTTATTATTCCAGAGAATGATTTGTGTATTTCATTAATTAAGTAAATTCAATTATAAATTAAATATTCGTGTATTTTATGAATGTGAATGAAATAGGCACATTTTCATGCCATGCAAATATTGTATGCTTTCAACTGTATACTTTTAAAAAGTAGGAAATGGGCCATATTTATATTATAAAAATCTACAAGCACATACAAAGTGGCTAAAGGAAATTATCAAAATACTTCAGACTATAGGGCAATGAAAAGTAAACCCCAAAAGTGCATTCAGCATTGTGACAGATTAAAGAGATGTGGGAAATATGGGGTAAAATAATGATAAAGGAATAATATAATTAAATAGTTATTATTGGTAGTGCAATACATTGTACTAAGTACCTTACATATGCTAACTCACTTAACTCTAAAATATACACACACAACAACCAAGAAGTTAGTACTGTTTTTCTCCTTTCAAAGAGGAGATAACTGAAATTTACAGAGATGAAATTACTTGGCAAGGTCATGATATTAATGATCAGCAAAGACTGAATTTGATCCCAGGTTATTTCACTCCAAAGCCCTTGTTCTGCCTTTTCTATATATATTGTTTTCCTTAGAATCTAACTAGACAGATATACACATATCATCGCTTTTGGCAATGCTGCATTAGTACGCCAAATCCCAGGATAATATTTTTAAGTATTAACTGAGCCACAAATGAATCTACTGCCAAAAAGCTGGCCATGTAACTTACTGAACATTTTCCGTGAACACCTTCAAGGACATATATCATCACCAGTCAAAAAATCAAAAGTCATTGTGGAAGAACTCCTGATACAAGCAGCTACATGGCTGATATCAAACATATGTGAAGCAAAATGAGCCAGATACAAAAGAGTATATCTTACATGATTTTGTTTAAACTCTTGAAAAGATAAAGCTAACCCACGGTGACAGAAAGCAGATCTGTGGTTGCCTGGGGCTGAGGACTGAGAAGGATTGATTGGGAAGAGAAATTAGAGAATCCTTTTGGGGTGGATAAAGGAGGATGTAAATATTCTTCAGAAACAGGTCACAACTATATGTAGAATGTGTTTAATGGTTTCTCTTAACCAGGGTAAAGACTCAGATTCATTAGGAACCTGCTTTGGAGAAGTTAATTTAATAATATGTTATGTGGATCTTCAGTGTTTCAGCAGTCTGGTCAGAGACCAGAAGCAAAATTTAGCTACTGAAATGAACAGTATGATAGCTTAGTGAACGATCAATTGTGGTAATCCACCCAGATGCAAAAAGGGTACCCAAGAACATCTCACATGTCCTGTCCTGATATAGAATTAAGTCAGCGAGTTATTTTTTTCCTTTTAGAAGTGGACATAACATTGTAATGAGAAGACAGTTTTCCATCTGAGGCATCAGCTTGCAGATTACCTCTTTCATTTCAGCTTTTCTTGTTTTTATGGCAAATTCTGCTGCAACATTAATGATAACGGCTTTTTGCACTCATATCATTATGAGATCTTTACGTTAATTCAAGGATCTCAATGCCTGTCTTGAACAATGTCAAATGTAACAATGAAATATGAGCAAGGCTTATTGGAACACATCTGTATGCATCTCTTGTCCGAAAGTGTATAATGTGTTCTATTTTGAAATTCTGATTTCTTCACAACATAAATATATCTATTATAAAATATGATTTTGAAGACATGATTCTTATCCTCTTCCATTCACTAGTTAGCTATTTGGGAGGGAAAAGCAATCATAAAAAGGAAAAGCCTGCTGTGCGTGGTGTGCATGTCTGTAGTCCCAGCTACTCAGGAAGCTGAGGCAGAAGCGTCACTTGAGCCTAGGAGTTTGAGTCTGTGGTGTGGTATGATCACACCTTTGAATAGTTGCTGCACTCCAGCCTGGGCAACATAGTGAGACCTTGTCTCCAAAAGATACAATAAAATAAAACTTAAAAAGTGAACAGAAAAAGCTAAAAACAACTGTTTTTTTTAAAGATTTGCACTTTGAATTTACAAAGATGGGTATTCAGGATCTGTCACACTTGGTAAAGATTTAAAAACAGGCCTGAAGCAAAGAAACAATATGAAATAGAAAGTGTCCGATGCAATGTGAATGAATAAAGGGTAAAAGGGCAGTTATGATGCAGATGATCATCGTGGATTAAATTTTAATTCGGGATTAATTTTGTAATTAAGGGATTAATTTCTTAATTAATAGGCTTCGCAGGGTCCCTGAATATCTTGAAGTTACAAGCTAATTTCTCTCTGTATATAGGGAGAAAACCTACTGTCTTTCTCAGATACTCAAAGGATTCTGTGATCCAGCCATGGCTCCCCCTCTTTTTGAAAGTTAACCACAAGATTAAATAGATAGCTTAATCCAGGGCATTTCCAACTCCTGCTTATCTCAGACACTATTCTTGCTGAAACATTCACTCTGAGTTACTTGGTTAAAAGCCCATAAGGATCTACTTAGAGCTAAATATCCCTAGAGAATCCCCAGAAATACAAATTCCCAGGAAAATCCAACAAGTCAATAATAGAAAATAGAAACTGATTTAATACAGTATATTTTTGGGCCAATATCTCATTCACTCAGACCACAGTTTCTCAGAAATCAGTGCTGAGCAAACAGATCATTTGTTGCACCTCCCTGTTCCCCTGCCACAGAGATGCAGGTCACAAATCTCACAAGACGAGAAAGGAAAGAACTTCTGCATTTGTTAGCTTCTAACATTAAGGTACTAGACATTTCAAGAATGGCCCGAGGTCACCTAGCCAACATGTGGTGCAGAGGGGACGTGAATCTCAGCCTGCGTGGATCTTAGTGGCCTTTCACTTCTCTCCTACCTCTTTGGTCCACCCGACATGCCTCCTTGGAGTTCAATGATTTAGTCAGTCCACTCCATCTGAACCATTTCCCAAAGCTGCTCGTTAGACTGAGGGCACATTTCTCATGCCAAGCTCTTTCTATTCCTTAATTCGGGTACATTTCCAATTTATTACCCCCATGGCGTAGTAGAAAGGGTACAATGCTGATAATCAGGACTCCTGGAATCGAGCCGCTACTCTTCTCTAAACAGACTGTGCAACCTTGCAAAAGGCAAGTATCAATCTGAGTGTCCAATAACCAGGGAGGGGGGTAGATTATATGATCTTGAAAGTTGAGATATAATAATATATGATTCTATTATTCCTTGGCATAAACATGTTTCTAGGGCAAATGATTTGATCATGTTACTAGGTTATTAGATCCATGTCCTTATTCAGGGAAATATCTATTATGCCCACAACAGTGTTGTCTATAACTCTGATTATTTGGACACCACCCAAATGTATTGAATTTGATTTTTCCAAGGTGTAGCACATTGTCAAGTCCAAACCGACCATTAAATGTCTTTTAATTGGCTGACTCATTGAATGCCACTGCAATATCCTTTCCTTATGTAGGCCTGGGAAAAGTCATGAAGTGACATTTGGAAGTGAGGGCCTAAGCGGGCAGTGGGTAATTTAAGGCAGGAAGCTTTGGACCGGAGAGAAGCCTGGCTAAGAAGAAGCCGCAGCCTCTAGGGGCTCATCTCCCTGTTTGTAAAACAGCACTAATACCCTGGGCCTATTGTAAAGATGCAGTGAGATGCCTTCTGCTTGCTAAAAAGGTATAGAACAATCTCAAAGCTTTATCAATGTAACTACAAGGTATCTGTTTGGGAAATGGCATATTTGACCACACTGGCCTTCAGCCAACCCAGTTTCATAGAAACACTTTGCTACCTTAGTACAGCACATGTTAACCTGCTAGAACTGCAGGGACTACTTCTCCTAATGAGACACTCTTGCAAAGATTCTCAGGCTCCTTTTAATTATGTTATTTTACAGGAACTCTGCTGATCCTTCTGCTTTCCTACTTCTGAGGTAGGAAAGGGCAGAGATTTATCAACCACAGAGTATGGCTGGAGGCAGTGGTGACATGTTTGTGTGGCCTTTCTCAGGTCACCAGTGAGTCACAGTGGCATTGGCTTCCTATCAGGGTCTGTGACATACAGGGCAATGCCCGTCATTCCAGTGAGCCTCCTTGCAGGTGAATGGCCTTCCAAATTTTTCAGAAAAGCATTTTTTTTCAAGCATTTTTTTTTTTTCTGTTCTTGATTTTGAGATGTTAGGCCGACAGTGATTGACAGAAACTGACCCAGGTAAGACATACAAACTGCTTTAAAGGCGGAAAAGTTTGCTAGAAAGCTATTGCATGAAGATGGTTTTATGAACAGGAGACTTGGTAACATTTCCTGGGTCTCTCAAGTTTCACAAAAGTGCACTATCATCTCACCTGTCTGGAGATTTCTATTAGGATTTTTGAAAACTTGACCTGAGCTTGTGTGTGCTTGTATATGAGGTAGTAGATGGAAGTGGGGTGTGTCTTTTTGCCTTTGAATCTGGCCCAACTGTTCTAGTGCAGCCAGGTGTAAGCTATAAACCAGTGGCATTAGGATATGAGAGTATCTTGCCCTGAGAATCTTTATCTTCATCCCCCTGATCACACTGGGGGCTACTGTGAGCCCGGTCCCAGTGTATTTCTGAGCAGCTGCAGCAGGCCAGGCACAACTGAAGGTTAACCCCGCTTGCCTCTAGGGTCTGGCCATCCCGGGCAGCACGGGGCTTCAGTGGCCTTCCTGCAGTTCTCTTCCCAAGGAGGCTCAGCCTGTTCTGGTTTTGCTAAGAGACCCTAGATGCGTCTATTTGCCTCGTTGGTATCTACTCTCCCCTCCCTTCCTTGACCCATGCAGCCAAGATTTAGGGCTTCAAAGACATCCTTCCTTCCTGCAGCCCGACAGGTTAAAGATTTGTTCCCAAGTCTCCTGAAGAGCTGCGTCAGATTGCAAATCACTGGCCAGTTCCAGAAAGCTGCTCCCAAGTGTTTCAGGGCAGCTCTTAGACCAGTGCACCCTCGTGGTAAGAGAGGTGACAGAACAAAGCCAGAATTGCTTTTCATTTCTGGAAACACTAGTCTTTCATGTCAGAGTTTAGGTTACTTAATCTTTTCGTGCCGGGAATAAGATTTCCCTAGTGTGACATCTGCTGATAGCAATGGACAGTCCATGATTTCCAGCGCCAAGAAATTAATACTCGAATCTGCATAATCAAATCCCCAGGTAAGCATCACCATTCCTTTCTCAGTACTTTCTGTCCCTTGCATTTCCAAATCCTTCTATTTATCCAAAACTCAGAATGAAAATGTAGTGCTTAATAACAATTTTTACTAGGGGAGTTTTTAGGTTACTATGATAGACATTTACTGCACGAAATTTACTAAATTCAGGATAATCAGGTTTTCTTATGTGTTTGAAATATGATAAAAATATATATCGCCTGAATGTTTCATGCTACAAGGTGCATTTTGTGAATTTACACTTCAATCACTTAGTCTACTGCAATATAATGTTGATTTATGTTCAGGGTTTGAACCTCTATTCAATGTTGAAATCCTTAAAACAAACTTTAGACACAGAGGGCTCTTCACTTTTCCATTAGACTTCTTAATTCAGTATAACTATATCCTTCTTCAGTTAAAAAGCTAGAAAGAAGTGTTGTTGGAGGTCACGGTGACAGAAATTTCAGCCAGCATGACACTCCTGGAGGTTATTGTTTTCCTACAGAGCTGGATGAGTTAATCTGGTATTGTTGCAAGAGGTTGGGAAGGCCAAACAAGGCCGAATCAGGGTAAGACAATTTTATAATCTTACAGCTATAATTAAAGCCAGGACCTGGGATCAATGTAAATATAAATCCCAGTATTAGTCCTGAATTTAGTTCACAAATTGCTTTTTGGAAACTGTTATCCTAGCAAACTCCTATTTATTCTTCAAAGTCAAGGTTAGCTGTGACCACACCCTAGAAGGCTTTCCTGACACTCAGAATAGTGTTTGTCACTTTTTCCTCTGAGGACCTTGGATGGTATATGTTTCTGTTGCATTTACTACTCTACTGCACAACTGTTTGTTTATATTATCTACCTCCTTATTAAATGATGACATTTTTAAGTCTGAAACTGTGTCTAAACTATCTCTGTGTCCTCAGGAGCTAGTACACTACCAAGGACATAGTGCTCAATGAATTTTTGTTGAAATAATGAATAAAGCAATATATTCTGGCTGTCCCATGAATACGATTGTGCAGCATAGTGCCCAGGTGTTCTGAGCACATGCACCAAGTTTTAAATTAAACTGCCACCACTTTCAGGGCAGAGAAAGAAAAGCAGGTTGCAGGCCAATTCTGGTCCACGGTTGCCTTATTGGGTTTCCTCAGTGTCATTAAATAGCTGAACTAGGTGTTAGCCAACATTTAAAATTTGACAGACTACATGCAAAAGTCTGCATTTCTAGCTTCTTAAAATTTTCAAAGCTATGGCGACATCTAACTAGCATTTCCATGGGGCCAAACTGGCTGGGGCTGGCTGCAGGGCACACAACTTCCTTTCCTGCTTCCTTCACCTGGCTTAGCCCCTTAAGGCATCTGATCTCCGAGCATGAGAGTTTTCATTGTTTTGGTGAGAGGATGGTTTATGTAAAGCCAGCCACGTAGTAATACAGATTGACACATATGATGGGAAGTCAGCCATGTGCTCTTGAAAGCAATTAATACCTATTAATATAATTAATACATATATCTAATTTTAGGAGGATATGAAGAATAGAAATTTAGGTGCCTTCCATTAAGTTACTTAAAATTTAAGAGGGAGTAGAATGGGGAGATAAAAACCCATGAAACAATATGGAAACATCAGTCCTCCTGACCAAAGGCACATTCATATAATACAATCTCTACAGCTTATGGAGCCAACAATTCCAAGACAGAACCTATGTCTGCAGTCTCACTGGCCACAGGAAGAAATAAAACAAAACAAATAACAACAAAACACCTGAAACTCATTTAAAAGGAGAGATAATTTCCCCTAATTATCCTGACCCATCTAAACATAATATTTCAAAGCTTGCCTTCTTCACTTTAAATACACAGCACCCTAAGCACTGCTCTCACTCCCTTCTGCTCTTCCCTCCCTTGGAGCCACTTCATTTGTGAAACCACCTCCCTGTACCTCTGTTACAAGCATTTCCATTTGCCTGGTTTCACGTAATCCTTAGTTCACTCAGCATTTATTGAGGCTCACGTGTATTCCAGTTGTGTACTAGGAGGATTCAAAGGTCAAAACAAGGTTTTTGTCCCTAAGAAAATAAAGGCCAAATCAAGCAAGAAAAGAGTAGGAATCCTACCTTGATTTCCTTATAACAGACCACATACACCTTCCGTGATAATGCTGACTATAAGCTGATGGGAACACAACATTTAGTCATGATGCATGGACTGGTAAGCTCTGGGTCTTGTTCAAAGAAAAAAACACACCCCTCAATTGCTTTGGGAATGAAGAGCAAAGGTATGCACAAAGAATTGTAGCATACTTACAAAGTAACATATCAATGCTGCCAGGACTTAGTGAGCAAGGTGTGAGTAGGAGATTGAGTGGGGCAGGGAGTTGTGATCTTATTCCAGGAGTACCTCCAAAGCATATGAATTTAGAAACCAGATTGTGAGGAAGAGAATTTCTCATGCCTTTGCACAGTGTATTCTTTCTGGATGGCATTTATACTTTCTCTTGTCCACCTGGAGTCACATGGAGGCATGGCTTCCTCTGCTGGGCCTTCCCCAGGGCCCTCTGCAAGCGGAGCTAGGATTCCACTTGCCCCACGCCTGTCTCTGCTCAGCTGCTATAGCTTCCCACATGCCTTTTAGAACATCATTTCCCTTTCAGGCTTAATTGTAGACCACAGGCCCTTGAGCAAATGCATTTTGCCATGGACTCCTCAGCACTGACATTACTTTTGGTGCTCCCAATTTGGTAATCGAATGAAGAGGAGTGGCAGGGGTGGGGTGGGCAGGAGTAGAGTAGCATTTTGAACAGAAAAATGACATACAAAGTGGAACAGTTGAAGGAAAACCTATGTCATGCTCTGTGGAGTGAAAGTATTTCTGCTTGGCTGAAGTAAAGAATTTGTGTCAGGAAAAAAAGAAAAATGAGGCTGTTGAAGTGTGAAGCAAGTCTATAGAGGGTCTTGGGCATATTATGAAGAGGGAAAAATCACATCTTGCCATAACCCTGATGATTCTTTCTTGTCTTTTGTATAGCTCTTACTTGATCCCAAACCAACCTCACGTGTTACATCTCATCATCGAAAGCCTTGCTCTGCAGGAACTGTGTGATTTTTCAAAGCGTCCCTTACCTCTCAAAGGGGCCACTTTCTGCACGTCTGACAGGTTAATATCCTTTCCAGTGCTTAGTGCATGAGACAGAATACCTGCTGCACATTCTCCATATGTTTTCATGTGGCCAGTGCCCATAATGAAACCACCAATGTCCTGTAACCATGCAGGATGACAGGTTCACCACCAGTGGATACTCTGCCATCTGAGCCCTGGTGTTACTCAGCATCCCTGAAGCATCACTGGCTGCTCCTCCTGTCACCCTGTGGGTGTTTCTAAATTAGATATCAGGTTTGTAGGGCAGGACTGGAGGCGCCTCCATGGCTGGTCCACACAAACAGCCGAGGGGCAGAGTTCATCCATTCCAGAAACTCATAAGGTGAACTTATATCCCAACAGCGTGGGAAGCCAGGTAGATGCTTCAAACTTGTGTGGATGTTCTTGCCTCTTCTCCCAACTCCTTCTTAGTTTGTGTCTCAAGAGAGGCCAGAATCGATCAGAATGAAAAGCTTCCATCACAAAAACTCAAGAACCACAGTTCCATTCTTTACCTTCTTCTTTACTCACTCACCTACCCCTCCCTTATTGCTCTCACCGCAGGCTACCTGCTTAACTAGTCTTTTTTCTTTTCATCTTTTTGTCTCACTTCAACTACATATATGTGAAAGCACCCCAAAGGCAGATGTTTTGAAAAAGCAAAATACATACATTTAAAAGTGTATAATGGTTGGGTGCAATGGCTCATGACTGTAATCCCAGCACTTTAGGGGGCTGAGGCAGGTGGATCACAAGGTCAGGAGATCAAGACCATCCTGGCTAATACAGTGAAACCCCATCTCTACTAAAAATACAAAAAATTAGCCAGGCATGGTGGCGGGCGCCTGTAGTCCCAGCTACTCGGGAGGCTGAGGCAGGAGAATGGCGTGAACCCGGGAGGCAAAGCTTGCATGGACCACTGATACTACATGAACTCCAGTATGGGGAAAGTTCACTGAGGACTGCTGAGGCCCTGGCTGGCCCCTTGCTGGGACAGCTGTTTCTTATATGTTATTTTCCTTTATTTCACAGCTGGATCTCACAGTGGGATGCTTGGCTTGTGGACAGGTGGAAAGGAAAGTGTGCAGTGTCTTGCCAGATCAGACTCATGGATAGATTTACACTGAAAATAAAGACTAAGAGAAAAAAAGAGAGGAACAAGTAGAACGTAAAAGCCCTCTCATCTTACTGGAAATAATGGTATAAAACACTAGCAAAAACAAAAAGTCCGCATTCTAAGAAGTAACAGCAAATTTTTGCACCTTGGTTCTAAGCTGTCAGATCCTCCACTGTTGATGTGAATCATCTACCCTATAAAATTCTTTTCTTCCTAACTTGGCCTAAGGATATCAGTAGTAGGACTTTTTGAAATATCAGATGAAAAAGAAAAGAAAACATTGTCTTAATCTAAGAATACGAGAATAATGTCCTATCAGGATAATGGTTACACAGGTATCCCAAACAAGTAAAAGACAGAACACATAGGAAGGGGAAAATCTTAGATGCCGCATTTCAGAAATGTGTAAAGATGGTAGGCTCCTTATTGGGATTGTACTGCAGAAGCCCTCTGATCTGACTCAATCCTAGGTGAGCCAGTTAATTCAAATGTCACCTAGAATAGGGAATCAGAAAATTTGTCCTCTTACTCATTTATGTTCCACGCAGAGGGAGCACCAATTGGAGGCAAAAGGGGGGACTTAATTTCAACAGATTTGCAGGTTTAAATCCTTGGTCTGTCAAATACCTGCTACAGGACTTAGCCTGTCTATGCCAAAGTATCCCCATTGGTAAAACGGGTGCAATGATAGGTCCTACCCCATGGGACTGTGATAAAGATGAAATTGGTGAGTGCTGTAAAGTTTGCAGAATAGAGTCTGACACATGGTAATGGTAAGCACTACTATGTATTTGGTAAGTGACATTTTTGGTAGGGCCAAGGCTGCTTCTTTGCTTAGAGATCTTTTTGTTGGAATCTTCCATTATCTTTTTTTTTTTAATTTGGCATCAACACACACTTTATACATTGTCTATGATTCCTAATTTTTGTTTTCCTTAACAATGGTACAGGAACTTAAAGGCATTTGAGGAGCAGTTTGCATGCAGAATTGTTCCACATTTAATACAATTTCTGGTCTCCCACAATTTATTTTTATAGTTAGACAACTATATTTAATGTGATCACAAATACTACTTTAGCAGACCTACTAAGTTACAAAAATAACTCATTCTTGGCAAGTATTCAGCTCAACTGGTAAGACAAATAAGTGTACATGGTAGAGAGCTCTTTACTAGCTGCCAACATTCATTAAGTTGAGGGCATTGTTCAGTGTGATTTGAAAGAGGGAATGCTGAGCATCAGTGAATCCGGACAAGTAGGTTCAAATGAGCTTAGTTAAGAGATTCCAGTCTCTGTAAGAACATTACTTTTGGATTTTGTTTGCTATCCTGCCATCTCAATTCCTTGGAATTTAGTTCCAATGTTGATTTTAATATGGAGGGGGGTCTTGTTAATCTGATTTATTGCCACCCATAGTCCCAGAGATATCATTCTAGAAAATGAAATCAATAGAGAAGTTTGTTGTCAATCTTAAGATTTTAATTTCAGCTTAGGCCTTTCTTATTTCCATCATGGACCTGGCTCCCTTTGTAAGTTTACCAGAATCTGTCAACTAATCCTCAGAGCACTCCCTTTTTGTTTCTCCCACATAAGAATTTGCTAAATGATATCCATATAACCTCTTATTCTGTATTTTTAAGGGACAAAGAATTGGCTGTTTCTTATAAGTTATTTTCCTTTATACTATTTATAATTTGTCTACCTAAATCACAATGTGGTCATAACTCTTCTTTCCGTATTTCTTTTCAGGTAGCGACTTTGGAATATAGAGAATCATTAGGCTGTATTCAACAAATAATAACTAATGCAGCCTTCTAAGAAGTGCAAAAAACTACTTAGAAATCTGCTATAATGAATCCAAAGACCATGGGCAGCAGCTATAGGGTCAATAATATTTGGAACCAGGGACACACTGGTGGATTTGCTGCCCCCACCCACCACATCCCCAGACATACTGGGCTGGAACACATGACTGTGTAGTGCCTCAACATTCATGTAAGACAGGAAAACTTCAAAAGAGGTGGGAGCACAAACCTCTCTTAAGTTTATGCAAAATAACTCTCCAGAACAATGAATTATTATTTGTTCATTATTCCACTCAACGCATAATGACTGAGCATCCATAGGTGTAAAGCAAGTTTGGAATGATTGTATTTTAGCTCCATTGTATATATTTTGTTTCTCAAACCCTAAAGTACTATCAGAAAATGAAAAGCCATGAGTGAAATAATTAACACACCATCTGAAAAGCCAGTCATGTCCTCTGTCTTGGATTATGAGCTCCAAGATGTTAAGAGGGCAGGTATCACACTTTATATCATTATTCTTCACAGAACTATTAACAGCCCGTCTTTTATAAATATTATTTAAATTAGAATGGCTCCTGGAGGGAGTACTATTTGGGGAGAAATATGAAGTGTGTTGGCTGAAAACACCTAATGAATAAACACTGATGTCTATTGTTAGCATACACATCATCCCCTGATCTCTGAGTATGAATTTAAGAAATTTGTGACAGCCAATGAAAATGCTTATACACCCATAGCACGTGTGTTTACCATGCAAATAAATGATCACAATTCATAAACAGGGACTCTAGAGTCTTAAACACTACTTCAGAAAGGCCTCAAGTTACAACAGGCAGAACAGAAAAAAAATCAGGAACATGCAACACCTTTTAAAAGTAATTCTAATATTGAATCTTGATGATGAGATTGCAAAAGAAACACAATTTTTTATAAATGCAAGATCCCCTATGACAAATATTTATGGTGGTCAGGAACAGAAAACAGAATAGAGATAGATGACTTCGTTCCCACCCCACACAATTTTTGAGTCATAAATTATGAATTATGTTCAAACATATAAGGAAGAGAGGAAATTAATTTAGGAGATGAGATCTATTTTATAATTCAGAGAGCTGTTTTATTTTAATTTGGGGGGCAAATTACATTTTGATGTTCAGCTTACCAAACATCTTTCTTTCTCTGAAATGAATTACAATTTCCCGTTATTTCTCTGAGGAGTCCTAAGATTGTTATTCCAAAATTCAGAGGGTAAATTAGCAACACAGTCTGGATCATTTGGAAAAATACCGTCCAGCAGAGCTTTCCACAATGATGGTAATGTTGTCCATGTGTGCTGTCTACTAAGGTAGTCCCTGGCCACATGTGGCTTTTGATGACTGGAAATGTGGCTAGTTGGACATAGAAACTTAATTTTAATTTAATTTAAATTTTTAAAATTAAAATTTAAATAGCCCTACATGGCTAGTGGTTATAGTGCTGGACAGTATCATCCAGATGACCACAGGATGGACAAGGACCTTCCTCTCAGCCAATTAGACCACGCAGTGGTGGGCCGCCCTTTGCACATTGCACACTGCCCCTGTGAAACCTCGATGCAGTCTTTGACAGCTTAGCCTCAGAAGGGCTTGGGGGCAAAGCTCATGGGAGCTTGTTTAAGCAAATATACACATTAATAGGATCACAAAGATCGGAAACAGCAAAGGTCAGCCCTGCAGACCCCTCTCCCCATTCATATGTTTCCCTGCAGTGGGACATATTCTCTAGTGCTTTGTCAGGAACAGCTTCAAATCGACTCAAATGGCTTGACTTTCCACAGCTTTCCATGTTATGAAGGCAAGTAAAAAAAAATAGTTCAGTGAGAGCACTTAGAAAAAGACAACCTGTAAAAATACTGAGATAGAAACAGGAGGCGTTCTGTTATAAGAAGGAACTCTGCATAGAGAGAGATATAAAAGAAAAACAAACCCCACATGTACTTTTGATCATAAAGACTTTGAAATAAAAAAAATGTGCTTTGGCACTACATAAAATTCTTCCTTGATTATCACAGTATGCAAGATTACTAATGCTGGTCCCCAAAGCAATCAATTATTTCCTAACTCCTTTCCATGGTTCCATTTAGTTTACTACAGAACATCTTCTGATTGTCCCTTTTGCCTGTTTATTATTTGTTAGTGCATTTCCTTATCTGCATGTAGCTTTAAAAAGTCAAGAACTTCAGACACCTTCAAATTTAATGACATAACTTGAGAAAGGAAAGAATGGGGATTCTGATGCAATATGCCTTGCTCATGAAGATGTTGCTAACTTCCGAACTTAAGTAACTTCCTGTCAATAGCATTTCAGTAGCAAAGATTGTTTTCCAGATAAACACATACCTGGAGGAGCAGATCAGAAGTGGGTCTGACTCGCTGTTGGAATAGGATGCTTAGTGTTCGATTCTGCTGTTCCAAATCAAACACTCTTGTTTTCAACTTCACACATTCCTCTCTTAGATCCTACAACAAACACATCGAAGGAGGAAAAAGTCCATAACTGAAAGATGTCTTTGCATATTATAACCATATTTTATATGTCTCAGATCATTAGTAAAAAACGGTATTTTTATTCTTCAAAGCCCCCAGAAGTAAATCACATACAACGTTTTCTTCCACAGACCATTGTCTGATAGAATTATTACGTGCAAAGAAGACCAATTTTTTTTTTAAAAAGCACCTTGAAATCAGAAATGCATTAATCTAGCATGCTATTTTTGAAGACAGTAAATCTTAGCGATATGAAGTCAATTTAAGTTTCCGCCTATATATTTTGCCTTTTCACTGTCTTTATAAAAGCAATCACAGAGCACAAACCACAAGGACAACAACAGTGTTTCTGCAGTGAATAGAGATTTGATGAGCTAAAGAAACTATCATTTCTGATGGAGTTTTTCATTGTCATTTGTGAAAACAAGTTGAAATTCTCGGTGATGGGGCTAATAGAGTCAGTGATGCATTTAGCGGGAGAGAAATAGCTCCGAAGAGATGGCTTTTAAAAGGCCACTTGCCACTTGCCCATCCTCTGAACTCGTGGATTTCCATACCTTCTGGGGCTTTCTGGTCTCAGTGCTGGGTAAGAAGCACACTTAGCCCATTCTGGCATCTGTTTGGAGCAGCTCTTTTGAATAGTTCAAACACCACAGAGACCTTTTCCCCAGCTCATGGAGGAAGCTGATGTACTAGAACTGCCTTCCAAACTGACTGCAATAAAGGAACTTGCGGTACTTAAATATCTATGCCCTTTTTGATGGAATTCAAGGCAGACGCAGTAGAATAAAACCCAAATTCAAGGTTCTTCAAAAGCTGACCCTTTTCTGCATTTCAAACTATCTTTCACTACTTCCTGATGTTAATAAAAAAAAAAATGTCTTCTGTTCTCACCAAGCAGAGAACAAAGGTCTGGCATGTTGTTCTCTAAAGGTCTACGCATTCCTTCTACCTTCTTCTCTTTTCCTTTCACTGCCACTTTTCCTTCTTATCCACCTTCTTCTTTCAGCCCATATTTGGCTCTTTGATTGAAGTACAGTTCAAACTTTGTCACCTCTCTGACCTTTTACCTGGCATCTCTCAATACCTGCTCCATTTTCTGAACTCCCATCAGCCCTCAATGCCTCCTTTGTGACAGTTAGCATATATTACTCTGTATTCATTTTATCGTTTGGGCTCTAGACTTGTCAATTACACGACACATTTTTCACCAGACAAGCTCAAGAAGATACTGAAATAACCACACCAGCATATTGCTCTTACATTGTTTTTATTCCATCACCTAGCACAATGCCACACATAGTAGGAGCTTAATAAGTGCTCACAATTATTTTGCTAAAGGGGATGATGATGACAAATTCTGTTCACTAGTGATTGGCGTGATAAAGAGCGTTTAAGTTTCTCAACACTTCTACTTCAAAGATTTATGTATTCTGATGTGGGGCAGCTACCTATTGGGCTTAAGGCTCTGCAAGCAACGGAGAGCCCAAGCCACAGTTCTGATGCCTAGGGCCTAAATAGGAGTCACAGAGTTACCTGGGCCTGCCATAACCTTGTATGAATCTAATGGTGAAGTTAGATCTCACTAGTAAAGCCTTCTCTGAGGCTTGATGAGCATGCATCATCTTATCCAGTAGCATTAATTCTATTAAAGGGGGCAAAGAAACAGGCCAAGGTATAGCCCACTACAGTTTCAACTCTCCTTGCCTTTTTTAGTTAAATGGGTAAAGCTTATGTATAGGGTGTTTTCAACTGATCGGTGCCTACAAATTGAGAGCAGAGAAAAGAAATGTCATGTTCAGAATGACATGCAAGAGTGCAAGATCCAGCAGGGCAGGATCACGAGTGCACATTTTGTACTCATGAGCACACATGCCATTTGGCAGAGGCCATTGTGAGGACCCACTCACTGCTCAAATTAAAAGGTGAAACTTCAGCCTGGCCAACATGGCAAAACCCCATCTTTACTAAAACTACAAAAATTAGGCAAGTGTGCACGCCTGTAGTCCCAGCTACTCGGGAGGCTGATGCATGAGAATCACTTGAACCCAGGAGGCAAAGATTACCGTCAGCCGAGATCGTGCCACTGCTTTCCAGCCTGGGCAACAAAGTCTCAAAAAAACCCAGTCTCAAAAAAAAAAAAAAAAAAAGGTGAAACTTGCTTTATTTTTATTTATTTTATTTTATTTTATTTTATTTTGAGACAGAGTTTCACTCTTGTTGTCCAGGCTGGAGTGCAGTGGCGCGATCTTGGCCCACTGCAACCTCCGCCTCCCGGGTTCAGGTGATTCTTCTACCTCAGCCTCCTGAGTAGCTGAGACTACAGGCATGTGCCACCACGCCTGGCTAATTTTTGTATTTTTAGTAGAGACAGGGTTTCACCATATTGGCCAGGCTGGTCTCGAACTCCTGATCTCGTGATCCACCCACCTCGGCCTCCCAAAGTGCTGGGATTACAGGCATGAACCACCATGCCCGGCAAAACTTGCTTTCTTTATTTAGAATTCAACTTCTGTCTGTGTCTCACGCTGATTTTTGTTCTTAGCATGTATATAACACTCTCTGCTCCCAAACACTAATTGTTTTTAGTACTGCTAATTAAGCAGTTAATAAGACTTGACTGTGAGGCAGATAAATATTAATAGTACCTATTGGATGGGAAAACACAATCGTCCTCATTTGCAACGTAGAGATATAGAAATGGAAGCATACAGTGTGGATATGCAAGTAAAAGGGGACCTGAAAGCAATAGCAACCACGATTTTTAGCAGCAAAACTGAGAATAACTTGAAAGAGTTCTTCAGATGGGTTAAAAAAAAAAAAAAGAAAAGAAAAGAAAAAGAAAGAATGAAAGAAAAAAATCAATATACTTTATAGAGAGTCTTTACACAAGTGCCCAAATTTCAAAGGCCATTAGTATTACTTAAGGTATGGTAAAAGTTCATTAGTGGGAACACAATTTATCGACCCTGAGAACTCTCTGTTCATCACTATTGGCACATCCAGCTCAGCACACAGCAGCAGGAAAGACAGAGGCTTTAGGGATGTGACACTGATCTGATGGCCATTGACAAACAGAAATGAGCTGCTCTGAAAATCTGTAGATAGGAAAGAATCGCTTGAGTTGTTTTTAATATTCTTATTTTCTTCAGACAAGCTGTGGATCACCAGTAACTGATGCCAGAGAGTTGCCTTCCCAAGAAACTGTAAACAAAAACACTCATGTGCCCATGTACACACTCATAAACACAATCAGAATGGATATATATAAACAACTGTTTTGCTAACCACTATTGTAGTATCTGGGTGGAGGGGGCAGCTGGCTGTCTTAGCTTCCTCTGTGCTCCCATCAGGAGCACCCTGACATAAAGGAATGCATGACTGCATGATACATTTAGGCTGGATGCAAGAGCAGCTACTCTGACCCTGCCAGTTCAGAGGCAAGACCCAGAACAGCCTCCCCAAGGAAGGCTTTAGAAACAAAAGAACTCTCCTCTGGGTAGGTGCCATAGTCTGGGATCATGGCTCAAGGGAGAGGCTGTACCATGTATCCTCTCTCATAATCCTTCTTTTTCTTCTATGACTTCCTGGCATGTATCAGGCCTCAAGAAATAACCTCACTGAAAATATAAGGTTGTGTCTTCAGATAAGAAAATGGGGACATAACATAAATATTTATCATGGAGGAATAATGCCAAAGATTTGACTACATTTCATATCATGAAAAAAAAAAGTACAGTGGTGTTTGGGTTCAAGAAAATACTCAGACCTGTTTTCCTTGCACTATTCATGTTACTATCAATTGGAAACAGAGACTTAAGAGATTACAGCTGAGCAATGTGATACACTGGTCTAATGGGCTCCTGTGCATCTTAATGATCCCAAACCATAATTTCCCTGGAGGATCCACACACTGTAATCCTGATAAATTCCCCCTGTGCTTGGGCTAAAGATGATTCTGGACTCACTGCTATACAGTACCTATAGGAGTACAGTTACTTTATGTATTGAAGAGTAAAACTGTTATCAGCTCTAGGCTGAAGTACATTTTTTAAAATGCTGATTGCTTAGAAGCAGGACATACACTAACATGATCGCTGGAGTGTCATTGAAAACTATTTAAATCTGATTTTACCATGTAAAAATGACATGATAGTGGCATACCTATTTCAGAGGCAGTGTCTATCATGGGAATACACGGAATTGGGGCTTAGAGGGCCTGGGCTCTAGTCTTCATTGTCCACAGGGCCTTGAAGTGATTGCTTCTGATTAGGTCTCAGTTTCCTCATCTGTAAACCAAGGCACCGCACAAAATTGGGCTTCTGTTCAAAACACTGTATCTCTCACTAGCTTCATGGGATGTCTTTTCGAGTGCTGCTTTGTTCCCTCCCTGAAGCCTAATGGCCACCAAAACCACCAGCCTCTTTTGTCACACCCCTTCTTGGTGGTTTTCATGGATACATCCTTATCTCTACCCCAAATGCTAAGACTTTTGTAACATGAAAAGCCACTTCTGGAAAAGGCTGGTCACATCTCAGACTGATCCAGGGCTTCAACATCGAATACTAAAAGGCAAGACAGGTGACATAAAAGTCTGACTGAACCGGGATACTGCACAGGAAGTAGTGAGTCCTGTGGCAAAACACATACTGCAAGTCTCCACCCTAAAAGCCTTCGGATTAAACCACTTTTAATAAGGGCAATGGCTAAACAGTTCATGTAACTACAGTCACTTGAGCCCATTACCAAAGCGAGTTGACAATCTCAGGATTAAATACTCACCAAGGCTCCTGGAAATTGGGGAATTTGGGAGTTAAAAATAAGATTGATTTTGAGAAAGCTTGACCCCAAATATATAGAGTCAGTTTTATCCACAGCTATCAAACTCTAAATGCTCTTCCTGCTACAGAAGATAAGCAATACTTCCAGAAGTTTTAGGAAGTCCTGTGGCTACCCTGCCTTTTATTTTATTCCCTGTGATCATAACCAGCCGTTGGATTTCAATCCTTCTTTTGATTTTCATGGTATCTCTCTCTGTCCTATTGAACTATGGGGGAGAAAAACAAGTGACTGAATGGGATTGTGGAGGAATAATGAGGGAGTGGGTCAGAGCGTGGGGTTTACAGTGCAACAGCCATAATTAAAGCAAGGGCTCTGCCACTGCCTGGCAGTTGAAACTATGAGCAAACTTTTTTTTAGTCCTACCTCACGGGGCTGCCTTGAGAACAAAACGACTTTGTGGATTTAAAGTGCTGCATGTGGGGTCTGAAGGCTTGTAAATGCCTGCTAAATATAAACAGCCACCTGATACCACACAGACCACTGCTAGAGAAGTGGACACAGATGGTTCAATTGCCCCTTTACAGGGGAAATAGGAATTTGGAGTTTTCTCAGGTACAAGCTATAAAATTGTTTTCTGTTTCTGCCTGAATGGCTGGATTCTACCATACCCAGCTTTATTCCATGTCGGTGAAGAAAACACATCATCGAAATATGTGTTTCCTCCAAAGAACATGCAGATAAGCCTGAGACTGTTCATATGAATGAAAATAATTGCAGAGAAAATGCCTTTCTTCCGTGTTTTGTTTAGTGGTAAACAAACAAACAAACAAAAAACAAACCCAAAACACTGAAGAACCTAGGTGAGTTACATTTTCTGCAAATGTAATTGACTTAATGAAGATAAAATATATTTCAGATAACAATATGAATTTAACCTGAATTACTGATTTCATTCGCACTTGTAGACTTGGACCCATGATTTGGAGGCATCAAAGGAAGAAAAGTTGGGTTTAATATGATCACTTTTGTATTGTTGTTCTAAAGGGGTACAGTCCATTCTCCTAAGGGAATCCACAGGTTTTTGAGATAAACTGAATTACTTGGCCAGGTACACTGAACAGAAACTGCTAAGTTCATGGAAATAATTTTTTTGTTCTATCAGTATCAGTAGACTCTGTTACTTCAGGATGCTTGTCTGGGCCAATTCATGATATGCCATGAAAAATGTATTTCTGGCTGCCCAGTGAAGAGCTGAAGCCACAGCAGATTTGCCTTTGTGTCATAACTAATGGCATATTCTAAAACTGCAGAGTAATGCTTATTATTTCACCTCAAGGATCTTCTGGTGACTTAGATAAATCGCTCAAGATTTTTTTCTGTTTTGTCTTTGCTACCTACATTCCTTTTTGGAATTATTTTTCTCATCTGCATTTGGAGTACACTGTATATTTTATATTGTGCTCTTAATTAAAAAGAAATTTTAGTCTTTTTGCAGCAATTTTACAGGGCCCATAAAAACTGGAGGCACACATTTCTGCAGAACATGATTCTTTTGGAATCTCCAAAAGCCCCCAGCATCTCTTTCTGCCTCATAGTGTCCCTGAGGTATGCTATCTCACAGTAGCACGTCTTTCTGTGTCTCACTGCTTAACTGTACCAAGGTAGATTTATCTGTTTACTAGTTATTACTTGGATTTGTGTAGCTATTTTTTTTTTTGTAGCTGACCTGAAGGGTCCCGTTTTCCTTTTTATCGCACCAAATGGCTTCCTTGTCTCTTTCCTGAGGCACCATTAACAAAAGCAGGCATGGGAAGTCTTTCAACAGTTGTAAACAGAGCTGCAATAGCACTCCCCTCATTCCTTAGGTTTGTAACTAAGTCAGCATAGAGTTTCAAACAGGAGAAAAACAATCGAGAAATTAAAGCCTTAGAAAAAGAAAAAGAATTCAAAAATGTTGAAGCAGCAATTATAATTTGTCCTCCAATATCTATTTCTCACCTTCTTCCAAAGTAATTTCAGCTGGGCACACACCCAGAACAAAGACCTCTTTGCCGGGTTTGTTTAGTGTGGCTGTGTGAGTAAGGTCTGTTCACAGAGATGTATGTAGTAATGTATGAGAGCTTTTGGAAGTGTCCTTTAAAAGACAGCTGCTGTATGCCCTTTATCCTCTTCATATTCCTCAGCTTTTATTCCCTTCCTGATGGCTGGAATGTGTGGATGTGATGACTGGAGCTAGCATAGTCCTTTTGGACCATGAAGTGACCTTGAAAATGGGGCCACATTCCATGAAATACAGAGATGGAAGCTAGGGACCCAAAGGACTTTATGGAGCAGAGCTACCATTCCTGTTCGGCCTACCTGTCGGTTTATATGTGAGAAAGAACTAACATTTTAGCTTATTTAAGCCACCTCATTATGGATCTCTGTTGCTCACAATGGAACCTAATTCTAACTCTACGTAAGTGTACTCAAATCTATTTATGCATGTTAGTATAAAACTGGAAGCAGTTAAAATTATTTGTAGAAGGAACTGTGACATTTTCACAGAAATAGTAGGCAAGAAAGTCTAGCAAAAGTATCACAATGCCTGTATCATAGAAATTTTAAAGAATATTTAAGTATCTCCATGAGCAGCAGTCAACCCCTAATAAAATTATTTTCAATTAAAAAAATCAAAATGGCATAAATTATTTTGCTGCCATTTATCACATCATCCTGAATATGCTGCAGGATCTAAAAGTTTCTTTTGGAGAAGTCTCTATTTCACAGATAGAAATCAAAGTAAACAAAATCTGAGGGAACTAAAATTTAGCTTCTCAGAAACTTCATAGCCAGAGATGGTAAACATTCCATAAAATTCACTGAAACGGCCAAATTTGGGCAAAATTGACCTGCATTTACTGTCTGTCCCGATAATGTGATCTGATGTTGTCTGCAGGCAGAATGGCAAGGCAGCAAACTCATAGGTATGGAAATTTCAGGCACAGTGGTTGCCATTATTTTATATGTACCACAAACTATTGCAGTAACTGTTCTACATGCTTCCTTTTGTAGGGTCACCACGGCAATCCCAGGAAGTGGGAATTGTTATTCCCACATTACAGAAGAGGAACTAGGGCTCAGGGAAATTAAATGACTTCCCTAACTCTTGCTGAATTTTAGACTTTTGTTAATGCTGTCCAAAAGAAGATACTCGTTTTACAGGAATTGGGAGAATTCACCAACTTATTGCAAGTTTGTATTTACTAAATAAAAATGGTGGGTTTGCTACTCATCTGGGTAAATGAAAATCATCTTCAAAAGGCTTTCTATTATTTTACCGAGAGTTTGGATTTTTTAATACAAATTCTATTGGTCACTGATGTTACTTCATATGCCATCTAAAACACACACGATTTTCACTAAGTGAATAAATACAGAAGTATTGCATCTATCAATCACAATTTCCTAGCTTAACAACATGAGCTCCAATATAGTCACAAAAGGGCCTTGAAAAGAATAAAGTCAGAAAGTGACCTACCTTTTGAGTAAGCAGAGCTTGAACAACTTGGTTGGCTACCTTTAAAAAATAAAGAAAAAGTTGTCATTTATAATAATGAGACTTTATATGCACCGACTCTAATTTACCAATAAGTTTCTCGCAGCTTATTGTAGCTAATTAGCTCCTCATTTGCCTCTTTCCTCTATATCCAGAGATCTGATTATTTTCATAATAAGCCTATCCTTCTAGGTAATATTTTGCTTTCTCCAAAGGTGACCTTGTTGCTAATTAAGATGGTTACACTTAAAAGATCATTCATACCTTGACTTTCACATTTCCATATTTGGAAAAATGATATCCTTTCATATACTCCAAGAAGGCTAAAAAATGATATAGTGCAAAACACAGTCCTAATTATCTGTACACAGTTTCTACACTTTGCTGATTTACAATATCCTTTGCCTGTCCTTCCTATTCCTTTGCTGTCTATTTCACTGCTTAATATTACTTGCAATAGAGATAGGTTGAATGGTCTAGCATAGGGACAACTCATTGTTTCCTATGTGTCCTGCTTTCATCTTCAATGTTTTTGCTTATGTCACGCGCTTGTTGTTGCTACCTGTAATATAATCTGGTAGTTGTTTACTACAACATCCATTTTTTCCCTTCTTCCTGAGTAACAAACCCAATCTTTTGGGGCTGGGCACATTCAACTGCATTTCCCAGCCATTCTTGTAGCAAAATGTTGCCATGTGACAAAATTCTGGCCAATAAGACATAAGCAGACTATTCTCTTGGGCTTACAGGAAGTCTCAAAGAAGAAGGGGGCTCACCCTTCGTCTTCCTGACTAGAAATGGAAGTACAGTAATGGCTGGAGCTTCAGCAGCTACCCTGACAACAACAGTCACATATTAAGGATATTTGGACAGAGAAAAGGACAAGCTTGGTCCTGATGATGTTATGGAGCTGTACTGTCTATTGAACATCTGTGTGGTGGAAATAAGGTAGTCACTGTTATTTTGAGTTTCTTCCAGTGAACAACCAAATATAATTCTTAGTAATATTTTCAGGGACCTCATTTTCTTCAAGTATCAGGCAGCTTGAGACAGCAGAAGAACCTAAATCCCTCCTCAGCCCAAGGCAGTGAATCTTGATTAATCTAAGCCAATCTTGGCAATTCCAATGATAGGTTTAGGAGTGGGCATATAACACAATTCCAGCTAAGGACCACATGTAAAACCAGTAACATGTTCCTGGTGTTTCAAATACCTGGCATTTTCTCCAGGTAACCATTCATTAATACTGTATGTATTTGTGTTAAGATTTCTTTTTCATCTGCATATTTCAAAATACTTTGCATAGAATCACCTACTAAATTTCACTATTACCTTGAAGCTATGTAGCTACATGGCTACCGTTGATAAAATTAAGGTGGACAGGTGAACTAGGTGGTATTTTTCAGCTAATACATAAACTGTAAACATTTAATGTGATAACTGAAATTGACAGCATGAAAGACTAAATCAGAATACTTAAATATCCTAGATATAAGGCACTCTGGTTCATTCATTTCTTCCTTCATTTATCCAATATAAATTTTCTGAGTATCTACTTGCAAAGCTAGATGATTGGGCCATGGTCCTTGACTTCAAAGACTCATACCTGGCAGTGAGTTGGCAAAAAACACAATTATAACACAGTGTGACAAACATCTAATCATCATGGTAATTCTTACAGTCAACGGGAGACTGAGGGACACTTTCGTGTTATTTTTCTCTTGGTAACATATTTGTTTTTGGTGGTGCCCAACTATTTGTGCTTCTTTCTCTATCTAGTATAGTCGAACAGATTATAGTAAGAACGTTTCCATGGAGCTTAATTGTTTTTTGACTCAATACTGACAAATAGTACATCCTTCACAACAGCTGGCTACCAGTAAGTCTCATAGAAAATTAAAACACAGGCTGTCATCAACTTTTGATTAGAAGGCAATCACACCACAAGCAGTAAAAGACTAAAATCAGATTATCTGTAATTGATTAGTTAAATTATATGCACAAGAAGGATTTTTTTTCCCATCAGAAGTCTTTTCAAAGTTACATTGCAGACATTAAGTAAAAAAGAAAGCCTCTTCATTGAAACTATGATTTTAAATAAAATGTTTTCTTAGGTATTGTTTTTGAGTGAAGCACAAGTTACAGAACTACCACAGACCAAAATAAACTATACTTTCATTAACTGAGGCCATATGTTCCTTTATCACTTTATTTATATGTGATCACAACAGTGATAAATGTTATCCAACCCATACAAATTGACCAATAGCATAATAGTGAAAGTCAGTTTTCCAGCATTCATTCCAACTCATAAGTAACTGAGAATTCAAAGTCAAACTACATATCATCTATTTTATTGTTGGCAAATAAACAAAACAAAACAAAACAGAAGAATTGAACTATTCATGCAGGTTGAATCAGGAACAAGGTACCAAAGTTAATTCATGCTATAAATAATTTACTTCTTTTGGATCTCAAACTTTGGATTTGATTTACATTCTCATAAAACTGCCCAATATCAATATTTTCTTTTCTTTCTCCCAGTTGGTCTCTCACTGAAACCATTCTGGTAACGGTGGTCACATAAAATAGCTCTATCCATGATTTATCAGGAGACACGGACTAATATCCTAACTCTAACAGCCCACAGGAGGAAATATGTTATATCTCACAATCCAAGCAGTTGCCCTATAGGCTTAGAGACTCTATATCTAACACAGTTCCTTCTGGCATGTACTTTGGAAAATTGTTTGCTCCTCTTGAAAACTGAACAAAGATACACGAATGCCTTATTTCTTTACCTACTGACATGAGGTTATATTACCCAGAAGGACTCACTGCTTCTTTGAAAAAGATCAGGCAGATTATACACATGCTTTCCTCCATACTGTCTATAACGACAGTGTCTGAGGTTTTGTTATCGCTTTTAACAGCTAACTTCCCTGATGCATAAATAGGACAGCTGTTTGGAGTTTGTGCCTGCAACCTCTACTAGGCTCAAAAGATGATGCCTGGAATGCGTCCCTGCCCTCAACCTAGCATTATGCCCTAAACATTTGGGTTGCAAATAATCACACACCCATAGGCCCAGCTAGTGAGAACAAATCACTTCCAATGTCATCTGCCAGCTTTCCTCTCCAGAGAAAGGGCAGCAGCTGGGCTAGGCTGCAAGGGACTTGAAGCACACTGGAAAAACAAAGCTGGCAGTCCTTAAGCCACTAGCTTGTAGTACAGCCTCCCTTAGGCTGTCCATGGAGGCCTCTCCCCTTTGCTCCTAGGAGATGGAGCAGGGCTGCAGGCGAGACAGGAATGCCAAGGAGAGCGCCTGAGTACATCTCGTGTTTCCTTCTCAGTAAGAATTTTCTCAGACAATCTAGCTCCTCTAACACATGGCTGATCTTCTACTCACACAAAACTTTGCTCTTCTTCCCTGAAAAACTTCCAGGGCTCGTGATTCCTCCATGCACTCTCTTGGAAGTGGGCGAGCAGAGGGAGGAAAAGCTGGGGCTATGGAGTTCTCTATTATTTTATTGAAAAACAGTCCTTGAAGCTGAATAAGAAGCCACACTAAGCAGTTTATTCAGAGAGGGAGCCAATTCTCAGCCAAGGGCTGGGGTGGAGGGTGGAGAAGCTTCCAGGTTTATGGGCGTGGGGAGCCAGGATCTCCATGCTCTATACTTTGACAGTCCTCTCCTGGCTAGTGGGCTTGCTTTCATACCTTCATGAGCTATTTCACCATGAAAAGCCACTGTCATGTCAACAAAGTAACTGAAAAATCTCATCAGAAAAAGTATGTGTTTTTGAAAATGTGCTTTGGAGAGGTGTTCTATGCTTCTGATCTTGGTTGATTGTACTGAGGCAGCTAGGAGAAAGCATGGAGAATATGGACTTGGGTTAAAACAGTGCCTATGTTAACTTCATACACTGACGTGCGCAGGGGATGGGAGAGAAATCTGACTTTTCTCAGCCATAAAATAGGGGAGCTGCCTACCTCTAAAGTTGTGAAAAAGGCACGAGATGATAGACATAATCAGTGAAACCACCTAGGACAGGACTTGATATAAAGCCGTCACCCCTAAATGTGAATCAGGCCAGTTGAACTTCGGAAAATATAATGCATGTTCAGGTAAGCAGTTAAGAAAAAATTATTTTATTTTATTTTATTATTTTGAGACAGAGTCTCACTTTGTCACACAGGCTGGAGTGCAGTAGCACAATCTCGCCTCACTGCAAGCTCTGCCTCCCGGGTTCACGCCATTCTCCTGCCTCAGCCTCTGGAGTAGCTGGGACTACAGGCACCCATCACCATGCCCGGCTCATTTTATTTATTTTTTTGTATTTTTAGTGGAGACGGGGTTTCACCATATCAGCCAGGATGGTCTCGATCTCCTGACCTCATGATCCGCCTGCCTCGGCCTCCCAAAGAGCTGGGATTACAGGCGTGAGCCACGGCGCCCAGCCGAAAAAATGTTTTAAGAATAAGGGATTCTACTTGGAAAGGCATGAGGGGTATGTATATGTGTGCGTGTGTTTGTGTGTGTGTCCACATAATATACATGTATAAATGTAAGTCACTAAGCATCTGTATTATTCATTTACTTTGTGAAACAATCCTGTAAGACAGAAACAAGAAAGAAACTCGAAGAGGTAAATACACAGCCCCATACAACATTGGAAAAGGGTGAACAGTGAACCCCAGTCTGCCTAATCCAAAGCCCATAAAGTTCTCTTCTAATTCAAATCAGACTATTTGAAGTGGGTCCACTATTTTTTTCAGCTGATTAATCTTGGGATTATTACTTGGGTTAGTGCATAATAAATGAGTGCTCATCTCTGAAGAGATAACTGAAGAAATTAGTCTAAATATATATGTGGGATTTGGGGAAACACTAATTTGAAAATTAATTTCCTGCTGATACTGTCCATTCATTCATTTAGTCATTCAACAAATATGCATTAGGCACCTAGTGTGGGCCGGGAATCTGCTGGGTCCTGCAGAAATAATGAGGAAACAAATACAGGGACTGCCTCCAGGGCGATAGAATCTGGAGCAAACAAGGAATAGATCATCTGTAATTTCCAAGAAATGAGTATTTTGAACATATGAAAGTGACAAGTACGATCGTCTTCCATTTCTATCAAGACCTTGTTTTTTTTTTTTTTTGTTTTGAGATGGAGTCTTGCTCTGTCACCCAGGCTGGAGTGCAGTGGCGCAATCTCAGCTCACTGCGACCTTCACCTCCCGAGTTCAAGTGATTCTCCTGCTTCAGCCTCCCAAGTAGCTAGGCCTACAGGCTCCCACCACCATGCCTGGCTAATTTTCTGTATTTTTAGTAGAGATGAGGTTTCACTATGTTGGCTAGGCTGGTCTCGCACTCCTGACCTTGTGATCCACCCGCCTTGGCCTCCCAAAGTGTTGGGATTACAGGCGTGAGCCACCATGCCCGGCCAAAACCTTGATTTTAAAGATGACGTAGGGCCCAGCCGTAGGATATGCCTGAGAGTGTCCTGGGAATGATTCTACAGTCTAGGCTAGGCATGTAGCATGTGGATCAGAGAGACAGGTGAGAAATAGTCTCAGCAACCTACTTCCACCCTTACTTAAAATTCTGTTTTTGTCTATTTCTGAACTACATCCAAAGGCCTAGTTTTCAATGTCCTTGCACTCTCAAGTGTAGAGGTTGGAAAATAACTCAACTCCACCGTCGTCACTGACTGTAAGGGCCCAGCTCTGATTGGAGAGGAAGAAGCAGTTTCTCCAACTTTTCGTGCAGAAGCTCCTCCTGGAATGTTTGTGAAAATTGCCAATTTCCTGTCCCTGCATACTGATTGGGAAGGTCTGAATGAGGTCTAAGGATATGCAATTTTAGCAACCACCACACATCTTTGTGATGCAAAGGGCTCCCAGAAACACACCTTGAGAAACACTGGGATATGGTTTATTGTATTTTATTTTACTGCCTGTAGCTTTATATTATCTCAGACATTGTTGTGGAATCAGAAGTACTTTAAAACTTCCACATGGGTCTGTGCTCTTCTGTTACTGTATCTAAACTTGGTGGAGGGAGCTTTCATCCTTCTACTGAAAATTTCTGAAAATGCTCTCTACAGCACAGCATTCAGATAATCTAATTGTGGTGTTCTTAACCCCAGGTGAATATTATAATCTCCTGTGGTGCTTTAAAAAAACAGAAAGCCCAGGCTCCACCCAAGAGCAGAGTCAGATGGGAATCTCTGAGGTGTGACACAGCCAGCAGTATTTTTAAAGGTCCCCAGGTAAGTCCACCAAGCAGGTACGGAGGAGAAGCACTTGCTGTTCTGGATCTGAGACCTCACCTGCTGCAGCTTCTTCTGCTGAAGATACCCTTTCCAATTCTGCCCCCTCCTCTGCTCACCTACCCGCTGCTCCTCCTGCCCTCTGGTGACTGCATCCTGTGTTTCCAAAGTCCTCAGTGCAGCTCATTTGCTCTGTGACTTTCTCTCACCTCCCTACTCTATGACTGTCCATCCCTTGCACTTCTCCTGCCATGCTGGGAGTGCCGTGAACTCTCAGGGCCTGGGTGAGGCTGACATCCAGTAAAGGTTTGCAGGATACAACGGAATCCATTGAAGTGCAATGCAGTGGTTTTGGATGTTATTTTACTTATTTTACTTCTTTACATGGGAATAGTAGGTATGAAAGAAACTGTGGCCAAGGCAATACTGTGAATAAATAGCAAGTCATTGCTCACCACTAAGTGTCTGTCAAATAGCTAGACTAAGAAACTTGATTCTAACATGCAAACCTCCAAACTCTAAGATTAATCCTTGTTTTTTCCTTTGTACTGCAAGGCTGAGAGATGAGATAGGGAGCAGTAGCGGTGAGGATGAAGTGTATGCATGCACACCTGTTTGTATACAGGTGTGTGCGCATGCATTTGTAGGTGTGTGCACTTGTGGATGTGCATGCCTAGCAAGCCAGGGTGTATGTGTGTGTGTGTATCTAGGAATGTGAGTCTGTTACCTTCTGAATAAATGTGCTCTTCTATTGGAACACAGATTCTCAAGTGTTTTCCCCAAATCCTCAATATGTTCCTCATTTCCCAGAAAATAACCATCAGTGCAAAAAGGATTGAAGAACATTTTGTTTATTTATTTGAGATGGGGTTTCACTCTTTCACCCAGGCTGGAATGCAGTGGCAGGATTATGGCTCACTGCAGCCTCGACCTCCTGGGCCCAAGAGATCCTACTACCTCAGCCTCCCAAATAGCTGTGTCTACAGGTACGTGCCACTACATTCGCCTAGGTTTTATGATTTTATTTTTTTTATTTTGTAGAGACAGTCTCCCTGTGTTGCCCAGACTGGTCTTAAACTTCTGGGCTCAAGTAATCCTCCTGCCTCAGCCTCCCAAAGTGGTAGGATTGTAGATATAAGCCACTGTGCCTGTCTGAAAAACATTTTAAATTTACATTTATCCACCTGTGTATGTTTGATGACACCCACTAGCAAGGAAAAAACTTACATGAGGCCTTACCTTGTTAGTTTGTTTAATTAGCATAAAAAACCTTGAAAAGAATTTCCAGTTGGCATTATTACTACATTCAACTACCCCATTGAGAGTGTTCTCTTACAATGTGTGGAAATGGATTATCTACCCTCATGTAATTAGTTATAAAACAACCTGCATGTGTAATCAGGGGTCAGTATTCATGAATACAAAATATGCGTATTGCTTAGAGGCAGTTCTTTGTCGTGAATCACCTCTTTGGCAACAGTTAATTTTTGCAACTAAGAACAGAGGAACACGCCCTCTAAAAAGTCTGTCTTCAGTGGAAACTTTATATGAAATGATTTTGTGGATAACTTATATTTTTGTCCCCCACATTCTGATGAAACGTACGGAATGCAGGCATGGGAAACACACAAAATACAGACTATGAGTTTCCATAAAGAAATGTGAGTGTTTTGATTGACAGGGAGGGTTGACCTACGGGAGAACTGGGACAAAGTTTCTGTGGTGTGAGTCACATAAATCTGACTTCTAAATACAGATAAAATCTCAGCAGAAATTTCTGTGCAGGAGGTTAAAGTGAAACTTTGCTAATCAATACATATGACCCAAAGGCACTGTATGTTCCTTTAAATATCCTTGGATCTATTTGGTCTTTCTTGCCCTAAACTTTGACTGGACCACGAGCCCGGGGAGCAGTGAGGGCTGCTGAACTGGCCTCACTAGACTCTGAGCCATGTCAGAGTCAACTAACTTTAGTGTTTAACTTTGGACATTGTCAAGATTATTCTGGTTTTTTAAGGTCCTGACAGGGCAGAGAATCGCAAATACCATTTTGCTTGAGTAACCAGTGTATGTGGTTGGGAATATTAAACAATTAACATATCTAATATTAAACAAATAATTTTCTGAGGACATTTTGAGAGTTCTTCAACCACATACAAGTAACCAATACAAAGTGGTATGATGATGACAGTGTCTCAAACTATCAAGTGCACCAGCATCATCGGGAGGGCTTGTTGACACATAGGTCGCTAAGCCCTACCCCAGAGTCTCTGATTCTGTAGGTCTGTCGTGGGTCCTGAGAATCTGCATTCCTAATGAGGCCCCAGGGGAGGCTGACGCTGCTGGTCCAGGGATCACATTTTTAAAACCATTGGTGCAGGGAGACTCCAAGGACTACTGGACCTCAGAGGAGAGAGACTGCTTCCAGTTTGAAGGGAACAAGAGTTATATACGGCGTTACTGCTGGGAGCTGAGCATGTGTTCCTTATAGATCATCCCATTGACTTCTGAGACAGTGCATTGGAGGACAGGGGAATGGAGAGGGTAAGAAATATCAAGAGGAGTTTGTTAGAAGAGATTTCCCTCATGGATAGTAGGGAGAAAAAGACTGACGATATATTGGCAGTTCCCACTGGAAAGGTACTGGAACCAGACGAAATGCAGTTCTTCTTTTCTTTCTAAAATCTGCATCAGGTACATTGTAACAAATCTCAAACTGAATTACTCAGAACACAATAAAGTTTTAAGGTGCTGGACAGATGACTAAAGAAGTGATTTCATTTAAATAACAACTGCAATCACTGACAGGTCCTAGGTGAGAACTTGTCAGGGAGCGAATGGCCAATCGTGGCAGGGAGAGACAGGATGCGTCGGTGATTGGTGTGAGCCCTGATGGTATGAGGTGACAGCAGGGGAGGACGAGGGCTCTGAGCGCATGTCTGTTTTCTCCTCACCTCCCAGAAACTCTCAAATGCCCATTATCTTTGCCATCATCTCTTCATTATCATCACGTAATATTTATCCAGTTTACTCATGCGTATAGCCCTGTCTTCTTCCATTCTGCTCCAATTTTCTTCCTCATTTCTCTTTCTCTTCTTGTCTTGTTCTGAATCTACTGATTTTTTTCCCTCTGGTTGCCAACTGTGAACATCATCCCCACCCACTCTATTAAGGATTTGCTTTTTCAGAAATGGTATCCAACTGGAGATGCAGCATGCCCCGACATGGTTCTTCTCATTCATTGGAAGGGATCACACTTATTGGACAGAAATAATTTATCATGCAGTAAACTGTGGCCCAAGAATATGAAACAACAACCAAAAGGAATATACAGATGCCTGGATAAGGAATTAGGGAGGGAGGGGGGCAGATACACACACACACACACACACACACACACACACACGCATACACACACACACACCGCCCACACACACACTTCCTTTTCAATGGCTACATGTTTACTACATTTCTTTGGAGGAGAAAATGCTGATGTTTTGTGGATACTGGTAGCACACACACATTTTGAGATCAGATTAAGGGAATCCTAACTAGTCCAGCCTTGGATCAGGAGCCTCTCCATCCCCCTTACCTCATCAAGACATCGCTCATATTGTTCCCTTTGATTTTCATTCTCCAAAGCCAACGCTGAATTCTCTGCCTGCAGTAAGATACAAAAATAACACAAATAAATCAATGAAATGTTGTGTTATGTGACAACTTATTCCATACAGTTACTAAATATATCTCCTCGTGATCCAAAACAATCTTTTAGAAGTACCTATGACAAGTTCACTCTAAGTACTATTATAAATATCGCAGGGATGACTTCTGTCTTACCAACTTGCTCACTAAAATACATGAGAACTTAAAGAAATGCAAAACTTGATATTCTGAACAGGTAGAAAATCAAATCATGGTTTGATGTGAGAGTGTTCCGTAAAAAGATTACAATGTTTATTTTATTCTATGAAAATGTAAATGGGAGAAATGCCTTAATCCACTTCATTAAGGCCCATCACAGACTCACAGACTTATATTTGTTTAGGCCACAGAAAAGAATCTCACATAAAGTCATGAAAGCATAATTCCAAATGCAAACTAAATATGTTACTTTCATTGTTAGTCATTGACTTATGTACATAAGATAATGAGAAATGTAAGACTTGAACTATACTTAAGCATCCCCTTCCCCACACTCTTGTAATATTACTGCTTTCTCGCTCCTTAGAGCCATGTGGGTATGTGGTTGAATATGGTTACTAGGTTGAGATGTAGAATAGTAAGGGGAAAGAAAAGTAATCACTGGAAGCTTATTAGGTTTTAGAAGGGCGTGAAATGCTGATATGAAGCTGCCCTCCACCTCAGGTGACCTGGTTCCACTGCAGGTTCCTGTCTGAATCTTCAACTGTGCCAGTGAACCCTTCCCAGGGCTATGACAATCACCACCCGCTCTAAGCCCCCAAGCAATCTTGGCTCTACCTGCCCCTTCTCTAAAATCCTCCTTGACATTTGGAAGTAGGGGTATAGTAATCTAAATCAGTATTTTCAAAATTATGGTATGATTTTTAGGTGGTACACAGATCAACATTTTAACTTCATAGTTTTTTCCCATCCGTTTTTCTAAACCTTTTATTTGGAAATAATTTCAAACTTATATCAATGGATGAATGGATTATGGTACGTATACACAATGAAATACTATTTGGCCATAAAAAAGAATGAAATAATATCATTTGCAGCAACATGGACAGATCTGGAAGTCATGTTAAGTGAAATAATCTATGCACACAAAGACAAATATTGCATGTTCTCACTCATATACAGGAGCTAAAAATGTGGATGTCATAACGGTAGAGAATAAAATGATAGATACTAGAGGCTGGGATTTGGGGTAGGTGCAAGAGGGGATGAAGAGACATTGGTCAATGGTTACAGATATAAGTTAGATAAAATATATAGTTAAATAAAAGGTGTAAGTTCTATTTTTTGACAGCAGAGTAGGGTGACTATAGCTAACAACAACGTATTGAATATTTCAAAGTAGCTAGAAGAGAGAACATGAAGTGTTACTAACACATAGAAATGATAGGCTGGGCTTGGTGGCTCACTTCTGTAATCCCAGCACTTTGGGAGGCAGAGGCAGGTGCATCACTAGAGGTTAGGAGTTTGAGACCAGCCTGGCCAACAGGGTGAAACCCCATCTCTACTAAAAATATAAAAATTAACCGGGCTTGGTGGTGCACCCCTGTAATCCCAGCTATTCGGGAGAATGAGGTGAGAGAATAACTTGAATCTGGGAGGTGCAGGATGCAGTGAGTGGAGATTATGCCACTGCACTCCAGCCTGGAAGATAGTGAGACTCCATCTCAGAAAAAAAAGAGAAAAAAGAAATGATAAATACTCAAGCTGATGGATGCCTCAAATACTCTGACACAATCATTATACATTCTATACCTGTAACAAAATGTCACATGACCCATAAATACAGAAAATATTATGTATCAAAAAACAAAAAGGATAGCATTAAGAACCTCACAAATCCTTTCCTAAGATTCACAAATTGTTAACGTTTTGCCACATCTGCCATATCAATTCCTTTCCATTTCTTTTCTGCACCTGGAAAGTACCTTGTAGACATGATGCGTTTTATTCCTAAATACTTCCATATGTGTTTCCTCATAACAAAGTCATTGTCTTGTACAATCACAGTATAGTTGTTAATTTCAGGAAATATAGGAAATATAAATACAGTACCACAATGTGATCTACAGTTCTTCCAGTTTCACCAATTGTCCCAATAATGTCATTGATAGCAATTTTTTTCCAGTATACAATCCTACCTGTGATCATGTACTGCATTCGACTGTCATTGCCATTCATCAGGTAACCTCTAATCCGGAATACCTTGCCTTTTATTTATTTATTTTTTTTGAGATGGAGTATTGCTCTTGTTGCCCAGGCTGGAGTGCAATGGCACGATCTTGGCTTACTGTGACCTCCACCTCTCGGGCTCAAGTGATTCTCCTGCCTCAGCCTCCCAAGTAGCTGGGATTACAGGTGACCACCACCACACCTGGCTAATTTTTGTATTTTTAGTAGAGATGGGGTTTCACCACGTTGGCCAGGCTGGTCTTGAACTCCTGATCTCAGGTGATCTGCCTGCCTCGGCCTCCCAAAGTGCTGGGATTACAGACATGAGCCATTGCACCCGGCCTGGAATAGTTTGTCTTTTTATGTTTTTTATTTTCTTCTTCCCTTCTTTTCCCCCTTACTTCCTCTTCTTCCTTACCTTTCTTTTTTTTTTTTTTTCCTTTCTGAGTAGAGGCCAGTTATGTTGTTGAACATCCCTTAATTTGGGCTTCTCTGGAGCTCCCTCATACATATTTGGTGGAAACAGTGCACAGGCAATGCTGGGCCCTTCTCAGTGCATCATAGCAGCCACGTGACATCCATGGGACCTGCTGCTGGACATGTTAACTTTCATCACTTGGTTAAGGTAGGGTCTGCCAAATCTCCCCACTGTAAAGTTACTGATTTTCCTCTTGCAATTAATAAGTAATTTGTGGGGAGATACTTTGAGGCTATGAAAATATCCTATTGCTCATCAAACTTTCACCTACCTATTTAAGCAACCATCAATGATTTTTAACCAAATCATTGATTACCTTGGTTGCATATGGTGACTTCTAACTCCATTTTTCTATCTACATTTATGAGTTGACATTCTTCCATAGGTAAGTGATTTTCCTATTTGTTAGTATGAAAACATCAATTCTGATAATTTTGATGTTCAAATCACTCCAGCTTTGGGCAGGTGAGCCCCTTTAAGCTGGTGTCTGTATCCTTTTGACATGTACCCATCATTTCTTAAATACTTTCTTTTTCAGCAAAAAGAGATGTTCTAGGACCATCTTGCTTTTTCCTTGCTTCAATCCCTGAAATCAGGCATTTCTCTAAGGAATTCTACTTCCTCTTACTCGGGGAATGATAATTGGGAACTAAGATCTGGGTGTTAGCCTGTAACAGTTGCTACCAAGGAGTCACTGCTTCTAGTCACTTTCAGTGGAAGGATTTTTCCACACTCCTACATGCACAGGCTCAACACCCCCACCCCACCCCAAGCCCTACAGGATTCTTTCGTATCTTCTCCTTTTCATATTAGTATCTTCCTTTTTGTATGGTTAGCACTCAGGCTCTCAGCATTATTTTAACTCCTTTGTTCAATCTTACCATGTGTACAAAATTGGTATGCTACCCAAACCAGTGCTAGGAAAAGTTCAGTTTTGTGTTTTTCTTTAGAACAAAAGTATAAAGTAAAAATACTGTGTTCCAAAGTTACTAAGTTGGTTTTTCCCCTCCTCCCCTTTTAGTGTGTTTATATTATTCATTTGAAATTCGGTTCAGTTCATTTGTTTCTGATAGTATTCAAATTTAATTTCCTCTCTTCTTAATTACATTTTGTTTTTTAGAATACATAAAACATTAACAAGAATCCAAAAGTTAAAACTATATTAAAGGGTATATATTGAGTGCAGTGTCCCTCCCTCTCCTGCCTCGTTCCTTTCTACCTCTCGAAGATTCTTTAATAGTGTCATTACCCCTTTTTTGTCTTCCTCTGTTACTTTTAAAATCATGTCCTTTGGCCGGGTGTGGTGATTACAGGCTCACACCTATAATCTCAGCACTTTGGAAGGACAAGGTGGGAGGATCCCTTGAGCCCAGGAGTTCGAGACCGGCCTGGGCGACATAGTGAGATCTCCATCTCTACTAAAAATAAAATAAAATAAAAATTAGCCAGGTGTGGTGGTGCATGCATAGAGTCCCAGCTACTAAGGAGGTTGAGTTGGGAGGATTGCTTGAGCCCCAGGAGGTCAAGGCTGCATGAGCTATGATTGTGCCACTGTACTCCAGCCTGGGCGACAAAACCAGACCCTGACTCAAATACACACACACACACACACACACACACACACACACACACACACGACACCCACCATGTCCTCTGACTCCCTCCTATTACATATCCAACAATCACCTTTCTTCCTTTCTCTCCTTTTTTCCTGCTATTTTATTAGTTGCATACTTCCTACTTTGCCAGCGTATATCATTTTCACACAGGCTTCTTCCACCTTTGCCCCCACCTTTGGTTTGGTCTCCTTAATGGATAATGGCTGGTTGGTCTTATGTTCTTTTGCTTCTGTAGCAAAAGAAATTGCTTTGAAATTCCCTCTTTTCCTTTTCCCCTTCACAACCACGTCTCCACACTGCACCTCCTCTTTCCCCTTTATCTCCTTCTTTCCCGGCAGGCTGCCTCTCTGAGACAGCCACCTGGGTCTGCTCACTTTCCAGCCTTGCCCAACAGCCCACTGGATCTGCCACGTGTCCACCTGTGTGCAGTGCTGGCCTTGGGCTTTCTCATTTCCTTGGTGCCCTCTGCTTTCCATCTCCCTGGGCACACACGCTGGCAGCAGGAGTTACATGGGTATCTGGTATTTATTTTTCTACTTACAGTAATTTGAAATTCAAGGGTTCTCTGTTATTGATAAAATGCAGAAGGCATGGGTTATATGTGGTTTTATTTGTGTTTCCTGGTGATATGAATGTCTTCTTTGGCAGGTGCTTGAAAAGTTTCAAATGTAGGCTAGTTTGTTACTTTAATCAACAGTGAAACTTAGGAGAAATGATTGAACCAGAATAGGGCACAAAAATGAGGAAAACTCCCGGGAAAAGTCTGTTTGAGAGTGACTCGCCATTTTGATCAAGGTCAGGTCATTTCAACTCAGTCACAGTTCACATTCCAGAACTCCTCAAACACTGTTTCTTCTTCAGGTTACAGTTTTGATCCTTGGCTTTGACCTTGTTGCTCTGGGGCTGAATCCGTTTTAACAAACCTGTGAACACCCCAGTCCCTCAGGTGGGATCCTGCCACATTCTTTCAGGTCTCATAATGGACAGACATCTGCCACACAGCACGATCCTTCTGTGCTCAGGCTGATCATCCGTTTGCCCTTTTTAAGCACAGTTATTGGTTATTCCCAGACTGTTTCTTCTCTTCATTCTTCACCAAACTAAACTGACTTTGCTGTTCCCTTCAGGGATTGCTTTTGGCCAGTCCCATGGAAGCTTTTCCGTCTCTGCAGCTGAGATGGAACCCCTCAGTTCCTCCTCCAGACCAAAAGGAAGAGCAGGCTCCGGTTCCAGTTCCATTCTGTTGCAGTCTTATTAGGCAATGCCATCTTGAGTTACTTTTAGCAAGTCACTTACCATTGCTGGGTTTATAATTTCTTAGTTAATAAACAAAGATATCCAACTTGCCAATCTAAAAGCGATTTCCAGTTCAGATATTTGGATACCATGAATCACGGAGGAAAATGCTAGAATTCCAATTCTACAAAGTCATGATTTCTTTGGAGAAATTTACCTTTTGTGGAGTCTGCTGATTTTAGTAAGCCAGCAGTACAAAGGATAATGGGAAGAGAGATAAAGGAGAGAACTGCAAATGCCACTTCACACTGTTTACTTTAAATGTCTTGGAAAAAACGTGTATGGAAATAAAGCTGAAAATGGGAATTTATATGGGATATCTACACCTCGCTCCTACCCACAATATCACGTTGCAAAAACACTGCAATCGATCCATTCAGATAATTACCGTCATTATACCGTTTACATTACTTGCCTCACGTTTACTGCTCTGACAATCTATTACTGCCAAGCAAATTAAATACCTAAAGGGTGCTGGTGAAAGCACAATAGTCACATTTATGGTTACTGTGTTCAGTTACAGAGACCAATTTAATTGATGTAATCCTACATATCCCATGGGACAAAAAAGATATTAACAATCATGCTGGTGAAGTTAAAATAATCTTGAACTGATGATTTTCTTTAATCCATTTGCATTTATTAGAGATTCAGGATTAACCTGCTACCAACTTAAGGCAACAGAGAAAAAAAAACAGGAAAAAAAACCCTCTTAACTAAATGTGATTTAAAGAAACAGTGAATATTTATATAGCAGGAATGGGAAAGGATAAGCAGAGAGGGAAAGGAAAGAGAAAATGCAAGTGTCACTATTAAGAATTACAGACATCACAATACAGGTCTTTTTCTACTTTAAATAAGTATGTTATTAAAGTCAATATGCCCAGAGGATGCAATTAGAGCATTCAAGTAAATGTAACAGTGAATCTTTGCATTCAGCTTTGTCTTCCACAACAATCAAAAACTTTTGCTAGACTTAGCCCGGGACTTAGAAGATTTCCTGCTCAGCGTGGTTTCCCCATGGCTCCAAATTATAGTGGTCTAAATATGTTCATGGTTTCATCTCTAAAAATCCTTAAATGTCCTTATAAAATCAAAGAGCATCACAGAGGAAATCCGTATTGGTTTGGTTTACTGTGGAAAAGGGGTTTGACTTGATACGTAAAAGGAACTGTGTTTCTTAGAGGTCCTGCTCAGTGAATAGATAGGCTGGCTGGAACTTACGAATGATTGAAAAATCTGATGCTTCTAAAGCCACTGTCCTACATTAATTCTGTAAGTATGTATTATGTTTAAAATCTTTGTATACTATAAATTTGTTTAATAGATCCTTTTCCACAGACCAAAGGTAGACTACTAGCTCTACACAAAAATCTGTCCTCTGCATAACATAACAGCTCTGCTGCAGGCTTTTCACCTCTTATACTTTGTCTCCACTCACTTCCATGACCTTATATATCTGATTCTCCACAGCACACACCATCTCAAGAGTCAGGCTCAGCTCTTAAAGCTCCCATGCTCCTTCCTGGGCTGTACCTTTGGTTTTGCTGCTCTAGCATGGAATAAGCTTTACTCTCCCATTGGCCTTTCTAAATCTCACTCAGTTTTGGTGGTCTGGCTCAGATCTGGACTTGAAATACTTAAATGGGGACACCTTTAAATTAAAAAAAAATTGGATGTATAAAAATGTAGCAAAATATTGCAAAGAATTCCCCCACACCATTCAAGAGACTCCCCAAAGGTTAACTATTTTACCACATTTGCTTATCATTCAATACTATCTATACCTGGAGACAACTTTTTAAAACACTTGAGAGTAAGATGAAGACACAATGCAATGTCCTTTTACCTCTTAATACTTCGGCATGTACTTCCTAAAAATACATTTTCTATATAACCACTGTGTAGTTATCACATTCAGGAAATTAACATTGATGCAATAGCCTAATCTACTCTACAGGCCTTGTTCAAATTTTTCCAGTTGTCTCTCAGGTGTCCCTGTCTAGTCCAGGATCCAATCCAGGTTCACAGAGCTGCATTTAGTTATCATTTCTCTTTAGCATCCTCTCATATGGAACAGTTCCTGAGGTGTTGTCTTTCATGATCTTGATACTTTTCAAAAGTATAGGCCAGTTATTTTGTAGAATGTCCTTCAATTTGAATTCGCCTGATGTTTCTTCATAGATTTTAATATTTATGGCGAGAATATCATGGCAATGATATTGTGTCCTTCTTAGTGCATTGTATCAGGAGGCACATGATACCAATTTATCCCATTACTACAGGTGGAGTATCTCTAATCTGAAAATCTGAAATGCTCCAAAATCCAAAACTTTTTGAGAGCCAACATGAATAAAGAAATGTGCAATAGAGTCTTTTAGATTTTGGATTTTCAGATTAGGAATGCTGAACTGGGTAAATACATAATGCAAATATTTCAAAATCTGAAAAAATCAGAAAGTTGAAACACTTCTGGTCCTAAGCATTTTGGATAAAGATACTCAATTTGTATGTTAAATTTGATCACCTGGTGAAGGTGGTATCTGTGACATTTCTCCACTATAAAATTATTTATTTCCTTTTATCAACAGTAAGTATCTTGCGGCAAGGTACTTCAAGATATGTAAATATCCAGAGTCTTTGAGATTGCAAATATGCAAATATCTAAACTTTGGTTCACTCCTCTTAGTATCTATTGGTAATTTTTTTTTGACTAAAACAATTATGACTGTGGTGGTTGCCAAATAGCGACTTTTATTTTTATTTTATCTATCATCTATCTATCCATCCACCCATAGCAACTTTTATTTTATCTATCTATCTATCTATCTATCTATCTATCTATCTATCTATCCATCCATCTTTCTATCCATCCATCCATCCATCCATCCATCCATCCATCCATCCATGTTGGTGCAAATGTAATTGTGGCTTTTGCCATTACTTTTAAGGGCAAAAACTGCAATTATGTTTGCACCAATATAATATCTATCTTGTTACCTCTTATACTTTGTCTCCACTCACTTCTATGACCTTATATATCTGCTTCTCCACAGCGCACACCATCTCAAGAGTCAGGCTCATCTCCTAAAGCTCCTGTGTTCCTTCCAGGGCTGTGCCTTTGGTTTTGCTGCTCTAGCATGGAATATGCTTTACACTCCCATTGGCCAAATAGTGACTATTGGCTCTGTCACCCAGGCTGGAGTGTAGTGGTGTGATCATAGCTCACTGCATACTCAAACTCCTGGGTTCAAGTGATCCTCCCGCCTCAGCCTCTTGAGTAGCTGAGACTGCAGGCATGTGCCAACATACTCCACTAATTTTAAAAAACATTTTTGTAGAGATAAGATATTGCTATGTTGTCCAGGCTGGTCTTGAGCTCCTGGTCTCAGGTGATCCTACCACCTCAGCCTCCCAAAGCATAAATAGTGATTTAAATTCTACTAGTCTTCCTGCATTTACTAGTTTGAACCTTATCACAAGTAGGGGCCACACATTTTAGCACTTTATTATAATGCCTTCAATTGAGACGAGTAGTTTCATGAGTATTATTAGTCTTCTCCAGTTAGACTCTAAGCCCTTTGAGACAAGGATCATGCTTTATACGCCTCTTTTCAAAGGAGTGAGATGTAAATTAGTGTATTTTAACTATAGCTATGGGTGGAAATGAAAATTCAGTTTGATATTTAGATTCACTTAGCATCAATGCGCTTGTTGGCACGGAATATGTACTTTTACCTATGTCATCTCAGTGGTGGTCTGCACACATGTGGATATATACTGATGTATCTTTTAAAAATATTATAGACAAATGAGAAATTAAACCAGTGATAACCAACTTTTCCCCTTTGCAAACATCAATATAAATTTGATTTATTATTAGGATGTCTATATTTTTTCTTCTTTCTTTTTTTTGAGACAGGGTCTCTTGCCACTCAGGCTGGAGTGCAATGGTATGATCTCAGCTCCCTGCAACCTCCACCTACTGGGTTCAAGCAATTTCTCCCACCTCAGCCTCCTGAGCAGCTGGGACTACAGGCATGTGCCACCATGCCCAGCTCATTTTTGTATTTTTTAGTAGAGATGGGACTTCACCATGTTGGTCAGCCTGGTCTTGAACTCCTGACCTCAAGTGATCCACCCACCTCAGCCTCCCGAAGTGCTGGGATTACAGGCGTGAGCCACTGCACCCTGCCCAGTGTGTATATTTTCAAAATGAAAGATGAATATACACCATCTGACACATTCTGACAACTGACAAAATATTTAAAGCTTGTACTTCGTTATATTGAATAGTAGAGGAGACTGAGGTTTTGCCCCTCACTTATAAATGTTAACTGCATTTATTACTAGTATTGTTGTAGTAGTAGATTAAAGATGGTTGCAAATGCTCTGTGACTTACCTTCTTGAATCTAGACTGGCCTTACTGACTTGATTGACCAATGGAAGGAGGCTGAAGTGCCATCTTTGGTCTTCCAAGACTACACCATGAGCTTTTAAGCTTCTACCTGGCCTCTTAGAACACTTCTTATATGAGCTACCATGTAGGCAGTCTGAATGTTTTGAGGTGGTATAAAGCCCCAGCTATGCAGACAGGCCTTGGAGGATGAGATGCCTTGCAGAGAGAGATAGGCCAGGGGACACTGAGAGGCCTGCCATGGGAGTGAAGGAGCCATCTTGGAAATGGATCCTTTCACCTCCCAACATCACATAGATTGGAGATGAACTATCCAGCTGTGTCCTCCCCAAATTTCTGACCCATAAAATTGTGAGAAAAATTAAATTGTTATTTTAAGCCTCAAAGTGTTGAGATAGTTGGTTACATAGCAATAAATAAGTGGAACAGTCATATTCAGGAAACGAGGTGGAACATCAATTCTTTTATGTGTGCATTCAATTACTGGTCCTTTGCTGTACCTACAGGAGCTATGCTGGGGGTAAATAAAGATGGATAAAATATACAGGGGCCACCATAAAGAAAACAATAGTCTAATAGAAGAAACAAGTTAATTTCTCACATTGAAAACTACAATGCAATAGGATCAGAACAAAAAAAAATCAACAAACTTCAGATGAGGTAGGAAAGAGGTGACCGACCCTTGAATCAGTCTACTCAACAGGCAATCAAAACAATGACAAAGGTGCACATTGGACTAAATAAAAATAACACAGTTTTGAACAAAATGCCAAGAAAATGACACCTGACTTGTATTCAAAAAGCACATTATTCAACCAGGCTAGAATCCTGGATGTAAATATTGTCAAATTATTATGAAAGCAAATAATGTCAGACACTATCTAATACCCACTGCAGAGAAAACCTTGGGTTCAACAATGGCAAAAAAATAAATAAATAAATAAATAACAAACTGATCATATGCAAATGAAACAGGTAGAAATGAACAGGGTTGAGTGGTGTGGAGGAAAGAAGGTGGAAAGAAGATGTCCTCTGAAGACAAAAAGAGAGAGAAAGAGAAGAAAATGACCAATTCGCAGTAGTTAAAAAAGGCTGCCTCCCTGTGGCTTTCCCACGGCAAAAGCTGGTCTTTTCCAGAGTGACATCTTTCAAGCTTGCTGAAACTCCTTCAATTCAGGAAAGGCAGACAGGTCAGAATAAGATCAGAAAAGGTATTTCTCTAAAATACCAATTCAACTCATGGTTTGGCCCCATAGGTAAGAAAAGGTGCTTCTGTACTTTATTTTCTCTTTGGAATTTTTTCCAGCCAAAAATGTGCTGCTTTATGATGGCCAGCCTGTGTCAGAGTCCTGTGCCACTCTACTTAAATAACACACTTCACAACTCTAGGCCATCCCAACAATTTCATTTGGGGAGGCCAAAGGGCTGTACCTGCAGGAGCTATGCTAGGGGGTATACAAAGATGGATAAAATAGAGAGAGGCCACCATAAAGAAAAAAATAGTCTAATAGAGGAAACAAGTTAGTTTCTCACAGTGAAAACTACAGGCTTCCAAGCAAAATACACAGGTCCCCAAAATGTTCCTAATTCCCCTGCAGTCTGTTCTGTTTTGAAAGCTGTTTAAAAACATCCTGAGGAAAAAGTCCCAGGGGAGTGGCTAAGCGTGCCAGCCAGGTGAGTGCATTTTCATCTGCTAGAGTGATATAAAGTCTGAATACAAGGAACACCAAGAACTGGAGCTGGAATATTGAATCCCCTTCCCTCTATGATTATAATTCAAACTTACGGGGTTTAACTCATCTTATCACACCTGGCTGCCATAGTGGCCATATGTGTAGCGTAGTTGGCTAAAGGGTGTTCCCCACTGATTGTATTTGAGAGCTTGTACAGTATCCAGACCCAGACAATGTCTAGGGCTGCTGGGCATCTTGGAGGCAAATGTTATCATCCTAGAAAATGTCAATAAAGACATTAAGCTCTGACCACCTACAGAGAAACAAATACGTGTACCCATACATGTGTGAAGGCATCCTCACAATGTCCTTATTCTTGGACTCAACCCATTAGGTTTAGGACCAGCGCGAGACACTAAGGATATAAACTACATTAAAATGAAGTCTTTGTTTAAAAAAGTTGAGGAGCTACGCCGTGAGAACATGTGATGTAGGACCTGTCCACAGGTTCATTTTTGAAGAGTTGAATAGAAAACACTTCATAATGAAACCTCTGTGTACTTCTAGAATTTAAACGTTTGGATGGGGCTTCAGGCCAGTGGTTGGAAACTTGAGTGTGCATTGGAATCACTTGGGGGGTTATGGGATCACAGACTGTGGGGGAGCCACCCTCACGTTTGGATTCAGGGCACCTACAGTAGGGTCCAATAATTGACATCTCTAACAAGTTCTCAGGTGCTGCTGCTGGCCTGGGAACAGCACTTTGAGAGCTAGTGCTCAAGATGGATCAACTTCAGGGTGAAGGTGGGTGTCACCTCCTTCTTCCCCCATGCTGCCATTGCCTTGGAAGCGTTCAGAAGTCTCTTACTGCTTCTCTGGAACTGGGGGGTGGTAACCACACAATTTTATACTTTTCCTTCTCTTGTTTTGTTTATGAGTCTGCCTCTCTCTCCTACATCAGTGACTCTCATTGGGAGAAAACAGCCTAAGGGCATAGATCAGTGTGTCTCTGTGTGTGCATATGCATATGGGTGAGTAGAACAGAAAAAAACTGTGTGTGATTTGGAAAACCATTATTTGATGCTGCATTACATCTGGAAAATAATAAACGGTAATGCTTTCATGATACAAGAAGTCAGCTCGATAATTTCCTTGCCTAGGGGGATATACAGAAAAGAAATCCATGCCTGGAGTGCGAAGGCAAGAGGAGTGGTAAAGCAGATCTATCTTCCTAGGAGGAGAGTAAGATAATCTGATGGGAAGTGACGGCGTGCTTTTTAAATTTCCTTTTATTTGAAATGGATGTAAAAATAAATGTCTGTCACTGTTTTGGGTTGAATGAGATGATGAAGGCAGAATGTAACAAACATGGAGCCTGGCCCTCTGTATGGTTTGGTGAATGGTAGTTTCCTTCAGTCTTTTGTAAAACAGCTCCCATTTGTAACCTCGGCCACTCACAGGCTTTAATGCAGAGGGTGGTGGTGTCAGCCAGGGCAGAAATTGTCCCTGCTGAGGGAGAGATTTTGGCCAACAGAAATGTACCATGGGTCCTCTGGATTGGACAGTTTAAACAGGCTCACATACAGATTAGCGTCAGGCCCTGATTCTTTTAACCCACAGTCTTCCTCTCTCACCCTTTCTTCTTCTCTTTCTCACCTTCTTACTTCTGCTTCCAGATGCCCATTTATCAACTCATTATTACATTTATCAACTCAATATTACATATTTGAGCTCAAGATACAATACGTATTTTCCAATTATGAGAGAAGCTGAAAATTTAGGGACTCCAAAATTTCTTTGTAAAAACAACCTTTAAACCTTAAAACATATTCCATCCCCCACCACCAGATGTGCTTTCAGAGATACAAATCTATGACTTTCAAGCTAGGGTGGACTAGAGTGGATTTTTTGGTTTTAGAAGCCTCACAGAGAAATTTCATAGAGCTAAAAAATGTAAAACAATCTGATCACTCTGTTGAGTAGAGAATATTTGTGGCATTAACCGCCAGGTATTTTAGAAGTTAAACTATGCAAAACTCATTGACTGATTTGCAGAAAAGAATATCAATTAATATATTGACTTTATTACCTCATTTAATTGAAGGCCCCCAAACTCTGAGGTAGATAGGATCAGCTCCATTTTACAGATGAAGAAAATAAGAGACTATCAATATAAATCCTTTGTGTTGCAGAGATAGTTTATTTATATACACAGTCCTTATTCCTTACTAAGGACTTAATACAGTACTTTGAAGAAAAAAATATAAATGACAATAGCCTGATAAATGCCTAAATACCAGTGTGTTTGAACCCTCTCTACCAAGAAGCAGGTAATTCAGGTCAGGAAAAAGACTGAGAATTTCTCCAGAAATAGGAATTCTTGACCTCTGATCTATAAAAAAGCTGAAAAAAAAAAAAAAACCAGAAAGGAAAAAAGCACAGACATAGTCATTCTAGGAATCATTTCATCCAAAAGAGGAAGCCACTTATAAAGCAAGTTTAAACAACAACAATACCATTACACACCAACCCAACTGGTGCAAATGAAAACATCTTACATGGCAAGCGTTGGTAAGAATGTGGAAGAACAGGCACACTCATGTGCCACTGGTGGGTGTGTAAATTACTACACCCATTTTAGGATACTTTGGTTCAACTTGCTGATAGAGAAGATGCTCATAGCTTCTGACCCAGCAACGCCATTGCTAGGTATAACCCCTGTAGGTACCCGCAAACACATATACCAGGATGGGTGTACACATGAGTTCACAGCAGTCTTGTTTTCCAGCCCTCAGACAGAAATCATCTAAACTAAGATTGACAGTACAATGAATAATTTTTATTAATCAATTTATGTAATGGGATACTATATAGAAACAAAAGCCAGTGAATGAGAACTACATATTGAATCTGGCAATGATAACATTGAATGAAAGAGGCACAACATATATTTAAACATGCACACAAAATCTTCCAACATGATTCTACATACAAAGTTCAAAAACTGGAAAAATTAAATTATATTGTTAAGGATACATACATAGGAGCTAAACCATATTCTTTCAAAAAGCAAGCAAATTATTATTACAGCAGTCAGATTCATCATTACCACTAGTGGGGAGAAAGGAAACTGTGATAAGACAGGAGCCCATGGGGTGCCCTAGGCTACTAGCAATGTTTCATTTGTGGACCTGGTGGCAGGTACTCAATGTTTTGCTTCATTATTTTTTAATTATAAATATACATTTTTGGGCATACAAATGTGCACTCTTCTGTAAACATATTTCACACACACACACACACACACACACAAATGTACACACTCTAATAAGTAACAGAGCCCTAGGAGAGGGCCTGAAGGAAAATTGTGGAAGGGCCCTGGTGTACCTGGGCATCCCGCTGCCACTGTAATGGGCCCAGCAGGTGGACAGCCCATGAGATGAGAGAGGGAAGACACTGAGGCGGATGGAGCCAGTTGCTGAGGCAAAGGGACGGGACCAAATGTATATTTTAAGGAAGGAATCCTGGCACCAGCAACAAAGAGCGATGGAAGGGGAAGATGGGGAGATCCAAAGCATGCTATTGTAGCATTCCTTTCAAGGATGACCTACCCCTGAAATAAAACAGCGGCACTGAGGCGAGGAAGACCTACATTTGAGAAAGAATTCAGTACAGATTCATCAGCTCCTAACCAGTACCTAGATGAGAAGGAGAGCCAAAGACGACACTGAGTTTTATATTCTGGGTCTCCGCCAGGGCGATAAGGTCTTTAATAGAAATGGGTAACAAAGTGAGATAAAGTGCTGTGGGAGATTTTTAGGAAAAAACCTATTGCCTTGCCATGTAATGACTTTTTTTCTTTTCCTACAGGGAAGAAAAAATTGCAGTGAATGTATGACTCTAGTTCTTAAAGTATGCCAGCAGTCACAGTGACCTCTCTCCCCTTTCTTTCCATTGTTTGCATGTTTGTATGAAATTATTTTGTTCAGGGATGCTGACTGCTCACTCTAACTCCCCTTGTTCTCTCAAGGATGAATATTGTCCCTTTGCTTCAGAAACCACAGGATTAAACTTTAAGGAGATTATATATTAATCATTTAATTTGATTATCAGGCATGAGCTCTGGCCTTCCCACTCAGGACCCCTGGCCTTGCAGCTAGTGGTGCAGATGGACAGTAGCAGGGTGACAGAGGGCCGCCCTCCGCCCTGCTCCCCAATTTCTTCTGCCTCCAGCATGAGTGGGTGAGCAGCAATGGCTCAGGAGCACCAGGAGGCTCGCAGCCTCCTGCCGTTCTGCGAGGACAGGAGGACAGAGTGCAGTAGGGGTAAAGCAGTGTCTAAGTGGAATTTAGCTTGGGCATTGCCAGCATCTGAGAGGGAACATAAGGACTTGGGAAACCCTTTGACTTGTTTTTGTCATCTGGAGTGTCCTTACTTTGCCTAAAAAATTGAAATAAGGGCCGGGCGCAGCGGCTCACATCTGTAATCCCAGCACTTTGGGAGGCCAAGGCGGGTGGATCACAAGGTCAGGAGATGGAGACCTTCCTGGCTAACACGGTGAAACCCCGTCTCTACTAAAAATACAAAAAATTAGCCAGGCATGGTGGCGGGTGCCTGTAGTCCCAGCTACTCTGGAGGCTGAGGCAGGAGAATAGCGTGAACCCGGGAGGCGGAGCTTGCGGTGAGCCGAGATCGCGCCACTGCACTCCAGCCTGGAGACTGGAGTCTTTGAGACTTTGTCTGAGACTCTGTCTCAAAAAAAAAAAAAATCAAAATAAGATCTGGCCATGAGAAAGAAGTTACCCTTGATTTGTAGCAGTTCTCAAAATCATCATTCTTTGCAGAAACAATTATTAGTTCAGTTTTGTATATATGCAGCATGAGAGCAACATCTGGAAGACATCTAGCCAGAAGCTGGAAATGTAGGTCTAGTTTAAGAAGCCAGGGCTGGAGTCATTGCTGTGGCTGTGACAGAGAAGAACATGGAAGCTACAGAAAATGATGATGATGATGACAATGACAGTCAACAGGTGCTGATGATTACTATGTGCTACACTCTGTGCTTAGCCCTCAACAAACTTTATCACAAGTAATTCTTCTAGCAACACTACAAAAGAGACATCTGTTGCTAGCCCCATTTTACAGATGTGCAGTCTGAGGCTCAGAGTGGTTGAGTGGCTTTCTTCAGGCCACACAGAGCTAACTGAATGAGAAGGACTCAAAAAAAAAAAAAAAAAAAAAAAAAAAAAAACACAGTAGGCCAGGCGCAGTGGCTCATGCCTGTAATCCCAGCACTTCGTGAGGCCGAGGTGGGCAGATCACCTGAGGTCAGGAGTTTGAGACCAGCCTGGCCAACATGGCAAAACTCCGTCTCTACTAAAAGTACAAAAATTAGCCGGGCGTGGTGGGAAGCACCTGTAACCCCAGCTACTCAGGAGGCTGAGGCAGGAGTATCGCTTGAACCCAGGAGGTGGAGGTTGCAGTGAGCCGAGATCACGCCACTGCCCTCCAGCCTGGGTGACAAGAGTGAGACTCTGTCTCAAAAACAAGCAAACAAACAAAAACAAAAAAACAAAAACAAAACACAGTAAACTTCTCAGCGTTCTGAACTTTCAATTGTTTTGTCATAATGAAATTACGTGAAAATGAATCCCATTCTAGAAACCACATTTCCTGTTTGCAAGTTCAAGAACTAAAAGTGGGTGGATGATGTTTGGTTTCTCTGTAGAGAACTGGCAAGCAGCAACGTTTGCTTTGAAAATCGTGGAAAACGAAGAGCACTAACACATTCATACACCACCCTTGTTCCTCTCCTTCTAGCTTTTAAAATTTCCTCCGTTTCTTTGTGTAAGTGAGTGGGTAGGAGTTGGTAGATATTTCTAAGCAGTTAGGACCCTGAGGTGATAAGGGTTGAGGGGAACTGAAATGTAATTTCTTATTGAGGGCTGGATAAAGGAAGAATAAACACCTCAGTTTACAGCTCAGCTCAGGTGCAATAATAGACATGTAGACTGAGAAGCTGGCAGCCACCAATTTTATTAAAAGATTTTTCTGTTTGAATTACATATGATTTTACCAAGATAATATTGAATCATTGTGCATACTGTGTACTTCTGCAGTGATGCTACCAAGGAGGTATTTTATACCTAGATGATGTCTCATAGAGAATCTTTTAAGTATAAAAAGAATGTGTTATCCAGAGACCTGGCTTTTTAGTTGTAGTCTGGCATTTTAGAAACATTGTCCAGCAGCATGATGTGGCAGAGAGAATGGCTAGGAACACACGGTTTCAAGCTCTTGCATTTAATTACTATGTGACATTGATCGAGACACTGAACTCCTCTTAGCTTTATTTTTTCCCCTTCATAATCTTACTAGACCACATCATCTCCAAAGTCTTTTGCAGCCATAAAATCTCAGACAGTATGAATTTATATAGTAATTATCCAGAGATAAATAATCATGGAATCATAGTTTGAGGTGACAGAGGATGAAATTTTAACTGTCTTCATAGTAGAATAATCCATTTTATAAAATTGTGAAATATATGGTGCTCACTTCTTCCTTTCCTTGATTCCATGAGAGGGTCAGCAAACCTCCACTAAAACCCTCAGAGCATGGCTGGCCTTATTCTCTAAACCAGACTTTGATGTAATCTGTTGAGCAGAGAGAAGCATAACAAAGCCAGAATGAAGTCTCATTAAGACAAACATGGATGAAATGTCAGGCTGGGAACAGCAAAGCTTATTTCTATGTCTCAACAGATGGCTGGGAAAACAGTGTCTTGTTGATCTTGTTAGAACAAATTATATACAAAGAAGCTCTTTATATAATGCTAGAGTGTGTATGCAGTACTTGAGTGTATTTAACATACCTACATATACATACGAATCAGAGTTTCTCAACCACAGCACTATTGGCATTTTAGGTCAGATAGTTCTTTATTTTGTGGGGTTGTACTGTAAACTGTAGAATGTCTGGCAGCATCCCTGGCCTCTACCCACTATCTACAGACATACCTTGGAGAGAGACATCATGAGTTTGATCATGGATTCCAGATCACCGCAATAAAGCAAATGTCAGAATCAAGCAAGTCACACGAATTTTTTAGTTTCCCAGTGCATGTAAAAGTTATGTTTATATTACACTACTACACTATAGTATATTAAGTATGCAACAGCCTTATGTCCAGAAAATAATGTACACACCATAATTCAAAAATAGTGCGTTGCTAAAAAATGCTAACGATTATCTGAGCCTTCAGCATGCTGGAATCTTTTTGCTAGTGGAGGGTTTTGTCTCCATGTTGATGGCTGCTGACTGACTAGGGTGGTAGCTACTTACGGCTGGGGTGGCTATGGTAATTCCTTAAAACAAGACAACAATAAAGTTTGCAGCATCAATTGACTCTTCCTTTCACAGAACATTTTTCTATAGCAAGCAATGCTGTTTGATAGCATTTTACCTACAGTGGAACTTCTTCCAGAATTGGAGTCAGTCTTCTCAAACCCTGCCAATGCTTTATCAACTAAGTTTATGTAATATGCTGAAATCTTCGTTGTCATTTCAACAGTGTTCACAGACTCTTCACCAGGAGCAGATTTCATCTCAAGAAATGACTTTCTTTGCTCATCCATAAGAAGCAACTCATCTGTTCAAGTTTTACCAGGTTGGAGCAGTTCAGTCACATCCTCAAGCTCTGCTTCTAATTCTAACTCTCTTGCCATTTCTGCCACATCTGTAATTACTTCCTCCACTAAAGGCTTGACCCCTTAAAAGTTATCCATTGGGGTTGGAATCAAATTCTTCCAAACTCCCGTTAATGTTTATATTTTGACCTTTTCCCATGAATCACAAATGTTCTTAATGGCATCTAGAATTGTGATCCTTTCCACAAGGGTTTCAATTTATTTTCCCCAGATCCATCAGAGGAATCACTCTCTCTGCCAGAAATAGCCTTATAAAATGTCACTACTTCTTAAATATAAGACTTGAAAATCAAAATTCCTTGTTGATCCATGAGCTGCAGAATGAATGTTGTGTTAGCAGGCATGAAAACAACATTAATCTTTTTGCACATCTACCCCAGATACTTCAGAGCTCTTGGATTGCAAGGTACATAGTTTATGAGTAGTAATATTTGGAAAGGGATATTTTTTTCTGAGGAGTAGACTCTCAAAAGTAGACTTATTAATAAAATATTCTGTGAACCATGCTGTAAACACATATGTTGTCACCCAGACTTGGTTGTACCATTTACAGAGGACAGGCAGAGTATGTTTAGCATAATTGTTAAGGGCCATAGGATTTTTCAAATGGTATATGAGCATTGGCTTCAACTTAAAGTCACCAGCTGCATTAGTGCCTAACAAGAGAGTCAGCCTATCCTTTAAAGCTTTGATGGCGGGCATTGACTTCTCCTCTCTAGCTATGAAAATCCTAGATGGCCTCTTCTTCCAATATAAGATTGACCCCTACATCAAAAATCTGTTGTTTAGTGTAGTAGCTTTCATCCATTATTTGAACTAGATCTTCTAAATAACTTGTTGCAGCTTTACATCTTTACATGAAGCAGTGGTTGTTTCACCTTGCACTTTCATGTTATGGTGACACCTTCTTTCCCTAAACCTCATTAACTACCCTCTACTAGCTTCAGACTTTTCTACTGCAACTTCCTAACCTCTCTCAGCCTTCATAGAATTGAAGAGTTAGTACCTTGCTCTGGATTAGGTTTTGGCTTAGGGGAATGTCGTGGCTGGTTTAGTCTTCTATCCAGGCCACTGAAACTTTCTCCATAATAGCCATAGGCTGTTTTGCTTTCTTATCATTCATGCATTCACTGGAGTACCACTGTTAAATTCCTTCAACAACTATTCCTTTGTACTCACAACTTGGCTGTTTGGGGCATGAGGCCCGGCTTTCAGCCTGTCTTGGCTTTTGACATGTCTTCCTCACTAAGCTTAATCATTTCTAGCTTTTGATTTAAAGTGAAAGACATGGGCCGAGCACAGTGGCTCATGCCTATAATCTCAGCACTTTGGAAGGCCGAAGCGGGCAGATCACTGGAGGTCATGAATTCGAGACCAGCCTGACCAACATGGTAAAACACCATCTCTACTAAAAATACAAAAAATTAGGCATTGTGGTGTCACACACCTGTAATCCCAGCTACTCGGGAGGCTGAGGCATGAGAATCGCTTGAACCCAGGAGATGGAGGCTGCAGTGAGCTGGGATTGAGCCACTGCATTCCAGCCTGGGTGAAAAAGTGAGACTCCATCTCAAACAAACAAACAAACAAAAACAAACAAACAATGAAAAAAAAATTAAGTGAGAGACATGTTCCTCTTCCCTTTACTTGAATACTTACAAGCAGTGTAGGGTGAATAATTGGCCCAATTTCATTACTGTTGTGTCTCAGGAAATACGTGGCCCAAGGAGAGCAAAGGAGACAGCAGAAAGGCCAGTTGCTGGTGCACTCAGAACACATGCAACAGGTACCATGTGCACCTTATATAGGTGTGCTTCATGGTGCCCCAAAACAATTAAGTATGTCACATCAAAGAACACTGATCACAGATTACCATAACAGCTGTAATAATAATGAAAATGTTTAAAATCTTGTGAGATTATAAAAATGTGAAAAGGAGACACAAAGTGAGCACATGCTATTGGAAAAATGGTACCAACAGACTTGCTCTATGCAGGGTTGCCACAAACCCTCAACCTGTGAAAAAAATGCAATATTCACAAAGCACAGTAAAATGAGGTTATGCCTGTACTAGTAGCATCCCCTTCACCTAGTTTTGATACTAAAGATGTCTCTAGACATGGCTAAATGTCCTGTGTGAGAGATACACATACAACCACACACACACAAACACACACATACACATATGAATTATTGTACATATTCATATACACACACATACATCAATGACATCAGATCTATACTGGCATGGCACTTTCAACTTCATGAATAAATTTTCTACATTTTTAGAATTAGAAGGGTTTGAGGTATCAAGTCCAACCACATAATTTTATAGAGTATGAAAACTGTTATGAAAACTACAGTTATTAACAGACTGTAGCCCAGAAATGTAAATAATGACTCTTACCCAGTGACTGTAATTTATCTTTTGTTATTAGACACAAGAACACCAGATCGAGACCAGCCTGGCCAACATGTGAAACCTCCTCTCTACTAAAAATACAAAAATTAGCCAGGCATGGTGGCAGGCACCTGTAATCCCAGCTACTTGGGAGGCTGAGTCAGGAGAATCGCATGAACCCAGGAGGTGGAGGCTGCAGCGAGCTGAGATCACGTCACTGCACTCCAGACCGGGTGACAGAGCAAGACTCTGTCTCAAAAAAAAAAAAAAAAAAAAAAAAAAAGAACACCAGAACTGGAAGAGATCTCAACTTCACTCAACCCAGAGTCTATTTTACAAACAAGAAAGTTACATCTCTACTTTTTGCTTTTCTGCCCTTCTACCCATTACATTGATTGTTTCGATCACTTGTTCTGACAGATTTGTGAATCAATATTATTCTTCAAAGTGGTAGAATCTGTGCCCAATTATTGGGAGAGACAAACTTTGCAGAGCATATTCCCTTTGTTCAGGTAAGTGGCGACAGGTTGAGTCAGCTCCAGGCTCAGAACTCACATCTGCTGAGTTCCACTTAGGTTTTGTGGTAGCAAGAACACAATTATCTAGTCAATTGCTCTGGAGGGAACATCATCTTGAAAACATGACCAAATTCACACCACTGTAATTAATCAGACAACTGCTCTAGTGTGATCGTGGTTACCACTCCATAGAATTGGAATTGTCTTTTTAAACCCGAGGAGACACTGCTCACTTTAAGGTTGAACTTTATAGAAGCTGGTCCCACATTTGGATGCTAATTAGCAAAATAATACCCACAATGCAACCTGATTAAACGTTTCACACATGGGTGGAAATGCATTAAGTAAACAATGCTGTAAATAAAATAAGATTGTGTCAACAGAATATATTTGTGTCAGTATGAAAAAATACTTAAAATCCCTTAAAAATAGCTCTTCATATTTTAATGTCCTAGAATTGCTATCTTTTAAAGATGAAGATTTTGGGGGATTATCAAGATAGGACTATAGAAAGAATTTATTTAAAAGAGCAAAAGGCGGTGTTGCACTGTGCATTAATTGCATGTAAAGATACACCAGGAACTTAGAAGGGTCTGGTTCCAATTTGCAAATGCTAGTACAGTACATGTTTTCATTCCTAATCATATTACATCATCTTTGTGTGTTTGAGGGCACAGATAAGACTTATTCAAACTTCTAGTTGACATGCATTTTGCTTTTGAAAACCAAAGGTTCTCATTTTCTATTAGCTTTTGTGCTACTAGTTTCACAGCATTTGAAGATTCCTGAATTTCTGTGCATATTGGTTTTTCCACTTATCAATATTCATATACAGAAGCAACTATTACTGTGAATCACCATGATAATAAACCCGATTTTACAGCACCAAAGTAAAGAGAAATCTGTATTTAATCTCCATTTGTCTGTACTGGAATGAAGTATTCTTAAATCTGAGAAAGTCAATTATTATTCAAAGAACAATCACAGCATAGTTAAAAAATGAGAAATCCAGGACAGCAGAAGGTGTAAAGAAGGCATTTATCAGACACCAAGGGAAAAGGGAAAGACGGTTGATAGCTGAGGTGTCCAGTTAAAACTCAACTAGCAACACAAATCTCTGGTAGGTATCACTGATAAAGGTCAAGGGGAACAGAGTTATGACAGTGAACTTTAAAAATACTGACAGGAAACAAGAGTACTGGTTTCCACGTGTGTTGCCTTGCTATTCACATAAAACCATTAGTCCTTTCACAGAAGGGTTTATTGATTTACACAGATACTCGTTTGTCACATCCTGTAGAGTACATTAAAAGCTGCCCAGGTATTTCAAATGTACTTAGCAAATTTGCCTTCTCACTTGTGTGCAGTCTGGAATCTTGGCTGTAAGATAGTTTTCAGCATAAAAGGCTTGATTGAAGAGAAAGTCAGCAACTTAACAAAAGAATCGCCGTGAGGCCTCTTTGTGATGTCTTACCAAGAAGCTGCTCTCATGGCTGGTGGACATTGATGGGAATTCATCATGTGAAGGGGACTTAACACATTAGATGCACAGGGATTCACAAAGGATGAACAACACAGTTTTCCTCTTGCTCATCCCCATAATATTACTGACTTCCTATGTAGTTTGTCACTTCCACCAGATGTGACTGCCACATGCCCAGTCCTGTGTCATGTAGGAGGCAGTGCAGAGTAACTGATAGGAGAGGTGGCTTTGGCATCCACTTATGTAGGTGTGAATTCTGATTCCACAGCTTATCGACACCCTCACCCTGGGTCACTTGCCTCTTTACCATTCAGTTTCCCAATCTATAAAATGAGAGTAGAAACAGTACCTGGATCACAGGTTGTTGTGAGGGTCACATGGGATAATGCATGGAGAGCACTGAAGAGGATGCCTAGTCTAAAGTGATGCCACCTTGTAGAGCTGCAGCTCCCGCCCCCCTTGCCACATGGGCTACTCATAAATTAACTAACATTAATTTAAACCAAAAATGCAGTTCCTCAGTCCCACCAGACACATTTCAAATGATCAATAGCCTTGTTTGGCTAAATGGCTACTATTTTGGTTAAATGGCTACCATGCTGGACAGCACAGATAGAGAACATTTCCAACACTGCAGAAAGTTCTATTGGATAGCACTATTCTAGAGGGTGACTTACATAGTTTTAACTTTATTAACTAGTTTTTAATAAGCATTATCATTTAATCTGAGGCACAGGCCCGTGTCTGATAGTCACTGAAAATTATTTAATGTGTTGATGTGACAAATGTATGTTGACAGACCTCAACTCATATTTGTATCACTTCCTTTCCTTCTAAATCATGCTTTCATGTTTATCTCAATTTATCCTCACAATATTCTTGTCAGGTAAATACATCAGACATCTATTATTTTCATGTCACAGGGGAAGCAGAATGTGTGGTATATGTACATTCAGATGAGCAAATAATGTCTATCTTTTGGAGGGTTTTGAGAGTAAGAAACAGATTAGGCAAGGTAGACTACTTGGGAGGAAGTTCTTATTTTTTCTGGTTCAAAACTAGTAAGAGTTTATTAGGAGAAACTTGAAAAATACACAAACTATGATGAAAGCAAACATTGTTCAAACTTATGCAACCCACACGTAATTACCATTAATGTTATAATGTAGCTTTTCAGGGGTATAAAATATACATTGTATATTACAATTTATGTATTGGGTGATAATTCTTTTTCTTGTGACATAGAGTAAATATTTCCCCACACCATTAAAAATATTTGATAATGGCCCGGCGCGGTAGCTCACGCCTGTAATCCCAGCACTTTGGGAGGCTGAGGCAGGCGGATCCTGAGGTCAGGAGATCGAGACCATCTTGGCTAACGCAGTGAAACCCCATCTCTACTAAAAATACAAAAAATTAGCCAGGCATGGTGGCGGGTGCTTGTAGTCCCAGCTACTTGGGAGGCTGAGGCAAGAGAATGGCATGAACATGGGAGGCGGAGCTTGCAGTGAGCTGAGATGGCGCCACTGCACTCCAGCCTGGGCAACAGAGTGAGACTGTCTCAAAAATAAATAAATAAAAATTAAATAAATAATAAATAAAAATAATTAAATAAATAAAAATAAATAAATAAAAATTAAATAAAATTAAAAAATATATTCGATAACATAATGCATGCACAAGATTGTATTATGGGACCATACTATACATTATTTAACCATTTCTCATGTTTGCTATTTAAAAGAATGCTGCAAGGATTATGCTTAAACATAAATCTCATTTTACATCATGGAGTATTTTGGAAGATAGAGCCCTGCAATTACAACTACTGGATGAAAGCCCTAGAACTTTCTCAGGGACTTCTAGTACATAGAATTACTTTGCTTTCTGGAAAGGCTATATCAAATTTCACTTCCCCAGGAGCATACGTGAGAATCACCGCCCACTGATTAGTACCATCTAAACATTTTGCCAATTTTGTACACAAAATATCCTCTTTTCTTATTTCACTTTTTATTGCCTTGGTCTCATGTGAGGCTAAAATTTTCCCTTGTGTTAATTAGCTAATGGTATTTTCTAATCTGTGGATTGTCTCTTCATACCCTTTGCCAAGCTTCCTGTCACAATGTTCCTGTTATGAGTTTATACTAAATCTTCATAATGAGGATAGCAAAAATCTAGTTCTGATGTTTTCTGTTTGTCCTTTAATGTTGTTTCTGATATTTCTGATATTTTTATGTTCATAGCATTTAAATGTTTATAAAGTCAAATCAATCTTCTTTTTCCTTTGTGATTTCCTTCATTGATTTTGTAATCAAAAAGTCCTTTTCCCACCCGAGCAAACTTAAATAGCCACTTTTGTTTTCCTCAAGCTTAATAATGTTTCAATTATCTTTTTTTTTGGTACGTTTATCTCTTTAATCCACATAGGATTTATGTTATGCTGTCACATAAGTATCTTCTTTCTTTCCAAATAGTGATATTATTGTCCCAGAACATTTCCAGAATCAGTTTTGCTTCTGTGTTGATATACAATATCTCCTTTACAACTATTAAACTGTTAAATTTTGCAAGACTTATGGCAGCATGGCTTATTCTGTTTTATGGATCCACCTTATCTAAAACTGTAATCACACAGTTTTAATTACTGTAAGTTCACATCGTTTCAATATATGATATGGCGAGCCAGCATTTGTGAGTCCTCTCTTTTCGAAACATTTCTTGGCTTGTTTATTGTTCTACATGAACTATAGAACCATTTTAAATCCTTCCCATAGCTCTCCTCTAATTCTACTGATTTTTTCTACTTGTCAAGATTTAATCCAACCTTAAATTTTGGGAAAAAGTATCAGCTTTGTAATATTTGGCCTGCCTATCTTGGAACATGGTATGTCTCTTTACTAAATTCTGCCTTATTTCTTACAACGAGTGTTATAGTTTTCTTTAAATTGGTTTTGCACATTTTAAAAATAGTATTTTATAACCTTCATTATATTTATACACTGAATTTTCCCGATAATTTTTGAGCCACCATTCCTCATTTACAGAAAATTACTGATTTTTGTATACTCATACCTGACCACCTTACTGCACTCTTTATCCGTTCTAATGCTCTTCCAATTGATTTTCTCAGGTTCATAGTATATACTATGCCACTTGCAAATATTTTTTCCTTCTTCTCAATAGCCACAGTTTTATTTCTGATTCACATACGAAGGAACGCAGCAGAACTCCAAAAACAATGTTAACTAAGTGTGCAGATCATTGATGTGATTGTTCCTGACTGCAGTAAATAGCTCCAGCATATTTTTCTGTTGAGATTGCTATTGGTTACCAAATAAAGCTATTCTTTATCCTGTTAAAAATTATACATTTAGTTCAAAATTTCCAAGAGTTTGAAACAAAAACTGGTTTGGAATTGACTGAAAGACTATTGATCTATTATTTTTCTAAGATGGTGTTTGGATTTCTTTGCCAGATTTGGGTATCTTTCCATCCAACTATAGTTACTGGAGTAGCTAACAGAGCAAGAGAATTCTCTAAGACTTGAAATTTTACAAGAATTTGTCCACAGACTACTTGACTAGAGGGAATGAATTCCAATTTAACTAGATGTGGGACAAATTAGCTGTTAATGAAAGTGCCAACAAAATTATAGAAGCAGATGGCTATTTTCTAGATGAGAGATTATACTGTAAAGAGAGAGGCATTTTTGGAGTTGTCATCGCCATGCAGAGGTGATATGGACCTTGCACCCCAACCAAAATTTTGTTTTGGATATTGAGACTGATAATACCACATGCACATGAAGAAGGCATGAAAATACTTATAACTCCCATAATGAGGTCTTCTGGGGAGATTAGGGGAGACCCCCAAGCAGATCTGAAGTAGCTTGAGAGAGCCCAACCTTGCTTAGTTTGAACTTCCCACCTGAGCCAAAGAAGAAAGTACCTGGGCTTTCTTGACAACCAGAGCAGATGTGGAGCAGAATGGAAAGGGATAGTGGTGAGGCTTCAAAGCTGCCAGCAAACATAAAACATGGAGTCAAACTCTTTATTACAGTTGAGGTTGAAGAAAGATCAGAGGAGCACTGATTTGATGATGGAGAAAGAAGACATGAAAATTGATGGCCGTGGACCTCAGGAGTTTGGGGGTCAAAACAGCAATTCTCCAAATATTTAAAATTGCATGATGAATAAAGGATTCAGGCTACAATAGAATTTTCTTTCTTGACACGTTTTACTTGAATGATTTACTGTTTTGCAGAAAATTTACTGAACTTACACTGCATCCAAGGATTGTGACTTTTGTACCATAATCAAAATCATTGTTGTTGAAATTCCAAAAGAATATTTTAAATATGCAAGAGCAGAAACATAGGGAGCTTAGCCTTTTCCTAACATTATTTATATTACTAAACATTACTTTTAACTTATGAATAGTGACAAAATATTTAGAACAACATAAAGAAATACAAATACCTAGAAACTGAAAACCTTTTAGTCCATCCTCAACTCATAACAATGATCACCTAACCAAGGTTAGCCATTTTTGAGGTTGAATATAGACTTTTCCAACCCAGTTTGATTCTTTACCTAAAAGGTAAAATACCTTGAGGACACACCTGGCTCTAACTTGGGCATTTCAGAGATTAAGATCACGCGGGTAGCAAAGTCTTCAGGGCTGCTGCTTCTCAAAAATTTAGAGTCCTCTTTAAGTTTAGCCCAGAGGGCTATAAACTCCCATCTTAAGATACTCAGTTTAGCTCTTAGAGACTCTGTCCACATTTTCCTCTTTGTAGGTGGGAAAAGATACTTCCTATGTCACCTGCCTGAAGCCATCACCTGTATGTGCACTAAGAGGCAGTATGATTGCCTCATAGTCAAGGCTCTTACCACTCAAAGACACGTTTTAGAGGTGTTTAGATAAACATCTCAGTTAATGTAATCATTCTTTTTTTTTTTTTTTTTGAGAAGGAGTCTCGCTGTGTTGCCCAGGCTGGAGTTCAGTGGCACGATCTTGGCTCACTGCAAGCTCAGTCTCCCGGGTTCACACCATTCTCCTGCCTCAGCCTCCCGAGTAGCTGGGACTACAGGAGCCCACCACCATGCCCGGCTAATTTTTTGTAGTTTTAGTAGAGAGGGGGTTTCACCATGTTAGCCAGGATGGTCTCGATCTCCGGACCTCGTGATCCTCCTGCCTCATCCTCCCAAAGTGCTGGGATTACAGGCGTGAGCCACCATGCCCGGCCCACAATGTAATCATTCTTTATAAAGCCTCATACCCAACAGAGATTTATTTGGTCAATGCTTTTGTTTATAAAAGCTTATTAGTCACAATAAGCAACTCCTCCTATACCTAGACACTTTTAACAGTTACAAATTCTTTCTTTAGATTAGATTTTCATTTCTGTAACCTTTATTTATTAACTCCTTTTTGCTTTTAAGAGCTATATTAAATATATCTCTATGGGGTTACACAAAACATTTTTTTTAATATTTACACATCTAAATTACATCATCTTGATTTTTCTTTCCCTAAATTAAGTAGCTGTGGCCTGATTTCTATCTTTTCATACAACATGGTTTTTAGGTGCTTCACCATCTTGGTTGTCTTTTCTCTTTCTCTTCTTTTCTTTCTTTCCTAAGGCACTCTGGTCAGTCAATTTCTCTCTTGAAATGCAAGTATCCAGAATCAAATCCTTTAGGATGTGGTCTGAATGGGGTAGAGTGTGGCAGGACTAATTGTGGTCTTCCAGAAGGATATTATTCTTCTATCGAATATCCTCCGACTGTCTTAGCTTTTAGCATAATCTTGACTAATACTAAGCTTATCTTCAACTACTCTCCCATGATTTTTCTTTTAATGCTAATTGCTTTTAAGCCTCTTGATTTAATAAATTGATTTTTAAGCCAAAAATGCAGGAGGTGACATTTATTACTGTTAAATTTTTATCTTGTTTACTATAGTCCACTGTTGCAGGATATTAAGAAATGAAAGAATATCTGGAATTCTGACTTTGACAAAATCAGTTATGCTACCTTCCCAGTTTGGATTACCTTTATGTTAAAAACCTGCTGTATAATCTTCATGTTATTGATAAATTATGCTGAATAATGCAGTTCTAAAACATGGATCCCTATGGCATAATTCTGAAATATCGTAGTCTTTATTGTGGCAGCTGATTACAATTACGAATCTTTCCAACTGAAAGATCAGCCAACACACATTTCTTCATCCTCACTGAACAGTGTCATAAGTTAAGTAATCAGATGTTTTGTTGAAATCTTGGTGTGATCAACTTATGGCAATCTCACGGTGAGCAGTTTTTAAAAAATCGATTAAAAAAGAAAATACTGGCCAGGTGCGGTGGCTCATGCCTGTAATCCCAGCACATTGGGAGGCCAAAGCAGGAGGACCACTTGAGGTCAGGAGTTCAAGACCAGCATGGTCAACATGGTGAAACCTCATCTCTACAAAAATGCACAAATTAGCTACGAGTGGTGGCGCACGCCTGTGATCCCAGCTACTCAGGAGGCTGAGGCAGGAGTATTGCTTGAACCTGGGAGGTGGAGGTTGCTGTGAACCGAGATGGCACCACTGTACTCCAGCCTGGGTGACAGAGCAAGACTCCATCTCAAAAAAAAAAATTATATCTATCTATCTTATTTTTAGTATGCTCAGGCTATATCCAATGATCATGCCTTTCTTTCTCATTTGCTCCTTTTTAGAAATTTCCCAGGCAGCAATCTCAAATTTCTTATGCTAGGGTATTCAAATTTTCCCCTTTATCAAAATGAAGACGGTATTATCTTCTATATTCCATTTCCTCAGAGATTATCGACAATGGTTCTGAGATAATATCCAGTACTTGGAATGTAATTTTCCTGACTGGGAGATGACTCATCCAGAGGAGCTAACTGCTTGTGTTCTAACTCCTCACCAATCTTGGGCATTGATTCATCCATTGGGATAATTACTCCATCCTTCCCAATGTGAGGAACACTTCGCTTTACAGAAACTACAGACGGAAAACAGGAGGTGACTAGCTTTGTCATTTATGGCTCCTGCTGCTGCAAATGCTGCTGTTTTCACCGTGTTACCAAAATCTCCAAGTGGTTGAGAAATCATATGATTTTTCTTCTTGGAGGGATATGAGTAGCAAGCTCTTAAAAAGTCCTTACTCTATGTGATAGGACTTGCTAAATGCTTAAAGAATCTTATTTAATATTCACAGTAAACCTATGATGGAAGTGCAGTCATTATGCCCATTTTACAGGCAACAATGCTTACAATTAGAGCAGTTAAGGAAATTGCCTGAGGCACGGCTAGTGAAAACGTGGAGTCAGTATTCAGACTCAGGGTTTTCTGATACCAGCAACCATAATATTTTAACCTTTTTTTCATTTCTAATTTTTATGGGTATATAGTAGGTGTATGTATTTATGGGGTACATGAGATGCTTTGATACAGGCATGCAATGTGTAATAATCACATCATGGAGAATGGGGTACCCATCCCCTCAAGCATTTATCCTTTGTGTTACAAAGAATCCAATTATACTCTTTTAGTTATCTAATATTTTAAAATGTACAATTATTATTGACTATAGTCAATAATATTTGTGCTATCATATAGTAGGTCTTACACATTCTTCCTATTTTTCTGTACCCACCCATTAACCATCCCCATCTCCCCCGAGCACACCCCCAACTACCTTTCCCAGCTTCTAGTAACCATCCTTCTACTCTCTATATTCATGAGTTCAATTATTTTAATTTTTAGATCCCACAAATAAGTGAGAACATGGAATGTTTGTCTTTCTGTGCCTGGCTTATTTCACTTAACATAATCACCTCCAGTTCCATGCATGCCTTTGCAAATGACTGGATCACATTCTTTTCCATGGCTGAATAGTACTCCATTGTATATATGTACCACATTTTCTTTATCCATTCATGTGTTGATGAACACTTAGTTTGCTCCCAAATCTTAGCTATTGACTACTATGCTACATTGCAATTCATTTTTTTCTTTAAATACAAAAGAATATTTTAATTCCTGTTTTAGAAACTATAAAGCTTATATGTATAAGCTTTGGATTGGATTGGATTTGGAAATGAGACTGTACCAAACAATGGCCAAAGAAGACTCATCCATTCTAGGCCTTCTCTTTTGCCTGGTAACTCAGAAGTATAATTCTGTCTCATAAGCATCAGTACTCATAGGCCCAGTTAGTTACTTACAACATGGCCGTTTTCTGCAAACGGATATGCCACATCTCTTGGGCCTGGCTGGAATACTGATATTCTGTGCCATGTTGTCTTCTGACTGACACCACCCATTCGGTAGAGAGACTTCACTGCCTGATTCCCACATCTCATTTGTTGCTAGAGAATACTGTGACTGGATGTTTTTCCTTCCACCTGTCTCATGACAGGGGCCTGACTCACTCAGCCAAGTAACTGCACATGATTCATGGATCTTTCAAGAAACAAATTGCTGGTCATTTCAGACTCACGTCTTACAAACTGATAAAGCACTTGTAACGCAGGTCTTCAAACATGGCTTCTATTTTCTTTTCTTAAAATCTAATCTTTAGACTCTTCCTGATGCTCTAGCTCAGCCAGTGTCCAGCTAGGAAATCAATTCCAGTGCACTACAATTCACTTAAAAAATGTAAATTTGGTTGACATTCTGACTTTTTGGCAAATTTTAGTTCATCATTGACTTTTATATTTTATGATACTATTCTTTTAAGTTTATGCCTCTCTTGTATCAGGTAATAGTCTCTCCTTCCTGCAAAATTCCAAGTCCTTTAACAATCAAATTTTGTTGGTGAACTCCCTATGTGATATTTTAGTTAAATATCTCACTGTGACCTCCCCTTTTTCCTACTACAGTTCAAAAGTCTTCTTTTGTGTTTGTATGTGTGTATATACATGCAAATGCTGGCACTGTTTTCTAAGCATTTCCCACACAGAAGGACATATTTTCCTTTGCCCTCCTATGTGAACTCCATAAGCAGAGAAAGGGCCCTGGTTCCCATCCTAAAGAGGTAATGGAGAATTCTCTCTGCAGCACAAAAAGGAAAAAGATTTATTATTCCCTGGATCCTATTACATACATCTGCTGAACTCCCCTATGGCTCCTGTAAACTGCAGGACTGTTGATTAGCGGGCCCTCCCAGGCCTTCCAAGCTGCCTGAGAGCTGGCCAGTCGCTGCTTCTTGCTGGTGGTTGGAGGCACGCCCACAGTGTCTGCCTGGAGGAGCCTGTGAGCTGGGGATATCTGCAGAAACTACCAATCTGAGCCATTAAAGAAAACTGGTGAAAGAGTGGTGTTAGAAAAGAGTACTCATAGTTTTCTACTTAGCAGAGGACTAGCTCTCAAACTCTTCTGTGCAAAGTCAGATGCTGGCCTGTGGTGACTATGTGGCAATGAGAGAAAGAGGCAGGCTTGGGCACCTCCAACAGGACCATACAGGGACTGTTGTGCCTGAAGTGAGCCAAGCTCTCGCTCTCTGTGGCACAGTGCCCTTTGGGAAAAGTCATCATATGGTCCAGAGGAAGAAATGCATCCTATCCTAGACTTGGTACATAATACCATTTTATTCAAGTACATGAGTATGAAAATGCATTCAAATAACCCATAATAAAACTTTGGACAGTCAATCAGGGTTTTTCAGAATATATAGATAGATTTCATCTGCAGAGCCTTCAACCCTCTGTGGACTATGTTTCTTTTCAGAGCCTGTCCATGACATCATAGTTGCTCATTCAATGAACATTCTGATATCTTTCCTAAACATTAAGTAGTGTGTACATATCTACAAACTGCCCTGCTTCCTATGGTTCCTTTGATGCTGATTTGCTTCTTTAAGCCTTCCTTCCTTCCAAACCATGAATCAGGTCCTTCCAGAGGCTAAGAATTAAGTTCACAATTAAGGCGACTCCCTCACTGTTTCCTCTGCTTTCAAAGAGGGGAAAATACTTCCAGGACAAGTCAAGAATTTATCAGATGCCCTGCTTTCAGCAGCCTGAAACTTTCAGCGGGAACACGATAGCCGAAATCCCATGCCACTTCTTCTATTGAGGCTTCCGTTTAAATCAGGTGAGATTAATCATCCTCCTCTTGTATAGTCTTGTTCTAGTGTTATTTCACATCCCTCCTCATTTGTGCTTTGAAATGATATAGAATTTTTTTCTATATCAACAACTTCACAAATTTCCAGTTTGCTTTCAATTTGAATGTTATCCCTACAGAACATTAGAAAGCACTCAGTGTTTAATAACCTAATAATTTAATATGCTGCCCTCAAACTACTACGGTCTCTTCCCTATACTTAAGACTTGGACCTAAGATTTGTCTCAATAAATTATTCAGCTACCATCACCAGGGCCTTTCAGCTATGATATGCCCTGGTGATCGTAGCTGAATCATTTATTGAGACAGCTCTTATTTATTGATTATCCACCATGTGCCAAGTTCCTACATAACACAGTCAGTCCACACAGAAATGTTATATGTTAATCATGCACATCTAGCTTGCAAATAAGATAAAGAGACTTTAATAAATAACATAAACACAGATCTGACTATCTTTACGCCATGTCATGGATAAGAGAGATTCTACAGCCAGATGGAACCTGGGTCACTGTACTATTTATTAGCTGTGTGATCTCGGGTGTGATGCTTAACCTCTCAGTGACTTGGTGCCCTCATATGTTGACTAGAGACAAGAAGAACAATAATGTGGTTTTATGAAGGATAAATAAGAGGTGAAAACTGATAGAATATGCCTGCTACCTAGTTAGCTCTCAATAAATGTTAGCTGTCTTCTGAATTTTTATTTACACTTATAAATCAATTTTTTCCATAAGGCTGGTTCTTAGCATTATAGATGTAAATGATCACTTTGGGAGGTGGACGCTGATAAAGAGTATTGACTGGGTTCTGTGGCTTTGCTTCCCACCAAAATGCCTCTTGCAAATTATGCAAGACAGTACCTTGCATAATAAACATTTGAATATTTGAATAAACAAGACTTCAATTTTTAAGATATCTATGTTTGGAAATACCCACAAAGAACAGGGCTCATATTGAAGTGCATGGAGAAAACTCTTGTCATAATTTTCCATTCTCTCTATCCTCTATTAGCATACTTATCCTCTTCTTCAATGTATAAGTAAATTTGAAAAATAATGGAATTCAGATTTATTTATGAAAATGAATCTGCTTTTTCGTTTAGCCCAATGGGCTCAGTTGGTAATATTTCCCAAGGGGTCCTTTTAAGATTCTTAAAGTAAACATATAGTTAAAACTCGCATCACCTTGAAAAATAAGCATAAGAGCCTTAATTGCCTTTTTCTTGGCATACATCAATTTCTACACATAAAAATGCAGTACTGAATAACAGCAGTAAGCCAAATTTCTTTCAAATAGCACATCTATGTGAATAGTAGCTGTCCATTATATTTCTTAAAATCTAGGAGGCTAAATCATATTTGTGAAAAGAAACTTTATAATAAAATTTAAAAAGCCTAATTCGTGTGCAAAGAAAAAAGGCATAGAAATGTTTCTTTTTAAATTAATACAAAACCTTCCCACATGCTCCAAAACAGTAACAATTTGATGTTAAAATAATTCATTGTATAGTCTTTTATGATAAAAATTTTAGAAAAAAAATAATGAAGTGTAAAATATAAGCAAGATAGGAGAGGAAATTTGGGGAAATTTTAACTGATCTATTTTTTAAGTAGAAATGGACAATTCCTGAGATAGCCCTGTTTTCTCTTTGGCCCCCTTTCACAAATAGTCTCATGGACTAATACTACCTTTAAAATACAACTGCAACATAGACTCTCTGAAACCTAAATGCTGGGGGTAGGGCCAGGAGAGAACTGAGAACACAATGGGATCTTGTACCCCAGTAACGTTAAAGGACTTCTGAATTCTATGACCACTGAAGGTACTCAGCACTTTAAGACCTGTGCATTTCACCACCCGATAATTTTATTTCAATACAAATGAGATAGTTTTGTAAATCTGATGGGTCACTGAGACGTGAATGCTGCTCAAGGCCATCAGATAAAAAGCCTATCAGGAGGAAGTGTGATAGCCCTGGATATGTGTGTTTTGTGGCTTCATCCTTAGAGCAACACTGCTGTATGATGACATCCCAGAAAGATCATAGCTCATATCCTAAGTGTCTCAAGAGGCAATCTAAGATATTGCCAGAACTCAGCCAGCCATCAAGTAAAGCTATGGCCAAAAAAAAAAAAAAAAAAAGCCTATTGCATACCTTCTATTTCAGCAATTAGGCCTCTAAGTATTCATCTAAGGAAATAATCTAAATGTTTATTTAAAATGTGCACAAATAGAAGGGTGCTCGCTGCTGCACCAGACATGTGATGAACCTAAGACCGGATGGACCATTTGATGGATCTGCTAGACTTGTGCCTAAGGGCATCCAGTGTCTCCTTCCTGAGTTTACATCATGGGGCAGGAAGTCTGAATGGTGAACAGTGGCATACTGTGCAGAGTTGTATCAGATGAGAAGACGAGAGGCCGTCCTGTGTGCTGCACAGCCTGACCTGGTGTGATTCCTACAGAGAAAGGAGCAGGAGGCTAAAGGGGATGAGGCTATTTCCAAACATGATTTGGGAACTGCTGCTCTAGTCACCAAAATCCCACTTTGGGGCCCAGGAGGGAAAGGCATGTTCCCATCATTTTCTTGAACAGGAAGCAAGGTGATTGCAAACCAATAGGGGCTACATCCTGGGAACAAGGCACTGCAGAACTCTCAGGATAAGCAGTTCTGGAACACTGTAAACACAGAATATAGCCCACTGGTTGGGGCATCAGAATTCCTGTGGGGGTGCCCCGAGTAGCGGTCACAGAGAGGGGCCTTCGCTAAGCTGCTTTCAATCCAGGTTTGTGTGTGAGGACGTGTCAGTCACAAATGGAAGAAGATGTTTTTATGACTGTACATACGAATGTCCTGGGAACTTCTGAAATAACTAGGGGGAAGTTTCTTGTGGGGAAGAGTGAGCAGAGCCTCTGTGTCTGTTGGGAGTGGGGAAAGATGGAAAAGAGCCAGCCACACTCAGTTTCTTAATGTGACCTAATCTGACCCCAGAGGCAGATGGCTTAGGGAGACTTGGGGATAATATTTATAATACAGTAAATTTGGAAACAGATAAAATACCCAACACTAGAGCATTGGTTAAGTGAATTATCACACATCCATACAATGTGATGTGGGGCTATGACTCAATAAATGTGTATACTTTCTCTGTATTTCACAGCCTCACTACATTCATTCTCACTGTTACCCCAAGGGAACTGCTAGACCTCAGTGAGCAGAGGCAATGCTCAGAGAAATTGACTGCCAAAGTAAAGACAGAAATATTCATGTTTGCAGAGGCTGCCCTCCTTTTTTTTAACAGCAAGCAAAGATGAGAAATACTATGGTGAAGGCAAATTGGGATAGGCAGGGGACCCGCTATATTGTGCCTTGGGTTAAGAACTTCCCTAGGCATAGACTGACCACAGAATTTATGACCGAACGTGACAGAGGGCATTAGCTGGATGAGTAACTGGGACTCAGAGAACCTTACTTTGCATGGGGCTGGTTGATCCTAGGCCACTGTTACAAAGGGATCATTATGTAACCATTAAAGTGACAGCATAAAAACACACATCATAAAGTGGAAAGGTTCCACTGTGACATTACTAACAATCACGTTACAAAAAGGCTTGTACTGTAGGATCCCATTAAAATAGGAAGAGGCATAGAGAAGAATGACTGGCGTGTAGATGCCAAAAAGAATGATTATTTCTGTATTAACTGTATAAAAAGGTTATTTGAATTCTGTGGTTTTCCATCTTTCTATTAATGGACATTTATTGCTTATAAAATTAAAGTTTATATTAAAATGTGAAAGAAAGTTAGTTGACTTAGGACCAAAAGTACAGTTTATATGTGGCACTAGCTGCTTAATTTTGAAATTCAATTTCTAGACCACCTTTGGAATCATCACTACAATTTTACTATGGACTCAAATGATGATTTTCTCAAGGGCATGATCTGCATCTTATTTCATCTCTTTACTTTTTTGGAGGGGTTAGAATAACCCAGTTTGTAGCTGTGATGTAGGTTAGCATGTGGCTGCCTTCCTGGGTAAATCAAATTGAAATATTCTACTTTGAGTCTTGATTCTCTAATGCAAAATTGATGGAAGTGCCAGAGTGGAGTAGACCCAATAATGATGACAATTAATGTTTATGGAATGGTTTCCATGTACCTGTGTGCCAGGCACTGTTGTAGGCTCTTTGTGTGCTTTATTTAATTCTCGCAATAATCATATGACATAGGAACTCTTAACATCCCTTGTTTACAGATAAGAAAGCTGAGCAGAAAGATATGCAGTGACTTGTCCAAGGTAACTGAAAATATGTAATCTACTCTTGATCTGCCATGGCTTTGATGAAACTAGCAAGCCACTCTTGAGTTTGGCAGAAAAATGACTTAAAATAATTTTCAGTGCTTCATTATGGTTTTAGAAAATGACTTTTAAAAAACTTTAATATATACTTTTGATAACTCATTTATAAGATCCATACGTTTGGCTGCTCATCATAATTTACACTGTGTTCTGATGTTATACAGAAGAGGGCATTAAAATGATAGTTCATAGCCCTTATTTAACCGCCAGGATTGGTAATTTTCATTTTGTCCTTTAATCTATTGGGTTGGTTGGCTCATTTGTTATAAAAACTTGATAACATTTTAGTAAATACATTTTTCTGCTTTAAAATTTATAATAGTTGATTATTATGATTAGTATTTACAGTTGCTAACTTAAAGAACAAACATAAACTAGGCAAATACAGGGAAAATATTATTTCACATTCTTTGACTTTATTGGCTGCAGAGATGGGAAAACAGCCCTACAGGTGCACCTTTGTCCACCTGTGGGGCTTAAACATCCAGCTCCCATGAGCTCTTTATTGAGGCCATCAGAAACACAGGCCTGTGACTATGATTCCTTTTAATGTGTCTTTGGGCTCCAAACCATAAGACTTCTCTCCAATCACTCTGTCACTTAACTCTAAATCCCACTTATACCATTTCATAAATTTAGTTTCTCTGAGGATCCTCCTCCTCCTCTGCAGGAGGACCAATTTAAATCATCCTTAAATCATCACATTAAACAGTAGCTATCACTGGCTGCAAGGGAACCAAGAAGTATATTATACCAAGTCTTAAAATGCTGTCCATGCCTTTTTAATTTTACCATAAAATCAGAGATAGCTATTTGATCAGGAAGGATTTAATGAGTTTACCTTTTAAACTAATGGACTATAATGGGCTCCTTAAATTTTGCATGTAAAAACCCATGGGTTGGGAAACTTTCAATTTCTCCTTAATAACTCATCACTAAAAATCAGATTCCTTTAATATACTATGCATCGACATTGCAATGAGCTCAGAAGGATCTGGTACCATTTTCTTCCTGATGTCTCAGCCACAAGGAAAGGCTGGTTTTTTTCTGAAAGGTAGTACTCAAAGCAATTTCATTTTATTTCCCTCTACAGAAGATATCAGATATTTAATTAAGCACTCCCATAAAAGATCTACCCTTAGGTATTTCAGAATGACCTGTTCCTTGAGGATTTCCTTGGTTTCTCTCTTGCTAGAAAAGAAATTAAAAGACATAGATCGTAGGGTTTGTCATGGTACATTCAGCATATATTTTGTAATTTTTTTATAGCCAGTAGTTAAATATTAACAGTAGAATGCATTTATTGGATCATTTCTCCTCCAACTAAAATATAACACTAATGATTATAATGATGATGACATTACAACATCCATAATGATGATGACAATGCTATTATAAAATAACGTTAACTTGGTCCTTCTCCAAAGCTTTGCATTTCTCTAGATTTCTAAAATAAGAACAAAAAAGACAATAAAACACAAGTGATTCAAAGGACAGTATAATGTAAATAACAATGCTTTCTGAAGATTCCAAGTTTAGAAAAAGCCATGAAAAGAAATTCCAAGTTTAGAAATAGCCATGAAAAGAAATTGCTTCCTGAATTACATAGTAAATCACAATCTGATGCCTAAAGGCTTTTGACAGTGAAAGGTCTACACATTGCCAAATATTGGGATTAAAGCTTCATGTTTTCAAATACCCAGTATCAAACAAAACAAGGATATTCCCAATTCATCTGGAGTTGGCACCATGGTAAGTCACAAATGATCTGGTTTAACTTCTTAAACAAATGATGAATTTATTGTTTCATTTCATGGACCTACAAGCCATAGTCAAAGGGAGAAACAGAAATTGTCCAGCTTCTTTTCCATCAACCTAACTAACATGGCAATTCACATAGCAAAGTGGATTTGCAGTGACAAGAGAGGAAGCCAATTTACATGTATGGGTGGAATGGGAGTGGTGATACAGCCTTCTTGGTCTGGGGGATGGAGAAGGGAAAGAAAAATGCACTTTCAGGTAGAGCACTCCCAGGATGTGTTCACTTCAGCTAAAAATTCATCAATTACCCTGCCACAGAGAATACCAAGATTATAGTACAGCATATAATTAAAGAAGGTGGAGGCGCAGAGGCCCTGGCAGAGACTGTGTCTGTCTATCTTGCTTTGAATGTGTGTTCTACACAGCAGCACATGTAGCTTGCTGGAGTCTGGGCACCTGGAGAGAAGGGTGGGTGGGAACCACCGCTGACAGAGAGTCATTCACTGAACACGCAAACTAGCTAAAAGAAATTAATGTTAACACCAATCACAAGATTAAATACACAACATTTGATGCAAAATCAACAGCGGGATGATGGTATAGCTTCTGAAAACAGGTGGAGTTGACCTTAAAGAAATCAGATCAGCAATGACAGACAAGAAGAACAGAAGAGACAAAGGGCAGAAGAAACAGAAGGAAAGAAAAAGATAAAGCAAAAAAAGAAAAAAATGAGAAGGAATAAAGAAAATATGATCTCTAGAAGATGACATCTATACCTCTACAAGACGATGCATCAACTCTAGGGAAATTTAGGGCTTATATGAAATATAGAAATTTGACTCAAAGTGACTGGAAGATGCTGAGTCTATTTTTCACACAGCTCCAGAATGAGCAGTAAGTATCTGCAAAGTTATGAAGAGAGGCCAAGTCTTGCTTGTGTCTACCTTAGTTATCAAAGGGCAGAAAAGGGACCTCTGTGGCCTGGATGCTGTTGCTGGTTGAAATGTGCATTGCTGGAGCCAATTTTAAAATCCAAGTAGCAAGTTCATGGTTCCTTGGCTACTGCCTGCATACCTACATTGCCCAACTGAGTGGACCACCAGGACCCACCGTATTCCCCTCTCCCCCTTGCCATCTGGCCTTTTCATGAATTTTTTTTTTCTTTTAAATTAAGTTCCTATGCTATTTCATGGCAGGAAGTTTTGTGTGATGTATCTATGCCAGCTCTGAAGTCAGACTGTTCACAACTCAGTTTCACCATTTCAATCAGATAGTTATGTGACCAAGGGCAGGTTACTGGTCCTCTCTGAGGTCCTAGGTAGGAATAACAACACATACCACAGAGGAGGAGCTGTTTGCTCATTTTGCTTTCACATACTAGAAATGTTCACAATTATTCTCCATCCTACACCATGTGTTGAGTACTATCAGTGGGTTACAGCATCATGTAAAAAGTTAGGCAGAGAAAAAAGGACCCCCTTTTGTTGATGGACTCTACCAAAAAAAAAGTGGGAGACAAAGGGAAAGCTGATGGCCAAGAATTAAGAAAGTTCCTGTAAGAAAATTCAACACTTGCCTGGGGGTGCTGTGTGTTGACTTTCCATAGCATGAGGCCTGGTTCAAGGGACCTGTATGTCATGTTCCATTGAGAGCTTATATATATATGGAAGAACTTATATATATATATATATATATATGTTAGTTTATATATATATATGTGTATATATATATGTGTGTGTGTGTACATATATATATATATATGGAAGAACTAGGTTGTCCTTTGAGGGCTGGGTCCTTCTGCTCCTCATTAGCTCAGAATGCACCTCTCTATTCTCCTTATTTAAAACTGTATTAAACTGACAATTCTACTTGATTGAGATCCTGATCTCCCTTGTGGCATTTAGGCCTTAATGTATGGCACTACAGTTAAGTATCATCAACTCCCAGCCCACTAGTGTGAAATCCAAGAATCAATGTCCATCAGCAGCAGGAAAGACATTGACTGAACTGTATATATTCCCAGAGAGGATCTTCTCATCCTTAAACCCTTCCTTGGTTTTTCTCATCCTCTCACGAAGCTTTATCTGCCATTCCTAGGTTGATGAATCCTCAAAGTAAGCCCCACAGGAACCTCATGTACCAAACTGAACCCTTTATCTCTCTCTCCAATCTTCTCTGTTGTGGAGGATCCAGAGACTAGGGTATAATCCTCCTTCTCTAAGACATGGAGATCTCCTTCTTACCCAACACTCCCACCTGAAGCAGGCCCTCAATCCTGTAGATTCTCCCTTTTTAACATTCCTCAAACATGTGTCCCACTGCAACTAATTATAACTTTTTTCTTTATTGTAAGCTGGCTTCTCAGATTCTAGGATAGCTCAATATAACATCCCCATAACAAATATTTATCGAGTTGTCCACTAGGCACCAGAAATATGCAGGTGGATAAGTAAAGAGCCATTGCAATGCTGCTAGGACAGTGAGTATATGATGCTATTGGGCATGCACAGGAGGGATATCTAACCTAGTCTTTGATAGCTCAGAGAAGGCCTCCTGGAGGAAGTGGCAATCATCCCGCCTTTGAAGGCTGAGTGCAGGTGTGTTAGCCAGGTATAGCATCAGTTGATGTTTCCTGGGCCAACATCAATTACCTATCTTTGGGAAAGAGTATCTTGACTTACTAGGAACCTCTTCCCCTACCCTACAAGTCACTGTTCCTGTGATTTGGTTGGAGCTGACTCCAATACAGCACCTCCACTCCTCCTGCTTTCCAGGTGGGAATGTAATGCAGGTTTGGCCATTCGGTGCATTCCAACCCCATGGCCTCAGTAACTGTTTCAGAGATGAGCCCATGACTCTATCAGAGTCAATATCAGGACTTTTGCTGGGAGGTGCTTAGTTTCCACGGACATGACTGTGAGCCCAAGATGTAGGTCTAGAAATGTTGGCCACTATTTTGCTACCCTGTACTGAGAGTCTGCCTGAGAACAGAGCAGAGAGATGGACAGAAAAAGACACCTGATTCTGATGACACCACCTGGGTTCATGAACGCAGCTATGCAGGGAGCTACTTCTGAGTAAATACACTGCCAGAACCAGTGTGAGTTAGGTTTTCTGCCATTTGTAACTAACAAAGTTCTTACTAATGCATTAAGGAGGAAAGGAGTATTCTAGGAGGAGGGAATCATACATGTAAAAGCTCAGAGACAAAGAAACTTTGACCCATTCTATGTACAAAGTTCTATGAGACCAGAGAGTAGGAGAGAAGAGTCACTTGGAGAAGAAGCTAGAAAAGTTAAGAGCCAGCCTTTTCCAGTAGAATGTTGCTCTGCCAGAGTCAATGTCATAAAATGCAAATGTGATCATGCAATTCCTCTCCCCTGCTTAAAATACTTTAATGCGACCCCAAAGGTTTTAGGATGGAGTTCAAACCCATTAGCTTGGCACCCAAGGCTTTTGATGACCTGGCTGTTCCTTCTCTCTCTGGACTCATCTCCCACATCTCTCCCATGGGCAACCTGTGCTCCAGCTAAATTAAACTACTTGTAGTTTTCCAAACAGGGCATGCTGTTTCATGCCTTTGTGCCTTCATATTGCAATGCATTATATAATTTAATCCTCACAAGGGCCCCCACGAAGTGCATATTATTATCCTGATGTTCCCAGAAGTATAGAGAAGTTGAGGAGCCTCAAAAATCATACAGCCAGCAAGACAGAGATCTAGGATTTGAACACATATGTCTGACACCAAAGCTCTCCTTCTTTCTTTTCTACTACCACTCATTCCAGTTCTTTTAACTTCTGGTCATGGACCTTTATGTTGCACAGCCTGCTCTTTTAATGGAATCAATAAAATTTCAGAATTTCAGGAGTGGGGGCTGGAGGGATGCATAATGTTCAATTTAAAGCTACTTTGCTACTAAAATCAACACAACTGCATCTTCTTTCAGTCCACATTTTTTTTAGCATCTCCTTCATGCCAGGCACTGTGTGGAGAGATGGTGCTACAGAGGTAAACTAATCCAGCTACAGTCCTTGCCTTCATGGGCTTTCAGCAAAGTAATCTACTCCTCACACTTAATTCTCCTGAGAAGGCTTCCTGGATACACTTGAGAATGAACTCCACTTTGGTTATACAGACACATGGAACTCCATCACTGCTCTTGCTGAGAAAATATCAATGGCTACATTATTTTCAACTGCTGCCTATGAGTTATATCAGAGATTAATTGATCAGCTAAATGAGAAAATGCAGAGAATACACAAGGAATAAATCGATGAAGGAAAAAGTGTGCTGTGTCTTCTATACCTGGGATCAATTGTGTTACAGCTCACTCAGAGAGGCACCAGATTGCCAAACAGCCTGCTTGCAAGGGGTCACAAGTAGGGCAAATCACCAGCTTAACAACATGTGAAATTTTCATTGTCTTATTTATAACCAATTTCTCACTAAAGTGAACAACATTTCTTAATGGTACAGTTCTGCAGAAGAACAAACTAGAAATGTTTTCTTTCCTTCTAATTGGGACAAAACTGATCATCACCTAATGGGCTCTTTACAGAGAATAAAAGAAACTAAACTAAAAAAAATGCTCAGCACGAATTGGACGCTAAGGATTAAATGAAAATAAAAGGACAGTTTTGTTTCATTTTTACCTCAGATCTTTAAAGGTACTGTTAGAAAAATCTAATAATTGTTTTATAACTCTTATTTGGTAGAAAAAGCTAATTATTATTAAAAATTTTAATAAAAATGAGAAAGGATTGTCGAGAAGTGAAAAATTAAAAGGGAGATTTCCAATGTTGAAAAAGCACCTTTTATGAACATAAAAATCTATCAGTCTGTCCTCCCCTAACCATATTTGGATAGGATCTGACACATTAAAAGCTGGACGTTAGCCCAGTTAGCCTGAGTGAGAAGTGATTCAGGAGACACCAGACATAAACCAAATGGCTGGCCCCACAACCAGTGGGTAAAAGATGCTTGCTGTCCAGCAGGGTCTGCAGAGCCAAGTGGTCACAGTGCCCAGAGAAGCCCCCTTGGGCAGGCGACCCCTACAAACCTCAGCTTCTACTCCTGGGCAGAGGCTTTTACAGTCCTGAAAATGCTATGCTACAGAAGAGACATTCTGCGAGTGAAAAAAGCCATTATTCCACCCAGGAAAAAGATGATTTTTTTCCCATAACCGCAGTGGCCATCAAAAAATGGATTCATTTTTCTTGTGCTGTACTCTGGGCCCATAAAATAGTTTCAGGATCTCAAAAAGACGATGTCGTAGATGGAAGTTTTGTTGCAATGAGCCAGCCAGAAGTGAGAATGACTTTAAAGACTGAATTTTTAAAATGCTCTAAACCCAAAGATTAAGAAAATATAAAATATTACAGATAGGTCACTCCTTTTGTGTTGTGTGAGTTAATCATGTTTATTCAATGAGTCCCACTTTAAATGCAGCATGTCAAATCCTAAAATATTATTCTTAGTTCTTTTAAAATTACATGACATATTCTCTTATCAACATAGGCCAATAAAATACAAACAGGCATAATTGGTGCAAGACAACCCTTAACAGCTAGTCCAGGTTAATCCACTGGCATGGATTAGATTATGAAAGGTTTAAATAACTAATTTCAAAGTCTTACATATACATCAGGGATTTCATTTGACTAAGCTTAATGATTATTTGAGTGTTAACCAGAGTAACTTGAGAGGCTATAAAACCCATGCCAAATCACGTTCAATAACATGAGACCTAGGGAGGTCTAACTGGAACTGCAGAATTGACGTGAAAAAAATACTAACGAATATTTTCATTATAGATTTATGAATGTGAAGTGGATTGGGACAGATTTTTTTTTTTTAAGCTAAGGGTGAAAAAATAGAGATTTAGTGAAAATAAGTTAGGGCAAAATGGCACCTTGTGATTTAGAATTGTATGTTTTGCATCTCATACCCCTACAGAGGCTGGCTGTGTCTTAGACACAGTAGTGATTTGCTTCTTCTGGGAGCAGTGGTCTTCAACATTTTTGGCACCAAGGACCAGTTTCGTGGAAGATAATTTTTCCATGGACTTGGTTGGGGGGTGGGGAATGGTTTCAGGATGAAACTGTTCCACCTCAGATCATCAGGCATTAGATTCTTATAAGGAGTGCACAACCTAGATCCCTCACATGTGAAGGTCACAATAAAGTTTGCACTCCTATAAGAATCTAATGCTGGCCAGGCGCGGTGGCTCACGCCTGTAATCCCAGCATTTTGGGAGGCCGAGGTGGGCAGATCAGAAGGTCAGCAGATCAAGACCATCCTGGTTAACACGGTGAAACATCATCTCTACTAAAAGTACAACAACAACAAAAAAATTAGCCGGGCATGGTGGCAGGCACCTGTAGTCCCAGCTACTCTGGAGGCTGAGGCAGGAGAATGGCGTGAACCTGGGAGGCGGAGTTTGCAGTAATCCAAGATTGTGCCACTGCACTCCAGCCTGGGTGATAGAGCGAGACTCCGTCTCAAAAAAAAAAAAAAAAAAAAAAAAAAAAAAAAAAAAAAATCTAATGCTGCCACTTATCTGACAGGAGGCAGAGGAGCTCAGGCAGTAATGCTCTCTCACCCACTGGCCCACTGCTCACCTCCTGCTGTGCAGCCTGGTTCCTAACAGGCCACAGACAGATAAGAGGTCTGTGGCCTGGGGGTTGGGGACCCCTGTTTTGGGGGATAGTTAATTCTAGTCTAAAATTCATCTTCGATAGTTGAGGAAGTAACTTTGCCAATGTGACAAAGTAAGGTAGGGGATACAAAGTTCTAAAATCAAGATTTCCTGACCACCAGGTGTTATGTTTTTTACTAATCTTTTCTAAAAAATTTTACGAATTTAGGGGGTACAAGTGCAGTTGTGTTACATGGATAAATTGTGTAGTGGAAGTCTGAACTTTCAGTGTAGCCATCACCTGAAGAGTGTACATTGTATCCATTATGTAATTTCTCATCCTTCACCCCTCTCTCACTCTCCCACCATTTTGGGTCTTCAATGATTATTATCACACACTCTATGTCCACGTGTACACATTATTTAGTTCCCACTTATAAGTGAGAAATTGTGGTATTCGACGTTCTGTTTCTGTTTCTGAGTTATTTCTCTTAGGATAATGGCCTCCAGTTCCATCCATGTTTCTGCAAAAGATATGATTTCATTCCTTTTAATAGCCACTAGTATTCCATTGTGTGTATATACCACGTTTTCTTTATCCACTCATCCACTGATGGACACTTAGGGTTGTGAATAGTGCTGATATAAACATACAAGTGCAGGTATCTTTTTATATGATGATTTATTTTCTTTAAGGTAGATACCCAGTAGTGGAATTGCTGGGTCAAATGGTAGTTCTACTTTTAGTTCTTTGAGAACTGTCCATACCATTTTCCATAGAGTCTGTAGTGACCTACTTTCCCACAAATAGTATAAAAATGCTCTCTTTTCTCTGCATCTCACCAACATTTGTTTTTGTTTTTGGTTTTTGTCTTTTTAATAATAGTCATCTGATGAATATAAGATAATATCTCATTGTGGTTTTAATTTGCATTTCTCCAACAATTAATGTTTAGCATTTTTTTCATTGCTTTTGGCCATTTGTATGTCTTCTTTTGAAAAATATCTATTCCTGTCCTTTGCCCACTTTTTAATGGGGTTATTTGTGGATTTTTGTTGCTGTTGTTGAGTTCCTTGTAAATTCTGGATATTCATTCCATGTCGTAGTCACAATTTGCAAATATTTTCTCCCATTCTGCAGGTTGTCTCTTCACTCGTTTATTTCCTTTGCTGTGGAGAAGCTGTTTAGTTTTATTAAGTCCCATCTGTCAATTTTTGTTTTTGTTGCTTGTGATTTTGAGGTCTTAATCGAGAATTATTTGACTAGACCAATGTTCAAAAGAGGTTTCCCTAGGTTTTATTCTAGTTATTTTAATAGTTTCAGATATTACATTTAAGGCTTTGATTCATCATTATTAATTTTTATATGTGGTGAGAGACAGGGGTCCAATTTCATTCTTCTGCATATGGCAATCCAATTTTCCCAGCACCATTTATTGAAAATGGTATTCTTAGTGTATGTTTCTGTCAACTTTGTCAAAAATCAGTTGGCTGTAGGTGTGTGGCTTCATTTCTGGGTTCTCTATTCTGTTTCTTTGACCTATGTGTCTATTTTTATAGAAGTACCATGCTGTATTGGTTACTATTGCCTCAAAGTATAATTTGAGGTCAGGTAATGTGATGTCTAACTTTGTTCTTTTTGCTTAGAATTGCTTTGGCTATTCAGGCTCTTTTGGTTCCATATTACTTTTAGGATTTTTTTTTCCCAATTCTGTGAAAAATGACATTGGTATTTTGATAGGGATTACACTGAATATACAGATTGCTTTAGGCAGTATAGTCATTTTAACAATATTAAGTCTTCTGATCCATGTGCATGGAATATTTTTCCATTTGTTTGTGTCATCTACAATTTCCTTAATCACTGTTTTGTAATTTTCCTCATAGAGATCTTTCATCTCTTTGGTTAAACGTATTCCCAGGGTTCTTTTGTTTGTTTTGTTTTTTTGCAGTTCATTTAAATGGGATTGACTTGTGGATTTGGTTCTCAGCTTGTTATTGGTGTATAAAAATGCCACTGATTTTTGTATTTTGATTTTGTATCCTGAAACTTTACTAAATTTATTTATTAAATCTAAGAGTTTTTGGAGACATCGTTAGGGTTTTCTAGGCATAAGATCATATCATCAGTGAACAGAGGTAATGGGCTTTAATATTAAGAAGTTGGGCAAAGGGGTTCACCAAGATAAGTTCTCCTTCTATACCTTCTACTCTTTCTTATGGAGAAGAGACAGAGCCATATTTTCATGAACTTTCTTGCATGTTGACTCATAATTGTTTTCCACTTTCACATGTATAAAATATATCTGTTTCTTAAGTAAAAGCAAAATTTCTTATCCTTCCCATATGCTTCTCTGAACCCTTTCTATAGTGCTTTGTGCATGGCTTTTGAATATAGTAGGAAATAGAACAGGATAGTGTTTAAGAGGTCAGACTACTTGGGAATCCGATGTCAGCTTTACCACTTATTAACTGACTGGCCTTGAGTAAGTTAGTTAACTCCTCTGTGCCTCAGTATCTCCACCTGTAAAATGGTTACAATAATACAATGATCTTATAAGGTTACAGGGAGAATTAAATGAATTATTCCTGAAGCTCTTAAAACAACATCTGGCATGTGGTAAGCACTACGTATGATAAATTAAGATAAAATGCTTGCTGAATGACCAAATGTTTCTTTGCACCTACGATAATTAATATTACTCATTAATTGATGAGGTTTCCTTAACAAAGACATGGTTTGTGTCTTTGCTAAACTGTGAAAAACTCTCTCTCTTCTTTGAGATAAGCAGAAAGATAAATAATAGCTATGACACATATACCTATCTTGTAAGGTGCTTTGTAATTATTTACTACTTGCTGAAAAACTCAAGTGGGCAAGGGGAAGAACAAGGCAGTCATGTTAACATCTAAACCTCATTAAAGTTTCATCTTCTTTTAAAGTCCAGGAAGACAAATGAGCTACCAGAGGAATTTTCTTTCCTCTGTAAGGCTTATACACGAATTTGAACATAACTATTAAAGTAAATTAAATGGGATTTAGTAAATGGCCAAATAACACTGTGGTGGGAGCCAAGGGAGCAGACAGAAGCAAACTATCAAGTTTGGGTATGAATTTCAATGTCTAAGATGAAGTTAGACCTAGTCTAACTTCAAGACTCCTATGTGGTGGCTCATGCCTGTAATCCCAACACTTTGAGAGACCAAGGCAGGAGAACAGCTGGAGGCCAGGAGTTCAAGATCAGCCTGGGAAATACAGTGAGACCCCCTTCTCTACCAAAACAAAACAAAACAAAACAAAATTAGCTGCACATAGTGGTGTGCACCTGTAAACCCAATTTGATGGTATCTGGAGGCAAACAGTGGAGCCCCTATGCAGAGCACTCTCCCTTTCTACCATGTGAGGACACAGCAAGCAAGAAGGCAGAACTCTGCAGACCAGAAGCAAGCTCTCCCCCAACACAGAATCTGCCAGCACGTTGATTTTGGATTTCGCAGCCTCCACAACTATGAGAAAAAAATGTTTATTGTTTACACCACATAGTCTATGGTATTTTATTATGTAAGCCCAAAATAAGACAGAGGCAATGAAAAAAAAAATCACACAAAACACTTTTCTTGCTCTAACACTATGACTGTTTGATACAGAATATTCTCAAAATTTACAATTAAACTAGATAATTTCTGGCTCTTTATGTAGATGTGATTGGCTTTGCTTGATTTGTGTTATCTGAGTTAACAAATAAAAGGTTAAAAAAACCTAAAAATATACTGTTAAAATTGTCCAAATTTCAGAATCTGAAAAGTATTTTGGGAGTACAATTTAAGAAAATTAAATATAAAATATTATGATTCTCAGGAGAAGCTATGTACAGAGTTGAATAAAGCCACAGCTGCCTTCTTCATCTAGGTGAGAACAGTTCTTTAGGGTCTCGGAGCAAGCATAGCGAAGCTCTGTGGAACTCTGCCTCATGGTCATCAATAGATGTGCTCTCTACAGTACAGGGGTAAATCAAACTCAGTATGATTTGCCTCATTTCTTTACTTCTCTCAGTTTTGTCTTCTCTTCTGCCCCATGTCCTTTTCCTATTATTGGTCACTATGCTGACTTTGTGACATGTCAACTTGGCTACAGTAAACTACATTTTCTCTGAATTCCCTTTGTTGTATATTTCAGATTAGGGCAAGCCACAAGAAAATTCTTCGGAGATACGAGTCGTGGGCGTAAAACAGCAGCTGTTGTGTAGCTCACACAAGTTCTTGCTAATCTGCTGGTTTTTAAACTCGTGATCTGACGTGTCTGAGAGCATGCCTTGTGGACTTCAAGCTCCAGCATGAGATCCAGTGATAACAGCCTTGCAGAGACTACTTCCAACCTCCACAATAGTATAAGCCAGGTCCCCGTAACAAATCTCATACTGGTTCTGCTTCCCTGGTTGAAATTTGAATACAGTCACTCTATTGACCAGGACGACCCTGTTGCAGTACATGGTTGTCTGCAGTCACCTGGCTGGTAGATTCCTCCAAATCTATGGGGAAGGACTAAAGGGCCCCCAAGAGGCTATAGCGATGATGTGATAATTAATTTTATGTGTCAACTTGAGTGGGCTGAAGGATACCCAGAAAGGTGGTAAAACATTATTTGGGAGGGTATCTATGAAGGTGTTTCAAGAAGAAATTAGCATCAAAATCTGTAGACAGAGTAAAGAAGATCTGCCCTCCCCAGTGTGGGTAGGCATCATTCCATCACTTGATGGTGCAGAAAAGGTAAAAAGGTAGAAGAAGGGCAAATTCTCTCTCTTTTTCAGCTGAGACATCCACCTTCTGCAGAAAGGCATAGGAGCTCCCGGCTCTCAAGCCTTCAGACTCTGGAACTTTTACCAGTGGCCTCCCAGTTCTCAGGACTTTGGACTTGATCTGAATTACACCACTGGCTTTCCTGGTTTTCCAGCTGCAGATGGCAGATTATGGGACTTATTCCCATGTGAGCCAATTCCCATACTAAACCTCCTCTCCTGCCTCTCTATATATCCTATAGTTTCTGTTTTTCTGAAGAATCCTGACTATACCAACAACTTGGAAACTTGGAAGTAACAGGTAATAACAATGATGCTGCGGATACAAACATGACAGGTACACAGCATGTACTAAATGTAGGGTCCCAGTACTACAGACTCATTTTTTTCTCAGCAACCACCCTATAAAATAGGTACTGTTATTTTATCTCCCTCTATACTCTGAGGCACACATAGCTGAAATAACTCGCCAGTAAGTAGAAAGCCAAAATTAAACTCAGGTACTCTGTCTCCAGAATCTGTGCTCTTCAATACTATTGCACCATTCCAAATCAACCTAAATATAATGCTTTCCATCCTCTGGCTACCCTGACTTTTAGAAATTTTTCACAACAGAAAAATAGTGTGCTAGCCTGTGACAGTGCAGCCAGGAAACTTCTGTTCTGGTCCTGATTTCACCACTGACTGGCTGTTGTTAAAGCAAATTAAGTATGGCCTGAGAAGGACCGCATACTTCTGTATCTGAGTGATTGTGGATGAACTGTAACCTAGCTTAACAGGCAGACTAATAGGCCTAATAATAGGTGAATAGACTAATAGGCCAAGCTCTAACCAATCCAGCCATCTGTTCCTCACTTCCAATTTCTGTACGTCACTTCCCTTTTTTTTTCCCTTCTACCACGTGGCTGCGCTGGAGTCTCTGTGAATCTGCTGTGATACTGGGGGCTGCCCAATTCGTGAATCATTCATTGTTCAATTAAACACCTTTAAATTTAACCTGGGTGAAGCTTTTCTTTTATCACTGTGTAGCATTGGGCAGGTCAGGCTAACTTCCTTATTTGTAAAATGATCTCAGTGCCCTCTTCCAGCTATAAAAGTTCACAATTCTATGGTGTTAAAGTTCTGATTATAATGTTAAAAGATCCTTGGAAAAAAGCTGCTCTGTACAATAAAATTAGGTAATAAAACCTACAACTGTATATTTGACTTCCTTGCATTTATTTTTCAGCCTCTTCCTACCTCAAAAATTATTCTGTAGCTCCCTAGGTAATTATAATAGTGATTTTTTACCCTTTCCAATTGTGAGGACCCTGTTAATCACACACATGCAAAAAGAGTTGTGAAATTCCATAGAAGAAAAATATAAAATTGTAAGTTGAGAAAAAATACGATAGAAAGACATGTTACACTTGATAATGCTTTTAAGTAAAGTTAAATTTCACTAATTATAACAACATCTAGAGACATTTGAAAAAGAGTGCATATTCACCATACAGGAAAAACTTTATGGAGTTACTGGCCTACAGGATTCTTAACAGTTACCTCTTGGTTCTCAGTTCCCACTCAGGGCGCTCCTCACTGGTAATCACCTATTACAATTGTATGCAACTTGTTAAATGTAACTATGCTAAAAATCAATATATGCTGAAAGCCAAAAGGAGGACTGTTTTATATGCCACAGCTTTATTTTCTTTAGACTTTACTGCCTATTTTTGTGTTGTTTTGTTTGTTTCTTTCATGGTTTTTAAATTGACAGATTTTTGGTAAGTATTATAAAAGTTTCTGATCTGGAGAAGTATCACTCCTCTTTGTTTTTCTTTTCTTTTCTTTTTTTGTGTGTGGGTGTGTGTATCTTCATTGTCATTTAGCGAAAGTTCCCCTAATTGTTAAAAAGCCAAGAGGAAGCATCAAGTTAGAGACAGGGAAAAAGTACAGAGTGAAAAGCAATTTTAAAAATTGCATAATCAGTCTAAGAAGAGTAGAACTGGCCACTTCTAAAGGCCAAAGTCCAAACAAGGTCTTTAAGAATTTGGTAACACCAATGGCACTCACCAGATGGGTTAAGGCAACACTGCAATGGGAAAGGTGACAACTGCTCAGTAGAAGGCAGACATCATGTAAACAGTGGTACTAGCTGTTTTCTTGTGTCTGAGTCTATGCCTAGAAGGGGTTTACTTTTTCCACAAAAGGGGAAACATACTATGATACCCCTGAATATACATCCTAGAACTCACTGCTTAAAGAACACATAGAAAAAAACAAGGTCATGCAACCATCCCTAGGAAGTTACCAAAATTCATTCTTAGTTCCCATCTGGGGGCAACCCTGATGAGATACTGCAAGGGAAGAAAAGAAGATTAAAGGTAAACAGGCATAGTTCAATATCAACACTTTAGGCAGATCTTTCCTGATTATCCTCTACTTTTTTTTTTTTTTTTTGAGACAGAATCTCGCTTTGTTGCCCAGGCTGGAGTGCAGTGGAACGATCTCGGCTCACTGCAAGCTCCGCCTCCCGGGTTCACGCCATTCTCCTGCCTCAGCCTCCCGAGTAGCTGGGACTACAGGCACCTGCCACCACGCGTGGCTAATATTTTTGTATTTTTAGTAGAGACGGGGTTTCACCGTGTTAGCCAGGACGGTCTAGATCTTCTGACCTCATGATCTGCCCGCTGCGGCCTCCCAAAGTGCTGGGATTATCCTCTACTTCTAACTCTCAACCATGAGCTGAAACACCCTCACTTTTTCTATATTTTGCCACACTTCAGTTATACACAACCATGGTTTGCACTATAAATATATGGTACCTCTCTGTCTCTCCCATTAGACCATGAGTGAGGGTAGAGGAACTGGGTCTCATTCATTGATCTGTTCCTAGTTCCTAGCATGGTGTCTAACATATGGGAACTGCTCAGTGAATGGGAAATGGAATTAAATATATCTATTAGTTTGCTCTAGAGATCCAAATTTCAGGTAGGAATCCAAGGGAAATTTTTCCAAGTATGCATAACAATTATCAAACTTTGTGTTTCACAGGGATTGTTGATAACTGCCTTTAATTGTATTTAAAGATAGGTAGTATTCTTTTGAAATGTCAGAAAAGGCAATGGCAAAAAGCCTTCAATTTGGCTGTGATCCCAATTAAAATTCTTCAACCCAAAAGAAATAGCTTTGATCTGATCAAAATGTATGAGTTTCTTTTTTTGTCACCATAATTTAAAGACAGAAAAATGGTATTTAGGATTTACATATACATGTGGAGGCCAACCTCATTATGATGATTGTACTGAGAAGCCAGGAAGTTTTGAATCATAAATGTATTTTCAGAAAAGAATTGTATTTTCAGAGGGGGAAAAAAAAGAGCTACAACAATAGCTCTAATTTAACTGGAGATGTTCACTACACAATCCCCGAAGAGCAGGATAAATTGTCGAGAGCATCAGCAGACTGTCTATTCATTTGGCATATTAGCATGAAAGGGGGCTTTTTGCCCAATGGAGCCCAACCTCTTCTCTACAGGATCTTGCTTTTGAGATCTTTGAAACAAGTATTTCAAATACAGCACACTGAGATTTGCTCTAATCTTAACTATGGCATTAGAAAAGTCATTATAACTTTATGCATAAGTTGTTGGTGTATGGCCAAGTCAGAAATCTTGCCCTGAGGACCAACATCTACATAATAAGAGAAAATAGATACGTGTGCAGCCAATTATTAGATACCTCTGGTGATGGCAACTAGAAACTACGTGAAGTCATGGATAATTCAACATGATAACAATCACTATATGGAAAAATGTTCCTGGCTCATGCCTGTAATCCCAGCAATTTTGGAGATCCAGGCAGGTGGATCACTTGAGGTCAGGAGTTTGAGACCAGCCTGGCCAGCAGGGTGAAACCCCATCTCTACTAAAAATACAAAAACTAGCCTGACTTAGTGGCGGGTACCTGTAATCCCAGCTACTGGAGAGGCTGAGGCATGAGAATTGCTTGAACCTGGAGGTGGAGGTTGCAGTGAGTAGAGATCACGTCATTGCACTCCAGCTTGGGTGACAGAGTGAGACTCTGTCTCGAACAAAGAAAATTTTGTAAAAAAGTAAACGATGACCCCACACTAAAACTATGAAAATCAAAGTTAAAGAAAAAAAACCTTTTAAATCAATTTATTTTACCTTAATTTATTAAAACATGTACATTTGTTAGACATTTATGAAAGACCTATTTGGTGCCAGACAAGGGTGATCATCTCTAAGACTCATAAACAAGAAGTTGTAAATGTTACCTAATGTGATGTGCCATCTCTAATGCCCTCTGGAACCCATTTGAGTGTGGAGAACTCTGTGGCTGTCTACACAACATCCATTTCACCTCTTGTATATGAATATATAAAAGTCATAGGATTGGTCACTACTGATTCCCTCTTCACAGCTAGCTGCCCTTATTTGTCTTATCTAATTAAGGTTATGTTATCCCCTTTGTCAAAGTGATTGGGAAATATATCCCAGGGATAAACCAATCAGTACATGGCTTTTTTCCCAGCTACAAGAGATTGGTTCAGGGAAGAGTATTTAATTGATTTTAGGTCCATGAAGGTATCTGGGAAGTGAAGGCTCCCTGGGAGCTTTTGTAAAGGATAGTTCTGCATTTCTCAGGAACTCCTGTGAGAAATTTCTTGGGTGATATGTTAAGTAGATTTGTAGATTGGATTGATGACAGCCATTTATCCACCTTGAAACAAGCCATCTTAAGAATGATGTTAACTCATGGAAAGAGAAAAGCCAAGAAAATGACACAGAAAGATGGAGCCTGAGCCTTCACCAAATTGCAGCACAAGCTCAACCTATGTCTAGACTTCTCTGAACATACGGCAGCTTAAGCCGAGTTTTTGTTACCTGCAGCCAGGGCATCTTAATTATTACAACTGTAACAGGAACTGTGGCATCAGAGCTGATTTCTGAAAGAAAAATAGGATTTAGACAGGTGAATGGTAGGTATGGGAATTGAGAGAGCCCTTTCTGCAACAGGAAATTACGGGAGCAAAAGCAAAGGGGTAGGAAAACACACGGTATGTTCAGGGGCGAGCCTATCACACCGGATGAGAGGTGGAAGGTGAAGCTGACAGTAGGTTGGGGGTGGTGGGGGACTTTACTGACCCTTCTGGAAAACTAACTAGTGGTGGAATGGGAGTTGGAGCAGAGGAGGAGAAGCAGATACAGGTGGTTGTTACCATCATCTGGGCCAGTGCTCACAAGGACCCTTGCTCACACCTTGGCAGTGAAGATGGAGTAGAGAGGATGAGTTCAAAGGCCATGCCAATGACAAGCTACACATGATGTGGTGTCGCACTTCATGAGAAGCAAAGAGAGTAAGAAATGGACTATGAAGTTTAAGTCTGGGGACATCTGGTAAAGGCTGGTGCCATTAATCAGGAATGATAATTCAGGCAAAAGAGTTAAACTACCTTAAATAATATTTTTTTTTCTTTTTTTTTTTTTCCTTGAGACAGAGTCCCACTCTGTCGCCCAGGCTGGAGTGCAGTGGTGTGATCTCAGCTCACTGTAACGTCTGCCTCGCAGATGCAAATGGCTCTCCTGCCTCAGCCTCCCAAGTAACTGGGATTACAGGTGCTCGCCACCATGCCCGGCTAATTTTTGTGTTTTTAGCAGAGATGGGGTTTCACCATGTTGGCCAAGCTGGTCAGGAACTCCTGACCTGAAGTGATCTGCCCGCCTTGGCTTCCCAAAGTGCTGAGATTACAGGCATGAGCCACTGCACCCAGACTGGAATATTTTCTATATAATTTCTTTTAAAAGTCATAGAAACAACCTAAATCCAAACTAACAAGGAGCTGAATGACTGGATAAATTATGGTACATTTCCTGAATGAGTGAAATACTCTGTAGTGAGACATTAACATTTTCCCATGTGTGACTCACTTGTCTGATAATATTTCCATGCCAGACACACCCCCATAATAACGGTTCCTCGCTCCATGTGGCTGCACAAGGGGGTGGGTTACACGTTTATTTTTCAACACCATCTCTTTCTTTCTCCACCACAAATAGGTCCCTTGGCACTATACAGTTGAAAACTATTGTTTGGGAGGATGTCAAGAAAAATTCTTTAGACTTGGAGAAAAATATAACCAAAAGAAACTGTTATCTGAGTATTGAAAATTTAGAAGACTACATACACATGGAAAAAAAAGATACACACAAATGTGCTTACAGTAATTACTTCTGAGTGGTAGGATCTAGAGTATTTTTTTCTTTTACTTTTTTATAGTTTCTATTTACTTTCTAAAATGCATATGTATCAACTTTATAATTTTACAAGGACATCAATTATATTGGGTTCTTCAGAAGCAGATAATGAAATGAGGGTTTGTGTGAAAATGATTTATGAGGCAGGGAATAATTTTTACCAGCTTCCTCATTTGTTTAATAGTGATGATGTGAAAAAGAAACCAGTGAGTGAGTAGGGAAGTGAGAATCATCAAGGGAAGAGCCCCAGCAAAGGTGTCCTATTAAGCAAAGTCCCACTGAGGGTAACTTGAGATCAACTTCTGCTGACCTATAGAAGCTGGGGAATTTACTGGCCCTCCTCTAGTCAGTCACTATTAGAGAGCTGCCCCCATAAATACGTCAATGCCCAGGAACTTCTGGTTCTTCTTGCAGGTAGGAAAATGTGGGGACAGAGAGGCTGCCCAAAGAGACACAGGTGCTGGCTGCTAGGAGTAGGCATGGGCATGGTGAAGGGATCTGAGGGAATATGCACGGAACAACGACCGCATTTGCTGGAGATGCTTACAAAATCTTACTGCTGTAATTAATAAATATGGAAACCTCTGTTTACTAACTGTGTTCATTCATATTAAAAACATTTACTTAAAAGAAAGAGGACTAAATAGTAATACATTGTTGGCCAGCACTTCTTACTGGGAAAGGAGATTTGAAGAGTCTTACTTTTGTAAACGCTTTCCTAAGTGCTACCTGCACCTTAAATGTCACACCTTATATTGCTTTATGTTCTCACAGTTCACATTCTAAAACTCATACATTAGGAATTAGGACCAGTGGATATAAAAACTTGATGACCCCTGGGGACACCAAATGTTGATTGCTGCTTGTTGTTACAGAGGCAAGACAACTGAAGTTTGGGGAGAAAAATCTCCCTTCCTGACAGCAACATGCCAGACCATTAAGAACTTTTGCAAAAATCAATATTGGTCTGAATTATTCAACTGGTGTGCAACAGGATATAGTGGAATGTAAACTATTGGGCTTCCACCAAAGATTTGTGGCTGGCATCCACTATAAATACACAAAGTAACTACTCTCTAGGGAGGAAAACAGCGAGAGGAGCAGGAAATGCCAGGTTTCAGAAAATTAGCCAACCAAGTTCACCCAGCATAAATGCCGATGCACTGCCATATTTGCTAATATAAAGGGTGGACCCACTGATACATTACATGTTGAGAAGATCCTCAGCTTCTTGCCATGTTTCAATGTGGACTAAACAAAGCTATTCTATCCTCTGAGCTTTTAAGCTCCCTTTTCAATAAATAAATCACAAACTAAACATTTTGAAAGTCATCTCTTTCTCCTGTCCCTGAGAGTCCAGTCATAGGTCTACACAGATGGCTGTCAAGGTGGTATGATTTGAGGTGTGCTGGAAAAGTCCTGTTTGTCCCCAAATATCTCCCCTCTATTGGCCTGTCAATCATGAGGAATCAATCAAGATAGGGCATTTCAGGAATCAGAGGATACAGTAGAGAACAAAGGTTCTGACCCTGGTGGAATTTATGAACAGATTTCAGGAGTCCTGGTTTCCCAAAAATTATTTGAGAAATACCATGTGTATACACATGAGTGCATTTCCAGGTTAGAGAATCCAGGGCTTTCATGGTATTTTCAGAGTAATCCATGACCCATGAATGGTTAAGGATCTCAGGACTGAGTCAGGAGATCTGGTTCTCTATGCCTGTCTGGCTACTAGCTGGCCATGTCATCTCAGACCGAGACTCTCCCTGCACTTGCTTCAGATTCCTGCATTTTTGAAGACTGCCTGGTTAAAGTCTTGGTGCTCCACCATGTCTCTGTGTGTAAAGGGCCCCCTTTCCAAGACTGCTGAGGAAAATGGCCAAATGCTTCTTTTGTACCTGCTTCCTATGGATCCCCCTCAGCTCAGGGAATAGTAATACTTTAAGACAGCATTACTGGAGAAAGGTAGAGGAAAGGGGAATAACAGAGAATGTTAGAGAAAGAAGGGGGAGAGAGGTGAGAAAGAGGGAGAGAGAAATGCCTCTCACTGATATAGGGGTGTCTGTGAGGCAAAGTCAAAACACCATTGACAGAGGTGGTCTTAGGATCAGGCCCTTGCCCCAGCCCCCGCCCATTCATTCCCTCTCACTTCCAAGTATAGCTGCAACATTCAAATGTTTGAAAATTCATTTTTTAGAGGTTTTCAATTGAACAAGGGCAGGAGGAGAGGAATTACTTATGCGTGTATATTCATGTTTAGATTTTACTTTTTAAATTATGAAACCATCGTGTCTTCCAATAAGAAAGTACAAGGGAATAATTTTTTACTGGCTTCCTCATTTGTTTAATAGTGATGATATGAAAAAAAATGACCTTTTAAAAACACTTAAATGGTTAACTTTTGATCTCAAGTCTTCTCCCCACAGCTTAATTTATTAAAACTAAACACATCTTGACATTATAAATTAGGAAAGTTGAGAGGGCAGTACACTATAATTAGAAGCCTGGGCCAGGCATTCTACAGAACAGATAACTACAACTATTACAAGCCAGCTTACTGAAAATTTTATTGGATGTCATTCATGCACAAGTAATGAATGAAGAACCACCACTCATGGAGGGGCTGATAATACGATGGGTAGGGTGGGTAGAAGAGGGAAAATCTTTCTGGCCCCTCTCTGCATTCTAGCCTCCAGGCTTGAGACTCACCACCAACACTGCTTATAAACATGAAAGGGATTCTGTTTGTTCAAGTGCTGTAAGACCTATTTTTTTTTACATTAGTTAAATTTTTATTTGTATTTTATTTTTTCTCAGTTTTTTTATTTCAATAGATTTTGGGGTACAGGTGGTTTTTGGTTACATGGATAAGTTCTTTAGTGGCGATTTCTGAGAGTTCAGTGTACCCATCACCCAAGCAGTGTACATTGTACTCAATATTGTAGTTTTTGGCTGAGCATGGTGGCTCACACCTGTAATCCCAGGTACACTGAACTCTGCTCTGTCAACTAAGATATGTTTATCAAAACTTATTTTTAAGCATCATACATATTCAGATTGTCAAGTGTGAATGAACATATATAAAGTTATTTGGGAGATTAAGGTGGGTGGATCACTTGAGGCCAGGAGTTCAAGACCAGCCTGGTCAACATGGTGAAATCCTGTCTCTACTAAAAATACAAAAATTAGCTGGGTGTGGTGGTGGGTGCCTGTAACTCTAGCTACTCAGGAGGCTGAGGCAGGAGAATCACTTGAACCTGGGAAGCAGAGGTTGCAGTGAGCTGAGATTGCACCACTGCACTCCAGCCTGGGTGGAGTGAGATGCTGTCTAAAAATATGTATATATACATAGTAGTCTTTTATCCCTCACCCGCATCCCAACCTTACCCTCTGAGTTCCCAAAGTCCATTATATCATTCTTATGCCTTTGCATCATCATAGCTTAGCTCCCACTTACAAGTGAGAATATATGATATTTGGTTTTCTATTGTTGAGTTACTTCAGTTAGAATAATGGCCTCCAGTTCCATGCAAGTTGCAGCAAAAGACATTATTTTGTACATAAGGGCCTATTTTTATTCACTATGCAACTAATGTACCAGGCATAATCCCACAGGATTACTTAAGAGCTCATAATGGGCTTGAGACTAGAGACGGTCCTCAAGACAGAGTCCATTTCTGGTCACCCTTCAGGGCTCAGGGAACACTGGGCCCTAGCTGTGATCAAATTTGGTCATCACTGCTGCACTCTAAGACTTTCATGGGGTATTTACACTTAAAACATACCAAATAGAAAGACATGGGGTTATGACCTGTAAATCCTTGTAGTTGGTTTAATCTATTCTAAGAGCAAAAAGTAATATAGAAACTGAATAACAGTAAAAAAAAATAACTAGCAACAAGCTAAATGTTCAATAATAGGGTAGTAAAATGACTTATGATTGACAGGATATTATGCAGCCATTGAAATGATGGTAGGAATCATTGTAGGTATCATTGTGGTAGGTACTTATGATGAAATGTTAAATTTTAAAAAGTAGTAAAAACTTATTTATTCTTTTTCAAAGATCTGGGTCTCTAATCATGCCACAAGATTATAATTAAGAAAAAAAGAAAAATATCCCATAAAGAAAAAAAAAAGTTAACATTTTGCCATGGAAGAGAGGTGTTAAGAAGTGATACTTTTCTTCTTCTTTTTCATTTATTTGATAATTATATTATCAATTATATTACACTTGTCTTACTTTTATACTGATACATATATTTATAGTTAAAAGAAACATTAATATTACATTCACATATTAATTAAAAATTTAAAATATTTTCTCCTACTTTAATTCATTTGCTACATAAAGGAAAAGTAAGAAAACTAAAAGTCAAGTTGCTAGATTTGGAAACTAGAGACAGTGAGTGAAAGTTGGCCAAGTCCCCACCACTGTCAGAAACAGAGCAAATCCTCAAAGACAGGGTTGTTAATACCCAGTCTAGAGCTCTTTAGCCCCCAAATCAAAAGGCTATTTCTGGCAGAAAAACAATAACATCTACTAGAGAATGTATTCAGGGAAAGAAAAATCTTCTGTTATTGTACTGGACCTCTGCTGTTTGTACCTATCCATTCCAGCACTATCAGCAGCTCCCTGTGACTTCCTTTGGTGGACCACTCTTCCCACATTCATGGTCCATTCATACAGTTTTAGGCAGTGCCTACCCTATGTCCCAAGGCCATGGTTATGCAATGGCCCATGCTGGACAATCAGTGTAGTCCAACCAGTTTCAAGCTTATCCAATGAGAGTGAGCCCTGGGATGTTGGCTGGAATGACATTCTTTCCACTGGGGGGGCTGAACTGGCAACACAGAAATCTGGTGTTCCTAGGTGACCCTTTTTACTATCTGGAGAGATCCTGCCTGAGAATAAGATAAACCAGGGAGAAGCACAGCTAAGAATAAGGTAAGATGATTCCTGGTCTCATGGCCTGAAACCTGGGTCTAGCAATTCCTGAGACTTGATAACACTGGATGTTACATTTTCATGAGTCGACAAATTCCGTTATCTCCTTTTAAGGCAATTTGAGGTAATTTTTATTACTTGCGATCAAAATACTCCTGACTCATATTTCTGCCATTTCCCAGCAAAGTGTATACAAACATTTTCTGGTTAAAAAAATAATTATTGATGAAAGAAACCATTGTAGTTCTATATCATGTAGTCACAATTGCCTGTGTTCACTCATCACTGTTGCGATCTATGTCATATTCTTCCCTCGGGCAAAAATATTTTAGCATCTTACAAGATGCTAAATAAAGGGGCAAATATGAAATGAAGCAATTACAACTATTTGTTTTGTCTCAAATGGGTGTGTTATAGTTCCTAACTAATTTTGGTAAGTCAACAAATAACTTTATATATGTTCATTCACATTTGACAATCTGAATATGTATGATGCTTAAAAATAAGTTTTGATAAACATATCTTAATTGACAGAGCAGAAAAGGAGGTTTCTTAACTTGCCATCTATATCCAATCTGGATTTAGACTTTTCAATAAACATTAAACATGAAAACATTTTTATTAGTGGTAATTATACATAATTTAGATAAGTGATTCTGAAACTTTAGTATGCATCAGAATCACCTGGAAAACTTGTTAAAAAAATTTATTGCTGGCCACTGCTCACTCTCTCTCCAGGTCTCTGATTCTGTGGGGCTGAGGTTGGGCCTGAGACTCTGCATTTCTGACAAGTTCCCAGGTGATGTCGACACTACTGGTCTAGCGACCACAGTTCAAGAATCACTGATTTAGACTTTGTTTTTAAGTTTTGCATTTTGCTGTAATTTTTATTTGGTGTAAACTGTAATATATATTTTATGTCTCTGATTAAAAACATGAGCCCACGTTTTCTGAGATGCAGATATAATTTAGACCTGAAAATTCTGGACACAAAGATAATGATGTTCTTTAAAGGTGGATGGGAAACAACAGAGTTAAAGTAATTTGGGCAAAACCTTGATTAAAATAATTCATTATGGAATCCAATCAACCTTAATTTCCAACAGATGACATGACCACTCAGGTATTCCGCTACATCAAGCAAAATTCAGGCTCAAATGTTCTCCTGCTGCATTGATTAGCAAAGTTCACCAGGCCAAAGTAATCAAGTATACCACAAATTCCTAGGTGCCTTTTTATCTCTGCCTAACACAATGCAACTAAGTGGTCTCTGTCTGCCAACGGGAGTAACTCTTAGGAAGAGCAACTAAACAGTTTGCTAAAACCTGGTTAGTCTGCAGGAAGTCATTAAAATGATAGAATAATTCAGGAATCTGATGATCTCCAAGTACAATGCCTTGTCATTTTGTGATTATTTGATAATTCCAATCCACTTCATTCAAGTAAGAGGTTCTGGGACTTTAAAATCAAGTAGGGTCTGAACCTACCAGGGTCTGAACTGAGTTTTACAATGTTAAAGCACAACATCTTACTGTCTTCCTCTGGACATACCCAAATGGGTTTTCTCTGTTGGTAAACAATGACATTTCTCCCTATCTTTCCATTCAAGGCTTAACCACTAATGAAGTAAGAATCTCTCATATTTTAACAACTAAGATTAGATTATGACAGAAACTTCATTAAAAGTCACATGTAAAATATCCTCTTTGATTGCATATCAATTTGAATATAGTCCATTTTAACATACCTTGTCAAAAGAAGAATATACATTAAATGTAAAAATGTGCCAATGTTAGCTGCAAGGCTAGTAAATCACCAGTTGGCAATAAGGATATTTATTTCTGTATAGTGAGGAAGTGTGATAACATAGATGCAAAGAGCTGAGAGAAAGCTTACAATCTGCCCAAACCCCTCTTTACACACAGGAAGGAAATAAGCTCAGAAAAGAGGAATATTTTATCAAAGGAGTTCACCTGGCTGTAAAAATGATGTTGCCAGTCATAAAGTTTTTCATTTTCCCAGTGGAGAGAGTCACCTTTTCAACACATCTGCAGCAGACTCAGAGCAGGGTGGACAGCACAGATGTTGCCAACAGCTTCAGGTTCCAGAAAGGCCCTGAGAGCCAGAAGACACCGATGACAATGGAATCCACCCAACCAGGTAAAACTTAACTGAAGTCAACATGCTGCCCTGTGATCAAATCAGAAACTACTGTGTAAGAACAAGGCGGGTGAAAAGACCTTACCAATGAGAGTTCAGAAACTGCAGACATGAGTACGTAGCCTCCTGGGGCTGGGTGAAGTGTGACCGCACACTTGGTCTGCTTTAAGAGTTGTGCAGCATGTGTAGAGGGGACAGAGGAATGAGAGTTTGCTCTGCTCTTCACTGCTCAGATGGGAACTTGAGTTGTGTTTGGCCAGATGCCACACTCATAAGGCATATGGAGAAATGAGGTCATTCAGGGAGATGGATCAGAATGGTGCAGGGACTTGAACCATGTCTTATAACGCAAGAGCAGGAAAAACAGTGGTTATCTAGCCCAAAGAAGAAATGTTTTGGGGGCAGGGGGAATATGGGAGTTTTCCCTGGGTGAGACAAGTTGTCAGGGAAAGAGAGATTCAATTGTTCTACATGGCCTTAGGAGGCAGATCTAGCACTCATGGATAGAATTAGTGGGAGACAGGCTGGAGAGAAACACAGAGAAGTAATTCTAAAAATGAGAGACATTCAAAGTGAATGACAGCTAAATACAATTTTATCTAACATTTTTATTGAGTCCTTATTTTGTGCCAATTTCTGTGTTAAGGACCTTAAAATTGTCATCTCATTTCATCCTTCCAGCAACCGTGTTAGGTACATTACCATACTGATTTAAATATAGAGCAATGACAGCTGAAAGAGCTTGAGTAACTTGTCCAAGGCCACATAGCTGGTTAGCGCAGTAGCCTGGATTAGAACTCAGCTATCTGCTAAGCTTCTCGACTTCACCACGATGTTGCTATGGGCTACTTTGGGAAGTAGGGAGTTTCCTGTCACTAGGGTGTCCAATGTGGGCAAACATGGTCTTGTAAGTACTTTAATATTCTCTTCCAGTAGGAAGAACCTACTGTTCTATGCTTTGTCCTGAAAGAGCCACATTTTGAGCACGTAGAGCTATCTTTATATAAATAAGAGAAAATGACTCTAAGGACATTGTGAACATGTCATAGGATTTTCCCTTGGCCCAACCCCAGCCAAGAAGTCACTGCTTTCCTGGAACCAAGAGGATAAATGAGGGACTGTGGGCAAAGGGAAGACCTCACCCAGGCAGCAGAGATGGGTTCAGGAGTTAGAGAGGCTCTTTGGATTCCAGAGGCAAAGCCATAGGATAATCACCTATGGATATGATGGAGAAGGCCTTGTGCTCTGGGTCCCACAACAGAGAAAAGACTTCTAGGGAGCTTTGATTAAAACTGGCCCCAAGCTGGTTGAGTTGGCCAAGACACTCCACTGGGGAAAGGCTGTGCTGCTGGTCCTCAGGGGACAGGAGAAGGGAACTCTTGGATGACACACTCCCTACACCCAGATAAGTTCCTGGGGAATTACGGTCCTAGTAAAGGAGCTACCTGAAATTTCTTTCCATAGTCCCACTTACATCAACAAATACTGGGGGATCCCACCTGCTAAGGTGAGGCGGGGACAGGGGTGGGGTGCGGAAATGATCATAAGCACAGTCAGGGGTTTCTCCAACTCCTTTGCTTGGAAGGAAGACAGGACAGATGAACAAGGGGATGTGGCCACAGTGGCAGCAACGAAATCATCTAATTAGCTGAAAGGAGGATCTCTGTGCCCTTGGGAATCGATGGAAGTCATATCCCAAGAGCTGGATGCGTGATAAGACACTAAGAGCCCACAGCACGAATCGATGGAAGTCATATCCTATCAGCTGGATGCGTGATAAGACACTAAGAGCCCACAGCACCCAGTGTCAACATCCTTAATGGGTCACTTCTCTTACAAACTGGGGGAAAAATTACCTCAATTTTACCTAGAGATAATAACCCGTAAGATTTTGCTATTCACTCTAAGAAGAAAAAGAAGTGCCTCTTATTGTACCACACCCCATGCTAGATGTTCAAAAGATGTTACTTTTTATTTAATCCATTTGCATATGTATTATTGCTTCCATCTTTTAGATGTGAGATTGAAACCCAGAAGTACATCCCCAAACTTAGTGAGAGGACCAGGAGTTGAACCCAGGGCTGAAGGATTCAAACTCTTTACTCATTTCTACCATGCTGCCTCAGTATTACGAAAATGTCAAAACACTAAGGTGATGTCCAGCATCAAAACAGTAAGCTCTCTCTACTTCTTCTGGCTATAATTGGTAAAGGCAAGTCCCATTTTCCTTTGTCAGGAAATTCATATTCGTGTGATATTTATCACAAGAGATTTGCATTTTAATACAGAACTCTTGGACAGGGAGGTGGATGTAGCTAAACATAGAGGAAATAAGTGAAATGGAAGAATTATAGATGATGTCAGAATCAGAAAGGAAGGGAAGGGAGGTTGGCCATGTGATCCCCCCTCAGGTTGCCTGGTAATCAATTTCCAAGTCTGCTGCAGCAAAAGCGTCAGGAGATGAGGTTCCATAAGATATTCTTTGAGAAAGAGGCTGTCCTCTGGTAGAGCCAATATGAGTGACCTTCTAAGGCCCCCAGAGGAAAACAGGCAATTGATACTGTATCTAGAGCCATCTTTAGGGTGAAGATCCAGATTCAATTCAGTGGTAATGAGTAATAACAATGTTTTGCTGGTCTTTGGAATTTATAACCCTATAGGTGACAGCGGCCCTCAAAAAACTATTTATCTTTCTAATAGCGTTGACTATACTCTCACTGCCCCTACATGTCCCAAAAACATCTTAATTTCTCTGTTGAAAAGCTGACAAGGAAATGAAAACTTAACAAAAAAAGTGAACTCCACTTCATGAATGTTTTATCACCTTCATAAGTTTATATATGGGTTGGGTGCTGTGGCTCACACCGGTAATCCTAGTACTTTGGGAAGCCGAGGGGGGTGGATCACTTGAGCTCAGAAGTTCAAGGCCAGCCTAGGCAACATGACGAAACCCTGTCTCTATAAAAAAATACAACAATTTGCTAGGTGTGGTGGCTTGTGCCTGTAGTCCCAGCTACTCAAGAGGCTGAGGTGAGAGGATCACTTGAGCCTGGGAGGTGGAAGTTGCAGTGAGCCGAGATCGCGCCACTGCACTCCAGCCTGAGCAACAGAGCTAGACCTTGTCTCAAAATAAAAAAGTTTGTATATGAAGCCAAATTATTACAGGATGTATTTTTGAAAAGTGAGAGTTATAAAACATTAGATCAAAATGGATGAAAAAAGTTGTGGTGTTTCTTAAACATACGTATAAAAAATTCAGTCTCACAGGGATATGTCATTTTTATTTAGAGGATCAGGGTTGTTTTGAATGGTTTCTTATTTGTCATATGCTCAATGTGCATTCAGATACAGGTGGCAATCCTTAAAGAAAATTAAACATGCTGTGACTTATAAATCAAATAGCAGGACTATAAGAACGATAAACTTTCAGGTTGTTAATATGAAAATTTTTTGAAAAGGTTTTATTTTGGGTACTAAAAAAAGTTAAGAAGACATCCTGTAGATTAGTTAACTCTTCATAAAGGTCATTAAATGGCATTGAATAGTATAGCTGATTTAAAAATAAGATATGCTAATTTATGTACTGATAGTAGAGTAAATGGAAACTAGCAATAAAGTAAAATAAGTGAGTCTATCCTGGGCTTTGTCACTTCTTGGTTTATCAGTATTAATAATAAAGTGTAATTTTAAAATAAAGTGATTCCTTCAGCAGATAGTACACAATTCCCTGCAGCTAAAGAATGGCAAATAGATTAATTCCATGACAATTATCTTGGCTTATCATCCCTTTAGCAGGGCCCCTCTGCTTGTTTTAAACCTTTCTATTTGTATGTGAAATCTACTGCCTGGGAAATTAAAACAAATGTTACAATTCAACCCAGCGAGCTCTGTCCAATAGGAATTCAAGGTGAAATGTGGCTCACTGTCTCAGCCCTCCAGGAGCCCACTGTAGAGAGGACACTTGTTTTCTTTTAAAGCTTAATTCCCAGATATGGGAAATGAAGAATTCACAAGATTTCACTTCGGGAGATTTCACGATAGAGCATTCCTTTGCTGGTTTCACTGTCACCTGCCCCAGGTAACTCATGAAGTCTTATGAGAATTGCGTCTTATTCTTCGGGAAGGATTACTATATACCTTCTGCTATGAAATTAACCCCAGTGCTGAGATACACAAACTTGCTACCCAAACTCAACTCACCCTGACCTGAGATGAATGGGGGATTGAGAAGTCTTTCTCTGAACCAACTTCTCAGCATCCTCACAGATGCCTCTTGGATGCTCAAGGGAATACAGGGAAGAGAGGGGAACTGTGAAAAGTTTCTGTGGGCAGACTTAGATAACGATAAACGGTAATGATGACAGTTATTTTTATCTAGCCAAAATAGATCCCACTTCATTTACTATTTTCTATCGATGTACCCTTTCTCTGCACTCTTCCTGGTGCAGTGGTACAAGCGGGGCTTCAAGGGAAAAGTGGGCCCCTTTATGAATGGCTGGTTAGGGGGAGAAGCTTGGCTATATGTGGATTTGCAGCTCATTGCAACGTGATTCATCTCAGTTGGTTATGTGCAGAGAACAGCTGGCAGCAGGTACCCAAATAGTTGCAGAGAGAAGTTAAAAGGGACTGTTGCCTGCTGAGAGTGCAGAGGAATTGCTTTAAGGACTCCCTGAAGCACAGCCTGCAGCGAGCGAAGGGGCACGGGCAGGGAGGCAGAGAACCAGCAGCGGCTGACAGGCAGTTAGAGAAAACAGAAATCGGCCATTCAGAGCAAAGGTTTGGGGCCCTAATTTGAGTCCAAGAGGTGGAATGGCAAATGGTAACAAGCTCTTGGAGAGCCCCAAAGGAGAGGCTGTATGAAAGAAATAGCACCACCCTCCAAGCCCCTTAATTCAATGCCAGAGATGAAATGCGCCAGTACAGAAGGAAATCTTGGCCAATGGGAACAAGGCCTCGTGGAAGCCCCGGCTTCTGAGATGACTACAGAGCCAGGTACAGCGCTCCGCCCCTTCTCTTGCCTTTTCCCCACACCTCCACTTTGGCAGGTAGGTAGCAGCCCATGGACACAAGTAAATCAGGTCTAAAGCCTAAAACACCAAAAGATTAATATATGGTGTTTGGCTGATTCACTATGACTAATTTGTTCTGTGGAAGGAAAGAAAAATTCAAGTAAATTCAAAGAGGCCTGTGAATTTTTGGTACAGTAACTCAGAAGCAACAAAGATCCAGAGAAATTAAAAGAAAAGAAAAGAAACATGGTGAGGAAGAAGGACAAGACCCACCCCCCACCCTGCCCCATCCAGGGATAAGAAGAAGCAAAGAAGCTGGTGAACTGGTGAGGCCTGGGGGCCAGTGATGAAGGAAATCATCCAGAAGCCTAGGAACAAAAATGTCATTTAGGTCTCACAGTCTGCAATGAACACGTCCTTATTTCCGTATTCTGAGGCTCTGACATCTGGGACCTTGCTGACTCTGGAGGGGCAGTCCCTTCAAGGTTAGCCAACTGCTAGAGACAGTGAACAACTCACTCGTGAGCAAATTTTGCAAATGCAAGCCAACGCAGAGCCCACACCACCTCCAACCAGCTCTCTCTCACTCTCACATGAAGGGCCCCTGTGCCCCAGAGCCTGCTGAAATCATTCAAACTGCCAACTCTAGACCTGTTCTCCCTGCCTTGCTTGCTGTTCCTTCCCACAGAAACCACAGTAAGGATTCCTGCCTGCAGTTTCCCCTCTGCCCCTTCCTGTGTCTCCAGACAGACCCTGAGCTTCACCTTGAAGCCCCCTCAGGGCATGGCATCCCCCTCCTTTTGAAACCTGTGAGAATAAGAACTATCTTTTCAGTAGCCCTCATCTCCTAAGCTACTGGCTTTGCCATACCTACATAAAGTAAAAGCTATATTTAAAAACATGGCTCCCAAACCATGTGTCGCTAAAAAAAAAAAGTCCATTCTGATACCTCATTGAAAACTGTCATTTTGTAACAGGTGAACATGGAATAAATACATTAACGTTTAGGCTGGGCGCAGTCGCTCATGCCTGTAATCCCAGCACTTTGGGAGGCCATGGCGGGCAGATCACTTGAGGTCAGGAGTTCGAGACCAGCCTGGCTAACATAGTGAAACTCCATCTCTACCAAAAATACAAAAATTAGCCAGGCATAGTGGTGGGCACCTGTAATCCCATCTACTCAAGAGGCTGAGGCAGGAGAATCGCTGGAAACTGAGAGATGGAGGTTGCAGTGAGCCGAGATCATGCCACTGCACTCCAGCCTGGGTGACAGGGTGAAACTCCTTTTCAAAAACAATAAAAAAGAAAAAGAAAAAGAAATTACTTTAATCTGTTCACTACACCTTTACTCCTAGATTGTATCTTACTAAAAATATTTTTGAAAAAGTCTCTGTTTTAAAATTGTGAACTGAACTAGTTCAAGATCCACATAAGATGATCAGATAAATGTCTTTTTATATTTTTCTCCAAGAAAATATTATCAGTGAATTTACTGAATTTATATCTGGCTGGCATAAAGAGGTTTCAATATTACATAAATGTTATAATATCATTATTATTCTTCAATATATGATTATGAAATCTATTGTAATAATTACATGGCGATGAGCATGGCTTAGATTCCATGTGATGATCCATGAAGCTCTTATACCTTTGCAATGAGGCCCCTGGGATCAGTTTTCAGACACTGAGGATGGGGTAAGGTCATAAATGGGATGTGCATTCAAGAATTTACATTCATCTCAGGAAATACCCCGACACCACTTTTGGGGAAAAAGGAAAAAGGCTGTTTGTTTTCTTATTTGTCTTTCTCTCATAAAACTAGACTGCAGGGAGATTTTTTGGTGATTTGGATTTCCAAGGAACCCATTTTATCATATGAACTTAGAAACACCTGCACATCATATGCTGTTTGCCTGCAGTTGCTTCTCATTTTAAGCTGGAATTACCTACAGAGTCACCTCCCCCAAGTTACTACACTGTATGGCAGGCAGTCTCCTCTAAATGAATTCCTGATCATCTTAGTATTTTATGAGATTACCAAAACCAATTTGACTTGGCCCCAGGAACCTAAGAAGCAAAAAACAAAACAAAGCAAAACAAAACAGAAACAGAAAAAAAAATGATGTCACAGGAAAAGGTATTTTTCCTGTTTCTAAGAAAGGTCTTGTGGATATGATTACAAATGAGACAAAGGTAAGGGAAAAGACTCTATCTTGGGAAAAATGATGCAAAATTTCCAACTGCTCATGTTCCTTGCTCTGTTCTTAAAAATATTTCTTCTTTACTTTGCTGGGTTGAGATGCTGTTCTCTCAAAACAAACCACGGACACGTGTTACAAGCTGTATCTTCTTTAGAAACACAGTCGAACCTGCTTTCTAGAGGAGCCCCTGTCCACCGTGACAGCTGAGCAGCAGCACTTACTGACTCTGAAAGGGAGGCTGAGCCTGCCCTGGGTGTGCTGTAACTAAGGCGTTCCAATTCCAAAGGCAAAAATGCTATTAAGCAGCCAAGGATGTTTAAATCTAGAAAGTTCAATTCATAAATTAAAGATGTATTTCAGATATTTCTGAAACAGGAGTAATTACCAAAACTAAGACTGTAGAGACTCTTACACCATGACAGCTGGTGTTTATAATCTCTCCTCCCACATCCACATCTTAAATCTCTGGTCCTTTATCGAACTTGGGTCACACTGCTTTGGTTATAAAGTAAAACTGCATATTTCCCACTCCCTATGTAGTGAGGCTCTAGGGTTGGAGCTCATTTGAATGCTAATGAATTAGATCACCCTCAAAAAGTTGCTATCAGAAATCAGACTACGTGGATATTTTACAGCATTTCATAGTTTCAGGTCGATCGTGTTCCTGACTCAGCATGTCAAGCCAATACCTATATAACAAGGGCATTTTTCTGGACCCCATTCTAGACCCACAATTTTTCCCCCAAGGCTATGTAACATTTTCTCCTGGCAAACTATTAGAGTTAATAGAATGCTGTGGTTCTGTTCTGGGGACTGCTCATCAATCATACTGCTTTTTGAATCACGACTTGTGTAATTTTTATTCATGACCCTTCAGTAAGTTACTTTGAAGCATCACATCTAAAACAACCCAGGGACTCACTAAACAAAAAAACAAACAAACAAGATTTGGGGTTTTGTTTTCCAATTCTACTCATGATATACTAGGCTTTAACTTACTTTGTAGAGTAAGGATTAAAATGCTTAATTGGCTATAACTAAGCAAACTGACTTTTGATGAATCAAGCCAGCCAGCTTTCAGTTTCTGACATCAAAATTTATGCTCTGTGAAAAAAAAAAAAGGCCATGGCTACATAACATTAAACCAACACACAATTAACAACACTTTGCTCTAATTATCTCTGGGCACCTTTAATGTTGCCCCTATAGTTCATTTTTCTTCTTTGATAGCTCTTAGAATATTTATGGAGATTAGTCCTTGATGCATTGGCCTTCTCTGAGATCTGGGGTTTTCTTAGAAGCTCCCACACAAATCTGAGCCATGCAAAGTGACATATTTATGCAGATTAATTCTTGACATATTGGCTTTTTCTATCATCTAAGGTATTTCTAATAAGCTTCTACCTAAATCTGGCCCTGGCAATGCAGGGCAGTCACAGACCCCCCGACTCCTTGGCTTACCTCACACTAAGAATGTTTTTTTCTTTCTCTCAGCAGTTGGTCATAACTGATAAAAGGTTATGTCTTGATTGAACAAGCTTCCAGGAGTTGGAAGGCCAAAAGGGATGCTGTAAAACAGCAATGGAGATGCTAATAAAACCCAAGGTAAGAGGAATCTTTGGCTGTCTATTACTGAGAAACCTAAATTGCAGACAAGTTCAGCTTCCTCACATCAATAGTGAGAGACAGGCCACAAGAAAAAGAGCACTGATCAAAGGCTTTTGATGATGGTAGAACTTCAATTTATGGAATGCACGTATTTTTCTACACTCCAAAGGCGTTTCTTCTGAAGTCACTGGGGGCATTCACTTTAAAGTCATAAATATTCTCTCCATAGCTCAGGACGGTTTGCAGCGCCACTTGGCGTGTTTGTTTGGGCATGTGATTTGATGCTCTACAGATGGATTGAAGCACCATGAGGAGCTTCACTGTGGAAAGTGAAGGGGCTATTAGTTAAGAACACCTCTAAACTGATTAGAGGCTTGCTGAGGCAACTGCATGAGTTTTAAACATAAATGTTGTTAGCTCTTCATACTGATGTGCTGGATAGATAGGTAGTTCCATGTACTACCTATCTATCCAAAGAGTGTGAACAAGCTAAGTAACCAACAGTGAGGATTAAATAAATGGCACTTGCACATATAAACAGGCCGAGCCATTTGGCCTCATCTCTGGCCATAGGTGCCCTGGCCCTTGACAGGCCCATGTTCTGAGGGCTCCTTGAGGCTGTTTCAGGCTTTTCTGCTTTTGTCTAGGCAATTCCCTCTGCTCTTCATTTTACCATCTTTGCCTGGAGAACTGGCATAAAGCCTCAAAGACTCACAGTTCAAATGCAACTTCTTTATCTCTTTGCTTTCTCCAAAACTAATTCAGTTAGATACTTCTGTCTTGGTGCTCCACTGGGCCTTGTACACACCTTACATTTTTCTAAAATTTTAATGTGCTTTATTTTTATTACCTTAATTAATTAGTATATTTTTAATTATTATATTTTTGTCTTCTTTCCAACAATGTGAGTATCTCAAGGGCAGAAAAGATGCTCTGTATCTCTTTGTAATTCCAGCATCCAGCAGGAGGCCAGGCCTAGAAATGCCAAAGGAGGGAGAGGAAGGTGTGCTAGAGAGAAGACAGACAGGCAGAGAGAGAGAGAGAGAGAGAAGAGAAAAAGAAAGATAATATGCCACAGAAGGGAAAAAAAAAAACAATATCTAAGCAGTAACATTCTTTCTGGGTGGTATTAAAGTAATTCTGACATTTAAATAACTAAAACACAAGAATTTTGCCAAATCTTTGATGGAATTGATGGAACTGCTGGTTGAAATGCTCCACCCTCCAGAGGCCAAGAGGTGGGCCTACAACTGAAGTCAAGCCAATGAGATCCCTCTCTCTGGACTGTAGGAGCTTTGATGGGATGACTAGGAAAGAGACATGGCCTTTTCACGGTGCTGCTGATTTGGTGCCATCACATAGAAAAGGCCTGCCTGAGAGAGGAACTAGCTCAAATGAAAGCAGAACTGAGAGTTGGAGAAAGCTTTCTGACATTGTCTGAACCCTTGCTGACATTGTCTGAACCCTTGCATTCATCCATGTCTTGTTACAGCTGATTGTCCAGTTATATAGCCATCCTTCCTTTTAGTTAAGTCAGTTTGAGTAGTGTCTCTATGACTTGCAACTGAAAGAGTAATCACAAATAGAATACCTTGAAGGAATACTAAGATTTACCACAGTACAAAGTTTTCCCAAGATTTTAGGTCTTTGAAATTGTTTCAGCAGCCCACGGACCCTCTCGATATTGTATCCTATACTGAGTGACAATGGTGGCCCCTTGGAGCGTGTGGATTGGGTGCTCTTTGCCTAACTGTGCTGCCTCCATCAGCTTCATTTCTGGGATTCTTGATTTTGGTTCTTAAATAAGAAATCTAACTGTCTATGGACATGACTGCTTTAAAAGATAATGGTATGCTTTAAATATTCTATCACAATATGTATGTATAAAGACTTAGGCACCAGGATGCTCATAAGAACATTATAATATTGAAATACTGTGAACAAGGTAAGCAGCCAACAGTGAGGATTAAATAAATGGCACTCAGTATCCATTGAATAAATTTCTACATAGCCACTGCATCATATTTTTGAAAAGTATTGAATAATGTGGAGAAACAGTTTTGATATACTGCATGCAACAGCAGGCTACTTAACTGTATACGGTGATATTTCATATATCCTAATTTGATTAGGTACAATAATAACAAAAAGACTAGAAATACATATGCTGAAATGCCAATTCCAGCCATTTCTGATTAGTGTAATTACAATTATTTTCTTATGATTTTTCCAATTTTCTGTAATGTGACTATTTACTACTTTTATAATCAGAAAATTGCTAGTACAAAGTTACATAATGACATAGAATGGAATTTTTCTAAAAACTTCAAGCCCCTTTACCAAAGAATAGTTTTTGTCTCAAATCCTAGCTTAGTGATGTTGCTAGGTGACCCACAGTTGGATGTAAAACAATCAAGAGAAAGATAAATGCCAGATACTTTAAGACAGGGATGTCTGGTGTTACCTGTCAGCAAACTGTCATAGAATCTAAAGATTAGAAGGAAACAACTATGAATTTCTATTCAGAATACCACTGGCACGCTGCCTTAATTTCTTTTACATTGTCTTAAGATAGGAGAGGATAAAAGTAAGAAGAACAAGGTAAGAACTTAAAGCCAATTAGAAAGGGAAAGAAAATAGCCCGTTCCTCTCACTGGCAAGGAGACAAAGTCAAACTTGGACATATCCGTGGCCATGTCAGGGGAGCCCTCAAAGGTGGCATGAAGCCACTGAAGAGCACTTTGGATGATGACCTTTCCCCAGGCTTCAAAGCTTGTGGCACTGGGCACATGTGGGAAGGGCCTCTGGATTTAAGTCTGAAGACCCAGGGAAAGTTCTACTTAAGAGGAGGCAGGGGCACAGAAAGGTTAGATTACAAGGTGGTTAAGATCAGCTTCATCCATCTCTGAAAGGACATGAATTCATTCTTTTTTATGGCTGCATAGTATTCTATGGTGTATATGTGCCACATTTTCTTTATCCAGTTTATCATTGATGGGCATTTGGGTTGGTTCCAAGTCTTTGCTATTGTAAATAGTGCTGTAGTAAACATACATGTGCATGTGTCTTTATAGTAGCATGATTTATAATCCTTTGGGTATATATCCAGTAATGAGATTGCTGGGTCAAATGGTATTTCTGCTTCTAGATCCTTGAGGAATCGCCACACTGTCTTCCACAATGATTGAACTAATTTACACTCCCAACAACAGTGTAAAGGTATTCCTATTTCTCCACATCCTTGCCAGCATCTGTTGTTTCCTGACTTTTTAATGATCAACATTCTAATTGGCTTGAGATGACATCTCATTTTGGTTTTGATTTGCGTTTCTCTAATGATCAGTGATGATGAGCTTTTTTTCAAATGTTTGTTGGCCACATAAATAAGATCAATGAAAGCAGAGAGTAGAATGGTGGTTACAGAGGCTATGGGGGTGTGAGAATGCAGACAGGGTGGTCAAAGGGTACAAAATCTGTTGATAATAGAGTATTACACATCTCAAAATTGCTAAGAGTCCATTTCAAATGTTCTCACCACAAAAAATGTTAAGTATGAGGTGATGGATATGTTAACTAGCTTGATGTAATTATTACATGTTGTATTATCAATCATAACATCACTCTGCATGCCATAAATGTATCTAATTATAAATTACCAATTTACAATTTTTAAAATGACCAGTGAAAGCTTGTTGGGTTTAGTACAGAACTGGACCTAAGTTGTTTTGATAGCTTTAAATGTCACTCTAAAAGTGGTTTCTGTGGTTCTCAATCCTGGCTGTGCATCTGAATAATCCCCAGAGTTTCAGAAAAATACAGATGGTCAGTTTCCATTGTAGACTTAAAAGAGCTGGGATTTCCTGGGTTACATTCTAGACATCTGAGTTTTTAAAAAGCTCTATTTCTTCTGTGGTTTCATCCCCCTAGCCTGCTTGCAGATCTCATTCTTGCATTCATACTTCTCTCTCCCGCATCATCGATTTCGCCCTCTCCACTAGAACACGGCCATTGGCACACGAACGTGCCATACCATCAGCTGCCTTTTGAAGAGTTTCTCTTGTACCCTATTTCTCTTCAGTTTTGACTCTCTCCATGTCTGACCCACTTCAGGCCTGTGTATACATGTCTCCACATGTTTTCCTCCACGCCCACTCCCATCAGAAACTGTTGTTACCGAGGTCATAGCTGACCATGCCTTGCCAGAGCCGAGGATGGATTCTGTGATCCATCTTTCTGGTGCTCTTAGCAGCACTCAACAAGGATACCCTTGGAGCACTTTCTTCTTTAGGCTGCTACAACACTTCACCTTCCATTTTCCTCCTACCACACCAGACACTCTCCCCAGGCTCAGATGCTGGCTCCTCTTCCTCTGCCAGACCTCGAAAAATGGGGAACCTTAGAACTCTGTCCTCTGCCCTCTTCTTGTCCATTTACAGTTACTTCTGATGGGACCTTAATTAGTCCCACAAGGCCGAGTGTCATCTGTATGCTGATGACTCTCAAATCCATATCTCTAGCCCTGACCTGAACTTTGTATTTCCACCTGCCAATAGAACATCATCACTTGAATGCTTAATAGGCATCTCAACTTAACGCGGGCAAAAACCAACAGACAATTGCATGCTAATTTTGCTAAGTCACCTTTCCTCCAAGGCTTGCCTCTCTCAGGAATTTGGTACAACCTCACACTCAGTTGCTAAAACCAAAAAACTAGAAGTTATCCTTCTCACTTTTTTCCTTGTATTCCACATCCAATGGATCCGTAATTCCTAATAGACCTTACTTCTGAAATATATTATCTGGCTATTTCTTACTAGCATAGTATAGTGGAGCTATACATTGGGAGTTCAAATTCTGACTCTCTCAACTGACTACATGACCTTGGGCAAAATTTCCAACCTTCTGGGGCTCAGTTTCCTCATCTGTAAAATGAGGATAATAGTGCTAACTACTGTTGGGGCTCAGAAAAAATATCCCCAAATGAAAGCCTCAGAAGCCAAAGTTTTTCTCTGATCTTCTTGTCCTCCTGTCTCCCAGCTTCATTTTCCCCTAGTCTAGTCATAGAAACTAGAATCCCTCTTCCCCAAGGCAGGTCAAAGAAACCAGAAAGCTAGACATAAAACCTAAAAAATATTACTCTAATTTTCCTTCTGCTTTTCTATGTAAAATCTGACCATAAGGAAATTATCTGACCTGTCTTGTTTGCTATAGGTCGTAAGACCCCTATTCTAGAAGAGGTTTTGCCCCACACCCAGAAGGAAGGAATGCTGCAAGCAGAGGCCAAGAAGAATCTAGACAGGCAGGCCTCACAGGGTTTCCACACTCAGTCTATTACCATTAGATCATACTCTTTCTTTGTACAGTCATCTTTCTACAGGGCTCTCTATACTCCGTTGAACCTAAGCATAAAAATGGACAATTTCTCCTGTGTCTTTGAGTCCCCGTTCTGAAGGCTCCTATGTATACACATTGAAAATAAATGTGTATGCCTTTTCTCCTACCAATCAGTTGGCCTTATGTCAATGATTTTCTGTGAACCTCTAGGCAGCCAAGGGCTCCCTCTAGTCCCCATACTACCATAACCCACAGGGTTACGAACATGAAAATAGCATATATAAACATAAATGGTAATCAGAACAGTGTTTGGGATATAGTAAGCCTTATAGGAAGGCTTGCCAACATGGTTATTATTATTCCCATTACATCCCTCTAGTCCAATAACATTAATATGGTATGATTATCATTCCCTATTAGTCCTAGGCACCTACCCTAGACTAGTCTACTAATATTGTTTGTTTGAATCTAAAAACAACAACAAAAAATACCTTCTACCTGGTCTCCCTGCCCCTCCTATGTCCCACTATTAGCCCACAAAGCAGGAGGATTTGTCTTTATAAATGAGAAGTTACATCATTGCTTCTTCCCAGTTTAAAATTCTCTAAATGGCTTCCTTTTACATTTATATCATTTTCAGAGTCTTTATTGTGACCATGGCCTATATGGCTTAACCAGGTCTGGCCCTTGTCTACCTCTGTGAACTCATCTTCTTCCATTTTTAAAATCTTGTACCTTGTGTCCCAGGACAGACTTCTTATTTCTGTTCCTTGGACTTGCCAAGCTTTCCAGCATCTTCAGGTGGCCTTTCACCTTTGCAGCTGCCTCCTCTTGCAATGTTCTTCCTCTGATCTTCACACTGCTGTCTCCTTTTTATTTTTTATATTACACACAAATGGCTGATGTCAGAGGTCTTCTCAAGTAAATACCTCTCCTACCCCTAGCTCACATTCTCTCTGCTACTACCTCAATAAACTTTTCTTATTTACAGGCATATAGTTGCCTGTTTGCTTATTTATTATTTGATTTAAGTATATGCTTCCTGTGTCTGCCCACTGGGGTGGGGACCAAAAAAACTGATCTAATCCCTGTGCAAAGAACACGTTTGGCCCATAGAAGATATTTAATATATATCTATCGACTACCAGTTCTACAGGTAATTGTGATGCACAGCCAGGTTTGTCTATTTTGAACTACCTAATTTTAAATAGGAATTAATGATTAACAAAATGCTTATGCACAGCACTGTAATTGTCATCCTTTCATGGAAAGGTATAATTGAGTAGAAAAAGCTGTTATTCACCTTAACACATTTAATTGCCATATTTTTCTGCACAAAATAAATCATTCCTAGAAGCGGCCAAGTTCTTTCAACCTTGAGGCTATCTAGCTAAGTCATCAGCACATGCTTTTAGGCTTAGGACTCTCAGGTGGTGGCGGGCCTGTTCTCCCACTGGCTAGAAGCTGAGTATCAGAGATGCCATGGGAGTTGGGAGTGAGCCAAGGGAACGTCCAGCTTCACTTTTAGTCAGGTGTGCAGTTGGTCCCTGAGTGGAGAGAAGGGCCACGTGGGAGTGTCAGGAGTGGGTCCTGCAGACAAACAAATCATGTCTTTCAAGGAACATGCCATGAGCAAATCTGGGGCCTGAGTGGGGCAAATGCCCAGGAGTAGGGAACAGGGAAGACTCCAGATGAAGCCAGTGGATCCTGGAGAGCAGGTCTGGGAAGATCCCTTGAATCAGTGGCTTCTGGTGGGGTGGCAGAAAGGAGTGATCCTTTCGTAGAAGGGACCTGAGACATGGCAGTGCTGTTGAGAATGGTGAGCTTTGTTCTAAGTCAAATAAGCAGTCTCTGAAACAGCAGCCTTGAAAACCCAAACTTTTAAAATACATAGAAAATGCTACAGTCAGGCACTGAGAAGTTACATAAAATGTGCAAGTGGCATCCAGATTGTCCATGTGTGCCCTATGACACCAATATACACCAAATGATTTCTCCTCCAGGCACCAGGACCCTAAACACAAATTACAATTTAAGCCCAGGGGAAGCAGTGGCTGGGTAGTGAGGGTAAACGGTCTACTCTTCACCATGAAAAGCTGGCAACAGCTGAAACCAACATACTCAGTAGAGAAAATAAGGCTAAAAAGAGAAAGAGAGAGAGTGTGTATAATTATAATTTTTATAATTTTGACTGTTGGCACTGGAGGCGTTTTTAGGAAGGTAAAGGTCTTAATTAGCACAATATTTTGCTGAGCAGGCGGATGATATGGAATGAGCCCATGACATGGCATGCAGAGACCTAGACAGCTCTGCAAATTAAAAGACAGAACTTGGCTGTGGCAGAAGGTGTCTGAGGGAGAGGAGAGTAAGTGGGACAGAGCTGGCCACGTTCTAAGGCGGGATCTGGGAACTGAGGAGAAAGGCTACTGCGAAACGCCCTGCAACCAAAGGACTGGGAGGAAACAGAACTATCAAAAGACAGAGTTGAAGGCCCTTAGCCTCCAGAATATTCTGCCATGACCCCATATCCTTCCTAGGGTTGGATTTTGGAAAAATCAAGTAAAGGGGGCTCTGTTTCATAAGAGGTTGGTGCGTGGAGAAGAAAGAGGAATTGATTGACGAATGTGAGTCGGAACTTACCCCAGAAATGGTCACGAGAGGGAATAAATAATACAGGGGTGGCAGCTGGAGGGTGATTTGCTTAGACAATATTAACTTAATTTTCAAAGTCAGGGGCTCCTCAAGTTGTTTTTGAATATTACTGTCACAGTAATCAAGAATGTAATATAGAAGTCATCTCTGCATTTCGTTTTCCACACCTTCTTAGAACCTGTTGGGGGAGCAGGAATTAAAGAAGACTGCTTTCCACCACCCTGAAAATCATTCCTTTCTGTGATCCACAACACCAGGGGCCAAGAGATTAGGGCATACAAATATGGTCATTTCAAAAATACGCTGATGGGGTGCTGGTGGTATATTGGTGAGCCTAGCTGCCTTCCAAAAATATGCTAATAGAAAATATTCTTTGTTTTTTTTTAAATCTTGTTGTATATCAAATTTTTCCAAAGTAATTTTTGACACATTATAATTAATTCCCCTGCAATCTTCCAGGGGAGCATTCCATTAAAGCATAAAAATCCACACGGGGTCTGTGACCAGCTCTGACTGCAGTCTGTCAAAATCAGTTCTCTATTTTCCTACAACAATGTTTAACCCATGCAAAGATCCTAGACACTGAGAATATGGAGCAAATATTTTAAAATAAAAAAAATTAAGTAGCATATAAAATTCATATGAAAATTGAATTACATGTATGACAAAATGACATCTATATATTATATAAGAAGATATATTTATATATATTTACAAACTTATATATTTGTATTTCTTATTTTACATACTTTATTATAAAATGAAATAATCTTCTTATTACCTGTTCAAGTAGAAGATAGTAAGATGTGAAGGCAAGGAGAAAGTTCATTTAATATTGAACAAAGAATTTTAGGAAACAAGCAGTGACACTATGACTATAGGAAAATTAAAAATAAAATAGTTTTATGAATTAAAATAGTGGGTCTTAATGACACTTACAGACATCATCTATTGCATTCAACTAATGCTGGAATCAAGAGTTGTTGGCTGAAGTGTAAAGAACTCTGTGGAAGGAAAAAAGATACTGCTTCTCTTTTACTCACTACAGTTTAAGAAACATTCGCTGCCAAATACATTTTTAAAGACCTCTTAGCTTAATGAAATAAAATGTCCTTTTCAATGTTGTCTCTAACAACAACATGAACTAAGATTAATTTTCTCTGTAGTCATAAACAAAAACTAACAATTTAAGTACACTGTTCTCTGGGAGTAAGAAATGATATCAGCTCTTTCCTATTGTGAATCTAGTTAATTCAACCTCAAGATAAAGTTATGAGTTTCTTAAAACTCAAATAGGAACCTCAGTTTCCCTTGAGAAAGCTTTCCTATCTTTTATAGTGACTATCTTCAAAAAATGACAAAAGAATGAGAACCCTTGGGGAGACAAGGGTGATTCCTAGCTCTTTGCCCAGAGGGAGTTGCTAGCGATTCCTTTAGTTGATATTTGTTCTGCTCTGAGTTTGAAGCTACTTGCTTACCTGTCTGCCTTCGGTCACACCTGTGTGGAGTAGCCCAACTCTTTCATTCACAGTCCTTATATTATTAATCACTGTGCCCAGGTAAGTAGGAACAAAATTAAGGAAAAGGAGCAGGTTTGGTGTGGATGAATGAAAGAGACTATGCACCAGGCATCATTTTAAAAATAATTACACACGTAATCCTCGTTACTTCCCTGTAAGGCTAATTACTATTACTATCCCCATGCTTTCAGCTGAGGGAACAGAGGCATGGGGAGCCTAAGTAACTTTGATGGTTTCAAATCTAGAAAGTAGTCGAACAGGGATTCAAATCAAACCCCAAGAATTGAGCTTCAAAGTGCATAATCTCACCATTCTGCTTTATTATCACCGAGGAAATTAGTGTAAAATGGATATGCTCATTATAGACAATGTGGTAGATCTGAGGTAGAATTGCAGAAAGCAAGCATAGAAAACAAGGCCCCTCCAGGTCTTTTTGTTTTGTTTGTTTGTTTGTTTGTTTGTTTGTTTTTGAGTCTGTCACCCAGGCTGGAGTGCAGTGGCGCAATCTTGGCTCACTGCAAGCTCCGCCTCCCAGGTTCATGCCATTCTCCTGCCTCAGCCTCCTGAGTAACTGGGACTACAGGCACGTGCCACCACGCCTGACTAATTTTTTTGTATTTTTAGTAGAGACGGGGTTTCACTTTGTTAGCCAGGATGGTCTCCATCCCCTGACCTCGTGATCCGCCTGCCTCGGCCTCCTAAAGTTCTGGGATTACAGGCGTGAGCCATCGTGCCCAGCCTCCAGCTCTTCTTCCTTTATGCTAGTAGAGTTTTCAGGATTCTGCAGACTCTATGGTAGAACTGCGTTTTTAGATGTTGGGTGAAGGCCCTTTATAAGCTTATTGAAAGGACGTAAGTGAACTCATAGAAAAAAAAAAATCTTTGCTGAGTCTTTAAGCATGTGACATTTCAATCAAGAACTAGTAACTGGAATGGTCTTTGATGACTGCTATAAAAATTCATGAATTAACACTTGAAATAATGTCGAATGCCATGAAGTAACAGACGGGTGTTATCATATCCCGGTCTGGAGGTATCTGGAGGATGTCAGTGCTCCAAAAATCTCCTTAAGTCTCCTTAGCCAGTTTCAGCTCACTGTTAGATGCTTTACACATTTAATTCCTGCACGTTTTTTTTAAAGATATGACTATACTGCTTATAAAATCTCTGTGTGTGTGTGTCCAATCATCTTTACACACTATTAAATATTTTGCTTAGTCATTCATTCATTCATTCATTTTACCAGTTACTGGGGAAAACAAAGTAAAATATCACATAGCCTCTTTCCCCAAGGAGCTTGCAATTTTAGGAACTAATCCAGTTTGAGGGCTGAATTTAAGTTAAAATCAATTACTGCCCTATGTACTCCTTTTAAAACAACATTAGGTCAAGACCCTTTCAGTGCTAACTTTTTGCTCATTGTAGACAAATCTCAGCAGGAAATCGTAGATCATATTAGTCTGGGAGAACTCAAAAGGGAAGATTTATACTCACTCAAAACCAGTGCCAATAAAAGAAGCAGAACACTGTTATTTTTCTTGAAGAGTGTAAAAATTGCTTCATTTCTTACCTCTAGAGTTTTCAATCTCTCTAATAGCAATTTGGTCTTTTCTTTTCCCTCATCTGTACTGCTGCTTTCACTCCTCGAATCCTCATCAACCACCATGTGAAGATCTTCCAAAGCTTCCTTATGTTTTCTCTCTTCCTCTGACAGCTTTTCCTGAAGCAAGAAAGAATTACTGTTTTCAATAATCTCCAGTGAAAAATAAGCATGAGTGTGAGGCTGAAAAGGCTGGAATCATTCTCCTGCGTGTGCATTCTTCTGGGGCTGGGAGTTTGCTAAACAAATTCTGAGAGGGGTTTATTTTAAAAAATGAAGTAGATATTTTTACTGAACCCTGGAAGGACAAGGCCATTAGGTTGCCATCTCTCAATGCAGTTGTCCTTTGCACAGTTGGAGAAGTGACTAAGCCAGCAAAGCCATAGGTGGAGTCATGTGGTTAATCCAATTTTATCTGCACAATGAAACTCAGCTATACTGCAAACTGTGGAAAAATACATCAATTTTGATACCTTGATTTGTGAAAGGCATAGCTCCTCAAGATAGGGTCATTAAAGTCACTGGACATGCAGCCATTTAATTAAAAGAATATAAAATATCACAAAATACTGAAATAAGAGTGATTTCAGAATTCAAAGCTCACACCTATTAGTTCTTTCAGCTCAATAATGACACAACTTTTAAGGATCCCTTAGTCCCTTTCTGTAACACTGTTCAGCATTCATACTATGGCCTTGAGGCAGACATAAAAAGTTATTTTTTCTTGACTCACTGTTGGAAGCCCCTCACTCAACCTTGTCTCTGGAAGCTTTTTGAAAGTTGAGAAGTACTAAGTTAAGCCTCATGAATGCTCTTGTTTTCAAGGGAAAAAGAAGTATCAAGAGATTACCATATTAAAAAAAGCATCCATTTTGTGCATGGAGACTCTTGCTCCCCACAATCAGGTGACATCCTTCCATTACACTATTTAATTCTAAACACAATGCTGCAGAAATCTTTGCTTTAATGTAGCTGGTTGTCAACCATCTGAACAAAACTGGATTATCAGTGGTAAGAGACTTCTCTATATTTTAATACTAACCTAAGATCTATTTGCAAATACAGAAGCACAAAAGGTATCATTCTTACCCTCAAGGAGCTCATACAATCTACTTAGAAAAGAAGAACATAAGAAGAAAAAAAAAACCACAGCGTTTTCAAACTGTGTTCATCAAGGTACTTTGAAGGTTCCAAAAATATTTAAGTTACTTTTTGAAAACAAATTACGAATTATGTAAAAATATGTCTTAATGTATATGTATACATTTATACATATATATGTATCAGTGTATACGTGTGTGTATATATAAATCACTTTAGACCACAAAGTCAGTGAATTCATCCATGTGAACCTGTTATGTACAGATTTCAGGATCTAATTTCTCCTGTCATCTCTGTATATATAAATGCATAGTTGATTAGAAAGGTTGTAGTTCTTTATGAAATCAGGCCCAAGCATGTGTAACTGTATACCATGTGCAGGTGTGAGTTCAGCTCAGATAAATGCCAGGCAAGTTTAAGATGTACATCCACAGGCCAGGAAACAAGTCCAGGTCATGGTAGCATTTTTATAGCTTTGATTTTTTAGGGTTTGGTCACCTGTCAGACTTACATTTCCAAGATAAGGAATATGAAGTTTGTAGATATTGTTCCTAAACAAAGAGGTACCTTTACTTCTCTTTTGTGGTTTGGGATGACTGTAAGTAAACACTAACTTAGTTTGATGAAGCAAGCTGTTTTAAAATTATCTTCATTTTACTTTTCTGTATATAGTTTTTCATTCATCACTCAGCATATGCCACTTATATTTTATACATATACATATGTATATATGCACACATACATATATCCACACATACACATATACATAGTTACACATTCCTTAGGAGATTTCATCATTGTGTAAACATCATAGAGTGTATTTACACAAACCTAGATGGTACAGCCTACTACACACCCAGGCTATATGGTACCTAGGTTAGAATCCTATATACCATGTTACTGTACTGAATACTGTAGGCAACTGTAACACAATGGCAAGTATTTGTGTATCTAAACATATCTAAACATAAAAAAGGTACAGTAAAAACATGGTATAATCTTATGAGACCACCATCACACATCTTTATAAGGTGCATGACTCTTTGTGTGTGTGTGTGTGTGTGTGTGTGTGTGTGTGTGTGTGTATCTGTAGAAGTATCCTGTAATAATCAGAGCCCAATAGCTAATTAAAACAAAGAAAAGCCACTGGGGTGGTAAATGAAAAGCCAAAAGACTTTGGAATGTGACAGCCAGATTTCAGGTCTAACATTTATTTAGCAGTTTGGCAAATGATCTTAGACAAACTTCCTTTTTTTTGGAAATGGAGACTTGCTCTGTTACCCAGGCTGGAGTGCAGTGGTGCGATCTCAGCTCACTGCAACCTCCACCTCCCAGGTTCAAGCAATTCTCCTGCCTCAGCCTCCTGAGTAGCTGGGATTACAGGCACCTACCACCATGGCCAGCTAATTTTTGTATTTTTAGTAGAGGCAGGGTTTCACCAGGTTAGCCAGGCTGGTCTCGAACTGCTGACCTCAGGTGATCCACCCTCCTCAGCCTCCCAAAGTGCTGGGATTACAGGCCTGAGCCACCACACCTAGCCTTGGACAAACTTTTTAATTTCAATAAGTCTTGATGTCTTTGTCTCCTAAACTCCTAAATGAGGCTAATGTCAACATATATACACTCACATACCATATAGTGAATTTGTGTCATTCACAATGGTTATGTTCTCTAAAATTTTCATAAACAGTACACCAACTTAGGAAATGTGAAATTATTGTTCCTAGGGGACATACAGAGTTAGGTTCCTGTGAGCCTCTGGTCACATTTTCATTAACCAGCCATTATATAATCTTGTTTTATGTGTATTTCTATTTAAAGACACCTTACATTTAACATATATTGTTGATTCATTGACACTGACCTAACAGCCAACAGCACTGTAACTCATCCTGAAGGAAGCTTATCCGACACACAGGTATTTTATCTGTAGGGCGCATCACAGCCTGCGTGTGGTTAGGAACACCAGACAACACTTAAGCACTACACTCAGGGCCATGTCAAACAGTGAAATCACCAACAAAAAGCACAAAATACAAAAAGCATATCACTAAATAGACCACAAACAGGACACTAGTTTATTGCATGAAAGCTAAAACAACAAGGCACAGTGCTGCCTTGCTCCATCTCAGCTACTAACGTGAACCTTGGGTGACAATTTTTCACCATTCCATGTATGTTCACGAATGACCACAAAAGTGACACAAGTATTGATTTTTGGGTTGCAAATACATTTTTGTGAGTAGACAATTTGCAAATGCAGAATCTGCAAATAATGAAGAGCCACTGCCCTATCGTACACACACACACACACACACACACACACACACACACACACACACACACTCTTAAAGTACCTAGATACAGTGCCCAAGTATTATGATGTAGAAATAATTAAAGACAATATGGATTATATATCAGTATTTAGATTACATAAAATGTCAGGGTCACTTTACATAATTTGAAGAAAGGGCAATCAATGAAAGCTGTGAGACATGATTCTATGGAAACTGAATGTGACTCATACTCTAACACAGTGATACAACTTAAATAGTTAGAGAGGCATAGGGTGGGTGTTTGGTGAAAGAGAAAATTTTAAAAGGCTCCTAGTCAAGAGTAAGTTTTGTCCTTACAGGTTTATAAGGAAATCAGTTTGATTATAATAGAGAAAAGCTTTTTGAGAGAATAGTTGAATAATAGGATTGGGGAGAAAAGGAGGGGGAGAGGATGCTTGGAAATGAGACAAAAATTCAGATACAATTCATTCATTTGTTCATCCAACAAATGTTTTGTTAAACATGGATTACTGGCCATTTGCTGATCTAGGTAATGGAGTATGGAAAACAAGACAAAGTTCCTATATTCCATGAAATTGTATTCTAATGTTGGTAAACATGACAAACTCCAAATCAAATCTGTAAGTAATATAAGGTATTAGTAGCTGGTGGTAAATGCTATGAAGAAAATAATATTATCTGATAGAGAGTGGTGTGGTTAGGGGCAATGTTAGATGTGCTAACAACAGAGTGAGGCTGAGTGAGGAGGTGGCCATTACAGCAAAGGCCAAATGATGAGGAGGAAGTAGCTGTGCAGTGGTTTGGGGAAGAGCATTCCCAGCAGAAGGACTAGCAAAGCAAATACTCGTGGCAGGGCCAGGCCTGCCTTGCTGGCCAGCTGAGGGAGGGTCTGTGGTGGAGCATAGTGACTAAAAGAGGAAGGCTAGCAGGAAATGAGATCAGAAAGAGAGCTGGACCATAGAGGGTCCTGCGAGGCATAGGAAGAAGTTTGGATTTTATTCTAAGTGCACTAAAGAGGAACTGAAGTCTAGACGTAGGCGAGTGGTAGGTTCTGATTTACATTTTAGAAACATCATCCTGACTGCTGCAATGGAGAATGAGCTGTGGAAGGAAGGAGTTAGGAGACTAGTTGGAAAGTCTTTATACAGAAGGAAATAAAAATCAGGAATATTTTGAAGGGTTTGAATCAGGACTTACCAAAAGCAGTTTTTACGGTGGTTCAGAAACTACCACAGATGATGGGTCAGATGCCCTGAATTCAGTGCTCAGATTTTACAACTTTGGAACTTTCTGGGAAAATCATTCCAACTTTTTAGGCCTCAGTTTCCCCCAGAGATAAGGTGAGGAGTTGGACTCAATGTCTCTTCCAGTGTTAAAGTTCTAAGAATTCAATTAAGATACAGTTTTCAGAAAGAAAATGTTGTCAAGGCACTCAGTGGTAGCAGAAATGACAAGAGAACAGAAAAAAGCACCTCTACATTTTGTAATAAGAAGGTTGTTAGTGGGAACTTGAGAGCTGTTTGACTAAAGTGTGACAATGGTACCGAAATTGTCAGTGGTTAAGCAAAAAGTAAAAAGGGAGAAAATAGAGGCAATTTTCTCAGATGCTCATTTGAAAGTTTGGCAGGGAAGGAAATCTAAAGAACTGTAGCTGAAGGGCATTGTGGAGGCAAGTGGAAACCTTTTTCAAGATAGAAAAAAATGAGGTTGTTTGAAGAACTAAAAAGAAGAGGGAGCACCAGAGAGAGTAGCAAAGGTGGGAATGTACGAAGAGATTTCTAAAGCCAGGAAGGCAGGGGATGAAGGGCACTGATAGAGGAGCCAAGGTTTGGAAAATGCAGTTCCCTGTAAAATATCACTGACTGACTTACTTATTTATTTTGAGATGGAGTCTCCCTCTGTTGCCCAGGCTGGGGTGCAGTGGTGCAATCTCGGCTCACTGCAACCTCCACCTCCCGGGTTCAGGCGATTCTCCTGCCTCAGCCTCCCGAGTAGCTGGGATTACAGGCAGGTGCCACCACACCAGGCTGATTTTTGTGTTTTTAGTAGAGATGGGGTTTCATTATGTTAGCCAGGCTGGTCTGTATGTCCTGACCTCAGGTGATCCACCCACCTCAGCCTCCCAAAGTGCTGGATTACAGGCATGAGCCATACTGCGCCCATCCCCCTGTAAAATATCACTTACAGTTTAATTTCTTAGTTAGCATTTCTAAATCATTAGTGTCTAGCCTGAATTCTCAGAGAACAAGGAATTGAGTACAAGCAGCTCATTTGGGAGATGCAGGAAACACCAGTAGGGAGGTAGGGAAGTGACTCAAGGAAAGGAAGAATTATCTGACCCCAGGGTGAGAGAGCTGACGTGTTGGTGTCCCAACCCTGGAGGAGTCATTAGTTGAGGCCAGCTCTTGAGGCATTCATTTCCTGGCTCTTCTAGCCTGCTGGAGGCAGTGAGGCTCTGTGTAGTTCTCAAGTAAAAGTGCTCTCTGACACAGATCCTGGCAGCTGGAAGTCGCGGGGCCACTTTGAATGGTTCTAGGGTGTAGGTACTGCCGATGTGCTCGTGACAAAGAGAGTTTAAAGCTGCTCTGATGTAACGCCACCCAGGACCAAAAGCCACGTCCGCATGCTGCTCACAGACTAGTCACTGACCTAAAGGCATACTTGCCTGTGCTCTACATGACAAAATGCCCTGATGCAAATCCAGAAGGTGGGGTTCTCTCCTGTTTCTTAATCATTTAAGATGAATCTTTTGTTTCTTAATCATTTACCAATGAGAGTATTAGAATATAATGTAACATTGAGAAAGAGAGAAAATGGAAGGGACGTATTTAGAGTAAGTGAATGAGCAAAAGAAACAAACAGGTGGAGACAGAGGTAGAGGAAAGACCTGAGAGAGCGGAGAGAAATGTGGCTATACCCTATTCACAGATCACCATAGTCCATTTTAGATAGAATAGCAGTTGGATTTATCCTACACTCATAAAAACATGACAGTATTTTTTAAAAAATCAAGTGTTTGGGTTCTATCCAAAAATAAATAACTTATTTTAATCAGAAAAAATATCACAAATTTTAGGTCCTTTGCCAATTAAGAATCTGAGATATACACAGCAAAAAAGGATATCAGACAGAGAGGTCAAAAATGTATAGTGCTAAATACTGTGTATTTGTCTTACGAACCTCCAAAAAGGAAATAAGAAAAATTAGCCAGACCCACTCATGAGGATGTCAAAGTTGAAGAGAATAAGTTGATTCTAGAGGTGACCTGTTTTCATTTTTATGGAGTTTAATCAAGAGTGAATTCTATAAAAGTGAAGCTACCATACAAACAACTTTCACTCCCCACATATTTCATATATGATTGAGACCATAAGCTTGTTTGCCTCAACAAATACCAGTTAGAACTCAGAAAGCTAAAGATTTAGGAGCTCAGTTTGCATCGAAGGGTTGAAATTAAATTTCACCTTGTCGCTACATAAAGCAATCCTTAGAGCTGTAAGTTTCCCTAAGTGGTATCTAGGGTAATGATTCACCTTTGGCAGAGCACTCATCTTTTGTTCTCAAGCAGTCAACATCATCAGGCCTATGTAAAATAACATCAGTCAACACAAAGTTCTGGAACGCATCAAGTGAACTCAGATGACAGCCCAGGAAGCTTGGTTAGTCCTAAGAGAGGACAGCATGGCTCTTCATGGATGGCCAGCTGCTGCTCAGTCTATACCCTTTCCCAAAATGTGTAAATGTGACTTCTCCATCTTCTAGTCACTGGCTTTCCCCATTTCAGGACACAGGAGGACTCAATCAATATTCCACAAGGTTATTTTGTAATTCATTAATCGAGCTATTCAATTAATATTTGCTGAGCAGTTCCTACATGCTAGACGCTGAGGAATATGCCAGGCATACAAAAGTGAAAAATACACGTGTGGCCCCTGTTCTCATGGAGCTTACAGTCTTGCGGAAGAAGATAGCTATTAATCAAAATGTCAGGAGCAAACATAAAATAGCACTGTAGTGTGTCCTGTGAGGAAGAGTTTCAAGGTGCTTTGAGAACAGATAATAGAGTGATATAAATGAGAGGTTGGGAGAGGTTTCCCAGATTGAGGTGAGATCCGAGGGCACAGTGGGACCAGGAAACAACCATGATGTGAGAAGAGGGGAGGGCAACTGAGAAGTCCAAAAGTAGTCTAGGGTCTCTGGGGAGGGAGATGAGGCTGGATGAGCAGATGGGGCTAGGCCACTTGTCAAGGAGTTTTGTCTTTACCCTCAGGGAAATGAGAAGCCACTGAATGGAATGCCACTGACTATTTTCAAGTATGGTAGCAGTGAGGGTAACACAGTTAGATTTGAGTTCTGAAATCTCTCTCTGATATGGTGTGGATGGGTTGGGGGAAGTTAACACAGATGTCAGAAAAACAAGATGCTGCTGCAATAGGCTACGCGGGAGTTGAAGGAACCATTATTAAAACAACAGTCTTACAAAATGAGAACCCACAGTTTGTAAGGCGTTCCATAATTCTGATTCTTCAGTATGTACTTCCTCTAACAGTGACAAGCAACATTTCCTTATTTCAATGTTTCTCAGAGAGTGGGCCATCAGCCACCAGCATCAGAGTCGACAGGGGCTGGGGGAGGAGAAGAAGGGCTGCTTGTTTAAAACGCAGATTCCTTGGTACACTCTGGCCCTAGTGACTCACAATACCTCGGAGTAGGGATAGGAATCTTTCATTTTAGAGAACACTACAGGTAATTCTAATCCAAGACTAAGTGCCTCTGGACAAACACACTTGAGCATAGAACATAAATCACTTTTACTTTAGATAAGCTTTTGAGGTTGCACATTTGATTTAATTTCTATTATTAACAAGTAAAATGAACAGATAATTAATCATCCAAAGCAACATTCCCTGGAGAGTAAGAGTGGGTGTGGCTATTAATAGTATACTGGAACACTAGGTGTAACCAAACAAGCTGATACACATTTACCTATAGCTTGCTAACCCTACTTCAGTAATAGATGTCCTATGCAAACTACTCTACCTTCAAGTGATGAGAGACCCCTCAAAATTTATATCTGAGTTCTGAGACTCTGGGGCTCACTATGTTATGACTGTTCCTTTTCATAGAAGCAGATGGTATTAACAGCCTGTAACTACTTTCAGTGGCTTCTAGAGCAAAGGGCATTGAGGCTCCAAGAGACAGGTTCTATGTTTGCAACAATGAAGAGAAACATATGTCTACAACTCTCTTGCTTAGAAAGCCTTAGTAATTTAGGCCAGGCACGGTGGCTCACACCTGTAATCCCAGCACTTTGGAAGGCTGAGGCAGGTGGATCATGAGGTTAAGAGATTGAGACCATCCTGGCCACCATGGTGAAACACCGTCTCTACTAAAAAAAATACAAAAATTGGCCAGGCATGGTGGCTTACACCTGTAATCCCAGCACTTTGGGGGGCTGAGGCGAGTGGATCACGAGGTCAAGAGATCGAGATCATCTTGGCCAACATGGTGAAACCCCGTCTCTACTAAAAAAAATACAAAAATTAGTTGGGTGTGGTGGCATGCACCTGCAGTCCCAGCTACTTTGGAGGCTGAGGCGGGAGAATCACTTGGACCCAGGAAGCAGAGGTTGCAGTGAGCCAATATCACACCACTACACTCCAGCCTAGCAACACAGTGAGACTCCATCTCCAAAAAAAAAAAAAAAAAAAAAAAGCTTTAGTAATTTAAAAACAATGCCTGCTTGCCCCTTGTTTTAATTAAATAAAGAGAGAAATCTGCCCATCAGTTCCCAAATGAGGTAGAAAAGTGGCAACTTGTTGTCACAATAGGCTCACAATTTCTCTCCTAAGAAAAATAAGAAGAAAAGTTGGAACATTTTCATCCCAACTCCAATACTCAGTTCCACTGGGTGGATATAATTGCCTAGTTTTGTGTACAAAGGTTTAACCTCAACACGGTGGCCCTTCTGCCTTCTACACCGTCACTGGGGAGTGACTCTAGGTCTGTCTGAGTCTAGGACTGTGAAGATAACTAAAGAATCCCAAATTATGGCAGAGGGGATAGGCAGTATATATCACACTTGGACACACCTTGGTATTTCATTTGACAGTCAACCTTCTTGCAGATCATCAAGCACCGTCTCACTAGGATCTAAAAGTCTATTCTTCTCCAGGGTAGAGACATCTAGCCCCATTTTCAGTAAGCCTTAGAACAAGTAGAAGTAAGAAATCTGCATTCCCTCCTAGCTCTGCCACTAGCCAGCTGTGTAATTTTAGTTATCACATAAATTCTCTGTCCCTCAATTTCTTCATCCATAAAATAAAATGCACAAACATAGACTCACTCAAAGGTCTCTTCTCACTTTAAATTTATACAACTTTGATCATCTGTAAAAACTCAACTTTGAGAAATAAATACTTAAAACACTGCTGAAGTTCAGGGGTTTTTAATACATAATTTCATTAAGATTAGACCTGCCTAGAAGATTCCCTGCATAATAAAACTTTTGTGCTTCTTTTCCAGAAGTGTATTTCTATCTTCCCATTTCCTCACCTTCTTGGAAAAAAAAAACAAAAAAACAAAAAAGAAAACCTTATCTTTTTGCTGTGTACTTTTCTTGGGCCCTAAGGTTAAAGCTACCTGTAAGAAACAAAAGGCCAGTGAGAGTTTAGTGAAAGATACTCCTAACACTTTCCAAAAATCATGCCTAATATAAGCCCTTTCTAATGGCATTTGCTTATGGGAAAATAGTCCCAAGTAGCTCTTGGTTGCAAGGCCTTAAAAAAATAAAGACAATTCACTCATCTATTTTTATTATTACTAACACTGATGGTGGACACAAAGCATCCATGTAGTAACACTGCACCTATCCTGACAGTAATAACAGCTATCCTCTGTTTCCAACTCATTCATTATTTTCTGATGGGGACTATCCTTAAATCTTAGCACTGTAGGGGGAAAAACTCTAAAGTACTTAGTTTTTTAACTTGATGGCAAAATGAAATTATGGGGATATGAAGAAACATCCAACTTTAGGAACTAGTCAGTTGTAGAAGTTAAAACAGAACTTGTTCATTTTGAATATATAACCATGTGTCAAATCCACCTACTAATTCATAGCAAAAATATAAAAAGCTGTAATTTAGGATTGTTCACATGAGGCAGAGATCAGGGTGGTGTTAAAATGAAATATGCTCTTTCCAGAACACAAAAGACATAATAAATAACGATTCATATTTGTATAACATCTCAGGGTTAAACCAAGTGAGTTCAGACATACAATTTTACACATGGCAAGGGCGATATAGGGCAAATATTCTGGACTCCCTTTACAGACAAGGAAACAGCCTCTAATGGGTTGTTAGGTGACCCGTTTAATAGTAAGTGGCAGAGCCAGAATTTAAATACAGTTCCGATTTTGGACGTCATGCTCTTTCCACAGACTCGGTGACCTCTTTTGGACTTTGACATGCATGTACAGATCTATCCCTAACGGTAGTAATTCTATCTGAGAATCTGTGATCTTTAGCCAAGCATGAACCATGCTACTGGCAGCGTTTCTCCCAAGGCTCCCAGGCCATTCCTCTACGGAGTTGGTGTTTGTATCAGAAATGTCAGGTCTGGCCTCAGGTGACTACTAGCAGAATAGTTTTAACAAACCACCACCACTTCCATAGTTAATGATGACTCAATTAGTTCAAAACATAAACACATACCATAATAGGAGCTAAATGGAAATGCAGAGAGGCCAGCCGTCTGGCTGACAGCTGCTCCAGCGTGCCCTGGTTGTTTCAGCTTCTGTGATTTATTTACTCATTTGTTTTCTGGTGGTGAGGAGGGTGTGCAAAATATATTGTCACTTTAGATAGCACTTCAGCAAATACCATAACAACGTTCCCAGGGATTGCTAGCAGCTTTTGTTCAGCACAAGCATACTAAATTTTAAAGAGGGAAAAATAGTGTCAGATAAATCACAGGATTTTAAAAGCACATCCCAATTTGTTCACAGTTTAACATTACTACTGTCAGGCAAAACATATAAAACTCTTCTTTTTCATCTCTGGATTTGACTTACAAAGAGAACTAAGCACATGGTAAAATCCCCAAGATTAAATGTGTATGATGGATAAGAGAACAAAGTGTTTTCTTTATGTCTGTAATATGAACCCACGACCACTGACATATCAATCCACATCTCCTCTACATTACTCTTCACTCAAAACCCTCCTCAACATTGCCGACTGTCTTCCATATTGAACAGATCCTGTGGAGTTACACTAATAAATTTTCAGATGATGCTTTTATTGCCTGCTCCATCTATCGGCAACATTTATTTCCCTAAAAAAAATAGCCTCAATTCTAAAACCACTTTACATAAAGGGAAACTCTACTGTGGAATAGAATGGTGTGAAAAGTTCCCCTAGAATTTCCTTAAAGGTATGCTCCAGGTGGCTGGACATCTAAGAAAACTAATAACAGAAATTATGTCCTTGTAGCCCACGGGTAGTTGTTTGAGTATAAGCTGGACAGATAGAAACCAAAAAAAGAAAGTAAGAATGCCATGTAGATAGGGAATTTCAGTGGGTAATAGTTAAACTTAAATGCTTAAGAGTCAGAGAAAAAAAAAAAAACCTCATAACTTAAGGTTGAAATTTGCAATTCAAATTCAATCCCCCTTTATCCTGTTTTCTAAAGGAATTCACAGGGTAGGGAAGCTGAGCTCATGGACTTAGCAAGGGCCATCCCAGAAGGAAGTGACAACCCAGTCACTGAGTTGTAAATGGTAGGTGGGTGGCTACAGTATTGCTGTCTATTGTACTCACTTACAGCAGCCACGTGTCTGAGATTCCCTGGCAGAATTTTAATCAAAATAAATGTAAGCCAATATAAAATTTTCTACCCATTTTGTCACAAATGGATGAACCTGGAGGACATTATGTTAAGTGAAATAAGCCAGGTACAGAAAGACAAATATCACATGATCTCAACTACATATGGAATCTAAAGAAGATGAACTCAGAATCAGAGAGTAGACTAGCACTTAGTAAGGGTTTGGGTGGAAGCAGCGGTTGAGGAGATACTGGTCAAGGGATACAAAATTTCATTCAGATAGGAGACCAGACGCAGTAGCTCACATCTGTAATCCCAGCACTTTGGGAGGCCAAGGTGGGTGGATCATGAGGTCAGGAGTTCAAGACCAGCTTGGCCAACATGGTGAAACCCCATCTCTACTGAAAATACAGAAAATTAGCCGGGCATGGTGGCACACACCTGTAATCCCAGCTACTCGGGAGGCTGAAGCAGAAGAATTGCTTGAACCTGGGAGGCGGAGGTTGCAGTGAGCTGAGATGGTGCCACTGCACTCCAGCCTGGGTGACAGAGCGAGACTCCATCTCAAAAAAAAAAAAAAAAGAAGAAAGAGTAAGTATACTTAACAATGTATACTTGAAAATTGCCAAAGGCATAGATTTTAAGTGTTCTCACCACAAAAAATGATAAGTATGTGAGGTAATGCATATGTTAATTAGCTTGATCTAGTCATTCACAATGTGTGTATATTAAAGCATCATGTTATATATAATATATACACAATTTTATTTTTTCAAGTAAAAATTCTAAAACAAAATAAAAAAAATTCTATCTCACTGTTCTCTAGATGACCGAGGTGCTCAAATTTTTGTTTCAGAAAACACGGTCAATATCATATCATTTTTGTGTGTGTGGCAATTGCTGGCAAATAAATAGTTATATACCTTCTAAGCTTATTAAAATGAACTGATTAAAAAGCAACTGCTTCTATAAAGAAAGAATTCTTTAAGTGTTTAAATGAAATAATAATGATAATAATAATACATAGCTCCTATGGAGAAGGGAACTTCTCAGTCCAAGTTCAGTAAGTAGATACTGTATGCAATTCACCAGGTCACAATTATAATGTAAGACTCTCAGGGGCAGGAATAATGTTTTCTATATCACATCCCTATCACCACACACTGCACAACACAGAAGGCATTCAGCAAATGTCCAATGTTGGTGAATATGCTGATGCTTTACCTCTGATGACACTGGGAGTAAGAGTACTGCTGAACTACTTAACTATTCCTAAGTACTTTCAACAGAAAACATTTTTTAAACAAGTATTTTGGCACCATAGACATAAAGCAAAAAACCAATAGGATATTTGCACAGAAGATAAAGGCACCACTAAATTGATTTTCTCTCTTAGAAAATGAGATTTTGCATGCTTATCCTTTAACTGACACCCCCTGCCACATGCATCTTCTCACATAGGAGCAAATCAACTTTTAAGCCATAAATAGTTGTCTTCCCTAAGACACCCTGGGAATTTCTGGTGACTCAAAGACTAACTCCCAATCAAGGTACTCTATTCCTCCCACCTTCTTCCAACCAGGGGTTACCTAAAAGAAGAGCTCCAATAAGATGCATTAACTATACTACTTTTGAAAGTCAGAGATAAATTACATAGTTAATTCTCTTGGGGGCTCATGTCAGAAAAGAGAGAAGCTCCACCTATTTGCACCTAAATGGAACTTAAGGATAAAGCAAGAAGACTACACTTCTTCTAATACCTGCTGTCTCTAGTCAGGCAAAACTCAGTGCATAGGGTAGGGCTGAATTGCTTGAGGATTTGTACTGAAGACATTTTTGCTAGTAATACTGTCTTGGTATACTTTTTGACATTAAAACTATTATTTTTATCCCTAACCCCTGAAAGTGGCAGGAAGCTATCACTTGAGGTGCTTCTTTGTCACATAGTGGGATGTACATTCTGACAAACCACTCACAGCCTCAGTGGGAGTAGAGAAGCAAAGAGCTACTTGGCGAAGACAGCTGTAATCCTGCCAGATGATTCATCTTGGTGAGAGAGGAAAGGAAATTTAGACAAATTAACAGGAATAAGTATGATCCTCAAAGGCAATTAGAAAAGTCAGAATATGTATGTGAAAAAGCAATAGAAAAGTGCATCCAAAACCTGGGTAACCAGTTTCTTCATGCAAAATCTCTGTGTTTAAAGAATAATAAACTGGCCAAGCTGTGGTTCCCATGACAAATGGCTCTCCTGGAAAAGCTCTTCCAAATTAATCCAAATAAATAGTCTTCTAGATTTCACCAGTAGCCATCTTAGTGTTAGGCAACCAAGTACATCTTCTGTTGCCACAATCATAGGGAGGGGAAAGTAGAAAACTGAGCATCCACTGAGCTGGATGCTGGTTCCAGGTCTGCCACTCGTAGGTGGTATGACTTTGGTAAAGCTACTGGGACATCTGTGACATCATTTCCTCATAGGCAAAATGAGGTGGTTGGATGCTGGAGGTAATATTTAGCTCTGAGAGTCAGTGACTTCAAATTACCTGTCTTGCCTTCCATTCCTCCTCCTGAGTACCTAAGACTTGCTGACCATCCTGATCACCCCACATGGTGACTGACCCGCCTGTGTCACACTACAGCTCTTTCCTTAGAAACCAGACAGAAGCTGGCCACACGGTGCACATCAACATGACAATAGTCGGGAAACATGGCCTGTGGTCTTGGCTACACGAATAAATGTGAGATTATCCAACCTCTCTGAAGCAGTCCTCGTCTCTAAGATCCTGGATGATCACTTTATAGACTTCTGCCCACAACAACCCTGAAGCATTCTGGCAATAACTCCCACTAAGCTGTAAGGATGCTGCCCGGTTCTCCGTGTCTCTTTCAACCCAGCAAACTTAGCAGTCCTGTGTGTCAAAGATTATGCCAGACACTGATGGGAGAGTCAGAAGCAATTATGGTTTGGGCCACTCTAGAAACTCAGCTCTACACGTAAGGCTTTGAACTTGTGGGGCTGAGAAGGGTTCACTGTGAGAATCAGCCCTGCGGCCTCGCTGCCCACATCCTCTCTGCCAAGCTTCCACTGAATTTCCAGGGCCTGTCATTATGTCAAGAAAAAAGTCTCAGTTTCGTAACTCTCTAACACGTGCTAATTGTTCAACTTGTAATAAAGGAGAATAGGCCTCAAGCTCAGTTAGCAGGCACCACTAACTAGGGCGAATTTAGAGTCCTGTCTTTTTTTTCATTTAGGCCATAATGTCCTCCTACTAATGCAGATGAAATGATTTTCTATTTCTAGGAAGGTTTTTCCGGCAGCAGGGTTTTCCTCCACACTCTGCTTCTTCAGACACCTCTGCTATTTCTCACCCACCCAGTCCAGTCTAGGGTGTCTGAACAGGGCCCACCCCATGCCCTAGTCACTTTTCTGAGTGACCCACTGACCTTGCTGCCCCATGCCTACTTCCTCCCCAGCAACGAGCTTCCTACCAACCCATGCTTCAAACATTTCTGGGAACTCCTCAGAGCCCCGAGAGGTTAAGTAATTCCCCAAACATCAGGCCGCTTGTGAGTGGCTGCTCAGTGATGATCTGAATCTAGGCTGTTGGCCTCTGAAGGCTTTAAACTTATCCAACATTCTCTGCTTCCTCTCACCAGAATACCCATAGTCCTCTGCTTTCTTGCATCACAGTGCCCATAACCCTCCGCTGTCTCTCATCAGAGAACCCACAGACCAAAGGATACTCCCATTTATCTGAATTTTACTCCTTCAAAGACCAACTCGACTCCCATCTTCTCCAGAAGCTTTGCATGTCTCCTATGCAGAATGCATAGGCTGGCCACTCTACAGTAGAGGCTGGTGTTGGGTTAGTGAAAATGAGATCACAGCCATGAGACCACAGCCACAGGAAGCTTTCACATAGTGAGCAAGAAAAATCAGCCAAGCCTTGCAGTACAATGATTTTTTTTTCTTTTTCTTTTTTTTTTTTTTTGAGACAGGGTCTCTGTCGCCCAGACTGTAGTACAGTGGGGCCATCATGGCTCACTCCAGCCTGGACCTCCCAGGCTCAGGTGATACTCCCACCTCAGCCTCCCAGGTAGCTGGGACTACAGGCATGCACCACCATACCCAGCTAATTTTTTATATTTTTTTTGTAGAGACGGGGTTTCACCATGTTGCCCAGGCTGGTCTGGAACTCCTGGACTCAACTAATCTGCCCGCCTCAGCCTCCCAAATTGCTGGGATTACAGGTGTGAGCCACTGCACCCAGCCCGCAATGATTCTTAACCTAGGCTGCATATTAGAATAGGCCTGCGGAAATTTAAAAAATCCTCATGCCCAGGCCACACCCCAGACCCATTAAATCCTTAGGGTAGAACCAGCACATTAGTGTTTTTTTGTTTTGTTTTGTTTTTAACTCTCCGGATGATTCCAAGGCACAGCCAAATTTAAGAGTCACTGGTGTAGAAAGTAATTAATGCCATGCTTGCAAGATATGGGACTTGGAATCAAAAGATCAAGTCCACTCCCAGCCTGACTCACTGTATGACCTGAAAAAGTCAACTGCCTGTGTCAAACAGGTTCTTCACCAGAGAGATGAACTTGCACCTTCTGCCCTTTCTATTTCAAAAGGTTAATGTGAGGTTCAAATGAGATGATGCTGCAAGAGTACCCTGTAAACTGTAAAACACTTTATTATTACTGTGTCAATTTTCACTACCAGTCCCCCAGTGGTGATGTTCAAAAGCTCAGAAGAAAAAAAAGGTAACAAAAATGCACAGAAAAGAAAAATACAATAACAGTAGGGTTAGAATAATTAAATACAGTGACCCAAGAGAAATATAGCCTATTTTATATCTTAAGGGTATGTTTATAAATTATTTTTATAAGTACAATAAAAAAGGTTGTAGCAGGAAAGTGTATTCAGATGATCACTTATAGCAGAAGCTTATTAATTCAGAACAAGGGATAGGCTTGGCCTTAATGGGGAGAAATGAGTTTCCTGTGCTAATTTATTAATTTAATGTGGAACAAAATTTATTAGGGGCTGAGGTGGGAAACCTACCAAATAAAACACAGAAAAAAGCACCTGTACATTTTGTAATAAGAAGGTTGTTAGTGGGAACTTGAGAGCTGTTTGTTACAAAACAATGGAATCATCATGAATGAGATTCTTGGCTCTTCGTTTAAACAAATGAAGTGAAAATATAAGCCATCATAAACCCCAATTCAACAGGCTTGTTCCCAAAGCCCCTTTGAAACTGGTTTGACACTTGGTGCATCCCACAGAAGGCATGCAGCAAATAGCCCTGAGACAGCAGGCCAGGCCCTCAACATTTACTTAAGACATACCAGCCTCAGGTCTGGATCCTGAGAACATGAGGGAAGGAGGACAGAGAGGATCCACAGTTTCTCTCTCCTTTTGCATGCATGTGGCATGTGACAAGCCATAAAATGAGGGTTATAATTTGTAATTTGCATTTACTTGCTTTTTTCCTCACTTCTGTATCCCTATGCTAATTCCTAACAGCTCTTTCCCCCGGTTCACCCAGGGAACCGTTAGGAATTAGTCTATTGAATAAGTCTAAGGTTTCACCCAGACTTATTCAATCACTGTAGAGGATTACAAGCTCCTAAATCACTTTAGGGAAATTATTTTGCTGTCTCCTTCCCCTTCGAATACTATGTCCTAAATTCCCATTTTCTGAGATGTGTTGATACAGCAAACCCTCAGATTAACTGGTTCAAACTAATATGTGAATGATGCTCTCTGAAGTATTTGTCATCTTAATTTCTTTTGCTTTGGAATGATGCTTTATGGAGGAGATTTCAGAAAAACATATCTACGTGAAAAATACTGGTAGCTGGAGTATGGAAACAACAGATTGTGCAGTGGAAGAAGACAGCACCAAAACGGCGTCTCCTGCCTAGGAATCTGACCCTGGGTTTGGCACTCCTGAGGTGTCTACATTTCTCACAGCTTCATGATTTTCTCCAATGCTAAACCTTTAGGCTTACAAAAGGCATCTGTGGCACTGGCCATAGAAGTACAGTAAGGTGAGGCAGGAAGAATTTGGCTATGTGAAGGGAAAGAACAGTTAAGTAGATGGGGGATTAGCTGTATAATAATGATAATATCTACTGTTTATTGAATACTTAAAATGTGCTATGCACGCTATCATACATTATCTCTGATTGTTAAATGAAATTATGTCTAAGGAACCACTGGGAAAACAGACATCTTTCCCTTTAGCCTCACTATACCCACTACATAGAAGAGGAAAGTGCAATTCCAGCTAATTAGGTTGCCCAAAAATGACAAAACCAACTGAGGGAGAAAGCTAGGATTCATTTCCAGGTCTGCCTCTCCCTGAAACTTTTTCTCATTTAAATTCCTCTTCACAAATTCCCCAACCAGCACCTCTTATACATGTGGTCTTTAAGATGTGAGGGACTGCTGGGACTTCATAGCAGTCTTTTAAAAAAATATAATTTCAACTTTTATTTTAGATCCAGGGGATACATGTGCAGATTTATTACCTAGATATACTGTGTGATGCTCAGGTTAGGGGTATGACTGATCCCATCACCTAGGTAGCAAGCATAGTACACTATAGCTTTTCAACCCTTGCCCCCTCCCTCCCTTTCCCCTATGGGAGTCCCCAGTATCTTTTGTTGCTACATCTATGTCCATGATTAGCCATTGTTTAGCTCCTTCTTATAAGTGACAACATGTGGTATTTTGTTTTCTGCTCCTGTGTTACAGGATAATGTAGGACAATGGCTTCCAACTGCATCCATGTTGCTGCAAGGAACATGATTTCTTTCTTTTTTATGGCTGGGTAGTATTCTGTGGTGTATATATACAACATTTTCTTTATCCAGACCACCATTGATAGGGACCTAGGTTGACTCCATGTCCTTGCATGAGATGTCTTTCCAATTGTTTGTGTCATCTCTGATTTCTTTTGGCAGTGTTTTGTAGTTTTCTTTGTGGAGATCTTCTACCTCCTTGGTTAGGTGTATTCCTAGGTATTTTATGGCCATTGTAAATGGAATTGCGTTCTTGATTTGGCTCTCAGCTTGACTGTTACTGATGTATAGAAATGCTACTGATTTTTGTACATTGATTTCATATCCTGAAATTTTACTGAAGTCATTTATGAGTTCCAGGAGTCTTTTGGCAGAGTGCTTAGTGTTTCCTAGGTACAGAAGCATATAATCGGTGAAGAGAGATAGTTTGATGACTTCTTTTCCTGTTTGGATACCTTTTATTTCTTTATCTTGCCTAATTGCTCTGGCAAGGACTTCCAGAACTATGTTGAATAGAAGTAGTGAGAGAGGGCATCTGTTTCTTGTTCCAGTTCTCAAAGGGATGCTTCCAGTTTTTGCCCTTTCAGTGAGATGTTGGCTATGGGTCTGTCATAGATGGCTCTTATTATGTTGAGGTATGTTCCTTCAATGCCTAGTTTATTCGGGGTTTTTGTTTTAATCATGAGGGATATTATTGAAAGCTTTTCCTGCATCTATTGAGATACTCATTTAAAAAATGGTCTACAATTTCCCTTTCATCAGATTATTTCTTCCCTATGTTAATCTAGCTATTGCATGGAGAAAAGAAGAAATACTGAGTATTGTTTGCCTCTGTGTTTGAATGGATGGCTGACAGACTGACATGGGAGTCGGGAGGAGGGGGGCAACTTCAATAGACTTCTCTACTATCTCCACCCTTTCAGGGCCTAGGAGCTGACAAAGTCCTGTGCAGGGGGCACCTCTGGATAGTTTCACAGCTGGCACATGCCTAAAGTGATTTAGGATTAGATAGCCCTTCCCCTCCCAGGCCACAGCAAATAATTATTAGTGGAAGAAGAAACACCCTTTGAACTTCCATTGAGCATCCACATTCTCCCATGACCTGTAAGTCAAACTTCCTTAAGAATATTCTATGGAAAACTAAGCATGGTGGCTCACACCTGGAATCCCAGTGACGTTGGAGGCTGAGGCAGCAGGACTGCTTCAGCCCAAGAGTTCGAGACCAGCCAGAGAAACATAGTGAGACCCTCTCTCTCTCTAACAAAAGAATCTTCTCCCTGTGCCCTTCCTCATAGAGTTGAGCTGTCCAGAAAAGATCTTCAAGATCATGGAGTTGACTGATACTCACAATCATAGCAATGGTATTTGCATCACCTGGGGAAAATGTTTAACCATACTAAGGCCCAGTCTCAGCTGCCGGAGACTCTATGGAATTGTTCTGGGTTGAGGCCCAGGTGGGTTGTGAACCCCAATCCATCACAGCCCAATCCCTTGTCTTACAACCAAATGCTGTAAAGGGGAAGATGGCCACCTTTCTAGACCCAGAAACTGCTCCAGAGGGCCCAAGAACAAGCTTCTATGCCACAAAGGTTGTGGTTCTGCCTCCTCAGATATGCCTGTCAGGCCAATTAACACCTGAATCTTGCAATGGCTTAAATGCCAACAGCAGACCCCTGGCCAGACCATTTTCCTTTCACCCCACACCTGGCAATTTCTCTTCATTGCCATGCTGTGCTCTCCGTGCAGACAAAATCAATAAGGACAATATAGCTAAAAGGTTACCGTATAGCAGAGATCTCAGTAATGAAAGTGTATGTTTTTTTCCAGCAGGCCTGTTCCACTTCTTTCTTAACTATTTCCTCATTCCAAAACTATATTTCCTGTCACAGCCTGTTTTCTCTCCATTTCACAAAGCATTAATAAGCCAAGTTCTAAAAAAACAAAAGACAGTTTTTTAGCTACAAGTGAATAAAAGTAAGGTCAAAGTTCAAGGACTGATATCATCGTGATTTTGCTCTGTTCAAATTCATTTGTTTCTTAGACCAGGAAATAACTGATATGCCTGGTTAATGATCTAGAATGCCCCAAGTATTTGCTCAAGCTGCACACTTACTAAAGGGCAACATCTTTTGGATGGTAGCCACAGAACCTCCTGACCTGAAACAATATTGGGTATTCAAAATAAAGGCTGGCTCTCTGCTGAGATGAGCTGGGGAAACAGCGGGTACATACATTGGCAATAACCAGCTCACCTGTAGTAAGAGAAGGTGCTTTTCCAGGGCACCATTTTATTCACAGGTTATATTTGTTTTAACAGAGAGACCATATTCTGCTTTTACTTGGTTAAGAACTCGGTTCAGGGTCAAAACGTCTAATAGGAAAAGCATTCGTGTCTGAGCACAGAATTTCGGTAGAAATTGAGAACAAGAAAGTAGAGTCAGAACCCATTAAACCAGGGATTTTAAATTCTGGAGAAGAATGTACATATCTATTTCAACTCTTAGTGATGTTATTTAAAACTCTTCTATTCCTTTCAAAGTATTTAACATGACTTTGGATGTATGAGACAAATACTTTTTAGTTAGTGTGCCAGCCAGCAGGTGCTCTCAAATGAAACTGTTTTGAAAACTTCTGGATATCTGGGAAATATTTCTGTAGGATGTAGAATAAAAAAATTCACCTTATAGAATAATTTCAAAGAGAAAAGGAAGATTCATCTTGTTCGAAAGACATTATTTTTGACTGACCTGAATCTAAGCACACACTTTGGTTATGAGAAATTCCGCCTTCTGTATCTGAACTTGTTATATGAACAGTGGATGTCACTTAAAACAAAAGAGGAAGAAAGAAATCTGCTTCCTCAAGGAAGAGTTTCAGCCCTTTAAATCTTAACACACAATAAAAATACTCCCATTACCACCATCACCCACTTCAGCAGCTATTCGAAGTTCATAACAATTCATAGAAAAGACCAATTGCTTAAAGCAGAATCAAAAACCCTTGAGACTTCTCAAAATTATAGGCCACAGACATAAATAAAAGCTCTCAATAAAAATACTTCATAACCCTATTGTGTATTAAAATGTTATAAATAACTGTGCAAAGACTTAGCCACTCTATCAACAAACAGAATTTTAGATTTCTTTTCCCAGCCGGTGTGCACTCAGTCACTCAATGTACTCACTGCCGATCTACATATTTACAGTTGTTTACCACATTTTGTTAAGGCTTAAAAAAAAAAAATAAGGAAAGAGAAAGGAAGCACTTTCTAAAGAACTGTAAATTACAATTGAGCTCTCTTAAGAGTTCACTTATCTTCGCTGATTAACTTCCAGGGTACTTACTGAAACAGGTGTTGTGTGTGTAAAAATCAGTATAGATGAATATAGCATGTGCTGGAGTGAGACTTTGGGCTGTGAACTTCACTTCAACTCTATTTTAACCTTTTCAAAATGAGGGAAAAGGTTATGGTGAAATGAATAGGTGTTGATGTACCTCACTGGTTCCTAGCACAGATCTACGGACAAGAGGAATCAAAATGATCTGTCAAACCTGGAAACAACAAAACCAAGCAGAGTACCAGCCCGCATCACTTGAACTCAGTAGATTTAAGGAGATGCCCATATAGCAGATTCTGTTGCAAGTCCCTCAGGTGATTCTGATACTCAGTCAGGGCTGAGATGAACTAGTCAGGAACTTTCCAGTTCTTGAAAACCACAAACACTTCAATTTTGCCTTGTGTGTACATATGTTCATGAAAATAAAATCTATTATGTTAGAAATTTGGCAAATATACATTTTATACTAAAGATATTGCTATTTAAAGGAGATTTCTTTTAAAAAAGATATCTTTTATAATTGATAGTTTAATAATATAATTTTTCAACCCTAACTTTTCTCTCCAGTGTATTTAAATTTTGGAGTTTGCTTAAAGTATACTTAAATCATTACAAGGAAAGAAGGAAGTTGTATGGCAGACAAACCTGACAGCAATAACTTAAGCATACCCTGAGAATGACCCTAGGGTGTAAGAGGAATGTGTGTTTGGAGTTCCAAGCTTATGAATCCAGGAGTGGACAATCCAGGGATTCATTCCTTATCAATGAGGAACATCAGAACCCAGGACCCATCCTATGGAACACAGGCTGGACAGGTGATCGAGGCCCTCTGTTTTGGGTTAGATGAAAGTTGCCAGGTGGAGGTTGCTAGGCGGAGGGCGCTAAGTGAAAATGCTATATAAACTGCATGCTTTTTGCAAGCAGTTGTGGTTCTCCTGTCCAGCCTGCAGCCACTAGACCACCCTGTATGTAAGTTCCCTCAATAAACCCTGTGTGTCCTCCACTGGCTCTGGGTGTCTTCTTTGGCTTCTCGAACATGGTGCTATCCCTACTGAAGTTAATAGGGGTCTGGCACAACAAAGGTAAAGTTCAAAGTCAAAAATTTCCTGCCACCTCTGTTAAGAATTATAGTCTGTGGAATAATATCTCTGCCAGGCAAGTCTTGGGCTTCAGTCAGGAAGGTCTCAGGCCATGTCATGTGCTTTCCACATACCATAAAAGGAACTGGATATATATTTCATGATTGATAAACTTAGGGATAACTGGAAAAGGGTCTCTTTCCCCATGCTTAATTACATCTAAGAGTATGTTTAAAGAATTATTTAAGGAAAAAGTAATTATGATGTTCAGTTAGATCACTTTAAATGGAAATAACTTGGAAACATACTACATTGCTCTAGATGCAGACTAAGGGATCAATGACTGAAAAAAAAGACCATCTTTGGAAAGAATAGAGCTGGGCCCAGAAAACACAACAGCTCAGGGCTCTTTAAGAAGGTGGGATAAAGAAGTAGAGAGAACCAAAAACTTGGACATCACTGAAATTTTGCTGATCACTATACTTAACCTCTCTATGCTCTCCACTGGGGCAATGACTCACCAAGCACTCCATTTTTATGGCAGTCTACCCAGCTAATTAAAAGGGTGCAAAGGATGTTGAGTGACCTAACATTGGTAATGTGTAACTTTGGGCCAGCTATTTAATTTCTCTGTGCCTCAGTTTCCTCTTCTGTAAAATAGGTGAAATTACGGTAACTCTTTCAAAGCGTTTTATGAAAATTCAGTGAGTTCATACCTGTAGAATGATCAGCAGCATAGTGACTGGTACACTGCAGGTGCTCAGTAAGTGTTAGATAGTATTAATTAGGTCAGATAAGTGGTCTATGCTATACCTCATGTAGTCCAGGCCTTATAGCATTGGGAAGAGTAGTGCCAAAATCCCAGCATTCTAAGAGCAAGAGGAAACACCCTTGAAGTTATTGTTCTGTTCTAAGGGTTTCGCTTGGTTTAGCACATGTTTCAATCATTCTCCATACGTAATCCCAGCACTTTGGGAGGCTGAGGTGGGCAGATCACGAGGTCAGGAGATCGAGACCATCATGGCCAACATGGTAAAACCTGTCTCTACTTAAATATAAAAAATTAACCGAGCGTGGTGGCACACGACTGTAGGCCCAGCTACTTGGGAGGCTGAGGCAGGGGAATTGTTTGAACCCAGGAGGCGGAGGTTGCAGTGAGCCAAGATGGTGCCACTGCACTACAGTGTGGCTACAGAGCAAGACTTTGCCTCAAAAAAAAAAAAAAAAAAAAAAAGCCATCACTTACAGACTAAGAGATTTCCCATAAAACTTGAAATTGTATCTTCTTGAAACATGTGGCTATCTTTCTGCACTGGTGTGTTTCTGGGTTGTCTGAATCTGCTGCCACTGAGCTGTGGCTGCTTCCCTTAGGGCAGACAGAGGCTCTCCAGCCTGCCATAGGCCCCACCAGTCCCTCCTGTTTCTCTGGCATTAAATCAGGTGTGGGTTGCTATGGCATGGCTTTCAAAAGCAAGGCTTTTGCCTAGTAATAAAAAACAAATGACAAAAGTGCTCTGTATTTATTTCTTTATCAAAAGTGAAAAAAAGGAATGTAATCCCCTAGAGGGTACTTGATTTTTCTCATATCTGGCCTACTTTAGCTATTTACATTAATTGGTGACTCTAAATTCCCTTCTTTTAAAATATGAAAAACAAAGAACCCAGAGACTTTAAGTGACCATCTGAGGCCATAAGTCTTGGTAGTCGCAGAAGCTGTATCCATAGTTGGGTCCTTTTCCCCCCAGTTACCATTTCCACTTGTCCATTCACCTTCTTTCTAAATGAGTTAGCTAATGTGATTCAATTCATATTCCATACAGAAAAGTAGGAACAAGAGGAAGCATGGCGGCTACAATGAAGAAGTGCAGAAGGTAGCTATGGACATACGAGCCCTGTAAAGGGGGTAACCGTTTGTTAGTTCTGTGATTATTTGCATCTTACTCAGGCTGTCCGTGTTTAAATATTTTGGCAGATGAATGTGATGGAATGATGCCCCTCTCCAATGGGTTGCTCTATTTTCTTTATGCTTAATTGCCCCCTTTCATGTCTAATTGTAATTTTTTTCTAACATAAGTTCCCTAATTTACTTAATTAAATGAAATGGTGGCGTGAGGGACACAAATATGAAACATAACACATATGAAATCCTAAAACACCTAGAGAGAATGAGCTGGAAAGACAAAGCAGTGGGGACCCGGGAGGTGCTTTTCCTTCCTTGAGCTCCCTAAAGTTAATCTTTTCAGGTCTTCCCTTCTCCCTAATGAAATGAGTCTATCCTAGGGGCATATGTCACCTTCCCTGCACATATGACAATATTTCTGTGACTCATATGCTTGTCACTTCCTCAGGGGAAATGAGAATCAAACATTTTATAGCTTGTTAATATATCTCAGTTTACTTTATTATTGGATTTTTAAAATATTGAGACAGTGACTTTGTGACCTGAGATTTTAGACTGTGCCTACTTTCCACCACACCATCAAAATATTCCACAGATAACTGCTCAGTTTAACTTCATATGGAAAATCTGTGATTAATTTATAGTTCTACCACTTGGCATTTGCGAGTTCATCCTCAAAAGATACCCACATCCCAGTCCCTGAAGATTTGAGACCTCTACGAGCTTTGCCATAAAATGAGCCTGAAAATATCTCCTTTAGTGGCTATTGGAAGAAAGAAATAAGATCCACGTTGTGTAAGTGCTTTGCAAACTGTAAAGCACCAAGCATTGAGATCCATGTTCCATAAGTGCTTTGCAAACTGTAAAGCACCAAGCATATGTGCCCTGACAATGAGACATGGTCCCAGAACACTGGGAACACAAGATGCTCTGAGAAAGGCAGGCCGTGGAACTCATGAGGAAGCTCATGACTCTCATGTCCATTTCAAGAGACAAAAGAGACTAAAAGAGAAGTGGATTATTAAAAATAAGCCTGAGTTAGGAAGCAGAGTCTCCAAGGAGAACAGTGGGTTTCATGACACATTCCTCTGTGCCCTCAGAATGTGTGCAAGCTTCTATTTTGGCTTCTATTACGTTGTTGAATATATATGATTATCTACCTGCCTTCCCCACTCCTGAGCATCCTATAAACTGAGCATTTCAGGAAAAGACCTGTGTCAGGCATCTTTGCATCTCTGGTACTTAGACCAATATCTTCTGGGTACTTCCAGCCTGTTAAGTTAACATGTGCTGCTTAGTGTGACAGAATAATACCTATCCTCAAAACATGTCCACAACCCAGTCCCTGAAATCTGAGAGCACGTTACCTTATTTTGCAAAAGGGACTTTTGCAGATTTGATCAGCTTCAGGATCTCAAGATGAGGAAATTATCCTGAATTATCCAGTTGGGCTCCATATCATCACAGGGTCCTTATAAGAGGGACCCTAGAGAGGACAATGAGATGTGATGATGAAATAAGAGGTTGGAGAGATAGACTGGAAAGATAGAGGCAAGGGCCACAAGCTAAGGAATGCTAGATTCTGGAAAAAGCAAAGAAGCAATTTTCCCTGGAGGCCCCCAAAAAGTTATTTTGGACTTTTGACTTTCAGAATTATAAGAGAATGAATTGTGTTAAGCCACCAAGTTTGTTACAGCAGCAACAGAAAACTAATACACTTAGATAAGAAAGTACATGAAAAACTGGCATTTGAATGAATGACTGAGCAAATGAATAGAGGAATTAATGGAAAGAGCTCTAGATAGAAAGCGGAAAGGCCCAGGTTCAGATCTCAGCATAGATAATAAGCAGACCTATCATTTAACTTGGGGCCTATAGTGTAATCTCTCTGGAAGTCCTCAGCATAAGAGCTAATGCTGTGGAATCAGACTGACCAGGGTTCAAAACCCTTCTAGGCTACTTCTTGATTGTACATCCTCAGGCAAGCACTTGCCTCTCTGAGCCTATGTCCACATCTGTAAGATAGGGATAGTGACAGCACCTCCTGCACAAAATTGTTGTGGAGACTGAATGAGCTACAGTCCAGTCACATTTGATGGGGCTCTGAACTAGGTAAATTTGAAACTGTGGTCACATGAAAATGTTATTAATGTCACTTCATGCACAAAACTTGAAATCATGCAAATTCCCCAATTAAAAAAAGGTCAGGAATGGCAAAGCTGGTAAATTGTAAACCTCTGATTACCACATAGTGGGACCGTCTCAGTTGCTGAACAGAAAACACCCATTGTCCTTTGAGAGAATCCATGTTGAATTATGCAAGCTATAAATTACACAAGCAACAAATTATGAAAGGTCTTTGGGAACACACCCCCTGAACAAAATATGACTATCTTTAATGCATGCAAAGCAATTAGCAGGGGCCTGGAACACAGAAAGCTATTACTCTGCTATTATTATATTAGCTCAATGATAAAAGACTCAGAACAAACACTGCCACCGCAGTGGAAAATGAAAGTAACTCCAGCTTTCCCAGGGGCCTAAGCTTTACATGGGCCTCTGGCTCCTTTCAGAGAAATCTTGCAAGTTGGAAAATCTGAGACAGGTGTGCTAATGACACCCCATATTATGAAGCAATACATTTCCCAGCTCTTGCCTGAAACGCAGAATTTGGCCGCAGGGAGGTGTTAACTATGTGCTCCACTAGTATCACCACGCATACATCTTGCATAAACTATTTTGCCGCTATTAGCCTTATTTAGAAAAATAGAATTTGTGAGATGAAGGGGATCTCCCTGGGACTTGGCGCCACCCAGCATCACCTGCCCTTCTCTCTTTTCTCGTTTCTTGAATGCCCAGGGCACAAGGCTGTCCCTAGTGCATATGAGAAGTTCAGTAAGTGTTTGTTAAATGCACAGTGACCTTTACAGTTCATGTAACCCACCTCCCTTTCCCATTTTATAGATAAGGAGCCTGAGGCCAATTAAAGGAATGACTGAAACTTCCCTATCATGTGACATTAATTCAAGTTAATGACTGTCTTCTCCCTACAGGGAAGAGTTCATTTCCCAAAACGAATAGACTGGGTTATGGAGAGGTAATAGTTTTAAAACACGTTTCTTAAAGCATATCTGTTTTTCTAAGCAGCTTCCCATTTCGCAAAATGAATGTTGCTGATGATGTTAAGTGTCTACACCACAGATTTGGCTAATAATTGTTTAAGAGCTCAGAAGAGAATAAGCAAAAGAAAATATGAATCTGAATGAAAGAGATCCACCATGAAGAAATCAGATGTAGCCCAAGAATGATGCCTGATTATTTAGCTTTAATGAAGCCAGGTGTTACATGTGATGGGGGAACAAATAATTTACTTCACAGATTCATATGATGCTTTTAGGCTGCATCGAACCATTCAATGCAGAATTGAGTCGCATTTTTTACTTACACCTCAACTTTGTACCAAAGCAGTTATAATATCTACGAAGAATTCAGAGCTAGGAGGACTAAAATTTTTTTCCCTTTCTTTAGGTGGCCACATATCAGGAAACGCTGAGCATGCATTCCCTTTGTCAAGACCGCCCTCTCAAGAAGAATCTAAGCCCTTTCCCTAGAAATTGATCTCAGTGATTTTTCCACTGTCTCTATGAAGCTAACTTTAATTTCTTCTGAGGTAGCTTAAGTCAACTCTTTGCATTATATTCACTGCACATGGGAAAGAATTCTTACTACCTTCTTGAAGTAGCCCTGTGTAGATTTCAAGGGTCAACAATTTAGGATACAGCCTCTTAAGGTTAACTATGGCCAGATTTCTTAACTTACTTTGATACTTTTACTTGTATTAACATATTCCTCCCAATCCCTTTTCACAACCAGTTGGGTTGCAGAGCCCACAAATTCAGGTAAGCTAATGCCACATTATGCTAATCAGCTGGGTTCCTATGCTTGCTTTCTCAAACCCACTGGCTTTTTAGCCAGCAAAAACCTAGGGCTGCCCAGTGATGACCTCACATTTCCACCAATGTCCTTGCTTTTTAAAGCTTTTCATACATAGTTGTGCAGTGGATGCTGGGTCTCTATTTGTGATTTGAAGTGATTTTCAGTAGAAGTCCTAAATTTATCTATATACAGTGTCTGTGCTGTTTCTATTGTATTTCCCTTTTCCACCATACCACAGCCTTCTCATCTGTATAGGCAATCTGGACCATACTCAGATTAGATGTCCTGCTTCCTGGCCTGGCAGCTTTGCTGGTGTTAAAGGACAGTGGGATAAGGGCTATCAGAAGGAGACAAAGACCTGTTATTTCACTGACTGCTTACTCTCTTTGGACCTCTTTAGACTCCTTGTTGCCTGAGGTGCAAGGCCAGACCCAGGAGGACTGCATACACCCCAGACCCCATCCAGCTCTTCCCTGTACTCCCAGTCTCACTGTAACTTTTTATTTCCAGGTCATTACTTAATTATCTGGAGATGCTTATTCTCCACAAGCCTGCTGTGAAGATTCACACCACTGCACTTTACCTAGGTGTCCCTTCTACCTGGAATGCCCTTCATGGAGTTCTCTATTCCACAGGCCCACCTTAAATGTCACACCTCTGGCAAGTATTTATTCCTCACCTCCTCAGCCAGGATGAGGCATTCTCTCTCCTGTGCTCCCGGAGAATGTTGTACACACCTCTCTTTTAGTCCTGGCCACAGAGTACTGCAATGCCTATACAGGTCTCTCTCATTCACCACAAACTTATTTTTTGCATCTTCTAGAATCAAATCTACACTCTGTTTCACAGCAGGAGTTTATGAAATGAATGAATTGAATAAATGTGTATGATTCCTCAAAACAGAGGTGACTAGGTGGCTCTTAGCACTGGGGTCTGGAACACACCTTTTATTTATCTCTGGGTTAGAGAGGACAAACCTAGAGAAATACAAGAAAAACAAGCAGACCAGTACCCAGCCAAGAATAATAAACATGGTGTACCTGATAGACCATTATATTAACAGTTTCTTCTTTTTTCTGCTCTGGAGATCCTTGACTCTGCAATAGATTTCGTACTGTTTCTTCCATCCTGAGAAACAAAAATATTAAGAATTTCTTAAAGAAGGTTTCTAATTAACACGGATCCACTCGAGTTGTAGAAATCACTCTTCTATGCGTATTTCCCAAGCTTCAACCTGGAAATCTCTTTTCTCTCTACTTCATCTTCTATTAATTATCTGTCATGAAGTCCTTTGCAACCATTCTTTGGGATGCCTCTACATTGTCTTTCTCTACCATTCAGGTCCCCCTCTTTATAATTGGACATCTAAACTCATGCACCTATCTCCCAATATCCCTCTTCACTTCCAATCACTTCTTTTTAATTTGATACAGTATCACTACATCAATCTTCCCGAAAAACCACTTTCATTTTCAAACACCAATTTTCAAAGTTAACACATATTATAGGAATGCATTCTTCCCATTAATCTACTGTCAGGTCTTTCTGTGATGGTCTTTCTATGACAGCACGTAAAGATTTACTTCATTCTTCTCAACTACAGTCATGCATTGCTTCATAACAGGAATACGTTCTGAGAAATGTTGAAATGCATCATTAGGTGATTTTGTCATTTTGCAAACAGCATAGAGTGTACTTATATAAACCCAGACGGGATAGCCTACTACACAACTAGGCTATATGGTATTACCTATTGCTCCTAGGCTACAAACCTGTATAACATGTTAATGTCCTGAGCACTGTAGAAAAATTATAAAACAATAGTATTTGTGTATCTAAACATACCTAAATATAGAATAGGTACAGGAAAAATACCATATAAAAGACTTAAAATGGTGCACCTGTATAGGCCACTTGCCACGAATGGAGCTCACAGGACTGGAAGTTGCTCTGGGTGAGTCAGTGAGTGAGGAGTGAGTGAATGTGAAGGCCAGGACACTACTGTACACTGTGAACACTGTACACTCTAAACACTGCAAACTTACACTGCACTAAATCTATAAAAAATATTTTTCTTTCTTCAATAATAAACCTTAGCTTACTATAATTTTTACTTCATAAACTTTTAAATTTTTAAAAAACTCGATGCTTGTAATGACATTTATCTTAAAACATAAACATGTATAAGTTATATAAAAATATTTTCTGTATGTCCTTAGTATATAAGTTTTCAAAAATTGTTTTAAAAAACATTTTTTGGCTGGGCACGGTGGCTCATGCCTGTAATCTCAGCACTTTGGGAGGCTGAGGTGGGTGGGTCACCTGAGGTCAGGAGTTTGAAACTAGCCTGACCAATATGGTGAAACCCCATCTCCACTAAAAATACAAAAATTAGCTGGTTGTGGTGGCAAACTCTTGTAATCCCAGCTACTCGGGAGGCTGAGACAGGAGAATCGCTTGAACCTGGAAGGCAGAGGTTGCAGTGAGCCAGGATCACACCACCGCACTCCAGCCTGGGCGACAGAGACTCTATCTGAAAACAAACAAACAAACAAAAAACATTTTTGGCTGGGCACGGTGGGTCACCCCTATAATCCCAACATTTTGGGAGGCTGACGTGGGTGGATCACCTGAGGTCAGGAGTTCAAGAGCAGCCTGGCCAACATAATGAAAACCCATCTTTACTAAAAATACAAAAATTAGCCGGGTGTGGTGGCAGGTGCCTGTAATCCAGCTACTCCGGAGGCTGAGGCACAAGAATCGCTTGAACCCGGGAGGCAGAGGTTGCAGTGAGCTGAGATCGTGCCACTGCACTCCAGCCTGGGCGACAAGAACAAAACTCTGTCTCAAAAAAAAAAAATTTTTTTTACATTATTTTATTAAAAACGAAGGCACAAACAAACACATTAGACTAGGCCTACGCAGGGTCAGGGTCATCAGGATGTCACCAGCCAACAGGAATTTTTCAGCTCCATTATAGTTTTAAGAGACCACAGTTTTGCATCCAGTCCACAGTTGACCAAATATCACTATGTGGCACATGAATGTGCTTCCTAGTATGTCATGTTGAGAATGTAAATTACTTAAGCATTCCCCTACTTATAAAATTTAAATTACTTCAAAATTTTTGTTATTCCAAACAATCAACATCTTCACACATACCTCTTTATACACATGTGTGTTTCTACAAATTATAATATATACATGTTATAATCTTGTTTTGTTTTAAATGTGTACCTCCAGTGATTCCCCATTGGCCCAAAGTAAAGAGTAAAGGAAACACACCCATTCCCATTTCCAGACATTTGCTTATGCTGGTGATACTTCTTAGAATGCCCCCTCCATTTAATCTTCCTATATTTCATCCCTCTTTTCAAATTTACCTTAAGTTTCACTTCCTAAGATATCTCCTCATTGATCTCCTGCTTCTTTGAATTCTTATAGCCCTATACTTCAAACCATTTACTCTGTCACTTAAAAATCCTTCACTTTAATGCTCAAATATTTTGTATATGCAGGTCTTATCTTCTGGAATAAATGACAACATTTGGTATAGGACTATGCCATGTATTTCTAATGTATCTCTCTCAATTGTAGATAAAATACATACTCACTAGACATTATTGTATGAATCCTTTGCTAATTCATTTTTTAAAGTGTGAAGTAGTTACTCTATGCCAGACACTCATCCTGTATGTTCAGACTGTGTCTGGATGACCTTGTCATTGGGGCCCACCATGAAGATTCATAGACCCAAACTCTGGGAGCAAGAAGCCTGAACTCAATGCCCTGAACACGATGCTCTCTGTCCAGAACCTGAACTGGTTATCTTTTCCAGGCCCATCTTGAAGCATGTATTTGAGTGACTCAGTATGACACTGGTTGAAGAGAACTGTGAAGAAAAGCAGGCTGATCCAGCTTCTCCCTCTTACTAAGGGCTTCTCGTATGACAAATTAAGGGCCCTAGGAGACCAGTGAATCCACTGATGTAGGAAGCCCATTGCAGTAAGCAGGATAAGACAGTTCAAGATGCCACCTTTCTAATATGGCATGTAACTACTCAGCAGCAGAGTGAGGAAACTGCAGACAACTGGGACAGGCCAGACCTAGATTATTAATTGGAGAAATTCTGCCTTTACAGAGGATGGCACAAGGACTCATTTGGGTTTTCAGGAAGATGGTGGGCGCTGGTTACGAGTACTCTAAAAATGATTTGTGACCACACATTTATACAAGCCACCTCTGCATGTATCCAGCTGAGAAAGCAGAAGCTGTTCCCTATATTTTCACAAATCTTATGTTATTAATAATAACTCAATTTAATAGTACTTTTAACTTGACAAAGAACTGTCTCATCTGTTCATCATTATAATTTACTTTTAAAAATCATTCTATCTATTTGGTAGATGAGAAACCTAAGGTACAGAAAGGTTAGATGGTTTGCTTAAGAGATCATGGTTAGTTGGATAGGGAGTTTGGATGAAATCATTTTTACTGACTCTAAATACAGCAGCCTCTTTCTACTTGACCTTATTGATATTCAGGAAAATGGTTTTAAATGAGTAAGAGTCTTAACTCCTAACTAGGAGTTACCTTGGAGAACAACTTTGGTGGATGAACCCAAGAAGGCAACAATACCATTTCTGACCTGGGGAGAGCATGAGAAAAACTAAGCTTATGTGGAAAAAAAAAAATCGGTGCAAAGAAGTCACAAATTCGGAAATAATAAGTGATCAGAACCCATTGCTAATACTTGATTTCATTTTATATAAACAAGCTCTTGAGTGGTATCAGATTTTCCATCATGTTTGCCGAACTATCATAAACAAGGAAGTAATGACAATGGTCCTAAGACTTGCCCAAGATCACTCAGCTTGTTCCGGGCAGGTAAAGGCCTGGTATCCTGGTTTTCTAAATATTAGTCTACTTTCTTCCCACCTTAGCACAGAAGCTGGATGTCTTCTTTTAATCCTTATTGCATTCATTTTTAAACATCTGACTTAAAAGTGGCCAAATAGTTAGAACTCGGTTAAAATGAAATCATATTATTTTTTACTAAGTTAAAACACAATCTTGTCTCAATGCGTATCTTGCTAAATTATCTCTTCTGTAAAATTACAAGCTATAAACACAAGTTGCTGGATCAAAAAGAAAAATATCTATTCACCTTTCCCCCATTTTTCTTGGCTTTATACTTAAAAAATAGGAAAAAGTGGGGGTGGACAGGAAATTGTTAAAACAATCTTGAGCAGTTCAGAACCCTTAGTAATATGGTAAACACTCTTCTGGCACTACTTCATGATTAATCAAAACCAATTACATTTCCCACCCAAGTCTTGGAACAGAGTCACAGGGCCCCATCCTAACCCTTGGTAAAAAATCAAGTTGTCCTATCTTTTTATAACCTCTATGAATCATGTCACAGAGAAAATGTTTTAAACCTGATAAGAATATGCCATTATTTACTCCCTGATGACATCTTTTTTAAAAAATTCTTATTTAACAAACTTCTCTATTTTCCCAAAAATCAAAGACTAAAGCATCTTCCATTGTTGTTTGACGCCCAATTACATTTTGCTTCATTTTATTATTTCGACGGCTAATGAATGAAAGTTTGCATTACTAGCCAGCACATAGTACAGTTCCACCATCTGTCTCCCCAATATGATTAAGAAATAAGCCAATTCCTCCCTCTCCCTCTGGTTCAGGCTTGGGCAGAGTTTTGTGTATTTTGTTTGTTTGTTTATTAAATAGCTGGTTGCAATTTATCCTTAAACACTCACCTTAATTCATGTCTTTTAGCTCTCCATCTCCTTCCCCCACCTGAAACTAAGACCATTTTTTCCCCTAAATATTGGTCAAGTAGCTGCCATAACTAAAAATATAGAAACCAAAATTATACTTAATGAGTTGTAATAAATTCTAACGTACATCAAGTGAACTATTTTTAAAAAGTTAACTCCTAGGACAGCCAGAGGAAACAAACTAAATACATATGCAAACAGTATGTCTCAGGTAACATTAGGTATAAATGCAGGCATTTTATTTTATTAAAATAGATTCCATTTTTTAAGGTACACACTATGTAATCAATAAATTCTTATTACACTGTTTCCTCTGGGAGAAGCAAAAACCTTGCTTAAGAAGGGCACTAAGTTAAAATTAGGGAAATTGCACATTAAAACTAATGCATGAGAAGAGTAACAATTCAAAAGCACCAAAGAGCAGGATCAGTGAGCCATTTTAACTAAATTCTCTCCCAGTTCCCAGGGGACCACCTTTGTCATTGACCTCCTTTTAAAGTACGGACCACTGGGGTACTTGTCACTGGATCTGTTTCCAGTGTCTCAAGAGCTGGTCCGTCTAGACACCAAAGGAAGATCTTTCTGAAAGAAAATGTTAAAACACAGTGGTTTTCTGAACTCTTTCATGGTAAGACAACACTTGATAATATCAAAGGCCTTCTTTGTAATCAGAGACTATGGATTGGACTTTGAAGACCTGGACTTATTCAATAATGAAAGCAGTGTTGGAAAATATGGCTCCAAGCTACATTAGAAGCTGATTATTCCAACATGTAAATGACTGTGGGCTTTTTCACATGCTTTCCCTCCAACCCCAACCCAAAATCTAGCCCTCTGTTTTGATTAATGACACTCTAGGGACTGATCCAATTATTACACCAAATTGTTCTTTTTGACCCCTATATTCAGATATTTAGTTGAGACTAACTTCATTTTTGACAGAAATAGAAAAGAACAGAAAACAAGAAGCCACTCAAGAAGTTATTCTCCCCAACTCACACTGATAACTGATAGGGTTCATTCAGTTGAAGGCTGAACCAAATTAAATTTTGTTTTTAGAAAATATTTTAACATGTTTACTTGCTGATTAATCAAATGCCTACTTAATAATGAAATTAACCATGAAATTATTCAATATTCTTAATATTCTTCTAGTCAGGTGAGAGGCTGCAAGAAGTGCCCACCACATTCCCTTTGATTCCCCCATGCCATGAAGTTTGTCAAGAGCTGCTGCTGAAACTTGCAAATTGCTTTTCTTTGTGTTTCATTGTATTTGACTCCCAATGTTCTCACTTTGAGAAATTGTGTCGATTTAAGAAAGGGTCCCACCATGACTGAACTTCATTTAATGACAGGAAGAAAGAGGCTGCAGTTAAATTAGAAAGAGGCAGGGGGAATGGGGTCCTTGAAGCATCCCTCCCTTACCCTAGGCTTCCCTCCTAGGAAACCTGACACAACACAGCCCCATGTAGAGAACAATGCTCATCTTCTAGAGCCAATGGCAACAAAGAGGACCAGCATACTTCCCATATTGGCTGGAAAAGAAGGAATACTTGCAATAAAATACTAGCTCCCTCATATTGGATGCCTATGTAGTAGGGTTAAATATCAACACATACTTCACTTTGGATGTTCAAGACAAACAAAATTCATTTATTTGTATATAACCAAACTAGTCATTGCTTGAACCTCCACAATATGACTAGCATTAATTATTGTCCAAAACCCTAGTTTAAATCCTAACCCTAGTCTCTTATGATGGATTTCTAAAATTTTTAAATTTTTTAATTTTAAAAATTCAAAACAGGTGTCCATCAACATACAACTATCCTATGCATTTCCTGCAGTGGAATATATACCAGCAATCAAAAGGAGTAACTGATGTATGCAGCAACATTGAAGAATCTCACAAACTATGCTAAGTTAAAGAAGCCACACACAAAAGACAAAATACTGTATGATTTCATTTATACAAAGTTCTAGTATAGGCAAAATTAGTCTATGGTGGAAAATTTAAGAATAGCAATTGCCTTGGGTGGTGGCAGGGATTGACTGGTAAGGATATAAAGGAAATTCCTAGGATAAGAGTAATGTTCTGTAACTCTATAGGGATTTGGACTGCACAGGGTATATGCATTTGTTGGAATTCAGCCAATGTTACATTTAAGATTTATGTATTTCATTGTATGTAAATTTTATCAAAAAAAGAGAACTGTAAACACATATGGAACTCCAGTTATTGATATATATGTACACCTTGGGAATATGCCTTTGACTTACTTTTTTTTTTTTTTTTTGAGACAAGGTCTCACTCTGTCACCCAGGCTGGAAGGTTGCAGTGGTGCAATCTCGACTCACTGCAACCTTTGCTTCCCAGGCTCAAGTGATTGTCCAGCCTCAGCCTCCAGATAGCTGGAATTAAAGGCACGAGCCATCAATGCCTGGCTAAATTTTGTATTTTTCGGAGAGACAGGGTTTTGCCATGTTTCCCAGACTGGCCTCGAACTCCTGAGCTTCATGCCTCAGCCTCCCAAAGTGCTGGGATTACAGTAGACTTACTTTGAAATGCATCAAAAATATTTCATTTCAATTATTTAAAAATGCATACATTGAGGTTCCATGAGAATAAGGAACTCATTCAAGATGATACTCCCAGTAATAGTAGAGCTGATATTGGAACTGTTTGACTCCAAACTTGTAATCTTTTTCTACTGTGCCACATCAGCATTCACTCAAATATTTAAACCACCCTGGCATTTACTTGGCTGGGTATCAACATTTTCTGCTATACTGTTATCACGTGGTAACATCTGGATTGATGGGTTCTTGTTACTTGCAAATGCTGCACAGTTAAGCCCTCCGTATCTGTGAGTTCTGCATCTGTGGATTTGACCAGTTGTACACTGAAAATATTCAGGAAAAAAAAACTGCACAAAGTTCCAAAAAGCAAACCTTGAATTTGCCATGCACTGAGTACTACATTGAATCCACATGAATGAAGTGTAGGCGTCGTATTAGGTATTAAAAGTAATCTTGAGATGATTCAAAGTATACAGGATGTGTGTAGATTATATGAAAATATGGTATTATACCATTTTATATAAGAAAGCTGAGCATCCCCAGATTCTGGTATCTGACGAGGGGTCCTGGATTCGATCCCCCATGGAAACTGAGGGATGACTGTTTTTGCATTAGTCAATCTTTTCTCCCAATCAGATCAAAATTCTTCTAGATCCAGGCTTTATGCACAGTGATACAGTAGTCTTCTTAGCCATGGGGGATATGTTCCAAGATCCCCCCAGTGAATGCCTAAAACCCTGGATACTACAAAGCTCTATATATACTTTCCTTTTCCTGTACATGCATGTCTATGATAAAGTTTAATGTACAAATTAGGCACACTAAGAGATCAACAATAACAACTAATAATCAAATAGAATAATTATGACAACACACTGTAATAAAAGTTATGCAAATGTGGTCTCTCCCTCTCTCTCAAAATATCTTATTGTACAGTCCTCACCAATTTTTAACTGGTTGAACTTCAGGTAACTAAAACTGTAGAAAGTGAAACCTCAGAAAAGGGGAAACTACTGTGCATTATAACAACTATTTACCTGTTGAAGCATTTAAGACCAGCTATTCATGGAAATATATGTCCTGCCCACTGGGTACTCTCAATTCCACCAAAATGCCACAGAAAACACAGAGCCAAGCCTTGACCTGTCCCTTGCCTAAGGAAACCCTCCCTTCATGTTTTCTTAACACTCTGAGCTCTCCTCCTGAGGTCACTGACTCCTCCTTGTTTATGCTATTCATAGGAACTATGCAAAGCTTAGTTATTGGGTAGATATTTGATAAATTCTTTGTGGAGTGAATGATTGAACCTAATGGATTTTTTACCCTTGTTCATTCCCTGCATCTTTACATTTTCACTTCCCATAGACCTATGTATGCATGCGACTAGTCAGGGAAGTAGATACAGTGAGAAATGCCAGCAAGACTGAAGGGGCTATGTCTTCACATGCAGCTAAGATGCAAGTCCGCTGGTCAGATGTAAAACAAACCAAATATCTAACTGTTCTTTTTGTTACGTTGAATGTCTATATGCTTCAACTCAGCTAATTAGCTATGGTGTTTAGAACATTACCTTAATGAGGAAAGGTTCTAGATTCAATCCCTAACTTACCACTGTCGGCTCCTGGCAGACTAATCTCTGCCAAGACAGCCCACTGCTCTCCTACCTGGGAGAGAGAGGATAGGACAATTACCTTAATGAAGAACATATTTTGCATTGCCTCCCATATAATTTGCTTTTAAGTTTCTATTTCTCATTCTAATTCCATTGCCTTCCTCAACAAACTATCCTACCTTCCCATTTTAATTGCAATGCAAAGCTTCCCTCAGGTTTGTGAGTCTAAAGGAAAGCTGACTAATTTTCAATTCCAAGAGCAAATTGTTCATGTGGAAAATGCTGGTTTAGAACTGGGTTCTGCCCAACTGCACCACTTGTTTTCTTAGAAATGAGAATTTCCTCCCTTAGAAGCTAGCACATCTAAGCACGTAAGCAGGAACAATCCCCGGGTTGGTTGTGACTTGGATGCTCTTAACCCAATCTCTGCTTATCCTCGCTGCAATAGTTAGGAACAGTAAATCTACAGTGAACATAACTGAAAACTGCACTGAAACAGAAACTTACTCTGGATAAATGTTGGAGGACTGGAGTTTCTTACTTCTTTCCTAGATGATATATATTTTTAATTCAGCACAAATTTTGCAAGAATAACAGCACTGCACAGAAACCACAGCACTCTAATTCACTCATGAGGATGCAAGAGCATTCATAAACAGATCGAGAGATGCTAGTCCAATTTGAATTACTGCATCATATTCACTCCAGGGCCATCTCTATGTGAAGAGAAAGTGACATAAATTTTCTCCTAGGCAGGCTTGCACTGATCCTGCTTGGGGAGCTAACTGCATGGAGAGAGGCCGATTGGGAGAGGGCAGGGAAGCAGAGATGGGCATTCAGAGAAGTCCTGTTTTGCACATGGAGTAGAAGGAACTCCCCTGAATGTTAGCAAACAAATCTCAAGTGTTTTTGCTCAACAGTGGCAGAATACAAAATTGCATTTATGGATTCATGTGTTTGTAGAGTTCACACTCATCCACAAAGAGAGGGGGAGGGAGAAAGAATATCTCACATGTGCAAGTAAATGCCACAAAGGAGAAATACACCTCACTGGCTTTTACTTGCCTGGTTAACAGTTTGAAGTCAGGATTGACACTATATCCAGATAATGCACAACAGGTCTACAAAATGGGTTATTTCCCTAAATACAGCCAGGTTTTAAATTAATGTAATAATTATAATTATTTATCAGGGGAACCAGCCTGCAATATTTCAATGTAGGTTCTTTTCTATTTTCCCTAAGTGTTGGCCGGTCTGAGAAATAAAGAGAAAGAGTACAAAGAGAGAAATTTTACAGCTGGGCCTCTGGGGGTGGGCATCACATGTTGACAGGTTCCATGACGCCCACCTGAGCTGCAAAACCAGCAAGTTTTTATTAGGGATTTCAAAAGGGGAGGGGTGTACGAATAGGGAGTGGGTCACAGAGATCACATGCTTCATAGGGCAATAAAAGATCACAAGGCAAACGGCAGAGCAAGATCACAAGGCAAGGGTGAAATTAGAATTAATGATGAGGTTCCATGTCCCACTGGGCACGTATTGTCATTGATAAACCTCTTAACAGGAAACAGGGTTTGAGAGCAGACAACTGGTATGGCTAGAATTCGCCAGGCTGGAATTACCTAATCCTAGCAAGCCTGAGGGCACTGCAGGAGACCAGGGCATATTTCACCCCTTATCTTCAACTGCATAAGAGAGACACTCCCAGAGTGGCCATTTTAGAGACCTCCCCCTGGGAATGCATTCCTTTCTCAGGGTTATTCCTTGCTGGGAAAAGAATTTAGCAATATTTCTCCTATTCCCTTTCTGCAAGAAGAGAAATATGATTCTGTTCTGCCCAGCCCCGCAGGCAGTCAGACCTTATGGTTATCTCCCTTGTTCCCTGAAAATCACTGTTATCCTGTTCTTTTCTAGGATGCCCAGATTTCATATTGTTCAAACACACGTTTTAGAAACAATTGTTGCAGTTAACACAATCATCACAGGGTCCTGAGGCAACATACAACCTCAGCTTACGAAGATGATGGGATTAAGAGATTAAAGACAGGCACAGGAAATTATAAGACTATTGACTGGGGAAGTGATAAATGTCCATGAAATCTTCAAAATTTATGTTCAGAGATTGCCATAAAGACAGGTGTAAAAAATTATTAAAGTATTAATTTGGGGAACTGATAAATGTTCATGAAATCTTCACAATTTATGTTCTTCTGCCTCTGCTTCAGCTGGTCCCTCCATTCAGGGTCCCTGATCCTGCAACAATTATTAATGTGATTAATTTTATTAATACATAGCCAATAGTTAATATCATTTCCCATGTTCAGTCTCATGAGCTCATCTACTCAACTTCAGAACCTATCCTTGTCAAATGTGTCCTTAAAAAGGTCTTCAAAATAATAAAATTCCACAAATACATGCAGCATTAGGTCTGCTTTTTATTTTCTTGAGTAATCTGAAGCACAAACATTCTCTGATACCACTCAAAAAGGACTCTGAATTGCCAAGACAGCTACTTTAAAAATAAATCTATTATTTTGGGGATAGATCTTTACAGCTTAGAGTTCAAATCTTGGGAGACCTTGAAGACAACAGATGGCTGAATTTTTATTGGCCCCTATATTTATCTTTATTGGCCACTGTGTTTAGGAATAATGAAAATAATGTATAGTGAGGATACACCTTAAATTCTAATTAGAGGCCGTTCTCTTCTAGAAAACTAATGTAATAACAACCTGGAGCCTCTTTTCCCCCATTTGATAAAGATTAGTATTTTACAATTTTACCTTGGTGAAAGAAAAATAAATTATGGCCTGGACAATCAAAATTTCTTCTCTTGGCTGGGCATGGTGGCTCACACTAGTAATCCCAGCACTTTGGGAGGCTGAGGCAGGAGGTTCACTTGAGCTCAGGAGTTCAGGACCAGCCTGAGCAATATGATGAAATTCTGTCTCTACAAAAAATAAAAAAAAATTATCTGGGTGTGGTGGCAAAGGCCTGTAGTCCCAGCTACTTGGGAGCCTGAGGTGGGAGGATTGCTTGGACTCAGGAGGTCAAGGTTGCAGTGAGCCGAGATTACACTACTGCACTCCAGCCCGGGTGACAGAGTGAGACTCTGCCTCAAACAAAAAGAAAAACAAACAGAAACAAACAAACAAACAAACAAAAAAAGATTTCTTCTCTTAATATGCACCATGCTTTTAAAAGTTTGAATCTAATGTCAGGTACGCCAAATGTAGCTCACTTTGCATTTCACATAAGTTAATATTTCTCCACAGTTGTAACTGGCTCTTCATCAGATGGTTACAATCCCTAGAACACTTACTAAACAGGCCACATGCTGTCTGTCATGTTTCAAGATCTGTTTGGGAGTTTGAGTCAGAGAAAATTAAGAATTGAATGACTTGACTAAACTTGATTCTCACTGGCAAACTCACTCTAAATCTGATTCCCATTTTCTACATCTCACACAGTTTTTATTTTATTTTATTTTATTTGATACATGTTTAGTCATTAAAGCTTGGAGAGGTCAAACTAACAGTCACACTGGATCTGAATAATGTCCAAAGCAGCACAGTAAGTAGCCGGTGTTAATCTGTTGCTAATTTTTTTGATGGGGGTGTAAAAGAAAGGCAAGAAAATCTAATTGGCTGTATTTGGGATAAAATTATAGTGTTATATTTTCTGGACAAGAAGGTGGAACAGTGGCAAAGAGATGCTTTAAGAATCCACAGTACTGGCCCATCTAGCCACATGGATGCCAACAGCACATTCTTCACTGGGCCTGCTATTTAATTTGCATGCTTCTTGTGACACTTGTTCCATGATATTTCAGAGTAGCTTCTCTTAAAGAAGCAGATATTGTAAACCACAGCACATCCAGAAAAGTCGTGCTACCAAATCCTCTTTCAGCCTCAACTCTTGGGGCCATAATATGGTCAGTGTAACCTCAGGCCCTGTGCTCCCTAAGGGGCGTAGGTGGAGCTCAGTGGAGGCCCTCTCACCACTGTGCAACTTAGGACAGATCACATTTCCTGAGCCTCAGTTACCTGTAAAATGAATACATCCTCCCAGTCCTACTTACTTCAGAGAGATGTTATGAGGATGCAATAAGACAAAGTAAAAAATGCTATATATGTTGATACTTGTTTTTATTATGGTTTTAAAGATCCAGGCTATCTGAATTGTAAACCTTTTGGTGCTGACGTGAGAAGGGCAGAAAATTGGCTTCTTGGAAGCACCATCCAATCAAGTTAACACTTTATGAAGGCCCCTATCTGCTTTGTCTCTTTTTGAGAAAGTTCAAGGGGTAAAGCACCTCTCTCCAAGTTTCAGCTAGTAATTGGTTTAGAGAATAATCTATTATACTAGTTGGGACAGGCTAGGTTATGCTGGAGTAACAACCCCAACCTCTCAGTGACTGACTTACTGAATTTCTTATTGACATAAAGTCTGGGCAACTTCGGGTCTGAGCAGCAGGGTAGTCACTTTTCTTCCATGGGTAGGGGGTCTATGTCCTGGTTTCCCAGGACAGTTCAGCTCAAGCTTACTGTCCCGGCAAATTATTAACAACACCCCTTTCAGTCCAAAAATCATCCTGGTTTGGATGATAAAGATTACAATCTTCATATCAATGGAATGACTCAAATATTTAGCCTGCCCCACTCTCTCAATATGAAGTTTTCTCTATGGACAGGAAATGATAAACTGGAGAATGTAGTATGGATTTTCACTGCCTCATTCGAGAGCTGTCACTTCAGTTTAAGGGCCACTGGCCAGGACTAGTCACGTGGCCCAACTCACTGCTAGGGTAGCTGGTAAACTTAGTCTTCTGAGTGCCCAGCAAAGAGAAGAGAACCAGATATTGGTGCTAATACGCTGTCTTCTATGTGTGCATTGTGAGGACTGAAGATATATATGGGACTACTACTCAGTGACTGGCTGCCCAGCCTCGCTAACTTTTCAATTGTGTCCAGGTGACTCAGGGCCGAAATTCAAGCAGGGCAAGTAAGTGTTGCTCTTGGTGGCCTTTTCCCATTGGGTATTACTTTTTTCCTTTGTTGGTTGACTGAGCTGTCACTATTGAGGCTCTTCTCTCACCTCCCAGCTAGATATTGATTGTCACTCTCCTTTCCCTCATGCCAAATTGATCGCCAGCCTACACAATTACTTTCCCTGAGATCTCTGAATTGTCCACATATGCATTCCCTCTGGTCCGGAAATCTTCAAACGGACTCCTTCAAAGTCTGTTTTGCTTTGAAAAATACACTATCAAGCCTTCAGTAAGACAGTTAATAGACATGTTTTTGATGCAGGCTATTTTATAGCAAATATCTATAAACATGGAAAAGCAGCCTGTACTTGCAAAAAACTTTATAACCTTCCAAGATTCACTGGCAAGGAAAATGGAAGAGGTGATTTCTGTCCTGGTTTCTTGTGGTGTTGGTAAAAGGATACTTCTAATGTTTCACTACTTTTACCCAATATTTATTGTTTAAAATACGCAACTCAAGACACCTCAACAAGTAGCATGCTTGATCTTTAGGAACACTGGAGTATGAAAGTCTGTCTAGATATTTAATAGGTCAAACTAAAAACTGGGGGGAAAAAAGTCAATTTAAAAGGCTGCCTCTACATTAGATTGAAAACAAAACAAAACAAAACAAAAATGAACCCTGAGAGTAATATAATTTACACTGGGGTCTCATGAATGTGGATTTTGCCAATCATCAAAATCATCTGGTATTTGGATAGAAATTTTTCTGCCAGCAGCTATGAGAAAAATGAGATTCCTTCTCTTCTCCCCTTGCCTATCCAAACATCATGCATCCTCCAGGTTCCAGCTTAAGTCCCATCTCCTGTATTCCTGATAATTGTGGCCCACTGGAGTGTCTCCTTAGTCCTGAAATATGTTTTCCCTGGAACATTTGCAGGAAGACACTGAGGACTCTTGCTAAAAGTCTAGATTCCTAGGTCTACTTGAGACCTAGTAAATCCAAATATCTGAGAGTAGAGGCCAGGAATCTGTGTTTTAAATAAGAATATTCTTGGACATGAACTATGAGAAACTCCATTCTAATGTCCTCCTAACTTATTCATAGACTACCCTGGCATGGTTACATATGAACAAAATGATTTCATGTATGGGTTTCTTAGTTCAACAACTATTCTATAAGCTCATTAGGGACTCTTATGCATATCTCTAGTTTTTTCCTACTACCCACATCGCACAGTAGGTTAACTGTTTATCTTGTGTAGATGGAAATTCCCTAAATTAAGGAGCTATATATTGATTTACCTCATTTGAGGCATATTAGATGCTGAAAAATTAAAGGAAAAGATGAATCTAATTTTACTTCCAATGCTGGAAAGCTTAAAAGTAACACCTTATGTAATATGAATAATTGTTTCCTGATGTATTCATTCATTCATGTATCCCCTCATCCATTTATCTGTTCCTCTATTTGATAATCATCTGTTGAATGCCTATGATAGGCTTTGTGTGGTAACGAGTAACTTGAATGAAGAAAAACTGCCAACTGTAGGAGACGGGCAGACCCACAATGACCCCACAATGTATTAATGTATTAAGAGCCAGAAGAGGATGCCAGGGGCATGAAGAGAGTTGAGCATCAACAGAGGCTCTCTGGGCCGGGCGCGGTGGCTCAAGCCTGTAATCCTAGCACTTTGGGAGGCCGAGGTGGGTGGATCATGAGGTCAGGAGTTCGAGACCATCCTGGCCAACATGGTGAAACCCTGTCTCTATTAAAAATACAAAAAAAATTAGCAGGGCGTGGTGGCGGGTGCCTGTAGTCCCAGCTACTCAGGAGGCTGAGGCAGGAGAATGGCGTGAACCCGGGAGGCGGAGCTTGCAGTGAGCCGAGATGGTGCCACTGCACTCCAGCCTGGGGGACAGAGCCAGATTCTGTCTCAAAAAATAAAAATAAAAATAAAAAAACAAACAGAGGCTCTCTGGAGATGCTGATGTACTGAAGTTTTGAAAAATAAGTTGGACTTAGCTTGATGGAAAGGGAATTTTCAAACATAACTAATGATCTTATTCACAAATTTTAAATTGCTTATTATGATTTTCTTCATAAGAAATATGCTTTAGGTATGTGTAAAATAGTCTCTCTCTACTGAAAGTAAGAGCACTTCATTTTAGTTTGGTATACATGCTGGCATTTTAATCAAACACAAAGCATTATAGATCATTGTCAGCCCACCTACTTAAGGTTCTTCCAATGGAATTACATGCATTTAAATTTATGTTCACTGCTACATACATCCTACATCTCAATATCAACCAGGCCTCAAGATAATGCTCCTCCAATGTGTACATATGCATATTTGCAGCCCCTGTCTCATTATAATCCATGTATTTGTGCATGTATTCCCAACATTTTTGGGTGCTCAGGTTTCCTTTAGTGTTTGGAATATGTTCTTCTTGACCTTGGATGTCTATAAGGATATAAAGAATAACCACATCAGAATATCTGTTGCTAAGAAAGAACTGCTATGATAAAACCAATACCAATAACCACAACATTCCCCAACCACAAGATTGACATTAAACAATAGTCAAGTGTCTTCAAGTATTTTTTATCATGGAATACAAGCTTTTATACAGCACTTTTATTGTACATTCCTGATTAATGAAAAGGATTTTGGAAATACATTAACTTTAGGCCAAAATAGTGTCCATTTATTCTTAAATTGTCAATGGTACAAAAAAGAAAAAAGCAAGGATACTTGAGGGGAAAGGGCAGAGAATCTATATACTGAAACTAATTTTTTTAAAAAATGTCTTTGATATTTAAAAGCAATAGAAAAAGAAGCACAATTCTCAGATAATAGTCTAAAATAAAAAATAAGGAAAATTAAGCATTGATAAACACCAAATTCCCAAGTGATAGGATTTTTAAGATGTAAAGAATGAGTGATAATATACTACATTGATTAAGCTGCTACAGAATATCATGACACTATGCACAGATACACACAACATTATTTTCTATCTTAAAGCTGTGCTGCGGGATTTTTAGATCCAGGATTGTAAGATTTTCCCCCCATCTCACTACACAAACATGAGAAACTGTGCAGACCTTTGCTTTCTTTCCATCCACAGAATTTTACTGTAATATTGATAAAGACAATAGTACCTACGCTATACAGATGTTAAAAATCAAGTAATAAGCAAGATAACCTGATTCCAGTTATCACTGCCTCCCTCAAAAAAAAGGACTGTGCTGAAAGAAGAGCAGATTTAATTGTAAAGTGCAAAGACTTGCCCCAGATTGGAAAAGAGAGGGAAAGGGCCTGTTTTGCAGCAACCAGTTAGAACATGGTCCCCTAGGACTTAATTATCTATATCTTGTTAGGCTATAATAGGGGCTCTAAAATGATATTGCAGGTTTTCTGCAACCAAGAAACTGATTAGTGAAGTTGAGTAAATCAATTGTCAATCTTCTTATGAGTGAACATGGACAGCAACCCCAGCCTTCAATAGAGAGCCTTCATTATCACACAACAGTTAATAAGCGTGGCTATTTGAAGCACATCAATACAGAAGAGGGAGCTTGTATCCACATCAACTGGCAGTGTGTTTGGTGTTGCTCATTTCCTGATTTTCAGTTTGGACAGAAGGGATGATTATCATTCTGTGAACCACGTTGCTGATCTCCTTGCTTTGACACCATACTCTTCAGGGGAATTCAATATGTTCCTGATTATCTCAATTTCAAAGCCAATTAGAATATTTACAGATGCGGAGGCCCCTGAGCCCTCTTTTGCATGGCTATTGCTGGACCCCTTGCTTCCATTCTCTCTTTTCTCTTCTGGACCTCTGCTTTCATCCTGCCCTCTTCATAGCTGTTTTTATCTCTCCACCGGATCTTCTTTATCAGATGGCAAGCAAGTAAATTTATCCTAATGGATGCCTCCTTTGTCTCCTTTCTCCCATTGCAATCTATTCCTCTTTTCTCCCTTCTCCCCACTACCTGTTATAAAAAGGAATTTATATGTTCTGCTTTCACATTTTTCCTCGACAAATTAACCTCAACAACTAACTTCAATCTGACTTTGCCCTGATCACTATACTTACAGTGGTTTATTATTTTATTTTTTGAGACAGAGTCTTGCTCTGTCACCCAGTCTGGAGTGCAGTGGTGCTATCTCGGCTCACTGCAAGCTCTGCCTCCCAGGTTCCCGCCATTATCCTGCCTCAGCCTCCCTAGCAGCTGGGACTACAGGTGCACGCCGCCATGCCTGGCTAAGTTTTTGTATTTTTAGTAGGGACGGGGGTTTCACCGTGTTAGCCAGGATGGTCTCGATCTCCTGACCTCATGATCTGCCTGCCTCGGCCTCCCAAAGTGCTGGGATTACAGGCGTGTCAGAGTGGTTTCTTATCATCAATGGGCCTGAAGTCCTCCCCTTCAATGGCTTTTTCTGCATCTTTCTGGTTATGTATGTGCCTGCACTGGCCACCCCTTCCCTCCTGAAGTTTTGCTCTCCCTTGCCTCCATGACTGCCTTCTCCAGAGTCTTCTCCTTCCTATCTCAGTTCCTACTTCCCTCTTCCATCAACTACAGATGGCCACATCCCTGTTTAGGATCTCAGTCTTCTGTTTGCCCTATCTGCTCATTCTGTCTCTCAAATCATTTACTGCCCCCTTTCCTTCAGATTTCCAAACCTAAATCTCCAAGCCTACACCTGGCTTTCCCATTACCTACTGGGCATACTCAACATGAGCCCCACCAGCACCTTGCTCTCAGCACATCTACAGGTGCCAGTCACCATATCTCACATAGGCTCTCTGCCTTCTCTCATCTTTCTTATGAAATCTGGTACTGTCTGCCAGCCCTGGGCAGCATTCTCACCCCTTATTATTATCCTGGTGGTTCAGGAGTATAAAGCCTGGGAACTGCATTTTCTGACTCCACTGTCTACATTCAGGAACTGTTAATAAGGTGCACCAGCAGGGTTTTGAAAGCTGAAAACAGGTGACATTTTTCTTCCTCTGCCAACAGTGGTGGGATTAGCGTGTGCTTTGGCAACATTAGGTTTTGGCACAGCTGGCTGGATTCTGCACCCTCCTTTTTGTCAGCAGGCTGCAGGGCTGCTGGGCTGTTGTGACACTCACAGCAGCTCCACACATTTTCCACCTTTGGTAGTGTATTAGTCCGTTTTCACACTGGTGATAAAGACATGAGACTGGGCAATTTACAAAAGATAAACATTTATTGGACTTACAGTTCCACATGGCTGGGGAGACCTCACAATCATGGTGGAAGGTGAAAGGCATGTTTCACATGAATGGCAGCAGGCAAAGGGAGAGAGCTTGTGCAGGGAAATTCCCATTTTTAAAACCACCAGATCTCATGAGACTCATTAACCATCATGAGAACAGCGCAGGAAAGACCTGACTCCACAATTCAATGACCTCCTACTGGGTTCCTCCCATGACACATGGAAATTGTGAGAGTTACAATTCAAGATGAGATTTGGGTTGGAATACAGCCAAACCATATCAGGTAGCATCAGCAAGCTCCTAATTCAGGGACCACAGCTCAGCCTGAACTTGACAGCCATTAGAGGCCCTCTGGACTTTTGCTCCTTGAACCCTTTTTTTGTGTGTGTGTAGGCACCTACATCCTGGTTTACATCCTTCTGTGTTGGAAGTGTCTTCACAGGTCTCTATTTTCCTGACTGACAATGATACCACCCCAGTCACAGGATGAATGGCCTGGAGCATCTTTTCAACTGCTTTCTCTTTCCCATCAAAATCCCAACTCTTCCCAAGCACTGCCAATTCCTTCCAATCAACAGCTTCCTCTTTCCTTTACCAATGCCTCTATTTCCTGTCCTTGAACTGCTCTTAAAGTCTTCTAACCTGTTTCCCTGACTAGTGAGTCACTCCATCATCCTCACCCAATAGCAGGTCAATCTCTTCAAACAACAATTTTTATCATTTCAATTATTTGATTGAAAACCTTCCATGGACCCATCCTTACTGTCCACAAGACAAAGACTGAACCACACAGCAAAGCATTTGAAACACATACTTATTCCTATGCCCTTATGTCTCCCTGTTCTTCCTCATGTACTATATGTGCAGATAGCCATGGATACTTGGGATTTATTCTTAAAATATATGCCTTTGCTTTCCTGCCTCCAGATCTACTTCTCATTTTCCCTCCTAGAATGTGACTCCCATCCACCACCAGTGAAGCTATTCAAATTCTGCAAGAATTAGTCCAAAAGCCACTAGAAATCTCCATCTCCAAATGGATTCCTGCTGCAATTTAAAACCTAATCTATATGATTCATCCCATTCTCAGTTTTGCACCTCATCAGGTGTGTTGTCCCTTATGGCACAATACAGGTACCACTTAACTTTTAGTTGAATTATACTGTCTATGCTGGGCTTGATTTTTTGGTTTATCAAACTTTGAACACCAGGAAAAACATTAGATCAAGTTCACTTACCATGTTTGTAATCTAAACTAAAACTTAACCTTACTGAGATCTGGGTGCTGTGGTCTTACCACAATTTCAGCCTTACGTTTTCAATATTAAATGATGTACTCCAGTGAACTGCCCAAGCCTCTTTGGCAAATGGTGGTTTTATAGAGACTACTGCTTGAAATCAGTGGATCATGAGATGATAAACGTTCCCATGTATAATGTTTTCCATTGAAAGACTTTCTAATTTATAAGCAAGATCTAAGATTCTAAATGGGTAAATACATAAAGTTGATTCACATAGAATTGCTGATATTTGATCACAATTGACCTATAAAAATGACAGTTTTATATGGTTCAACCTAATAAACACATTAAAGTAAATTTTGATGCATAGTATTTTTTTTCACAGCAGGGCTCACTTTATCTAATAAAGCACAATGAACACATACACTTTATAACAGATAAGCCAGATGGTAAAAGGCTTTAATAATGACAGCAGTAATCATGATTAATATTCATTGAGCACTTGCCATATACCAACCATCATGGTAAGAATGCTACATAAATTATCTCTTTTTTTTTCTTATCACAGCTCAATTTTAATCACCATTTGATACATGAAGAAATGTGCTGCTTAAAGTGGCCAAGTAATTTGTCCAAAGTCATATAGGTACTAATCGGTGAAAGAATTTGAAATAAAGAAGACCTCTTCAAGAGTTGTCATTTTTGACCAGATAAAATAACCGAACTCTTTTTTTTTCTCCTGGAGACATTCTGACTTTTCATTTTTTGGTCCCTATACTAGGAGGAAGGATGAAGAATAAATATAACTCATGGAAGAGCTCAAATCCCAACTCCTCCACAAAGCCTTCCTTGATCACACGGCTCTGATCCCTCTGTTCATTGTACTACTCCTTGGTCATGAACATGTCTGAATTTTCCAAATAATGATAAAGCTTCATCAGGGTAGTAAGCATGTTGAATGTGCATCATCTCCTGGAGCAAGGAGTGGACATTGTATTTCCATCCAAACACAATCCATTCATTCGCCCACTAATTATTGAGTCTTAACATTGTTGGGTGCAAACAATCCTGAGATACAAGACCCAGTCTCTACTCAAAAGGAACTTACTACTGCTTAATGAGGAGATGAACAAGTGTGTCGACACAATAGCATGCAGTAAGTACCATGAGAGAGGTAGCTAGACTGTGCTGAGAGGAGAGATGTGGGCCACCTGGAAGTGGGAGGGCAGGGGATTTACAGAGCTTTTCCAGAACTGAAACTGTTGTGGTGAAGCCTGGAAAGGTAAGAAGTCCTCGCCAATGGAAGGACTTAAGAAAAGGCTGTCCAACAAAAACAGCAGGTACAAAGGCACAAAAAAGCCTGCAATGTTTGGGTGGCTGTGAGTACTGGCATGGCTCTAGGACATGAACAAAAAAATTAGAAAGGTGGGAGAGAGAAAAGAAATAGGAAGGAGAAATAAAGAAAGAAGGAAGAGAGCAAATTTGCTCTTGAATTTAGCAAAATTCAGATGACAGTAAAATAAGTAGCCCCATGCTCCGCAGTAAAACCAAATAAAATCCGAGCTACTGTCCAGTGGCCAGATCAATGCCAATGACCCTGAGGCCCAGGCCTACACACAAAAGAGCTTGGTGTGTGAGAGCACATGAAGTCTGACGATTTATAACAGATTTTGCAAATGGTTGGTAATACAGTGACAGTGGCACAAAAAAAGGTGATGAAAATAAAGAAGTTTCTATTTCTACCTGTTTTGATAATAGCGGCTCTTTAGCTGAACAGATGGTGCATTTCACCAAAATCTGATGGAAACAAATCTTTACAGGCCTTCCGTGTTAAGAAATAATTTCACAGCCTTCCCAAGAGATTTGGAATGTTCTTTGTCTAAATAAATATAATACAAAGAAAATGGTCTTTTGGAATCCTTAATTAAATAGTGTTAATGCTATAGAAGAAAGCGTAGTCTGACTGCTATCTAAAATGAATCATAATAAAATGAGAGAAGGTTTTCCAAGTCTGGACATGTTCCTAGCAACATTCAGTGTAAGGAAGGATTTCATTATGTTTCTTTTAAAAAGTTTGTGTCTGAAAGGTTCAAGAAAGGATAGCTGAGTCTGGCCAATAGAACAGAGCTAATGGCCACAGCCAAGGTGATCAACCTCACCAAGAAGATATCAGCTTTCCTAACTAAAAAAAAAATGTATTTTGATGGGGAATTAATAGATGTGGCAATGCAATATTTATGGATTGCCACTCAAATGAAAACACCTTTTAATATGTAATTGAGACACATAACAAATTTATAATGCCTTCTACATTTCAAAATTTGCATTGAATAATGGTAAAGGGCAAGGAAACTAGCCCATTGTTAACTGATTGATAGGCAGTGTGAAATGTGTTCAATATTTATATCCTTTCCACACCAACCTTCTATTTTTATTTATATGATCATTTCCTGACAAACATAATATGAACGATGTCTGCAGAATTTTTATTAACAAAGTGCAAAGACAATACCTCTGTGTCTATACAAAACCATCTGCTAATGTCTCATGTCAAAACCTATTTATGTTATTTTCTTTGTTCTTCCTATGTTTTCTGAAGGCAACTATTTGCCATTAAATTAATCCTGTTCACCTTCGGGGCATTTATGCATTCTTCTGGCATTTCACATTCTTTGGGAAACCCTTGGGTATGCAGATTTCATTACAAAAATTCTTAAAACAAAGCAGGGTCAGGGTTTAGAAGTATAATATACCTTTCTTTTCCTAATGTAGAACCAGAAGGCTATGCACAAATACAGTATTTCATTTTGCAATTAAGTTCAGGTGAATTATTCAAAACTTCAAAATGTGAAATATGCCATGATTATCATTATTCAAACCCCTGTAATTCTCCAATATTTTTGAATGGAAACATGGCTGAAGGTGCCCGATTAGTAATGAACAAACAATGGTACAGCATTCTTGCCTGTAGATTCTGAAAAAAAAAATTTGAACACTTTAAATCTTCCTCTCTTTACTAGACTGTACATTCATTCAATTGACAAATCCTCATGCATGCCTTGGGACTTTTCTGTAAGGCAAGTTCTTCCCCCCATCCCACTGCTTCCTTCTCTCCCCAGTCTCCCCAAACACATGAAAGCAGTAACACAAAAGAGATTTCCCTGGACTGAAATGGAGGCCCCAGAACATACTTTATAATCAAGATCATACTTTGCAATGGGCAACACTTCTCCCCTGCTACTTAATTTCTTGGGGTTATACAAGATGGTAAAAAACGAAAGAGCAGCAAATCACAGCTCTTAATGGAGGGCAAGCAAGGGCAAGGTGAAGAGTCTTTTCCAATCTTCCTCAGTCTCTATCTCAAGACCATACTGCCCCAGGAAGCTCTTATTGACCTTGCAGGTCTTGATCTTTTTCATCCTAGCAACCCCTCAAGAAGTGATTTGTGCTCTGTAACACTATTTTATCACTCACATTGTTGTCTCCCATAGCTTTCCTCAAATGTCCTGGGGTGCCTATTCTGTCTATATCCCAACCCAAACAGAATGGTGGTCAACCCACCATGCAACCTGGGCGGTACAGGGGTTCTATGCAATGAGCGCCTAGCAATCAGGTTGTCTTAGGAAGCCATGTAGAAGAGGCCTGAGTTCTTGAGGGCACACTGCCTTGTTTTTCTTTTGGTTTAAAGTTATGACCCACCAGAATACTGACATACTGTCTCCTAAGGAGTTACCCTCCCCAAGAGACAATGATTATTTGCATAAGGATTTCAACAGAGAAGTAGAAGTGCAAAGTAGTTAGGACAAATAGCTCTGGTTCAGACAGTCTGGGTTTAAGTCTTCTACTTATACTAGATTTAATATCTACTACTTAGATTTCATATCCCTGTGCCTCAGTGTTCCGACTCCTAGAACAGGGTAAGAGTACTTAACACATTCTTAAGGTGGTATGAAGATGACATGAGTTAAAAGGACTTAGAACACCTAGAACTGTGCACAGCAAGTGCTCTTATTGCCTAAGTGCTCCAGAAATGTATTTATCATTTGTTCGGGGATCCACAACAATTCGCAGGAGACCTTGAAATACAGGCCACTAAGGCTTTTATGCAGTTTGCTTTTGGCAGATACTCAGAGGCAGGAGGAACACCAATCTTTTGCTACAGTAATTCTAGGGAAATTTTATCTTAAAAAGAAGCCAGTTCACGGTCAGCATGATATAAAGTCACAGAACATGCCTAGAAGGTGTGCCAAGTGGAGGGTGCCTAAAAGACTTTCTACCCTTTAGCCTTGTTGCTATTTAAAAGTCAACCATTAGAGGTTCATTTCTCTAGCTTTAAGTTCTTGCTTACTAAAATGCAATGACTCTTGGATGGAAACCATATTAATGAAGAAACAGGCCCAACTATGGGAATGAAGACAACCCTGAAGTAGATTCCTAATTCTTCTACTTTTCTACTGTGTCCTATGATACCGTGGATTTCACTTCCTTAAACTTCTGTTTTAGCAACTGTAAACTAGGAATAACTTACTAAGTTGCTATACGGAGTGGCAATTACAGAAAACTACATAGCACAGTGCCTGGGAGATAGGAGGCACTCAATACGTTGCAGCTCTTTTTTTGTTATTATCATTCAACTCACTGGGGAGTTTGTCAGATTTTTCTGAAGCGAAAATTAATCAATAGGGTATTTTGATAGGGGATAAAGAGAAGCAAAGAGGAGGGCACTGGTCAGTGGTGGGGAGAATTGGGGCAGGGGAAGGAAGGAAAAGTAGAGAATGATAAAATGGAAGCAAACTTCACCTGCTTTGAATGTCAGGGCCTGGCCTGCAGAGGACTCTGTCTCTCCTGTCATACTGTTTTACACCTTAATTAAAGTTCCTTAATTAAGAACAGGGAAACAGTCCTTCACATATTTATCTCTGAACTCTGATTATTCCTTGAACTTGTATCCCAAGAAAAGGGGATGAAGCCACATAAGATTTGGCAGCTGGCATTTTCATTTTCCCCTTATTGCCATTTGAACACTAGACCTAAGAGTGCATTGGAGGTATCTAATCATATTAGAAAAGTGGAGAAAATAACCCAAACCAAACCTAAGAGAAGGAACCTTAAGATTTGAAAATGCAGCTAACTATAGATAAAAATCATAATGGAGGATTAAAATTTAACTTCCTCTGAGACAGGCAATAATTATTGTTAAAAACAAGCTCACTTATATCCTCTGGTTTACCCTTCCTTAGTGGAATCTGACAAGGCCTGTGTGGGTCGGAGCCTGCACACTGCTATGGGAGAGCACTGGGGCAGCTGCCTGCCTTCTCCTCCAGGCGGTCACTCACCAGCCATGTGGCACTGGCCAGTTGTTACCTCCGCACACTTCAGTTTCCTCATCAGTAAAATGTGCTTGTCAGAAAATAGTTACTAAATAAATGTCAAATCCTAGCTAATTATAACTGAAGTCATTTATGAATTCAATATTTATTATGCATCTGCCACATATTAAGTGCTGCTGTAGACATTGGAGCCACCAAAGACGACATCATGGGAATCCATCTTTGTTCAGCTAAAGACAGGAAGGTTGCTAAGGAACACAGCATAAAGAACATTCAAATGATAAGCTGTAGAATTTGGACTTGGACCCTACTGCTAGATGAGAAACAATGAGGGTTTACCTAACAAAAGAGGTGTTTGAAAAGCTGAGTCGTATGGTGGTCAGCTGCAGGCAAGGCACCACTTAGTCCAGATAAGGGATGAGCAGGACCCAGACTAGGGCAGAAAACGGAAGAGGAGAATAAAAGACATGCATAAAAGATATGTTTTCAGGAGTCAACAGGACTCAGAGGCAAGTACATGAATGCATGAAGACAAGGAAAGCCAGAAGAAACTTTCGGGTTCAGGGGAAGTGGTTTCACAGTAGCATCCACAGAGGAACTTCAAGAAGAGATGCTGGTTGGGGCACAGGATAATGTGTCTTTTGTTTTTAAATTTCATTTCATCCTATTAAAGCATTCTGTCCTTTAAGGACTAAAAATCCGGGAGAATAGAACTTGTTCAAAATAAATACACTGTGGTGAGCTGCGTGCAATAACGCACAAGACACAGGCTAGGAGGAAGGCGGCTGTGGTAAATAATTCTACCCTACCACATCAGGGACATCCTCACAACACAAGGTAAAATCTAAGTGGGATTGTGAAAGGTGGAGAAGCAATCACCAAACGGACAAGGGGAGGGAGACTAGTCCAGGGACAGGGAAGAATAAGAGCGGAGCCCATGGAGTGGAAGGTGTCAGGGAAATGCCTCCAGGCACCAGGACGGACAATGTCAGCAGTTACCTACTTGTGGTAATGACACAAATGCCAAAATAACCTCCCTCTCTGTCCTGGAACACACACTAACCCTCCATTCAGCACATCCCCTCAGGAAGTCCTGGCGAAATGAAAACTGTAGACTGGCCTTTTGTTATTTATGTTAGGGGAAACAGATTATTTAGCCATGACAGAAGCAAATAGTTTCCATGCACTATGCATTTTAACATTTCAGAAAGCAGTAACCTTAGAGGAAAAGCAGGTTACGGCATGCAGAGATTATATTGGAAAGAAGCATAGACATATTCAATGCCTAGAGAGCTGGGTCCCCCAGGAAGGAGTGAATCTGGGGATCAGTAGGAGGAAATTGGATACAGTGGGCCTGGAGGGAAGGGAGGCCCAGAAATGAACAAAGGGGTCCTTAGCAGGGGGAGTGGAACGGGAAAAAATAGATATTCTTCCACTTCAAATTTTTCCTGGGGCTGAATATATGTTAGAATGCTTATATCTAAAGCCTTGAAGAAAAAAGTTTCTAATATATCTCTGTGAATGATGTGTGTGCATATACACATATAAGTGCATACACATATACTCACATATGTGTCAGTAAGTGTGTATACACAGGCACACATGCACATGATGCTTAATCCAGGGATATGTTTGCTATTGTGTAAACTCTAGTTTTTTTATTGTTGTTTGTTGTTTTTTCAGAGACAGAGTCTTGCTCTGTCGCCCAGGCGGGAGTGCAGTGGCTCAATCTCGGTTCACTACAACCTCTGCCTCCTGGGTTCAAGTAATTCTTGTGCCTCAGCCTCCCAAGTAGCTGGGATTACAGGTACATGCCACCATGCCTGGCTAATTTTTTGTATTTTAGTAGAGACGAGGTTTTGCCACTTTGCCCAGGCTGTTCTTGAACTCCTGAGCTCAGGAAATCCACCCTCCTCCACCTCCCAAAGTGCTGGGATTACAGGAGTGAGCCACCATACCCAGCCTAAACTCTAGTTCTTAAGCAAGGGAATGGACAATGGTATGTACACTTCTGAGATGATCCCAAGGGATCATTATGATATATTTTCTCCTTTGGCAGAGGCCGGACCTAGCATCTGGCTTCAGCCAACAGAAAACAGCACACTTGATGGGATGTCACTTCGGTAGTTACATGAGGAAAGAGTGTGACTTCCATCTTACTAGTGTTGGGGCTAAGAACACGTCACCTCAAAATATGACTGTAGGAGACTAGGATATACTAGCCCCAAATATATTCCTCTGACATATTTTGAGCTGGTTATTCTGAGAAAATGCAGACACAGGAGAAGCTCTGAAAACCTCTCCTTTTGTAAAAGAAATTGACATCTACAAAGGAAATCTTCATTAGTAGAAGTATTTGTATCAGGAAGAAGGCTGCTCATTATAGAACTTTCATTACTTGAGAGCAGGAAATGCCATTCCAAAATATGCTGCTTTGAAACGCTGATTACTTCAAACTGAGGGCACCTAGGAAGGGAAGGTGCAGGGAGGGGCTGTCTCTGGGCTCTCCTTTATCTGCCTAAAGATGGATCCTCCAGGGGCGGCTCAGCTGTCATGAATCTCCTCTCTGGGAATCTTACCAAGTAGGGAGGTCTGACTCATCACAGAGAAAACCAGAGTTGGACACAATGTCCAATCACCTGTTCTACGGAGTGTCCATTCCTCTTTTCCAGAATCAATTACTCCCCTGTAAGCTGCCTACATGCCCCTCCTCTATCCCCTCGGAAGATGGTAATATGCTTCTAGATCTCACTGGGTTTGGGGATATTCACTTTTCCTTCCTGTGATGCCCTATGCATGTAATAAATGTGTCCACCTTTTCTCCTACTCATCTGTCTTACGTCAATTTAATTCGTAGCTTAGCCAAAGAACCAAGAAGGATGAAGGGAAGCCATCTTCCTCGCCCCTACACTAGCAAACTCTGTATTACCTTCTCTGCTGGCTCACTTTGATGAGGCAAACTGCCACGTTGGAGAGGCCCATGTGGCATTGAACTAAGAGCTGCAACTGGCCATTAGGGAGTGAATCCCACCAACAGCAAATGAGCTTGGAAGCCAGTCCTTCTCCAGTGGAGCCTCGAGGTGACTCCCATCGCAGCCCACACCTTCAGCTAAGCCTCTGAGAAATCCTGAAGCAGAGGACACAGCTTACCCATGCCTGGATCCCAGATGCACAGAGATTGAGACAATCAATGTGTGTTTTGTTTGAGGGTAAAGATTTGAGGTAATTTGTCACAGGACAAGAGACAACTAGTACAAGCACCAAGTGTTAAACAGCTTCTCTCCATTCAAACTTTTAAGTTTTCTCCATATTAATGTTCACCAGCACTTTTTCATACTGTCTCTTAGTACTGTGAATATTTTTTCATATTATTTTAACATATACATATATTTGTTCTATTATAATGTGCTTACATTTCTTCATCCTGCTTCTGTTTCTCCTTTAAGTAAAGCTTGGTTGCAAATTATCTTTATTGATTTTTTATAATTGTACATTTATTTTAGATTTAGGGGGTACATGTACAGATTTGTTACATGGGTATATTGCATAAAGCTGAGATTTGGGGTGTGAATCCCATCACCCAGGTACTGAGCGTATTACCCAATGGGTAGTTTTTCAGCCCATGCCTCTCCCTCCCTTCCACGTCTAGTAGTTTCCAGGGTCTATTATTCCTATCTTTGTGTCCATGTATACGTAGTGCTTAGCTCCTACTTGTAAGTGAGAATATGCAATATTCGATTTTCTGTTCCTGCATTAATTTGCCTAGGATAATGACCTCCAGCTGCATCCACGCTGCTGCAGAGGACATGATTTCATTCTTTGTTATGGCTGTGTAGTATTCCATGGTATATATGTACCACATTTTTAAAATTAAATCCACCATTGATGGGTAGCTACGTTGATTTCATGTCTTTGCTATTGTGAATATTGCTGTGAAAATCATCTTATTTATAATCAGCAAGGAACTTATTCCCTATCAGTCCTTACACCCAGGACTGGCTCTCCTGCATATATTCAATATATAGCCTTTGCATCTGAGATATGTACGTATGTCTTAACTCCTTCTCACTGACATGAATGTAAACTATATAAAAACATTAAATAGACCTAACCATAAAGTATAAACATCTATGACCCAAATAGAATTGTGTGTACTTCACAGTTCTTCAATGCATATTGGGATTAAGTTTGCAGATATAGTACAAGCTCTTCCAAAGAAAATTCAAAGGATACTCAAAACTATCTCACAAAAAAGAAGTTAATGTCATCACCTACTGTATATATTTGAAATAAATAAGTTGCATGAAAACAAACTGCACACAGACACATATTTTAGTAGACTATAAGCTAAGAATGACAACTATCAGAACTTTACAAGGTATCAAATGAGAATAATTCAAAGAAAAGTTTTACTCATATCTAACATAGCACTAAAATGTAATACTCATTATGCAATCAAATTATGAATCTGAATAAGCAAACATAAACTATGGCATTTTATTTAATTCTGAAAATTTAGAGTTAACATATCTTTCACTAAAGATAAAACATTTTTAAAAGATGTTCAAAACCTCATTTACTTGTATTTAGTACACTAAATGTAGGAGAAAGTTATACACTTATTTTAAACAATTATAATTTCCCCATATTGAAAACAACAGCTGTGGAAGAAAGTAATTAACATGATTTACTATATAATCATTCTATCATTATATGCTATTTGGAAATATAGAAGCAAAACTGAGTAGCTTTCTAGCTTGCACTCATAAAGAAACCTGTTTTCTCAATCTTCTCCTCTTATGTATCAACTTTATATGAATAACAGTTTTGTTAATTTAGGAGAGAACATATTATGATATGTTTCCTTGGATTTGGGAACTCAGTCCCTGTTGCTTGGTACAGCTGCCTAGCATGTGTGGCTAGAGCCACACACCATGTTGCAAAGAGACCCAGCACACATCTTCCTGGAGTGATAATGCATTTGACTATATGCCATATAGAAAATATGATGATGGATCTGAAAAGATAACCAAGTCTTATAGTTGTCTACTGTTTTTGACTATGCTTTTAGGTGTTTTGAAAAGAATGATAATACCAGATGAATTAGTCCAATTACCACCCTAGAGAAAGGGACAAAGAAAATATGCTTCCTCTCTTCACTTTACCATCCTTATTACCATCCAATTTTCTCCAACTTATTCCTCCTACTATCTTTTGTGGTTGAAGCATGATGTTGGAAGAAGATTTAAAACTAGGCAACAATCCAAAACTTTTTCCTACATTGGGGAAAATGATTTCCAGTACCTAGATCTCTAAACATGACTAAATGCTGGTTGATACGTACAATGTAAAGCTACTAATCAGTCAGCATATAATATATGTTTATTTGCTTTATTTTGGCTTCGGAGAAAGAAAAAGCTTCTACTTTGCATGCTTCCAGGAAGAGAAAACTACGATCACATCATTCAATGAAACTTAGCTCACTGATGGAAAGTACAGGTGTAGGGGCTGGTGAATAAAGTATTACCGCTTATTTCTGAGTGGATTAAGCATCTGTGAGAGGTGTGAAAAATTGTCAAAAGTCACTGTTGGGTGCTGTGGGTAGAAGTGAGTTTTAGAGGAGAGCCTGACACTTTGTTAATTATGGCATCAACACTCCACTAAATGTTAGCAAGGAGCAGACCTAGAGAAAGACAAGACCCAGAGGAGTGAATTCAGAACTTTCCAAATAACTATAGCCTGGGATTAGTGAACAGATTATTTCTAGCACAGACTTTAGTGATATTTCTATCTGAGCCACAAAAGATTCAAGGTCATTCTTAAGCTCCAGGGATTGTAGTCATGATGAGACTGCCCAGAAAGGGTAGAACATATTATTTTAAAAAATTTTTAAGATCCACAGTACATGTGCATCATGTGCAGATTTGTTACATAGGAAAATTTGTGCCATGGTGGTTTGCTGCACTTGTCAACTCATCACCTAGGTATTAAGCCCAGCATGCATTAGCTATTTTTCCTGATGCTCTCCCTCCCCCTCTCCTCCAACAGGCCCCAAGCCTCTGTTGTTTCTTGGCTTTTTAATACCTGCTATTCTGACTGGTGTGAGATGGTATCTCCTTGTGGTTTTGATTTGCGTTTCTCTAATGATCAGTGATGTTAAGCTTTTTTTCATGTTTGTTGGATGCCATAAATATTTACTTTTGAGAAGTGTCTGTTCATGTATTTTGCCCACTTTTTAATGGTTTGTGGTTTTTTTTCTTCTAAATTTGTTTAAGTTCCTTGTAGACTCTGGATATTAGACTTTTGTTAGATGGATAGATTGCAAAAATTTTCTCCCATTCTGTAGGTTGTTTGATGATAGGTTCTTTTGCTGAGTGGCACATATTCTTAACATGGTCATCTAAAGTCACAGTCAACTAAATCTGTTCTAGTGTTTTTTTTTTTTTTAAGAACACAGTCAAGGATCATTGTGGATTCACTCTCAGGAAACTTCCCTGGCCTTAAGAATAAGAAGAAGCATTCCAGAAGGAAATCATAATGAAAAATGTTCAAGAATTCAGAAAATCAGGCACCTTTCAACATAAGCAACATTTTGCTGCTATTCTGAACAAACCATAAAGACTTATTGGGAGGAAAAGATGTGACCTTCATTTAAACTGGCTTTATTAGGTTTCCCTTCTAGGCCCAGGCATATTTAGTCAAAGGAGGGCTTGGATCAGAGACTGAACTGTCTTTGAGAAAGTCTGTGCGCTGCAGAAGCCTTGCAGGGAACTATCCTTGGTGCTGGCCTCGAATTCCTTCTGCCAACACCTCTCTTACATGCTAATTTGATCCTAATCTTTCTATAGACAAAGTTCCTATCACTGTGGTCCATTGTGCTCATTGAGATACACTTCTCGCTTGATGAATATTTTTAGCTATGGTCCAGCCAGGATTCAGCCAGACCTCTAGCATCACATGCAACTCAATGCTAGCCTGTCTCTTCTGTCCTGCTCTATTCCTGTCTATGTCACCCAGGATACCCACCAGGGCAGTTCATTCCAATGCGCCCTTACAAAGTGCTGTGAGTCATGCTGTTGAGAAGGGTGAGAGACTCACTTCCAAGGGAGTAAATGCATCAGGGAGGGCAAGACATTCTGCAACTGGCCACTGTAGCTATCCTTTCAAGTAATAATGGCATCTCCCTGTACCTACTTCCCCCATGACCTGGTAACCATTAATATGACTATGACAAGAAAACATGACAAGCATCAAGATCTGATGGTTCTAATGCAGACAGATCAGTTCATACACATCACCCCAGCATGTAACACCCATGAACCATATGACAAATACCCTCGTCTCTTCTTTTCACTTAGTGTAGCTCCTAATTTAAAGGATTATAGATTATATGTCACTAAACAATTTATTGGTACCTATATTCCAAACCCCATTTTAAGTGCTTTGCATGTATTAACTCATATAATTTTCAAGATAATAATTTCTATGTGTAGTTATCATACTTCTCCCCAATAATTAGATGAAGCACGTGAGACAGACAGGTCAAGTGACTAGCTCAAGGTCACACAGAGTGTAAGTGGTAGAGCTGGAATACAAACTCAGGCAATTTGGCTCCAGCATCCATTATCCAAACTGCTTCATGACACTAAGGGTATATAGGGAGTTGTAAAGGGGACTCCTGTCTCAGAGGGGAGGCTGGACTAGAACTGTTAGGTTCCTTCCAGTTTGAAACTTTTGTGATTCCAAGAAGAAACGTATTTTTCTTATACAAATGATCTTTTCCAACAATGCATATTATATGCTAACATACAATTTATAAAATTATAATTCATTTAGAAATTATTTGTGGCTCAATTGCTCAGTTATTCAATTTTTGCAGTGTTGCATATGTTTATATAATAATATTTGCATAGTATTACTTTGAGTTTCTACTTGCATGTTAAATTTTTAAATCTCACAATAAAATTCCTAGAGGGAGTTATTTAACATACCTCTGAACATGTTTTCTCATGGACCCAGAAAAGTTAATATAAATTCAAAATCCAAAACGTTTTGAGCATCGACAAGATATGCAAAGGAAATGCTCATTGGAGTATTTCGTATTTCAGATTTTTGGATTTGGAATGCTCAACCAGTAAGTACAATGGAAATATTCCAAAATCTGAGAAAATCTGAAATTTGAAATACTTCTGTTTCCAAGCATTCTGAATAAGGGATACTCATCTTGTACTACTGTTCTTAACATTTTTTTATTCTTAGAGGAATAAAAAATAAGATATTTCAAGTACATGGATTTTCCAGATAAATTATTAGCTGCCCATTCAATCAAGCAAACTTAAAAAGTGTGGAAATTACTTTCCAGAAATGAAGCATATTCTTTTAAGTTTTCTTGGTATGACCTGAAGATAATTGTACTTTTCCATGATCATTTAGAATAATCACTATAACTATCAATGCTGAGCATATATCATAATTTTCCTGTCCCTTTCCTTATTGTCACTTGTATGCCACTGTTATTGCCATAGGTACCTCTAAGAGTAATTTATATCCATACAATACTCCTCTTGCTGCATTGCTGTGAATTTAGAAACCTTATATCCAAGTTGGTTAGCAATGTAAAACAAGGTAGGAGTACACTATTTATAAGTGAGAACCACAGTACTCAAAAAGTAAATCACTTGCAATTTAGTACATGGATCCTAAGGCAACTGCTTTAACAACAAAACCTTTTTAATTTCTTTTTAGATTTTGATATAGTTTAGATATGTGTCCCTACCCAAATCTCATGGTGAATTTTAATTCCAAATGTTGGAGGTAGGGCCTGATGGGAGGTAACTGGATCACAGTGATGAATTTCTCATGGATGGCTTAGCATAATCTTCTTGGTGCTGCTTAGCACAATCCTCTTGGTGCTGTTCTCATGACAGTAAGCAAGTTCTCATGAGATCTGGTCCTTTAAAAGTGTGTGGCACCTTCCCCCTCGCTCTCTTGTTCCTGGTTTCACCATGTGATGTGCCTGCTCCCCCTTTGCCTTCCGCCATGATTGGAAGCTTCCTGAGGCCTCCCCAGAAGCAGATGCCAGTATGCTTCCTATACAGCCTGCAGAACTGTGGGCCAATTAAATTTTTTTACTTATAAATTACCAAGTCTATAGTATTTCTTCATAGGAATGCAAGAATGGCCTAATACAGGTTCTCGGCTATGTCCTAGGGAGTTGAGGTCACGACAGATGAGTGACTCTCACATACATTTTACAGCAACTTAGGCAGTTGTAATTTTTACTACAGCAATGAGGCAGATAGGTATCTTATGTCAGATGCTGTGGTAAGTATATCACTGTGGTAAGTAAGTATATTATGACATTTTCTTTTGCCACAATTTTCTGAGGTAGGCATTACTGTCCCCATTTGTAGACAATCACATCACAGAGTTAAAGTAACTTGCCCCAGACCAATCAAACCTTGATAGAGGCAAAATTCAAACCCAGGTCCCCCTCACCCAGCATACCACTACATGGGGAGCAGGGGGAGGTTCATTCAAGGAAGAAAAAGGGGTTGCTAGATAACACCATTGTGGATCCAATCTAGCTTGTATAAGTCTTTCAAAAATGGTCCATATTTAAAAGTAGACATGACATCTAGGGTGCTATGATCGGACACCTGAAATCAGTCAATATTTCCTGAAAATCTATTACATGGATTTTTATAAGTATCTATTACAAGGGATTTCTCAGTCCCCTGAAATGAGCGCTACTTGCCACATGTAATGGTGTAGGCTAACAATTATCCCCAGGTATATCAGGCTGTGCTAGGGGACACAAAAAAGAAAAGGAAATTGGGGCAGCGAACATCAGTGGTGCCAGAAGATGCTCCCTGACTATTCACTCTCATTTGTTTTCCTGCTCCAAACATGCTATAATTGACTTTGGAAACCCATTGGACAAAAAGAAATGTTTACAAGGATTTTTCTGGTTATATAGCTAACTCCTTTAGAAAAGAAAATATCCCTCAGGCCCTGGTAAGATTGGCTGCCCAAATCAAGAAAATCATCTTAGTTACCTACGCAGCTGTCAGTGCAAACAGGCACTTGTAGAAGCTGTTGGCCAAAACCCCCTCCTACACAGAAACAGTGTTTCAGAAATGCCTCTCTAGTTTACACATATAGAAATGCCTTCACTGGTATAGCTTTGGTTTCAGGGAAGAAAATAAGAAGTTTAATCACTGAGAAATTTCCCATCAAATCACAGAATCAGAAAATTAACTGTGTGATGGGAATGACCTCAGGGGTCACAGGGGCCATCTCATGATGAAGTATTCTGGGGAGGCGCCTGTTCTTAGGGTGATGGATGGGCACCTCACACTCAGTGCCTGCAAGGGCTGGGCAAGGAAAGCAAGTTGAGGGACAGGCCAAGGGAGCAGCCCAGCAGCCGTGTTTGTCTCTATCTGACCATGCCTGCTGGGCACCATGGTGAGCCTGTGTCAAAAGGTCTCTCAGTTCTCAGAAGAAGGTGTAAATCCAAACTTTATAGATATCTCCATATTTTTAAATGGTGGAAAGGATCTGGGGGCTGCATGAAGACCCCAGGATGACAGCTTCACCTCTGATTGGAAAAACAAGTGACTCAAGGTAAGTACAATGCATTCTGACTGGTCATTTGGATGAAGCTAGGTTGACATGTGGAAATCTTAAGACATAAAAACTAAGTTATTGCAAATATTATTTTTTATCATAGATAGCGGATACACAGGCACAAAGTGAAGCTTGGGGATTATCTCAGTTCAGGCTGCTGTAGGGGAATACCATAGACTGGGTGGCTAAAGCAACAGAAATTTATTCTCTCATAGTTCTAGAGGCCAGAAGTCCAAAATCAAGGTGTCAGTAGGGCCATATTCCCTCCAATGCAGCGGGAACCTATCCCTTGTCTCCTGCAGCTTCTGGTGGCTGCTGCCTTCCTTGGCTTGTGGCTGCATCTCTCTCTCTCTCTCACATCTTCGCATTGCATCCTCCTCTATGAATTCTGTGATGAGGATATATGCATTAAGGGACCATCTGGATAACTCAAGATAAACTCCTCCTTTAAGATCAATAATCAGAGTAAGATGGTGGAATACAAGGCTTCCCCGATTGTTCCCCCTACAAGGACACCAAGTTAACAACTTCATACACAGAAAAAAAAAACACCTTCATAAGTACCAAAAATCAGGGGAGTATTCACAGTACCTAATTGTAACTTCATATTGCTGAAAGAGGCACTGAAGAGATTTTTTTAACAATCCTGAATCACTGACACCATCCCTCCCCTACCCCCAGCAGCAGCAGCAGAGGCATGGTGCCAATAGCATCTCTTGGTGCTGGGGGAGGGAGAACACAGTGATTGTGAAGCATCAAATTCAGTGCTATCTTGGTAGAGCAGAAAGGAAAACCAGACCAAACTCAGCTGCTGCCCACTCTGAGAGGGAGCATTTAAACCAGCCTCAGCCAGAGGGGAATCACGGATCCCAGCTGTTGGAACTTGAGTGCCTGCAAACCTTGCCACTGAGGGCCACATTGCTCCGTGTCTCCAAGTAAACTTGAAAGGCAGTCTGGGCCATAAAGATTGCAACTTTTAGATGAGTCTGGGTGCTGAACTAGGCCCACAGACAGTGGTCTGCTGGCGGGTGGGTGGGGCATGTGACTTTCTGAGATACCAGCTGGGGCAGCCAAGGGGTGCTGGCATCACCCCTCCCCTACCCCAGCTGCACAGCTCACAGCTACAAAAGAGACCCCTTCCTTCTACTTGAGGAGAGGAGAGGGAAGAGTAGGGAGGACTTTGTTTTTCATATTGGATACCGGCTGAGCCACAGCAGGACACAGCACTGGTCAGAGTCATGAGGCCCCACTTCAGGACCTAGTTCCCAGACCACATATCTAGAAACACTCTGGGCCAGGAAGGATCCCACTGCCTTGAAGAAAAGGACCCAGTCTTGGCAGCATTCATCACTTGTTAACTGAAAAGTCCTTGGGTCCTGAATAACCAGCAGTGATGCCCAGGTACTATGTAGGTAAGGACCTTGGTGAGCCTCTGAGACTTGCTGACTTCAGGAGAAACTCAGTATCTTACCAGCTGTGGTGTCAAAGGGGCAAAACTCCTTCTGCTTGAGAAAAGCAGAAGGAAAAGTAAAAAGGGCTTTGTCTTGTACCTTAGGCACCAGCACAGCCACAGGGGAGAAAAGCACCAAGCAGGCTCTTGGGTTCCCCAGTTTTAGGACTTGACTCTTGGATGACATGTTTGGACCTTCCCAGAGGGAAGGGCAATGCCCTGAAGGGTAAGTCCCAGGCCAGGCAGCATTTACCAGAAGTTGACCTAAGAAACCTTGGGCCTTAAGGGAACATTTGCTAGTTTGGCAGTACTCCTCATGGCTTGGGATGGCAGTGGGTATGGGTGAGGCTCCTATGGCTTTGGAAAGAAGAGGGAGGAATGAGAAGGACTATGTCTTGTGGTCTGAGTGCCAGCTCAGCCACAGTACAATAGAACACCAGGTAGACTTCTAAGGTTTCTGATTCTAGTCCTTGACTCCCAGATGGCACTATGGACCCACCTGGGGGTCTGGGGGACCTCACCACCCTGCAGGGAAGAACACAGGCCTGGATGGCTTTGCCACCTGCTTATTGTAGAGCCCCAAGGGCTTCGAGAAGATACAGGAAGTAGCCAGGGAGTGGTTACAGCAGGTCTCGGGCGAGACCCAGTGCTGTACTGGCTTCAGGTCTATATGAGTCTGTTCTCACAGTGCTATAAAAAATACTTGAGACTGGGTAATTTATGAAGAAAGGAGGTTTAATTGACTCACAGTTCTGCAGGTTGTACAGAAAGCATGGTTGAGGAGGCCTCAGGAAACTTACAATCATGGTAGAAAGACAAAGGGGAAGCAAGCACCTTCTTCACACGGTGTAGCAGTGGGGAGAGAGAGAGCAAGCAAAGGGGGAAGTGTTACACATTTTTAAACAACCAGATCTCGTGAGAACTCACTATCATGAAAACAGCAAGGGGAAAATCTGCCTCCAGGATCCAATCACCTCCCACCAGGTCCTCCCACAACATTGGGAATTATGATTAGATACGAGATTTGGTTGAATACACAGAGCCAAACAATATCAAAGTCTAACCTGCACAGTCTTAGTGGTGGTGGCCACTGAGGTGTGCTGGTGTCACTCCACTCCCAGCTTTAGATGGCTCAGAATAGAGAGAGATACTCTGTATGTTTAGGAGAAAGTAAGGGAAGAGAACAAGAGTCTCTGCCTGGTAATACAGAGAATTTTCCTGGGTCTTAATTAAGACCATCAAGGTGGTGCCTCTATGAGTCTGCAAGAACCACAGTGTAACTGGGCTTGGGGTGCCCCCAAAGGAAGATACAGCTTAGATCACAACACCAAAGTCCTTTCAAATATCAAGCAAGCCTTCCCTACAAGGATGACTACAAATAAGCCCAGACAGTAAAGACTAGAATGAATACCTAACTCTTCAATGCTCTGACATCAAAGAACACCTAGTAGGATCAACACCACCCAGGAAAGCATGACCTCGCCAAATGAAATAAATAAGGAACCAGAGACCAAACTTGGAGAAACAGAGAGATGCGATCTTTCAGACCAAGAATTCAAAATAGCTGCGTTGAGGAAACTCAAAGAAATTCAAGATAACGCAGAGAAGCAATTCAGAATTCTATCAGATAAATTTAGCAAAGAGATTGAAATAATTAAAAATAATCAAGCACAAATTCTGGAGTTGAAAAATACAATTAGCATACTGAAGAATGCATCAGAGTCCTTTAACAGCAGAATTGATCAAGCAGAAGAAAGAATTAGTGAGCCTGAAGACAAGTTATTTGAAAATACAGTCAGTGGAGATGAAAGAAAAAAGAATAAAAAAAAAATGAACCAGACCTATGGGATCTAGAAAATAGCTTCAAAAGAACAAATCTAAGAGTTACTGGCCTTAAAGAAGAGGTAGAAAAAGAAATAGGGGTAGAAAGTTTATTCAAAGGGATAACAGATAACTTCCCAAACCTAAAGAAATGTATCAATATCCAAGTACAAGAAGGTTATAGAATACCAAGCAGATTTAACTCAAAGAAGACTCCCTTAAGGCATTTAATAACAAAACTCTCTAAGGCCAAGGATAAAGAAAGGATCCTAAAAACAGCAAGAGAAAAGAAACAATTAACATAAGCTGAAGCTGTAATATGTCTGGCAACAGACTGTTCAGTGGAAACCTTACACACCAGGAGAGAGTGACATATTTAAAGTGCTGAAGGAAAAACACTTTTACCCTAGAATAGTATATCCATGGAAAATATACTTCAAACACAAGGAATAAATAAAGACATTCCCAGACAAACAAATGCTGAGGGATCTCATCAATACCAGACCTGTCCTACAAGAAATGCTAAAGAGAGTACTTCAGTCATAAAGAAAAGAACATTAATGCGCAATAAATAGTCATCTGAAGGTACAAAACTCAACATTTATAGTAAGCACACAGAAAAACACAGAATATTATAACCCTGTAACTGTGGTGTATAAACTACTCTTATCATATGTAGAAAGAATAAATGATGAACTAATAAAAATAATAACTATAACACATTTTCAGGACATAGTACAATAAGATGTAAATAGAAACAAAAAAATTAAAAATGGGGAAACAAAGTTAAGGTGTAGAGTTTTTATTAATTTTCTTTTTCCTTTTTTGTTTGTGCCAATAGTGTTAAGTTGTTATCAGGTTAAAGTAGTAGGTTATAAATAGTACTTGCAAGCCCTATGGTAACCTCAAACTAAAAAACATACAATGAATACACAAAAACTAAAAAGCAAGAAACTAACTCAGATCACCAGAGAAAATTATTTTCATTACAGGAAGACAGAAATGAAAGAAAAAACAGAAGACCATAAAACAACCAGATAACAAATAACAAAATGGCAGGCAAAGTCCTTACTTGTCAATAATAACACTGAATGTAAATGTACTATACTCTCCAATCAAAAGACATAGACTGGCTGAATAAATGAAAAAAGAAGACCCATTGATCTGTTGCCCACAAGAAATATATTTCACCTATAAAGACACACATGGACTGAAAACAAAGGGATGGAAAAAGATATTCCATGCCAACAGAAATCAAAAAAGAGCAGGAGTTGCTATGCTTCTATCAAACAAAACATATTTTAAGACAAAAACTACACAAAGAGACAAAAAAGTCACTATATTATGATAAAGGCATCAATTCAGCAAGAAAATATAACAATTTTAAATAAATATGCACACAACCCTGGAGTACCCAGATATATAAAGGAAATATTATTCCAGCTAAAGAGAGGAATAGGCCCAATACAATAATAGCTGGAGATTTCAGGCCCCACTTTCAGCAATGGACAAATCTTTCAGACAGGAAGTCAACAAAAGAACATTAGACTTAATTTGTACTATCAACCAGATAGATCTAACAGATATTTACAGAATATTTCATCCAAGAGCTACAGAATACACATTGTTTTCCTTGGCACAGGGATCACTCTCAAGGACAGCCCATATGTTACGTAACAAAACAAGTCTGAAAACACTCAAAAATTGAAATAATATCAAGCATCTTCTCTGACTACAATGGAATAAAACTCGAAATTAATAATGAGAGGAATTTGGGAAACTATACAAACACATGGGAATTAAACAATATGACCCATGAGATCACTGAAAGTATTCAAAAGAAGGAAGAATTCAAAAGAGGGAAGTTTATAGATATAAGTGGCTATGTCTAAAAAGAAAAAAAACTTCAAGTGAAAAATCTAATGATGCATCTTAAAAAACTAGAAAAGCAAGAACAAACCAAACTAAAATTAGTAGAAGAAAAGAAATAATGTAGATCGGAGCAGAAATAAATGAAATTGAAAGAAAAAATGCAAAGTATGAATGAAACAATAAGTTGGTTTTTTGGAAAGTTAAACAAAATTGACAAATCTTTAGCCAGACTAAGAACAAAAGAGAGAATATCCAAATAAATAAAATCAGAAATGATAAAAGAGATATTATAACTCATACTGCACAAATTTAAAGGATTTTTAGGGGCTACTATGTGCAACTATATGTCAATAAATTGGAAAAATCTAGAAGAAATGGAAAAATTCCTAGATACATAGAACCAAGATTGAATGAGGAAAATACCCGAAACCTGAACAGACCAATAACAAATAACAAGATCGATGCCACAATAAAAAGCTTCCCAGTAAAGAAGAACTTGTGACCCAATGGCTTCACTGCTAAAATCTACCAAATATTTAATGAAGAACTAATAGCAATCCTACTCAAATGATTCTGAAAGATAGAGGAGGAGGGATTACTTCCAAACTCACTCTACAAGGTCAGTATTACCCTCATACAAAAACCAGAGAAACACACATCAAAAAAGACCACAAGCCAATATCTCTGATGAATATTGATGCAAAAATCCTCAACAAATTAGTAGCAAACTGAATTAAACAATACATTAGGAAGTTCATTCATCATGACAAAGCTAGTTTTATCCCTGGGATGCAAGGATGGTTCAACATATGCAAATCAATTATGTGATTCACCATATCAACAGAATGAAGGATAAAAACCACATGATTATTTCAATTGATGCCAAAAAAGCATTTGATATAATTCAACATCACTTCATGATAAACACCCTAAAAAAACTAGGGATAGAAGGAACATACCTCAACATAATAAAAGCCATATATGACAGACCCACAGTTAGTATCATACTGAATGGGGTAAAACTAAAAGCCTTTGCTTTAATATCTGAAACATGACAAGGATACACTCACTGCCACCACTGTTATTCAACATAGTATTAGAAATCCTAGCTGGAGCAATCAGATGAGAGAAAAACATAATGGGCATCTAAACTGGAAAGGAAGAAGTCAAATTATCCTTGTGGCAGATGATATGATCTTATATTTGGTAAAACCTAAAGGCCCCACAAGAACTCTATTAGAACTGATAAATTCAGTAAAGTTGCAGGATACAAAATCAACATGCAAAAATCAGTAGCATTTCTACATGCTAACAGTGAACAATGTGAAAAAGAAAAAATAATCACATTTAAAACAGCCACACATAAAATTAAATAGGAATTAACCAAAGAAGTGCAAGAGCTCTATAATAAAAACTATAAAGCACGATACATGTGATTGAAGAGGACATCAATAAATAGAACAACATTCCATGTTCATGGATTGAAAGAATCAATATTGTTAAAATGTCCATACTATCCAAAGACATCTACAGATTCAGTGCAATCCCTATCAAAATACCAATGACATTCTTCAAAGAAATAGAAAAAATCCTGAAATATATGTGGAACCACAAAAGATCCAGAATAGCCAAAGCTATCCTAAGCAAAAAGAACAAAACTATAGGAATCACATTACTTGACTTCAAATTATTCTACAGAGGTATAGTAAACAAAACAACATGGTACTGGCATAAAAACAGAGACACAGACCAATGGAAGAGAACAGAAAATCTAGAAACAAATCCACACACCTACGGTGAACCCACTTGTGACAAAAGTGCTACGAACATACACTGGGGAAAAAAACTGTGTCTTCAATAAATGGTACCAGTGAAACTGGACATCCACATGCAGAAGAATGAAACTAGATTCCTATCTCTCACCATATACAGAAGTCAAATCAAAATGGATTAGAGACAAAACTCAAACTATGAAACTACTACAAGAAAATAAATATTGGGGAAAATCTCCAGGACATTGGTCTGGTCAAACAATTCTTGAGCAATACCCCATAAGCACAGGTTACCAAAGCAAAAATGGACAAATGGGATCACATCAAGTTCAAAAGCTTCTATACAGCAAAGGATACAATCAAGAAATTGAAGAGACAATCCATGGAATGGGACAAAATATCTGCAAACTACCCCTCTGACAAGAGATTAATAACCAGAATATACTTGTCCCAGTTAAAATGGCTTACATCCAAAAGATAAGTAATAACAAATGCTGGTGAGGATGTGGACAAAAGAGAACCCTTGTAAACTGTTGGTGGGAATGTAAATTAGTACAACCACTAAGGAGAATAGTTTAGAGATGCCTCAAAAAACTAAAAATTAAGCTACCATATGATCCAGCAATCTTACTGCTTGTTATATATCCAAAAGAAAGGAAATCAGTATATCGAAAAGACAGCTGCACTGTTGTGTTTGTTGCGGCACTGTTTTTAATAGCTAAGATTTGGAAGGAACCGAAGTGTTCATCAACAGATGAATGGATAAAGAAAACGTGGTACATGTACACAATGGAATACTATTCAGCCATAAAAAAGAATGAGATCCAGTCATTTGCAACAACGTGGATGGAACTGGAGATCATTATATTAAGTGAAATAAGCCAGGAACAGAAAGACAAACATCGCATGTTTTCACTTATTTGTGGGATCTAAAAATCAAAACAATTGAACTCATGGTCATAGAGAGTAGAAGAATGGTTATCAGAGGCTGGGAAGGGTATCGGGGCATTGGGAGAGTGGGGATGGTTAACATGGGTACAAAAGAAAATAGAAAGAATAAATAACATCTACTATTTGATAGCTCAACAGAATGACTATAGTCAATAACTTAATTGCACTTTTAAAAATAACCTGAAGAGTGTAACTGGATTGTTTATAACTCAAAGAATAAATGCTTCAGGAAATAGATCCCTCATTCTCCATGACGTTTTTATTTCACATTGCACGCCTGTATCAAAACATCGCATGTAACCATAAATATTAATATATATATACCTACTATTTACCCAGAAAAATTTTAAAAAATAATTAAATAAAATCAAAGGTTAAAAAAAGATCAATAATCAGGTCTTTTGCCATGTAAGTAATAGTCACAGGTTCTGAGTATTAGGGCATGACATGTTTTTTCTAAGAGCTGCCATACAACCCACTATAGATGGGGAACTGGGGAAGGTAGCAGAGACTGCAAAAATGTCCAAAACCATTGCACACATCACAGGATCCCAGTTCTGGGAAACCTGGGGAGGCTTATACAATTTCAACAAATGAATTCAATGGGCAAGACAAGGATGTGGCCACCAACACCAGGGCACCCATGTGACTGGCTCTGGAGGAGAAGGTTTGAGCGGCTCCAGCATAGGAGTCCTACCCACATCCTATTTATGAGGGCCAGAGGAGCCCCACAGAAATGGGAGCACACAGAGTGATGGGCTTTTAAGTGTCTCAGCAATGGGTGTTAGATCACCTCGACTTCTAGGTAATAAGCCAAATGCAGGTGAAACCGATATTACTGACAAATACATTTGATAATCTACTACAAACTTCAATAGTTGGCCATGGGAGGTAATATTTTAGGTAATGATATATTGTAGAACAAATCAAGATAACTTCTAGTTTAGTTTAGCTAGTAAACTGAAAGTAAAGATTTATTTTAAGTCATTTGCAAACAACCATCAGCACATCCATGCAGCTTAAATTTCCTTTTAGGATCAGAGTCTTTGATCTTGAATTTGTAGCAATAGCCCAGAGGCCTTAAGATCATTCACAACTGAATGCCACTACAATTGCTGCACACTGTATCATCTGGCAAGGTTTGGCCTAACCTAGGAGATCAGAGACCACGAGATTAGGAACACATTATCCTACAGCCTGTACATAAACACACTAAACTTTTGAGATTATAATGCTATGACATAAACCAACAGCCCCTCCAGGACCAGGTCTGGCCCATGGAGTGCTGAGCCCCAGAACTTCTGGCTCTAGCCCCAGAACTTCTGATTCTGACTCAACAAGCACTCCCTAAGCAATTCTGCTGTAGGTGGCCCAGGAACCACACTCCGGAAAACACTACCCTAAGATAGATGGGCATTAGAAAATTAAAAGAATTATTTTAACATATCTATGCATAACAGGGCAGTATTACATATTAATGAACCATAAAGTGAAGCTGTTGATCATATACATGAAATCAAAGATTTTAAAAATATTTTAAACATATCCTTCATTTGGAAGATTGAAGTTTTGATATTACTTTCTCCAAACACTGATTTTATATCCTGTATCACCTTTACTCAGAATTAACTTCCTAAACATTTACAGAGGGAAATATTTAAACTCCTTTATTCATTCAGAAGCACATCTAGCATGCCTTATTAACAGGACTGGAAATGGAGGAAAATGTGCTACAATATTCCTCAATCTTCAACTTCTATCTGATAAAAATTTATCTGCTAATCTCCAGCCTGTAACTTCTCCTTTTTCCTCCAACTAGACTGTCTAGTTCTTGCGCTTTTATATTAGGTTGGTGCAAAAGTAATCATGGTTTTTGCTATTAAAAGTAATGGTGAAAACCACAAATACTTTTGCACTGACCTAATACTTCTCTAGTATTTCTTACATCCCACACCATGACGCAATTATCTGTGAATGTCATCTACCACACTGGACTACATTTTCTAGAATCAGAGACATGGCATTATCTGACCTTGGGTATGTCCTCAGCACACTGCTATGAACAAGGTTGGTATAAAATAAAAGTTTATTGAATTCAATGGAAAATATGTATGCTCTTTTTAATTCCAGGATAATTACATAATTCATTATATAGGTATACAGTTATATTTTAAAAATCTATTTACATCAACCAGTGTGGTTCTGATAAAAAACTGTTTTCTAAAAATGAGAGGAAAAATAATAATGTATCCAACATATTGCAAACTTTTGAAAGAATAATGAAGGTTAAGGTAGAAGGGCATCTTATCTCAGGCATCTAGGCATAACTAGACAGCAATAAGAATGAGTTACTTTACAAAAGGGAATTGATTTAGATATATTTGAAATGGGAGGCTGTGCAGAGTTGGGCTGGTCTATATTTCAGACATGCAATACAGGCAGCATTATTGCTTGCATGCAATTTCTCTTATTTCTCCAGGTCATGCAAAATTAATTAAAAGTTATTGAATTTTCTCCTGGATAATTTCTGGGCTGTTCATTCGAATTTGGAGTAGAAAGAGGTTCGGAATGGCCTGAGCACAAATGACAAATGTTAGCTTATGCAAAAGCAACATCCTAAGAATAGTGATGATTTTGTAAAATACCCAAAAGGAGTTTTGCATACTTCGGAAGTTTTGCACACTTAATGGACTACAAATGTATATTCCACATGGGGTGGAAATTCACTACAAAAATTCCAGTGAATTTTTGAACTGGAGATGCTCTTTGCCTCTCTCTGATATGCTTTGGAAGTAAAGCTGGGGAAAGAAAAGGAAAACTCTGTTAAAGTATAAGGAGTGCTGAGGACTCAGTATAGCATCTCTTTCACATACTTGACCTGGAAGTGAAAAATAAGCATGTCTTCTCTCTACAGGAAATCACAAAGCCAGACACTATAATGAACAAGGACTGAATGACTACTTCAGTTAGAATTCTGATGATGTTAATGTCAATAGGAGGAATTTCACAAGTAGTTTTCATTTGTTGCATGAATTTTGAGAATATTCATATCAGAAAATTGATTTCCTATTACCTATACAGATTCAAAAGACAGATACTTTGATATATTTATACAAGAGAAATATGTAAAAATATTTGCATATAGCATTGATGTGGTCATTAGTTCAAGGTATATGAATTGGAATTTTCTTTCTTATCTGAGATGAGGTTTAACAGTTCCATTTCACAAAAGGTTGCCTTGCTTCATCTGCCAAATGAACCCCTAAAAAATTATACGAGATGAAATACACACCTCAGGAAAGAGTCATCTTGATTAAACATTTGACCAATGTACTCAACAGTGAACATACACAAGGTCCTTTGTTCTATATTGATTAAAAGTGCAAACATTGACTTTCTAACATCCTTAGCCTCACAAGTAAAAAGGAAAGAAACAATGCCCTCATGTACATTCTTTGTAAAATAAAGGAGGATGCTTAAGTTTTGCTTGAATTATTTTTTCTATCAAAAATTCTCAAATAGCATTATGCCCAGTATAATTTAAATTCTGTCAATGACAAACACACCCAAGAATACCATATTGCTGCTATGTGAGAATGCTATCTTGAATAGCATATCATTGATTTGTCCTATTTTTATGACATACTTGATGATTTGATTAATCATCTGAGAATTAAATATCATCAATTTTTATTATGCATGGATTTGACTTAGTTTTTATAATAGAAGACAAGTTTTTATTACAGAAGAAAATCATACAACTTAACTTTATGCCGAGCTGTTTTTCCACCAATTTCCAAGTTTCTATATATATTCAACAGCTTAAACACAGTGAAATGGCAAGGTATAGAAAGCACCCAGTCCAAAGTCTGGCAAGTGGAGTGGGCATTCAGTACTTCCTTGGTGCCTCACTGAGTAGCACTGAGTAGATACTGGTAAATAATGAAAATTATGTAGCCTGGGTAGGAGGATGTATGCAGCCAGCCAAGATTTCTTTTCTAGCCTACATGTTAATTGGTTTGAGATGTACTTCCAAAAGAAAGGTGAGCAGACAGTAAAACAATTTCTACATGAAGCCAAAGAATTTGTTTGTGAAAAATGAATAGAATTGTTATTTAAAATATCTATGATAGGTAATTGTATCTGACAAACTTAAACCTCTTTTAAAATTGCTCTATATTAACATGCCAAAATTTGTATTCATAATAGAAATAGCTACTCTCTAAACTGATCTAGATGTTGTTTGTGTGTATGCACACACACGTGTGCTTTCTAAATTTCTCATAATTAAGGACTAATATTAATTAAGAATCAGATGACCTTACTGATTCAGCCATGTTTGGACAACTTGTCATTGGCATTATTTAATTTAACCCCCAGTAAATAGATGAGTAAAAATCAGCCATTTCTTTAAAGGTGGTCTTTTCTCTCTATTTCATCTTGTGTCATTGCTCTTTTGCATTGGAGAAACCCTAGATTGTACACAGATATAAATAATTTTATAGGATTATCAAATATGTCAAAAAATTCTGAAGAATTTCATCTGATAGTTGCAAGGTTATTTTTTTCAATGACCTCAAATTAAGGTCCTGAGAGGACCAAGACCTGGGATTTCCTTCCACATTAACCACACAGAAAGACCTGCCTTCCAGTGGGTGGGGCTTCCCACTTGAAGTCCATCTGGTTTGGACAAAGAATTCTAGAGAACCCTGACAATGCTCCTGTTGGGTTCAACATTTTATGCCACAAATTATTCTGTGAAAAAGAGCAGTTTTCTATAGAACTAATGTAACTCTAGGCAGAAATATAGATTTAGAAGAGTTTAAAAATACCCAAGTTAATTCAGTGCCAAGTACTTATACTCCTGTTTACCCATCCCATAATCACACTCTCCCTTCTTTATAAATTAATAAATTATGCATAGGGTCAAACATGTTCTTGAACTTCTCTAGTACTTACAGACTAAAAAGTACAATTAAACAGAAATAAAATTTGCCTGAACGTATTCTTTAATTCAGGGGTTTCCAATCTTTGGCTTCCTTGGGCCACAGTGGAAGAAGAAAAATTGTCTTGGACCACACATAAAATACACTAACACTAATGATAGCTGATGAGCTAAAAAAAATTGCAAAAAAATCTCCTTATGTTTTAAGAAAGCTTACAAATTTGTACTGGGCCATATTCAAAACCATCCTGGGTCACATGCAGCCCAAGGGCCACAGGTTAGACAAGCTTGCTCTAATTGTTTCCTAAGAGTTAACATTGAATACCTAGAAAGATTAACTCCTTTAAGCTTCTCACAGGATGCCTAGCTCAGACTAAGTATATAATAAATGCTTGTTCCTTGCTTTTCCCCATCCGTCATGAGGGCAGCGACTTTGTTTCATACTTTATTCTCTTATTTAACTCCCTGCACTGTTTCCAGTTCAATGCTGATCACACAGCTTGGAATTCTGTAATAGTTTTTTTTTTTTTTGATTGACTAAAAGATAGACTGATTCAATGATACTGATAGTACAGCAGTATGCTTAAAATAATAAAGGTGTAGTTCCTCGCAAATGGAATATTAAATCTCATTAAGGATTCAGGTGCTACAGAAGGAAGAGCCCAAAAACAGACCCACATACATCTGAAAACTTGATATGTGATGTAATCGGCATTGCAGACCAACAGGAAAAAGATAGGCTCCCCAATAAATGGGGCTGGTAAATTGTTTATTCACAAATATATAAAAAGTTCAATGCTTATAGTACAGGATATTTTTATGAATCTAAGTTTGTAAATATTCCTTAAGCAGAATCCCAGAAGTACAAATAGCAAAGGAAAAGTCTGATAAACACAACTGCATTAAAATAAAATATTCTGTTCATCGAAAGACGCAAATAAAAACATCAAAAATGCAAGACACAAAGTGAAAGAAGATAGTTGCAATGCATATAACCAAAAAAGGACTGGTATCCCATACATCAATAAGAACCCAACAAACAATCCAAGGAAAATATAAGAAAAACACATGAACGGGCACCTCAAAGAAGAGGTACTTTAAATAAAGGGCCCATAAACACTTAATAAGATGGTCAGCTCCATTTAATGTGTAAATTCTAATAAAAACCACAATGATATCATGTCACAAACAATAGATGGACCAAAAAAAATTAAGTCTGGCAAAATTAAAACTTGGCAGGATGTGGCACTCTGGCAATGTTTAAGCAATCCTAGTAGGAGTATAAATCGGTGCAACCATTCTGGAGAGAAATTTAATAAGACCTAGTAAAGTTGAAAATGAGCCAACACCCCGGCAATTTCACTCCTACTTATTTATACATCCCTGGAGAAGCTCTTACACATGCGCTTAAGGAGACATGACCAAGACAGTTCTTCGGACCAGGCGTGTTGGCACATGCCTGTAATCTAATCCCAGCACTTTGGGAGGCCGAGGTAGGAAGATCACTTGGGCACAGGAACAAAATGTCACCCCATCTCTACAAAAAATGGAAAAGTTAGCTGAGTGTGTTGGTGTACATCTGTAGTACCACCTACTTGAGAGGCTGAGGCAGGAGGATTGCCTGAGCCCAGGAGTTCCAGGCTGAAGTGAGCTAAGAAGGCACCACTACACCCAGCCTGGGAAACAGAGCGAGGCTCTGTAGAAAGAAGAAAAAAAAAGAAAAGAAAAGAAAAAAAAAAAAGAGGAGAGATAAGAAAAGAGAAAATGAGAAAAGAAAGATCTTAGCAGCACTGTTTGTAAGAGCCACAAAGAAATGATAAACAACTGAAGATTATTCATATGATGGAACAATGCACAGCACAGAAAAAATGTGCTATCTCCATAAACTTCACACACAGGGTCCAGCCAGAAAGAGAGGAACAGAGGAATACATACAGTATGTTACCAGTTTATAATGTTTTATAAATGGAAAACAATACTATGTATAGACTTGAGACCCATGAAAATGTTAAAAAGTATATATATTATATCTATATCTATCTATCTATATATATAATTAAGAGAGATTGAATTTAAGATTAGATTAACTCTGAGACTGAAAGGAGGAAAATCAGATCAAAGAGAAACATGAAGGTGGCCATATATCTATTTGTAATATTCCATTTCTTAATCTAGATGTTGCGAAGACAAGGGTTCTTTCCATTAGTCTCCTTTTATTTATAGGGGATGCATTCCAAGGTGCCCAGGGGATGCCTGAAATAGTGAATAGTATGAGACCCTCTGTATGCTATGTTTTTTCTGCATATACTTATTTTTGTGATAAAGTTTAACTTACAAATGAGGCACAGTAAGAGATTAACAATAATTAATAATAAACTAGAACTATTATAACATTCTGTAATAAAAGTTATGTGACTGTAGTCTCTCTCTCAAAATATCTTATTGCACTAGACTCACCCTTCTTCTTGTGATGATGTGAGATGACAAAATGCATTTGCGATGAGATGAAGAGAGGTGAATGACACAGCCATTGTGACGTAGTGTTAGGCCACTATCAACCTTGAACACAAGCACTGAAATACTGGATGCCATGACAGTTGATCTGATAAGCACGTGGCTATGCAATGACTAACAGGTGGGTAGCGTCTACAGTGTAGATATGCTGGACAAAGGGATGATTCACATCTCGGGCTGGACGGAGCAGGTTGGTGAGAAATCTCATCAAGCTCCTCAGAAGAGTGCCATTTAAAACTGATGAGTTGTTTACTTCTAAATTTTTCCATTTAATATTTTTGGACCATGGTTGTCTGTGGGTAGTTGGAATCTTGGAAAGTGAAACTACAGATAAGGAGGCATGGCTGTATATTTAGTCTTCATACAACATGCACAGAAATATTTAATTTTTAAAAATTTCTGCATTCCAAAAACTCAAATATATTTTAGTTTTGCTTAATTGAAAATTCTAAAATAGTTTTAAATTCTTGAAACAAATAGCTTAAAAGGAGAGTCCCTCCAATTGAGATTTTTATTGTTATTTATTATTTATTTATTTTGAGACAGGGTCTCCCTCTGTCCCCAGGCTGGAGTGCAATGGTGTGATCATGGCTCACTACACCCTCGATCTCTCCAGCTCAAGTGATCCTCCGACCTTAGCCTTCCAAGTAGCTGGGACTACAGGCAAGTGCCACCATGCCTGGTTAATTTTTTAATTTTTTATAGAGACAGTACCTCTCTATGTTGCCCAGGTTGGTCTCAAAATCCTGGGCTCATGCAATTCTCCCACCTCGGCCTCCCAAAGTTCTGGGATTACAGGCGTGAGCCACTGCACTTGGCCCAGATGAAGTTTCATATTTCACTAAAGAGAAACTACCTAGCTTCTTAGAAATCATTGAAAAACCATATAAGGCAATAGGCAAAGCATTGCCAATTATGTACATGATTTTAGAAAAAGAAAAAAGGAATTTCTAGAAAGGAAAAGATTAGCATAAGGGTTCTTCAGAAGGGAAGAAACATAAGGGGTCGAGAGAACAGGTTGCAATTTTCGTTGGAGTTAGCGTATCCAGACATCCTTGAACCTGCCTTTCCTGTCGTTGGTTCTATCTCCACAATCCAAGTAAATTGGCAGGTTGGCTTATCAAAACAATGCATACAGAAAATATTTCAGAGTGATTTGCCCTTGTTTCCTTCTTTGATCACAGAAACCCACTTAAAGAGCATTATTCCACACATACCTTAGTAAATTCAATGATATTCTTTTCTGGCTGCTTCAGCTGCCATGATGATTGCAAACTGTACACTGCCCTCACCACGCAGACTACTTTTCATGCCTGCTATGTGAACACAAAGCTTTGTTTTTTTTCCAGTCCCAAGTCCCTTATTCAGGACCAAATTACAAACAGTGCTGTGTTAGACACTTTTCAGAAACCTCTGGAGAAACGAGTCTCAGCAGCCCCCTGGCCTCGACCCCACAGAATGTAATGCCTGCTCATGCCCAAACTACTGCTTCCTTGTGAGCTTTGAATAGTCATTAATGTTGCCAAGACTGGCAATCATCCTTAAAAGTCTTCCTATGAAGGGAATCCAATTTGTATATGTCTGAAAAAGACAATGAAAGAAAACATGCTGGACTATGAACTCTCAAGGTATTTTTTCCTCTGGCTAACTGAAATGAGAAACTTTTGAAAATATCTGCTATCATTTTTTGAAAATAATGATTGTGACTTTAAACCTGAAAAGCCTCATCTGTCCCACCTCCTCCTAATTGCCTGGATGATAATGATGTAAATGGAGTTATAATTACAAAGAACTTCAATTCAATTTAATTTTAATTGTTTAAAATTTGTAAACACTCCAGAAAAACCTCATTAAGCTGGCTGAACTAGCTTGTTTTCAAGAGGGAACAGGGAGTCAACATTCACAATTATTCATATTACAACATCCATTCACTTATACTAACCATTCTGATTAACCAGTAATCACACACATTTGGAGCAAGCAGCACTGGCAAAGCTTGTTACAGCTTTTAAAAAATGCTTTGCAAGGTTGCATATATAAAATGAAGCCCCACATTTAAAAGCAGAACTTTGGCATGCATGCACATTGAAGAAGGGAGAGGAAAATCCTCACAAAATGCATGCATCAAAAAGTTTATACTTCTAAAACTGAGGTCTTAGAATCCCGAAAGATTCAGGTTCATGTCTCCTTTTAGTATGAGATGATGTGGTCTGCATACCTTCCACAGTGCCTCACTGTGGTGTGAGGTTCACAGTCAAAGGAGGACGGCCTAAGTCCTTTGCACAAAGTACATCTTTATAACCAATTGCCCTGTAAGCGTAGCAGCGAAAAGAGCACTGGATCGGACTGGGGGAACCTGGCACATACAATTCACTACTTGTGGGAACTGGGGTACATGTTCTAGCCTCTCTAAATTGGTTTTCTTAGTAAGATAAGCCAAACCTGAAGAGCTACTGCACAGAGTTTTGGGGACAATTAAATGTGCCTGGCATATAGAAGGTATGCAGTATATGTAGTTCATAGTATCCAAAAGGCTGAAACAAAAAGGGTTCACCTTTGGTTACCTTCTGCATAATTACTAACATTCTAGTGATTGATGATTGAATATATTTTAGCTAAAATCTTAAGTTTTCAGAACTCATCACCAATGGTTTATAATGGATACTTGTTTGTATCATGTGAAGGCCATATGTGGATAATTTTTAGAATTAACAAAATGTTGTCTTATGTCACAATTCTCTGAACTGTATGAGGGTTTATTGGACAAATTAAAATTCAATCTAGTAATATAGCACTCATATTGTCACATTTTACCAGACATGTTTTCCTCTGTTATTGAAATTTTAGCACTTCCTGCAGATATTGGAATAGAAATAGAATAACGACAATTGTTATTACTACTCATTTTTACAAAGGGCTTTTCAATTTCTAAGATGATTTTAATATACATTGTTTCGGCTTGTCCCTATAGCTTGCAGATTTGGTCCCAACACTCACAGTGACTAACAATGTTCAGAGCAGTGTAATCATTGGATAAAAGCAGCAGAGGCCTAAGGGCAGGGGTCAGACTTTGAACCCTTGCTTTCTGGTCTCAAATCTCATGCTCTTTTCTGGATGTTGAATTCTCCCATAAACACACTACGATCAACCAGAACTCCACTTCCATTCATTTATAAGAGTTAAAAAAGTGAAGCCTCCATTATCATCTAAAGTGTAAAGAGACATCAGATTTCAAAATGATGGCAACAGGGATGAGCCCTTGCCAAACTATTATTTTAACAACTAAATGACTGTGTAATCACTGTACTTGCTGCAAAAACACTGAATTGAGGTTTCCATTTGGGTGTTTCTATGTTCTCAAGTCCAGCAAACAGAGCTCTGAAGAATGTGAGCACAGGCTGGCCGGGCACGGTGGCTCACACCTGTAATCCCAACACTTTGGGAAGCCTAAGCGGGTGGATCCTGAGGTCAGGAGATTGAGAGCATCCTGGCTAACACAGTGAAACCCCGTCTCTACTAAAATACAAAAAAATCAGCCAGGCATGGTGGCAGGCGCCTGTAGTCACAGCTACTTAGGAGGCTGAGGCAGGAGAATGGTGTGAACCTGGAAGGCAGAGCTTGCAGTGAGCCGAGATCACACCACTGCACTCAAGCCTGGGCGACAGAGTGAGACTCTGTCTCAAAAAAAAAAAAAAAAAAAGAATGGGCACACAGACAAGTTTTTCACAGTACACCTAAGCAGTCAGTGATCATGGGGTATAAGTGGTAGAAAATACTAACTGGTTTATTTCATTTCCCTTAGGAACAAATTCATACAGTGTAACCCAGCCAAGAGATTCCCAGAGATTCTCATCCTGCTCATCTCCGTCACCAAGACGTGTGCTTGTGACTCCAGTGCTCCAGCATGCGATCGTCACTCAACCTAAATCCCAGGTCATCTTTCAAAATCTGAGCCAAGGAAGCCTTACCATGAACACTGAACATCAACCATGCCTAATTCCCTGGCCTAGTGCTAGAGCCAAAAGGTGTATGAACCTGGTTCCAAGAAGTTCCAAAGGAATGGGGACAAAGGAGACATTCATAAACACATAACTGTCAGTTTGGCCCACTGTGCTAAGGCACAATAAGAAAAGTGAGATAATACATCCTTTTGAGTGGAAGGGAGGTGGTCATCACCTACCGTGCTGGCCTTTCCCTTTTCTAACCACCCATTGTTCTTCCTGGTAATACAATTTAGCACCTGATGGGTTTCTTACAACTCCTCCCATGTTCTTTCTATATCTGTAGTCAAAGTGTAAGCCACTTGAGGATACAGATGTGTGTCATTCTTCTCCAGGATTCCCCAAAACACTTGGCATAGTCTTAGTTACAAAACCAGGACTCCGTAGAGACATATTAACTGACTGTGTATAGAAGATTCAGTGGGTGGGAAGGGGAAAAGACTAAAAACAAACAAACAAAAAAAAACGGGGGAGAAAACAACCCTGTTGGAAAAGGAATGACTAGGAATGGTATCTTGGTGAGGGAAAAAGAGATGGTTTTATGTTAGGGGAGTTTATTTAGGTAGGAAAAAAAATGAGTAACCTTTGCACGATTTGAAATCTGCATTCCACTGGCTAATATAAAGTAATCTTTCCTATTTGTAAAATGAAAACCATGAAAAGATGATAACACACTTTGTACTAAATCTACTTGGGGAAGGAACAACAACATTTTCTCCCTTTGCTCAATTCAGCCTGGAATATAATAGATGAAATTGTAATTCAGAGCACATTATCAATGCTGCTATTTATTTTCTGAAACATTAGTCTAGGTATATTTTTCTACATTTTTATATCAAAATATGCCCCTTAAGATTCAGACATACATTCTCAAGGGAGCTGGTCTACACCAGTTTTGTAAAATGTTGACTAACTATTTGAGTGATGAACTGAATAAAAGGTCACTTACTTTCTTCATTTATCACCCAACAGCCTTTGATGGTTGAAAATATTTGTTAACCTTTCTTTGTCTCGATTTTATCACCAAAAAGAAAGAGGGATAAAAGTGCTTGCTTTGAAGTATATGCGCGACTGAACGCATTTGTGAAATTCTTTTAGATTCTCAGATGGAAGTGCTGTTGGAATCATTAAAATTTAGAGAACCTTAGGAATTTGAATCCTTTAATACTCTGAAGGTAAAGTAATCAGATTAATGGATTTTTTTTCTTAATCTTGTCAAGAGTATGGGTTGTTCAAGATCAGATGTTTTTCACTTCTCTACTGAAGAAAACTGACTTGAGGCTTGGAGTAGAGAAATAAAAGCCAACTTCCTAATTATTCCCCCTGTGTGGTCCTCAGAGACTACTGCTGATCTGGGGTTAAACTTATTCTTTAACTAATTAAACTCTTTTTCTTTAATTAAGCAGCCCTAACGACCTTACTTTGTAGACAGCTGGCTTCATTACAAGCAGAGTAACTTTCTTATACTGAACACAAAGTAGGTGAGGAATAACCAAAAAGGTCTTAGAAAATTACTTTTACCAGAAATTATTTTTCATCTCATTTTGCCAGATGAAACATTCAGTTAAAGGGTTGCTATTGAGCAACATGAAAGGAACGTGGGCTGGAACAGTCCCAAGATTCACTTGGTCAAAATTAAAGCAGGTGCTGGGCTCCACAAGTCCTGGGTACCACGGAGGGCAGGTGGTTTGCTAGCATTCACAGGATGCCGAACCCAGGCCTGCAACGAGTTTTCATGCTGAGCACCTCAAAGCACCAACAGAGACAGGATATGTGGATTAAAGCCCATGAAAAAATAACCAATAATTTATTTTCCAATGTGAATATTTAAAAGAATAAAATCATCTGCTATGCCTAAGGTGATTTATGTTTTAAGATATTCAAATATATCTCCCATAAGTTACTATCAAAAATTTTTAAGCATGGGTTCTAGAAAATGGTAGGCTCTCAATACATATATGTAGACTGCTTCATAGATGAAAATGGTTAAAAGATAACTTATTGATCTGATTCAATACCCTCCATTTGTAGATGAGAGAAGTGAGGTCTAGAGAGATTAAATGAAATATCCAAGCTGACACATGTATTTTTTTCAATAAACCTTTACTGACAGCCTACAGAGTACCAAGAATTATACTAAAACTGGGACTACAATGATGAACAAACTGCACTTTCTCTGTGCCTACTAGCTACCTCTCCTAGAATATTTGTAACAAAACATTTGTCATTGGTTGTCATTGGCAGTACAAGTTAAATTTCTTGGTTTACAAGTTAGAGCTTCAGAAAACCTTGCTTTTACTTTTCATCAATGACAAAATAAACACACCATTAATCCAAATCCACCCCTGTGCCATCTACAGTAGCCAAATTAGGAAACCACGGACTATTATCACGTAACAGAACTCATACCCTGATCTGGAGCTAGTCCGCAACTACCAAGACATTCTGACACCAAAGCTGATAGTGGGCAATGAATGCAGGGATAAAGGGTTGGTTTTCTACCTTTCTAGAGAAGTATATTAAGGTGGAGGCAGGAGATGGGCAAAGAGTATGAAAACTGGAGAGTTTGGGCCGGGCACGGTGGCTCACGCCTGTAATTCCAGCTCTTTGGGAGGCCAAGGCAGGCAGATCACCTGAGGTCAGGAGTTTGAGACCAGCCTGGCCAAAATGGCGAAAACTCATCTCTACTAAAAGTACAAAAATTAGTTGGGTGTGGTGGTGGGCACCTGTAATCCCAGATACTCAAGAGACTCAGGCAGGAGAATCGCTTGAACCCGGGAGGCAGAGGTTGCAGTGAGATGAGATTGTGCCACTGCACTCCAGCCTGGGCGACAAAAGAGAAACTCTGTCACACACACACAAAAAAAGGAAAGTTCGACGTAAAAAACAAGTAAATTTAATCTCAGTATGAAAAAGGTCTCTTTTCTTCCTTGAATTGATAAACAATTGTTTATCAAAAATAGAATATTTGTTCAACTAATGTAGAACATTCAACAAATAGAATAATTACATTAAAGTAGTCTCTTTTGAAGGGTAAAAGAAAATTCTAAGAAAGCAGTAATTAAACAGAATGGTAGGGAGAAAACAAAATAAAAAAATACTCCTAATGTTTTGGCATCCTCCTTGGGATGGCATGAGAGGGGGAGATAAAAAACATAGAAAAGTGGGAGGAAAAAAAGCACAGTCTGGAGGTATATTTTAGTTCCCAATTGCCTGAGCTATAACATTCAGAGTGATAAAACCAAATACCTGCTGCCCCTCCTGCCCTTCATTTGGTTAGCTGGTAAACCATTCTTCACAGCTTTTTGTCTGCTCAGATCCTTGAAGATTCTTTATTCGAGAGCAGTCAGGTCTAACAACCATTCCTCCAATAGCTTTAGTTTTCATGATTAGAATAACACTGTCCAGAAAGAAAGATGCTGTCTCCTGGAGGAGGGATTTGACTCCTGGCTGGAAGTTTGCCATCTCTGGTCTTGTTTTATCCAAGATCCTCAAGAAAATCAAAGTCTTTGGTCTAGTGGTAAATGGTAACTAGCATTCCAGGGACGTGCTTGCTATCTACTTGCAAACTATCCTAATCACAACTCTACTTCCAGACTCTTTATTTTACAATTAAATGCTTCCTTCTGAAATATAGCTTGGCTAAAGAAATGCAATTTTAATTGTATGACTTTGTAAAGCGACCTTCAAAAATTCAAAGGTTAACTTTATTTACTTTCTGAATCCTACTGTGCCATGCATGGCCATGCAAATCAGCACTAGTCTAATCTGTTTCCCTTACCATTGCTACTCTCTCTGGCTAATTTCCACTTTATTTTTTCAAGTCCAAGTTGCTTACAGGGTAAGATTTCAAAGCAAGCTCCGGTTCCTGGTGTCTCTGCATAACTTTGGTTTTAGTTACTAAGGAAACACTTCTTTGCTGTGCTACACTGTAAATCCTTTAATTCTCCCTTTTCCTAATTCTTAAGTAATCCATTTAAACTGCAAAAGCAAATACTATGAGAGCATTTCATAAAACACACTGCATGCAATCCAATAAACAAGAAATCATATATAATTTAACTTCAAAATTTCATATTAATTGCCATTAGAAATTCAAATTCAAGTACTGTATGCAGGGTAAATAGATGAATAGATGCAGTGTATGATGGATGAAGCCAGCCCATGTTCCGTAATTCTATGGTGTTTATCAGTATCAAGGAAGATGGCAAAGGCAAGTCAGAGGCTGGTACAAAATTTAAGGCTAAAAGTATCTAAGCTTGCAAGAAAAAGCAGGCGATATCTAATTATACACTAATTCTAAAATGCTTTGTTCCAAAGTGTTTACCCAGAAACTCAATTATTCCTTCCACAAACATTGATGGAGATCACACCTTGTTTAATAAAGTATTAGCAATATGATGCTATGTTACCTCCCCACCCCAGTAGGGAGAGAACCTGTACAGAAATAACCATAGAACAAAGCCAAATATGCTAAGGACTAAAGAAAGGCACAACGTTCTATGAGAGATCTATCAGAGAGGGGTTTACTGCTGGCTGAGGTGTTAGAGAAGCTCTAATGTAGAGTCAAACATTCCTGCTGGGCCCTGTTAGCACTGCAACATGCCAAGAGGGAGCCTGGGAGAAGAACATGCATTCCAAGGAACCGTGTGAGCACTTGGTTTGCCTCTGAGTGTTTTTAAAGAATGTCAAGCTGGCTAATGTCCTAGGGGAGGTAGATGGAGTGAAGTCACAACTAGGCCAAGGAATTTGAGTTCTGAAATTAATCTACCGGTGATGAAGAGAATTTAAAGAGCTTTTAGTGGGGTTAGAAATACTAAAAAGTGCAAAGAGGAAATTCAGAACTAGAAAGTAAAGTATCCTCACAAGATAGAATGACATATGCCCACTCTTATCAAATCCAGTTTGAAATTTTCTTGGCAATCAGATGTCCAGGGGGCCACCGTGGTTCATTGTTCAGGAAAATCACGAGTCATATGCTGACATTTATTAGAGTTTTGACCTATAAGCAGGTAGGCACTATTGCTCCATCAAACAAAATGAAAACCCTGATGAAAAGTAGCTACAAAACAGCCTAGCAAAAATCTCAAATTTACACATATCTGTATAAGGCCTCAGAGTTGTCTATTGATATAACTCTTGAAAGTCTATTTTGAACATTCTGCATTTTCTTGACTCAACCATTATAATTCAGAAAATTAAATGGGGAGAAAGGAGTGAGTAGTGGTGGTATCACAAAGGAACAAACTAGAGAAAGGTGTTGTTCTCTAAGAGTCCTGAGTTGATACTAAAATTAGGGCGTATACTAGTATACTGATCCAAGAGTCAAGGGAGAACTGTAGTCCAATCAGCCAAAAAGGAAATCTGAGTGAATCATCCAAAAAACAAAAAAAGAATAAAAAACAGGTATCAAAAGTGATACACTGAGCCAAGAATTAGGGTTCCTGGAAGAGAAGTAGGAAGGAGCTGAGAACAAAGAGTGAGTTCTAGTTTTAAATAACAATCTGAAGCAGTTCATTTTTATCTTAAAGTATGGAATCAAATAGGTCAGCCACCTTGAAAAGGCCAGAAGATGGTGTGCTGTGAGATATCAGTTTAGATAAACTGTATATATATATAGTTTATATATATATATGAATAGTTTATATATATATGAAAGAACTAATACCAGGAAAGAATAAATAAGCTATTTTATATAGATTTCAACAAAAATTATTAATGTCAAAATAAAGCAATATAACAATATAGACATAATGGGTATAGCCAATTTAACCTCTGAAATGCACACACAGAGGATGAAATGAGAATGTTGGGCAACATTTGTTGCATTATTTGATCTATCTACTAGTTATTTTGTCTCCACATCTCATTATAATAGCCAGATGCAGAGCTGTAGGAAAACATGACTCCCAGCAATGGCACCTGTCCTTTTGGTGAGTAATTCAAAAATAAAACTGGTCTTTTTGGAGAGATCTCTGAATTTTCCACCTGGCCAGGCTGCTCCTGAGCTTTGCCTGCCTCGCTTAGAGGGTGTTTATTTTATCATGAGCTTTAATTATGGGAACAATAAATGCTTTCTTCTTAAAATTACTTACAACAGTTATTAAAAGAATATTACAAGAGAGGGAGAGGCAGACACTTATCCCTGTGCCAATGTTTCCATCTGTCCCTCCTCTCCCTACTTTCCTCAACATTAACTTGTAGGTCAGGCAGGAAAGTTATATGATTGAATATTCCGTCTGATGTGGATTATTTTGTCTGTACCACTTTCTCGATGACCTGCTCAACTGAAATGCTTGTTTCTTTTATGCCTATCCAGAACATCTCTGTCCCCTAGTGTCCAGGTCAACTCTGGATTCTGCCTGAAAACTTTCCCCAAAGCTGTATCCTCTTCCTAAATTCCAACATTCATCATCCCTATTTTAACAATTTACCTTTCCTTATAATCCAACATATTATTAGTTTCAAATGATCTTATTATATAGTTCCATATTTTTCTATTGCTCTCCATTGCACCCAGAATGGTATATAATAGTTATTTAATAATATTTACTAATAAATTGTAAAATTTCTTCTTTAAAACATTAAGAGTCAAGTTTTTAAAATGCTGATTTGCTTCTCTTACTGCAAAATCTTAAAGTGTCTGTCTTCACTAATTTTCATTTTCAGAGGAGACCTGTGCCAATTACACATGAAATGCTAAATAAAGCTAGATGCAGGACTGTGCTAAATACGACCAGGATAGTTAAAGGCTACATGGGCTTCTTTTATTCTTTAAACCAACAAGTATTTATTAAACACATATTATCAATGACAAGCAGGAAATCTTTTCCTTGGATTTTTAAGTTACAAGTACTATATGGGAGTGCACATTTGATACCGTCATAACTTTTTTGAAGACAGATCATTCAGGCAATTTTGTTTGAAAATTTTTGTCAATTACACTTAGATCTGTAGCTCCAAAGTTGAAGCACGCAACCATGCCCTGTTTTAGTGTACATCATTTTATTGTGCTTTGCAGATTTTTTTTTAAACAAATCAATGGTTTGTGACAACTGCATTGATAAAGTGTAGTAGCACTATTTTTCCAACAGCATGTACTCACTTCATTGCTCTGTCACATTTTGGTCATTCGTGCAATATTTCAAACTTTTTCATTTTTAGTACATCTGCTATGGTAAACTGTGATCAGTGATCTTTGATGTGACTATTGTCATTATTTTGGAACACCACAAATCGTGCCCATATAAGACAGCTAATTTAATCAATAAACGTGTGTTCTGACTGTTCCACCAATTGGTCATTTCCCTGATTCCCCTATCTCTCTCTCCTCAGGCCTCCCAATTAATTGAGACACAATATTAAAATAAGGTCAATTAATAACCCTACAATAGCCTCTAGGTCTTCAAGTGAAATGAAGAGTCACAGGTCTCTCACTTTAAATCAAAAGCTAGAAATAATTAATCTTAGTGAGGAAGGCCTGTTGAAAGCCAAGACAGGCCGAAAGCTAGGCCTCTTGCACCAAACAGGTAGCCAAGTTGTGAATGCAAAGGAAAAACACTTGAAGGAAATTAGAAGTACTACTTCAGCGAACACATGAATGGTAAGGAAGCAGAACAGCCTTACTGCTGATATGGAGAAAGTCTGAGTGGTCTGTATAGAGGACAAAGCAGCTACAATATCCCCTTAAGCCAAAGCCTAGCCTACAGCAAGACCTTAACTCTCTTCAATTCTATGAAGCCTGAGAGAGGTGAAGAAGTTGCAGAAGAAAAGTTTGAAGCTGGCATAGAGTAGTTCATGAGGTTTAAGGAAAGATGCCAATACCATAACATGAAAATGCAAGGTGAAGCACCAAGTGCTTTTATATGAAAAGCTACAGCAAGTTATTCAGAAGATGTAGCTCAAATAACAGATAAAGATGACTACACTAAACAATAGATTTTTGATATAAATGCTGATAGAAGATGCCAGCCAGGACTTTCATAGCTAGAGAGGTGAAGTCAAAGCCTGGCTTTAATGGCTCAAAGGACAGGCTGACTGCCTTGTTAGAGACTAATGCAATGTGACTTTAGGTTAAAGCCAGTGCTCATTTACCATTCTGAAAATCACAGGGCCTTTAAGAATTAGGCTAAATCTACTCCGCCTCTGGCTCTATAGATGGAACAACAAAGCCTGGATAATGGCACATCTGTTTCCATCAAGGCTTAGTAAATGTTTTAAACCCAGTGTTGAGACCTACTGCTTAGAAAAAAAAAAAATTCCTTTCAAAATATCACTGCTCACTGACAATGTACTAGGTCACCCAAGAGCCCTGATGGAGATGTACAAGGTGATTTAAATTGTTTTCACACCTGTTAATACAACATCCATTCTGTAGCCCATGGATCAGAGTTATCTCAACTCTCAGGCCTTATTATTTAAGAAATATTTTTTATAAGACTATAGCTGCCACAGATAGTGATTCCTCTGATCCATCTGAGAAAAGTAAATTGAAAACCTTCTGGAAAGGATTACCATTCTTCATGCCATGAAGAACATTTGTGATTCATGGAATGAGGTCAAAATATTTAACATTAACAGGAGTTTGGAAGAAGTTTATTCCAACCCTCATGAATGACTTTGAGGGGTACAAACCTTCAGTGGTATAAGTAACTACAGATGCGGTGGAAATAGCAAGAAACCTAGAAGTGAAGCCTGAAGATGTGACTGAATTGCTGCAATCTCATGATAAAACATAAACAGATAAGTTACTTCTTATGGATGAAAAAAGAAAGTAGCTTCTTGGGATGGAATATACTACTGTGAAGATACTATGTAGATTGTTGAAAAGATAACAAGAGATTAGAAATATTACATAAACTTAGTTGATAAAGCAGCAGCAGATTTTGAGAGGACTGACTCCAATTTTGAAAAATGTTCTATTGTCCTGTGGATAAAATGCTATCAAACAGCCTTGCTTGCTATAGAGAAATATTTTATAAAAGGAAGAGTCAATTGATATAGCAAACTTCATTGATAAATTTATTGAATTATGCTAAATAATTTAACCTTGCTCAAGTTTCAGCAACCACCAACCTGATCAATCAGCAGCCATCAACACTGAGACAAGACTCTCCACCAGTAAAAATATTCTGATATGCAGCCGGGGGTGGTGGCTCAAGCCTGTAATCCCAGCACTTTGGGAGGCTGAGGCAGGCGGATCACGAGGTCAGGAAATCGAGACCATCCTGGCTAACACGGTGAAACCCTGTCTCTACTAAAAATACAAAAAAATTAGCTGGGAGTGGTGGTGGGCACCTGTAGTCCCAGCTACTCAGGAGGCTGAGGCAGGAGAATGGCATGAACCCAGGAAGGGGAGCTTGCAGTGAGCCGAGATCACGCCACTGCACTCCAGCCTGGGCGACAGAGCGAGACTCCATCTAAAAAAAAATATGTATATATTCTGATATGCCAAAGGCCCAGATGATTGTTAGCATTTTTTAGCAATAAAATATTTTGAAATTAAAGTATGTATGGTGGGCCATTACAGTGGCTCATCCCTGTAATCCCAGCACTTTGGGAGGCTGAGGTGGGCAAATCACTTGAGCCCAGGAGCTTGACACCAGTCTGAGGGTGGGACCCTATCTCTACAAAAAAATTACAAAAATTAACAAGGCCTGGTGGCACATGCCTGTGGTCCCAGCTACTCAGGAGGCTGAGGTGACAGGGTCGCTTAAGCCCAGGAGGTTAAGGATGCAGTAAGCTGCAATCATGCCATTGCCACTCGAGCCTGAGTGACAGAGTGAGATGCTATTTCAAAAAAAAAAAAAGAAAGAAAAGAAAAAGAAAAAAAAGGTACGTACATTTTTAAAAGACATAATGCTATTGCACATTTAATAGACTATAGTATAGTGTGAACCTAACTTTTATATGCATGGGGAAATGAAAAAATTCACATTACTTGGTTTACTATGATATACACTTTATTGAGGTAGTCTGGAAGAGAACCTGCAATATCTCCAAGGTATGTCTGCATCAGAAATGACTGTTTTACTTTGACCAAATTAAAATTTCTCCAGAAAAAAAAAAATGAGGGAGGAAAGAGAAAGTTCCCTCACCAACAAAATCAGCTGAATTAACCTGGTGACTAACATGATGACAGATATTGCAGCCAGAGAGCCCTAAGCTCCCAGGACAAACAATGGGATGCCAAGCTTAAGATAACCCCAAATAAATGCATAAGAATATACGTTCATTCTTTCTAAGACATCAGTGGGACTAGGAAAATCATCTCAAGAGCTGAACTTTAAAGCTATTTTAGACAGACAGATTTAATAGCATATTTTTTTAAATCTTGCATATGTCATGACAAGTTCTTTTCTTTCATAACTCTAAATATCACATACAAAAGTAGCAGGTGTGAAATGTGTTTTGGGTAAGAAAAATATCAAGCTTCTATGAAAGACCCTTTTGGGAAAAGTCCCATACTAAAAGAGTCCTAGAGAATATACCCATCATGACACATCTCTTCAAAGCTAAACAACAGCTTACACAAAATCCCAGATATCAACAAGTATAAATACTATGAAAGAAAAAAGTATTCAATGTCAATATATTTTATAGCTGCATGTTTATGTATATATTTTCATGGACTAGATTGATCAAAATATAAGAGGCTGTCTCTCTCCCGTTTTCTAGCCGTCCCTGAAATCCATTTCACTGCCAACTCTAATCCTTGCCCCCTTTTTATTTAAATGCCATCAAGAATCTGAAGTAGTAAAATTGAATGGAGATTTCAACGGTGGGCCAATTTTCCTTTCTTATGAGCTATGAAGATAAATGTACACACACGAGTAAAGAATATAAGCTTTGCCCAAGAGGTACACGGGGCAGAATAGAGAAACGTCTTTCTTTTCTTAGAAGGGAAGTGAAGATTTATGAGGAGGCAGCATATTGGGCAGCCTTCTGAATATCTTATAATTTTTTTGTGACATGCTCTTCCCCTAGTGGGCTTCATCATTCAGGCTGCTCTCCTCCCCTCACTGATCAGAGCTTATAGGCCTTCTGATGAATCCATCCTCTACAAGCTATGGGGACGGCCTGCATTCTTGCCTACGAAGCTGCAACTAAAAAGAAAAAGCACATCCAGAATGACCACTAAAAAGAGAAAAAGCAAAAGCAGTTTCCATATCCATGAATCCCAAAATACTAAAAAAAAAAACAAAACAACAACAACAAATAAACCTATTTATATATTAAAAATTTGCTTCATTACTAGACTGTAGAGAAATTTGATTTTACATTGGATTCAATTCAAGTTCCAATGCATCTGGACAAAGAATTTAGAGTATTACATAAACTTAGTTGATAAAGCAGTGGCAGGGTTTGAGGACTGCAATTTTGAAAGAAGTTCTACTGTAGGCAAAATGCTGTCAAACAGTATTGCTTGCTGCAGAGAAATATGCCATTGACAGGGCCCCCACGCTAGGCACCGTGCTATAGGCATTTGTAAATATTATCTCATTTAATCCTCAAAACTCGCATTAAAGAAGAAGTTTTTTTCTGCATTTCACCTGGGTGATGAAATAACATGTACAATAAACCCCTATGACATGTGTTTACCTGTGTAACAAACCTTATCATGTACCATCGAACCTAAAAGTTACAGAAAACAAAAGAAAACTGAGATTCAAAGAAGGGAGTAATCCTCCACCCAAGTCACAGAACCAGATCAAGAGCACAGCTAGGACTTGAACTTAGGTTTTAAACATTAACTGAGGCAAGAACCAGATGAACACATTGTCTGACGGCACTGCCAAACCTCCTCTTTCGATTTGTTGGGGAAAATAAAAATGGAGGGGAGAAAAAGAAAGATACAATTTCAGAAGAGAGAGACAGGTCATAATCAATCATAAGCTTTCTTAGAGAACTGAGCCTTTGCCATTAGTACCTGGTGGCTATTGGGCCACTATGGCTTCCCCATCTTAGATCAACACACTTGAGCCCCTCACCACCTCCTAAACACCTTTCTCCACTCCCCAACCACTAGGTTTCATTTAAAACTGACAGTGCAACATGCCCACATTTTTTTTGGTAAGTTCAAATGAAAAAAAAAATGTATCTCAAGTCATGCTTGCTATGCAGAATATTTTTCAAATCTCTTACTATGCTTTCATTTTCTGAAATTTCTCTGATGATGAGTACTAAAGATAAAATGTAAATAATTCTAGAGATGGAACAAGCCAAGTGCTATCCATAACCCTAGATGTAATGCTCCTGTAAGGAATTATAATGGACACGGTAAAACCTTTAAAACAAATTAAATGTTCAACTTCAGCCTCCATGGTAAAGACAAAAAAGCCAAATATTTACGCTTGGAATTTTGATCTCTGGTTAAAAAGGAAATATAGAACAAACAAACAAAAACCAAAAGGTTAACGTATCACTATATGAGGCTTGGCCTTGTGTCTCCTGTTAGATAAGAGATGAAGCAACACTCTTTGGCGACATATGGTGAGTCATTTAAGTGTATTATGCAGATTTGGAGTAGAGATATTAAACAGCATTTTCAAAAGAATAATACAAGGACTATGACTGAAGAACCATTGACAAAACACAAAAGCACAGCTTGAAATGTGAAGACTCAGCATCATCTTAAAGAAATAAATACTTCTATATTCTTCAATTGAGCTACTCAATAGTTGTGAGAACAAAGAAAATCCTGGAGGTAAAAATCCATGCAATAATTCTGGCTGGTCCTCTTTGCAGAGGTACTCAGGTATGTGATCTGGTAGATGGCCTGCTATAAGTTTAATAGCAGGGTTATAGATTTATATTTAAAAGATAGTTCACATTTAATTTTATTTCTGGTGAGATTAATGTGTTACAAAGTTAGATTAATTAAAATGCTCTGGGAAATAATTTTCTTGGTGAATCGATCTTTATAATTCATTTACTTACAATGTTTACATAGAAATCTTTATAAAACCAAAGAAGATTCAGTAAAAAGCACCCATAAATTGATTTACATGGGAAAAAAATAATGAGACTAAATTATCAGTGTTTTTCTGCCTAAATTACAGCATAAGGATGTGAATGTATTAGGCACATTGTAATTGGCCCAATCCTGGCTGCTCTTCTCTTCCTACTTCAAAGTATAAAGAAAGCACTAGAAGAGGCAGGCAAAACCCAGCTCCCATGGAAGGCACTAGCTGTACATATTATTTCAGAGAAGCAAAGCAAGGTTGATGCAATCCACACAAAAAGAGAGATCTGAGTAACTCCAGATTAATTAATCACAGCAGGAGGAAGCTGAGTTGCCAGAAATGTTACTAAGTTGCCCCCTACAGAATGGATCAAGAGTGACTCCCTTCCTTAGGAATGAAACGGAGACATGATTCCAAACACCACACTTTGGATTTATAATCAATAATTCTATTGTCATATCATTTATAATAAATGTGTTTATTAAGCTGGCATTGACAGGGCACTCAATTTATTATCTCTGAACTGTTTGAAGTTACATATACACTACCAGCATGTATTTATATATGGCGAATCCATCTGCAGCTTCTCTTTTTCTGGTAGGAAGAGTTCACACAGCTTACCAAGGAGGGCCTGACCAGATCATAAATCAAGGTGAAGCAATTTCTGATAACTGAATATGAGTTTCCTCTAAAGCTCTTTATGTGACGAAAAGCTGAGAAGCTCTGTGACTAGCACAAAGAAAAACTCATCACATTTTTTTTCCCCAATAACTGCTGGCCTCTTTGTTCTAGAATAATCTGTAGGCTTTTCTTGGCATTTTAACTCACATTTGCCCTTATACACAGGGAGGCCTCTGCAGCTTAACTTTCTCTCTAGTCATTGCTCTCTTCATATCCAATATTAGCTGAGCAAAGTGAGTTACTACCAACTTTTGACTCTTCCCGACCAAGATGTTTTCAGTTTGTTCAAAAGTAGAAAAACGTAAGATATTTAACTGATATATTTGTGGGGGAAACTTGTAACATTTGAGAGCTAGGAAAAAATCGTTAACATCTGCCATACTACAGACTAAAGGAATGGAGACTAGAAAGATCTAGTGAACCCCTTGCTCCTTCAGGAACTGTCCATGGTGCTGCAACCCTCCAAAACATCGTTTCTTAGCAGTTGTTGCCACACAAATCAGACCCAACCTCAGCGACTCACTAGTCAAGATTGCTATTTGACTTCTCTCCTCACAGAGGTGCTGAGGAAAAGGAGAAAGGAGAAAATTCTGACATGATCAAAAAATGGTCGAACTCACACCATCTTTGTCTTGGCATGGGTTGTCATCACCAGCTATAAAACTATAAATAAAATGTCATCAGGGAACAAAACTGTATATAAACAAATTTGCAATGTTCTATCAAGTTAGAGTGCAAAGCACTGCCTCTCAGAAACAACACTGATTATAACTGGAAGGTGGATCTTTAAGTATACTGATAGTTTAAGTGCAGTGTTTGTTTCATTATGGTTTGTGTATGAGAAGAAATCTTCCTAAAAGGGTCTGCTAACAATACAAAAATCACATACGTGCCAGAAAGAATGCTGAACTGAAAACCCAGTTTTCCTCTAAGCAGATAATGCCATGTTCACATGATTATACAACTGAAAAAAAAACAGATTAAGAAAAAGTGTTAAAGAGCTTTGTTTTACTGCAGCAAAAGCATTTCAAAGAGAAGATAAACTTACAGAGCTATTACAAATGTTGTAAAAAGCCTAAGGAAGCCTGGTAAATAAGAAAGTTTTAAATTACTGCTCACATAAAAATAAACGTTACTGTCCATCTTTGCCCTGGGTGGGGATACGCTTGGCATAAGGAATACTTAAGACAATGGAAAGAAAAAAGGCAGTGACTGTCATTCTAATCCAAACACCATATTGTTCACAATAGACAGTTAATTTGCCATCTAATCTCTCTCTCTGAGCATAGCCCCTTAGTAACCACATTCATATAATTTGTTTTTTCATTTAAAATTCCACTGGAACTTAAAAGTTTATTAAAGTGAATGGACTACTCCATCTGAGATGTAACTGAGGATATATTAGCAGTAGCAGGCTCCTTAGCATCTGATTAAAATCTCAGTGTTCTAAGCTTTGGAAGTAATACTTTTTCCAAGCAGCAACAAACTGGATAAAAATTATCAGACCCATGAACAGAGTCATTTAGCCTCATTCTCTTGTTTTAAAGTGTTGATTGCCTGTAAGTTAGTAGAATAATCTCCTCTCCTCTCTAGCCACCAGAGTAAGCAAAAAGGAAACATCTCGTAAGTCCACAGCCTGACAACAGCCATAGTTCTAATGGCTCTTTGAATAAGGAATACTTCCACATTAGAAGGAAAAACGACGACAACTATGATTCTAAAAATGGAAAGCACACACACAAAAATTAAAAGCTCAAATGGTAAAAAGAGCTGTGCAAAAGCCATTTCTATAGTTTTCCTCTTCAATAAAAATTGTTGGCCAGGCATGGTGGCTTATGCCTATAATCAAAACACTTTGGAAGGCTGAGGCGGGCAGATCACAAGGTCAACAGATCAAGACCATCCTGGCCAACATGGTGAAACCCCGTCTCTACTAAAAATACAAAAATTATCTGGGCATGGTGGCGTGTGCCTGTAGTCCCAGCTACTTGGGAGGCTGAGGCAGGAGAATTGCCTGAACCCGGGAGGCAGAAGTTGCAGTGAGCCCAAATTGGGCCACTGCACTCCAGCCTGGTGACAGAGTGAGACTCTATCTTAAAATTTTTTTTTTCTCTCTCATAAGTTAGTTTACACCCTCAGGGATATAGAAGTGTGATTCAGAGAAAGGGTGGCATGGTTCACACTCTACCAGCAGGCAAGAGGACCCCTATCTCAGTGCACTATATGGTCCCAATGACTATGGCCAGGTCACTGAGAGATCAGCCTCCTCAAAGCTGTAGTAGAGTCTTGTCTGGCGTTTTACTTGTACTCTGACAACAATGTGAGATCACATATGATATAACGAATATTTGGTAGAAAACTGTTGACACCAGTGCAATATATAGTTCATGTAGCGATTACAGTTTGATTCATTCTCCATTCATCTTAATGGGAACTGCTAATTCTATTCATCACTAATGACACAGGTTCAAGCAAAATCTAAGGAAGGAGTGTGTGAGTGTATGTGTGAATGTGCATATACTTGTGTATACATGTTCATGTATGTATGTATTTCCCTCATATGCCTCATTAAGATAATTACAACTGAAGGAAGCATAATTGATGGCTAGAAAATTTAGCAGGAATAACACAAGGGAAATCTGGAGCTTTAGTACATCAATATGGTGAAAGACAAATTAAAGGCTTAATTACCAAACTGTAGAAGCTATTTAAAAATTATGATTCATGTTAGAAGAACTCACAATTGAGCCAGCCTTGTCATCATCTTTCTCTTTGTTTTCAATAAGTGTTCCTTGTTCTTATCATCTAAAACCGTCTTCTTTTTTACCCTTTAAATGCTTCTTACAATTCTATAATTAAATTCAAATCCATCACAAATTCTCTGGATAAGTCAGAATCTTAAGTTGGATTTTGCCAATTCAACTTATTAAAGAATAACAGCCCAAGTAGAGAAATTATATTTGTTTCAAAATCATTCACATCTACATGCATTCTTTCTCTCCCTTCCTTCTTCTATTTTTTCCTTTCCTTCTCTCTCACAGAAGAAAAACATGGTAAACATGGGATGCTGAGTGCCATATGTTCCATTACACAGAATAAAGGCAAACTCGTTTCCCATACAATGAATAGGAAATGTACACCCCCTAGCATACCAAGTCCTACTTTATATTTATTTTGGTCTCAGAAACATTAGAATAGCCAGTCTGCAAAAATTTTTGCAATGGTTGTGTGGGAAAAGTCAGTAGGGAAAGTCAGTAGGGAAAAGGAAATGTTAAAATCAAAGCTAACTTCTACCACAAGTGACCTCTCCTTGGTATGATGTAGTCTAGTGGCGTCTACATTTCCTCCAGAGCGATTATCTCAATTTAGGTGCAACAGTGGAAGTTTCTGTTTTAAACCACTTTTGGGTTAGCAGTTACAACATTCAAGTGGTTTCTTGAGACCCCGAGGGAATAGATAACCCAAATCTGAACAGGATGGAGGAAACTCAGTGCCATTTTATTTTTATTTTTTATTTTTTTATTTTTGGTAGAGACGGGGTTTCACCATGTTAGCCAGGATGGTCTCGATCTCCTGACTTCATGATCCGCCCGCCTCAGCCTCTCAAAGTGCCGGGATTACAGGCATGAGCCATCGTGCCCGGCCCTGAGTGCCATTTTTATAGGTACTGTTCAATAAGGTCTTCAGGATGCAACATCATCATATTGTTATAAGTGTTATTCTGAAATGTGGTCTCTCACATAAGCTCCAGTTCTATATTTTCAAAAGCTTATAAGATTTTCCAACTAAGATATTCTAATGCTACTTAAATTTATGTTTTAAAAAAGAAAATACCATTTTTCAATCTGCCTCCAAGAAAATAGGCCACTAAAATTAGGAAAGGGTAAAAGGAATCCATGATCATGAGAATGGGAATGGATACAATTGCTTAGGTTTTAGAGCTGGCCTACGCAGTAGTCACTAGAAGCACAACACCCAGTGTGGCTGGCAACTCTGGCTTGGTTCAGGAGAGGCTGATGTCTGAGGAAATCCAATATGGTGGATAGGAGGTCCAAGCACCAGGGGATACTCCAAGTCAAGTGGGAAATGATCTACTCATTCAAAATAGACTGTCTTCCAGCCTCTGGGAATGTAGGGAAAAGTTTTAGCCACAGCATAGCATGATCAGGGTTAGGTAGGTTGCAAGGACCTGAGAAGGCAAGCTGCATTAGAGAACATCATTTTGGATTTTGTTCATTGAGGAGCTGTTGCAGACTGTTTCCCTGGGAAACAAACTCTGAGACAGAGATTAACATGCAGGGAATTTATTGCAAGGGATGAGGGGAATGCTCTTGAAATTAACAATAGAATTGGGTAGCAGGAGCTCTGGATCCAGAACAGCTCTGCAGAAGTGTCCTCAATTGGGATAATACAACCAGAACTTTATTCCCCTCATGAATTATCCATTAGATATAGGCTGACCCTAATAAGAGTCATGAACTTGGACAAGAGTGTCTCTTCACCTGATGGCAATACCCAGAGAGAGGTAGCTATCTTCCACCCATATTCCCAGCAGAGAAAGGCAAGGAGTCCTGAAGGGGAGAGGTCTGATGGCACATCCACTCTAGTAGTAGATGCATCTACTACAGATGCTCATAAAATAACTTAGGTAGAAGCTTAATGCTGATGGTGGGGCTTAGGGCATACCTGAACCTTTGTGGGCACACAAGTGCCCAGGGCTCACTCAGATGTACAAGATCCCAAGGCTCTAATACCAACAGGACAGAGCTGCAAATGTCCTCCCAGCTTCCCCTCAGAGCAAGTCAGAAATGGCCATGTGAAATTACACATCCTGTGGCCTTTGGATGATCAGCTGTTTCATATGGTCTGTATTTCTCTAGTCAAAAGAATAGTAGTAAGATGGACATGGCCTGAATATACTGGCAGAGACATGAACAAAGGAAGCAGAAGGCGATGGGCAACACACTTGTGCTCAATTTCAGGACCCAAAACTACACTGAGCAAGGGGCTCCTTCTAGACATTGTTCCACAGAGAGGCTCCCTGACCCCTGTTCAAGCTGTTAGAGGGACTCGACCTCTGGGTCTGAAACATAAAAAACCAAACTAGGAAAAGGGAAAATCATTCACTGAGGCATCACTGAACTCCTTTCAAGTCACTGCTGTCTGGGTAAGGCTAGAAACAGTGGCCACACTGAATCTGCACCATAACTTACGGTTGGCTGACTTTTTGCTAATTTATCTATTACCCCAAGATGTTTGGAACTAACTTCTTGCATTGTTAAATATTTCAGAATATATATAGCCAGGAAAGATTCATTCTTTAGGGTTCAACTAAGAGATTTGTAACTAGCAAAATGATGAACCATGAATCAAGCTAAAGAGCCAGTTAGGGACAAATATAAATGTGAAACAAGGCAATCTTCAAATATTAAAATTTCAAGTTTAAAACCAGGAATTTATGATTCTGGATTATAGCTTTCCCTTGCTTACTCAATTGGATAATGAATGTAAACTGTGATGTTATGGTGCAAAACTGTAACCCAAGGAGTGAGCGATCCAGTACTGACTTAAGGAACCAATATTACACTGTGAGATATTCACGGTTCAATGGAGAGATGGAAAATTAGATGCCTTAAGGTCTTTCTTCCAGCCTAAATAGAAAATAACGTACAAATGTAAAGCACTGGGAAATAAAATCCCTTCCAGCCCAAATAGAAAATAACATACAAATGTAAAACACTGGAAAATAAAAATTTTCTGTTGTTGTTATTTTATTATCTTTCTAAGCCCCTTTCCTAACTCTTTTCCTTCTTTGAAGTATCTTGAACTCCTTTTGGACACTAAATCTTCTTTGTCTGTTCCCCAGCCAGAGATCCCTACTAAAAGAGATAGCATGCTAAACTGTAGGCAATTTACATGTTCCGGACTTTCCCCTCTCATTTTTCATTCCCCCAAGGACTTCCTCTCTGTTAGGCAATTGATGAAATTACAAAAATTAGGCATTAATAGCCATTGTTGCTTAATGGGTTACCCATCCCCAGTATAGACAGATGCTGAAGTTTTATTCCCCAGCCTTTTAGTTCCTATCATTGTATCAAATAAGACTAGATGATGGTATCTCAGTAAAGCCTTCAATTTCCTCCCTGGCCCCATTAGATGCTCTGTTTGGGTTAAATGAGAACAGCTTGCAAGGTAGTTGTTTGAACACGACTGCATTAATCAGGGTAGAAAAAAACATGTAGCTGATTTACAGAAAGCATTAGATTAACAATTTAGAGTAATGTGAGGAAAAAACCTCAGTGCCTTATAATTATAGATAATATTTATAAATTTCATTGATTTATTAAAAAAAATATATATACACACACAAAACATTCAGATTCTAGTATTTGCTATCCAATAGGTACCTTTATTTTATATTCCAAAATGAAAATTTATGGTGGAAATTTCAACTAAGGTAGGTATTTAGGCATACTTGGACAGACGAACTTTGAAAATGCCATTAATATCACTTACATATACGGTGGTAATCAAAACTAAAGCTGAACTAACTCTGGAACTGATATTCATGTATGGAGTTTGTCAATGAGTAGGAAAAATGTATCATTTCAGTGTGAGTTTATGACTTCCTTTTTGTAAAAGGTGGTGTGGGAACATTGTCTCCTTACTTAATGAAAAATAGTATTAGAATACACAAGACTGTCAGGATAATTACCCAGTAAGGATAATAACTGGAAACTAAAGACAAAGAGTAAATTAAAAAATGGGATGATATGGCTAATAAGATATGCCCTGCCCAACAGCCCATCAGACTCTTCTCACCCCAACTCCTGACAAATTTTCACATAGCTTTGGTTGCCAGGAGCCTCAATACCTGCTCCCCAGAAGGTGCCTGTGTGTCAATCTCTCTGTACTCAAGGGGCATGCAGATGTTTCCTGTATCATATCTCTAGGATATCTAAGGACCAGCTCCTTAGTTCTCATTTCCTAGGGAGGTCAAGCCTCTTACCAGAATCCTTTGGGGCTGGCAATGTTCATCACCCCATCCTCAGCCCTCTAACTTCAGAGGACAGCTGACTTCTTAAAGGAATGAAGAGATCTTTTTCAAGTCACTGCTACTTGAGGCCTCAGCAACCAAGAGGTTATACACTCCTCCCACCCCCACAAATTCACATACATGCAGATAGTAGGGTAGACTATACAGGTGTGTGAGTGTGTGTGTATGTGTGTGTGTATCCTCCTATATAGAGGCAGAAGATTTCATAAAATATATACATGAGATATACATACATGATTTTACGTATAAATACATATAGTACACGCATATAACATTTTACATATATATCTCATTTTAAAACATCTTGCTTTTGTAAAAATTGTGTGAGTATCTGATCACAGGAATACCTTTCTAATCTTAATAATTTAGTGGTTTAAATGTACATGAAAGGTCATCCTAGCTCATTATAATTCTGGAAGAGTCAATCATATATCCATCAATTACTTTGGAGCAAACTGATGAAATAGTTTTAAGCATAATAAAGACAAAAGGTGACACGAAAGAAGCAAAAATAAGTCTATTAATTTCCAGGAAGCTTCAACTATAGACCAATCACATTCACAGGGAACAACAGAAAAGTAAAGCTGAGCTGCAGAAAAAGTCTGCACTACCAGGGTAAAATAGAAACAGGAAGATTAAGACCAAGAAAACTTACAAAAGAATCACAGTGGCCCTAACATGCCAAGATTGGTGGAATCTCTATAGGAGAAACTGTCAGTCTTTATATTATTCTTGCTACTCAAATTCCACTTTCCAAAAGCCAGAGAAAATTCATGCAGCTGGATAGTCCTACAGATTTCTGAGATTCTCTGAGTATAGAGCCATGCAGGTTCTCCTATTCTTTCTGAGCGTCTATATTCCTAAGTAGAAAATAGAATTTAAGCCTCTTGCCAACAATCTTAAAGATACACTAGTTTTGAAATTCAGCAAAAAAATCAGTACATTTCAGGGTACCATATGCTTTGAAAGAGAGAGGAAGGCAGAGAATTAACATTTCCCAAGAGCCTACTGTAATAAAGACAGAGAGGCACATTGGATAAAAGCATAGACTAGGAACCAACCTACCTGTTTCAGATCCCACCTCTGCCATTCACAAGCTGTGCCATAGTGTGTTGAGTGTATTAAATGAACTCATAATATTGAAGAGAAAAGGAAGTACTCATTATGAATTAGCTGTTGTTTTTGTTACTCTGTGCTGGGCCCATTCTTACAAGATGCATGGTCTCTCCTGCCTCAGATATGTGCCATGCTGTTTCATTTATCCAGGCTTTTTTTTTTTTTCTTTTTTTGAGACTGAGTTTCACTCTTGTTGCCCAGGCTGGAGTGCAATGGCATGATCTCGGCTCACTACAACCTCTGCCTCCTCTGTTCAAGCAATTCTCCTGCCTCAGCCTTCATGAGAAGCTGGGATTACAGCTGTGCACCACCACACCCAGCTAATTATTGTATTTTTAGTAGAGATGGGGTTTCACCATGTTGGCCAGGATGGTCTTGAACTCCAGGCTCTTCTAACTCTCCTGATCCTTTCCCTCTCTGCCCTCCCTTCATTTCCTCCAACATCTCACCTTTTCCAGGGAGCACTGCTGTGCCTCTCCAGACTGGAACAGGTGCCAGCCCTCCACCATAACAATATTTCACTGTGTCCTCCCACTATGTCACTGAGTGCAGACAATTTAAGAGCACCCACCCCACTCCCCGATCATCTATCTTAGAGCCAGGTACTTACAAGGACTCTATATGTACCAAAGTCGTGAGTTCTTCAAGAGTCCCAACTGTTATTTTCTTAATTATTGTATAACACATGCCATTTTTAATTCCCTGGCTAACATTCAGTAAGCAACTGTGTGCCAGGACTGTTCTAGGAAATGAGATATAATACCACATAAACAATGTCTCTGCCTACATGTTGCTTATAGTTTGAAACATTCCAATCAAAAATTTTTGCTTGTGAACAAAAATTAAGTATGTTTCAAAAATTGAACCAAGTCACGTTCGAGAAACATTACACATACGGTATTTTAATAATTATTATAAAATATGACTGTAGGAATAGGAAAGGAAGCCTCAAAACACTTATTTAAAAACCCACCATGGCTCTGAATTCTAAAGAAATGGAGTAAGCACACTCCCTTGCACTAACTACAACAAAAAAACTCCTGAACAAAATACATATAGCAACTATTTGAGAACTCTAAAAATAATAACAATACGTAACTTGGGGAGGGTCAGACCTCAAAGAATGACTCATAAAGCAGTCATTTTTGTGCTTGTTTCTTGTAAATTTCCTGGTTTATATTGAGGACAGCCTTGATTTTCAAACTGTGGAACAGACACAAACAGAAAATCAAGGAAATCCAATACTTTTTGGCTAGAAGAAAACGGGGTGTCTGTAGGCCAGAGTGGATAGGGAAATCTTTTTTTTTTCTTTCTCCCTTTTTTTATTCTCCCTGCCACGTACTGAGTCAAGCAAGTCTCAGCAAGAACTGAAAAGTATGCAAGGAGTTGCAAAAAGAAAAAAAACTAGAGAAAAAGATCCCTTAATCCTATATATCAAGTCCTTGGCCAGCCCCTAAGGTACACATGTTTAGAAGTGACCTGAAGCTGCATAACAAGAGCTTTGAAAACATAACTAGAATGTAGACCATCGTGCAAGTCTCAGATAGTGCCAGGCTGGCACACATTCTGGGCCAGTCTGAACAGGACCACAAAAGTTCTAAGAGCTAAGCCAACACTGGAACCACAGCTCACAGAAGGGAAGGTGAAACTCATGTTCTAAGCCTAACCCGGCTGGCTCATTGCTGAAAACAAAAAGAATCATCAGTTAGAGGACTTTAACAGAACCCAAAGTCTCTCAACGAAAGACCCAGGATACAATCCAAAATTATTCAGCATACAACAAAATGAGGACATTTTCAACAACTCTCGAGTGTGAAACTTGATCATCCATATTGAGTCGTTTTTGTCATTCTTAATTAAAACAGAGTCAAAAAACCAGAAGGGAAAAAAGCACCCAGGGCACATAACATTGCTCCAAAAATGTAATTCATTTCAAGACTGGTTGCTGAAAATGTCTGCTTTAACCTGAAACCAGTTGTATCTAATGGCTACTGAGGCAAATGGCTGCAACTTAAGACTAGTTTTACCTATCACTGGCACTCACCAATGAGAGCTCATGAGCTTCCCAAAACCTTACCAGTGCTGATATACTTTCTCAAAGAGCAATAGATAACACTTCTCATTTTTTCTGTGTGTAAAACCTCTAACCATATCTTTGTTCTTTGGACATACACCAAAGACTACTCAGTTTGTGTGTATTCCTTGAATTGCAATTCTTTCCTCCCCCAAAAAATTTGTCTCTATATTTTGACTTTGACAAAGGAGAAAAAACAATAAACAGAAACAATTCCTGAGATGATGCAGATGTTAGAGGCATTAGCCAAAGAATTGAAAGCAGCTTTTGTAATGATATTCCATGAAAAAAAACCAAGAACTTCAAAATAAATGAAAAAAAGCTTTAAGAGAAGAAATCATACCAAAAAACCGAAAATTTAATTAATTTTTTTTTTGAGACAGGGTCTCACTCTGTCACCCAGGCCAGAATACAGTGGTGTAGTCATAGCTCACTGCAGCCTCGACCTCCTGAGACTCAAATGATCCTCCCACCTCAGCCTCCTGAGTAGCTGGGACTACAGATGTGTGCCAACCCTCCACCTAGTTTTTTCATTTTTTTTGTAGAGAAGGGATTTCACCATGTTGCCCAGGTTGCTCTCAAACTTCTGAGCTCAAGCAATCTGCCTGCCTCAGCCTCCCAAAGTGCAGGTATTACAGGGGTGAGCCACCATGCCTGACCCAAATGGAAATTTTAGAATTAAAAAATACAATCAATAAAATCTGAATATTCACTGAATCGGCTTAGTAGCAGAATAGAAATGGGATAGGAAGGAATCAATAAACTTAAAGATGGATGAATAGAAATTACCAATTTAAACAATAGAGAGCAAAAAAGAATATGGTCTCAGAGACCTATGGGACACTACCCACAGGTCTAACTAACACCCATGTCACTGAAGTCACAGAAAATGAAGAGAAAGAGATTGGAGCAGAAGAAGAATATTTGAAGAAATGATAGCCGAATACCTTCCAAATTTAACAAAAGTTATAAACTGACAAGTTTAAGAAGCTCAGCAAATATCAAGCAGTAAAATAAAAAACAAAAACAAAATTAAAAAGAACCATACGTAGATACATCATAATAAAATGGTTGAAAACCAAAGACACAGGAAAAAAAATTGAAATCAGCTAGAGGGAAACAAAACATTACATATTTGAATGATTCAACAATTTGAATACTTTTAGACTTCTAATTAGAAAGCATGGAGGTCAGAATAGTAAAACGGTACTTTTGAAGTGCTGATAAATAAGGAACTGTCAACTCAGAATTTTAAATCCAGTAAAAGTATCTCTCAGGAATAAATGTAAAATAAAGAGATTATCAAAAAAAGAGACAGTAAGTTGGCGGCATGCCTGTTCTAAAAGAAATGCTAAAGGAGCCGCTTCAAGAAGGAAGATGATACCAGAGAAAACTGTGGAACTTCAGAAATGAGGGAAGAGCAAATGACGAGGTAAAATCTAGATAAATGTATTATTTTTATTCTTTTAAGTTCTTGAAAATATGCTTGACTGTTGAAAGCAAAAAAGAATAACACTTTGATGGGGTTTTCAGTGAAGGTATGTGTAATACATAATAACAGTTACAGGACAAAAGGGCCGTGCAAAGGGACCTACATAGTTAAAGATTTATATGTTCCACTTAAAGAGGTAAAATATCAACTCTAAGTAGACCATGAAAAATTAGGCATGAATGTTGTAATCTTTAGAGCTATCAATAAAAAGTCTACTCAAAGAAATACATTCGAAAAACAATAGATAGGTTTTAAATTTTCAAATAATCCAAAAGAGGGCATAAAAGGGAAAGAGAGGAGAACAAAACAGAAAGCAAAAGATGGGAGAAAAACAGGCCAAAAATAAAATGGAAGACCTAAATCCAAACATGTCAAAAATTACATTAAAATAAATGGTCAAACTACAATAAGAAAAGAGATTGCTGGATTAGAGAGTAAAAACAAGACACAACTGTAAGTCGGGTACTGAAACCTACTTCAAATATAATAATATAAAAAAGTGAAAGGATACAAAAAGATATACCATGTAAATACTAATCAAAAGAAAGTTGGGCAAAGTTTGCCTTGTTCCAAAGTTTATCTTTTCTGCATCCCAATTTTGGTAATGTTTACACAATTTTATGTATTTATTAATATAGAACCATACATAAACAATTTTTGTGCATGTAAATTTAAAAAATAAATTAAAAACCTACTTATAGTTCTGCCTTCTTAATTTACTTCTATGTACACTCTATGGTTGGCCTCCATATCTGTGGAATTCAACCAGCCTCAGATTGAAAATACCTATACTGTATGTCCAAGGAACTCATGGATATAGAGGGCTGACTGGAGGACTTGAGCATCCAAGAATTTTGGTATTTGTGGAAGGTCCTGGAACCCATACCTCAGGGATGACTGAATACTGTATAATCCAAAGCATGAACTTTCAAAATTCTAAATAAATCTTTTACAATCACACGATCCATCCTACGTATGAAAAAAAAATGTTGATTTTAAATTCAAAGTTCAATATTGCAATTCCATCTACAATTAGGAACAGTATTCATCTGCTTGGAACAGAAACTCAAATTAACAGTGGTTTACAGAAATTATGGAATTATTTTTGCATTCACCTAAAAGAACACTAGAGGTGGGCAGCCCCAGGCTGCATGAACCACCTGGATGATAGTGGTACATGATACCTTCAGTGTCTCAGGCTTACACTATTACTGTGGTTTGCAATCCTCATAACTACTTCCATCCTCAAGGCCATCCATGGTCATAGGACGGCTACTGCTCTATAGCCTCAGGTCCACGTACAAGGAAGCAGAAGGAGCAGGTGAAGCAGAGAGAGCAAAGAGCCTTTCTCGAAGTTACATCAACAAATTCCACTCTCCCTCCCACTGACCACCTCTTTCTGCAGAGGAGTCTGAGAAACGTGGTTTTAAAAGCTACACTCACTGTTATTCTCAACAGCACAGAGGTCTTGTTAAGCGAGGAGAAAAAAGGAATAGAGAATTACTGGGTAGGCAAATGATAGTCTAGTTGTTTAAACCACTAGCCACAAATCTGGTACTAACTTTTTGGATATTCTTATTTTAGAAAAGCAACTCAAGTCAGGGGAATTCAACATGAAAAAAATAGACAGCAATGAATTTCATTCATGTATTTATAAAACTAGAACCATGTTTGTAATACTTCTGTGAAAGGCAGAATATGACAGTTATTACAAACACAGTTGTTTGAATACATACTAACAAGCACATCATATCTCAAAATTATTGCATCATTCTATCTTTAGGATTCCAAGATACTATGTTTGAGCTAAGTCCAACTGGATTTAAAAACGGATGCGTCTAACCAGAAAAAGAGAAGCGGAAAGACATGTGTTTTTAAGCTGAGCCTTGCTTCTTCATGAGAGGTTTTTGCCTGCTGACCCTGTTCCGGTATCTAAGATGCAGGTGGTGATGAAAGGTCATTTCACAACTTCACATGTTCCAGATGGTGCCTCTTTGGAAAGAATCTCTTTCTGGTAAAAGCTAGAAAAAGAAACTTCTCACTACTCACTGCTTTTAGCATTTTGTTTCCTGCCAACATGAAAACAAGTCCCGATGATGGGACAAGACATTTTCTCGTAATGTAATTGTATCCTTCGAAACACAGTGGTGTAGAAAACACAAGGGGAGGCAAAACTGAAAGGAAGAAAGCTGTATCCAAGGCTCGGCTTTTCTCATAACCAGCCATTCAAACTCCTACAAGTTATTTCCCTTTAGCTTCTGCTACTCTGGACAGCTTCTGCACATTTTAGAAGAATTCTCAATTTTCTTCCTTTTTAAAATGAAGCCTAGAGTACAGTGACTTGTCCAAGACTCAGAAGCAGAACGGGAACCCAGATCTCCTGACTTTCAGGGAAGGTCCTTTTCCATCTCACCAAATGGATGATGCTTTTATGTCTAAGAAACCCATAGTCTTCACTTAAATGTCTTCGGCTTCTCTGAAGAAAAAATAAGACTGAAAAGCGAGGTTAAGAGACCAACATGCTGGTCCCAGATCTGTCACCAACTAGCTATGGGACTTTAGGGTTCAGTTCCTCAGATGTAAAATGAGAGGGCTGTCCCAGACTAGGGAGAGTGCTGATGCCCACATATATCTGGCCCTGAACTTTGTCAGATATTTTACGTCACAGCAGGAACTGTTCTTGGATCACCTTCTTAGGAAATGTGATCAATGCTTCCCAACATTTCAAGTCAGGACACATAAATAAAATGAAGATATTAACATTCTACAGTGGCAAAAATGGAAGTGGATGCTTGGAGCTGCAGGTGAATCTACCTGGGTGCAAGAAGGCAGAGGGGAAACCAGTGTCTCAGTGCATCTGTAAACCCACCTGCTGTACACTGCTGGGAAGTGGGGGCTAAGTGGGAGTTCAGATTTTTAATGTTTTGGTAGCAGTCTGGAACCTGTAGCTTTACAGTTTTTGTCAGAGCCAACTCTGCATGGGGAGATTCCCCCAGGACCTCTGCTGCTGGATGGTGAGTTGGGGAGGAAGGGAAATACGGGACTGGGGTGAAGGTGGCAACTGGAAGAGCTGAAGAGACTCAATACAGTGTGAGAGTAGACAGAAAAGTTGTCAACCCTCACCAAGACAAGGAGAATGAGACAGGCCTCATGCTCCCCATTTATACTAATCACTCCTCCTATTTAGATCACTGGCTTCCCCTTTACAACTCCCTTTCCCTTAAACAGTCTTTTAGTCGTTTCTGTTCACTTCAGATGGATTTCATCTGGGTAAGAATTTTGGCCTATGAAGCATTATAGGATGTGTTCGGTATCTCAGCAACAAGAGATGCCTTGGTGTGGGCCAGTCAGTACTTACAGGCTTAGATAAATACCCAGTGCTCATGGAAAGACATACAGTCTAGAAACAGCATGCTTTTCATATTTTATATGAGATGAAAGAGAGAAGGAAGACATGGGATCATAATCTGGAGGAACGAGGCTCTTAGTAACTAGAAAGTTCAAAGCACCAGATTATTTCTATTCTCTTTCCTTGAACTAAGCAAGCTTTTAGAAAAGAAAAGAAATATAACACAAACTCACTGACACCAGGGATTTATTCAGCCAAGCAATTTCCAGAGGCTATCCTGGAATCATTTCACATTCAGCTCAATACTCTGTATCTTCCACATTTATATCTTTTGTCCTATACAATGATAATTGATGGTCAGCATTACAGCCCTGAAGTCTTGCAACACACTGAATCATCAAAGGGAGATTCAATTATATTCATAAGACTGGATGTGCCATAGCAGCAAAGGGGACTTGGAGATTGAGAAGGGTTGAAGCAAAAGGTTTTCTGGTTAACTCTTAGTAAGCCAAAATTAACTGAAAAAGTTTCAGCTCTACGCAATATACTGGTTGATGGAGAAATACTTTAATATTTGAATGTGCACAAAGAGGAACATTTATAATTTAATAACCAACTCAGCAGCAATGTTACTGGAAGAAGATTTTCTATTTTTGCCCAGTAGAAAGTCATCCTAAACATCTTTTCATGGGAGCCATCCTTTATTGTCAGTAATTTTGCATAATTAAAAATATCTCTTAGGGTTATTTTTGCTTGGTTATTTTAGAAAACTATGAAATACAAAAGCAAAAGGATGAGGAAGATCTTCTGGGAATTCTACCATTGGAAATTCCAAAGTAACTGTTAATATTTTGGTCAATATCATTGTAATGTTCTTTCATCTATACATATTAATACATTTCTAAGTTTCTTAAAACATTTGTATAAGTAAATTTTCACCTACCTTTTCACTTATTACATTTGAATATCTTTCCATGTATTCAAAATTCTTTTACAGTGTAAGTTTTAATGGTTGTAGAATATTCTGTCACACAGGTTTCAGAATTTAGCTGTTCCCCATTGTTGAAGACAAGATTTGTTACTGATTTTTCTTTCTCGCAAACACTATTGTAATAGCCTATACCTCAGGCTTTGTTTACTTCCATAGAGACCCAATACCTAGCACAATGCCTGGTATGCTGTAGGCCCTGGGTAAATAGACAGTGAATAAATTAATGATTTCCTCAGCATACTTTCCAGAAGAGAACTGATACATATAAGACCATACATATATGATATGTAATACTAAAGTGCCCCCAGAAATATTGAACCAATTAATACTCCTGGCAGCACTGTGTGTATGTGTCCAGAATAAGTATTACTTTTAAATAACAACAACTAAGTCATTAGTTGATTATCAAATTCTGAGTAAGCATCAGAACATCAGTGGGAATGTTTGGGAAGATGTCAGGGCAACTCTGGAATGATATTTCTTCCTTGAACTGGTGAATATCCCATATAATTTACGCTGCTCTCAGTTAGTTACCCTAAGGTTAAATGATATACTCGAGATGAGAGTTTTTCCTGTGCTTTATTTAAATTGGGGACTGGTAAAATGTCACCTACTGTCTGTTTTGTAAATAAAGTTTAATTGGAACACAGCCAACCCGTTGCTTACATGTTGTCTACAGCTGCTTTTATGCTACAATGGCAGAGGTGAATAGTTGCAACAGAGACCGTCTGGCCAACAAAGCCTAAAATACTTATTATCTGACCCTTTACAAATAACGTTTGTCAACTTCTTTAAATGAGCACTTTTTAAAAAATGAAACTAATGCTACACCATAATAAATCAGCTAACAAGCATTTATTGAACACTGTGAGGCATGGTGTCTACTCTCAAGGAACTTAAAATATAATTGTGGAGTAAAGCAAATACAAATGTAAAAATAAGCCGGAAAAGGTACCGTGGCATTAGGAGTCGAGTACTGTAATGAAGTGAACAAGTAGTGAAAGATTTCAGAGACAGGAGGGAAAAGGTGGGATTGGAAAAATGGCAAGATGTCACTGAGATACAGAACTTGAATTAGGCTATGAATGAAAAGAAGGGCTTGGATAAAACAAAGCAGACAGAGCAGACTGTTCTGGAATGAAGAGCATGGGCAGAAGCAAAGAGGTGGGGCTCTGCACAGTGTGGAGATACCAGGTGGGACTCCATCCAAAATGCTGGCAGACTAGCACATCAGAAGCATGCTATGTGGTACAGTATGAAAGCAAAGTGTATCCATGATCTGTGTATTTCAAAGGCATTCATTTTCCATGTAAAGAAGCCCTAAAATACATTTTTTACTTAAGCAAAAAAAACTCTCATAAAGCAAATTAATATTGTACACTCTCTTCCTACAGTGCATATTATCTTTCATCTCCTCACCTCTGATTCTAATTAGAGTTCTATTTCTTCAAAAACTTGAATGCTGATGTAAAAACTAAACTGAAAGATGAGGGAGACTAGAAAGAAAATAAGATCAGTATCATAATACAACAAACAAAAGCACAAAAGGACAGGCAAACTGATCTTCATCACTTAATATTTGCCAAAGCTCCCTAACAACGCATTTTTCTGAATCAGTTAAAAATACAGTATCTGCTTATTTTCTAGTCCCTTGCATCCAAGCTAACAAATGCCATTGTAAAATTCATGTCTTTATTTTTTGTTGTGGTGTATGCATTTTAAAATTCAAAATGTTTTTTAAAGCTTGGAAAGAAAGATGTATTTATAGTATGGCAATTATTATTCAACTCATCTTTACTTAGAAGCACACTTTTACATGCTACAGGTGAGGTGAGATGGATACAACATTAAATATATTCTTTCTCAATGTCTTGTATGTAAAGGTACAGGTAAAGATGGCCTTTTAGGAAAATGTGTAGCATGGGAGAAACGTTTTCCTCCTTTTCCAAGCATAGCTCCTTCATTCCAAGGTAGTAACAATGACATCTGCCATCAGATTACCCAGACATCAAGTGACACAGAAGCAAGGCTAATATAGCACTGTCATATTTTTAACATTTTAGTTTCAGGGGTACATGTGCAGGTATTTTATATAGATAAACTGAGTGTCACAGGGGTTCAGTGTACAGATTATTTCTTTACCCAGATAGTAAGCATAGTACTTGATAGGTGGTTTTTCGATCCTCTCCCTCCTCCCACCCTCCACCCTCAAGTAGGCCCTGGTGTCTGTTGTGCCCCAATTTGTGTCTATGTGTTCTCAATGTTGAGCTTCTATTTGTAAGTGAGAGCATGTGGTATTTGGCTTTCTGTTCCTGTGTTAATTTGCTTAGGATAAGATTTCACAGCAGTTTTAAATGAAGGGTACATTAATAAATAAATTTATCAAAAATGCCACCACAGCATTTTTTATCTCAGTATAAAATGTGGCAGGCATTCCTCCCAGCACACACAGGTTAAAGACTGCATCATCGGTTCAGTCCATGATTTTTCTGTTGACACACATCTGGTGAATACAATGTGCTGAAGCAATACAAAACTAAAACAAGGCTTTTGATGGAAGAGGTCTAAGAATCATAACATACTGCGTGTGTCAGAGGAAGTCACTCGTGCTTTTTCACTAAAAGAAGCTTTACAGGTGGGTGGGTGGAAGGGGATGGAGAACAGCTCACACTGTCCATCTCATCCTGACCTGGGACCTCCTTCCTGTTTCCTTGGCTGGTGCCAGCATTTCCATCTTTCTTACCCACTTTGGCCATGTTGAAGCTCAGCTGGGCATTGTATCCCTGGAGGAACAGTGGACAGAGCAGGGGCTTTCCTCCTTTGAGGCACCTACGTAGACAGACTCACTCTCTCTACTCAGGAAATAACTGTCCCTGGTGCCAGGTTTTGGAAGTTGAAATGTTTTGAGCTAATGCCTCCTGTGATTCCCGATGGCCTACTGTTTAATTGTGTAATTATAGACAGTTAAAAATGCATGATATGTGATGGAGAGAAAATAGTTGGTGCTTCGGGAGCCATTATGGATTACAGTTTTTGAAAATTTAAAACAATGCAATATTTATATAGACTTGGCTGCACTGAGTTATTATGCAAATGCCACATCCCACTCTAGGGCCAGCATTCCTCCCCGGAAACCAAGAAAGGCAGATGAGAATCAGGAGAGATGCCACAGTGACCACATGGTTGGGACAACGAGCATCTTGAGTGTCCAGCTGCAGGATACCCTGTGAGTTTCTGTGCCTCAGTGATGTCTGTGCCTCTCTTTAAGTAGTGTTAAGAAAACCCAGTCAACAATATCTGAATAATTATTTGACAGTTGCTCAGATTCGCTGTAAGAGAATTATATGAGCTTTCTTCTTATGGCCGCTTGCATATTAGACAGGGCCAAAAAAAAATCTCACCAAGCCAAAAGTACCTTAGGTATTCCCAGGGTCAAAGCATTGGCTTAGCAACTATTTATAGGCTACACAGCTTTCTTGAAGGTTTGATCCACTCAGGGGCTTGCTCAGCAATGGCCTATCTGGTCTATGGACAGCAATGGAACGGGAGTAATCAGGGGTGTGCTGGGGACTGAGGAGAATGGTATCAATAAAACCAAATGGTTATGACACAAGACTTAACAGTTGGCTAAAACCTGAAGCTCTGGTGAAATATTATTCATATAGGGTCCTTGTACGTATGCCCTACAACAACTAGGATTGATTCCAAATTGTTTGTAAACCTAAGTTAAAAGCAATGGATTGGCATGGATCACGTATCTCACCAGACAGGAAGTTATCAGGGTGGTGGTAGGTGCTGGTGACCAAGGCATAGACTGAATTCTGCAGGGAGTACAATATACAAACAGTGTGTGTGAATGAAAAAGAAACTCTCACTGTTCATTCATTCACTCGTTCATTCTTTTTTCATCTGTGTGTTTGTTTCTTCTGTCATTCACTGAGTCACCGCAATCTAAGGTGATCTCACTATGTGTCAGGATTTGTGCTAAGTGCTGAGAATATAGCACTGATCTTTGATTTCAGTTCTAGGAATTCACAGTCAGTTGAGGAAGAAAGGCAGAAGAACTTTGTTTCTCACTATCAGAGATATATAAAAGAACAACTCTGATGAGTTCAGAGGATCTTGTGTAACTGCCTGGAGGAGTCAGAAATGACACCTAAGAGAACGTGAACATTGAGATGGTATCAGAAGGATGATTAGGAGTTTCTGAGCACAGAAAACGGGGAAGGCATCCGTGGCAGAGGCTACAGTGTTCAACAATGCATGGAAGCATGAAAGAACACAGTGTTTTGGAGAACTCACACATTATCCAAGGTGGCTGGATAAGGAAAAAGAAGTTGAGGGAGAGGAATGTGGCCAGGGAACCATGCACATGCCTGGGAATGGGCCTTGAATGTCACAGTAAAGAAAATGAAACAGATCTGGAATGAATGGTGTACAGTTTCACCTTGGGACCTGCCATCATCATTTAGTATAATGACATCATAGAAGTATTCACCATGTGCAGAGCAAATATATACACGCAAGAAACAAAATATCATGGATAGTTAACATTCAGACAGGCTTATTTTCAAATCTGGATTCTATTTACTGTGTGACCTAGAGCAAGCTGCTGAAACCAGCAGAATCTCCATTTCCTCACCTGTAAAACATGGATGACACATATATGGTGGGCTTGATTTCATGAATAAATGGGATACAGTGAGGAAATGCTTCACTAAATGTCTTCACCAGGCTCTGAATCTCGTTCTTGCTTCACTAACCTTATGCACATCGAAATGGTATCAGCTTCTGAGCTTTGGTTCCAAAAGTTCAGTCTCACCTCTGCCTTTCAACTGAAATAAACTTCATACATCAAGCTTTCCACTACTGAAAGCCTCCTCTTTCAAGAGACTTACAGCCACCATTCATGACCTCAGCATCAGGACACAAAACATCCTACATGCTTAGCTGATACACTTAGGCATATGTTTACATGTTCCCCTCAAAAATTTCAAATCATTTTTCATATAGATAGACTTCATCGCCTTAAGTGGAAGGATAATCTTGAAGGTTCACAGTAAATCCAAATATGATCTTGCTGATTACAAAGTTTAACAAAGTTTTTATTAAAGGGTCTGATGTTTAACATTTTAAGCTTTGTAGGCCACATAGGTAGGTCTCCTGCATATTCTTCTTCTTTCATAACAATTACTTAAAAATATAAAAACCATTTCTTAGCTAGTTGGTAATACAAAAACAGTCAGGGTGGGGAGATGGGAAGGGTAGTTTTGGCCTGCAAACTGTAGTTTGCTTACCCTTGGATTAGGAAAATAACATAACAGTATTTGATAGAGCTCACAACATACTGCTTCAGAGGAAACAATGGCTAAAACGCAGTACTGCTAAGAAGTCCCCAAAGTGTGTGAGGCTCTCTTAATAAGCATCAGGCACCTACCACTTGCAGCAACATTTTAGAGATGATGCAGCATTTAATAGAATCACAAAGCAGTAATGGTCTAGGTTGACTTTAAATTGTTTTGGTATTCTAAAAAATAAAATAAAGAAACTTCATAATAAGTATGGCAATTTTTTAAACAGTGAAACAGATACATAACCACACACAACATATATACACACACAAAAATAAAATATGCAAGATTTTTAACAGTGCTTATTTCTGGGTAATGGGATTGACTGGGGGAAGTTAAAATGTTTTTCATACTGTTAGAGTTTGAGGTAGCATAAAAAAAAGCTACCAGTTCCTTTTGGTCTGGTCTTGGAATCAACTGAAAGAGATATGTCAGGTAAATGCAGAATCAAATATGGCCTTTACAAGTGATGTGGCAGTTAGAGCATGTGTTATAGGTCCTTGAGTGGGCAAGCTGCCTAATTAATTCATCGCTGGTTTCCATAAACTGACTCACCCTTGGAGAACTGCAGGCCTTCGCTGCAGCAGCAGGACCCCTCCTGTACAGCAGAGGAAAGATGAGAATACACAGACCTCAGTGAAAACTAGAACCAGATGTCACTCCCTACCCTGGGGACAAGTAGATGAGAAAAGGTAAAGGAGGCCAAGAGTCCATTACATTGGTAATAAGGGTCCCCCAACATGCACTGATTTACCACAGATAAGAACCAACCAGGAAGCACAAAAATTCCCAAGAGATTGAACAATCAATACTTGCTACCAGAATCTTCTTCTTTCAGTAGTTTCTAGTTAAAGAACTGCTACTTCTGTGTGACTTTGGATCAATCAGTTCACAGCTCTAACTCATGGTTTTCATGAGCAAGTTGTAGGAGCTGCACTAAAAGGTCTACTGAAGTCCTCTTCCGCCATTCTTTGTCAATTACCGAGCTCTACCGCATACCAGGTGCTACCCGTGCTCTGGGAATACAGTTTTGGACAAGATAAACTCAGCTGAGAAGTTTTCATTTTAGTGGAGAAAATATCTAAACAAACAGCTATTTTTATCTGATGCCCAGCTCTATTCCATTTTCCTTCTGAAGCCAAGTAAAATACCACATTAAAGAAATTTGAGGCAGAAGTGACTCACACCGGTAATCTCCGCACTATGGGAGAACGAGGTAGGAGGATCACTTGAGCCCAGGAGTTTGTCACCAGCCAGGGCAAAATAAGTAAGACCTCATCTCTACAAAAAAATTTTTAAAAATTAACCGGGCATGGTGGTGTGTGTCTATAGTCCCAGCAACTCAAGAGGCTGAGGTGGGAGGATCACCTGAGCCTAGGAATTCAACGCTGCAGAGAGCTATGATCATGCCACTGCACTCCAGCCTGGGTGACAGAGCAAGACCTTATCTCCTAAATTATAAATTAAAAAAAATTTCTGATCCATTAACATTATTTTGCTTAATTTTCTCAAAAATACCAGTAGAGAGATCATACATGTTTTATAACAACATAAGAAATAAAACTAACTTTTCATGTGTGTATCAGCCTGGGAAATGATTACTAAAGAGGAAAGAGAAAACTGGATTTGTTGAAAGTTTAGGGAACACTGGGGGCAAGAAGGAGATCTGAGATGATTTTAGACACGAACATTTTATATTTCCATGCATCATCTATAATACAGGTATATACTTGCCAAACAGCAATGCTATCATGTTGACATTGCTTGAGTAAATTTTTAAAAATCTAGAAAAGTGATTTTTTGAGGAGGGAGTGTGAGAAGCAGAAACCAAGGAGAATTCTCAGACATAGAACTTGTTAAAACACCTCATCTTGAGATCTATTAATCTCTGAGTTTAATTAAAAGTCTGAATGAACAAACTTATTTTATCTGATTTGGTTTTCCTTCTGATACCAAGTTCCATTTGGTTTTCCTTCTGATACCAAGAGAGGTTGCTGAAACTTTCTCACCTATTTACTTGCATTTACTCTTTGTAATTGAGTGAAGACCTAATGTGCGACCCCCTGGGGCATTCTATAACTAAACTAAATTACTGGTGAAATTTACAAATCCAATGACAAAGTAATGCAAAGACCAAAAAGAACAGTCTAAAAAAATTGCTCCTTCTCTTTTTCAATCAATCCTCAGGATTAAAGGGAGAATTTATTGATAAAGACAGAGAAGTAATCTCTGACGGAGTGAGATGGTGTATCAGTGTTCTCCATATTCGTTCAATTAATAGACTTCACTGTATGCAAACTCTGATAAGTGGATGAAATGTGTTGCTTCTTAATGATCTAATTTGTATTCTAGCAGGATGTAGGCTCTGCTAGACAAACATTTCGCTGGGCTATTTCCCTCCAAACATTTATGCCTCTTGGTGTGCTAGCCATTTATTTTGACAGTGGGGCTTGATGCACATCTCTACTTTTAATAGCTCTGCAAACCTTTACAACAAAAATACCATACGACTGGAACTAATCTCATTATTTTCCATATTAATAATTCTTACAGCAACAGAAGATCATTAAAACCCAGAATGGTAATGCACAGATGTTTAATGTAGATGTTCAAGAGCTCCTAGCCAAGTCATTCCTTCACTGCTTTTCACAACAAATATTTACTGAGCAATTACTCTGTTGCAGGCACTGTGTTGTTTGTACATATTTTTAATAAAACAGGTATGATCTCCTTCTTTACGGAGCTGCCATTCTAGTGGGAGAGAGATCACTGAGTTTAACAAACAAATAAATGACTACTCATAAGTTGGGATAAATTTTACCAGGGCTGTATTTTCCCTCACCATAACCTCCCTTAACATGCCTCCTCTCTCACTATTAAAAGGTGGTTTCTATCATTTGCTTGTATGATATTCCTACCACTTATTTATTTTTCATCTCCAGGTCAAAGATTAACTGTAGAATCTTCACACCGATCTGATGTGTAAGAATCAAGTAATTGGCTCCTAGAATTCCAAATAAATGAAGATAAACATAGCCCATGCTTCAGAGTTGGCACAGGCACTAAACAAAGGCATACCTCATTCACATTTTTGCAGAAGCCCCTTGAATATTTCTATGGCCTCCAGTAGTTGGTCCTCATTCTCCCACTTTCCAGTCTTACCTCATTTGTCCCCCGTACGTGAAGTACAATAGCTCTTTCTGCACCAAACCCCTCACCCCTCTTCTTTTCAAATGAACCTCAAGGTCTCTAACACCAAGCTGTTCCTGTCTGAACAAGCTCTCCTGCCCTCTCTTAATTCTCCTTATACCTTCCTTACCATACCTCCTACTCTAACCACCCAGAGAGAGAATGCTGCCTTCACATTTTAAACTGTGTCATATAATTTATGATAGTGTTTTCCAACCCCATCAGATGCAATGTTCCATTTTATAACAAATATTATGTAATGCTGCCTTTACTATCCTGAAATGAAATTAACAGATAATATAATTTACCTACAACATTATTTCAAGAAAAAAATCAATATGCTGCCCTAACTGTAATACAAAGGAGAAATAAAAGGGAAGTCATCTGTAATAAAACGATATGTACTGAGAAATGCTATTCTAGAATATAGAATGAATTAAGCAGAAGCTCACACCTACCTATAATGAATAATTTTGTATTTAAAAGAAGAGGATTATTTTTGAACTTCCATACAAGGTGTACAAGAACATAAAAGAACACAAGTAGAAGCTGACACTAAAATAAAAACTAATAAAACAGACCAGACTTATTTGTATATAGGAAATAGAGGGAAACCACCTTAAATAAAGTACAAAGAAGATGCAGAGACAAATTACAGACTGTCAAAATGGAGATGTGAGAAAATTTGATGTTCCTATAAATGACCCAAGACTTATATCCAAGTCTTAAAATTATACCTTGAGTATGGCATGCAACAGGGTAGTGATAAATATCATAGAAAATGTATCTCTCATCTTAAAATCCCACCACCTGCTGAAGTTTCCATTCAGTCTATAGTACTCACAACACTTTGGGGAATATACTCTTTAGTGGGCCATTGCACATAAAACATGAATGGGAATGTGACAAATACTTCATGTCAAAAATGAGAAATATTTTTAAAACAAGCTTTAATAAGTTTCAGTGAGGTCTATTGAGTTTCATGTGTCTCCACTAATTTAATACTGTTTGATTCTAAGTATGTGAATCGTAGTTTCCCATCTTGTTTACTACATATTTGTATGTGGCAACTATAAGTGGAGACTGATGGCTCAAAAAAAAGATGTCTTCTTGTTACCTTGGATGGTTCAAATGATGCCCCTGTTGAGGGCATAGTCTACCAAAATGGTGAAAAACACTTGTCATGCTCTGAATAAAACAAAGTACTCTTCATTTACAAAAGAGATGCATTCTAGGAAAATTCAATGTACATTGAAACTATGGAAAACATATCTTGTGTCTATACAAAAAACAGAGTTAGGTTCTAGACATTCATTTGTACATACACAAGTGTCCAGCAGAACCAGGGGCAATTTTTGTTTGGGAATCTTTATTGAATGCTAAAATAACCATGGCTTTCCTGGTTCCCACATATTAAAAGATCATAACACACCCATGATAACTGGGATGACAAGAAAAGCTCCAGTAAGCTTTCAATATATTGCTAATGGACAGTACTTTCCTAGTCAAGACCTTTGTTTTGTGGAGCGTTTCTACAGAGGAGCCAAAATCTCATACTGTTCAGTCTTTTCTTTCTCCCCTGTAGCTTAGAATCTTCCCAGGTGTCCTTCAAAATGCCTTGCTACCATGCTCTCACAAAACGCAGGTTCTAGGAATTCCAGATCTGGCAGGCTGGAAAATGACTCCTGAAAAACATATCTAACTCCAGGCCAGGTATGTGTCTCATGCCTGTAATTCCAACACTTTCAGAGGCCAAGGTGGGAAGATCTCTTGAGCCCAGCAGCTCAAAGCCAACTGGGGCAATACAGTGAGACCTTGCCCATACAAGAAAATTAAAAAAAAAAAAAAAAAGAAAAGAAAAGTTTAACGCCAGAACTCTTTGCAGTTGTAATTAGGTAAAGGATCCTGAGATTAGGAGATGATCCTGAGATATCTGGGTAAGCTCTAAATCCAACGACAAGCATTCTTATAAGAGAAAGGTAGAAAGAGATTTGAGACAAAAAGAAGAGAAGACAGTTTCTGCCTCCGTGGTCACACTGCCACCTCTTCATTGTGGAGGCAGTGGGAGACCATGGAGGCAGAAACTGGAGTTACATGGCCACAGGCCAAGGATGGCTGGCAGCCACCAGAAGCTAAAAGAGGCAAAGAATAGATTTCCCCTTCAGAGCCCAAGGGAATGTGGCTGTGCAGACACCTTGATTGCAAACATCTGGCCTCCAGAACTGTGAGACAATAAATGTCTGTCCTTTTAAGCCACCAAGTCTGTGGTAATTTGTTATAGCAATCAAAGGAAATGAATACAGCAGATGAGTTAGACACTGGCCAGGGTAGAAGAAAGGTTAATATCATGCTTTGTTTACGTGTTTGTTTTGCCCTAAGACTTCTACATTCTCTGAACATGGTTGGAGACTTGGTGGGGAAATTACAGAATAGAGAAACCTCTGTTCTATTTCAAACGCTCTACTCAGCTTCCCTCCACTCCACTGTCCTTCCCAGGTAATACCTCACTGATGTGGTTTGGGTCTGTGTCCCTATCCAAATCTCACATCCAATTGTAATCCGCAGTGTTAGAGGGGCTTGGTGGGAGGTGACTGGATCATGGGGGTAGATATCCCCCTTGCTGTTCTTGTGATGGTGAGTGAGTTCTCACATGATCTGGTTATTTAAAGGTGTGTATCACCTCCCCATTCATGCTCTCTTCCTCCTGCTCTGGCCATGTAAGATGTGCCTGCTTCCCCTTCCACCATGATTGTGAGTTTCCTGAGGCCTCCCTAACCATGCTTCCTGTACATGCCTGTGGAACTGTGAGCCAGGTAAACCTCTTTTCTTTATAAATTACCCGGTCCAAGATATTTCTTCATAGGCATGCAAGAACGAATGAATACATTCACTCAGCCTATGGATCTTAGCTTGAGATTTCCTTCCCCATGGAAACCTTTCCTGCCCCTCTCCAGCTAAGTGAGATTCCACCACATGAGCTGGAATAGAATTGTTTTCCCATTCTGCAGACCACTCACCTCATTTTAAAACTAAACATTGACTACAATGAGTCCTCAGCAAATATTGGTTTACCCCACTAGAATGTAAGCTCCTCTAGATAAAGGGCCCTGGGTATATTTCCTCACCATTGCTTTTCTCTGTGGCCTGGCATGGTACTCACATAAATATTTTATGAATGAATATTTAGATACAATCATTTACAGATATTTTGGTTTAAAAAAAGATGCTTGGCCAGGCGCAGTGGCTCACGCCTGTAATCCCAGCACTTTGGGAGGCCGAGGTGGGCAGATCACGAGGTCAGGAGATCAAGACCATCCTGACTAACACGGTGAAAACCCGTCTCTACCAAAAATACAAAAAATTAGCCGGGCATGGTGGTGGGTGCCTGTAGTCCCAGCTACTCGGGAGGCTGAGGCAGGAGAATGGTGTGAACCCGGGAGGCAGAGCTTGCAGTGAGCCGAGATCCCACCACTGCACTCCAGCCTGGGCGACAGAGCGAGACTCCACCTCAAAGAAAAATAAATAAATAAAGATGCTTGTCAGTCAGCTTTCCAGCAGCAGCAATAAATTTCTTTCCAGGATAAAGCCATGTTTTGATGAGTACATTCTTCTAGATACTGTACTTACAATACCCATTTCAATGGTCTCATCACCCCAACCTCTGACTCAATACTTAGTGTTTGAACACAATCAGTTCATGGCCACCACAGTGGGTTGAACTGTGTCTCCTGTAAAGTTCATGTCTACCTAGAAAAAACAAATATGAATTTATTTGGAAATAGGATATTTGTAGGTATAGGCAGTTAAGACAAGGTCACATCAGACCTGAAATCCAATGGCTGAAATTGGGCCTGAAATCCAATTGGGCCTGAAATCCAATGACTGGTGTCCTAATAAGGGGAGGGAGATTTGGATACAGCAGAGGAAGATGGCCTCATAAAAATCAAGGCAGAAGTTGGAGTGATGCAGCTACAAGCTAAGGATTGCCAGTAACACCAGAAGCTAGGAAGAAGCAAAGAATTCTTCCCTAGAGCCTTCCGAAGGAACTCAGCCCTGCCAGCACCTTGATTGAAGACATCTAGCCTCCAAAACCATGCATAAATATATTTCTGATGTCTTAAGGCAGTAAGTCCTAAGTTAACATTTCAATAGGTTCTTGGAAACTGCAACTTTAAGTGAAACAACATACAGCAGGTCCTAAAATAACATCATTTTTTTCAACATCATTTCATTTTAACATTAATGAGGAAAATAACTGGTTTCATTATGCATCGTTTTGCCTAAAGTTGCAGTTCCCAAGAACTTATCTACTGTCCTTCATTACAGTGGCCCTAGAAAAGTAATACAGCCAGTAAACCACTGGTACGTTTTATGGTTTTTTGCCCACATTTCTTTTATAATGAGTCACCTCACTGAGATTTGCCTTAGTAACACCATTCCTTTCAATCAGTTCCAGCCATTGGCTAATGAGATGGCACAATCAGAATTAGAGGAATATAGGGGTTCAATTGTAGAAAAAGACTGAAAACCAGTATAATCTGAGCAAGGCAGCAGTAACACACAGAACAGCTCAGGTGCCAGGTGGTTTTTTGTTTGCTTTTGCAGTTCCTGCCTCTTTCTAGTTACATGCTGAGCTCTGTGCCTTACCTTCCTCATCTGTGAAATGGAAATAATAATAATCCCTTCCTTGTAGAGTTGTGAAGATTAAATTACATGCTGCATACAAAATGCTTAGCATAGTACCTAGGACAAGGTAATTGAGCAATAAATACTAGCTGTTACTATTGCTAGTAGTGGCAGGGGCAAGGGTCAAAAATAATCATTTCGTTCAATTAAAAAACAAAGGCCTAAACCCTAAGTATGTGATGGCTGTGGTAGACACCTGAAAAACTGAATGCTTTTATTCCATGTAGTGAAGATCTTATTTTTCTTGCAGATTATTCTGGAGTTTGACTCTAAGAGTTACCTTTAGATGCAAAAAGTCATTTCATTTTAAAACAGCAGTGCCTGAATACCACTTATGTTGCCTGAATTTGTTCACATTACTATTCACGAAGCTTGACATCCTGCAATGACTTCTGCACAAAACTCAAAGTCAGTAAAACTTTAGGCTACTTACCATCAAGACAGGGAACAAACCCTTCTCTCTGCAAGGTTTTTATAATTAAACATCATGACATCTAATGATGTCTACACAGAACTGCTTCTCACTAGCACAGAAAAGTTATCTCTAATAGAAATGTTCTTTCTAAATGGTAAAGGAGGGAGCATATAAACATCTCTGCAGTGGTGGCTTCTGGTATAGCTGGTCAGAGTGGACAGGACACATACCAATTACTGTTAGGGTTTGCAAAGAAAATAGTTATGTTCCCATTCATTTACTATTTGATAGAGGAGAAGGGATCAATGAGCATGAAATATGCCAACTTATAAATTCATATTTCTAAAACCTAAACTAGGCGAGGAGTAATGTTCACAATGTATAACCAGTGAGGATGGTTACGCCTCACTGTACTGCCCAATCAGAAAGAGTGGACACTGGCCTTAGGCCTGGAGCAGTCCTGGAAGGCCCCTACCACTGCAGATGTTTGCCCTTTACTTGCTAGACAGCAGGAGGTCTGAGGCTCTCAGGGAGAGGCAGGGGCTCCAAGTCATACAGGAATGGGTAGGCACTCCAGTTGACTGAAGGACACACAGGAGGTTTCAGGCAATGGCTATTTGCCAAGCAATATGGAAGTATTTTAATATTGTAACTGTGTGGCTCTAAAGGCACCAACTAGTGAACATTGTCCCCGGACAATACCATGAAGAATTAGACTGGCACGGTGAAAGTGAGGTGAATCCTAAGGCAGTCACAAAGCAGAGGACAACTGAGAGAGATATAGGAGGGAGCCGCTGTGGATTGGTGTATGCATGGTGAGTTCTACACAGAATCAGGGAGCCGGAGGGTTTGATCCCTCAAATTCTATTTTAGTATTTGGTATTATTTTCTAATTATATTGCTGCAGTAACAAAATTCCTTTGTTAAATAATTAAAAGACTCCTTTTAAGGCTAAATACCACCTGGCTCCCAAATTTTGGTCTATTCTCCCCGGAAACAACTCCTTATTACAAATTTAGTAGTCTCATTGCAGGTATCTTTCCATGTATACTTACGTGCATTTGGTACTGTTTTGGGTGCTATGTGTTTACATATGTGGTAGGTGGAATTGTCAAATGCTCCCCTAAAATGTCCTCTCTCATCCCTAGAACTGTAAAGATGATGAGATATCACACCCTGATTATGTTATGAGACAAAAGGAATTTTGCAAATTAGTTAAGGTTACTAATAAGTTGACTTTGAGTTAATCAAAAGAGATCATCTAAGTGGACCTAATCTAATCATACATGCCCTTTAAAAGCAGAGTTTTCTCCAGGTGGTAGCAGAAGGGAATTCAGAGAGATTCAAAGCATAAGAATTTGATGCACCATCACTGGCTTTGAAGATGGAACTGACCATGTGCCACGGAATGCAGATGACCCCTAGAAGTTGAGAGTAGCCCCCTCTGAGAGCAAGAAAATGGGGACTTCACTCCTATAACCCCCAAAAACTGAATCCTGCCAACAACATGAATGAGCTTGGAAGCAGATTCTTCTCAGAACCTCCAGATAAGAACCAAGCCTGGCTGGCACCTTGATTTCAGCCTTATGAGACCCTAAGAAGAGAACCCAGGTGAGCCCACTGAGACTTCTGACCTCCACACCTGTGAGATCATAAACAGGTATTGTTTTAAGGTAAATTTGTGGTAAACTGCTACATAGTAACAGAAAATGAATTCCACATATCATCCTACAATTTGTTTTAATTCAATAATAAGTCTTAGGAATCTATGTGAATTAATTCATTCCTTTGAACTGTTCCATAGTATTCCATAGTATGTGGTAAACCATTTTCAAGGATGGCTGCCAAGAACTGCCCCCATCACTGTGCAAACCAGCTCCTTCTCTTGTTATTTTCCTGCTCTTAGAATTTGGGTCAGGCTCGTGACTGGTTTTCATCAACAAAATCTAGTGGAGGTGACATTCAAGAACTTTGAACTCAAGTCTTTACAGACCTTGAGGCTTCTGCTTTTGCCCTTTTGAGATCGAAGAAGCATGAATAAAAGCTCAAACTAACCTACTGAATGATGAGACCCCGCATGGCGGGGGTGCAGCCCCCAGCCAAGCTTCAGATAATCTCAGGAGACTCTATGTAGAGGAGAGGAACCACTCAGCTAAGCCGGGCAACCCAGACAACTGTGAGAAAAACTAAATCATTGTTGTCTAAGTCACTGCATTTTGAGATGGTTAGTATAACTCTCTATGTGCTCAATAGAGACATAATAGCACATACATCATGAGTAGATAAATTACGACTATCCCAATTCATCCATTCTCCTATTGATAAACAATGTTGTGTTTTCCAGTCATTAAACTGGACCATATGAAATTGCCATTTCTATAAGTGAAAACTGGTCAAATATCAGCAATCTTACAAACAAACCACTGTGAGTACTTCTCCCCATGCCTCTTTGTACACATGGTGGACACATGGCCTCAGGGTGAGAACTAGGCAGAAGAATAGGCATCCACAAGGTTGGCACATTTAAAATTTTACCAGATGCTACTAAATTACCCACAGACTGATTCTTATCAGTGTATAATACGGTGTTATATCCCTTGATCTATACATCTCTAGAAACTCCATTATAATAAAAATGGTTATCCAGGCCTCAAAATGCAGCAAACCTAATACGAACCAATCTAAACCTAAAGCAGTGTTGGCAAACCTGATATAAAATTTCTGATAATTAGGCCAGGCACAATGGCTCACACATGTAATCCCAGCACTTTGGGAGGCCAAGGCAGGTGGAACACTTGAGACCAGGAGTTCGAGACCAGCCTAACCAACATGGCAAAACCCCATCTCTAGTAAAAATACAAGAATTAGACAGATGTGGTGGTGCGCCTGTGTCCCAGCTACTTGGGAGGCTGAGGGAAGAGCATCGCTTGAACCCAGGAGGTGGAGGTTGCAGTGAGCCAAGATTGTGGCCCTGGACTCCAGCCTGGTTGACAGAGTGAGACTCTGTCTCAAAAATAAATAAATAAATAAATAAGCAAATAAAATAAAATAAAGTACAATTCTTGATAACCCAAACAACATTTTTATTTGACCTTTAAATATTCTGTGGCAGGTAATTATTTTAGGAAAGATAGATATGGCTTCCTATTTGTGGAACAGTTAAATTTATATTAAGTTGAGTTTATCTTCCATGAGTAGGCCTCCCCTAGGTGGTGGAAGTAAAACTGAAATAGGGTATACAGTGGGAGAGTTTTAGCAGCCTAGAAGTTCATACAAGTTCAAAGGTACTAGTCGCTAATGAATGAAGACACTTCACTCCGCAGATAATAGTGTTATCTATCCAGGTGCCAATATTGTGATAACTTGGAGGCTGAACAGTACAATAATATTTAGAACATGCTTATTAAGGGGTGACTTAATAAACTTTTATCTTAAGCAGAGACTCTCTATACAATACTTATGTGAGGTCTATTGTACTTATGTCCCTAATGTAAGTTCTTTTCTTCCTCTGCAGTAATACAAATCTAGCTGGGCACCTGACCACATTGCCCACGACATTTGGAGCGAGGCATAGCCATGCCTAGCTAAGTTTGAACTGACAGAACAAGGTGTGATGTGTCACAACTTCTAGATTTTAGCATGTGACACCCTTGACCCTTCACAATGGCAGGGAGGCAAGGAGGCATGGAGCAGCTGCCTTGGACTCCGAGATGATGGCTATGCACAGAGGGTGGCAGTGTCACCCCATAAGCCCTAGTCATCTACTTCTGGATGCTAAAGTGAGAGACAAATAAACCTCTCTTTTTCAAATCTCTATAGTTTGGAGTTCTGTCATTATGGAAGCTTTACAGGTATCCTGTGTTGGATTTCAGGGTTCCTAGAAATTCACACAACCAATCAGCATCATCTCCATCTCTTTACAGATTCCTGAAGTTATGCCATCGCAATTTAGTTTCTTTGGCTTGTGATTTCCAGCCTATGATGAAATGCAAGTATCTCAAAAAAGAGTCAAACTGTAAGCTCCTAAGACATTAACTCCTTAATGTTTTCTTGATCGTCAGAACCTTTACTCGGGATTCAATAAGAAAGAAAGGAAAATGCAAGTTCCTTGAGTATTTGGTGGATGGCTCCAACAGTAGGGGAACAGCCTCTTAAAACTAAAGGAGGCTAAAGACACAAAGAATACGGCAATAATCAACACCTGATTCACAGTGTGGCCACACGGGTCTGATCCCACAGAGACTGCAAAATATGAACCCACCTTGCCCTAGCTGACTGGGAGAATGCTACGACATAGAGAGGAAAGAACATATGCTGTGGCTAGCTTCATTTATCTGGGGACATGTCCTCAGAGCTTGTGTTGCTTGGGATTCCTGATGAGTAATACGTGCATTTTCTACATCTGGGTGAGTCCTGTTACCCAGGAAGGCTGCTGACACTATCTTGACCCTGTGAAAAAGCTCCATGATGGCAGTCACCTGAAAAGTCACTGGCTTTTGGCAATCTTTCTATTATATGATCTCCTCAAAAGTTGCATATGTTTAGAAAACACATCAATTTGTTTTCCTCAAAGCAAATATGCAGAAATAAAATTTTAAGAAAGGCACAAAAGTAAATGAGAGCTATTCCAAAGATGAAACCGAAAGTGCCTTCTGAAATACCAGCATAAATACCTAAAGTAAGAAAATTTCCAGCGTAATGTGTTTTTAATCAGACACATCAATCTAAAGTTTCTGCAACATCTGCAAACTTGAATGCTATTGTTAATGTGACCAAAACGCCTTAAAATAATTGCATTAGGGTTTTTGGCATCACTTTGTAATAAGTGGACAGTTAATTGTTGCTACATTACAGCTGAATCTCTGCAGAATTGGATATTACATCCATATTAGGATCGAGTGACTCCATCATGATTAATGATACTGCAGTGAGTACCAAGAGAATTAAAATTATTAGGCACTAATTTTAAAGTGTTGACATTTTCCCACAATTTTAGAGTTATGTTTCAACAAAACTTCCCAATTAAACTTACTGCTCGTGGTTACTGAGTAAAATTCCGAGACAAATATTCCTTCAAAGATCAACTTTATTAGTGAGTAAACATTAAAATTAAAAAAACATTTTGTTGAACTATCCACCTTATGTAACTAATAGCAGATGATGTGTTTTACACTCTAGTTATATTTAAATAATACAGCCATGTAATTAAAGATAGTTGGCCATAATTAAAATATTCATAACAATTTCCTTTCAAAACAGTATGTGCAATTCAGACTGCATATTTGTAGTAAGCTAGAAAAAAGAAACACATTATTAGTTTTAGAGAAGTACATGCTTAATTATCAAGGGAGTTTCCACAGATTTTAAAGAAATTACCAAGAGCACAAGCATAAATTGGTGTTTAATTGTTTCTGGAAGATGCTTAGGTTATAAAATATTTCAAAATATTTCCTAGGAGAGAACTTGGTAACAATTCATCAGACACAGACTTGGCAGTGTCACAGAAAAGTAATCATGTACCTAAAAATGGGCATTAAACAGACATTCATGGAAAATGACTTATCTTTTACCCACTGTTTTAGTATTACTGAATATTAGTTTCTAAGTACCGTATTGGGCAAGTTACTGTGGTTCTTTGAACTAGCTATTCTAAGTCCCAAGAGTAATTTTGCAAATGAATGAAAAATGTAAATAATTTAAGACAGTAAGCATATATAGAAAAAAAAGCTCTGAGCTCATAATACTAAAACAGTAACAAGTTCAAATTTTGTATTCATCTCTGATTTACCCAGTGGTCTCCACGGAATTTGTTTTCTGCACCTGAATTTGATTATTTTTTTTCCAGGGTAGTTTCCCAGTTCAAAATAATGTAAGGAAGATAAATGAGATAATACTGAGAAAACATTTTGAACTATTCAAAATAAAGCTAATTTATTTCCTCCTGTGTTTATCACTGTGCTTCAAAACCCTGTCCTGATATTCTCAGAAACTCAGGTATAAAATGAAGAGATATTTAAGTACATAATATTGGGGTCACTGCCACTAACTAGCTGTTGATCTCTGCTAAATTTGCCCCAAGTAGCTTCTAAAAACACAGGTGATTTCTCAAACATCTTTGTTTTTGTGTCCCCTAAAATGCCTACCAAATGATCAGATAGATAGTACTATAGTCTCAAAAAAACCCTTTTCAGGCTTCCAGAATTCTGGTAGTCTTCATCCCACAATCCCCTATTGAAAAATCACAACTTTTTTCCTTAACCATCCCTTTTTATTGTTACCCCATCCTCTTTTCTTATTTAATTCACTAGAATAGGGGTTGGCCAAGTATGGCCTGCAAGCCAAATATATATGCTGTCTGCTTTTGTACATAAAGTTAAGCTGAAATGCAGCTCTTCTTTTACCTATTGTCTATGGCTACTTTTGCGCTACAAAGTCAGAATGTCTGTGACAATGATCTACGGCCCACTAGCTTAGACCACTCACGCTGGCTTTTTACAGGAGTCTGTGGACGCTGGTATTGAATATGGGTTCTCAGTGTTTCTGTGCTGAGGATCTCCTCCTACCTCTCTAAAGTGCAGTTGAAAATGTCTAAGACAAAAGTTAACAGGGTAGATGAGGAATTACTCTTTGTGAACCATGGGGATATGTCAATAACTTCCTTCAAATAATCTACAAGCATTTCAAGTACAGCGAATCTCCCAAAAGGGAGTCCATAGAAAAGGTAAGCTATGGTCAACCACTTGATCTGATAGCTGGAGTGGATCCCACTTTAATTAATCATGTTAGCTACTGATTATTAATCACCTGATAATTATATTTTATCCATCCTATTACTCTAAGTTCTTTTGCTACTCTGCATCAAATATTTTATGTACATTATTTTACTTGGTCCAAGCAATAATCATATGTAGTTGGGCCATTTTACAGATAATGAAACAGAAATTTAGAAGGACTTTGTTCAAGGATGGACAACTAGCAAAAAGCAGAACTGGGACTGAGCCCCGGACTCCAGAGTCCAGACATGGTAGGGTAATGTCACCTAGGTCTTTTCCATTGCCTCTCACCATACTATGGGCACTCAAATCAAAAAAGTAAAAATTGGGTTGTAGCAACAGCGTAAGAAATCCTTTTTGGTTATAACAAACTTGGAAGAAGTATCTCATTTAAACTCCTTATAAATTACATTCTCAAACGTAATTTATCTTTTGATCAAATTAGGAGTAATACTTTTCATTTAAGCAGTTTAAATGAACTCTCTTCTGTGGCTTGGAAAAAAAAAACTTTTGTCTCAAAATATTTCCTTACAATGGTTTTCCCAGTACAGATGTGAGATTATAGTTACCTTTTTAAAATATTTTGTTGATGTTTGTATTCTTAAAAATATTTTTACTATATGAATGTTATAAAGAAACAGTGATTTACAAACATAAAATCATTATTTTCAATTCAATTCAAAAAATACAAAAAACAAATTCTGAGGCAGGTAGAAAGGCAGGCTCTTGATATCAAAGTAAGTTTCTGGATGTAATTGAAAGACTGTTCCACTAAGTGTTCACATTCAGATAGTGGTGTATGTTGAGCTAAGTGGGAAAGGCTGTTAAGAAGTAAACATGTCTGACAGGGTGCGCAATTGCAGAATGTGATGAACCTGACTCCATCATGTAGCATGCAAATCAGTCACTAACATCCTCGACAATACATAAGCCAGGCTCAGCAGAGCACTCCCAGATTGTGAAAATTTGGGAGAAAAAAGGAGTCTCTGGGGAAAAAAGAAAAAAAAGACTAGAAAAGTGATTTTCAAAACTCTGTAAAAACTAAGCACATAATGCAATGATTATAGGAGAAAACATGAGGTCACTAAGAATGAATTATAATACACTGACTTTTTCTTTCTTTGTTTTTTTGTTTGTTTGCTTGGTTTTTGAAACGGAGTCTCCCTCTGTCACCCAGGCTGGAGTGCAGTGGCACGATCTCGGCTCTCTGCAACCTCTGCCTCCCGGGTTCAAGTGATTCTCCTGCCTCAGCCTCCCGAGTAGCCGGGACTATAGGCACGTGCCACCAAGCCTGGCTAATTTTTTGTATTTTTAGTAGAGACGGGGTTTCACCATGTTAGCCAGGATGGTCTCGATCTCCTGACCTCGTGATCCACCTGCCTCAGCCTCCCCAAGTGCTGGGATTACAGGCATGAGCCATCACGCCTGGCCTTTCTTTCTTTCAATACACTCTTTAGCCCAAGGAAATGACATAGGTCAAAGCATCAGGGAAGGAAAAAGGGAAGAAAAAAACCGTTTTGTTAATTAGCTTCCTGAAAATATTTTGTAAACTGCTATTTGTCCAAGATCATTCAGCTCTCTCTTAAGGATCTTTATTCCAAAGTCCAGGTGCTTTGCTACATCTCCCTCCACTACTTTATTTACATCTCTGTTACCTCCATGATCATGCCTTTGGCTCTGGCATTGCTAACTGGATCATTCTTAACTGACAGGTTAGACAAGCATGTAAACACACACACACACACACACACACACACACACACAATGTACATAAACACAATGGCTGCATGGGTTCTGTACACTAACAATAACAAGGCTCTGAAGTGGTATGAGTTCAAGACTGAGCTCCCAGAGAGCTGGATTCAAGTCCCGTGAATGCAAGAGGAGACTTTCGAAATGCCACCTTCCCTCTTTGAGCCTCAACTTCCCCATCTGAAAAATGATGAGTGTGAATCCAGGGATATTCCTTTCAGCTGTAATATTTTATCACCTAGCATATCTTCTACTTCACTCTATTTCTAGAGTGCTCAAAACTCATTTCTTTTCATTTTTCCCAGTGAGAAAGATGGATAGCTTTCCCTTAGCAATCCCATTACATATTTTTACATATTTGTTGATTATTATGTTTTCCTTCCATCACTTTTCTACATGAATGAATGGTATAAGTTATCTTCATCTTCAAAAGTTCTACTATTCTATGTTTTACTATTTTTCTTTACAGTTACTTTTTGAATACTATTTCCTAAAAGCTGTGTAGGGCAGTGGTTAAGAATGAAGGCTCTGAACTTAGACTGCCTGGGATTGAAGCCACTTGCTCAAGGTAAGATTTCAGACAGGTTATCAATATGGTTAAATATTCTTATTTTTGAAATGAATATTATAATTGTGCCAAACTCTCCAACCCCTGAGAATTAAAAGAGAGAAAGCATTTTGAGTGCACACTGGATGCTGGGCCCATAACTGGCATTATTTATATGGAAGCTGTTGGCTGGGCTTGATTGCTTATACCTGTAACCTTAGCACTTTGGGAGGCCACAGTGAGAGAACTACTTGAGGCCAGGAGATCCAAACCAGCCTGGTGAAGACAGCAAGACCCTGTCTCTACAAAGTTAAAAAACTGACTGGGTGTGGTACTCCAGCTACTTGGGAGGCTGAGGTGGGGGATCTCGCTTGAGCCCAGGAGTTCGAGGCTGCAGTGAACTATGATTACACTGCTGCACTCCAGCCTTGGCATCAGAGAGAGGTGCTGTCTCAGTCAGTCAATCAATGAATGAAAGCTGTTATTATTTTGGGTGGTGATGCTGGTTTTGGCTCCTCCTCATCCCCACAAAGTCCGAGAGAACTAGTGCTTTAAATGTAATTTAACCAAATGAGCACTAAAAAGGCAAATGAGAAATAACTCTATCTTCTTAGGTAATCATGGTACCTTCTTTTCAACAATAAACTGAGGTGACTTATTTTTTTATCATGTCCTACACTCTTATCTTCAACTCACTGTGCCCTTAAAGAGTCTTTCCATATTTCTGGCCCAGAGTTGACCCTCCCAAGTGGGGAGAAGGTTCTTACCTTCTTGACCTGAAACAAAATCATTACAGAATGGGGAGAACTATAGATCTAAAAAAAAAAGTATAAAGAGTGATTTCTTACCAAATAACAGAGAAATCAGCCAGCTCCAGCAGCACCCCAAGTTGGACACAGAGCACAGCGTCAAAGAGATGTGGCTACAAATCAACCAGAGCTGCTACCTGCTGAACACCTAATTTTTGCCAAATGTTTAATTGTACATCCTGGACTATGTCCTCCATCAGTGAACAGAAAACTGGAGATGTTATTGGTGAGACCAGAATTTCACTGTTTGATAAAGGAACTCAGTTTCTACATTTGGAGTTGGTTACCTCATCCTGAGCAACCAAATTCCTTAATGAAGCCAGTTTGAAGTGTGGACTTCAGAATCTTGACTGTGCAAACTGTACATGGAAATGACATTGGCATCAGTAGTTTGCAAAAGGCAGCAGTGTGAATTGCCATGTTTTTCATTTATATCTCATGTTTTCTTTTTCTTCCTTAATTCCCTTCAGGGCATGAGCCCATGATCCATTATATTACTGTTCCAACCTACCCTTTGCCATGGCCTTTTATATGTTTTACCTACTTATGCAATAACAAAGGAATCCTTATTCATCCACACATATAATTCCTAAACACTCAAAGATCATTTCACTCACTCTGGTGCTCCTTCAGCTGTTTCCTTTAGGACTTTTAAGTGAATTTCACTGGACCTCAATGATTTCGACACATTCAATTATTGAAGTGTGCCTTAACCTGCTTCTTCCAGATGTGAACTCACTCACTTGTTCATTAACTGTTACAGTATTACCATCCTTTTGCTATTAACCTTCCTTGTGAAGGCTGAAGCAAAGGAGCTATTAAGGATTTTACAGTCTTCCTGCCATGCGCCTGCTTACACTCTCTCCTGCTAATAAGTAGCAGGCCTCCTGCTTTGGGGTAATTCTCTTCTGTCTTGACAACATATGCAACTACTCTATTTCACCTCATTTTCTAGGAAATGCAACCTTTTGTATCTTTTACTTCATGCCTTTAGTCCTTCATATTTTTATTGTATCTTTAGACAAACTTCTTATCAATTACACCTAAAATATACTTATTTCCTCATTAAAAATTGTTCATGAACAAATGTATCCTCATAGGAGTTATTCTTTGTTTTTAACATTCAACCACTGAACACAGATGCTTAGAATTATTTCATCCTTGATTTGCTAAGGGACATTACTTTTTTGTTTACTTGATGGTTTAGAAAGACAATAAATACATGGACATAACTACTGTCTTTCTCCTCTGGTTTTAGTTTGGGAAATTCTAATTGTTCTCATCTATAAGAGAATAAAATACTAATTTGCACTTAAATCTATCCAATTGACTTTCTCACTCTACATGGGAGAATTTCCTCTCTCTACTCTTTTGAACTCTTTATTTCCTTCCCTCTATTCCCTTGCCTCTCAAAATTGGCCTTCGTCTGTTTTTGCCATTTTACTTGCATTGGTAGGTTCTCCATTCAAACAACCCAGCCAGACACAGCCCATCCACTGGGCATTCCACCACACTAAACAGTGGGATGACAGAATCTAAGAGGACCGGCTGGTTTCAATGATTGAATTCAGTGAGTGCCGAGTGGTGTTCAACATATGCCCTGATAGGCAAGGAGCAAATGGGCAGAGGGTCTGAAGGAAGCATTTAAATAGCATCTCTTAAAAAAATGTTGCTGTTGCTCAGTTTAAACTATCTGCTTATATATTCTGGGATTAAGAGTTTTTAGTGATTTTTTTTCTCCCTCTTCCTAACATGTTTATATTGCGCTTTCACAGGCATAGAAATAAAACATAAAGCCTACTCACTGAAGCCAAAATATTACCATATGTGCTCTTCTCACCGACCCATCCTCCTTCTACCTAAACCCGTCTCTCCTTTGGAAGCTCTCTTCTCCTTTTATTAAAAAAGGAAAACTTTTGGGAGGTCGAGGTGGGTGGATCATGAGGTCAGGAGATGGAGACCATCCTGGCTGAAATGGTGAAACCCCGTCTCTACTAAAAATACAAAAAATTAGCCAGGAGTGGTGGCAGGCGCCTGTAGTCCCAGCTACTCGGGAGGCTGAGGAAGGAGAATGGTGTGAACGCAGGAGGCGGAGCTTGCAGTGAGCCGAGATCTCAAAAAAAAAAAAAAAAAAAAAAGGAAAACTACAGGAAGCTGATTGTATTGGAGAAGAAGAGCATTAAGTGTGGGCTATGCCAGGGGATACGTTTTAGTGGGAATGGAGAAAGGATCATCCTACTACACCCTTTAGTAGGCAACAGGACCAGAAGCACCTGCTCAGTGGGCAATTATTTGGGGTGTATTTATAAGGCATCAGCCCAAATGCTAGTTCTTCCACTCTCCAGAGGGGAGATAAATGCTTCTCATTCATGAAGATCCCGAGTAAAGGTCACCCTGTTTCTGAAAACATGTGAAGAGTGATATTTGAGTTAAGTCATTTCTAAGTAATGACTTTCTTCTTCTTCTTGAATGCTATTGGGAAGTGGTGAGGCAGAACTTGTGTGACTGTAAAAACAGCAGTTTTTAAAAATATGGTTAGACTAGACTATTGAAAGAGGGAACAGAGTTGTGGAAACAGCTGCTTTGGAAGTTTGAAAAATTTTATTGACTCATAAAATGTTATAGTGAGAAGTTTATTTTAGAAATGAGGAAACCAAGACCCTAAAGCATTAGAGAAATTATTCAAGGTCATTAAGCTCCTTATTCATCAGGCAGAATCAGAATCAAAAGTGAATGGCTGGCAAAAACCAATCTTGTGGGTTTTCCAATGTATGACAACGTCTCCCTTCTTTTCTAACGTGAATCTTTTCCATAACTTATCCTTACATGGGAGCAATTTTTAGCCTGCGCCACTGATGCCTGCCTCTAAAATAGTGTAGAGTTGTAAAAAAAAAGTCATTTTTATATCACCAAAACTTCTGAAACACTGAGTCAGAAGGGATCATCTAAACGCTCTTCTGCCTGCAGGTGAAGCTGGAGCAAACTCTTCACACTAGACCCTGCAAAGTCCCTCAGGGTAGAAGGGACCACGGCCAGCGCCCACTACCTCCTTGTCATCATCTAATCTTCATAACCTAAAAAGCCACCAATGGGCTCCAACAGGGTCTGTGGGTCATGACTGTGGCTGCATGTCGAGTCATGGTCTCTGCACTCACAAATTTTGTTTTGCATAAAAGCTGTATTACTGTAAAGTTGTAAGACTTAGTAAAATTCACATTTTGGAAATTTTAATTCGAGCTCAAAAGCAGCAGAGATCCCTATTTAAAGGAGATTTGCAATAAAACTACACAAAATGTAAATACATGTGTTAATTTAACGTTAGTAAATCCATATGTTCTTTTGCTGAATTGTCATATTTAGAACTTTGTAAAATAGCAGTCCATCTGCATGGAGTGAAGAAAATGCCCTTGAATAACCTGATCAGCCATGCTAGCCAGCCCATGACAAGCACCTCCAGGCAGACACTTACTGAGAGCCACTATGAGGCGGGTGCTGTGCCATGTTCCCTAGATACAGATATAAATATATAGTGCCTTGGACTTGGGAAGCTCAAATCTGGTAGGGGAAAACAGACTTTTAAAAAATAAGTTAGGGCGTCATCTAAATGGTTTTGTTGGGAATCATTTCACCATCGTCTTATTTCTGCCCATCTTGAAGGCATATTCCTCTAAGGTAGGAAATAACCTTTAAACATTATCTAGTCCATCTCACTGACCCTAGGCAATAATAAGATTTAACCACTCTTGTCATTTGAAAAACTGAGCCTCTTCCAATAGTCTCTAATATTTAACCATCTTTACTGTTAAGATATAGTTGTATTACTTACAGCCTAAATCCCTCATGCTATTTTTCAAGTTCCCTTCCCTTCTCTTATTGACTCTTTGGAGATGATGATAAGCATTTAATAACTCTGCTAATTTAACTTGAAGATCATCTTAGTTTGCTGTTTTCTGTGATCCAGAGTTCTGATTTATAATTAACTAGGCAGTGTGCATAATTCTCTTCTGTGTCTGCCCTAATCAGAGAAGCCTGAATATTGTGCACAGCAGGCATTCCGAAATACCTGTCAAGACAACGGGCATTCCAGATAAGGACAGATAAGCACTGAACAAGAGAGAAATGCTAGAGGACAGTATCCCCGATGCACATACCAGCATCCCAGGATAGCACCTCTCTTTTTAATAACAGTCTTCCATGGAGTCCCTTGAGAGACTAAGAACCATGCTCCTACATCTCCTTAACTCTTTCCCTTCATCAAACGCAGTCACTCACACACTACAAGTCTTCAATCAACTTGAATGAATAAATGAATGAATGAAAACAGAATTTCAACTTTCACTATTATAATGAACCCTGTTAGCCTTTCCTTACATAAAAATTCGTTTAACATTCAAGGGACATTATGTCCTTGCCAATACTTTTAAAAACCTTAACTACAGTCACCATATATAATGGCTCTCCAGAACGTATTCATCCTTCATGAGTGAAACTTCGTACCCTTTGACAAACAGCTCTCCATTTCTCTCACTCTCCAATCCCTGGCAACCACCATTCTACTCTGTGCTTCTATGAGTTCAACTATTTAAGACATAAAAGTAAGGGTATACAGTATATGTCTTTCTGTGTCTGGATTATTTCACTTAGCATAGAGTCCTCTAGCCTCATCCATGTTGTCACAAGTGGGAGGATTTCCTTCTTTTTTAATGATAATATTCCATTGTGTCTGTGTGTATACACATATTTTCTCTACCCATTCTTACACTGTTGGAAATTTAGGTTGTTTCCATATCCCAGTTATTGTGAATAAAGGGCCTATAATATTTATATACCCTATACTCTTTCTCCTTCTTCCACATCTTGTTAAGGTCTAACCATTCCCTCTCGGGCTAATTTGTAAAAGAAGCAATTCCACCAAGCCCTTCTTAAAATTATATAAAAACTTCCCAGCCTGTACGATGAGGCCTCAAATTATACAACAATATAAGCTTCCTGAGCATCTTGGGATAAATGTGCTTTATAGAATTAAGATACCACTTACTTGATTGTAATATATCTTAGGGCTACATAGTCAAACCTTTGAACTCACATCAGGTGATGCGTGCTGCAGAATATAGAAACAAGATTCTACAAAGCAGTCTGGAAATAACATGTACTACTGAAAAACAAAAATACTGTAAATTAGTATAATAAATCAAGGAATCAGCAACTCTCTACCACTAACTAAATCAGTAATGCTTTCTTCAAGAGAGTTATGAGAATTATATTTCCCATGTGGCTTGCAAATGTAAAGAGATCTATTAAGACTGTCTGATAGTTACTGCCGAAGGATATATAGGAAGTAGAATACTAGGAAGTATTATATTCATGACATTGCTCTATTTTATTTATAATTTTTATAAGAGCTTAAAAATCTAGGTTTCATTTAAGCATTACTTGTGTGATACAAAAAAATATAGTAATTTAGAGTTTGATATTTTTTGAAAGGCTTTTTCAAATAAACCATTCTTTTGAATTCAAATGATTAAGAGGATTAAAAGTATCAAGAATTTATTTCATTAGGCATTTCCCAATGGGATCAAGTTTTTCTGAAAAAAAAAAAAAAACTTATGTAAAACCAAGTATTAAAACATTTCCACTCAAATACATTAGGGAAAGTCCCAAAATGAAGCACAGAAAAAATAATGGCAACATAAATTCAATTATTGTACCAAGTAATCGCAGAAACATGCAGAAACATGGGCATTCAAGTAAATAAATTATTCTGATTTTGCTCCTAGCTGACACAAATTACTCATTTCCTTGGACTTGATACAAGAAGGCTTCAGAGAAAAAGAAGAAATGCAATCAAAGAGCAAAGCACATTACTCATCATCTGCCAGCCTTGCAGCAACAGAGGTTTCCTACAGTCCCTCCCTGCCACAGCCTTGCAGGATATGTCTATAAGCCAGTCTAATACATGCTTAAATGTTCTCATTTACAGACTCGATTTCCTTTTGCGGGTTCCTGCAAAAGTTCTCAATGGTGGTATTGCAACTTGCATCCAATAGCAAAGTGCCTGTAGTTATTTGTTACTAATAAAGTCCTGAAGTTTTCAAATGACTTGCTTTAAAGAACTGATCCTGGATTATTTCTAAAATCAGCAAGGGCAATAAAGTATTTACAACTAGTAGGGCCTGGCATCAACTAATCAGAAAGGACACTGGCCTGAGAAGATGCTGCTGTCTCAGGTACTAGATGGTGGTGAGGTTCACGGTATCACAGAAGGAATTTGTTAGTGCAGGGGACACTGGGGAGGAGGGAGAGTTAGGACATTCTAAGTTTTCATCAACCAGGAGGGAAGTATTTCGGCATTTTAAAAACCTAATGCATCTGTCTGTTAGGGCGAGAAAAAGCTGAATATCATTCCAGATAAATCATTTTAGCTTCACTCACATGCATCCTGGTGTGCTTTCTTGAGTGGAAGAAAGTAGATGAAGTAACATGCTGGAAATCACACATAACCTATGGCTTTCCTCATTTGTGAACCCAAGGAAGCATGCCACATATAGAAATACAAAGTCAGAGTTACAACTTTGCCCCCGTATTCTCACACGCTGTGTTAGTTAAGGCTGCCATAACAAAATACCACAGACTGGGGGGCTTCAACAACACAAGTTTATTTTTTCACAGTTCTAGAGGCTGGATGCCTAAGAGCAAGGTGCCGTCGTTGCTGGGATCTGGGGAAGCCTCTCTTCCTGGCTTACAGATGGTAAATTTCTCCCTGGGTCCTCACATGGCCTCTCATTTGCATGGCCACAGAGAAATAGTGTTCTGGTGTCTCTACCTCTTGTTACAAAGGCACCATCAGTCTTATCCGATTAAGGTCCCATCTATAGGCCCTCCTTTAACCTTAATTACCTCCCTAAAGGGTGCATCTCCAAATACAGTCACATCAGGGGTTAGGGGTCCAAAATTTGAATTTTGGAGGTACACAATTCCATCCATAACACACACCACGTAAGAGGAAAGAGAGAAGACTTCTCCCACACATTTTCTGCTTTGACCAATTTAAGCGAAGGTGAATTTGTGATTATTACTGTAGACAAAGAACCCTCTAAAAGCAGATTGTTGCTGTAGACCTGCCATATACCCATCTCAAAAAGGACCTCACCAAACCCCAGGCCACCTTGGCTAAAACCACACCTAATTACTATAACTGTGCATCTCAATGATCAGCCAACAAGCACTACTGACTACCAACTATATTCCCAGAACCAATGGAGAGATACAAGAAGATTCACATCATTTGGGGTGAATGAGAGTATGCCTGTGAATTACCAGTGAACAAGATCAACTCATTTACATGTAATCAGTGGGGATCAGAGCCTTCCTGATGGTCATGTAGAATGTGCACAGGTAGAACCTCACTCTACAAACACACCCGTGACCATCACCTCTCTCATAGCCCTCTGCCACGATTCTCATGGCAACAAGAACATTCTCTGTCATAGCGGCATAACCCTAAGCAGACTGGGCCCGGGTACCTTTTGGTGTAGGCAACATCCAGATAGCTGTTTCTTCCTCACTGTAATCATTTCCAATTTCATTCAAGAGCCTCATTCACACTGGGCTGTGATGAACATTTGGCTAACAGATTGCTTAAGTGAAAAACACAAGAGAGTGACCACAAGTAAAAGATAAATTAGTGGAAAAAAATCACTTGACACTTTCACTCTAGGAAGAAAGGGACATAGCACAGGATGAGTAATAGAATCTCCCCCAGCCCATAGCCCCTGCCAATAGATACTAAGATTCCAGGTAAATTAAAGGAATACATGAGAGGTCACTGAAACAGAAATCCAGCTGGGAGACAGAAATGCAAAATTCTCTGTAGAAGAAAATGGGAAGACCAAGGGCAGTGCAACATATAGAAAAAACATGAAACTTTACAATTGGAAAAATATACATCAGAAGTTCTTACTGGTCTTATGACCTTAGCCCTCTGAGTCACAGTTTATTCATCTTTAAAATAGGTATGCTAGGCATGGTGTGGTGGCTCACGCCTGTAATCCCAGCACTTTGGGAGGCCGAGGCGGGTGGATCACGAGGTCAGGAGATCGAGACCATCCTGGCTAACACTGTGAAACCCCGTCTCTACTAAAAATACAAAAAATTAGCCGGGTATGGCAGCATGTGCCTGTAGTCCTGGCTACTCGGGAGGCTGAGGCAGAAGAATAGCGTGAACCCGGGAGGCGGAGCTTGCAGTGAGCCAAGATCGCACCGCTGCACTCCAGCCTGGGCAACAGAGTAAGACTCCGTCTTAAAAAAAAAAAGTATGCTGTTCACTGGTTAACTACAAGGACTACATGACAATACAGAGGCCTGCAATCACACACACCCTCCAATGTCTCTGGAACATAACAAAAACCACTATAAATATCTGTTAACAGTATAATTAGGAGCTACACTTCCAATGTTAACTTGCAGCTGAAACCATCAACTATCATTCACAAGAATGGCAATGCCATCTGCAGTAAGACTCAGAAGTATTGGAAACCCTTCCAAGCCTTTATGTAGACAGATGAGGAGCAGCCATTTGGTTTAATATACAATTATTGTCAGAACTACCCTATAATTTGCCTCCTACAAATATCCAAATGCCACTAAATGGGGCACAAGGTCACCGTGGTGGAGCAGACTGTCTCATAGCTGACTGTCTTATTTCTATTAGAGATGACCCAGGGCCAGATGTGTGCATGGAATCTTCTGCTGGCCTTACACTTTTAGCAAATGGATACGATGAAACGTGTCCCCAGATAACAGGCCATAGGGCAGCCAGGGCAGTTCTCCTTGCTGCATTCTGCTTCCAGCTGCTCCATGGGATGAAACTTTGTGTTCTAGGGAAGTTTTCTGTCAACTTGTCAAAACAGTCGCTCCGGCCACTCACACTTACATATATGTTATAGGGCCCAAGTGTTTGGACAGTGACCCTACCTTGGGTGGCGCTCAGAATCCTCTCTTCCCCTAAGGATAGTTTACACAATTGGAGTTTTTTTTTTTTCTTGAATATGTTTCAAGCTGGTGTTAATTCTACAAAACAGATGGGCAGCTAAATCTTTTGAAGTTGCTAAATATATTTTGAGAGCATACAATTTTTATACAACTAACGTTCAGTTTATATTTCTATCAGCTAAACTGTTATTAATATTTGCAAAAGCCAAATGTCAAAAGCATTTAAAAATGTCAAACCATGTGAACACGATTAGGGAGGGGTTTCTTGTAAGAATTGGAAATTTTCACCTAACGGTACTGTCTCTCTTATACCTAGGCACAAAATGCCAAGCTCCAGGTCCTGAGCTTCAGGGGGCTTCACTCCGAGCCTCCTCTAGCCATCCCCTTCCACCAGGTGTGGGTTTCCCTGCATCATGGGGTTATGCCCATGCAGAGTCTGTGCCTCCCCTCTGCCTCATGATGTTCAGGGTATGCTGAACCGGGAATTTCTTTCCAAATGGGCCCGAGCCTGCTTCCAGGAGCTGCTGGGTATGTGTGCGCACCCAAGATCCAAAAAGTAGCCAAATGCTGGCAGCAGGCATGGGATGTGGACAGAGTATAGACATGACAGCTAGAGTGTACACACATGTGCACCCCAGGCCCTTAGTGGTAATGGGAACATGGAGCTGGGGGTGAGAGAAGAAAGCCAACCAAACCACTGGGCTGCAAGCTGGGTGTTAGGAACTGGCTGCCCCTGTACCAAATGGGCCAAAATGGAACTCCAAGGACTGTGAGAATTCCATGCTTGATTCGGCCTTCCAGGTCATGATGAAGATACATTCATCAAGGAGAACACATTTTACATGGCATTTTATTTTGCTGACTTGGTTTATAACTTGTATATATTTAGACCCGTAGAATGTGGGCTGCCATTTATATACTCTTGTTCTAGGCCTTGTAAATATTAGGAGTAGGACTGCATCAGAGTTAGGTTTAGAAAATTATAGACTTCCAAATAAGAGTAATTGTATTAAGTTCTGTTAATTTCTTCAGCAAAACTAAGATTGCAACTAATAATCTATAAGAAAGCAGCATGTCTTGAAGGTATTCTCTTCTTTTATTTTCATAAAACATTACAAACATCTGCAAAAGTAAAGGTTCCAGTATAAGAAATGCTCACATGCTTGATTATAACCAACTCAAAGCCAATTGAGTTTCAACATTAACTCCAGATCCTCCCTCCAAATTATTTAAATTACATCACACAAGCATATCTTTTCAGCCATATTTATGTCAGTATGGATAGGTATGTCTTTTAAATATGTCTTTTAAAAAACATAGCCATATGTTATCACACCTAAAAACATGAACTATATCAAATATTCAGGGAGTAGACAAATATTCCAACCATATCTTCAGATTGTCTCATTTGTTTTCTTTTTTGCAGTATTTTCAAATCAGGATCCAAATAGGGTTCACCCAATGTCTCACGACACTATTCTTGATCTATAGGTTTTCTCCCCACCTCTTTTTTTCTTCCTTGTACTTTATTTGTTGAAAAAAACAGGTCATTTGTTCCGTAGAATTTCCCATAGTTTGGATTTTGCAGAACTTAGTCTTATAGTGTTTCCTATAAATTGTTCATTGTATCTACAGGCTTGATGAGATTCAAGGTTCATTTTTTTGGCAAAGTTGCTTCATAGATAGTTTTGGGTATTTCCATCAAGAGACACAAGATGTATAAATGTCTCTCTCTGGTATGTTAGCACTATTTCTGATGCACTATTTCATTAAAAATTGCAAAATAGCTTCTAATTATATTCTTCTTTCTCCATTTATTAGCTAAAATTTCTTACAAAGGGAAACTTCTCTCCACTGAGGATGATTTAGTTACAGGTCTTAAAGACAGAATGCTTCTTTCTCATTGCTTATCAATTTTGAAAATAAAAAGTTGGTTTCCTAGAATCCCCTAAAGGTTTTCCTGGGGTTGTTTTGTATTATTATAAGTGAAAGGATTTAAACAAAAGCTGACATGCTTTAATACACTGCAGTAAGTATTCTTATTGATGCATGAATTGAGCTGTTTTTGATTGGTGGAAGACTTTTCAAATTGGATCCTGGACATTTTAACAACAGCCTCAGACTGCTATGACAAAAACAACACTACCTCTTAAAATATGACCACTAAAAGCAACGATATTTTGTGGATTTCTTTTTGTCATGAATATGGATCCCACTACAAGTGTACAAGCATCTGTTTTCAATTCACTTCAAATGATTGTTCACTCTGTAGATTTGCCATCAACCACAATTGCAGTTAGATTTACTGGTTTTGCTTTCAATCTGGGGGAATTTTAAAATTAGATGTTATGTTACAATTTTATTAAACATGTAAGTATTTATAAAGTCAAATCCTCAAAACAAGGTTTATTGAGAGAAATTTAGCTTCTATTCTTGTCCCATCCCATCTTCTCTCTTTCTATTTAAAGTTAACAACTTCTTAAGACTTACATCATTCTTCCAAATACATCTCTTTCTGTATGTTTGTTTACATGTGTGTGGACATACACACGTGTACAAATTCCATTTATCTGGAGGTAAATTGAAGTATATATGTGTGTGTGTGTGTATATATATATATATATATATATAGTGTTCACACACACACACACACACACACACACGCCCTTCTCAACCTGGTATGGAGATTGGTAATTTGCTCTTTCCGGTGATTGATTATTTTGTTTTACATGAAAACAAGATTGAAATATTGAAAATGAGGAACTCTAGATAAATATTTTTTGTAAAGTAGTGCCATGGGAATGATGTTGAACTCTCTAAGTCACCATATTTACATCTACCATTCACTTCAAATTTAACTGAAGATCAATTTCTCCAATTGTTAAGGGTTCATTAATCAAGTAATTCTGGAAAAGGGCATATTGATATCTGAACTTAATTATTATGAAGTTTTATAAGTTTTAGAATGAACTTGAATATGTATGTCTAACATTTTTTGTAACTTATGCAAAATAAGAAAAATTTGTCAGTCATGCAGAACATACCTCAAGCAATTAATAAATACACTGATATATTCTCAAAGACACTGGAAGAAAAAACTTTAGTAAAATGGTATATATCTAAAACTATATACTTGCTCCAAACATAAATATTGCATTGATGCAAACACTAAATTTTTGAGAAGCTTAACATATATTAATTTTTGTAGTGTACAACAGGAAGAGAATCCTTAAGGGACAGACAGACCTGACTTAAATCCTGATTCAGCCATTAGTGGCTGTGTGGCCTTTGCAAATTGCTTAACCTTTCTGGGCTTTATTTTCTTATCAAATATGGATGCTAATAGTTCCTCACTGGTCTATAATCAATAAGACTATTTGTTTAAAGCATGCAGAAACACAACTGGTACAAGGCCAATGCTCAATAATATTAGCTCACTTGTTCTTTTGCAGGCAACATAAATAGAAGACAGTATGAATAATGGTTAAGACCTAGGGTATCTGAGTTCATACAACAGCTACGATACATCCAAGCAGTATGAAGATGGGCAAGTTATTTAACTCATGGGAGCCTCAGTTTCCTCATCTGTAAAGGAGAGAGGCTAAGAATATATTCCATAGAGGACTGTTTTAAGAATGAAATTACATGTAATATTATAGTTCGTCTAAAAGGAAGGGATGCTTATTTGTTTCATTTCACTGTTATAACCCTGGTACCTAAAATAGTACTGGCACTTGGTAATTCTCCTTAAGTGTTAATAAAAAATAAATGAGATAACTGTTCGAATCTCACATATTTCATATTACTTTCAAGTTGCTGCTTTTCACATCTAAGAGTTCTTTCCTCACGCTCTGAGACTTAGTCCTTCGCCTCTCTGGATTTTATTAAATGATGGATGTTCTCACTGTCAGTGTAATCTCCAAGGTCCTGGCCTTTCCTGAACTGGGGTTTGGGTGCCCTGAGACGGTAACTACAGCCTTACTACCCCACTACTCAATTCTTTACTCAAGAGAGGCTGCTTAGAAAGTCTGGGTCTGCAGACTCTCATAGTCATTCCAATCTATTAGACCTGTAGGATATTTCCGGATAACATGTCATGTGCTTTGGTGATTGTTTCTGAAAAGGCAATAGACTTTTAAGTGTTCTATGTGTCATGCATATTGGAAGTACACTAAATATATTACTACTTCACTGGGGACTCTCTTGACAATAATGTGAATTGCTGAGGGAACAGAAATCGATTTTTAAAGTGTTTCTGACATCAAAGGTGACCACTTTTCTGTCATCAAAGGTGACATCAAAGGTGACCGCTTCAGGAAAAGAGTTCAAAGTAAGATTGACTTCGTGATTGAGATATTCATAAGACTCACACTGCAAAGGTAGGTCGGGCATTCTTCCACTGCCCAAGATGCAAGAGAATGATGCAGGCAGATTCCAAGCTGAGTTTGCTGAGATAAGGGCCTTCAAGGAACTGAGTTCCGGCAACATGCATTGTGAGTACCCATACCATCAGGTGTGTCTTTGTATTCTGTTCTCTGAACCTAAAATGCCCTTCCTTCAGTTCTCTATTAAACCCTCTTCACCTGCACATGCTTCAATACTCATCTCAAATGAATCCATTTCTGGCTGGCAGAGTTTTTCATCTATCATTTTTTTCTCCCTGTCTTATAGCAAATATTTGATCCTAACCTTAGTTATTTTCACATGTAACTCTTTTTTTACCCTACGATCCTTGGCAACAGGGGATATGGCTTACTTATTTCTGTGTCTCCACACCTTGCTTAGCATAGAGCCAAACCAATTTTTTTTTAATTATCATACTTCGGGTTTAGTAGTATCTGCAAAAAAAAGTATTCTTTATACAATATTATCTAAGTGGCAATTTTATTTTAAAATTCAATAGAAATAATATAAATTAGATTTTTTTTTAATCTCAATATGATGGAGCAGGTTGGCCAAATACCATCCACAGTGAGGGTTATTAAATGGTATATTCAAACAGCAGCATGGTCTATCAGAAATAATACTTTATTCATTTACTTCACCATTTATTGTGCACCTACTATGTGCCAGGCTAAAATCATAAGCAGCTTACATTTTACAAAGGGAAGATATAATATGCAGCTGCAAAATGCCAGCAAGAAAAAAATATAATTTTGTGATAAAAGTCTGTAATCAAGTAAGTAAAGTAGAATATTATAAAAGGCATCAGGGAGATGGTGAATTTGGAGCTGGATTTTGTTAGCTAAACACATATTGTCCAAGCCAACAGCAAAGGGAAAATTTGGGCCATCTTAGCTAAATTAAATGGCTACACAGTCTATGTCATAAATGCAATTATAACTTGATAGTGGTCTATGTATTTGGAAACACTGACTCAATCTTCAGCAAGAGTGGTTTGAAAATGAAATGGGAAAATACACTAAGCAAGCAGAGACCATAAAAGAGGCACTAATGACATAAACATTCAACCTTCCTTACAAACTTTGAAACAGAAAAATGGTGGTTGCCCAGTTTTTTGTTGTTGTTGTTTGTTTGTTTGTTTTTGAGACAGTCTCCCTCTGTTGCCCAGGCTGGAGTGCAATGGTGCAATCTCAGCTCACTGCAACCTCCGCCTCCTGGGTTCAAGTGATTCTTCTCCTGCCTCGGCCTCCTGAGTAGCTGGAATTACAGGTGACTGCCACTATGCCAGCTAATTTTTGTAGTTTTTAGTAGAGATGGGGTTTCACCATGTAGGTCAGGCTAGTCTCAAACTCCTGACCTCAGGTATTCCACTCGTCTCGGCCTCCCAAAGTGCTGGGATTACAGATGTGAGCCACCACGCCTGGCCCAGTTTGTCTTTTAATTTGATATAATTGTATCTATCCCTCTGGCCCAAGAGACTCTTAGGTACAATCTCAGCAGGGTGATAATAATTAAGTTCAAGAAATTGTGTAAGTGGCAGAGCATGTCAATCTATGAGCAAGGCTGAATTCTGCATGAAATACAAGTGCTTAGATCAGTAGGGTAAATATAGTTTAAAACAATCTATTGTATATTTCAAAATAGCTAGAAGAGAATAATTTGAATGTTTCTAGCAAAAGATAAATATTTAAGGTGGTGGAAATCCCAATACCAGTAATTTCCTATTTTCAAATTATACGAATGTATTAAAATATCACTTGTACTCCAAAATTATGTACATCTATTATCTATCAATAAATTTTAAAAACCTCCACTTTCCATTACAGATTATAAACTACAAAACAAATAAATGATGGAGCAGAAAGAGTGTGTGCCCAGAAGTCAGAAGCCCTGGGTTCCGGGTTGGGGTCCACATAGCCATGTGATCATAAGCAAGTTACCTCATTTTTAAGCTTCAATATAATATTTATTATTATTAATATATATGATTCAATATCATGTAATATGCTCTCCCTATCATATGTAAGGTTATAATGAGAAATGAATGAAATAACATAGGGAATGATTTTGGAAATGATAAAACATAAAAGTAAAAAGTACTGTCATTTCTGTAACCATGGGGATATCAATATTAATTAAAATGCTTATTATAAAACACAACTGCTTAAAGCAGTTACAGAAAATAAACAAGGAAAAAGAAATGTATATTTCTGTCTTGAGAAAATGCATGCTGTCAGTTGTTACTCCTGCAAATGACAGGTGAAAACCTTTGGTCAGGGGAAATCTGCAAAGAATTCTGAAACACAGTTTAATGAAAACTACAACACATTTCTTTTGTCAGAACCCCATAGCTTCAGCATAGCTAATTCTCTGCTTCATTCTCAAGAAACATTCTTAAAAGCTTGAGGTTGTTTGTTAGCAACAGATGTAGACATTTATAAACAAGGACCATCTTAACAGAATTATTTCTCACGAATTAAATAAAGGATCCCAAAGAATGGTTCCAACTGTTTACAGTTAGCACTTAGACTTATACTATGTGGGAACAGTGTTCATTAAATGCACTGCCTATGGACCATAAAGGTAATCAGAACAACAATCTATACTACTGGGACTGCTGCCTCTGCCTCTGCCCCATATGCAAACCTTAGAGAGATTGGTATAAATGTTATCTGAGAGCCATAAAACACTCTCGGAAAGTAAACTTTAGCTTATGGGAAGTAAACTTTCAATTCACCAAATTCCATTTAGTGCCCTGCAGAAAGAATTCTGCAAAGAGTATTCTGAAACAGGCAACTCATCTTTTATAGGTGAGCACTCCATCACAGAAGCCCAGAGATGAGAAATCAGGTCTTCATCCTCCCAGGCCATCACAGTTTATAACTCTAAGAATGATGACTATTATCAAAATTTTAAAGATCCCCAGAAATGGCCATTCTACAACCTCCCTTGGAAGCAAATTTCTGTCATAAACACACTATCTGTAAAATTCTTCTATATGCTTAACCTAAGTCTAGCAGAATTCTGGCTGCATCTTTCTATTTTAGTGAAGATATTCATTCATTCATTCTTCAATCAACAAATATTTTTTTTTAATGCTTATGATGGCAAAGGTTATTGGTGATAGTATAAGAGAGGAACAGGGGAACAAACAGTATCTGTCCCTTGGATAGGCAGCGATCTTTAACTCTTTATTTAGATCATTATTAGGAGCAATGTATGAAAATAGCTGCCAATTTGTAGAAAATACCGATGCCAGAAAAACATGGTGCCCAGTCCCAAGTACGGTAATCAACAAAACTTAGTCTGTAGGAAACTCTACAGGTCCAATATTCTAGGTCTTTAACGCATAAAATATGAAGGAAAAGGAAGGGATGGACAGTAACCTGTAGGTTCAAAGAAACTTAAAAGATTTATATCCAGTTGTTTTTTTAACAGATGCACAAGACTAAACTGAAGGGTCTGGGAATGCACATTAAATGATGAAACTATTAAAAACACAGGAGGGTTATTGCTATAAGGTCACACTAATAGCTTATTGGAAAAAGATAAAGGTTGAGGCTGAGAAGAGGTACCCAGATGGGATTCTGGGTGGCCGGCAGAGTCTCCTTTCTTGACCTAGTGTTGGTTACAAAGCCATTCACCTCAGAATTATTCCTTAAGCCAGACATTTATTTATTTTGTGTGGTTTCCTTTGTCTAGGTTTTGTTTTTGAAGAAGCATGTATGGATATGAAGCAACTAGAACTCCTATACATTGCTACATTGCTAGTAGAAATGCAAAAAGGCACAGATAATTTGGAAAACAGTTTGGCAGTTCCTTATGGAATTAAACAAATGCTTACTATATGGCTCTGTGGTCCCACCCTAGTTATCTGCCCAAAAGGTAAACACTCTAAGACCTGGACATGAATGTTGATAGCAGCTTTAATCACATTCACTCAAAACGGGAGGGAATCCAAATGTCTATCAACAGGTGAATGAATAAACAAATAGTAGTATATCTACATAACAGAACACTATTCACGAATAAGAAAATGAACTACTGATTTTTGCAAAAACATGGACACATCAAAAAAGAATCACACAAAGTCAAAGAAGCCAGACCAAAAAGTTCCATACTTTATGACTTCGTCATTTATAAGCCTTTCTGGAAAAGGCAAAATTATAAGGAGAGAAATAAGACTAGTAGTTACCAGGGGCTTGGGAGGGAAATGAGAACAAAGAGGGAGGGAGAGAACTGGTCCAGGACATGAAAATATTCTGTATTTTAGTTGTGGTGGTAGTTTCATGAGGGTCAATGATTGTCCAAACTTATCTAAACTATAAACATAAGAAAAGTGGATTTTCTATAAACTGCACCAAAAAATAAAGCATTTATTATTGAAAGTAGAAATCAATTTAGTTTTCAGTTTTAAAACATTATTCTATATCTCACACATTTTCTTAAAGGAAAAAATGTGTTGGAGTAGGGACAGTAATGTATCAGAAGTTATAATATGTTATTAAAACATATTTAGAGGAGAGACTAAATCATTGGTATTTTTATTGATGGCTCTTTCTTCAGAGAAATTGTTAAAAAGTGAAAACAATTCTGGTTGTCATAAAGTTACCTCTGTTTAGGCTTTTTACCAAACCAGTTCAAATAAATCCTAAAGTGGACAACATCAGAGCCAAGAGCAATCTTGGTTATATGTTCACAGCAGAGTATCTTAACTTCCTTTTGCCAGCCAAGTTCCCAGTATTTAATTTTGGCTGTTCCCAACAGAAATGTTTCATCTAGGCTCGGCAGTTTTCTAATCTCAACTTCTCCAGAGTCAAGTAACCAAAACAGACATGGCCAAAACCCAGTCCCACAGAGCCTCCCTGTGATTACAGCATGGACAATAAGACAGTCTCCTCCAAGACCTCCACATAAAACTCATTGTTAGAATCTTCAAGAAGGCCTGGTTACAAATGAGAAATTATTACTTCACCCAATAAGTAAGTACATTTCATTTCTAATGCAGGGCCTTTTAAAAAGCATAAAAAGCATTATAAAACTATAATGCAATTGAATTTACTCATTTTACAGATGAGCAAATTGAGACCAAAAAGGGTCAAATTACTTAACCAGAGTTATTAAGCTACTTAGAGGTACACTGACACCAGGTCCTGGACAACCCATTAAATAGGATAGTGCTCTTTGCAATGAAATTGGAACTATACTCTGTGTTAATACTGTTTTCTCTACAGGGATGAATAATAGGCAACATGACTTTCACGTTGTCTACTCAAAAACATATACCTCTTTAAAAATATTTAAGAAGAAACATGTGACCATTTTCATCATTTATTAGGCAGAAAGAGAGATACAAAACAATAAAGTAATGTTCAGCTTTCAGTAAGTTAGTATTTGCCCAAGGAGCCGAAAACAGCCTTTCTTTCCACTTTGCTACATAATTGGTTTTGGCTTTCCTTTGCATTGCTTAAGGGAGAGCTTACATGCTAGATCGCTAAGATACAAACTTCTGACACCAAAATATGATCCATATTATGTTATCCAGACATTTTAAAAGAGGTCATTTAAAATCTTTTCTTCCATCTGCTGTAATTTGAAGAAAATTTATCCTTGAACCAATGTTGCTTTACCATCTTCAACTTCTGGTGGACTCACACAGAGCAGCAGATGAGAGGCCCCAATTTTTATGAAAAGTCTCAGGCAGAAATACTGCTGATGATGTGGAAATAGCAATCCCAAATCAACAGAAAATTGCCTTCTGTATTCATCAGGAGGAACAAGGCACTCAGGAGAGCCGGCCTCTGAGACAGGTCAAAGTTGACGAACAGTCAGACATGGGAACAAGTGCAGAAGAGGAGGAGAAGAGCTCTGTGCTGATGCCTGTCCAAAGGTCAATTGACAGCTTTTCTCATCTTGTTACATTTTCCTCCTTCTAAAGATGCAGAGAAAATGTTCTTTTAATGTACCAGACAGATATAGAAGCAGAAGGGAGTACATGGGTAGAACATTTAAGGGCATATTATCCTCTTCAACACACACTTCTATGCCAGGTGCCTACAGCTTCCAAATGGGCAGCAGAAAATGAACCCTAGGATTCCATAAAGTCTCTGAGAGCCGATAATGTGAACAGCAACGAATGAATGAGTTAAGCGGTAAAACCATCTCCATTTACGACTCCTTGAAGTTCAGCATGCAGCAGACTGCACTTAAGCACAGCAATCAACTGTGATAGGAGAATCCCCATTACAGTAAGTAAAGAAATAGCTTCAAGGCTGTGGATGACGGTGCCAGGGGAGAAGGTCGGAACAGGTGCAGAGAAATCCTGAAGGTAGGGAGTGAAAGCTTGAGTTCCATGTGGGTGATTTTTAACTATCCTGGTCAAATATGGGTGGCAAACCTTAATTATTCCCCCTTATTTAGAGGTACAATGACTGGTGTAAACACACAAGGAACATTTCAAGGCTGAAGAGGCCTGAAATCAAGTATCTTTATTCCTGATATTTGGGTTGTAATATGGTTTGCTAAGAATGTTTACAAATTATGTCTGCCAGGTGCTAAATCTGCCAGATCAATTTTAATTTAAATCTTCAAACACGCTGCAGCACAGAGCTGTGACACAATAAAATGTGTAGTATTACTGTTGTCACTATGCAATCATTAATTTCATCTGACTATTCATGCCTCAGCATAATAAATCATTAACAAGTATGAAGTCTGGCTGTTCTGAATCTGGACAGAAGTCCTCTTTATTTACAGCTAAGCTATAAATACGGTGTTTTGTTCATATATGTACGTAAGACTTCTCTATCTAAATTCTACTTTTTCTTGAGGGCATAAACAGTGTTACTAGGCACACAATAAAAGTGTTTGTTTCCTGTTGAAAACAGCAGCTTTCATTACTAATCTACAAACTGGGCCTGGCATGGTGGCTCACCAGCACTTTGGGAGACTGAGGTGTGAAGATCACTTGAGCCCAGGAGTTTGAGACCAGCCTGGGAAACATGCTAAAACTCCATCTACCACAATTACAAAAATTAGCCAGGCGTGGTGACACGCACCTGTAGTCCCAGCTACTTGGGAGGCTGAGGTGTGAGGATGGTTTGAGCCCAGGAGGTGTAGACTGCAGCGAGGTGAGGCTGCACCACTGCACTCCAGCCTGGGGAACCTGAGCCAGACCCTGTCTCAATAATAATAATAATCATCATCATCTACAAGTTGATTATTTCCAAAGGGACCAACAGAGATACCTTTGCAAATCATGCATGATATGCACAATTACATATATGAAATCGGTACTCTGTAGAGTTGCTTATCTCCTCACTTTATCACCTAAGTGATCCCATTACTCTACCTTTTTTTTTTTTTTTTTTTGTAAATCACTGTTATTTCAACTCAACGTACCCCACCCTAACTTGGAGACAATATTCCTCAAAGTGCTCCTCTAGGTGAATCTAACTGATACACAAACACTTCATTACCTCAACATGGATAATAAATCCAGGGGTCCAAACAGTGATTGTCTTTACATACAAGGGAAGACAGTTCCATAGTCTCATCTACAGCATTCACCTTGGCTGTCTGGACAATCACAATTCAAACAAGCGGTTAGAGGAGTGGGGAGGGTGGGAAGAATTTGGAATTTTAGATAGTTACAAAGCTAATCCCTCATAAAGTATGCCCAGCCACACAGACAATGGGTTAAACAATCACTTTCACATCTGGAAAGCACCTTTGATGTATATTGCCAAATAATAAGATAAAGTGGCAGCCCTAAGATATCACCACCTGCCTCTAACTACTACCTTATTGAAGTGCTCTCTCAACTGTGAAGGCTTAATTTGCAAGTACCTTGTGTTATCCATATTTACATTAAAGAATGTAAATGGTCTGAACCAAGTTTGTTATGCCTGTCTGAATCACCCTCATTGCAGGCAATTTCTGATGTATGAGCTTATAGCTGATTAGGTAACCTCTGGTGGCATATCCAATTTTTTTTATTGCCAAAATTTGGACCATTTCTGATCATTATAGCCTAATCAGAGGTCAAGAGGGAAGAACAGATTGTGGCTGAAGGTTTGGTGGTGATATAAAAAATAAACTACTCATTCAAGCATTTGTATAGATTTTTATCACCTCAGCGATCCCATTACTCATTAACAGAGACAATCACAAATGTTCAGGCTTGCCTGGTGCCTTCAAGCCGTCAGGCTTATCACACAGCTGAAACTGCATAAAATTAAGCCACGGACCACCTCTCCTGAATCACTCATCCTGACACCTGAACTCTACTTCCCACGTGTACCTAACTGTCCCAGCATCTAACTTCATTCTCCGCTTCTCCCTCCATTGACTCACCTTGTTACTGAAGCTGAGACTGGGAATCCCATAACTACTGTTTAGAGGCTCCCATGCCTACAAGGCCATCAAACATACCAATAAAACACGTCACCCAGCCCGGGCCAGGCGTCAGCATCTTATGCCTCTGTTTCCCACATTCATAGTATTAGAAAAGCACATGTATATATCTGGAGATTCCCATGAATCTGAAGTAGAATGGTTGCCCTGAGAACTTTAAGCACCAGAGTACTGGAGTAGTTCCTATTTCACTTGTGATCTCTTAGACATGACCCAGCATTCTTATTCCATATATTAGGAAATTGAAAAACAGCTTAACTTTCCAGATATAAGTGACATAGTGAAAGCAGCAGCCCTTGCAAGAATTAATCCTAATTTGCACCATTTTGGGCCACGTCTACTGTATCCTTCAGTGTCTTCTATAAAGTGTTCTATGTGATACATTCTATTACGAATTTATTAACAGAGATAATATTCCTCTCTTTAAGGAGTAGTAGCCTTTGGCCATGAGATAATAATTACATATTACTTGTTTTTTTTTTCTTTTGATCTTGTCTGCCAGGAATCTTAGAGCTAAATTACATGCTCATACTCAGGAAACTTGTTGGGCTATGTGAAGGTGATAACTTGCCACATTCTCCTTTCATGACCTTTATTTTGTTTTATTTTATCAACCCTATTGTAAATCTACCTTTTATTATAAGCCATATCACATTCTTTGAGAAAGTGGTTATTAGCTTAGTTTTTAAAAGTAACCTCAGCCCATGAACAATGTTCAAAAGTAATTTCACATCCCAGATATCATCATGCACAAAATGAACTCATTGACCCAAGAGAAAAAAAGAAGAAAATTATGAATATAAAGGTTTCTAATTCAACAGAATAATTTATATTATGGAAATTATTTAGATGACCATATTGGATGCTGACCCCGTCCAAGGGTGATGCAATTAAGGCTTATTCTATAATATTGAGAATTTTTCAAAGACTTAATAAGATTATTTAAACATAATTAGAAATATCTTAAAAACCAAAGTTTAAACTGTGAAAGGCCGTCAGAAATGGTTCAGTAGGTCTACTCAAATTATTGTGTAATTATCTGTTACATATGCTTTTCCCCTCCATGTCTTTTACTGATTTACATTAGTTCTCTGGCTGTAACTGGACTTGAACTTTTCAGTTTCAATGACACTTTACATGAGAAAACTAATTATAATAGGATAAAAGTCCTTCACAAAAGAAGTATGTAAAAACCAACCACTACTTATTGTACACATAATTATCTTCTCTTTCAGCCTAGGATGTAGTCTTGGCTCTTGTGTAACTTAAATCTGTACGGGATTGGCATCTGATTTACAGCAGAAGACCCAGCATCATATGAATATAATTTACTATGCCATGTGTCTCCTGCCACCTAAATCAATAGCTTGAATATAGAGACATCTCAATTAGACAGTGCAAAGAGAGCAAGATCTGCCTCCTCCTATCCTGTGCCATTAAAACAACCAATATTACCAAGCAGTGCTTGTTTTAAATTCACTTTGGAGGGGTGGATCTATTATTTTAAGTTGGTTAGGAGACACAAAGGGAGAGTTGCCATCAAACTGAATGAAAAATCGAGCATAAGGTGATATAAGTAATAGCCTATGAGGGGTGGGACATGCATTTATTAAAGTATTGATTGGTGCATTTCTATAGCACCTGTGTATTATCATGGACTTGAGGAGTTGAACAGGGTGTTAAATTATAATGCTGACCACACAGGAGTCATCCATCCTTCTTGTCCTGTTCCTCCATGAACTCCTACACCAAAGTTGAAGCACATACACAGTATTGGCCATAATGAGGTAAATTATCTGGAGGCTCAACTGTGTTTGTTCTCTCCCTGCAACACATCTAAAAATTAAGCTGTCATTATAAAAACTTCATAATGACAAAGCTATATTATTTATCACCAGTCACAGTGTTCTCCAAATCCTGGTGAAAAGTTAAAGACAAGACCCACACAGTTTTCTCATGACGATTTTAGGGCAACTTCTCAAACATGGATACTGCCTGGGATAATCTCAGGAGAGAAAAGTGAAACAAATTATTTTCCTGATTTTATAAATGGTGAAGTATAGAAATGAATGCAGATTGTCCTTCACAAGGTGCCTATATCTGGTCCCAAGGCTGTAAATGCACAATTTTCTGGGGGATTCCTCCCATGGAATTGAAGGGATTTTAACATAATAGTTTGAACCATCACCTACCCTCATATTAACTATAATTGGAAACTGAAAGATTCCAACTGCTAGAATTAAATCTAGGAGCTACTTTTTCAGAATCTTCCTTTCAAATTCTTTGAAAGAGAGATTCTAGTGATCTCTTTCTCTTTTTTTTTTTTTTTTTTTTTTTTTTTTTTTGTAATGGAATCTTGCTTTGTTGCCGAGGCTGGAGTGCAGTGGCGCAATCTCGGCTCACTGCAGACTCCACCTCCTGGGTTCAAGGGATTCTCCTGCCTCAGCCTCCCGAGTAGCTGGGAATACAGGCACCTGCCATCATGCCCGGCTAATTTTTGTGTTTTTAGTAGAGATGGGGCTTTGCCATGTTGGCCAGGCTGGTCTTGAATTCCTGACCTCAAATGATCCGCCCACCTCAGCCTTCCAAAGTCCTGGAATTACAGGTGTGAACCACTGCGCCTGGCCACATTCAAGTGTTCTAGTGATATCTTTTTAAGGACAGAAAATCACTGATTTTTTTTTTATTACTCCTTAGTGTTTCCTCTAAGCAATGAGGAAGAGTTTATAGAATCATTAGAGTCACATACTCTCTCTTTGTCTTAAAATAGGATTGCGAGGACCACTGAAATCTCATCCTTTTGGCTGGCCTTTTTTTTTTTTTATTATACTTTAAGTTTTAGGGTACATGTGCACAATGTGCAGGTTTGTTACATATGTATACATGTGCCATGCTGGTGTGCTGCACCCATTAACTCGTCATTTAGCATTAGGTATATCTCCTAATGTTATCCCTCCCCCCTCCCCCCACCCCACAACAGTCCCCGGAGTGTGATGTTCCCCTTCCTGTGTCCATGTGTTCTCATTGTTCAATTCCCACCTATGACTGAGAACATGCGGTGTTTGGTTTTTTGTCCTTGTGATAGTTTGCTGAGAATGATGGTTTCCAGTTTCATCCATGTCCCTACAAAGGACATGAACTCTTCATTTTTTATGGCTGCATAGTATTCCATGGTGTATATGTGCCACATTTTCTTAATCCAATCTATCGTTGTTGGACATTTGGGTTGGTTCCAAGTCTTTGCTATTGTGAATAGTGCCTCAATAAACATATGTGTGCATGTGTCTTTATAGCAGCATGATTTATAATCCTTTGGGTATATACCCAGTAATGGGATGGCTGGGTCAAATGGTATTTCTAGTTCTAGATCCCTGAGGAATCTTGGCTGGCGTTTTAAAGGACAAGCCTACTGGCTGCAAAGCCACCACAACTCACTTGAAGACCCTTAGGGAAGCCATCAGGAAAGAAAAGACAACCAGTTTCAATAAAGATCATGTCAGGTGCAAATGGAAAGTTTCAGAAAATTGGTCTAGATGCCATAGGATGCTTCAGTCAGAACAGAAGGTCTAAACGGTTGGTAAATTAGCTCATCAAACACAACAGAAGCTTACACAATGGACATTCAATCCAAGGTGTTACTGGTGCAGAGAGAGATGCACCTCACGAAGCAATCTGCTCAGCTAAGAACAATACCTGGAGAACTGCTGCTGCAAGCCACGCATCTGAATTCTGTTGCGCTCAGACTCTAGGGTCACCTCCTGCAACCGCTTCTCGCTTTGAAGACGTAAGTGTCTCTCCTCTTCCAGTTCATGTATCAGCTTCTCATGCTATAAAAGACACAAAGGGAATGACTTTTAGGAAGGTGTTTATGACAAAAATAAGAAATAGCTGGTTATCAAGTGATAACTTGAGCTTCATATATATGAATTTCATCCTTTGAACAACCCCACGAAGTGGGTCCTATTCTTAATCTCTTGTTATAGACAACGAAACCAAGGATCAGAGACACCTAAGTAATTTGTGCAAGGTCATATAAACCAGAAGGTAATAGATTTTGAGTCCCAGGTGACTTAATTCTAACACTTGAATAATTTCCACTAACCCAGAGAGCATCCTGTGAAGAACTATGACCCAAAAATACTATTGAATGCACAATAAGTCAGATAATAATTAGTAAGATTATTACCTGTTCAGAATTATTTCATCTCTTCCATCTCTGGTACATCCTTGAAAGAGAAAATTACTACTTTTATAAAAGGACTGAAAATTTCAAGTTAATTAGAATGTGAAGCTGATGAGGGTGAGGCTCAAGAATTGTTTTTCATTTTGTCCAGTTAGGTCTTCAGATATAAAACTAGGCCAAGCCACCCACTGTTTTTATAATCCTAGATAACTAGCTCATCTCACGAACGGGTATCAGGGATTGAAAGAGGAACTGGATGACACAGAATAGACGGTTCAGCAGAAACTCATTCCTGGAACTGGTAAAAAGTACACAGCTCAGATCCTCCTGATAGCACTGAGTCAGCTACACTAATGTCTTTTTTGTTTTGTTTTTGTTTTGTTGTTGTTGTTGTTGCCTTTTTTAAAAAGCATGCCATGCTGTTATTGTTACTGCTGTTACTAAACTGAGCATTTTGTACACAGGATATACACTCTATGATGAAAACTATACATGCAATGTCTGATCATGAGGGACATATATACTTAAAAGGAAAAAAGACAAACAGTGACCTCTGTTTTGAAATAAACCAAACACTATGACTGTGTACCATGCACTATGGATTAAATATGATTCATCGCATGTGGCATATTCACAGGAAGTGATAGCAATGACAGATTTTCTCCAGCTCTAACTCACGAGAAAAAAGGCATTCTGAGGATCATGAAAGAAACATTAGACTAGAATATAGATGTGAATCCTGATCCTCTAAAAATACTTACACATCCTCCTGCCTCTGTACCTTTGTTCCAGCGTGAAAAGCTGCCTAGGTCTCTCGGTTGAAAGCCTAGGGTTCCTTCCAGGCTCAGCTGCAAGCCATGTTCTCTACAACTTATCCCTCATCACTGCATTTCCTCCCTTCCCTGAATTCCAACATCACCTACTATCTTTACCACCCTTTAGGTCTTTACTTTTTCTACTGTTATTTTTCATGTGAATTTATCATAATTCTCCACCTGGATAAATATTTGTTCAAGATGCCTTATGTGCAGATAGATTTTACATTTTTAGCACATTACCTAATACGCGGTAGTGCTGGAAATACATTTGTTTATTGATTCTGAAGCTGGCCTTTTGCTTACTCAGGCCTGAATTTTTGATGGTCTACTTTTAACTCCCATAATCAGTTACTTTTACTGAAATCAGAAAAACTAAAATCAAAATTAAAATCAAATCTTTATTCTGTCACTTTGGAAAATGACATTCTGGAAGCGTTGGAAAGAAAGAAAAATGTGGTTGTGGAAGATAAATGGGTTAATTAAAGTTAACTCTTTACAAAAATGGTCAAAATTGCAAATTTCATGTTATATATATTTTACTATAATAAACTCTTTATGGTTATATACACAATTGACATTCCTCTTTTTATTGACTGATTAGACTAAAAGAAACATGGACAAGTCACCAATACTACAGAATTTGGAAGATAGTGCTTCGATTCCAGAAACAAGCCAAAAAAAAAATGTACGCTAAATAGTTCAAAAGTGCATGCTATGAAGAATGTGAAGTTCACACCTGTAATCCCAGCACTTTGGGAGGCTGACGCGGGTGGATCACGAGGTCAGGAGTTCAAGACCAGCCTGGCCAAGATGGTGAAACCCCGTCTCTACTAAAAATAAAAAAATTAGCCAGGTGTGTTGGCGGGTGCCTATAATGCCAGCTACTCGGGAGGCTGAGGCAGTGAATTGCTTGAACCCATGAGGCAGAGGTTGCAGTGAGCCAAGATTACGCCACTGAACTCCAGCGTGGGTGACAGAGCGAGATTCCATCTCAAAAAAAAAAAAAAAAAAAAAAGAATGTAAAGTTTTGCAGAGAAAACAGCATCCCTCCTTCCTTCAAAAGCAAAGAATGCTCCATAGATTCACTCACTGCCATATTAAAGAGTCCCAAAAACATGATCATGATAGAACCTTTTCCACATGAATAACCTTTTCTCTTCAATTTATTTATGCCTTTTAAAACATGAAAAAAAAAGCACACACACACACACACAAAAACCCTGGTAACACAGAGAAAATTCTAATGAATTAAGACTATGAGGGCAAAAGCTTTTTACTAAAATATATTCCCTTCAAATGAGGTGTATTTCTATTAATCCATCAAAACTTGACAATAATCCACACCTACTAAATATGAAAAAGATTTGTACCCAATTTTTTTTTTTTTTTTTTTGGAGACAGAATCTCTCTCTGTCACCCAGACTGGAGTGCAGTGGCGCGATCTCAGCTCACTGCAAGCTCCGCCTCCCAGGTTCACACTATTCTCCTGCCTCAGCCTCCAGAGTAGCTGGGACTACAGGGACCACAGGCACCCGCAACCATGCCCGGCTAATTTTTTGTATTTTTAGTAGAGACAGGGTTTCTCGATGTTAGCCAGGATGGTCTTGATCTCCTGACCTTGTGATCTGCCCGCCTCAACCTCCCAAAGTGCTGGGATTATAAGCGTTAGCCACCGCGCCCAGCCTGTACCCAAATTTAAAAACAGGCTACACATAGAAAAAATATAGTATCAATAGATTGGCTATTTTTTTTCTGTATTCGCTATATTCTGGATATAAATTGATCTATTCCCAAAGTAATTTTAATTTGTCTCCCAAATGTTGGCTCTGGATCTTTCACAGCAGAAAGTGTGAAAGGCAATGAGAGATGGAGAACAGTTGCTGTTATTTACACAATGCCACTAGGTACTGAAGAGCAATAAGTAGAGGACAATATCCTGGAAATCTGGGTTACAAATCTGACAGGACCACATTTCCACAGCAACATCTCTCTTTCTGCAGAGCCACTGAGCTGGGATGGCTTGAAGACACCTGCCTAGGAGAGCCTCATGATGATTTTCAAAGCTCCTCAATCACCACCTTTCAATTCTTCCCATGTTCTTCGAGCAAGATGCTCCATGTTCGTCACCTCTTCCCTTTCTCTTTGGCTTCTCTTAGCAAAGCTCTCAAATCGCTGCACCAGGAACACAAACAACAGCTCAAAGGCTGAGTCTAAGCAGTGACATTACATACATGTTCAACAAAACTTGCCAGTCACAGGCTCTTCTTTCCCTTTACAGAGGTGAGCTTTGTTATTAGTAAAAAGGTAGGTTTGCCTGTTTTTCTGAAGAAAAGCTGTGAGTGGGTTAACTTTCAACTCTATGTTATTCGTTAGCTGCTGTCTCTAACTCCGAAATGAGCAAACTCTGCAAAAAATATCTTCAATCTGGAGAATATTTTACATTTTACAAAATGTGTCCACCTTCATTACTGTATTCAGTCTTCAGAACAATTCAGCAATCGTGGTTATTATCACCTCCATCTAAAGATAAGTGTAGAGGACTGAAAAGAGAGGCAGGAAGCTTGCTCTGTTTCCATGGTTAGAAATAGCAGCTCTGGAGCTAGAATTGAGTTTTTCTGACCCTAAGTCTCCCACTTTTTTCCCCTACTACTGTCAGCTCTGCTGTAACGTTTCTTTTAAAAGTGCTAATTTGTTCCAATGCAACTGATATGTTATGAAAAAATTTAAGCATGACACAAATCTTAGGTTTGCCGATTGCCTGATTTCATTCATGAGAAAAATTAGGTGAACACAGAAAACTCCACCCAGTTGAACTGCATCGAAACACACAAAACACATATTTCAAACAGACCTCAGTCCACCGTGTGCATTACGAGCCACAACCATCCACATGTGGTGTTTACAACTTCCCCTCCAATTTCAGACAGCGTTCCTTCCACCACTTCACAGTAACTTCTGAACTGCATCCCTGTTGATATCCACTTCCATAAAAAACTCTTTCAAGGTAAAGCACCATATTTATTGTAGTATTTATGTATTTTTTAACCACTGAACACATGGCTGCCAATTGTATTAGGTTCCTACCTTTTTGTTTTTAGTGTGTCACTGACAAAGTTTTGAGTATTTTTCCCATAGTCCTGTTTCCCCCAAAAGCTTTGTGGTTTTCACTGTGTGGTTTTACAGAGTGCAATAATTTTCAGTAACACACATGTTATACCAGAGCTGACTGGACACCATGGTGGAGAAAAAGAAGTCCGAAACAAGAGTGGAATTCCAAAATACTTTTCCTATTTGGACACGAGCAAAGAGTTAAGTTCTAGACAAAGAATCAAACATACAAAGAGAAAGACAGGTATTTCCTCCATGGTTCTACAGAATGATCTTGTCTATACCTCATAGCCTACACATAGCAACAGAGCTCAAACTGAGCCATCCTCTGATTAAACCTCAAATGCAGGAGATTCCTCCATTTCCCTGGGTAATCTATGTTTCTGACCTTTTCTCCTGATAATTTTGTAAAACTTGCTTAAATCATTAAAGTATCAAAAGGTCCTTTCTACATGCATGTTCCAAGGAAATGAAGCAAAATCTATATAGATTCTGATAATTCCCTAATTTAATAGAGAACTGTGCGTGTAAAAGCAGCTATGTACCCCCCACATGGAGTCGTTTACTTACTTGGCCCACAAATGTTTACTGAGTAGCTGCTATGTGCCAAACACTGAACTAGAGATGGAAACCAACAATGAGTCAAATGGACATGGTTCCTCGCTTCATTAGACTTACAGACTAATGGAGAGGGCTGGTGCTAAATAAACATCACACAGATAAATACAGCAGTATAAATTGATTGTTAATTAAGAGTATGTTGAAAGGTGAAAGTGACGGAAACTGATTTTGTTTGGTAGGTCAGGGGAAGGCCTCTGAGAAAGTAATATTGAAACTGAGACCTCTGTGATGACCAGGTGCTACCAGGTGAAGAGAGGGGACAAGCACTGCAGGCAGAGGGAGCTGCAAGTGCGAAGCACTTTGTCGTGTAGGGAGGGAGGAAGAGAAGCCCAGTGTGGCTGGAAGCTGGTGAGCCAGGGGACAGGAGTGGCATGGGACGCAGGTGGAAAAGAATAAGGGTTAGACCACATAGGACCATGAACATGACATGACAGATTTGGGACTGTAGCCTGGGTAAAATGATGACTCATTACCGAGGGTTTAATCAAGTGAGGAAGATGATTTCAGATTTGGCAAAGTTCATTCTGACTACAGTATGGAGAAAGAACTAAGAGGCTAAATTATAGAATGGGAAAACATTTATATGAATATTTAAATATTTAAAATAAATATAATAAATTAAATAATGCTACCAGCTTTTAGTTTGTACCGCACCATTTACTAGAGAAGTGGTTTTGAACAAGCCACTTAACTTAAAACTTAACTGCTTTAAGCCAGTTTCCTCTGCATACTGGGGACGGTGAACTCATCCAAGCCAATTTCATAGTATCATTGTGAATAACAGATGAAATAATGTATGGTAAGGCACTTCAAAAACTCAAAAGTCCTATATAAAAATAAAATATGGCTAACTAAAATTGTACAGCTTATATTGTCTAATATACTTCAGCTACTTTTGATGAACTCTGTATAACATTTGTCTTTAATAACCATTACATATTAAAGATAATCATAGATATTTCAAAAAGCTCAAAAATGTGTGTCTAAGCAGATCATATATTAATCTTGAAAGAAAACACATTTTAAGTATGATTTTGATGTAAGAATGGAGAGGATAACTTAATCACAAATGCCATCTAGAATATATATAACCCTGTGTTTGGCCTTCCCAAAAATACATTATTTTTTGTTCTCATTTCCTAGTATGATTTCAGACAGATGGCTTGATGTACGGTATGAGAAAACTTCAGAATGAAATTAAAACATTAACACTTGATTCAAATATGGAAAGCCAATAAATACCTCTATTCTAGGTCTAATTATAGTTGGTGATTCTCATTATATCAGTGGGTGGTAATACTGCCAGAGTTAAAGACAATTCAAAGAATATGAAAAAGAAAGAGGAATTTATTTGGCTTGGAAATTCTAGCACCACCTTATGTGGCATATATTCGATGAAACATATCAGGCATAACAAGAGGCACGTCCCACATAGGCTCCAAGCCCTCTGTGAGTCCTGCCTCATTGAGTGTCATGAGGTACCAGCTCATCTCAGGTGTCCTATGCTGGCTTGATGTCTGAAGATACATGATAATTGAGAAGTAATCGCTATATGTCTGTTTCAAAAGATTTCCTGAAATGTGTCCAAGTGATAATATTCGAATTGAGTCATACTTTATGACCAAAGAATCATGGGGAAAACATTAGTACTCTTGGATAATAAGAGGATCTTAAGGTAAGAAATGAATAGAGGCCATTAGAGAAGGACAAAGGGATTCAATGATATTCCTGTATATTGATAGAAAAACATATGAGCTCATTCGAGAAATGTGGAAACTGAGAAGCAAGCTACCAACTAGAAAACGTGCCCAGTCACAGGTATCTCCACGTATTCATCAACCAACATCCAACGTGCACTCAAACATCTTAAGAATTACACGGAGACCCAGAACAATCCTTTTAATTCTCTCCCTACCTATTGAGAATCTAAATTGACACCTGTGTTTTTTCTTCAGAAGTCCATAAGCCAAACACATCAGCAGAAAAATTAATGTCTTCATGAAAACTAGTTTTTGATGGGAAAACTCTATTAAGCAACTCTGTCAAGCCAGTATGAAATGGATCTAAATTAAGCTATAGTTATTACGTCTAATTGTAGCCTTGTTTTTGTTTTGCACACATATTGCAATACAGTTTCACCATAAAGCTCTCTGAATTCAATATCCCCATTAGTTATGAAAGATTTGGTCATCCTAGAAGCAGAGAAACAGATAAGGAACTTGAGAATTGATTTTTTAAAAACCCGTACTCTTGGCTGTAACAGAAGAACCAGAATCAGATTTTGAGATGCAAGGATAGAAACAGCCAAGTATATATCTGCAGTGCTGATAACATCACCCAAGAGAGACAAAGCTTTTATTCTAACTAAAAAAAGATGCAGAGCTTGGTTGTGTGTGTGTGTGTGTGTGTGTGTGTGTGTGTGTGTGTGTGTGTTTTGGAAAAGAAAGGAGAAAGGGTGAGATAAATAAATACAGAAGAGGAGAAGGGTGGGGTAGAGAGTAGAAATTTCAAGGGCAAGTAAGACAGATGGGCACTTGGATGGATCTTAAAAATGTCCTCAATGCTAGACAGGAGCTCTATAACAGAAATGGCACAGGTGAAGCACCTCATATGACTAAATTTTCTTAGACAAAGATTATATATGTGCTTATTATTTAGCAAAGGGATAGAGATGTGAACTTGATGAAAGGAGTTTTTCCAGGGTGGGTTGTGAAGAAAAGCAAGATAAAATGAAGGTGTTAGGAATACCGCTCAAAATCCTAAGGAAATTGAACACTTGAACAAAGGATTCTTAGCAAAGCAATTTTACTTCCACGTAGAGGGGTGCCTCCTTGGCCAGTTGCCATGAGAACACACCTGAACAAAGGGGCAGGAGAGCCTTTATTCCTGACGCAAGTCCTGCCCCTGTACCCTTTCCCCATTGGCTGAGGTGGGGTCGTACAATCTAATCTCGGTTAGCTAAACATTTGATTTTTTTTAGATAGGGTGGGCACGTAAAAGAAAGTGGAGGGAAAGAGGAAGGGGTGTCTGTAATGAGCTAGAAAGTTAGTCCTCTTTCCAAATAAGGAAAGGAGTGTGAGCTGGTACTGATAATGCTTAGTATTGTGGTGTGCATAGGCATCTATCAAAGGCAAAAAGGAAAAAAAGGAGAAAAAGAAGGGGGGTACTATGAATTAAAGAATAAAAGATTGATTCGATTATTCGAAGAGAAACCTCATCATATCCCACAAAGGTCTGGCACATGGAGATTGATATGCACTATAAAGTCATGGTGGAAAAAATTACAACAAATTTTGGGATCCTACCAAGAGAAAGTAAGTTGTTTACTGCATAGTCAATGGTTTTTATTATTTATCAACTAGGGCTACAAATGAATAATAAAATGGTAACACTGTATTCACAACAAAAAGTAATACAGTTTTGCTTTTAATATCATCCTACAGCAGAAAAAAATAGGATGAAAATTTATATATTGATCAACTTCTCACATTTTTCATCAGTCTAAGTGTCATTTTCACATCATGATTCCTACAGTGGAGAAGGCATGAGGCTAACAGACTGGGCTAGAGTTTCTGTCTTCCCATTAACTTGATAAGTGACCTTGGGAAATATACTTACCATCTCCAGACCTACTTCTAAACTGCTGTAGTAAGTTCTTATAATTTTATGTTGCCTTGGCCTCCATTTTAAATATAAGTTGGATTCTCTCATACCAGAAGAAGGGCTCAGTCATCCTTGGCAGAATTTCCAGTTCTACACCTAACTCACACTCCTAGTTCCTCAATGTGTTCAATTCAGATATCTGCATTACACAGTTGCTCACTATGGGTCAGCTAGACACAGCCTGCTTGACTGGCCCTGCTGCTCCTACCCCCTGCATGAGCTGTGCAGATACGCCACAGTGACTAACCCTCAGTCACAGTGTGACCACCTGGAACTCTCACCTGTTGCTTTACACTCACCAATTAACATTCCCCATAGGAACCTGTTTGGACAACACCCTGGATGCCAGTAAAGGCATTGGCTCATGGATCTCTCTCTACATGTGCTCCTAGACCTCCATATGTGTGACCCTCATGTGTATCACATACCCCGAGGGCCTGTAAACAAGAAAATCTGTATTTCCCTCTTGTGTCTCTTCTAATCATTGGAAGGTTCCCTCCATCTGGAAGATTCTAAATTAACACTAATGCTAAGGTCCCTTCCAACTCTCACATTCTATACAGCAATGAAATTAGCCACAACCATATCAGGAAAAGCATAAGCAATTACAAATAACATTAGTGGCATAAAGAGATTAAATGCAATGTCTACAAGTGGGGTGTGTGTGTATACACATATTTTGGGGGTTAGTGAAAGTATAAGTTTCACTTAATACTGATGAAAGTGACTGGCATCCTTGTTTTGGATAATTAGTGGGTGAAGATTTAAGAGGCAAAGGGCACAGTTTTTGGGTTAAAGAGAGCCAGGCAATGTTAAAACAATGATATTGCACATTACACAATTAGGAAGAGGAGTGATAAAATAGACACACCAAAGGCATTGGTTTTAATTTGATTCTGAAATGATTGGGAGTATCAGTAGATTTTGAGAATGACAGAATCTAAATGATGTTTAATCTAAATCTAAAGGATGATAATTCTTCCTCAGAGTGGACTCTAGAGGTGAGATACTACCATAAAAGGAACAATTTCCTTACTGTCATTCATTAGCAATGGTTCCTTGGGTTAGAAAAGGCCTTTCCACAGGGTTTTCTACCTCACTGACTTTATGACTTCTATAAGCTTCTCAGAAAACTAATTCTTCTCAAGTCTTTGAATATCTGATGTTTACAGAGGCTGACCAAGGAAAGCAAGACATTGAGTAATAACCCAGGTAGGTAGTAAGCTTGTTATCAATAGTCAACTGCCTAATTCAGACTCTCTTTCCCTTACCCGAATCTTTTCCTTGAGTTTATTTAGTCAAAAGGCTCAATTCTCAGCTTGACTTAGAAAAGAGCTTTATTTACTCAACCAGTGGGTCCTTTCATAAAAAGTCAATGACTCATTCTTCTCCCCTGGTCACAGATCTTTCTTTGTTGTCATGTTAATTGATCACAATTAACAGTAGCTACTTATTATTCTATCCCCTTGAAGTTTTCAGAAGTTGATTTTATTAAATGCCTTCATACTTGACTGAAGTCTTAAACATTGTTTCCTTTTCTGTGGAGACAGTATATTCTATGCAAAGAAGACATAGCATTTCAGGTTTTTTGATTTTGTTGTAGCAACTTTTGCTTCCAGTTCTGTACCCTGAACCACATGTGCACTTTCAGAATGGCTACAGATCTATGCCCCATTTTACCCCCAACTCTGTTCCTTTTCTGTCTATACTCCACAACAATCGGTGAACCAAGTGAATTCTCTGGCTAGTTTCATTTTCATTTCAAACTTTTGGTCCCTATGTTTCTCTCGTTGTTCTTTGTTATGGAGGATTCCAAGATTTTTCATCCTCCCATCTACGCTCTAGTCTTGAACTTCAGCTATATTTACTATGAAGGTTAACACCTGTTCTGCCTCAACTCTGATGTCTCTCTTACTTCACTGCCTGCCTAATTTATGGTTTATAAAACATACTTGTGCTCTTGCTTTATAACTTAGCTTTTTACAGAATATATAATGCCACAGTCTTTGCTGTTTCACATACATATGATGTATTAATCATTATATAATGATATGTATAATATATATTATATATAAGTAAGCTTGTTAATATAATAAATTATATTGACATTAATTATATGAATAACAAATTATATACAAAATAATATATTACTATATATTAATTTTAATGTATATTGTAATCAATAATATATTATTCCCTGTCTCTTCAAAGAGCACACTTTCCTTCAGGCAGGGATTAGGCCTCAAACACAGTCACAAAACCCCATAGAATATTAGCATATTGCTGAGCTTTCCAGAATGTTCAATACATACTTGTTAAGCTCCACATGAATCCTCTTGACCCCCCACGACCTTAGTGGGCAGCTAGCTCTAGGTTTATAAAGTTTCTCTCGGTAACAACTTTTAGTCTTAATCCTGACTGAGGATAATGTGATGAGATTTTCTCTGGTTTAGAAACTCCACAGATACATTTCTCTCTGTCATCTTCTTTCCCTTACCATTGCCTTCTCCCAACAGCCCAGGGATTGCAATCCCAACTTCATATTCACATCTCTTAACTGATGATTCACTTTCGCTCAATAACTATTAAGTCAAAAATTTAATTTCTGAGAAGATGTGCAGGAGTTTCCAAACAAAGCCATTTATAATTCTATTTTTAAGGATAGTACATTGTACTGTTCTTTTTGTTCACCCTACTAGACTTTACAGAGTAGTGGAAAGGAAAAAAAAAAAAAACCTCTATTCAGACTAAGAATCCTTTTTATCCTGTAGTTGGAATCCTTATATTCCTTCCTTCAGTGACTGGGTATAATTATGTGTATTGGAAATTAGAGTATTCGCTATAATTATGCACTCTTTTAAAGTGGGAGAATAATTATAATGTCTACAACCAACTGTACAAGGTACTACTGAAGCTTTTGTTTTAAATCTGCCAGGGAGGACCTCAGTAATGATTAATTTCTTACAACTACTTTTTATTCATTTGGAGAACATACTAGGAATGCCTTCACACTTCCCGTTTCATTGTGGAAAGTTTCTTTAAACAAGAATATTTCTTTAAACAAAGACTTGAGAACAAGTGGGTTGGTTTTTACATAGCTAGCTTCCATTATTTCATCGTAGATTATACGAGAAACCTAAAAATTTTAAAACAGGACTTTTAGCAGCTTCCCTTATCCTTGTTAGCAAATGCAAACTTTTACATTTCATCATGCTGCTAAAAGGTCAGCTACAACATTTAAAAACTCAATGTGGAACTAATCACAAGCTTTGGTTCAATGCTTTAGTATTTTATTTCATACAATTACCAAAGTTAGAAGAAATTGAAAGCACCAAATATTAAAGAATTAGAGTTTATGTTATTTCTGGGAGGTAAGGTTAAACAGAAATATCATTTTTATGAGGAAATCATTAAAGACCTATAAATGAGCTGAGTGAGCGCAGTTAATCTACAGAAGGGGAAAACATATACTCTTAAAAGACAACCGGAGGGCCTCTTTTGAAAGTATATTTAACCCTTGGTTAACCACATCAGTCAAGGAGAACATCACAACAGACAATCTCACTTTCTCAATAATCGACACAGTCACCAGAGGAAGCAAATGGAAAACACGGTTTCACATGGTCTAAATACTACTCACAAAAGATAGGCCAATGTGGCTACAATTACTACTATTAATAATAGAATACCTGCCTGGCCCGTTGTTGGGTATAGAAAAGCTCACAGAAGAAACGCTTACATCATGACTGCAGGTCTTTTGTATGCACTTTATGTGAGTGTCAGAAATTGTGTTCTCAGGTGCCCTTTTTGTAATCTCCTGGTCTCTCCCCAGTTTCCACTCCTGGCAATGTTTAGCCCTTTCTCATTCAGAAGTGGTCTCTCCTGGAAGGTTTTGTCAGACTTGACTGAACACAGCAAGAGCTATTTTTCCACATGGACACATTAATATCTGCCCCTTTCTAGAGGTCTTATGATCAAAGGGAAATGAAAGTTTGTAGACCTGGAAGGGTGCTTGAGGTCACTAAGTCCAATTGAGGTCCTAAAAGATACCAATTTGTCCAGGGTGATCCAGCTTACCATAAGCCTTTGTCGCTGTGGACAGAGAAGATTCAAAGATCCTCCAAAATCTCCCTTTCCAAGCAGTCAACAATAGAGCAAATTTTCAAGACTTTGGCAGAGTTTTGCATTTGGACCAGTTAGATTTATATGTAAAACTTTCATATAAACTACTTTCTTCTGCAATATAGACCTTTTTATAAGCTCAAAACTAAACTGCTGCATGAAGATGGAAAAGTGATTTGGCAAGACCATAAAACATTTTCATCCTTTTTATATTAGTGTCTTGAAAGCCCTTCTAGAAAATTTTGCCTCCTTCTTCAGAAGACAACAATATTAAAAACAACGTGTTTTTTTTTAACCAGGCCTTGAATGTTATGTACATTGCTCCACAAATGTACATTTTTATATAGGCTAAGACTCTCACTATTTATGATCAAAGAATCAGATTCAACATGCACAAAGAAAATGGTTCCAATTAGTGAGAGTTACCTGCCATCTTAGTACCACTGTCAATCAGAACAGGTGTGTTATTACAAAAGTGTGCCATTACACAGGTTATAACTCATCCACATGCAAATACCTACAACAGAGGCTCTCCACCTCTTAGGCCAGGAAGAACTGCAAAGCATCCACAAATTACAAAGGGTTCAGTGTACTGAACATGATGTATTGGCAGGTATTGAATAAATAAAAACACAACTGCTATAACACAGAAGTCTGTGGCCTTATTTTTTATGGAAAAAGGATCCATGTCTTCATAAGATTGTGGCCACTGGCATTAAATCTGAACTACAGCTAGTGCCAGCAGCCCTACTGATGATACGTAAGACAGGGAAACATGTATGTACAATTAAAGTGCACCTCCTTATTCACAGAGAAGTCACAAAGTAATTCCAGGACAAATAAAGTGAAGGAAAATAAGAGAGAGAGAGAAAAAGAGAGACTCTTCCCAGCATCACAAATAAGAATGATAATGATGAACCCTGGCTGAGAGTTCTAAGCCCTTTTCACATAGCTGCCACTGAACCCTTGCAACAATACTAGACAGTTGGCACTATTCCCAACCAGATTTTTTTTTTTTAAGATTATGAGGCTAAGGCCACAGTAAGTAAATAGCAGAGCCAAGGTTTGAGCCCATGCAATCTGATTCCAGGAACCTAGGGCTTGACTGCCTCTCTTTACAGGTATGAAGGAGTTTCTTTCCTGGTCTAGTAAACTTTCATCGCAACCAGCAAACCAACTGATGTATTTAAGCCTCTCCCTTTCCAGGACCTTGTTAGAGATTGTAGGGTATAGAAGAGTTCCAAGAGATGGTCTGAAAAATAGAGAGACAGAGATGGTCTTTGCCATTAAAAATATTGTAATCTTGTTAGGCCAAGATTATCACATATTCAACAATTAGCTAGTAAAGTATGAATTATCTAGAGCAGGGGTTGGCAAGTTTTTCTATAAGGAACCAGAGGGCAAACATTTTAGGCTTGATGTGCCACACAGTCTCTGTTGTAATGACTCAATTCTGCTCTGGTAGCACGAAAGCAGGTATAGATAATACATAGACTAATGTGTGTGGATGTATTCCAAAAAAACTATTACAAAAATAGGTAGGGAGGGAAATAGCTCAGCCATAGTTTGTGGACTCCTAGTCAAGATTACCAGCTATAACAAAAAAAATAATCAATTCTAATCATTCATTTTCCAGGAGGTGACATTCCCTTTCTCCAAAATGCATAAACTCCCTAGAAGCCATGGGGTTGCAGAACTGTCTTCTTACTGTTAAGAAACAAAAACAATTTGAAACCTCTTCCCCGAAACTTAATGAAACTGTAGCTACTGTCGAAAATGAAAAAATTAAGTGTGTGTTTTCTAGAAAGGATGAACTTTCAGCAGTGCTGAAAATCACATAATATTTGTGCTTGTCAGTGTGCTAGGAACAAATCTTTTATCTATCCCTGTGTGATTACGTCTCTGTACAGAGGCACCTGCGTTGTGTTATACATAGAATTATATTTTACCCTTTGGTGTTGAACCATTAGCCAGTGTGTCTTCTTATTCTCAATTAGGAACAGAGTTCCTCCCACTGGAGGGAGAGCAGAGGCTCTGCAGTCACTCGCTGCCGTGTTAGTGTTGTTAGAGATTATACAAGTTACTTTAACTCAACAACTTACAAAGGGTCTACATTTTACGTCAAACTAATCTCAACATTAGATAATTTTGAATACTGGTCATAACATACATACAGGTAGATGATAATTTAGCCATACAGATTAACATTTTGTTCTTTTCTAACACTTTGAGAGCCTGAGATTTAATGTTGACAGATGCTAACACCTTTAAATGCTTTTCTATTTTCTCAGATGCTGAAATAAAATTTTAATTTTATTATTTAAATACATTTAATTTATTAAAAACAAGTTGGAATATACAGTAAGGCTCTGTAGTGCATGGATTATACAGGTTGTAGCAGAAAAAAAAATCTCTCTCCCTCTCTCTACCAAAAGTTTTATATTTACTATGTGCTATTTAATAAATAAGTTAATTTTCCAATGAGAACACATGGACACCGGGAGGGGAACATCACATACCGGGGCCTGTCGGGAAGTAGGGGTTAAGAGGAGGGAGAGCATTAGGACAAACACCTAATGCATGCGGGGCTTAAAACCTAGATGATGGATTGATGGGTGCAGCAAACCATCATGGCGCATGCATACCTAGGTAACAAACTTGCATGTTCTGCACATGTATCTCAGAACTTAAAGTAAAATAAAATAAATAAATAAGTTAATTTTCCTGCACAATTAATCATTAAGTCTTCTACCTCCCAATATTTGAGCTGGCCTAGGAGGGGAAGAGTAGTAAGTTTGTAATCTAAAATTTGTGTAACCTTGGGTCGTAACTTTTACCAACAACTTAACTCTCCAGATTGTGCATGTAGTTCATATTTTAAAGACTTCAAAACTTCAGACGTCTTTTTGTCTGTTACACATTGATTGCTGTTAAACTAAATGTTTTTCACTCTGTAATCAATACTTTCTTACAAAAATAAGCCCAGGCATTGACAAACAACTCTGCGCACATTGCAGCTTTCCTGAGAGGGGACAGCATGAAAAACTACCACCCCCAAGAATTAAAAAAGATTGCATTGACTCCAGTGCTTATTACAATTTTTACAAGCTTCTTACAGCTGAATCATTCCACTGTAACAAGACTTTATTAAATTAGACAGCCATTGAATCTTAAGCTTTCTGAGAATAACAAGTAATATGCCTTTGTCCTTTATTATTGTTTCTGCAACCATACTGCTCATGTTCATATTTACATCTTCTCTTGTGATGAAGTTATTAAAAAGCAACATCTAGATAAAAAGCAACATCTAGATAAAATGGGAGGGAACATCTAGATTAGAAAAGCAACATCTAGATAAAATGCAACATCTAGATAAAATTAAAAGCAACATCTAGATAAAATGGGAGGGAAGCAACATCTAGATAAAAAAGCAACATCTAGATAAAATTAAAAAGCAACATCTAGATAAAATGGGAAGAGGGAAGGGGTGGTATAACATGTAAACGATGACTTTGTGTTTCATGAGACTACCCTTCTAGAACAATTTTAAAAAGCACTACTACCTTAAGAAAATGCTGTTGTACTTTTAGACCCCAAATGCAAGGAATCTTTTAATCTGGGACTTTTATTTTACACACTGTAAAGTGTGAGTTGCTTTTATAAGCATTTGCCTTCAAATTATTTGTTCATCACATGGTTCACTCTCTTAATACAACCTTCCAGTGAGAATCCATGGTGAATGCGAGGGGCAAGCAGCCAACCATACATCAGGTTGCCACCAACATGCACCAAGTATATAACTCTCCCTCCAATACTAATCCACACAAACACCAAATTCTTAAGGCATATAACCCTATATTCCATCAGTAGGCATTTAGTGGTCTGGGTAAAAGCTAAAGCAAGTTGAGAATAATAAAAACAAACACTTCCAAATACAATAGAGAAAAGCCCTCACGTGCATACACCTTAAACAAGCTAAGGCATGTTCTCACCTTCATGTTTATTACCAAAAAAGAACTCAAGAAACAATTGTTTAAATCATTTAAACCTTGCATGTATATATCCATGACAAACAGCAACAAAGGCATTAACAATTTTTATTAGCGGGTGATATTTCCTGTCAACAGAGGTGGTTTTGTATTACAGTGACGTAAGTCAGTGTACAGACTCCAAAGTTTTTCACAAAAACACTTTCTATTTTTTGATCCAAGATAGCACTTCTATGCAATAGCTCAAAATTGCCACCAAGTGGACGGACAAACACTATTCTGGTTGTAGTTGTAGAGAAAACAGCTGCTTCTGATTTGAAGAGTGTTGAACTAATCACATCAACCAGTGTTTACTAAATATTAATACCTACTAAGCACAGGGTGCTCCTCTATGTGCCACAGATGAAAGGCATTCTGATCAGAGTGAGAAGGCTAAAGCCCGGTCACGGGCACCTCATCTTGCGTGCTAATGTTCTCTGGACTTCAATAGGTAAATTATTCCATTTATCTCTTTAGAAGAGGAAAAATAACCTATTAATGCTACTGTGAGTGAGCAAAACAGCAACATCCAGTCTGGGAAGGGCTTTCATATCGCTAATAATTGTTGAATGATATGAATAAGCTCCAGAAGGTATAAAATTGGAGTCATTTCTAAAATCACTGATAGTGTTCAAGAGACTAATAAATTAGAGGTTATGTGGACCCCACCTTACAATCTTTCATGGAGACACTGCTCTAGACATAGCAGTGGTGATGTATAACTCACGGTAGGTCTATAACCAAGGCTAGGTAAGCATACGGATGAGCAACATCTACATTCCCAGCTAGTAAGTGGCCTCTTCCCCATGGGTACACCCTGACCTTTCACATGGAAGAGTTTAGTGTATGTGAAACCCCAAAGGATAGGAATCTACATACATATTTGATAAGCCAATTTATTTAATAAAATATCTAATTTTTCCAAATGAGTGACTCTAAGTCCTATTTAGGCAAATCCTCAGCTTCTGGCATTATTTATTTTATGTTATAAAACATACCTTCTCTCTTGGAAGCATGGGTACCAAAGGGAAGAACAGTAACTTTTAATGGATGCAGTTAGATCTTGAAATTTTTATCTGAAAACCATAAAGCTTTTAAAAATAAATTTGCAAATGTAATTGAGCCTCTAATAGCTGCTACTGATAGTAATTAAAGAAATCTCATTTCCCTAAATTAAACATAATGAAATGTTTTTCAAGATCAAATAAAACTAGAAAATGCTATCAGCCTGATAGAATTTGCCTCTGAAAGTGGTGTTCTGGAGTTTACAGAGAAGCCTCAGTTGCCAGCAAAAGTCAATGGTTTATAGGGTTACGGGCAATATGGAAGCCATTTCCACTGTATCATATCAACTTTTATTGGCTGATAACTGATCTGAAAGCCAGTATATGGCACAGCTTCACATTGCAGTGCTTATGCAAATGAAGCAGACACTCTAAAATTCTTCCTTTAGTGCCTTTAAATAGTTTGTTATTTAATTAAACGTTGTCAGCATATCTTCAGTTCAACTTATACATTTCACACTCTTAATGTTCAATTTTTACATTACTTTTGCTTTTCTTAAAGTGAAATGGCATTTGGGCATCAGAGTGACCATCTTACCCAAGTCTCTCTTAAGCAGGGAAGTGCTTCAATTTGCTGTCTTAGTATGGGCTACTATAACAAAAATCCCACAGACTGGGTGACTTAAAGAACAGAACTTTATTTCTCACAGTTTTGGAGTTTGGGAATTCCAAGATCAACTTGCCAGTCCATTCAGTTCCTGGTGAGGGCTCTCTTCCTGGTTTACAGATGGACACCTGCCCACTGTATTTCCATGTGGTAGAGAAAGAGCAAGCAAGCTCTCTGAGGTCTCTTCTGATAAAGTCATGTTAATCCTATCATAAGAGCTCCACCCTCATGACCTAATTGCCTCTTAAAGACCCAATATCCAAATACCATCACATTGGAAATGAGAGTTTCAACATTCGAATTTTGGGAGGACACAAACATTCAGTCCATAACAATTGCTCAGAATTGATCATTGTCTTCTCATTTCTTGATGGTCTCCAGACAAAAATACCTAGTTTCCCTGTTATTTCAGCAATGTATCATCGTGGTAATCAAACAGGTTTTCCTTATGTTTGATTGATAAAAATATTTTGTGTCTTAATTCCTTGCCTTATTATTTGGGCTTCTATGAATCTAAGAAACTGTTCATCTCTAAACTCTTCATAACAAGGCTTTATTCCAGGAAAATATAATTAAGCCAACCATTAGCCTTCTGTTAACAGACACCTTACCTGTCACATACATAGAAGCTTCTAACATCTCACTTGAGTATGATAAGAAGTATGATGTATTTATGTCATTTGTCATCCATTTTTTATCACTTTTGCCATATTTCTCTATATTTTTACATTCTCTTTAAAACTGGTATATCCAAAACCAGATGTAAAGCTACATAATGGGTTTAGTTAATGTTACGCTCAGGCAAAGCATGGACTGATCTTACTGGTGCTCTATGTTGGCTCCATACTTCCCTAAAGGAAGTACCACTCCCATCCCCACCCCACCCCCACCACACAAACAGCTCTTCTCTACTGAGAGCCTCTCATTTGCTCATCAAATTGCGCATAACATGCAGGCAACAAATACCTATCTTGGACCAATTAATGACTCTTATCTAACTCTTAACTACAATGATGCCCCCAATTTTTCTTCTACATATGTTCCTTGATTATCTCCCTGCTGAAATGGTGATTTGTTTTCTTAATCCTAATACATCACACTGCTCTAATTATTCATTCATTAACTATTTAGTAATTACTTCTTGCCAGACACTCAATAGGTATTGCCATTCAATTCAGAATAAGACAAGTTTCCTGTCCTGAAGATACTTAAAATCTAGTCCATGCCCCCTACTTAAGGGGGACTATTGTTGTAAATCATTCTATTTTGTGTCTCTGTTGTTCAAAGTATAAATTAAGTGTTCTATGTTAACATTCTTTCAAACCAATGACTGAGCATTTGCTGTCTCCACTCCATTCTTGCCCCACCCTCACCTCCAGATGGATGTCAGTCTTTAGCACAATCCTCCAATCAATTGTTTATTCACTGATAGCCTTGACAGGAAGGGTGATTACAAACTGCTAGCTTAATAACAGAAACAACAGGATTTCTTCAAGTACTTAAGGGGGCAAGTGTATTCAATACTGCAGTATCCCCTTACCTATGATTTCAGCTACTCAAGTCAACTGTGATCCAAATATAAAATGGACAATTCCAGAAATAAACAATTCATAATTTTTAAATTGTACACCTTTCTGAACAGCATGATGAAATCATGCACATTCTAGCTCTGTCCTACCCAGGATGTGAACCTAGTGTATCCATACTATAGCGGATACCCGCCTGTCAGTCACTAAGTTGTCGTCTGGGTTATCAGATAAAACAAGCAAAGTGTATCTAGGGTCCAGTCCAGTCCACAATTTCTGGCGTCCACTGGGGGTCTGAATGGAGCATATATACTGAAGATAAGGGAGAACTAATATAAAGTGTTTTTACCTTCAGGATTTCTAACTGGGTTGGGGCTGAGTCTCACATCTTACAGTTTTTCCACCTCTTTCTTTGCCTCTTTTCAAAGGAGCACTTTCTGTCGGTGAGGGCTTCATCTACATTTTTACCTCCTAGTTCATGTTTTCCTAGAGCATCATTATTTAGGGGGAAAAGTAAGCTTTAACATTTTTAAATAAATTGGTTTGCTGATGGGAGTTTAAATTGGTGCAACTGCTTTGGAAAACCATCTGGGAGTATCTGATTAAAGCTGAATATATACATCAACTGTAACACAGCAGTTCCAGTTTAGGTGCATATGTTTACCATATATGTACATCTGCTCACCTAAAGTCATATACTAGCAGCATTATTCATAAGAGCCCCAAAATGGAAACAACCCAAAGGTCCATTAACACAGATAAATTATGGGATACTCAAACACTGTAATAGCATACAGCAATGAACAAACTACAACTACATGCAACAATATAGATGAATCTCACAATGTTGAGTGAGAAGAGTATATATTGCATGATCTCACTTTATATTAAAGAGAAACAGGCAAAGGTAATCCATGTCATTAGGCGTCTACTGAAGGGGATTTGGTTTAGTGCCTAGAGAGGAACTTCTAGGATACTGGTAATATTCTATTTGTTGGTTTAGGTGCTGACTCACAGGTGAACGTGTGAAAATTCAGTGAGTTAACCAATATGTACGCTTTTCTGTGTGCACATTATACTTCAATAAAAAGTTTTTTTTTAAAAAACAGAAGAAAATCTAGGTGACCTTGAGTGTTGTGATGACTTTTTAGATACAACACCAAAAGCATGACCTGTGAAAGAAATAATTGATAAGTTGGACTTCATTAAAATGAAAAACCTTAAACTTCTGCTCTGTGAAAAATATTGTTAAGAAAATGAAAAGACAAGCCACAGACTGGAAAAAATCTTTGCATAAGATATATTTGATAAGAGATGGGTATACAAAATATAAAACGAATGCTTACAGCTCAACAATAAAAAAAATCGCGTTAAGAAGTGAGCAAAAGATTTGAAAAAACACCTCACCAAAGGTACGCAGAGGGCAAGTAAAAATATGAAAAGAGTCTAGGGAACTGGAAATTAAAACAATGAGATACCATGACACACTATTACAATGGCCAAAATCCAAAACACTGACAACACCAAATGCTGATGAGGACCTGGAGCAACAGGAACTCTCATTCACTGCTAGTGAAAGTATAAAATGGTACAGCTAGATTAGAAAACAATCTGGAAGTTTCTTACAAAGCTAAACATAGGCTTACCTATGATCCAGCAATAATAATTCTAGTTATTTACCAAAATATATTCTAAACTTACATCCACACACAAAAAAATGCACATGGCTGGGAGCAGTGGTGTGCCCCTGTAATTGTAGCTACTCAGGAGGTTGAGGTGGGGGGACCTCACTTGAGGACAGGAGTTTGAGACCAGCCTGGGTAACAGTAAGATAAGATCCCACCTCAATAAAAAACAAAAACCAACAACCTGCACATGAATGTTCATAGCAGCCATGTTCATAATTGCAGAAACTTGAAAGGAATCAAGATGTTCTTCATTAGATATGAAGGAAACCAGAATATTTCTCCCCAAAATATGAAGGATTATTGAGATGAAGACAAGTAAAATGCAGGGTAGCTCTCTGCCTTCCCTCTGTTTACTTAAAGCAGAATAAAGAATTACAAAGACTTTTAAGAGGTCTTTTGATCTCTCCCTATATCCCACCTAAAGAAAAAATGTAAATTTCCCCTTATTGCAGACAATCTCGACAAAGTTAGGGATGGCGCCAGAGGAATGTGAGCTTTACTTTACTTTGCCACAGTTTTCCCACCTTTGGAAGCCTGGAACTAATTTCCTTTGCCCTGTAATTTTTCTAAAATCTATCGCTCTTTGTTGAAGATTTTATGTAAGATTAAACTCTAAACCACTGCCTTAAGTTACTTTACTCCTGTGAGATGTACGCCAAATGCATTAATAAACTTGAGTGTTTTTCTCTTGTTAATCTGTCTTTGGTTGCAGAAGTCTCCCAACTGCAAATTTATGAATATTGAAGAAAAATTATAATTTATCCCATTCAGATGAATGAATAAACAGGCTGTGATACATCCTGCAATGAAATATTATTCAGTGATATAAAGGAATGAGCTATCAAGCCATGACAAGACATGAAGGAACCTTGAGTATACTGCTAAGTGAAAAGAGCCAGTCTGAAAAGGCTACATACTGTATGATTCCAAGTATAGTCATGTGCCATATAACAAAGTTTTGGTCAATGACTGACCCCATATACAACAGTGATCCCATGAGATTATAGTACTGTAATTTTTACTGTACCTTTTTGTGTTTAGATATCAAATACTTACCACTGTGTTACCATTGCCTATGATATTCAGTACAGTAATATGCTATACAGGTTTGTAGCCCAGGAGCGTGAGGCCATACCATATAGCCTAGGTGTATAGTGGAGTAGGCTGTAGCACTAGGTCTGTGTAAGTACACTCTGTGATGTTCAAACAATGACAAAATTGCCTAATGACAGATTTCTTAGAATGTATCCCTGTCATTAAGCAATGCATCGTTGTACATAAAGTTTTGGCAAAGTTAAAACCATAGAGACACTAAAAAGATCAGTGATTTCCAATGGTTCAGAGCTAGGGGTCATGGATGAATAGATGAATAGATGGCATGTGAAATATTTTTAGGGCAGAAACTATTCTGTATGCTACTATAATGCTGTATATATGACATTTTTATACATTTGTCAAAACCCAAAGAACTATATAACACCAAGAGGGACCCTAATATAAATTATAGAGTTTAGTCAATAATAGTGTAGCAATATTGCTTCATCCATTGTAACAAATGTACCATATTAATGCAAGATGTTAATCATGGTCATGGGAAACTGTGTTGGGGGTGAGAGTGGAGCAGGTAATATAATATGAGAACTCCCTATACTTTCTGCTTAATTTTTCTGTAAACTTAAAACTTCTCTAAAAAATAAAGACTACTGATTTTTTTAAAAAAAATAAACTCATTTAATAGTTACAAAATACCAAACTTGATTCACTCAAATCTATTCAGGTTAATCCAGGGATCACAAAGCCCTTAATTTTCCCCTTCTACCTTCAGAATAAAGTTCCCAAACCCCCAGGCATACAACATAAAGCCCTCACCCATCAATCCAGCCCCATCTTTAAACACTCTCTCCTGTGTCCACTGGGCTCCTGGCATATCTCCATGCTTTCCTACTGTTCTTTTCCTTGGTCCTAGAATGCCTTCCCCTCCCAACACACCCCTATCGCCTTAGTTTAGCTGGTGAGTTCCTATGCATCTTCCGAGGCCCACTTCAAATAGTTCCTCCTTCTTTTTTTTTTTTTTTTTTTTTTTTTTGAGATGGAGTTTTGCTCTTTGGTCCAGGCTGGAGCGTAATGGCGCAATCTCAGCTCACTGCAACCTCCGCCCCCCCAGAAGGGTTCAAGTGATTCTCCTGCCTCAGCCTCCTGAGTAGCTGGGATTACAGGCGCCCGACCACCACACCTGGCTAAGTTTTGTATTTTTAGTAGAGACGGGGTTTTGCCATTTTGGCCAAGCTGGTCTCAAACTCCTGGCCTCAGGTTATCCACCCTCCCCGGCCTCCCAAAGTGCTAGGATTACAGGCATGAGCCACCACTCCCGGCCAGTTCCTCCTTCTTGAAACTCTTTACTGTTCTTGATTAAATGAGCATCTCTTTCTTCTGTTTCCTAATCACATGCTGTGATTATGCAACTGGCTCTTGATGAAATGGGCATCGCTTTCTTCTGTTTTCTAATCACATGCTGTGATTATGTAACTGTTTGTGTTTCTGCCTCATTTGTGGGAATGTGAACAACTCTCACAAATGAGGGACCATGTCTTAAAGCCACCTCTGGTGAACACTGGTGCCAAGTGCATAATCAACAAGATTTTATTAAACAATCAATAAATGACATAGTTATTATTCAAGTTGTTATTAGCACTGGTACAGCAACCCATGTGAGCTGAAGGTATAACATAAATGTTAACTCAGTAAAGTCACTTCTGCAAGGGGCTGAGATAATATGGCTTAGGTATTTGACATGCTGCTTCTATAACTTACCATGGCAATAACACTTAAAGTCACAGAGGAATCATTTGCTCATTAGACACACTCTCTGGAAGACCAGATGTCTCAAGGAAGACTTTGATAAGTGCTGGACTGCAATTGATTCATGGTTGAATTCTCTGACGAGCATCACAATGGTAGATAAGCTATATGTTGGGGATGAAATAGGGATGCATATGCTTTATATGCCAGACATGCATACATCAGAGGGAGTGGTCTATTTGGGAAATTAAGGACTCTGACTTACAGTTTTTATCTGGCAAAAAGCCAGTTCAGTTCAGCAGTGAGAGTTCAAAATATAATGCGATCTTAGAAGAAAAATCACAGATGCAACCCACCACTTAAACCTGTAATATTACACACTTAGGCTCTATACCTGGGCCACTTTTCTTTCCTCTTAAATTCTGCTTTGGCAATTTCATCTACTCTAAGGTTTGAACCATTATGCCTATGTGAGGTACCTCCTGGTATATATCTCCCCTAATGCAGGAGCAGAACACCTTCCACTTGCTTTTCCTGACCCTTCTCTACTCTCTCCCACTCTGATTCCTGCCCTGGGAGGCTAATGTTTGTGCCCTCATCAATAAGCTGTTTTCTGCCTCTGGCTTCCTGTGAAGTCCAACCTTGGAGGAGCTCAAACAGGAGATCAGAGGAAGGACCAGGGAGGGAGGAGTTTTATTCACCTGACTCGATGGTTCCTAAACTTTAGAGTACATCAGAATCACACAGATGAAGGCCTGTTAACAGAGATGGCTGGGCCCCACTCCTGGCATTTCTGATTCAGTACTGCTGGGATGGGGCTGAGAATCTGCACCTCTAACTAGTTCCTGGGTGATGCAGATGCTGGTGGCCAGGACTCCACTTTGAGAACCCCTGCCACAGCTCTCTCCCTGGAAGGTTACTGAGCTACTTCTACCAAAAGTCTGTGCTCTTCTCAAGGTGACCCACTCTACAAGACTGTGGTGATTAATGTTATGTGTCAAATTGGCTAGGCCACAGTACCCAGATATTTGGCCAAACATTATTCTAGATGTTTCTATGCAGGTATTTTTTAGATGACATTAACATTTAAACTAGTAGACTTGTAGACTTTGAGTAAAGCAGATCACCCTCTGTTATGTGGGTGGGCCTCAACCAATCAACTGAATGTCTTCGTAGAAAAAGACTGATCTTCTAGGAAGAGGGAATTCTGCCACAGACTGTCTTTAAAATCGAACTGAAACTCTTCCCTGGTTCTCTGGCCTACAGAACTACCCTGCAGATTTTGGACTTACCAAGCCTCTGCAATCATGTGAGCCAAAATAAGTCTTTCTCTTTTTCTACGTGTGTGCACACACATCCAGTTGTCTCTGTTTCTGTGGTGAACCCTGACTAATACAAAGAATTCATCCCTCCAGGTTCAAGTAACTGCTCCCTACTCCCTATACAGCTCTTAAGACAGGGCAATGACAGTTTGACTGCTACAAAGTCCCCAGTTTCTGCACTGTCTCTCACCTATTTCTACACCTTTGCAAACAGTCCTTGTAGAGTAAACCCTTGTTGAATTATCCTATTTCAGATGTGCCATCTATTTCCCATTGGACTACTCTTTGGTACAATGCACCTTAAATAGAGGGAAAACTCACCTTCTCTGCTTTCTTTCTAAGCCTACTGCACCTGCTGTGTTCCCTCTTGTGATTAATAGCATCACTTCCTCCCAGGAACCCAGACGCATAAGCTCAGCGTCAGTTTTTCACCTCTTGTAATTGCTGGTCCAGCTTTCCAGGTTTTCTATGATTCTGGAAGCTCTTTAGCAGAAAGTGTATCTACTTCATTTCTGTATCTCCAGACCCTAACACAGCATGTTCCAGGCATCTGCCAGGTGGCCCAAAAATATGTGCTGAGAAAACAAATAAAATGTGTACAAAATCTTAAAAATTATATATGCCTTTCATATACAATGTTTCCAGACTCCAAATTCCAGTTTCTTTCCCTAACACTTTGCTCCACACAAGCAAAGATTCACTGCTAACATACTGAGTATTGGTTCATCTTCCACAACAATGCCTGTATCTATTCCTTCCCGTTTCCACAACTCTGCTCCCTTTTTCTATTATTTGTGACCTGGATAATTGGGTATTAGCCTTCTAACCTGCTTCCTTGCCTCCAATCTCCCTGTTCTCTAATCCATCTTATATCTTAAATCTCTGATCATGACTTTGTCTCTATTTAACAGCTTCTTATTACCCAATGAACATGAGCCAGACTTTTTAGGGTTTGCATGCAAGATCCTTCATAAGCTGGTCCCAAGTTAGCATGCCAACCTAATCTTACCATTCCCTCATATGAACTCTCCACTCCAGGTGCTGTTCACCTGTACCTTGCAATCTGAATATCTCCAACTCTGTATCATACTGTGTACGTCCCTTGCTTAAAACAGCATGCTACTCATTTTTGTTCACATCTCTCAGAACCTAGCTCCTGCCCTGTTCCCACCACAATGCCAACCCACAATAATTCCATTTTGCCTCAAATACTGTCAATAGCTATTTTCTATATCTCACATCTGGAATCTACCAATTTTATTGCTTTTGAATGTAAGTATATCTTATCTTTCAAATCAGGCTGTAGGTAACAAGAGGGCCTATCAAATGGTGGTCTACTTTCTTCTATCCTCCAAACCTCAAGCACAGTCATTGGAACAGTGCAATAATAAGCATTTGCTACATTCTTATTCAGTGAGTATCTCCACCACCTATGAAAAGGCATGTCTGTGAAGAACTAGTACTTACTGTGTTCCTACCAGAGGGCATTAATATGTAGAGGAAAGGTTTCCCGTCTGCATGGGGTTGACAGATTTCAAAGGGGCAGGAGGCTCTATATTTAGCTAATCTTATTGAGTGTTTGTTAGGAAGAGAGCAATGCATCCTGTGTTTTGATTAATGGTTTTCACGCTTTTGTTTGTGGAGATTTTGTTTGTTTCTAAGGAGTATTTTTTCTTTCACAATAAACTCCCAGAGAATAAAACTCAGAAGATTTAGATATGCCCAGGAATTTCTCTATTTAATCAGCACTTTAGGTGCCTCAAATGTTAGTGGCTTTGCATTTGGCACTCACTTTGAGAAACGCTGGGATAGCGTATAAAAAAGAAACTGCATAGAAGAGAAAGACTTCATGTTAATTATGGAGCAGTGGTAAACACCATTATTAAATGTGATCTATTAATGGGAATGCTTGCTCAAATTAATGTTTTCATTAAAAAATCCATGTAATCTAATAAATTAAGGTATTTTTCCAACTGAGAAAGTGATTCTCCACTTGCCTTACAATCACCCCATATAACTGGCAGGTCCACTAGTTAATTCTCTACCTCATGAAACACTGAGGGTAGTAGTAATATGGTTGCCACATGATTCAATGCATGTTGTATCATAAAAATATATTTCAACTAAAGGGTAGATGTGCTTCTAAATGAAAGAGGATATGGGTAGCCAGAGAGAGTAGTATTGCTCCAAACAAAAATTGGACACTTGTCCTTTAGCAAATTTAAAATATGCCGTCCTTCCTTTCTGTTTGCTCTTGGTTAGGGAGGTTTTCACTGGAATCTATTTGAGGCAAGTGCTGAGTATATTTGCTGTCATTGTGTTCTTTGATCTCAGTATATTGGATGCAGCTGCAGAAACAGGTAATGTGGGCAAATATGAAGAAAACAAACTGCTGCCTGCAGATAATTTTTTCTGGAGTGTTAGGGGAAATCCAAGATAATTACACATTTTCTTCCATTTATTTTTAAGAATATGAATAGCAATACACACTTCAGTCTTCAGAATGGAGGCTTCACCTTTTAAACTCACTTTGAATTATGATTTAAAATCCATTGTCCTGTGTTCATTCACTTGCTTGTTCAAAAATATCATTGAGATTTTGTGTTAGACACATAAATAAGGGGCTACCTACTCTAAGAGTAGCATCCAGGTGTCCTATTCACACCTGAGAATGATGCTTCTCTATTCTCTATTTCCACAACAATCCCAGAGTTACATAACCCATTACCTCATTTATATGTTATCTCCACTATTTGCCAGTCTAGACACCTCTAGTATTTTGTGGTTTCAATCTATCTTATATTCAATTAACAAAACAATCTTTCCAAATATAATTTAGATTAGCCACTGGTTCAATAACACAAAATCATGCCTCATTGATTACCCATCATTCAATTAATCACTCAACAACTAAAGTTACAGAGAACCTACTGCTCTTCTGGGCACTGGTGCTAGGGTCAAAAGGGAGAGGGAATAAAGAAGAAATACAATGCATGGCTTGTGCTTTTAAGAACTACAGTAGATAGAACAACAGCCTACCAAAGTTGTCCACACCCTAATCCCTAGAAAATGTGAATTTGGCAAGAGTGGTTTTGCAGATGTCATTAAGGTTACAGACTTTAAAATAGGAAGATTGTTTTGGATTATAAGGGTGAGGCCAGTCTAATCTAGGAGCCCTTAAAAGCAGACAATTTCTCTGGCTGGAAACAGAGAGATGCAGCAAAAAGAGAAGTCAGATTCCAAGCATGAGAGGGACTCAGTGCGCCCAGTGCTGGCTCTGAGATATAGGCCCACATCAAGGACTGAAGAGAGGCCTTTAGGAGCTGAGGTTGGTCCCTGGTTGAAACAAAATGAGGTCCTCGGTTCTGCAACTTCAGGGAACCAGATTCTGCCAACAACCTGAGTGAATCTGAAAACAAATTCTTCCCAGAGCCTTGCAATAAGAGTCCAGCAGACCAAAACTTGATTTCAGCCTTTGGAGACCTGGAACAGAGAAACCAGTCAAGGTATCCCAGACTGTTGACCTAGAGAATGGTGAGATGCCATGTATCTGTTGTTTTCAGCTGCTAAATGTAGACTGTTTGCTATGGCAGCAATAGGAAACTAATACAAAGACCCTATGAACGATCTATAGGGAGGGCAGTCCCACTCCATAAAGCAACACATTCCATCATTAAGTACAATAGGCAGGGTTGGTGAGAACCACTGGCATGTTCCTGTAAGTTTTGAAAGGATTTAGAGGAGAGAAAAGTCAATGAGGCTCATGGTAGTTAGAGAAGGCTTTATACAGTAAATAGTATTTAAATTGATTGAATAAAGATGTTAGATTTTTTTAAGTAAGCATTTCAAAAAAGTAGAACATGACAGTGACAGGCACAAGCAAGTTGGAATGACTGTGAAAGAAAAGCTTGACTGGAATGGCAAATATAGTCCAATAGTACACATAATGAGCCTCCTAAATTAAACAGTGGCTTGAAAAATGTTCTCAGGGGTCACTCTAGGCTAAAGTATGATGGGGAGCAAAAGGAAGGGAACTGTTTCTACACATGATGGGGATATGTAGTCCCTCTCTCCATCTTCTCCCCATCTGGTCTTCAATCAGAGTACCTCCACTCTGATAGCTTTTACATAGCAATTTGAACAAAGATTCAGCAGCTGTATTAGTTTTCTAAGGCTGCTGTAACAAAGTAACACAAACTGGGTGACACAGAACAATAGAAATGTATTATCTCACAGTCCTGGAGGCCAGAAGTCTGAGTCTGAAACTAAGGTATCAGCAGACCACCTTCAGGGCTCCCTGAAGGCAGTAAGGAAGGATCTGCTCCAGGCCTCCCTCCTAGCTTCCGGTGGGTTCCTGAGCTTAGCAGCATGACTCCAATCTTCACAGGACATTCTCCTTGTACATTTATAGGGTTCACTCTATTCCAGTCTCCAAGATGACTTCATCTTAATAAATTACATCTCCAAAGACTCTATTTCCCAATAAGGTCACATTCTTTTTTTTTTTTTTCTTTTTCTTTCTTTTTTTTTTTTTTTAAGCAGAGTTTATTTGATCAAAGAACAATTCATGAATCAGGCAGCCCTTAGGATCAGAAAAGATTCAGAGAACTCCCAGGTCATATTCTGAGGTACTGGGGAACAAATAAATTTTGGGATTTACAATCCAACCCATAACAATGGCTGAAATAAGGTTTGAAAGCTAAATATATAAAATAGCAACTCTGATCAGCATCGAAAGCTCTTCAGCCAGTAATTTACCCTCCAATGTGGACAGACTGGCCCTTTTAGGTGCACAATTTACACACCCTTCCTGCTACTTACTACCCTTTTCTTCTCCTAGAACTTTCCATACCCAGTTCTGAGGATTAATCCCAGAGTTTTCTCCTTTAGAAGAAATCTAGATGATAATCTATTTCTAGGGAGAGTCTTCTACTTTACAGGTTATATTAGTAGTAAACTGTCTTATGCTTATTAAACTACTTAGTAATCACTGAACTGATATCCTCTGTGACAGGTGTCCCCAGCCCCCAAGCTGTGGACCGGTAGCAGTCTGTGGCCTGTTAGGAATGGGGCCGCACAGCAGGAGATGCGCAGCCAGCCAAGAGCAAGCATTGCCACCTGAGCTCTGCCTCCTGTCAGGTCAGCGGCCGCATTAGATTATCATAGGAGTGCAAATCCTATTGTGAACTGCACATCTGAGAAATCTAGGTTGCACCCTCCTTATGAGAATCTAATTCCTGATGATCTGAGGTGAAACAATTTCATCCTGAAACCATCTCTCCAACTTCCACCCCCAGCCCATGGAAAAATTGTCTTCCATGAAACTGGTCCCCGGTGCCAAAAAGTTTGGAGACCGCTCCTCTATGAGATTGGAGCCAAGATGTATGACTCGTCTTAATCATGCTGCACCCAAAATCAGTGTTTTACAGCCAGCACAAACCCTATATATGTTTATTGAAAATTAGTCCATCTAAAAATATATTCAGATGTTACACACCTAAAAACAACGCATTCAAGGCTAAATTTAGACTTTGTCCCATAGAAATACACCTCTAGCCCAGATTTTAATTTAAGCACTTCAGTGTGTCAATCACTTTGGCAAATACAGCCGGGTACCCACATAGCTCCCTACTGTTGATGCTAAGTCAGCCTTCCAGCCAAAACCAGAGAGGCACCACCTAGCATTGTGATGTCAGTATTATGTGTCAGCAAGATACTTAGCCCTGCAACCCTTAGGTGGTCATGCTTTCTCCCAGCCCATGAATTTCTCATGTGAAATTTTCAAGATGTAACAATTTTTAAAATTAAGCTTTAGAAACTCTCAATTGAGATTCACGTTTCAAAGTAATGGCATCCTGAAAGCTCAGGCCTGTCCAAGGAAGGTTTATTTTATTCTTTTATGCCAGAAAGACATGAGGTATATAGGGCCCAGAACTGTACACAAAGACATCTTCTCCTATACAGGATCTTCTTCCATATAGGATCTCCTGTATCAGGGATCTACAACCAGGGAGAAAAGTACAGAGTTTTTAAACTTTTTCTAGAAATCCCTTGAAACCTTAAGTTTAGAGTCAAGGGGCTTCACCTAATTCTTCCTATCTCCAAGGAACTATTTAAAGCAGATTTGCACTTACTCATTCTTGGCCTTTTCTGTGCCCTCTTGTATAGTTCATATATAGAACCTATAATTAGGCACTCACTACTTTCAAAAGCATGTGTTTTTCACACCATACCACAAGCCTTTGGATAAAGGATGTTCTACATAAATAGGCAAAAGGCCAAGAACAAATATTTTTTAAGTTTTAGATAATTTTTTATCACATCCAAGGGTGGCATTTGCAAAGACTTTTTTCAAAAGAAGTCATTTAATTACTGCATTTAAAATTCACATAAAGCACTGTGCTAGAGATTAACGATCTATGTGGAAAAACATTTTGAATTTAAAAAGTACTGTACCAACATTTACAAGAGTTATAGCATCTTAAGTTGAAAAGGGATTGATCTATGGAAAGTAGAAGTATAAATACATACTTTAAGCTGCAGCAACATATTTGTTTTTGAAAAAAGAAGTTGAACATTTATTCTTCTCTGTAAATATAGAGTGTTACTATGAGAGGAAAAAAATCAGCATAATCTACAGAAGCCCTAAATTCTTTCATGAACACCCTTGAGACCGTCACCTATTACTTGGATCAATCTTCACATTCTATAATCCATTTTTACTCTTAAGGAAAAATTTAATTGACTTCTTGATGCAACATTGTTTTTTTTTTTGTTTCTTTTTTTTAATTTAGGAAATGTTCAAGTCTTTACATCTCCACAATACATAGTCTTATAAGAAGACAATTCAGGAAACTGAGAGCTTTCAAAGCCACTTGTGGCTACTCTTAAATTACCTTCTGCAGTTAAAATAACTATGTGTTTGTAAACAAAGTGCTTTTCAAGAGTAAGATCCCCAAACAGTCATATGTTATTTTTTTCCATGTGAGAAAATGCATTATTGTGAAGGTTCAGCGACATAAAGATGGCACTAGAGAACTAGGATGATGCTTTCACCTCCATAAAAGGAGAAGTATAAAACAGAACTGCCCAAGGAAACTCCAATATTCAGTTGCATGTCAGCAAATGGGGGAAACGTTCTAAAATGCCCTACCTTTATACATTTAAAAAGATGAAAGATTAAGTTTCAAGGAACTCACAGCAAAAAAAGAGAAAACACCCCAAACAGTACTTTGACTACCTCCAGAGGAATTAAAGGGCTATCATTCCACATGAAAATATCCCAGCATTTCTGTTGTTGTGTCTCTGCCTATGTGATTGGTCCCGAAGGCCCCATACACACTGGTGTTCTCAGATCACAGCTGCTTCTTGTGCTTTAACTTGATTGCCTCTACACGTACGGACACAGGGCATGAAGCCCATTTATTGCAGGCTCAAATCTCTGTTGATGTCATTGGAATCTAAGCCTTCTTGCTCCTGAGCTGCAACAGGCAAGTATAGAGGCCCATAGAAGCGGGGAGATGAATATTTAACTTGTCCAGAGTTCCCAGACACCTCAGAAAATATTATTACATCTACTTAGTATTGACTGTTGTTATCAGCACCAAGTCAGGACAGCTTTATATTTTTGCTGGAGTAAAATTTCAGAATAAAAACCTTTTGGCATTGGAACTCAAAAATGTGTAACTTCTGCCTGAGGAATTTCATAATTCAGAGATGCTGAGATGGTATTTACCTATGCGTTCTTGTAAAGGTGCAGTGAGGAACAGAGCTTAGTTTTGTTGTTGTTTAAACTTTTTCCATGTTCCCGTTGACTTCTATTCTCATCTCAAAGGAATTTTTATTTTCACTTCTCAAATATCCTCACACTTGAACTTCAACTTTTAGTTTCTAGGTCAAGTAGTAATTGTATGAGATGAATTCCAATTCAAAGATTCCTGTTATTTGGAGCCAGTCCCGTAACTAGGTGAGAACCTTTTCTTGTACATCTACACTAAATAATTTGTCTGTTTTGCAAATGTGGATTCTCAAAACAGATATCTTAAATATGGGCATATCTCAACTGAACAAAGCAAGCATCAATTGAACGCCTACTTTAAGCACAGCAAGGCCTAAGAAAACAGACAATATAAAGGAAGTGAGACGCAGCAAACAATGAGAGAATAATTCCAAGCCCACAGGCGAGAAGTCAATTTTCAAACAGTTCACTGTGTACAGGTCCATGCTATGCAAATACAGGATATTTTTTCATAATGTATAAATTGATGCCTTCAACAATCTGTGGTGGTCCATCCACACACACAAAAAGAAAAAAACCAACTATGGTGCCAAGTAGTATAAAAAGGTATTTATCCAAACTGCTGCTTTTGTTTTGATATTCAAATATAGATTGTAGTCACAGGAAGAGGAAAGATGATAGAAGGTAAAAACGAGCTCTGGAGTGAGAGCTGTGTTTGAATCCTGGTTTTGACTCTTTCTAGCTGTGGGTCTTGGCAACGTTGTTCACTCCTGGGTACCTCATTTGCTTCCCTTTGTTTTTGCTGAAGAGTCCATAAAATGAATTACAGCGCACTAAACAAATCTTATTTATCATTATGTAGTCTTGTTGTTACACCTTATAACACAATTGTATAAACCATAGCTTTTTATGAGGTTTTAAAGATTGTTTGATGAGAACCTGCTCTGCATCTTGTCTTTCACCATTTCTACTCCAAATCAAGTCCATGTTCTTGCCACTTTCCTTGTGGCTTTGGGATTCCAGTCTGTTTAAATGGCCACACACCAGCCTGGCTATCCAGGTTCTTAAACCCCTATCCTTCAGTCTCTCAGGAATCTCTACTTTCCATGGATCTTTCCAGATGAAAACTTAGGAGACCGCTGAAGATTGGAAATGAAATAATGTGTTTTAGAAGAGAATCTTGGGAAAATATTTAACATGAAGCAATAAGCTGTATTTGGATGCCTGAAGAGATCCCTCATCCAAGGCACAGGACGTCTGTATCAACATGCCTGGCTTTGTGCTGTTAACAGGTATGAAGACAGACTAGGTAACACAAAGTGTTGGCAAAGAAAGAGCAGTGGTTCTCAAATGAGGATGATTTTGCCTCCCCTCTTCTAGGTGACATTTGGCCATGTCTTGAAACTTTTGGGTGTCACAGCTGGGGATGGGGAGGAGGTTACTGCCATCTGCAAGGTAGAGGCCAGAGTGCCAATGAACATCCATCAATGCACAGACAGAGCCTACTACCCAAAAACAGAATTATCTGGCCCAAAATGTCAATAGTGTCAAGGGAGATAAACCCTGACAAAAGCAAAAGTAACTCTCAAACACTGCTGGTGGGACTGCACACTGTACAATCCCTTTGGAAAGCAATTTGGCATTATGTGATACAGCTCAGGTTCAAGATGCTCACAGCCTGCAACCCAGCTTTTCTCCTCCTGGGTACCTTCAAGAAACTCCTATGTAAGAGTTTTAAGAAAATCTTTTAAAAGTCATATTCAGTATTGTTTATAGAAGCAATCCAAATTTCTATTAGGGGAATGGCTAAATTGTGGTACATCCATGCAATGTGAAACCATCTAGTAGTGAAAATGAATGAGCTACAGTTGCATGTGTCAAGAGAGGAAAGCACAGAAGCAGACTGACTTTCTCAGATGAAAGGAACTGCAGAAAATCAAAAGCTGGGGTGATAGAACAAGCAGGGTGTCCAGTGCTGACAACAGAGACAGTGATGGGTGTAAGCTTTGGGCTGTGACACACAGATGCTTCTCCTGTGTTATGAGCATGCAAGGGTCTTGCCTTTAAGATCACCTGCCATCTTTGGTATCAGATACCCAGGTCATTTGCTGGCTACTAATTGGCCCCTTAGATCCCCTGGTAGAAATCCTAAGCCTTTTGTTCTCATAAAAGGAAGATGTTTCACTATAATCAACTAAGTTGATTTCATCATCAACTTCTCAGATCAGTTTATACAAAGATTATATTATTTTTTGGTTAATTCCATTAGCATTCCACTAGTCAACCAATGTTTGAGTGCCTGCTCTACGCTGTGTTCCATGTTTGGTGCTTTACCAACAGTGCGGATGAAAAGTATGTGGTCTTTGCTTTCAGGGACCGCCAGAAAAACTAAAGAACATCCTCTGGCAGTATCAAATAGGGCCCTGCAGTGGAAGGAATGGGGTGAGGTCCATCAGAGAAAGTCTATCAGAATAGGAAACAGCTATAGAGAACAGAAGGATGGAAAGGAGTCACTCATGCAAAGAACTGGGAGAGAAACATTCCACAGAGAAGGAACCCTGAAATTTGAGAAGATAAAACAATAATCAGTAAAACCATTACTTTAATGTAGCATACTTCATGTGAGTCATTTTGCCTGGTTCATACTTTATAGAGATGCAATCATAATTTACATACAATTTTATATCTTGCTCATTATATCATGAATAACTTTTTCACGTTGTAATATAGTCTTCACAAACATTTAAATGGATGCATTATATTCCCTAGAGTGGTTAAAACATCTTTTATTTAATTAGTGTTTTGGGGTTTAGTCATTCTTATTACTTGTTCTTTGTCCCTCTGAATAGTGTAAAGATGAAGGTCTCTCTTTATGTAACTTTTCCCTATGTCTTTTGCATTATTGCCTTAGGCCAGCTTTTCCTACCTTAAATTTAAACACATATACACACAAATGATGAAGTATGTTTCATTCCTGTTTCATCTTAATCACTTTTATCTTTAAAATCCTTAAGTTTAGAGAATAGTTCACATTACCCAAGCCATACAATGTCTTTCATTTCAGCACAGTCTTGGACTGTCTTTAAAATTCATCACATATGTAAACTGAAAAACTGAACTACAGCTACCAAAAAAGGCTTTAAAATTGAAATCTGGTTTTAGGGGGCTGACATTTCTTGAGCTTGTGATTTAAAGTACATTTTTTTCTTTTTGTAGTCTCTGGCAGTCAACCTTACAGATCTCCCGTCTGAGCTGGTTTATGATCAGCAGGCTACATTCTAGATGACAGGATTACCTACTAATGTCTTAGAATTAAGTACCACTAACTTGAATCATAAGCAAATTAAACATTTCAGCTCAAATGCTTTCCTGTGACTCCAGCAACTTTCAGGTCTTAAGATTAACAGGTTGTGGTCTGTGATAAAAAAATAAAATAAAATCACCTACAACTTCAGCTTCCCTCAAGAATCCACTTACCTAAGAACAAAAGAGGTATCCTGTGATGGGACTGAAGCCCTTTGGTGAAAATAAAAAGTTTAAGTGACAACACTTAGTGTCAGCATGACAGGTTATAACCCAGAGAAATCTAACCCACTTGGCTTACTCATCTTAGTATCACTCAGGGTGGAAGGCAGCATAATGATTTAGCTATTATTTAATAACTAAGATAAATCATTGAAGTAAATGATATCCTTGTCATCATTAAGAATAATCCCAGTGTAAGTCATTTCTAAACTACTTCACGGTGTATGATGCAACAATAATAAAAGCTTATGTTCACAAAGTTCTTTAGTTCACAAATCATATTAATATTAACATATTTGATCCCCCTACCATACATGGTAGATAGGAAAGAAAGCTTCTTTATCTTGTGGATATTTTAGAGCATCATTTTCAAGGTTAAGAGATCTGCTTGAAGTAGTATATAATGAAGTGAGGCAATGAACCCTGGTCTCCTGATTCCAAATCAACTGTTCTTTCAACTGCACCATGATACCCTGGATCAAAGCGTAGAACATGGATTAGCTTCTAGTTCCAGCTTTGACATGAACTAGCCATGTCACCTTATACAAGTCAAGTAACTGAGCCTCAGTTTATTAGTAAAATGTCATTTGATCACATGATCTCTAAAGGTTGAAAATTCCATTTTCTATAAAAGAATTTTCTTTTTACTTCCATGGGAAGAAAGTGTCTTCCCACTACAGATTCCTGCTCCCCACCTCTCCATCCAATTATTCCCCTGCAAGTATATAGATATGATCGATTCATTAAGTCAGCTTCAATGCTATAACATTATCATCATAACAGTGATAAGGTAATATTAATAGCTAATTTTAAGTGTGTGTTTACTGTTTGCAAGGTACTATTTTAAGCGCTTTATATGATAACTCTTTTAATCCTTACAATGGCCCTAGAACAAGCTGAAATTATTATTCCCACTCTCCAGATTAGAAAATGCAGGCCTGAAGAGGTCAAGGAATGTGTTCAAAGTCACAATGCCAGAGCTGGGATTCCAACTCAGACAGCCTGGCTCTTGAGCCCACGCACTTAATCACTACCTTACGAATCCACATTCCTTGACTTAACAATTTCACATACTTTCTAAGAGTGAATTTCAACTGATAACATTTTTTTTTTTTTTTGACCACAGATGTTGCCTGAATCTCACTTTCTAGAACAGTAGCATATGACCATATATAAAGCCCCCAACCAACACTTTCCCTAATGGACTATTTCCTGCTCATTCCTGACAGAGGTGTCCGCACTGTTTCTGGGGTTCCTTTCATTATACAGACTCTCAAAACCAAACAGGTTATTTGGTAAATGGAAGAGATCTATTACAGTGTAGAGTCATTAAAACAGTCCTTCCCAGTATCCAGCTCCCTTCCGCTTTGCCTGCTTGACTTTCTGGAGAGCCCACCTCCTCTTTCGAGTCAGTAGAGAGTCACTGAGTTCAATTTGCTGCAAACTAATTCATTCCTAAGAACTTTGACACTAGAAGCTAAGACCCCAAAACAGCTCCTCCTCCTTTCATCCTGAGAGAAAATATTTCAGATATAATACATACATTTTCAATTTCCATATTTAAAATTCGCTTCAATCCATTTTTCCCCATATTTATAAGGTCACATTTGTTCTTTATGTTAATGGCACAGATTTCAGAGCCAGGAGACTCAAAGTACTTCTCAAATAAAGAGTGTATTCCTCACTGTGTGGTAAAAGAGTTTACTCAGCTTCCTCTTTGAACCATAGACAGCATTTCCACCTTCTAAATGCTGTATCCCAAATGGACAGGCTGCCCCTCTTGCTGGTCAGCCCTGGGACCCAGGGGACATGCTAGTCGTTCTCCATCACTGTTCTTGTAAAGTTGTACAAACCAGTCTTGAACCAAGTATTTCAGCATAAGGGGGACTATACAGGAAAAATATACCAGCATCTGTCAGTAGCAGTGAATGTATAAAATAAACATCATAAAGTGGGAAAAAGACTTCCAAACAACTCTCAGCAATCTTGTCTAACTATCCTGACCTTAAAATGCCAAAGTACACTGCAGTAAATGTGAGAGCAACATATCAAATGCTGTCACTATTTGCCGTTCCATTCTAGAATTCCACCACCTCGATCTTGAAACCTCCAATCAGATGTGCTACAGTAAATCTCCCTTCCACTAATCAAGATGGAAATCTTTTCTTTCCCAATTAGGTCCAATTGCACAGACGAAGCAGTGCATCTGTTTCCCTTTCAAGACAGCTCACCCAGGGGATGGTGGAGCTTTACCGACAGAACAGCTAGATGGTTTGTCATATATCTTCTCCTCTCGCAGAGCGTCTCTGCCATCTTTTATCAGTGGTTATCCAGAGCTTCCCTTTTTGTGACAATATTAACCCAGGACTGCTGCCATAAGCATTCAGACTCCACTTGCTGCCTGCAGGGACTTCTGAGGAGAGTTTATCAAGACTGCTGAGCCTGATGCTTTTACGTTAAAGTGGCTCCCACTCGCAGTTATTAGTGTGTGCGGTGAGCCCACACCCGCACACACATGAGGCCAACTCCCCACAAGAGTGCTACGCAGAGCAGTAGCAATCCATCTGTTTTCAGTTAGAAAATACAATTGCTTTTGCACAGTTGAAGAACTGATCTGATATGAAATGACCCTGGCAGTTTTGAGGTGATAGCAAATACTCTGATGTGGCTGCCACGGCAAGGCATTAAAGGGGTTACATAAGCATAAGGCATCCCTGTGCCACTTAGGAATGTCCATAAAGCAATAAACAAACAGACCAATAGACACAGAAGTTGCACTATATTCCCAACTTACAATACAAAGAGTCTGCAATCATCAGACCCTGACTTTCAGAACACTGAAATGCTTACCTTGGATGATGTTTTAAAAAATAATTTTATTATGGGCATATTATATTTTATAATTCTCAGTGATTCATACAAAAGCAATTCTCTTTAAAATGGCCAGAAGGATGGGCATTTTAAAAGAGATGATATTAGAGGAAATGTTTAATTTCATTGCCTTTGGGGCTCCTTGTAAGGATGGAAGGCAAGATTGTGCAATGGCTGGGAACGTGGGTGAGGGCAGAGTGGGGACAGATAGAACTCAAAAACCAGCTCTGCATCTTCCTAGCTGTGGGACCTGGGCAAGTTATTTAACCCCTCTGAACTAGTGCAACTGGGTGTTAATAACCACAGCTACTTCTCTGGGTTGTAAAAAGCTTGTGCAGATGCTGTGCAGAAATGGTGTGTCATGAATATGAGGATAATGGTTTGTCATCATCATCCATAGTATACTATGGTTTCTATCATTGTGAGTTCCCAAAGAATTCTGCAATGACTGTAACGAAGTAATCTGTCCCATGCCTTGCAGAATCATCTCTACCTCTGTGCCTTTCTTTATTCCACACTGTGTTTGTATTTTTGCCATAGAAAGCAAAGATGGAGAAAAAATAGCTAGCGTTCCCTCTAAAGAGAAATGTCATTCTGCCCTGTAACAACAGGAACATACACAGCCTATTTTGTTGAGGCATTGACAAGACTCCATTCACAGCAATGGCGATGGGAGTGACTATTCCAAAGCCATGGCTTCTTCTTTTCTACATTTCATTCCATTTTGTCCTTGTGGATGTCCCATTTCACTTAAGCTTTCTTTTTGGCCCTGAGACATTTATCAGCATAGCCTACATGCAGATCTACCCTCCCAAGCATGCCCCAGCAATAACTCATCTCCAGTCCTCTTTAAAACACAACCTTCTCCTGGTTTACTCAGGTGACAAGCTTGCTAAGTCTAATAAACTGATCTAGTATACATACATAGCTCCTGATAGATTAATATATTACCATACTGGCGATACTGACAATTTTTGAGAGACTATCTGAAGCAAAATGTAATAATCTAAATGAATTACTTTCTCACGCTAGAATTCTAGACATTTAAGCAGGTCAGTAGAGAGATAAAGAAAGCATTTTGAGGCAGGGTGCTTTTGAAGGCATCTCAAGTTATAATAAAAGGCAACAACCTGTTTTTCATACTGTGACATCAAACCCACAAAAGGAGACAGTTGTTTTTGTGGAATGATAAAGAGAAGTAGGCCATTACATGCTTAATTAAAGATTCAATCCTTTTAATCCAGCAGAAATGTGATCCCCAACTGAGCAGAAACGTGGTCTTCAGGGAATAAGCATGTTTTTTTTGTTTGTTGTTTTGTTGTTTTAATAGAGAAAAGCATTAGGACAAATCTCTTTATTACAGGGCTGAATGCATCCTCATGCCATTGGCCTCCGGTGGTGGTCTCTGAGGTGGTCTCTTTCTCACCCAAGAGAGAGGTCTGGTTCCATCATGCCCAGAGCACTATGTCACATGCATTCAACTTGCCAAGAAAAGAAAGAACTCAACTAGGATTATGGATGCTGTTTTAAATGAATGTGGCTCCCTCTTCTGGTGGAAAGCCTGAATCAATAATAAAATCATCTCAAAGGAGAAAAGGCGCTTAGCTTCTTCCTCTCCCAGCTCCAGAAATATATGTCAACACAATACCACTAACAAGTGAACCAGACAACAATAGATCCGCCGTAGTTCTCATATTCTGCAACCAAGGCTAAGTGGTGAAGAGATCCACAACTGAGATGCAGCAACAAGAGAAGAGAAAAAGAAATGGACTTTAGAGGGCTGGATCTCTTAAAAATAAGCCCTTCCTATAAATATATACATGGATATAGGGAATGGAGAACTAATGCTGCTTTGGAAAACTACTGCTAACAGAATTCTTCTGGGGAACAAGTTAATAATGATAAAATGTCTATTTGACATCTTGATTTTTAGTGAGGTCAAATCTACAATATTAAAAGTATCTTCCATCACATTTCAGTAAGTCCTATGAAGACTCTGGACACTTTGAAAACACTTTTGTTTACTAGAAATAATGACTTGAGCCCCAACTATATACCTATTTATCATTAAGCCAAAAATGTAGATAACCTTACAAATGGCGTAAAATATCTATACTTAAATAAATTCCAAAGCAAAGCAAACAAAAGTATGTGTTGATAATGCACTATGCTGCTTCCTAAATAAATTCTAACAGGCTGAGGGTTATAGAGGCCTGAGAAATAAACACGGAGAACAAAACAAATAACCCTAACACTCCAAACAGAGAAGCCCAGTTAGACTCCCACATTTTGTGTCTTAACACTTCATTGATTGCTAAATTATATTCACTCCTGAATGACCCCAATGTTTCTGCATCACAAATCTTGCCACTTGCTGGAGGCTACAACCCATATCTTTTCTTTTTGAGACTGAGTTTATCATATCTGTTTTTTTGAGACTGAGTTTCACTCTTGTTGCCTAGGCTGGAGTGCAAAGGCACGATCTTAGCTCACTGCAACCTCCGCCTCCCAAGTTCAAGCGATTCTCCTGTCTCAGCCTCCAAGTAGCTGGGATTACAGGTGCCCACCACCACATCTGGCTAATCGTTTTTTTTGTTGTTGTTGTTTTTGAGATGGAGTCTTGTTCTGTTGCCCAGGCTGGAGTGCAGTGGCACAATCTGGGCTCACTGCAAGCTCCGCCTCCCGGGTTCATGTCATTCTCCTGCCTCAGCCTCCCGAGGAGCTGGGACTACAGGCGCCCACCAACACGCCCAGCTAATTTTTTGTATTTTTAGTAGAGACGGGTTTTCACTGTGTTAGCCAGGATGGTCTCGAGAGATGGGGTTTCATCATATTGGTCAGGCTGCTCAAACACCTGACCTCAGGTGATCCGCCTGCCTCGACCTCCCAAAGAGCTGGGATTACAGGCGGGAGCCACCGTGACGGGCTATCATATCTTTATGGAAGAGTTTCAGTGCTGGAAGCAATGCACTGTGCTGTCAGGCAGAAGGTTCAGGTTCAGGAGCACTGAGGGCTGCATCCTCAAGCCAGGGGCAACCAGTAAAGACTCAGGTGAGATTATGTTTGATCTCTGAGGAGTGCCTGTCTCCTCATTCCCACGAAGATTAAGTAAAGTCTTTAGATTTGGGGATGGCAGGAGGTTGGGGTGGGATATTGCCAGAGACAACTTGATAGTGGTCATATTTTCTGTTCTTTCATATAAAGAGGTAGATTTCAACTCTGGGGGGAGCTGGAAGAAAGAAAATGGCTATGGAAATACTGAGCATCATTCATATAGACAAAAAGTCTCTCCTTGACTGAACTCCACTCAGGTTATTTTGAACTTTTATCAATGAAGCCCTGACTTGTGAACTTTCATGTTCATCTCTCCGTTGTTGATTTTGGCAAGAATCCTGCTAAGTCAGTTTAGACAGAATTCCCCAGCCTCCAAATCTGATCATCCTCCACCATCCCCCAGGTGATGATGTCTGATCACCCTGGCCTGTCTTCAGCAAGAATCCTGTTTGGCTGGTTTACCAGAATCCCCCCTTACCACCCACTGGTCCCCCTAACCCTGGCTCCTTTGCTATAAATCCCCACTTTTCCTTGTCGTATTCAGAATTGAGCCTGAATTGAGTTCTATACAGAGGCCTCTTGCTCCCATTGCAATACTCGAGTAAAATCTGTTTTTACTATTTTAACCATGGTCTAGCTCTGGCTTTTCTTTGACAATATCCACATATGACAGATTTACCAAAAATAAAATCTGTTTTTGCCATTTAGTCATGGTCTAGCTCTGGCTTTCTTTGACAATATCCACATATGACAGATTTACCAAAAATCTGGACACTGGGATAGCTATAAACGACAGATATATGAGACATTTGGAAATCAGGAGAGGGGATAAACAGAATGGAGAGAAGGTAGAAAAATACATACGCTTTTTTCCCCAGTGATTAAAAACACAAACCTGGTACAATACCATTAACTGAATTAAACTGTTTATTTGAATTTCATCAATTTTTCTCCTAATATTCTATCTCTGTTCCAGCATCCTATCCAGAATCCCATGTGGCATTTATGGCCATGTCTCCTTAGTCTCTTCTAAGCTGTAGCAGTTGCCAAGTCTTTCCTTGACTTTTATGACCTTGATAAAATACCCTCCAGTTTGCGTTTTTCTGATGTTTCTCATTATTGGAATGAGGTTATACATTTTAGACAAGTATACTACAAGAAAAATCTTAGTGTACCTTATCAAGAAGTTCATGGTGCCACTAGATCTTAATACTAGGGATGTTTATCTTGATGGCTTACTTGTGGTAGGCTCTACCAGGTCTCTCTACTGCGAAGTTACTATTTTCTCCTTGTATTTAACATATATCATGGAAGAGATACCTTGAGACTAGGCAAATTCTATTATTCCTCATACTTTCACTCACTAATTTTAGCATCCATCATTATGGACTCAAGGAAATTTATTTTATTCTATAGGCTAAAATCCAGCACCGAGGTTAATTGCATTATTTATTTTCTTGCTCAAATTGTACCGGCTTTGGTTATTAAAAGCTCCTTTTAGGTTGCATTCTGTGTCCTTTTGAGAAATCCCCATCTATTTGGGAGGCATTTCCCTATTCTCAGGCACAACAAAATATTCCAAGTAACATCTTTTTTTTTTTTTTTCCCCCTGCTCCAGCTTTGGAATCAACCATTTCTCCAAAGAGTCCCAGTTCATTTTACTCTACAAGAATGGTGTTTAGAAACCAAGATTGGTCTCTAGCTGTACTCTCTGTAATGAATAACCTCATGCGTGTTTACTTCTACACCACCGCAGATGCATCATGAGGGTAGATCCCTAAACCGAGACTGCCAAGTCCAAAGATGTAGGTAATCTTGTTAGATGTGACTAAATTTCCCTACAGAAGAATTGCACCAATTTGCATTAGGGCCAGCAATATATGAGTGTCTGTTTTCCCACAGCATCACCAACAGAATGTGGTGTGATATTATTTAGTTTTCACCAGTCTGATAAGTGAGAAATGGTATCTCCGTGGTTTTTAAATTTACAGTTCTCTAACTACTGAACTTTTTTTTCATATGCCCAGGGGTCATCTGTATATAACTTTTGTGAATCATATGTGCATGTCTGCTTCCCATAATTGGGTTTTTCTATTGGATCCTTGAACCTAAGATTTTAAGGGTTTAATACCATAGACATGTTAACCCTTTCTTGTGATATATGTTGCAAATACACATTTTTTTGCCCTAGTTTGTCTGTTGTCTTTTGACTTTATAGTATTTTTTCATGCAATTTTTTAAAGTTTTTATATAAAATCCATCAGTCTTTTGCTGCATCCAGATTTGAGTCATAATTAGAACTTTTTTCTGTACTAGGATTAGAGAGGAATCCAGCTATGTTTTCTTTGGAATTCTTCTGTCTTTTCCTCTAGTACTTAGTTTCATGTACTGTTCTTCACAGTGATTTGAAGTAACAGATTTTTTTTTGGTGGTGATTTCAAAGCTGTCAGGGTTATCCAAAACTTTCTGAGAATTGCTTTAATATCTGTACTCCTACTTAGACCAAGGCTAACTCCAATAGTATATATTTCACTTGGAGTCACTAGTAAGAAGGAATTATTTGATCGAAGAATTATAATCCTATCTCTTCTGTTCCATGTCTGCCTCTGTCTCTTACTCTCTCGCCCCACAGATGGGAAACTAGAATTCAGATGATAAGCCTAATTGGGTTAGGAGCCACCATGGAATAATTCCCAACAGCCCATTCTTTATTTGAGGGTACACTCTCAGCTCCATATACCAACCTTCATTGTGAAGGATGAAGGCCAGAAACCATGGTAAATCCATTCATAGGACTTGCTTCCCCATTATTAGCACCATCTGAGTCTGTTAAAAATCTTAACTAGGAGTTTAATTTCTCTACAGAGGGCTTTAAATTAATTAGGGATGTACATGCTAACAAAGAGCCTGATGCATCCATAAATCAATCTGGGGTAGGAGGACTAGTCAGGGAGGATCGTCTATTCAGTGGAGACCGCATATCCAGCATCCCTGTTGGGCTCCCAACAAAAGGGTGCAGGTGTGGAATAGGCCACTGTGACAAGGAAGCCCCAATAATTATTTTGCATCACTTAAGCCACAGCAGGTAATATGGCAAATCAAAGTCCCAGGCGCTCACCAAGTGAAACCCATGTTGCCATGAAAAGCCACATCATATCACTTTAACCTCTATAAATGAATTGCCATAACACTGTGATTTATTTTATACCAAGTCTAAGAATTAAAAGGGCATTGATCAAAATGATCTCCTTTTTCCCCTTTTGTTAAGAATAGAAAGTAACAGATGGAACCACTTTTTTTTTTAATGTGCTGAACATTATTTAGAACAACCTCAGAAATTGCTGGTGTCTTTTATTAAATATACTTGCTTTAAGGTTTACGCTCACATACAATTGTGTTCTTTGGATAGAATGTTACTTATATTCCATTAGTTAAACACAGCACTTATTTGAAATCCACTTTAAAACTGCGTAACAACAACTCCCAATATTCAAACACTTCCATATGCTAGTAACCTGGTTTCTAGTCTTTGATTAGCAAACATCTGATGAACAAAAGCAACCATGGATCCTTTTAAAACAATTTTGTATTTTATTTGCCATAATATCATCTATATCTATATGACAGTCATGAGTGTATGTGAATGAAACAAAACTTTTAAAAAAATCTATAAACAATGCCTAGTTTCAGTGTGGTTACAGTCTCTCTTGCAGGAATTTCTTTGTCCATCCAAACTATTCAGACTCCACCCCACTTCCCCAACTTTAGGGTTCTGAAGTCCATATGCTAGAAAAGCAAATACATTTAATTCCATATAGGGAATATTCTATAATTAATCCCTCTTTAAGCTAAAAATGTGTTATTACATAAGCCCTCACTAATAAAGTTAAGAAATCAGTGATTTTAAAATATGAAGCCCAAAAAGTCTCATGATGACATCTCAAAAGTTATCACTGATTTAAGCTACATTATCCAGGCGGCAGATATTTAAGTTTAGAAATACTGGAGTCAACACTCTAAGAATTTTAGCGACACAGGAGGTTTTGTTTTCTCTCTCTATATATATATATACTCAAGAAACTTCTGTAAAATGCATGTTTTCCATCTCTCCATCCGTGATCACAGCGTTGTAAGGCTTACAATGACTCAGGCCCTACAGAGTTCACAGACATGGCAAGCAAAGAAAAGAAAATGAAAAAAGGAACACTCTGTACAAAAGATGAGAGATTTAATCACATTCCCTATACTGAAGGTCCTGGACCAAACCATGAAGATGAATGTGGGGGTGTGGGGAGGGGATCCAGTAATGTACTGTCCAAGCCATTCATGTGCAACCCCCCACAGCTTCACTTTACCCCCTTAAACCACACAGATGTTCTCAGAATGCAAACATGGATTACTGCCAGCCATGTTAAATAACCCTTATCCCATATCCTGACCTAAGCTCTCACCCCAACTGTTTGGCTACTTTCATACCACAGGTTTGTAAAACTGTGGTCTATATCTGAGGTCTCCACTCCTACACCAGATATTTTCTAGTCGAGACTTCCATACTAGGGAGGCTATCATGAGGCACCCCAACAACACCCATGGGAGTGGTATCAGGGAAGGCCATGAAGGGAGCCAGGACTTCAATCACTGCCAGGTGGTAATGAGCTCCCCATCCCCACAATGTAAGTGGAGACCACCTGGGAAGTCTGGACTTCCACCTCTACCCAGCAGTAATGAAGCATCAGCCCACCCCCAACAATTCCCCGCTGGGGTGGTGTGAGAGGAGGCCTGGTGGAGAGGCAGGATTTCATCAATGCTGAGTGGCAAGGAGGCTGCCTACCTCTCCTGTCAATGTAGGCCAAGTGGATGACAATAGCAAGGCCCTTCTTCCCATCCCAATAGGGATGCAGGGTAGCTGTGGAAGCCTAGTAGGGAGCCAGAAGTCCCACACCTGCCCAGCAGAAGTTCCCCTTTGGTATCAATGGAGGCTGATAAAGAACCTGGACTAGTTTCCCAAACTGGCAGTAACTAGGCAGATCCTCCCTTTTCTCCTACTGGAGATGTAGCAATGGATGCCAGGCAGAGCAGAAGGTTTAAATAAGAACCAGGGCTGGGAGCAGTGGCTCATGCCTGTAATCCCAGCACTTTGGGAGGCCGAGCAGGTGGATCCCATTGAGGTCAGGAGTTTGAGACGACCCTGGCCAACATGGGGAAATTCTGTCTCTATAAAAAACATGAAAATTATCCAGGTGTGGTTGTGGTGGGACAAGCCTGTAGTCCCAGCTACTCAGGAGGCTGAGGCTGGAGAATTGCCTGAACCCGGGAAGTGGAAGTTGTAGTGAGCCAAGATCAGGCCACTGCACTCCAGCCTGGGTGACACAATGAGACCCTGTCTCAAAAAAAAAAAAAAAAAAAAAAAAAAAAAAAAAAAAGGCCAGGCGCATTGGCTCACGCCTGTAATCCCAGCACTTTGGGAGGCCGATGCGGGCGGATCACGAGGTCAGAAGATTGAGACCATCCTGGCTAACACGGTGAAAACCTGTCTCTACTAAAAATATAAAAAATTAGCCAGGCGCGGTGGCAGGCACCTGTAGTCCCAGCTCCTCGGGAGGCTGAGGCAGGAGAATGGCATAAACCTGGGAGGCGGAGCTTGCAGTGAGCCGAGATAGCACCACTGCACTCCAGCCTGGGCAACAGAGCAAGACTCCGTCTCAAAAAAAAAAAAAAACAAAAAAACCCAGGTCTCTCCTAATATAAACCAGCAGGGCCTAAGCATGGTAGCTCATTCCTTTAATCCCAACACTTTGAGAGGCTAAGGCAGGTGGATCACTTGAGGCCAGGAGTTCAAAACCAGCCTGCGTAACATAGGGAGACCTTATCTCTACAAAAAATATTTAAAAATTATCTGAGCTTGGTGGTGTCAGCATGTAGACCTAGCTACTCAGGAGGCTGAGGTGGGAGGATGCCACTGCACTCTAGGCTGGGTGGCAAAGCCACACAGACCCTGTCTTTAAAACAAAACCCCAAAAAACAAAAGAAAGCAAAAAGTAACAAAAATAACAGGTTGAGTATACCTTATTTAAAAGGCTTGGAACCAGAATTGTTTCAGATTTGGTTTTTTTTTTTTTTTTTTTTGGATTTTGCAGTTTGTATTACACTTACCAGTTGAACATCCCTAACCCAGAAATTCGAAATGCTCCAACAAGCATTTCCTTTAGGTGGTATGTTGGCACTCAAAAAGTTTTGAATTTTGGAGCATTTTCAATTAAGGATTTTAGGAATAGGGATGTTTAACCTATACTCCAAAAGTCCAGGTTTCAATTCAAAAAAAATCACTCATAAAACAAAAAATCAAGATCTCCAAGTGACTGGAAAAAGACAATCAATAGATGACAACGAGAAGACAGAGATGTTTGAATTATCTGATGCAGATTTTAAAGCAGTTGTGATTAAAATGCTTCAATGAATAGTAATGAACATGTTTAACAAGTAAAAACCAGAAATCCTTAGCAAAGAAATACAAAGTCTTAGCAAAGAAATTAAAGATATAAACAAGAACTAAAAGAAAATTTAGTACTGAAAAATTCAGTAGCCAAAATATGCAAGTCAATGAGTGGGCTCAATAGTAGCATGGAGGTGCAGTGAACTTCACAGACAAAAGAAAATACACAGCCTGAATGAAAGAGAGAAATTCAACTGAAAAAAAGGAATAATGAACAGTGTCTCAGGAATGTGTAGGAATGAAACAGAGAGTTTCAGATTTACGTCCTCAGAGTTTTTGAGGAAAAGAGACTGAAAAAGAATTCAAAGAAATAATAGATAAAAAAAATCAAATTTGACAAAATACATACAGATTTAAGAAACAGAGTAAACCCCAAACAGGTAAACCCAGCGAACTCTGTGCCAAGACAAACCATCGTCAAGCTTCTGAGAATGAAAGACAAAGGAAGTCTTGAAAGCAGTGAGGGAGGAATGACACCATACCTACAGGGTAAAACACTTGCATTAGGAATCTTGGAGGGCAGAAGGAAGTGGCACACCATTTTTCAAATGCTGAAAAAAAAAGAATGCCAATCCCAGAATCCTATACCCAGTCAAAGTATCCCTCAGTAATGAGGGAGAAATCAAGACATCTCAAATAAAGGAAAACTCAAGAAAATCTGTTGCCAGTAGACTTATCCTAAAAGAATAATTAAAGACGGTTTTTTTCCTTTTCTTTTCTTTCTTTCTTTGAAACAGGGTCTCACTGTGTTGTTCAGGCTATAGTACAGTGGCATGATCTAGGCTCATGGCAGCCTCGAACTCCCCAGGCTCAGATGATCCTCCCCACTGCAGTCTCCCTAGTAGCTGGAGACTACAGGAACACACCACCAAGCCTGCCTAATTTTTGTATTTTTTTGTAGAGACACGGTTTCACTATGTTACCCAGGCTGGTCTTGAACTCCTGAGCTCAGGCCATCCATCCACCTTGGCCTCCCAAAGTGCTGGGATTACAGACGTGAGCCACTGTGCCTGGCCAAATGGTTAAAGAAAGTTTTCTAAATAAAAACAGAAATGATAAAGAAGTAACCAACTCAAAACAGATTAAAGATACAAATATAAGACCTGAAACCATAACACTCCTAGAAGAAAATATAGGGGAAAAGTTCCTTGATATTGGTTTGGCAACAATGTTTTTAATATCAGGCAACAAAAGCAAGCACATGAGGCTATATCGAACTGAAAAAGCTTCTACACAGCAAAGGAAGCAATGAACAAAATTAAAAGGTGGCCTATGGACTGGGAGAAAATATTTGCAAACTATGTATCTAATAAGGGATTAAAATCCAAAATATATAAGAAATAAAATAAAAATAAATAAAAACCTATGATGCTTATTTACACATACACACTCAAGAAGGAATCTTGGAACATCGGGGGAAAGAAAGAACATGGTAAGAAAAAATATAAATAAATATAATGGGTTTTTATTCTCATGAGTTTCTAAATTATATTTCACAACTGAAGCAAAAACAACACTATGTGATATGGTTCTAAATGTGTGTCAAGGAAATCTTTAAGACATTTACATTATAAGCAGGACAGGTAAAAGGGACAAAGATTTCTGTACTTTACTTGAACTGGTAAAATGATGACACTGATATACTTCTTAGTTATGTATATATAATGTAATACTTAAAGGATCCACTAGAAAAGCTACATAAACCGATACACTAAAAAATACTCTAAATACATCAAAACAGAATCCTAAAACATGTTTACATGCAAGGAAAAAAAGCACAGAAATGAAAAACGGAGGGAAAAATGGAAGGCAATAAATAAAATGACAGACTTGAATTGTAATACATCAATAATTCCATTGAAAGTAAATGATCTAAATATGCTAATTAAAATCATATTTCTCTGGGAGGCTGAGCTGGGCAGGTCGTTTGAGCCCAGGGGTTCAGGGCCAAACCTCAGCAACATGGTAAATCCCCATCTCTACAAAAAAAAAAAAAAAAAAATTAGCCAGGCATGGTGGTTCATGCCTGTAGTCCCAGCTACTTGGGAGGCTGAGGTGAAAGGATTGCTTGACCCTGGGAGGCAGAGGTTGCAGTGAGCCGAGATCACACCACTGCATTCTAGGCTGAGTGTCAAAGTGAGACTCTGTCTCAAAATAAGGATAAAAATGAAAAATAAAGACAGATTTGTACAGTGGATTTAAAAACATGACAGACACAAGGAAGTGCTATCTACAAAAAACTCACTTAAAATAATATAATGATATAGATAGGGTTAAAAGTAAAAGGACGAAAAAAGATATATCACACTAACATTACTCCAAAGAAAGCTAGAGTGACTATATTAATATCAGGTAGACTTCAGAGCAAAGAAAGTGACAAGAGAGGTACATCATAAAATTATAAAATGGTCTATTCACCAAGAAGACATAGTAATCATTAATGTGCACCAATCAAGAGCTGGAAAATATGTGAAATGGAACTGAAAGAACTGAAAGGAGTAATAGACAAATACACAATTATAGTTGTAGACTTCAACACTCTTCTCCCAACAACTGATAGACCAACTACACAGAAAATCAGCAGGATACACAACAATAGCATTAACCAACAAATAGGATCTATTCAACATTTATGGAACAGTCTACCCAATATAATTAATACAAAAATACATAAAATACACTAAAGAAATTCAATGCACAATCTTTTCTGAGTGCCCAGGGAACATTTGCCAAGATAGACCATATCCTGAGCCATAAAAAACTCAGCAAATATTAAAAATTTGAAATCATACAGACTGTGTTCTCCAACCACAATGGGATTAAACTTCGAATAAAAAATAAGAGACCAGTAAAATATCCAAACACTTGAAATTAAACAGCACGCTTCTAAATAATTTATGTGTCAAGCAAGTCTCAAGTGAAATAAAAAATACATTTGACTGAATAAAAATGAATATATGACATATCAGAATTTGTGGGATACAACTAAAGCAATGCCATGAGGGAAATTTATAGCACTAGATTCATACATTGGAAGAGAAGTCTCAAATCAGTAATGTAAGTTCCCAACTCAAAAACAGAAAAAGAACAACTAAATCCAAAGATGTAGAAGAAAGGAATGAATAAATATAAGAGCAGAAATCAATGAAACTGGAAACAAAAGCAATAAATAAAATAAATGAAAGTAAGAGCAGATTCTTGAAAAGTTCAATCAAGTTGACAAATTTCTAGCAAGATTGCAAAGGAAAAAAGAGAAAAGACACAAATTACCAATAGTAGGAAGAAAACAGGAGCTATCACTACAGATACAGCAGATATCAAAAGGATAGTAAGAAAATACTATGAACAACACTGCATACATAAATTTGACAACTTTGATGAAATGGGTCATTTCCTTCAAAAATACAAACTACCATAACTCACCCAATAAGAAACAGATAATTTCCATGACCCTGTTAATAATATTAAGAAAATTCAATTTATAATTTAAAAATCCACACACAAAAGAAATCTCCAAGCACAGATGGTTTCACTAGAGAAATCTACAAAATGTTTAAAGAAGAATTAACACCAATTTTATACAATCTCTTTCAGAAAATACAACAAGAGGGAATACTTCCCAATTCATTTTATAAAATTAGTATTACCCTGATACTAAAACGAGATAAAGGCAAATAAAAAAAAACTACAAATCAACATCCCTCATAAATGTTAATGCAAAACTCATTACCAGCACACTAAGAAACAGAATTCAGTAATACATAAAAAGAAATATGACCAAATAGAATTCATCAGAGGGACATGAGAATGGAAAAAAATATCCATCTTATCAACAGTCTAAAAAAATCAACATCAATTGATGTGGGAAAAAGCATTTGACAAACTTCAGCCCATTCATGATGAAAACTTTCAGAAAAATGGGAATGGAGGGGAACTTCTTCAGTTAAAGAGCACTGGCCAAAAACCAAACAAACAAACACCTCACAAACTACAGATAAATGGTGAAAAAAGACTGAAAGTTTTCTCACAAATAATGAGAACAAGGTTAGACTGTCCACTTTCACTAATTTTGTTCAACATAATGCTGAAAGATCTAGCCATTGCAATCAGGCAAGAAAGCAAACTGAAGTCATACAGGTTAGGAAGAAATAAACTTTCTATTTTCAGAAGACATTGTCTATATAAAAAATCCCAAGGAATCTACAAAACCTCCTAAAATTAATAACTATATCTCACAGAATCATAGGATACAAGATTAGCACCCAAAAATCTACTGTATTTCTATATATTATCAGCAAGTATGTGCAAAACAAAATTTATATTTTTATTTTTATATTTTTTCTACTTTTGTGTTACATTCAGAGTGTACACGTGCAGGGTTTTTACATGGGCATATTGTGTGATGCTGAATTTTCAGGTATGAATAATCCTGTCACCCAAGTAGTGAGCACAGTACCCAACAGGTAGTTTGTTAGCCCACTCACCCTTCCTCCCTGCTCTAGTAGTCCCCAGTGTCTACTGTTCTCATCTTTACATCCATCTGTACTCAATTTTTAACTCCCACCTATAAGTGAAAACACACCATATTTGGTTTTCTGTTCCTGTGTTAATTAGTTTATGATAATGGCCTCCAGCTCCATCCATGTTGCTTCAAAAAAACATGATTTTGTTCAATTTTATGGTTGTGTAGTATTCTACGGTGTATATGTATCATCTTTTCTTTATCCAATCCACCATTGATGGACACTTAGGTTGGTTCCATGTCTTCGTTATTGTGAATAGTGCTGTGACTAACATATGAATGCATGTGTCTTTTTGGTAGAACAATTTATATTCCTTTGGGTGTATACCCAGTAATCGGATTGCGGGGTCCAATGGCAGTCTGTTTTATGTTCTTTGGGAAATCTGTAAACTGCTTTCCACAGGGACTGAACTAATATGCATTCACACTAACAGTGTATAAGCGTTCCCTTTTCTCAACAACCCCTCCAACATCTGCTATTTTTTGACTTTTAAATAGTAGCCATTCTGACTGGTGTGAGATGATATCTTACTGTGGTTCTGACTTGCATTTCTCTGATGACTAGTGATATTGAACATCTTTTCATGTTTGTTGGCTGCTTCCATGTATTCTTTTGAGAAGTGTCTATTAATGTTCTTTGCCCACTTTTTAATGGGTTGGTTTGTATTTTGCTTGTTAATTTGTTTAAGTTTCTTATAGATTCTGGATATTAGACCTTCGTCAGATGCATAGTTTGCAAATATCTTCTCCCAACATACAGGTTTTCTGTTTACTCTGTTGAAAGTTTATTTTGCTATGCAGAAGCTCTTTAGTTAAGTCTCATTTGCCTATTTTTTATTTTGTTGCTTTTGCTTTTGGGGTCTTCATCTTAAATTCATTGCCTAGACCACTATCTACAAGAGTATTTGCTAGGATTTCTTCTAGAATTTTTATAGTTTGAGTTCATACATTTAAGTCCTTTGTCCATCTTGTGTTAATTTCTGTATAGGATGAGAGTTAGGGGTCCAATTTCATTCTTCTGCATATGGCTAGCCAGCTATTCCAGCATCATGTATTGAATAGGATTCCTTTCCCTATTGCTTATTTTTTTCAACTTTGTCAAAGATCAGATGGTTATAGGTGTGCAGCTTTATTTCAGTGTTTTCTATTCTTTCTCATTGTTCTATGTGTCTGCTTTTGCACCAGTACCACGGTGTTTTGGTTACTGTGGCACTATAGTATAGTTTGAAGTTGGGTAATGTAATACCTCCAGCTATGCTTCTTTTGCTCCAGAATTCTTTGACTATTTACACTCTTTTTTGGTTCCATATACATTTTAGAATAGTTTTTTTTTCTATTTCTGTGAAAAATGACATTAGTATTTTGACAGAAACAGCACTGAACCTATAAATTTCTTTGGGCAGTATGGCCAACTGTAATAATATTGATTTTTCTGATCCATAAGCATAAAATATTTTTCCATATATTTGTGTGATCCCTGATTTCTTTCATCAGTGTTTTATAGTTCTCCTTTAGTGATCTTTCACCTCCTTAGCTGTATTCCTCGATACTTCATTTTTTATGGCTATTTTGTAAATGGGGTTGTATTCTTGATTTGGTTCTCAGCTAGAATATTATTAGTGTAAAGAAATGCCAGCAATTTTTTTACATTAATTTTGTATCCTGAAACTCTATTGATGTAATTTATCAGTTCTGGGAGCCTTTTGGTAGAATCTTTAGGGCTTTCTAGGTATAGAACCATATCGTCAGTGAAGAGAGATAGTTTGACTTCTTCTTTTCCTATCTGGATGCCTTTTTATTTCTTTCTCTTGCCTGATTCCTCTGGCTAGGACTTCCAGTCCTATATTGAATAGGAGTGGTAAGAGTAAGCATCCTTGTCTTGTTCCATTCCTCAAGGAGAATGCATCCAGCTCTTGCTTGTTCAGTATGATGTTGGCTGTAGGTTTGTCATAAATGGCTCTTATTATATTGAGGTATGTTCCTTCGATGCCTAGTCTGTTGAGGGTTTTTATCATGAAGTGATGTTGGATTTTGTTTAAGGCTTTTTAGGTGATTAAGATAATCATATAGTTTTTGCTTTTTGTTTTTATGTGACGAATCATGCTTATTGATTTGCTTATGTTGAACCAACCTTGCATCTCAGGAATAAAGCCTACTTGATCACAGTGAATTAACTTTTTGATGTGCAGCTGAATTTGGTTTGCTAATATTTTGTTGAGGATTTTTGCATCTATGTTCATCAGGGATATCGGCCTGCGGTTTTCTGTTTTCACTGTGCCTCTGCAAGGTTTTAGTATCAGGATGATGCTGGCTTCGAAGAATGAGTTAGGGAGAAGCCCCTGCTCCTCAATTTTTTGGAATAGTTCTAGTAAGACTGGTTCAAGTTTTTGTACTTCTGGTAGAATTCGGCTATGACTCAATCTGGTCCAGGGCTCTTTTGAGTTGGTAGATTTTTTACCACTGATTCAATTTTGGTGCTTGTTATTGGTCTCTTCAGATTTTCACTTTTTTCCTGGTTCAATCTTGGGAGGCTGTGTGTTTCCAGGAATTTATTCATTTCCTCTAGATTTTCTAATACGTGTGCAGAGAGGTGTTCACAATACTCTCTGAGGATCTTTTGTATTTCTGTGAGATTAATTGTAATGTCATCTGTGTCATTTCTAATTACACTTATTTGGACAATATAATTTTTCTTCTTTGTTAACCTAGCTAGCAGTCTGTCAATCTTGTTTATTCTTTTGAAGAACTAGCTCTTGGTTTCATTCTTTCTTTTTTACAATTTTTTTTGCATCTTAATTTCATTCAGTTCTTCTCTGATTTTAGTTACATCTTTTCCTCTGCAAGCTTCGGGTTTGGTTTGTTCCTCTTTCCTAGTTTCCTACTGCCATGTCAGATTGTTAATTTGAGATTTTTCTAACTTCTTGATGAAGGTGTTTAATGCTATAAACTTTCCTCTTATCATTGCTTTAGCTGAATCCCAAAGATTTTCGTAAGTTGTGTCTCTATTTTCATTAATTTTAAATAAAGTTTTTTATTTCTGCTTTAACTTTGATTTTCACCCAAGAGTTATTCAGGAGTAGGTTAATTTCCAGGCTTTTGTATAGTTTTGAGAGATCTTCTTTGTACTGACCAAGAACACTGTTGTACTGTGTTCTGAGAGTAAGCCTGATGCAATATTGATTTTTAAAAATTTATTGATACTTGGAAAGCACAATGTAAAAGACAATGCCATTTATAATCACACAAAAAATTAAAATCCAGGCATGCTGGCATGCATCTGCAGTCCCAGCTACTTTGGAAGCTATAGTGGGAAGATCCCTTGAACCCAGGAGTTTGAGACCCACATGGGCAAATTACTGAGACCCCATATATAAGTATACAATAAATATTTAGATGTCAAGCTAACAAAACATATATAAGATTGTATGCCAAAACTATACAATGATAATTAGATAAAGCAAAGATAATCTAAATAAGTGAACAGAAAGAACATATTTATGGATTGAAAGACTTAAAGATGTCAATTTTCCCAAATTGATATTTAAATTTAATGCCATTTCTATAAAATTTCCAGTGAGATGGCCTTCTTTGTCTCTTTTGATCTTTGTTGGTTTAAAATCTGTTTTATCAGAGACTAGGATTGCAACACCTGCTTTTTTTTGTTTTCCATTTGCTTGGTAGATCTTCCTACATCCCTTTCTTTTGAGCCTATATGCGTTTGCACATGAGATGGGTCTCCTGAATACAGCACACTGATGGGTCTTGAATCTATCCAATTTGCCAGTCTGTGTCTTTTAATTGGAGCATTTAGCCCATTTACATTTAAGGTTAATATTGTTATGTGTGAATTTGATCCTGTCATCATGATGTTAGCTGGTTATTTTGCTAGTTAGCTGATGCAGTTTCTTCCTGGCATCGGTGGTCTTTACAATTTGGCATGTTTTTGCAGTTGCTGGTACTGGTTGTTCCTTTCCATGTTAAGTGCTTCCTTCAGGATCTCTTGTAAGGCAGACCTGGTGGTGACAAAATCTCTCAGCATTTGCTTAATGGTAAGGGGATCAAATCAACAAGAAGAGCTAACTATCCTAAATATAGATGCATCCAATACAAGAGCACCCAGATTCATAAAGCAAGTCCTTAGAGACCTACAAAGAGACTCAGACTCCCACACAATAATGATGGGAGACTTTTAACACTCCACTGTTAACATTAGACAGATCAACGAGACAGAAAGTTAACAAGGATATCCAGGAACTGAACCCAGCTCTGCACCAAGCCGACCTAATAGACACCTACAGAACTCTCCACCCCAAATCAACAGAATATACATTCCTCTCAGCACCATATCGCACTTATTCCAAAACTGACCACATAGTTGGAAGTAAAGGACTCCTCAACAAATATAACAGAACAGAAATTATAACAAACGGTCTCTCAGACCACAGTGCAATCAAACTAGAACTCAGGATTAAGAAACTCACTCAAAACCGCTCAACTACATGGAAACTGAACAACCTGCACCTCAATGACTACTGGGTACGTAATGAAATGAAGACAGAAATAAAGGTGTTCTTTGAAATCAATGAGAACAAAGGCACAACACACCAGAATCTCTGGGGCACATTTAAAGCAGTGTGTAGAGGGAAATTTATAGCACTAAATGCCCACAAGAGAAAGCAGGAAAGATCTAAAATTGACACCCTAACATCACAATTAAAAGAGCTAGAGAAGCAAGAGCAAACACATTCAAAAGCTAGCAGACGGCAAGTAATAACTAAGATCAGAGAAGAACTGAAGGAGATAGAGACACAAAAAACTCTTCAAAAAATCAATGAATCCAGGAGCTGGTTTTTTGAAAAGATCAACAAAATTGATAGGCTACTAGCAAGACTAATAAAGAAGAAAAGAGAGAAGAATCAAATAGACACAATAAAAAATGATAAAGGGGATATCATCACCGATCCCACAGAAATACAAACTACCATCAGAGAATACTGTAACCACCTCTACACAAATAAACCAGAAAATCTAGAAGAAATGGATAAATTCCTGGACACATACAGCCTCCCAAGACTAAACCAGGAAGAAGTTGAATCTCTGAATAGACCGATAACAGGCTCTGAAATTGAGGCAATAATTAATAGCCTACCAACCAAAAAAAGTCCAGGATCAGATGGATTCACAGCTGAATTCTACCAGAGTTACAAAGAGGAGCTGGTACCATTCCTTCTGAAACTATTCCAATCAATAGAAAAAGAAAGAATCCTCCATAATTCATTTTATGAGGCCAGCATCATCCTGAAACCAAAGCCTGGCAGAGACACAACAAAAAAAGAGAATTTTAGACCAATATCCCTGATGAACATCAATTCAAAAATCCTCAAGAAAATACTGGCAAACCAAATCCATCAGCACATCAAAAAGCTTATCCACCATGATCAAGTTGGTTTCACCCCTGGGATGCAAGGCTGGTTCAACAGAGGCAAATCAATAAATGTAATCCAGCATATAAACAGAATGAAAGACAAAAATCACATGATTATCTCAATAGATGCAGAAAAGGCCTTTGACAAAATTCAACAATGCTTCATGCTAAAACTAGGTATTGATGGGACGTACCTCAAAATAATAAGAGCTATTTATGACAAACCCACAGCCAATATCATCCTGAATGGGCAAAAACTGCAAGTATTCCCTTTGAAAACTGGCACAAGACAGGGATGCCCTCTCTCACCACTCCTATTCAACACAGTGTTGGAAGTTCTGGCCAGGGCAATCAGGCAGGAGAAAGAAATAAAGGGTATTCAATTAGGAAAACAGGAAGTCAAATTGTCCCTGTTTGCAGATGACATGATTGTATATTTAGAAAACCCCATCATCTCAACCCAAAATCTCCTTAAGCTGGTAAGCAACTTCAGCAAAGTCTCAGGATACAAATTCAATGTGCAAAAATCACAAGCATTCTTATACACCAACAACAGACAAACAGAGAGCCAAATCATGAGTGAACTCCCATTCATAATTGCTTCAAAGAGAATAAAATGCCTAGGAATCCAACTTACAAGGGACATGAAGGACCTCTTCAAGGAGAACTACAAACCACTGTTCAATGAAATAAAAGAGGATACAAACAAATGGAAGAACAATCCATGTTCATGGATAGGAAGAATCAATATCCTGAAAATGGCCATACTGCCCAAGGTAACTTATATATTCAATGCCATCCCCATCAAGCTACCAATAACTTTCTTCACAGAATTAGAAAAAACTAAAGTTCATATGGAACCAAAAAAAGAGCCCACATTGCCAAGACAATCCTAAGCCAAAAGAACAAAGCTGGAGGCATCACTCTACCTGACTTCAAACTATACTACAAGGCTACAGTAACCAAAACAGCATGGCACTGGTACCAAAACAGAGATATAGACCAATGGAACACAACAGAGCCCTCAGAAATAATACCACACATCTACAACTATCTGATCTTTGACAAACCTGACAAAAAGAAGAAATGGGGAGAGGATTCCCTATTTAATAAATGGTGCTGGAAAAAACTGGCTATGGAGAAAGCTGAAACTGGATCCCTTCCTTACACCTTATACAAAAATTAATTCAAGATGGACTAAAGACTGAAATGTTAGACCTAAACCTATAAAAACCCTAGAAGAAAACCTAGGCAATACCATTCAGGACATAGGCATGGACAAGGACTTCATGACTAAAAAACCAAAAGCAATGGCAACAAAAGCCAAAATTGACAAATGGGATCTAATTAAACTAAAGAGCTTCTGCACAGCAAAAGAAACTACCATCAGAGTGAACAGGCAACCTGCAGAATGGGAGAAAATTTTTGCATTCTACCCATCTGACAAAGGGCTAATATACAGAATCTACGAAGAACTTCAACAAATTTACAAGAAAAAAAATCAAACAACCCCATCAAAAAGTGAGCAAAGGAGATCAACAAACACTTCTCAAAAGAAGACATTTATGCAGCCAACAGACACATGAAAAAATGCTCATCATCACTGGCCATCAGAGAAATGCAAATCAAAACCACAAAGAGAAACTATCTCACACCAGTTAGAATGGTGATCATTAACAAGTCAGGAAACAACAGGTGCTGGAGAGGATGTGGAGAAATAGGAACACTTTTACACTGTTGGTGGGACTGTAAACTAGTTCAACCATTGTGGAAGACAGTGTGGCGATTCCTCAAGGATCTAGAACTAGAAACACCATTTGACCCAGCAATCCCATTACTGGGTGTATACCCAAAGGACAAATCATGCTGCTATAAAGACACATGCACACATATGTTTATTGCAGCACTATTCACAATAGCAGACTTGGAACCAACCTAAATGTCCACGAATGATAGACTGGATTAAGAAAATGTGGCACATATACACCATGGAATACTATGCAGCCATAAAAAAGGATGAGTTCATGTCCTTTGTAGGGACATGGATGAAGCTGGAAACCATCATTCTGAGCAAACTATTGCAAGGACAGAAAACCATACACCACATGTTCTCACTCATTGGTGGGAATTGAACAATGAGAACACTTGGACACAGGATGGGGAACATCACACACCGGGGCCTGTCATGGGGTTGGGGGGAGCGGGGAGGGATAGCATTAGGAGATATACCTAATGTAAATGATGAGTTAATGGGTGCAGCACACCAACATGGCACATGTATACATATGTAACAAACCTGCACGTTGTGCACATGTACCCTAGAACTTAAGTATAAAAAAAAAATTCCAGTGAGATATTTTTTAAATATATGCAGGATTATTCTAAAATATATATGGAAAGGCAAAGCTAAAAATAATGTGAAAAATAAAGAATAAAGTGAGATGAATCTACTAAATTCCATGACTTATTATATTGCTGCAGTAATCATGACTGTGTGTTATCAGTGGAGGGACGGACATAGATAAATGGGACCCAATAAAGAAACCAGAAATACACCTGCATAAATAAGTCCAACTAATTTTTGACAAATATGCAAAAGTAATTCCATGTGGGAAAAACAGTCTTCAAAAAATAGTGGAAAAATTGGCCATCTATAGGCAACAAAAAGAACTTCAACCTAAGTCTTACAGCAAATGTATCACAAGCTTTAAATTGAAACTATAAATCTTTTAGAAAATAGGAGAAAATTGTTGAGAACTAAACCTACGCAAATAGTTCTTAGACTTGCTACCAGTAGCACAAATCCATAAAAGGGAAAACCTGAGCATCATCGAAATAAAAACTTTTGTTCTGTGAAATATCCATGTTAAGAGGATGTAAATCAGTTATACACTGGGAGAAAACATTTACATACCACATATACTACCAAGGACTAGTTTCCAGAATATATAATGGACTCTCAAAGCTCAAAAGAAAAAAAAATACAATTCAATTAGAAAACGGGCAAAAAGACATGTAGAGACATTTCAAAGATTATACACACACACACAAAAAAAAGAAAGTAGAAGCTAAAATTTCAGGGCATAACTTTCCATATTTAGGAAAGTACGCCAAGTTAAGTATGCCTCACTGAATGTTAAATTATACAATTAAAAATGTTAATTTTAAAATCTTATCCTAATATTTGTACTACTTAATTAGTAATAATGATATGAATGACTGAACTTTGTTCCTTTACCACAACATATCTTTTTTAGTTGAGATTTAGTTCATGCCTGAAAGTAGACGTTCTTAAATTCTGTGTGTATGTTCTTTTGTTATATAAACCAAAGGCTTTTCCTTTAAGTTATGCTCCCTTGGCCATATTTCCTCATTAAAATACATTTATTTAACACACACACACAAAAAAAGATTATACACAAATGACAAATAAGCACATAAAAGATATTCAATGCCACTAACCATTAGAGTAATGCAAACTAAAATGACAATGAGATATCAATACATAACTACCAGAAAGGCTAACAAAAAAACAGTCATAACACACCAAAGGCTGATGAGTGAGGATGTGCAGAAACCAAATCATTCATACATTGTTGGTAGGAATGTCAAGTGGTACAGCTGCTCTGGAAAGTTAAGCAGTTTCTTAAATAACTAACCATGCAACTTAGTACACTGCAATCCCTGGGAATTGATCTCAGAGAAATGAAAACTTATGTTCGCACAAAAACCTGTACACAAACGTTTACAGCAGTTTTATTCATAAATAAAGCCCCAAACTGAAAACAACCCAAATGTCTTTCAATAGGTAAATGATTAAAAAGTTGTGGTACATCCATATCATGGAATAGTATTTGGTGATTAAAAAGAGAAATAATGCTTCATATATACAACAACTTGAATGATTCTCCAAAGAATTATTCTGAGAGAAAAAAGACAATTCCAAAAGATTATATACTACATGATTCCATTTATGTAACATTCTTGAAATGAGAATATGATAGAAATGTGGGAATAGATTAATGGGTGCCAGAGTTATAAAGGGCATGGGGAGAAGGGGAAATGGTTGTGGCTATGAAAGCACAACGTAAGGGATCCACGTGGTGGTAGAAATCTTTGTGTTTTGACTGTATCAATGTCAACTGAGACCATGATTTTGGTATAGTTTTGCAAAGTGTTGCCATGGGAGGAAATTGGGTAAAGGGTCCTCTGGGCTCTCTCTGTATGATTTCTTACAACTTCATGTGAATGTACAGTAGTTATCTAGCAATGAAAACATCTGTTAACCAGCTAGAGAAATTATTAACTTTTGCAAGAAGACACTTTCACTTTTCAAGCACCTTAAAATTTAGTGTATTCTAGTGATTATTATAATTTTATGAGATTTATAAATATAAACACTAGTAGTCGGTATAAAAAGCAGCAGTTCAAATAAACCGGAGAAACTCACCATCTTATATGCCTGTACTAGCGATTCAACCAACATGTAATTGTATTAGAAGCTCTGAGGAGTCTTGGTGAGTAGACAGCTAACTTTGCTTAACTACTGTTAAACTTTAAACTCAGTGGAGCTAGAATATTTGTAGTCTCTGTGTCACTTGGATGTACTTTGTCTTTTGATATAGAAAGAAAATTTCTGATTTAATTCCAAAGTATATTTTAAAAGACTGTTTCTACAAAATACCAACATATTTTAGTCAAAAATTAAGCATATTGATAATTTTCTACAAACAAATTGGATCAGCGGCTGCGTTACAGTTGCTAAGGGCAAGCTGACAGTGACTTTACTGCTTTTAAATTTAATACACAGTTATGCACAAATATACATTGATATGCATAAATGCATATGCGTATACATGCATATACATATACACCCGCATATATGATGTTCTCATTAGTATGCACTCGGGTAAGAAAGTGAAAATTTTTCTAAGGCTCCTTTTTTTAAAATAAAAACTAATGAAAGCTAGAGAAAGGTGGCACTAGCTCTCTTTGAAAAGGGTTTAAAAGTGGTTATCCTATACCTGAATTAATCACTCACTTAGGCTGGTGTATTTCAGTTTACACATCATGAAGCAATAGAACACAGATTAGCAACTATGATGTAATTCTATGATTTTTACCCAATGGCTGAAAAAAAAAATCTTCCTCCACACAAAGCTGTTGAAATGCATCTTATTCCACACATACGGTAGGAACAATACTTAGCATCAGGAACCAACAAGTCAGTTTCCTGGCTTCCTGACTTCTTAGTTTAATTATGTATAGGACAAGCACATCCTCCTCTGTGATCTCACATCTGGCAAGCACAGCTCTCATGCCAAGGACACTGATGTTATGATTTTTATTTCTACTATTCCAAGGTGAACTTCTCTCCTGAATTTCCATGTTCCTACTATCTATCCCTGTGTTTCCTATTTCTGGTAATTATACATCTCTTCCCATAATCTTTTATTTTCTGCAGCTTCGGTCTTGCTCACTTTTACACCTAATACTAAAATTTAAATTTTATATAACTAAATATTGGTGCTAATCATGTGAAGTGAATTATTTTAAGAAGAATGCATTCGTATTCCTGCATTCACAGACCCAGAAAATAAAGAGGTAATTATTATGCTAGATAAAAGAGCTCGTGGAAGTATAGACAGATACTAGGTAACAGACTGTTCATAGGTATATATGAAAAAATATTCTAGCTCCATTGAGTTAAAATTTAACAGTAGTTGAGCAAAGTTAGCTGTCTACTCACCAAGACTCCTCAGAACTTCTAATGTAATTACATGTCGGATGAATCACTAATACAGGCATATAAGATGCTGAGTTTCTCCACTTTATTTGAACCGCTGCTTCTCATACCATATACTGCAGGTGCTATGAGCCAAAGGTTCATCTCAGAAGCAGTAACCAACAGTAAAAAGCCGCCTCACTTACTTGTGCACGAACCCTGCAGTGTAGCTAGAGCTGTGTGCCAGGACAACATGAATGATCAGATGGGCACAAAATCAAGACACTCAGGTTATGAGCTCAAAAATTAGGTTCTTCTAAAAAGTGTGGCTATCGAAATGACAAAAGTTAAAAGTTTCAGAATATATGATTATTAGGTGACACAGATTTCCAAGAATTGAGTGAAAGCACTTTTCCAGGATGTCCAGAGAACAGACGAAATCAGAATCATTTGCAGCACAGGCTCCTTGACAACAGAAAGCTCTTCAAAATAAGTGTAAAATCCAGCATACATGTGTCATGCTTTCCTCTTAATTCATTCTGTCTTCCACTCAAGCCACTATCAATCACTAGGCAAAAGGTATTTGGATGAAAGTTCTCCATAAATACTGAAGAGGGTATTTTCCTTGTCTGGGCCATTGAAGAATGGCAAAGATAAGGATGGAAATTAACTAGTGTAGAAATCGAGATAATTACACTTGAAAAGCAGCCTTATTATGGATCTTTGGAATATCATGAAAATCAGAAATTCTGAAATTGAATTTTAATAATAATCAGAAAAAAAATTGTGACAAATATGCCAAGGCAATTCAACCCATAAGAGAAGCCTCTTCAACAAATGGTACTGAAATAACTGCATAACATATTGACAGGAAAAAATAAAACTTAGCTTGTGATATAGTATATCTCAGGAAAACATGGTTACCACCTTAACAAGGAAAATAAGACTGATAGAGTCAAGATTATAAATTTTAATCTCTGTTAGAGAAGTAAAGCCATTAAGAAACATACATCAATTGAAACCCAGGAATGGATTCCCCGGCCACCCGGCACCCACAAGGAAATAAAGAGGAGACCCATGGCTTCCTTCTTTCTGGGTAAAACGATGGACAGAAGAGAAGGCTGCCATTAATAGGAGTTAGAAGAAACCAGGTAACGTTTTACAAAAATATAAAGGTTCACTATGCTCGTGTGTTGGTTTAGAATCCCTAGGCAGTTCGTCTACCCACCTGCCAATGTTTTGCCATGGACCTTCACAGAATCTTCAACTGGAAATGATGGGTGAGAGAAAGAAGAACTTCTAAAGTGTATGAGCTTCAGTGACCATTGAAAGCTAAGAGCAGGGAACAGGAACCCCTGAGGTATATCTGGGCTTCCAATAAGTACTAGGCAGGAAATACTGGTGGCTGGGGATGGGTCAGGGAGAGCCAAGAGAGAATTACCCTCAGGAGCCAAGGCATAGAGCTTCCTAAAGCTGGGGACAAAAGTAAGAGAACTGAGGCACACAAGCGCTTGACATCTTCACTGAATATACTGCTACAGCCTCTAATGCAGAGAAGAGCACTAAGGTAGAAAGGCTGGGAGTAGAACTACCACAGTCTGTACCACAGAACACAAATATAAATCCTAGACATGGAACATCTATCTAAGGATTCTGGAAAGTAAACAGTAGCAGTGGAGAAGGAAACCAGAATTAGAAGTTCCGCTGAACCAGCAGTGAGCCTACCATTTTTCACCGCCTGGTATCACCGGGTCTAGACTCACAGCCCAAAACTCAGAAGTATACACCAGATGTGGACAGAATAAGCTCCAGAAGCAGCATTCTTTCTAGTCCAAAGAGCAGGAAAGGGAGCCCCAAAGGATCAGAGAAGCAGGGACTTACAATGTTTAGTTTTTTCCTAGTTTCCCTTCTCTTGTTCCCTAGCCCCAGAAAAATCTGCACTGATGGTGGCAGCAGAAGGATGGCACTCAGATGGCAAGGTCATCACCTAAAGCTCTGAAGGAGGGGGACCTTATTCCTTCCCAGAGGAGCTTCAATCAGAAGAGTAAGAAACAAATTCCTAATACCATTTCCCCCCTCTCTATCTTCTGACTGTTTTGTTCCAGACACAGATGCAATCATGAGAAGTGGGCAGAAGAGAAGAAAAACTAATGTTCCAGCTTTCTAGATAAAAGATCAGGAAAGGAGGCTCCAATGAGGCTAAAAATGCCAGAGAGCTCCACAAAGAGAGGGAACCATCAAAGGAGCAATACCATAAAGTCGTGCATGAAGTACTATGCTTGCCTCTGAGCTACACCTATGTGGATCTGATCATAAACACCACAAAGAAGACCAGAGACGAGGTCACACTGGCCTCAGGTAGTACACACATGGAATAAATCCAAAAAGTATTGAGAACACTATGGAAAGTCAGGTGATATTAGAGCCACAGCCCACAGAAGGCAGGTCAGAACTTGAGGCCTGAACCTCACCTGGCCAATTGCCAGCTAAAACAAAACAAATCAACATTATCTTTCGAATTAAAGCAAGACAAAGAATACCATAATACAATATCCAAAATATCCAAAATACTGTCCAAAATCACTCAACATATGAAGAACAGGGAAAATCTCAACTCATGAGAAAAAAAGATCAACAGATAACAACACCAGGATGACACAGATGTTGGTTTAAAAAAAAAAAAAAACAGGGCTTTAAAGAACGAAATATAACCTTCTTTTCAAAAGAAGAGCAAACAGCTGGGCATGATGGCTCATGCCTGTAATCCCAGCACTTTGGGAGGCCAAGGTGGGCAGATCATGAGGTCATGAGATAGAGACCATCCTGGACAACATGATGAAACCCCATCTCTACTAAAAATACAAACAATTAGCCATGTTTTGTGGTGCGTTCCTATAGTTCCAGATACTCAGGAGGCTGAGGCAGGGGAATCGCTTGAATCCAGGAGGCGGAGATTGCAGTGAGCCAAGATCGTGCCACTGCACTCCAGCCTGGTGACAGAGCGAGACTCCATCTCAGAAAAAAAAAAAGAGTAAACTCTTGAAAAAGCGGAAAGATAGAATGTCTCAGCAAAGAAACACAAAATACAAAGAAAAATGTTAAAACTGAAAAATTAGAGAAAGCAAAGTAAAATATTTACTAGATTGAGAATACCAGAATGGAGATGATCAAGAATCAATTAATGTGAAAATATATAGATAGGCATTATCCAATATGTTCAAAAGAGAACAAAAATGAAGGGCAATAATAAAAGTTACAGCATTTATATCAACAGCCTCAGAAAGGAGAAAAAGTGTGGTGCAAACATACATGTATCTGAAGAAATAATTTGGTGAAAGACAAATTTGCTGATTCAAGAAACTCAGTGAACCCCAAACAGGATAATTCCAAAGAAATCTATGTCCAAACACATCATAACCACACTGCAGGAAACTAAAGAAAAAAATAAGAATATATTGAAAATTGCCAGAGAAAGAAACTGGGGAAGAATAATTCTAATGACTGTAGGTTTCTCTTTAGAAATCATGGAAACCAGAAGGAAGTAGAACATTTTTGAAGTTCTGAAAGGAAGAAACTACCAACAAGCTTTTAGAAAATAAAACTTGTAACAAGTTTCGTTTCATTGTCATCAAAAAGTAAAAAATAATTAGGATTCAGGAGCTCTATGCCAACAACTATCAAATATTGCTGAGAGATATTAAGAAAGACCTAAATGAATAGAGATTTACATCATATTTGTGGATTAAAAGATTCAATATTTTAAGGTGTCACTTCTGCCCACATTGATACAGAGATTCAATGCTATTATTAAAAAGTCACTGGAGGTAGTGTGAAGAAATTGACAAGCTGTTTCCAATATTGACATGGAAATTACAGGGACCTAGAACAGCAAAAATATCTTGGAAACAAACAAAGTTCTTTTTAAAAAATCTTATTACACAATCAAAATAATCAAACAGTGTGGTATTTGCAAAGCACAAACAAACAGAAATAAAAGAAGTTAGAGTCCAGATATTGAGTTGTGCATGTAGAGACAAAGGGTTTTCAGCAAAGGAACCAAGAAATTCAATAAAGGAAATAAATTCATTTCAAAAAATGATACAAATGTGGATATCTACATTTAAAAAAATACAACTTAACCCCTAAACACACATCATAGATAAAAATTAAGTCCCAACAGATCATGGACCTAAAACATAAAATCTAAAACTATAAAACTTGTAGAAGAAAACACAAAACAATATTTTTTGTAAACATAGGGTAGGCAAACGTTCTTAGAATACAGAAAGCATAAACTAGAAAAATAAATAGAGTTTTAATACTAGACTGCTTCTGTTCACCTAAAGACGCCATTATTTAAAATAAATATGCAAACCAAAGAATGGGGGAAAAATTGCAACACATATTTTGACAAGAGACTTATATTCAAAATATGTAAAGAACTCATACCACTCAATGATTTCTTTAAAAAGCAGTCACCTCCCTCAAATAGGCAAAATAATTTAACAAATACATAAACGGACAATAAGCACATGAAAAGTACTCAACATCTTTCATCATCAAGGTAATGCAAATTAATGCCTGAGATATAAATACATATCAATTACACTGGCTAAAGATAAAACTGACTATTTCAAATGTTAACAAGAATATCAATCAACCAAATCTCTCATATATTTCTAGTGGAAATGTAAAATGGAACAGCTACTTTGAGAAACAGAATGGTTCATTATTTTAAAGTAAAACATATACGATAATACCAGCAATTTCACTCCTAGGTATTTATCAAAGAGAAATAAAAATATATGCCCATAATAATGACTTGCACATGAATGTTCATAGTAGCTTAATTCATACCAGCCAAAAATTGGAAACCACCCAAATGTATAAATGTGTGTATATTTATACAATGAACTACTAATCAGCAACTAAAGGAAGGAACTACTTACTAATTTATATAATGACATGAATGAATTTCAACAACATTATGCTGTGTGGAAGAATTAAGACACAAAAAAAGCATATAGTTCAGATTTCATTCATATGAAACCCAGACCCAACAGAACTAATTTGATCCATTCAATGCAATTCCTATCAAACTCCCAGTTGGCATTTTTTTTTTCTTTCTTTCTTTCTTTTTTTTTTTTGCAGAAATGAACAAGCTGATGCTAAAATTGATATGGAAATGCAAATGCAAAGAGCTTAGAATAGAAAAAAATCTTTAAAGAAAAGAGAGAACACACACTTCTCAATTCCCTCAATTCTAAAATTTACTATAGTAGTATTTGTGTTATTTGATTACTACAGTAACCTAGAGAGTTTGTTACTGGCACACAGATAGACTAACAGATCAATGTAATAGAATTCAAAGTTCAGAAACAAACCTTCGCGTTCATGTTAACTGATTTTTAAAAAGAGCACCAAAGCAATTCAATAAAGAAAAAGATATTCTTTTCAACAGATGATGCTAGGATGATTAGATAGCCACATGCAAAAGAATGAGGTTGGACCCATTCCTTAAGCCACACAAAAAAAATAATTCAAAAAAGACCACAGACTTCAATGTAAGGAAGGGCTAAAACTATAAAACTTTTACAGGAAAATCTTTATGACTCTGGGTTAGTTAAAGCCTTCTTAGAGATTATACCAGAAGTAAAAGCAACAAAACAAAAACCAAATTGAAATTCTTCAAAATTCAAAACATTCATGTTTTAAAGGACAATATCAAGAAAGCTAAAAGAATACCTACAGAATAGGAGAACATATTTGCCAATCATTTCTCGTAACAGACTGATACGTTTACAAAAACAATTGCACAAGAATTTCATAGCAGCCTTATTTGTAATACGCCACACTGCAAACAGCCCAAATATCTGTCAAAAGGAATGTGGATAAACAAATTGTAGTGTATTCATAAAGAAACATACCACTCAGCTATTTTTTAAAAACCAAGCTATAGTTGTCCCCGCTTATCCACAGGGAATATGTTCCAGGACCCTGAAACCACATGTAGTACCAAACCCTATATATACTATTTTTTTCTTATAATACACATGTACTTATGATAAAATTTAGTTTCTAAATTGTGCACAGTTAAGAGATTAACAACAATAATAAAATAGAATCATTATAACAATATCCTAGAGTAAAAGTAAAATAGGTGTTCCTTGGAAACAAGCACTGAGATACCATGATAGTTGATGTGATAACCAGGCTGGCTACTAAGTGACTAACAGGCAGTGGTGACTACAGCGTGAATCTGCTGGACATAAGAATGACTCACATCGTCAGACAGCACAAGATGCCATTTGATTTCATCACGTTACTCAGCAGGGCACACAATTTATAACTTCTGATTTACTTACAGGATGTTCTACTCAAAATTTTCAGACTACAGCTAGACACAGATAATAGAAATGGCAGCTACTGAAACCTTAGATAAAAGAGGACTGACTACTGTACCAAGACACACAAAATATAGATGAATCTCAAAAACATTAGGTTGAAGTAAAGAAGCCAGACACAAAAGAGTACACACTGTAAACATTTACATAAAGTTCAAAAACAGGCAAGACTGATACATATATTACATAAAGTATATCAATGATAGTTTATGCAGTGGTGGGTATGTGGCTGACAAGAGTTAAAAGAGAATTTATTGTGGTGATAAATATATTCTATACCTGGATCAGGGTGTTGTTTCACAAGACCATATAAACTCATCAAATTAGACAATGAAGACATGCATTTCACCACATGTAAGTTTTACGACAATTTCTTAAAGTAAAATGGAAAGAAAGTATCATGCTTCATGGTGTCCTATGCTTCTCTGCCTCATTTCAAAAACAACACAGAGACATAGAAGGCCATTCCAGCCACAAGAGGAACTAGGAGATTCTGCACTTAAGAAAGTTGAAGGAGAACAACAAACCACTGCTCAACGAAATAAAAGAGAACAGAAACAAATGCAAGAACATTCCATGCTCATGGATAGGAAGAATCAATATCATGAAAATGGCCATACTGCCCAAGGTAATTTATAGATTCAATGCCATCCCCATCAGGCTACCAATGACTTTCTTCACAGAGTTGGAAAAAACTACTTTAAAGTTCATATGGAACCAAAAAAGAGCCCACATTGCCAAGTCAATCCTAAGCCAAAAGAACAAAGCTGGAGGCATCATGCTACCTGACTTCAAACTATACTACAAGGCTACAGTAACCAAAACAGCATGGCACTGGTACCAAAACAGAGATATAGACCAATGGAACACAACAGAGCCCTCAGAAATAATACCACACATCTACAACTATCTGATCTTTGACAAACCTGACAAAAAGAAGAAATGGGGAAAGGATTTCCCTATTTAATAAATGGTGCTGGGAAAACTGGCTAGCCATACGGAGAAAGCTGAAACTGGATCCCTTCCTTACACCTTATACAAAAATTAATTCAAAATGGATTAAAGACTTAAATGTTAGACCGAAAACCATCAAAACCCTAGAAGAAAACCTAGGCAATACCATTCAGGACATAGGCATGGACAAGGACTTCAGGTCTAAAACACCAAAAGCAAAGATAACAAAAGCCAAAATTGACAAATGGGATCTAATTAAACTAAAGAGCTTCTGCACAACAAAGGAAACTACCATCAGAGTGAACAGGCAACCTGCAGAATGGGAGAAAATTTTTGCATTCTACCCATCTGACAAAGGGCTAATATACAGAATCTACAAAGAACTTCAACAAATTTACAAGAAAAAAAATCAAACAACCCCATCAAAAAGTGAGCAAAGGAGATCAACAAACACTTCTCAAAAGAAGACATTTATGCAGCCAACAGACACATGAAAAAATGCTCATCATCACTGGCCATCAGAGAAATGCAAATCAAAACCACAAAGAGAAACTATCTCACACCAGTTAGAATGGTGATCATTAACAAGTCAGGAAACAACAGGTGCTGGAGAGGATGTGGAGAAATAGGAACACTTTTACACTGTTGGTGGGACTGTAAACTAGTTCAACCATTGTGGAAGACAGTGTGGCGATCCCTCAAGGATCTAGAACTAGAAACACCATTTGACCCAGCAATCCCATTACTGGGTATATACCCAGAGGATTATAAATCATGCTGCTGTAAAGTCACATGCACACATATGTTTATTGTGGTATTATTCACAATAGCAAAGACTTGGAACCAACCCAAATGTCCATGAATGATAGACTGGATTAAGAAAATGTGGCACATATACACCATGGAATACTATGCAGCCATAAAAAAGGATGAGTTCATGTCCTTTGTAGGGACATGGATGAAGCTGGAAACCATCATTCTGAGCAAACCATCGCAACGACAGAAAACCAAACACCGCATGTTCTCACTCATAGGTGGGAACTGAACAATGAGAACACTTGGACACAGGAAGGGGAACATCACACACTGGGGCCTGTCATGGGGTGGGGGAAGCGGGGAGGGATAGCATTAGGAGATATACCTAATGTAAATGACGAGTTAATAGGTGCAGCACACCAACTTGGTACATGTATACATATGTAACAAACCTGCACATTGTGCACATGTACCCTAGAACTTAAAGTATAATAATTAAAAAAAAAGAAAGTTGTCTTCTAAAATTCTTGCCTTATTTGAAAATGGAACAAACCAGTATAAAATCTCCATGTTTCCTGGAAGAATGCTATCTCTGCCTCCGGTATCTGACTTGGAATAAAAGAAGGGAGGAATTTACCTAAATCTAAGTGTGGGCAGTCCTGGAGTCAGCAGGGGTTACCTGGAGGGCAGAGTGCTATACAAAAAGAATACGATCTTTGGGAATAGTATTTTTCCTTGAAAGAATACTAGAAAAATCTAAAGGTTTCAAACTATTCCAACTTTTGAAAGATAGTTTAAAGTTGGACTAAATCAGCTATATAAATCCACAGCATTATTCTGAAGATTTCTTTGCAAATTCCTAGAATTTTATCTCTTTACAAGTGTTTTATCTGTTGGAATAAAAAAGAGGGTGTTTAATTTATTAACTTGGTTTTATGTAACCTTTTGCTCAACAGAAGTTATTGCTTTTTACAATATCTACTCTCTATCTTTTACCTTCACAGTTTATGACCCTAGTGTCAGGCTTAGACATGCCTTCACTATCCCCAGATCATAAAAATGAAAAAACATATTCTCTAAAATTTCCCCTAGGAAAGCTAATATTTTCTTCTACTTTCTTGTGTCTTCTTTTCTGATGGTATTATGGTTTTATTTTTAATTTCAGCATTTTTATTTAAATTCTCTATCAGATTGATACTGATAAAATATTTTAAATACTCACAAAATGAGACATCAGTTAATACCATTCAGATTTCACAATTTTTAAACAGTTTTAGGATATCTGCTTCATCAAAACATTAAATAAATGGACATAAATGAAGACTCCCCCCCATCAGAGGTATCCAAATTTGGCGTGTGTTATTTCCATACATGTTAGATTTTTTTATGTTGTTTTTAACATCCGCCAAGTTCACACACACAGATAGACTTCATTTTAACTGCTGGATATTATTTCACTGTTTGAAGAAATCAGTTTATTCATTTGTCCTCCTGAGGGGACTTGAAATTGTTTAACTTTTTCATTTTTAGAAACAGTGCTAAAGAGTAAATCTTTATATGAGCCACGTTTCGCATATGTTAGTGATTTTCTAGGACTGAAACATGTAAGTGGGATTGCTGGGTCACAGGCTGTGTTTTGGCTTCAAGTTTACTGGGAAACAGAAATTAAAACTCCCACTGACAATGTAGAATTTCCATTTCTACATATCCTTGCCTACTGATGTTTTCAGACTTCTAAAGTTTTCCCAAATAAATGGGCATGGGGTGCTAACCCAGTGATGTTTTGACTTACAATGTGCATTTTTCTGAAAGAGAAATTTCAATGTTTATTGGTCATGACACTTTCCTACCAGCTAGCTTTGCATATTTTACAAGTCTTTTATTTATCCAAAATTTACTTTTGGCCATGGTGTTTGATAGCAATGAAATGGTATCATTTACTATATAAATTGTCACAGCAAGCCAGGCATGGTGGCTCACACCTGTAATTCCACCACTTTGAGAGGCTGAGGCTGGTGGATCCCTTGAGCCAAGCAGTTCTAGACCAGCCTGGGCAACATGGTGAAACCTTATCTCTACAAAAAAATTTAAAAAAAAATAGCCAGGCATCGTGGTGTGTGCCTTTAGTTCCAGCTACTTGGGAGGCTGAGGCAGGTGGGTCGCTTGAGCCCAGGAGGCAGAAGTTGCAATGGGCCAGGTTGTGCCACTGCACTCCAGTCTGGGTAACACAGCCAGACTCTGAAATTAGATAGATAGATAGATAGATAGATAGATAGATAGATAGATAGATAAAGATAGATAGACAGGCAGACAAAAATTGTCAGAGAAGCCTTTTAAAATTGTCCATTTTATTCTCACTAAATTGTAATTCTACTTCCATTATATATTCCTATATATGTGTGGGTCTACTTCAAGGTTTTTCATTCTGTTCTCTAGTTTACTTGAATATCTTTGTCCCAACATCACACTAATTTGCTTTACCTTCAAAATAAATCTTCAAGTGTAGTGGGACACCATATCCTCCCATTATCTTCGTTTATAATCTTGTCATATGTATTTAAACTTATATATTTTCATAGTAATATTTGTATTAGCTTGCCAAATGCTGTGAAAACCTTCTTGGGATTCTCATTAAGATTATACTGAAAGCATAAATCATTTGGGGGTAAGCTGATATCTTTATGGTATTCCATCTTCCCTTCCATGAATATGCCATATATATATATCTCTTTTTATATCCATTAATAATTTTCTCCATCAATATCTCATACATTTCTTCTTAGATTTATTCCTATATGCCTTTTTTACTATTTTAAATATTATAGTTTAAAACTATATTTTCTAAGGGCTGATGATTGATATGTAGGAATTCTATTAATTCATTTTATATACAGCAATCTTCTAAATTTTGACTAAAGATTCCTTTAGATTTTCTACTTAGACAATCATTACTTGCAAATAATCTAAACTATGCTTTTTGCCCAGCTCTTATACTACTTTTCTTACTCCAGTAGCTAGGATCAGAAGTACAACAATAAAATGAGGCAATGACAGAAGGCGTTCTAGTCTGGTTATGGTTTTTAACAGGAATATTTCTCACATTTCATCATTAAGTACAATGTTTACTAAAGATTCTTAGTGGAGATATCCTTTATCAATTTAAGGAAATTTCCATTTTTTAAAAAAATTATAAACTAATATTACATTTTATCAAATATTTTATACTATGTGTGTTGCGGGAAGTCAGGGACCCTGAACAGAGGGACCAGCTGGAGCCGAGGCAGAAGAACATAAATTGTGAAGATTTCATGGACATTTATCAGTTCCCAAAATTAATACTTTTATAATTTCTTACGCCTGTCTTTACTGCAATCTCTGAACATAAATTGTGAAGATTTCATGGACATTTATCACTTCCCTAATAATACTCTTATAATTTCTTATGCCTGTCTTTACTTTAATCTCTTAATCCTATTATCTTTGTAAGCTGAGAATGTACATCACCTCAGGACCACTATTGTACAAACTGATTGCAGAACATGTGTGTTTGAACAATATGAAATCTGATTGTAAAATATGTGTTTGAACAATATGAAATCAGTGCACCCTGAAAAGAACAGAATAACAGCAATATTCAGGGAACAAGGGTGACTGCTTGCAGGGTCAGGCAGAATACAGCCATATTTTTCTTCTTGTAGAAAGCCTATAAACGGATGTGCAAGTAGGAGAAATATCGCTGAATTCTCTTCCCAGCAAGGAATAACCCTGGGTAAGGAATGCATTCCTGGGGGTAGGTCTATAGACTGCTGCTCTGGGAGTGTCTGTCTTATGCGGTTGAGATAAGGACTGAAATATGCCCTGGTCTCCCGCAGTACCCTCACACTTACTAGGATTGGGAAATTCCAGCCTGGTAAATTCCAGTCAGACCAGTTCTCTGCTCTCGAACCCTGTTTCCTGTTAAGATGTTTATCAAGACAATTCATGCACAGCAGGACATAGACCCTCATCAGTAACTCTAATTTTGCCTTCTCCTTGTGATCTTTATTGCCCTTTGAAGCATGTGATCCTTGTGACCTTCTCCCTGTTCATGCACCCCCTCCCCTTTTAAAATCCCTAATAAAAACTTGCTGGTTTTGCGGCTCAGGGTTGTCATCATGGTCCTACCAATATGTGGTGTCACCCCTGGAGACACAGCTGCAAAATTTCTCTCTTTGTACTCTTTCTCTTTATTTCTCAGACCAACTGACACTTAGGGAAAATAGAAAGGACCTACAGGGCTTTTTGGGGGGCTGGTTTCCCCGATATATGTGTATTGAGATTTGTTTTCCCCTTTAATCTATTATTACTGTCAATTATATTAATGATTTTTCCAATGTTAGGCAGTCATTGCATTCCTGGAATAAATACCACTTTAAATAAGCCTTATAAATGTGGGCTGGTACACAGCACCAAGATCTTGGTTTCAAATAACTCTGTCCATTAACAGGAACCAGGTGACCTTGGAAAAATTGCTGATTCTAAGACAGGGGTAAGAAATACCCAAGATAAGCCTGGAGCATCTTACAATGCCAGAAAGAAAGAAGAAGTGCTAAGAAAAAAAGGAAAAACAACAACGACAACAACAACAACAACAAAAAACAAGATGGGAGCATGTCAGAAAGACCAAAAGCTAGGATAAATTGAGCCAAAAAATAAAGCAGTACTGCTTTACAATGCAAAGTATAAAATAAATACCAATGCAGTCATATAAATAAATGATTGAATAAATAATAAGGAAGAAGAGACAAACATCCCATGCAGGAGAATTCAAAATAATTTCTGTAGATATTCCACCCTCAATGAAGTGGAGCATATTTCCCATGTCCATAAGTATGTGCTACACATAGTGACTTCCTCCCAAAGAGTACAGGAGAGAAAGGGTGGTGGGGTGGCAAAGAGTAATTTTACAGCGGAGAAATCTGACAGACACTACTTCAGCCAAATGACCAAGATTCATCTCAACAGTGACAAGCTGGGCCAGGTGTGGTGGCTCATGCCTGTAATCCCAACACTTTAGGAGGCCAAGGCAGGCAGATCACTTGAGCCCAGAGGTTCGAGACCAGCCTGGACAACATGGCGAGACCCTGTCTCTACAAAAATAACAAAAATTATCTGGGCATGGTGGTTTGCACCTGTAGTTCCAATTACTCAGGAAGCTGAGGTGGTAGAAACTCTTGAGCCCGGCAGGAGAGGCTGCAGAGAGCTGACACTGTACCGCTGCATTCTGGCCTGGGCAACAGAGAGAGACCCTATCTCAAAACAAAAAAACAGTGACAAGTCATGTTGATAATATATACTTTTGATATGGTGTGATAAAAAATGGCAATTTAACTCAGGGTTTACTTCCCAAAAATATACCCAAATCTAATCGTCAGAAAAACATCAGACAAATCCCAATGAGACAAATGCCACAAAAACCTAACCAGTACTTCTTAAAACTACCAAGTTATCAAAAACAAGGAAAGCCTGAGAAACTGTCAAAACCAAGAGAAGCTTTAGGAGTATGATAAGTAAATTTAATGTGTTTCTTGGATTGGATCCTGGAGCAGAAAAAGGACACTACAGAAATCTGGATAAAGCATGGACTTCATTAATAGCGTATCAATATTAGCTCATCAACTATGACAAGTGTACCATGCTAATGTAAAGTATTCATAATAGAGAAAACTGGGTAGAAGATACACAAAAACACTCTAGACTATATTTGCAATTTTTCTGTAAAAAAAGTGTTTATTTTTTAAAAGTGAGTTGAGGATCTCATTTTCTATTTTCAGGACTAGTTTGCGTAACAGAACTTTCAACAGAAACGTATAAGCAGTCAAGTAATTGATGCAGGTTGATATGAGCATTTGTAATATGGTAAGGGTAGTAATAAAGGCTGCACTGTTCATTAAATGATGTCGAAAAATTAGCTATTAATTTGGGGGAAAATTTCTCTCTGATCTCTACCTCATGTCAAAATAATTCCATCTGAAATTTGCAAAAAATTACATTAATAAAACTGTAAAAGTTCTAGAAGATAATGAGAATGAATACCTTCATACTCTTGGGGTAGGATGGACCATTTTTATGCATACCAATATTGAAGACAACACTGAAGTGTTAAGGACAGAAGAGGCCTCTCAGTAAACTGAGCCAGTGATATTTCAGCACAAGCTGAAACAACCTCCCAGAATGAACAGAAATATAATCTCAGAGAGTTTGTAAAAAATACTGAAGAGTAAGTATGAAAAACAGTGGTGGCATTTATTTCCTGGAAGAGGAAATTAAGAACAAAGAAAACAAATATAAAACATCTAGTATGCTGAGGAAAGTTGCCAAAAATAAAGATCTGAGTTAACAGAACAAAAAAGCAGACAAAATTGACCAAACAAACAAACAAAAAAACAGTGAAGTAACATGTCCAAGCTAACATTACTTAGGTAACTACTGGTGGGGATGGACTTTGGATCCAGGCTGGTCTCACTTTCAAGCTCACATTACTTCTACTTCTACATATGTGCTCACTTAGCCATTAAAAAGAAGTCATCTTCTTTTTAGAAGAAAATGCAGTGTGGTACCCTGTACTGGATCCCAGATCAGAAAAGGAACATTGCTAGAAAAACTGCTCTAATAAAGTCTTAAGTTTAATTGTAGTAGTATACCAATGTTAATCTCTTAGTTTTGACAATTACATCATAGTTATGTAAGACGTTTAATGCTAGGGGAAACAGAGTAAAGGGTAGGCAGGTGTGTAACTTTTCTGTAAATCTAAAATTATTTCAAAATTAAAAGCTTATTAAAAAATAAAAGAAATCTCAGCCAGGTGTGGTGGCTTATGCCTGTAATCCCAGCACTTTGGGAGGTCAAGGCGGGATTACCTGAGGTCAGGAGTTCGAAACCAGCCTGGCCAACTTAGTGAAACCCCAAGTCTACTAAAAATACAAAAATGAGCTGGGTGTGGTGGTGAGCACTTATAATCCCAGCTCCTTTGGAAGCTGAGGCAAGAGCATCGCTCCAACCAAGGAGGCAGAGGTCGCAGTGAGCCGAGACCGGGCCACTGCACTCTAGTCTGGGCAACAAGAGCAAAACTCCATCTCAAAAATAAATAATATAATATAATATAATATAATATAATATAATATAATATAATATACATAATATAATGTAATGTAATGTAAAATAAATCTCTCAAAATGCTGCTTTGGGACTATCTTAAAACTTGTAAGTGTAGAGATTTATTGCATAAAACCAAATTTTAAAGAGGCATGCTTTGTATTGAAGATTTTGATTATAACAGGTTTGTCGATGACTTTAAAAATAAATATCAGCCTCAATTTAATTATATAGCTTTTATGTAAAGACTGCTTACATAATTTCTTCTATACCATTTTTCCTTTCATGTGAATAAAAATATAAAAAAACTATAAACAGTAGTCTCTAAATACACATGGTGATCTAGCTGTGATGAACTGTTTTCCATTTCTGCTATAGACGTAACAAAAGTTCTGTGAAACAAACCTTGTAACAGCAATAATTAAATTTAAAGGATTAATAGAACAGCCTGATTTTTTAGGAGCTGTCAGATACTGAAAGAATCAGGACTTCAGAAATAAATGAATTCTAGGAGCAGAAAAGCTGAAGCATATAATTAAATAGAAAACTCAGAAGAGTTTGACTATGCAAAGGAACAGGGAGAAATAGTTACTGAGGAAGAGGGAGAAAAACTAAAATAAATTAATGAAAGTCAGGGCTCATGGTGTCTCCAAGGAATTGAAATGTGACAAATCATGGAATGGGAAGGGAGATGATAAGAATAAATATGAATAGTATTAAGTTCAATCACTTAATACTTAGGCCTTGTTAGAAGCCCTCCAATGGTTCCCATCTCTCAAAGCATGAGTCAGGGATCCGTTGAGACCTTGAGGGTGCACCCATTCCCCCAACCCTCCCTACCCCCCCAACCCCATCACTTTTTTCTCTCTCTTTTACTCTTCACCTTCTCCCCTCACTCCTCTCAAGCCAGCCCTGCCCGCATGCAGTCCCCTGGCACTCCAGGCCTTTACATTTGCTGATACCCCTGCCAGAATCCCCCTCCCCCAGACATCCCCATGGTAAAAACTCCTTCACCTACTTCAGGTTTTGCTCAGATATTAACTTTTCAGTGATTTACTACTATGCCTGTTCTATTTTATTTATTTATTTATAGACAGGGTTTTGCTCTGTCACCCAGGCTGGAATGCAGTAGTATGATCATGGCTCACTGCAACTTCTGTCTCCTGGGCTTAAACGATCCTCTTGCCTCAGCCTCCCAAGTAGATGGGATCACAGGTGTGCACCACCACGCCTGGCTAATTTTTTATATTTCTGTAGAGCAGGGTTTTACTATGTTGCCCAGGCTAGGCTCAAACTCTTGAGCTCAAATGATCCTCCTCCAATGGCCTCCCAATACTATGCATGTTCTATTTTAAATGGTGAGCCCCTATAACTACCAAACTCCCCTACCCTGCTCTTTTATTTTCTCATAGTTGCTTCTATGTCCTAACATTTTAATTACATTGAATATCTGTCTCACCAATCACTAGACTGTAAGCTGTCAGATTTTGCCTGTGTTCACTCTTTCTCCAGTGCCTAGAATAGTGCTGGGCACATAATAAACGGTTTTTTATAAACATTTGCCTAACCAGTCAATACAAACGTGTGATTTTTCATTACCATAATTAAAATTAGAATAATGAAACATTCGTAACTTTTCCAAAGTCATTTTTTGAGCAACTGGGCTTGTCCTTGTGCCTGTGTTTTCTGGGTATTTTCTACACTGAACTTCTATAATGTTTTAAAAAGGGGTTTTGTCTTTGTAAAAGACTAGACAGCTGTCTGAGATCATTTCAACTCAAGTACATTCAATGTCAGAGTGAGAAAGATTTAAAGTTCATTCTTTCAAGGCCTGTTCTTCCTGTGAGCTTAAATGAAATTTAGTTATTACCTGAAAGAGATTCATATCACGAAAACTTCACACGGGCAAATGCTCAAAATCATGATCCACTAAGTTAAAGGAATCACAAAATTCCCACCTTCCCATTTTAAAGATGAGGAAACTGACCTACGAAAGTTAAGTTACTTCCTCATATTCAACTAGAACATCACTGACGAAGTGGTGAGCAGGAGCTAGTCCTAAACAAAAGACTGAAACATTACAGAATGACCTAGCCCATCAACATTTTGAAATGCAGTGAAAAGTCCAGATTGGAAATGCTCAGTCCACCATCCAACTAGGCCTTTATTTTCTCCCTCTTGTTTCCATTTCATTGCTCAAAGATGCTTGTGAATGTTTCCTTATTTATTTGTTTGTTTTTGGGAGACAGGGTCTTTGGAGTGCAATGGCACAATCTCGGCTCTCTGCAACCTCCGCCTCCCAGGTTCAAATGATTCTCATGCCTCAGCTTCCTGAGTAGCTGCAATTATAGGTGCCCACCACCACGCCCAGCTAATTTTTGTATTTTTAGTAGAGACAGGGTATCACCATGTTGGCCACGCTGGTCTCCAGCTCCTGACCTCAGGTGATCTGCCCACCTCGGCCTCCCAAAGTGTTGAGATAACAGGCGTGAGTCACACACCCAGCCGTGAATGTTTCTTCATGCCATTTGAACATTCAAGATTCTTTCTGCATTAAGATCCCTAGCAAAATAAACACTGTGATCACCTTCCTAAGTATTTTAGCATGTTCAAGGGCCACTGTGCCTTCCAGACCCCACTCAACATTTGGCATCTTACTCTAGCCCTTTGATTTCCCTGTTGACAGAAGTATGAGGCCAGCATATTTTACAAATGTCTTACCCTTTTCAGTGGATGGCCTGTCAATTAACTCTCATGAAATCAAATGGAAGCAGCCTTCAGGGTATAAAAATGTGCTACTTATCTAATTCTTTTACTGAAAACTTGCACACATTCCATTGTTTTTCCATAAGTGGAGGAAAAAATAAATCTGGTGCTGTATTTTCGTTTCAGAAGTAGCAACAGCAGTTACTCCACGCATGCATTCCCCAGGTCCCCAGACAGTCATCTCTGATGTTATAAGAGGCACAGAGGCAGATACTTCGGCAAAGACAGTCTATAAAATGAAGTTGCTATGGACCAAAATAACTGTATTGATTTTTAGTACAATTCAAAATACAAGGAAACATCAGTTTTCCAAATGGCACAAGCTGAAAAGGACAAGGAAAAATATATTGCAAATAGTGAAGAGAAGGAAAAGAATAAAGACAATTACATTAGCAAACATCTTGGTGTTCTTTTTTCAGAACACTAAGATGGCTGTTGTTTGTTTTTTAAGTTCAAAGAGCTGAGAGGTTTGAATTATGTTGAACTGTTGCTCATTTGTGGACATTGTGCCCACTGCTGGAAGTCTGACCTTCAGAAAACAAAGCCTTATAATCCTTGGACATGTGAATATCTTATTTAAAGCCTCATTTTTTTTTCAATTAATATCTCTCACTCTGATGGCAAATGGCAGAGCTGTATAAATTCTATTATAAGTACATCATTTGCCAAAATATCATTAAGTTTGCTGCAAGCAAATATTTTCCTTAGATATCCTTAATGAGGCAAAGTAGCTTTCAAGCCAGAGACCTCTGGATGTTGTGGAATGAGGGGACGGCAGTCAGGACTTACCATGGCCCCCTCACTTGTTCTTTGGGCAACTTCTCGCTGTAGGCGGGCCACTGCCAACTTCTCCCTGAAGAAACAAAAACACATGATTAGTTGACCATTCTCAGGGTAGAGGCGACACGGGCATGGCCGTGAAACATTCTTTTGAGGTCTCTAGAGGAATTCCTTCCTTGGTTTAGCTCACTTCCTCCTCTATACTTTCTATAAATATTTAAACTGATTGGTCATGAATGCGTTGTTTTCATTGAGTGTCATGAAATTTGCCATAGATTTTACAATAGCCAAATAAACGTTAAATGGTGAGTAGATGCTTTGCTTTTAGTTCATTAACATATATCACTCACAAATAAATTTTTCATGGCTATAGTATTTTAGTTGACTTTTCTCTATCAACTTTGCTTAAGCATTTTTAATTATTTTTATTTCTTTTATTGCTCTCCACACCAATAATATTAAGAAGCAAACAAAATATAACTCCTTACTATTTTTAAAATAACAATAGAAAATCATTTGCATGCTTGCTACATAACAGGCATCATGCTGGGCAATGCACCTATTCTCATTTGAGCCTGACAACAATCCCATGGGTGATTTCACTATGCCCATTTTATAGATGAAGAAACTGAGGCCCAAAAAGGCTAATACACTGAGTCCTCAGCTGGTATATAGTAGTTTTTTGGAATCAAATTTTAGATTTCCTTACTTCAAAGCCTAAATAAAAAGTCTGCTTATCATTTCTTCAGTGTGTAGGTAATATAAAATGTAGTTTTAAAAATCAGATTATTTATTTTAGTACTCCTTATTTAACAATGGGGTTCATTTTTAGATCCCTTATAATTCTGCTTTCACTTAAAATATATCCAATATTCACCAAAATTTTTAGAATACTTTTGTAAAGTGATAGATGACTGCATTTTGGACAGCTTTTCAATTGTTCTTTAAAATAATTGATTAGATGTCACAGGGGTAAGTGAATTCTTCTGGTAATCCCTAAAATGTTAGCTTTAGTAAGTATTTCCCCTGATATTCTTCTACTACTATACTACTATCAAGATGAGAAATTATTTGAGTGATATTTCATCCCTTAGTCTTCTCTTTGCCCAGGATCAGCTATATGCAAACATAAAGGATGCAGTTCAATCCCCAGAAAATTTTCCCACTGGGGAAAAGAGAAGTGAAAACTTCTTCTCTCCTAAGTGCTTGGATCCTTGAATTGCCTAGGACTACCAAGAAGACACGTGCTTTTGTTTGGTTGCAGCTGGGCAGTCTTTTAGTAGAAATAGTTCTCTCTGAATAAATACCTAAAGGCACAGACTAGAAGAAGGGAGACTAGACTAGGAGACATTCCAGGTATACAAGTTTTGGGAGCCTGTGGCAGCACCTGTGAGTACACTTCTAAGAAGGGGCAACAGAGTAGATAGGAAGGAGCCACAAAGGGATGGAAGCCACGTGCCTCTGTAGAGAGGCCAAGTAATCAAGGCAGAAAGCTCCTGTGTGTTCTCTGACTCAAGTTCTGATGAACAGATCAAATAAGTTCAATGAAAAGAACAAATTAAGGGAACAAATAATTGAAAAAGAAGGATATGAATGAATTCTGTTTTAATATGAAAATTAAACACATGAATTTATCTCTTCTCTCCCCAGAAACTGTTAAAAATGTAGTATAGAGGTAACACTGGCAAATACTTATAAAGTCAAAGAAAACAGGAGAATCACATACTCCATACTCTATGAACCAGCAATTCCACTCTGAGGTCTAAACTGAACAGAACTATAAGTATATGTTCACCAAAAGACATGTACCAGAATGTTCATAACAGCACTTTAGTAATCTTATAAGCTGAAAATGCACACACCCATTAACAATAGAATAGATATGCCAACTTTAGCATAGTTACATGATGGAATACTATACAACACTGAAAAGGAATAATCTACACTTAATCACAACAATGTATGGAATACTGCAAATATGCTGTTGAGTAACAGAAGCAAGTACAAAATGTATATACTATATTTCCTATTTATATAAAGTACAAATAGAAGCAAAACTCCTATACCGTTTGATAAGACAAGAAAAAGAAATAAAATACATGGATATCAAAAAGGAAGGGGTAAAACTGTCTCTATTTACAGATGACATTATTTTCTAAGTAGAAAATCTGATGAAATTTACTACACAACTTATAAGTGAATTTAGCAAAGTCAGAGGATAGAAGCTGATGAACAAAAATTAATTATATTTTACTAGCAACAAACAATTGGAAAATAAAATTTTAAAGCATCTCCTTCTAATAATGTCAAAAATTAAAACACTTAGCAAAAGATTTGCAAGACGGCCACACTAAAAACTACAAAACACGGCCAAGAAGGATTAAAGGAGACTAATAGAAACATATATCACATTCATGGATTGAAAGACTTAATATTATTACACCGTCAAAATCTGTATCAAATAAATCTATAAATTCCTATTCACTGATATATATAACTCTACCAAATAAAGAGCAAGACTAGGTAACGAGAAACAAGAAATCCAATAAATAATTGGATTTTTTTTCTTTTCTTGGTAAAAAGAAGCTCCTGGACAACAGCTGTGTAAGAATCCAGAGAATAACCAATCTGGACTGCAGCAAGAGGATGGAGAGCCTCAGGAGGATGACTCCAAGAATAAAACAAAGTTGAACCAAAATAAATTACCTACGTGTTCGTAAGTATTGAGAAGAGATGTAGAGTTTTATTTTAAAGCTTAAGAACAAGAAATTGGAACATGAAAACGTAAGCCAGTGGCAGGAAGTGACAATTATTCATGCTAGTAAAAACAAAGTTATTCTAGAAATGCAATTCTAAACTTCTACTAGACTCAGCTGTGAATGACATTTATCATTTTAATTATTAACTAAATTAATTTACTATTTAGTGAAAAAAGTAGAGAAAGGGAAGCACAGAGAAACAGTTGGTACAGAAACACTAAATTCTTATCTTCCATAATAGAAAGATAATACATAATGTTTAAAAGTGATATAGAAACAGAAGTTCAGGCATATTATTCAGATACAAGGATGCAAAACTTAGAAGGTAGATCTACAAGAAGGAGAGTGGCTGTGTCGGAGGAGTAAGATGCAGAGGTAGGGAAGGCAGTGTGTACATCTTACAGATGTTACCATTGCATTTGATTTCCAAAGTATGTGCATGTACTACTTTGATTAAAAAACTTCTCAAAACATGTATTTTTAAAAAACAACTGGCTCATGTTATTTTTATTAAAAACATTATAATAATACATTACTAGAAAGATAAAGGATAGATTATTCACCAACCGAAGATTCAGCATCAAATGACTCATTGCCTCGGACCTGAGAGGCACCTATTGAGAAGCTTTGGTAAATTAAGGCAAAATAAGAAGTCACTATAAGCAACGAGTCTTTGGACAAACGTTTTTAAGTACATACTGCAAACAGTTTAACATGTTACAGAGATTTTTTTTTTTAATTATACTTTAAGTTTTAGGGTACATGTGCACATTGTGCAGGTTAGTTACATATGTATACATGTGCCATGCTGGTGCGCTGCACCCACTAACTCCTCATCTAGCATTAGGTATATCTCCCAGTGCTATCCCTCCCCCCTCCCCCCTCCCCACCACAGTCCCCAGAGTGTGATATTCCCCTTCCTGTGTCCATGTGATCTCATTGTTCAATTCCCACCTATGAGTGAGAATATGCGGTGTTTGGTTTTTTGTTCTTGCGATAGTTTACTGAGAATGATGGTTTCCAATTTCATCCATGTCCCTACAAAGGACATGAACTCATCATTTTTTATGGCTGCATAGTATTCCATGGTGTATATGTGCCACATTTTCTTAATCCAGTCTATCATTGTTGGACATTTGGGTTGGTTCCAAGTCTTTGCTATTGTGAATAATGCCGCAATAAACATACGTGTGCATGTGTCTTTATAGCAGCATGATTTATAGTCATTTGGATATATACCCAGTAATGGGATATTTTAAATTTAAAAGTTTCTCTTTACTTTTTTAATGAAGTATAAAGTACGCAGAAAAATATCATAAAAGCACAGGTTGCTGAATAATCACAAAGTGAACATGTCCGTATTAGTCCCACCTAAACAAAAAAACAGAAACACTGCCAGAACACCAGAAGCTACTTTGATGCTAATGATAATTAACTTCCTACACCAATACCTGAATTCACTTGCCACACTCTTTTCTCTGTATACTGAAACATGGAGATATTTAACTTCTCATCTAAAGTATGTTAAACACATTGTCTCATATTTTACTCGACTGTTTATTCAATATATTTTTCCTCTAAATAAGACCATAAATTCCTCCTTGACCACAACAGTAGCAACCAAAAATGATGATCCATTCATTTTTGCAGGTGGTCAGTTGTGGCGTAGTTAGTATCTTACTGTAACAGCCGGTTGCCTGAGTGGAGATTATATTTAGTTCATCTCTTTAACAACTACTAAGGCCCCTTAGTAGGAACAAAATAAATATTTGTGATTTGCTGAATGAGGAATCAGTTACAGAATCTAATACCAACTCGCCTGGTATAACAGAATTTTAAATAATATTACCATCTTGCATTTACATAGTACATAATGCAGGTACACTGCACACATATACCCTGATTCCCACAGGGTATCCTCTGGTTCTGGTTAACTACAAAAGCTTTTTTACATACATTCTAAAATTACGAAAAGTACAACTTCCATAGGCCACCAGATAAATATCTGAGTAAGCTTCAACAGAGTAAATTCCTAAGTAAGAGCACTGAATGAGGGGACTGTAGAACAGTAGGTCCCAAATATTTGAATACTGAGTTCTCAAATATTTGATCCTTTTGTATGCAGAAAAACTGAGGATCCCAAAGAGATTTTGTTGTTATGGGTTATTATCTATTGATATTTATGACATATAAATAAAAATGTAATTTATTAAAATATTTATTAAATCACCAAAAAGCCAATAAACCCATGCCAACATAAGTAAAACATTTTTATTAAAAGTCATCCTAAACAGTAATTCCAAAACAAAAATACACTTTGCAAATAAAGGGAAAAAATAAATTTTGTGAGAAGAGTGATACTGCTTTAGAATTTTGCAACTCTCTTTAACGTCTGGCTTAATAGAAGACACGTGTATTTTCACATCTGCTTCAGCATTTAATCTGTTATGACAGAACATGTCATATGACTTCTAGAAAACTCCACTCATGGAAGCTGAGTGGAAAAGGCAAATATCATCTTAGTGTTATGACAAAAATAGTTTTGATCTTGCAGTTCCTTTGAAAGGGTCTTGGAGATACCCAGGGTCCCAGGACCAAACTTTGAGAACTTCAACTGACAGACAGATACGGAACTAGGAATGTAAGAATGTTCTAGAAAATTGCCTTGAATCCTCATTCTTAATTATTGAAGCTTCAGAGAAAGGTTTAATATATATGTTAATGGTATGTTAATTTCTCACAAGAGCAGTGTAACATAAAAGAGACATTTCCAGGAACAGATCAAAAGCCAATCTTATCCCCACCATCCTACTAAATGATAAAAGAGTCCTAATACAGTGTAAATGTTAGGAACATCACTACTTTATGCTTAAAAGAGATGGCCTTTATAAACTATTAGGACTGTCACACTGTAATGTGCTTCTCAAATCTTATTAATTCAATTTGAAAGAAAACCATAATGGTTTTAGTCATTACATAGTTTTTAAAAAGGAAAATACTATATTAATAAATCATGAAATTTTGTAGACTGTCCACACATTATATTCTTTGGCATTCAATAAAGAAGGAACAAAATGAATGAATCAACACGAATGGGCTATCTCTAAAGGGGCAGCATTCTAGCCACTTGATTTGGTGAAACAGAGAGTAAAATACATAAAAACTAGAAACACCGTTTTATATCTGACCTACCACATGAGTGGAGGAATGCCCAAATTCAAACAGCCACGTGGAAACAGGTGATGCAAACATGGAAAATTTCAGAGTAGTGTAGGCCACAGGGGAGGCAATCCCCAACCCCAGCCCGGCTGCTAGCCTTCCGTATCGACAACTGGGGAAATTGCTTAGGTGTAGACAACTGGAAGTTACCCTGACTCAGGGCAGCTAGGTGATGAAGGAGCAGAATTTGCAAGAACAGCAAACACTAATGTCTTTTGGGGACCATGCTCCATAATTGTTTTAAGACATTTATGCAGGAAATGCAACCTATTAGATTATCCAGCAAAGATCTCTCAGGGGTCCAAGGGACAGTTCAGGGGCCTCCCATGGAGTCAGTGGGCAAAGCCAGTGGCAGCTAAGTCCCACAACAGCAAGAGCACTCCAACTCTAAGTTATTTTATATATTGGGCTTCTGAATTATATTCCCTTTTAAAAGTGGGTTTCCAATGCTAAAACACAACAAATAAGGGATTCCTCAGTAACTTGTATATTCCAAATATTTCAAGTCCTTGTGTGTACATTTTACATCAGCTGGAGTTTTTTTTTTTAAGTAGAATTTGTATTTTATTTTTGCATGAAAATGTTATTTTTGTATGAAAGGGTCTTTCTTTTCTAAAACTAAGGAAGTGGTGAAGTTCTTGACATGGTAAAAACTTCTATGATAAAATATTCAGTATTTCTAGATGTTATTTCTGGAATCAAATTATCAACTCAATCAAAATATTAAAAATAAATGGCCCTGTCTTTTTCACAGAATCTCATTTGTCCTTGCGTTTAGTAGTGCCTGGCACGCCATATTTTCAAACCTCCATGGTCCCAATATATGTGTGAAACCAATTGGGACTAGTATCTTTTTCATGCAAATTCACAGTTCATATAAACAGCTTTGTGTAGAAAATAAAGAATGCTGGATTTGCAAGCTACCCAAGACAAATTAAATACACTCACATACACATACACCCTTGCTCCCATTTAAAGGCCTCAGTTCATCTGCTGGAAACAGACAACTGTGCTTCTGCAATGCATCACTGTTTTGTTTTGTTTGTGGCAAAGCCAGTAGCTCATTATGAAGTGGGTATTGACTTTATGATTGCCAAACAAATGCACAGGGATATTTTATCAAGAGCTGTGGATTCTTATTTACTGAACAGGTATAAAAAAAGAATATAAAGAACATACAAACGATGAAACAAGAGACCACAGTACTTACTTCTCTTACAGTTAAATGTAAAGACAACTTTTCTCTCCAGGAAGAATGAAACAGAGCTACTCTTCTTACTCAATTTTATATCCAAATGGAGAATTAGTTCCAGGTTTCTAAAGCCCTTCAATATAGCCCCAGACTATCTGAACTAAAGATCATAAACAACATTTTATAGGTTTTATATATTCTTATATATTCTTCAGAATACCACTGACACCTCTGCAAGTTAAGCCTGTGGAAATAGTGTTCCCAATGAAGCCAACAGGATGTTGGCATTCGTAAAATTCAGAAAAGACCTGCAAGGTTTGCATGTTTAAAAAAAAAGCATTCCCCAAGGAGAAAGCAGCTTGCAGAGGAGGAATATATTCAGTTTGTGTTATGTGGAGACCTCAGGCTGCAGGGTGCTACAGAGCCATCTGTTGCGGGAGTGTCCCAGGGCATGCCTGTTGGGAGACAAATCAATGTTCCCTTGCCACTCTTCAGGAAGCCCAGGACTTGTACCCAACCTGAATGGGAGAGAATGGAGAGGCTGTGTGCCCCACTCTCCACCAGGCAGATGGTGCCCCTGTGAAGATGCCCTGATGGAAGAGCAGCAACGGCACTTAGTGTAAGTGGGAAGAATTATTTCTACTCATTGTAAGTCTCACGGTCCCAAATACCCTATATATGCAACGCACTTAAAAGGTATGAATCCAGCTCACGTCAAGCAAACTGTTAATATGTGAAATACTCTGTGAGTTGATGAACATGCAGGATGATCTGTGTGATCACTTGATCTTTCTAGGAAAATAAAGTATAACAAATAAACATGCTTACATATGAATTTAAAAAGGAAAAATTTTCTTGGGCATCTTAGCAATCCAAAGTCAGTTTCCTTTACTGTGGTAAAGATATTGTGATATTAAAGAATCCCATAATACTCTCCATACAAAACTCTAGGTTCATGTTAGTTTTGATTTTTAGGTTAAGTTTCTATAAAGTATTTAAAACTTACTTACGTTTATGTATTAAATACACCTATATTGGTTTTTATTAATTCAGAATATTTTGCTAACTGAAACTATATAATCCATCAATAATGGAACTTTTTATGCATTCAGCAAACACTTAATGTGAGTTTACTACAGGCCTGGTACCATTCTAGAGTCTGAGAAATAAACACAAATAATAATACAGTTCCAAATTCAAAGACTTCAGGATTGATAGACAGAGAAAGCATGCCTACGCACATGCCTACACACGAGTGTCATAAGACGCAGTAAGTACAACACTCTGTATTCAAAGCCAGATTTTAAAACATGGTAGGTGGCTATTTTATCAAAAGATCAAATCTGGACTTCCTTTAAATAAGAAGGCACTTTCTGCTATTTCTAAGATTTTTTCAATTTCAGACTTTTCAGCAACAAATTACATAGGAGAACAGATCTGTCCTCACAAATATTTTAATTAGGAAGAATGTCTATCACATGTTCTATGTTATTCTCTAACTTCATTAAGTCTTTTGAATGCAATGCTGTTAGACTTTTGTTCAGCACCACGGTCTGCCACTTTGGTGCCAGGATTTTATTCCAGGTCACTTCTTTGAGAGATACTGGACCTATTTTACTTTTGCATTTAAAAAGATAACCATAATAGCTGATATTTATTGAATAGTTGCTATGTCAGGCACTATTCTAAACACTTCACATGATATACTTAAACCTCAGAGAATCCCATGAGGTAGGTATTATTATCATCTCTATGATATAAAACTTAATCAAACTTTTTGGATTAAGAACCCCTTTACACTCTGCAAAAAAATTACTGAGAATCCCAAAGAGCTTTTGTTTTTGTCAGTTATGTCTATTGATACTTACCATCTCCAAAATTAACTTAAAAATATATATTAATTTAAAATAGCAATAGTAATTATATTACAGGTTAACATAAACATAATTATAAAATATGACTATAATTTTCAAAAATATAATAAAACAAGTGGCACTGTTTTATACTTCTGCAAAAGTCTTTAATATCTAGGTAACAAAAATGACATCTGGATTCTCATATTTGCTTCTATTAATACATTCAATATGCTGCAATGTCACATATGGAGTGGACTCTGGCAAACCACTGTATACTCATGAGAGAATGAGAACAAAGAAGGCAAATATCATCTTAGTATTCTTATAAAATTCTAAGTATTCTTATAAAAATTCTTTTAAAATATTCTTTAAAAATAACATCTTAGTATTCTTATTTAAACAAAATAGTTATAAAAACAGTTTTGACCCCGTGGATCTCTAAAAAGGTCATAGGGCCCTCGGAGGCTCCTGGTCAACATTGCTAACATGCAGCAATGCCTGCCTTCCATGGATAAATGGAGGCTGCTCATGCAGGCTGGAAAGCATGCCTATTATCCCACTGCTCAAAAGTTTAAATATGGCCATTCATGCTTTAACAAATATGTAAAATAGCAATGAATATATATTTAGCTATAATCCTATTTGTTAGAACTTGTGCCTCTGTAGCCTGTTACCACTGTCTCTACTGCCAGTGAGGTCATCACAAATAATGCAAGAATTTGGGGTATCCATGGACACAACACATTTTTGACCATTTTAATGTGAATCAATGGGAAAACCACCATTACAAATTTCCAGGAACACATTGAATTCCAAATACTATAAATCCACATTTTTGCAGAGTAGAAGAAAAATACTAATCAAACTCCCAATATAAACCTATGCTCAGGCATAGGTTTTGTTTCAGTTAACAACCCCCTCCACCCCATATTGTTTCCCTGTGAAGATATCACCAAATGTCTATATTGAAATTAGATAGATGATTCCTCTCATTTATGCCTTGGGGTACAGAGTCATACACTAAAATCTTAAACAGAAGATTCAATTAATCATCAACCTTCCCCATTTCTGGTGGATCCCAAGAATAAGAGCCCGGTGGCGATCTGGTATGCATGTGGGGAGAACAGGTTTGCTCCTCTGAGGAGGCCAAGACCCATTCTCTCTCCACACAGAAGTGCCCTGGGGAGTCACCCGCCGCAGAGGCCATGACAATGTCGAGTGCCAGGTGCACCTGTCGTGTGGGCAGATGGGGAGACCAGCGGCGGCAGTCCCTGAGTAATGGTTAAATTAATTAGCCTTTCCATGGCAGATCATTTAATTACTCATCCCCTCTGACAGGGTGAGAGGAGATTTTAGAAAACTTTTAGAGCCGCAACTCATATGAAAGAAATGTCTTTATATACTTTTTTCCAATACGTAACATCACTGTTGCCCCCAAAACTTTAAAACAGCAACAAAATCACTCTGATTATATGCTTTAGGAGACTCTATCAACATCCATAAAGCATAAAAGTCGGTAAGTTTAGAGCGTGTTCTAAGTTGTGGATCTTCACAGGATTTTGTGCAGTGAGGTCAGTCAGCAGGAAACTCAACAGGACTGGCATGTAAAACTCACCAACATTGGAAAAGCACAAGACTTTAATAAATTGCACTATGCCAATTAAGGAATGTACCCCAATCCTCCCAAAAATTAACACAGAGACTTTTTAAAGAATTCAGTGTGTTGGAATACAGAGATAGTTAGTAAACACAAACTAACAAAAATCCTAATTTTAGTGGCCTGACTTTCTGAAGGTGTGTTATCCACAGGCTTGTCCTTAAGTAGCTTTCTGGAGCTCCTGGAAAATAAAACGTAGCCCTCTACATCCTTATCCTATATATGTATTCTCAAAATTGTTCTTCTGCTCTCAAGAACGGTGCCTCGAATGACACCCACATTTTCATTCATTCGTTCATTTCTCCATCCATACAGTCACTCATGCAGTCCATGAAGTAACAAGTGCCTTCTTACCTATTTATCTCCCTAGTGGGAGGTAAGTCCCTAGAAGGCTGTGACTTTGTGGTCTTTCTGCATCCAGAGCACAAACATATCCTTAATAAATGAACGATCATGCTTCAGAACAAAGATGGTCTCACTGACTTGAGGCAAGATTACAAACGCCTTCGCTCATATTCAATATCAGAAACTAATTGCATGTTCCAGATCTTGACAAAATAAGCCAATAAAACCACACAAGCTACCTGTACTCCCTACTACAACAGTCATATGTGTAGCATTTTGTACATTTTAGATGCTCCATATAATATTGGTAGTAAATATCCAGTGAAGAAGTGCATTTGTCCTTCTGGGTTTTCTCCTTTTTATTTCTACTTGGAACTGTGAGCTTTCATTAGAATAATGTATGCTTTCATCCCCAATTTCTTTTTTTTTTCTTTTTTTTGCAATTTTTTTTTTTATACTTCAAGTTTTAGGGTACATATGCACATTGTGCAGGTTAGTTACATATGTATACATGTGCCATGCTGGTGCGCTGCACCCACTAACTCCTCATCTAGCATTAGGTATATCTCCCAATGCTATCCCTCCCCCCTCCCCCCTCCCCACCACAGTCCCCAGAGTGTGATATTCCCCTTCCTGTGTCCATGTGATCTCATTGTTCAATTCCCACCTATGAGTGAGAATACGCGGTGTTTGGTTTTTTGTTCTTGCGATAGTTTACTGAGAATGATGGTTTCCAGTTTCATCCATGTCCCTACAAAGGACATGAACTCATCATTTTTTATGGCTGCATAGTATTCCATGGTGTATATGTGCCACATTTTCTTAATCCAGTCTATCATTGTTGGATAATTGGGTTGGTTCCAAGTCTTTGCTATTGTGAATAATGCCACAATAAACATACGTGTGCATGTGTCTTTATAGCAGCATGATTTATAGTCATTTGGGTATATACCCAGTAATGGGATGGCTGGGTCAAATGGTATTTCTAGTTCTAGATCCCTGAGGAATCGCCACACTGACTTCCACAATGGTTGAACTAGTTTACAGTCCCACCAACAGTGTAAAAGTGTTCCTATTTCTCCACATCCTCTCCAGCACCTGTTGTTTCCTGACTTTTTAATGATTGCCATTCTAACTGGGGTGAGATGATATCTCATAGTGGTTTTGATTTGCATTTCTCTGATGGCCAGTGATGATGAGCATTTTTTCATGTGTTTTTTGGCTGCATAAATGTCTTCTTTTGAGAAGTGTCTGTTCATGTCCCTCGCCCACTTTTTGATGGGGTTGTTTGTTTTTTTCTTGTAAATTTGTTTGAGTTCATTGTAGATTCTGGATATTAGCCCTTTGTCAGATTTAAACGTTAGACCTAAAACCATAAAAACCCTAGAAGAAAACCTAGGCATTACCATTCAGGACATAGGTGTGGGCAAGGACTTCATGTCCAAAACACCAAAAGCAATGGCAACAAAAGCCAAAATTGACAAATGGGATCTAATTAAACTAAAGAGCTTCTGCACAGCAAAAGAAACTACCATCAGAGTGAACAGGCAACCTACAACATGGGAGAAAATTTTCGCAACCTACTCATCTGACAAAGGGCTTCATCCCCAAATTTTTGATAAAGTTGGAAGAGCCTGAATTTAGCACAATACTGAATTAAAGTAACCCATTTTCTCCTCCTCCTCTCTGGTACAGAGTGAAATCCCAAAGCACTCCTACCTAAAATGTTTCTAAAATACATATTAGAGCAAAAATTCGCCTAATTTTAATACAGATATTTCTAATCTTAACTCTTGCAATTACCTCTTCCTCGAGTGTAAAGTCAAACACTTCAAAAAAAAGCTTTCCTTGAGATATATACTTCTTATAAATCATTGAAGAAACACTTAATTTCTTAATTATTGTGGAAAATCTAGGTTTCTGAATGGGTATTCCTTATGTTGCCATGCTCTCTAAGAAACTTGGAATTCCCTATGTTTCCAGGTATACCCCTGCCTCTGCAACCCCACTTTGCCACCCTGATATTTCTTCTTTAAATTTTAAAATTCCACTAAAATAAATTTAGGTTTGTGTTATGTCTGATAATTAAGACAAACTTTTAAAAACAACAGAACTTTATTAATAATGTTCAAGTTGTTCCATCAATTTTGGTAACATTCAAAACAGATGAACTATATGTAGCTTAATATGGAAAGGGAATTCTTGAGGGAAAAAAACATGCTAATCAAACATGCTAATCATCTCCTAAGGAGCATTACATACCTGTGGGGAAAGGGGGTGACGATAGCCCTTACATGACAACTAATTTAGTTTTCACGACTTTCAATTATCTATGCCTCTGAAATCTCATTCTGTCTCTGTTTTGACAACGGCCCCAACATAGTATCTGTGAGGAGGCTTGAGCCATTTATCTAGGCTCAGAAAAAGAAGGTTTGTGAGTTCCAAAGGGAAGAGTTGAAGGAGGTACTGATGGAATCCCTGATGGACTCTCACACAGGAAAGTTTATACACTAAAACATTCCTTCATTTGTGGAATGATTTACACACACGAGGGTGAGTTCAGCTCAACAAAATGGTGGTTTTATTATCATTATTTTTTTGAGATAGGGTCTCACTTTGTTGCCCAGGCTAGAGTGCAGTGGTGTGATCATGGCTCACTGCAGCCTCAATCTCCTGCGCTCAAGCAATCCTTTTATGTCAGCCTCCTGAGTAACTGGCATCACAGGTGTGGGTCATCATGCCCTGTTCTTTTTTTTTTTTTTTTTTTTTTTTTTTTCGGAGTCTCCCTCTGCCACCAGGCTGGAGTTCAGTGGCGCGATCTCGGCTCACTGCAACCTCTGACTCCCGGGTTCAAGAGATTCTCCTGCCTCAGCCTCCCGAGTAGCTGGGACTACAGGCACGTGCCACCACATCCAGCTATTTTTTTGTATTTTTAGTAGAGACAAGGTTTCACCATGTTGGCCAGGATGGTCTCAATCTCTTGACCTTGTGATCCACAAGCCTCCCAAAGTGCCCCAGCCTCCCAAAGTGTTGAGATTACAGCCGTGAGCCACCGTGCCTGGCTGCCACACTCATTTTTAAAAAATGTTTCTTAGAGACACGGACTTGCTCTGTTGCCCAGGCTGATCTTGAATTCCTGGGCTCAAGTGATCCTCCCACTTCAGCCTCCCCAAGTGCTGGGTTTATAGGCATAAGCCGCCACACCGGGCCCAAAAAGGTGGTTTTTAGGCTAAATTGGAAATGCTATCAATCTATTCCACAAATATTATGTTGCTTACTAAGTTGGAGGGGCTTTGCTAGGCTCTATGGAAACTACAATGATGAGTGAGACTCAGTTCCTGCAGTTACAGAGCATTCAGTCTCCGAAAACAGATAACACACCTATGGTTCAGCATTATGAGTTGGAAAGTGTCCCCCAAAAATGCATACATTGAAGTCCTAACCCCCAGTACTACAGATGTGGCTTTAGAGATAGGGGCCTTTACAGAGGTAATCAATTTTAAATGAGGTCACTAGAATGGGTCCTAATCCGACAGGAGTGGAGTTCTTAAAAAAAGGGAAAATTTGAAGATAAACACACACACACACACACACACACGAAGAACACCATGTGAAGATGAAAGCATACATTGAGGTGACACTTCTACAAGCCAATGAACAAGAAAGATAGCCAGCAAACCACCAGAAGCCAGGAGAGAGGCATGGAGCAGACTCAGAGGCAACCAACCTTGTCAATGCATCTTGGACTTCAGCCTCCAGAACTTCAAGACGAACTTCTGTTGTGTAAGCCACCCCCATCTGCAGTACTTTGTTACAGCAGCTCTGACAAACTAATACATCCAGATATATTTTAATATAAAATCTATCAACTATGTATGTTTGTACATAATCCATCTCTATACAAATATACATATACACATAGCCTGGGAAGATATAATGGGTGCTCCAAGCAAAGTGTGATGTATTTTGGGCAGAAGGAGTATTTGATTCCGACCAGGAGAATCAAGGAAACCTTCATAGAGGAAATGGCAGTCACATTTTACAAAAGTTAAGAGCATAAAAGTCAGATGTCAAATATGAAAATTTATAACTCTAGAGTTATAAAATCTTTACTGCAAAGTGGGTTTTTTCCCAATCTAAGGAACTTCTTCAACATGCCATTTCTCAAGAGTTGAAGATGACTATATGAATGATTCAAATGGCACACTTCATAGCTAAACATCCACAGGCACACATAATCTCAGCCATAGACATTTTTGGTATGTTCATCTTCATATTCTTTTTACTAAGTCTACTGCTATGCCCAGTATAAGATGCTACCTCAGTGCTTTATTAGGGGAATATTGACTTAGTTCATATTCCAGAGTGGAGACGGTTTGCAAACACATGTATATACTTTCTGGCTGCCCCATTATTGGAGCATATGTTGGCCACTTGTGGGTGTAAGGAGTTAGGTGACCTGTGGTCTTGAAACTGGTCTGCCCATAACCGAGCCTTCACTAACTCAGGTCTCTACCCAACTGAGCCATTATTAAACCTCAGGAGCACTATAAATTTACTGACTTTTATAAACCATTCAACTGAATAGCCTTCTCTAAAGCATTTGGTAAGAGTAATTTGATGCTCTGATCATCTGCCAATTCATTTTATGAGTCCATAACCTAACAGAACCCATCTCACTTTCCTTTCAGAGTCATTTTCATCATTGAGCTTTGTATCCTGTTTAGATTCTTCTTTTCTAATCTTTTCAGGACTGTATGAGTTGGATTTCTCCTGGTTGCAAGTAACAGAAACAAACTTCAGGTACAATAAGAAAGAGGAGGTATTTATTGAATGTGGTATGGTATTTCAGGAGGAACTGAACCACCAGACTCTAGGAGAAGCAAGAGCTGGGTAAGCAGCAGGGATCTCTGCAGCAAGAATTTATATACCTCTTGGCATGACACTCCAACGATGCCCTAGTTGAGCTCTGGGGACTCTTGGTTTCTATTCCATCAGTTCCACGTTTTAATTCTCTGGAGTAAGATCCTGATTGGCATAGCATAGGTGAGGTACACACCCTGAAGTGACCAGCTTGGACCTGGGAGAAGGGTCATATAGCACAGTCTTAGATGTGGTCCTGTCCCTTATAGGTTGGGGGCAGTTCTAAGAGAAGGAAATAATTGTTAGAGTCTACCACATGGGTCGAAAATTTATACTTCTATTATACCATCCTTTCTTTGAAAAGCACTTTTTATATATTTCTTAATTAATCCTTACTTGGACCTGTAGCAAACAAATAACCGGATCTCTTTTTGTTTTTGGAACTCAATAGTTTTTGCATCCATTTCAATTATATTAACTCCATTTGAGGTATGCCATTAAATACCTTACCAACATTGAGCCTACATCTTGTTTTCTTCATACTATCTTGACCCCTTCCTAGTTATTGTGACTTAACAATTTATATTAAGCACATTCTTCATTCTTCCTTCTACAACACTTAACCAGCTTAAGTCTATATATTTCTGTGTATTCCCACTGTCACCACCATCAGCACGTTTTATACTGTGCACATTCCTAGAAAAGTTAACTATGAAACACTGTGTACATGTTCACAAAATTGTATAATATTAGAGCCAGAGAGTACAGTCTTAGGAGGCACACAAACAAATCAGAAAGTATCTTTCTGTTCTATTCCTATCCTTCACACCATTACCAGGAAGACTGTTCAAAATAACAAGATTTCAAGACACAGACCCTTTTAAAAGAATGTCCATTGTAAAAATCCAGAGAATAAAAGAGAAAGCCAGACTTCCCTATATTCTTTGTAAAAAATCAAATCGTGACCAAATGTGGACAATATTCAATTAGTACCTGATTTGACAAGTAGCTGAAATCAACAATAAAGTCAACAATGAGAATCTTCAGAGGGAAAAATAAAAGAACCTAATAACAGACAGCCTAGAATCTTGAGAGGTGAAATGCATGGAACCAATCTGTAAAATAATATCTATTCCACTACGTAAAACTCTGAAAGGAAGAAAAAATTCTTAGATGTGTAACCATCTAGGACACTCTCAAGAGAGGTAAAAGTGTTTCAGAAAACAGGAAAGCAATTGGTGGGCAAACAACAGGAAATGTTTTTGTAGAAAAAAAATAGGATAACAACCAGGCAGGAAAATTCTGTCAAAACAGGCTACTGGAAACTTTCTGTTTATACATAAATAAATCTAAGTATTCATAATTATCATCTATTTCACTGACACAGTGAGAGAGAACAAAATAAGAAATGAGGGCATTTCTTGTATCTTAACACAAGAGAGGGGAAAAGCAAATAGTGAGTTCAGACACAGAGCCAACAAAAAGCCACTTCCTAAAGGATATGAGATACCCATCGTGCCCGAAGGCAGATGATAGCTCTGGTGCTGAGCACAGTCTATGAACATATTTTGTTTACATTTAAGATAAAAGAGGATAATGATAATGATGAACACTTATAAAGTAATTACATTCCGAGTACTTTACGTTAGTTATTAACTTGTTTAATCCTTACCCCAACCATGACGTAGGTGCTATTATTTTCCCCATTTTACAGATGTTGAAAATAAAGTACAGAGAGATTAAGTATCTTCCACAAGGTCCCAGAGCTACACCTGGACACAGGCACTCTTGGCACCAAAGTCCTCATTCTTAACCTTAATGCTATGCTAGCAACATGATTCTAGCTGGAGTTATGATTTTTATATTACATATAATTGTTCAGTAATCCAGACACACACACACAAAACCTCCATGAATTTAATGGGAACCTCTCAAAATCCATTTTAATTCGTCATGGGAGTCAGACACTGTTCTGCTTGAGTTCAGACTCCCAGCTCTTCCACGTACCAGCTCACTGGCTAGGGAAAGTTACTCACACTCTCTCTGTGGGAGTGTATCTTTATTTACAAACACACACTGCCTCTTTCTGTTGGGAAGATTTTACTTCCCCATCCCACTGATACTAGACTTGGCATCTCACTTGTTTTGAGCAATAAATCATGGATAGAAGAAGCACACATAACTTCTGTGCAGAAAACACTAAGAGCCAGACAAGATCTGCCATGTTCTCTCATTATGATCAGCAATGGTCAAGAAGGACACTGGCCTGGGTCCTGAAGTACATATACCTTGGAGCAGAGCAGCTGACCCACCACAGGCATCTGGTGGACAATAAGGATGCCACTGTAGTTATAACCCACTAGGATCTGGAGGCCATTTATTACCATAACATAACCTCCTCTCTCCACTCATATACTCTCTGTGCCTTAATGTCCTTCCTCCTTCTAGCGTTGCTGTGGGCATTAAATGAGTTATTTTTATAAAGCATGTAGATAAGAAACAAAGTATGAGTGAGCCAGATACTAACCTGAAGAGTGCAATTAGAGAAAAGAACACTAGAGGAAACATTACCAATACTAATCAAATCAAATGCTTTTCTGGTTCTCAAATCGTTTCGACTGAGTTCTAATGTTACACTGGTCACCCTGAGAGCTTTTTGCAAACTTCTTCTCTTCAATGCTCCCTTCTTGATCCAGTAATAACACATTTATTTACATATAATTCAGGGCTTTACTCTTGCTGACCCAAAGGCTCCAGACAGCTTTCCTTCTGCAAAGTTTAGTTGTTTACTTAGACCATGAAGATATTCCTCCTTTTCCCATTTTCCTCTTTTCCCTCAGCTATCTTTTTCTGAAAACGACTTCAACACTAGTTTCCCATATGTAGGAGGCAATTTTAGTGAGATATTAATAACTGCTATCTCTTTGTTTTTACAGGTAAAGGATTAGAAATCACTGTGACAAGTTTGTTTCTTGAGTTTTTACAGGCTTCAATTTGCTAAGGTACAAAATTTTATAATAAAGCATCTTACCAATTAATGTTCCACACAAATGGTTTTTAGGGGATGCTGCTGCCAACCATTCCAAATATGTTGTAATGGGCAGATAGCGAGACATCTCATGCCCAAGGGAAAGATATTGTGAGGCTCCCTCCAAACCATCTTATAAATCATAGACTACTACACGAAGGTCTTCGAGAACAATACCCTCATTTTAGTGACAAGAAATGGAGGCTCAAAGAATAAAGAATGGAGAAAATGGAGGCTCAAAGAGGTTGAGTATTTTATTGAGAAAAATCAAAGTGAGTTAAAGAGTAAAACTGATTACAACAGAGTCATCCATGGATTCAAACTAGTCCTCTTTCCAGGGATGACTGTGTTTAAAAGGAAAACACATGGAAATATGAGTACATCTGTCTAGACTAAAAGACATGTTTAAAACCAATCAACATATTCACCCTTTGTTACCTAACATCTTACTGGGTTTTAATCTGGCCCATTCACAAAAGTCAAAGGGGTTACTAGGGAAGGTGACAATTAACAGAGCCCAGTTTAACTAAGCTCATGTGTGAAGCAGGTTGGAAGGGATGAATCAGGATCTAGGCTTATCTAAACTAAGACATAACACAGACAGCAAGTTACTCCTGCTATCAAAAGGCTTTATTTGGTACTTACTTGCTGTATAAATAACTCACTAGCTATTTGCTCTGAAACAACAATGATTAGAATGGCTCTCATATCCAACAAAACACTGAAACAGGCAACAGACAGGGTCAATAAAAAAAAAATACTAACGGTACCTATGACTGCTTTGCACTGTTAACAGTGGCAAATAAAACCAAAAGTTATTCTGCACACTTACCACTCTCATGATCTCTAAATTTGCTTGTCTGAAAGAAATGTACCAAAGATTAATAAATCTTACAAGAAAACAAACGGAACATGTAAATTGCTGAGGAGTTTGTTCCCTTTAATTTTATGCTAGTCATTTTCCGAAATCCAGAAGAAAGACATTTGCTAAAGCTTTGTGTGGCTTCTAGCAAAAATCACTTCGCATGTAACTAAATAGGTACAGAAAGGACACACTTTTTAAGTGGATAATGATAAAACTCAGATATGTAGTGTATGTCATTCTCGATCACAAAAGCTGTGTGGGTTTTCTCTGTTTCTTAGCTAAGTTCTCCTGTCTAAAAGACAAAAGAGAAAACAAAACCAAAGAGAAAAGGATTCTGCAGGCATCTATACACAAGAAAGGCATAATATTCAAAAGTCACAGAGCCAAGCATGGCAGTGAGTCTGTAGTTTCAGCTACTCAGGAGGATTGCTTGAGCCCAGGAGTTCAAGGCCAGCCTGAACAACATGGCAACACTCTATCTCTAAATATATATATAAATTAAATAAATGTTTAAAAATGTTTTAAGTCACAACAAAGAATGGATATTGTCAGAGATCGGAATTCCATTTAAAAAATATATTTCTGCTTTGGAGAAGGGCTCAAGCCATTGAAAAGAAAAAGAAAAGCACTAACAGACAAAGTTAGGAACTGAAATACATTTAAAAGGTCAAAGGGAAAACAACTAGAAATGTCCTACTTAGTCCAAAAGGAAAGAAAACCCAGCAACAAACAGAGACTCTCACAAATGGAGAATGTCTTTAGCACAATACAATAAGACCGTTGTGTGTGACACCTTGATAAATTAAAGAAACAGAAACACTGTCACCAAAAGAAAAGGAAGAAAGGAAGGAAATTCACAAATAGTGCCCACAAAAGATGGATAAGAAAGTTTTAAGAGAATATGAGCACTGATTAAAGGCAAGCAAGAAAAACAAGATAGGCTCTATCTAGCTAAGCCCCCACTGCACATGCCTATTGTCTTATTTCCTTTGGCACTGACTACAAGAGAATTTCATCATATGTCTAATAATAGTATTATTTATAAAATAGAAGAATAACATCTTGATAAGAATATACCTCAATGGCAAAATGTCTCCTTCTATATAATCTGAGTGTATAGATGAAAAAGAAATGTTTTCAAAGTAATAACAATTACAAGGCAATCAGTGAACGAGATAAGCACTTGCAGAAGGAGCCACATTAAATCTATTCAACTGACTGGCTTCTGTGTTATGTGAGTCCAAGAATGGATAACTGCTGCTCCCTGGAAAAACCTGCAGTGCTGTAAAAACCAGCCCATGCCACTGTGTCTGTGGGACGAGGAAAATGTTAAAGAAGCAATAGAGACAAATGGGAAAGGCTGACAACACAACTCCTTATACTTCTTAATTCAGCATTATATTCATTGACCTATTACGTATAGGTCAATATGAAGAAAAAGGATTTTAGAAATCACACACTCACAGATATGGTCCCTGCCCTCTGAAAGCTAGAAGTTGTTAAACACTACTTTGGTCATTGACCTTACCAATACCCATTTTATGCAAGCATAAATAGTGTCTAACTCTATAAAGTTATGTTCAACACTGGCCAGTATCCCTATATTATTTTGCTGACATACATACATATTGCATTGACATAAAAAAATCAAAAGAGTATTTTCACAAGTCCGAGTTTATAAACAATTGAATATATTCATCCATATATAAACATCTATATTCTGCTGAATATAGATGCTTCCTATTTCCTAGTTTCATATACATTATATGTATAACTTAACTACATTTAAATACCAATTTTATATACCAAGTGCAGCCTGATGAGCTATTTCAAAGCCTATGTTGACAATTTGCTAGAGTTGGGAAAAAATAAAATACCCTCAACATAATTAGCTGGTAAGTACCACATTAAGCCATCACTGTGTAGCTGCTACTATTCTACATGCTTTTACATGCATCGTTTTATTGAATCCATACAAATCTCTTCTTTTTATAGATGAGGAATCAGAACTTCCAACTGAGCAGCTCACACTCTAAACCACTGTACTATACCCCTTCTCCCCACATACCTACAGAGGCGATTTCTTTGGAGCCTAATATTTGTTGGCTATTAATGGAAATTTTACTTTGCTGTGGAAACACGATCAAACCAACAATGACTCAAATCATTGGAGAACCCATCAGGACTATCGAAAGAAGGGCCAGACAACCAGACTAAAACCTGGGAGGAAACACAGGCTCCAAACTGCAGCAGATAGGAGCACTCCTCATGAGAGCTTAAGGGAGGATCGCATGAGAGCTTAAGGAGTTCATTTTGTGACAGGGTTTGGCCAGAAGTGCCAGAATGTCAGGAAGGGAGACTCTTATGAAGGGGATTTCAAGGCTGGTCATCAGTGGAGAGAACTGGATAGAACTCCAATTTCTGAAAGGTCTGATGGCCATAACATAAGTCCTTTAGATAAACAAAAGTACACTGCAGAATTTCAAGACATTCACACAGCATGGAGCAAATCAGCAACAAAGATGATCTGAACACATTGCGGGGCTCTTACATTTCTTTCCCAATAAAACTCATAACCATTAAACAAAATGTACTAGTGTGCTATTCTGCCAAACTATGAGACCATTAGTTCTCTGGACCCTGACAAGTCTGCCTTGAAAAACGGCAGATCTAGGTCTCCACAACACTGATTCTCCATGAGGAATAAGCTAGCTCTTGGAACATTAATTCCAGTACTGACCACTGTATGTTCTTTAACATGTCGCTCATATCTGGAGAAGTGTGTCAGGAACAAAATATAAAATTGTTTGCAGCTTTTCTGACTTTGACCTCCATCTCTCAGTTCTTGGCTATGGGCTAAACTGTATGCATTCTTTATAATTTTCCAGGTGCTTTTGAAAGAAATGTAGTTCATCCTAGAGGGTGACAAGAGAAGGCTTTATGTCAAATTTTACTTTTAAAATAGTTACCTAAAGTTTTAAAGACTGACTTTACTTTTTAGAAAGATGAAAAATGTTAAGGAAAGAACAAAGAAAAAATACATTTAGACACAGTAAGCAATTCATTCTTAAGTAAATATTTATATAAATAAGTGTCCCTCAGTCGAGACTTATGACCCTGGTTGTTAATTGGCCTTAAGACAGAAATTCTTAAGGCCAGTTAACAACCAGGGTCATAAGTCTTGACTGATGGACCCCATCCAACTCAGTACATCCTCAATGCACGTTAGGTCCTTGGTAGAGTCTCATGGAACTGAAGCTACTTAACATCTGAGTCTTGGATTCCTTATCTTCAAACTCTGGTGATAATACAGTCAGTCTTCATTACTCACACAATTATAAATTGGTAATTCCACAATTAGAAATTGGTCTGCTCACTCAAATGTATTTGCGACCCCAAGATCAATACTCATGATGCCTTCACTGTCCCTTGCAGACTTGCACAGAGCAGTGAAAATGTGAGTGACCAATGTGCACATTCCAAACTGAGGTCACGCAAGGGGTGACGCTCCACAGCTCTTGGTGTCCTTTTCGTGATCTATTTAGTGCCACTTTTTGCATGTTTGTGCTTTCTGTTGGTGACTGTATTGATTAAAATGGCCCCCAATTACAGTACTGAAGTACTAAGTCCTCCTGAGTACAAAAAGGCAGGCTGGGCATGGTGGCTCACACCTGTAATCCTAGCATTTTGGGAGGCAGAGGCGGTGGATCGCTTTGAGCTTAGGAGTTCAAGACCCAGACTGGGCAACAAGGCAAAACCCCATCTCTACAAGAAAATAATAATGCCAGAAAGTGGTGGCTCAAAATACAAAATACAGGCTGGGCACAGTGGCTCATGCCTGCAATCCCAGCACGTTGGGAGGCCGAGGTGGCATGGATCACCTGAGGTTAGGAGTTTGAGACCAGCCTGACCAACATGGAGGAACCCCATCAGTACTAAAAATACAAAATTAGCCAGGCATGGTGGCGTGCACCTGTAATCCCAGCTACTCGGGAGGCTGAGGCAGGAGAATCACTTGGACCCGGGAGGCAGATGTTGCAGTGAGCCGAGATTGTGCCATCGCACTCCAGCCTGGGCAACAAAAGTGAAACTCTATCTCAAAAAAAAAAAAAAAAGCAAAAAAATGGTGGCTTGTGCCTTGGTCCCAGTTACTCTATAGGCTGAGGCTGGAAGATTGCTTGAGCTGGGAAGTGGAGGCTGCAGTGAGCCAAGATCACATCACTGCCCTGCAACTTGGGTGACAAATCAAGACCCTGTCTCAGACAAAAAAAAAAAAAAAAAGCTGTGATATGTCTTATGGATAAAATGTATGTGTTAGACAAGCTTCAGGTATGAGTCATAGTGCTGTTGGCTATGAGTTCGATGCTGATGAATCAACAATACATATTAAAAAGGAGTCTTTAAGCAGAAACATACATAAAACACCATAAAGTATGCACTGATCAGCTAAAAAACCAGAGCCAGAGGCTCACAGGAATCTAACCCTGTATTTTCCTTAGGAGCAATGGTTCCATGTTTAAGGTGACTTCATAGAACATAACTACTATGAATAAGGAGAACTCAGCATATATACCCTACCAGTTGTTTTTAGGTTCTGAAAAAATATACAGGTTAATGACCTGTGAAGTGACCAGCATAATTAGGAACGCAAGGGATTTTACCTACCTATAAGTAAAAGGACTGTTCTCTTAGGTGTCTGACAAACACCACAACTAAAAATATCAAACTGAGATACAGCATATTTCATAGATGATGATAGGAAAAATGAAATTTCATTTGAGTGTATCACTTAAGTCAATACATTAGAAGTGGGAAATATTAAGATATAATTTAAAATCCATCAAAAGCCATTTGGATTCTAAATCAGGTTAACATTGTTAGACAATATGCTATCAACTCTGCTAATTAGAAAGTCACAGCCTTTTATTCATAAGCCTTCAAGTAAATCCAATTAAAATGGAAGTTCAAGCTTGGGAATCTCAGTCACAGGTCTATTACCTCTATAGGCTTCAATTATGAAGCTGTCCCGAAAGTAGGAAACACAGGGTTTCAACTCAAAGTCCACATAAGAGTAGAAATTCACCATTTACATTAGGTATATCCCCTAATGCTATCCCTCTCTCCTCTCCATGTCGAGTTAACGGGTGCAGCACACCAACATGGCACACGTATACATATGTAACAAACCTGTACCTTGGGCACATGTACCCTAGAACTTAAAGTATAATAAAAAAAAAGAGCGAAATCTCTGTATCAAATTTAAAAAAAAGAGTAGAAACTCACCAAGAAATGCTCCTATTGGCTGAATCTAGAAAATTTACTTTATGAAACATCAGTGCATTGCTTATTTTTAAAAAAAGCTGTACTTTGATACCTTGATTAATTATGACAAATTATTATATTCCTAAGCAGAGATAGATTTTTTAATTTTGTGTACAAGTATAACAAAGTAAACCCTTGCTTGATGGAGTTAAGACCACTTTAATCCAGATCTCCTTAATTCAGAACCAAGAACCTAGACAAGTATTTCTTTGTTCTATGAAAATATAAGAATAAAAGGATAGCAAAAGAATAAGTGACATTAAAAAAGGCTGAAGTTTTAGAACATTGCATTAAAAACTGAAGAAAAAACTTCAAGACTTTGAAAGCGCCCATTTACATATGACTTTATTTATTCATTCAATATTCATTAATTCCACACACACTTATTGAGTTCTGCTCTGGGCCAGCCATCAGAAATCCCCAGGAGAAGCAGATACTGAACAGCCTTTCTGAAGCTCACAGTCTAGTAGGTGAGACACACGTGTAAACAAATGCACTGCACCGTGATAAAGACAATTGAAGATGTAACTGCAAAGAAAAATGTTACTCAGCAGAGGCTGCTGCTTTGAAAATAACCCTTTAAAAGATGTCTCACCACAACATTGAAGGCTCCTCCTGGGGACACACTTTACTAACTCAGCTCTAGTTAATAGGAAAACTGCAAAAATGATGCAGCTACAATTCTCTGGAGGTAGGAGGGAAACCTCATGCACTCAGACTGGATTGTACCAGCACCTCTCCCCTTCATTCTCAAGTCACTTTTGCCACCCAAACCTCAACTAATGGAAAGTAACCAAGTTAACCAGAAGGTGAAGGCATGGGTCCTGCAGGAGGTGTTTCTGGCTGTTACAAGCATGGGAAGGAAAGCTCCACCACTGTGGCCAATGAAAACTTGTCATTTGCTCTCATGCAAAAGAGAACACAACTTCCATCACTTGACTAAGCCAGAGGTTAACTGACTTAGTCAAGTGATGGAAAGTTTCCTCACTTTAGTTTTTCTCAAAAAAGTGACACTTTAATTATATGAGCACACCTATTTTATCCTTTCTTACCTCCCTCTCTACTTATAAAACAATATATCTGTGATTCTATGTCTTTTCCCAGGTTTAGAATCTGAGTGGCTCATGTGCTTGAGGCTCCTGGAGAGAAATAGAATCAGTGGATAGAACTCAATCTCCCACATGGGTCATGGCGAAGGCAGTGGCTTCAAGCCCAGCCTTTGGTAAACTCTCTGGTAGTATCACTGCCAGGGCCACAGGACCGCAGAGCCTATAGCATTCTCTCTATGACTAACTATAGAAGGCTCTCAGTCTTGTGGATGAGAAAGAAGCTCCTTCATGAAATGGCTTGTCTCCCTGTTAAAAAGAAGACACAGGCACCATTGTTTTTGCTTATTTTTTCTCACTCAGTCAGTACCATCCAGTACTTACTTACATTTGTCTAGTCTCTCCTAAACGACTTATGGAAAAGACTCCAAAATCTTTTTAAGCAGCCCCAACTAGCTACATTCCAGAGCAAAGCATTCTTTATTTATAAATGAAAGGGCTCAGCAGTAGCTTCTAGCCTTATCTCACTCTTCTCTGGACAAGGGGGTTCCATGAAGACATGTTCCACAGGTAGGTTGGAAAAAACATTTCAAGTATCAGGGGCCAAGGTCCTGCTTCCAGTTCCTCTACCACATAAATGTTTAGTCCTACAACCTGTCTGGTCCTGGTTTTCTCATTACAAAGCAAGAGGAATGAATGAAAGAGGGTCTGTAAAATCCCCTTCCCATTCTCTCAGTCTGTATGTTACCTAGTAATATATCTTCTATTCCAGGTTAATAGTGAACCCCAATTCCTTTATGAGGTCCTTATGTTATACATACAATCCCTAATGTTAAAACAGGATTTAAAATACTATTATACAGTCCATCATGTTGGATTCCCATAAATATGGGTTTTTCATACTTGCCAATCAAATTAATTAGCCAAATTCACTTATCAAAGTCCATTTAATACATTATGTGCTGGCATCTTCTAAAATATGTTCACTTATTATGTTTACTAGAAAGAATTTTTAATGAGCAGCTGCCTCAAAATTAATTAATGTATATAGCTTACACTATAAAGTTACAAGCCAAATCCCACTAATACAATTTCAGTGAATAGCTCAGACTGCAAAATACAGCAAAACTCCAACTGCTAGCCCATTTATTTAGAGAAGTATGTGAATCAACAAATTTACAAGAGCATGAAACAAGCAGTTATGATATTCATGTAGATTTTGAGTACTATATTCCGTGAAATACCACAACATGGAATTCTAGCAAATCAAGGAAACTCTATTGGTACCTCATGTCTTCCTGTATACTCTATACAGGAAGTAGAAATACTTTTCTGTTATAGAACTAGACTATAGGAAAATCAAGGTATTTGACTGTACCAGCTAGATTCTGATTTTTTCTATTCTCTAAAAATCTCACACCAAAGAATTATTTTACAGCCCATTAACTGATTTCCTTCAAATCCTGCTACCTTTTATTTATACTCTGTTTATGTGCTAAGTTCTAAAGAGTTTCTGAAGGAAACTAAAGTAGGTTAAATAAAACTGAAACACTGCTTTGCCAACATTTTTAAAAAATCAAAGTCAGGTGTAATTAAAAGAAAATGATTATACGGCTTGCTAGCACTTGTTCCATTTTTAAGAACAAATGTTCAGACTTACCTAGGGGATGTTTCCATCTGCTTCTCTCAGTTTGGTTTCCATGCTTTAGCTTTAACTATTATATGTAGGCAAATTACCAATGTCTGACTATCTAACAATAAATAACCCTGGCCTTATTTTTTTTCAAATAACCCTTACCAAAACTGAAATCATATTTTCTCAAATCATATTTTAACAGCTAGTCTTACATTAGCCGGAAAGGAGACCTCACCATCACAATTTGGAGAAAATATACACCTCATTATTGATAACACTGTCTAGAGTTGCGCATTCCGGAGTTACGAACTTAGCCACCATGCAGATAGAATACCTACTCTCCTAAAGGCTAAAATCCAAAATTAATGTGAAGGTGTATTTTAAGAAATGGTAAACAATAAAGATAATAAAATAGTAAGATAAAACCATTAAACAGACACCCAGTGGCCAATATATTACAATTGGAGATAAAAATATATGCATTTCTGGCTTAATAAGTTAGTGACTTAGAACAGTACAAGAGTGACATGGAATCACAGAAGTGACAAAACTTGGCCACAACAAAGCCCTGATGAAAAGCAAATTGCTCCAATACAGTGTCCGTACACTTCACCCTTGCATGCCCATCTCTGATGCCCCCCAAAGTAGCTGCATAACTGATTTATTTTTCATCCAGATGGCTGGCGTCCTGTACAGACTTACAATGCTGACTGTCTTGGGGATGCTTATTCAGTGAGTCTTGAAAGCCATTATTCACTAATTTCATGTGGAAATGAAATTTCAGCCTCCCATTGTGTACGTATAACTTGGGTACTTCCACCACATACAAAAAGTGCTTTTTGCCAGGCGGGAGAGGATGACTGGAATGCAAAACCCTTCCTGCATGCCTCCCTGGCCCAGACCCAAGCTGGCATATGGCAGTTCCACCAACCACCTCCATATAGAACACTAGGTGAATGCTTTAAGCAAGTCCTAATAATGTGATTTACAAAGCACTCACTGGATGGCTGTCTTCTGCCTCTATTTTCATTCAGGATAGGAGATTAATCTTATTTCATGAAAAGCATTTTACTACATTCTGTTTCTTGCATTCACCCTCCTCCCTACATCTTTTTTAAAAGAAAAAACAATTTTGCTAAAATTCTGCATATCTAAAAAGAATCATGAGTTTCCAAGTTTTCTTACCTTACTATTTTCTTATTCTAGAATTTAATCCTCAACACAGGATTTACTTTCTGTTTCAAGCCTGTGACTAGCAGGCAAAGAAAACTGGTCTTTAGAGAGCAAGTTAAACGTTTTAGCTAAATTCATGTGCTTTGAATGAAACATTCCCACGCTGTGCTTATAAACAACTATTGATATTTTCTGTAACTTCATTCCAGAAATTGTTTGCTTTTAAATGTCAGAGAGCTCTCTTCCTCACCCTATTTTGGGTTTTATTTCAGTCGGCAGTGTTGCTCATCAGTAATAAATACAAATTCTTATGTAGAGACACACTCACATCACATGCTGGAGCTGAGGAGCTCAAAGTATTTTACAAACATGATCAAAATCACTAATGACTTCCAGCTCTGGAATCTGACTTCTGGATCTGTCTCAGAAGACTTATTTACATCATCTTTGCAAAATATAATTTGTATTTATAAACACAGGCATTTATCTAGTACTCAGCAATGAATGCAAGTCATAGCCCTGGCACTGACATTCATTTCCAACTGTGGTTCCAACTGAACTTCCCAGAGATGTAAGATATGACTGTCTATGGTAACCTTCCTCCTTTGATTCTGAGGAGTAAACGGCATTTCCTCTCCTCTTCTATTTTCATCTACTCTGCCACATAACTCTTCCTCACCAGTGGCATCTGCAGGGGGACAAGCCCTCCTTCTTTCACATATCCCAGGAACGTGGTTTGTCCACTAGGCCTTCTCCAGGCTTGTCTCTCAGATAAATGAATTTCAGAATGAGATGGGTGATATGCATGTAGGGATATTTTGCATATTAAAAGTAAAAGTAGCCGGGCACGGTGGCTCACACCTGTAATCCCAGCACTTTGAGAGGCCGAGGTGGTTGGACCATGAGGTAAGGAGTTCGAGACCAGCCTGGCCAACATGGTAAAACTCCATCTCTACCAAAAATACAAAAATTAGCTGGGCATGGTGGCGGGTGCCTGTAATCCCAGCTACTCAGAAGGCTGAGGCAGGAGAATCATTTGAAACCGGGAGGCAGAGGTTTGCGTTGAGCCGAGATCACACTGTTGCACTCCAGCCTGGGCAACAAGAGCAAAACTCTGTCTCAAAAAAAAAAAAAAAAAAAGCAAAAATGACCAAGGCAAAATAGCTCCATTCTGAATTACACATCCACCTTCTGAAGGTAACCAATGCTGTCAGAATCCAGCTTGGTAAATACTCTGTTTTTCTTTTCTTTTCTTTTTTTTTTTTTTTTTTTAACTGAGAGAGCATATACAAAATCAACTTTATCTTATCCTGGAATCACATTCTACTATAATGAAAGACAGATAGCCTTGTCTCAAGAAAAGTAAAAGCAAGAAAGTAGCTCTAGCATGGAGGTGATACCCAAATATAAACAGGGCTGGTTTCAGAATTTCTAAGCGGGCTTCAAAGAAACAATCTGATTGGAACCAGAAGGCAACCTATTGGTCTTGAAGCTGCATTTGCAGAACCAGATCACCCTTCTTACTTGGATTGTGGGTTTACTAAGAGTGTTGGCGTGGGTAGCTAACGGAGATTCTACCTTTAACTATATTAATGCAAACTGTGGTATAGCCCTGGAAATAATACTGCTACTGCATGCAATATCATCAGCCAGATCTTTCTTAGAAGACAGCTCCAATCTATCGACTTTAAAAGAAATACAAATGAATGAGAAAATACTTTTGAAAAACAGCGAAGACACTCAAGGATGCATAAATGTAAACTGACAAACATGTAAACAATAAAGCAAAAGTGAATGTCTGTTTCTCCTCCTCTCATATCTTGCAGGGCACTACCGGGAAAGTTTTTTTATAGTAGGCCTACATGATAGACTACTTTGTACAAAAGATCAGAGCATGATAAGCTCAAGCGTTAGATGACCATAAAACTGGAGTTACACAATATACCCCAATGTACAGTTTATGTCACAAAATAAAAAGAAAGACTTCCTCATAATCATGTTTCTTTCACATTTTAAGTGTTTGGTGTTTTTGACTAACCATATTATGCTATAAAATCAAAAGTAATCACTTTTAGGGTCCTTTGAGAAATCCTTCTTCATACTTATATATTTTTTTAAAAAGGTTAGGAGCAACAAATCCTGGATTCTTCCATAATTTAAGTGCAACCCCCATTTTTTAAATCATGAAATAGAGTTTAAATTGGCAGGAGGGGGAGCTGCCCAACAAAGTTGTACCTAGAGAGAACCTTTCCTGTAAGTCCTTTTTGAACAAATAAGTGGTTCTAATCAAATTGTGGATGTATGATGAGATTCTCAAAACAAAGGAAGTCTACTCCCCTAGGAGACACTAGATTGAATGAAGCATTTCATAGCATTTCATCTATGGAAGAACTAGGCCCTCTCCTGAAAAATACTTGCTTTGGTCCCTACCATAAAGCAGCAAGGTAGTAAAGGAGAAAATGCTGTGACAGTGTTTTCTTTTGATTCAGTCCAGTAGCTATGGAAACTACCTTTTAAATGCCAATTGGTCCTCTTCCCTGCAACTACATAAAATAAAACCATTTCTTACCCTCACGGATGCCATGGCTGGAAGCTCCATTTTTCAACATGTTCAACTAATCTAAGCCCTCTCCCACTTTTGCTCAGTATTTGCAAGCTGAAGCTATCATATTTGATTGATACTATGGATTTAAATTAGAAAACACATGAATGTACTTCTAACTAAGGCTGCGAGGAGTAATAATGCCCAAACCACAAGTAAACATTTGTTAAACCTGCTTGATGTGCTCCAAGAAAAACAACGTTTGCTTCTTTCTCTTTCCCTATATCTCTTCTTCTGAGGTAAAAATGCATGTAATTCCCATCACTTGTAACGTTACCAGCCCATGTGTTTTTCTTTTCAGTGCCTGTGCATATACCATAGGCCACAAGCTGCAATTCAGGGTCAAGAGTTTCCTTCTATTTACAAATATAAAAAAGTAAGATTTTTCTTTTGTGGCTCCCTCAATAGGAAAATGGTAGACAAGCTAAAATATAAACTGATACTAGGGTCTGACTGTTTTTCTGCATGGATTTCAATCATATCCCATTCAAAACAGAATCATCTCCAGAGATCTATTTCTAGATTTATTCATTGTTTAATTTTTTGAGATTTGTCATTTTTATTTCCTTAACTATATTTAAACTTTTCTTTCAGTAAACAAGTTTGATAAAGATGGATATTCTTTGTGTACAGCTTCCTACTTCAATATCACCTTAGTTCATCATCTTTATTGTCAAATCCCCTTGTAATCTATCTCTTTGTAAGATCCTCCCTAAAATTTTGAGATTTGCAAATGCAAAATACAACAAACTGTTAGTTCCAACATGCATTAACTTTTCTCACTGATTTTTTTCAGTGTGACTTTTCTCTTTAACCTCCAATCTGTCTCATACAATTTATTGGTAGCATAGTATTTATATAACCCTATTTTATGCACAGTTAGCATGAATATTAAAAAATTAAGGGCTACAATACCCAAGACAATTCTAAAGGACAACAGAATTAAAGGTCTTAACCACACCTTAAGAAATGCCATAAAGATATAGAATTAAGACAGTGTGTTTGAAGCAAAACATATAAATATATATTAAAAAAAACAGGCCCATGGGACAAAAGGAGGAGCTGGAAAGAGACTCACAGTTAAGACTGCCACTTGATATACAACAAGAGTGACAAGGAAAGTATGGGAAAAGTCTTCTCACTATATGATTATGGGTCAGTTGGACACCCATACGAAGGAAAGTAACTCTTAATCTTTAATTCATACCACAACCAAAACTCAATTCCTGAGGGACTGCAAATATAAGAGAGAAAATAACAAAGCTTCTGTAAAAAATAAAACAAGAACATAAGAACATATCTTGATGACTTTGGAAGAGGCAAAGGTTTCTTAACACATAGCAAGTATTAAGCATAAAGGACTTTATTAATTTTAACAAATCTATAAAGGGAAAATGTATTTGCAATATCTACACCCAGTTAAAGACTTGAAAATACCAAGTGTCTGTAGGCAAATATGTGGAGAAGACAGAGGTTTCTTCCACTGCTGGTGGGAGTGTAAACTGGTACAAACACTTTGGGGAACTGATAGAACACGTGTATACCCAAGAGCCAACAAAATACTCACCAAAAATATGTACAAACCTGTTCATAGCAGCACATTACACAGAAGACCCAGACCAGGACATACCCAATTGTCCATCAACGATCAACTACATCAATAAATCATGCTATATTCATTTAATGAAATGCTGCCCCGTAACTAGAATGAAGTGTTTACGACTACTTGCAATGATATAGGTAAGTATCACGAATATAATATTGAATGAAAAAACAGCGAGAAAAAAACAAACCATAAGTATTGAATTATTCTATTTGTATTTAATTATTCTATTCACACAGAGGTCTAATATGGGAAAAACCAATTTATGGTAACAGAAATCAGGATAGTATTTGTGCATGACAAACAAGGCATGGAGTGAATACTTGGATTCTTTTTCTTGACCTGGGTGCTAATTACATGGGTGTTTTCACTTTGTGAAAAACCAGTATACTAACACTTGATTTGTGTGCTCTTCCGTATGTATGTTACACCTCAATAAATTTTTTTTAAATTAAAGGCACAATCCCTATTTTCAATGAACATACAATTAAATTTTGAAACCAGAAAACATGGAGGAAAAACAGGAGAATGTTAACAGGAAACAGGCCACAAGTAGTTTCAATCAGCACATATTCAGCAAATTCCTATGCTTGTGGCCAATATTTTAGGAGTGATTGAAACATTTATAAGTATTGAAAAAATTCCCCCTGCTCTCCAGGAGTTTATAACTCAGAGCAAAAAAGGATTTTTTTGATTTGATCAGAAAAAAAAAAAATGGAGGTGGGGAGAGTCATAGCAGACACTAAACGATTATAATGCTAGGGCAGTCAACTAGCATATGTTGCAACAGCTGTGCTGTGGGGATTGAGAAAGAATCATGGTTGGGGTCTGAAATTATCAAGAAAGGCCTCATGGAAGAGACGAATGTGACCGTGGAGTGGAAACATGCATAGCATCTGAATTCACAGTGTGAGGACCCAGCAATAGGAATGATTCCAGGGAGGGAGGCTGTAGGGGCAAAATGAATGGTAACTGAGTAGACGGAGCTTTCCTGGTGAGGTAGGTAAAGAGGAGTCACTGGGGAAGAAAACGCTGAAAACCAAACTGTATTCTAATGGAAAAAAAAAAAAATCACTGTCTATCCTCAAATGGAGCAATGACATGAAAAAAGCTTGTTAAAAATATGTATCCCTTTAACAATACTGCTTGTCTCTGGAAACTTTTTCAAACTGTAGGTCACAGCAAATTAGCAAGGAGTAAAATCGCTATAATGTATGGTAACCCATTTTCCCTAAAAGTGAAATAGAAAAAAAGCAGAAAACACCACAGTGCCCTACACAGATCCTTAGCAAGAATGTACGTATTCCAGCTGATGCTGCCGCCAATTGCTGGAATCAGTGGGTAAGACATGGTGTGGGCAACGTAAGGAATACATACAATGGCTGCCTCATCCAGCTTCATTTTGTGAAATAGCATTGTTTCTTGAAATTTTTGTTTTTGTGATTTACATGTGTTTGTGTATATATTTGCATTTATATGCGTACCGCGTTGAAAATAAAATGTGTTTCTCACTGCGGCTTCCAATCAAGAAAGTCTGAAAAATATTCTTCCAGAAGTGGAGTTCTGCAGAATTCATTTGAACAAGGAGTCTATGCCCAAATAACATTAAATGAGGAGATGCAGAATAAATGAATGAGCAAACAGGTAGTGTTAAAAGTCTACATTAAGACATTTAGACCCTCCCCAGGTTGTGCTTCAGCCTTAGGATTATTTACTCCTCCTTGGATTCCCTGTATCCCAGAAGTTACTCAATCCAGCATTCCTTTCAATAATATGAAATGAGGCTGGAATTTAACCATTTCCTAAATCCAATTCTTCCTGCCTGCCTGATCTATCTAGCACGTTGTGAGGCCTTGCAAATAGAATCATTTATATCACATGCACTATTTAAAGTAATGTTAGTTTGTATTTTTAAACACTGTTCCATTTATAAACACCTAATACACACAGCTCTGCTTAAAAAGAATCAAATAACTGGCAATTTGGGGCAGAACTGTGAGATGTCTTCACTTTAAATTATCTTGATATTTGTCATGTTTCTTCCTGATTTTCAACACACAAATCCAGCTTCAGGGTGGCTAATGGCTGTTTTATGATAGTCTCATTAATGACGTTGTTATAAAAACTGTGAGAAGCATTAAAAATAAATTTTTACATAAAGTGATTTTATTCTATGTTAATTTCCTACCCCTTTAAAATTTTGCAGCATTCAATTAAAATCACATAAGAATTTCCAAACCCCTTCACATTTTACAGCATTAAATTAAAATCCCATAAGTAGCCTCCATCCATATTTCCACCCCCACCACTTTAAATTAAAAGGGAAACTCACTAGAAACCCAAGGTCTTACGCTATTAAAAGCATTCCAATCAGCCACACAAAGTATTTATTGTGGGACAACATCCATGAATAGTTAAAGACCCACTTAAAAATATGAATATGTTTTCTTTATAGAAGCTTATCCTAGGAGCAGAGAAGGCCTTCATTCATTCTGAAACCTGGCAACCCGGAAGTAGGCAGCATGAAATCTCTCAAGTGTATATTCACTTCCTGTTTTGCATAGGTTAGCCTTTCTCCATGCTCCATAGTTCTGCAATTTCTCCCTTCCACATCCTATTTTCTATTGCGGCTACTTCAAGTCATGTGTGTCTCATGTTACTTGTTCCAGAGTTACCCTAAAGTATTTTCATATGTGACTATACTAGGAAAAGGGAATTGGAAATTGTAAAGTCCTATGAGGGGATTAGCAGTCTCCCTGCCAATGAGGTCATGTGTTGACTAGTCACATTACTGATGAAGTGTTCAAAGCAACTAAGAAATTTATCCCAAAAAGCTGCATTGATATTCTGGAGAAACTGTTTGTTATTACTTAGGAAGGAAGTTGGCTGCATGCTAAAAGGGAAAACTAGAACTTGTCCATGTGCAGTTGCTTTCATATCAGCTGGTCACACAACTTTCGTTGATTTCATTACAGCCCCTGGGAGAAGGTGGTGGAATCATAAAGCTACCTTGACTAAGTGTGGTGAGTGATCTGCACTGCCTCTGTTTGGGACTATTTATTCCTAAATCTACACCCCACGCCACAGAAGTTGGGCGTCTTCCACTTCCCGCCCTATGCTATTCAGAAAGGGTTTCTTTTCTTCTACCTTATCCTCAAACAAAACCACCCAGAGTTCCATCACAAGGCCACCTGCTATTTTTAGATGGAGATCCTGGGCATGTGCCCTGGGCTCCTCTCTCATGCCCTTCCTCTGCAGTGTGCACTAAACAGGGCAGGGAATATAACATGTGAGAGGATTTCAGAGGAGGGCCTCTGGTCCACTGGGAAAAAGGCAGCACTGGTGCCAGGACCCCGGTTTCTAGTCCAAATTCTGAGGTCAACTGGCCATGTGTCCTTGCTCAACCCATTTGAACTTTCCTAGGTCTTAGTTTCCTAGTTTATAAAATATAGGGACAAGACTGGACAATGTTGAGCTGCACTGCAGCTTTTAAATTCTCTTCAGTGTAGAGTTGGATAATTCATGGTTTTACAGGGACATCCTTGACTCAGACTGATCCAGCCCAGAGCACATGTCTAACCCTTGACTGCTCCGGTTCGTTCCCCCACCAGATCAACAGACCCAACCCTGGTCCTTGGAAAAGTCCATTTCTTCCTTCCTTCCTGAGTTCCAATTTATCACATCTTATCCTGAGAAAAATCATCTGCTCCTCACTACTCAGTTTTAAATTGGCAGTATCCCTGAACATTTCTTGGTATCTTACTTTTAAATTTGTTTTTCTTGCTCAGCGTCTGCCAGAGAGATGCCTCTAAATTCATTTAACCTGGACCGTGTCTTCCCCTTTAGCCATTCCCCTCCCCCATCCCACTATCTGAATCACCCCTACTTATGCCACTGCCCCTGCCCCTCCCACCCAATAGGTCTGCATTCTTATCCAGAACTTTGAATGAGTTACCTTACATGGTAAAAGGAACTTTGCAGGTGTAACTAAGTTAAAGATCTTGAGATGGGGAAGTTATCCTGGATTTTTTTGGCAGGGCTCAATGCAATTAACAAAGGTCCTTGTGAAAGGAACTCGAAAGAGTCAAAGCTTCAGAAAGAGATGTGAGGATGGATGTAGGGGTCAAAGTGATACCTCTGCCAGAGGCCAGAAACCAAGGAATGTGAACAACCACTAGAAAGTGGGGAAGGTTAAATTCTCTCTGAGAACCTCCAAAATGAATGGAACCCTGCCAACAGCTTGATTTTAGCACTTTTGACTCCCAGAACTATGAGATAATACATTTCTTTTGTCTCAAGCCAGTAAGTTTGTGGCAAATTATTATAGCACCAACAGGAAACCAATACACTTTATCTCCGATTGTTCTAGGTAGAACCACCTTCAGTCTGACTTGACGTTAGTCACCCTTCCTCCTTCAAAGTAACTGTTGATTGAGGACCTCCTATGTGCCAGCTCTGTGATGGGTTCTGAACAAAAGACAACACAGATTCAAGCTCCATGTCTACGAAGCTGACAATCTGACAATAAATTCTGACTTGAAACCAATAACTACAAATATAATGAGATCTACAAAGGAAGCACATACGCCCAAGGGAACACAAGGTGGGGCGGTTTGGGAAGGGCCCTAACCTAGTCTTTGGAGGAAGGAGGTTGAAGCTAAGTCCTGAAAGATGAGGTGGCAGTATCCTGGAGAAAGGACTCAAGGCAGCCAGCAATGTGCTTCTGAAGCAACGTAAAGAAGGCAGGTGAAGAAAGAAGACAGAAAAGGCAGAACATGTAAAGCCACCACCAAGGGTTTTATTATTATTATTATTATTATTATTTTACTGCAACCTAAGAAGAGAGGTTTTAAACAGAGGAATGACAGGAAATCTGAAAACATCAGGATCCTGAGACATCAGGGAAGGAATGCCAGAGCACAAGGAGAAACAATGGGTCCAAGCCTTTGAGGTTTTGATTCAATGAACAGATATTCCCCAGGAAGGAATACCTATTAATCCACAGCTATGTGATCAACCTTTATCAGGACCTTGACGTGAGGGTGAGGCAGCCAGGGAACAGCCCAGGTCTAGGCGAGCGGGGCAGGCAGAGCGGATGATCTGCTTCACCACCATACATTTCCTATGGGTTGGAGCCCTGGACAGCTCAGCCCTCTGCCTCACCCTGGACACCCACCACCAGCTTAGGGCATGTAAGACAGCATGCAGGTGTGGTTCCTCTGCCTCATCCTGGGTACCCACCACCAGCTTAGGGCACGTAAGACAGCATGCAGGTGTGGTTCCTGACACCATGTGGAGGGCCAGCCGAGGGCAGGGCCACCTGCTTCTGAGGCAGGCTCTGCTCTCCTGAGGTTCTCACTGCCTGCTATTTTCTCAGTGGAAACAGGTTCTAAATTGAAAACAGGTTCTCTCACAATTTTTAAAAAGCATTTAAAGAAAATACAGCCAGGGGCAATGGCTCATGCCTGTAACCCGGACACTTTGGGAAGCCAAGGAGGGAGGATCACTTGAGGCCAGGAGCTTGAGACCAGCCTGGACAACACAGGGAGCCTACATCTCTACAAAAAATTAGTTGTGCATGATGGCACAAACCTGTAGTCTCAGCTACTTGAGAGGCTGAGGTAGCAAGATGGCTTGAGCCCAGGAGGTTGAGGCTGCAGTGAGCCTTGATCATGTCACAGCACTCCAGCCTGGGTGACAGGGTGAGACCCTGTCTCAAACAAACAAACAAACAAAAACAAGAAAAGAAAATATGCTTTCTTCTTAAAAGAGAAAGAAAATATATGCCCCTCCATATCTCAAAGTTTGGCATCCATGGATTCATCCAACGACACACTGAAAACATTCTTTAAAAATAAAAAAAAAAAAACCCAGCAAAACAGTAATAAGAAAACACAAAGAAAAAATATAGTGTAACAACTGTTTACACAGCATTTACATTGTTTTAGGTATTATAAGTAATCCAGAGATAACTTAAAGTGTACAGGAGGATGTGTGTAGGTTATATGCAAATCCTATGTGGTTTGGCATCAGGGACTAGAGCATCCATGGATTTTGGTACTGGTGAAAGGTCCTGGAACCAATCCCCTGAGCACAGTGAGGGATTCCTGTATCTGCTGCTAGCCACATACAGTGGAGTGGAAAAGAAAACAGACAAATTTTTTTTTACCCAGACCCTAAAACTGCCATTGAGCTCCCCCAAAGATAGGCCAAGCCTTGCATGAATTTCCCGGACTTTATTTGGCCACATGGTTTTGACTTCATTGGGCACAGGAATGTTAAGGAGGATGACAACACTAAACACAGCATTTAGCACATAGCAGATGCCAAAGTAAAAAAAAGCATATAAAATCATTCATTATTGACTCTACAAGGCTCTCTATCAAACTGTAACCTAAAGCAGAGATTTGCTATGCAATAATAGTTCTTATTTAATAGATGTGAAGATGAGAAAAGCCCTCATTCACTACTATGAAATATATGCATCTAACAAAATTACACTTGCATCCCAGTAATTCATACAAATAAAAAGAAAAAGAAAATATAAGTGAAATCAGTGTATAGACTGTAAAGAAACATGAACTCAACATTTATCTTAAAAAGCATATTCCTTTTAACAGCAATGAAGACCAGACACAATCCAAATGCATATTTCTGCCCCAAGAGTAATCAACTGCATTTTGTTTATTGGAGTGGTTCTTTGAAATTGAGGCCAGAGGCCCTGAAACTATGAGGAAGTCTCTCCTAATGTTTGGCCACAGTCATAACCCACTAAAATTTTAATTTTAATTTTAATTTCTTTAGGAAAAATAATATTTCACAGACCTTTAGTCCAAGAATTGGAACTGCATAAGGTAAGGGAAAGATAGGCTCAGTGAGTTAAAAGTGTCCTTCCTATACTGGAAGCATCATTATTCAGAGGATGATGACATTTTCATCCCCACATCTCCTGATTAAACAAACAAGAGAACAGAAGCTTGGTTTTCAGATGGGAGAGGTGCTTATTATCAATGAGGAGAGAGTTCCTGGCAGTAAAGATTACTTAGAAGAGCTATAAAATCACTTTGCCCAGAGGCCCTTAAATGGAAAGAAATCCATCTGATCATGTTTGTTTGGATGTAACCATTCCTAGAAGCAGTTGCAGAAAAGAGATGACTTGAACTTCCATTTTCACTATGGGGCTCCCTTTCTAGTCACAGCCAAGTAGAAAACACAAAAGCACAAGCTCCCAACAACATCACAACTCATAGACATCCTACCATTGGCTGGAGCTGGGTCCCCTCAGCAGCACAGGGACTGTCAGATCAGACCACGAGAGGTCTTTGCGTACAGTAATGCTGCTGTGAAGCAGTCCCTTTTAAACTCCAATGGCATGTTTCTTCTGCCCTGTCACTGATTTAGACAAAAGAAGGTGCCCTAAGATTTTTCTATGCCCCTGGGGGTCTGAGCCCCCATGAGACCAGAGGTTTTTTAGGCCAAAGTCAGGCTGCCCATGGGCACCACCAAAGACAAATGGAGAAAGCTTTCCTCAATGCCAGCCAAAAATAGGGTCTACAAGGGTTCTAAAGTTATAGTGCATGATGCCCACAAATTTAAATTCATGACTTACTTGCAACTGGCAGAATTCGTTCCAATGTCCAGAATAATATGCTGAAGCAGCCATTTACAAAAGCAAGCCACAACCCTTTACCATTGTCCTTCAGCAGGCAGCCAGCCTCAGGGGGTCTGCAGATAGCAACTTGTGGCACGTGAGGTGAAGACTCTGTCAGTCCCATTCATTCACTTCGCCAGGCTTCTTAGAGAATAATGAATCCTGTGTTTCAGGGTAAAGATGCCAACCTCACCAAGACTGCCTCTTGCTAAAGTGAATAACCATAACAGAGTTCCTGCTGGGCAATCAGGCAAGCAATCCCCAACTTTTCCACTCAACGATGCAAAGTACACCAAGAATGCCCAATGCATTTCAAAATATAACCCAGGTTCAGCTCTGTGGCTCAGAAAGCAGATTCCTTAAGAAATTCTGGGAGAGAGGGAAAGAGAATTAATGTGTCTAGAAGACCCACTCTGTGCCAGGCATTCTGCTGGACCTTTACATAACTTACTTCATCAAACACTGATGATAAGCTTACAAAGAGCTTAAGGCAAGTATTGTTCTTCCTTATTTCATGGAAGAGGCAGTATATCCCACAAATTAAGTAAATGAAGGCTATAGAAGACAGAAGTTAATCACTGGGTTTCACAAAGGCAGAAAGTGGCAGAGCTAGATAAGATTTATGCCCTCTCTACCACCCAAGGCTTCCTTTCAATGCCCCCATGCCTTGGACTCCCTCACCCCCCGTTTCATCATATTTATCCCTTGAATGGAACCAGGATGGGGAAGCAATATTCCAGTTGTAGAAACTCTGGGGTAGAGCTTGAGTTCTGCCTTTTTCAAGCTAGGTGACATTTTAAAGATCATTTAAACTCCTAGTCTCAGTTTCCTTATATGTAAAATGAAGATGCAGGCCAAGGCCAAATGTGTATTTTAGTGAGAAAAAAAAGGGAAAATATATGTAAAAGTGCTTTAAAATGATAAATTCAAATGTGAGAAAGTGTCATCACAAAACCACTGAAGGACCCATGCCAGACATGTCCCACCAGCTCCCCTACAATGTGGAGCTCAGAATAAGAGATAAGGCTGGACTCCAGCATGTTCTTTAAAGAGCAACCAGGATATCTGCCTTCCGTCAACTCCAGGAGTAACAAAAATAAGCAGAAATTCACTTCTCTCACTGGCATTGACTCATTCATTGCTCCACTGCAAAAGCCTGGGAAACATGCCTAAAAAATTTTAGATGATGATAACTATAGCAGCTGATCTCCAAAGATGGCCCCCAATGACCCCTGTCTCCCAATATTCATGACCTGGTGTAATCTCCTCCAACAGCGAAAACAGGTTGCTCCTGTGGCATGCTGTGATCTATAGAACATGAGAGAAGTGACACAATGCCAGCTCCAGGACTAAGCCTTAGGAAGATCTAGAAGTTTACACTTTTGCCCTGAACCACCATGTAAGTAGTCCTGCTAGAGAGAGCATGTGGAGAGATGATATGGAAGGAAAAAGACACCCAGTCACCCCAGAGGAGCCCAGCTTTCCATGTCTGATGCTTCAGTAGGAAGCATCAGACATGGGAGTGACCCATCTCAGATACTTCGACGAGGTTGAGCCCTCAGGTGACTGAAGTCCCAGACAATATCATGAGGAGCAGAAGAACCACCCAGCTGAGTCTAATCAACTCTCAGAATTGTGAGAGATAGTACAGTTGATATTGTTGTAAACCCTAAGTCTGGAGATTGTTATTCAGCAACAGATAATATCAACAAGGAGGAAAAGGTATCATCATCTGATCCTTTACTATGGGTTTCGTCCTTCACATACATAATCTAATTTAATCTTCACTATAATAATTTGAGATAGGTATTAGGACACCAATTTATAGGAGGTTGGGTGAAGTTACGTAAGTTATCCTAGGTCAGGATTTGAAACCCAGCTGTGGTTTGTAACTGCAAAGCCCATTCTCTCAATATTCTTGTTACGTTTTTCATAAAGTATATCACAGAATTACTGGTCTCTAAAGAGTTGAAGAACTGGGATGAATAAAAAAGAAGCGTTACTAATTAAACATTTATTTTAAATAATATAATAAATAATGTAAATGGAAGCAATGTATTACAGTGAAAAAAGAGCTTTCAGTTAGGAGCCTGGAACTTGAATTCAACTTCTGACCTAATCATTAGCTGTGTGAAACTGAACAAGCAATTTGACTATGAAAAAAAGTTTTCTTTTATAAAATAATAAAATAACTTCTTAGATTTTTGTGATGGTTGTCAGAATAAAATACTGGACATAAAGGACTTCTGCAAACAAAAATAAAAGAAAGAAAAAAGGAAAAATGTCCTATAGATACATAAAGAACAGCTGTTGAATTAACTTGAGAGTTCTCCACTTCACAGTTACCACGGAAGTATTCAGTTCCCAAATATTTGTATTTTCCTGCCTCCTTCCAGGATAAATGTTCTTATAAATACTGTTTTGTTTCCAGAGCCTTGGGACACATCACTCTTTTAAAAATGCAAAATAAAATAAACTGAAAGACAACTATTTAATACATCACTTCTTTATTAATATTTTTGGAAGCAAAGCCATGAAAAGCAGAAACCCTGTGGTTTCTACTGAATAGCTACATTTTCCCACCCCATTGATCCACTCACTTATGTTAGTTTCCTTGGGGGGAGGGGTGTAAGTGACAGCTTTAGGGAATGTGTGTACAAATACAGTCCTGACACAGACAAACAGAGGGCTCCTAGTGCGAATGGATACGAAATGAGGTCTACAATAGATAATGGCTGTTCTGTTCAGTGGAATGAGATACAAGATGTCCCATAAAGACAAACTCTGCCCCTTGGGTGGGCAGTGGCAGCTAAGAGTATTAAAATAGCCCTTGCCAACCATTGCTTAGAATCCTTGCAGCAGCTTTTATCCTGTTTTGGAAACCAAATGGTATCTCTGGTAGTCTCAGCAATTTATGTAACATTCTGTCATCGGAAGTAAAATCTAGGATCAGAATGGGTATACAAAGCTTACATTACAGAATTAAAAACAAGTGTTTAATTAATGAACAAATTATGTGCAAACTCATAAGTATGAACTGACAGGGAGTAAGGAACATGCTTTCCCTTAAAGATTTAAAATTTTATTTTTCCAAAGGTCCCAAGTCTGTATATATATCTTCTATTATGTAAATAAACATCGTGCTTCCTATTTCAAAGTGGAAGGAATGATGGTTAATTAAACCCGAAAAAAGCAATCTGCTTGATGAAATAATTGGAAATTTTAAGTAAACCAAAGAAATATAATCTGATCAATTTAATTTTGAGTTTTTCACTTAGTTTGGGGTTAATGGTAGTAATCTAACACTAATATGTACAATAATTGTATGCTTATATTTATGTGATATATTCTTACTTGTTTGACATATTATCATTGAACAAATAGGAGCCTTACCCCCTCTATTGAACTCGATAATATAAAAATAGAAATTACATTGAGGCATCTAGATGAAACCCTTCATCTGAATTAACAACCCCATTAGGAAAAATTGTGACCCCAAAATAACCACTGTAGAGTGATTATGGCTCATTTGGCATATGTTTATTCCAATCTTCCTAAATTGCTTATAATTGTTTTATTATAAATGTTAATAATATATAATGTTTACATCTGTATTTTTATCAAATAACATTTAGGAAACTTTAGAAAATTATCCTAAGTCCACATATTAAAAAGCAAGGTCAATATTCTCACAAGCATACACAATTTGTAGTTTAAGAAAATAGATAAATATAAAATATCTTCAGTGTATTATAACCACCTAATTAGAAAACGAATGTGCCCACATGAACCAGTAGAGACATATCATTACCTCACATTCATTGGTTATCACTCTACAATTAATGGAAGAAATGTACAGTCAATAGTTTAAAACAAAGTGAAAGTTCCTGTTTCAATCTAGTACACTAGAGGCCATTTATTAACATAAATGTGCTCAGGTAAGTGCCCTTTGGGGCTGCAGCCCTCATCCTCTGTGTCTTCTCTCCTAGATTCATATAGTGACAGAAGACCATTTAATCTTGGCCAGTCAAACAGTGACAATAGTTAGATAATGAGGCTGGACACATCATAATTTTCCCTACTTACCTTCTACAGACTGTAGGACCTATGCACGCACACAATCACTACTCACAAAAGAAAAGTGGGAATTTTGCAATTATACCATGACTTTATCTAATGTAGACAGCCAAAAAAGAATTCAGGAATCAATACGAACTTTTTCAGCTTGAAGTAGTCAACATGCTCAAGGACACTGATATGTCTATGTAGCACAAGTTAATTTAATATTAAGATACCAGTGGTCAGAAACCTGTCAAGCAAGAGCATAAAGAAACACAGCTGAAGGTTTTCAAGGCCATGTGAAGCGCCAACAAGCAATATAACTAGGAACAAAATGGATCCAGATACTTTATGAAATTGCAAACAACAAAAGAGAAAAATATTCAGAAATATTCACACTAATAACTACTAGTCTGAATCATTTGTAAGCTCCCAAATGCAGGAACAGAATCATAACAGGTGTAAGAATGGAGAGAAGCAAATACGGAGAACAAATGAGTTATTAATTAAGCAGCTAAATGCATTTATATTCATAAATATATAAGAAAACTAAGACACTTATGATAACTACTCTGATAAACAATTCTAGAGAAAAAGCAGCACAGCTTTTCATCATACAGTATTGCTTTATTCCTCTGCCTTTTTTGTAAATATTGAGAACATTTCTCAAAAATAGAAAATAATCAGGGAAAAAGAAAATCATTATTCTGTGTAATCTCACATAAATAGCTGAAAGGCCAGATGCTTAACTTTGTGTACATAGACAAAGGAGAACATGAAGATTGTGAACAAACCTAGAGGCCGGTTCTTGGAGACCAGAGAGACAAATGAAGGGACCCAACATTATGTGCTAAAATCTTTGCATAGAAATGAATAAACTCAAAAGAGCTGGCAGCAACATCTGTGTGACCTTTATACTGTGCCCACTCTCCTTTCAGATAAAGGTCATGATGAGGAAGACCAGCAAAAGTGCACCTGGGCCACGCAAAGAACCAGATTCCCAACTGTAGGGTGTAGAGTCTCTTTTCCACATTGTAGATACTCCCTCAGCCTACATAAGCCCATTCCAGTGCAGGAAGCGCTAAAGACTGCACAGAGTCACTAAGGGCACTATTACTTACACTTGACTTTTGGCTTGAATTAGCTGGGTTGTGTTTTAAGTGCATTTTATTGAGAAAGCATTTGGACTATAGAGTGCCCACCAAAAACAAACAGACAAAAACCAAAAACAAAACAGCGCATGCTTGTAAAGACATCCCTGTCTCATTGGGTTTGGAATACCCTTGGAGCACCTCACTGTCTTTGACTGCTGCATAGAAGTAGTTTAGAAATCCGAACTACTTGTGACTAGGCCCCTAATCACTCCTTGCTCCTCACTCAAATCCAACCTCTGCATCATTTTCAGATTCACGTTCCTAAAACCACCTACCCAACATCACCTCTGACTCAAAATTGTCAATGGCTTCCAACAGCATTTCCCAAGATAGCCTCTACAAACAGCCCCCACAATATGTTCCCTTAAGAATAAATTCAGTGGCTGGGCATGGTGGCTCACACCTGAAATCCCAGCACTTTGGGAGGCTGAGATGGGCAGATTGCTTGAGCCTAGCAGAGTTTGAGACCAACCTGTGCAACATGGCAAAACCTCGTCTCTACAAAAAGATACAAAAATTAGCCAGGCATGATGGTGCATGCCTATAGTCGCAGCTACTAGGGAGGCTGAGGTGGGAGGAATACTTGAGCCCAGGGAGGTTGAGGTTGCAGTGAGCCGAGATTGTGCCACTGCATTTTAGCCTAGGCAACAGAGCAAGATCCTGTCTCAATTAAAAAAAAAAAAGAAGAAGAAGAAGAGAAGAAGAAAACCAAAAGTAACAGATTCAGTGATCAAAACTATTTTAAGAAATTCTTAGAGAGAACTTCTGTAGGAGAGAAACATTTTTTTAACTTTCTCCCAGCTTTTCTTACTTTTTCAACCATGGGGACTTCTTTTGACTAACAGTTCTACAATATCCAATAGAACTAGCCTTCCAGAAAGAGGGGTCTTGGGAAATGCTGGCCCAAAAGATGAAGTTCAAATTCCTTAGCATGCATGTGATGACCCATATTAATGGGTCTCTGCTACCGCTCCACCTCCACCTCCCACCCTCTCTTCCAGGTGCTCAGGTCCCTGCCTGAGCTCAAGCCCTCTGCGGGGTAGAGTGCTCTCCCTCCTCATGTCTAAGTCCCACTGGGGTCAGCTGATACTCTCCTTCCCCCAGCTGGCCTATCCCAACCACACCAGCCTCATCCATCACTTTATCTTCCAATCTCCCATTCCACTGATTTCCTTCTTCTAATTCCCAGCTCCACATTAAGTGTTTTGGGGGAATCTTATAGGCTTTGTGTCCTTTTTCTTCACCTAAATTTTAAGTTCCTTGAAGGCATTTGTATTTTATAAATAATTTTATAACTAACTTATAACTAATTACATTTTATAACTAATTACTATGAACTCATGAAACCTAAGATCTTGTACGTATGTTAAATAAATGGTATGTTTTAATGAAAATAAGATGAGTTTCTCCAACTATGTCAGTGTAGCAAGAGGAAGAGGGAGATCATGTCAAAACAGAATAAAAATCTCAGAGTAATGTAATTTAGCAGAGTGACTGAGGGATGTCCTCAAAGCAACATCAGGATTCCAAAGTTCTACAAAATCATCACCAGTGCCAAAATGTTGAACAAGAAACCACAGATACAAAGTCGTGGTGTGCACCAAGCCCTAAAATTGACTGTCCAATGAAAAAAGAGGATATATTCCCTAATCTGATCTAAAGTAGACACAATGATTCATAGGAAGAGAAGAAAAAGAGGGACAGGTCTTTTGGGGTCTGTTAAGTGCCAAATCAGATAATTTGCTAATTTCTAATACAGTAAATCCTCAAATTTCCTTCCTTTCTACGTGTCTTCTATTCAACACATATTTATTAAACACTTACTGGGTATCAGGCACTGAGAAAAAAAGGCAGCTGGAAATGTCTTGGGGAAAATTGGGATAAAGTATGAGGTACAGAGACACAAAGGTTTCTTCCTTCTGAAAGCCCTAGTAAAATGAGAAAGCAATTTTTTTAAAGTATATTAATGCAATGAGGATGAGGCAGCCTAAAATAAGTAAGTCTCATCTAAAAGCTGTCAAAAGCCATAAGTGGGCAGATGCATGTGATGTCAACTTTATGTGTTTCTTTCATTTCTTTCAAGAACCAGTGACTTTCTGTTGCCAAATGTTCAATATTAGAATAAAGAACACCAGTGGTAATCACTCTTTTAAGTCCAACACATTGCCTGACACATGGTAGGCACCTAATAACCATCTGTTGAGTAAACTAATAAATGAACAGATGAGTGAAAAAAGGCAGGAAAGGAGGCCTTCCACCTATGCACAGAAATGCAGTGTTTAGTTGGAACTTATTTGGTGCTGTAATTCCTTTACACTGGAACACAGTGAAGGGTGGGTTATACAGATCAATCAATGCCTTCTTGAGTTAATTCACAACTCCCTTAAAAACATTCTTATTGAAGATCAAAATTCATAGGTGAAACAAAATATTTAGATAGCCCTACATGATTCTTCTCCCATGTCACAGTAATGCAGGCAAATTTAGGACTCCTACAATAAAAGTACCATGCCAGAATTTTGAATAAATAGTCCATTTTATACAATCACAATAGGAAAAAACAGTGGAGCGAGTGACAGCTGAATTTGGACGCCTGTCCCTCGGGCGGAGGTAAAAAGAACTGCACTACGATATTAGTATTTTAACAAGTTTATGTTTTAAAAAAGTGACTAAGAGGAAAAACAAAAGTAGAACAGTCTGGGAGAAGGCAAGCTGATACAAATTTGCATCAGGTGAACTGTGTGTTATATATTGAATCTGACTGTAATGCCAGTAGGTTGAATTAATTCATCTTATCTTACTTACAATGCCATGCTTAACATTTGGCACATGTGGGCATATGTGTGAAACTTGATACAAATTAAATTAGAAAAAAATGTTGGTAGTTTACATCTCATTAATAGAAAAAATAAACCAGAAAAATTATTGATGATAATGTGGTCTTTAGACTAGGAAGAACCTTACAAGGAAGGTGAGGAGGATCTTTTCCCAGGAGGTATTTGCAATGAAAATGAGCAAAGAACTGAGAAATGGAAAAGAATAAATTCTTTGCTGTGTGATTTAAAAAGCCCAATCTTTTCTCTCGCATTTCTATAATGCTGTGAACAGAGTGTAGGGGATTAAGAGATTGTTGAACCCAAATACAACCCTGTATATTGTAGTTATTACAGAAATCACCTTCAAGTTTTCCAAACGATTCAAAGTACCAGCAAAAACCACCCGAGGTAGGCTTATCTCATAGGATAACTCTCTCCTTTGCAACCCACAGTGTTTTATTTAATAACACCGCTATAACACTTAAGTTTACCTTATTATATAATAATTCTAACATAACAGAGAAAATATCTATTTCACAGATATCAATACTGCTGTCATTGAAAAGGTCCAAAGATATAGTATGTTTCTGACACAGACCAGGGCTTAATAAGTGACAGATGTATTTATTATGATGATGTTCCTTACTATGATGCTATTATTATTTCTTATCATACAAACCCCTCTTCCAGCTGAGAATAAGACTGTGTTCTTCATCTTTGCATCCCTTGCAGCCCAAGCACAGTGACTTTTTACAAGCATTTGATGAATTTAATGTTAACTGAAATGTCGAAGCTTATCTTTAAACTAAACTGGTTTATCTCATGAACTGATCTGTTTGTATCTCAAGGAAAGAATAGGTATCATCTTCCATCATACTTGTGGAGGGCCACACTCCCTCTGAAAGTAGCTGCAGTAATATTTAATAACCCAGAGACTTAGGTTAGCTCTGAACTAAAATGCTATAATATTTAGAAATGAAAATAATACCCAGGAATGCCAATGTAATGCCAATGCCAATGTAATTGCTTCAGGTTATAACTTCCCTATTAATGATTGTTCTCTGTAGGGTGCAGGGAGGAGGTTGAGAGACGAGGTTAATGTGAAATAGCCAGTCTCATCCAGTCCAAAGTGGTATGAAAATTATATTAAAAGACCATAGCTGCTAACATCTGTTGGCTTTCTTGTGTGGGGGCCACTGTCTCATGCCCTAATATGTGTTAGATTTTATTCTTAACATCTTATAAATGCACATAATTTTTTTAATTTTTATAGATGATGAAACAGGTTAGAGAGATTCATAACCTGGCCCCAAATCACATCAATAATAAATAAGGGAATCAGGCTTTGAGTTCAGACCTACATGTTCCCAAGTTTGAAGGAGTAATCCCACATAACATGTGTTCTTAGCAACATTCTGAGTTCCCAAATCTCCGGCTATTTAGAGGCCATAGTTTTACCCATAGCAGCAAGTGCTATGACTTATGTTCAAGACCTTTCAACACAACACAAAATGATTAGCTTCTCTCCCGTTCTCTAAGCCCTTCCCACCTGCTACAGTACCTGGAAATCTAGGTACCGGCATGCTTCTTAAAGCACTTTGTAGGCTATGTTCATGTCTGAGATGAGTAACAAGTTCACAGAGCCTGTTTATTTATGCCACCTACTCTCTGAGAGAAAGGACCATGTGAAAACAGTGTTTATTAGGAGAATGAGGATGGAAGGGCGTAATATCCAGGAAGCAATCCCAGTCGGGGCAACAGCCTTCAGGAGCAATACTGCACCTCTATCCTGCAGCAAGAAAGTCTCAACCACCCACATTCTTATTCATCTACAGAAACCCAACAGGACAAAACTATTAAACGTTTTAAAGGAACAAGGTATCAGCTAAGTATGAAATGGCACAGTTCCACATAAAAAGCAGGAAGGCTTGTTCTCCAAAAATGCCCCTTGGTAAATATTTACTGGGTGATGGCACAAATAATAGGGCCGCTGATTAGGGGGTTACAAAGAAGACTGACACCCCTGAGCCCGGATGATGTTAGCCATCAGCACAGTGCTCTTAACTTTCCCTGCTCAAGTCTCTCATGTTTTATAGAAAAATTTGAGGAGTATGCCTAAGGTTGGAATCAGCCTCACCTCTCTCTCAACTTCATTTGAAAACCTGAAGCTACTAAAGTCCCTTGCCAGAAGAGGGCTCACCCGCCCCACTATGCCCAATCTAACTTCCCAAATAGATCTACATTGTTTGCATTATGTGCTTTTCATTGACATATAATCAACCTAGAGATTTAGGTTAGCTCTAAACTAAAATGCTGTAATATTTAGGAATGAAAATAATAACCAGGAATGCCAAATACAGAGTCACAGGCTTGAGTAAACAAACTCTCTAGGAAAAAAAAAAAAAAACTCTACATGTCTAAAACTTGCCACCAACCTTCATGGTTATTAAACAATAAAAAGCTCCCTTGGGCATCTTGAACCTTCCTCATAACAGACCTTGCCCTAGGATTACTTCTTGGCTTATCTGTTATCTAGTCATACCCAAAGCCAGCCCCCAGCCATAATAATCTCCCTATGATATACCACCCTGCTTGTAAAACTTCTTTGAACAAAAGTTTTCAAAATGATACACAAGATCAGCATGATATCTGAAATGCAAACCAAAATTTATGACTATCAGCTAGCATTATAAAAACCATTTTTGGAGGAAAGTCATGAATGATATTCACAACTACCGAGTCAGAAGGGCTGCCCTCCATGTTCAAGGAGTGGAGAAAAGGAATCTACACAAAGGCCTTCTGTACATCCTCCCTAAAAATTATTTTAAAAAAGAGAAACTGCCATTTATCCACGTGAGATATGACTGGTTTTCAAAGTAATGGGTAAAAATGACCAAAACCTTGATTGTCTTCATTATGGCTCACATAAGGCACACAAACTCTTTTTTTTATATTCTAAGTACAGAAAATTGCTTCATTTCTCAAGTAAATATATGCTAGAAACTTGCGGATATCTCAAGAATGCTTTGTAGCTAAAGAAAGTAACATCATTGCCTACTCATTTTGCTTAATTTGCTAGTCTCCCAGCAACTTTGTGCTAACACTTTCATCCCATTTTAGATCCTAGGATAAGGCAATAGTCCAGAGCCCTGGAAAGCCTCCACCTCCAGCAGTTCACCAGGCCACTGAAGCCCCAGGATGGAGTTTCTCTCCAAGACACCCTTCTGGTAATATACATGTTACGTGCATTTCACTTATCTTCTCCAAGTTACATTCCAGTAACTAAGCTTCAGAAGCTTCTTATGAATTGTTTATTCTGTGTTTTAAAGCTCCATCAGCTGTTAGGATGATTTGCAATATTTTTCTTTTTGGTTAAGCAGGATTGGTGAGCATTACTGGGCCTTTTGGTGGAATCCTTGCTATTTAAAATTCCTGCTGCTGGGATTAAAGGAGATAATGTCCTTGAAAGCCTTTTGTAAACTGTAAAGTCCTAGTCAAATGTAGTGTGCTGTTATCACATTAACCATCATAGCAATAACCATAAACCAGCTGTAATGGGGGCTTTAAAATGCTGAAACCCATTTGGGTCTTGTCTTTGCTCCATTCCCACCCCCGGGGGCCTACAATGGTGCCCAACATATGGGAGCCTCTCAAGGAAGTTTTGTTTGGAGGAACAAATCAGTGACTCAGAAACATCACATGGTTTTCCAAAGTAATGTCCATAGGCAAAAAGAAGCTAAGTACGACAATTTAAATAATGAAAATACTCTGCCAAAAATATTGGGGTGCTGGGAAGAAATGCTACAGAACAAAGTTCTTCTAAAGAGAATTGATTTGATAATGAAATCTGGTCCTTTACAGTCAGACTGGGAAGGAGAAGGAGTAGAGACAGGTGCAGAAATGTATTAGTCCAGAAAATGTTAGTCCAGGATGGCTTAGAGAAGGAGGCTGCCATCCCAGAAAAGGGAAGGGAGGCTGCAGTTTGAGAGGGAGTATCAAACAGAAAACAAAAAACAAACAAAACCCCCACAAAATAGGCAAAAGCTACTCCTGCAAAGAACATTATAAATGCAGGCTTTTTATCTAGACTATGTCTTTAAAGTGGTGGAAATGACCAATTCTGTGTCTTAGGAGGGAGGTGGCATGAAGCCGGGAAATGACTGAGGAAGGGATACTGATATGAAATGATTTATTTCTGGAAAATGCTCTTGTAAGCGTTTGCAGGAATAGTTCTGGTTACTAGAGGGGTAGTCTATTTTAGGTACCTATGTATAAGGAGGAGTGAACGAGTGAACAAGTTAGTGGGGATGAAAATAAAAAGGGAAGTGGTAGCGTCCAGCAACACGGGCCTCATTCATAAAACTCAGAAGCCTCAAGGATAAGAAGAGAAATTCCGGGGTGGCTGCCTGTTACTCAGCAAGAAAGCGAACACTGGCTTGCTGGCTCAGCACTTAACCTGAGATGAGGATGTCCTAACAGCCCTTTTTCTCTAAGGGGTAGTGTAGGGTGGGGTGGGGCCAAAAGGAGAGGAGGAGGAAGGCCTGCCACCCGGGAGGTCCCTAGGACTCAGCAGCAGGGAGGGCCTTGCACCAGCGCTCCGCTCTGTTCCAGAAAATATCCTATTTCTGACCATCAATCAGCATTAAGCCAGTTTGGGGGCTGAGCTTTAGGCACAGGCAGTTGCCAGTAGCAACAGGGCACACGCTCCTGGTGAGCTGGGTGGGAGGTGGCAACAAGGGAGGGGCCGCCTGGGCAAGTGGCCTGGAGCTGGGCAGACAAGGTCAGGGATCTCCCCTACACGCGCAAGGGAGGCAGTGCGGAGGGTGGGGGAGGGGGGATCGTGGCATTAGGTGGGGACAGGCGCGCCCTGCTGGGGCCGGGCCAGGGAGTGGCCCAGGCCTCTGACCTCGCGGGGGAGCAGGGAGGGAGTTTTCCCAGTGGCACAGCTATGCCCCTGCCAAACCCAATGGCCTCCCGGCCCGGGAAAGGCGCCACTCCAGTGGCCCCTAGACACTGGAGTCAAGGCCAAGCGACAGGAGAGGCGCTGGCCCTCTGCTTGGGAGGACCACAGAACTCAAGATCTGCCCCTCCCCTGCAGCCCCTTTACGCCCCCACCCTTTAGGAGTCTCTGGAAGATGCCAACGTGGAAGTGTTTCTGCACGTGTGTGTGTTTTCATTTGTGCTTCCCACACAAAAGCGAGGCCCCACAGGTGGAGAGGAGGGCGTGTGTGCGCGCCTGTAGAGCGGGGCTCGGGCTGCGTGGGAGCTGGGCGGGGATGCGCACACAGGGACCGACTCCCACAGACTGTCCCCCTTCAGGTGTCCTGGTGCAGGCTTTCAGGGAAGAGAGAGCCCCTAACCTCGCCCCACCTCCCAAAACTTCTCCCCCTGCCGTTGGGCTATGGTAAAGGGGAAAGGACAGGACGCAGGACCTTGAGGGAGGCATTGAGTCAGAGGGCAGAGAGGGGTCAAGGAAACCCAGGCGGGAGGCGCGGAAGCATACAGTCTGCGGGAACAACGACTGAACGGGGTAGTGGGAGCCAGGTGCCGAAGGGCTGGGGCTAGGGTGGCGGCGCGCAGGGGGCGCGCCTGGGCGGGGATTGGGCTGGCGTCTCCTTACCTGGCCTTCGGTGGAGCATGCTGCTGCGGGCTGGGGGCGGGGTGGGCGCTGCGTCCCCAGGGGTTGACTCTGCAGCGCCTTCACTTCGGGGGCAGCAAGGCGCGCGCTGCAGAGCCGGGAGTTGCCAAACTTGCCATGTCCAGAGCGCGGAGGTAGCCTGGGCCACGCGCGCACCGCAGCCCGGGCACCTCGCGCTCCTCCGCTTTGTTGTGTTCCGCCGCCAGTCCCCCTGCGCCTGCCTGCCAGTGTCCCCGAGCCCTCTCCTGCCGCGGGACGTTTCACTGGCGCTCAGGGAGGCCCCTCGGGTGGGCAGTGCCACTTTCCTCCTGGAGGCGCGCGTTAAAGAGCTGCCTGGGAGCTCCCGGCGGGCGGCTCGGCTTGCGCTCTGATGAGGAGGCTGGGGCCCATCGATTCCCACCCCCTACCCACTCCCCCTCCCCTCCCCTCCGCCGGGCCCCCCCATCAGAAGCTGCTTAGGATCGGCGCTGTCAAATCCAGCCCATCTGCTGCAATCATAATCAGTCTCAACCGAACGGTTCTGACAAATCTCCGCCTGGAGCTGGAGTTGGAGAAGCTGGAGAGTGAGGGGCGGGGAAGGGAGGTGGGGGTGAGGGGACGATGGGGACCGGGCGCCCTGAGAGGGGGCCTGGAGGCTTCTATTGTCTGCCCCTAACGGAGGAACTGAAAAGGGAAGCAGGGATCCAGAAGGGGAAATAGTGCTTTCATTTCCTAGTAAGAAAAAAAAAATCTATTCCCGCAGGTCCCTGGTTCCCTTCACGCCCCCACCCCCAGCCTCAGCTCTGTCTGGGTGGAACGAATGTCTGCTAATGAACTAAACAAACAGGTCTCTTAATCTTATCATGGAGCTGACCCAGAGACTGGCACAGATATCCAAAGTATCATAATTGGCAGGTAAGAGCTGGAACTAACAGCCATTTGTCTGGAGTCAGAAGTTGGTTCCCAAGTGCATTTGGGAATAAAGCTCTTGGGGGGAGAACGGCCGTGTAGTGTAGTGTAATTGGCCAGGAAGCTTGGCCCTTGGCCTCCTGTTGGCATTTCCAGAGATAAAAGGAAATCTGCTTTGGGCAAGAAAACGCTGAATTCCCCTTAGCCTCATTTTGAATTTAAAAGATTCGCATATTTTTTTTCTTTTTCTCATGAAAATACTATTTTTCAAGAAATGCTATTTTATTAGAAAATAATGACTTCAAAAATTGAAAATTTTCCAAGCAGAAATTGCTTCACCTGTAGATGAAATGAGATGCTCCTTTCAATAATATACTTTGAACCATTCCAAAAATTCCACTTTAATACAATCACATATATTTGTACTGGTGATAGATTCACAAGGATTATCTCAAAAAAATGTTTTCAAGTATAATATAAATGGCAGTAGTCCTAGAGACATACAAACAAGTCTTAAAGCATGGAAGAACACAACCAATGGGATTATGTCTAGTTTTATACATTCTTCTCAAGTGCTGGGAAATGTCCAATTACCTTGAATGACAGTATTTATTCGGGAAATAATTTGTTGGATAAACAAATCACCAGTGGAAAAGTTGAAGAAAATTTTAAGCCCTTTATTCAGATAGGTATAAGAGCTAAGCAAAAATAAATATAATTTACTGTGAAAACTGAATAAAATTCTAAATTAGGGCTCAAATCATTCTTTTGCTTTATGCTATACTTGAGAAATGTGTGCAAGCCACATTAAGCACTCACTTATCTAGGCAGAGACTGTGTTTTCCACTTATTTTATAGCCCGGGGTGCTTACAACAGCACTAGGCAACTATGGACACTCTATGAATACTGATGGTTTGAAATTTTGATTTACAGGTCAGAATTAAAACTACATACATCATGGTGACTTTATAGCTGAGGCAAAGTGGAGCTCAAGTGTTACTTTCCCAGTAAGCAAATCATGTAAGTCAAGGACAACTACTGGTTAGATTTTACAGCCTTTTTTTTTTTTTTTTTTTTTTTTGAGACGGAGTCTCGCTCTGTCACCCAGGCTGCAGTGCACTGGCGAGATCTCAGCTCACTGCAAGCTCCGCCTCCCAGGTTCACGCCATTCTCCTGCCTCAGCCTCCTGAGTAGCTGGCACTACAGGCGCCCGCCACCGCGCCCGGCTAATTTTTTGTATTTTTAGTAGAGACGGGGTTTCACCGTGGTCTCGATCCCCTGACCTTGTGATCCGCCCGCCTCGGCCTCCAAAAGTGCTGGGATTACAGGCGTGAGCCACCGCACCCGGCCGATTTTACAGAATTTTTATGAATATTTAAGTTTAGAGTTTTTCATTGATAATTTGTTTAATGTGTTTATTACTAGCAATAAAAATTTTGCTAAAATTAACATGGTGCCAAGAAATGAATATTTCAAAAAGGGTCCTCTCTTACAGAATGAAGTATCATGCTGGTGACTAATTTAACTAACATTGTCCAGGAAACTGCTGTTGTCCAGGAAGAGAAGAGTTGAGCTGAGTGTCAACTACTGGGCTTCTGGCACCATCCTGCACAAGAAATTGATAAGTTCTACTGTGTTATTTCCTAGCTTGGTGGTCTCAGTTGCATCCCAGCTAACTTATAGCCTAAATTGACAGGCCCACCTCCAATTTATTAATTCCTTGGTCTTAACTTCAAAATATATCATCTCATGTTTACTCAATTATTTATTGAACAATCACTATGTGTCAGTGTTGGAATATATGAAGGAAAAATCAAACAAAAATTTTTTACCTTGTGGAGCTTACATTCTGGAGGAGAAGACAAGTTAGAAAAGAGTACATAAGTAAATTATAATGTCTATTAGAAGGTAATAAGTGCAATAGAGAAAAATAAAGCAGAGTGGGCTGGGTGGTGCACAAGTTTAAATACAAGAGTGCTCAGTAAAAATCTCATTGAGAATGCTAAGCCTGAATGAATGATTAAAGGAGGTGAGGGAGCAGGCAAGCCATGCAAATATCTGGGAAGATGGTCCCAGGAAGTGGGAAAAGCAGATGTAAGTGGCCCTTAAATATGATTGCACCTGGCAAGGTCTAGGAACATTAATGAAGCCTTGAGAACAGGACACAGTGAAGGGAGAGGGTCAATGAGGGTAGGCTTAGAAGACAGATCACTGGGTGGGGCCAATTAAAGGACTTGGAATTTTACTCCAAATGACAGCGGAGGACACAAGACACAGAGGGAGTGACATGATCATCTGACTTTTGTTTAATAGATCACTCTGGCTCCCATGTTGAGAATTAATTATAGGAGCAGAGAAGGAAGCAGGGAGATCTGTTATTAGGCTATTGCAAGAATCTAGGTAAGAGATGATGGCTTGGACTGGGTGATAGCAAGAAAGATAATGAGAATTGGTGGTGATTTTGAATTGCTTTGAATGTAGAGCCAACAATGAGTGGCTCGAAAGAAAAGAGGGAGTAAAGAGTAACTCCAAGCATTTGGCCCTAGCAACCAGAAGGATGAAGTTGCTATTAATTGAAATGAGAAAGACTATGGGTGGAGCAAATTTTGGTGGAAGAATCAGCTTATATGGGTTAAGACTGGAATGCCTATTAAGTTAAATTTTAAAAATAACTTACGTAAAGCTCTTAGAATAGTTCCTGACTTTTTGTAAGTGCCATACAAATATTTGTGGTGGTGATTATTATTGTTATTAATGTTTGCCAACCAAAATGAGATGTTGAATAGACAATTGTACCATGATTGTGGTGGTAGTTGCAAAACTATATTTTGTTATAATCCAACTGTACACTCAAAAATTGGTGAATTTTATTGTACGTAAACTAAACCTTAAAAAAATTATTAAAAAACAAAGAACTTACTCTCATGTTTTAAAAGGGAGAATATGGAACTTTCCCATCTGAGAAGCAGCAGCTTCGGAAGTATCACCATTTTGTATACCCATTGAAATAACTGATGTAAATAAAGATCACCAATAGATGCTAAAGCCATTAAGTAAGGGTTTGATGGAAAATAGTGAGGTAGGTGAATAGGGTCTGGAGGCAGAGAACCTAAGGCCGATTCACGCTGACTTCCTAAAGCTAAATCAAAAGGAAAACCCCAACTTCCCACACTTAAGTAAAAAAAGTACTGGAGGCTGCTCCCTTTACAAACCACCCTCTCCTTTCTGCGTGGCAGATGGAGAATTGAAAGTATCTTTGATTGGTTGCTTTCCACAACCAATCAGATGCTTGCATAGGGTGTAACGTTTGTAACTTCACTTCAGCCTGATTGGTTGCTTCCCTCCGACTGATTGCCGGCCACTACTTCATTTACATAGGGTGTACACCAAGTAACCAATGGGAAAACTCTAATTCTGTATTGGGGCTCTTGGATCCTATTCTTGGACCCGCTCCCACCCTGTGGAGTGTACTTTTGTTTTTTGTTGCTTCAATTTTTTTTTTTTTTTTTTTTTTTTGAGAGGGAGTCTCACTCTGTCGCCCAGGCTGGAGTGCAGTGGCATGATCTCAGCTCAGTGCAAGCTCTGCCTCCCGGGTTCACGTCATTCTCCTGCCTCAGCCTCCCGAGTAGCTGGGACTACAGTGGCCCGCCACCAGGCCCGGCTCATTTTTTTTTTTCATATTTTTAGTAGAGACAGGGTTTCATCGTGTTAGCCAGGATGGTCTTGATCTCCTGACCTCATGATCCACCAGCCTCGGCCTCCCAAAATGCTAGGATTACAGGTGTGAGCCACTGCGCCCGGCCTTGTTGCTTCATTCTTTCCTTGCTTTGTGTGTTTTATCAAGTTATTTGCTTAAGAAGCCAAGAACCTGGACACACTCCAACAGTAACAATAGAATATTCCAACTACAAATACTGCCTCCTGACTTTTTGTTAACTGCGAAGGGGAAAAGCTGTATTAGACAAGGGAGAAATCACCTGACACGTTTCTCCTTATGTGATGCTGTATGAAAAGTTTTTTGCAATATATTTTTGCAAAAAACATGTTTAATCTGAGTCTGAGCAAGGCCTTTGCTATAATTCCCACCTTACAGGAAATAAAGATGATAGAGGAACAGATAAATGACATCACAAGGAAACCATTAGGCATAGCGGAATATGGAACTTGCTAGAGGTCTTCAAAAAGTCAGTGTTCATAGAGAATAAAAAAAGTAGAGGCACTATCATAGATTGAAAGAGACATGACAAATGCAACTAATGGGACTGGGCATCAGTGCAAAATAAGCAGCTATAAAAGACATTTGGGACATGATTAGAGAAATTCAAATAAGACTGGTATTAGCGGATATAATAGAATTTTCATTAATTTTTCTGGGGGTAAAAGTGATACTGTGGTTATAAAGAAAGTAGTCCTTATTTTTAAAAGACACATACTAAAATATCTGGGGTTGAAGTATCATGGTATCCACCACACATTTTGGAAAAAATATCTGTGAAGTAAAAATATTAACATTTGTTGATGCTAAGTTGTGTGCAGATAAATATTTTATTATTCTGGTCTTTTAATTTTTCTATATATTTGAAATTTTTCTTAATAAAAATTGAGCAAAATATACTTATAAAAATCCATGCTCAAAAAGTAATTATAGGAAAATTAGAAAAATTTAGAAATTGATGTCTCAAAAATATCCAAATTATAAGATGGAAAGAAAGGAGTATGTAGAAGGAGATTAATAATTTTAGTGGACATGTAGAAATGAAGAAAAATGGAAATAAATGTTCAAAGTACCCAAACAAAACAGAACAAAAAAAATAGAATAAAAGAAATGAAATCAAAGTCTAATAAAAGAGAACACAAATCAATACAGGATCAATAAAACAAAGTCTGGTTATATGAATGAAAAACAGTGGAGATATAAATCAATAAGCTTAGGGATAATAAAGACTATATAACTAAGGATAAAATAGATTTTAAAAATAGGACTACTTTACTATGAGCAATTTTATCTGTTTTCAAACTTATTGACATAAAGTGATCAATGTCCTAAAATAAACTTTTAATAAAATTCAATAATCCACGGAATCTTGAACAATCAAATAGATTGAATCAGTAGTTGAAAAAAAATTTACTGCTGCATAAACATAGGTCCAAAATTTTAAACTTATTCCTTGAGATAAAATTTACCCAAGTTGAATTTGTTTTTAGCATATGCACCGTTATGCAACCACCACCATCCCCTTAGAACAATTTATTTACCCCCAAAAAGTACCTATTAACATTCACTCCTCATTCTCCAGCCAGAGGCAACCAACAATCTGCTTTCTATCCCTGTAGAATTGCCTCTTCTAGACACTTAGTATAAATGGAATCATACAATGTTTAGCCCTTTCTCTGGCTTATTTCCCTTAGCATAATGTTTTCAAGTTTTGTCCATGTTGTAGCACGTATTGGTGCTTCATTCCTTATTTCCAAATAATATTCCACTGTCTTCATGTACCACATTTTATTTATCCATTCATCAGTTAATGGGCATTTGGGTTGTTTCTGTTCTTTAGCTATTATAAATAATGCTTTTGTAAACATTCATGTACAAGTTTTTGTGTGGGCATATGTATTCATTTCTTCTAGGTATGTACCTAAGCTGTGGAATTGCTGAGTCCTATAGTAAGTGTTTAACATTTTGAGGAACTGCCAAGCTAGTTTCCAAAGCAGCTGCACCATTTTACATTCCCACCAGCAATGTCTGAGCGTTCTAATGTCTCCACAGCCTCTCCAACACTATTATCCTTTGTTTATAGTCATGCTAGAGGATGTAAAGTGATGTCTCATGAATTTTATTCGCATTTTCCTGATGGCTAATGACGTTCAGTATCTTTTCATGTGCTTATTGGTCATTTGTATGTGTATTCTTTGGAGAAATTTCTTTTCAACTCCGTTGTCCATTTTCACATTGGGTTATTTGTCTTTTGATTGTTGAGTCAGGGGCTCATTACCCAATCTTCACAAAACTTGAAAAAATACAGAAACTCTAATAACCCATATCTCACAGAGAGTTACAGGGAATTTTTTAGAAGGGGGAGGAGGAGAAAGAAGGAAGAATAGGAGGAGGAAAGGGGAAAACTAGGGGAAGGGAAGAGGAGGAAAGATTTTTATCAGGTTAGAAGGACTCTGATACCAAAAGTAAATATAGGCTGTATGGGAAAGGAAAATTAAGGAGGCTCTCAAAAATTCTTAAGAAAACTTAATCCATCAGTGTGGAAAATTATAACAGTAGTAATAATAATGGTTATAATTAAATGGTGTTACTAAATAAGATTTATCCTGCAATGTAAAGATGATTTGGCCCTAGAAAAATCTATTAATTTCCAAAAAAAAATCTTTGGGGGAAGATAAAAAAAATTAAAAAGATAATCATTTCAGTAGATGCTGGAAAATTTTAATAACATTCAACACTTATTCAGGGTTTAAAAAAAATAAATTAAAAAACATTTCACCTCCCCAGGAATAAAAGGGAATGCCCTTAACCTGATAAAGTTTGTCTACCAAAAAAAAAAAAAAAAAATCTATAACACGCCTTATATTAAATAGTTAAGTCAAAGAACATTTCCTTTAAATTTTTCCTCTAGACAAGGATCCTTCCATCACCACTTCATTTTCTCTAAGGTCTTAGAGCAGTTAGTATTTATCACCAGTATTATCAGCGTCTCCACAGAAAATGGAAGAGAACCCAGAGGCAAATCAGATATAGTAAGAGAGCAGTTTGTTTACTAGATAAAAGAACAATATACCAAAATGGATAGTGTTCCTAAGATATGTACCAAATTATTAGAAGTGTATACTTTTTAGGAGATCCCACTTAAAAATAGTAAGAACAAAAAAAAATTTAGAAGATACGAATAAACTTAAAGATGTGAAACACCTTTATAGAGAACACTTTGTTGAAGGGCTTAAAAGAATGGAGTAAATAGTAAAACATATAAAAGTGATGGATTGGAAGACTCAATCTTCTGGCTTAATCTTTAAATGTGAAACATTATCAACCAAAATCTCAGCAGATTTATACACTCAACTTACCAGCTGGTCCTAAATTTATTTCAAAAAAGGAAAAGGCCCAAATTAGCCAAATATATTTGGTAAATGGGAAACCTCTAACATTTCAAAAAGGGTCAGGTACCTTACTATAAAACAATGTAATTCAACAGGTAAGAGATGTGGGTTAATTGGAATAGAAAGAGACCCTAGAAACAGACTCACATTTATGGACTCACGGTATATGAAATAAATGGCATTATTAATTATTGGGGAAGGATTACTGTCAAAAAATGGCACCAGGTTAACTTTCTATGTGATAATGGAAAAAAAAATTAGAATCCTACCTCAGGCCATTTGCAAAACCTAAACTCAGATTAAAAACTAAACATAAAAAGAAAATTTATAAGACTTTTTGAAGAATGCTTTGGAGGATACTTTCATATCAGGCAGGGAAGTATAATGAAGCACTTTACTGTATTAAAATTTTAAAACTTTGTAAAAAAAAATACCATAAACAAAATGAAAAGTCAAGGCATAGACTAGAAGAACCATGAAAAATATGTATTATAAACAGAATACATATCCTAAATTTGTAAAGAACCACAAATCAGTGGGAAAAAGTGAAAAAAAAGTGGGGGGAAGCATAGAAATAGGCAGTTCATAGAAGATAGTTAAGTGGCAATAACTATATTAAAACTGCTTAATATCAGTACTGGGGAAATGCAAATTAAAACAACAATGAGGTAGCATTTCGTGCCTATCATAATTCCAAAATATAATTCTTATTACACTATGTGTTGGTGAGGATGTGTAGAAAGACCTCTTCCACATTGCAGGTGGGAACAATTTGGATATATTTATTAAGTTGAAGGTGTTCGTACTCTGTGACATAGGAACCCCATATCTATGTACTCACGGAAAAGGCTCACACATACACACATACACACAACCACACATGGAACTCGCACAAAATCCATTATATTAAATCTCAAACTTCAGTATGTTCTGGAAAGTATAACCATTATAAATACCACCTGTTGATAACAATGCAATAAAACAAATTATTTAAAAATAAAAATAGAAAACTAACATTTAAGCAACTCTTCAATGAAAGAGATTACAAACCAAAATTTCTAAATTTCTGAAAAATGACAGTGAAAACTACCGGATGCATTTACAGCAGTGGTCACAGAAAAATTGGCAGTCCTATGCATGTGTATCAATGAAAATTAAAAAATATAAATAAAATTTCAGCTCAAAGGCACAAAAGGAAAAATAACCAAAAGAAAGGAATTAAGGGTAACAGTAAAATGTAGTAACAAATTAACAAATCAGAATCTAGTTGCCTTTCTTTTTTAAATAGACCACTACATAACTTAATCATGAAAAAAATGAGGGAGGTGAATAAATCACCAATAAACAGTTGACCCTTAAACAACACAGTATGAGCTGTACAGATCTACTTATACATAGATTTTTTTATCAATAAAAGTTATACAGAGTATGCCTGTCTCCCTTTCTACCTCCTCCACCCATTCCACTTCTATCACCCCTGAGAGAGCAAGACCAACTCTTCCTCTTTTTGCTCCTCCTCCTCAGCCCATTTACTGTGAAGACGAAGAGGATGAAGGTCTTTATGATGATCCACGTCCATTTCATGAATAGGAAACATTTTCTCTTCCTTATGATTTTCTTAATAGTACTTCCTTTTCTCTAGCTTACTTTCTTGTAAGACTGCAGTATATAACACACATAACATACAAAATATGTGTTGATAGAATCTTTATGTTATCAGTAAGGCTTCCAGTCAACAATATCATATTAATAGTTAAGTTTTTGTGGGAGTCAAATGTTATTCAGGGAATTTTGACTCTTCAGGGGTCAGCACCCCTAACTCCTATGTTGTTCAAGGGTCAATTATACAAGATAGGAAATGACAAATGGGAACTAATTACAGAAACAAAAATTAAGAGACAACTTTATAGACGTCATATACATGCAAAAAAGTTGAAAACATGGACAAAATTGAAACTTTCTTTGGAAAATACATTTACCAAAATTGGCTCTGTTAGAGATAGAAAGATTAATCAGCTCTTCTAGAAAAAAAAAATATACCACCCCAGAAAAACATCTCTAGGCCCAAAACAAACTCCCAAAGGCAGACCACTCCAATGCTCCACATTTACTCCAGGACATGGAAAATGAAGAAAAACTTTCTAATTATTTTTATAAAGCAAATATAGCATTGATAATTTAACCTGCAAAAGTCAGTTTTAAAAAAATGAAATTATAGGACGATGTCACTATATATATCACTGCAAAAATAGTAAATAAATATGACCAAAACAATGTAACACTACATTAAAAAAAATCATGGCCAAGTGACATTTAATCCAGGAATGCAAGTTTGGCTCAATATTAATTGATCCTTTAGTATATGACACCCTGTTAATAAATCTAAAGGAAAAAAATTACAAGATTCTCTACACAAGTGTTTAAATAATCTTTGAGAAAACTGAAAATTTAACACTCTTCCTGATGAAAATAGGAATTGATGTATATTTTCTTAACATCATAAAACATATCATGCACACATATGCTTAGTCCTAACATCAGTATCTCACTTAAGGGGGAACTACTTGAGACACTCCATTTGATCAGGAACAAGGCCAGGATGTCCGCTGCCTCCACTTCTATTAAACATTTTATTGGAGTCAATGCAATTATGCAAGATAAATCAAATGGAGGCATAATAATTGGAAAAGAGCAAGTAAAAACTGTATTTGTAGATGACATGGTAGTACTCCTGGAAAATGAAGAAAATTATGATAAAAAATTAACTTGATAAAATTTAGATTCAGTAAAAATTAATATATAGAAGTCAGTTGCTTTCACAGACATTGATAGTAAACTGGTGGAGGATATACTGATAGAGAAAACCTCATTTACATTAGCAACAGAGATGAATAAATATGTAGGGAAAATTAGAAGTAGAAATGTATAAAACCTATCTGGGGAAACGTTAAAACTCCTGTAAATCACAAAAATAGATGTGAAGTAATAGAGACATTGGCTGTTCCATAACAGAATGACTCAAGATTATAAAGCTGTCCGTTCTAAGTTACTTTATAAAATTAACACGATACCAATAAAAATAACAAGGTTCTTTGGGAGCTAGACTAGTTAATACTTAAGTTTATGTGAAGAAACTTCCAAGAAAAGGCAGGAAAACACTAAGAAAGAGAATCCAGGAAGAGAAAATAAGGTATACAGTAAATTTACTATAAAGTTTCTAAAATGAAAACAGTGTGGTGCAGGTGCGTGTCTAGACAACCAGGGAGAAACAGGTTTGAAAATCCAGAAATAGATCCAATTATCTATGGACATTCAACATACAATAAAGGTGGCATTTCAAATCACAAAGAAGGGACTTTTTAAACAAACAGTGCTGGGACAATTGGTTGGCCATTTGACCAAACATAACATTAAATGTATACCTCCCAAACCATACACAAGAATAAATAAATAGATCCAGGATCTAAATGTAAATAATGAAACCACGCCATCACAAGGAATAAAAAACCACAGGTGAATTCCTTTATCAGCTGGATGAAAGGAATGGTTACCTGACAATGACTCAAACTCCAGATGCCATATAAGATTAGTAAATTTGACTATGTAAAATTTTTTAAATAGTATGGTATATCAGCTTTCTATGGCTGCTGTAACAAATTATCGCAAATGTAGTGACCTAAAACAATACAAAGTTATCATCCTACAGTTCTGTAGATTAGAAGCCCCACAGGCCTCACTGATGTAAACTGAAGATGTCAGGAGGACTGCATTTTTTTCTAGAGGCTCTAAGAAAGAACTCATTTCTTTGCCTTTCCCAGCATCTAGAGGCTGCCTACATTCCTTGGTCCATGGCCCCTTCCTCCATCTTCAAAAGCCAGGAACTTTATGTCTCTTACCCTTTTCTGTAGTCACGTCTCCCTCTGCCCACAACCAGAAATGGCTGTTAGTTTTCAAGGACCTGTGATTACACTGGACCCACCTGATTAATCCAGGATAATGTCTTCAACTCAGAGCTCTTACCATCTGCAAGTCCTTTTTGCCATGTAAAGTAACATTTTTAAAAATTCTAGGCATTCCGATATGTATTTTTTGTGGGTAATTATTTTTCCTACCACACATAGCAAGAAAAAAACTCAAAAACAAACCGAAAAATATTTTTAAAATAAATTGAAAGACGTCTGACAAAATGGGAGAAAACATTTGTAGTGATCACAAATAAGAGGCTAATATCCATCCCTAAACTACAAAAAAAAAAAAAAAACCCTCTTAAAATAAGGGGGAAAGGCCAAAAACTTAATAGAAAAGTTGGCTATAGTCATGGGCAAACAATTCACAAAACGACACGCAAGTGGCCTTTAAACATAGGAAGAGGTAGTCAAGCTCACTCTTAACTAGAGAAATAAAGTTTTAAACTATGCTGAGATACTATCTCTCATTCATCAGATTGGGAGACATTTAGATGTTGATCCTTTATTCTATTGGTGAGACTGTGGGTAATCATGCAGTCTTATACATTGCTGGTAGAAATATAAATTAGTTCAACCATTTTGGAGGAAAATTTGACAAAAAGCAAAACTCTATTTTCATTTACCATTTGAGTACACATTCTCAGTTTTTGGAGTTAACCCTGAAAGTGTACTTCCAATAATACAAAAGTGCATAGGCACTTTGTTTAATGCCGCACTATTACTGCCCACTGTTGCTTAAAATGTCACTTAACTCATCCTTGGTCACTATATATCCATTTGTATCCCTATTTTATGGCTTATCCGTCAGGTTTGGATTGTACACTACAATTCAGATTTGCAGTCCTTCATTGGGCTTCTACACCACTCTCTGCATAGAACTGAGTAAATGTTTGCTGATTTGAACATTTTTAGGGCTAAACAATCATTTTGTTTTCAAAAATTTTATTTTGGAAAAAAGTTCTCCTACATAACTAATATCACATAGCTTTATTAATTTTGAATTTAACCCAGATTGTTGTCCAATATACTTTTTTTTCACAGTTGTTACTAAGTTTCTGTTTTATCACAGCCAGTCTTAAGTAAGGAAATTAGATTTATTTAATAATTAAACCTCTATGACAATGGCCCAGGGCCAACTGAATTCAGCACAGCAACTTAGAATAAGATTCTACTGGACTTTCTATACTTTTCAGCCACAACTGAGCACACCGTTGTTCTATGATAGCATTATTGTCATTAATGAAATGTATAAATGGAATGCAACTAAATAGTGCCTGGTTAAATAGTTCCTGGGGCTTGGTAACAAAACAAATAAATACACAACCATACTCTGAAGATGAATGTTCTTGTCTTAATTTAGTTATTCACACAACCATCATTCATTAGGAAATTAATACAATCAGGTTCATGTGTCAGGTTCTTAGAATGAGAAGTGTATGATCCTTAAGCCAAAAAAGGTTCATTACTTCAATTTTTAATAATACATCTTCTAGATATTTTATTATCTGTATCCAGATCCTCTTTAGACTGTCTCCTGAAATTACTATGCATATATATACACATACACATATATAGTACCTGTATTTATTGTTATATGCCTATATGCTACTTTTACTGGAATACTTCCCTTTATATTTGAGGACCTCTATTTAAGCAAAGTAATAACCTAAGTACAAACAGGGAAAAAATTCTCCCTCATGTACACACATGCATATTTTTAAAGTTTGTCCAAATGCATCACAATTGAGGTTTAGATTAGCATCCACATGTCTGAAATGGCTGCATAAGGGGGAAGGGTGGTATATATTTAAAGAAAACTTGCATTTAAGAAATTCATTATTGACCCCTTAACCCTAGCATAGGGATAGTTTCTTCTTTTGTTTTTTGTTCCTTCGTTTATTTATTTATTTATTTATTTATTTATTTATTTATTGAGACAGGGTCTGACTCTGTTGCCCAGGCTGGAGTGCAGTGGTAAGATCTCGGCTCACTGCAACCTCCACCTCCCAGGCTTGAGCCATCCTCCCACCTCAGCCTCCTGAGTAGGGAGGTCCCGGGGCTTAGCAGAGTGGCTCCAGGGGATGGCTTAGAAGGACATGGGCACAGGAAATCAAATTTGTGATGACTTAGATCCTTCTTATTTGCTTATTTAGGAGTTAGTACATCAAGGTTGCAAAACATCCCAAGAAAACAATTTTTAAAATTCATTCTAGATCAGGAATTGGCACCCACAGGCCAAACCTTGCCAGTTCTATGTAAATAGCGCTTTACTGGAATAGTTACACCTGTTCACTTACATATCCTTTGTGGGTGTTCTTGAGCTAAGATTACAAAATTGAGCAATTTGTGACAGTGACGATATGGGTACCACTCAGAAAACCAAAAATATTTACTATGTGGTCCTTAACAGAAAAAGTGTGCTGACCCTGCTACAGAAAATATTGCCCTCTTACAAGATATCATAAACATGAATGCATACTTTCAAAAAACTATTAATGATTATAATTTTGAGTTATACTGACACAACTAGAGCAATTAAATGCACGTTGTAAATTCTAAGGAGTCTTCAAGTTTCTGATACAACTTGTTCTACAGCACATACATTGCTGCTGAATGTCAGTGACATTCCGTTTTAAACAGTAAGAAGTGATTTTAGCTAATTAACTTTTGAAATTAACTTTTTATAGCCAGCAATAACTACAGCAAGATTATTTCTAGATAATTAAAATACAGTGTTCCTAATGAATGGATATCTACTATAACTTTCTCTATAAAGGCAATTATAGTTGCTTATGTCATTTCAAATTGCGCTTTGTGTATTCAAAATTATATTTTTTTCAAAATGTAAACTTGGGTTTTTTCAATCTATTTATTTTTATGAACTAGGACTACAACAGTTGCCAAATTTCTAAAATATCTTATAAAATCTTAAAATTACAGAGTCACTATTTGGTAATTAAACCGTTAAAAATATCAAGAAGCCTGGGCCTCAGAATTTCCTATGAAAGGAATAGAGTTTTGAGAGGTATTCTGGAGAGATATTGGAAATTAACATAAAGGAAATAACGAAAGCTGAAATTGATACCTACGGAATTGAAAAATGTTAGCACCATCACAAGTTCTTAAAAGTTAAGAACTATATTCTAGGAACTTAAAGAATGTGTTCTGCCTTTCTACTATTTTTGGCCTGTGTAGGCAGGATATTTTGGAAGGATAGGCTGGGTTGTACCATGGTGTCAAGCAACCCCTAGATCTCAGTGGCTTGAAACAAATGCCTATTTCTTCTTCATGCTACCTTTTGGCGGGGACTCTGCTCATGGTAATCATTTTATGACCCCAGCTTTAGAGAAACCACCATCTTGAGAGCTGCTGGTTGCCATGCAAGAAGAAAAAGCATGTTGGGCAGTTGCAGACTCACAGTTAAATGCTTCAATTTGGAGTGTCCCTTTTGCTAACAATTCATTGGCCAGAACGTGTCACATGACCCCATCCATCCTCAGAGGAGCAGGAGTTGCAATTCTATCATGTGCCTATAAGGAAGAGGGCTGGATATATTTAGTGACAACTCATTAAATGTTTAGGGTAATGATTAAAGACCCAGCCCTCCAGACAAACTAGTTAATTAACGTTTGTGCTTCATTTCCCTCATCTGCAAAATGGGAAGACTAAACCTCATAAAACTGTGATGATTAAATGACTTAATACTTGTGAAGTGTTTAGAACAATACTGTCATATAATGATAAAGCATTATTATTTCTTTTTAACTTTTGTATCTGCCACCCTGGTCTTCAGTGCCAAAAGCAGAGATGAGGGCAAAAACAAAAGTGGGCAGTCTTAGGAATGCTGACCTGGACCCAGTAGGGATGCCAACAACAGATATTCTTGAGAAAAGGCCCATGACCAAATGAAAGAGATCAAAGATGCTAGGATTTCCTTATAAGTAACATTGATCCAGAAGGTATGAAACAAGCCATTAGCAGAGCAATGATTTATTTTTAATGGGAATTGGAAGATAAGGGGGATAAAAACACCTAAACTGAAAACAGGACTTTTGTAATATGAAGGCCAGAGGATGAACTTAGGGTGTGGTCATATAATATATAACATGGATGCAATCAGTGGAAGATGCTGAATAGGGCTATCATATAGCATGCATATTTGGGTAATACGGTATATGAATGAATCTCTTCTAATCTGTGATTTAGAAGGCTTACACCAGGCTAAACAGGAGTTCAAGTAAATGACTCCCACTAGAAAGAGCTACGGCTACAAAGAAGAGAAATGGGAGCAAAGCGAAAGTCAACCCAACAATTATGTAGAAACATAGCAAGCGGTAGACTAATGACATGGTTCATTCCTACCAGAATTCCTGTTTCCTCAGTACTGGCAGCAATGAGATTGCTCTGAATCCATGACCATCCATATGTATTAAAACAATCCTTGACTGTTAGACACCAAGGAGATGCCAAGATAAACAGACATGATTTCCCTCTTCCAGGGGCTTATTGTTTAACAAGAAAGACATAGGGTATTACCCTACCTTAACATAAATCAGAACGAAGTAAGTTTTATACTACACACATAAGCAGAACATTATGGGAGTAGAGAAGGAGCAGAGGTTCATTTTTAATATGGAATTTGGGAATACGTTTTGGTGGAGATGGCATTTTAAATGAGATTTGAAAGAAGAGGAAGGGATGAAAATGGATACAATGAATAAGATAACATAATATCATGAGAAGCCAGGAAAATGGGTAAGATCGACCATTTGAAGGAGGTAGAGGAGAAATAGTTTTTTTTTAAAAGGAAGCTTTTGTTCCTTTGTTCCTTTTGTTCTTTGTTCACCCCCAGTAATTCAGCAGCACACACTAGACTGTCTCATTCTATAATTGTATGTATTTCTATCATTCTATAGATTCTATAGATATAATTCTAAAATCATTCTATAATTTTATATTTATGACTCCCTTTTATTTACCCAAAACATTAACTATAATTTTTAAATGGCTATTTGATGTTAATTTTATTTCTGTAATCTTTAAATGTAAGTTCTACGGTTCACATTTTTCTAGATGGCCACAAAACAAATTCAAAAGATAATAAAGCTGAAAAGGATTTTTTTTTTTTTTTTTTTTTTTTGAGACAGAGTCTCGCTCTGTTGCCAAGGCTGGAGTGCAATGGCAGGATCTCGGCTCACTGCAACCTCCACCTCCCAGGTTCAAGCGATTCTCCTGCCTCAGCCTCCCGAGTAGCTGGAATTACAGGCACCTGCCACCATGCCCAGCTAATTTTTGTATTTTTAGTAGAGATAGGGTTTCACCATGTTGGCCAGGCTGGTCTCAAATTCCTGACCTCAGGTGATCCGCCCGCCTCGGCCTCCCAAAGTGCTACGATTACAGGCGTGAGCCACCGTGCCCGGCGCTGAAAAGGAATTTTAAGTTAAATTTTTGCTTTATAGATAAAGAATCCAGTGATCAAATGATTTCCTCATAATTGTAGAGTGGCAGACTCAAGAACTTGAACAACTCATATCCTAATACTGAATGTATTTGTTACTTTAAAAGATAAAATAATCAAGAAAACAACAAAAATGAGTCCAGGGTTACTCTTGTGGTTGTTCTGTGAGTATCATTTGTCAGAAGCAAGGTGAATTATGCCTATAAGATTGTGTGTGTGTACATATATATATATATATATATATATATATATATGATTGTATATAATATAAATAGAATAAACATAGAATTAATTACTAACCCCTAAAATGTCTAATTGAGGAGTCACCAATTCAAGCTTGTGTGTGTGTTTAGGGCAAATAAAAGGAAGCCCTACCCCATAGAGTAGGGATTAAGTTGATGGAACTCTTTACCCAACAGGAGGTAGAAGAAGTTGGAAATAAAAACAGATTTTAAATGGCTTATATAAATTAAGGACTGGCCCATCACACAGTTAATAAGAAAAAAATAGTATGTGTGGGTCATGTTATGCATGTTTGAAGTTGATATCAAAGAAGTCCTTGCTTTGCCAACTCTGCCAAAGACAGATGGCACGTGGCCATGATGCACCGTGGCAATTCTTGCTTCTGTTTGTGAAACTCTCCAAAGGCTGTGTTTTGGAAGTCATGAGAAATTGCTAGGTTCCTGGGTTGTGAATAGAAGATGGACATTCAAGGAACCAATCTCTATCTGTATATTAACCAAGACAACTATATCTAACATTTTATTCCCAAACAGGAGCATAAGGGACATTTCCACATTCTAACTTTACATGAAGACTCAGGACTTTGAAAGCCCATGAGAAAGTTTTCATAAGGATTTATCCACAATTTCTTCTTTGGTTTGCTCAGATGTGAAGCAGGAAACCTTCCAGACATCCTGAACCTCTGAACTTTTTGTGGATTGCCCATCAACACAGGCAAACATTCATGCAGCAATTCAAAAATCTCTTCTCACTGCATTATAAGCATGTCCTTACGTTATTCATATATCAAGAGCATGCCCATTCCCAACCCACAATGGAATGTGAGCCTAATTACATGTTCCTTTGGAATAAGATCTCACCAGCCCAGGAGTGTCAGAAACCCTCTATCATATATACATATCTTGTTTCCAAAATGATCTTCCCAAGCCACCCTAACAGGCCCCCTTCAGAATGCTTCCTGCTGACAAGTGAATCTGCTTTTTGCCTTTCACCCAATCTCAGCTCATGCTTTCTCTGTGAAAATATCACAGAGCACATCTGACAGTGGTCCAGCTAATTAATGTACTCCAATGTCTAGCAAGCATTTGACAGGAAAAATAATCTATACTGTATTTATTGCAAAATCTTCACCAATGTGACAAAGATGAATGTAAACTTTACATAATCATGTTTCATTTGTTATCCAAAGTTGAAAGTGATTTTCAAATGCTAACTTTAAAATTATGATGAGGAAGATAACAGTTCTGCTTTAAAACTGCTTGGCAATGGAATTTCTATAGTATAATGGTTTAGCAATGAGCTAGAAAAATAAACTCTCTTGCTAATGTAGTAAATGGGCCAGAAATAAACTTCTCAGGGATTTGTGTGATGGGGTGGGGTGAGGGAGGGGCACACAGAGGGGATAGTGGAATTGGATTTCTGGAATAAATGATCTGAAACCCTTAGCACACTATATCTTCAAAAAGCAATGATCTTCCTTTATATAATGCACGTATCACCATCACAATACGAGAGCAACTCGAAGAATCTTAATGTGTACCACGGTAAACACCTACGGCACCCAACTCAGTCTACAGCAGGACACCCAAAAGTTAAATTCGCTTTGGCTGTGGCTGTGCTCCAGGTACATATTTTCTCATGAGCTTTGTTTCTTTGTTCTAGAACCATCCTTCCCAATATTCCTTAACATTGAAATTATACATGTTAAATTAATTATTGTTCATTTAATTGATGAGCTGAAACTCACGTCCTTCCTTTCGAAAGCTAAAATAATCTTCTAATAAAAGGTCAGGAATTATCAAATTTATTTGTAATTATTATTAATTCTTCTGTGACTTCTTTTTTTTTTTTTTTTTGAGGCGGAGTCTTGCTCTGTCGCCCAGGCTGGAGTGCAGTGGCATGATCTCGGCTCACTGCAAGCTCCACCTTCTGGGTTCACACCATTCTCCTGCCTCAGTCTCCTCAGTAGCTGGGATTACAGGCGCCCACTACCATGCCCGGCTAATTTTTTTTGTATTTTTTAGTAGAGACGGGGTTTCACTGTTAACCAGGATGGTCTCGATCTCCTAACCTCGTGATCCACCTGCCTTGGCCTCCCAAAGTGCTGGGATTACAGGCGTGAGACACCACGCCCGGCCTCTTCTGTGACTTCTTAACCACAAATAAAGTCTTGGCATTGGAAAAAGGAAGATCTGAAACAGAACAAGGCAATTAAAAAGTGGGTGGAGGAAGTATAGGAGTAGTGGAGAAAAAAGAAAGGAATGGATTTTCTAAATTTAAAACACTCTTTGCCCTTTCCTGAAATAATGACTTATATTCTTTGAGTTCACAAGAGAGTAATTGGATATGCATGATGCAATGCTGGAATTTTAGGTATTTTGCCTAAAGGTTATTAACAATTAGTACCACTAGGGGAAAAATCATGAAGTTAGTTAGAATAACAACCCTCTCTCAAAGGATAATTAAAACTGGACTTGTAATCTGGTCATAATAAAAATATATTATGTTTATATTGGAGCCTCACATGTCAAGAGGAAAACTCACAAACTAGAATATGTCCAACAGGTGGCCATGACTAAATGAAGACTGAAAAACAAGTTGTATAAGGACCAATGAAGGAACCTTCCTTTGAAGCAGTAAAGACTGTGAAAAAAACATGAAAAACTGTCTTTAGATAAATCCTTTAACAGGAATGGTACACAGAACAGGGAGATGTTATAAGTGGAGCTACTGATGACAGCGTTAGAGCCAAAAGGTGAAAGGCAGATGTTGAGTCATTCAATAGAAGAGATGTCTGATCTCTTCCTATCCAATGTAGCAGAATCCATCCCATACTATATCTGAAAGATGACCACTTTGCTTTGACATTTGCAGTGGTACAGAACTCACTATCTCAAGAATACCTTCCTCGGGATGGTAATAAGTATGAGAAATGCCCTTTCTAGTTCTAAATTTCTTCTCCACAAGACAACTCATTCCATTTTCAAACAATTATTAGATCTATCCATCTCTTAGTCTTCTATTTGTCAAGCAAACATCTCCAATTCCTCACATCATTATTAATTCAGTATTCTGAACCTTGTACCATTTTAGTCACCAGCTTTGTGGATAATCTTTGGATTGTAGTGTCTGTAACTGACATCCAAATTAAGTGCTCTTGATATGGCCTAACTAGCAACTGACCCCATCCATATTTCTATTTCCAAAGCAGAGAAACAAGAAAATCAATTGGCCAATATAACTGAATAAATCCAGGTAAATACATATTTGGCTTTCAATTAGCCAGGAAGTCTGAATTTCTAGAGGATATTGAAGAGACAGCATCAGACAATGCATTTGTCTGATTGCTGACAACTTTTAATTTCTCTGCTCAAGAAAATCGATCAATGTGTGTTAGCTAAACACCTGTTATGTTCAACCCTGTGTTAGTCATCATTTGATGTGTAACAGAAGTGTAAGGCCAGGTACCTACAATATTTGTAGAGTCAATACTAAGGCACATGAAGTAATTTTAGAGTTTTTACAAGATATACATCATTATGTATACTTATATGAAATAGTCTCAAGTTCAGCACGGAAGACTGGGCCCAGGTGGGCTGAGGAATGCATGTGAAGAGGTAGGGAGGCAGGAAACTTGAAGGATGGTTACGGCTTGTCTATTTGGAATGGAGAGAAAGGCCACAAAGGAGTGCGTGTGTAGAAATAATGAGTAATAAAGGAGGTCCAGGTTAGTAGGGACATGTGTGTGGTTACAAATAGAAATATTTGGATTTGTACCATAACATTTCTATTACAACTTCCTTTCTCCCATTCTAAACATGCTTGGTTTTACAGAAAAAACTTCGAGGACTCAGATTTCCATGGGTATTAGTTTGCAAACTAATCCCTGATGAGATATTATGAGGAGCTAAGAGAGTGATGCTAGAATTCTTAAGTGGCAATGGCAAATTTCAGGGCTGACTTCCTGGATTACCAATTCTTTTTTTTTATTCTGAGCACGGGAATTTCAGTTCATCCAGCAGAAGAAATGTTTTTTGATAGATGTGACTTTTGGTACATTTTGAATTATGTCATCTTGGGGACAAATGGTCCCAAAAGCCAAGGTCCTAAATGTGTACATCTGATCCAACTCTAAGAACTTTTGCTCAGTTGTGACGTCAAAGAATTTCTATTTTAGAGTGGTCTTCTGCAACTGATACCATCCATATTTCTGTCTCCAAAGCAGAGAAACAAGAAAATCAATTTGCCAATATAACTGAATAAATCCAGGTAAATACATATTTGGCTTTCAATTAGCCAGGGAGTCTGAATTTCTAGAGAATATTGAAGAGACAGCGTCAGACAATGCAATTTCCTTTAATAGGGACCATAACCTCACAGTTGCTGCTCTGGTTTTTAATATTGTACAATTAACTTTTTTTTTGCAGCACACTCTGCTTATAGCTTCTGTGGAAACTTAAACATTATTCAATAGAATAATTTCCTGGAAAATCTTTTGAAAGTGGTCACAGCCCTGACCTTGCTCTGGTGCCCTGGGTCCACCAGCATGCTGTTTCATTACCTCGGGAAGGTTTGGTGCCAAGAGACAGTCCAAGAGTTAGTGCATAAAGAAAGCTAGGTTCATAAAAGAATTAATATCTGCCTTCTTTCAAGGAGGGAAACTGCCACTTCCAACCATTTTATGCATCTATCACTTCTCTTCTATCTTCATCATTCAACCCTTCAACTGGCCTACCTAGATGACAGGTAAAAATTATAGATTTTTAACTCTTAAGAAACAACTGCCGAAGTCATTTCTTCCAAACCATTCTCATTACCAATGGGAAACTCAGGCCCAGAAAGCCTAAATGACTTTTGCAAGACCACAGAGTAAGTAGCAGAGTCAGGACTTAAACTCCACATTGCAGAAGATGAACCAGGGATGATATTTTTTAAACTTAGCAATGGTATGACAAAATCACCAAACAGTTAGAATACAGCCTCTGATTGTACTGGTGTGCCATTAAATACCAGCCCCAACTGGATTACAGTGTATATCAGTAATACTTTAAGGGATAAAGAGAAAAAATGTGCCACTTACTGTCAAGCTATTTAAAGGAGCTAGGTAATAAAATAATCATAATTTATTTTTACTGTTGGTTCTTCCCTTTTTCATCTTTTTGCCTTTTTTTTCCATTGTCTTTCTTGTTACTAATCCTGTGAAAATTCACCCTCTGTTTGGCAGCCCGGGTCATTGTTATTTGTGCTAAGCTCCTATATTAGTCTGTTATCATATTGCCATAAAAAAACTACTTGAAGCCAGGCGAGGTGGCTCATGTCTGTAATCCTAGCACTTTGGGAGGCCGAGGCAGGCAGATCACTTGAGGTCAGGGGTTTGAAACCCGAATGGCCAACATGGTGGAACCCTGTCTCTACTAAAAGTACAAAAATTAGCTGGAAATTGCTTGAACCCAGGAGGTGAAGGTTGCAGTGGGCCGAGATCGTGCCACTACACTCCAGCTTGGGCAACAGAACAAGAGTCCGTCTCCAAAAAAAATAAAAACAAACAAACAAACAAACACAGCACAACTACTTGAGACTGGGTGATTTATACAGAAAAAAACATTTTATTGATTCACAGTTCCATAGGCTGTATAGGAAGCATGGGTGGGGAGGCCTCAGGAAACTTGCAATCATGGTGGAAGCCAAAGCAGGCACATCTTACATGGCCAGAGGAAGAAGCAAGCAAAGGTGGAGGTGCTACACACTTTTCAACCACCAGATCTCATGAGAACTCACTCACTATCATGAGAACAGCAAGAGGGAAATTCACCTTCATGATCCAGTCACCTCCCACTGGGCCCCTCCTCCAATTCTGGGGATTATAATTCCACATGAGATTTGGGCAGGGACACAAATCCAAACCATATAAGCTCCATTCTGCATTCAAGTGTATGTTGGTCTTGCCAAAATTATCAATACCTTCTCTGTAAATACCACTTTCAAGCCTTGTAGGTTAAGCCCTGATTATGTTTGTAAAAGTAGCTTGATCTACATGTCTACAATTGTTCTCTAATTTGCTTTATCCAAATGGAAAAAAAAAAACACACAATATTTTAGGCCTTGATTTTCATCATGAATTTTAAAAAATCTAAAATTGCCTCTTCATTGTGTTATTTCAAAATCATGAGATATCCTTTCATTGCTTCTACTGATAAGGTTGTTTATAACTCAAAATCATAATTGGTAGATCAACAGAATAAAATTATGAGATACAAATATACATTTGATTATTATTGCTACTGGTTAGAGCCTTTACTATGACATGCAGTGACATGCTCACAGAAATGACAAGCCCTAAAACTTCTTGCTTTTTGGTTAAACACTTTATGACTAAACATTTCAATCTTTAAACTTTCTAATAGTATCTTGAAATTGTGTATCTCATTTTAACATTTTTAAGCCACTGAGACAAATGACTTTTTGCCATGCTTGCTTGACTTTTTTTCTTGCATGGACTTACAGATAAAGGTGGTCTCATCCCTAATGAACATATGAGGCCACAAGAATTTCTTTTTTTTTTTTGTTGTTGTTGTTGTTGTTGTTTATTTTTGATACAGGGTCTTGCTCTGTCACCCAGGCTGGAGTACAGTGGCAGGAACAAAGCTCACTGCAGCCTCAGAGTCCTGGACTCAAACCATACTCCCACCTCAGCCTCCTGAGTAGCTGAGACCCAGTAGCACTCACCACTTCCAGCTAATTTTTTGTAGAGACAGGATCTTAAACTCCTGGGTTCAAGCAGACTGCCCACCTCTGTCTCCCATGTGCTGTGATTACAGGAGTGAGCCACCATGCTTGGACAGTTTCTCCTCTTGAATCATCAACAGTCCCTGTAAAGTCTCAAGAAAAGTGTTTGGAGTATCCATAATGTGCTAAGTCACTTAGGAACAAAGTTACACAAAACACATCCCCAATTTTTGTCTCTATGCTTTCAAGATGGGTGAAACTTTATGTTTGAAGTTTCGTGTTTTATGCCAAGCATGATGAGAGATAGAGGAATGGGAAGACTTGGTCTTACAGGTCAAAGATGTGAAACATACAAAACATGCTCTCATGAGATAATTAGACAAACAAGTCAGTGTGATTGAGAGCAACATGCTGGGAACTGGTTTAGAGGCTCCTGGAGGTAAGGACAGAGTCACTGTTACATGTTTGGGGTATTTTGCTGAAGCATCGCAGAGGCAGCATTGTCCTCGTCAACAGGAGATGGGGCGGGAGGAAAGGAGAGCAGAGGGCTGCAACCAAAGCAACCCAGGGTCCAGGTGACAGATCTCCCCTATTGGTAAAATGTGATTCATGTGGTAGCACCGCACTGGGAGCTTCAGTACCTTTAACTTTCTCTCTCAGGCTTTTACACCTGGTGAACGTCTAGAATAATTGCCACAGAAAATACATCTATGACATTTAATCACTGAGTGTTCGAGAGAAGGCAAAGCCCGGACACCAAGTAAGCCAGGTACCCCTGAGGCAAACTCCAGAGGCTTCCCTGGGCTGTGAAACCAGCCAAAGAAGGCAAAATTCACCCACCCTCCAAAAGACGTTTGCGTTCCCACGCATGTTCTCCGCCCTGAGATAGCTTAGAACACAGCTCTACCAATGACTTTTCATTTCCATTAACCTATTCCTGATTCTTTGATTCAAGGAACCTTGCCATCCTTAGCTCTTTGGATTACTTATGAGGTCTGATTTATAATACAAAATTATACAGTGTACCATAGTTAAAACCTTGAAGGAAAAAATGCATTTTGTATTTCTTCTTTTTGGAGAGGCCCAAACACCCCTCCCAAGGGTTGGAAAGGAGAGTGGAGGTAGGGTAATGGAACTCCCTCTCAGGCCTCTGAATATGGAGAAATTAAGAAGAATGGGATGGGGTTGGGGGACAGAGGTAGTAAGCAAACAAATGACTTATTTTTAATCTAGAGTTACCCATTTGGAGAGAGATACAGGGTTATATCCTAATGGTACCTTTTTAAAAAATAAGTCATAAGTATGCTCATGCCCTAACAAGTTAGTGAATTTTTCCAGTAAAATTAAAATTAAATAGAAGGCCATGGTAAATTACCCATTTCATTTCTCCTTCTAGATTTAAAAAAAAAAAAAGAGGCACTTTGTCACTTCTTACTGTGAGTGCACTTCAGCCTTAATACATGCATTTATGTCAAGGGGGCCATTTACACTGTTGTCTGCTGGAGTTTTTCTTCTTTCAACTTAGTAGGGAATATTTGTAATCTTTATTACCCCAAATAAATCTACAAAATGCCTTTTGCTTGAGGCCTTTTATTTTAATTTCAGATAAATAAATCACATAGGTTCCTGGCTGTCATATTAAGATAAGCATGGATCTAAAAATAACAAAAGTGTGTTTTAAGCTAAATGTCTTTAGATTAAATAGTGGTAAATTTCTCTGGGTGACCCCCAAATCGTATTGATGTTGGGATATTTTTTGGTACTTTTGGAGTGTTTCTTGAAGAATATAAACCTGTTTAAACTAGAAGTGGAGTTTTTAAGTCATGTATGGGCCTACTTGTACAGTATTATTCAAATCCAAGCTTCTTGCGGTGGCAGTAAATCTATCTTTTAAGTACGAATATTTCCCCAGTTACATTAGGGATCAATTTTATATCTTTGTTGGTTAATAGTGACTCCATCTATACAGTGGTTTATTTATTAACTATAAAGATCCTAGTCCTGAATTTCTCGTCATCCTCTGTACTGTTAGAGCTTAAAGTCTTAAAGACAATTCAAATTCAATGTATTCCATTACTGACTCTTCATCAGCCCTCACTCCAATTCTGCTCCTAATCAAGCCTTGGTTCAAAATGCCACCTCCTCTGGGAAGCCTTCTTCGGACTTCTGCAGGACAGAGTCTCCTAAAATGTGTTTTATAGAACCCCCTCCATCCCTCAATGCCCCAGTGGAATAATCTTGATAAATGTGAAATGTTTCTTGCAAACAAGGTTTAGAGTGAAGAGGAAGGGATAAACTCCCAAGGTTAGGACCTAAATGTATGTTCTATGATGAATTAAAGAACAGTGGGCAGATTTGATAAGAAACAGGAAATCACAGATAGAAAGTGAGTGCAGAGTTTTACCCTGACCCTTTTTGTGTCTCCTTGCCCCAGAAAACCTGGATTCAAATTCTAGGCACCCCCTAATTAGACACATGCATATCACATACAGGTGACCTAAGTAAACTATAATGAAGATCGATCCCAAGGTGCAAGGTGAGATCTTCTGGGTGATCTGGTTCAATCAAACCAGATGTCTTTCTGGACTTAGTTCTACTAAACCCTGTTGTTGCTGGAAGAAAGGTTCTTGGAAGACAGTGATGTTATATCATCAGGGGCTTCATGGTTATAAGAAGCCTGAACACTCCCTTGCTTCTCTAAAGTATGACCAGCAGTCTATAATAAGTATCCTTTGGTGGATAGCTTATCCCATAGCTCTCCCTACGACTGTTCAGGAATAACATAACCATTGAAGCATGTGGCAATACCCAATTTTGAGAGCCCTGGTTTCATCTCCCTTGTGCTGGACAGAGGGCATAGCTGAGAGGCCAGACTCTTATCCTGGCAGGGGTCTGGGACTGTCTGCATCTCTGAAACAACTCCTGGTGGGTAATTGGGGAGTGACATTTGATGGGTTTCCAGGGTGGCTCTGGGGTCTGCACTTGGCTGAGAATACAGCTATGATTTAGAAATTCATCCCAAGGGTTGAGAACAGGGAAAGATAATGTGAGGCACGCTAGCCCTGGTCTCCTTTGACCTCAGCAGGGTGAATCAGGGATGCAGAACAGGAAACCGTGTGCTGTTATTGAGTTGGCATAGCGTGATGTTTTGCTTTCAGAGCTTTTATTGCTATTACAGAGCACTGAGCTCTCTCTTTGTTTGCTACACATTCTCTCCCCAAGAGACAGCCTCTTTTCCTCTTGAGGGATTTAAAAAACAAATCATAGTTCTTATTTTATTCAGTGTCCACCATTAAGAATTCATGCAGAGCAATTTTACTTGTTGCCAATTAAGAGCTCCCAGTGGAGGTCTATGATTACAGTGAAGGCAACCTGTTTAATACTCGGCGTCCCCTTAGTCTACATAAATTAACCCCATGAGGATAGAGGCATGCTAATTCTTAAGATGCCTGGATGATAGGATTCTAAGATACAGGATACACAGAAGGTACATCTTCAAGAGGCTCTGGGCCTGACTCTTCTCAGAGAGCATGTCAGCTTTTTCTTCTTACCTGTATTTTACAACTACAAGATAATTTCTAGATAACATTTTAGCAAAGAATATTTCTTCCTCAAGGATAGAATAATGACGTGTGGCCTTGCAGCAAGCAATTTCTCTCTCTCAATTTAGAGCTGGAGGGAACGTTAGAGGCACCAGGGCCATTAACCTCTAGCTAAAAATGTATAGATATATCAAAATTATGGAGAACATGAATGAGCATTTTGAGCATGGATCATTTTATTTCAATGTTCACTCTACTTAGTTAAGACATCTTTGAATCATAAGGAGAATGAAAGCAAAGTTTTTACCCAATGTTTTCCTATTTCTGTTCTTAGAATAAGAATCACATGCAAGCCAGAAAGGAAAGGTAAAATTCCATTTTAAAAATCTTGGATATATAAAAGTAATTATCTTTTGTTTTGCTAGAAGGGATGAGCCTTAGAGGATCTTCTTCTGACTAGGGACTATACATGCTTTAAAATTTAGTCTTTTACTCCCCCTGGTGATGTAGGAAACCATCAGTTCCCCCGCCTTGGGAAGCAAGAGTTAAGTCTTTTACTTGGGCAAATGGTTTGTAATCAGTAGTTTAGATTCTTGGAAGTTTGTACTGAGGCTTTGACTTCCCCTCAGGAAATTAGCGAGGAACTTGGGATTGAGGTTCCTACAGGTTGACTTTCTCCTTTTACCAACAACCCAGACTCTTTTCCCCTTTTACCAACAACTCACTGCTAGATGCCCTTAAGTCACCCAGCCCAGTACCAGTGAAGCAGGTGGTACAAGTCATATGTATTCTATATTTGGATAGCAGTTAGATAGATCACCACTTCCCTCGATATGTTCCTTGAACCTTAGAGTAGATGCTCTAAGACAGATAGGATTTGGAGTTTTATTTTTAAAGTAAAAAATGAAATTTTATATCCAATATTTGCATATACGCAGCACATGTTAGCAGGATTAATGGCTCTGAGAAGTTCTACAATTAAAAACAAAATGTTTAAGGCTTGGTTTTACCTAAAATTTTAAAAATTTATTTGACCATGGAGTACCCTCATTTTTCTTAAAATATCTATGACATAGTGATGCAGAGTATTGGTGTTTCTTGGAATATACTCAGGAAAATGCTTGCATAGATTATTTAGACCACTGATGCTCAACTGGGAGAGGGGATGACTTTGTCCCTTAGGGAATCCTTGAAATATGCCCAGAGACATTTTTGTTGTCACAACTGAGGGATACTACTGGCAGGTGGTATAAAAGCCAGGGATCATCCTAAACATCCTCCCCTATAATGAAGAATTGTCTGGCCCCAAATGTCGACAGTGCCTTGGTTGAGAAACCCTAGTGCAGATATAGCTTGTTCAAATGAGGCTTAGGTGATCTGGAATCTGTGGTTGGTAGCTGGCACTCTGCATTCAGATTTTGTCATTTGATTTTGATCATGGAGACCTATTACTCATTCTTCATTACCTTAAGGCTTTTGATAAAACTGTCACCAATTTGACTTATGAAAATTTGAAATAAAGATGCTAACAGTCCTTTCCTGAAACAAGCCCCTCCTTGCCTGGGGACCAAACCAACTGCCCTTATAACACTAACAAATTAGCCAACAAGATTAGAAATTATGGCTCAGGAGTCATGCAGCCAGAGGCCGCAAGATTCCTCACATCCCCAGCTGCTCCTGTGGGTAACATCATTATGGTAAAACCAAAGATTGGTATTTGAGGTGTTTTTCAGACCCTGCATTCTCATGGATCAACTGGCACCATCCAGAAAGGTGAACTGGCTCATCAGATCTTGCAGCCCCCACCCAGGAACTGACTCGGCGCAAGAAGACAGCTTCGACTCCCTATGATTTCATCCCGACACAACCAATCAGCACTCCCCATTCTCTAACATCCCCACCCCCACCGCCAAACTATCTTTTAAAAACTCTGACCTCTGAATCTTGGAGGAGGCTGATTTGGGTAGTAGTAAAACTCCAGTCTCCCATTAACACAAAAAGAAAGAATATCTTAAGTGAATACTTGGACATTATCTAGTTGAGCTACTGGCAAGTTGTTAGATTGTTCCATTAGTCATTTCTACTCATAGGTTCTTTGAAGCTTTCTATGACATTTGTATTATGTAGCTGTATCATTGCATAATATTTAAGTGTTATTTAAAAACATGTGTTTTATAAATGCAATATAATATTCCAGACACCATTTCATAATCTCAGTGCTGAGTAATCTTAAATACTAGCTATATTAATACCTTCTTTTCACAGATAAGAAAACTCCATTTCAGAGATGTTATCTAGCAGCCAGTTTATGCAGGCCAGACAAGAGTCCAAGTCCCCAAAACCTCCAGTCCAGTTTTCTTCCTATTGTGTAGTATTATGCTGCTCTCACTTTTTTATATATAATTTTACATTTGTGGCTTGAAAGTAATTTCAATGCCATAAGCATTCATAAATTCAATTTGTATTTTCCACCTGTTTATTCTAAACTCTTAATATGAGGCCGCAAATGGATAAAGCCTTTTTATCACTTGTTAGGAAAGACATTTTCAGCACTTTTTTCTTATGTTTCTTGTCACAAATATATTTAGCCAAATCAGAAATAGCAACAAATGATATAAAAAAATTCTTTTTCTCCTAATATTAACTTTTCACATTAGAATAAATAGAAGTACAGGAAATTATGGTTGTGTTTCAACCTGAACTAGTATACAGGTTGTCGCAGTGTGTGTGTGTGTGTGTGTGTATGTGTATGTGTGTTTTTTAAATCAAGCAGGGAGATACACAGCAGATTAAACTCACCCCGACTTATGCTCAAGTCTTAGACTAAGTTCTAGATTCTGACTCCATTCTCTTCTTTAGATGAATTCTCAGTTTTCCTCTTTAGAAAGGATTTGTTGCTATCAAAAGGACAATTGAGCTTTTAAAGGACTGCTCATTGCTAGACAGTTATTTATGAACTCCATAAATTCCTTTGCAACTTGAAAACCCAGAGATAGATTATAGGTCTATTTCAACAGAATATTAGACAGGACCCCAAAATAACCAGTTATCTCAAGAGTGTTATTGCAATATATTTTTGTGTCACAGCAGATGGTTATGCTATAAGAACCAACTAAAGTTGGTTAAAGACTAGCAGCCCCCTCCATGGAGGAAAGGAAACTTTTTAATCTTTGCACCTAGTCCTATATTATTTATCCAAGTCTTATTCACCAAGTGGCAACAAGAGTATGCCTTATTTCAACCATGCTTCTGATCAGTCCTCAAAGGTGGTAGCCATAAATTAATCCTGACCACAATTATTATTGGAAGATCTAGATATTCAGAACTTGACTCTAAGTTAGCTCCAGTATAAATGGAAGGCCACCAGTTAACATTAGCAGCAATGACAAATAGCCCACTCCATGACAATGGTAGCAGCCACAAATCAAAGGCATATAAAATCAGAGAAGGAGCCTATACTGATTTATGGGAGCATTTGTTTAACTTCAGGCAATCTGGTTGTGCTTGTGAACATGACATGCTATTCCCATGATCCCCTGTATATCACAGATTCTATTCTAACTTATGAACAAGCACTTAAAAATTTAATCATAACCAGAAAGGATTTCCTACACTGTTTACTGTCACTCACATATTCTTCTCTAAAAACAATTTGGCTACAGTTGTTGTTATGAAATTGTAACAACCATCATAAAGCCTGTCACTTTAAGTCAGTGAAGTCAGGATCTGTTGGCAAAAATATAATCAAAAGTAATTTCATGATTCAATAAATAATATATAAATCTGCTATTATTGGGGTTCATTTTCTTTCAATACCACCCATTTGCATCTTCTCAATGGAATTATTCTGACTATCCAAGTGTCAGTATTACCTACTATTGTTATTTAAATGGAGCATTTTTATTAGATCCTCTGACACTATATATAAGGCTTTGCTTCCTCAGCAGTAATAATTCCATTTCTGAAGGAAAATAGAAGTAACTGTACACAAAATTCTAGGCTCTCACTTTATGTTAACTCCATGCCTGAAATGGAATTTTAATTTAATCATATCTGAGAAGACCTAGGTTTTTATTAGCTACCTCAAGAAAGTAAGAAAAATAGCCCTTTCCATGCAGGTTGTTTTGGTTCAAAGAGCCCATGAAACCATTATTCATCTATAATAATGCGTGTAAGATACACTTACTAACCAAATTAAACTCTAAATTTCTTTCATCAGATGGCATTCATTATTTTTTGTAAATTTTTCTTTTGGAAGATGGGAAAAATAAAATATTCCGTATAAATAGTTGAAATAAAACATTATACCGGTTATACAGTTTTAAAAATATACTTTCCAAGAGATCTATGGAAGATATAATTAAAAGGATACAACCATACATGTTATTGCTGATTTAATTAATACATTGGTTCACAAAATAAAACTATCAGAATCAGGTTATAGTTCTCAAAGACAAATCTAGCAAATATTGCATCAACTACATAAAATTAACTGGTGTGCAACATGATGCATGTATACATATGTAGTAACAAACGTTGTGCACATGTACCCTAGAACTTAAAGTATAATTAAAAAAAATAAAAATAAATAAATAAATAAATAAATAAATAAATAAATAAATAAAAATTAACTGGTGTGTCCATTAGGGTCAAACAGACTTCACTGAATTTTTGTTGTATCCTACCAGCAGTTTTTCTATGTATAGAAATAGAATATTCTCTATTACTGTAATCAGAGGTCTGTCTTCCAGTATACAAACAAATATAAGAATATAACAAATTAAAACATATAGCACTTTACCCAAGACCTAGAACGCCTGAAAGAAGATAAATTTTGAGGTTATTAGAATTTTTACAGTGGCGCAACAAGAAGAGGCAACCCGGCCTGGTGAGGAGCCCCATGGTGATGGATTTGGATGAGGTCTAGCAAGAAAACAAGAGAGTTAGTAAGTATTTACCTGCCATCTCTGTGTACAGAGAGAGCACTCTCCCCGTGCCGCAAGGAGATGAAAAGAAATAAAGGGGCCGGGCCCGGTGGCTCACACCTGTAATCTCAGCACTTTGGGAGTCCGAGGCGGGTGGATCACCTGACGTCAGGAGTTTGAGACCAGCCTGGCCAACATGGTGAAACACTGTCTCTACTAAAAATACAAAAAAAAATTAGCCGAGTGTGGCAGAAGGCACCTGTAATCCCAGCTACACGGGAGGCTGAGGCAGGAGAACTGCTTGAACCAGGGAGGTGGAGGTTGCAGTGAGCCAAGTTCCTGCCATTGCACTCCAGCCTGGGCAACAAGAGCAAATCTCTGTCTCAATCAATCAATCAATCAATGACTTTAGGGGCTTACTGAGGGTGGGTGAGACAAATGTACTTAATAAAACAATTTCGGTACAATATGAGGCATCACGTAATTAAGCACCAGCATATTTATTTCAAAAAGTAAGAGCTACAGGAATTTCAAAAAAGAAATTTAAGTTCTATAGTAGCACCTACAAAAAACATAACGGCATGTGCCATAAAAAGCTAAATAATAATATTACAACCATCTTTGCCACTCTCAATTCCTAAGAGGCCCCAAGGAATGAATAACTTGGGAATATGACTTCTGTGATATTAATCTACCATTTCCAATATGCATGCAGAAATATTCTCAGATATTTTCCTTACCTAGTGTCAGAACCCTCCATGTAGAATAAAAACTAAATATTGGATAGCTGTACAACAGCATTATTAAAATATTCTCCTTTAATATGAAGAGAAGCAGGACTTTGAAGCAGCAATGTTCTACTTTTTAACTAGAGAAAAACTTAAATAAATCTTGAAGCAAGCAAGGAACAAATAACTTGGGCTCTAGTTTCCACATTACAATTTTGCCATTCCAAGATGATAGTTTCTTAGAATCTAACAGTTTTTAGCCAGACAAGGACTTAGTATATATTCTGTAGTCTAACTGAAATATTTTAGATCAACAAAGCTATAAAGGATGCTACCTGAACAAGCAAATAAGAACATGAATTGAACTCACCTCCAGAGACTCCTGTGTTGCTCCTCGAGCTGAGTCAGCAGATGCTCAATGTATTTATTGGAGTCCATGTATTCCTGCACAAGCAGACAAAGACAGATGAAAACTCACTACGACAGTCCCCACCATCCTAAGACCCTGACCTTATCTCTACAAGGAGTATTTTTGACAACATTATCCCTAGTTCCCTTCCGGTTCTAGGATTCTCTTGCTTCTATGACTTGCAATCATATGTAAATACTATTTTTTCATGTCCTATGATAGTTTTGTAAACAAATCACAGAAGAGAACTGTCATTACACTGAGTCAGCATTACAATCCTCTTATTCACAGAAGAAAGGCCTAAATTTCATAGTCATCTAAACTGGAGTCTGTGTTCTACTGTATATAAATATTTCTGCCAATTATAGAAAAAGAAAATAGACAAAACAGTTCTTGATTTTACTGGTCTTATGACAGTCATGTTCCAGCAAAAGTAATGTTTTCAAACTATATAGAATGTTTTATATAAATATAATATATACCCATATTCATTGGGCACTTGTATACACTAATGGACATGTCCATTTTTCTTCAACTCCATATATACACACAAAACAGTGTATTTGCTTTTTTTTTATTCTTAAACATAAATCTTTGGCTTCTAAAAAGACCTGAAAGGTATGGTGTATTCTGCTCTATAGAAATGTATATGCAAATTTATTTCTCTAAATCAAACTATTTTCCTGAAACGTATCTGAAAAAAAATTAAAGAATTCACGTGTTACATGAGAAGTAAGCAGAAAAATCCATAGGTTATTACAATGGATTTAATTTGTGATTTCTGCATATGAGGCTCATATGCAATGGTGTTTCCTTTGCTAACCTGGAGCAAATACAACCTATACAAATTCTTTTGTATTGTTTTCCTCTGAATCTGGTATTTTATTCCCTTTCTGTTTAGAGGTCTACCCTGCAGGCCTCTGCTTCTACATTATAGCAGCCATCGATGGAACAGTATGCAACGATTTCAATGTTAAGGCACCCAAGAAAGCTAGAGTTCCATTTCTATAGATTTGAAATAAACTGGGAACTTTGATTAACAGTGACATTTTTCTTTCAGAAATATAGGCTTCTTATGAAATGCTATACATAATATACTGCTCTTATAGAAATATTCACTATAATAAGGTGAGGGGCTGGGAGAAAGACAGGAGTTGATCCCATATAATGGAAAGGGACCAGTCCTGATTTCTTTTGATCCTGGATCTACCCATGCGGCCTTGAAAAGCCTTTTTTACCTTCCCAAAATGTTTGTTAGACTAGAGGGTATACTGAGTCCTTGTCTAGCTAAAAACTGTTATGATTCTAAGATACTGTAATTCTGTTATAGATAATTAGCTAAGAAGTTTTATGCTTATTGAATAAACATTTATTTTCAGGTGACTACTCAATAGTTATTTAAAGAAGACCACTGGGAATGTTAAAAACAAAGCAGAAAGCTCTGCTACTGCAGGAAGTTGCAACATACATGGTTACGTTTTTAACTGTCCTGATCAAGGCTAAACCATGATTTAGAACACTTGACACTATCAAATACATGAATTCTCAAATATGTTCAGCCAAGAAAAACTAAATACGTTGTACCCAAGTAGAAATAAATGTACAGATCTTAAAGTCATTCATTTTTTCTTCATTTAACAACTATTTTTAAACATCTGTTAGATGCCAAGAGCTGTTCTAAGTGCTGCAGATACAGTAATCACCAAGAGGGGGAAAGCCACTGCCCTCAAGGAGCTTACAGTCTGTCAAAGAGGATATACTAAATAAGTGAACGGATTCGTTTCATGTTGGTTACGTGCTATGAAGTAAACAGGTGATAGGAAAGACTTTGGGAGGAGCAGCTTTGTCACGTGAAGACTCCAGAAGAAGACTCTAAGCAAGTGATATTTGAGCTAAGACTTGGAAGAGGAGAAGGAAACCATATAGAGAAAAGGGAGCCAGACACTACAGGCAGAGAAAACACCATATGCAAAGGTCCTGAAATGTGCTGTTGGAGGAACAGAAGGAAGCCAGTGGGTGCTGGGAACAGGGACTCAGGGATACTGAGTCTAAAATGAAGTTGGAGAGTTAGGCAGGACCAAATCATGTGCAAGCCTTAGAAAGCAGCTTGGACTTGTCATTTTGTTCATTCTGATTATCTCAAGTCAGAGGTTGAAGCTGAAAGGTGTAGTGATGACAAATGAGACTTTAGTATCAAAGAGACTTAGGTTCAAATCCTGGTTTTCATACTTACTAGCTATGTTCCCCTGGTCACATTATTAAATCTCTCTAAGCCTTAGTTTCTTCATCTTCTTCAGAGGGATAAATAATGCTTCATTTATGGAGGCATTGTAAGTGTTAAACAAGAAGTTTAAGTACATACATACCATCATGACTGCCAAATAGGAAGCATGGCCTTTTTCAGAGTATTATGTACCTCTTTTCAAAAGGAAGATCACTTTACAAGGTGAAGGTGCAGGTATTATTCATTTTCTCTTCTCTTGCCAAACTTCAAGATTTTTAAGTGTATAGTTCTTAGGTTATACACACTAAATATTAGAATAGGCAGTTAGGCAGAGATTGATAATACTGATCTCTAATCTGAATGTAGTTGTCACTGGCTTGTGATTTCAAAGCTATTTCAAATAAAAATACTAGCTGCTTCCATTTAAACTAGCTTTATCCTGTTTTCCATATAAATAACTATGATGACAAATCTTAAACCACTTAAAAATGGGAAACTAAGATTATTGATTCTTCATCCCTCTTTTCATCTTTATTTTTTCTCTATGGCACTCTTACTTCCAACATTCAATATATTTTACGTATTTATTAAGGTATTGCCTCAATATAAGGCTAACACAAATGGATTGGGAAAAGAGACATGAATCTTACATACATTTGTTGTTAAGTGAAATTGTTTTTGCTCAACCTGAAATAGGAAGTACCTTCATACCTGTATCATTTCTGGACCCTGAACTGGAAAAGTTAGTTACCTAATGTGAAAACACTATCATAGGATTATAAAATAGGATTACTCCTAGGGGGAATTTTGTGGATCCCTTTGGAGATTAACTCCAAGAAAACAATGGAGGGTGGTAGCACTGGGGCTGGCAGTGGTTAAGAGGAAACTATGGTCACCATAAGTAAAATGCTATTGGCACAGTGGCTGCAACAGCTTTGGGAGCAAGTACATACAGGAGGTTATTGTACAGAGACTTCAGTATCCCAGCATGCCTGCAAAGGCGAAAGAAAAGGTCCAGATAGATTTTTTCAGAGTAAACTGAAAAAATGCAACATGGAACCCATGAACAAGTACTGTAGGACAAGAGAGAGAACATGATCCTTAATCATAAAAGAGGGTGTGACTCTGAAAATTATTTACATAAGAAAGATGTAAGCATTTTAGAAAGAGCCTCCGACATGCTGACTAGTATCCAGAAAGATGTGGTCTCTCTGACGCATGTTAAGAAAGATTTTTTTTTAATGTTGAGATGAAAAGACAGCAGAATTAGATTTTAAAAGATAATAGGGTGAGCAGCCAAGATAATAAAATGACATAAAATAAAGACAGGGCTGAGTGAGCTAAGAATTTCAGGGCAACATACACCTTACAGGCAGAATGGAAATCTATTTATTGCTGTCCTGTGATTCTTATTATGAGGTGACTCTCCCTACCATGAAATGGTGCTTCAGAGAAAGCAGGCAACAGGTTTTGGTGTATTGGTACTGAATCGTTCATACAGATGAAAGTCTATTTCTCAATATCTCATTTGGGAAACAATCAAATTCCCCAACCCAGGCCAGGTACTTACATACTCCTCTTCTCCTATTTCTACAGTGTAAGTCAATTAGTATACGTATCACTCAGTTAGTGAAGAGTAAGCATGCTGTCATCTAGGGAGAAAAAATAAACACCCATATCCACATATCCCTTGATGTCAGTGTTCACTATTCCTAACACATATCTATGAAAAATATCAATTTCCCAAGCCTTGCTTTGTTCAGCATGCAACTTCCTACCTCATTCAGCACAAATATACTATTAAACTATTGTTACTAACTTGATGAACATCCTATTCTACTGGTTTCTGTTAGAATTACAAAACCCACCTTAGATACAGTAAACAGTAGAATTGACAATGAAAACTTACATACAGTCCCAAGGAGGATAAACTTAATCTGTAACTAAATTAAGAAATAAAGGATAAGGATGAAAATGAATGCAGACGTGATTGATAAAAAGGCCAGAAAATATCAGTTTGTCAAACAATGATAGAATTTGAGTACTTGATAAGATTTGAAATGCAAACAACAAAGGGATAAAGAAATATTTCAGCACAGGGGAAAAAATAAGGACGTGATTATGTACATCAAAAGGACTCATCACTTTCCAGGTAGAGTTAACGGAAAACAATCCACACATCTATTGGCACAAGAGTTGAGAAAAAATAGTGAAGAAAAAAAAGGGGGACTTGTTTGAATGCTTGTAGCTCAACAAGGAGCAAAACCACATAGCTCCATAGCTTCCAGCCACCCCAAATGCCCATTGAAATTAGTTTATAGACAAACCATAAATATTATTCCCAATTAAGTAGCTCCTATATAACAAAGCAACAGAAAGACATTCTCAGGCATTCATGAATTCATAAAATACAGGACCTACATCTTTTAATTAAAAACTTATGTTTTTATGCATATGTGTATAACCAAAAGGTGTCTGTGTGCAGGTAAGTATATGTACATATACTATGCATTATCTATGCACATATGTAATACCTGAGCAAAGAATAAAAAATATGGAATTCACAATATAAAAAGAGGCTTCAAAGGAGGTTCATCCCCCCAAAAAGATGTTTTAAAAAGTAGTTATAAAACAAACATAAAATCCCAGAAAGAAAAAGTAGAATATACATTATCTATTTTTGTGATGGGCAGAAGGAGGACAAGAGGGAAAGAAAGAGGGAACTGTTCATAGAAGGGTGCATAAATCACTTTGAATATAGGGGAAGAAATTATTGTTCTATTTTTGACTTGATAATAAAAAATGCTTAAGTATAAGGGTGTGTTTTGCCTGTGTATGTACAATTGGGGAAAGCAATTTGGTGATCCATGTTGTGATTTTAAGACATCCGTGCCCTTTTGATCTAGAAATTCCCTGTCTAGAAATCAGCCTGAGGAAATAATCAGATGAAAGCAAATGATATTCATTGAAATATTATTTGTGACAATATGAAAAGACTGGGTATGTCTTATTTTCCAAAACTATAGAAATAATTAAAATAAAGCATGCTTTTTTCATCTGAAGAAATACAATTCTTAAACTTTGTAAAGAATATATAATAAAGTAGAAAACAGTGTAATGCTAAGTGAAAGAAGGATAAAAAACTGCATAATCCCTCTTACCACAATTTAGAAAATATATATGAAAGATTAAAAGTAATATCCTGCAGTAAATGGTAATATTATGGGCTAATTTAATTTTCTTCTGTATATTTTTTCTTTGTCTATAGTTTTACAAAACTATATGCTCATTATAAAAATTTAAAGTAATGGATATTATATAGAAAAATACAGTCCCAGAAAATAATGTCCATGAAGATTTGATTATAAATTTTAGACAGCTTGATCTGAAATACCACAAGGAAACCATTTCCTTTATATTATTTTAAAGCTAGGCTCATGTTTGAAACAATGAACCCCCCTTTCCACTTGCCCTCGTTAGTGTTCTGATAAAAGCATTTCACCAAAGTTAGGATTAAGGGGGCTGAAGGCGGGGGGCACCAAGTTACACCAAGTCATATTTTATGTTTTAAAAATTTTACAAAGGTACAGCATTAAAAAGACATCTGTTCCCTGGCTAAAACTTATGCAAATTAGAACCATTTTAGAGATATATTTCAGGAAGTTTGCCTTTCACTTCTTTTAATGCACATGTTTCAGGGCAATTAGTATGAAACATTTAAAGTGATTAGAGGTTTATGGATACACTGAACATTGCATGTCTTTGTAGCATAAGCCCATTTAATGTGAATCTCCTATTGTCTGAAATAGGTCAGTTCTGAGAGAGGCCCATTATAAATGAATTCTAATGATGTGAGGATCTTAAGTATCATTCATATTAAGTGGAGTTTAAAATAAAATCGTGTATCAAAGCTTGCAGAGATCCAAAAATCCCTCCAAATAATCTTCGTATTATAATCAGCATAACTTATGGCAGAGCTTGTGAAATCCTGCCAGCAATTTTGTGACTAGTAACATAGAATCCCCAATTCACCTTTGGGCAAAGCAGCACCAGCAAGGCGGCCAGCTGTTCAAATCAACACAACTATCTGCAATTAGGAAATGACTAACTACCACAACAAAGTAATTTTTAAGCGGGGGAGAGCATCAGTTTTTCTCTTAATAAAAAGGTATACCTGCATGGTGAATGTAAAAAACTCAAAGAAAATACCCACTTTGGGAACTATACAGACAAGGTAATAAATAGAAAGGTGTCTCATAATTAACTGGCATCTGTACCAATATAAATTCTTCCGAGGAGACTTTTTTAAATGTTAAACACCACAAGCAAATCAATTTAGGAGTCCCAGCTTGAACAGATCCATCCTCCCACCGCCATCTTAGCATCAGCCATCTTGAATTCCTCTTTCCCATTGCCTCCTCATGCAGCTGCAACCTGGCTTCTAAGGCAGACTTTCTAGAGGAGCTTTCCCATTAGAGCAAATGATGGCCTCCGCAAGGTGGAATCCCAGGATTTTGCTTGGTCCTTATCTTATGACCAGTGCCTACAGCACTTCACATTTTAAAATCATACTCTCCCTCCCTGGTATTCTCTGAAAGTGTCTCCCCGTATTCCATCACTCTGAGGTCCAGCATAGCCTGTGCTGCTCAATCACGCTCTGCAGGTCCAATCCTGTGAGTCTGGCTATTTCCCAAACAGGTCCCTTTGGATGTGCCACATACTCTTTCGAGTATGCCATCCTTCATTTCTGTGTCCTCCAACACCTACCACAGCCCTTGGAACATCTCAAGCACTCAAAGGTGTGTTAAGTAAGTGAAAGAGTGAATTAATTGTCTGGATGTAACCAGGCTCATGAGAGAATCTGAGATTAGGCTATAAGTGGTCTTGGTCTTCCAAAACTTTTACTTGTAAAGGTTTTGATGATCATAGAGACATTAGGCAGTCATGACAAGATGGCAGACAACAGTGTTTTTGTTTTGTTTTCCCTCTCCTCTCATACACCACTCAATGTGATGCTTCTGACAGCAGATGAATGGGAATTTTTCCCTATACGTCAACCAAACAATTCTCCAGCAGACACCAGCTAGGTGTCTTATAATTTAACTCAATTCTGACACGATCTACCTGGAGATAGCATCAGATCCCTCAGGGTGAGAGCTCAGTCCCATAAGACTGCCCCCGGCTTCAGACACCAATCACAAGTACCACAGTGGGCTGCCACCTATAATTCTGATCAGCCAGCTATAAATCAGGGTTCCCACCACAACATCCTCAAGCTTGATTAATTTGCTACAGCAGTTCACAGAACTCAAGGAAGCATTTTACTTAGGTTTACCCATTTATTGTAAGGATATTACAAATGATACAGATAAACAGCTAGATGGAAGAGCTGCATAGGACGAGGTATGGGAGAAGGGGTTCAGAACTTCTATGCTCTCTCCTGGCACACTGCCCTCCAGGAACTTCCATGAGTTCAGCTATCTGGAAGCCCCTTGAGCCCAGTCCTCCTGGGTTTTATGGAGGATGTATTAGGTAGGAATGACTGATTACATCATTGGCCACTGGTGGTCAACTCAACCAGAGCTTGGTAGGTAGGGCTGAAAGTTCCAACCCTTTAATCACATGTTTGGTTCCCCTGGCAACCAGCCCCCATCCTGAGGCTATCCAGGAGCCCACAGTCTTCTAAATAGAACAAAAGATGATCCTATCCCCCAGAAAATTCTAAGGGATTTAAGAGCTCTGTGCCAGATGTTATCACTCAGAAAATAAGAAAGGTTTTAGGATCTCTGTGTCAGAAACCAGGAGTCAAAGACCAAATATTAGAACAAAAGGTTATCCTAGTACCCTATCTACAAGGGTTTTAGGAGTTCTGTGCCACAGACTGGGAAGCAGAGACCGAATATCTATATTTAATCCTAGCAGTTTTCTAAATTACTTTATACTCATGATTTTATTCTATTGGTACTAGCCAGAAATGACATTCCAAACTATTGATAATTTCACAAAATCAGTGCGTTTTTCTAATCTTGCAACTCTGAGGAAAATTTAGGTACATTGCTCATCTATGGCATGTAAATCACATGAGCTGTCAAAGATTTCAACACAGTAAAATTCACAACCAAAATTTGCTTTCAGATGGAGAGATAACTGATGATAAGAAAGCATGATGACTAGCAAACTGCACAGAGTGAAAACATGTCTTTATAACCTCTGTCATATATGTAAATTTCATCAGTATGTATTAACAGTGACAGAATTTAGACAGATAGCACATGAGACCATTGAAAAGCCTCGTGACCTGTTATTTGGTACCAAGGCAGTAGACTAATGCCGATCAGACTATGAGTACAGCTTAGCAGATCTTCAGAGTAAAACATACTTCAGTTTGTTGGATACTGCTTAACTGTTCCCTATTAGATATTTTTCCCCTTTTAAAAAAAAATCCCCCATCTCTCTCCAGTTGTAGCTGGACACACTGCTCCCAAGCTAGAAATTATGTTTCCCAGTCTCCTGTGCTTCTTGGGGTGAACACGTGCCTGAGTTCAAGCCAAAGAGAGGTAAGCAGAAATGGTTTGTGCAATATCCAGGAAATCCCCAGCCTAAAGACAAGACACTGCCTATTGTGCACTCTTCCCCTGGCCAGAAACGGTGAAGCCTTGGGCTCAGAGACAGTCCTACATGCTAAGGATAGTTGAAGTGATAGTTCTTAGAGCACCTATCCACTGACCCTAGTCTTTCTACCTCCCTTTGGCCTAAATAAGATAGAAATAAATTCCTATCTTAATTAAAACACTGTATTTTGGGCTTTATTTGTTACTGTACACCTAGCCTATGCTACAAGTAATATAAATATTGGTCAATTCTTTTCAAAGTTAACATGGCAAACTGCAAAATACGAAGCAGCAGTCATCTCTGTATTACTTTATTGATTGATGTTGTTTGTAGATGTTATAGTTTTCCAAAGCACTTTGACATCCATTCACATTTAAGCCTCACAACATCTTTGAGTCATGGTCACCATTTCAATTTAGAAAACTAATGCTCAGATTATGGTTAAGTAATTTGCTTAGGGTCAGACAATAACAGACTTTAAAAGTCTGTTTTTGCTCAGTTCAGCACATTTTTTCACTGCCCTAAAGAATGCCCTTCCCACAGCTAACTGCCCTCAGAGTGGATTTTATGTTGGTTAGATGGAAACTAGCTACAGAATGACCCCCTCCACCGCAGCCCTCTCCACCAATTTGTAGTGTGTGTTGGGGGGAATCTGGCTAGATGCAAAGCCATAAAACAAAAATCAAGAAATGAATTTTCAAATTCTACCAATTAGGCATCTGTGTAAGTTTGGCTTTGGTTCCACTTTGATTTCCCTGCCCTAGTGCAATGAGGGTAAGGGCAGAAGTTAAGTTGTATTCTCCCATTCAGTATTCTATTCTATTAATAATAATGAAATAAATCTACACAAAAGTTAAACAATTTTTAGTTATATTTGACAAAGATGCTATTACTAATACTTAGATATTCTTTCTTAGGTAAAAAGAGTTATACTTAATTTTCAGCAAAATAGTAACTATTGTATTTCTCAGCAGCCTGTATTATTTTCTTAAATATTGTTTTTATAGCAGCTTGGGAGATAAACATACATTGGTCAAATGAAGGAATTCATTTAGGTGGAAAAAATAAGTTCACTTATTTTTTTTTTCTGAGGTAGAAATAAAAACTAATTCAACTGTCCTCAAGTTCTGCAAGTCAGTAACATATCATTTGTTAGCATGGCAGTAATTGTGTATGTTTTAAAAAAGTCACCATAAAAATACAAATGACATAGTTAGCAGAGCCCTCATTTCAACCTCTATTTTTCATTTGATGGAGAAACACTGGTAGAGCCTTATATGAGTGAAAAGTCTTAGGTCCCCAGCTACTCTACATGAAAGAATTTGGCCATGGAAAGTTCAAAGACTAATTTAAATCCCAGCATTACATCCACACACAGCAGGAATTGACCAGTGATCCATTGCATCAGTACACTGTACTTTCACACATTTCCTTCTACCGAAATACTGGATCACGGACTGCCATTTCATTCACTACAGTATATCAGGACCGCCTGAGCCTAGATTATCAATATCATTCAAAATCTGGCCAGGTATGTTCTAATTTTCTCTCCCATTACTCCCCAAAGCTATCCTGGGAGTCCAGTGAAGCCAGGCTCCTTGCTTTTTCTGAACAGGCCAAGTTATAAATTCTTTGCAGTCTCAGCACCTAGCACAAGACCTGCAAATAACAGATGGCAAGGCATTTCTAGAAACCAGGGTTTCTAGAAACTGGAATTGGGTTACGGCATCAAGTAGGGAAAACACATTTGTTTGCTGCTACTTATGGCTCCCATCTGTTCATCTGAGTCACCTGGTGGGCTAGTTAAAACACAGATTACTGGGTCCTGACCCCAGAGTTTGATTCAGTGGGCATGCAATGGAGCCTGATATTTTGCATCTCTGAGAAGCTCCCAGGTGTTGCTAATGCTGCTGGTCTGGGGACCACTCTGCAAATCACTAGCTTATGGTAACCAGGATTAGTTTACTGATTACCCCGATTACCACCCACTGTCCTCCTAAAGAGATTAATAAGGCCAGTGTAAATAATGCCAGATGCAATTATTCTACAAATATTTTCAAGGGTTAATTATGTTCAGGCACTCTTCAAGGTCTGGGCAATACAGCCATGTACAGTGCAGACAAGTCTCTGCCTGCATGAAGGTAACATTTTTGTGAGGGAGACAGACAAAATAAGTGGAGGTAAGTGGAAAAACAAAATAGAGAAGAGAAAAGGAAGGGCTGAAGTAGAGGGGTGGCGTTAACATAGACTGGTGGAGGAAGACCACACTGAAGACATTTGAGCAAACACCTAAAGGAAGTGATGGAACTAACCGAGGTGGCTACTTTGGGAGGCTCATTCTAGGCAGACAAAACCAGCGTAAAGGACTCTAGGGGCAGGAATATGTGCTGGCATGCTGCAGGAACAGCACAGAGGCCAGTGTGGCCGGAGTGCAGAGATGGGGTGAGGGGAGGAGGGTGATCATCACAGCTGCATAAGCTCTTGTAGGGACTTTGCATTTTGTTCTCAGTGACATAGGGAACAATTGCAGTGGGATTTGATTTGAGGAGTCAAGTGGTATCACTTAAGTCTTGAAAGGATCCTTCTGGCTGCTGTTGACTGAAGGAATAGGGGGCAGGGGCAGGAGCAGCTGAGGCCACTGGAAGGAGATCATCATCACTTTGACTAGGGAGGTCACCAGGAGAATCATGCTAAGTTGTTGGATTCAGGATCTGTTTCGAAGATGGAGGTAACAGAACTTCATGATGGATTCAATGTGGGATATGAAATAAAATAAAAATCGAAGATAATATTTGATTTGGGGCCTGAGCAGTTGGATAATGTGCTATTTTGGGGTAAATTTGTGCAAGGGGTGTTGAATAAATTGTTCTCCTTTGGCAGTGAAGTTTGTGATGTCATTACATATGAAAGAGTAGATGTCAACCAGGTCGTTAGTGCTCAAGAATTTTGGATTCCAGTGTGTATGGATATAAACATGGAGCCATGACATCGAATGAGATTACCTGAGGAAGGAACCACAGTAAAGAAAAAAGGACCTAGTACTTGGAGGTAGAGAGGAGAAAAAAAAAGTAAATGAAGGAGAGGCCAGTGAGGGAGGAACAGGAGAAGGTGTTCTAAGAAGAAAGTAGTGTTAAATACAATCAGTGGTCAAGTAAGACAGGCCCCCAAATTGGCCACCAAATTGGCCAATACAGTGGCCATTAGTGGCCCGACAAAAACAGTTTCAGTGGAGGAGCCTTTCCAAATACCTCACTTGGGGTAGAGGTTGGGGAAAGGTGAAGAATAAAGACAAAATTTTATGCCAAGGGTAGGGAGAACAAGTAAGAACAAAGCTTTTTCAGAAAATATCATAAATATCATGTGATTCTTGAAAATCAGTCTCCAAGAGGCCATGGGGCTATGGAGGCCCTTGGGAAAAGGGTGCACTCCAGGTCCTATCCCAGAGATTCAGGTTCAGTAAGTCTAGGAATAAGATGGGACCCAGAGATGTAATTTTAACAAGAACTTGTAGGAGGATGTTGCCAGTTCTCCTTGGGGCACTTTTGGAGAATGGTCTCCCAAACAGAATTTCTGGTTATTTCCGATGACTTAACACCACAAAACAAACCAACTGCCACAACCGCCATGCAACCAACACACTGAACCTTTCCTTGAAACACCTCCAATACCTATTCTACCAAAGTGAGTCAGGGCCTTGGAGTCTCTTGACATTCAAATGAGATTGGGGACAAGGTGATAAACATGAAGACTTTTTAGAAACAGAGCAGATGGTGCTTCTCATGTTGGATCTAGGAACTCTTTTAGGAAAACCTAGACTGCCTATCCCAGGAAGACTCCTTTTGCTACACAAGAGGACCGTCAAACTATTTAAAAATTTTGTTTCGTTTTTATATTTATCTTTAAGAGACTTCCCTCAAGAAAGAGGTTACTTCCTGCAGTGTGAGGAGATTATACATTTATGCACTAACACATAAACCTTGCTTGGATTTTATTTTCTAAGCCAGAAAGCATTCGTGGTTGTGCAGATTTCAGTGTGTTGCCTGTTAAACTGCATTTCTTACTTATGGGCACTGAACATAAATCACCCAAGAGGAGCGAACATTCCTCCTGGAGTGAGGTATTTCAAAGACTGCCTCTACTGCTGCTGGGTGGGAATGGGTGGTGCCCAGGATCTGATCACATTTATGTCTCTATTTTCATGGTAAAAATGTGAAGACAAAAGTAATGGACCAGATCTGAGTTCTCCTGGCTGTCATGGGCTGCAGGCTATTGTTTGTATTAAGCAGCTGAACACTGTTTGACTTGTCTTGGTGAAAAGAAACACTAGCTCTATCTTGTTGCTTCTCCTCCAACAAAAAGGCAGCAGAACAAGTGAATCACCATGACTGACCAGCATGTTTTCTTCTTACCCCTAAATCTCTTCTCCACATTAAGAGATATACTAAGGAGACCATAGGCATTTATTTCCCTGCCACTGGCCTCAGGAAATAAAGGATGGAGCGCCTGAAGAGACCCTCTCAGACCTAGTATTTTGCACATGCCCTCACAAAAAATAAACCTGTATCACCAATAGAGAACATGAAAGCAAACCAAAAGTCATAAAGAATTCTGGAAGTCAGAAAGAAGTTTCCATTTGATTGACAAAAGCTGCAAAACCAGAACCCAAAACACATCCAGGATAAAATCACCATGAAGATGAGGACTGAACTGGGAAAAACTGCAAGCTCAGATTGAACATAAGAGCAGGAGGGACCTCTTGGGCAATCGTCTGTGCGATATTTAAGTATGGTATTCCATGGCCGCCCCCCTCCTTCCAGCAAGTGGTAGGAGAGATTGAACTCAAGATAAAGAACTGTTCTCTTCTGAGGATTAGTTTCCATCTAAGGAGGTAGAGCCATGAGGCTGGGTGGGGTTTTGGGGTTGGGTTCTGTGCAGGTGTGGAGGCGTCACCAGGGCTGGAATTCATGGGCACCTCCCCGCAGACACTGTAGGCCTATTCAATAGAACCTGCTCTCCAGTCAAGGCTGCCAACTCAGAGGGCTTCTAATGTTATGTGGAGAGCCCTGCATCCTTCGCCAGCTGTAGCCGACTTAGTGCTGAAAACACTTGAACTTGCCCAACATCCTCCACAAAGAGGCCAACTGTATAGAAAGACACTTAGCTTCCTAAGGACTGGTTAATTGGTATTTCAATGTGATGCCCTATGCTAACACCAGGACTGGTATAATGGGTATAGGTGCAAAGCAGGACCCATCTGGCTGGCAATCCTCATTTCAGATCTTTACGTCTGACCATGAAAAGGCCAAGCTGGAAACAAAAGGGTGGCAGAGTAAGAATGAGGGCCTCTGCCTCCTGGAAACAGAGGAATCCCTTCAGGGGGCTGTGTATATTTTCACTGTGCAGCTCCTCTTTCTCGTTTGCTATCTTAGCAAGCCCTGTCAAGGAAGAATGTGGAAAAGGGAAACAGTGGGAAAACAGGAACTCCTGATACTACAGAACCCTTTTCTCCTTCAACTTTACCTCCAGAGACTGAGCCTATGTCATAGTTGATTCTCTAATACCAGCATAAACAGCTTTCAGGAGAATCATGCCTGAGTCAATTGCCAATCACACAGGGAAGATTTTAGGATGGTTTAAGAAGATGGAGAGAAAGGATTTATGAAGTAGTAGATACACATCCCTGCCCCACCCAAAATAAACAACTCAGTAGCATATACTTCTCTTTTTTCCAATAAAGAGACTGACGTTAAATACAATCTATTTCTTGGCTTCTTCTGCTCTCAACTCTAGCTTGTAATATGTGAGGTAATTTGAGATTATCCTCAGAAGTTACACAAATGTCTTGTGGTACAAAATGATTACCAATGCTGTGATTAAAAAGTGCTTTTATAGGTGGTAACCTGGAGGGCTGATACAACCTGAAGTAAACAGCACTGCTGTCTTGTTTGAAAGGTAATTAGAAAGCCATTTTGTTCTGACAATGGAGAATCCGATTCAGGAGAAAAGTTTCTTCTCTCCTGAGGGGCCAAACCAAATATGTGATGGAATATAGCTGTGGCACTCTTTGAACCTTCTCATTGGAAAATCTGGAGAGAAATGGGACATACGGCAGCTTTTAAGTTGAAAGCCCTTGTGCCCAGGGCCCCTGTCTCTGCCAGTCCAACCCTGGAAGAGCAATGGTGCAATGCAATAACTCAGCACTGCCCCACATGATGGCGGCTGGTATGCTCCCCTGGGTTCTACCTGGGATGACCAAATGGTACCCTTAGCCTCCACTGAACACCCACTTCACAAAGACACATTATCCTGACAATTAAGATCTAATGCGACGGTTCTCCCACTATGGACACAGACCAGCATTGTTAACATCACCTGCAAATTTCATTAGAAATGCAACTTCTCTGGCCCTTCCCCAGGCCCACTGAACTCTGGGGGTGGAGGGGCCCAACAATGTATGGTTTCAGGAGCCCTCCAGGTGATTCTGATCCCACTAAACCTTAAGAACGACTGTTCAATAGTCAAATTAACCCATCATTACAATCATTCATTCCAGGTGTGTGAGCCACCCCTCCCCCCCACCGCCCCCTTCCACCCCCTGCATTTTCAAGATAAATCATTTGACGCTATAGTGAATTTGAATTACTGCCAGCATTGATGAACAATTCAAGGTTTCTTTTCAAAATATCTCATTTTTGAGGGTAGAGGGCTGGGAAATCAGACCTTGCATCAGGTGAAACACTGAAGTTTAATTAAAATAATGCAAAACCAGCAACAGCTGCCCTGCTGTGAAGCCTATGTTTGTACTTAATGATTTAGGTGCTGTTTTTCAGGACGAGAGAAGTACCCGTGATAAATATGATGCAGGTGCACCCGGGATGTTACTTTTTTTTTTTTAAGTATCTCCTCTCAAAGACTTATGCAGCTAAAACCATTCAATGAGTGGACTATGCACTATTTGGGATTTGAAGAGACACCTGGACTCATGTAAGATTTTTGTATTGGGACAGTCACCTAAGACAGAAATTCCTTTTTAAAATATACATATTTGGGATAGCAACGCAGACAGTTCACTTACCAGTGGATAGTAATTTAACTATTCTAATCCTTATTTTTCATGAAAATCAGCCACTCTTAGACAAGGCAGATGTGTTAAATCAATTTAGGAAGGCAATTTACTATGATGAGGTTGTTAAAGAGTCAAATGGAACATCAGGAAATTTATGCAAATATTTTTGGGAATTTGTTCTGAGTATGCAAATGCTATATAATTAGTTATCATGCTTTTCATGCAAAATTAAATTTGCTATAATAACGAATCACACTCAAGAATAAGGCTAGTTAACATGAAAAGAACCCTCATTTTTATGACTGAAAGACTGCAAATTGAGGGTAAACTGCAGGTGAATCTAATTCCAGCCTTTAGGACTATTGTTCATTCCGGTCAAACGAAACCAACTGCAACAAGGGATGGGAGGGCTCTCTGACTCTGGACAGCACGTGTATGGATGCAAAAATCACAAGAAGTAGAAGCAATGGAGTGTTGTGCTTTTTGGACTAGGCTGTCTCAGCTATCATTAGCCAGATACTCTTTTACCCTCTAATTATTTTGGAAGGACTCCGTGCTATCATTTAATATTTATCAGACTAGCAAAGCCAAACTTCTATTTTGGAATATCTCTAAAGTCTAATTACTGCTCAGTCCCTTCCTGCCCCAGACTGACAATTTGGAGATAATTTGGACTTCCAGCATGTTGGCTCTTCCTGCCTCACTCTGTAAATGTCCCCACTTGTCACGGGGCTCTCTAGACCTCCTCTCGCTGTCAAAGTCCTATGTCTGCTATATTTGCCAGGCTATGTAATAATTAGGCCCTTGGCTGGGTGCAGTGGCTCACGCCTGTAATCCCAGCACTTTGGGAGGCCAAGGTGGGCAGATCACGAGGTCAGGAGATCGAGACCATTCTGGCTAACATGGTGAAACCCCGTCTCTACTAAAAATACAAAAAATTAGCCAGGCATGGTGGTGGGCACCTGTAGTCCCAGCTACTCGGGAGGCTGAGGCAGGGGAATGGTGTGAACCCGGGAGGCAGAGCTTGCAGTGAGCCGAGATCACACCACTGCACTCCAGCGAGACTCTGTCTCAAATAAACAACAAAAGAAACAAACAAAAACAAAAAGAAAAGAAAAGAAAAAGGCCCTTTATGCCTCCTGGCCACTTAGAGCCCACTCCCATTTGGCCAGGAATGAGACATGTTCCATAGCATGAAACTTTCTGTGATGACGCTGGAGAAGTCCTGAGCAAACCAGGTGAGTTGGTCACTCTACCACAATCACACGTTTCCCCATGACTCCCAGGCTGTTTGCCCATTCCTGTGGGTGTCAGTTTTCCTAACTATGCTTCAAATTCCTCACTGGAGTAGGCTCAGCCATAACCTCTAGTGCTGCAGACTAGCCCTAACCCCAGGAATCGTGTATGCTCATCTGCTATCCACTAAAGAAGTGGAGGCTCCATCCAGTGAGCCTGATCGCTGACCCATGTCTTGCCTTATCCCAGGTGGACTGCTCAGGAATAAAGGGGTTTCCAGCTGCCTGAGCACTGACAGAGGGTTCCTTCTGTCACCTCCCCAGATCAGAGCCTCAAAGATACCAGTTTGCATCACAGCCACCCCCACCCCACCCCACCCTCACCCAATCTGTGATTAGACTCAGTGCCCTTCAGTGGGACTAGCACTTTACCTAGGTTAGGCTCAGTTATATTCTTGCTTTATACCTACTCCACACCGGATCATTGTGGAGGTCCCAGGTTTATTACCTAAAAATACCTTGCAACCTACTATTAAAAGTGAAGTCTGCACCTGAACATTCATGTTGTCTTTACCCATAGGATCACAAAATACTGTTGATATAGAATCTAGAGTTGTCAAGTACTTTGTCATATTAAGCTTACAATGACAAAACTAGGTTTTAGTAGCATGATTTTAGGACAAAAAGGAACCCAAAGCCATACATTTGAAGACTACATCTATCCCTTAGACTGAAAAGTCAGACATGGTAGAAATGTTTTATAAAAGAAGAGAAAAGCGGGAAATGAATGCCTGGCTGCCCATAGAGACGTCCAGTTTTCTGTTGAGGCTGGCTGTTAAAAGTACCTGACTCCATTGGTTTCAATAAATAGCTCAATCACCTCGTTCTTGCTAAAGCCCAAGCTCAATAACTCAATATTCCCTAGCCACATACAATGTATTTAACCCTTTTCCTCATTATCCCACTTAAGCTAAAAAACAAGACAAAACACAAACAGGATAGCCAGATGAACTCTTAATTCCAAAACAGTATCAATTTAATTCACTCCATTTGCTAGTACTGCCTTCTCAACCATGCCTTGTCTTAGCTCAATATTAATTAGGTAAAACTTAATAGTCATGCAACCTGGCCCACATCAAAAATTATATACCTATAAAAATTTGCATTTTTCTAGTTTTTATCCATTTCATACTTTGTCTCATAAGTCATTCTGTAAAGTGAGTGTCATTCCCTCATTTGTCACTTTTGTAAAGCCCATCTTATAAAGGTTTATTTAGCAGAAAGGCTAATACATTTTATTAATAGGCATAGTCTTTCCAACCTGTAAAAACACCAATACTTAAGTCAAATATTTTTGTACCCACTATGCAAATAGTACTTTGCTAAAAACATCACCATTAGCCTAGGAGAATGAGACAAAGCATAGATGCAAGAAAGTTCTATGCAGTAAGTGATACAGACGTTTTACAGCAAAAAGGTATCATCTGTGATTGAGATCCAGAGGCAGGTAAAAATGAAAGCTTAGAGAGTGAGCTTGTGGAAAGATAATTGATAAACTACATTTTACATGATACTTTATTTTCAACACTCCATTACAAAGTTTGCTTAATTATCTTTTACAACATACCAGTAAAACAGTGTGTCTGTCTCTGTATTACTGATGAGAAACCTGGGCTCACAGAGTTCAAGTAACAATATCTGAGTGGGTAGTTGCAAACAAAATGTTACACTAAATCATTAAAAGTAAAAGTTGAAAAATTATCTTTCTAGTAATTTTCACCACCCATCCAGGATATTCTTCTAACAATTGCATTTGAGAATCTATCCTGGAGGATGAGACCCTAGGACACATAGAAGCTATATGGACCTTGAGTACTTTGGGTCTATTTCCTTATATATAAAATGAAGAGATGGGGCCAGATCAGTGGTTAGCAAACCTCAGCCAGCACTAGTACCACCTGGAGAGCTTGCTAAAACAGACTGCAGGGTCCCACCCCCAAGAATTTCTGATTCAGCACATCTGGGGTGAGACCTGAAAATTTGCATTTCTAACAAATTATCAGGTGAGGTGGATGTTGATGCTGCTTGTCCAGGGACCACTTTGAGAACCACTGGACTGGTCTTTAGGGCCTCTAGGATTTTGAATATGGAAAGACAGACAATATTCTTAACTTCTAGACCAGCTGCAAGTAAGAGTTCCCTCATTTATCCTTCCATCTATTCATTCAACAAATGGACACTTGTTGGTTTGTGAACAAGTGTGTCTTCAAATAGTTCCCAGTTTGGCTAAAAGTAGGGAAAAATCTCAATTATTTAATTGATATCATTTATGGATATTTGGCCATTTTCTTTATTTCGTGATCATGTAAAATCAGGAAAAAATCATTTAAATCAGGAAATGCATGCAAAAATTATTAACCGTGTCTGACACAGAGATCTCAGCAAACATTAGTTCTATGGATCATGGAAACAATTTACATATCATATTGCACTTTTGCCTCTCACATTTTTATTCCAGCTGCTAGCATCTATCCTATTTCAGCATCTCAGGGTTTTCCTCCTCATCCTTTGTTGGAGAAGCTGATGAAGTTAGCAAGGCTTGGGTCACGGTAATACTGAGGCAGGGATAGGCTGGGTTAAAGAGGAGAGAATGATTATATTCAAACTATATGACTGGTTCCTAACAAAAGTTAATGGATTAAATACAAAATCCCTGCCCTTCAGTGTGTTCCAGCTCTCATTAGTGCCAACTGCATCTCAAGGCACACCTTTCTCCTGTGCCACCTATGTCCTTGGCATACAGTTGGAGCAGGAGATGGGGGCGCTACTGGCAGCCAAAAAAATGGACAGAACCAGTGCGATTGTCTGGGGAATCTGACAGAGAGGTAAATTGAACTTAATCACTGTCCCAGCCGAATCACATTTGTAAAGGCTGAGGCTCTGTGGACACCTGTTATAAATCAAGCAATTCCTAATGTTTTCCTACAAGACCTGAGCCTTTGGTTGATCTCAGTTTCTCAGTATAAGAACCATTTGTCTCACCCAGGGCCTGGCATCAGCAATTTGGTGTTATGTCCCAAGAAATTCCCCAAAATTCCTGGGATGGCACAAAGTTGTCCTAGCTATGTGAGTTAGACTCTGAGCTCCAGACAGAAATACTCATTTCCAGGTTCAGCTTCTAAAAATACCTGCCTTCACGTATGTCCTTTGGCTCCGGGAGGTTTCCAAACTACAACCAAAGTCTGAGATGAAAACTTAAAGAAGGCTAGACTGCATGAAACTTACCTCACCTATCCCGGCACAAGCCAGAACTGGATGAGGCGTAAACCAGGCCTGCTGTGCAAACAGATGCATTCTACCTCTGGGGATGGCTCAAGGGGATCATAAACACCTCACTTTGAGAGGGCAGGAGGCCTGAGTGGCATTTGGGTTTCTCTGAGGCTTATTTTGTGAAAGCAAAACTGACTCACTGAGAAAACATTTTAAAAATATTTACTTGGAATTACATAAAAAATATTTTAAATGATTTTTGTTTTTTCAGAGGTAGGAAAGTCTGTTTTATAGCTGGCTGCTGAGTCAGACAGAATAGCCGGAAAGACTTTGGGAAACCTCAGCCTCTCTTTGGCCTCTGCAGTTGTGAGGCGGGGAGATGTGGTTCTGAAACCCAGGCAAGTTGCTGAAGCACACAGAGGAATTCCCAGAATTTCCTCTAAAGTTTTCACTTAGATGTCACAAAGAAGGCCTGATTTCAGCGAAATAAAAGTTTGTTGCAGAGTCACACATTAGCACCAGTTGTAACTATGAAAATATATATACATTCTAAAGCACATACTGTATTCCAAGTGCTTTTTTTTTTCTTTTCTTTTTTGAGACGGAGCCTGGCTCTGTCGCCCAGGCTGGAGTGCAGTGGCACGATCTCGGCTCACTGCAACCTTCACCTCTTGGGTTCAAGTGATTCTTCTGCCTCAGCCTCCCAAGTATCTGGGATTACAGGCACTCAGATAATTTTTGTATTTGTAGTAGAGACGGAGTTTCACCGTGTTGACCAGGCTGGTCTCGAACTCCTGACCTCAGGTGATCCACATGCCTTGACCTCCTAAAGTGCTGGGATTGCAGGCAAGAGCCACCACGCCCAGCCTGCCAAGTACTTTTAAAATGTATTCATTTGATTATTCACTCGAATTCTTCTGAGCACCTGTTATATGTAGTGCTAGGAGACATTGGATATAACTGTGAAAAAAATGGACTATGTCTCCTTCCATCACTGCCGTATTCAATCTATCTGGGAGGGAGGAAGGCACTGGAATGCAGAACCATAGCTTCACCGTGTTAAGCCACTTTCCCAACTGTACACAGGGAAAGAGCCAGAGAAATTTGAACAGGATTTTGCGTCTCTAAAGTGTGTACTCTGGCCTTTGGGGAAGGATGGATCCAAACATAAAGGAAGAAGAAAACTAGATGACTCCAGCTTATGAAGATAGCATTTATATATTCCCCTGAGTGCCTACATAAACCTGAGAATAAGGTACTCTTCTAACAGAAATTGGCATTCCTTTTTAGTACAGGGACTTTGAGATGTTTCCTGAGGGATTTCCATGTACTGCAACTCATTTTAATTATTTCAACCCTAGCCTTCCCTAAGCTCTTGCATCTCTAGTTTCTACAGCCAACCATATACTGGTTTTACGGGTGTTGAATTGCTCAAAATTATTGTTGGGTGCATGCACTGGACATTTGTTATTTTGGAGTACATCAAGCCCCCTTCCTTGTGGGGATCACTCCCCCGCAGCTCTGTGCACTCTATCTGCTCCCAGGGTAGAGTTTGTGACCTGAAAGAAAGCTAGTTAACACACCACATTTGCCTGGAGATGTCAGCTGGTTCAATGATGGGCACTGGACCTAATCAGAACAAATGAGACTAACATGAGAATGGCATCTCTGCTAGCCTTGGCCTCCCAACTTCAGCATTTGAGTACTCACTGACACCTGGACCCATCATACATTGTGTTTGGATATGACCCCCTCTTAAAAATGCTTGCAATGTTTATTTTTGCCTGATGTCATCAAAAAGAAGTTGTTGATGGTGTGTGCTGGAGTTGGTAAAGCTGAAACTACCCAAATGGCTGTCACTAGAGGGCCAATAATGATGCTGTCTTTCAGCACTTCTTGTTAATACGTAACTAGAATCATGCAGCTCTCTTCTTTAATTTGTTCTGGACAGTGGGCCACTTTAGGGATGAATTGCTCAGCATTTCTGGCAGAGGAACAGCAATCCCTTAGGATATCCTTGATTGAAAAACAATAAGGCCGGGCACAGTGGCTCAGGCCTGTAATCCCAGCACTTTGGGAGGCCGAGGCAGGCAGATCACGAGGTCAGGAGATTGAGGCCATCCTGGCCAACATGGTGAAACCCTGTCTCTACTAAAAATACAAAAATTAGCTGGGCATGGCGGCACATGCCTGTAATCCCAGCTACTTGGGAGGCTGAGGCAGGAGAATCGCATGAACCAGGGAGTTGGAGGTTGCAGTGAGCCGAGTTTGCGCCACTACTGCACTCCAGCCTGGTGACAGAGCAAGACTCAGTCTCAACAAAAAAAAAAAAAAAAAAAAAAAAGAGAAAAAGAAAGACAACAAAGCTGGTCACAGAGCTGGTAAACTGGGGACAGCCACAGCAAGAGTCCTGTAACAGCAGAGAACAGTCCTCCATTCCCTCGGAGACATTTTCCAGCTCTTCATTTGAAATGCTTTGCAGAAACCTGGAATTCTGGACATTATGGTTATTAATATAAAGACTCCTATCATTCCATAGCTCCCATCTCCACTGACCTCTACCCCATCTCTAATGACCTGTTATAGCTTTGACGTCACTCACAGAGCAGGATTTAATGATGACTCATCTTTGATACCTCTTCCTGCGTAAATTCAACAGCATCCTGGCTGCTCACAGTAGAGTGCATTTACCAGAAACAGCAGCATTTCCTGGGTGCTTGCTGGAAATGCAGCATCTCAGATTCCACTTCAGACCAACTGAATCAGAATCTGTTCAAGAATCGGCTTCTAACATACTCGCAACTGCTGCTGCTGCTGCCACCGCCAGCCTGGGAACCACATTCTGAGTAGCAGGAATGTAGACCTCAGTGTTTCCTAACCGTACGGATCATAAGTTCTGTTGGGGAGCTTCTTCAAAATACCTGTTTCTGGGCACAACTTCAAACCCTTTGAATCAGAATCTTCAGAAAAGGGACTTTGGTATTTACAGCCAGCCCAGGTGGTTCTTCTGGATGGGCAAACAGAGGAAACACTGGGAATCTAATTTAGAGTTCTGGGCCGAACTCTCAGCTGCCTGCTCTTCTCCTGCCTGAATTTGTTGCTTAACAGATGGAAGCACAATACAGCTTCCACTAGGGCTGTTTCTTTTTCCCTTTTGTTCCTCCAAAGACTTGCTACCAAATGCTGTGTCTTCAGCATCTGGAATTGTTTTTTTACCTTCTCTCTATGCAGTTAGGTAAGAAAGGACCTTGGAAGGATTCAAATCCCAGTTCTAGGCAAAGATATGTTAATAGTCACATCCCAGTGGCAATGCTGTTTAATGTTAGTGTTTTGAAGACAAAATGCAGATTCCTGGCCCTGGTTGTTCTGCAGGTTGTAGCCTTAATAAACTGGTTGGTCTGAGTATATAAGTTTTCTTGAGGACTGACAAAATGCAAGAACAGTGTTAGTAATGGAAGAAAGGAATAAAAATGATAACCCTCTCCATCTAGGATGTAGGCAAACAGTATTTGTTAAGGTTTTCTACATCTTTGAAAAACTGGCAAATAATATAGTTGCCTAAAATTCTTAGGATCTTTGTTAATTGCTTCAATATTTTTCCTTCCTTAGCCTTGGATTTTTTATAAGACAGTAGCGACATTAATACCTGCAGGGCTCCTCATGTGAAGACTAAAAGTGAATGCATAGACCAGTGATTCTCAGTGGGGGATGACTTCGTATCCCAGGAGACACTGTTGTCTGTCATACCTGGGAGAGAGGGGCTGGTACTGGCTGTTAGTGGATAGGAGCCAGGGATGCTGCTAAGCATCCTACAATGCCCAGGATAGCCCCCACCACAGAGATTATTGAGCCCCAAGTAGTGCCCAGGTTGATCTAGACCAAATACTCTCCACATCTTCAGAGCTTAATGATCATCACCCTGTTGTCTCTCTACCAACATTTGGCCCCAAGTTACCTGACTGGTAGAACCAAGATTTGAAAAAATGTTCCTCTGCTTCCAGAGCTGTATTCTTTTCATCCCAACGTGCTGACTCCCACTGGTAGCAGACTATGGTAATTTTTTCGTGTTGATTTATTGGAGTGCTGCAAATTGCAAATCCTGTTCTCAGTCCCCCAAATTCGCTGCGTATCTGCTCTGATTATGTCATTTTCAGATGGAGAATAGAGGGTTGAGGCTTGGAGCAACAGAGGAAGCAGAATATAGAGAGAGTTGACATAGACTGGGATTTTTATCTATTTTGTTTTAAACAGAGTAACTGAGCTCTTATAAGAATCAAGAGATTTAAAACTTAATACATTTTAGGGGGGAAAGCCGAAGACTCAACTACAGAGGCAGAAGGAGAAGTAGGCTGGAAGTAACTAACAATTTCTGACTTGTGGTGCCACCAAGTAGAGCTCCTGGAGTCTCCACTGCCTGGGCAGTCCTTGACATCCTTTGAGAGCCAAAGTGTTAAATATGTAAGAGCACTCGATAATGAACATGTAATTGGAGCATGGGAAAAATCAGACACTGTGAACTCGATTATGATATGTTGGTAACAAGGAGTGAAAGCACCTAACCTATTCAGTGAGGTTACTGATGAAAAATATATATAATGAAAAATATATATAAATATTATTCAAAGGGTAGACTAGCTGCAGTGCCTCATGTTTAATTTAAAATACACTTGCATTTCAACCTCAGATGAGCAGTTCTGAAATGTCATGAAATGCTGGGAACTTTCATGGAAAGAAAAATTTGCGGCAATCATAATATTAGAATTTGTTTGCCCTAGGGTGTCCATAATCTTAGAACAAAAAATACTCTTTATGTGGAAATACCCTGTAGTTACTAGGAGCCTTTTATTAAAAAGAAAAAGAAAGACAATAAAAAGGAATTCATTCTAAGGAGGTGTTTAGAGTTTCCTTTAACTGTTTCCTTTACCCACATAGCTTGCCATTAATACTTCTCTATTAAGCGTTCAGAAAGAGGAATTGGATTTTCCACCTCGCTGAAGAGGCATGAGAGTGGTACACTTGGGCTATACTGAGATGGAGGCTTCGCTGACAGCAGCCATCCAGATCTGGGTCTGCTTTCCTTTTTCACCTTATTAGCTATTCCCACCTCATAGTCCACAGGCCTGTGGAGGGGTCAGGGGACAACCAGGGGACAGCCATGTGGACAGAGAGCAAGGGAGGAGGGGCTGGGGAAAGCACCTAAAAGAAGAGGGAGTACCAAGCATGCCTTAAATATCTCACAGGTTTCCAGTTGGCCTAGCAAAAAAAGAGATGATATAGAGATGTACACAGGGGAGTGCCAGGTAGAATCTACCTACCAAGGACACCACTGGTCTTCATAAAGAATAGCCAAGTGTTATGGAAGAGAAAAGGAGAATAAATCTGACAAAAGTTGGGGGTATTGAAAGATGGGCAAGGTGTTTGGAAAGAAACAGAAAGGGAGGATGGGCTTAGCAAATGAGCAGGCTATATAAGCCCACTGGAATTGTCAAAATTAAGGTTACACACAAGGGAGAACATCTGTATCATGACACATTGAAATAATAAGTATATTAATTTACTTATCACATCCAATGCTAAGACAGATTATGTACCTTTTGTAACTCCTGAATTCTCTAGAATTTAAAAAATGCTAAAGAAGACACACACTGTACCCCAAAGGTGAGAAAAATGAGTGGTTGCCCAAGACCCCTCTTCTGTTCAACTTCATGAATTCACCTGTGGAATCTTTTAAAATAGGGATTCTGAGAGATTCTTCTGGTTTGTGAGGAATCTGAGTTTTTTAAAGGCTCTCCAGATATACCCCTGAACAACCTTTTACCGGAGGGGCCAGCGTCTAAGACACTATGAAAGATAAAGAATATAATACTGAGCATTATTTTCCAGATTTTGGAGGGAATGTGGCCAAGAAAGCAAGACCTTTTTTTTTTTTTTTTTTTTTTTTTTTTTCTGAGACAGGGTCTCACTCTGTCACCAAGGCTGGAGATCAGTGGTGCAATCATGGCTCAATGCAGCCTCTACATCCCAGGCTCAAGTGATCCTTCCAGCTCACCCTCCTGAATATGGGTTTACAGGCATGCACCACCACACCCAGCTACTTTATTTTTTGTATTTTTTTTTTTTTTTTTTTTTGGTAGAGATGGGGTTTCACCATGTGTCAGAGGCTGGTCTCAATCCCCTGGGCTCAAGTGATCTGCCTGCCTCGGCCTCCCAGAGTGCTGGGTTTACAGACATGACACACCATGCCTGGCTTACATTGTTTTTGTTTTTTTTTTCTTATTAAATGTATCAATAATTTTTTTATTTAAAAAAAGGACATGTTTTGTGTTGCCTTTTAAAAATACATGTTGTAGCAAGCATATAATATCTATTAACAAAAAGAAAAAATAGTTTGCAAAACTCTTAATTATAACTTTATTTGATATGTAACTTTCTGCATCATATGGTATTAGTAGCAGCTAAAAAATATTGAGGGCCAGGCACAGTGGCTCATGCCTATCACCCAAGGCTTTGGGAGGTTGAATCAGGAGGATCACTTGAAGCCAGGAGTTCAAGATCAGCCTGGGCAACATAGCAAGACCCTGTCTGTACAAAAAACTAAAATTAAAAAAATTAGCCAGGTGCGGTCGTGTGCACCTGTACTCTCAGCCTACTTGGGAGGCTGAGGAAGGAGGATTGCTTCAGCCCCGGGATTTAAGTTTGCAGTGAGCTATGATTATGCCACTGTACTCTAGTCTGGGCTACAGAGGGAGACCCTGTATTAAAAAAAAGAATAAAGTATTAAGCATATACTATGTTCTAAGCAAATTTTAACTCATTTAATACATACACAGACATACATGCACACACACTCCCACTGTACCATGTGCTATTATTATTCTTATTTCACAGATCAAAAAATGAGCAAATATGTGTGCAAAAGTATGTGTGTGTGTATGTGAGTGTATGTGTAGTTTTAGGTAAAAGAATAAAAGATATCCTAATTGTCCTTGACTGATACAGAATTTTTTAGGCTATAATTAGTATTCTTGTGCTGTGCTGATTAAGACTTCTATCAGTTCTTGGGCTAAATATAAATATTTATACTCCTTTTTTGTTGGCAGGTTTTAATAGTTAAAGATAGATTCGTGGAGAGGGTAAAAGATGAATAACAAACAATTGATGGAGTCTTCTAAAGTTTAACATTAATGATTAAACAACATGATCTGATGACTTACTCAGCAACTCAAAGACAATAAAACATAATAAATCTGTCAATTAGCATTTTCATGTTCTCTCCCAACAGAGCTTAATGGCATCTGCAAAATGCAATTTTCAACCCAGAGCTCTTTGACATCTTCTGTTTCCTCCCATGTCCCTCTCCCGTTGTTCCCGTTATGACTGAGAGCAGCAATGTGTTCTGCCCCATGGTGGCAAATGCGTCACCTGCCATTAAAAGGAAAGCAATTATTGTGTCCTCGCTAAATCTCAGGGATGACTTGGGTACTACTTTTCCACTTAAGTGCATAAACAGCCAACCCAGGACCGGTTTTAAGTGGCTGAACCTTAGCAACAGCAGCTGGGCTACAGGTTGATGTCACCTGAGGTGCCCATTAAAGGTGTGGAAAGCTGCCAGACAAGAATGACTTCCAGTAACTACGACTTCTCCCTGGAGGGAGCACAACACACTGCCACACACAAAGTGACAAATAATGACTGCGAAGATAGCATCTTGCCTTTATCTTCCTGGTCCTTCGGTTTGAGGACAGTGACCCAGGCATGGAGGTTAGGCTGTTTCTTGGATGGGTTAGGCTGTTTCTTGGATGGGTTTCCAGCTGGTGGGAGTGGATGCTGTTTACACAAGTGTCAGGAATTACAATTCTTCCTCTTCCAGACAGCTATGTTTATCTCACATGTGTGCCACACGTGTGTAGACCCCTAACACCACCATCTCTGAACTGTCAAGTAAGGAGATTCTGGGTGATGAGAAAAAGTGTGCCCTCAGGGAGACTTCAGATAGTACCTTGGAGCTTTACATCTAATGAGGACATCTCAATTGTTTTTCTAAGCTTCAGAGTCAAGTGCCTTGACAAAATGGGCTCAATATAACATTTCCCCTTGAGTCATTTTTAAATGCACCTTTTTCTTCACTGAGCTAAAGAAAACTGCCTTATAAACACCACCAATGTACCAAATGAAAGATTCCATTCTAAATAAATACGGCAAGCCTCCATTAACCAGAATCCAACACTCCAATGCACCCAGTTAACCAGAATTAGGTTCACTACCTCATTTTTAGAATAAAAAACCAATACTTAAGAGCATATAATAATTTCAGCCAAAAAAAACCCACAAAATTTTCAGGTCTTTTTATGCAACCAATTGTCTCAGGGGTGCATTTTCTATCTACCTGTTTACACAGAAAATGAGTTTTTAGAATAATGATTCTGAGGCAATAATCATATAGTCAATATATATAATTATTGGTATACTTGTGCTTAAGACTTGAAAGTTTTAGAAAAAATGTCCACTGTATTTGAAAAGAAAGTTTTTAAGGATTCTGAGATTAATGATAAAGTAAACAAATTTATATTCACCCTTACACCTTGGGCTTCTAGTATTCCAGAAAAAAAAATAATAATAAGTGTTTCTTTTACCCTGCTATTTGCTCTGCTTCTAGGGGAGGTCTGGAAGCTTTCCTTCACCTCACAGATGGGTGACCCAAGGTGGGAGGCCAAATGAATTGCTCAGAGTGAGACAGCATGTCAATACCCAATGCAGGGTTAGACACCAGAGCTGTGGACTGAGCCCTTCATGGGCAAATCCATCACTGTAGAGGTGTACTGCTTGAGACCACTTTTCCAAAAGGTTCTCTCTGGAGGGAAAATTCTGGTCTCAAGAAATGAAACTTTGATTACCCAGCAATGGGACTCCTTGCCAGCTCTTTTTTGAAATAATTATGAATCTAAAACGTGCCTTTGTTTGCTCTGAATTTTCCTTTAATGTTTACTGGAAGGATGAATACAAAGCCTCCACAAATTAAGTCTTCCCAGAATTAGTTCAGAAGTGCACTTTCTATTACTCTGACTAGCAGCTCCTAGAGCTTCATAGGAGATTGGAAGTTAATTCTTTTCAGAGTTGCTCCAGGCAAAAAAGCAGGAGATGATAATGTTTAGGTACTTTTCTCCCTCTTTTTTAGATAAATCCCAGGTCCTGAAGTCTGAAGAGGTCATTAGTCAGCAGAGGGTATGATACATCGGAAGAGGAAAGGCTACGGAGTCACTGGGGGCTGGGTTTGAAGCCTGGCTTGGGGCCTTTAATGCATTAGCAATGAATGTTAATGCTCTCTGCTTTCTTCCACGACGAGGAAAAGCCATGGCCTTGACAAGCTCAACAAATAGAGTGTGGAAGTGAAGTCACACAGAAAGACTCAACGGTCCTACCTTTCTACAGCTACTATCCACATTAGCCACACTCTGTCACCTTGTCAGCCACCACTGAATTACTAGTAGAATTGAGAGTGGTGACAATCTAGCATCTTCCTACTTACTTTCAACATTTTCCAAAATCATATCTAAGTCCTTAGAGCCAATCAGACTGCATTGCTGAACACCAGAAGAGAAAACTTCTCAAATCTCCTTTGCCAACATTTTTATATCATATTGATTTTGCTCCCCTACGCAGTGAGGGACTGCACTGGGTGTTGTGTGGAAATGACAGTGATTAACACACAAGGAAGGTGGTTGTTTCAACAGCACAAACTGGAATGCTACAGAAAATATTTGGATGGCCCTGTGCAAGGATGACACCCAAGTTTGTGAAGCACTCCATATAGAAGGGAAAAAAATTAAAGACACAAGGGAGGACTTTGCAACCTCCTATGTGCATACGGAGATTTAATAGAAGGCGCTGTGATAAGGGCTATAGGAGGGACTCAATTTGCTATCAGAAGAAAAGGCAAGAGAAGAAGGCCATTAGTAATCTGTTGAGAGATGGTTTATTTCAATGGTTATGTGTGTGGACACTGGAGCCATCTTGCGTGGATTCAAAGCCTGGCTCTGTGACTTAATGGTCGTTTGACCTAGACCAAGTCTCTCAGTCACTTTGTGTCTCAGGTTTCTCACCTGTAAAATGGGGATAATAATGATTCCTGTTTCATAGGGCTTTTCAGAGGATCATGTGAATGAATACATATAAAGCTGGCACTGTCGTATTAGACATTTCTTTTGAAAGCTGAATTGGAAGTGCTCACGGTGGTGGTAAAGTATCTGTCATGGAGGGCATGCCATGCGACAGATGCTAGCTTGGGCACTTTTATGTTCATCATCGTATTTAATTGAAACTTCCCAGCAAATAGATATTATCACCCAGATTTTAAAAGCTATTGATCACGAGAGTTGAATATGTTGTCTGACATTTCATAGGTGGCCATTGGCAAAGTGGAGATTCAAGACCACGACTGTCCAGCTCCCAAGTTCATGTTCCTTCTGTCCCTCAGCACTACCTTTGACCATTTCTCCGTATTTGCATATAAAAAGAATTTCCTTTTATTGAGTATATGTAGATTGGGCTTGGTTATCAAGCTGTTCTCCAGTGATAACTACCCCCTTGAAGGAGGCTGCTGCCCGTTTTAAAGGTGGAATCGCAGTAATGAAGCATGTGGAGCAGCAGATGCCTTGCCAGAAAATAATTAGCAAAATTCCTGAATTAGGGTGCCCCTCACACTGCTGCAGTGCAGAAAACAGTGAACTGATTGATGTTAGATTTTTTTTATCTTGGTAAGAAGGATCAGGTTAGCTCCTTTACAGCATGTGGCTGAGCTGGGTCTCTACTGTGAATCAAAAAGAATAGAAAGCCAAACACAGGTCCATTTACTTGAGGTCATTCACTACCTTCTATAATAATGACACACATTTGCTGAGTACTAATTGTGTGATATTCATTGTGCTAAGTGTTTTGCATAAAATGTCTTAAGTTTCACACGGCCCAATGGTGCAAGCATGTTGTCATTCCCATTGTTTAAGTGCCCAAATCTAAACACGGAGCAGTAAAATAACCTGCCCAACCCTTCCTGGTATCCATGGAATGTCTCAGTGGTATTGGGATACAAATGTAGGCAATCTACTTTCTGAGCCATAATCACTGCGTTATAGTTTCTTACCCCTCTCACTCTTAATCAAAGCAAAAAAATTGGCTTCAAACAAGCAAATTGCTACACTTGACAACAGAAATATAAGCCAAATCTGAATTATTAGATTGCTAGTAGTTCTTATTTGACTATTAATTGGGTGCTTTAGCTGGGCTGGGTGTACCTTTTGCTTTCCTTTAGTTGAATAATTGCAAGCGAAAATTTTGGATATTACCATTCATGTACAGAGAGAGCTAGAAGTCAGCAATTACACAAATCCCCTTAATCCTTTACGTACTTTACCTGCACTGTAAATCCCCTTCATTTTAAATCCGCCACTTGTTCTATAAAAAATGTATAGACTAAAGAACCACAAAAAAGTTAAATAAAAATTTTTGCCTGATGATATATTGATTGTACATACATATCTTTACTTTTGCATATTCTATGTTGCCATTAAAAGATCCATTAAAAGCTGAGTTCAAATAATTATTCACTGCTCACATTACTATGATAATCAACTGCCTGTTATGAAAATTATTGCCATCTTTAAGAATTGCTTTTCTAAGTGAAGTAATTAGAACTGATATTTTATTTTCTATTTCAGTTCCAAAAATTGATTTTATATGCTAATCAGAGTGTGAAAATTGGGACATAAATTTTATAAACAAAATGAATGGCTAGTCAGGCTTCCTATTTGACACTTTATATAGTATTTGTTGTTTCTCAAGGCATCTTGCTCTTGAGAACACACTGCTGATTACTGTATCTGTCAGAACTAGGTAGGATAAGTTTTTCATTTTACAGAGTCTCAAGTATCTGAAGTTCCAAGAATTAAGAGGTGTGGGCCTTCAATCAGTACAGAGGGTGGAAAATCACACCTTCTGTCCACTGAAATAGCCATTATTTCTTACAGCCCCAACAGAAAAGCAGAGGAAAGACAGGTACCATTTACTAACTGTCTTGAGTGTGCCTGGTGTTAAACTCCTGACATATATGTTTTTTCTGTTCCTTATGGTTATCTGGCTAGGTAATTACTATTATTATTACTCTTACATATAAGGAAGCAAACAGACTAGGAATTTAATTTGTGATCGCACACCAAGTAAGCGGCTAAGTTGGGAACAATCCCAGTCTGCAGGTTCACAAGGCCATGCTTTTCCTTTCCTTTAACAGGCCAAGTGCAAACAGCTGAAGTGAATACATTTCAGCACAAGGCTCGAGCTTCATGATGATTTTGCCCTTTGGCACAAATGTCTTGGTAAATGTTTCAAAAGAAAGTTAATGCCTTCACCTGGTTTTTAGGTGATGATGAATTGTAGAGGAAGATGCAGGAAACCACAGGTTGAAGTTGCATTTAGAAGCAGAAACACAAACAATATTTTCATATATATTACTGGAATTATGAGGTGAAATGAAAGGAAGAACCAAATTTGGTAAAATAAAACAAGATGGTAGTCTCAATTCCAGCTCCGCTAATAAGAAAACGGGAAACTTTGAATACATTCCCTATCTGAGTCTGAAACAGCTCATTTGTAAAATGAAGGGTTATGCTCTTTAGGTTAAGAGTTTCTCTTTTTGCTACACGGGTGGCTGATAAAGTTGATTTCATCTCCAAAAGTGACAGGGAGCAGGCTTCTGTTTGGCAGAGGTATATCCCTACCGGGTCTCACTGCCACAGGAACAGAAGGGGCACTCATTAAATACTGTCACCCTGTTTTGCCCCCATGATCCTAGGTGTCTATTAGAGAGACATAAGTGACATTTTTATAATAAATACCAAACAACGAACATTGTCAGATCCTTTAGGGGCTTGGTCATAGATCAACAGACTTCCTGTGGCCATAGCTAGAACTCAGGCCTCTTTTCAATTTGTTTTCTGATCCCCCACTCTTCTTCATTTTATCATCATAAAGAACCCAAATTATTAATATGCCAGTAGGACAATTTTAATTTTTCACATAGTACATGGACCCACACTCAGCATACCTGGGTTTAAATCCAGCTGCTGCTATTGTGTAGCTGAACTTCTTGAACTTCCTCTAAACTTTTCTGGCCTTGGAGTCCTCGTTAGCTTGAGATTTCTCATGTCCTTTATGCTCCAGATTCAGGACAACTTGAGATGCAGGCTTAAAGAGGAAGTAAGTACCAAGCTTGTGTGCTGCATTAATGCTCTGCTAAATGTCTGTGCTATAGGGATGCGTTCTAATCAGGCTGACATAGAAAGAATTTCCCTCATTATTACGGGGTAAAATTCATACATTACCCCCAGTACTTTAGAATGGGCTTATATTTGGAGATAGGATCTTTAAAGAGGTAATTATGTTCAAATAGGGTGGTTAGGGTGGGCCCTAATCCAATGACTGGTATCCTTGTAGAAGAAAAGATTAGGACATTACCAGAGAGAGATAAGTGGATGCACAGAAAGACGACCGTGTGAACACACAGCAAGAAGGTGGCCATCTGCAGCTAAGGAGAGGGGTTGCAGAAGAAGCCAATCCTGCCTACACGTTGATCTCAACCTTCTAGCTTTCAGAATTGTAAGAAAATGAATTTCTGTTCTTTAAGCCACTCAATCTGTGGTATTTTATTATGGCAGCCCTAGCAAACAAATATGCTCATTATACCAATAATCAACTTCCTTGGATAGAATGGACCATTCTTATGATGAATTTCATGCTGTAGCACGGAATGCATATGTTTAAATAATTTTGCCCCTAAAGTTAATAAACACTATATAATATGGGCTATACTCGGATATCTAAACATTTTATTCCTTCAAGTACAAACATTTGAATCAAACATTCAAAAACTCTAGATTTTAATATTAGCAAGTAATAGTTTCTTGGAATATTTATAGAGCATGATTGAAGGATAAGCTGAATTATATGGGTTTATTGCATTTTTTGTTTGTTGAAATCAAATATTTGAATTTAATAATTTGGTTAAGAAAAAATATAGCAAGTACCATCACAGACATTTGGTTTTTAATGCTGTGAAGCAGTGGAGTGAAATTCTATCTATAGAGTAATAGCAACATGCTATTCTCTAAGGCTCCCAACAAATGTTCAAAGATGTAGAGTTCCTATAAAAACATACCAATTCTAAATGTACACGAATGATTCTGTCATTGCATTCTAATTATTAGTAACAGAATGTAGTAAGTAAGCATTCAGAGCCTAAGGTCTTTACTCACATACTAGGAACCTGAATCATGCACCCCCATCTTATAGTGCAGCTTTCATTCTGAAAGATTAAATCCTATTGCACCATCATTAATCAATTCTTCTCACAGCATTCCAGCAAAAATAATACAATGAGTATCAGGTTCTTTTTTGGTACATAAGAAGACAGGCATAGCTGATTTGCTAAGGCAGGAGGCCTGTTATGTGGTGTTATCAATACTCAAGCTACCAAGTATTTTCTGTTTCAGTCCGAAAAGATTTATTTTCTCTTCCTAAGAGAATGTGCTATGACATATATGCTTTCTTTAAAATACAAGGCCATGGCCAGGCATGGTGGCTGATGCCTGTAATCCTAGCACTTTGGGAGGTCGAGGCAGGCAGATCACTTAAGGTCAGAAGTTTGAGACCAGCCTGGGCAACATGGCGAAACCCTATCTCTACAAAACAAAAACAAAAACAAAAATTATCTGGGCATGGTGGTGGTCACCTGTAATCCCAGATAATCGGGAGGCTGAGGCAGGAGAATGCTTGAACCTGGGAGTTGAGGCTGCAGTGAGCCAAGATCTTGCCACTGCACTCCAGCCTATGTGACAGAGTGAGACTCCATCTCAAAAAACATAAAAATAAAAATAAAATACAAGGTAACTTTCCCATTTCTATGATCCTGCCTTATAATCAGTTATGTGCAGGAAAAATCAAAGAAATTTCAACAGAATTAATATAATCTAAATTATTGAGAATTTGTCAATTTTCCTTGTTTCTCCTTTCTTATGTCTCTCAGCAATAGAGAGAAATAAGAAGTTGTGTACCTTTTAAAAAATAAATGTCAGAAGAAAGAATCTCCTAGAAATAATGAGAAGTTTATGGAACTTTTTCTCTTTTGATCTTTAAAAAGAACACAAGGCCAAGTCACTGGGAAAAAAAAAAAATTCTATGAAACAGGTCCCCTGGGCTGTGAATCCATGGCCCCAGGCTAGTTGTAATAAAGCATATAAAGTGTATAGGTTGCTCTGGTCTTTGAAGGTCTTTCAAAGATGAAATAATTCCATGACTTTTGACATTTGAGAATCTTTATGGGTGTGAAAGGGACCTAATTGAACAAGTGGGCTAAGCTGCCAGGAACAGAGATGGAGTAGCCATATTTTAACCAAGCATTGTAATATGGTCAATGGCAGCCATTAATTTATTTCTGCCAAGACAGATGGCCTTCTCCTTGATACCAATGGGGAAAAAATAATTAAGAAAATCTAGAGCCAGAATGGAAAAGATAGCTGTCTTTTGACTAGGTGATTCTTCAGTTTGCAATTAACAACTGATAAAGTGCTATGCATGTTAACTTTGGGGAAGAATAGCTAGTCATTTGAAATACTAATCTCACTTTCTTTTCAAACTACCTTTCACTGGTATCTGCCCTTTCTGTCCCATCCTGTAAGTAGGCCATACATTTTATGGAAAACAATTTAAAAGAACGTCAGTAGATATCAGCTATAATTCTAGAAATCTTTGTGTGGTCTTTGGTTTTACATATATGGTTTCAGAAGCAAATCCAATGGGCGTTGCTAAGAGTCACATGGTTTAGCTTCCGGGTGTTAGAAAGCAAACTTCCACTCCTGTGCCCTACAGACACTCTCTTCACTGGAGTTCTCAAAATATATGATCCCTGGCCAGCAAATTATTATGTTTTTAAAATTATACTAGCTGCCATACATATCAAGGACGGCTTTTCACGGGGCAAAATGGAATCATTTAAGAATTACATCAGATCACAGCAGTAGCAAGTTATTCACAACTATCTTGAGCTGACTAGCAATTTTTTTGTAGCTTGGAGGTAAATGACTTTTTGTTGAAATTGAGGATAATAAATTCTAGCTCTCATTTTAGTAATGAAAAGCAGCTCTTCGTCTCCTCATCTTCAAGAATGTGCAGAGAACTAATTTCCCCTCAAAGGTCCTTTCCTCTGGCCAGACTAAGTTTTACCAAAAGAACACATGATATTTCAAACATTGGAAGACTTAGCCTTCTTTTCTTCCTCCTCTCTTTCCATTCCACAAATATTTATTAAGACTTCATTTTGCCTTAAGTTGGATCCTCTGTAATTGCCATAATATTCTATTATTTTGACTTACAACAATGGCTCTGGATACCCCTTGACAATGCATAAGAAAGAGGAGACAAGTAAGATACACAATCTGTCTGTAAAGATCTTATAAACAAGTTGACCAGCCAAGAATGAGGTAATGAATGCCCTATAACAATAATCCTTGATGAACCTAACTTGAGTGGCATTAAATAATAAAGGTAATAAGAGTTCAGAGATGGCAAAAATCCCTACTACAAGAGTAAGCAGTGATTTCTTTTTGAATGAAGAGATGAATATAAATCTTAAAAGTACATTTGGAAAACAAGACATTCTATCACTGAAGCATTCTGTTTCTTATGCTTATTGCACCTGTGTTTTCTTCCTTATCTCAGCAGCCAGCTCACATCCTCAGAAGTAATATTGTTTCCACACTTCTCATGCAACACTGCAAAAATGGTTTTACTTAGGTACTATTCTAGTCACCTGCTTCATACAAACCACTCTAGCTGTTCATACATCTTTTCAATCAGATAATATTTACCTATGACATTTTTTAACCATTGTCAATTCCATTAATTCCATTTACCTGTGAATGAAATCACTAAGACCATTAGATCAAATGGATTCCTTGTTATCTCCTACAACCACATTCTTTTACCCCATGGGAAAAAAAACACTTATTAGAGTATATATACAGCTATAAAGATGTCAGAATATAGCAACATAAAAATGACCAACTGGGTCAGACACAGGACCTATCTTTGACTTGTCATTCTGGAAGTGAGAAGATTTTTTTTTTTTGTACCCACACACCTGAAGATCATGACTAATTCCCCTCATTAACAAGAACTCCTTCAGGCAATGTTTCTAAGGGGGATAAGGTGGAGTGGGCTCTCTTGCTTAGAGGAATATAGGATGCTCCACTGGGAAGAGAAATACGTAATTCAAAGAAGACCTTCAGGTAATTTTGATATTTTATTCATTCCATCCTCAGGTCCACACCACTGAAAATTATTACTCTACTGTACATATTTCTTCTTGATATCAAGCTCAGTGAGTACCAAAATATGTTCTCTTATCTATTATCAATCTGTTATGTGAGAATGTATCTATATAATTTAAGGTTATCCATATTTCATAATACTGATGTTCAAATGTCCTCCCAAATTTGCCAGCTGTTAAGTAAAGTAGCACAGCACCCATGACACTTAACCACGCTAGATTACCCATCTTTGTACCGGTATCTCTCCACCCACATTGTCAACTCCTATCTTTCCTGTCTTTACATTTCCAGCACCTGGGACAGAGCCTGGACTTTAAAGTTATATAGAACCACATTAAATTGCCATTTTGCCATTTTTTGCCACTTAACTGTGGTTGCATAGTAGCAATTTCATAAGGTTCAACCTAATAATTGTAAGCCATGACTAATGAATAGAATTTTAAAAAGTATCTAAACATTCTTTTTTTTTTGAGACGGAGTCTCACTCTGTTGCCCAGGCTGGAGTGCAGTGGTGCGATCTCGACTCACTGCAAGCTCAGCCTCTCGGGTTCACGCCATTCTCCTGCTTCAGCCTCCCGAGTAGCTGGGACTACAGGTGCCCGCCACCACGCCCAGCTAATTTTTTTGTATTTTTAGTAAAGATGGGGTTTCACCATGTTAGCCAGGATGGTCTCGATCTCCTGACCTCGTGATCCACCCGCCTCAGCCTCCCAAAGTGGGATCTAAACATTCTTTAGGGCTTCAGGGAAAGGAAATGGGGGAGGGGAGGGAACTAAGATTTACTGAGATTTTGATGCAGTAGGTCTGGGATGGGACCCAGGAAGCAGCATTTTAACTAGTATCGCAGATGATCTTATGCAGATGACCCACGGACCATGTTGTGACAAATGATGCCTTTAGGGACACAAAGGGGTAGGATAAGCTTCTGGTCAGTTAGAAGGCAGCAGGAGACAATGCTACTCCCAACTCCTCCTTTTCATGCAAATCATCTTCAGCCCATCCAGAGTAGGCTGTGTGAGCCAGAGTCAGAGAGGCCTGGGCAGTTTGCATGGCTGTCCTTAGCAGGTCTTATACTAGTATGCTTTTTTCCCAGAGGTATTTTGTTCTTTGGAAAGTCCGTAGCAGCTTTGTGCCTACCACTTAACAATACCCCCTCCAGCCACCATCTGCACTGTGTACATGCAAGGTGGAGTCATTCAGCTCTTGCATTCCCAAGTATTCCTCTTTTAGGAAAAGGGTTCTCTAATGTGCTCAGAGACAAAAGCACCCAGAGGTCACTGTGTTCTTTGTTCAAGTGGCTGCAATGTCTGAAAACACAAGGGACTTCTTGACAGATTTCACAGTGTTGTGATTAATTAGTGCCCACACTTGACAGGCTAGGAGGACACCAGAATGATCCCTGCAGGATGGTGCAACATCTCTCCATGTCACAGCAGTGAGGGACAGGTGAATGATGATGTCTACAACTAGATGGGAGGTAGTGTAGAGTGGGCTGCAGGCTCGGCATATCTCAACTTGCTTGATCCCACCTTCTAAGGTATACTAAAGGTGAAGGCTTATTCATTGAAAATCAGAGACACAAATCCTCCAAGGCAATGCATCAGAGATTGTGTGGTACACTGATGGATATGCTGTGTTAATGGCTGCATTTGTTACAGTGCACAGTGCATCCTGCTAGGCAGTGCTCATAAGGGACAGCACATTAAACTTATCATGTTATGTCACTGAACATATCATGCAATGTGATGTAGTATCAGCATACTATTCATTGCATATGTTTCCCAGGGTTTCCAGATTAATAGCTATTTTGAAGAATATTTTAAAAATTCATAGGTTTAATATACACATATACATGAAGGTAAGAAAGATGTTAGTAGCAAAAAATGACAAATACATTGCCTACAAAAAGAAACACATGTATCTGCACATGTTTAAAAAAAAAAAGAATAAAACCTGTGCTCAGAGCAGAGGATTATCACAGAGGCCAGTAGTATAAGGCAAATATAAAAGGGCAAAAATTAAAAAAAAATTCTACTCTTCAAAAAATTTTATTTTTTATGTCTAAAACTGAGATGGGACTATCAAAATCTGAATTTCATCCATCCACGCATCCATCCATCGATTCAACCATCCATCTATTTACCACCCAATACATATTGATTGAATGCAAACTATGTCCAGATACTGCCATAGACAGGATGTAATCACATGTAAAGGACATCCCAAGTTCCCTGTACTCACGGAGGTTAAATTCTACTGTGGGAGTCAGACCCAAACATACAAGTTTATATCTGAATTCATGTCGCCATAAGCAGTAGTGTAAATGTTGAACAAGCTTGGGAGTCGGAAGGATGTGATTTGTAGCTTTTGCCATAGTGTAAGTGCACCCATCCTGGACAATTTCAGTCTAACAATGTGATGTCACTGGATGAGGAGTTGGAAAGAGATGTGTACAGTTAACTCTCCGGAGCAGTATGAGCCAGCCCCAGCTCACCCTTGAATGTGATGTGAAGAAGCAAAGTTGGGTAAGGGGCCAGAGACTGCGGGGAATGGTGGATCTTTTAGGCAGGTGTCAGTCATTCTTTGATTAGTGACATTTGAACAGAGATCTGAATAAAGAGAAAAGAAGTAATAAAAATGTGGCCAGTCACAGTGGCTCATGCCTGTAATCCCAGCACTTTGCGAGGCCAAGGTGGGTGGAATGCTTGAGGTCAGGCGTTCGAGACCAGCCTGACCAACATGGTGAAACCCCTGTCTCTACTAAAAATACAAAAATTAGCTAGGCAGTAGTAGCGTGCCTGTAATTCCAGCTACCCAGAAGGCTGAGGCAGGAGAATTTCTTGAACCTGGGAGGCAGAAGTTGTAGTGAGCTGAGATTGCACCACTGCACTCCAGCCTGGGCGACAAAGTGAAACTTTGTCTCAAAAAAAAAAAAAAAAAAAAAAAAAAAAAAACGGGTAATAAAAATGCGAGGCAGGGAGTTGAAGATAGTGGGGGAGAAGAGTGAGCACAAAGGCAGCACCGAGCACAGAGGAAGCACTGCACTGCATTGCACTGCAGCAAAGGTACTCCCTGCAAAAGGGAAAACAGGATGACCAATCAGGAGTGGTTTGTATTCATCTAGGCAAGAAGTGCAAATCGCTGGACGCAGAGTGGTAGAAGTAGAAGTGATGTGAAATGCTTAGATTTGGGATACATTTGTGAGGTAGACTTACTTGAAGTCACCAATGGATTGGATGTGAAGAGGGTAACTGAGGAGTCAAAGGCAATCTCAAGAAAGACTCTTAGTTAGCTTTTGCTGATAATATATACCACCATTAGATGCAATGGGGAAGACCAAGGCAAAAGTTTGTGTAGAGGAAAAATCAAAAGCTCTGTTTGGGTCATTTTAGGTTAGAATTATTGACAGACATGTGGAGATGTCAAGCAGGTAGCAGGATATGCAAAAGTCTAAAGGTCAGAGGAAGTCAGGGATGAAGATATATGAAGATATGAATTTGGAAGTCATCCAAATATCGATTTCAGTGACTATGCCCTCAGTGCGTCATTTGAGAACCAATGCCTTAGAGAATAATGACAGAGATTCAGCCTTTAAGGGGCCCCTGGGGAGGAGGCAACCTTTTATAGAAAGAGGTGTGAATCATTGCCCCAAAATATCTCCTGTTAAGCTCTCCCTATTTCTGAAGGTACAGCCTTTAAAAGATACCCCATTTTCACCACCTGGGAAATGAGGAGCGCCTCTACCTGGCCGCCCCATTGTCTGGGAAATGAGGAGCACCTCTGCCCAGCCGCCCCATTGTCTGGGAAGTGAGGAGCGCCTTTGCCCAGCTACTGTGCAACCCTCCAAGTGTGAAGTGACAGCCTTGTGTGTGATCTTTCTGCCCTCCCCAAGTTTGCGTTTTTGACGTTAAAGTTTACTTTTAAATTAAAAAAAAAGATACTCCATTTTCATCATAGTCCTGTTAAAATCCATGTTAATACTTACTAACAAACTAATAGAGATTTCCCACCTGTCAACTTGACTAGAGAACTGGGTATTTGATGTTCAGAATATGGAGCAATGGTTCTTAACCCTCGGTACACATTATAATCACCAAGTAGACTTGAAATATGCTGACACCTGAGGCCCATCCCAATGATTCTAGTTTAATTGTTGTGCAGTGGTGAAAAGTATGGATTTCTTTTAAGGTGTAAACTGGACAAGGGACAGGAAAGATGGTGATGGAACCAAAGAGCTGAAGGTCTCAATAATGTTGAGGATACTTGCCAAATCCTCTAATAAGAGAGGAGTTGTGATCCGCTTGTGGGGTGATTTCATTGTGACTTTGAAGGTGGTTCAAGATGTAATATGGGAGTGGAGACGGAGTAGAGCAAAAGATCACTGGGGATAAAGGAAGTGCAGTTACTGAAGGCCAGGGTGTTGGGAAATTCCTAGGAGGTTTGGGGTGTGAGGTATGATAGCAGGCACAGAGATGGAAGATGACTGAGCCAAAGAACCAGGAGTCAAAGTCTTCAATGACTGAGGAGACAAGAAGAACAATTATTTGAGGACAGCAAGAAGCAGCAGCAGGAAGTGTTTATTCAGGACTGAACCTGAAAGTTTCATATCCAATCAACGAGAGACTTCTGGTAGGTTTCCCTATCAATTATATTCTAAATCTGACAATTTCTCATCACTTCCACCACTCCACCCCACTCTAAGCAACGTTTGCCTCTTACCTATCCATGGAGAAGGAATAAAATGGCCCAAATATGGTGGTAGAAAGCAGGGACAATACCACCCTCAAATCCAAGCCATGCATTTGCAGGAATCCAAAGAAGTGAGCAAAAACACATCTATTTGAAAGGGCTGCAGGGATGCAAAATCCTCAGAATGGGGTCTATATGCAGGGAAGGCTATTAAGTGGTATATTCCAAGAAGAGGAGAGATTGATGATGACAGACTGTGAATTTGAAAGGATTTTCAGAGGATGAGAGGGGATGAGAAATTGGGCCACATACGAGTTTGCTGAGACGTGTGAGATTAAGAGATTTGGGTACTAATGGATTTGCAGCGCTGCTTAAATTTCTGGTGTTAGCTAAGGCAAAACATGTTAGAAAAGATGTGATTAGTCTCATAGTCTCTTAGAGAATAGTCCTAGGGTGATGGTCTGAAATATTCTAATTAGCCATATGGCAGCTTCCAGGGCTGCGGGCCCCTCACAGAGCACGTGTTCACAAAGTGGCCCACGCAAGGAGCACTGGGTGATACGGTCATCGGACTGGGCCATGGCCCTCACAAAATACAAGGATGAGAACTTGTGAATAAATGTGTGCAACCAAGCTTCATCCATGGATAGCGATGCAACAGGAGGGCCACTTGCCAGTAGAGTGGGAATCACCCTGGTATGCATTACTGAGTAACACATCCAGTTGATGACACTCAGCAACAGCTTGCTCAGCAGAAGACTTGAGTCATTTTAACAAATAGAAGTCTGGGTGAATTTCTGTGAGCTCTGACAAGTACAAACTGTTTTCTTAGACTCGTTGAGGACTGAGTATTGTAGTTGCCTCATCACTGTGGTGGGCCCTGCCCTGAAAATGAACATGCTTACTGCACCAAAGGTTGACAGCCACCTGTGAAATATAAAACAACCTTACTCCCTGATTTGTGAAATTATTTATGTTAAAAGTTCTACAAAGCTATGTACATAGAGATAAGGCTGGAAGGAAATACTCCTAAATGTAGTAATGTTACGGATAATGAATTTTTTTCTCTTTATTCTTTTTGGTGCTTTTCTCAACTTTCTACTATAAGGTCATAAAACTTTCAAAATTGTGTGGGGGGAGTTAATTATGAAGTATAAATATTCAGCCGGGCACGGTGGCTCACACCTGTAATCCCAGAACTTTGGGAGGCCAAGGCGGGCAGATTACCTGAGGTTGGAAGTTCGAGATCAGCCTGACCCACATGGAGAAACCCCATCTCTACTAAAAGTACAAAATTAGCCAGGCATGGTGGCACATTCCTTTAATCCCAGCTACTCAGGAGGCTGAGGCAGGAGAATTGCTCGAACCCAGGAGGCGGAGGTTGTGGTGAGCCAAGATTATGCCATTGCATTCTAGCCTGGGCAACAGGAGTGAAACTCCATCTCGAAAAAATAAAATAAATTAAAATAGTTAATATAATATAATATAATAAAGTATAAATATTCTACAATGGCATTGAAAAGGAAATCTGGGCTGTCCTAAGCCATCCATTGTTATCTGGCTGCTGTCCTCTCCCTCCCCGTCCCCCTTTCATTCTGGCCTCCCCTCTGACCTGTATGTGTATTGGGCCCCTGTGGGAGAATTTACCAATTCTTAGCAAGTGCCTTTCCCTGAAAATTGCTTTCTGACCTACAAGGCTGGGCCCACAGCATGCACATGTCATGGCATAGCTCTGCCTTCTGACCAAATCAGCTAAACCAGAAGATAGAGTCCTTCTTTTGGTAATTTTAATTTATCACAGAGATTATAATTGGGTTTAAAATATGTTCTTGAACCAAAGTGACAAACCTTGAGCTCTGTGGCAGCTACCTTCTGCGATGGGGCAGGAGACACAGAAAACTGGCTTGCAGAAGGGACAGGATGAAATTTAGCAGGCAGAGAGAAAAGGGATGTGGCACAGGGATAGCATTCTACCTATGAGGATCCCTGTTTTTAGACTTCTCAGAGATCTGCCATTATCCCAATATGCTTACACCACTTGCTGAGTGTGCCGCTCAAGTTAGCTCCTCTCACTTTAAACTAGAAAGTTCCTGTCTCTCATCCCTTCTCTCACTCCTTCCATTGCTGAATTAAAAATTTAAAAATTCTGTAATGAAGTAAAAACTCATTCAAGTTTCAAACAAGTGATCTTCAGAATATAACCACTTAATAAGCAGGGAGCAATTCAATACGTCTGTGTGTAGTTTTATTTGGGGAGTAGAGTTTAGAAATCATTCCAATATTATACATCACTATGCATTTGTTTTATTCATGTATCTACTGTGACAAAAACACGAAAACTGCATTTTTGGGGTGGGAGTAGTTTTTGGAAACTATGAAGAATAGTTACAGCCCCACTACAGCCAACTTTACCATGTTTTCACATCCCCAAAGGCCCTACTACCCACACTGTGGCCCCCATTAGCCCACACATCATACTACAATTTATATGCTATTGATCATGAGAAATGCAGGCCCAAAAACTACCTTGAAGCAAAAAAAATAAAAATAAAAAATCTTTTTCTCTTGACTCCCCCCTTCTCCATGCTATAAAATACATTGCAGACAACATTTTCCTGCTGATGGTTAATAAGTGAAGGACAATTCAATATCCAGTAAAGGTGATTTATTTTATCAAGACTGTGACCTGCTGCCCAGCTGGGAAGGATTTACGAGAAATAAGAAGACACATAACAAAGAAAAGCTGAAGTTTAGAAAATTCCCAAAGACATAAAGCAAATAAGGAAAATAAGTAAATACCAAAATATTTCTTCTTAGAGGTCTTCCAATACTGGTGTGTTCTCTCTTATGCTGAGTAATGTAAAATATGTCCTTCCAAATATAACTCTCAAGCACTTTTTTTCCCAAAAGCAGTTTACTTTGAGCACACAACCCTCTCTATCTTACACTCCTTAACAATCTAAAAATGCTGTGTCAAGTCTTTTCACTGTTTTTTCTCTACCCACAAAAAGGGGATATTTTGATCATTTTTAGGCAGTAAATTCAAGGCCTATATTCCCCCATTCTGTAGCATTTGGCTTAGGGGAATCACTATCTTGTTTCTCTAGAAGACAGAACATAAGGTGAGTGAATTTGCTTTTTCCAGCCACTACCCTGGCTGCCCTAGGAAGAAGAGAGTTTCCAGTTAACGGGAGGAAAACTGCACATTAGAAAAGGCTGCCACAGTGGGCCTGACTTCTGCTCCGCACAGCAGCACACACCTGGTTCATACTCAGCCTCTCCTTCTCCCACTTGCCTGACCGCCTGTGTTCCTGGATCAAGTGGCAAGTTTGCAGTCTTCCTTGAATTCCCCCAGCACTGTCTTCCTCAACGGCACTTGATAAAGTGGAGAAATGAATATTCTGCTTCCTAATGAGAATACACAGTTTTAAAACATCTTCTCCTTCCCTAGCACTGTGAGTTGGTGCCATTAGCTTGTCACGCTTGTTTTTTGTTTGTTCATTTATCATGGAAACTCATTTCTTCCACTTTGAAACCATTAGGTTCACATGTTTGGCATTTTACAGATCCTCTTGGCAGAACCTCTTGGGAAGCACAAAGAAATAAGTCCAGAGTAGCCCATTAGTTTTATGTCTTAAATATCTCTTCAAACAGTTCACTTCCTTCCAATGCCTCCATACTATTGTACCCTCAACTCTAGCCTGGTCTATAGAACTACCCTCTTCTCTGAATTCTGTGTTTCTGGCTGGCCTATCTCTTATCGACTTTCAGCAACCAGGGTAAACTTAATTATATTTTTTAAATTTTAAAATAATTTTAGGCTCACAAGAAGTTGTCAAATCATGGCAGAGATTTCCCTGTACCTTTCACATAGCTTTCCCCATGATAATATTCTACATAACCACATGCATAACCTTCAGGAAATGGATATTAGTCCAATCCTATCAACTAAACTCAGAGTGATCCTATAAAAATGCAAACCTGGCTGGGAGTGGTGGTTCATGCCTATGATTCCAGAACTTTGGGAGCCTGAGGTGAGAGGATCACCTGAGCCCAGGAGTTTGAGATAAGTCTGGGCAACATAGTGAGATCCCATCTCTACAAAAAAGCTTAAAAGTTAGCTGGGTGTGGTGACACACAACTATAATCCTAGTTACTCAGGAAGCTGAGGTGGGAGGATCACTTGGACCCAGGATTTTGAGGTTAAAGTAAGCTATGATTGTACCATTACATTCCAGCCTGATCAACAAAGAAAGACCCTGTCTCTAAAAAAGAAATGAAAATATATAAATAAATAGATATGAAACCTGACCATAACACCCCTCCCCTACTTTGCTAAAATGTATTGTAGCTTCCCATCACTCTTAGAATAAGGACCAAAATCCTTAATCTGGTCCACAAATAGTCTGACCAGCACTTTGGTTTGGCCAAGACAGTTCTGTTTCCCACCTGCAGTCCCAATGAATTATCCCATTTTACATGTCAGCACCCTCAAAATTGTGGTAGTTTGGATAATAAATTATGGTCATCCCACAATGAGCTCTGGATGGTCTGGTCCTGCCTACACAGACCTGTGGCTTTTGTTTTACACCTGTCCCCTTCTTGGTCTGAGCCCCTGTGACACAGACCCCCTTTTAGTCCTCAGGATGGGAGGAGGATGCACAAAAGCCACAAGACCTTTGCACATGTTGTTGTCTCCTCTTGGACTGAATACTATTTCTTCCCCCTTCACACCCTCTCCCTCTCTCTCCTTCCCCCTTCACCTGTCAGCTCCTACTTGTCTTAGCTCAGAGAAATCTTCCACAGATTAGATCACATCTCTCTATTAAATGCCCTCAAACACCCTGAGCCACATCTTTGAATTGCTTATTACAGTTGTAATTTGACATCTGTGTCTATACATGAAGAGTGAGCTAAAAGAAGGTAAGAGGGAGTATTTGTGTTTGTAGAACATCACATCCCTGAAGCCAGCATGAAGCTGGTGGACAATTACTTTATAGTTATCGACTGAATGGATGACAGCTTAGTTGATGGGTTCATAAACAACAAAAGCAAATTGGTTAATAGCTTCAGGAAAAAGGAAAAAAAAAATAAAAACCACTCACAGGGTTTTCTCTGCAGACTGGTACCCCTATGGCCCATTTAATGATTTAAAAACCAAGCTTTGGAATGAGACAGGCCCAAGTGTGAAACTTGGTACTTGTAAACTGAGGACATTTATGCCAGTAATATAACTTCTTTGAGCCTTAATTTTTTTTCATCTGTAAATAGTAGTGGTAGGAGTAATGGTAATAGTGTTAATAATAATAAAGTCATCTACTCTATAAAAGTCTGATGAGGGTTGAATGAGAAAATGTACCGTGCTTAACACACACATCATTAGGTAAGTGTTAGCTCTTATTACTATTTGGCTAAAGGTGTTTCAAAGACATCATTTCCTCTGTGTCTAAGATGATTTCCTTGTTTCCTAAAAGACACACAAGGAGGAGGTAATGCTCTTCACCTGGCATGGCTCTCTCCTCACCTGTGCCCCCACCCCAGGACTTCCCCATCCTCCTGTGCTATCCTCCTTGCAGCAATCCAGGCCAAACCTGGGCACCTGCCAGACCACTCTCTCTCATGCCACACATTGGATCTCAGGAAAGCATGTCTGCTTTCTCCTCAAAATATATTCAGTATCCCACCACTCCCCACCACCCCATAATCACCACCTCCATCTGCCAGCTTATTGCAACAGCTTCCAAGTGGGCCTCTCCTCTCTAGCCTTTGTCCTTCAGAATATCCTCAAGAGGGCAGCCAAAATGATGCTGTTAAAATGTAAGTCACATCATGCCATTCCCTTCCTCAAGCCCCTCCAAGGTTTTCCATTTTCTATGAAAAAAAATGCAACTGGCCTCTGGAGGGGTGACAGGACCTGCAACCTGCCTCCTCTCTTGGATCCCCCATAGCTCGTCACCTCTCTCCTTCAGGTATTCCCTCAAGGGAGACACTGTCACCATCACCCATTTAAAACCTAAATAACCAACAACCTTCACACTCTGTATCCCCCTCCCTGTTTTATTTCTCCGTAACATTCATTACCTTCTATACATTTTCGTTATATTCTTGATAGCCCAACTCCCTGACTAGAATGGAAGCCCCATGAGGGCAGGGATTTTTGTCTGTTCTGTCCTTGCTGTTCCTCTAGCATCTGACACTGTGCCTGACATGCATAAGGTGCTCAATAAATACATCTTGAATGAGTACACAAAAGAATAAATTAATGCACAAATGCAGGAGGCATCATTGCTCTCAGGGCAAGAGCTGTCCTCCACATACAATTTGGGATACGTTATGAGGCATAGAGAAGAGGTCTGAAGGCCTTTCTAGAGTGTGTTGGGTAGAGGCAGGGGAAGAGGAGAAAGAATTAGGTGGGGTGGGCTATCTCTTAGCCTCCTGAAGGCTAAACAGACTTGACCCTGACATTAGACTTGCTGAGTGGCTGAGTGTAATGGAGGCATGGGGATGGGTGGACTGAGGGCTGAGCAGGTACAAGAGAGCATGTGTTCACATTCAGAGAATGCTCTGCCCAGGTGGGCCTGCCAGACAGAGATTTATGTGGACTGCCAAAACTCAGGGAAACATCTGCTGGAGAAGACTCTGGCCAGAAATCCCACTGGCCTGAGGGCTAACATGAGGCACTTTTAGTACTAGCCAAGCTCATTTCCCATTGTCAATTTGAATGAAATTTCCAGAACATGTACTGGCTCAGGATACATTGTCCAGATGTTGGCAAAATAAAAGCCAAAAAGGAATATTTAAAGTCGGCTGCTTCTCTTGTGACTCCACAGCTCTTTTGCCAAACATGCAAGCTTGTCTTGTTAGAAGCTGAAGCCTGAGCCAAGGTCTTGAGTGGACAGGACTTGAAGGAAACTTTGGGCCATATTCAAACAATCTTGGACTGAGTAGTGGTCACTAAATTCTCCATTAGAATATAGCTATTCACAAACTCAAGGGAAGTGAACTGCGAAGCAAAAACTCAGAGCATTAGTATTGGGACTTTGTAAAATCAGCCTGCAAATCTGAGGAACCAACCATGCTAGTGTCACCAAAAGGTATGAAGCACGTGTGGGAGGAAGTAATGGGATTATCACCTACTATCTGAGACAGAAGGCATTTTTGGAGTCTTTAAGACTAGAAGGTACCTTAGAGACCCTCTGCTCCCAGTTTCCCATATCTATCTCTACCCTGGACTTCTGAGCTCAGTCCTCTATAAAAGTTGGCCAGAGATGGTAACATCAGGGCATTTGCTGAATATTGAAGTCACATCAACCTGACTTCTCCTCAATTTGATATAGACAGGAGACAGGGAAATGCTGGGTGAAGAGGGTGGTTCCCAGCAAAAGCCCCACCTTCAAGCATGGAGACCCATGGCCCTAAGTGGGAACAGGCATTTGTTTTTGTACCCAAAAAGTTGCCTTTTGGCCTGACACACACCCCTATCCTGTCACATGAACTGCAAACCCCAGGCTCCAGAAGCAGATGAGGAGGTGAGAAAAGCAGAAGAACAGTGGAATGAGGCAGCACAGAAAGAGAGAAGAGGAACATCTCAACAATGAGAGGCTCAGCTGGGGATAGTCAGAAAGGAGTTCAGCCACTGGACAGTCAAACTCCTGGGGAAGATCATCTTCCGACTCCATCCCCACTTCCAGCTCCCCATCCATCCCACTAAGAGCTACCTCCACCACTCAGTAAAACCCCCATCCATCCTTCAAGACCTGCTTCTTCCAGGATGCTGGACAAGAGCTCAGGATACACAAAGCTGTCACACTGGCCCTCTATCCCTGCAAAAAGGCAAAGGGTCCATTGAGGTGGTTAACACTCAAGCCGTCTGTGAATGGCAGGCTAAAAGAGCACATTGTAACACACAGCTACTTGGGCTCCTGCACCTGTCTGCATGTTCCCCTCCCCTCAGGGGTTTGGGCAGTGAGGTGACAGAACAGGAAAGCCACAGCCCTGTCACACATCTCCCGTTTCAAATTCTTCTCTCCTATATGCATTATATAATACTTAACTCAATCTTCTTCTTTAGAGACAAACTTCCTTTCCTATCTCTGGTAGATTAGTTTTTTTTTTTTTTTTTTTCCTTTTTCTTTCCCTTTTCTGTCTCTCCTTTTTTTTTGAGACAGGGTCTCTCTATGTTGCCCAGGCTGGACTTGAACTCCTGGGCTCTAGCAAACCTCCCACCTCAGCCTCCCAGTAGATGGGGCAACAGGCGTGCACCACCATGCCTGGCTCAGTTCTCTTTTTGATTCTTGCCTACAGGGTTCCCTGTTGTTATCATTACATATCATGTTGGGTTAAGGAACAAAATCCCCATCAGGCTTGGCCTGGGGGATTCTTAGCAGTTGGTCTGACACATCACCCAATAGATAAGAAGGTTCTAAAGGAGGGAATTAAATTGTCTAACATCACCCAACTTATTAACGATAGAAGCAATTTCACAGCTCAAACCCTCTGATTCTTAACAGCATACCTCTACCAAAATTATGAGGATAGGTGAAATATATTTACTTCTATTTTTTCTAGTTTGTGCACAGGACTATAACTAACTTCTAATACATTAAGACATTATAGTTATACAGGAAGCATCCTAAAATCTTAGAAAATAATGCTTGGTCAATATAGCGCCAAATGCACATAAGACACACAAAAAGACATTCTGAAGAGGATGCTAAAATTACCAGAATCATTAACTAGATATATTCTGAGTTTCTATATAATGTCATCATCTTAGCTGAAAAATAAAACAATTCCAGGTGGTTAATATGGTGTGGAATAAAATATTTACACTTTTTAACATTTGTATTTAAAATACTCATTTGAGGCCTTCACATAGAATCAAAAACAGAAATTTAATGGTTCATTGACCTTTATATTTATAACTTCTAAAATTCTGGATAAGAGAATACAGATATTTTATCCAAATGAAATCATAATCTTTTTGTAGCTTAAGTTTTCTCTGGCTTGGTTTGGTAACAGCCTGTTACTTTACATGAGTGATTACAAGCCTATCTTAAACTGTAGCCATTGCCCTAAAGAAAATGTTTATGGCCTGACTGGGATAATTGTATTCTCCTATTAAATATCACTCCTTCAGGGCTAGTTACTGTTGAGTATAAATGTGCCACTTTATATGCAAATAAAATGTCCTGAGATTTGAATAAAAAGTTCTGCATATACCTACTGACAAATCAACTTATTATGATTCATATCAGCAAACAGAACTTCTCAAGATATAAGATGTTAATATTACATACAACAAGAGACAGTTCTTTCCTTGAATTTTGTTTTCAAAATGTTCAGATACAGCTGGAAATGTCTTTACTCATAGATATAGCAGATTTTGGGTTTGCATTCTGAGTTTCATTTTTAGTCGAAAGATCTTACGGTATTGTGATTACTTATTGCCAACCTTTTTTTTTCTTTTTGTATATTTTAGTCTGACCTTGACTTGTCTTCAATCCTTTTCCCATATACCCACATACCTGGGAAAAATCAACTTTTTCTCAGATACTCTAGTGCAAAGGCCAACTCAGAGTTCAGCTTTTCCAAGAAGCCTTCTTAAATTCGACCTAGGAAAGCATAGTTTCCTCAAACCTTGCGTGTGGAGTATAATCACCTCACATATTTGCATTTTCTTTTTATTTTTTTAACCTATCATCTCTGAATTTGATCTTTGAGCAAAAGTACCCTCAGGAAAACTATCATTTTGCTGTTCACATTTGAAGGAGCAGTGTTTTTGTTTTTTGTTTTTTTTTGAGACAGGGTCTCCATCTGTCGCACAGGCTGGAGTGCAGCGGCGTGATCATGTCTCACAGAAACCTCAGCCATAAGGCTTCAGAGATCCTCTTGCTTCAGCCTCCTGAGTAGCTGGGATTACAGGCATGCACCACCATGCCTGGCTAACTTGTGGATTTTTGATAGAGATGGGGTTTTGCCATGTTGCCCAGGCTAGTCAAGAGCTCCTGGACTCAAGCAATCCACCCATCTCAGCCTTCCAAAGTGCTGGGATTACAGGCATGAGCCACCTCGCCCAACTAGGAGCAGTGTTCTTATATCTCAAATCCCATCTCAGACCTGTGCCTTGTGTTTTTAACAACCTCTCAGGGGTACTGTGCAACAACTCTTCAGAAAAGCAAAGCAAAACATATTATGTGTATTGGGGCCCTGTCTGTGCAGAGATAGTAATATGAGATAAACATGGATGATTTAAGGGAGAAACTATATAAAGCATTTAATCCCCATTTTCCCCACTTTCCCTACAGCTCTGCTGTCCTTGCCTGGAGCTGTCAGAGGAAAATGGGAGAATTCGATGGCAAGATGTTGAAAACTGAACTCTGATTTTCTGGCCAATCCGTCTACTTCCCTAGAGTTAAAGGATTCATAGGTGAATGGGAGCTGCAGGACCGTAGGAAAGGACATCTTTGGGTTATATCACCAAATCAACACAATATTGTATGTTTGGGAAGTTCATTGCTTTTGTTGAAATTTTGAGAAAGCCCAATACCCAACAAGAAGAAAGTCATTCACTCAGGAGTTAAAGCTAAATACTTACACTTTTTGAGAAATACCTAAAATTTTATGATTGGGGTCTATTGTACTTCTTAATTAGAATTTAGGGCTAACAAGAGATATTATAACGTCAATACTTGCATTATATAGAGGAGGCCTTTAAACTACTGTCTAGGGAATTCAGAGAGCCATGTTCCTTTACAACATTCCTTCTCGTGCAGTTCAAAGACAATTGATAGCTAGAAAATGTCAAGGAACCAAGATTCTTGACCACCTTGAAAAGCAAGACTTGGATAAATGGCATTACGAGATATATTTGAACTAATTGTTTCAATTTGATTGAAATATGTCATCTCTGCTAGATTGTAATTTCCACAAGGGTGAGGCTCATGTCTGCATATCACCCCTTATTTATACTCAGAAGGGTCCCTATTACCTAGTGGGCCCTCAAAAATATTTGATGGATCGTGGAATAATAAATTAATGCACGCTTGCCTGACCCTAAATATTGTTCTATTTCTTGTAGATTCTTCCAAAATTATAGTCACCCAATACTTATTCCTATTAGTTGGGTCACACACATACACACACACACACACACACACACACACACACACACACACACATACACAGAGGCTAATGTGAATATAGGGTCTTTCCTTATAGCCTTTAAAATAGAATAAATTCTTATGTGCATTTAATAACTTAGATTTTCTGCTTGAAAGCAAATAAATGGAGTAAATCAGTCCTAAAAATTAGAATAATTTCTGTAATACAAAATTAAACCAATTGAATTAACATTTTAATGTTAACAGGACACAGCTAAGATCACCCTTAGAATAATGAATCTATGTAAAGATCTTCATGGATAGAAAAGGTACAAATGGGTTTGCATGAAGCTTGTACCTACCTCTGATATTTGGGACAAAAGAGATGGGTCACTAGAAAGGTTTCTGCTTTAGAAATGACCTCCTTATCAATCTCCTTGTTTTTAATCTTGCCCTATAAATTCCATTCTTCAAAATGAAGTCAGAGTATCTGTTATTATCTCAAATGTAGCTTCCTTGCTTAAAACACTTAAGTACTTCAGTAGTCCTATTGTCTTAGAGCAAATTTTTGGGGTCATTTCACTGGCATAAAAGGCCTGACCTAAACTGTGTTCCTTTCTACAGATAGAATTTCATTTCATGTCACTCATTGCCTTGAGCTATGTGCTGTGGTAATACCAAAGAGCTGGTGATTACCTTGCTGAATACGTTGCATTAATTCAAGCCTCTGTACTTGTGCTCACACCATTTCCTTTTCCTGGGGTGTTGTCCTCACCTGTCTTCCCCTTGCGACTCCTTCTCCCATTAAGACTTATCAAGTCTCCTCTAGGAGGTATTTAAAATGGCCTTCTGCTATGGTCCAATATAAGTCTGCATACATTTTATTATTTGCTGCATTACATTGAAATTAACCAGTTACGTATCTGTTTCTTACTCTAGACTCTAAGTATTCCCATTACACCTCTTTATGGTTATCTTTATGGTTCTAGCACCCATTTTGAAATCAGTTATTATCCCAATAAAATCAATAAGTGTTGAACCAGGCTGAGTGCAGTGGCTCACACCCGTAATCTCAGTGGGAGTTTGGGAGGCCAAGGCAAGACAATCGCTTGAGGGCAGGAGTTTGAGAACAGCCTGGCCAACATAGTGAGACCACATCTCTAACAACAACAACAACAAAAAGCCAGGGTATGGTGGTACATGCCTATAGTCCTAGCTACTCAGTGCTGATATGGGAGATCACTTGAGCTCAGGACTTCAAAACTGCAGTGAGCTATAATCATGCCCTGTGCCCCAGCCTGGACAACAGAGCAAGACCCTGTCTCTTCAAAAAATGTGTTGAACCACATTGAGTATATAACATTATCTTGTTCTTTTGCCCATCACCATCATTTCAATGTTCTGTTGTGGCCTGGGAGTTTCCAGAAAGTATCATTCTCTTTTCTTATGTGAACTGCTGAACTAAACTACTAATATTCTTCAGAATTATAGAGTAGTAACACTATAAATGGCTGTTAACAAAAGCCATATGGCTGACACTGACCTGTTACTAAATAAGAGTATATTGAGGACTCAGGTGGGAAAAATATTCAAGAATTAGTTAGCTTCATGTGCTAATATTTATAAGAAATAATTACATTGCAAGAAACGTGTTAAAGCATCTCAGTTATGTTTAGTAGTAACTAAACTTGACACTATTTGCATATTTGGAGTACTTCTACTGTTTTTTCAACTTAAGAGCTCAAGCAAGTTTTATACATTCATAAAAAATTATAAAATCATTTCTTTATTTCAATTTTCAAGGCCAATATATTGTGTAGACTTTCTTATAATTGTTACAAACTCAGAAAAAGAAAGATTTATGAAAGAAACATTGACATTCCTTTAACAATGGTAGTTTTAGCAGGCACCTTGGTATTATCAGATATTGCGGCTCCCAGTCTCCAATTTCCAGATAATGCAGTGACTTAATCAGTCCTCTCTAAAGTGCAAAGCAGGCAATCTTCTTTGTCCTTTGTGCATTTCTCACATCTTACAACTGCCCCACTTCAATATTCCTGTGTGCCACCTACCCCCACATCCGTCTTACCCTATATCACTATTCTTTGTAATTTATTCTGGGCTTAGTTTTGTTACTACACTGAAATCTTATGCATAATTATGTGAGGTTGCTATGGAGATTTTGTGTGATTTGTCATGAGGAAAACCTATTGTGTTCGAGATGATTCTCCATACTAATGATCAAGAATCCATTTTTTTGCCCATATTTTCTCTGGGATTATAACCAACTGCATATATTTGAATATCTACAAGCAAAAGTTATTCTATAAATAACATAAGCAGAAAAAAGTTATTGAATTCACCATTAAAGTGAACCACTTTAGTGCAACCAGTTCAATTTCTCATGATTTAGAAAGAACTTCTAATGTAACTCTTTTTGAATACCAGCTGAACTCTTGCCTGAATCCTTTTAGAAGAGACCCTGAAGAAGTTATTCTATGATCACTTCTCTTAAAATTCTGTCACTAGTACTATATATTTGGCTATACAATAACTTGAAAATGTAATTTTGGAGAATCTGTGAAACTATTGTGCGAAATTAAGAGAAGATATAGCCACCTTATTCAAAAATGTTTATTCATAATTCTTCAATTATACAGACTTTTTGGAGGTGGAAACTGAGGGAGAAATTGATTATTTGGCATTAGTCAAAGGCAGTTCAGACTAAAGACTGTGATTGAACAATAGAAGGTAAATATCACACCATATAACAAAGTCATGATTTTATACCTCTCTTGTCTGACCGCCCCACCACCAGCCTAGGATGAGGAAAAGCATGAAATACCATGAGACAATGCACATGAACCTCTCCTTTAGCCCCCAGGTCAGCAAAGCTAATTTCAGGATCATGATTGATTTTTAGAGAGAAACATTCCCAATTCAAGTAGGTAGAAGTTTCCCAAGCAGGCAGAAGAGAATTGTGATGAATTCGGCAGCTTGTCATCAGGAAAGTGGCATCCAGAGGATAAATTTAGAAGTTAAGAAGTGAAATCTCAAATCAAAGGCAGACTAATTATAGAAATATTTTCTAGGCAACTATTTGTCTGAAAACACAACTAAATTACCAATCATTTCTGGAAAGAGTGTGTGGTTTTCACTCATGATAATTTGTTGCCATGGGTACCCAGTGTAGAAATCTAACAGGAACAGAGATAGCAAGTAAGGAGAAGGAGAGAGAGGGACTCAGTGAGATGCTCTGGAAGAGGAAGATCATAGTCAGTGTTTGCGTGACAAAGGACTCCAATTTAGTCGACTATCTGGTAAGTCTGGACAGCAAAGGAGTTCTTTCATTGTCCTCATGGGAGCCAATGAAGTACCCTCCTCCCAGAAGCCGAGAATAGTCTATACTGGACATGCAAGTCAGTGTCTGAAAAGTGTCAGAGCAGGTGATAGATCTTAAGGGATTATTCTCTATACTACAATTGATTCAAAGGGAGAGGAGCTTCTGGAAACAATGAATGATCATTTAGGGAGGAAAATGGGAGAACACTTTTGTAAGAATATAAAAGGAAAATAATACCTGCCTTAAAAGGCTGGTGAGTAGAAGATCATGGCTAATCAAATTAGAGTGGAGAAGGAATTTAGCTTCAGCAACTGGAACCAATACATGGTTTGAAAGTCTTCCCATTAAAAAAAAAAAAAAAGTACTAGCATATAGGGAAGACTCACATGATAGGTGCAAGAAATCAATGGGCAGACCCAAGCAGGAGACAAGGACCTATGCTGGTGACTGGAGAATTCTTACTGAGGTCTTTAGAGGAAGTCAAGGGCTCCTACCACACGGTTAACCAGAGGTTGTGGCTTTTCTAAGAGAATGCATCAGAGATGAGAGGAGGAGCTTCACCAGCCCACAACCAATGTACCCTACTTCTAATTCAGAGAAACTTGTAGTGAGATCTCCAGTGGCTTTGGAATTCTGCATAGAAAGCTAAAGAATGTGAGTGCCTAAGTAGCCATGTCCAGTTGAAGAACAGGTAAAAGGGAAAGGAGGGCAATTTGGAGAGGAAGAAGATGTCAAAGTATTAGGTTGTCTTGATCAATATTCCTTAAGCAGAGCTGCAAAGATAGATCCTCAGGGATTTCCTCAAGACCGAAAGTCCTATTTTCATGGTTTCACAAAGTCTCAATAAATATCTTTAAACTTTTAATCTCATTTCAGTGGCATTAAAATAAATACTAAGCATATTCTAAATGTATTAGTGAACAACTTTTGACTGAATACTGCCATGTGGTCCAGTGTTCTTTGCACTTTTATTTATGATGCTCTTGTTAAAAATGAAGAAAACAGACGTGAGCTTAATGGATAAATGGAATATTCCTGCCACAAGAAAAGGCCAAAATGATATAATCCCATGTTAAACTAACAGTTTGTAGCTTGATGGGTTGAACATTGGAAAGACAATTGGGTTGTCATCCATTACAAGAGTCTACAGGACAGCCAAACTCAGAAGAACCTGCTCCTAGTGGAAAAGACCATTAACAAATATGCAAGTTGCAAATAAGTCTAGCAAATGTCTTAGCAAAATAGCACCATCTGTTATATTAAATCCAGTTCATATATTTGATTTCTATTGGTTTTATAGTTTTGAATTTGTAAATTTATTTTGATTCTGCACTTAAGAAAGAACTATAAGCATAAGGAGTGTATGGTAAGAAGAAAAATAATCAAGGAATTGAGAGAAGCATAAATCTGTTTAAAAAATGAAAAAAAAAAAACAGGGTCAAAAAGTCTAGAGTATGCTGTGGCTTACAAATACGATGACATCTATAGGGAGTGTTAGGTTAAGGCTGTGTTTCGAGCCATATGAGAACAAGGATGGGATTGTCTTATTGCTTGAAGCCGATGATGTAATGCTAATAGAAGCTAGAGAGAAAGCAGAACCATTCAACTTCTATATCGCTTCCACCTTTGCTATCAAGACAAACGATCACCATGTTGAAAAGAAGAGGAAAACATGAAGCCCAAGACAAGTGAGGAGATCCCAAGGGAGATCAGCAAACTGCTTTGCATAAATCCAAGTCTCAGCAATAAATGACACCCTGGGGTAATGAAAGGACTTCAGCTGAGACTGTGGAAGTTTGCTGGCAAACTCTGGGGAATGATGATGAGTCAGAGGGGCCCCATATTAAGAACAGAAAAATGTGTTTGTTTGTTTTTAGAACATGTCAGGAGTTGTTAATTTTCAAAATCAAAAGAAAAAGCTGCATTTAGAAGTTACAAGTCAGTTTTTAGTCTGGTTATCATGTTCCCTCACAAATATTTCTAGAATGCAATGTTTTAAAAGAGAGTGTATGACCATCTAGAAAAGAAATCAATTGTCACTAGGAGTTACAGGGGCTTCCTAAGATAAACTCCCATTCATATCTTTTTGGATAAAGGTAACAAGACTGAGAGGCAAAGTGAATCTGGATTGCAGCCAGATATGTAATCATGTATTTCTTTGTTGTTGTTGTTGTTGTTGAGACAGAATCTTGCTCTGTCGCCCAGGCTGGAGTGCAGTGGCGTGATCTCAGCTCACTGCAAGCTCTGTCTCCCGGGTTCACACCATTCTCCTGCCTCAGCCTCCCGAGTAGCTGGGACTATAGGTGCCCGCCACCACGCCAGGCTAGTTTTTTCGTATTTTTTTTTTTTTTGGTAGAGATGGGGTTTCACCGTGTCAGCCAGGATGGTCTCCATCTCCTGACCCTGTGATCCGCCCGCCTCGGCCTCCCAAGATGCTGGGATTACAGGCATGAGCCACTGTGCCCAGCCATAATCACGTATTTCTTGATAACCAAGAAGCAGGCTATACAAGTGGGGACTAGATGATCATTTTGTGAGGTAAAATTGAGGAGGTACAAGGTGGTTGTTCTCTGCCTAACAACTGTGCTGAAATATTATATCATGAAAAGCCTGGGCTTCAAGTCAGAAATCTGAGTAACTCTTTACCACTGACTAGTTCGGTGGTCCCACAAATCTAACCCACTGCCCATTTTTGTAAATAAATGTTGGAATACAGCCACACACAATTTTTTTTTTACCTATTGTCTGTGGCTGCATTTGTCATTCAGTGGCAAAGTTAAGTAAGTAGTTGCAAAAGAGACCATGTGGCACACAAAGCTAAGATATTTACTATCAGCCTATTTACAAAAAGAGTGTGTCAATTCCCTGACTAGTTACATAAACAACTAGGATGTTTCATAACTTCTCTTATACTCATTTTCATCATCGACGTTAATCTCCATTAACAGAAATTGATTACTATAGCATAGTGCTTCAAAGGCATCTAATGAAATAATGTATGGGAAAGCTCCTTATGGATTGTAGTGTGTTGTACAGAGATAAGGCATGTCTTATGATCACTCTGGCTACTGAAAGATTAATAGCAATATTTTCATGTTAAAGACATGCCAATCTCCGGTACAAAGAAGACTCTCAAAAATACTAGATGGACTTTTGGATGAATGGATAGATGGGTGGATGGATGAATGAATGAATGACAGTAGTAATTATACCTCGCTTATCACTGGCTATGTAGCAGGGACACATACTGTTTTACATGTATTACCTTGTTTAACTGTTGTAACAGACTTGTAACATTATTTACATTTCGCTTCTGAGTAAAAGAGATTTAAACAATGGCAACATCATCAGAAGCAATAACAAATATTTATACAGGACTTATGACATTTTGCCACTGTGATAACTACTTACCAAATATTATTTCATTTAATCCCTCAATTACCTCATGAAGTAGGTGTTGGTATCATCATCATCATCATCATCATCATCTAATCATCATTATTATTCCATCTTTATTGATGAGAAAATAGAGGTTCAGGAAAACTAACAGACTTCCCAAAATCAGGCATCTGGTGAGTGGCAGAGCTGGAATTCAAAACCTTGTCTGCTTGACTCTGAGCTTTTAACCATCAGACACTGAGACAATGGATTTGCATTGACATGACTCAATTTTCTAAAGATAAATGTAATGTCTTATTGAAATAATTAAATATTCTTGACTCTGAAGTGCTCTGACCTTACAACAAACCATGAAAACTAGTTTTTAAAGGACTTTTTATTTTGAACTAGTTTTTTTTTTTTTTTTTTTTTGAGACGGAGTCTCGCTCTGTCGCCCAGGCTGGAGTGCAGTGGCGGGATCTCGGCTCACTGCAAGCTCCGCCTCCCGGGTTCACGCCATTCTCCTGCCTCAGCCTCCCGAGTAGCTGGGACTACAGGCGCCCGCCACTACGCCCGGCTAATTTTTTGTATTTTTAGTAGAGACGGGGTTTCACCGTTTTAGCCGGGATGGTCTCGATCTCCTGACCTCGTGATCCGCCCGCCTCGGCCTCCCAATTGAACTAGTTTTAGACTTCAAGAAAATTTGCAAACATAGTACAGAATTCTCTTTATATCTCCCATCCAGCTTCCCATAATATTAATATATTAAATAAAAATGACATAATGGTGAGAACCATTTAGTTGTCATTTCTCCTTAGTTTCCTTCATTCGTTAACAGTTCCTTAGTCCTTCCCTGGGTTTCATGTTCTCGACACTTTGGAAGAATATTGATTAGTTACTTTGTACAGTGACTCTCAATTTGGGATTCTCTGATTTTCTGTTTTTCAGAATTTGACTGAGGCTGTGCAGTTTTGGCAAGAATATCACAGAAATGATGCTGTGTGCTCAGCAGATCACAGTGGAGCTCGTGAGGTCATTGTGTCTTTTTTTTTTTCTTTTTTTTTGAGACAGAGTCTCAATACTGTCACCCAGGCTGGAGTGCTGTAGCGCAATCTTGGCTCACTGCTGCCTCTGCCTCCCAGGCTCAAGCAACGCACTTCAGCCTCCTGAGTAGCTGGGACTGCAGGTACATGCCACCATGCTCGGCTAATTTTTAAACTTTTTGTAGAGATGGGGTGTCACTATATTGCCCAGACTGCTCTTGAACTCTTAGACTCCAGCAATCCTTCTGCCTCTGTCTCCCAAAGTGCTGGGATTACAGGTGTGAGCCACCATGCCTGGCCTTTATAATTTGTTTTAACAGACTGAAGTCTCAACAAACTGACAGGTACCCTAGCTAGAAACACACACACACACACAAACACATACACAAAACCTCATGAGAGTTTTGACTGTGTTAAGAAATTCCTGAGAACCACAAGCAAAAGTAACATCAATTCTGCCTTTTTCTCCAATGACATGGTTACTGAAATAAGCACTGGTTAGCAGAGGCTGAGGGCATCTGGAGTTTACTTCCTATTTCTTATTGTTTCCCTACTAGCTGGCGAAGCACATTGTCTGATAGAAATGAACTTTTGGTGTATGTGTATCTCTGAGCCCCATATGACAAAGCCAGCTTGAATCATGCTCCAAATACTCATTCATTTCCTTGTATATGCCAGGCTAGACTCTGGTTGCCTGTCCTACCTATGAGCCAGGATCATTGGATAATAAGCACTAGGAAGGTTTTTCTAGAATTCTGCCATTATACTTAGCCCACACACACACACACACACACGTATATATACATAAAACATATTGATTCTATATTAAGATTGAAAGACATAAGTCCCATGAAAACAAGGGTTGTTAATTTTCTCACATCTTGCTCTGCTCAGCTATAGTCAATTTAAAATTGCAGTTGAATACAAAGAGAGTTTGCTGTGAATATGAAGGCCATTGCTTTATTCAGGTGGGCATAATTACAGAGACCATAAGGAGACTCCCTTTTATTTATTGCTCTGACTTCTATAAGTTTCCTGGATTTCAACATTTTTTCTTGTTAGAGATATACTGTCTGAAAACTATTCAATTTGAAATGCGTGCACTGTACAATTCAGTCCTTGGAAAAAAAGCCTTTAGTAATTAAAGCAGCCATGGTGTACCTGCTGGCACTAAAATATCCCTGTAAGATGTTAGCCATCAATATTTCTATAGAAAATGCCTTATTCAACAATATGCTCTTATTATTTCAGTTACAGACACTTTCGTAAAAGCACACATTTAAAATGCACACTAAAAGAATAGGAGAAAAATTGATGGTTTGTCTTAAAAAGAAAAAACTTGCAGAATTGGGAAAAATAGTTTTGTGAGCACATTTTTTGATAGTTGTATTTTTTTTAATTTTGGACAACCATTTTGAGTAACAATGACTATTCTGAGAGCCTATCTCTGTAAATCTCTTATCAATAGTAAGTAAAGAAGATAAAGTCAGATGTTGATTAGATCATATTTTTAAATATTGGTGATTTAAATCTTAAATAAATATTTCGGATTTTGTTGTTGTTGTTAAGACAGAGTCTTGCTCTGTTGCCCAGGCTGCAGTGCAGTGGTGCAATCTTGGCTCACTGTAACCTCTGCATCCTGGGTTCAAGGGCTTCTTCTGCCTCAACCTCCCGAGTAGCTGGGATTACAGGCACGTGCCACCATGCCCAGGTAAATTTTGTATTTTTAGTAGAGATGGGGCTTCACCATATTGCCAGGCTGGTCTTGAACTCTTGACCTCAAGTGATCCACCAGCCTCAGCCCCCCAAAGTGCTGGGATTACAGGCGTGAGTTACTGCACCTGGCCTTAAAATAATATTTGAATCAAATATTGGCAACTAAATAAATATGTTTGGGTAAAACCTTTTCCAATGCTTAAAACATTATAATGTGCCAGAAAAATTATACACAGTTAATAAGAGAATATTTGTTAAATAGTTATTTTTGATTTAATATGACTCAAAATCAGAACTTAAAGAGACTTTAAAAGTCATATGGGGAGTAAATTGGTAGAACTGTCTGGAGGATAATCTGAAGTTGCAAAAATTTTAAAGTATATGTGTGACACTTCTGCTTGCCCAATTTATCATAAGGAAATAGTAAAACAAAGTTACAATAATGCCCATGAAATTATGTTCACCACAGTTTTACTTATCACGTAAAGACACTGAAAATGACACCAATGGCCCAAACAGCGATTGGCTGATAAACTTTAAGACAAGTAGTCTCAAGTTCCACACCTTCAACCTTGAAATAAACCTGGACTTCCACAGATTCTTTTTAAATGCTAAATGTGAGCTCTTGTTCATCTGACCAGAAAAGAAAACCAGAACAAAACAACAGCAGAAACATCAACAACAAAACCCTTCCCAGCCGAGGAGCGGTGGCTTTCCCTGCCTGACCAGCAGCCTGGGCTACAGACCTGACCTCCTTGGTATCATGGAACCTGAGAAATTATTGGCTATTTTCTGCAGCTGTTTTCACAAAGCCACAGCGGAGGTGACCTTGGGGTGGGGTGAGGCAGGACCCAGCAGACGGGAGCTCTGGGCTTCTCCTCCAGTGAGAGTGACTTGAATTTCATCTCAGCCACAACTGGTTTTCTAGGTAAGATTTTATTTGAATATGCTTTCTAAAGCCAAAAAAGAAAATATAAGTTTAAAAACCACTACTGTACCACCCAACAATTAGTTGTTGTCATTGTTGTTGTTTTTTTTTCAAATGAGCTCAAACCAGGAAAACAAAGTGCTGATTTTAGTTACAAGGATTATAGATCACATAAGTCTGGAACAGGACTGCCATCTCTTATTCAAACCCCTTTGTACCAGATGAATTCCAAATACTTTGTATTTGTTAGATAGTTAATATAGAACCTATATATTATGAAACACCCCTAGCAAACATGGAGGCAGCAACTCACACTCAAATACATTAATAGTTCTGAAGTGAGTCATATAAAAATTCACACTAGATGAATTAAATAAAAATTTAAGTTACCTCATATCAATTCATATCAGACTTTTTACCAACTGAGTTGGGCCAAATCCTTAAGAAAATTAAAGAAACAAACAAACAAAAAAATTGGCTTTCAGAGCTTTTTGGATGTTAGGATTGTGGCTCAGGGGCTGTGCACCTGTGTGATGCAGACAAAGCTGGAGTTCATGAGGAGCTGCAGGTGGAGACCCCAGCCCAGCCAGATGCCCCCCAGAACTGAAGTCAGACACGTGGATGCTCACTTGGGAAGGCAAAGAGTAAAATTCAAAGCTCCATACAGAAGGTAGAAAGAGCTCATCAGAGACAACAAATTAGAGGTCACATGCCCTTTTCAGCAGTCAATATATATTTCTATTCTTTAAAACACATTTTCCAAGAAAAGGACTATGTATACTTTAATATTCATACAATGCCATAATAATCTGGTAAAGTGAAAATATGTCCACCTTATATGGGTAAGTGGGAAATGTTGCCAAAAAATATTTTTTTCTATTAGATAGATCCCTTACCCAAGTGTGCACATGAATTTTAAAAAGATGCTATGTAAATGGATAAATAACCAAAATGTTAACAGTGCTTAATTTCAGGCAGTGTAAATTTGCTGATTTTTATTTTTATTTTATTTTTCCTTTTCTAAGTGTTTCTGTATTTTTTGAATAATGAGAAAGTATGATTTTTTAAAAAGAAAAACAGAACTCTTTACACTTGGTGAAAAATACAATTATTAGCAGTTCATATGTAATTTAGTCCCTCAGGGACCAAGTGATTCACCTAAAGTCACATTGCTAATTTGGAGAAAAACTATGCTTGGACTCAAGGCCTTTGACTCCAAGCCTTGCGTCCTCTCCATTTCTCCAGGCTGCATTTTGAAATGAAGCATGAAGGATGGCCCCTGCCTTCAAAGTGCTAATGATTAAGTTGAGGAGATAAGAAATATAACTAGGAAGCAATTAACAAACATTACAAGATGCTATCTAAGTAACTGCTGCAAATCCTTTTGGAAGTGGTCATCTAAATCTCAAATAAGAGAATACAGTATAACACTGCATGACACGTATTGCAGATTCCTATGAATTCAGAGGAGTAGAAGATAAAACTGAGTAGTCCCAGAGAAGGCTCTACTGGTAAAAGACAGATACGCTTTGAAAAGGTTAAGGTCAGGAAGGATATTTGTTTCCACAAGGACATATCCAGACAACAAGACCACTGATTGATGGTAGAAATAGTTCTCTGCATATGCTAGAGAGTAGGAGAACAGGACTGGACAGGTGGAGTAGGCACAGTTTACAGAAGGCTTTGAAACTGAAAAATAAGAGGATGATTTAGAAATGATGTGGAAAGAAATAGGAGCCATGGACAGCTTTCATCGAGGGAATCACGGGTGGGACAAAGGCACTTAAACTGCATGAATGTTCCAGAAGTGGCATGTAGGGTGGATAGGCAGGTGAGGATGATGTCGTGGAAGTCAGGTGCAGAACTATCGAAGCAATGTCTGATGTTGGGCAGCAGAAATTCACAAGGAATCAGGATCAGACATGGAAGCAGAAGGCTGAGTCACAAAGATGCCAAGGTTTGGAATGGATGTCTCTGAAAACAGTGATGACCTGACAGAGACAGATGATTTAAGATGGGGTTCACTATTTCAGAAGGCAGAGCAAAGAGTAAAGAAAACATGAAGTGCTCTTGTTCGTTAAAGTTATAACTGTTTAGCCATGTAGGTTTGAGCACTAAGGCCAAGGGGCTAGGTTCAAACTTTCAATTTGCAATGTGGCTTGATTCTGTTCTGATGCATCAGCCATGCTCCTCTTATTTCATGCAACTATAGCAAACACAGGGGGATTAAAAATAGGGAAGACAGACAAGTCAATACCAATTATAGGAAAACGATTTCATAAACAAGCAAAATTCATCCAAATATGATCAAGTAAGAACATGATTTTATATGGCTTAAATAGCATCTAAATGTTTTCTTTTGATTTATTTGTGCGAGAAAAAAGAGAGGTTATAAATATAGAAAATGGATGAAAATACAAGTAGTTACATCTTCCCTGTGTCTGCTTAGGCATTCTATATTTTGCTTGAAGTGTTTTTTAAGAAATGATTTATCTTCATTCCATCTGCCCTGTCAGAGACACCTTGGTTGGGTCAGAATGACTGGTTTAGCTGGGACCCCATTGCCTCTGAACCTTTAAACAGACAGCGCTTTGAATTTCATTTCAGAGATCAGGTGACATCCAAATCCACTTAATGTGTAACTGGTATGGTTTTTGATGTCACTGGAGACCCTGATGAAATTACAATCCTATTAGTCATGACGGGGGAAGACAGGAGACCTTAGGTGGCTAATGTTCCATTCATAACAAGAAAGAGCTATTTAGCATTTGTAAAGGGCATTGATTTCTGATAGTTCCCTAAAGAACAAGGCTCAAGTGAAGAAATATGACCAGAAAGAACTTGGGAACGAAATGATAGAAAAGGCAAGATTGCATTTATCCAAACAGCTTTACTCTGTGTACTTTTTACAACTTCACTTGAATCCAAAGAATTGAGTCTTCATGTAAAAGTGGATATGAGGAAGGACAGGAAGGACATGCTCAGCTACACAGAGATTCTGTTACTGAGAAATCTGGGGAATTATACCGTGCCCTTGATTGATACCAATGAGGTGCCTCCAAATATAAAGGGTAAGTAGAGGTTATGTGGAAAAAGGGTTTTAATCTGGGTGATAAATTGCCAGATTCCATTATGCTTAATGAGTCTCATCAGTGCATAGCTAGACTCAAGAAAATAAGACCCCTTTCAAAGCCTAGTATAAGCAAATTAGAAGAATTAATAATAAAAATCCTACTAATGTGTATGCAATTTCAAGCAGTTAATGAAGTCAATTTAAAAAGTTTGGCTAACGTATTTTTTTTTGCATTTTTTAAAATAAAAATACCTGATCATCAAAATAGATTTGTTCTTCAGGATTTTTTTTCTTTTTTTCCCCCAAATATATCCTATGTAATACTTAAAGGATTAGATTTCCTTCGGTTTACTCTTCTCCAGGGAGGGCCCTACTTAGAAGTTATGGGATATGACAAAGGGAGTGTTGCAGGTCTTCAAATGTATAAAATGCTTATTGACCTGAAAGTTACAAATGAGATTCATTCAAGCAAATTTGCCAAGCTTCATAATATCCCTCCTAAGCAAATGGCGACTACCTGAAGAAAAAGGTTCTCAGTCACCTGCCTGGTAAAACATAAATCTTTGGCTTCTCAACATAAGGTCTCAGGTAGGAAATAAGAAGCAGGGTCTACAAACATCTATGTGTGGCTCAAAACAGCAGTAGTTGTTGTCTCTGATCAGCTAAGACCTCCAGTCCCAAATAACAGAGAATCTGCTGGATTTGCACCAACAAATTTTTGTGCAATAAACCATCAGTCATGGGTTAAAAATCAGACTCTCACTTCTTGCCAATTGGATTCTTTTAAGCCATCATTTAGAAAAGAATCTCCATACTCAAGCATATAATCAAAGCATGTGGGAGATGAGAAAAAAGGTAGCCCCTGTTTTGTAGTTAAATCCCTAGGCAAGAAGCACAATCAGACATCTGTGCGTATTTAGATTTCCATGAAAACGAATGCCATGTGCTCCTTAATGCCATGTGAAATAACATAACTCATGGTTTTCGGATGGCACCCAGGGGCATGGAGAGTGTAATGATGTCCGCTTCAGAAGTCAGGAACACACTTGTGTGCAATGTTACCTAGATAATAGTCACAGTGTCTGGCACAGAGTAAGCACCCTATAAATATTTCTTCAACTCTGAATGGAAGAGTGAGTTCTTTCATATACAATCTGCTATGTAAAGTTTGTATATCCTCTGTTTTGTTACAAAAATAATATATGTTCTCACTCGCTTGTGGTTTAACCTCTGAATCAATGAAGAATGGGAGCCACTCCCTCCTCAATTTTTTTCCTTCCTGGGCTGCTAATGTGCTGCCCCTACCTGGTTCTACCTCCATACCTCAGTGCTTCCTTACTGGGCTTCCTCTTCAAATTACTTGTCGCCATCCCAACCCTGTTTATTTTCTTTTACATTTTCTAATCAAGGATTCATTGAGTTGTGTGACTTCAACAAATGCCTTTATGCAACCGTGCCCTGAAATATTTACAAGCTTATCATTATACTAGATTCTGTAAGGGATAATATAGTTTAGTAAGAAGTGCACTCATATACTTGAAGATAAATGACAATTTTATGGCCAAATGATTGAAAAGATGCAGAACTATCATTAGAAAAGAAAAAGAGTCCTGTTGTTTCTGGCAAAGGATGTGAGACTTGAGTGGTCCTTGAAGGATGGATGAGAGTCATACATGGAGAGCTCGAGAAGGAGAGGCTATCAGGAGGTCAACTGTTATGGGCAAAGACGGTGGTGATGGAAAACTATGTGGCTGGTTTGGGGTCAATGAGGAGACTGCTGGGTCTGCCTTGAAGGTTTCATTATAGAATAATGGGCAGTGTTGTGGAAAGACAGGTGGACCCACTCTGGAAGCCCTCAAACGATTGATTAAGGAATGGATTTTATCCCATGGGAAAAATAGAACTATGTGGGATTTTAAGCCTGTAAGGGACTTAATAAAATGATTCCTACTGACTAGAAGGTTCTTTCTCAACATCTCCTCACTGCAAGTCCATTCCAAATCCCATGTTTCTTTTTCCTTTGTCCACTGGCTTAATTATTTCTGTCAGTGTTAACAGCATTTTTCTTGGACTCAAAGGCTGTTATCCTTGGGAATATCTTTGAGGTTTGTCTCCAACTTCAAAAATATTTGAGGGTTCACTGACCAAAAGCACCTTGGTAATGCTTTAAATAAATACATATTCCTAGACCCTGTTCGAGACCAACTGTATAGTGGTAGATTTTAGGACCCAGATTTCTACCTCTTACAGAATGAGTAAATCTTTGCTAATGGTTACTTTTCCTTTCAAATATCTGTCAACCTTCCCATTTCTTTTCAAACCTACTGCAGTCACTGTAACTCAGAACTTCCTTATCCTTGACTAGTTACTATGACAGGCACCTTCTGGGTTACATCCTTCACTCTAATATCAGCATCTTCTTTACAGAACTCATTTGGACTCCAGGAGAATAGCAACATAATCGTAATTCAGATCAGTGGTACTCAGATGTTTCAGTGGAGGTGATTCTAATGCAAACTTTTCTTCAGGAGGGAAATAAAATATTTAGGTATACATTTGGCAAAAATATATGTATCTTTTTTTGGATGGGGGATGACAGAGTCTCATTCTGTTGCCCAGGCTGGGGTGCAATGGCATGATCTCAGCTCACTACAACTTCTGCCTACCGGGTTCAAGCAAGCCTTGTGCCTCAGCCCCCCGAGTAGCTGGAACTACAGGTGTGGCCACCATGCCTGGCTAATTTTTGTATTTTTATTAGAGACAGGGTTTCACCATGTTGGTCAGGCTGGTCTTGAACTCCAGGCCTCAAGTGATCCACCCACCTCGGCCTCCCAAAGTGCTGGGATTATAGGAGTGAGCCACGACGCCTGGCCAATATATATATGTACTATCTACAGGGAAAACTATAACTCTGATGAAAAAAATCAAAGAGCTAAATAAACAGAGAGATATTCCATGTTTATGGATAGAAAGACTGAGTATTGTCAAAATATCAGTTCTTTCAAACCTGATTCACAGATTCAATGCAATCCCAATCACAATCCCAGCAAGTTATTTTGTGCATAATGACAAACTAACTCTAAAGGTTATATGGAGAAGCCAAAGACCCTGAATAGTGAAAAATATCGAAGGAGATGAATAAAAGTTGAAGAACTGAGACCCTCTGACTTCAAAATGCACTACATGGAGACTCAAATCAGGACCTTGTGGTACTGGTGAAAGAATAGACAAATCGATTAATGGAACAGAATAGAAAGCACAGAAACAGCACAGAAACAGACCCATATAAATATAGTTAACTTGTCTTTGACAAAGAAGCAAAGGAAATACAACGGAGAAAAGATAGTCTTTCCAGTAAATGGTGCTGGAACAAATGGACGTTCACATGCCAAAAAGTGAATCTAGACACAGACCTCACAACATTTACAAAAACTAATTCAAACTGAATCACAGATTTAAATGTAAAACACAGAATGGTAAAACCCTATATGTAGGATAGTAATGGTGCAATCACATGCCTGGGTATTTACCCAAAGGAATTGAAAACTTATGTCCATACCAAAACCTCCACACAGATGTTTACAGCAGCTTTATTCATAATTGCCAAAACTTGGAAGCAAACAAAATGTTTCTCCATAGGTGAATGGATAAACTGTGGTACATCCCAGACAATGGAATATTATTCAGCACTACAAATAAATGGGCTATCAAGCCATGAAAGGACATAGAGGAACCTTAAATGCATAGTACTACATGAAATAAGCCAATCTGAAAAGTACTGTATGATTCTGACTTTATGACACTCTAGAAAAGGAAAAGCTATAGAGAAGATGAAAATTCAGTGTTTTCCAGGGGATAAGGGGAAAGGACTGAGCACAGAGGATTTTTAGAGCAGTGAAACTACTGTATATTGTAGTACTGAATATATGTCATTATACATTTGTCCAACTCATAGAATGTACACTAAGAATGGACCCTAATGTAACGTGACCTTGGGCGACCATGATGTGTCAATGTTGGTTCAACTGAAACAAATGCACCACTCTAGTGGGAGATGTCGGTGATGGGGTGAAGTGCGTGTGTAGGGCAGTGGGTGGGGGATGTTGGTGATGGGGAGAAGTGCATGTCTAGGGCAGTGGGTGGGGGATATTGGTGATGGGGAGAAGTGCGTGTGTAGGGCAGGGGGCATGTGGGACATCTCTGTACCTTCTGCTCAATTTTGCTGTGAACTTAAAACTGCTCTCAAAAATGTCTACTAAAAACAAACAGAAAACAAGCAAAAACCCTACTTTTCTCTGTGCTGTTCGTCTTCAGAGAAAGGAGTGGCATCTTCAAAATATAGTAAAAGCCTCACAACTGGAGAAGTAATCAGCATCAGGAAAGCACTCACTAAACTTTCTGCCCAACGCCAAATTAACTGTCTTTTCTGCGCTCTGAAATACTCAGAAGACTCTTGAAATTCCACTGAGTATAGAACCCAAAGCCAACTGGATTTCAAACAATTCTAAGTTCACAAACTCAGTCAGTCTGTCCCTGCGCTTTTCTTACAATGGGGAAGCACTGCCAAGCCCTGCAGAAGATGGTGGGAAGCAGTGCTTATCTGGTAACGGAACACCTCCTTAAAATGAACTCTTTCCAGGTTGAAAATTCCCCTGTTCCAACTTCTACTATCATTTGAAGTGATGAATACAAAAAGAAACACACTTCTCCCCACAATCTTGTCCTGTCTTTGGCATTTTAGAGCTTACCCACCATAGTTTCTTATGTTCCAAGAAAATTACATTCTTTTGGTATTCTTCTAGGGTGTTAGTAATGTCATGAGGAAACAATGTGGGTTAGAGATGATCAGAACACTGTGACATGAGCCGTATGAAATAAATCTGGACTATATTTAAATGTCTGAAAAACCGGATAATAACCCAAACTGGATAACAAGCCAATATTTTTTTAAACTTTTATTTTAAGTTCATGGGTACATGTGAAGGATGTATAGGTTTGTTAAATAGGTAAATGTGTGTCATGAGGGTTTGCTGTACAGGTTATTTCATCACACAGGTATTAAGCATAGTATCCATTAGTTATTTTTCCTGATCCTCTCTCTCCTCCCACCCTCTGCCCTCTGGTAGGCACCAGTGTGCATTGTTCTCATCCCCATGTCCACATGTTCTCATCCTTTAGCTCCCACTTATAAGTGAGAACATGAGGTATGTGGCTTTTTGCTCCTGAGTTAGTTTGCTAAGGATAATGGTCTCCAGCTCCATCCATGTCCCTACAAAGGAAATTATCTCATTGCATTTTAATGGCTGCATAGTATTCCACGGTATATATGTACCACATTTTCTTTATCCAGTCTATCACTGATGAACATTGATGAAGCCAACATTTTTAAGAATAGGTGTATAAATGAATACAGAAAGTCAAAAATGGGAAATGGGTCCAATGTCTGAAAGATCAGCACATGGAGGAAAGAGAGGGCTTCAGAGTGGGCCCAATAAATTCATGTCAAGGAAGTCAGCTCCTGCAGGACCAAATGCCTGGCTAGGTGTACAGGAAACAAAAGTGTGGTGGCATCACCAAGAGGGTCTGGGCAACAAAATCAGGCACAGGTACAATAAATATTCAGTAGACATCTATTGAAAGAAAGAATGAATTTATGAAGATTTAGGTATCAGAAAGGAAGAACTGATTCCAATACATGATGGCTGTCATCTCAAATTGAGAATATTCAAACCTAACAAAATTAATACATTTATGAAGACCATGTTATCAGAAATTGGAAATAAATTCCAGTAAATGTTGACTAACACCAGAAACTCAGTATGTTCAAACCCAACTAAAACCATGTCAGTGTGGCATCACCATTCAGCCCCTCACACAAACAGGGAATCTGGGAATCATCCTCGACTCCTCCTTCTCCCCCATTTGCCCGAGTCCTCATGCCACCAAGTTTTTTTGCTTCTACATTCTACATACTCTTGAAATATTGCCCCTTGTTTCCATCCTCATAGCCACTGTGATTCAACGGTCTTTATCAACTTTCACTGAGACCGTGGCAGTGACTTCTTCATCACTGTGCCCAGCTTGGGTCTCATCCCTACTACCACCACTACCCAAACTGTGGGCTGGGTAATCTTTCTAAAACACAGACTCTATTACAGCATACCTTTGCTTAAACCCTTCTGGTGATCTTCCCCTGTCTACAAAATAAAATCGAGAGCATTTGGGCCCTATGTGCCTTTCCAATCTCATCTCTTGTCATTTCCCATCTTGATCACACTGGGACTAGAAATATGAAAGGCAGAATAACACAATTGTTAGGAGCTGAGCCACAGCAGTGCTAGACATTGCCAGTGGTACCTGTGTGACATAAAGGGGACACTGTCGCTGGTATATCCGATTCCTATAGGAAACTTGGATTCCTTTTTAGATGAGTACATATAACCTTACAGCTCTGTAGAGAGGCCCAAAAGAAATTGTAAGTAGTGTATTCATTTGTGGGTAGGAAAAAATGTCTGAGGTACCAGAAGTAATGTTTTTGGAGTTCCCTGCATAAAAGGTATTAGGGGAAACTAACATAAAAAAAAAAAAATTCTTACAGATGAGTGTCTTGTCTGGTTTTTCTGAGTCATCACATTTTTTTCCTATACACTGGACTCTCTCATTCATTTGTAGCCATCCACCAGACACCCATATACAGCTATTATTTCTTATTTTAGGTTAATATTGCCAAGAAGTTACATAATCAAAACAGAAAATCTGCCAAAAATCCCAAACTGTATAACTATTCATTTCAAAGCCAAATATAAATTATTTGAGATTAGCCAAAGTTTCAAATTATTATGTGTACCAGTGGATTCTGAAAAGCATACAGGCTGGAATAAGCATAGTAAAAATGACAGAGCAAGCTTCTTGAATTCTTGGTGAATGCTGCAGCAAATAATTTTGCCAACAACCACACTTCCTAGACCTCATTAAGCAAGTAGGAAAGAATAAACTATTCCATTACCATTCCTCAAACTGGAGGAAAAAATCTAGGAGGAAAAGCCAGGGGAAAGCACCCAACAAAAGCATTTCACCTCAAAAGCTCTAAGGTAGAGCAATTTGAAGTTAGAAAAATGGGTTTAAGTAGCTACTTTGGTTGATTTCTGCCTAGTTAGGCTTCCAGTGACCCCCTAATTTTCCTGGAAATAATGCAGAGACCACCTACCGTGTGCAAAGCAGTGTGACATTTAGAACAAAGGTGGCAGAATCTCAATGTTCAAAAGAACACATACCACATGAGGTAGGGGACTCAGAAGAAGGAAGTAAGAACTGGGCTCACTTCCATTTACTTACCAGGCTAGGGATGGAGCCATCTGAGGGCTAAGCCCCAAACTGGCCTTGGATTCATGAGACCAGGAAAACCCCTGATCCACACAGGGAGCAGTCTAATTGGCTGGGGGCAGGGCTGCTCTCATAACCCACCCCAAACAGTGGCAGTCACAAGCGAGGACAAACTTGGAAGGAGGCAGGGCTTCCCAGGTGTGTTATATGAACCACCGGCTTTTTGGAAGATTAGACAATCCCCATAAAAAATACCTTAATAGCTATATGCTGATGTCTGTATATATTAGAAAAATATAAAAAATAAAACTAACCTATTAGCCTCGTGATTTCTATGCTAAGTTTTAAAAAGTTGACAAAGAAAAATGGTAAGTAAATGATAGTACAGATCTTACTAGGATATGGACACATCATTAAGATTATATCCAAATGAGTGAAGTTTAGAAAAGCCTGGACTAGACCAAAGAGATAAGATAAAGCAAGTCCATGGAATGAAAAAACACTTCTAAGGCTAACTCTGAAAAAAACATATATATGATACTCTCACAAATTTTTTTCCTGCCTTTTAGATAAATTACAGACACTAAACATCTGAATCATAGTGTAGACTATCAAATTTTGTCAGGACAACCAGTTTGGAAAACCTGCATCCCACTTCTCAGCTTCTATCTGCCAAGTTTTGCATCCAATTGCCCCTTCCACTGCATGCAAACCTCAGGTGGGGTGTGGGAGTGAAGAGTAACAGGTGTAATTAACCTGCCCACACTTCCTTCCCAAGTCTAGCTGTTGCAGCAGTCTGGGAGCATCCCACAGCCAGGGAAAGGGTATTGAAGGGAAAGCAGTATCTGCCACCTAGGAAATTAATTGAAAAGAAGGAAACCTTCCTCTGTTCTGTCTCACCCCAATTCAGAACATGTTAATTGCAGAGAGGCTAAGTTCATTAAGTGCTGCTTAACTGTTGTGTGAAGATTATCACATATTAAATGTAAAACCTAACAGTCTTCACTCTTCTGATAAAAGTTTGTAAGAGTATTTTTCCAGAAGCCCAATCTGGAATGATTGTGGAGCGGTGATTTGTTAAGGAGCTTACCCTGCCAATGTGTATGTGGGCACTTTGTTTCTAATTATTTCAATAAACGAGCTTTATAAGAAATCCTAGTAATAAAGTAACTTATGCCACAGAAGAATAAATCCTGGTGCTCTCAATATCCAGATAACATAACCATGCTATTAAGCACTGCCTCGTCAATAATGGTAGTCTTTGTATAATGATAGAACTCTATTTATATAATACACCAACAGTGCCTAATGCAAAACAGGGTTTACATATAACATTAGTTGAATTTACAGCATGAATTCACATTCCACCTTTGCATTGGTCAGAAAACATTATTTCACACTTCACTGCTCTAACAAATAAATTAATAAAGCTCACCTCATCTCCAGTAAATCCCGACATGCATACCTCGTGATTCAAAATAATAATAACCTCCAATCTTGTCCTTGCATGTCCTTTGAATCATTCTCGGAGAGACAATCATTTTCTGGACTACCCCACCCTGCATCTGAACTCCAGATGTGTTCAAACTGGATTCTGGCCAAAGCTAGAGAAGTCTCAGGGATAGTGACGATCTCATCCTTTTATGTCAAGTGAAGGGAGGAAAGTTACCAGGATTTTCTTGTTTTCCTTAAAAATTCACAAAATACCAAGTCTCATCTTTCTAGGGTAAGAATTCAGTAAAACACTCCATGCCTGTATCTTTACTTGAATTGTCAGCTCCATGTGGACAGGAACCATGGCCTTCTCATTTATTCACTTTTCTGTCCCTTAGTTCCTGGTACAGACAGATGCTCAATGCCTGACACATAGTAGGTTTTCAGTAAACACTTGTGGAATCAATGAAAAACCTTATTAATATTGCATCTCAGATTGGAGAAAATGATCCAAGGTAATGTCAGCACACTTCAAAGTGCAGTAAAATGCAGCTGTCATTTATGTATCAGAGACTTTATACCCATCCCTGTGTAAGATATTCTGTGAGAAGTAAATACTAAAAATTGGGATTTATAGTCAGATGAAGGGAAACAGCCCAGTGCAACCGAAATACCAGCAAGTGAATAGATGTATGTACATAATTGGAAAGATGTTCATACTATTACAATATATAACTGTCAAAAAGCAAATTGCAGAAATATGAGAGAGGGAAAAAAATTATTTTTGGCCCCTTTGAATCTCATCCTGTGGAACCTAAAAGCAAATTTCTCCTTTTAGAAAGAAATAAAAAGATATTTATTTATTCCTTCTATGATATTTATGTGTATATTTATGTGCAGACAGACAGATGAATAAGATTTATCCTAGCATAAGAAAAAGTCTAAAAGGGCACACACCAACCCATTCAAACTGTTTATAACAGTGCTATTAAATCTAAAAGGTAGAGTTTGGGAGAAGATTTTTTTTCACTTTCTATTTAATGCATTTCTGCATTGTCTACATTTTTTTACAGTGAGCAATTTTTTTTAGTAAAACAAAACAATTAGAATTTTTTTAATGTTATAAATAACTAACGACATTTGTGGTATATATTGAGTGTTTTAGGAGCTCAATAAAACATTAATTGTCTGGAATATAATTAACCAAAGACCTCAATCAACCAGTATTTTTCCTCTACATTCTACTCTTAGAAAAAAGAAGCAAATCAGATAAAAATAAATTCATATCAAGAATTTATGGAGCAGTTGTATTTTTCCAAGGTAAGTAGCTTTAGGGTCTTGTCTAACTTCCAAACATTCAGCTCTAATGTATCCATCTCCATGTTGTCTGTACAATGATGAGTGTTGTTCAGACCTTTGCTATTCTATCTGTGCTGCCAGGCAAGCACCTTGTCAGGATCTCAGGCCCAATCAGACTTACTGAACCAGAATACCTGGAAGTAAAGTCCAGGAACCTGGGTTTTAACAAGATCCCTAGGTAATATGTTTGCACATTAACTTGGAGAAGCACCAGTTTAGAAGACTAACCCCTGAGTTCCTGCATGATCCTCAACCTATAAAGGAAGACTTATTTTCATCAGATTGTCCATTTAAAAATAGAAAAGTAGACATTTTACATATACTGCAGGAAGTGCTAAACAATGTTACCCACTGAACAAAATTAACTAGACATATATTTGAACCCCCTCTTATCCCACAAAATTGTTGGAAATGACATTAGAGCACAACACAGTAAAAGATAGATAGTCAAAAATTTCAGCTCCAGAACAAGTCTGGGAAAGTAGAATCCTGCAATTACTTGTTTTAACCATCAGATAGTGCTTACACATTGGCAGGGAAAACAGAAGGCCAGATCTCAGGACGAGGATGACAAGGCATGGCACTTAGGCTGCTGCCAGTCCCCATTCCATACCAATGACAGACATCGTCAGTCATGGTGCTTTCTCATCCCACCCAAGATGCTGCACCAGAATCCTTCTCAATGGATATCACAGGTGCCCATGTCTCATGAATCAAAGTTAGCACTTAAGAAGAAACATTTCTAACGTCCCTATTTGAAAACTGCTGGACATGATAAATAACCTGATTAAGAGATGATAAATGAAACATGAGTGATTTAAGTCCTCATCGGGTGGGCAAACCAAATATGAGAGACTCAAAATAGCCAAGAACTGCTCCCTCTATCCAGAAATGTATTTATTTACCATTCCTCAAACTGTTTGTTTACTGTAGGCAAAGATTAGAAATTAGAATCAATGAACATTAGAGCCAGGAGAACTCTTATAGACTATCTAGTTCAACTGCTTCTCTTACACAGGACGAAATACTGATCTAAAGAAATCACAGTGGCCAAATCCCATAGCTAATTCTGGCAGAACCCAAGTGGGAATCAATGCTTATCTAACCAGGATTTCTCCCATTGCACCAAATGGCCCCTAAAGCCATAGCAGCCACTGGCACCATAAACTGGATACAAATACACATGTGGATTCAGAAACAGAGAATCACATCACCCCTAGATCTGGGGATAAATCAAACTCATGTAGTGGCGGACCATGCTCCTTGGTAAGAGGCTATAGCCAGCCACCAGGGAGCTCTGTGCTGAAGTTTGGGTAAGCCCACAAAGGGGAAAGCTCCTCCAGAGGCCCTGCACAGTTATTTCTGAGAGACTTGTGTTCTTAGATCTCCCCAAGGTATTCCAATTTAACACATGCAAAATCAAACTCATGATTTGCACGACACATCCATGCCAGAACAACAACAAACCTACTCCTCCTCGTCTGATAGTTGTCTTTGAGTAAAACCACTCTTCACACAGTTATGCAGGGCTGAAAGCTAAGAGTCATCCTTGTCTCCCGCCTCTTCCTCAATCTCAAATTCAACGAACATCATCATCAATTATATTCTTAGATGTCTTGGGGATCATCCTCTTCTCTATACCTACCCCATTACTATGGTAGTGTTAAATACTCTCACCTGTTGGCTTAGTCTTCTGCAATAGCTTGTTAACTGATCTCACACGTGTATTATGCCCCTCCCTCGAATCTGTTCACCACACAGTACCTAGAGTGATTTTTGCAAATCAGAATGGTATGCCACTCACCTTCACTTAAACCATTCAATACCTTCTCATTGGTTTTAACATGACACTCAAGTCCCTACAGGATCTGACCCCCGTCTACCTCTCCTGCCTCACCCCTTAACTCTCTGCACACCACACTGGTCCCCTCTCACTTCCCCTGCTCCTCATAATTCCTTTGACTGCAGGGCCTTTATACATGCTACCTCCTCTTTCTGGAGCCATCTGCATCCTTCACATCCCAGTTCCAGACGCAAGGCCTCCAAGAAGCCTTTTCAGGTTCCACTGAATAGGTTACTTCTCACAGGTAAGCATTTACTCTCTCATGAATAAGCATTTGTTTTCTTAGGAGACTTTCATCTGTTAATAATTAGACATTCATTGGGGCATTATATGATCAATGTCTGTCTCCTTACTCACCACCCCATTCTCTGTAGTCTGGAGAGTTCAGGACAGCAGGAGAGATGCTAGAATCTTTGTCCTCTTTAGTTCATCATTTTGTCCTCAGTGTCTTACCAAAGGCAACACACAGTAGACATCCAATAAACACTGAATTGAATGAATGAAAAAATGAACAAATAAAAGCCTGGTATTTAAGCATAAGCCACTGATTATGCTTAAATTATTATTCACAGCTTCCAGGCACATGTAAAAGTGATGCATTCTAGGATTGCTTTTTTAAAAAAAGTTTTTTTTATTATACTTTAAGTTCTAGGGTACATGTGCACAGTGTGCAGGTTTGTTACATATGTATACATATGCCATATTGGTGTGCTGTACCCATTAACTTATCATTTACATTAGGTATATCTCCTAATGCTATCCCTCCCCACTCCCTTCACCCCACAACAGGCCCTAGTGTGTGATGTTCCCCTTCCTGTGTCCAAGTGTTCTCATTGTTCAATTCCCACCTATGAGTGACAACATGTGGTGTTTGGTTTTTTGTCCTTGCGATCATATGCTGAGAATGATGGTTTCCAGCTTCATCCATGTCCCTACAAAGGACATGAACTCATCCTTTTTATGGCTGCATAGTATTCCATGGTGTATATGTGCCACATTTTCTTAATCCAGTCTATCATTGTTGGACATTTGGGTTGGTTCCAAGTCTTTGCTATTGTGAGTAGTGCTGCAATAAACATACGTGTGCATGTGTCTTTCTAGCAGCATGATTTATATTCCTTTGGTTATATACCCAGTAATGGGATGGCTGGGTCAAATGGTATTTCTAGTTCTAGAACCCTGAGGAATTGCCACACTGTCTTCCACAATGGTTGAACTAGTTTACAGTTCCACCAACAGTGTAAAAGTCTTCCTATTTCTCCACATCCTCTACAGCACCTGTTATTTCCTGACTTTTTAATTATTGTCATTCTAACTGGTGTGAGTTGGTATCTCATTGTGGTTTTGATTTGCATTTCTCTGATGGCCAGTGATGACAAGCATTTTTTCATGTGTCTGTTGGCTGCATAAATGTCTTCTTTTGAGAAGTGTCTGTTCATATCCTTCGCCCACTTTTTGATGGGGTTGTTTGTTTTTTTCTTGTAAATTTGAGTTCTTTGTAGATTCTGGATATTAGCCCTTTGTCAGATGAATAGATTGCAAAAATTTTCCCCATTCTGTAGGTTGCCTGTTCACTCTGATGGTAGTTTCTTTTGCTGTGCAGAAGCTCTTTAGTTTAATTAGATCCCATTTGTCAATTTTGACTTTTGTTGCCATTGCTTTTGGTGTTTTAGACATGAAGTCCTTGCCCATGCCTATGTCCTGAATGGTATTGCCTAGGTTTTCTTCTAGGGTTTTTATGGTTTTAGGTCTAACATGTAAGTCTTTATCCATCTTTAATTAATTTTTGCATAAAGTGTAAGGAAGGGATCCAGTTTCAGCTTTCTACATATGGCTAGCCAGTTTTCCCAGCACCATTTATTAAATAGGGAATCCTTTCCCCATTTCTTGTTTTTGTCAGGTTTGTCAAAGATCAGATAGCTATAGATGTGTGGTATTATTTCTGAGGTCTCTGTTCTGTTCCGTTGGTCTATATCTCTGTTTTGGTACCAGTGCCATGCTGTTTGGTTACTGTAGCCTTGTAGTATAGTTTGAAGTCAGGTAGCGTGATGCCTCCAGCTTTGTTCTTCTGGCTTAGGACTGACTTGGCAATGCGGGCTCTTTTTTGGTTCCATGTGAATTTTAAAGTAGTTTTTTCCAATTCTGTGAAGAAAGGCATTGGTAGCTTGATGGGGATGGCATTGAATCTATAAATTACCTTGGGCAATATGGCCATTTTCACAATATTGATTCTTCCTATCGATGAGCATGGAATGTTCTTCCATTTGTTTATGTCCTCTTTTATTTCATTGAGCAATGGTTTCTCCTTGAAGAGGTCCTTCACATCCCTTGTAAGTTGGATTCCTAGGTATTTTATTCTCTTTGAAGCAATTGTGAATGGGAATTCACTCATGATTTGGCTGTTTGTCTGTTATTGGTGTATAATAATGCTTGTGATTTTTGTACATTGATTTTGTATCCTGAGACTTTGCTGAAGTTGCCTATCAGCTTAAGGAGATTTTGGGCTAAGTCGATGGGGTTTTCCAGATATACAATCACGTCATCTGCAAACAGGGACAATTTGACTTCCTCTTTTCCTAATTGAATAGGCTTTATTTCTTTCTCCTGCCTGATTGCCCTGGCCAGAACTTCCAACACTATGTTGAATAGGAGTGGTGAGAGAGGGCATCACTGTCTTGTGCCAGTTTTCAAAGGGAATGCTTCCAGTTTTTGCCCATTCAGTATGATATTGGCTGTGGGTCTGTCATAAATAGCTCTTATTATTTTGAGATACATCCCATCAACACCTAATTTATTGAGAGTTTTTAGCATGAAGCGTTGTTGAATTTTGTCAAAGGCCTTTTCTGCATCTACTGAGATAATCATGTGGTTTTTGTCTTTGGTTCTGTTTATATGCTGGATTATGTTTTTTGATTTGCATATGTTGAACCAGCCTTGCATCCCAGGGATGAAGCCCACTTGATCATGGTGGATAAACTGTCGGATGTGCTGCTGGATTCGGTTTGCCAGTATTTTCTTGAGGATTTTTGCATCGATGTTCATCAGGGATATTGGTCTAAAATTCTCTTCTTTTGTTGTGTCTCTGCCAGGCCTTGGTATCAGGATGATGCTGGCCTCATAAAATGAGTTAGGGAGGATTCCCTCTTTTTCTATTGATTGGAATAGTTTCAGAAGGAATGGTACCAGCTCCTCCTTGTACCTCTGGTAGAATTCGGCTGTGAATCCGTCTGGTCCTGGACTTTTTTTGGTTGGTAAGCTATTAATTATTGCCTCAATTTCAGAGCCTGTTATTGGTCTATTCAGAGATTCAACTTCTTCCTGGTTTAGTCTTGGGAGGGTGTATGTGTCCAGGAATTTATCCATTTCTTCTAGATTTTCTAGTTTATTTGCATAGAGGTGTTTATAGTATTCTCTGATGGTAGTTTGTATTTCTGTGGGATTGGTGGTGATATCCCCTTTATCATTTTTATTGCATCTATTTGATTCTTCTCTCTTTTCTTCTTTATTAGTCTTGTTAGCGGTCAATCAATTTTGTTGATCTTTTCAAAAAACCAGCTCCTGGATTCACTGATTTTTTTGAAGGGTTCTTTGTGTCTCTATTTCCTTCAGTTCTGCTCTGATCTTAGTTATTTCTTGCCTTCTGCTAGCTTTTGAATGTGTTTGCTCTTGCTTCTCTAGTTCTTTTAATTGTGATGTTAGGGTGACAATTTTAGATCTTTCCTGCTTTCTCTTGTGGGCATTTAGTGCTATAAATTTCCCTCTACACACTGCTTTAAATGTGTCCCAGAGATTCTGGTATTTTGTGTCTTCATTCTGGTTGGTTTCAAAGAACATTTTTATTTCTGCCTTCATTTCGTTATGTACCCAGTAATTATTCAGGAGCAGGTTGTTCAGTTTCCACGTAGTTGAGCAGTTTTGATTGAGTTTCTTAATCCTGAGTTCTAGTTTGATTGCACTGTGGTCTGAGAGATAGTTTGCTATAATTTCTGTTCTTTTCCATTTGCTGAGGAGTGCTTTACTTCCAACTATGTGGTCAATTTTGGAATAGGGGTGGTGTGGTGCTGAGAAGAATGTACATTCTGTTGATTTGGGGTGGAGAGTTCCGTAGATGTCTGTTAGGTCTGCTTGGTGCAGAGCTGAGTTCAATTCTTGGATATCCTTATTAACTTTCTGTCTCATTGATCTGTCTAATGTTGACAGTGTGGTGTTAAAGTCTCCCATTATTATTGTGTGGGAGTCTAAGTCTCTTTGTAGGTCTCTAAGGACTTCTTTATGAATCTGGGTGCTCCTGTATTGGGTGCATATGTATTTAGGATAGTTAGCTCTTCTTGTTGAATTGATCCCTTTATCATTATGTAATGGCCTTGTTTGTCTCTTTTGATCTTTGTTGGTTTAGTCTGTTTTATCAGAGACTAGGATTGCAACCCCTGCCTTTTTTTGTTTTCCATTTGCTTGGTAGATCATCCTCCATCCCTTTATTTTGAGCCTGTATGTGTCTCTGCACATGAGATGGGTTTCCTGAATGCAGCACACTGATGGGTCTTAACTCTTATCCAATTTGCCAGTCTGTGTCTTTTAATTGGAGCATTTAGCCCATTTACATTTAAGGTTAATATAGTTATGTGTGAATTTGATCCTGTCATTATGATGTTAGCTGGTTATTTTGCTCGTTAGTTGATGCAGTTTCTTCCTAAACTTGATGGTCTTTACAATTTGGCATGTTTTTGCAGTGGCTGGTACTGGTTGTTCCTTTCCATGTTTAGTGCTTCCTTCAGGAGCTCTTGTAGGGCAGGCCTGGTGGTGACAAAATCTCTCAGCAGTTGCTTGTCTGTAAAGGATTTTATTTCTCCTTCACTTATGAAGCTTAGTTTGGCTGGATATGAAATTCTGGGTTGAAAATTCTTTTCTTTAAGAATGTTGAATATTGGCCCCCACTCTCTTCTGGCTCATAGAGTTTCTGCCGAGAGATCAGCTGTTAGTCTGATGGGCTTCCCTTTGTGGGTAACCCGACCTTTCTGTCTGGCTGCCCTTAACATTTTTTCCTTCCTTTCAACTTTGATGAATCTGACAATTATGTGTCTTGGAGTTGCTCTTCTCGAGGAGTATCTTTGTAGCATTCTCTGTATTTCCTGAATTTGAATGTTGGCCTGCCTTGCTAGGTTGGGGAAGTTCGGGATAATATCCTGAAGAGTGTTTTCCAGCTTGGTTTCATTCTCCCTGTCACTTTCAGGTATACCAGTCAGACGTAGATTTGGTCTTTTCACATGGTCCCATATTTCTTGGAGGCTTTGTTCATTTCTTTTTATCCTTTTTTCTCGAAATTTCTCTTCTTGCTTCATTTCATTCATTTGATCTTCAGTCACTGATATCCTTTCTTCCAGTTGATCAAATCGGCTACTGAAGATTGTGCATTCATCACATAGTTCTTGTGCCATGGTTTTCAGCTCCATCAGCTCCTTTAAGGACTTCTCTGCATTGGTTATTCTAGTTAGCCATTCGTCCAATCTTTTTTCAAGGTTTTTAACTTCTTTGCGATGGGTTTGAACTTCCTCCTTTAGCTCAGAAAAGTTTGATCATCTGAAGCCTTCTTCTCTCAACTCATCAACGTAATTCTCCATCCAGCTTTGTTCCATTGCTGGTGAGGAGCTGTGTTCCTTTGGAGGAGGAGAGGTGCTCTGATTTTTAGAATTTTCAGATTTTCTGTTGTTTTTTTCCCCATCTTTGTGGTTTTATCTACCTTTGGTCTTTGATGATGGTGACGTACAGATGGGGCTTTGGTGTGGATGTCCTTTCTGTTTGTTAGTTTTCCTTTTAACAGTCAGGACCCTCAGCTGCAGGTCTGTTGGGGTTTGCTGGTGGTCCACTCCAGACTGTTTGCCTGGGTATCAGTAGGGGAGGATGCAGAACAGCAAATATTGCTGAACAGCAAATGTTGCTGTCTGATCATTCCTCTGGAGGTTTCGTCTCAGAGGGTTACCCGGCCGTGTGAGGTGTCAGTCTACCCCTACTGGGGGGTGCCTCCCAGATAGGCTACTCGGGGGTCAGGGACCCACTTGAGGCAGTCTGTCCGTTCTCAGATCTCAACCTCCATGCTGGGAGAACCACTACTCTCTTCAAAGCTGTCAGACAGGGACATTTAAGTCTGCAGGATTTGTGCTGCCTTTTGTTCGGCTATGCCCTGCCCCCACAGGTGGAGTCCACAGAGGCAGGCAGGCCTCCTTGAACTGTGGTGGGATCCACCCAGTCCAAGCTTCCCAGCCACTTTGTTTACCTACTCAAGTCTCAGCAATGGTGGGCGCCCCTCCCCCAGCCTCGCTGCCACCTTGCAGTTTGATCTCAGACTGCTGTGCTAGCAATGAGCAAGGCTGCGTGGGCGTGGGACCCTCCGAGCCAGGTGTGGGATATAATCTCCCGGTGTGCTGTTTGCTAAGACCATTGGAAACACGCAGTATTAGGGTGGGAGTGACCTGATTTTCCATGTGCAATCTGTCACAGCTTTGCTTGGCTATGAAATGGAATTCCCTGACCCTTTGCGCTTCCCAGGTGAGGTGATGCCTCGCCCTGCTTTGGCTCACTCTTGGTGCACTGCACCCACTGTTCTGCACCCACTGTCCAACAAGCCCCAGTGAGATGAACCCGGTACCTCAGTTGGAAATGCAGAAATCACCCGTCTTCTGCGTCGCTCATGCTGGGAGCTGTAGACTGGAGCTGCTCCTGTTCGGCCATCTTGGAACTGCCCCCCACATTCTAGGATTTCTGAGGGAAAGTTGCTTGTTGGCTATTTCAGTCATTCAAAAAGTCCACCTGCATACACTTGCAAAATGGCGTCTTCTTGAAAGATGTATATATCCTCAGATGCAGGCCAAGCCACTCCTCTGTGTTCAGACGTCCTGCTGTGATCTCTTGTGTCTTGTTATCTCAGACTGATTATCCCTCCCAAATGTCACACCTCATAATTTGAGGCAGAGATGCCAACTACATAGGTACCTGAGTTAGTCCCAGGTAAGGGATAATGAGTAGCCTGAGAACTGTTAGCAACAGAACAAACCAGGGAAAAGTTCCTAACGTTTTGGTATGTATTAGAGACTCGACATGGAAGAGCAGAAAACACAGTGTTCTCTTGCTCTATATCATAGTCTTGAAGCAATTTCTGACATCCAAAGCTGATAATTAACTGTACTAAACGATACACCTATTTCTAACTTGGGCCACAGCCAAGTGGATCACAGTGTTTTCATGGTAGTTAAAATAATTACGAAGTATAATCTTGGCTTGTGCACACATTCGTGTGGGTGCAGGCCCGTGAGCTCACCCTCTCTCTTCCCCTCCCTCTCCTTTGCCAGAAGACTCCAATGTTGAGCAATGAGCTCAATTCTTTTCACACAGTTACTTGGCTTTTTCAGAGTGGCCGTCTAGTGGCTTGCTCCTTCAGTCATAGAATCCTGAAACTGAAATGAACCTTCAGAATACGTTGTGCCAAGAGCAGAGCTTCCAGGCCACCTAAGTAATATCTTGATTAGAACAGCCATCTCTTTGGAGAAGTGAAGCATCCCGATTGACTCCTCAGTACTGAAGCAGCCTCCAACCCCGGTTCCAAAATATACCCACAACTAAGGATGGCAGGTAACATTCATGTGATAACACTCACCTATGCAAACAAACAGGAAAATAAATTACCTTGTGTCCCATGGGCCATTCCTGGCACACCAGCTGTGACCCCAACCCTCCAGGCCCACTGTGGTCCATGCCTGTGTATATGTCGCAGGACAAGTCCATGCTTGGTACCCTTCAGGCCCTAAGACAAGAAAGACTCCTTCCAGTGTCTTCTATTTTACAACCGGAGACTATTTTAGCCTCTGGGAGTCTTCTGGGTACCAGCCAGTGATGACTAGCTCCTTGACTCTCCCGTTGAATGTGGCTATTATGTGCATACCAGGGAGGACATAAAGCTTCCCACACATGACCCGATACCCTGGAGGAACACAGGCCCATTTCCACACTAGTTCCTCCTTTTAATCCAGCTCCTCAGATCTAATGCTTTTCTAGGCTAAGATCTTTGCCTGGTTTCTTACAGAAAATGCTCTTTCTAATCTTAATTTTCCTCTTTTTCTAAAACTATAACACTTCTCAGTTTTCTCTTGGCTCCTTCCTCATCTCCCCAGCCAGGACTGCCATCTCACCAACTTTTCATCAGCCTCTAATTTCCCCTAGAGTAGTGGTTCTTAACCCTCACTGCAAATTAAAATCACTTTGGGAATTAAAAATAGACGCCTAGGTAGAAGTGTGTGTGTGCCTGTGTACACCGTTACCTGTGTCTAGGCTCCATCCCAGAAAAACTAAGGCATATCTCTGGGAGTGGGGCTTGGTCATGGATAATTTATAAAGGATCTTCAGTGATTCCAGTGTGTATTCAGGGGCAAGAACCACTGCCTTAGAATTTGTTTACTTAACTATACCTTTTAGTTTTCATTCACACATGCAGAGTGTATTTATTGGTAATATACTCATTTTTATGTATTAAGAATTTCGTATGCACCAAGCATTGTGTTGGGCACTGGAATGCCTCACCATGTAGATGGAGCCTTCTTTGATGTTGATTTTCTGAACATTTCTATCCTCAGCCCTCCTGTTCTTTCCACCTACACTTTCCTGAGAGCTCTCTGCCACGTCATTGTGCCAACTACCATCTACTTTCTGAGGAACCCTGAGGCTCAATCTTGGGAACTTGTTTGGAGGTTCTAGCAGGGAAGCATGGCCACTCAGATATCCTGAATGAAAGAACAGTCCTCCTGTATTGGGGAAGACTGTCCCCTTCAATCCACAGTGCAGCTTCAGGAGGGATGCACATGGAGCGGTGAGGGAGGATGGAGACACCTGCCTAGGCAGCCAGATCAGCCAAATCAACCCTGGCAGTCAGTGGGGGACAGATATCACAGCCAGATCACCCTCACATCCCGAAGTCTAAGTCTTGAGTCCAGACAGCTACCCTGTTACTTAGACTATAGACTATCTGACTACATATAAGACATGCTGGCTTTAGTGACCCATGGACAAATCAGACCCATATGTCAAAATGGAATGTTTTAACTTCCCACTGAGTCTTCCTTCTCTATCTTCTTGGTGGCCCCACAGTCCATCTGGTCACCCAAGTTTGAAATCTGGGAAATCTTGCTCCCCAGCCCTCTTCCCCGCACTCATCCTCTAAATCTAATGTTGTCTCCAAAACATTGTGTCCCTAATCCAGGCCCTCACCATTTCTCTGTAAGGTGGCTGATGGGTCTCCTGCCTCTAGTGTTGCTAGCTACAGTCTAATCTTCACCAGAATTACCAGGGTAAACTGTCTCAAGGGAAAATGGAATCATGTCACAGTTTTCCATTACTCACAAGTGAAATTTAAGGTCCTTACCTGGCACACAATGCCATCCAAGATCTGGCCCCTCCCAATTCTCCAGCCCCCGCTAGAATGAATTGGGAGCCCAAGATTGCTATCACAGCAACACAGCAGGGGTTACAACGTCCCTTTGCCAGTTAGGCTTTCTTATGCCCACCCCCATGGTTTTTATCATGCTGTCTTCTCTGTCTGTAAAACTCACCAACTCACCCCATCCCACATACACACACTGATTAGTTGTATTGCCATTAGTCTCAGTTACATCTCAAATTACATCTACAGTTATGGGCTGCATATGGACACTTGGATCAATGACAGACCACATATTCAATGGTAGTCCCATAAGATTATAAAACCATACATTTACTCTATGTTTTTATGTTTAAATATGTTTTGATACATAAATACTTACCATTGTGTTGCAGTTGCCTACAGAATGTAGAACATAACATGCTGTAAATTAAGGTTTGTAGCCTGGGAGAAATAGGCTACACCATATAGCCTAGGTGTATAGGAAGCTATATCATCCAGGCTATGTAAGTACACTCTGTGATGTCTGCATAATGACAAAATAGCCCTAATGATGCATTTCTCAGAATACATTCTCATTATTAAGTGACATATGACTGTATTATACGACTTTAAAAACAGTATAATTATGTGTCTTTGTTTCTGTATTCCCCATAGATGGTGAACTCCTTAAAGGCAGTGACTATAACTGTATTGTTACAGTTTTTGTTGTTTTTGTCTTTATATATTTCACAACCTAGAACAATGGCTACAACATTTCAAGTACTCAGATGCTTATGGAATAAATAAATGGAGACATAGGTTCCTCCCCTTAATAAGCTTAAAATTGAATAAATTTATTTTTGTTTCTATATCCACTTATCCAAGTCCATAGTTTCCTTTTCCCCAAACTCTTATATATACTCAGAAAGGCCCATTACAGTCAAATACAAACAAGGCAATTTAATTCAGCATTGGGAGTATCTAGCTAACTGTAATATTCCAAGAATGTAGAGGGATCATGTGTATTACTGAATCATAATACTGATGTACGATGATTTATAAGGCAACAGCGTCGAAAACTGACCCCTAGCTTCCTATAATTTGATTGCCTTTCAGAAAAAGTTCTCAGCAGAGAACTGAGTCTAGAGTCCTCTCAGTACAGAAGCGAGGATACGCAACCCATCAAATAAGACTGGTTTGCTGAATCAAGAGCCACTGACCGATTTGACAGCTCCATATTCAAACTAAACAGCTCTTTTTGGAAACTAGACTTTTGGATGTTATACCAGAGATGTGACTGAGTAGAACAGAGCTTTCCAGGGGCTGAATAATCCATTATGCTTATTTTATCAGAGATTCAAGTTGAAACCATTGGGCCACTGAGTAATAAACTCAGTTTGACCTTGTCAAAATCCTACACCTAGCAGTATTTTGAGAACTTGTTTGTTCTGGCACTTCGTTCCAAGTTGTTTGAACTTTAGTTGAGCCCATGAAAGCTTTACAGTTATCAAGTGTGCTTATATATGCACATTATTTCACATTGATCCACACCTGCCTGGTAGCCATCACTAGAGGCCCTGGAAATATTCAGAGAATCACTGAAGTGTGAGCAACAGTTAATAAAAAATTCTTGCAGTTTTAATTACAAACAAAAAGCAAGCATGTTTCAACTCTATAAAATTCAACTGGAATATCCAGGGAACTATTGCTGTTTATAACCACGATAAATTATATTCATCTTTCATACTGAGTTAGTGCAGCTTACAGATTGATATATAAAGCAACAAGTTCCAATATTTATGAAAGTGTGAGTTCTACCACCTGTTTCAGGAGTTCTAACCTAACCTCCAGAACAAATAAAAATGAATAAACAACTATCTTCGCCCTTCCTGCCATGGGAGTCCTTTTGTTCTCTAAGTCATGTTTCTATCTATGAAGCAAAATGAAGGACTACTAACAACCTTGGTGCCATATGTATTAGGAAGGAAAATTGCTGTGCTTTGTCCAAAGGCAATTAGTGTTAGGAAGGAATCAAGAAGCAAGCCAATATTGGAGCTGCTCTTTCTTCTGAGCTGTGACTGCTAGAAACCATGACAAAAAATAATGCGAGAGATTCTCATCAGGGATCTTGGGCCCCATTTGCATATTCTTTCATTCACCACTTACTTTGTAACCAGCCCTATACTGGCATTCAACACACAAAGACAAATTAGACAGACTCCTGCCTTCTTTACAGAGAAGCTTCCTGCACAATGGGTGGTTCACATAAGCAATAAAATGATTTGGTAAAGGTGAGAATGGAGACATGCATTATTCATTCACTCTTTCAACACATATTCTAGCTTGACTTTTTAAAGTCAGATGCTGTATTAGGTACTAGCGAACTAAAAATAGTCCTTGCCCTTGAAGTGTTTGTGGGATGTGTCTATATGGTAAATACCCAATTACAAAATAATGAGATTGGGGGTATGGTAGGCCAAATGCATGGAAGCATCTAGCGAGTCCCCTGTCTCAGATGCGGAAGTGAAGGAAATCTCTCAGAGAAGATGGACTATCCAAGACAAGAGCTAAGAATGGAGGCACATCAGTCATTGAAAGAGGCAGGTGTGGGGTTGGAAGCTACTGCAGGCTACGAGACCTAGAACCAGCAAGAACGTGGTGCACTGTAAGGTTTTCTGGATTAAAGTCTAGGTTGTGGTGTTCATCCTAAGAAGTTTCTTATAGCAAAGCTTTAGATATTATAACCCTTTAGTATAAGCTTTGGAAATTATCCAACTCTTGCAAATGAATGAATGAATCAATACATAGTGACGTTTCTTTACAGTAACCCCAGGAACCATTTTGTTGGATGAACTTCAAAAAACACAGAACACCAAATTCGAACACATGAAAGGAAAGGAAACCAAATTTATCAAATAAGTCACCAGGAAAGAAGACAAAAGTAAAATGTCCTTGGCCTTAAAGACAGTTGCAGGAAGATAGAATCAAAACTTTAAATCATGCATGAAAATGCAAAACCCATGGTCTCGCAGGCCTCAGTGGATGGAAATATTTAAAAAGCAGATTTGTTCACCTGGTCTCAAAATAATAAAATTGTGCATTTTCACCATTCTTCTTAACATATTAAGTGAGGTAAAGAAAATGTTTAGCAGAATGCCTGCCAGTAGTAAATATCCCCTAAATGTTAGCTACTATCATCATCTATGAGACACCAGTTAATAATTTATGTAACACATTAGTTTTTCTAGGAAAAGCATTTCTTATTTAAGAAACAAACAGTTCAGACTAAAACATGAAAGTTTTCTAAAAGGTTAGTGAGGGGACCTGGGCTTGGGTATGTGAGAAGCAGCCTCCCAGCTTCTGTGCTCAGGGCACACTCCACCTGAGAGAGATGGATTGGCAGGAAGGCTTATGTAATTAACTCAATGTCATCCAGAAAGTCCTATTCACAGAAACACCCTTCAATGATATGAAGGCAACTCTTCTCAGAAATAATGGCCAGTGCTGAAGATTTCCTTGAAAACAAAGTATCCAAGGCTTATTTGGGTCAGAACAGGTAAGACCAGACATACCTTTCCCATTCAATGGTACCGGTTACCACTCGGCCTTAACATGGTTAACGTGCAGGAGAGACCTCCTTCTAGTCATGATTTAAGTTGTGTATTTAAATATTTTGAGTGAATTATTGGAATTATCAGAACATTATACAGTAGTTTCTAGAAAAAGTATCCTATGTTCATCTAAATACCTTTTATTTTCCTCAAGCCCCAACTGTCACATACATAGCAAAGATACATTATCCTGCTGTGTTTTTTTAGAGACAGGGTTTCTCTCTGTCGCCCAGGCTGGAGTGCAATGGTGTGATCATAGCTTACTGCAGCCTTGAACTCCTGGGCTCAAGCGATTCTCCTGCCTCAGCCTCCTGAGTAGTTGGGGCTATAGGTGTCCCACCACACTCGGCTATTTTTTAAAATTTTTGTAGATATGGGTTCTCTCTATGTTGCCCAGGCTTGTGTTGAACTCCTGGCTTCAAGCAATTCTCTTGCCTTGACCTCCTAAAGCACTGGGATTACAGGTGTGAGCCACTGCACCAGGCCTATTTCCTCTACTCAACGTACCATTTTAGCAAGTTTCTTTCTCTCACCATCTCCTTCACATTTTCTTTCTCTTTCAACTTTACCATCCATTGCCTTTGAGAATAACACAGAGAAACTCAATCACCAACACATGTAAAATCCAATGGATATGGATAGCAAAGTTGGCAAGCTGAGGAATGCCATAAAAATTCTGCTTGGAGTTTAATCAAGGTAAAGTTCAATGAACTTTGTCCATTCAAATGAAAGGTACAAACAAAATTGGGAAGCATAAAGTAAATTTAAAAAAGCATAAAGCAAAATTGGTAAGCATAAGCATAAATCTAAATGAGCAAAGTGGTTGCAAGGGCTTTTTAAATTTGCAGGGACTCCATTTACCTGGCCTCAGCTCTCCCATCCAAGCTGACCTCAGCTCGTTTTCACCAAACAAGAATGACTTATCCTACACTCACTAATTCTTTCCCTTCTCAAAACCTGTAGTGGCCCCTAAATGCTTCTCATATCACATTAAAACACCCAACATAGAATTCAAGGGTATTTATCCTTGGCTTTTGAAGATACTAGTTAAGACATATAGTGTATTAGTTTGCTAGGGCTGCTGTAACAAAGCATCCCTTGGCTTGTAGAAGTATCATCCTGATATCTGCCTTTATCTTTACATGGTGTTCTCCCTGTGTGTCCAAGTTCCCCCCTTTTTATAAGGACATCAGTCATATTGGATGAGGACCCACACTAATGACCTCATTTCAACTTGGTTACCTCTATAAAGACCCTGTCTCCAAACAACATCATATTCTGAGGTTTAGGGGTTAGGATTTTAACACATAAATTTTTGGAGGCCACAATTCAACCCATAACATACAGTACTATATTGTCATTATTATTATTTGGTGGCATCTGTGGAACTGTAAGTATAATGGGAAGGACACATACTTGTCGTCAGACAGACTTCAATTGAAATTCAGCTCTGCCATTTACTCTGAGCTTCCTGACTGCGTGAGATAGAGATAAATCCCTATAATGCAGAATGGTGTGAAGACTAAATGGGGAAGCAACTTCTGTAAATATGTAAGGACAGACCTTTGCACATTACACCCAACTGGAATGACCCATATCAGGTTTGAACTTTCTTCTAATAAACCAAAGCATAACACAACATAATCAAACTTGTTTTCCTATTCCAAAAAGGAAAACCTGTAAGATAATTCATAAAAATCTCTCAAATCTCTCTGTTTAAGACTCTGAACACTCTCTCTTCCCATAACGAAATGCGTTTCTTGTTCGTTCATTTATGGCTGTTTACCCAACTCTATAGAAACCAATCTAAATCAATCTTTCTTATGGCCTGTTTTCATGTTTGAATTCATCTGGCCATTTGATCACAAGCTCTTGGAATGGAAGAACAATGTATTCAATGATATAATTAAGTATTTGAAATATTTTGATATAATATGTGAAAATATTTTCTGAAGACAGCCTTCATGTTAAGCACCTTCTCTCTGTAATTCATTGATAATTAGGGAACTTTGAAGCATATCTTTGTTTCCCAGACTGTTCTTTCTCATTGACCTGGTGTCCACTGTCTACTACCATATGCTTGTTGCCTCTGTTATCTTTATTCTCAAAACCTCCTTGCAGAAAAGACACAGATGTGTTTTGTGGATTAAGCAATAAAGTGCTCTGGGGCTGCTGGGTAATATTAAGCAGGTTGTAGAGTGCACAGGGTGTCCCCAAAACACAGGAGATTTTCATATTTATCATAATTCTTTAGCAGATGGTTGTAGGTCTGTTTTAATATAAGTCTGAATGTTACAACAATTTTCTACTCTGTATAAGGAGTGTTTTATCTAATTTGCATAGGGCACTGCATGGGCTGGCCTTGGCCTTGCAGCTGATAAATCTGATATGTAATTCCCCCCAAGAGATTCTCAGGCAAGGAGATCTTAGCCAGAGGAAGGGAACTCTGTGCATTTTCTGACTTCAGCAATGTGAGGGATTGGTTTGGGGAGAATCTTTTGACAAGTCCTGTATTAAGGAGTGGCCTCCCCTCTCAGTGTTGGAGAAAACTGTAGTCAAGCAGGCTCTGGGGTGGGTAGTGAATCTGCCAGCCTTGCACGCTACTCACAAGAGAGATGGAGGAGCTAAGCCATGGAAAACGTACTGCCCTGGTGCTACTAGATAAGATCAGAGACCTGATCCTCAGGGAATTGACAACAGTGTCTTCTTCACTCATATCACAGCTGAATCATCTAGAAGATCAACTCAAACTCATCAAAAGGAAACCCTCAATAGGAGAAACAAGAGATATGTAATATTTTGCAGACATCTGTCACACTGCTATGTAATAAATAGCTTGGAGTACCTAATGCATGCAGGGCTTAAAACCTAGATGATGGGTTGATAGGTACAGCAAACCACCATGGCACATGTATCCCTATTAAACAAACCTGCACATTCTGCTCATGTCTCTTAAAACTTAAAGTAACATAAAAATAAACCTTGGAGTGGTGCATTTTAATACTTCAAAAGGAGAGTTTGTTTTTTAATCATCTAAATCATGTCAATACAAAATATTAATAGCAATCTGACCAATGATGATGGCCAATGACATCAGTATGAACCATATTTTTAAAAATGTAATTAGCATAAGAATTAGAGGAAAATATGTCTGTTTTTAACAAATGCATATTCTGGTTGGAGAGTATAAAAAAATAGCAAACAATAAAACTTCCTAGGTGGCAAAATTATGTGATATATCAACCTTGACATCTTTGCAGAAAGATTTAAGGGGTGATTGGGAGCATAGCCAAGCAGATGGAGACTGTGTGAAAGCAGAACCAAGTGGGAAGGCAGCTCAAGCTCAACAACTCCTGAAGCATGGGAGGGCACAGCACCCTTCACTGAGAGGCCCGACAGGGTTTAAACACTTGACTTAAACTTAGCCAATCACAGGCACCAGGAAACAGCCAGGGTGAGAATGCTAGGGGAAGTTTATAAAGTGGAGCTGGGCTGGGAATTGGCATCACAGATAATGGTGGAAAGCAATGGAGATGAAAAAAGAAACACAAAATATTTGAGAAAGGAGGAACCTTGTAGAAATAAAGAAACAGACACCTATCACAGAGACCAAGGCCGCTGCTCGGCAGATGCATTTCCTTTTAGAGCACGCCCTGGAGCCTTGAGACAACATGCTCTCGCTCTTCATTTTAGGCAGCCCTGATGAGGTTCTGCTTCTTATAATCACAGCTATGTAACAAAAGCTATAGGAATACCAGGAAGAGGAAGAGGCAGGCCAAGGGAACAGCGAAGGGCCTGGGACAGGAAGAGGGGTGGAATTTTTTGTGGAAAAGCGGGGGAATCAAGCTATGGAGGACTATGGCAGGTAGAGTAGGTCCAGGGTCTTCATTGCACAGATTAAGAATGACTCATTGACCCTAAGATTAAAAAAAAAAAAAAAACATAAAACAGCTGTCATTATAAAGTTGGAGGAAGGCCGGGAGGCAGTTGAAGTCAGGGAGAAAAGAGTTCTAAGATTCTGTACATATAGATAGGCAAGAATTCAAATTGCCAAAGCCAACTTGAGCATTTTGTGGGGGGCATTTTATATGAGGTTTTAAATTTTGTTTTCTTCTAATGTTTAGACTGAAGAGAAATTCCCTTCAATAAGAACAACTTTAACAGATTATTAAAAGGGACAGTGTGAAACCTTCAATAATATTTAGAAATATGTGTAGGAGAGCTAATTTGATTCATTCATCACATTTTCAAGTAACTGGTATGGGCTCCATAACACAGTACAGACTATATAACACAGTACAGGCTTTTGTGTATTAAAATTAATGAAAAAGTAGGGGGTACTTATGGGTCTCAGTAGTTCTCCCAATTTAAATACACTTAAATAACTGTGAAAACTGGTCAGTTTACACATAAAATCATGCCAATTTCAAACAGAAAAGTTCCATTGATATTGACCACATTTTTGCCTCCTATTAAATTGCTACATAAATATATAAAGCAGGTCTGTAATACTATATGTCTGCAAAAAGATATTTTTGGCAAATAAAACTCATTTTATTTTCTAATTTCAATCTTCCTTACCCAGTATTCTTAAATATATAAAAATTATGTTTGGTTCTAAATATCCAAATACCTCCACTCCCACACACTTTTTTCCACATTGCTTTTATCCATCCTTTTCTTTTACAGATTTATGCATAAAATAGTTTCAGTTAATGAGGATCACAATTTTTAATCTCCCAAAATCCAGCTTCCCATTGTCACCCAGAGCAACATCTGAAGTTTAAATGTAAAGGATCAGTGATTATCATGAGCTGAATGGTGCCCGCTGCCCCCCTAAAAAAAAAGATATGCCCATGACTTTACCCCTGGAGCCTGAGAATGGGACCTTATTTGGAAGAAAGGTCATTGAGGATGTAATTGTGTTAAGGATCTCCAGATGAGATCATCCTGGATTACTGGTGGGCCCCAAATCCAAAGATAAGTGTCCTTTTTAGAGGCAGCAAGAGAACAGATCTGGAGAGAAGAGGAGAAGTGAGAAGGAGAAGATGACCATGTGGGGATGGAGGCAGCGACTGGAGTTAGACAGCCTCAAGTCAAGGAATGTATGAGCCACCAGAAGGAAGCTGAAATTGGCAAGGAAGGATTCTTCCCTAGATCCTTCAGAGGGAGCCCAGCCTCATTGCAGGCAGCTGGCCTCCAGTGCAGTGAGAAAAATTTCTGTGGTCTTAAACTACCAAGTTTGTGGTAATTTGTTAGAGCAGCTCTAGGAAACTAATACAATGATTAAATGGTATCGATTTATTTTTAAATTTGCATTTCATTAAGTTTGTGGCCCATATAAAAATGCTGATTTTTTTTTCTTGTGATATTGTGATTTAATAAGAAATATGTATTTGTTCTGTATCCCTGCTTCCTGGCACAGAGCTTCTGAAGCTTCTGAACCCTTGGAATTTCCTGAGTGATACGAATGAGAGCAGCAGCTTTTGTTATTCACAATAAGCCCCTTTCTAACTATACCTGAGTTACTCTGATGAGGTGACTCTTTGTGGGACCCTAGATAGTTTCAGGATGGGACCTGGTTGCTAGAGGAACCAACCATGAAATTAGAGGGTTGGGAGGTGAAAGGGGCTAGAGATTCAACTGATCATCAATGAACAACGATTTAATCAATCACGTCTATGTAACAGAACGTCCACAAAAAATCCTAAACGACAACAGGGTTTGGAAAGCTTCTGGGATAGTGAACGCATTGAGGTTCTGGCAGGTTGGTGCCTCCGGAGAGAGCATAGAAACTCCATTCCCCTGCTCCTCACATCTTGCCTAGAATCTTTTCCATTTGGCTGTTTCAAACTTGTATCATTTATAGTAAACTAATAATAGTAAGTTAACACTTTTCCCTGAGTTCTGTGAGCTGTTCTAGCACATTATCCAAACTGAGGAGCAGGTCATGGGCACTCTCAGTTTGTAGCCTGTCAGTCCTATGTGTGGGAGGCCCAGAACTTGTGGTTGGCACTTGAAATGGGGGCAGTCTAGTGAGAGTTTGATGCTAACTCAAGGTAGTTACTGTCAGAATTGAGTGGAATCATTGGACATCCACTTGGTGTCTAGAGAGTTGGAGAACTGGTCATGGGTGTGTGAAAAACCCACACATTTGGTGTCAGAAGTGTTCTGTAGGTAGAAACCAATCATCATAGTTGGTATCAGAGGTACTATGGAGTAAAAGTAGCACAGGTTCCTTAACTTAATTTCTACCATAATTAAAAAAAAAGGATATTGGGTTATCTCACCCTGGTTTCCCAGTCAGGGCTCCAACCTGGGCTCTCATAATAACTTCCTCCTTTCCTTTTTGACTTTTGTTAGCTTCCATTGCCCATGGAGTCAAGTTTATTAAGCTCCCTAGAATGGCGATGAAGTCCTCACTTACTTTCCAAACTTATCTTTTTCTAAACCTTCTCTTGGACCTACTGTACTACTCTAATCTGCTTGTGGCTGCCAAGCTTGCCTGTCATGATCTCTTGAGAGTCAGCTCAAGGGATGAGACCATAAAATCTCTTCTGCCCTTCCAGGGGGATGTCACCCTGTCAGCCTCCACTGTCATCCATACAGCGTCATCAAGGAAGCTTTAAAATTTTGTGTCTTCCTAAGTTAATAATCTCTGAGTGGTTTTAGTTAGGATTTAATCCAGAGGGTTGGATTATTGGTGGAAAAGAGGGAAACTGAAAGTGCTTAAAATGCCTCAGTGCTAAAGAAGAAGGACTCGGTGTATAGTTTTAGTGAAGACAAGCACTGTGCACTCACGCCTACTGATGGTACCAAACACAGATCCAGAAAAACCCTAAAATAGGGCCCTGAGGCCTGGTCTTCCAGGGATGAGGAGGAGAAGACAAAGAGGATGGATAACAAGTGGAGAAAGACAGGATTTGGTAACTGATAAAGAAAACTTACTTTCCTTTAGATTGTAGGGAGGGGAGAGTTGCAGATAAGAGATAGAGGTCACAGGTAATAATTTAGTAACAAAGTAAACTGTAAGGCAAAGCTCTTTGGTAGCTGATAGGGTTTGGATGTTCTGTTCCCTCCAAACCTCATGTTGAAATGTGACCTCCAATGTTGGAGGTGGGCCTAGTGGGAGGTGTTTGTGGGGCTAGATCCCTCATCAATGGCTTGGTGCTGTCCTCACGATAATGAGTGAGTTCTCATTCTAAGTTCATATGGGATCCGGTTGTTTAAAAGAGCCTGGCACTTCCTCCTTCTCTCTCTTGCTTTCTCTCTCACCAAGTGACATGCCTGCTCCCCCTTCACTTTCCATCTTGATTGTCAACCTCCTGAGGCCCTCACCAGAAGCAGATGCCAGCACCATGCTTCCTGTACAGCCCGCAGAACTGTAAGCCAAAATAAACCTCTTTTATTTATAAAATACCCAGCTTCAGGTATTCTTTCACAGCGATGCAAATGGACTAATACAGTGACAATGCATCCTGACTTACTTACCTGGCCACATTTTTCTGTTAAGAATTTCTAGTGACTTTTGAGGAACAGAAACATTTTTTTAAATTGTGGAAGTAATTAGCCAGAGTTAACTTTTTGTCCCAATGAAGAAAGATAGTCAAGCTCCAGGTGGCACACCACTTATCTTTGAATAGCTTTGAGAAAAAGAAATCATGCTACAAAAACAATGTGATTCATTGATTGTACTTCAGACAGCAAAGAAAGTTCTAGGGTATGATTTAGAAAGTGAGCCTGCAAAAACTCTTTTTCAAGACAAATAATGTAAAACTAGGTTCACTAGGATTGAGGCATTCATTTTACAAAGAAGTAATTATGAGTAATTAAAATGTCATGCACCAATGATGATTAGTGACAATTGGCATTGCCACAGTATTAAAACATACAGAAATTGATTGAATTAAATTTACTTTAGCCAGCACCTCATAAGAGTAAAGTAAATGGCCTGTGGCAGATACGCATGGCCACAGGGTGTAGCAAGTAATTTCTTATAGGTTTTACTAAATGTATTTAGTCTAGTCAATGATGTTTTATTGAGTTTTGAAAATTTTGGATGTCTAATGTTTAACACAAGACTCATGGTTCAAGATGACTATATTTCATATCCATGTGAAACGTACTAGATTTTCAGGAAAGTCCATGTATTGATGTAATTCTAAGAACTCAAGGCTGGCACCAGCTTTAACGGCGGATGGTGCAAACTGCTTTAGTTACTGTGGCCCTTCCTGTCACCACCTTTGCAAAGTGCTGCCATGGAGAATGTCCCCACTTTGGGCACGTTTCCTGTGATGCTCCAAGTCCCATCTCATTCCACCAGTCCCAAATTCCCTTCTGAGTAAAAGGTAGTATAGAGGGTTAGCATCATTTAAGTCTATCCTTATGCCATGAAACACATTTTACTGATGTGTTTAATCAGTGGGGTTCCCATAAGCTGGTCTGCAGTCAGGTGGATGTGTGGATGTGTGTGTGTGTGTGTGTGTGTGTGTGTGTGTGTGTGTAGGTGAGTTTTCACCAGTCATATCTGAGCCCCTTGACTGCCATGTGATGAGCCTTGGCCCTTGCCCCTCAGCTGGGCAGCCCAGGCTCTGTGGCTCCTGGTCTTGCCTACACACCTGGGTAGCCCACACCCTACTTTCTCCAGGCCTACAAACCCCAGCTATAGTGTCTCAGCTTCCCTACCTCCTCTTAGAATATTCTGAATTGAATGAATTAAGAGACTGGCTTCCAATTTTGCTAACATACTTACCTGAAACTACATTTTGATCATGACTGGGTAGAAAATGAACATTTGGGCTCCCTGTCCTGTTGAACTGTTGAAATACAGGCCTAAATTGAGCAACATTAATCAAGATCACAATTATATGCAAAACAATATTATGAAATAAAACTTTGTTATAGTAGTCCCCCTTATCTGCAGGGGATATATTCCAAAACCACTAGTGGATGCCTGAAACTTCAGACAGTACCGAGCCCTATATACATTACTGTTTTTTCCTATACATACATACATATATAGCTATGATAAAGCTTAATTTATGAAGTAGGCATAGTAAAAGATTAACAATAACTAATAATTAAATAGAACAATTATAACAATCTATGCACTATAATAAAAGTTATATGAATGTGGTCTCTCATTTATTTCTGAAGTTTTTCATTTAATATTTTTGAAACTCAGTTGACCATAGGTAACTGAAACAGTGAAAAGTGAAACTAGGTAAGCGAGGACTACTGTTTTCTTTAATTGTAAAAGCAGAAAAATGATATCTTTTTATACTTGTGTTATATCAGGGAAAATTTGTCCATTGTCTTTCTTGCAAATAACTATGCTTTCCTCTTGACTTTTGGGATATTCAGGTCTTTTCTTTTACTAAGTGATGTTACTAGCAGATGGCCCTGCTGTCTTCCGCTCTTTAGCCATCATTTTTACCCCTAGATTACAGAATGAACTTCCAACTTTTCCTCCATCTATCAGTCCTCGACCAGCATTAAATGAATAGTTAGATGTGTGATGAGATTAGTGTTTCACTCCCTTGCCTCTCTTCCAATCTCAGGCTTCCCACTAAACTTAGAACTAGACCTAAACTCTCTAGTGTAGCCAATAAGGCCAAACACAACCTGGCCCCTCCTATAGGGTTACATCTCATTATTCACAGTAGTTATGTTTCATAATGTCATTGCCAACATTGAATTAGCAAATCCTGAACCATTGCTCCTTGGAAAAATACTGAGTTACGTTTCTCTGAGCCTAGGGTCACAACATTTTTGTCAACTGATCGATACATAACCTTGTTTTGTGTGTGTTTCTGTTTAAAGACACTTTATTTAGCATAGAAAGTTCATTTATTAACTTTGGACTCCTGGTCAACAGCACTATAACTTATACTTGAACAAAGCTTATCTAATACACATATTTTCTACATAAGGCACATCACAGCCTTCGTGCACTTATGAACACCAGACAGCACTTCGGCACTACTCTTCGGGGCCATTTTAAACAGTGACATCAACCAAAAGCACAAAAATGTGAAAAATGCAGTACTAAGCAGACCTCAAAAAGGACACTTGTGTATAGTAAGCAAGTGAAACCAGAAGGCGGGGCATTGTCTTGTTCAATCTCAACTGGGGACATGTGCATGGGGAGACTTCAAATTTTTTGCCAGTCTAAGTCTGCAAGTGATAGCGAAAGCACTGTGATGATTGATTTTGGGGTTATAAGTGAATTTCAGTGAGTAGCAAATTCATAAATAAAGAGTAAAGTTTTTCTGACTTTATCTTCTACAAATATCCTTTGTGTTTGCTACACTCCAGCTATACTGGCCTCTATGCTTCTAGTCCATGTCCAGCTCACTTCTGCCTCAGAGGCTTTGCACTTGCTGTTCCCCTTGCCTGGGTTATACCCTGCACAAACCCCAATCTAATCCCCAGCATCTATGACAGAGCCAGATGCCGTAGGCACTCAATACATAGTTGGTGAATGAATGGCAATTGTTTTCTTAAGATGTCATTTCTTGACAAAATAGAAAACACAGGCAACTCTTCGACAGTACTCAAAATTCAGGGGAATAATTTACAGGTCTGTATAATCCCCGAATTGAAGATCCATTGCTTGTAAAAAGCACTCTCTACAAAGCTGCAGCCCATCATCTTTTCCCATCATGTTGGGATTTTATTTAGTCACACAGCCTAACATGTCATCAATAAATCAACAGCAGTGTCTCACATTGGAAGCATCCCTGGAACAGTTAGAAGAAGAGAGGCTTTAGGCAGTTTTACCTGAGTATTGATACAGATTACTATCCTCTTAACTACCCGAATAAAGACACTTTCCTTTCATTTAACTAAGTTGATTTGTACTAACAGAAAGAATCTTTTGATGAGTTTTGGGGAGTGCTTTTGGAGAAAGATAAATGTAAGAAAAGTTATGCAGAAGTAGGCTGCAGGGGGCTGCTCTGGAGAACTGGAATTCAGCCTGAGTCTCTGAACTGCAGTAGGTGAGAAAAGACGTGAAATATAACACAGGAGAATAGAGAGGGCAAAGGGAAGGGCTTCGGAAAAAGAACCCTCCCCCTTTTTACAGTTTTGCCCAAGGCTGGACCTGCCTCATTCATTCTTGGTGTGGCATCAATTTGTTAAAAACAAACCAACAAAAAACTTCCAGGAAGGAAGGAAGGAAGGAAGGAAGGAAGGAAGGAAGGAAGGGAGGGAGGGAGGGAGGGAGGGAGGGAGGGAGGGAGGGAGGGAGGGAGGGAGGGAGGGAGGGAAAATAACAACTGAAAAACAGTTAGGAAAAAGAGTTTAATAATTTATCAGATAAATAAAAGATCAAAGTTGGGAATCTGTCTGGGGTAGGAATGCAGGTATAGCTTTCTGCTGAGTAAATTCAGTTCTCTCACAGACTCAGCCAGACACTGTCTATACTGTCCCATTCCCAGAAAACACTGACTTTGGCCACAGTTTAGCTCCCCTTACAGCAAAGCAGCAAAGTCTATATTCAAGCCCCACCTTGCCCTTCCTTCCAGGGGACCTGCATTATTCCTATCAAACCCAAACTGTTCTCTCTGTGGCTGGGGACAGACTTCACTGGTTAGCACAGTTTTTAATATGAATCCAACCTTCTCACTTCTCTTTTGAGCTTTCTTGTGTCTCAGCTCTAGCATGGAGAGCACTTACAGAATATCCCCCTAAATGGGAACATCTGGTTTGCCAAAGAGGTGACCTCATACATGAGCCTCTTGAAAGCCCATGAGCCTGAGTCTTGTAATGGGGAATGTTTATCCGCCAGGTATGAAAGATGAAATGAGGGCTCCAGGAATTTCGTCTTAACTTGCAAGGGAGGAGGATCTTTTGTTCAGGTGCTGAACAGTGCAGATTTTCAAGTTTTCTTAGGAACACAAAAGTGTTTGCTCTCAGGAGAACTATGTTGTTTTCCTTGAGGGCTTCTCTGTACACAATGGAAGCAGAGAAACCAAACTAATCCTGGTCCCTCCTGTTGGCTTCTTTCAAAATTTTGAGTTGTTTCCAGTCCAAACCAGACTGGCCCAGGCTTCCGTTTAAAAATAATCCACTTACCACAGCATTCAAAGCAATTTGGCAAGCCTAGGAAGAAGTGTGACAGGAGGACGGGTGGGTTGGTTGGGGGAGGCAAGGCAAGGAATCCATTTTTGTGTACCCTCTCCACGTGGTGCAGGCGCTGTGCCGGCCACTTAACACGCTGAGCCCAGGGCCTATTGAGAAGAGTCCAGTGCTGTGAATGAGCATCCCTCAGGCTCCCAAGCTGGCTGGTTTGAAATCTGTGTCTCCCTTGACTATCATGAGCAAAGATACCAAGTAAGTGCCATCTCTGACAGGGCAAAGCTGAGAAAACATTACAACAAAAACACGATCATTCCTTAAACTTCAAATCATAGAAAAAAATGAAGAGAAATTCTGGTGTTCAGCTATCAGTAAACAAACGTCTTGTAAATATTTATGAGTGGGCTTGATATTATAAGTTGTTGTTTAGGAAGGAGGTCGATAAAGGGGACCAAGGTTAGCCAGCAGTAGAACAGATAGGAAAGTCTCACGATCCTAGGTGCCCTTTGACTTAGGGTGCCTACACTAAAAGGAACACAAAGACAGGCCATATGCCCATCTTTTCCCCATCCTAGACTTTGTGATCTGGTCCACAGCCCTCATTTCACAACTGAAAAATCAGAGGTTCCTGAGAACTTCAGTGGTTTCCCTGGAATAGTGCAGTCCATTGGGGAGCCAGGACCTGGGTCTGGTCTTCTAATGTATTTTTCTTTCTCCTTCCCACTGCTGATTTGGGGGCAAACCATCTGATTGAAGGCATGATGATGATGAGGAGAGGCACAGAAGCCTTGAGCTCTCCTCTGTCCTCAAGGCGTGTGGCACAGCTTGTGCTAAAATGGAACAGTGGACCTAATACTACTGCTTGTATAATGGATTTTTGCATGACATAACTTTTGCATTCACTTTGTGTGCAGCATATATGTTTTTTCAACTCTCTCCAAATGTTGTTCCATAGTATACTTATATGGTCCCTGAGACCGAAATAATTGCTCCTCTCCAAGACTATAAAATCCTCAAGGCCAAGACCTACCCCCTCTACATTGCTGACTCACCCCCATCCCAAAAATGTAAAGCAATCCGCAAATATTTAGTTAATGCTTGAAGAACTGACTGCAGTTGGCATCATGCTGGTGACTTGGGGACACAGAAAGGCCCTGTTATTTAATTTAGAGGGTGAAAGATGATATTATTTGTTCACAATTCTCCTTTCCCTCCTACTCCTGCTGGTGGGAAAAGTCTATACCACCTCCCAGCTATGCTGACTGTAGGGTTTGCCATGGGACTGTCACTGAACACAGAAACATGAGCAGAAGTAATGGTGTGCCAGCCACTGGCAGAGCCTTTCTGCTGCCCGTCTTGTGGCCCTGCCTCCACCTTGAGAACCTCGTGCCCCTGAACAGTAGTGGGGCTGCCACTGGAGTCTGGGCACTGGGACAAGAAGATCAGAGGAGCAGACCCCAGCCCATCCTGAAGCCTGGAGTCAAGCCCAGCCACACACAGCAGGGGCCCAGTGGAGCCACAGCTGACACACAGGACTATGAATGAGGAATAAATGTTGAATACTGTAAGCCACTTAATTTTTTCCTGGGTTGTTACCACAGTAAAAGCTAATATATGGAATCTCTCTTAAAAGCACATTTGCCATAGAGCTGAAGTGCTGTGAACCAATTTGGTCACACAAAATATTTAGATTCTTTTTGGCAGACACTGAAGCAGTTTGACCTTGCTACTGAGTTATAATGAAAGCAATCCTCAGACCAGATTTCCCTACACATATGTGAACATTTATTAAATAAATATGTGTTAATACAGGCATAAAAATGGACCTTACTACCTGCTGTCCCAGCTCAGGAAAGTCCCAGCTCTCTGTCCCTTTAGTGTCTCACCCACCATCTTTACTGAAAGGTTTCCTAGAAGCAGACGCTAAACATCTCAGAGGCAGGATTGTACCCTTTTTGTAGGCATTGGGCAATTAAAACTCTTTGTAGCAATGCCTGGACAACAGACTTATAGGAATCAAGATTCAGGTGACATCCCTAAAGGAGTAAGCCACGGGTCTTGCTGGATTCTTAAGCCCTGTTCAGGAAACCATGGTGAATATCTCTAACATGTAGACAGCAGAGATACAAGTTGAGACCAGTTACAGACCTTGTCATGGAGAAGTTTACAGAGTTGAGCAGGGGCTTTTGGAGCCCAAGGTTAGGGTTCGTGATGGGCTTTAGTTGTCTGAGAACACCCTAAAAATCAAGGGATGTGTGTGCATGTGTATGCAATGTTGTAGGAAAAGGTCTACATTGTTCATCAGATTTCTAAAGGAGCCCATGACTTAAAAAGGGCAAAGAAATGCTTTCCCATGGGATCTGTAAGAGATGACTCTATAACAAATGCATTTACTCAGACTTTGCTATGAAGGATCAAACTATAGACTATATAAGAATAGACTTCTAGCCAAATGACCAAAAAAGGTTCTTACACATAATAACTATGGTAGTTAAGAGGTTATTTTAAAAATGTCCTAACAGAACTAATGACTAATAAAAATGGTACTAGACATGTTCCAATGAAGGAAACTCCATGCTGCACCATTATAAAAGTCAATCATAGATTCAGCAAAGCAAAGGCTCAAGGTTGCTTTGATATGCAACAATGCCCACAGGGTAATAGTAGCAACTCCCAAGTCTCATTTTAATCACCATCTGCCTCTCCGTGCCAAGTATGAAGTAGAATGGGAAGAATTTACAGCCATGATTTAACCATCTACTACACATTGCTGGCTCCGTTACTTAGAATAGACATCACACGTAAGATAATAAACATACAGGTAGCAGGGACATTTCCCCCTCAAACTGTCCAAGCCTGTTCAACAAAGAGCATAGCTGATGTCAATGAAATTCACGGCCCAAGAAGTCATGTGTTATTCATCATGCGGTTTTCATAACCCCTGCTACATCCCTACATATCCCAGTTTAAGAAGCACAGGCTTCACTTCTCTGAGGTTTAGTTTCCTCCATATACTAAATGGGAATAATCATACTTACATCAAAGCGTTCTTAGGAAAATTAATTGTCATGTATTTGTTCAATCCTATAACATAGCTATGCTGCCTAGTACCTAGCAGGTACTCAACAAATATTAAAACCTACCTCCATTCCCACTTGCTATGCAGCTCTGTGCTTCTCAGAGTGGTCTCCAGAGCTGCAGCATCGCAGGGAGCTTCTTAGAAATGCAAATTCTCAGGCCCACCCTAGACTTACAGCTTCAGAAATTCAGGGGGTGAAGTCCAATGAAGTATGTTTTAATAAGTCTTCTGCATGATTCTGATACATCCTAAATTTAAAACCAGTGATGTAGATAAATCATTCTTAACCATGGCTGTACATTAAAATCATGTTAGATGCTTTTAAAAACTACTGATACTTAAACTCTCTAACCACCCCAAGACTACAACAGAATCTCTATGGGGTGAGGGACTGGGAGCATTGGTCATTATCAACAGTTCCCCAGGGATTTAAATAATTGAATTTAAAGGGCCAAGGGAAGTCCACTTCTCTCCTCTTGGCAGTCTGCACTGGATGCTTGAAATCCAATCAATATTGAGTCTCTTCTGAACTCAGACCTGCCATACCAGTAACTAGCTGTGGGGCCTTGGAAAAGTTTCCTATACTTCTGTTAGCCTTGTTTTGTCACTTATAAAATGAGGATCATAATGATCCATCTTGCATCTTCTTATTTTCCAATGGGAACACTGAATTCCAAAGTTTTTGTCCCTTGCCCATGTCACATATAGCAGTAGTAGCAGACCAGGGCCCAGCCTTTGCCATGTCCTCTTCTGCAGAGAGTCATGTGTATGGGTGTGAGACAGAGAAACATCTGGAGCCCTGGTGTGGGCGTTGGTAAACTTTATAATATTTTTGGCATAAGTATCGGAAGGGAGGGCTTCCAGCTAATGACTGGGGAATGTGCCACTAAGAAAGGTGAGTGAAGGACTTGCAGGACTCAGTGGAAGCTGTGTGGGGTGAGAAGGATCTGCAGCAGGACAAGGAATCACCGATGAGCGTACACAAGGATAAATACACCATTCATTTTCCACTGGGGCTGGTGGAGGGGCAGGCAGCTTTGGTTAGGATACGTGGAGACTTTGAGATTTCAGAGTAAAATTGGGAACAGGGCTTGGAAAAGCTAGCAGCAGCATGAAACTGAACGGGGAACAGGGAGGGTGCGGATATCTTTGTGTACTCTGCTCTGATTGGGAGGGAGAAAGGGGAGACCCAGGGATGATTTAGCCATTTCTCTTGCTTGGGAAGGGTGGCATAAGCCCAACAATTCACAAGCCCAACAGTGTGGAAATGCAGAAAGGAAGTATTTAGCTCTAGCAAAATTCGACTTTGGGTTTATTGAATCTATTATCTTTATTTTTCTTCTCCTTCCCATGATCCCTCCCCATGATGTACACATACTTAAGAATCACCAGGTCTGCTAGGTGAGAATGATTACTGTCATCTGAGAAGAGGCTTCAAACTAAGCTTCACTGTTCCTCCCTCTAACTCCTGTTCATCTGCATATCAGCGATAAAATGAAGGGGAGGAGGCAGCTGGCTCTGCCCTGCAGCCCCCTGATGGTCACAGTAGTAGTCACTGCTTTGGAGTGAATGCCTACGTACTCCCCGGATTTTATATTTTGAAATTCTAGCCCCCATGGTGATGTTATTGGGAGGTGGGGCCTTTGGGAGGTGATTAGCTCGTGAGGATAGAGCCCTCATGAATGGGTTTAGTGTCCTTATAGAAAGGGACCGCAGAGAGCCCTCTCTTTTTCTGCCATGTGGGGATAATGAAAGCAGCCATCTGCAACCTGGAAGAGGTCCTTACCAGAACCTGACCATGCTGGCCCTGATCTTGGACTTCCAGACTCCAAAACTGTGAGAAATAAGTTTGCATTTTTATAAGCTACCCAGTGTATGGTACTTTATTACAGCAGCCCAGAATAAGACAGTCACCATGTGCAGTGTGGGTGCGAGGCTCTGCCACACATTTTCTTTCCTGATTCTGAATTTCTTATTCTGACCTTGGCCTTCAGAATCACAAGGCTCAGGTCTCTCATTAATGTGCTGAGATGACTCTTCCCACCTTCTGCCATTCACTATTGACCAGGAATGACCTCTACTGTGGTGACTTTGAAGGCAACAAGACAAAATCAATTAACTGGACAAAAGTGAAGACCTTAACTTTTTCCTGTAATTATTATAAACCAGAAGGAACTCTAGAAGTATGATTTTTATCCCAAGCATTCTAAAACTTTATTGGCAACTTTTAAATCAGTATCACAGAGGCTTTAAAGCCATTTACACTAGAAAACTGGCTTTTATGTCAAATATTTATTTAAAAAACCTCTGTAGTTGTAATCCTCAAACTATGACTCACTTTATCTAAAGAAACATCTGAGATTTCAAAATTCTGGCACAAACAAATAAATATCTTGGGTACCTACCACCTTGAAGTGTACTACAATGGTTTACCTTCTGCAGGGAGGGAGGAAGGAGAGGGAGCTGAGAAAAAATTTGAAGAAAGCAAATATGAGAGTCCTGTGAGCCCAGAAGGCATGTCATGGGCCAGAGCCTGCAGGTCTGGCCTGCCTGGAGCAAACATGCAGAGCCCACCAAGTTCAAGTAGAAGCTGAGCTCAGCATGTGGGTGGGGAGGCACAGTGGGAAGAGACAGTGCAAGTGTCAGAGCACAGGCCCAAGCCAGGCACACAGCTATAGGCACATGGGGACTAGTATGCAAACTGGAAGACTGGAAAAGGATCCAGGAAGGAAGTATTAGGAGAGGTCAATCTTCTAGCAACATTGTAAATGGCTTCTTTAGCTTCAGCTGTTAGGACCCAGAGGCATGGGCTGGTCCCCTAAATCTAGCCAGATTGTAATGCACACAGATTGCAAACAGAAGTAGTGAGCTAGGCTAATGCTAGTCCTCAAATGTGTTGTGATTGGCCTGTACAGAGTTTAAAAGGAATGAACTGATAAGATCAGTGTATCATATCAGTGTCAATGTCCTAGTGGTGATATACTATAGTTATATGTGATGTTATCATTAGGGGAAGCAGGGAAGGGTGCCTGGCATCTTTCTGTATTATTTCTCACAACTGCATGCAAATCTACAATGATCTCAAAACCAGGTAAAAAAAAATTTAATGAGCTAAACTTTATAAATCAGAAGATGTCACATTTGTTTAAAAACCTCATTTTCCAGCTTCTCTTGAGAAGTTGGAAGATCCGGCAACACCAGGCCCACCCTGTGTTCCCACAATAACATGTTCTCCCGTAACAATCAGAAGAAGCAGAGAAGCATCTGATGCCTTCAGACAGGCATTACAATCTTCATTTTGCCCCCTTCTCCATCCAGCCTGCTTCACCATTTATGTTATCTGTCTGGTCCCCATGGACATTAGATTTTTCTGTTTTTCTATATAGAGGGACGGAGTTAAAGACTTGGCCGTCCAAGAGGTCATCTGAGTTCACACAATTTATCTGGAGTTGAACACTACATCATGAATAAGAACACAAGGACATCTCACTATCCTGGTGCCCTTGGGGCCTTGCACATAATAGGTATCATTATAGTATTCTCCTACAGTAGAAGAACCACTTAGGATGGGTTCCAAGAAAAATCAATGACATACTAAATGTCACGCCACAGCAATTTCTGTCATAACTCAGGAGCCACAAAAAATACAGTGAGTTCTTAAAGTCATAAATACTCTGAAATTATTTATGAAACAGGTATTAGGTAAGGTCTAATATACCAAAACTGGAAATACCTACACACAAGGTTTAACTGGAACTCTCCATATATGTGTGCTCTATGATTCCAAGACAAGGTGCCATTCCAAATGGAGTCTGTCTTTTCATTTTCTGAGGTTAAAACATTTTCCACATTAGAAACCTGTCCCCTTTGGTTTCCACATGGTAAATTACTCTAGTGGAATCATTTACCCTAAAGGCAATGCAGTGTTCCCATTATCACTAAGCAGCAAAGGGCAAAATAGCCAATGGGACGGAGACAGGGAGGATAAATTCAGGTCATTCTTGTTGCACCAAAAAAAAAGCAACTCACATTACTCAAAAAAAAAGCATTATATTGACTCACAGATTTAGATACATCTCTGTAGTTATGAAATGATACTTTTTACAACCTTTAGTCTGCTCAATATATGGTCCAATCTCCCTACACCACCTCTCACTATGCACATTCTTACACATCATACTCAGGAGTTGGCATTTTTCCTGGTTAGGCCATTCTAATAGTGGTGCTTTCTCTGAATTTTACTATGAAAATTAGATTTTCCTCCCAAGGAGTCTATGAAGGGTGGAATATTATAGCACACAAACTAATAATACGGAGAAAGCATGATATTTTTACATATTCCTTAACACATGAGTTAACTTATCAGGAGAGTTAAATTACATTTAAAATTCAGGGGCACATGTAGGTCCTGGCTAATGGTCCCTTCAGTGGCCTGAGATAAGGATTCACTGACAGGGTTCTCTCAATCCCGCCCTAGTGTTGAACTTTGACCTGCAATATGCTCACTCTATGCTTAGCTGTTTTACAAATTGGTAAATACACAGGCCAAGCTGCTGCTGTCCATTATGTCTCAGATTGATTCAGTTTGGTTACTCAGGTTAGCTCAACCCCATCGCCCCCGCTGATGCTGCCTCAGTTCACACTGGCCGAAATGGACTTATTCATGTTGCCATTTGTACCATGTCATGGCCAAAGAAATTATATCCTGGAAATTCCTTGCAAAATGCCTGCAGTCTGAGATTTGGCTGTTGCCAGTGGCCACTAATCTGACCACAGTCATGCATTTGGAAAATTAAATTATTAATGTGAGATACTTACTCTACTGTATTGAAAGTAATGGCTATGACATCCAAGCCAAATCATTTCATATGAAACACGGAATTGGTTTGCTCTGTGTGGGGCATCAGCTGGACTCTGCTATAAGGCATCTGGTGACGCCATGAGTCCTCTCCAAGTTTTCTGCTGCAAGCCTGTGATAGCCAGCTGGCAGAGCAGCTGCAGGCCCAGGTCACTTTGGGAGCCAGCTGACCATACTCCCTTAGATAATACATTTATAGGTCAAAGGAGGCTCTGGCTCTCACTTTGAACAAGTGTGTTTGGTCACCAGGGGTTCCACTGAGCACTGGGCTGCAGAACGTGCAAATAATTTGCAGCTTCCTTAATTAAGCTAAACTCCAATCCCCAACATAGAGCTTGACCTCAAAGTGCTATTTTTATTTCTTATTCAAATGCACTGTTGCAACCACACATCCCCTATCTGTATCAAAGTCTCTCTTTGTGAGGCTTTTGAAAACAACTATTTTCTCTTTCCATTTTTTGAAATGATACATTTATTTTGAATAGCTGTAGAGTTACAGATATATGGACAGAGATCAAATACGGTTTTGATTCCCAGAGATGAGTTTATCTGAGCAAAAGTAAAACACATTGTGAGTGGTAGATCATAAACAACTTGTTTGGATTTTGGTGAAATAAGTGTGTTAGACCAGTAGTCACATGGAATAAAATATTTCTGATGTTCATTTAGTGATGTTTCTCTTTGCTACTGAGATATGTCAAGTTTCTGTTTGGCTCTGATAAACGTCAGGTCTCTCCTACCTCTTCATAGTTTGGCAGCTTATTATACATTAAACAAATATCTAGAAAACACCTCCTCTATGCCAGGCGCTCTGTGGAGCTCTGGGTGTAATCAGCACTAAGACAGATGAAGACCTTTCCTTCAGAGAATAAAACTAGTGGAAATTCCGCTCTAGTCATCCTTTCCTAGCAAACACATGTGTCCCGTTTTCCAGATTCCAAGAGATGGGAAATTTCCCACATGGGCTTAATAGAGATACCCTTTGGATTTGTTTTTTAGAAATCATTTAACAATGTATAGGGATGAAAATGACATTTTTCTGGAACAACTTTTTCACATTCAGAAAACTACCTTCATGATTTCTGAGAACCTGGCAGCCATAAAAGAGAAAAGATGCTGTTTCTCTGTGCTCTTTGTGAAAAGGATCACAGCAAATGGAAACTTCAGGCTTCTTGGAAAGGCTCTAGTTCTGAAAGATTAGGGTTTACACTCTACTGTTAAACTAGACTTTCAGAGATGAGGGCTAATGCTCAACTTGGCATTGGAAATAATCTGCTTTGGCATTATGCAAAAAAAAAAAAAGTTAGGTTCACATTGTACTGAAATAGCCACCACCTGTGGAATTTTTAGAGGCTGTTTTTGTTTTTATCACGTCAAAGCATTTCTACTCAGCTCAGACTCACCATTCCGAGCTTAGGATGAGAGGCAGCTCACGCCCCTGGACCAAATGAGTTTATCCTGGAGAAAACTCTAGTTCCAAAGCAACATGCAACTTCCTCGAGGTTTGGAAAAAGAGGCTTCCAAGTGTAGCATCTTTTTATTTTATAAAACTCCTTTCCCTGCCAAACATTTGGTCTTGCACGCATCTGAGGGTGGGGCAATTCTTAGAATGAGAGTGAGAAACACAAGATTTAGTAAAAGCGTTGCCAGATACTCTGCTTTTGAAATGTTGCTTAAAATAAAAAAACACTTTTCTCCTTACTCTTTGATATGAATAATGAAAATATCTTTCTTTTTTGCCCTGGAAAGTATGTTAAAAAAAAAAAAGGCAGTGTTTTGTTTGTTTCTTTCTTTTAAGGACCACAGGCAACTCTTCCATTTGACTCATTTGGCTATTTTTGATTATTGGCCCCCAACACGTGGAACATTGTTCAGATCAGTCCTAGAGGGCCCAGAATGGCCAGTTCTCTCAGTATCTCATTTTTGGCAATTCAAAGCACAATTTCCCATTAACCCCGATTGCCTCCTTCACGCCCCTGGAAGACATGCACTTCTCTCCTACTAGGTGAGCCCACAGCACTCCTAAAGACTGTGCAGCCTGGAATCGACCCCAGGCCCACTTTCCCAGGTTGATTTTGCGAGCACAGTGGGTCAGTCTGGCAAGTGACCGTGAACTGCCAGAGCAGTGGCAGGTGTCCTTCCCAGCAGAGAGCTGTCGAGGTGCACAATGTGGGAAATATGCTAATCCGAGGGGTTGGGATGGGAGCCCCAGGCTTTGTTACCTCTCAGTTGAGAGGCCTCAGTGAGCTTTTGACAAGATGGAGCTATTGTCCTCCTGGGCCTCCAACAGGATGATTCAGAGGAGAACCACAGTGTAGATCAAAGGATGGAACAACAGGACCTGGGAGCAAAGGCTAAATAGCCCTGGTATTATTTTGCCTGGAGAAGAGAAGGCTGGAGGTGGGGTGGGTCAAGTAGGCCATAATGGTGAAAAAGCTATTACGTCGTGAATGTGACCAGCTGTTCAACATTTTGAGTGAGAAGAAAAGGCGTAGGAGAAAATGAATGTAAACTGCAATGTGAGAAATTTGGTTGACATAAGGAAAACATTTCAAACAGGGAGCTTTGTTAGACGCTAAAGTTAGTGACAGAGGGAATACGTTTCTTAGATGAACTTTAAAGCTGTGATTTTTCAGTCAAGAGGTTTGAAGGCAAACTTGCTCGGATGTAGGGAGTCAATAGGAAAAAATGTTGAGACCCACTTCACTTAAATATGTGCAACATATGATTTAAGCCTTTGCAAACTGCTCTTTACAACGGATATTTTCTCAGAGGCTAGCAGCAGAAGCTGCGACACAGGACTTCTTTGACCTTGCTTTAATGATTTACTTAGCTGAGACAGGAATTGTCTTTGTGGCTAAGTGATTGACAAGTACCTTGGGTGATGGGCATTCTGATTCCAGTTCTGCAGCTAATCAACTCTGAGACTTCCAACAAGCACAGAACCTCAATTTCCTTAACTGTCAAACAGAGACAATAGCTCTGTTCTACCTCATAGGATGGCTTGGAGGAACAAATTATAAAAGGAATAAAAAGCACACTGTACCCAAGTATGTAGTAATTAGACTGTTCAGACCTCAGGGCTACTCCCAAATACAAAAGTGCTTGGCTCTCTTAGCATTGTTTTAAAAAGTTACTCCCCAACCAGACTAGGAGTGAGAAAAGAAAAGGATCAGGGGACAAACGGAGGATTCAAGAACAGAGTTAAAGATGGTATGGGGGCTGTTATTTTATTCTTGCCTCTCCCAGGTCTACAGCCCAACATCAAGCAAAACTGGGTGGTATATACCAGTGCAAGGCAAACACCCAGTTCTTTGATTAAACTGTGACCTCTGCAGTTTGGGTCATTTCAATTGGAAACGTTTCTCCATGAAATCTTCAAATAACAGAACTAGAAAACTCCATTGCCGTTAGTGTTTCTAATAGGTCAGTCTTAAAGAACTTTTGAAATAAACAAATAAATAAACCTCAGTGTTTCAACACAGTGATAAAGTGATGGAATTTTTTACCCTTAGTGTGGGTTCAGACCGAGGGCATATTGAGTCACAATGAAAGAAAAAAAGCCTTCTACAGAGAAAATTCTTCTAAAAATGAAGGCAAACTCAAAAGACCTTTTCAGATAAAGGCTGAGAGGTTGTGTCCCAAGCAGATTTGCACTACAAGACATGTAAAGGAGGCTGTTTAGAGCACGCCTGCTTCTTAAGGTTGTAGTCAGTTGGAACTCTGTTCTTCTGTCCCTAATGCTTCTGTGCTGCTGCAATCAGAGACGGAACCCTCAACTGTGGCAGTCATGCCACTCTAGAATGTTCAAGGTAAAAAGGACCATGTGAGCACATTTTACCAAATTCCTTTATTTTCCAAATAAGAAATAGACGGTCCAAGAAATAGCAACAAAGAGTAATGGAATTAGTAGGGAGACAACATTGGAATTTGTCCCCAAATCTTGTGGTTGCCCAGTGATATGATTTATCCCACTGGAAAGGCCACAGACTGATCTCTAATGGGGTAAATATGGTTCACAGGCATATTTCATTTGGCCCACAAAGTGGATTTTTAAAAATAATTTTAAATTTGTTATCTTGAAAAACTAGAAGACATGGTTAGGTGAGCCATGTACCTACATGGAACATAATTATAAGTACATGAGCCTACAGCTGGAGTTCCAATGTTTCCTTCCCTTTTTAGATGAAAAGTACTCTTTTGTTTGCCACATTCATTACCACTCCCTAACGTCTCCCTGATGATGAAGCCATAGGTGATTTAGAACGTATCTCCATACTCACACAGATGCTCTCTTAACCATCCATTTCACTCATTTGTATGATTTTCCTGGGCTATTTACACATTTAATTTTGCAAACCCTTCCCTACCACATGCTGCTTCTATTTTCCTACTCAGCAAAATCATTCACAATTATTCCTGCAAAGAACAAAGAAACAAAAAAACATAATGACCACATGCATGTATGACATACCCCTGATCCTGTAGTGATAATGTGTATAGCCCTGGAGACATACACACATTCACAAAGCAGTTCAAGAGACTGGTTTATTTTACTCACTTTTGCATAAGACTCTAAACATTGCTGAAGACCCACTTTTGTATTCCAGTATTCTGAAGGAAAGTGATGACCATGTTGACATTTCTGTCCATTTCTGCTGAGTAAAAGGAGGCCTCCCCTCATACTCTCTACTGTGTTTTCTAATATCTTTTAGGGAAGATGGGGTAAGAGAATCTATTAGTTTTAAGACACTATTAAAAAGATAGACACATTTGTCCACCCAAAAATGTGTACATGAATTTTATAGTAGCATTATTTATAATAGCCAAAATGTAGAAACCTAGATTTCCATCAATGATAAAAGAAGTATTCTATACTTGTACAATGGGGTATTATTTGGCAATTAAAAAATGAAGCACTGATGTATACTACAGCATGGAGAAATCCTGAAAATATTATGGTAAGTGAAAGAAACGAGTTGCAAGCCACTACATATTGTACAATCCATTTATACGAAATGTCCAGAATAGGCAAATTCCAAACAGCCAGATTATTGCCAGCTAGGCTAGGGCTGGGACATTGGGAGGACATGAGAAATAACTGATACTGGTTATGAGGTTTCTTTTTTCAGTGATGAAAACAACCTAAACTGGATTGTGGTGATGGGTGCACAACTCTGAGAATAGTACACTTTAATGGGTGGAAAGTATGTATGTAAATTATATCTCAATAAAAATGTTACTTCAAAAAGATAAAATAGGATAAGGCTTTTGAAATCAGGAAAAGGGAAATAATATTTTTGGGTGAGCTGCTACGGGCCAGGTAGAGTCTGATGTGTTTTTTTATACATTTTATTCAAGCCTCACAGCAAACCGCCAGGAGGTTTTATTCTGTCCATTTCACAGATGAAGAAATAAAGGCTCACAGAGATTAGGCTGCCTTACCTCGTCACTTGCTAAGCTGAGATCTGAACCAGATTTGACTCTCAAACAGCCTGCCTCGCCCCACTGCTGCTCAGCAGTCACGCAGCGTTTTCTCCTTCTCTAAAGACAAGGAACTAATAGAGACTTGCCTCCACTGGTTCTTATTGCCTCATGTGACTATTTAATGATGAACAGGATACCAACTCTTCTTTCCTAAAGAGCTACCCTGAGCCATGCCAGCTGATTAAACAGTCTTTCTAAAGTCAAATGGGGCCTTTTTTTCTCAAGGTGACATGAGTGCTTTTCTAAATGCAGAGCTAGACTCGCCTAAAACAATTCTCTGTCTGCTGTCTGTTGGCATTTTCTCATTTACCCAATATCCTCCTTGAACTCACCTCTGCTTGCTCCCTCATTCCACATTACAGCTAAAAACATTGTCTAATGCAGTTTTCCCTCCCTACCCCACCCCTGCCTATATAAAGCAGCATCCAGGTAGCAGTGAACATGTTTACGCCTCCTAATTCTTTTGTTACACATATCTCTAATCATTAACATCGAATAGTGCTTACAAATTAATTCATATGTACAAATTCCTCACCTGAGCATTCAAAATGCATGAATCAGCATCCAGCCCCAATCACTTTAAGAGGTTACATTAAAGCACAGATCATTAGGGAGCATGGATAAGGCGAGGAGAGGGGAGAGAGATTCAAATAGAATTCATGTTCCTTGCCTTAAATGAGGATCAGTCTGAGCTATATACAAGTGGGCAGCCAGCAGAGAGTGTCTGGGATGCAAGCCATCTCCAAGCCACAGACACAGCCTGCGTTTACTCACATCACAATCCATTATCTTCCCAGCCAGGATCCAAATCTTACCTCTACTGAAGCAAGAGCCAACCAGTGACCTCAGCTGGGTCATCAGGACCACTGTAGCCACTTCCAGCCTCAGCTCTCTGATCTGACAGCCTCAGTCAGCCCTTACTTTCCTCTTTCTGAACAGGGCCAGTGTGCTTCCTCCTGTCTGTCAATATTTAACTACTCTGTCAAGTCACATTACATCACCTGCACTAAATCCCACCCCAGTGATAGCTAGAGGGTGTGCCTGCTCTATTCAATTCAACTCAGCTAACCTTTATCTAGTGCCTTCCACTCATTCATTTCTTTCCACATGTACTGAGCACCTACTGCATTTGGCATTGGGGATAGAGAACTGAAAGATCCACTCCCCAGATTCTAGTGGAGGAAATAGACAAAATAATGTGGTATGTGCTATCGTGCTAGAGCACAGAGTGCAGGGGACACTCCCATTCCAGGCTGGCTGGGGAGGTATAGAGCAAACAAAGCCAGAGAATTCCCAAAGATGGCAACACTTAGAGTGACATCTCTAATGGACCAGGCTATATCAGGAAGACAAAAGGATGATGCATACATGGCCTCTGTCCTCAAGGAGCTTACTCCCAGCACAGGTTGCTCTATGTTCCTATAGATGAACAGGATTGCTTACATAAATGCCACGGCAAAGTGCAGAATATTAAATCAAAGAGGGCAGCCCTTTCTTGTTGTTGTTGTTTTTTGTTTTTTGGTAAGTTGTGTCCTGAACAAAGATGTCTCAACAGTGAAAGCTGGCTGTATCCTATAGATCCCTTGGTGCTACAAATCGAGGGGGATTCTTCCAAGAGCCGAGAGAGCAGATAAACCCAGTGAATAAAGGAAGTGTCTGTGACCCATTTTCAGGACCAAGAAAAGAAGAATTCAGGTCACAGAGTAACATTTTTCTCTGGTCAAAGGAATTAATCTGGTACAAACAGGCTTGGCCAAAGGTAAACAGGGATCTCTCACATGCCCTCCTAATCTCTCTATGACTTTTCTAAGGCAACATTTCCTGACACTTAATGAAGTGTTGATGGCTCTTTTAAATAATAGAGATAGATATGCAGAACCACTTGGCATCACTAAAACTGCAGCCTTTAACTTCATCTGTGATCAGAAGCCTCAAAAACTATTCACTTTGGGATTTTTTTTAAGGTTGAATTTACCACCAAAGCATGGCTCTCAAATGTACCCATGCAATCCCTTTTCTACCAAAACTTACTGCAGTTTCATGCACCAGAGAACAAAGACCCCCATTTATGTGTGAACATTCAAAGGACCCCACCACTGGGGAGCCTAAGAGGCTGCCACGGAAAGTCCCGGTATATTTGAATTGCAAAACACAGCCTGGGGATCTCAATACATCTAATTTGGGACATGTTCCAAGCTCAGGAGCCTCTCTGCATGGAAGCAGCTTTATTAGTCACTTTCTCAGACAATTTTCTAGTTCCACATGCACACTTCCCCAAGTGTTTCCAAGACGAACATTTACAGTCTGTTGCAATATTTTACTACAAGGTATTTAGGGTTTTGACAAATACTAACTGACATTGCCACCATTCCAGTGAAAACTGATGACCCATAGCTAATGCCTGCTTCTTGGTTGTGGCTCAAGACCTTTTTGAGCCAGTCAGTGATTGTAAGCAGAATGACACTCCAGACCTCTCCTTCACATCCTGGAAGCACAGTTTGATTTCAGTCCATTAATACATTCGCATTGAATGTTGAATCGTCATGAAACTGAAGTGAAGTGAAGCTGCACCTCAGTCAAGCCTGTTCTTTTTTTTTAAACCAAGACTTATTCAGAACCCTTTTTGCTTACTAACATATAACACACTTGGCATTAGGAATATTATATGTTATTAATTGGGGAATTGTTACTACTAATTGCCAAATGCCCAGGGACTTCTGGATCCAATTAGAATGGATGTTTGACATTTATCTTGCAATCCCACTAGAAGGACAAGGTGCTATGTGACCTTTAGTTGGTTTTTAAAGGCAGTTTTAGTAAATTTTAGCCCACATGAAGTAAATTTTTCAAATAATATTATGCATGTCGTGACTGGTGAGATAACTATCAGCTCATGGAAAATAACTAGCAAATACAACTAACATTTCCAGAAGTAAACCATAAGAAACTTCAACTTTCAAAAGAGAATATTTAAAATGAATTCTATTTATCTCTTGTGTACTCAGCTTTACAAAATACAAGAAAGGGAAGGTTTTTGTTTGCGCATTTTGTTTTCAATAAGAAGTCTTAAAGAGAAGTTCTAAAGCAAGACTAATTTCTCCAAATCCAATTGAATAATATTCATCCAAGTTAGAAAGCAACTGGTATTGTGCACTCATCATGGCAGAAAAGTATAGATAGAGAACTTGAAGCCACAGTTAATTTAATGTGACCCTGGGCAAGTCAATCCCATAATTAGGGTCTAAACCTGCTCTACTGAAACTAAAGTGATGGATTGTTTAAGGTACACACCAAAACTCATAGGTGTCAGGGAGTACTGTGCCTTTTAAACCCATAGTTATAGGGTTAAGACCCTATAACTTGCCCACGGTCACAAAAGAGTCCTTCTCAGGCTGCTGTTAATGCTCTCAATTTTCTCAGGCCTCAGAGGTTTCCCAATCAGTGTGACTGTCAGTGCCAACACCAGAAAAGTCCCTGGCCGACCAAGATGGCCACCCAACTTGCTACTACTCAGATAATGTCGGAACACCATCTTGGAAGTGATTTCATATTATATGATAATTACGCATCTTGTCTGAGCCAGCAAGTTCTGATTCTTTAAAATTCAGTTGACTTTTTGAAATAGCTATCATTTGTAGCCAGGCTTAATAGATGAGTTTTCAAGGTGAGTAAAAATTGTGATGTGAAAAATAAAATGTTTTCATTAAGTATAGAGATTTGACTTTTTGTGTGGGGTTCAGAAACTAAACCCAAAACAAAAATGTAAAAACCTAGAAGGATTTTACTTGCTACTTTGCCTTGCTACTCATGGTGTGGTCTGTAGGGCTAGCAATGTAGCCTCATTAGGAACGTGTTAGAAGTAGACGAACCTGGTTGCCCTAAATCTCCTGAATCAGAACCTGCATTTCTACAAAATCCCTAGTGGTTCTGAGGCACATGACAGTTTGAGGAGTCCTGTTTTAGAATTTGTTTAAGCCTAGGGGAAGGGCAAACCAGCCTCCATAAAAACACTTGATACAGTCATAAATAAAAAACATTCTTGCAATTCAAAGCATTTTGACAAAAAAAATGAAAGGCATTATTGTAATTTATGTTTTCTGGGCCTTGTGAATTTTAACTTCAGAGCTGAGAAGGCCATAAAATATAGTTAAACTCTAAATGAGGCCAATGATTAAATGGTTTTCCTACGAGGGAGCCTTGTTGGATGCCAGGGCCCACTTCAAAGAGTGGAGCAGTCAGTCTGCGGGAATTCCCCTCTATGCACAGTTAGTCACCAACCTCTGTTCCAAACATCTCCCTGGTTAGGGGATCAAACCCAGGGTGTTGCCTAGGTTTTAATGGTTTACATCTGAAACATTATCGCACAGGTGAAGAATGGGGATAGAGGGAATTTCTAACATCCAGATTGAGAGGACTATTTTGACTGTGAGATTTGAGAAGTCTAATAAACACCTATGTGGAGAAGAAACTGGTATTTGAACCTATGAGTCTGAGGCAGAGCCAGTCAGAAAACAGTATGTACGTGAAACATCCTTGGAAAGTAATCAGGGGGGTAGTCAGCTTATGGATTATATCAGAAAATGAGGGAATAAAAGATTACAATTACAGGGAGAGCATTTCAGGCCTAGATAACACTGGAAACAGATGCCCTGTGGCAAAAGGGAAAAAGAGGGCAGAGCAAAAGAAAGATAAAAAGAAGTGACAAGCAAAAATTACTAGATGATAAAGTGAAATCAAAATGAATGACAATAACATATAGAGAACTGCAATAGTATGAAGGTTAAAAAGTTTTCCTTCCTAAAACAGAAGATGCATATTATTGTGGGAAATACAAAAAGAGTCTGAAACCAAATTCTAAATATTTCAAATGGGGAGTCAGAAGAGGACTGAGCACAGAGTTTGTATTTGCATGTAAATGGATATTTGGTATGCTAAACAGAAAATGCACAGTCTTCTTTTATGCTTATGGGATAAAAATTCACAGAAAATAATTATGCATGTGGCCACAAAGAAAACACTGAAAATTCCCTGAAGTGAACGAGGAAAAGGCAAAAAACACAAAAACTCTCAAGTGCCTTTAAATTAAAAAACAGTCTTCTAACCAAACCAAGGATAGAAAATGCAGGCCAGGCACGGTGGCTCATGCCTGTAATCCCAGCACTTTGGGAGGCCAAGGCGGGAGGATCACGAGGTCAGGAGTTCAAGACCAGCCTGGCCAACATGGTGAAACCCCATCTCCACTAAAAATACAAAAATTAGCTGGACATGGTGGTGCGTGCCTGTAATCCCAGCTACTTGGGAGGCTGAGGCAGGAGAATAGCTTGAACCCAGGAGACGGAGGTTGTGGTGAGGCGAAGTCACACCATTACACTCCAGCCTGGGCAACGGAGCCAAACTTCATCTCAAAAAAAAAGTTCAAGTTATTTAGACATAAATACAACAATGGAGAACACCTCATATCAAAACTGTGATGCAGTAAAATCCAGAGGAAAATATATAGCCTTAAATGCTTTTATTTAAAAAAAAAAGATAGAAAATAAATGCATTACACATTCAGCCTTCTTAAAGTCTTCCAAAAAAAAAAAAAAAAAAGACATAGAGGGGCTATTTCCAAATTTATTTTAAGAAGCCAGCATCATCTAATACCAAAATCAGATAGAGACACTATAAGAAAACTGCAGGCTAATATCTCTGATGAACATGGATGTAATAATCCTCAACAAAGTATTAGCCAAATAATTCAACAACACATCAAAAAGATTATACCTTGTGACCAAGCAGGATTTATCCCAGGGATGCAAAAATGGTTCTAACGATCATACCTTATTCAAGTATGGAAATTCAAATAAAGTATGATCTTTAGTTAATAAGAGTGTATCATTAATTGTGACCAGTGTACCATACTAATGTAAGATGTTAATAATAGGAGAAACTAGATGAGAGGTATATGGGAACTCTGTACTATCTTTCCATTTTTTTCTGTAAATCTCAAGCTGTTCTAAAACCACACAAAAGTCTATTTTAAATTTTTAAAATAAGTAGATAATTTCTGATGGTGATATACAGAACATAAAGTAGTGTAATGCAGTACAATGTTCTGGGATTGGGAGGGTAGCCAGGAAAGGCGGTCAGCAAATTTTCCCTGCAGCATTTGAGCTGAGAGTTTTTCATAATGCAGTAGGGAGAGCCATGCAAAAATCTCAGGGAAGATATTCTAGCACAGGGACAACATCAAAACACAAAAGCAACAAAGAATCAATTAAACTGCAGGCTGGTTATTTGAAAAGACAAATAAGACAGGTAACTGTCATTCTGATTAAGGAACAAACATAAAAGCATACAACATAAAGACTAAGATAACAGACATAAATGAGTAGGAAGACAATTTGAAAAATGATAAGACTATGTGAGTGACACTGCATTTGAAAATGGGTATTTTTTAAGCAAAACATTAATGACTGAAATTAATACAGGAAGTATGAGACAGAAGTACACAAAAGAAGGTAAGGTAATAAAACTGTCACTAAAATGTTATAGTTTTAAAATAGGCAAATATAGCATGACAGTCTGATTTTATTTAAATTTTAAGAAATAGATAATTCCCATGTAATTTAATTTGTCCCAGAAAAGAGCAAAATATAAACATTTTCATAATTAACTTTACTGAGCCAGCAGATCCTTAGCACAGATAAAGACACTCTGATAAAACTAGCACAGAAAAAGAAATTCTAATTTCAGTTGTAAAATTAAATAGAAATATTTTAAATAGAATGTTAGCAAATTGTATTCAGCCTTGTAAGAAAATCACAATGCAATGTGAGAAAATCACATATGATATGACCGAGCACAGTTTATTTTAGTGATATAAAAATATGTTAGCATTAAAAAAATCTATCAATTGAATTTCTTATATTAATACATCAAGATCACTGGAAATAAGATACATATAAAAGGTTATCATGCTTATTTATACTATATAGTAACAGAAAAGAAAATTAAAAGCAAAATCCTGAAATTCTGATGCATCTAGGAATAAATTTTACCCAGATAGTTCAAAGAAGACCTATATGAGGAAAATGTTTAAAACTTGCATATGAATTAACAGTAGAAATAAATGTATATTTGGATACAGGTATTATCGTAAAAGTGATGATTGTTCCCAAAGTAATATATAAGTGATATAATTCTAATAAGAATTACAACAGGATTATTTTCGGAAGAAGGGGCACTAGGCAAAAGTCACTCTATAGTTCATGTGGAAGAATAACTATTCAAGAATATTCACAAACCTTTAAGGAAGCTTTGTCCTACAAGATATTAAAACACCCTTTGAAATACTATCACCAAAACAGTAGCTAATTGCTACTAGTGCAGGGAAAATAAATCACTGGCACAGAATAAGAAGTCTAGAACCATGTCCAGAAACAGTGCCAGAAACTTAATTATGATAATATTAATAAAATTTTGATAAAACTAATATTTCAGATGAGTAAGAAAATCATGTTAATCAGTAAGTTACATTATTCTGTAAATTATATGAGGGTATTTGCTTTGTAGGTGGAAGAACATTTCATTAGAACCCTATTTTACACAATGTGCAAAACCCATTCTTGAGGGATTTAAGTTAGAAGTGCAAAACAAAACCCTGAAAAGCAAGAGCATTGTGAAACAATATATTAAATTACTTTTATAAACTCGGAGTAAAAGAGATAAGATATTCAACTCAGAAGCCATAAAGGGAAAAATAGACATAATTTACATAAGTCATCACGTGTTTACACAAAGATACTATGAACCAAGCCAAAACACCCAAAATATTTCCAATTTGCACTAGAAACAGACTCCGGTAGAAAAATGGGCAAAGAATACAAACACACAATTTATAAAAGACTGCAACTGGACAATACGTATTTGAAAATATAGGCTACTATAGTCAGTCAACTACAAATTGAACAATATTTTACCTATTAGATTGACTAAAATTATAAATACTAATAGTATCTAAATGTTATTAAAAGTGTTGGGAACTAGGCAGTTGAATACACTGTTGGAGAAAGAATGAAGTTCCTATAATTTTTTTAGAAATTAATTTGGCAATATTAATCTAAAATGTACATATGATTGGACCAGCAGTCACTTTTAGGAACCTCTCCTGTGAAAATAAATGCAAGACCACATAGGATTTATGCCCTCTGCAGGACGGTTATAACAGCACAACACTGGAAAGATTCTGAATAACCACCAGTGGGTGAACAGTTGCAGAAATTAGGCCATGTGGAATATTATACAGGAGTTACAAAGGGTAAGGCCATTCTAAATACAGTGCCTCAGAAGAAGGTTCATGATAAGATGTTATGTTAAAAAAAGCAAGTAAAAACAACAGTATTAGATGATTTTGCTTTGCTTTGTTTTAATTTGGAGCTACTTTTTTTTAATTTCCATTTTTATTTTGGATTCATGCAGTACATGTGCAGGTTTGTCACAAGGGTATATTGTATGGTGCTGAGGTTTGAGATTCTAATGATCCTGTCACCCCAATAGTGAATATAGTAACCAATAAAAAGTTTTACAGTCCTTCCCCCTCTTCATCCCTCCATTTTTAGTCCTTGCCTCCCTCCCTCCTTCAATGTCTACTGTTCCCAGCTGTATGTCTGTGTGCCCCCCAGATTTAGCTTCAACTTATAAATGAAAATATGCACTATTTGTTTTCTTTTTCTGTGTTAGTTCACTTAGGATAATGGACTCCAGTTGCATCCATGTTGCTACAAGGGACATAGTTTTATTTTTTTATGGCTGCATAGTATTCCACAGTGTTTATGTACCACATTTTATTTACCCAATCCACCCTTGATGGGCACCTAGGTTGATTCCATGTCTTAGCTACTGTGAATAGTGCTATGATGAACACATGGCAATACAGTGCATGTATCTTTTTGGTAGAACGATTTCTTTTCCTTTAGGTATATACCCAATAATGGGATTGCTGGGTCAAATGGCAATTGTATTTTTAGTTCTTTCAGAACTCTCCAAACTGCTTTCCACAGGGGCTGAACTAATTTGCATTCCCACTAACAGTGTATAAGTGTTCCCTTTTTCTCCACAACCTCACCAATATCTGTTATTTTTTAACTTTTTAATAATAGCTATTTTGACTGATGTGAGATGGTATCTCATTGTGGTTTTGATTTCCATCTCTCTGACTAGTGATGTTGATTATTGTTTCATATGTTTGTTGGCTGTTTCTATGTCTTGTTTTGAGAAATACCTGTTCATGTCCTTTGCTCTTCTTGATTTTTTAATTTTTGTGGGTACATACTAAGTATATACAATTATCTTTGCCCACTTTTTAATAAATTTGTTTTTTCTTGTTGACTCATTTAAGTTTCTTGTAGATTCTGAATATTAGTCCTTTGTTGGATGCATAGTTTGCAAATATTTTCTCCCAATGTGTAGTTTGTCTGTTTACTCTGTTGAGAGTTTCTTTTGCTGTACAGAAGCTCTTTAGTTTAATTAAGTCTCATTTGTCTCCTTTGGTTTTGTTGCTTTTGTTTTTGGAGTCTTCATCATAAATTCTTTGCCTAAGCCAATGACTTGAAGAGTATTTCCTAGGTTTTCTTCTGGCATTTTTATAATTTGCGGTCATACATTTCAGTCTTTAATCCATCTTGAGTTAATTTTTACATATGATGAGAGGTAGGGGTCCAGTTTCATTCTTCTGCATATACTTAGCCAGTTTTTCCAGCACCATTTATTGAATAGGGAGTCCTTTCCCCATTGCTTATTATTGTTGACTGTTGAAGATGAGTTAGTCAGGAGTGTAGAGCTTTATTTCAGTGTTCTCTATTCTGTTCCATTGGTCTATATGTCTATTTTTGTACCAGCACCAACTGTGTATGTGCATGGTTGTTGATACATGAATAAAAAATCTCCCAAATGGGTATAATCTGAGAGTTATCACTGGGTCCTTAACGTGGATTAAATAGTGGGGGTGGGGGTGGAGAGGGAGAAGGAAGGAGGAGTGAGGGAAGCCTATTCTTCCTTTCTACGGGTCTGAAATTGTTAAATTGATATCATCAGGAAGCCAAAATTTTGACCCTATAAATCATATACTAGGAGAAAGGGGGAAAAAGAAAGAGAAAGAAAAAGAAAGACAGAGAGAGAGACAGAGAGTTTTCTAGCTACACAATGTTTTCATTTTTCATGGAAATAAAGCTTCATTTCATTTCTAGGGTCATTTTTCCAAAGTTCAAGGAAATATAACATGAATTCAGGTTTCCAGTTCCAGACCATGTGCTGATGAGACAGATAGGAAACTAGCACTGCATTTAAAAATACTTCAGAATATTGAATAATAATTCCCCTGAAAGCAAATACCCACAGAATGCTGCTTTCCTGCCAGGTTGGTCAGTCATACTCTCCATGTTTTATATATTTAAACTGGCCATTTCAAGTTGTCTTCAGATGTGTAACCTACTTCCTGCACAGAATTAATTACTGTATGTTGATACAACATTTTAATCACCACCCACTCTGGACTTTTAGAGGTAGAAGAGGAGAGAGGTGTAGACAACCGTTTCCAAGGTATACAGCTTGGAGGCCCTGAAGGCTTTTTCTTTGATGTGAACTTTCTGTTTCACTGACTCATTCTTGGAGAAAACATTCCGAAGTTGTCGAAGAGGGCAGCTGGGATCTCTGCAGCTGTAAGCATGAATATGTAGCTTTACGATGCTTGCACAGATACTGAGGCACAAAGAACCAGGATAATCTGCTTGAGGAGTGGCCTTTTTGATGGCAGAACAAGGTTGTTGTTTATTTGTAGGAGGCATATTTTATTTGTAGCAATCATACCTATACTTCAGAAGCAAATCCTTCTTCATAATACCATCATCAAAGATGGGCAAAGCAATGATGCTGATAAAGAAGTAAGGAAAAACACAACTTCTTTTATCACTAAAATAAGAAACAAACAATAAGTTTTACTTGGATTGAGGAGAGGAATCAAATCCATTTACATGAGTATAAAGGTTCAAGAACTGAAGGGTGGTTACTGATTTATAACTTTGTAAAATTGCCCATGGAAGAGAGGGTCCCATTTAGAAGAAATAAATTTGTTTCTCTCTGAAATAGACACATTCACCAAACACATGGATCCGATAAATACCAAATCATGGAATTGATCATTATATCATTCCTTAACCTTTGCTTCAACAGCCACAAATCAGGTCAATAATCACCTAGCCTAGTGTTGTCCTTTGTCACAGCAAGAGCACATTAAACTTTGAGGAGGAAACATCATAGAGTTTACAATAGAACTGCAGGACTCATACTACCAAATTATCTGTATCATGCAACCAACTTAGCATCATTATAGTTTCATGAGATAAAATAAAAATTGCTCATTCATTATTAATAATCTGTTTCCAGCACACAGAATTAAAAAACAAATACCTGAGAAAAGCAGAAATGCTGATACCCTAAACATTTATTTAAGTCAAAAAGACTCAGCTGAGTTTAAAATATTGCATTTCCCGTCTCCTGGTAGCACGGATCACCGAAGTGCTTTGAGAACCCCTTCCTTCCTCCATGCCACCCAAATGCTCCCAGTGCCTGTTGTTGCTATTAAGCCAGAGATAAACTCAACATCAGGGTTATCTATCCTGAGCACTGATGGACTCAGCTCCAAATACAAGTCTGTCAAGTAGCTTGTTTACAGCAAGTCTTTAAATAATGAAACTGTTCCCTCTAAATACCTGGCCGTCAGGGTAGCATGCTCATTTCACTACTCTAATACTCCTGCAAGACTATGAGCTCCATGGGCTCCACAGGAAATGATAATGATTTTGCTCATCAATATAGTCTTAGAAACCGACACAGTGCCTGGCATATAGAAGACAATCATAACTATTCATGGTGAATGGATTATATGTTAAGAATTTCTCCACTTTATGCATCTGCACAATATCCTTTGAAATGGGGATATTATTGTTCTTTTATTTCTACATTTCTGGGGATTCAAGTTGCTTCTTTTGTAGTATTTTAAACACTGCTGTGATGAATATCTTTATTTTTGTGATCTCTCCATATGTTAGATTCCCAAAAGGAGAATTAATGGGTCAAAGAATCAGAACATTTTTATAGCTCTTGACATATAATGCAAAATGACTTCTGGAAAGGATGGAAAACAGCATAGCACCAGCAAAACATAGAAAACAGTTTTGACCACTTTCCCAGGCATACCAGCTATCAGCTTTTTAAAAGAGATGATAACTAAAGGGAACAATGAAATATTATCTAAATATCTGTTATAAATTTGTATGACTTTAATGTGGTAAATTGGACATTTTCTCTGTTTATTTAACTAGTTAGATTTTCTGTTTTGCATATCAACCAAGGAATGATTTGATGTGGCTTCTGCTGTGTGAATGGGGAACCTTTCATAGATACTTGGAGAAACTTTGACACTACAACTTCTCTGCCAATTTGATACCTTTTACTTTGAATATTCCTCAAGAGAATGACAGGAACTTTGAAAACTGGAGTTTAGGTGATACTTCCACTGTTCCAGGGATCTCTTTATTCTATGTATGAATTCCAAGAGACCAGGAGCCTCTTAGATAGATTACTTACATGTGTGTTGATAAATATCTTCAGAGGTTTTCACACGGGAAGAATTAGTGAGTTATTTTGCAGAGTTGGGCCAGTTTTACAGGCCAATAAATAATGAGCTAAATAAATCACAGTCAGGGACCAGCCTACACAGAGAAATTGTATACCTACAAAAGTTTTAGCAGTAATGAAATTGAAAGCTGTCACCAAATCCTGTTATCTGTCTGGATAGAAAAGTGCTCAACAAAAACACTGATAGCGTAGGAGATAGAGAATTGAATTAAGGCCAAAAAAACCTTTCAGTGAATGGCAGATTGAAGACAATAACTGAGTAATAGAATAAAACTTTCCCAGGAACCCAAGTCTTAATAAATTGCTCTGTAAGTACTTTGGGACTACAGATCTATCTAACTTCTTTAAGTTCCCAGGGCTCAAGGACGTTTGGTTTTGGGAGGAGGCACCTTTAGGATGTACAGGAAACCTGGGCAACTCATAATAGGGCCCAAGTTGGAATCCAGTTCGTGTAGTCCAGTTAAGGTTGGTATTATTGTGTAAATACTTATACATGATTTCCAGAACAAAGCATTCTCTCATTGTTCCAGACACTCATTGCTTAAATACTTGGAATAAAAAAAAAATTCCAAGAATGCTTATAAAAATATTCTAGAATAAGTATTTAAAAATTCTCAAGGATAATCCAAGATATGTTTAGTGAGCCCAGTGTTTACCTCTTCCTTCCTTTCTATTTTGCCAGGTGATGCTTGATAGGAATATAAAGGTTACTTATCTTTAAAAACGCTCCTTTTCAAGAAGGATTAGTATAGAGAGAGCTAAATGTTAACTACAGGTAAACAAATAACCGCATTCTATAAATAATTTCAAGGAAAGTTTTCTTTTCATGTCTCCCTGGAGATCGTAATTGAGTCAGGGAGAAAAAGTAAAGCAGTAAAGTCAAGAACATAGGCTGAAGCCAGAGGGCCTGGTCAAATCCCAGTTCTGTCTTTACTCGTTATATAATTTGGGATGAACCATTAAACTCTATATTCCTCAGTTTCCTCATCTGCAGAATGGGGTTTATAGTGACAATATCTATCTCATAGTGTTGTTGTAAAAATGAAGTGAGTTAAATATGTGAAAACACTTTACAATAGTGCCAGGCACATGGCAAAGTGTATTTTCCATTCTGATATTATGAACATCTTAAGAGTAGTTTATAAAACTGTACTGCCCAGTACCCAACATCATTCCAGCACATAGTAGGTGATTAGTGAACAATTGCTGAATGAATGGTTGACTATAAAGGATTTTCCACCAATATTTTTTTTAAAGGACCACATTTCTTTGTATCTTCAAAGCATGACTTAATTCAATACAGGACTGACAGGTAACTTTCAGAAACAATTCCAGGGTTCAGAGTATGCACACCTGTACGTATCAGCAGAATGAATAATGAGAGAGCAATGAACAATATTAGATAAAAGCTAGGAGAACTATAGAAGACAAGTAAGAGTCTTAACCCAAATCCAAAAGACTTTGAATTAATGCAAGTATTATTTCCTTGGCAAAGCCCTGGCCTGCCCTTCTAATCTTCACTGATAAGGCCATGACTATTACACCATCTGGGATAGGTCAAGATTAAGTGAAGATTCTGATCTCATCACTAATTACTCTTATATTCAAGTGGGGGTTGGGGAGTGGGTGGGAATGTTTCAGGGAGAGATCTTCTAATGACAGATTCACTCATATAATGCTCAGGAGGTGATTTAGGCCTACTTAATCTCCAGGACATCTGAAACAACACAGTTTCTGGAACAACTTCTTATCCTGGAAAATCCCAGACGAGTTTAACTATTTTTTTAATCCCTGTGTTTAGTAGTCATATCACTCACCACTGAAATGTAGTTCTTGTTTCTGGAGTAAAAGAGAGCAATGTTTTTAATAGGTACCAAAGATAATAGGATGACTAGGCACACAGTTCACATCACTGAAAACGGAGACAGACTGGCTCTACCAGGTTGGAACGAAGCCAGTCTCTCCAGGGCTCACTGTACTCTAGGTATGGCATCATCAGTTCCCCTACCAGACAGTGATGAGGTGAGAGAGTAGGTAAGAGAAAGAGGGAGAGAGTGAGTGATTAAATGAACAAACACAGCAAAGTTAGAGAAGGTGCTGGCCTACAAAGGTTTTAGTTTAAAAAAGCAGGGAATTTTGCATTAATGAAATCCACTGAATAATCGGTTTAATTTGAGATATCAACATGTGGCTAGTGGCTGGCATATTGGACAGGGAAGGCTGGGTGAGTTCATTTGATATCTCTGTTCTTTTTCTATCTCCTTCATGGTGTTCTCTTCTCTCACCTGCCACTTCCATGTCGGGGTTCCTTTTTGGTTCCCTGCTTTTGTGACTCTGCTCACTTTCCATGGCTGACCTTGAGTCACCTCACATTCTACGCGATCAAAACTGAATTTTTCGTCTTCCTTTATAAAATAGTTACTCTCATGAATTTGTTAGTTCAGTTTGAGGCATTATCATTCACCCAGACCCTCAAGCAGGGAACTATCCTTGACAGCTCATGCCCCTCCATCCCATACATGCAATTAATTTTCAATTCTTGCTATATTTACCATTCCCCCACTCCCCAAATCTATCCATGTAGCCCAACTACAAGTATCTTCTCCAAACTGTCATCCTCTCTTGCCTGCATTCCACCTAACATTCTTCTAGTGCAAGGATTCTCAGTTCTGGCTGCCTGTTAGAATCAGGTAATGGGGAGTTTACAATATGGCCAGAACCTGGATCCACCTCCAGAGATGCGGTTTTATTCAGGATGGAATAGAGCCCAGGCATCACCATTTTTTAAAGCTCTCCAGATGACTTTTTCAGAGTCAGACTGGGACTCACACATCTAGCTCATCTTCCTGGCTCTAGTTTTTTTGCACCTATGGCCACACCATAAAGAAGCACCACAGGGCTCTTTACAGAACATTCACTTGTCCACTCTGCTTAAACCCTTTCAATGACGGACCACAATCTAGAAAATGAAATCCAAATCCTTTGACATTCCCTGGCCTTTCTAGTCATGTACTGACATTCTCGGCCTCACAGCTAGTTCCCCACCTGCAGGTGCCTTTTCCTACCTGTGCTTGTGACCTCTTCTTTGCTCAGATCCCCACTCTTCACCCGGGGAACCTCTACTCATCCTGAGAGACTCGGCTTCGGCGTCGCCCTTCTAGGAAATCTGTTCTCTCTTGCTTATGAGAAGAGATTCTCTGTACATTGAACATCCTGTGCATAATTATATGTATGATACATCACGTGTATGTTAACATGGGTGCCTACACCTGGATGCCCCGTTGCCTATGAGCCCGTTTTCTCAGAGCATGTATAGTTTATACATGCTGTCTCCTTTAATTATTAATGGTGCTCCCTCGAGTCTCAAGGGTATCTGTGCTACCATAGATGATAAATTGCAGATTACCCTCCCTGTAAGATTGTTGAGGTCAGTAACATTGTCGTATTTTTCATTGGAATCTCAGTGCCTAACACTTTTTCTAAAACTTGGTGTTAATTTATGTGCTCAAAAAAATTAATGAAGGTGCTGGGCACGGTGACTCACTCCCGTAATCCCAGCACTTTGGGACGTCGAGGCGGGCGGATCACGAGATCAGAAGATCAAGAGCATCCTGGCTAACATGGTGAAACCCCGTCTCTACTAGAAATACAAAAAATTAGCCAGGCGTGGTGGCAGGTGCCTGTAATCCCAGCTACTCATGAGGCTGAGGCAGGAGAATTGCTTGAACCCGAGAGGCAGAGGTTGCAGTGAGCCGAGATTGTGCCATTGCACTCCAGCCTGGGTGACAGTGCGAGACTCTGTCTCAAAAAAAAAAAAAAAAAAAAAAGAAGGAAAGAATGAAGTATTTACCTGGGAAACTATCCTTTTACCTCCAGAAGCACATGGTAACTGTTAGAAAGGCTGGCGTAAAAAACTGAACAAAGAAACAAATGGACACATAGCCACTTGTAAAAAAACGTGATTTTAGAGAGTAAACTAAAGTCTTCTTTCTCAGCTGAATATTACTTTTTGTACTTTTGTGTTTTTCCCGAGGCCCTACTGATGTTAGGGAAGTTCCACATAGTCATCAGGTAGGTATAGATGATTCCTAAAGCAGCCCCAGCCAGCGTCAGTTCTCAGAAGGGCAGCTCTGCTTTTTATGGCCAAGGATTTAGAATCTGATGTCAGACTTCTTGCATGTGAATTTTGCTCCTCCACTGGGAGGACATTTGACTTCAGTTAAGTTATTTAAACTCTCCAAGCCTGCTTTATAATGAAGGATGTTAAAAGTGCCTACCACATACAGTTCTTTTGAGAATTAAATAGGGAAATCTATGCAGAGAGTTTAGCATGGTTCCTGTCATAGAGAAAGCTCTGAATAGAGTAGCCCTTATTATTTTATCTATTTTACTTGTTGAACTTACAAATAATATTTCATTTGAAGAAGGGATTTGCCTGCATTTAAAAATACTTTGAAAAATCACTGTTCCAGAATATTGGGATGGTAGAGATTCCAACCCAGTTCCCCCTTGGGATTTTTGTAACTTGAGTTGCTAATGGAGCCAGTGTTATTTCTTTTCTCTGCAGTTCAGCAACCTAAGTCCATACCTTGTCTGTTCACTAGTACCCATTAGTGGAAAAGAAAATACCAACCCAGGACTCATATTTCAGTGTGAGCCACAGGTGTTGTTGGGTGCCAGCTTCTGGCAGCATGGCATACAAAGAAATGAATGCTCTTGCCAATGTTGGGAATATTACTGCAGTATGCCTATTACAAATATTTACTTTTTTAGCTGGAATATCAGGGGACACTAGGGTTTCTGTTTGAACAGTGCTTTGAGGCAGAACTCATTGAAACAACATGGAAAGCTTTGCATAAATAAATTCTTTTATGATTATACTTGTAACACATCGTATCATCAGACTGCAAAATAAAACTTGAGAGGATAAATAATCCCAGTTATTTGCACATAATGCTAGTTACTAATACAGAGCTGTAGATAACTTCGCATAAAGTATAAAAGAGATATTTCATTTTTGGTAAAAGGCTCCTATCAACTAGCATTGAAAAAGCAATATAATTTGTGAGTTACAGGCTGGGGGTTATAGACAATGCCTTTGGAGTCAAAGACACATAGGTTTGAGAAAATAATGCACTTAAGAGTGTCTGGAACATAAAACAAATGCAACAAATTGTAACTCAGAGTAAGAATATTAATAATAACTATTATTAATATATTATTCTCTAGGGATATTTGATATAGTTCTACCAAACAGAAATGATTAGATTATATTTTGTTCTATCCTATGTTATTTTTTACTGCTGCTTTTGTTTGTAATTTTAAATCAACCCCAAAATATTCACATAAACTTAAAACCTGACTTCAATAATTTCAATTTTCTCTGAGAAGTTGGTGGATCAACACAGAAGTGTGGAAATGAAATTGAGGTGTCTGCATTTTCATGACCAGCAGGCATGATAACTTGTCCTAAAACTGTTTGATCTTGTTACAATTTCAGCTGAATACTTTGAGTCATGCAAGAGTATAGAATGCCTTTTATTCAAAAGCTTCCAAAAGAGAGATAGCATCCACAGAAATTCAGAGTGAGCTGCTGAAAGGCAATATTAATCCTGATCTCGGGATATTACGCTAAATATTTGACAGGAATCCAAATTTTCCTGTAGCCTTCCACTAAGAAGATAATCTTTCATAATTTTAACTGTGAAAGGGGAGGATTTGATCCTTTGAAATGGAAAGGGTGAGCCTAATTGAATTTCCTTCTTTGGTTTCTTATTAAAGATGGGACCAGATTGAATCATATTCAATTAATGATTGTACTTGGATATATTGCTCTTTTCAGAAGCTGAAATAAGATTAACAAAGCTTGAAAAAGATGTAGGGGGCAACAGTGCCAATTCAACACTTAAAGGGCTAGGCATACAAAAGAGCAAAGCCCTATTTCAATGCCGTTTATTTACATGATCCTTGAGCAGGCTGGGCCATTGTTCTTGACCAATTCAAGGACTGAGTAGAAGGTTGTGTGACCTTGAACATCAGCTATGGAGGCAAAGTAAACATACAAATGTACATATGAATATACATACATGGAAATAATAATTAAGACATACCATTCTGACCTGCCCTCTCTTCTGACTACACACCAAATACACCATGATCCTTGTCAATGATGAGTCAGTATACCCCTATAATGTCTTATCTAGGCCTACCCAACCACTTTTCTGTCTGCCTTCATTGCTCAGGTTAAAGAATGTCTTCTTCTCTAAGGTTTTATGCAAGTCAAGTAACCATACAAATGTACATATGAATATACATACATGGAAATAATAATTAAGACATACCATTCTGACCTGATGGAAATAATAATTAAGACATACCATTCTGACCTGCCCTCTCTTCTGACTATACACCAAATACACCATGATCCTTGTCAATGATGAGTCAGTATACCCCTATAATGTCTTATCTAGGCCTACCCAACCACTTTTCTGTCTGCCTTCATTGCTCAGGTTAAAGAATGTCTTCTTCTCTAAGGTTTTATGCAAGTCTAGTAACCATGGAACCATGTTTTATGGACTAATAATTGTGATACAAAATATAACAAGTAAATTAGCACAATTACTCTGAAGATTTTAAAACTGGGACTGTCCAGGAGCACAATGCCTACATAATTAGTCTCCATAAAATTCTCCCTTTTGTAAGCTTTCCTCAAGTATGTTGTTTCTATGTTAAACATTAGGATTTACCACAATAGACCTCACATTATTTGCTAATTGTCTCATGTTTCTGTTTGTATGATATACTGCTTCACTGGTGATTGTGTAAATTGACTAGCCCTTTATTTCTTCAGTGTCTGCATAGCACAAAACACATAGTAGGAGCTTGATTGGTACTTCTCCAAATGCAGTTGGTGGGTGTGTTTGGGAGGTGATACAAGTTTGGAAGATAAATCTGAAATTAGTATCCTAGCTCTGACCCTTGACATCTGTGGGAGCCTGAGTAAGTTTCCACATTTGTAGTATAGGCATAAAAATACAAATAGTACATGCATTGTGATGATATTGTAGGACATTTGTGCAGAGACTGGTATGCAGTAGGAGCTCCATCCATAGTCATTCTGTTGTTGAATGAAAACACTGGCTTAAGAATGATTTTAGAAGGCCAGGCCCCGTGGCTCACACCTGTAATCCCAGCACTTTGGGAGGCCGAGGAGGGTGGATCACAGGGTCAGGAGATCGAGACCATCCTGGCTAACACGGTGAAATTCCATCTTTACTAAAAATACAAAAAATTAGCCAGGCGTGATGGCGGGCACCTGTACTCCCAGCTACTCTGGAGGCTGAGGCAGGGGAATGGTGTGAACCCAGGAGGCGGAGCTTGCAGTGAGCCAAGATGGCGCCACTGCACTCCAGCCTGGGCGACAGAGTGAGACTCTGTCTCAAAAAAAAAAAAAAAAAAAAAAAGGAAAGATTTTAGAATATGAGAGGCAATGGAGTATGGTGCTCATTGGCTTGGGGCTCCTGCATCAGACTGCCTACATTTAAACCCCAATTCTAAGCCTTCCAGTTGCAAGGGTTAAATGAGTGAATACATATAAATCCCCTTTGAGCGCCTGACACAGACAAAGATTTAGCTTCAGTATTATTAAGGATGAAACTACTTGAGACACACAAATGAACTCGGTCAATTTTCAAGGTCTTTTAAAACTCTTAATCTATATTCCTGTGAAGAAATAATACATGTTCTTGCCTTTAAAGCTCCACATATTAGAAAACACAGGATTATTCTGAGACAGCTCTCACACCCTACACACACACACACACACACACACACACACACAGCAGCAGCAGCAGCATTGTCTAGGTCTAATTTTTTCCTTCCTCCGTCACCCTCATATGTTTGCTAATTGTAGTAACTGTGAGTCCAATCAATATATGTTCTGTCATAAGGAGAGAAGAAGCTGGACTAGGAAGATGGAGTTGACGCTATACCTGACATTCAGTTTCAAACACTGAATATTAGAATGTTAGTCTTTTCCAGAGGGTCTGAATAAATGACTTGTCTAAAATAGATTCCTGAGGAAAAGATCTAGACTCAGAATCATGCATTGAACCAGGATTATCAAAGAAAAGCCTAATTCTAATAAAATTAAGGCTCTTCCAGCAGACGGACTAGGTCAGCAAAAGGTGCTCTATTTAACTAACTGGAAGTCTTTGCAGCGTTAGGATACAAAACATTTACCAAGAAAGTCTAGGTACAAATTGCCCATGTAATCACACATCTGTGAATTTGCAGAGTTTTCAAAATCATTTAGAGATTCCAAGGAAGGGGTAGTGTGAACTCAGCAACAAAATGAAAAATAAACTAAGATAATAAACTTACTTTGTGATCTACTCAGTATTTAAATTCTTTGAAATAGACCTCCTCTAGCAACCACCATTCCACATTGCTTTCATTCTTCTGGCCTGGTTGCCTCCTCTTCCCTTTCCTTTTAAACGAGGTCTTCATAGGATATCTCAGTTTCTTTAGGCATTTCCTAAGCGAACTCTCAGGGAATTAATACCATATCTAAGACTTTTATTTAAATATAGACTCTTCTCTGTATCAGTTTCGCTCTTTCAGTCTCTGTCATAAAAACTCTACCAGGTATCATTCTTCTTTTTCATTCCCAAATACAATATAATTGCATTTCAAGTTACAGAAACTGAAAAGGCTGCTTTCTGAATGGAACAAAATGTCACAACAAAAAAGACCCACTGGAGAAACACGGACAGAGTGCAATGTCATAGGAAAATCCAGAATGTGGAGAACAGCAAGTTGCCAGAGGGTTCCCTGCAGCTACCCCCGGAACTTAAAGGATGTTCTGAAAGGGCATCACACGTGAGCTCCGTTCAGTGGTTATAAGAGTCAGGTACTGGAATCAAGACAGGAAGGAAGAAAGAGAGGCAGGGAGGAAATATAGAGTGGTAGTAATTGGGCTGAATTAATGACTCTAGACAGAGCTATGCACATAGGAGGCAGTGGTTCTGACAAAGACGACCCTCCTCTGGAGGGACTTGCCCCACTCCTCCACCATCAAAACCTTCCCCATCTGTGAGTCATTGCTGAGACCCAGCCTTCCCTGTAGCTGTTGAAGCTGCCTAACAGCTCCCCTCTGACATCTGATGAACTTATTGTCCGCACCGGGGGTTCTCAACTAGGGAAGAATTTTGCTGCAGTCATCACATCCATCATAAAACCATCCAAGCCCCCGACCCCACTGCTTCCCTTCTAGGGTGTGGGTCTCCTAATGGACTGCCTCCTAATTGATGGTTCCCAGGCTATTGCCCCAGGGCTGAGGGCCAGCTCCCTGGTGCTGTCACCACCTTTAGCCATTAGTTCCCCAGCACCTAGCAGAGTGTGGGCTGCCAATGGTGTTTGTTGAACTATCGAAAGGGAGGACTTGTGACCTCCTGAGATGAAGAAAAACCATGTTTAAAGGGGCTAATATCCAGCCATGACAGCACCAGTGCCAGACAGCCTCATGTCAGGCTGTGTCAGGCAGCTGCTCAGATGGCAAGGCCTGCTGCCCTGAAGGCTTACCTGCCTGGGAGAAAGAGGCAGCCACAGAGTGCTCCTCCAGAACACCCCTACTCTTCAACTGCATGTGAATTTCTGAGTACTGATTTCTAGTAAGATAAACAGCACTTAAGGTTGCCTCTTGGTGCTAGTTTTTAAGATGATATGAATTGCATAGTCCACAAAACATATTTGCCAAGATGTAGCATTTCTTTTTATACTTATTCTGCCTGATGGCAAAATACAGAAACAAAACCTAAAACTAGTCCAGGATTGAGAGATTCGCTTTTCTCAAGCCCATTTCCTCAGGGGTTCAGGTTTATGGGACTATGGCATTGGGCACTGAAATGTTGTCTCTTGCTGTCTCCTTGCCCTGCCTGGCTGGGGTCAGTGTGAACTTCACAAGTCCTACCAGCAATCTAGGGAAGAGCTAGTCCTGCCTGGTTCCACTTTCTCTTGGTTTTAGATGCCTTTGCTCCGGATAGTTCTCTTCTTATCAGGACATTAGTGAAACAAAACAACTGTGCTCCTCCAGTAATGGCCACTGGCTGGTCTGAAGGATCCCAAAACCTCCCACTTGGATGATCTGGTCATGGCAATGCACTGAGGTTCAGCTGCATTTTCTACCTCAGCCCTGGTAGGAACCTTCCTGTTTCACTGAGATGCTCCTCCGTGGGAAGGGCCCTCCTTTCTTGCACACTCCCTCTCCTTCGGCTAACTTTTGGACCCTGCTTCTGGAAATTTCCTGAGACCTTTGAGCTGCCCACAGCCGTCTCCAGCATGGATCACCACTCTTCTCCCTGAGCCCAAGCTTGAAGCATGCAGACTTCCATCAACTGCAGCTCCAGCTCACCCCTGAGTCTCCTCCTTCCACTTCAAACCTGCTCTTTCTTCTTCCTACCCTAGAGCTGTTTTCTCTACTGGAAGAGGGGAGGAAAGGATGAGTAGAGGGACCTCTTGAGTCTGTTTGCATTCTCCTGGTGATCTTTTCTTTTACCTTCACAAGTGACTTCTGAACCTAGAAGTCAAGATTATGGCAGGCTTCTTTACTGGTATGTTTTAGATAATTTCATATACTCCTGCCCAGGGCAACTGGCTGCTCCTAATTGCATAAAACAGTGTTAATCAATGTATAATAAAAACAAGTGTATGCTTTTGTGACAATCCAATTCATGTTAAGTGCACAAATATTGTTTTTTAAAAAGTCCCTTTTTTTTTTTCAGTTTGCTGTATTGTCTAAAATGTTCTCATTCTCTTGACTGACCTAGGTGAAGCTTTTAAATGAAGCTGGAAGGTGTCTGGGGCTCCAGTGGTATGTCCCATTCTTCAGGTGAGAAAAGAGAAAGCCCAAAAGAAGGAAGGACTGATGTCCTCAAGTTTTGGTACCATGGTCTAGGGAAAGACTCACAGCGTCTTAGGGCTATCTCAGCGCTGTTTAAGCACAATGGAACAGCTAACATAGGGGGCCCAGAAACTTTGCCAAATGGCAAATAGCTTTTAAAGACAAAAACAAAGATAGATAGATAGATAGATAGATAGATAGATAGATAGATAGATAGAGATATAGATGTAGATATTTAAAAAGATGTATACATCTTCTGGTATTGCTTTAAAATTGCTCTTAATCTTTGACAGGGAAGTTGAGACTTGGCTTGTCCCTCTCTCTGTTTGCAGTCAAACAAGAGGTTAGTGAACCCTGCCCTCCTTATCCCAGCACGGTGTTAAAAGGATCAAGTGAGATAACAAATGTGAGACACCCATCTAAAATCAGGAAACTCTTAGAGGTCTCTGTGTGAGTGTTATCTGCAGGGATTTGCCAGAGTTCTGTGTTCTTCTTCCTTGCACTCTGATCTTTGCTTTTCTACTTTATGAACTCAGCAGAACAGGAGTCAGCCCTCTCCATGAACTTGATGGCCAGCTCCTCTGAACTCCAGGCCTGACCCTCTGACTAGCGCTGGCCTTGCTGCTCCTTTGAATCCATCTCAACATTTCCTCCACAGCTGACTTCCTGGATCTTCACTCATTGTGATTCTCCTGTGGACTGTCGCCTCCATGTGAAGAATTATTTTAACTAATTACTTGCATTTTAAGATCTGAAGAGGCCAGAATAGATACCATGTGATAATAAAAAATAAGCTTTTAGGTAATTTTGTTAATTTCACCTGAGGACACTAAACATTTTCTTGTGATTGAGTGATTTACTTGGGAAAGGAAATAATTTATTAAAAGTCATTCTCTTTATACAAAAAAGGGGCAAGTTGCAAAAATATCAGGCAATTTAACTTTCTCATGTTTTACTGTCATGAAACAGTTCTCAAATCTAGGTACATCTGAATTAATACAAGAAATGAGTTTTTTTTTTTGTAGGTTGAATCTTATAGATTTATTCACAAATAATGATTCAATACCAATTTTAAAAAGAAACCTTGATGCTAGGTATTGTGGAGTTTATAAAGATGTTAAAAATAAAATCCAAAGCAACTACTTTTTGGGCAAAATTGGTTTTTAAAAAATTAGTTTCAAAAGACTTCCCATATATATTTGACTTAATTCTCATAAAAATCTTGTGACACAGTTATTATTGCTATCACTGTTTTATATTTAAGAAATCCAAGGCTCACTTTTGTAGACCTTGGATCAAAAATCCCAGAACCTCTGACTTCAAACTCTAAATCCTTCCCTTTACAGAGCATGTAGACGTTTGGTTTGCAGGAAATAAGTATCTCTAAGAGGATCCAATGCAAATTGTTATTTGGTCCTTCTAGGGAGGAGCTACTTTTCATTGGAGTGATTGGAGAGGGTATAATTAAATTGCGATTCCACCTGGTCCCAGAGAAAGGGAGAGACTTTTTGGCAGCACAGGGAGAGTAAGGAAGGGGGAGTTCAGGGAGAGGGAGGGGATAGGTGAACAGAAGCACAGAGGGGAAGGGAAGCTAAGAATTTTTAGGGAATAGCAATTGGAGCAGCTTGCAATAATGTGACACCCCTGAAGAAAGCAACAACAGCAACAAAAAATTAGCAATAATTCAAAAGATGGGTTGTATAAGACCTTATTGCTGGACCAAGGGATTTAGACATCCTCCAGTGCTGAGTGGAACCCACTGTGTGTGTGTTTGTGGCAGCGTGGTGGTGGTTTCAAATGAAGATAGAACGATTAAGCTTGTGTTCCAGGGCACTTGGCCATGTCTTAATGCAAGACAGACTTGCAAAGAGAGGAGGTGAGAACCAAACAACTGCAGGAGAAAACTAGGAAGCTGTCAGAGTGGTCCAAGGAAGAATTAATATAGCAACCATAGGAAAGGGGAAGAAAGGCAAAGATATGAGAAACGCAATAATTAGAAAACTGAAAAGCCTTGACAATTTCTAGAAGGTTGAAGGTGAGAAAAGAATGGAAGGCCTACATTTCAAGCTTCAGCAAGTAGAAGATTTGTTCGTGTTATAAATAGATATGATATTAAAGAAGAAAAGCTTTCTGGAGCCCAGAAGTGTCTAAAGATAAAGGAAAATAAAAACAAAAATAGCTAACACATACTTGCATGCTTACTGCATACCAGGTGTTGCTAAGCCCTTTTCGTGTAATAACTCATTTAATTCTTACCCCAACTTTTGGAGCTAGGTAATATGGCACCTACTTTAAAGATGGAAACACTGAAGCAAGGAAAATTTAAACAAGTTGTCCAAGGTCACACAGCTGGTAAGTGAGGGAGGGAGAGGGAGACCAGGCCGCCTGGTCCCAGAAGTCGTGTGTATGAGCACCATGCTCTGCTGCCGCTCTATCATGAGCCTCGTCCTGAGCATGCTGCTTGATTTTGCCCTGGAACTACCAGATGAAGATGCATAATGAGAAAGCCAAACTCAAGATGAAAGCTTAGAAGAGTAACCAAAGCTAAGCTTGCATGTCTGGAGATGACAGCTGAATAATAGAGGAGATGAGACAACCATGGGAGAGAGGGGAGAGGCAGGAAGAAGAGGTGAGAAGTGAGGGGAAAGGGAGAAAGGATGAGAAAGAAGACAGAGCACAGCTTGAAGTGCCCATATTTAGTGGGTGGGAAAGAGGAGGAATCAGAGAAGGGAACCAAAAGCATGCAGTACACACAGGAAGACCTCTGGGCAAGTTTCAAGTGCAACCCCAGTAGTCTGAAATGAGGAAGATCGCTCAGGCAAGGAGCTAACCAAGAAAGAACCATTGGTAAAGCTGAACTAGTGACTCTATGCGTGGTGGAAAACATGTCAGGAAATGTGCGTAAAAGGTATGGCTTCATGGGAGGAACACACCACGACTTTGAACTCCATCTCTACCCGCCATCAACTCACTGCCCTTCCCGCAACCAAGCAGTCAGTAGCAGGAAAAACAAATTGCCATAGACCCTAGAGGGGCTCAATATTGATGGGAAACATTCATGTGCATATCTTACTGAGCTACATGCAGAATTCAGAGGTAAATGTCAAGGTCCTTGCACTCGTGCTTTTAGTAAAATAGTCTTACGTAAATAATAAACCTGAATTGAATCGGCTCAATAACTTTATTTTTAAAGCCTCTTTCTCCGTCTTTTTCCTTCCTTCCTTCCCTTTCTTTTTATTTCCTTTTTTCTTCTCTCTCTCTCCTTCCTTTCCCCTTCCTTTCCCTGCCTTTCCCCTTCTCTTCCCTTCCTTTCCCCTTCCTTTCCCTTCCTTTCCCTTCCTTTCCCCCTTCCCTCCCCTTCCTTTCCCCCTCCCTTCTCTTCCTTTCCCCTTCCGTTCCCTTCCTTTTCCCTTCTGTTCCCTTCCTTCCCCCTTCCCCTTCCCCCTTCTCTTCTCTTCTCTTTTCTTTTCTTTTTGTAGAGATGGGGTCTCCTTATGTTGCCCAGGTCTCAAACTCTTGGGCTCAAGTGATCCTCCAACCTTGGCCTCCCAAAATGCTGGGATTACAGGTGTAAGCCACTGTGCCCAGCCTCTTTCTTTTTCTAAAAGAAGGGAATTTGAGACAGTGAATCATCTTGCATCTCTATCTGTGGCCTTCATCAGGGTTCTCTAAAGATTAGCCAGTCTATGTCCAGCTGGCTGAGACAGGGTGCCACATACGGTACTTCCAATAATTCTGTCCACATGCATGGGCCATTTCACCTCTACAGCTCTAAGCTCACTGCTGAGAGTACCCATCAGACTAAAGCAAACATGCCTATTAAACATGTCATAAATAGGCTAGCAAGAAGCGCCACACACAGCAGCAGAACAAAGCAGAAGTGGGCTGATCATGTCCTAAGTCCATCCACTTAAAATTTATACTTCTACTTTATTCCTCTGAAAATATTTTGATTATGTTACCATCTGAAATGAAAGCAAGTATAAATCTTCTGTTGGATTTATTCTCCCCTTTGTCAACCTTCTGGCCAATAATAGGTTTGATATTGTTCTGGGACAAAAAAAAAAAAAGAGGGAGGCGGGTTGGTGGCCACAATTTAAAAGCTTCCGGAAACTCTTTTCCACAAATCAAACCTTTGAATCATTCTGTAGCATGAGGAAGCTCATGTATTTCATTGACATGAGAGGAAGAGCGAGCCCGTATTTAACTAATCCATCCTGTATAGTCACATTAAGTAATACCATTGTTTACCCTGAGCAGTCAAGAGGAAAGACTTGCTAAATCTAAAACAAAAGTAGTGCATGTATGTTCTTGGTTTGGTTTTCTTCAAGGTTTCCCCAAATGCTGCAAATTGAACTTGGCCTAGGAGTGCATGGTTGAGCAGTATTTTTTTCTTAAAGCATTTTTCTGCTTTAAAGAAAGTCTACTGACAAAAGAGGAATCAGAGTTTCTTCTTTATTTTTTTTTAAAACAGGGTCTCACTGTTGCCCAGGCCAAGTGCAGTGGCATGATCACAGCTTACTACAGCCTTGACCCCCCAGGCTCAGGAGATCCTCCTACCTCAGCTTCCTGAGTAGCTGGGACTACAGGTCCCATGCCATCACGCTTGGCTAATTTTTGTATTTATTCTATGGACGAGGTCTCACCATGTTGCCCAGGCTGGTCTCAAACTCCTGGGCTCCAGCGAGCCACCCACCTTATATGCTTCTTAATCTCTGTAGCCATCTTTCTCCTTTCTATAAAATAACATAGATAGACAAGATGCTGTGTTTACACAGACATATGCACCATGTACACATGAATAATGAGATAGGATATTCTTATTAACCTTTTTTCCACATAGATTTAATTATCCTTGCACTTCCAAGCTTTTTGTATATTCCCCCATAATGGCACTTATCATATTGTATAAAATAATTTCTCCTCTACCCAACTGGGAGTACAAAATCAAGGGTAGTTTTAGATTCACTTTACATTCCTGTTGCCTATTGTAGAGTAGCTGCTCAATAAGTCTTTATTGGCTCAAGGAATGAATAAATGAAAGAATGTTTCCCTAAACTGCTATTCATTCTCATGTTATGTATATTAGAAACTGAATTTTTGCCCCTAGTTCTTAGTCCTTTTTCCTTCACTTTTAGCAAAACGATTTAGAGCTCTTGTACCTTGGGCAAAAGCAATTGAATGGAATATATTTTATAGTCAGAATATTTCAAGGAATTTTTTAACAGAGTAATAGAAAATAATCAAAACAGGTGAATGGCATATTATAGACAACAGGGAACACACGTTCTCCCTAAAATGGGAATACTAAAATCAGATATCTCTGAAATTCGAAATAGTTGGACTTTTGGGTCCTTTTCCACCTTGAGAATTCTTTGAACAAGGAAATATAGAGGTTTACCCTAAGGCATGACAGTTCCTTTTAATGATATGACTCTTCAACTTTCAAATTCTCTATCTTCAAAATCTATAGGCCAATCTGAAATGGATTCTATGTCAAGGTTGCGATCATAGATTGTATCATCTTGACTTTACCACCCTTTCTCTCTTATGTGCTGTATCAATTTGAACTATAAAGGAAGGTTAAAATATATAATTAACATTATTATGCCTCATCCAAATCTCACAGAGTTTCCAGCTTTTTTTTTTTCAACAGAGATTTTAAAACTTGGATGCATAAGAACTCGGTTGCATAGCACAATTTTTGTGGGTTGAAGTGCCTTGACAACTACCTGTCAAATGTCTGTGCATCTCTATGTTTGAGCATCTCAACTCCCACGGGACTCACCATCTCCCAGGCAGTCCATGATCAGTTGCACAAGGCCTTGTTGCAAGGCAGCAAAGAGGTACCTACCAGAAACATTTACTGATTTGCCCATATTTGTCTACTTGAGGCAATACAGGCCAAGTTGAATTCCTCTTCTCAACACACACGCACACACACACGCGTGCATGCGTGCACACACACAACAATTTAAAGGTTTAAAAGAAAGCTTATTTGCTCAGCCTGTGCTGCCCATCTGTTCTCCAGGCTAATCTTCCCTGTTCTGTTATCCATCCCTCAGGTAATGTCAACTTGAGTGATTTTATTCTCCCAGCAATTCTTCTCTGGGTATATTCCAATATGTCCATCAAGTGCATTTTCATATGTGGTAACCTTTCCTGAACACAGTTGTTTTCAGCATATGTTGACCAGTCCAATGCAGAGGAAAAGGATGACCTCCATCATTCCATTAATGCGGCCTATGGTAACATTACGTTTTTAAAAGCCATTCATATTGAGATTACTATTGACTATTCGGATGCATACTGTTAATAAGCTTATAGCCCTCTGATGAGTTAACTGTACAGTTGATTTTGAAATAATGACAGAATTTACATTTATTTCTTTTAAATCATTTAAAAATATATATCTAACAACTTTCATTGGGTGAAACATTTTCAATTTAACCACACACTATTCTCAAATGGGATATACATGGTTCTATTCTCTTTATTCATACTATCAACCAAAAACTTGAATAGCTCCAAGGCCACAAAAGAGGCACGTACTATGCCACAAAAACCTTCTGGTTGACATCAATCTTCCTTTGGGGACAATAATTCAACCAAGATCTAATTCACCACATAGTATTAGTATCCAGACTACAGTTCTCCACCTTTTCCACCAGGGTAAAATGAGAAACCTTATAAAAGGTTTTCATATGCTAAAGCCCTAAAAGAATATTTTACCAAAAATCAAGGCAGAGAAAAATATATTATTTCATTCATTGCTCAAGCTGTGTGTATTTGGGTTAGAGCCCCCAAACCCCCAAAATGTATGCCAACCTGGAAGCTGTGAATGTGACCTTATTTGGAAATAGGGTCTTTGAAGCTGTAATCAAGTTAGGATGAAGTCATCCTGGATTAGAGTTGGTTCTAATCCAATAATTGTTTTGTACATAGACACAGACTCAAAGAGAAGATGGCCCAGTAACATGAAATATTGCAATTTTTAGAGCCTAATCAGATACTTAAGAGGGACCCAGAAGCCATTCTTTACTCTGATCTTATGGTCATGGATCTGAACTTCTAAATGCAAAGCAAGTTCTCTGGGAAACCTCTCTCAACCTCACCTTTCTCTGCATTTCACCACTGCAAATAATTGATGGCCAAAGTTTCAGTCAGGTGGGTCAGGACCAGTTCATGTGCACATATCAGAACGCATATGCCCCAGTGGCACATGAGTATCCTTTTCAGTAATCAACTTCATCAGCGAAAGTCAAGTCATTTTCTGCTGAAAAGTGAGTTGTGAAATCTTGTCTGTCTTCTAACAGATCTTTTCCCTGGAATGCCACACACGGCCATGCAACAATCACTCTTATACACAGAACTTTTTTATCTTTTCCACCAAGGTAACATATCAACTTCACTAAGAACAGATGACTTTCATGTGATTTTTGAGCTAAACCTCCCCTTCCCATTGCAGGGCAGAGAGCATGACCATATTAGTGTCTATCAACAAAGTGACTTGCATTCTGGGTCCTAACTGATGCCAGCAACCCCACAATCTCAGAAAGCCTGGCATAAAAGTGAATTATGACTTTGTCTCTTTCTGGGCTAAGCCATCTATATGGCTTGCAAATGTATACTTGATGAATGCTACCATGGAGGATGTCTCTTCAACCCAAAGGAGTAATGGGAACTTCAAACATTTCCCTGCTTAAAAAATAATTGTGTGTTGTCTTCCCTCAAGCACAATTACACACACACATACTGAGTAATGGGGGCTATATGTGCACTGAACAAGAAAATTTAGAGGAGGAGAAACTTCATAGGGAAGAAAGGATTCCATTTAGCAGTCTTAAGGACAGGTGATCTAGCAAATGAGTCCCCTGAAACAGCTTACCAGCTCACTCCACTATAATAATATTTCAATTATCTGAGACCTGTTAGAAAACAATCAACTGGCCAAAAATAATAATGCTTGGCCCCAAATACCATGTCAAATGCAGCCTCCTCTCCTTGAGAGAAATGTTTCCCATGTCTGCAATTGCAGAACACACTGAAGGGCATCCCTGCTCCAAAGACAAGGGAGAATTTGAAGGACCAAAGCATTAAATGCAGCCAACTAGGAGAGGCTCCTTGCTTGGGAAAGCAAGCAGCAGTTGTGCAGGCAGTGCATATGAATGGGATTATGGGATCAGGGGAAGCCCTGATTAAATGGAATATGTGCCCAAGAAGGAAATCCACTGATGGAGGATAATCCGTATGCTATAAATTTAGACCTATGGCTGATAATATGTAATGGAGAAATTGTCCCCAAATCTCACTATAAAATTTCATTTGTAACTATGCTTCTAAGTGGCATAGATGTAGGAAGGAGGCAGTAGGGGAGAGGCAGGTGATACATTCCTTGCCTGTACACAATCTCCTCAAACGACACCTGTTTAACCATTTCTAAAATGTAAGATGTTGACATGACAGAAAGGCTCTCAGAAGCAGCAGTGTGAAATCAATCCTTAAATCCATTCAGAACAAGATTGACACATCAGGAGTTAGACTGTGAAACACACAGAAAAGGCAATCAAAGCAGGACTTGTTTTTACATGCCCTCCCGTGATGTCCCAGACCCAAGCCTTGCCTTGGGAAGCCATGTGTGGCATCTTTCCCCTGTACAGTCATGCCCTGGTGTTAGAAGTTACTACTTTTCACCACACCCAAACTTAGTATAATTCATTTATTTATATTATTAGATAGTGAGCAACTTGAGGGATCCTCTTTCCTTCTTTTTCTCTCTCCTGCTATTACCATTGCTACCTAAATAAATTCATTGTTGAATAAGTGAATGTATATACAAAGTAGTAGGACTCTCAGTTCTCCAAATAAGGCAACCAGTAATCAATTTAAAAATCTTCAATTTTACAGAAAACAATAGAACTTGAAGTGTTTTATTGTCTTTATCTCATCATCCTAAGGGAAGAGTCATTAGTTAAAATTAAACAATGTCTGATGATTTTGCCCAGTCATCAGGTCACCTCAATCAGGAAGTATATAACTAGAAAATCCTGAAAGCAAAGGTTATCAAAATAAATTCATCATTTGTCCATTTCAAGATACTTATAGAACCACTGAATAAAGAACCCTAGAATCCTCCATCTCCTTAACGCAACCAATAGTTTTAGACAGAACTGCAATAATTCCAATTGACTAAAATCTCACCCACTTAAAATAATCTGATAAAAATATTGTGCACAGCATTGACCAAATAACTTCAATTCTAATAACAATTCCTAACACATTAGTAATAGAGGTGGACAAACCCTTGTGAACAAAGATGTTCACTGCATTTCTATTTATAATGGCAAAAAAAAGGAAAGAGAAAGAAACACAGTTGGAATTTGACAAAATAAGGGTTATTCATTCAGTGGAACATGATGTAGCCAGTAAAATATATCTATGCAAATTGTGTAATTCCATTGGAAAACACTAATAAGGTAGTATTCATAAAACAGGAAAATGAAAGGTTATATATCCAACGTGCTCTCTAATGAATGGAAGGAAGAAACGAAAGAAGGAAGGAAGGACAAAATATCAAGTAAGTTTTATTTCTTTCAACTTTTCTGGATATGTTTATAATGAACAAGTACTATTATAGTAATCAGAAACATTAATGATAGATTTGCAAAAAATTAAGTTGAAAACAAGAAAGAATTACAGGAGAAAGAGTCCAGTTTTGAGCCCCCCCACCACCGCTGAATCACTATCATGTTTGTCACTTGCATGGTACAATTCATCATGTATATCTAATTTACTTTAATAATTATCTGAAAAACAGTAATGGTTTTCTGTTAGGTTGCTTTTATGTCAGTTTGCAAATCAGTAAAAGGGACAGTATATGTTCATTTTTAGTACGGCTAAAAACAAACAAACTGGTTGCCTATAATAAGAAATGAAGAAATTAAGCTTATAAGCTTTAAAATGTTCTTCTAAGTAGCTTTTAAACATAGAACTTGGCTTTTAGAGGGCAGCATATGTACAATGGATAATATAATTTAAATATAAATGGCTATTCAGAATGTGATTACCATCTATAAAGCACTGGTGACTTACTTTGAAGTAAGTATTTGGTATAGAATTATACTTCAACATACTGAGGATATTGATAAATATTGTGTTTGTTATCTGAATTAGGTCATCAGGGACAAGATTCAGAAAATGGAGAAACACATTAGAAAGCTTTAGCAGTGCTCTAAGTGCCTTTGAGATGGGCATCTCATTAATATTCATATCAAATCATGTAATATTTATTAAACATTCATTTGTGTCAACATTTGGTATTGACATCATAGATCAAACAACAGACTTGTAAACTCAAGGTCTTCTCTGCCCAAGAAAGTATTCTCAGCATTTCCTATTTCAGCTTCTGTAGTCTTTGGAGTGATTTTGACATGGCTGAGATTTTAAAAATAATCATACCTATCATACAAATGAAGCACAGTTAAATATAAACATTACTTTCTTAGATGGTTCAACATTTCAAGGCTGTCTGGATAAACAGGTTGTACGGGCCTACATACCTTCAGGGATTTTGTTTTTCTTTCTAATCCAAAAAAATTAGGTCAAACTATCTTACCTACAATTATGAAGCTATCTGCAGAACCCAAGATATTCTTTAGGGTCATTAAGCAACAATAAATGAATATAATTGGAATGTTACCTATCACAGGTACAAAACATCTGGGGAGCCAGTTATATATTTTCATCCAAAGGGTCTGATTTGAGAAAACACATTGGCATGATATACTCAACTTTAATATTTAAAAATGTTTAAATAATATTAAAAAATATTTCGTGTTGACTTGTATCTGAGTCTTTGTTAAAATGCTAGATGAAACACGATTTTCTACCTTTTGTAGCCACAACATGTCTATCCAGCCTGATTTGTTTAAAGCAATACCAAAAAGAACATGATATACTCAACTTTAATGTTTTATTTTCAGTTCGGTTGAAAACATTTTTTAATAGAGTAGATTCCTTCAGATTATAAATGCAATAAAGTTTCCCCTTAGAATGGATAGAAAGGCCAAATGGTAATTTTCAAACGGTCCCTTCTTAAGGAGTTCAAAGAGAAAAGTGTAAATATAGTTTCTCTGAGAAATATGACTGATAAGAAGATATTTGTATCCATTGAACTACACAGGGTCAGGAGATTGACTATGCTTAGAACAATCAAAGGAGTTACTGAGGCCATGAAAACAATCCCAGATCCACAGACTGACTACACCTTCAAAGATAAAACAGTGGTTATTTGACAACCAAGACATTTCGCAGATTAAAGTAATCCAACTCTGTTTCAGTTTTCAAAAAATATTTCATGTTGACTTGTATCTGAGTCTTTGTTAAAATGCTAGATGAAACACAGTTTTCTACCTTTTGTAGCCACAACATGTCCATCCAGCCTGATTTGTTTAAAGCAATACCAAAAAGAACAGGATATTATTTACAGAGATAGTCAAAGATGAAAGGCTCCACAATTTTTCTTGGCATGACTATAATATCTCAAAGCCTTGACATCTATTTTTTGTAAAGCCTAAAATGATACATCTCAATGAAGTTTATGCCCATTTCATCCCTTTCAAAGTTGAAGGTCAGCTATTTGGTATGCCTTTATGAATAATAAAATTATGGCTTTCCTCCCTTCTAGGCCTTATTGTAGCCAAGTGGCTTTAGTCATTTTCATGGGACAGATTTTCTAATATCTTTATTATTACTCTACATTCGCCATCTCACATTTTTACCACTGGGCCCTAGATATATATATCATCCATTGTTCAGCATGCTCTACCCAATGGAATAATCATATTTAGAATGGTCTATAAGATGATCATTTTCCATTGGGTCCAATTTACAATCTGTTTCTCCCTTTTTTCTTTCGTATGTTTTTCTGCTCATTCAAATTATGATCAGAAGCTAAGGCATTTTCATATCCAAATGCTCTTCCCATCACTTCTAATACCATCACCATATATTAAAAATAGAAGACAATATGAAAGGAAGGCAATAAAAGACCCTCGCTGAAAAAGTCCTTGCACTTTGAAAAACAAACTTATTTTTTTATACAAGAAAACAGAACTTAAACCCCCTTTTTATGTTTGAAATCCTGACAATCAAATAGCTGTGATATTAAGACTTCACAAGCATTAAGTCTTATATCAGCCGTGGTTAGATGTAAATAAATCCACCATAAAAGTCAGTCTAGGCAAAAACGCACTGTAACTTAATTTTCTAAACCACAGGAGCTGGGAAGCAGCTGAACTTCACTAAATCAGACAGTAACAAAATGGATAAACATCCGGGCTCTGTATCTTTTGTGATGGTGTGTCATATCTTGTTAGATTCTCTGCACATTTGTTGTTTTATGAGCAATGATATTATCACTTTATGATCTCAAGGAATAACCCACAACAAGCATAAATTAAGGATGGGACCTGTAGCAGACATTGGGAGTTCCTTGCTAAATTTTCATTGTTGCTTTTATTCTTCACTAACAAAACCCCCATATTGCAGCGGTAGCAATCTACCCAACTGCAAGAGAACATGTCCCAGGCCCCCATGCAGAAAGGAGTAGCAATTATGATGTAAGTAGGAGGCACTGATTGTCATCGTGTGGGCTTTCAGGAAAATTCTCTAAAGGTGCCTGATTTGGCAGGTGCCCTTTTGCCCCTCCCTCTCCGCCTTCTTGCTGGCTGCACTCTGCATCAGTCATATTGTGACCTGAAGTGACCTTGAGAGCAGAAGCCATGTGATAAGAATGGCGGGACAGAAGAGAAAAGGAGTGCAGGCTCCTGATGACATCAAGGAGTCATCCATATCAGCTGTAATTCGCCTTCCTCTGCAGTTCATGTTCCATGGGAGAAAGATAAATCCTTTTTTGTATGTCATAATATTTTAGATGTCTTACTTGCAGGAGTACACAACTCCTAGTTGATGAAATAACCTTGTTATGTAGCGAATTTGAAGGAGGCTGCTGACCCCAAATCAGTAATACATTAGTCTTAAATTATTTTTCCATTAGTAACAATTAGTTGGATAAAGCAAACACAATTTCTTTTTAATTGGCCTTTCTTGTTTAACAGAAGTACTTATTTCCCAGATACTTGGCCAAAGGAAAGTAAACTTTACCAGTCTAAGTAGTGTCAAACCCACACATTTAACCACCTTTCTCTCAGCAACTACATAGCTGCTTATGAACATTATCAGGACTGTCGGACACGTCATAGGTGTAACAAGATCTTTGTATTTCCATTTCTGCACTGTCCAACCAATGTCTTCCATTAACACAGCTATGAGCTTCATCTCTAATGTGCAGCATTCGTAGCAAAGGGGCCCCAGGTAAGAGTAGGTCCTTAAGTCAGGACAAGGATGCATCGTATTTCATACAAAAAGGGGACTTGAGAGGTACATGATGAAGACAGAGATTCCATCTGACAAACTGATTCCCATGTGGCCGGCCTGGAGACAGGGGAAATTGGATTAAATAATTTCTGATGGCTTTATCCAGGCTAAGATTTCAATGATCTTTATAAACCTCCATTAATCATGTAATCATCTTTCCATTTTGGAACTGAATTTAGAGCATTTTAAGATAATGGCTTCCAGTGTCTGTAGAGCCAAAGCTAAAATATGACCTCAAAGAGTCACCCCTTCCCTTGGTGAGATATCAAATCCTACCACTGAGAACTCTTTCTCATTTGATGTGAAGAGAAAGATGCCCACAGAAACACACCTACACCATTTCTAAGACAGAATGGCAATGCAGCCTTAATCTGCATATTTCAAAATAGGATGCTTTTAAAAGATTTTACAGCTGGCTTAAGGATGAGTGTAAAATATTTAAGATGGGAAGAGAAATTATAAGGTAATTATTTTTAGACAGACTGAAGGAACAAAATCTTATGGAAATGGTTTCATTCAGAACAATCAGTAATACAGATCAAAATTAACACTCATGGGTTGCCAAGTAAGGAGAGGTGCAAGGCAACTCAAATAGCATTCGTTTGTGTAATTTGAAAAAAGGAAATCTATTCTTAAAGGGCCAGTTTTTCTCCCTCTCCCATTTTTTAGAATTAGTGAGTAAATCTCAATTCTTTTTTCTAGTATTTTATGCTACACATAATAACTGGTTATGCAAATAAAATGGTACACCTTACAATTTCTAACAATTCTGTTAAGGACAAAAGTTAAACACGATTTTCTCCTCTTGTCTCTGTTTAAATTAGTGTGTAAGTGTGTACGCCCTTTCCCACCACTTTATGTGATTCAGCCTTGATGATAGGTCTCTGTTACATTGCAGCCAGTAAATCTGTTATGAGCTTGGCTGCCATGTGCAACCATGCCTGGAGGCTATGTTAAAAATTCTGAGATCCATGAACATCAGCAAAGTTTTTGTTCAGTTTAAGCTGAACAAACAGAGTTAAAGACAAACTTTATTGAGTTTGGAATGGGCCCATCCATTGTCACTGGACTAGGTACTGACAGGCCGTCAGCTAGAGTAACGTTTATTGGATTAGCGAAAATCTACTAGCTGTTGGAGGAGAGAATAAGGTGCTAGTATTAATCATGGAGAGCATGGGAAAATGAAACTCTTTCAACAATGAAAGCAATGCTCCTTTCTACCATGAAAGTTTTCATCCCTCTTCCTCATCTCAATTTCAAAACGCCATATCCTAAGCATCAAGTGCAATTTAAAAACATGAGCAACATTATGTGTTGGGCATCTAGATGGTTCATGTGTGCAGAGCCGGTGAAAACTTGAAGGGCCTTGCAACATCCTGGCTGCTGTCCAACCAAAACGATGAAATATGGAGTGAGACATTATTTCCTATCCCCACAATGCACACCTACCTTGTAAGTCCACAATGTGACACTGAGTCTTTTGGATTCTGAGTGTCACCTTTGATAAATCTACCACAGGGGAAAAGTAAGCCCCCAAGAAAGGAAAGGAAATTTTGTTATTGTTGTTATATACACCTCCAGAAAAGTTATGGATACATTTTCCTGGATATTAACAGGACTGCAAGAGGAGGATCTGGGTGGCAGGAAGGGGATGAAGAGGAGGCTGATAAGGACTCTCGGGGTTTAGGAACACAGGCACAAGCCACAGTCTGTTTAAATGGTTAAGTTATCAATGTTGTCAAATTGAGATGTCAAAATTATGAGCTGGTCTAGGGGGAATTTCATCTGCATGTAGACAGATCTCATTAGAAAATCCTTAAAATGGTTTTCTACAACTGAAGCAAATCTTGCCTAAGAAAGAGTTGAATCACTACCTGCCTTGTGAAATCTAAATATGCATCTAGTCCATCTTTGGCTAGTGATGGACCTTCCTCGGCTTTACCTGAACTCTCTGCAGTTCTGTGTTCTTTTCTCTCTGATGCTAAGTTCATGGCAAGTAGAACTAACACAAAGCCTTGGTCAATAGTTGTAGCATTTGGCATCTGGCTAAGGAAGGATTTTCTTAGCATTTTCCTTCACAAAGCCAGATTCCATGTATGTTTTGTACAATTCTCTCAAATTGATAGAGACGGGGTCTCACTTTGTTGCTCAGGCTGGTCTGGAACGCCTGGCCTCAGGTGATCCTCCTGCCTTCCAAAATGCCAAGATTACAGGTGTGAACCACCACATTTCGCCCAAATTGGGAGGTGAGCTTCAGCAAAGCCCAAGACTTCATGGGCTAACAATTTCTCTTTGGCTTATATGAGTGTAAGGTTCTTATAGGGCTCCTCTGGGGCCTATCAGAGGAGGCTCATTTAGTCTAGGCCTTCCTTTCACCCATAGTCCCAAAGGTAGACGTCCGGTGTTATCTCCAAGTGAAATCATACCTATGTATAAAGAAATATACTATAATAATTGAAAGAATACCACATGAAGGATTTAACTTTAGTTGTTAAATGAAAATGCTTAAAATGTGTCTGGACACATTTTAATATACTGGGATCCTCAAAAACTGCAATGGCCTGGATTCTGTTGACCTGATAAAGGCCTATTGAGGTATACTAATCATTACAGACAGCTTTCTATGTGAATCATGAAGATGTATTTAACTCATGATCACACAATGCATGGGTAATTAACAAACATGTAATGAGTCTGTAACTTCCTGCTCAGGCGTGGGAAGCACACACTTTCATTAGGAAGCACTTTTACATGAACTATTACTCAAATGTGTGTAGGTCCATGTGGAATGAAATGTTCCTACTTTAAATATCAAGTTCAGTGTTATGTCTGTTTGATATTTAAAACATTGATAAGTACATTTTCAAAAGACTTACGTGGAAAAAGAGGAAAGATAAAACTCGCATCAGTTCATTTTTCCTTTACTAGTAATTAGCAGATAGAAAAAAGGTGCTTTTTGTGACTAATGCTTAGTTTTATGATTTTAAATTATACTCTGTCTCCATTGGATGCATAAATGAGAGCCCTCTGACTACATTTTCCTCTTGCTACCCTTCCAACACTAACAAGGAAATTAGCTCACACATATTCACCACCCAATATGGTTATATACTTTAACATTCAGCAAAAAGTTCTAAATTGCTCACTTACTGAGCTGAATCACATAGAGGGCTGAAATTCATCCATTAATGAATTATTGTATTGCCTGAGGTCTGCTTAGAGCTACCTGATTTTAGAATTAATGGCAGAATAAATCTTAAGAAGGCCAATATATTTTAATTTTATGCATATTACCTATTTGAGCAATATATTCTAACATGAGTTTGGCTGTAAATATCTTATTACTACTAAGTATCAAAAGGAGTTCAGAAATATTCACCAATATACTTCATATTGCAACTTTAAATAAAATTAAAATTTAATCTACACTTCTGAGAATAGAATAATTGTCGCTCATTTACTAGAATAACGCTTAGGAGCAGATGCATATAATGCTCATAAAACCATGAAAGAATAGCCATTGAACATTTAACTAGAATTGTCAGGTACAAACTATAAACTGTAACTTAAAATAATTTTATTTTCTTCCTCTAACTGCAGAAATAGCACCTAAATCAATTAGAGAGAGCTAAGAAATTTAATCTTGAGGAAAAAATAAGATTTTTATTAAGGAGGGAAAAATCCTATCTTTTATTTTTGTATTTAGACCATTTCCTTTACAAAACAGCTAAATACAACATTATGATAAAAATTTCATAGGTAAGCCAAAATAGAGAATTTATAACATTTAAGCTAAATCAAAGCATTATTTATAGTTTTCAGAGAAAAACAGGCTATCTTTTGATATAATACAAATAAAAATCTATTAAAATGATTTTTCTAAATTCGGTTTGGAAGAGAATGGGCTTAAGTAACTTTTCTGTTGGTTGCTAGGAAATCTAAATGATGTTCTTCCTGAACAAGCAACACAAAGCGCTACGTTTTACTGCAGCCAAAGGGAGATGGGATGGGGCAGGTGAATAGAGAGGGGCGGGAAATGACAGCAGGTCTCAGGCAATCTTCATGCTGTGCCCATTGGAAGGAAGGACCTCCAAATAGAAACATTATTTATCTTTGAGAGGTGAAGTCATGGATAACTTTTTCCATTCATTTTCTGTTGTATTTTATGAGTTATATAAGCTAAATGAAGATTTTTTTCTAGAAGTTCTATTTGATTCTTTTTCAAATCTCCTTGATCAAAACTTCTTAATAGTTTACTGGGTTTTGCTTCCATTTTCAAGTTTCTTTATTATTTTTCTAACAGCTACGCATTAGGGTAAAGCTAGAGCTTCAATAATGAGAAGCAGAGATTGAATGACCTAAGGTTTATATCTCTCTCACCTGGTCTCAGTGTGAATGGGCTAGATCAATGGGACAGATCTCCTTTCTGCGCCCACTCAGAGTTCCAAGTCCCAACCAAGCAATTGCTCCACCATCCCCTAGGACATGGTCAACATGTGTGTGGTTAAAGCTAGGTTGATGCCTTCCTGGGCTCCAGCCAAGTGTGAAGAGACAAGAGGGTGCATTGACACATCACTTCTACTTCCATTCTATGTGTGAGATCCTGATGACACAGCCTCACCTGATTGCAAAGAGAACTGAGAAATGTGGCCAAGCTAGGCAGTCATCCATCCTACATACTACTACTACCGTGGAGTAGGTTAAAATGGACTTTATGAGTAGCTACCCATCACAACATGAAACATGAAGATTTCATAGTATATGCCTAATATTTCCAATATCAAAGTCTCTGCAGGTCTGACTCTGCTGTCTATTTCTTCTGCTTTTCACGTACTGTGTCATGTTTCCCTTTATGTTTGAGGATTTTTGACCATGAGTTCATGTTTATGTTCTATGGGAATATATGGTTATGTTCTATGGGAAAATAATTTTGCAGGAATGTTTTGAAGTCTGGGTTAAAGTTGCATTATTTCACATAGGGAATGTATTTGCTTTTGCCTAACAACCCTAAATAATTTTAAAAATGTATTTGCTTAAGTTCTGGTTGGGCCTTATAGGCAAGTTTCCTTGTTGGTATCTTCCAGGCAGTACAGTCAATTCCAGCTCTCATCATTCTGAGATTGCATCCCTTTTGGGTCTCACCTTCATTGGGCTCTGATCTTTACCTGCCGGTCGCATCACATGATAAAGTTGTCAGAGTGGAGCCATAATAGATGGGCAGATGTCTTGGTGCCCACTTTCTTTCTAAATTCCTGTTGTTACTAAATCTTGGCTTCTACAGATTCCTTGTTTTTGTGCCGGCTTCGCAAGGCATTTGAAATTATGGGTTTTTAAAACTGTGTTTGTTTGTTTTATATTTTTAACCAGCATTTTAGTTTTCTTATTGGAAAGAATGGAATTTCTGGTCCAAGATAGCATCAGAAATGGAAGTTCCAAATATACTTTTATACGACAATCATGACCATGATTTTAGAGAGATCTTTACAAGTAGATGAGAACTAGCAACGCAAGCCTAGAGTTTTACTACTGAGTCTTGTGTGTTATATCATACACAGAACTTGGATTTCTTGATCTGTAAAATGGAGAGAATAATAACCATATTACCCATGTCAGTAAGTTATGATGATGACAGAATAAGGAACTTTGCAAATTCTTAAACAGTATTGCCAGTTGGAATTGAGACTGAGAACCTCACAAGCCACAAGCATAAGAGCATGAATATGTCAATAGGCAACAGACATGTTAAAATGCAATGATTTACAAAGCCGTTTTCTGATATCTTCCACAGGCCCTACTCCTGCTGAGCCATCCCTCTCATTATTGGTTTCACCTGTGAAACAGTTCTCTGCCACTGCTGACTTCACCGAATATCTTCTTTGTACTTCCATCTGCGTTTTATGTGAACTCTGGAGCGATTAGTCGCTAATATCAACATTGGTGCACAGTCTAGGAACATTTATTGCTCCCCTGCTTGGCTTAATGTTTCTGACTTGGTACCATAATATTATTAATAGTCACAGGGTACAATAAAAGAAAATTAAGTGTTTATTTTGTTTAGGCTTTAGCCACTTTACCTACAGCCTTTTTCCATTACATTTGCACATAAATGAGCATACGCCACATTTTTTAGATACAAATCAGGTTTTAACTTTGCTAATCATATAGTTTCCTTTCTGGTAGTCTTCCAGGCTGGTTTCAGTGTGACTCCAGATGCATGCATATTGTAGCAAATGAAGAAATGGCCATGTGGTAGATGTTTGCCCTTTTGTGATTCACAAATAGTGTTTTTGCAGAAAACCTATATTTATAAATCCACTCTGAACATTCCTTTTCAATTCCAGGAGCACATCTTTAAGTTTTAGGCTGAAGTCCATTGTTCAATTCCAGATTATTTTCTAGCAAATAGTTGGGAACAACTGCCATGGAATATGTAATCATTGAAGGCATGAGAACCACTTGAAATAAAAGTTACTAGAACCAAGTTTTAGCATTAAATGGCCCCCATTTCTCAGCATGAGAAGCCCAAAGCCCTGAGATACTTAAGTGGGCATCCAAGGCCAATGCAGTGAGTTTATTCCATGTTTCCTACTTTCTCTACCACCTCCTAGGCAATGTTCTTCCAAATGAAGTGTTTGCTTTGCCTTGAAAAGACAAATTAATATTTTACATGGCAAGAAGTCTTTATTCCTTGGTGGGATATTTCCAACTTGATTTATATGATGGTGTTTAAATGCTTAAAAGCTTTTGTAAGGCAGGGTTTCAATCGATTAAAGAATTTAGTTTTCCTTGAGGTTCTTGCATCAGATATTATCTCAGAAGTCCTACTTCCTAAGATTTATAATCCAATCTCTTCCTTATGTTAACCATACCTTTTGGTGAGCATCCCATTGGACCAAGCTTGGGGATTTCAGTTCAGCATCATCATGTGGAGTGACTGCAAACAGCATGGGGGAGCCTGCATGCCCCAACTTTCCATCAACGGGCTCTGGCTGTACAAGACTTCAGTTTGCTTGCTCACCAGCAATACATATGAGTCCTCTGGGCTTCTGGGAATATCTCATAGGTTCAAAAAACAGATGATTTTGAACAGAAAGACAGAAACACAGTATTCCAAGATAATCTGTACACATGAGTCCTTCTTTATTAAATCAAGAACTTTTACCTTTTCACTTAAAGGAAGTACCTTATGGCTTCTCTTTGACATATATGAATTGCCAGCTCCTTGAGGATAGAAATGGCACCTATCATAGTACCTAGGTACATAAATGTTCAGCAAACATTTGCTAAATGAATAAATAAAATAAATGGGCTGGGAGTGGTGGCTCACACCTGTAATCCCAGCACTTTGGGGGGCCGAGGCAGGTGGATCATGAGGTCAGGAGATTGAGACCATCCCGGCTAACACGGTGAAACCCAATCTCTACTAAAAATACAAAAAAATTAGCCGGGTGTGGTGGCCGGTGCCTGTAGTCCCAGCTACTCAGGAGGCTGAGACAGGAGAATGGTGTGAACCTGGGAGGCAGAGCTTTCAGTGAGCCGAGATCCCACCACTGCACTCCAGCCTGGGTGAGAGAGTGAGACTCCATCTTAAATAAATAAACAAATAAATAAATAAATGTGGAAATAAGTTAATGAGGAGTAGCCTGAGATGTGGGAAGAAGGCAGTGAGGAGTAGAAAACTTGGATGCCACCTTGTCATTGCCTTCAGCTTTGTCTGGACTGAGACTTCAACTTAAGAAGAGAACTTGCAAGTCAGACACTCCTCATCACTTGCCAACGTGGCATGGGGCTCTCGGTGAAGCTTGATGTTTCCATCTGTAACATGGGGCCAATTATAGACTAATTGAGAAGATCACATGATTTAAGATATGTAAATACACAGAATAGTATCTGGCACTGCTTTTGCTTTTTTATTATTATTATTATACTTTAAGTTTTAGGGTACATGTGCACATTGTGCAGGTTAGTTACATACGTATACATGTGCCATGCTGGTGCGCTGCACCCACTAACTCGTCATCTAGCATTAGGTGTATCTCCCAGTGCTATCCCTCCCCCCTCCCCCCACCCCACAACAGTCCCCAGAGTGTAATATTCCCCTTCCTGTGTCCATGTGATCTCATTGTTCAATTCCCACCTATGAGTGAGAATATGCGGTGTTTGGTTTTCTGTTCTTGAGATAGTTTACTGAGAATGATGATTTCCAATTTCATCCATGTCCCTACAAAGGACATGAACTCATCATTTTTTATGGCTGCATAGTATTCCATGGTGTATATGTGCCACATTTTCTTAATCCAGTCTATCATTGTTGGACATTTGGGTTGGTTCCAAGTCTTTGCTATTGTGAATAATGCCGCAATAAACATACGTGTGCATGTGTCTTTATAGCAGCATGATTTATAGTCCTTTGGGTATATACTCAGTAATGGGATGGCTGGGTCAAATGGTATTTCCAGTTCTAGATCCCTGAGGAATCGCCACACTGACTTCCACAATGGTTGAACTAGTTTACAGTCCCACCAACAGTGTCAAAGTGTTCCTATTTCTCCACATCCTCTCCAGCACCTGTTGTTTCCTGACTTTTTAATGATTGCCATTCTAACTGGTGTGAGATGGTACCTCATTGTGGTTTTGATTTGCATTTCTCTGATGGCCAGTGATGATGAGCATTTTTTCATGTGTCTTTTGGCTGCATAAATGTCTTCTTTTGAGAAGTGTCTGTTCATGTCCTTCGCCCACTTTTTGATGGAGTTGTTTGTTTTTTTCTTGTAAATTTGTTTGAGTTCATTGTAGATTCTGGATATTAGCCCTTTGTCAGATGAGTAGGTTGCGAAAATTTTCTCCCATTTTGTAGGTTGCCTGTTCACTCTGATGGTAGTTTCTTTTGCTGTACAGAAGCTCTTTAGTTTAATGAGATCCCATTTGTCAATTTTGTCTTTTGTTGCCATTGCTTTTGGTGTTTTAGACATGAAGTCCTTGCCCATGCCTATGTCCTGAATGGTAATGCCTAGGTTTTCTTCTAGGGTTTTTATGGTTTTAGGTCTAACGTTTAAGTCTTTAATCCATGTTGAATTGATTTTTGTATAAGGTGTAAGGAAGGGATCCAGTTTCAGCTTTCTACATATGGCTAGCCAGTTTTCCCAGCACCATTTATTAAATAGGGAATCCTTTCCTCATTGCTTGTTTTTCTCAGGTTTGTCAAAGAACAGATAGTTGTAGATATGCGGCATTATTTCTGAGGGCTCTGTTCTGTTCCATTGATCTATATCCCTGTTTTGGTACCAGTACCATGCTGTTTTGGTTACTGTAGCCTTGTAGTATAGTTTGAAGTCAGGTAGTGTGATGCCTCCAGCTTTGTTCTTTTGGCTTAGGATTGACTTGGCGATGCGGGCTCTCTTTTGGTTCCATATGAACTTTAAAGTAGTTTTTTCCAGTTCTGTGAAGAAAGGCATTGGTAGCTTGATGGGGATGGCATTGAATCTATAAATTACCTTGGGCAGTATGGCCATTTTCATGATATTGATTCTTCCTACCCATGAGCATGGAATGTTCTTCCATTTGTTTGTATCCTCTTTTATTTCCTTGAGCAGTGGTTTGAAATTCTCCTTGAAGAGGTCCTTCACATCCCTTGTAAGTTGGATTCCTAGGTATTTTATTCTCTTTGAAGCAATTGTGAATGGCAGTTCACTCATGATTTGGCTCTCTGTTTGTCTGTTGTTGGTGTATAAGAATGCTTGTGATTTTTGTACATTGATTTTGTATCCTGAGACTTTGCTGAAGTTGCTTATCAGCTTAAGGAGATTTTGGGCTGAGATAATGGGTTTTCTAGATATACAATCATGTCATCTGCAAACAGGGACAATTTGACTTCCTCTTTTCCTAATTGAATACCCTTTATTTCCTTCTCCTGCCTAATTGCCCTGGCCAGAACTTCCAACACTATGTTGAATAGGAGTGGTGAGAGAGGGCATCCCTGTCTTGTGCCAGTTTTCAAAGGGAATGCTTCCAGTTTTTGCCCATTCAGTATGATATTGGCTGTGGGTTTGTCATAAATAGCTCTTATTATTTTGAAATACGTCCCATCAATACCTAATTTATTGAGAGTTTTTAGCATGAAGGGTTGTTGAATTTTGCCAAAGGCTTTTTCTGCATCTATTGAGATAATCATGTGGTTTTTGTCTTTGGCTCTGTTTATATGCTGGATTACATTTATTGATTTGCATATATTGAACCAGCCTTGCATCCCAGGGATGAAGCCCACTTGATCATGGTGGATAAGCTTTTTGATGTGCTGATGGATTCGTTTTGCCAGTATTTTATTGAGGATTTTTGCATCAATGTTCATCAGGGATATTGGTCTAAAATTCTCTTTTTTTGTTGTGTCTCTGCCTGGCTTTGGTATCAGAATGATGCTGGCCTCATAAAATGAGTTAGGGAGGATTCCCTCTTTTTCTATTGATTGGAATAGTTTCAGAAGGAATGGTACCAGTTCCTCCTTGTACCTCTGGTAGAATTTGGCTATGAATCCATCTGGTCCTGGACTCTTTTTGGTTGGTAAGCTATTGATTATTGCCACAATTTCAGATCCTGTTATTGGTCTATTCAGAGATTCAACTTATTCCTGGTTTAGTCTTGGGAGAGTGTATGTGTCGAGGAATTTATCCATTTCTTCTAGATTTTCTAGTTTATTTGCATAGAGGTGTTTGTAGTATTCTCTGATGGTGGTTTGTATTTCTGTGGGATCGGTGGTGATATCCCCTTTATCATTTTTTATTGCGTCTATTTGATTCTTCTCTCTTTTCTTCTTTATTAGCCTTGCTAGCAGTCTATCAATTTTGTTGATCCTTTCAAAAAACCAGCTCCTGGATTCATTAATTTTTTGAAGGGTTTTTTGTGTTTCTATTTCCTTCAGTTCTGCTCTGATTTTAGTTATTTCTTGCCTTCTGCTAGCTTTTGAATGTGTTTGCTCTTGCTTTTCTAGTTCTTTTAATTGTGATGTTAGGGTGTCAATTTTGGATCTTTCCTGCTTTCTCTTGTGGGCATTTAGTGCTGTAAATTTCCCTCTACATACTGCTTTGAATGCATCCCAGAGATTCTGGTATATTGTGTCTTTGTTCTCGTTGGTTTCAAAGAACATCTTTATTTCTGCCTTCATTTCGTTATGTACCCAGTAGTCATTCAGGAGCAGGTTGTTCAGTTTCCATGTAGTTGAGTGGTTTTGAGTGAGATTCTTAATCCTGAGTTCTAGTTTGATTGCACTGTGCTCTGAGAGATAGTTTGTTATAATTTCTGTTCTTTTACATTTGCTGAGGAGAGCTTTACTTCCAAGTATGTGGTCAATTTTGGAATAGGTGTGGTGTGGTGCTGAAAAAAATGTATATTCTGTTGATTTGGGGTGGAGAGTTCTGTAGATGTCTATTAGGTCCGCTTGGTGCAGAGCTGAGTTCAATTCCTGGGTATCCTTGTTGACTTTGTGTCTCATTGATCGGTCTAATGCTGACAGTGGGGTGTTAAAGTCTCCATTATTAATGTGTGGGAATCTAAGTCTCTTTGTAGGTCACTCAGGACTTGCTTTATGAATCTTGGTGCTCCTGTGTTGGGTGCATATATATTTAGGATAGTCAGCTGTTCTTGTTGAATTGATCCCTTTACCATTATGTAATGGCCATCTTTGTCTCTTTTGATCTTTGTTGGTTTAAAGTCTGTTTTATCCGAGAGTAGGATTGCAACCCCTGCCTTTTTTTGTTTTCCATTTGCTTGGTAGATCTTCCTCCATCCTTTGATTTTGAGCCTATGTGTGTCTCTGAACGTGAGATGGGTTTCCTGAATACAGCACACTGATGGGTCTTGACTCTTTATCCAATTTGCCAGTCTGTGTCTTTTAATTGGAGAATTTAGTCCATTTACATTTAAAGTTAATATTGTTATGTGTGAATTTGGTCCTGTCATTATGATGTTAGCTGGTTATTTTGCTCATTAGTTGATGCAGTTTCTTCCTAGTCTCGATGGTCTTTACATTTTGGCATGATTTTGCAGTGGCTGGTACTGGTTTTTCCTTTCCATATTTAGCGCTTCCTTCAGGAGCTCTTTTAGGGCAGGCCTGGTGGTGACAAAATCTCTCAGCATTTGCTTGTCTGTAAAGTATTTTATTTCTCCTTCACTTATGAAGCTTAGTTTGGCTGGATATGAAATTCTGGGTTGAAAATTCTTTTCTTTAAGAATGTTGAATATTGGCCCCCACTCTCTTCTGGCTTGTAGGGTTTCTGCTGAGAGATCCGCTGTTAGTCTTATGGGCTTCCCTTTGAGGGTAACCCGACCTTTCTCTCTGGCTGCCCTTAACATTTTTTCCTTCATTTCAACTTTGGTGAATCTGACAATTATGTGTCTTGGAGTTGCTCTTCTCGAGGAGTATCTTTGTGGCGCTCTCTGTATTTCCTGAATCTGAACGTTGGCCTACCTTGCTAGATTGGGGAAGTTCTCCTGGATAATATCCTGCAGCGTGTTTTCCAACTTGGTTCCATTCTCCCCATCACTTTCAGGTACACCAATCAGATGTAGATTTGGTCTTTTCACATAGTCCCATATTTCTTGGAGGCTTTGCTCATTTCTTTTTATTCTTTTTTCTCTAAACTTCCCTTCTCACTTCATTTCATTCATTTCATCTTCCATTGCTGATACCCTTTCTTCCAGTTGATCGCATCGGCTCCTGAGGCTTCTACATTCTTCATGTAGTTCTCGAGCCTTGGTTTTCAGCTCCATCAGCTCCTTTAAGCACTTCTCTGTGTTGGTTATTCTAGTTATACATTCTTCTAAATTTTTTTCAAAGTTTTCAACTTCTTTGCCTTTGGTTTGAATGTCCTCCTGTAGCTCAGAGTAATTTGATCGTCTGAAGCCTTCTTCTCTCAGCTCAACAAAGTCATTCTCCATCCAGCTTTGTTCTGTTGCTGGTGTGGAACTGCGTTCCTTTGGAGGAGGAGAGGCGCTCTGCTTTTTAGAGTTTCCAGTTTTTCTGTTCTGCTTTTTCCCCATCTTTGCGGTTTTATCTACTTTTGGTCTTTGATGATGGTGATGTACAGATGGGTTTTTGGTGTGGATGTCCTTTCTGTTTGTTAGTTTTCCTTCTAACAGACAGGACCCTCAGCTGCAGGTCTGTTGGAATACCCTGCCGTGTGAGGTGTCAGTGTGCCCCTGCTGGGGGGTGCCTCCCAGTTAGGCTGCTCGGGGGTCAGGGGTCAGGGACCCACTTGAGGAGGCAGTCTGCCCATTCTCAGATCTCCAGCTGCGTACTGGGAGAACCACTGCTCTCTTCAAAGCTGTCAGACAGGGACATTTAAGTCCGCAGAGGTTACTGCTGTCTTTTTGTTTGTCTGTGCCCTGCCCCCAGAGGTGGAGCCTACAGAGGCAGGCAGGCCTCCTTGAGCTGTGGTGGGCTCCACCCAGTTCGAGCTTCCTGGGTGCTTTGTTTACCTAATCAAGGCTGGGCAATGGCGGGTGCCCCTCCCCCAGCCTTGCTGCCGCCTTTCAGTTTGATCTCAGACTGCTGTGCTAGTAATCAGCGAGACTCCATGGGCGTGGGACCCTCCGAGCCAGGTGCGGGATATAATCTCATGGTGCGCCATTTTTTAAGCCTGTCGGAAAAGTGCAGTATTCAGGTGGGAGTGACCCGATTTTCCAGGTGTTGTCCGTCACCCCTTTCTTTGACTATGAAAGGGAACTCCCTGACCCCTTGCGCTTCCCAAGTGAGGCAATGCCTCACCCTGCTTTGGCTTGCGCACGGTGCGCGCACCCACTGACCTGCGCCCACTGTCTGGCACTCCCTAGTGAGATGAACCCAGTACGTCAGATAGAAATGCAGAAATCACCCATCTTCTGCATCGCTCACGCTGGGAGCTGTAGACCGGAGCTGTTCCTATTTGGCCATCTTGGCTCCTCCCCCCTGCTTTTGCTTTTATGTACTGATCATCATCATCATCATCAATCATCAGTTATTCCACAAGAAACTCGGGATTACACTTTTTGATCCTAAAAACAGTTCAGCTCAATTGTCAGCTCTTTAATTTTTTTTTCACAGGTTAGAGTCCTCTCAGGTTGCATGCACCATCCTTGGGTGCACACCCCTCTTTTGTGGGTGTGCTCACCTGTCATCTTGGCCTCAGCACGAACAGCCACTTTACTCCTGCTAAGTGAGTGGCTCATATGCACTTTTTTAGACTGTATTGGATTTTATAAAACCTTAAAATTGGTAATTTAAGTGCCACTAGCAACTTGTCTTTAACAGGTGGAGAGAGATCTGGAGCCCATCCTAGGAAAAAGCAAATGACATTTCTCTCTTGTGACCCAGTCATTGCAAATTTGGTCTGTCTTTGCAAGGAACCTAGTGCTAGAGCCATTGCTAGGTTTTCATATCAGGGGGAATAAAAACCTTGGAGGGGAGGGGGGAAGCAAGCAGGCAGAGGGTCTCAAGCTGTGGGTTGGTTGGGGTATATATACTTAGAAAGACACTGCCTTTGGTGATCTCCTGATAATTGCTTTCCAGGACCACTGATGCTTTGGATACACAGTTAACATGGCTTCCTCCCAGGCTTTATCATCATAGGCTAAACTCCTCTTGCATGAATCTCTTACCTAAGGTAATGTTGATCAGCCACTACTCCTCTCCCCTTGTCCTGACCAAATGCCCTCTACTGTCTGTCACCTCATCAGGGCTACCACTGCAATGCCCAGGAGATGATGCAAGCCATCCCTACCTCACTTGAAAAATTATCTTACTCAAGTCTCAAACTTTCAAGACCATATGTTATGCTTTAGTTTGACATGGTCATTGATCATAAACTTTTATTTATTTTTCTTTTTATCTCAACTTAGTGTCCTGGATGTAGAAATTTAATTGAGTAAACTTCTAGAAGCAATTGTTATAGACTAACATAAAAGAAAAACCTGAGGGTAAATATAAAATCATCCACAATCCCACCATCTTAACTCTAATAATACCTTTACCATTTTAATGCAGCAAATCACCCTTTTTATATGTAATTTTATGTAGCTGTAACCAGATTCTACTTGAGCCTTTGCCTGCCCTAAAATTCTGCTTGTTTCCATGATATTATAAACATTATTTTCCATATGTGAGAAAAACATATTTTCTCACAGTTGTAATACAGGGTTTATAACTATCATTTTAATGTCTGCATACTGTAACTTTCCTTTAGGTTTCTTATAAATTATCTTGTATCTAGTAGCGTAAGATATCAAGAGCATCTTATGCTTCTAGACATTACTGTGGCTTTAGATGCTTTTCATTTAATTATATGATGAAGATCTTGGTGCAATGGAGTTTTGGCACTTTGATTATTTTGTAAGGTTTTATTATTGCTTCTCCTCTCCTTTTTAGGCTCCCCTCCACCACCTATCCTTTAAAGGTTGGGGTTCTCTTGGGTTTCATGCACAAGCCTCCTTCCACACGTCTCTTCGGCCCTTAGTAAGCTCATCTACTATCAAGCAAGGCCTTACCTCCCCAAACATTCTTCAGGGTCTGAGACCCATATTTACTAACCCTGCAAAAATGTACCATGTAATCACATTAACTCCTCAAATATTTTCCCAAACACTAAACAATAACTTCTCCTAGAAGCTGCTCTACCTTCTGAGCAGATATTCTCAGATAATGGCACCCCTATCCACCAGATCTGCTTGGTTAGCAACACCTCTAGGAATCTTCTCTCTCTCTTCTCCGTATCCAATAGGCATCAAGTCCTCTGCAGTGCTGCCTTAGAAATCTCTTTACATGTTGGATTGCTTCTCTTATTGGCTTCCACATGGCCACTGCCTTGATCCAGGCCTTTATCGTCTTGATAAAGATGATAATTGTTACCTGGTTTCCATGCTAAAAATTTCTTACCACTGCAACCAGTTTGATCTTAAACAAAGCTCCCTGATTAAAAATTTAGTTAGGGCCGGGCGCGGTGGCTCACACCTGTAATCCAAGCACTTTGGGAGGCCAAGGCGGGTGGATCATGAGGTCAGGAGATTGAGACCATCCTGACCAAGATGGTGAAACCCCATCTTTACTAAAAATACAAAAATTAGCCAGGCCTAGTGGCCTGTGCCTGTAGTCCCAGCTACTCAGGAGGCTGAGGTAGGAGAATCGCTTGAACCCGGGAGTCAGAGGTTGCAGTGAGCCGAGATCGAGCCACTGCACTCCAGCCTGGGCGACAGAGCGAGACTCCGTCTCAAAAAAAAAAAATTAATTAATTTAGCTTTTTATTGACTACAGAAGTAGTTGTCAAAGTTTAGCATGCCTCAGAATAACCTAGAGGACTTGTGAAATCAGAGCTTGCTGGGTATTATCGCCCAGAGTTTCTGATTCAGTAGGTTTCATGGGGTTGTGAGGAGACGGACAGCAGAGAATCTGCAATTCTAATGAGTTTCCAGGGGATACTGATACTGCTATTCTGGGAGCCACACTTTGAAAACCACTGTTCTATAAGATAATAGTTAGTTTCTAATCATATACATTTTGAAATCGGGGCTCAGTTTATCCTTCCAGCCTTACTTTGTAAAAGTTGTCTAGTGAAAATTACTTTTCAGCTATTCTAAAATTACCAACTATATGTGGTTGCTATCTGCTTTCAAAATTACCCCTCGTTGTATATGCTGTAACTTCTGCCTGAACAGCCTCATATTTAAGTTTTTCTTTGTCAATTGGCAAACAGTGCCAATTGGCAAGCCAGTTACTACAGAGCTACAAATTCAAACATGTATCTAGAGCAGTTCAAGAGCAAAAATGCATAAAGCAGGAGGAAGGAAGAATAAAGAGAGTTCCATTTAAAGTACTGTATAATCCAGCAAACCCACAAATGGGTACATATCCAAAGGAAATGAAATTAGTATGAAAGAAAGTGAATCAGAGGTATCTGTGCTCCCATGTTTATTGCAGCACTACTCCCAACAGACAAGATAGGGAATCAACCTAAGTGTCTGTCAACAGATGAATGGATAAAGAAAATGTGATATCTATCTATCTATCTATCTATCTATCTATCTATCTATCTATCTATCTACACACACACACACACGTACATACATATACACACACACAATGGAATACTATTCAGCCATAAAAAGAAGGAAATACTGTCATTTCTACAACATAGATGGACCTGGAGAACATTATACTAAGTGAAATAAGCCAGGCATAGAAAGACAAACACCACATGATTTCACTTATACGTGAAATCTTAAAGAGTTGACCTCACAGAAGCAGAGAGTAGAATGATGGTTATGAGGGGCTGGTGAAACTGCAAGGCAAGGATTGAGGAGATATTAGTCGAAGGACATAGAATTTCACTTAGACTGCAGGAATAAGTTCAAGAGATCTATTGTGCAACATGGTGAATAGAGTTAATAGTAATGTATTTCATATTTGAAAATTGATAAGGGAATAGATTTTAAGTGTTCTCATATTAAAATATGGGAGGCAATGCATATGTTAATTAGTTTGATCTAGCCATTCTACAATGTTGCATATATAAAAACATGGTTATGTACACCATTAAAATGTACAATTTTTGTAGATACAAAAAATAAACAAATAATGAATAATAAATAAAAGGGCAGCCTCTCTCTCCTAATTATCCCCTGAGAATATTGCTAAGTCTTTGGAATTTTTCAATAGAAGCCATAATTCTAGGTTTTTTTTTTGTTGTTGTTGTTGTTGTTTTTGAGACACAGTCTTGCTCTGTTGCCCAGGCTAGAGTGCAGTGGCACAATCTCGGCTCACTGCAACCTCTGCCTCCTGGGGTCAAGTGATTCTCCTACTTCAGCCTCCTGAGTAGCTGGAATTACAGGTGCGTGCCACCAAGCCCAGCTAATTTTTGTATTTTTGGTAGAGCTGTGGTTTCACCATGTGGACCAGGCTGGTCTCAAACTCCTGACCTCGTGATCCGCCCGCCTCAGCCTCCCAAAGTGCTGGGATTACAGGTGTGAGCCACCATGCCCAGCCTAGAATTCCAGATTTCTAAGCAAAGTCTCCACATTCTTAGATAGTGGTAATGGATTTCAACAAATGTAAAACCATATGCTGGCTGAATTAAACATATCTGCAGGCTGAATTCAGCCCAAGGCCCATAAGTTTGCAACTATAGTGCTACTCCTTATTCAAGACCAAGTCCAATAACTGTTCCTCCACACAGCATTCCCAATGTCTCCCAGGACTCCCAATGTGCACACACACATGCACAAGCTTAGTCACACTGTCCTTTCTGTTCTTAAGGTACTGTGTTAAAATTTATATAAAAGCATGTGCTTCAATTAAGCCATCTACATAAATGACATCCTCAACCCACAACTAAAGGCTCAAGAGCAGAAACTTAGATTAACTTCTTTTTTTCTTATTTTCTAATGTAGTATGCCTATCAAATATCTGTTGAAGGATGGAAGAAAGATCGAATAAACAAATAAAGGTAAACTCTATTAGAAAATAGCAGGCGATATCTTATTCCATACATCTTAACTTCCCTTTGTATGGATTTCCTCAGTGACATGTTAGATTTTTCACAATGAAACAGTCAAATTTTAGCCATGCTTTCCACAGATGTACAGAAAACTGTTAGTCCAAGCTAATATAAACACTGGAAGGATTTAGATCAAGCAGCATTATTTTAACCTGTCTTTCAAGAGAAAAATGATGGAATGATTCATGACAGTGACTAAAGGCATCAATATTCTCTTATCATAACTCCAGGTAAGCTTTCACATACATGCAATTAATCACAGCATTATAAATGGGAAAAGGTATGTGTCAACCCAAGAATCAGCTGTCTCCTACCTATTTAATCCAAAGAAACCCAACAAAAACAAAAAGCAGAACAGCAAGAACAAAAAATCAGTTCTGTACTGTGCCAGACAAAGATGAAGTCAAACCAGAAGATTCTTCCTTATCCTCCATCCATGTCTCTTTTTTATTCCTGAAGTTGTCCAGCCTCACAGTTCTGCATGTGATTTGAAAGCAGTTAAATAGAAAGTTAAAAGTTTTTGAATTAATTTTAACAGAGGTTTTGTTGAGCCCTGAAGGGTCTTTCCTAAGAAGAAAATGTTATTGTCAATGGTGCCCTTCAATTTATACTTTCTGTCTTAATAAAACTGGTTGCAGAGTGTGCAATGCAAAGTCAGTTTGCCTTTCATCTTTTACTAAGCATTAAAGCATTGAGGAAAGGAAAAAACACTTTAAGATAATTGCAATTTTCTTCAATTATATAATATAACTTCATAACCTGTAAGGGTTTTCATTAACCAAGGTTCATCAATTCTAATCGGGCTGCCCTCGCATTGGAGAGGCCCATACCAGTGTAATTAAAGCTGCCGATTCTGCTGACAGCATTCTTCAGTTTCCAGGGCCCTTATCATTGATGGATAAGTCATCGAGCAGCATGTGATGGCCCTACATATTGCCTTCCTGCCTTCACTTTTCAGGAGAGAAGCTAATCTCCATGCTTTTAATTTACTCTTCATACATTCTTCCCCTAGAGCCAATGATATTAATCAGTGTTTTAAAAGAAAGAAATTAGGCAAAATTATGTTTTAAAATGTTTAAATAGAGCCATCTGTCTTCAGTTCTCCTTCCCCCTTTCTCGTGGAATAGGCTTCATGCTCTTATAGCTCATTGATTTTTATATCATGGATTAATATTTTCTTTAGGAAAATACATCTGATTTCCCGGATCCTCTAACATAAAGTACCTAAATCAATAAGGTAGTTACAGATGATGCTGTTATAATTACCTCTTTTCTTTCAGAACAGCTTCTCATCATGAGTTAGATGTGAGATTGGAATGCATGCCATGGTCCCTTATTTGAAATGACTCAGGCTACCACAACAGAACCAAGCCTGCAGAGGTCTGGCTCTGAACAACCTTTTCTCACACATCCGCTTTTGTTGGTCAGTCTCAATACTTTCTCCAAAAGCACTATTTTAATCATGATACTCCCTTATGGAGAAACTTAAGGTTGGATTAAACTATCCTAGTCAGCAATTAAACACTTTCTCCGAAGTCATTGTGCTACGAGACTCTAATTTTACTTCCTTAGAAGAGCAAAAAGGAGTGAGGAACATTGACCTTGAGCCCAGGCATTCTGGCCCAGTGGTCTGCCTTCATCAGAGCTGGTTGCTCCTGCTGTAGGTTCAAGGTCAGTGAACTCTGACTATTGCTTTCAGCTTGCCATTGGAGAGCTGTATCCTCCCTTTGATAAAATCTTCTTGGCTGACTTATTTTCAGCTTGAACATTCTGCTCTATCTGCTCCAGGAAGACAGATCTGCTTTTGGTGCCCTGCCCATGACTTACATATCTTCCACTTAGTTACAAGACAGCCTCCTTTTCCTCAGGGGATCTGTTCCAAGACCTTCAGTGGATGCCTGAAACCTCAAGTAGAACCCAACCCTATATACACTATGTTTTTTCCTACACATACACACCCATGATAGAGTTTAATTTATAAATTAGATACCACAAGAGATTAACAATAACTACTAATAAAATAGAACAATTATAACCATATACTGCAATAAAAGTTATGTGAATGTGGTCTCTCTCACTCTCAAAATATCTTACTGTACTGTACTCATCATTTTTTTCTTCTTGTGATGATGTGATAACTTAGGCTACTAAGTGACTCACGGGTGTGTGGCATATTCAGTGTGGACCTGCTGGATGAAGGGATGATGCACATCCTGGGCAGGATGGTGCAGGTCAGCATGAGATTTTATCAGGCTACTCAGAACGGTGTGCAATTTAAAACCTATGAATTATTTATTTCTGGAATTTTCCATTTACTATTTTCAGACCATGGTTGATAGTAATTGACACTGCAGAAAGCAAAACTGAGGATAAGAGGGGACTGCTGTGCTGAGATTTATATGACATTCATCCAGCAGTATTTTTTATAAACACTCTTATTATTCCATTGCACCTGGATCCACATCAAGCCTTTAAAAAACAGAGGAAAACTAAGGACTCCCTCATGAAGAACTAAATCTTCAAAATCTGGTTTCAAACTCACTTTCTCTTTTAGATATTGTTCTCTATCACAGTGAATCTCACCTGGTTCCAATCATGCCAGCAAGTCCACTGCCCTTTACTGACAGCAGCAGTGACTTTTGCAATATTACTGATATTTCTAATACCTATTCCTGACACATTTCTTTGCATTTTTCCTAGCAACCCCATTTGATAATGAACTTCTTAAGGGCAATGATCTTTGTTTTCTTTGAAACTTCTTCCAACAGGTGCAAGAGGAACCCTGGATTTGGAGTCAGTAACTCCAACATTTACTAGCACTGGGATCTTGAACCTTCCTAGAAATCTCTGGAAGACTCAGTTTATTATCATTACATGGGGACAATCATGTCTCCTGCCCTGACACCTCGATAGGCAGGGCTGTGGGTAAAGATCGAATCAATTATAGTCCACCAGGGCACTTTGTAAACAGCCAAGGCTCATGCAGATGCTATAACACTTATGCTGAATAAATTTTGCTAACAGAAAAACTAGCCAAGATTTATGACGAAACATACAGGATAGTGATTTCACTACCCTTACCCTAGTCAACTGCGATGCATTTCAAATGTTTCATCTTTTTTCCATCACCTTGAAAAAGCCAGAGTCTTAAACCCAAATATGTAAGGATCAGGGAGTCACTAGAAATGTGTAAAGAATACCTCGCACAAGATAAGACACTAAAGCATGCTGGGGACAGTGACAAAATGAAAAGTCCATGTCTTGTCTAAAGCAGAAAGCTGGCACTAGATCCGCCCAATTGTCACCCTGAAGAAAGGTGAGCCAACTATTTCAAGGGAAACTGCAATCCATATTTTTATAAGTGAAATACCTAGATGTTTAAATTGTTGGCCTTTAATTTGGTTATTAAAATAAATGTGTAGTGGTCAAATATATCATTAATGGATATGCCCCATGTGTCACAAGGGTTTGCAACTTTTGGCTCAAGATTTTTAACATCTGAGTTTGTATGAACAATCGGCAAGTGTTCTTCAGCTCCAGTAAAAACTAACTCTGGACCAAGTTTTTGGGGGCTGTTAAAAAGAAGTATAAGGCATCAGGCCTGCATCGAAGGAGAGGAATTAATAATTATTATGTGCCTAACATTTATTCAGTTACTTTACATACTTAATCAGTTTACTTTAACATAATCCTTATGAATTTATAAGGTGATTACTGTTACAATCACTTTGCTAATGAAGTAACCAAGGTTGCTTGCCCAGGAGCATGTGACATAACTGGTAAGTAGTGGAGCAATAATGTTAACTCAGTTCTGGTTATTGTCAAAACTGATGTTTCTCCACCACGGAAGGGAACATTTCAAAGTAGCCAGAAAAGAGAACTTGAAATGTTTCTAATGCACAGAAATGATAAATGCTCCAGGTGATGGATGCCCTAATATACCCTGACTTGCATATACATTCTATGCATGTAACAAAATATCACATGTACTTCATAAATATGTACAAACAGTATGTATCAACAAAAATAGAACAAAACTATCACAGATCCATTTAGTGGAGACCAAATTTAGTGAAAATCAGTTGTCTTTCTGCTTTATTGCAGTACAAGGGAATAAATAAAAGATGATGAACCCAGAACAGAATCAAAAGAATCAGAGACCCAGAGAATAATCGAAATTTATGCTGGATGGTGGTGACACTTTGATAAGACATTAGAAAAAGATATAAACTGGTGAGGAATATGTCACTCTGAGAAACTTAGTGGAGGATATGGGCATTGGGTTAGGGTTATTTAGGATTTGTTTTCTTTTTCCTTTTTTTTTTTTTTTTTTTTTGAGACAGAGTCCCACTCTGTCACCCAGGCTGGAATACAGTGGCATGATCTCTGCTCACTGCTACCTCCACCTCCTGGGTTTAAGCAATTCTCCTGCCTCAGCCTCCTGAGTAGCTGGGATTACAGGCATGTACCACCATGCCCGGCTAATTTTTGTATTTTTAGTAGAGATGGGGTTTCGCCGTGTTGGCCATACTGGTGTTGAACTCCTGACCTCTAGTGGTCCACCCACCTCGGCCTCCCAAAGTGCTGGGATTACACATGTGAGCCACCACACCTGGCCTAGGGAATTAGAATTTGGATAAATAGAGGATGGTAGGGGGAACAGCATAAATGAGAGACTGAGTGGATATGAGTACCTTACCAGGTACTAATATAGTTCTGCTTTCTCCTCCCCTTTCCCTTCTAACAAACACACTCCAGCTTCTGTGAAGGAGTATCTGTTGGTTTTGCTTGGCTCCATGTTCTCCCAGCTTTTGGTAACAGCACCCTTCCTGTTTTTCCTTTGGGGAACTGTCCTGCCATCATTCTGTCCTGGGGTTTCTCTGATCCTGTGCATAGAGCCTCCTGTACGAGGTCACACTCACATATTCAGAATCTGGAAGTGAGAAAGTGTTTACTCTACAGAAGCAACACAGGCCTAATGGTGTCTCTTCAATCCCTTGGGTAGACAATTCTACTCTTCAGAAGGTACCAGACAGATTGACCCTCAGTTGCCCACAGCCATGGCTGATTCAACAATGCACCTTTGCATGGGCTTCTCCTCCTTCTCTAATTCACTCTTGCTCATCTCCTACTCCTACTCCCTGGATTCACTTCCCAAATGAACTGCGTGTTCCAAGCTTTTGGATTATGCCCTGCCTGGGAAAAACTCTGGTTAAGGCAGTTGTTCGTGACAAGATTCCCAAACTGTCCTGCCACCCAGCATTCCCAAAGCTGGATTGCTCAAGTCGAAGCAAGATAGCTTTGACTCTGCTATTGACCTATCCTCTACTATTCTAAAAATTTCACCACTTCACTTTTATCAGCTGGTGTCCATTTCTGTTTCTTGCCACCGAAAAACCCGAACTGATTTATGATTCTATTTCAAATAGACCTATATCATACCATTGGATAATAGAAGAAAAGTTCTGTACACATACTAATACAAAAATCTCACTAAATGTCAGTGTGGCTATTGCTTTGGATGGCAAGAAATTCTGAAACATCTGACAGCATTATTAAATGGCTCTTGAAAAACAAACATTATGGATGGGCTGCACAGTCATCTGGCAGTGATTCACGGTGTTTCTGCCAATGCCCACATCTGGCATGATGAAGTGTTGGAACCCAGCATTTCCTTCATAACCACCTGGGCCTTGAAGACTAAGATTATATATGATTTTTAAATTTGTGCAAATCTATAGGATGTGTGATAAGATTTTTACATGTATTTAATGTGGAGAGATCAAGTCAGGGCATTTAGGGTGTCCATCAACCAAGCACAACACATTTTTTAAAACTTTAAGTTCAGTATACAGGTTTGTTGCACAAATAAACTTGTGTCATGGGGGTTTGTTGTACAGACTATTTTGTCACCCAGGTATTAAGCCTAGTACCCATTAGTTATTTTTTCCTGATCCTCTCCCTCCTCCCATCCTCCACCCTCCGATAGGCCCCAGTGTGTGTTGTTCCCCTCTTTGTGTCCATGAGTTCTCATCATTTAGCTCCCACTTATAAGTGAGAACATGCCGTATCTGGTTTTCTGTTCCTGTGTTAGTTTGCTAAGGATAATGGTCTCCAGCTCCATCCATGTGCCTGCAAAGGACATGATCTCATTCTTTTTTATGCCTCCATAGTATTTCATGGTGTGTATGTACCACATTTTCTTTATCCAGTCTATCAATGATGGTCATTTAGGTTGATTCCGTGTCTTTGCTTATAATACATATTTTAAAGTATAGTAACACTACTCTGCTATCAAACATTGAATTATACCTTCAATCTTACTATACATTTGCACACTTTAACCCACTTCTCTTCACCCACCCTCTCCTCTAACTCATGCTGGCCAGTCTCTGATCTATCTTTCCACTCTTTACCTCCTTATGTTCACGTTTTTTAATCTTCCACAAACATGCTATATTTCTTTATGTATGTGCATGGCTTATTTCACTCAAGATAATAACTTTCAGTTCTCATCCATGTTGCTGCAAATGACATGATTTTATTATTTCTAATGGGTGAATAGTATTACATTGTGTATATATATATATATATAATTTTCCTTTTTTTTTTCTTTTTCTTTCTTTCTTTTTTTTTTTTTTTTGAGTCATGCACTGACACTCAGGCTGGAGTGCAATGGTGTGATCTCGGCTCACTGCAACATCCACCTCCTGGGATCAAGCAATTCTCCTGCCTCAGCTTCCCGAGTAACTGGGACTACAGGCATGTGCCACCTCACCCAGCTAATTTTTTATATTTTAGTAGAGATGTGGTTTCACCATCTTGCCCAGAGTGGTCTCAAACTCCTTAGCTCAGGCAATCTGCCTGCCTTGGCCTCCCAGTGTCCTAGGATTACAGGTATGAGCCATTCATCTGGCCCCAAATTTTCTTTATTCATTAATTCACTGATGGATACTTAAGTGGATTCCATATTTTTGCTATTGTGACTAATTCTGCAATGAACATGTGAGTGCAATTATTTCTCTAATATATTGATTTCTTTCCCTTTGGGTAGATATACAGTTGTGAGATTGCTGGATCAAATCATAATTCTGGTTCTAGATTTTTGAGAAATCTCCATACTGTTTTTCATGGTGGCTTTACTAGTTTGTGTTCCCACCAACAGTGTAATAGAGTTCCCTTTTCTCTGAATCCTTACCAACATCTGTTATTTTTTTTTTCTTTTTAATAACTTCTCTACTACTCTCACCCACCAACTCATTGAAATCGTTGTCTTTTTTTGTCTCTCATGTAAGGACCACTCCTGTGATACAGTTTTCTCTTTTCCAGGTGAGAAACTATAGAACCGATGCAAAAATTAAACTTATATCTCATTTTTCCATGACATTGTTTGCCCACTAAATCATACAGCTTTCCATTGCCACTTTAATTAAATGGGTTAGATTCATACTGAGTTCAAGTATTTTTAACATTCCTTTATCTATCTATCTATCTAGCTATTGTCCTTCTTATCTATCATCTGTTTTTCTATCATTTATCATTCTATCTACTAAGTAGCTCCAAATACACAAGTATATCCCTGAAAAGTGGCCATTTTTCTAAAATCTGCATCCCAAATTGCAAATGGAAAAATCTACATTATTATGGTGCATCTGGTCCTTGTTAATTCTTAATCTGTTGTATCTTTTACTGTCATGATTTCACCAGATGTGCAAGTCTATCTCACAAGTTAATATTTTACATAAACTACTCTAAAGAATTGTTGAAACAAAGTTGAGACTCCTTGGCTCCCAACACTCTCTCCATACAGGAGCAGTCTAAGTCTAGCTGACCAAAAGCCAAGAAGATCATAAAAATCCACTGACTTAGAAACTTGCAAATGAGTCCAAGATTCTCCTCACCCTCCTTTGGTGTGTGTGTTTTACCCTCTGTTGGGTTTACAAAAGAAAAGATGCTCAGGATAATCCAGAATTTTATTAAAGATTAATACGTTTTTGAGTACTTTGCTAATACTCTGCAAAAAAAAGGGGGGGGGGGCTTTTTCTCTCTTAAAATAGAATTCAGAACAACGGGCTTTCTTTTAAACAATGGGTTCAAAAATAGAACTTGCCATTTGGAAACCTTCTTGAGATTTTCTAGAGCAGTGGCTTCCCAAAGTAGCTGATCATTAGAATCGCTCACGGGACTTTTAATAAAAATGAAGATTGCATGGTCTCCCCCCGTATCTATTGAAGCAGAATTTCTGGCAAGTTGGACCAAATTTCCTGGGTGATCCTGATATTCAGCCAGGTTTGAAAACCATGGCTAGAATGTGGAGTTGGAACATTAAATACTCTCTAAGCAGTTAACATTTTAGTGCCTGTGGTTATAATTTTATTCTATTAATTTCCTTTGGATTTATGTTTTGGAAGTGAAGCCTGGATGGGGAATCATTTGGCTATTATTTTGTCCAAATCCCTCATTTTGAAAAAGCTCTTTGAAAAGCTTAAAAAGGCCCTTGCATGATGGATTTGCCCACCAGTGTCTAGATCCTTTATTGCTGTAGTGACTGTTGCTCTTCTATCAGAACTGCACCTCTAAGAGCATGAAGACAGGCCTGAGGGGAAGATGGAAAGTTATTTCTATCTTGGCTGAATCCTCAGGATTGAGTCAGAAAACTGGAGAGGACCAGCAGAAACCATCTGGTCCAGTCCCTGTCTTCATGTGGTTATGATTTGCTTCTAGGAATTTCAAAGCAGAGAGAGTCCACTGCTGGTGTTTCAAGATCCTGACAGTGAGTAAGTTCTTCCCTAGAGCCACCTGGTGTTGCTCACAAGCCGGCATGTCCTGATTCCCAATGCAGGGGAAACGATGCCATTTCCCATCCCTTTCTAATTTATTCCCTAGAACTAAGAAGCTACACATAGAACAACATGACAAGATGGATTAATCCTAATACAAGTTAAACATCCCTAATCCCAAAATCCAAAATCCAAAATTAAAAAGTTTTTGAGCACCAACACGATGCCACAAGTGGAAAATTCCACACCTGACACCTTTGCTTTTCTAATAGTTCAATGTACACAAATGTTGCTTCATGCACAAAATTATTTAAAATACTATATAAAATTACCTTCAGGCTGTGTGTATAAGGTGTATGTGAAATATAAATGAAGTTGGGTCCCATCCCAAGATATCTCATGATGTATATACAAATATTCTAAAATCAAAAAAAATTTGAAATCTGAAAGACTTCTGTTTTCCAGCATTTTGGATAAAGGATACTCGACCAGTATGAGCATGGTATAATGACAACCCTAGACTAAGTCAAGAAATCTAGATGGTAGTCCCAGCACTGACACTAACAGAATATGCAAAATCAGGCTAATCATTAATATTTTTGTGGCTTAGTTTCCTCATCTGCAAACGAAAGAAGTCAAACCCTTTCTGGCTTGATGTAGTATATGCCTATCATTCCATCATTCATTTACTTGGCCATCAAGGCCCTTCAATGTGCCTTAATGAGGTCAGTGCTCAGTAAAAGTAGGGAATGAGACAAATATGTCCCGTGACCACAAAGATACTATATTTATAAAGAAAATGGACAAATAAGAAACAAACATTGGTATGTAATTACGTTTATATCTTTTCTGCAAAAGAAAAGGAAAATGTTGAGACAGTCACCATTTAGGCTAGAGTCTTTCCTCTCCCCGACAGCACGCCTGGCCCTCTAATTCCCTAAAATGTGGAACAACAGATGGCCCATGCATTCCAAGAATTCTCTAAATGGACTGATTTACCCATTAGCATGAAACTGATCAATCTTATTAGATTTTGGCAGCTTCTAGATGACCATATTTATGAGGAAGTGTCCAAGTTTGCTGGCAGAACTATATATCTTCCAAGAAAACTAATAGGGTCTCCAAACTTTAGAGTCTAAAGAGATACGGCCCTAGTGTCAGTATTATCACTTGGCTAGGAACTAGTGACAAGGTCAAAATCAGAAACTGAAGTCATCGATCGGCACATCAGCGTCACATAGAAAAAGTGTTTCATGGCCACAAAATGAACTATTAACTCAGCCCTTCTCCCAAGTGTGTGTTGGTTACAAAGGAACCCAATATTATATGGATAACTCACTTAAATATATCACCAGTGATGGAAAACATCTTCTGTAGCATTTTATTTGCTGCATACTGGGGGTGGGGAGGAGGGTGTCAGTCCAGTATTAATCAACTCTACTAACAAGCTGTTTCTTTACACTGAGGCAACACTTGTAACTTTCCAGTATGTCTTTGGGTCAGTTGCATAGATGATACATGCAACAACTCTATGAGGCAGATGGGATGATGTATTGTATCACATGCCCATCTGAAAGGATAAACTATGGGCTAAGAGGATTGAGTGAATCCCTCTCCAGTCATGTAGTTAATTGGAAAATGTGTGCACGCACTCCCTCCCACCCATCTCCCCAAGTCCCTGTCTATACCAAAGGACTGCTTATGTAAACACGGATAGTGACAAAGTCCACAAAGAATATATTACATGGAGGAGAAAACATGGAATAGATCACACAGAAGAGAACAGAGCACAGTTGGTCTCTGCTCACTCTGTATAATCCATTGCATTCTTTCTCAGAAAGCCAAGTTGCCAGTGACTATACTAAATGCTGAAGTAGGTAGACATCACATGCCTTTTTCCGCTTATTTGTTTTTAAAGAAGAAAGGTCTTAGGTTAGACACTTCAGTTCTTTGTTCAATTGCATTTGAGATATTTCACTGTTGTTGTTGTTTATCAGTAACAGTGGCTGCATCGTCATTTTCACTATTCCTTTGGGATGAAATCTCAAACCCCCATGCAGTGAGGCTAGTTGTGTGACAGTGATGACAAGCACTTGTTCCATCACCTGAAGTACCTTCTTGGCAATCCCTCCTATACCTACCTGTGATTTAAAGTAGGAAAGCCCTTAAACATACAGTCTGAAACAGAATTGGAAATTACAGATGGTTTAGCATTCAACACATGTGAATCACAGAAATCAGTTCAGTCAGCTGAATTTACCTCATTAGATTATCAGAAATTTTGACTCTGTGACAGCTTGAGTGGTGAACGTCTACAAATATTTTTTTCTCTCAGCAATTTTGCAGAAGGCCAAGATTTTGATGTAACTAAATAGCATCAGGCATTATGAGGAGCTGTTTGTTTTTGTTCTCATAAAAACAATTAGTAAGCTATTCCCTAGAATCATTGATGGACACCAGCAGTTCATTCAACGGGTCATTGTATTTCCTGTAATTCAGTCTTCCCACACTTTTTCATAAGAGCTGTCATTGGCTGGGACCTTCTTTGAGGGAAACAAGCCCTGAAAGAAACAATGACTCCAGCTTTTATGAATTGCACCCTGGAAAACACAGCCCAGCACACTGCAGGAGTAAAAGGCAGTGCCCAGCCCTGTGTCTTTGAAAGACTGGCTCAAAAATAGCCCGGACATTTTCCTGTTTGGAGAACTCAGTAACAGCTGTTCATAGCCCACATTTCTTTTATACCCTCCCCAGCCACAAAGAAAATAAAATTCGCACTAGCTATAGGAATGGACGTTATTCAACATTCGTGTGCCTTCAAAAATAGCACAGGAAGAGTTATAGACACAATGGAGGGAAAAATGAGGAAAACTCAGGAGGAGTAGAGAGACTAGGGAGGAGATGCTTTTAAACAATGAGAAACTTAAAATAAGCAGGAAGGCAAAAAAGAAAGGGCAGGATTTGAAAAGTCTACCTCTGAGAAATGATAGGGTGGTGTGAAAAGGGCACTGTAGTGGGAGCTGTAAAAGTCAAGAATGTTGTTGGCTCTGCTGCTAATTAGTTGTGTTTTCTAGAGCATACCCCTTACCATCTCCAGGCCACTACCATAGAATGGTCAGGGGGTGGAGGCAATAGAGATTAAGCGGTCTCTAAAAATTCATCCTGATTCTAAAAATGTCACATTGTATGAAAGTATAGAATGTGGTTATTAGGCAGGGGGGAGTTGGGAGAAACACTGGATATACCCTCCATGTATTTATGTATCAGTCCCCTGGAGAAGGGCATTCAGTGGTCTGAAGATGAGGAAAAAAGAAACACACCCAGCTTCATGGCCACCTCCTTCGCCTATCCTAGAATAGCTGCCTGAGAGGATGGTGAGAAAGTGGTCTTACCCACCCCCAGGCTACAGCAATAGCACCCAGAAAGACGTAAAGTCCAGTTCTCAAAGACCCACGACCACCAAATTTCCCCTGTCTTTCATGGAGTCCCCTGTAGGTTCTTGCCAAGGATCACAAATTCAAGATGGCAGAGTGCATGGGCTCCAACAGAAGCCATTTAGCATGTAGGTAAAAAGTCAGGTACTGAGCCAGACAGAACTGCATTTTCACTTTAACAGAACTGCATTTTCACTTTATTGAGGGTTTGATCTGTGACCTTTGGTATATACCTTAATCTCTCCCTGAACTTAATTTTTAAAATATTTCTCAAATGGAGACAGAAATGCAGTTATGAATTTTAAATGTAGTTGTCGAAGTGCATAGCACAGATTAAGTGCTTAATATATATATTATCTATTATTATTGTTAATGTTATATTCATGGACTGCTTTACTTAGCTTAGAGAAGTGTTTTTTGTTTGATTTTCTCAGGTCCCTTGACCTCCTGAATCACCATATCATCTTTGATGAAAAGCAAATAAACCAACCAAATCAAAAGACCTCTAGCAAGGGCTGGTCAAAGGGCTTCCAACAAGGGCTGGTGGCAGTTGATCAGACATTGACTAGAGCTCTGTCAAGCATGGAAAAATCAGCCTTAAATCCCTAATGTAGACCAATTAGTGAGTAAATCTCAACGTTTTAAACTGGGATTCCAATTTTATAGTTAGGGCTCCCTAGGGCAACAAACGCACATTTTTCCATCCAGTCTAGGCATGTGGAGTGTTTCCCTTACCCCTCCCTTCAGAAAAAGGGGCAGGCTGAGTACAGTGGCACTTTGGGAGGCAAGGCAGGAGGACTGCTCGAGCCCAGGAGTTTGAGACCAGCCTGGGCAACATAGGGAGACCCCATCTCTACCAAATTAAATTTGGGAGGCTAAGGTGGGCGGATCATGAGGTCAAGAGATCAAGACGGCCAACACGGTGAAACCCCTTCTCTACTAAAAATACAAAAATTAGCCGGGCATGGTGGCACGCACCTATAGTCTCAGCTACTTGGAAGGCTGAGGCAGGAGAATCACTTGAATCCGGGATGTGGAGGTTACAGTGAGCTGAGATTGTGCCACTGCACTCCAGTGGGTGACAAAGCAAGACTCCATCTCAAAAAATAAAAAATAAATTTTAAAAAATTGCTGAGCATAGTGGTGCATGCCTGTGGTCCCAGCTACTTGGGGAGCTAAGGCAGGAGGATCATTTGAGACTAGGAGTTTGAGGCTTCAGTGTGCCATGATCGTGCCACTGCACTCCAGCCTGAGCCACAGAGGGAGACTCAATCTCAGAAAAAGTCGGTAGGTAGTTAAGGGGGACATAGTACATCTCCATTTTGGCAATCTCATAGGAAGATAAGATGTTTTATTTGGTTCTTCTGCATTTGAACTGTGCTGAGAAATTAGTTAACAAAAAGAAACTATAGGCATACATACTTATCTGAAATGAGGAACCTAACACACAATGTCAGCCTTTTCTGCAGACACAGGGGTTAGATAATCTGAAAGGGCCCCATGGGACAAATCATCCTGAGTGAGAGGAGACTCTGAGGGACTATTTGATATTCAGGCAGACAGAGATTCAAAAATGTGTTTCATAGGGGATCTTTCTTAGCAGAAGTCGGAGAATAGACAGTCATCCATTCAGAAGGATTCATGTGAGTTTCTGTATGGAAGCAAGGCTTTGATAGAATGGTATTTTAGGGGCAATTTTTACTTCTAACACACATTGATGTAGTCTTCTTACAGCAAAATAGAATCATAGGATTTTTAAGTGGCACTAAACTTATACAATCTTCCATTGAACCCCTTCATTTTATTTGTCCAGGTAACTACTTGTCTGTATTTTAAAGTAAACCCTGAATGACCTAAATCTTCGTGCAATAAAATCACAATACAACACATGAGAGTTTTGTTTGTTTGTGTGTTTGTATTTGTTTTTGTGGAGCACTCAGTCAATCTGGCTAAATGCCCAAGGCCCTGGACACTGGACCATTCCATTTGAAATGGACACGGTGACAGAGATGTACCTAAGGACCTTCCAAGGACAACAGAACACACAGGAACACAAAGGTTCCAACTAAGTGGTAGAAACTGTGATAACCAACTCTGTAAATCTATGGATCAGATTTCACACCAGGAACTAGCTGGGCTCTAAAGGGGAGATTTCCAGGGCACCAGGCAAAGGTGGTTGTGGAGAGGGCTGAGGGGAAATAGGCTCAGGATGCTGACAGAACAGGGGCCACAGGATCTCCAAGACAGAATCCCAGTTCTACAAATGGTCAGGGAACAACCCTTGGCATCTTTTCATTTTCAACATAATTTCCTGAATATCCAAATGAGGAGTACTCATGACAGAGCCCTCCCTCTGCCCAGCATCAACGGCTATAACCCTGGAATTGGGTACAGCCCAAGTATTAAGCAACCCTCACGCTCATTTCCTGAGTGGAGTCTGGTCCCCAGCCAGGCCAAGTGTGGTCCATGGAAAGTAGTTACGGCGATGCTAGTTTTTCTAGATCCTTTAGGGAACACCCACCTATTCCCAGGTGATTCCAAAGCTGATCCAGAAAAGCAACACATACAAATCCTACCAACCCTGTTTTTAGATTTCTTACTTCTACTGACGGAGCAGTTAAGACCTGCCCTGTGGTAACAATGTTATGTGGAGAAAAGTACAAGAGTATCACCAAGGTTATGATTAAATCCAAGAGCATCTCTAAACAAATGAAGCTTAAGGAAAGACAAGAACAGAATAGGGCAAAGGCAAAAGATCCCACCTAAAATTCAAAACACTATCTCTATTTCTGCACTGTCAGCATAATGGTGAAAAGGTCCCAAGCTGAGGGATGAGGATGTGATCAGAAGCAAAGTCAAGTGAGGACACTGGGATAGGAGGCACCTCATGGGCAATCACTGAGCACACACCCATATTTTCATAGTGCTGGACAGAACGAGGCAGACCCAGGCTGCTAGGTCCAGGAAAACAGAACTGACACAATTGACTACAAGTTTTTCCAAGGAAGTGTTCATTTTTAGCCAAGTTTTCTTTGTGGACTCCAGCTCTGGCTGTTTGCTTTGTATTTGCCAAGTTTATAATGTAAGTTTTATGATTTCTGTTAAGAGGAGTAAGTTTCCCTCAAGGAGAGATCTAAAGTAGGTAAGCCTGCTTACTTTTCCAAAAGAACCAGAGGAAACTTCAGGGAAACGCTAAGCTGTGGAAACAGGAGAAGAAAAGAATTTGGATGTAAGAGACAGAGAAGATGAGAAATTCTCAAAGTGATCTCACATTCATCTATGAGTTCATACTCATATCATTCAATAGTCATCAATTCATTCATTCATGTGTTCAATAAATATTTCTTGGGCTTTTATGGTTTGCCATGTTAGGCATCAGAGAATGGGCAATACAGCTGCTCTTGAGCTTGCCACCTTCTGTAAGAGACGGATAATACACACGTAAATAAATAGGAATGTAATGTCCGGGAATGACCATTGTTCTGAATCCAACTATCACAGGAATCGGGGTTCTTGATGGCCCAGCATGAGCTATTTCTAATAAGGTGGTCAGGGAAGGCTGTCTGGGAGGGTGGTGGAGCAGAGAGGTTAAGACCTGCCTCATGGTAACAATGTTGTGTGCAGAGAGGTCCAACAGCATCACCAAGGTTATGATTAAATCCAAGATCACCTCTAAGCAAACGTAGGCTAGGGAAAGACAGGAACAGCAGAGGGCAATGGCAAAAGACCCTATCTAAAATTCAAAACACCATCTCTATTCTTCTGATATTCTATATGTTAACAGATAGAATATTACTCCTTTCTCAGAATACATCAGAATAGATCTGTTCTTCTCCATCCCTATGAAGTGAGGGAGGGAGTTTTGACAAGACGTGAAGGAATAGCCAGCTTTTCTGCTAAGGAGATGGGAGCATAGTTGAAGGGCCACAAGATGACCAAAGTGGCTAAAGCCACATGGGCAGAGCTGAGATGGAGGCAAGAGACAGTAGTCACTTCCCGCAGAGACCGTTAGGTCAGGAGTTCAGCATATTGTTTGCCACATATAGGTCTGTAATTTGTTTATTTCTGTTGACAGAAGCTTGTGAAAATATGTATTTCTTTGCAATAAATCTGTGTATAAATGTCCTTCACACATTTTTACTACTCATATGGTAAACAGGGCTTTTTCCATTTCTTCTCTATGTTAACTTCTCCAGGAGCTCCTGCCCCTGCAAGCTCTTCTGTAAGGCCTTCCCAGCCACTCCAGGCCAGCATGCTTGTTCCCATCTCTGATGCATCTCCCATCCTGCCCCCAATCCCTGCTCTACCTGTATCCTATGCCATATCTAGTTTGTGTGTGTGTGTGTGTGTGTGTGTGTGTGTGTGTGTGTGTTAAGGTCTATCTTGTCACCAAAGAAGCTCCCGGTGAAAATACGGGCTTTGGAGTCAAGAAAGATTTGCCCCACCCACTAATTCAGCCCCACCATTCACCACATAAGTGAAATTAGTTTCTCAGCCTCAATTGTAAAATGGGGATGACAATATTGGTACCTTACGGTATAGTTGTAAAGAAGATGTAGTATATGAAGACAGTGTTTGGGAACAGGAGTGAGGCCAGCAGGTCTGTGGGTTCTTGTGGAAAGCGGGACTGTGCCTGTGATTTTCAGTTCTATTTCATAGCACCTTATAACACAACGCTTCCTGTGCATGGTCTCTGAAGGGAGCACAACACACTCCAAAAATCACTGGATCTGGAACGATCAGAAATAGATTCCCTTCTAGGTTCTGTCTCTAACTAGTTATATGACCAAGAACCAAAGTAATTTAATTATTCCAAGCCTCAGTTTTCTCATCTATAAAATAGGCATGATTATGCCAATCTCACAGGGATGTTAGATATATAACCTGTGAGATTGTATATGGAAAGAAGAAAGCATTTTCTGTTCCAAAATTCTGATCCTGTGATTTTTCAACTCTTGTTGATCTAATATAAAATTCAATTACATGAATCCACAATTTATTTAACAAGGAATTCATAGACTCAGTGCTTCAGCACCTTTCTCTGACAACTCCTTCCTGGACTGGAAGACCAGGGAGTGGTGAAAGCCATCTTGCTGTTGCCCAGAACAGAAGTCACAAGGGGAGGGCCAGTGTTTAAGGTACATGTGACTCAACACATGGCTATCAGAAAACAATGTATTTCTTTCCAAGATGAAGGTCATTAACAACCTCTGCACTGGCAAACCTGACAAATTACTCTGTATTTATTTCAGCCTCAGATCTTCTACCTGAAACAGTTCAAGTGACATTAAAAATATCTCACTAAGTGGCAGTGTAAAATTGGGTGTAGCTAGGGAAGGTCACTGTGCCCTAACAGACTCGCTCAGCGACTTTATGCAATTCTAAATGTACTCTGGCCTTAACAGAATTTACATTTTGCTGTTACACTTCAGTGTGTTTTAGAGAGAGCCAGATGTATAACAGTTGACAGGCATGCATGTCAATACAACAGGTCCATAAAGCAGGAAGAAGATGGGCATAGGGAAAAGGTAGCTGATAAATAACAATTACCATTAGCCAGTGACTAAATACTAATACCTTCATACTATTCTTTTTCAAGACTATCACGTAACCCTCACCATGACTTTGGCAAGCATATGAAAACTGGTAATAGTTTGGGTCCTACTAAAATATTCTGTAACTCAATCTGTAGGTACCACGGGAGAAAAGAATTTTGTTTACTGATGTGTCTCAAACACTGAGAACAGTGTCTGGCACATAGTATGTACTTAACAAATATTGAAACAAAACCCAAAAAGGAATGAATAAATGAGAATCCTGTTTTGAGTTTCCCTGCTTAATTCCAGGTTCATTTTATATCACAGTTGCAAAGCAGTTTGTGTGTAGTCATCGTCATCTACACAATTAAACATGGTTCACTAGTTAGTTTATAAAGCTAATGTTTCCATTTGCTTATAGTACACAGAAGAGTGATACATTAGAATGGGCAATGCCATCTCAAGAAAGAAGAGTGAGCAGACTGGTTAAATGATGTGACAAAGATCAGGCAGAAAAAATAGTGACAAAAGGAGCACCTGGAAGGCCCAAGGCCAGCTGCTCCCTGGCTCTCCATCACCCAAGGGCACTTATCACTCTGTGGGAGGAAATTAGGCAAAGGGAGAGAGGTCAAGACTTTCTTGCTTGTCCAAGAAATCATTCTGACATCAGGAAAGTTTGGGTTTGTGAGAAAAAGTTGGTAGCCCTTTAACTTGACCTATGTGGAACTCATGCTTTGGCCTTTTTGTTCAGAGACAGTGCCGTTGCACTGATGCAGCGTCTGGAATTGGGAGTAAGAGGCCCATATGGGACCACTTTCCATTTCTGTTTTACCATTTGCCTCTGCAATTTGAGACGGACCTTTCATTGTACCTTAAGTGTTCATTCTCATATAGCCAAAAACCATACAGACTTACCAACAACACTGCTATCAAGGCCTAATTTCTGTCTTATCCAAAACCTTGGGCTTAGGGCTTTACCTTTACCTTTGTTCACCAAGATATCTCAGTTTTTTTCTCTCCTAATGACCTTCTCCTCTGCATTTCCATGTCATTGCCTCAGCTCCACCTTTTCTTGAGTCTTCCCTAAACAAACAGAAGTACTTCCCAGCCAGTTTCAATGTCTCAAGTCTTGCATCCCTTCAATCCATTTTCCATACTTCTGTCTGTACACCAAAAATAAATTTCTAAGCCTCCTAACCAAGTGAATGAGCCCCCTCTTAGCCAAGAGCATTCCAAAGTAAACCTGAAACTCGACTTCAGGCCATGATGAGAAGGTGCGGTCAGATATGCCTCATTATACCCTCCTCTCTATGGAAATCGGGTACAACTAACCAGCCTTAACATTAAAGCAGGGATATTAAGACTGATAAAATAGACTTTTTATAGCAATAAGACACCCAGTTTCAGCCTAGCTCTGGTATAGCCATACATGACAGAGAGCAGGCACCAAAAGAAATTATTTTACCCCAAAATATATTTTTGACATACTTTGAAATGGCCCTGCAAAGTAGAGGAAAATCTACATTTTGTCGAGAATCCCCTTCCCTTTCCAGGTCTTTTCCCTGATCCAAGAGAGAACTGACTAAGAGTCTGGCATCTTTTAAGGTATGATAAGAGCTCTGAAGCCTGCTACCTGGAAGCTTCATCTGCACAACAAAACCTTGGTCTCCACAACCCCTTATCTTAACCCACAAATTCCTTTCTATTGGTTCCAGGTCTTTAGATAATAACTTTTTCAACCAACTGCCAATCAGAAAATCTTCGAATCCACCTATGATCTAAAAGCCTCCAGTTTGAGTTGTCCTGCCTTTCTGGACTGAACCAACATACATCTTACATGTATTGATTGATGTCTTATATCTCCATAAAATGTATAAAACCAAGCTGTAGCCTGACCATTTGGGCCCATGTTCTCAGGATCTCCTGGGACTATGTCACAGTCCGTTTCTCACTCATTTTTGGCTCAGAATAAACCTCTGTAAATATTTTACAGAGTTTGACCTGTTGCCTCGAGACTTCCACCCTACACGCAATTCCAAAAGGCAATCTTGATTGCATAGGAAAACCAGTTGCTTAGCACAGAAACACACTGACTCTTAGTGCAGTAGGCACAGGGACTGTGTACAGATCTACACATGCAGAATAAACTGGAAACCAGCCATTACCTCCCTCAAACCATTGTTAGACTCATCCAAGATTTGTGAAGTCCAGCGACAGAGCAGCTCCTTCAGTTACTGCAACTACTGTTTCATGACAGCCAGTTTTTGAAGGTCACTCAGGCACACAAAAAGCTCCGAACTACTGAATAACAGGATGATATAGAAGGATTCAGTCCAGAGACATGTCTGTGGAGGGGGAAGGTGGAAGATTAACTAGTCATACCTAGGAATAAACCTGCTAACTCATCTGGGTAGTGTAAATAGTAGATCTGGATAGAATTACCAGCTGAAAATTACATTTTAAATATACTAATAGTAAAATATTTCCTTGCTGGTTACTCTCAGGCAAAATTTTATGCCTGCCTCATATAGTGTCAGGATGTCTCAAAATCTAAATTAAATTAAACAACACACTTGCTTTGACAGATCATGTGTTTATTCAGAAGTTCATTCAAGCCAGGAGCATGCACAAAATCTGACAGTATTCAAGGCTATAAATTTTTTTAAACCACTGTTTCAGTCAAATGTATCTAATAAAATGCTTTTGGAGATGATGATGTTAGTAAACCAGGTCGACTTTTTGACATTATTTACAGACATGCAGACGTTACTTGCTTAACAAATCAGCCCTTGAATCTTTTTGAGTCCCTGATTGATTACGAAGGGATTACAAAGAAAATAAAATCTTGCAGAAAAAGGGAAACCCTCCTCACCTAGGAAACTGTTAACCCTGTAGGTGATACATGGGCACCTCTGGGACAAAATCCTGAGCTACTTGTTCATTTCTTACTGAAAATTACCTTTCTGAAAGTTCCATTTCTCATTATCCTTTATGGTCAGTTCCAGTCCAACATCTTTTTCAAAGTCTGCTGAGTCCTTCAGCTCATGTTCATCTCCCTTTCCTTGGCCATTTATAGGACGAATTGTTTATTCCTCTTGATTTTGCATGTAACTTATATATTATCAAGACAGAAAATGCATCTCATAAAACTTAGGACTGTACCAACCACATAACAACTACTACAAAAATGCTTTTGGAGCTTTGTGGCAACTTCACATTGACTAGAACTGTGATTCTTAAGGTGTGGGCTCTAGCCCACCAGCATGGGTATCAGCAACTTGTTAGAAATGCGAATTCATGGCCTCACTCAGATCTGCTGAATCAGAAACTCTGGGGTTAGAGCCAGTAATCTGTGTTTTAATGAGTCTTTCAGGTGATTCTGATGTATTTATATGCTCAAGCTGGAGAACTACTGTACTGGGAAAATTGGCATCTATTCGGAAAAACTTGACCACCTATGAGAAGAGCCACTGAGGCTCTTATAATAGATTCAGAGTTGTTTTATCGAAAAAAACTTCCCAAGTATATTTGCAAAGAAGTGTTTCTTGCAAAAAGTAGGCACCATAAGATTAGACATCTGAGGAAAACAATAACAACAAAACAGGAAAATGTTTCTCTAACAAAGCAACACAGATGATATTTCCAATTATCAGGAGAATTACTTAGCACTTACTGTCAGCACAACCCCAGCCTCCTGAATTAATTCATATTCTGGGCTGAATGAACGTGCAAAGCTTATTTCCATGGAAACTGAGCACTATACAGATTGATAGGGTTATAGAGCCTATAACTGAGCTAAAGCAATTGCCAATTTTAAAAGATTAGCATTGACAATTTAACGCAACACATTTATTTCCCAAATATCAGGAGTGTCTCATCTACATTCAAGGATAAAGGACTGTCAAAATTTGATTTAAGAAAAAATAAAAAGCCCTACTACAACACAGCTTATCATCTTTTGAGCTTGGGCCAAAATGAGGCAGAAGCTCTGTTTTCTTAATACTCCCTTAATTACAAGGAGACTGTTTTTAACATTGGTATTAAATGGGTTGCTATGGCTTCCTGCCTGAGAGTTCAGCATGCCAAGTTTCAGTCAGGAGCAAGCTATGAATGGGCTGAATAAGATCCTCACAAATAGGTTTCACAGCCCAAATTCCTACCACAGAGCATCCCATTAGGAAGATTCCTGTGAGGTAACAGGGAGCTGACAATGGTGCTGCCTCCCTTCACTTTCCAAGACATTCCTTCTATGGCTTCTCACTAATCGCCTTGTCCTATAGGATCCTTGTCCTGTGTAACAGAAAGCTGCTTCAAACAGAAGCGGATCTGCTGCCTGCTGCTTCCAAGCACAGAAACCATGTGGCAGTTTGTTTAGTCCTCCAATAGGTTTGTTTGTTCCTTGGGCAATTTCAGCGTTCTCAAATTTTATATATGACTGTGACCAGAAGGGAAGAAGGCAAACAAGAAGTTCAAAGCAGAGTTAACCATGCTTAGATACAGGCCCCTGTCTTTGGTAAACAATGCAGAAAAAACTACTGGGGATTTTATCTCTGTGTTCTCAAAGATAGAAAGAACCCCAGGTAACACAACCCGCAATGGTGAAAATGAGCAAATGCAGTCCCCAGAGCCATGCGTATGTCTAATATCTATTCAGATATCCAATAAGCCTTCTGGCTTCAAAATTCTCCACTCCTCTGATCTTGTAGCTTCTCATAGGGACCAAGCCTTTGAAATTTCATGCTAGGTTTTAGTGATTTCGGTTTTTGTGAGGAAAAAAAGATACCCATAAGGAACATATGCCCGACATTTGTGGCTGTTTTTGTAAAAGCTTAGCCTTTGAGAGCTGTGGCTACTGTGTTGAAGAGCAAGCTCTGGTCGTTTCCAGAGCTTCATCATTCAGAAGTTAGGGTCAGAGCAAACTGCTGCAAAAGGCTGGGGAGGGGACCCAGACATGTTCCTGGATTCCTTTCAGGATATTTACATTTACATGCAGTTAGGCAGGATGTGTATGAGGGAGAAATAGAGGGAGCAGAGTAAAAGTGGGAAAGAAAGAAAGGATGAAAAGGGAGGAGGAAGGGAAAGAATGAGAAAAACGGAAGGAAGGAAGGAAGGAAGGAAGGAAGGAAGGAAGGAAGGAAGGAAGGCAGGCAGGCAGGAAGGCAGGAAGGCAGGCAGGCAGGCAGGCAGCCAAGAAGAAAAGGGCGGCAGGGAGGAAGGGAGGGAGGGAAGGAGAAAAGAGGAATGGAAGGGAGACAGGGAGAAGGGAAAAATGGGAAAAAAGAAAAGATAAATATGTACAACTTTTATGCATCCATAAAAATAAAGAAAGAAAAAAAAGAAAAGAGAGACGCGGAGGGAGAGAGGGAGAGAAAGAAGAATAAACACAGCAAAGACATACTGTAAAAGAAGGAAGTGATTTTCACCATGTCTTTCATTCAGCTGTGCTGACCTGCAGGTGTAGAGAAGGTGAAGGAGTTTGTACTCTTTCTCCAAGAAGTGATCAACTCACACCTGGCAGTTTGACACAATTACCTCACAAGATTTAATACTCATTATCTTGGCTTCCACAGATACAATTGTTTTATGGCTCCAAGAATAATGCACTCCTTTCGGAAATCCAGCAGTCATGCCTGGGTTGGTGACCTCCTGAATCAAGGAACTGCTAACTGGCAATACTGAGTTCTAATACAGGTGGCCAACCCAAGACAATTTACTTTGCATGGGGAGTAGGTGGCTATGTAATACTATGAAGTTACCAGTAACATTTCAATTCTGGACTGCGGCTGCCAGATATAAATGGCTTTATCATTTTGTTTGTGATTTTGCAGATGTGGTTAAAGTCACACAAAGGCTCATACCAAAGGAATATGAGCTGTTTTTTGGTTTGAGACCCAGTACCAAATTGGTAAAATGAGCCAGCTTTCAGTAAGAAGTTTTTTATTATGTGGACATGAGATAAATATTTAACTTGCAAAGCTTACTTGCACGTTAAACGTCTATCACAGAAAAGGGGAATACCCAAGTCTTTCTGTCTCAGTCATCTGTGGGTTCTAAAAATGCACAAACTAGATGGAATATCATAAACACATTTTCAAAAGGCCATGCAAAAAAACCAACACCAGGTAGACACATCTTCTTGCCACCTCATCAGCGGGCATACCACAAAAACCAGACCAGACTCAATGCTGAAGAAAAGTGACATAAAAGTCTAAGTGTTCTTTTTTGTTTTTTGTTTTTTTGAGATGGAGTCTAGCTCTGTCGCCCAGGCTGGAGTGCAGTAGCACAATCTTGGCTCACTGCAACCTCAGCCTCCCGGGTTCAAGTGATTCTCCTGCATCAGCCTCCTGAGTAGGTGGGATTACAGGCACCCATGACCACGCACAGCTAATTTTTGTATTTTTAGTAGAGACGGGGTTTCACCATGTAGGCCAGACTAGTCTCGAACTCCTGACCTCATGATCCGCCCACCTCGGCCTCCCAAAGTGCTGGGATTACAGGCGTGAGCCACCGCGCCTGGCCCCAGTGTTCTCATTTTGCAAATTCTTTGATTTTTCAGAAATGAATGGATCCCAACTTGTTTCTGACACAACACCATTTTTCAAATAGTTTCTCTGATTATTCACAAGGATTTAGAAGAGCAAGCACTGTAAACACTTCCAAGTCTGGGCTTGATTACCTAGAAATGTATCTAGAATGCATTCTATCATTTAATCTAAAATCTGAGTCATCTTGCGGGGAAAACACAGAATCTTATAAAAAGGATAAACTGCTTTTAAGAACGTGGATGTCTGATTTTGGATTTGCAAAGCAATGCTAATTACAAGTGATCTATTTGTTTGGAAAAACACACTGAGGATAAATTCTATTAGTAATTAATTCAACAATAATATGAATTTGAAAAGATGCATGCTCCGCTCTCTAAGAAAGAAATCAGTCAGAAAGTCTACCTCAAATCTGCCAAATCAATGAGGTTTTATCCCTCTGAAGTTCACAGAATTGTAACTTTTGACAAACTTTACCTTCTAACTTACAACTCAAGCGTGCTCATCACACCAGAGACACTGCTCCAATAACACGTGTCTTTCTGCTGCAGCATTTTGGAAAACTGAAGACTTCTGAGGGACAAAGCACATGGGAGGTCTGCTAACAAGACATGGCAATAATTGATCTCAAATACCAAAATTAAAACTGTAATGACCACGTCCTAAAGAGGCAACAGTGGCCTCAGCCAAACAGCACCCCTAAATTGATTGTAAAGTTAACAGAGCAGCTTTGGGCAAAGTGGGGAGTTCAAACATTAAAGTAGGATTACAAATTAATTTTTTAAATTTATCTTGACACACTTGAAAGAAATTTAAGCAAATATCTCATTTTTAGACAGCAGTATAAACAATCTATATTGAATTTTCTTCAGGATCATCTTTATACGTAAGTTTATTGGGATAGTGATGTACTTGTGACAGATTTCTTTCCCTATAAAATATCTCTCTTCACTAATAACTGATGCCTGCAATTCCATCATAGACATTTCCATTATTCCTTACTTAAATACAACACAGGGAAGGGGTCCCTATGCTTGATTAATCCTTGTAACACCATCTCTAGAGCTGTACTGGGAACACTTCGATGGCTGGAACCTTGTGTTTTCCTTCTTCGTTAGTATTCCCTGCAGGACCTCATCCTGTGCTAGGCACTTGATACCACAGAATCATTCAGCTCCAAGGAACTGGACAGATCGCTGGGCTCCGTCCTTTGATTACAAAGACAAGAAGGTACAGCTGAAACTCAGAAGAAAACTGAGACTTCTCTGGAGTGACTCAGCCAATTAGTGACAAACCTGGGACCAGATGTGTGGAGCCCATAGACAGAGAAATTTACCCGTCAAGCATTTACTGAGCTCTGCTGTGCACTGGGCATTGTACTATAAGCTGAGGACATGGAATGATAACTACAAATACATTGTCCTGCAGAAGCTTGTGATCTAAATGAGTTGGCTAGACTCATACACCAATGATCACAGCAAATCTACCTAAGTGCCATTATAAAATTGAGTCCTTAATTAACCCTGTTGATTCAACCTACGGAAGCTTAGTAATTGAGATATAGAAATGATTTCTTTTGGAAGATTTCACCTAAAAAAAAGTACTGGAACATAGATTCCACAGACAGGTCTTTAGCTGAGATTCCAGCAATTTTGAGTTAACTTTACTAATCAGAATATTTTATTTGCATTTATAGATGTGAATGAAGAGCTCATACATTTTAGTCACATACTCAAAATTAAAGTCGTGTTCATTCATTTTTCAGTCAATGTGTTAGTTAGATGTGTATACAAAGAATGCAGACAGAAATCCTGATTTGATTCGTTCTTCTGTTCGGATCTAACTAGTTAATATTAACAAGAGCTAAGCTATTAACTTTTCTGAAGGATTAATTTGTACATTCTCTTGGACGATGGTGAATCTCATTCAAGTGAGAAACCTTACTCTATTCAATTTTTCATGAATTCTCTCAAATAATTGGTTTCAAGAAATAGCACTACACAACATCTTATCATTTTCTAGTCCTCCTGGGAATTCCTAAATCATGTGACAAGGACACTAATCACAAAATTCAACAGGGAAGTGGTAGTAACATGAAATACTCAACATGTAGTCTTTGCTTTATAGGAGCCTCCAGGCTCCGTAGATCCTTGAGTGTCCGTTCGCCTCGCTTGCTGTGATAATTTCCCGTGACTGCTACTTTGGTGATCCTTATATAAGCCCAGAAGAAAGCCTTGGGTTTCCCCAGTATCTCAAGACTCCACCTCTGTCCCTGTCTGGCTAGTTCGCTCATATCTGCATCTGGTTTATATGTGCCTCTACTCAAATCTTCTAGACTTATCTAGTTTCAGAGATAGGGAAGAAATGCCATGATTGGCTTGTGATCTGACATGACAGTGACCCTTTGCTACCTCTTCTCCATGCAGACGTTATGGGCCATGGGTTCTTTTTTACTCTGTACCTCCACACGAATGGTGGCTGATTTCCAAGGGGCTGAAAGAGTGGAGAGAACATTGGATCAAAGGCAGCCCTCTAGTGTGTGTGGTGGTGGTGTTTGATGACTTTTCTCCTTCCTTTGGCCAAATACAATAGATAGATAGATATAGATATAGAAATATAGATATCTCACTGCTTGTCCTGAGATTCATCCCAGTCTTAAAATCTATTCAGTCTTCTACCCTCTTTCCTCTGTATGCCATATGTCTACATCATATCCTTGATATTCATAAAAGGTCAAAGCAGAGAAAGACTCAGGACCCAGCCCTCCCTCATGCCGTGAGCCTCTGTGCCTTCCACCCCGGTGACTCCCACAGGGGCACACACCACAGCTATGACAGAAGCACTGCAGACATTTCAAGAAAAACGCATTTTAAAGAACAGTAATAGTTTCAAGATTTTAATAGAAGCACAGTACTTCAGAAATGAGGCGTTCAATGAACGTGTGATGAATGAAAGAATGAATGAATGAATGAGTGGCAAGCTTCCAAGTGTGCCTGGGGAGTGAGGCGGCTCCCTGCAGAGGAGGGACTTGGATGGAAGTTGGCCCCTTTCCCTTGCTCTATGTTGTGATGGTAGGCATCTGAAACGATCCTAGGTCACATCCAGTTGGGTGAGCCTACTTCTGGCATCTGAGAGTGGACAGAAACAATTTCAGCTCTCAGGGATGAGCCAGTTTAGGTGAGCCAGTTAGGTTAATCAAGAGTGTGTATGGTTTATCCACAGCACTTACTGGAATAGAGCTTTACTTGGTAGTAAACCCAGTCCCACCAGCAACAACCCTTGGTTTTTATCTTATTATAGTGACTGTTATTCATTTCTTCCTTTACTCAGTCATTCATGGAACACCTTGGAATGCTCCTTTCTGCTCAACTGTACTGGGGGTATAACTGTGAACGAGTCAAAGCTCCTGTTCCCATTTAAGTTCTCAAATGATCACAGTTCTTACTGTTCTGGAGTATGACTTTTAACTTTCTCAAACAATTGCTTTTGGCTCTTGCCTCATCTGATCCTTATATAAGCCCAGAAGAAAACAGAGGCTCAGAAGAGGTTAAAGATTTTGAGGGTGGCACATGGCTAATTAGTAGCAGAGCTGGGTCTTTTTTTATGACATGGAGAGCTATACATAGTTTCTATTAGCCAGTTTCATTTTCCTTTCAACAGAAGCCCTGCAGCAACACACTTATCAACACGGGCAGTGCTCTTTGGTTGGACTTTCTCTGGGCAAAGGATTTTGGACACCAAATATGCTTTCTGTAACAACCACTATACCCAATTTTCCAATTTTTCATGGGGATCCGGTAACCATATAGGAAAAAGGAGGAACCATCTTCCTGCTCCTATTATACTAAGACTCATCCTACTTAATTCCTCATTTAAAACAAGAACTTTTGTTATTTCCAAACAATATTCAATTACCAAAGAGTTTCTCTGGATTAATTGTAGGACATCACTCTCCTTTAGGATAGAGCACATTGTCCATCAGCCCCACCAAATCAGTCAAGAGTGAAGAAGGAAGATATTGCCAGGGAGGAACCAAGGCCTAGGAGCCCTAGCTGTCACTCTCCTCCTCCTCCTCTGAATAGAAACTCCCTCTGGGCACAATAACAGGCTCTCCAAGACCTTCAGGGCTCCTGGGAAAAGTGCTTAAATCCACAATACCCTCTGTGATCTGTTTTCCATTTGCAGAGGGAAAAAAAAAGTCTAATGTTGGAGGTTTAGCTCCATGGGAAACTACAACTGCAAATTGAATTTTTGAAAATTAAATCCAATTTAAAATGCATTAAAAACTATTTAAAGCAATCTTCTGGTGAGTCCTTGGTTATATGAGGAATCTTTCTGGGAAGAAGAAAAAGCAATCCCTGGTGTATCTGTTGTATAAATCTGGGTTTACACCAGTAGAACCTTCTTAAAACAAGGTGTGGGGGCCTGAACTGCAAAGGGGGTGAAGGCTGGCACCCCTGCCCAGCACTTTAGGATCCTCATTGGATGTCTCATCAAAGCACAGAGGAAGGTTTCTTTGCACAAGAGAGATTAAGTTGCTATTTAAATCAAAGGACCCCAAGCAGAGGGGGACATGTTTGAGAAGAGCAACTGTAAAATAGCCACTGAAGCTATGGGACTGAACCCTAAGGAAGATGGTACCTGGGAGTAACCAACCCATCACCATACAAAAGGAAAACCACGCAGCTCCTCTCAACTCTGAAACGTGCGTGAGATATGTGTGGATGGTGCAAATATTAGCAACATGAGCTTTGCAGCAAGACAGACCTTGCTGTTTACAAGTCCTATGACTTTGAACAAGTTATTTAATTCTTGAGCCTCAGTTTCTTCATCTGTACAATGAAGATATGATAGTGCCTCACTGTAGAGTTGTTGTGAAAATTAAATGAGCTAATACAAATTAAAAGTTTCAGTCCAGTGCTCTACTATAATGTTAGTTGCCACATTATCATCATCAATTCTACTAATTTAAATGAGAATGAAAAACCATATGGAATATTCTGAGGCCTTCTGGTTATTCAATAACATCATCATCATTATTTCATACAAATTGAGGGGGGTGTTTAATTGGCCCCACTCTTTCCATCCCAGAATTCCAGGTTCTATTTATGTCAAGTTACTCTGTCCTGAACAACCTGCTGGATATTGGCCTATTTCCCTTCATCAGAACACACTTGTTCTGTGCCTCATTCTCTCAAAGTCCTTTCTCAACCAGATGATAATTGGACAAACTGATTCCATTTATGTCCAGCCTTCCAGGTGACATACTATAGCTCAGTTTAGCACTTAAAAATTAACTTTAATTCTAGAATTTCAGTACCATTCAGCACATGCATTTAAGGTAGCAATGTACCAGAGCTGAGGATTAGGCCCAAATTAGAAGCAGGTTGAAAATACTATAAGAGAACCCTGGTGTTTCTGCCTGATTCAAGTTACACTGACTTCCAATCATGCATTTTATCTTTTGGCATGCTTATGTAGGTGGCCAATAAATGTTACCTTTGGTGATAATAAAACAAAAGCCAAACTTTCATAAGCTAGAATATCCAAAAGACCATTGTCTGCATTCTTGGCAGCAGCCAGATAGCCAGTTTTCCCAAGTCAGCAGCCTCTGAGGAGGCTGGCGAGGGGCCAGTTCCCAGGGTTGGTGCATTCCTGGGGCCTGGCAAGAGGCCACTGAGACCCTGTTTCCTCTTTCCTTCTCTCTATGTAGTGGAAAAATGTTCCCATTTTGACCCCTCTGAGTCTTTTTTCCCCCTATCGGAGCAAAGGCAGTCAGATGGGAAATGTTCCCCAGTTCCCTCCCAAAACTCATCTCCCACTGCTCTAAGCTGGCAGAGCTTAAAGCAATTGAAGGCATAAGACAAACAAAGGAGGGTTCCTCAGGCCAGTCATCCAGCCTGATTCTATCAGGAGCATGGTGCCTGGAGCAAGGAGAACCAGCGGGACCTTGTGCACAGGGAGTCATTGTACATGTGCTTGGAAGACTATGGGCACTTCTGGAAGCTTTTGGAATAAAATTACCTGTTATAAATAGACACTGGCTGGGTTTCAGGGTTGAGAGCAAGAGGCCAAGATTTCCAGAAAAATAGAATGCTCCATATAAGAAGGTCTGGTGTACAGCTCATTAATAGGGGACTGCTGAGCAATTGAACTAAGAAGAAAGGAATTTGAGGTTGGTCAGACATGACCTGTAGTAAACACCTGGGTAAACATTTCTGGCAGATAACATCATGGATACGCTATTCCACTTTTAAACATCATATATGTATATATGTAAACCAAACATTAAAAAAAATCTTTTCTGAATGCTTCCTTCCATGTACAGACAAAGAAAGCTGCCATCTGGAACGGCCACATCAGCTGGTCCACATGTTTCCAGGGTAGAGAAGCCTGCATGCCAGGCATGGTACTGCATGCCCTATTTGTGTTGTGAGTCCTTTCCCTAAATTCACTCAACAACCCTTTGAATAAGAGACGATCACCTCTACTAATAGATGAGAACACGGAGGCTCAGAGAAGGCAGGTGACATGGCCAAACTCACACAGGCAGTAGGAGGCAGGTTGGGATTCAAATCCAGTTCAGCCTCATTCTCCAGCCAACTCATGCTCTCTCCACTGCATTACAGGGCATCTATTTCCACTGTGCCCTTTAAAATTAGTGCTTTGCACACAGCAAGTTCTTAATACAGCTTTCTTCCTGAGGCTGCCACTGCTACTTCTATATTTGATAGAAATTTTGGAGTTTAGCAGATAGGAGCTGCACTGCTCTCATCCTAACAATGTATTTCCTTTGCATAGGGTGCCACAGCCTCCAAAACAATTCCTTGTTCTTTATTTCACTTAATGACAACATCCCTCATCATAATGTCCCACCATTGAAGACACAGATATTCAGAGAGTTTAAGAAATGTGCTAAAGGCCACACATCTACCAAACATTTCAACTCCAGCTCTACTCTAAGGACTTAAGCAGTTCTAATGCAGTGATCGATCCACTAGACCACCCTCCCTGCACCTCAGCATCACACAACTTTCATCAGGACTGTTGAAGAGAACACCATGTCACTGGTTACATGGAACTTGTGTTCTGAAGGTGCCACATCAAATTGTCTGGTGAAACCAAATTGACAAGTCCAAGGGAATAGACTGGAAAACAACACACAAAAATCTATTTCAAATAAAATATTAAAAATGGGCTAGTGTTTTCTCAGCCCAGAAATGTGAGAAGAGATGGTGGCAGAGTATATTATTTTATAGAGTCAATGTGCTGGATACACTCGTTTGGCCTCTCCAAATCTACCCTTCACCCTTCCCTGCCCTGGTCTGGGCCCAGAGCACTCTATGGGCCCCATTCCCTCTGGCTTCCAATTGGGTTCAGCCAGTGGAGGCACCAACAGGGGACAAGACAGTGTGAGGAGAATGAAGTGGGAGTGTTCACGTCCCGATCCCCTTGCTGCAGGGCCAGCACGGTTGGCCATATCCCTCTACCTAAGTGGCATTTCCCGCCAAATGGTTCACTCCTTATAGCCACATGGTTCTACAGCCACTTTCTAGGCCTAGTGGCAATGACTCCCCACTGTTTCTAGCTGCAGGGGGCTCCATTATTATCTTGTTGCACTTTCTATATCCTGCCACCCCTTTTAAAGAGGCCCTTTATTAAACTCTCCTCCAGTACCTGGCATGAGTGTGCAATGTGTCTCCTTCCCAGACTTTGATGCAGTAAACAATAAAACAATATTACTGATTTTGTCTTTGTAGACAAATGATGGGAAGTTACTCAAATCCTCTAAGAGGATGAGAAAGGCTAACTACTTTAGACCAGGCTCTCTCTTTCAGTCACTTCCTTCTCACCACACCTCACCAAACAGAAATTAGGTCAGATATTCTGCCTCAGGGACCTACCAAACTAGGCCCAGGAGATCTCCACATAGCTACCTACCACACCCACAGTCTAGCCCAGAGTCTACTCCAGGAGGAAGGCAGGACACCACTGGCCTCATCCCAGTCTGTCTAGTTGGTGCCTTCACAGACTTCACTCTCAGCGTTCACCAACCCAAGCTGGATCACTGCCAGCCTCATGGCCACTCCATCTCCAAAAACGGCAGGCCTCTGCAAACAGCTCCTCCTCACAGAAAGGCCAACAGCCCTTGAGCCTACTTATCTGCCGGCTCTGACAGATGGACCCCAGAATTCACCAAACCAAATGATTTTATTTCCCTCTACACATCTATGTGCACGAGAGCAGTCAACGAATTAATTGCAATAGGAAACCTACCAAGCTGAAAACAACTGCTTAAAACCAAGAACCAAAAAGGTGCGGAAAGACAGAAGGCAAGCAAACCTCAGGGGCATATTCGGAAATGGACAATTATGATCCATTAAGCCTAGTTAAGAAACTGAAATTTATGAGGAAGAAACATCTGGAACTGCCTGGCATGTAAAGAAACCAGGAGGAACCACTTTTTGGGCTTAGAGGGAGCAGGCCAGACAAATAGGATTCCATGTTAGGAGAGAATTGCAAAATTAGTGTATAAAAGGACAGAATGGAGGCAGTGCATCTGGTGTTAACTGAAGCGTTTGAATATGATGGCTCCTGGATTTCCTTTTGAAATATTAATTGAAATTGGGCTGGAGATGAGGGCTGCATGAAAACTGGCAGAAAGATCATAAATACTGGTTAAAGTGAGCCAGAGGAATGGAACATGGCAATGCAACACGAAGTAATGAGAAATACTGCTCCATTCATGGCCATGAACCCTATGGATGTCTAATAAATATTAATTGATAAAAATGAACTATACTGCTGAGTGGTAAATTAGTGTAAGATACCTAGGCTGCTCAAATACAGCTAATATATATACAGTTTGTACAGCATACACCGATCAATGAATGAGAAGAAAAGATATGAAAATGATTTAGCTATGTGATGCATTTTGCCTTGCACCAGGAATTAGGGGTAAGAGAATGTTAATAGAGGAGTCAGGAGGGGTGGTCAGAGGGGGCAAGAGGAAAGTTAGGACAATAATTCAAGATTATAGTAGACCTTGCTTAGGGTCTTGGCAATTTCTCAAGTATAAGCCAGGCACCCTGGAGTCACACCCCATTCTTTTAGACACTGTGGCTTTCTCAATAAATTTCTGCTTCAGGGAACTCAAGGACACCATAGATTAAATTTGGACCAATTTATTGGAGGAAGATATGACAGCCCTCCTCCTTGGGGAAGCCCTCGCTGATCAATGTAGCCAGAAGAACAACTTCCTCTTTGTAATCCCATCAGCCTTGTTGTTTGCACCACTGTATACCTCCTGGTATTCTGAATAGTGTATATGTGACAAGATTTTTTAAAAAACTTTGCAAAGCAGAAATCATAGTTTACATTTCTTAGCACTCATTTCACTGTGTTTCAGACCAAGTAGGTACTCCATTCCTGTGCTGATCAATGAGAAACTCGAAAAAGAAGAGCAGGCTCTTATCAGAGAGAACACCCAGATGCCTGTTAGGTTTGGGACCAGCTTCTAAGGGGATCGATGAAAGCTCTACCTCCTGTTATGGACAAAGCACTAGAGAGTCTGCCATGGGAACGATCCTAGGCTGCCAGAGAATGATGCGGAAAACTCAGTTGCCATGGAAACTTGTATGATCTGATGATTCCCATTGTTGAAAGATGGTGAGACAACAGGAGAATGACAAACAGATCTTGGAGCCCTAAGAACACATGGAACATGCCAAGCAAACATCTCTACTCATTTGCACTTATTTCTGCTATAGAAGCAGTCTCATTTCATCATCTGTCAATAACATAGCATTTATAAAAGGCTTTCAAAATGTGTCCAGTTCCTGTTTTTATGTAGTGATCTCAGCGACAACAAGGATGCACAGAACTACCTCTGATGCTGGCAGATGACTTATCACAGCAGCTGAATACAGTTGAATGAAACAGGTGTCACCCGAGCTCCTGCTCCATGACTCCAGCAAGGGAAGCCATCCATGGGCAGATGCTATGGTCAGCACTAATGGCACGTGAAGCTACCTAACAATTTTTGCATCACAGATTCCTGTGAGAAACTAATTATACCTACAGACTCACTCCCCAGAAAAATGTACAAATGCATATAACATAAAATATATCAAAGAATTCAAAGCCCTGGAAGTCTTTTCATAAATCTCCCCTATCAAGCACCCTGGGACTCAAGAGAATCCAGGACACCATATTAATAATCTCTGATGTAAAACAAACAAACAAAAAACTTTACACACACACACTAGAATCATCCTTGGGCAAACCTGAAGAGCAGCATGCCATTTCCTCTCTCCAACCTTCCCAAACAGCACCCTGGGCCTGCTGCATGTGGGCCCCTTTTATCCCATATTCAGCACCCCCATGACTGTGTATTTGGTTCATAAGCAGCTGCTCACTGCTAAGTTCACTCACTCATTCATTCATTTTACTGAGCTTTTTCTATGTGTCAGACTTTAGGAATCCAATGTGAATATGACATGGCCCATGCCCTCAGGAAACCTACAGTTGAGATCAATCAGGGGTGATTTTTCTTCTCAGGGAACATAATGGCCATGTCTGGAGACAGTTTTCATTGTCACAATGAGGGAGGGGTGCTCCTGGCATCCAATGGGTAGAAGCCAGGTATCCCAATAAACATCCTACAATACACAGGACAGCGCCCATGACAAAGAACGATCAGGTCCAAACTGTCTATAGTGTCGAGGCTGGGAAACCCTGTTCTAGAGCACACTGGCCTGTGGGAATGTGAAAAGGCCAGAAGTAGGTATTATGCCAGCTCAGGAAGGGGCGTGTTCATAAGAACTCCGGAACATGTGGCTTCGATGACAGCCTGCCTTCTTTTCAGAGATGAAAGGAAGGAGAGAAGGAAGCAAACGAGCCATTCAGAGTGAGTAACAACCACAATGAAGGTGGATCCTCCTTCAGGCAGTGTCAGAGGAGGCAGCACCAATTGCAAGTGCTGGGCAGACAAATGGCATTTCTTCCAGAATCTCCTCAGGGGAAATGCTGCTGACCCTCTACTCACCTCCATCAGTCAGTGGCCCAGCAGAGGGAATGTGCAGCCATTTGATAGGACCATCACTCAAGTCATAAACCCCACTGCATGCTGGGGGACGGCTAGATGCTGGAGATGCCCCATCACTCACCAGGTTCTCCCTACTCTTCTCCCATTCTAGTCAATAACTCCACCTTGTACATGAACACGCCATAATCAGTTCTCATATGAATAAAAACACAAAATTGTATATATATGGGTATGTGTGTACATACACACACGCACATACACACACACACTATTATAAATCGCAATCTCTTCTAAAGTTGGTTCCAAGGTCTGGTTCATCAGAAAATCACAAGATCAGAAAATAGACCTAGACCTACATTCTACATTCCTTATAAGTCTCCCCTTCCCACCTCCATTCCTTTGTCAATTGTTTTGCTGAAACCAAGTCTGGCTTCCCTCTGATCTAGACTGTTCTAAACTGCAGGCTCCTCAGTGGGCACAGATACAGCAGACGTGCTAATGCACATGGTCTAGTCCTGTTGAGGTAGCTGATGCTCTTTCACATTGTGAAGCACCGTGAAGGAGCTCCCAGTCACTGGCATAAAGCAATTTTCTGCTTCAGAGCTGTTAGCTGTGCAGATGCATTGTAGTCTGGAGGTAGCCCCAGACCTAAAGTGAAATCCCAACTCTACCTCTTACCAGTTCCATTGCCTTGAGGAAGTTGATGAACTTGTTAAGCTTCAGATTTCTCATTTGTAAAATAGGGGTAATTAGAGTTCCTACCTTAAAGGGTTGTTGTTAAATATTAAATGGTAGTTTCCATATAAAGTATTGAGCAGCATGCCTAGCCTATATTAAGCCTCCATAAATTTCAGCTACTATTACTAAGGGAAGGAAGCCATCCTGGTTGAGACTTAATGCATGATTCACTAAGTGAACATGCTGAGCTGTCTGCTAAAGTGGCTTTGATGTTCGATTCTGCCATCCTCATTGCTGACATGCTCTATGTCCACTGCTTGGACCTAGTCTACTTCCGTCCTCCATTCAGACACTGTCCCCAGCACCAGTGTTGCTGCAGATCTCCAATGGCCCTCCAAGACTTTTCTTGTTAGGATCTGATCTCTTCCCACTCTTTTGGGGTTCCCTCAAGACTTGCAGCAAGTAGCACCTGTGGGTGGTGCCCTCCTGGCCCAGCCTCCCCTGCCTCCTCCTAGCTCATCTGCTCCCAGCTCCATCCATGGGACCCGGAGATCTGCACTGTTGGAGAACAGGTGGGCAGGGCACCTCTCCTGTATTTCTGGACCTGCAGTGATGGGCTGAGCTCGGCTGGTGGACAGATTCACTGGGTAGATACTTGTCTAAGGGTCTGACACGTCTCTAACTCCACCTCCACCCACTCTCAAGAGGGCACAGTCAATATTTCAGCATGACATTTTGGAAAGGTTGCTAAACCAGGCCAAAGCTAGTCTATTCCCCACCAGTTACTTTTCTTCTAAAAATGGCCTTCACTAGATCCTCAGATGTCACGCCATCTTCTGATACCTGGCTTAGGCCATGGTCTCTATTCTAAGTACATGTAAGAGACACAGAAATAATAGACAAGTTAGGGGAAATGAGGCAGTTGGAGGAAAAGAAAAACTCCCTCTCGTTCTTTGGCCCTCCCTGACTTGATGCTCATTTGGGAAATCTCAAAACCATCTTGATATCAGAGAACAAAGATCAGGCTTCCCAGAGGACAACTTGGCAGGTTCCCAGTGGCCAGGGGCACAGGGCAAACGGTACTTTATGTACTCTTCCATCAGTAGATATGGTCAAAGGGACTGAGATTAGACTAGCTGGAAACCTTCTATAGGAAGCTGGTGTTTTGGGCTCTGTGCAGCATCCCTATGGTAAGAGGAGGTCTAACAAGAGAACCATGAGAGTCAAGAAAGATCCAGTCATATCTGAAGCAGTACAGAATAAAGACTTTTGTTTTCTTAGTATTCATAACACACTAGCTGTAGGCTGTACTGAGCAACACGAGCAATACCTCTATTTTGCATTTAGAAAAAGTATCCGCAAGGCTGAACATACTCTATGTCAATATTTTCTAAATATTTAGAAAAATGCCTTCTAAACATTTTTCTACTATTCTTCCTACTGGGGTATATGTACCTTTGATAACAGCCTAAACCTGTTCCTCTGCCTGCCCGCATATCACATATACTGAGGGTAAATACAAATCACTACTTAGAAAATCAGCACCCAGGAAACGTAAAACAGGACTTTCAAAATTCCCATTGCTCTAATGCATGCGGATAGCCATTACAATCCAGCCTAGTGCCTGTCTTTGTAATTAAAGTTTTTTTGTAAATAAAATAGCTACATTTGATCATGTGTCTTCAGAGGCAGCTCTCTTCCTACAACAAAGGTGAGCAGTTGTAACTACTCATGTGGCCTGCGGAGCCTGAAATATTTACTATCTGGAACTTTATAGAAAGAGTTTGCTGATTCCTGCTTCAGAATTACGTCTAGTCACTAAATAGAGGGGAAATAACTGAAGATAAACAGCATAGATTTAAATTCAATATGAGGAAGAAGTTTCCCTGGGAGAAAAAATTCAGTAATGACATGAATTGGCACCAAAGGATGCAGGACCAATATCCTTGGGTTGCCTCTTTTTTCTCTACTCTCAGTCTGCAGTTACCAAATTCCCTCTGACGCTTCAAACTACAGCTCCCCCATGGCCCCTCCATGTAGTTGCACAGCTCCAACTACAGCTTCCCCATGGCCCCTCCTCACATCTTCCCAGAGTGACCTCAGCACCTACTACTGTCAGTGCCACACTGTTCATCTCCATGTGATGATATTTTTCCTGCTTATTAGGACAGCTTCCCTAGATAAACTAGAAGCACTTGAGGAAGCCTATCCCCCTGTATCAGCCAGGGAGACCTTCCAGGAAAGAGATGGCACACTCAAAGCATCTAACTGAGGAGAGTTTGGTAAAGGGACTGTTTACTGAATTGTGGACAGAGCTAAGTCAAACCAACAAAAGATGGGCTAACAACAACCAAGAACCATTACTATGAAGAATCGTTAAGGTATGGGGAAAGAAAAGGTGCCAGAACATAGATAGAGCAGCGGTTCTAACTATAGCTGGAGTTCTGGGGAGAGGGTTGTCCAACAAAAGCTGCAACTTTAGGCAAAGGTGCCTAGTTCCTGTGGTCCATGACCAAGCAGGGTGAGAGTGGGAGAACAAACACCTCGACCTCTGATCTCCTGCTAGGAGACAAGTAGGACCTCTTTCTCCCATTGGCTAAACCCAACCAGATGCCAAAAGGCAAGTCCATGTGGTGCATCCTTCAGGGATGATTGGCCAGGTAGAGAAGGAAAAAGAGTGGATCTGGAGGGAAAATGGAAACCATCCAGCACATCCCCATAGCTGATTTTCAATAGTGCTTGTTGACTGTGTTATGAATGTTGTGGAAGTCTTGATTACTATAACGATTTGGATACAAACAGTCAAGAGGCTGAAGGATGAATTCAGGGATGTGTGCACGTCCTTTTTTTCCTCTACAAGCTTATAAAACTATACTGCTGTCGGAACTGAGGATTTAGTGTGGCAAACGTTTTTTCTTCCTTTTGTGGGGGAGAAGAAAAGAGGGTACCAGGAAGAAATTCATACTGCTACTCTCATCTGTGCTTAAAAGCTAAATGTATTTCCCCAAAATTAAAAAGAGAATGTTTGTTACTTAAATGTGAGCTGGTAAGAAAGATAACTCATGCTCCAGCATGCTCATCAGCTAAATACTACCACAGCTACAAGTGTCAAACAGCTACATGGGCAGCCCGGGAATGAGTCTTGCAAATAAAAGAGCACAGTGTGAAATGATGACTTTTTCTGATCAAAAAGCATCCTGGGAAGGGCTGAACAGTTTTGGGTCAGGAAGAGGACTCGATTTCTGGGGTGATTTTTATCGTTATCAGAGAGTAGACTGTACTTGCCGTGAACGTATATACGGCTACTCCGCACACTCCTACTGGTGGAGGCAAACTTGTAGTCACTTGTCTTTCTCTCTGGGCCTTTACCCCCCACAATGAAACATATTTTTCATTTCAGTTTCACTTACGTATCACTTTCTCCTTTAAAAGGGTGAATAATAAAGTAAAAAAATCACCATCAATGAATATTTCAGTGTGTTACCAGGGCACACATACATGGACATGTATATGTGTGCACACACATACACTCAAACCCTCCCCCATGCCACGTGACTAAGGACCACAAACTTGTTTTCCCCAATTGGAGCTTTTTTCAGTTTTTGGACTGTGAGTTTCTTTATTCTGTGATTCCTCCAGTCTAAAAATGTAAAAGCCATTGTAAGGGAGCTATAATTTCTACTCAACACTTCAATGATTTGATTATATAAAATAAAAAGTGTAATGAAGTTAATAGCACCTTATTCTTGCAATACATTATGAGAATATTTTCCTGCAAAATCTGAAAGTGGAAATTACCTCTGGGCCCCCTAACTCTCAAAAATATGTGTCATGACGATTATTGCAATGGAATTTCAAGACTTAAGAACGTAATATGTTTCTCTTTCCTCTATTCAGTTTCCCACAAGGACATCTTCTGTTCCTGGGATAGTATATAATGAAAGATAAAGAACTTAAGCGACAGGTTGTTCTACTTTTGGTGTAATCCTAGCGTGTGAGCTCAGGAAGAGCAGATAACCTCTCTGGGCCTTAAGTAGTCTGCAAAGTGAGGAGACGAGATAACCGATTTTCACTTTAGCATTCTAGATTCAAAAAATAAAATAAAAAGCATGCATTGGGAATGAAAACTGTACTGTAATGCCAGGTTTGTTGTTCTTGTTGTTTTCTTGTATTTCACAGCAGCCCTTATCTAGAATCTTCCCTACCTGCTTTTTGCCTAGTAATTTGTGTGGTTTCAGCATAAAGCTGAAGAAGAGGGCAACATCTTGAGTTCAGATCCCTCACAGGCCAGGCATCTTTGATCTCATCCCTGGTCTAGCTTTCTTTCTGATACTTGGAATTCATTCAAGGTGCTTTCAATGGTTCCCATTCCCAAAGAATCAACTCAAAAAGAATACTCTAGCTGCTATTCTCCCAGAAGTAGCATCTTATTTGAAGAAGAGAACATAATACTATAACCGGGGGCAAAATTGTAGTAACTTGGCCTAAGTGCTATAATGTTGAAAAGCATTTAAGCACCCCCCTACACACTGTGATAGGAAAGGACATCCTTTTTCAGAATTTTCCCAATCTGGGCATGCAGATGTAACACAGTCTGCCTCTAGGAAACAAGGAAAAGATTTCACTAGTGTAAAAGCTCTCCTAAGCATGATACAGGGAGACTTAACAGGATTAAGTTTCTCAGGTGGTGCCAAACAAGTTCTCATTTTCACAGCGTTCTTCTATGCCAGCAAGTCAAGAAACATATTTGCAGCCCTCAACAAGTTTCAGGGTACAGCCATATGCCAGAAAGAATGCAAGCTCAATTTAGGGTTTTCAGCTAGACTGGTAATGTGACAGGATTTTACTTATGCCCATTTTCAAGCTATCTTTAGGTAAAATTTAAATATGAGCATTGACACTGTTTCCCTTTTTCCGATCTGCAAGTACCTACGATCCCCATTGGGGGTTACTCACATCCCCCTGCCCTGTCTTGTCCTGCCCTATCCCTGCCTTCCCAGCTATCTGGGCTCTGCATTCTTCTGTTTTACCAATTCCCACAACAAAATTCTGCTCATCGGGTTGACATTTGGCAGTGATCCAAGGCCATTTATTAATGAGTGCTACTATGAATTATTGAAAGACAATAGCTTATTATGTTTAACTTTATAGGGTATTTGCATAAAACTTGAGATCTGAGGCAGAAATCTACGGCTTTGGGGACCAACCAATACCGATGATATTTCTGGGTTAAGAGAATCTTTCTTGAGCTGCTCACATCATACCCTACGGCTGTCTCTGTCCTTAGCCTAGGCCTAAGACAGACCCTATTGGCATGCTGATATGTAAAAAGTGTTTTTCTTCTGCAAAGGAGAGGCTGAGAAATTATCTCTTTATCCCAGGTTTCCCCAGAAGTTGAAAAGGGAATACACATACATATACACACAGAGACACACACACAGACACCCAGACACACTCACACACCAATGTCACCACGTTCAACCTGGAGTTAGCAAGACGTAGGAGGTGAGATGAGGTCAGATCTACGGAGAGGAGAACCTAAAATACACCAAAGTTGGCCTCTAAAGGTATGCCGGTCAATGCACAGACCAAATAGACACAGACATTGATTCTGACTAAGGAGAGAAGAACTTGACATAAATGCTTAACACAATCTTCTTCTCAAGTCCCAGAAACTCACATCTATGAATAATTTGTGAGGCAGAGCCTCAGCCGCTAAGAGGTAAATAACTAATCTGTCCGTGACAGAGCAAGACCTACAGCTGCAAAGTTTGAAAGGTATAATGGATAAATCAAACCAACAAATAGTTCATTGAACCCCCACTCTGCTAGACTCCAGGACAGGTGCTGAGCATATACAAGTGAATAAAGCACATCCCTATAAAATGTGCACAAGGAACCAAGCTAAATCTCTATTTCTGAAAGTTTGCTTTCTATTTCAAGTTTGCTTGATTTGATTCCTTGCTCTGTTCACACGCATTGCGTAACGGAAAAGGTGACCCACACATGTTGGCCCAGAGACTGCAGAAGAATGGCCAACCATCAGACTTAGTCTAAAGTGAATTAGTCTGTTTCACTGGACTAAGCAGATTCTCACACCTGATAGCAAACCCAACCAGGTTGTTAAGAATAATGTTCATCAGCATTAAAACTCTCAGAAAGTTAGTTTACAGACAACTGAACTAATGCACATACCTAAGAAGGTCTCCAAGACTTCCTCTGCTCTTCAATATTTGAACCTGTATTGAATTCTTGTTCAACTTACCCCCAAGGTTAAGATAAATGGGGGATGGAACAACTATACGTAGGCTTAGCATTTGGCATCAGCTATACAGTAGTGTTTTTGTATAGGCTGAAGTCTACATCAGTTGTAATTAATATAATTATATATAATGTTGACAGATTATGACATTTGCCTATTAAGACACTATACAAACATTCCAATAATTTGCTGGCTTTTGAGTTTGTAAAAAATAAATGAAACAAAATCTCAAGGGATGTTGCTAATGGTGTAACTGGAAGAGAGGTTTCAAAAGCACAGCGTTCAGGAAATAACAGTCAAAGAATAACGCATTCAAAGCCAAAACATATAGAGTGGTAAATGAATATTTAGTACTTACCACAAGACTGCTGTCTAGAGACAGCCTTTTTCCAAAGTCCCTTTTCTCGAGCTGTCTCTTTCCCTCCATGGATGAAGTTATTTATTTTCTTTTGTGACTTATAAGAATCCCCCGTCTGTTTCCAGGGTCACTGAAAAGAGTGAACATGTGTTTTACTATCCAAGTACACAGTGTTTAGACCTTTGTTTTTAACTCTCTAACCAGAAACAAGCATTGAAGTCAAAAAATACCCAGTCCCAAATAATAAGTATAGAACTAGGCTCTCTCTACTCAAAAGACCACTCCGTGTTACAAATGTCAGAGTTGTCTTTATGGCGGCCCCTGTGTTTTTATAGGTTTTGCTAATGGAGTTGGGGAATGGGTTTGCAGGTTGAATCAGCAGACTGTAGAAAAAAGCAAACAGTCCGTTTCATGCCACACTTGCTCCACACCCGTCCTCTCTCTATCAGCCAGAATCATTCTGTTACTGTGCACATAGATGCTGTCTGCAAATTCCATGAGATCAAACCGACAAAACCACGCTCTATAACCAAGAGTTATTGAGCTCAAGGCCCAATGAAGGGAAACTGAAACATGAACATTGTTTAATTTAAAAAATATGTAATTTAAAAATATTTGAGGAACATTGTAAGATACATTCCTTTGGGGATAGATTGATTCAAAATGAATGGTGGGTGATGTCATTACTGTCAATGAGTATTTATAGAACCCACTGTATTTTTACCATATTAGATATAGTTCATCCCTGAACTCCACTGAGATTGCTTTTTCTAGAATGATTAAGTATTCTGGTTAATAAGGATTCATCATATATGTTAAGTGCTAGCTTCCAATTTTCACAAAGACGTAAAAGGCTTGAAATAAAAGAAATGGGTTACAGTCGAGGATTTTTTTTTTTGGGGGGGATGGAATCTCGCTCTGTCACCCAGGCTGGAGTACAGTGGCGCGATCTGAGCTCACTGCAAGCTCCGCCTCCCTGGTTCACGCCATTCTCCTGCCTCAGCCTCCCGAGTAGCTGGGACTACAGGCGCCTGCCACCATGCCAGGCTGATTTTTTGCATTTTTAGTAGAGACAGGGTTTCACCGCGTTAGCCAGGATGGTCTCGATCTCCTGAGCTCATGATCTGCCTGCCTCGGCCTCCCAAAGTACTGGGATTACAGGCGTGAGCCACCGCGCCTGGCCCAGTCCAGGATTTCTTATCCACTAGCCAAGTGACCTTGGACAAGTCATTTAACCTCTCAGAAACTCATTTCTCTCAACTACAAAACATGATGATAGCAATCAAATGATGTATGGGAATATGATTTGGATGCCATAAATTACAACTCATATGTAAGTTATAATTACCCACAGATTACATTTAAAAACAGTTAACCTGAAATATGAGTCAATATAATTCAATATATCCTTGATGATTCAGAAGGTGCTTTGAGATATAGAAATTGCTCATAATCCTTGTAAATAAACATAGCCATTGTACTGCTGATGCAGAAGAGATGAAATACAATGCTATACCAATTAATTTTTTAATATAATTGGAAAGAAATATGTTCCACAACTCTCAATTGCTCCAAGCCTGACATGGATCAAACAGGCAGGATTTCATGGCCCACAGGATGTGGGCTGTCTCTCTTGGTTTTCCTCATCAAGAGGGTTGAGACAGTGGTGCCTGAGATGGGGAATGCCCAAACTATAGTCAATCATGAGAAACTGATGGGCTCATGTTCCAGCTTAGGCTTCCTCCTCCATTTTAGTCATTTTATCTCTTACTTTCAAGAACACTAATTTTTAATACATCACTGGTCCACTCAGAAACTCTTAAGAGTTCAATCAGAATTTAGGATAAAATCCAAAGTTTTCAATATCATTTTCTAAAATTCTAGGCAGTATTTTTCAGAAAAGAAGTTAGTTCTGTATACTGCTATAGGCATGACCACTAGTCAACTGAAATTTGTTTGGGAGGCTGCCTTTTCTACTTTCAGCTGTTCCTGCCTACTTTGTAGCATTCTCCCTCTCCCCCAGTCTCAGTGACTGTAAACACTGGTAGTTCAGAACACCCTCTGCAGTGATGAACCAGCTAGAGACTACTCTGACCCTCATATTTCCCTCTCCACCAAAACACACCCTCCTAAGTCTTGATCCCAAAGAGCATGGGAGTTTGATAGCTCATAATAGATTGTGCTTTGGCCTTTAGCACATATGCATTGAGTGCCTACTGTACAGAAGACAGTAGGAATACCCTAGGAATACTGTATGGAAAACAATCCTTACATGTTAGTGACACAGTCATGTACAAGAAAAACAAAGTCCCCGCCTTTGTGGAACTCATATTTTAGTGAGGCATATAGAAAACAAGCAAACAAACAGCTCTAAACTGTGGTAGGTACAGTATGAAGGAAATAACCTCCAGCAGGTGGTGCCAAAGTGCCAAGCGGCCGGGCACGGTGGCTCACACCTGTCATCCCAGCAGTTTGGGAGACTGAGGCAGGCGGATCACGAAGTCAAGAGATCGAGACCATCCTGGCCAACATGGTGAAACCCCATCTCTACTAAAAATTAAAAAAAAATTAGCTGGGCATGGTGGTGAGCACCTGTAGTCCCAGCTACTCAGGAGGCTGAGGCAGGAGAATTGCTTGAACCTAGGAGGCGGAGGTTGCGGTGAGCCAAGATTGCGCCACTGCACTCCAGCCTGGCTGGCTACAGAGCGAGACTCCATCTCAAAATATAAAAATAAAAATAAAAAGAGAGGGAGGACCCATTTCTTAGGAAGAAAATAGCCAGGAAGAGAATGTGTGAAAAAAGTCCTGAGTTATAGGCAAAAACTACAGAGGCTTGTAAGCTAATGTATCTCTCTCTGCTCTTATGCTAAACACAAAGGTTAATCTTAGGTTTTAAATTCCCTACCTTACTCCCTACTAGCAGGTAACATTCAACAAATTATTTAACCTATTTAAGCTTCCATTGCTTACTCTATATGACAGCATTGATAATAGGATCTTCTTCATATTAGGGTTTTCTGATGATTAATGAGATAAGCCATTGAAATAGTTAGGCTGGGGACAGATACATGTAGGTAAGACTTAAATATTAGATATATTGATCATCCCTTCTGGCAAATATGATTAAACTCATTAAAAGCAACTCTAGCTACTGAACTTTATGCTCCTTCACAGGCAGATGAGGCTGTCATTTTGGGAAATGGGGATCCTTTTGATAGTTCTCAAATAGTCCAATCTGCCTATGTGGAAAGCTGATTTAACAGCTTTCCAAATGGATTTGGTCCATTTCTTTTCATATTAATGGTACCAATAATATAGGCAGATATAATATTCAAATGATTTAGCAACAATATGGCTTAAGGGTTGGCCAATCATAAAGGTACAGTCCAATCAGGGCTGACAATGGCAACAAGCGGTACAATTAGAGCAGTGTATCCTAGCCAATTCCCAGCCTAACTACATGTACTGGCCCCACTCCAAGAAGGTGAAAATTTGTGAGTTAGACCATAAAACAATCATGGAAAGGTTCAGAGTAAATTTATCCAAGTGGATTAAAGGAAGACTATCTAAAAGAAACAAAATGGCAACCAGGATGCAGCAATATGAAAAGGAACCTGATTAACAATGAAAATATCAGAAAGGCTGAAACATTCCATTGATCGCACTATTGGGAAAAGACTACATACATCCAGCAGAGACTGCAGATCCAGGGGGGAAATGAATATATCATATCCTAAAGATGCCTGGGATTACCTGGGCCATTTGTACCATCCATCTAACTCAACTAATTCAGAGACTAGTGTCATCAAGTAACCTTCCAGTTTTATTTAATTCCTATGCAGTATCACTTATAGAAGAAGAATGTGCTGACCAGCAAATATCAGTAGACAATCTTTTGAAAAACTACATTTCTAGTGCAAACTAAAAATGACAGTTTGACATCTTACTCTTTATATTTATTATTTACCTATTTGGTTAGCATATTAGTCAGCTTGGGCTATCATAACAGAATAACACAGACTGAGCGGATTACACAACAGACGTTTATTTTCTCATAGTTCTGGAGGCTACAAGTACAAGATCAAGTGCTAGCAGAGTTGGTTTCTGGTGAGGCCTCTCTCCTTGTCTTGCAGATGGACATCTTCTCACTGTGTCCTCACATGGCCTTTGCTTTGTGTGTGCACATCCCCATGTCTCTTCCTCTAAGGACACCAGTTGTAGCACGTTAGAGCCCCACACTTATGACCTAATTTAACCTTAATTACCTCCTTAAATGCCCTATCTCCAAATACAGTCACATTGGGAGTTAGGGGTTCAACATATGAAATTTGCAGGAGACATGGTTCAGTCCATAACAGTTATTTTCAGTCAGGTTTCAAATCACATCTGAGTGTTCTATTAATCAAATTCCTAAGTCTAAAAAACTAAGGGAAACCTCCGAGTAGTGGGGCTTATGGTGGCTACCTCCAGACTCCACACCTCTCTGCTTGTTATGTGACTGTTGGATCTTACTGCCCCCTTCCCACCTCACCTTGCCCTGCTGTACTCTTCTCTGTATTGTGCATGTACAGATGCAAACATGATCAAGACTTCTTGGTCAGTGTGTTAATGTTGAATTCTGCTAATGGGAGGCAGTGAGAGGAGATTAGAAGGCAATGGGAAAGAAGAAGCCATTCTGCTTCCAGCTCTAGCAGAACAGCATCAACAGCAGGTGACTGCAGGCTCCAGCAACTTCTGTGATTCCTCCAATAGGTCAGCTAAGAAAGGGCATCAGCAATGCCCCAGTCTGTGGGTACCACCACCTTATCCCTCTGGCTCCTCCAGCCCTTTCAACACCATCATAAAAATTCCTTGCATTAAATCCCTCTTTGCTTGAAACATCTACAGTAATTTCCTTTTTCTATGCTTGACAATGTTTGATGTACACCCCATGGAGATGCCTTTGGAAAGGCAGCAAGCCTTCCTTGGGAAATACCTGGATTTGTTATTGTCAGTCTTCTGAAATAATAGTCTGGAATTATTTTCTAATAAATACTAAGCCTCTAGAGGACAGAGAGAGCATTTTATGTTCTGTGTTCCCCTAGGTAGTATAACACCTAATGCATAGCACATGAAGAACATTTGTTGTTTGCATAAATAAATGAATGAATGTTCACAGCTGTCTTTGTGAACATATAAAGAGCAGGGCAAAAATACAATTTTGTTTAGCAAAGTAATACTAGACACATTTACAAGAGTGAGGTTGCTTTTTAGCCAAGCATATTCGGATACACCCAAGCCTCAAAGAAAACATTTTGTCATGATTTTGAAATGTCATCAACCTAAAATCTATTTACCTGCACCTACAAAGAGCCATAACCGAGTAGCGTTAATGTCTTTTCTATGTCTTCCAACATCTCTGGTTATAAAAGAATACATATATTCCTCAGAGCAATGGGTTGGAGGCCTCTCCTTCCCTCCGTGGGGAAGAAAACGGTCATGGAGTTGAAAGAAGACAGGAAATTAAGCATCCTTTTATTGACTGATAGTTATTGATACTAATCTTCCCTTCCCCCTCACATACACCCATCTCTAGCTAGTGAAACTACTTCTACTCAGTATCTGTAGAAATCTAAGTTGGCCTTAATAACTCTTTTTTTTTTCAATTTTTTCTCACAGTTAGTAATGGCCTTTTCATGCTAGACAGATTTTTAATCTTTCTAAAGATGTCAGTAAATTCTATTTTCTGATATACTTCGTTAACAGGCTGTATAATTTTCAAGAGAAACAAAACCGCATCATTGAATAAAATCTCAAAGGCATATCCCCTCACATACACACAGTCACACACACACACACACACACACATACTCACTCACTCAGACACACACACCTGATCTAGACACCACTTTCTCCATCTCAATTTCTGCCTTTCTGATTCTGCCACTTCCCATCCCTGCTTTCATATATTAATGGTATTGCCAGAAGAAATGCAGAAAAATAGTAATGCCAAAAGGGCTCTCTTGCTTAGGCATTAGAAGATTTGGTTCCTAGCTTTCTTTGCCATGTAAATTTGAGTAGATTCCTAACTTCTCCGAGTTTACATTTTTTATGCTTTTCTCACCAGGTCATTGTGAGGTTTCAATGAGATAATGCCCCAGCAAGCTTTTCCACATCTAAATTCAAGATGTTTTCCGGTCAGCTTCATTAAGCAACAAACAATGCAAAATATAATTTTTTGCAGCCTCATAAACATCCCGAGAACAGAGACTGTGTCAAATTCATTGTTATATTCCCTGCAGCATCCAACGCACCAGCTCCCATACGGTAGGCATGCAAAGAATAACTGCAGAGTAGAGCACATCAAGGACAAATAATAAACACAGTAAGTTTCCTGTCGTTGACAAGGCAGCTCCATGGGTTTTCACCCTGGTTGTACCTTAGAATAACCTGGGGAACTGTTAAAAAACATATCAATGCCTAGGTCCCACCAGATCACTTGAATCTCTGGGGTATAGGCTGCAGGGATCAGAGTAAAAACAGCCAGGGTTGGCAACCATCAGTTAAGAGCAGTGGCTGTCAAGCTTTGCCGCATGTTAGATGGAGTCACCTGGGGAGTCATTAAGGCCCATCCCTAGATGGAATAAATCAAGATCTCTGGGGGTGGGAACCAAACATTATTATCTTAAGATTCTTCAATATTTCCAAGGTGCAGTCAATGGAACACCAGTTTAGGAAGGTGAAGATGTCAGTCTTTTCTTGATCTCCGTCCTTTTCTCAAAGGCTGAGGGACACATGATTGTTGGTAGCAGCAACTACCTTTCCTTAGCCACCATACCCAACAATTTTTAATCTGCAAACCCTGACCCCAAAGAAAAGAAATGTTAGATACAAACAATTTGGATAAATACCTTTATCCGTATCTCCACTCTCAGGCTCATCATTCAAAATTAAGCTGCTTAAGCTGATCCTTCTTTTCATTCAGAAAACATTGTTGACTAAAGGTAGAAATATTAAATCTAGATTCCAAGTTAATGTACATATATCATAAAACCTCAGAGTGAGGTCTTCACGTAGAGTTTCAGGGAAAGAACTTCAAATGGCAAGCCCAATGTTGCAGAAAACCATGACTCAGATGCCCCCAAACCCATGACCTCCTTTCTTCCCACTGCTCTCCATGTGCACCTAGCTAGCTCTCTTTTCAAAGTGCTACCAAATAGAATGTTTGAAACTCCAGTCCTCTTTGTATTGAAATCTTTTTATTCTGATTTATTAAGTCCATAGAAAGGAAAGCACTGGCTTTCTGTATGCTTTAAACACGTACATACAGCAGTCTCATTTTGGAAGATATATCAGCTCAATAACTTTCTCCTATTGATACAGCTATTTGTGGTATAAATGGGTAAGGGTGTGTTTGTGCATGCTTATGTGTATGTGTGTATGTGTTGAGTCTGCATCTGTGCATGTGTGTTCATGTGTGTATGAGCATGTGTGTACATGCGCATGAGTATATGAGTCTATGTGTGCATGTGTGTGTATATTCACATGCACTCTGACAACAAAACCACCCCCACACAGAAAAGTATTGTGTCCATTTTGAATATGAGTATAAAAACATGCCAAATGATGTAATTTTCAACCATAAAATTTTTTTAAAATCCTACCAGCCCCCTGAAACTGATTTAGAAGATTAAATGCTAACAAATTTCCCAAATGTGGTATTCATCCTTGCCAGATAAATTAGTGGCTGGAAATAGTCTCAGAGAGACATGACAACAACCCTTTTCTTTCAAGTGGAGGAAAATTCTGCATGATGTTGAAAATTGGTTTTAAAAAATTGTTTCCTACATTCATGCTCACTAAACGTCTCACTAATAATATTCAGTAGCTTCCGGTTGATGGTTTCAATGCCAGACAGGCCCCTAAGAATCACTTTCCCATGGGCCCCTCCTCAGATAAATGGCTATGGCCAACACAGAGAACTCAGGGAGCTGCACAAAGTCTGGGTCTGGAAATTTTGTCTATTTTTCAACATGCAGCTCAATGAACTGGAGCAGCAAAAAAATTGCTATGAATCTGAACTAAGTTTCTTAGGAAGAGAGGTCAGAGAAGAGAGGTCAGAGAAAACTTCCAATATTCAGTAATTTCTCTCACTATTAAAACAAATTATTGAGATATAATTCGTATATCATATAATCCACCCTTTTAAGTATACAATTCAGCGTCAACCCTTCTAATATCAATATTTATTCATTTGCTGCAGAAACTGGGGATTATGTCTCACTCTCAGTGGGGACACAAAGAAGTTTCCTCATCACTTCTTGAGGCTTCATCAAGCCAGCTGTCCCATGTCACCATCATCTTGGGTAGCAGCATCCTGGACAGGCCTGAGTTCACATTCTCCAACTGCCACTTACAAGTTCTGTGACCTTGAGCAACTTATTTCACATTTCTTTGCTCTAGTTTCCTCACTGATAAAATTAAGATAATAACAATCCCCTTAACAAGGTAACTCTGGGGATTAAAATGATTCCTGTTTTAAAATACTGGAGTAGATACTCTGTTGGTATAATCACTCAAAAGAGTTCCATTCATTCAAAATTAAGTAATATATATTCTATACCTATTTTGTCCCAGGCCCTGTGTTAGGCCCTGAAGATTGAAAGAAAAACAAAAGAAGAAGGGAGGAACAGAGAAAGGGAATGAAGAAGGAAGGAAGGAAGGAAGGAAGGAAGGAAGGAAGGAAGGAAGGAAGGAAGGAAGGAAGGAAGGAAAGGAGGGAGGGAAGGAGGGAGGGAGGGAGGGAGGGAATACATGTCCTCAAATTTCAAGGAGACCTAAAATCTAAGAGAGGGAGATTTATATATTGATTAGTAAAATGCAAGGTAAAATAAACATGTGAATGAACAAATGAACGAGTACATGATTTGAGCAGGGAGGATTCACTTTTTATTGAGCTAACCCTGGAGGACTTGCCTTTATTGTCATTCATGGTGTTGCCAGCTGATTTCCAGACACAAACTATTGCTACATCTTCAATGTACGAACTAAGAATGAAGAAACAGAATTGCATGGGCTTAGACCAGGGTAAGCATTTTAGCTCTGGCTGCTCTTCTCAAACCATCTGTTCTTTCTCTCCCACTCTTCCTTTGTAAAGATCTCCCCCTGCACCACCACTCTTTCTTTCTTTCCTCTGACTCTTCTCCATTTATTGCCTTAAGAAAGATTTATAATACATTACATAAAATGTCTACATGTTGCTTGTGAACTCTTAAAGGGAAGGTCGGTATAGAAATAAAACAGATAAATACATTTTATAAATAAATAAATAAAGTGTACACATAACCCCAGTGGATTGGAAGAATATTTAGATAAGTGGCTAGGGAAAAGAATTTTCACACTGTGTCATCTGCTAACATTAATGAGTTAATTAAATTAGAAAAATTCCACTGCCAAAAGCAAAAACATCCAAATATGTGGGATGCTGGGGGAATTATAGACCATGCTACTAAATGCATTCTGTTCAAGCTTACTTTTTTTTTTTTCTTTGAGCAGGCTGTGGAGAGCTACACTTAAAAAGCCATCCAATTTCAAGACAGTATTTTCCATCTGGGGCCAGTTGGGTAGAATATGCTCTAAACTCTGCAAAGCCTGCTGAGAGACAACACAACTTGTTAAGAAAACTGTTTATGAAAAGGGATGTTTTTTGAAAATCCAGCAAAAGGTTTAACTATGATGTCCCCACACATTGCAGAATTCATTATTCTCCATTGAATGTCTTTGTGCACAAGTGAAACACCAAAATGACTCAGGAAATGAATGCAGTACAATAAATTGGAAGCCAGTACATTTTTGCTAAGGCCCTAGCTGGTAATTAGAATATTTCCAATTACCTAGGAGCTTTTTTTTCACTTTAAGAGGTTATTCATTCTTCATGTATAGTAATCTCCCTCCACCCACCCACCCCCCAAAATAATCCTGATGTGAAATGCTAAAAGCCAAATCAAGATTAAGAGATTAAACTTCAAAACCAATTAACATACTGAAAACAATAGGAAGAATTTTTAATGAACCAGAAAATATAGAATGACATTAAAGATGTCCTAAGTAATAACGGCTGCCAAAATGAAATGTATGAGAAAAATCTCTAAGATGTTTATCTTTTTCTACTCAATGTTTAATTAAATTGAGACTGATATTCATTTGTTGAGAGGGCAGCGGGCTAAACTCCCTCAAAAAGGTAAAACAAGGCCAGGCTCGGTGGTTCATACCTGTAATTCCAGCACTTTGGGAGGTCAAGGTGGGAGGATCACTTGAGCTCAGAAGTTCAAGACCAGTTTGGGCAACATAGTGAGACCCCTGTCTGTAGGAAAAATAAAAAACTAGCCAGATGTGGTGGCACATGCTTGTAGTCTCAGCTACTTGAAAGGGTGAGGCAGGAGGACTGCTTAAGCCTGAGAGGTTGAGGCTACAATGAGCTGTAATAATGCCAGTGCACTCCAGCCTGGGTGACAGTAAGTCCCTGTCTCAAAAAACAAAACAAACAAACAAAAAAAAGACGGTAAACTAGTCAATGACCACCCACTAAAATGTATAGCTAGAAAGTAGAGTTAGGTTTTACACACACATATATGTGTGTATACAGACATATATATATTTATACGATGCATACATATACACATAAATACATACATGTGTACATACACACACATATAGTCATTTCTTTTCTTCTGCTTAGAATTTTCACCTAGTTTTGAGCAATAAAAATCAAAACTTCAATTACTGGGCCTTTTTTTTTTCCATGTGTAGGTTGTTTCTTTTTATTCAGGCTTTGAAGGCTCAGGAATAAAAGGAGTTCTATGGATATTTGGACAGACCAGTGCTTCTCAAATGCATGCATGGGAATCACTGGCAGATCTTGTTAAAATACAGATTCTGATATACTAGGGCTACAGAAGAGCCTGAGAGTCTGCATTTCTAACAAGCTGATGCTTCTGGCCTGTGGGTTGTACTTCAATAGCAAAGGATCTGAAACTTAAAACAGAGAACTTATCTATGTACATGTAATAGCGGAATTCCAAGCATTTTCTCATAAAGCTATGCACAGCCAGCCAGTTCTTATGATGACTTAGTTCTTTGCAGAATCCAAGACAACTGTGGCTTAGGTTTTGCCCCATGATTCTCATGTTACCCTTCACTCAGGACATTTGGAATCCTAGAATCTTAGGTTTAAATGATGCCTTCCTGGCCCCCTCTTCACCTACCCATCAGTACGGTTACTGCTTCTAAGACAGGCCTCACTAGGGTTTGCCCATCTCTTCTTGCCTCTTCCAGTGACAAATGGGTCACATTGTCTTTCGGAAGCACCCGTTTCACATTTGGCTGTCTCGAATGCCTAGAAAGTTTCAATTTGTCTCTTGGATTTTCACCCACTGGCCATAGCTCTGTTCCCTAGAGCAAATATAATTTTTCTCTTACTGAAGGAAAAAAATCCCAAGTTTCTTCCACATTTTCTCTTGTGAGAAAGTTTCCACAGCCCATACCCTCCTAGTTACAGCCTTTGAAATGCTGTAGAACTTGGCCAATCTATGAGATAATTTTTTTTTATTTTGTAAAAAATTTATACCACATTAAATGCATTTATTTTCTTTGTAAAAGACATAAGCTATAACAAATGTATATAGAGTATAATATGAAAATTGTATACTTTTACTCTCCCTCTTTCTACTCTTCTCCCCAGAGATGCTTTTAACCGTTTTTCTATTTGTTTACCTATATACATATATATTGATTTTTCTCTTTCTATATAAGTGGCATTGACATCTATTGTTCCGTGACTGCATTTGTTCACCTGATATATTCAACACCTGGGCTTAGTTCAGTTTTTACAGCTTCATAGTACTATAAAACAGATTATCAATAAATTGCTTATTAACTTATGGGTGGAAATTTAGATAGTTTTTCGTGTTTTCTGATTCTAGACCATCCCACCATGAGCAAGTCTATGTATCTGTTGTGCCTGTATGAGTTTCTCTATAAAGCATAGATCTCAAAAGATGGAATTATAGTGTAAAATTTTAAATTTGGTTAGAAATTGACTAATTGCCTTCCAAAAATATTTAAGAATATGTAAGACTACCTGTTTTCCACAGAGTTATCATAGCTGAACAGAACCAATCATAAAGCTTTTACAAATTTGTTGGTAAAATAAGTGACTTCATTGTCTGAATTTATAATCCATGATTATTGGTGAAGCTGGGCATCTTTGTTTTATGTGTGGTTATCTGAACTATTTTTCTCTGGATTGTTTACTTAAATTATTTGCTCATTCTCCTATTGCCTCTTCCTTTTTGAGCTCTGAATACATTTTGAATATTAACTCCTTATGAAGAGACATTGCAAATATTTTCCCCCCAGTCTGCCTCTTGTCTCTTCACTTTGTTATGGTATAGAATGTTATAATTAATTTGCAGTCAAATGCATCAAAGCTTTATGCGTTCTAAATTAAAAGACCATTTTCCATATGTCTTCCTAATATTCTTATGGTACCATCTGAAGATAATTTTGTCTTGTAAACCTATGTAAAGCATAGGTTTAACTTTATTTTTCAAAGAATAAAATTTATTGATTCTGTGATTAAAGTATTCCTCCCACTGATTTGAAATGCCCCCAATCATAACAAAAGTCAACATATGCACAATCCTTTTCCTTGACCCTCAAGTAAAAAAAAAAATAAGCTAATCTATGCACCTGTCCTTGTGCCAATATCACACTGCTTTAATTATGAGCCTTTAGTAAATTTTGATGTCTTATAGGCCAGACTTCCCATGTTGTCTGTTTGGAATTTTTATTGGCCATTTGTGTTCATTTTTGTCTTCCAGATCAACTTGAGAATCAGCTCATCAGGTCCAACAAAAAGTACCACACAGGTTTTTATTAAATTGGATTGAATTTAAATTTACAGATTATTTAGGAGAGAATTTACATCATTATATTCTTGAGTCTTTCCATTCAGCGACATGAAATGGGTAGTAGATTGTTTAATGGCAACAAATTCCTCCCTTCCTATGATGCCCAACTCTCTTTTGAAATGTGTCTTTTATGCTCTTCTAGCTTAAGGATGGTGTTTATTTCTCCACCCCTTGAATCTGGTAGGGCTTATGAACCTTTTGACCAATAGAATGTGGCAAAAGGGAAACTGAGTTCTAGCACTAGGCTTTAAGAGGTCTTGAAGCTTCCATTCCCTCTCTATGAACCCTCAGGCTATCATACTGAGAAGAAGCCCAGTCTAGCCCACAAGAGGGTGACAGCCACTGGAGGAGAGGTGACAGCCACACCAACTGCCAGATACCTGGGCAAGGCCACTGTGAACCCACCAGGTATAGTCAAATCCTGAGATAAACAGAGGCTGATGAGTGATTCTAGGTGAGAACAACAAAAGAAATACACAGATGGTCATCCCATGGAATCAGGAGGAAAATCAGTCATTGTTTTAAGTAACCAACTTATTGGGGTGGTATTTTGGGCAGCAACAGATAATTAATTTGGGTCACTGTCTGTGTTGTTTACATCCTTCAGTAAAGGATGTGAAGATTGAAAGAAAAAAAAGGAAGAAGGGAGGAATGGTGAAAGGGAATGAGGAAGGAAGGAAAGAAGGAAAGAATGTAAACAGCACAATGACCCAAATTAATAAATATTTTATTAATAACTTATTTATTAATAAAGTTATTGCATTAATAAATTACTTCAATCATTAATTTATTGAATTAATAAGCTAATTCAATAGCCTTTGGGCATAATTTCTTTAGATACTAAGTATGTTTTATTACTCTTGAGAATTATTTACATTTTTTTCTACTTACTTTTTCTAATTGGTTATAGGCAGTGCCAGAAATAAGCCTATTGATTAATAAACTTTAAACTTCTGCTTAGGTAACTTTCTGAGCACTCTTTCTGGTTCTAAATGTGCTTATTTTATTCTACTGGATTTTTTTACATAGAAAATTGCAACGTTTTTGGCTTTTCCTGTCCGATACTTACAAGTCTTGTTTCATTTTCTGGTCATAGAGCATTGACCAGGGAAGCAAGTTTTTAGCAGAAACTTTTGCTCCTGACTTCAGTAGAATTAGTAGTAATGTTTTTATCCATAAGAATGGGATTGATTTCTTTGTAGCTACCAATTACCAGATTGAGGAATTTTTTTATATATTCTTGAATCTCTATAGTGCTTTAAAATGTTTCATTTTTAAAAAGTTAAACATACTGAAAAGTACATAAAGTAACAGAGATTCATGTACCTACTACCCTGTATTTAACAAAGATTAATCTTGTGCCATATTTGCTTTAATCTTTCCTCTCTTTTAAGTAATAAAAGCACTGTAGATGTAGTTGTAGCCCCATTCCCCTATTCTATCCTACCTTTTCTCCAGCAATAGCCACTCTCCTGTAGTAGGAAAGCATTCTTGCTGTGCATAAATTATATTTCTACTGCGTATGCATAAACCTAGAACGATATACAGCACTGTTTTATGTGTGTTTTAGTTTATGTATATATGATATTCTACTTTCTATATTCAGTTGTGATTGTTTTTCACTTAATGTTATAGCAGCAAGATTTATCCATGCTGATAAGAGAATTCTAGTTTATTTTAAAATACTTTAGGAATCCTATTGAATGGACTTAAAACGGTTTACCCCAATTCCAAAAGAATGGGTATTAGTTGTCTCACATTTTTTACCATTTTCACATTGCAAACACTAATGTTGTGAACATTCTTGTTCTGGCGTCCTTGGATCAGAGGCAGAAGATTCTTTCTCATATGGGGAAATCCTTGGGTCACAGGTTGTGCACATGTTTGAGTGAGAAGGCAGTGCCAAATTGCTCCCCAAAAATGACTGTACTGTAGCAATTTATACTTATATCACCCATGTTAAAAGTTCTTGTTTTTCTCTTTTATGGAAAATAAATGCTCGGTTATTTGGGTAGTTGGATCAGATGGGCTCTGGCAGTGCTAGATGAAAGCCAGTGCCCCCACCCTGACTGGATTACTGTTTCCTTTACACATTTATTCAGGGTTCCTCCTATAAGAAGGAGCTACATTTGACAGGAAAATATCAGGCCAGGCATTAGTCTTTCTGAGTTCTTCCTTTATTTCATATATATATAATTTTTATTGCCTGCCTGCCACCCAGAATTCTTTCATTTTTCCCCCTAATTTCACCCCCTTCACATGAAATTTTAATACCACAGATTTACCGAATATCTGTTTATGTACAGATATGTGTGGCTTCTGAAAGGCCATGGACTATTATGATATTTTAGTATTTTTCATTGTCCCAAGAACCAATGCTCACCTTCATTAAGAATGTTTCTAAGATCCAAAATACTTGCAGGTTCATAATTTTTCAGAGGCTAGGGGGAGGTGGAGCACAATTCAACTTGATTCTCTTACATAATCAGCAGGGCTTGTGGCTCTTTTGATCAAAGAATGTGGTAATAGTGGCAATGAGTTCTGAATTATTTCACTAGGGGCACACTCATTTAAAGAAGTACCTTATGGGGAAAATAAAGAGCTGGGTAATTGGGCTAAGTCAGAGATTGCAAACCCAAATGACTAATATGTTGGGAAGGTAACGTAAATGCGTGAAGCCGCCCCTGGGAGCTGTGCCCATCTGGGCAGGACCCATGCAAAAAGGGCAGCTGGCATGCAATTGCAGCCAAAAACCACCATGCAGAAAGGAAGGTTCACTTTACCAAACTCTTCAGTTTTTCAAGAGTCAGAAATCCAGATCATCTATGTAAAATCTCTCAATGTTTGAAGATTAGTTCGGTTTTTAAAAAGTAGTTCACAAACCAGTATCTCTGAGAAGTGTGCAATCTATAGACTACACTTTGATTACATGAGTTCTTATAAACCTTCCTCTTTTTCTAAAGTTTGATAGTTATTTTTAAAGTTTGAATTAATGTAAAACCCCAAGAAGAAGAGAAGATTGAAGTCTCAAATATGAACACAAAAAAACTAGGTACAGGAAAGGGGAAGGCAGCCTAATTTAATTTCCCATCACCTGCCTGTGCAAATGGAAGAAACTCTAACTTTCTATTCAAAGATGATTTACTCTCCTTTTACATGAAGTCAAAATGTGGAAGCAATTATCATAAGTTATAGAAATAAGTTCTGAAAGCATAAAGGTTTTTTCTTCTTACATTAAAATTAAAATTAAAATATTACTTGGGTTACTGAATAATTTTTAGATATTCATATATGACATTGCAGCCCAGAAATTTAAAAGTCTCTCCTTCAAAGACAATTTTATTTATTTCTTTAATTTAATAGATTACCTAAGGTATGTAAGTACATGCCTCTGTAATCTTTCAGTTGTCTATACGTCTTTCTTTCTTGTTAGTTTTATTATTTGTCTCCCACACACAAAAAAAAATAAAATTCAGGTCACATGGATATTTTGACCTGGATTGGATATTTGACCAATTATCTGAATTATGACGACATCTATACATCATATTTTGCTGTGTAGATGGTTTCTGTGGAGGTTAGAAAAATCTTGATCCATTTTGGAAATTAAAATATAAGGTGTGTATTTTTGGTTCCATAACTACCTGTATACCGTCTGACAAATTAATTTCTCTAGTCCTCAATTTCTTAACCTCACATATAGAGAAAAATGAAGTAAGTAATCTCTAAGATCCCTTTGGTCTTAAAATATTTTGATCAATATAACAATTTTAAAGGAATTTAATGCCTTTAAATTCATTGCATCTAATTTACAGCTTTATTGAGGTATAACTCATATACCATAATATTGATCCATTTAAAGTGTACACTTTATTGGTTTTTAGTGAATTCAGAGTTGTACCACCAGTACCATAATCTATTTTTAGAACATTTTCAACACTCCAAAAAGAAACCCCATACGTATTAGCAGTCCTTCTCCATCCCCTACCCCTTACCCAGCCCCCGGCAACCATTCATCTACATTCTGTCTCCATGGATTTGTCTATTCTGGACACTTCCCACTCGTAGAATCATGATAAGTAATCTTTGTGACTAACTTCTTCCACTTAGCATCATGTTTTCAGGAATCATCCATGTTGCAGCACGTGGCAATGCTTCATTCCTTTGTGTAATTGACTAATATTCTATTATATGGGTATACCATATTTTATTTATACATTTATGTATATATTTACCAGTATTGGACAACTGGGCTGTTTCCACATTTTTGTTAAAACACTCCTGTACAACTTTTTGTATGGACATATGTTTTCTTTACTCTTGGGTATATACTTAGGAGAGAAATTGCTGGATCAAATGGAAACTCTGTTTATCAGTTTGAGGAAATGCCAAACTGTTTTCCAAAGTGGCTGCATCATTTTACATTCTCACCAGCAGTGTGTGAGGATTCCAACTTCTCCACATCTTTTCAACAGTTGTTACTGCCCACCTTCTTTTTTTAACTATAGCCACTTATAAGTGGGTATGAAGAGGTATCTCATTGTGGATTTGATTCCCATTTCCAGAATGACTAATAATGTTCAGCATCTTTTCATGTGTTTATTGGCTACTTGTACATTGTTTTAAAGGGTTATGTAAAACTAGATTCAGGAGATACATATGCAAGTTTTGTTTCATGCATATATTGCATAATGATGAGATCTGAGTGTTAAGTGCACCCATAACTCAAACAGTGAACAATGTACCTAATAATTTTTCAACCCTCACCCTCCACCTCCCATCCTCCCTCCTTTTGGAGTTCTCAGTGTCTATTATTTCTCTCTATATGTCCATGCATACCCATTGTTTAACTCCTGCTTTTAAGTGAGAACATATGATATTTGATTTTCTATTTTTGAGTTATTTCACTTAGGGTAATGTCCTCCATTTCCATCCTTATTGCTGCAAAAGACAGTATTTCTTTCTATTTCATGACTGCATAGTATTCCATGGTGTTGTGTGTGTGTACATATGTGAATATATAGAATATTTTCTTTATTAAGTGATTCATTGATGGACACTTAGGTTGATTACGTATCTTTGCTACTGTGAATAGTGCCAAAATAAATATATGATATAATGACTTATTTTCCTTTGAGCAGATACCCAGTAGTGGGATTTCTGGGTTGAATGGTAGTTCTAGTTTTAATTCTTTGAGAAATCTCCATACTGTTTTCCATAGAGGTTGTACTAATTTTCATTCCCACCAACAGTGTAAAATAGTTTCCTTTTCTCCACATTTTTGTCAGCATCTTTTGATTTTAAACTTTTTAGTAATAGCCATTCTGACTGGTGTGAGACATTATCTCATTGTGGTTTGGATTTACATTTCTCTGATAATTAGTGATGTTGAGCATTTTTTCAAATGTTTGTTGGTCACTTGTACATCTTCTTTTGAAAAATGCCTGTTCACATCCTTTGGCCACTTTCTAATGCAGTTGTTTTCTTCTTGCTGAGTTGTTTGAGTTCCTTGTAGACTCTGGATATTAGTCCTTTGTCAGATGCATAGCTTGCAAATATTTTCTCCCATTCTGTAGGTTTTCTGTTTATTCTATTGTTTATTTCTTTTGCTGCACAGAAGCTTTTTAGTTTAATTAAGTCCTATTTGTCTATTTTTGTTTTGTTGCATTGGCTTTTGAGGTCTTAGTCACAAATTCTTTGCCTAGGCCTATGTCCAGAAGAGTATTTCCAAGATTTTCTTCTAGGATTTTTATAGTTTCAGGTCTTACACTTAAATCTTTAATCCATCTTGAGTTAATTTTTATATATGGTGAGAGGTAGGGGTCCAGTTTCATTCTTCTACATATGGCTTTCTAGTTTTCCCAGCACCACTTATAGATTAGGGTGTCATCTCCCCATTGTATATTTTTGACAACTGTGTCAAAATTCAGTTGATTGTAGGTATGTGCCTTTATTTCTGGGTTCTGTATTTTCTTCCATTAATCTATGCGTCTGTTTTTGTACCAGTACCATGCTGTTTTGGCCAGTATAGCCTTGTAGTATAATTTGAAGTCATGTAATGTGATACCTCCAGCTTTGCATGTCTTTTTAAGAGAAATATCTGTATTCCAAATATCAATTCAGATTTTTGTCCATTTTAATTGGGTGATTTGGTTTTTATTATTGAGTTCTAAGAGTTTTTTAAATATATTCTGGTTAGAAGTTCCTTGTCACATATAATATTTGCAAATATTTTCTCCTATTTCATGGGGCTTTTTTTCTTTCCTGCTAATATCCTTTGAGGCACATTTTTTTTTAATTTTACTGATGTCCAAGCTATCTGTTTTTTTATTGTTGCTTATGGTTTTGATGTCAGATCTGAAACTATTGCTTAATCCAAGGCAGTGAAGATTTACTTCTATTATGGAAGTTTTATAATTTTAGCTCTTACATTTAGGTCTATAATTCATTTTGAGGGTTTTTTTGGTAGGTTTGAGATAGGAATCCGAATTTCTTCTTTTATACATGAATCTCCAGTTATCCTAACATTATTTGTTGAAAAGATTATTCTTTTTCTCACAGAATTGTTTTGGCTCCCTTGTCAAAAGTCTATTGACCATAAGTGAGAGAATTCATTTCTGCACTCTTAATTCTATACCTGTGATGTATATGTCTAGCCTTATGTCAGCACAGTACTATCTTGATTACTATAGCTTTATAGTAGGTTTGAAATTGGAGGTGTGAATCTTCCAACTTCATTCTTTATTTTCAAGATGATTTGGCTGTTTTTGATATCTTGCATTTCCATATGGAAATTCATATGAATTTTGAGATCAACTTATAAATGTCTGCAAAAAAATCCAACTGGGAGATTGCATTGAGTTTGTAGATCAATCTGGGGAGTAGTGCCATCTTAACAATGCTAAGTCTTCTGGTCCATGAAAATTCGATGTCTTTCCATTTATTCAAGTCTTAATTTCTTTCAACAATGTTTTATAAGTTTTAGTGTACAACTCTTGTACTTCATTTTCTAAATTTATTCCTAGATGTTTTATTCTTTTTGTTCTATCATAAGTGGGAGTACTTTCTTAATTACAGTTTGGATTGTTTATTGCATTGTATCTCCTTTTAGCTTCAAATTGAAAAACTAGTTTGTCTAACTTTTTTGTTCTTTGCTTTAAAAGATCATTTTTATTTTAGCTGTAATATATTTTCTAGTTTTATTTTTAAATCCTTTTATTAAGTCATGAAAAGACTCATAGGGTTGTATACAGTATATCTGAATTAAACAAATTGAGATGCTTAGCCTCCTCAATTAAATCACTTAGAATAAATTATAAGACTTCCATCATCTTTCACCAGCACTCATTAAACACTTCCCAAATGTAGAAAACTAACAATATCTTAGGTGCCCACATTTGCTGACAATGCATGCAACCCCATCAACAAGAAAACTGCATTTAACTCCTATAACCTCAGAAAAACACAGTTACTAAGGGACCAAAACATAAATACCCTCATCATTTCAAGCTTGTTGCTTAATATTTGCATTTCATTCCATTAAAGGAATAATTTCCATTGACTGCAAAAACGAACAAACCATTGCACCATAAAGCCAAATTTTAATTTTACTTTAAGGGGACTGCATGCAAACCCTTTTGAAGGCACTACTCTACTATTGCCTTTTAAAATTATGCTAACATTGTTGAAGGTATAAAATATAATTATTTGTCTCAGAAGAGAAATAAAAGAAATTGTGGTTACATTGTCTTTTCCTTAGAAATATAATATGAATTCAAACTAAAGAAGTCAAATTAGGTGAGTGGCTCTTAAAAACTTTGAGAATCAGGTGAAATTAAAATACATTTAACTTGCAGAGATTTTTTAGCCTAATTTGAAGGATTCATGATTATTCTAAAGACAAGCCATGGAAGAAATGGACCTCAAAGTAAAAATCTTCCATAAAATAATAGTTGAGTTAGATATGCAACTTTTACAGGTAAATTCCCTGGCATATATGAACAAATAAACATTTCTGTGAGCAAAAAAAAACTGAGCTCAGAGAAGGAAGAGGACACTGAAGTCTTGGACCTACTGACTTCTGTGTCCAGAGGGACACAAAAATGGGAAAGAGTTTGACATCAAATATACATAAGGCACCAAAAGCTTTCCATAAATGTTGGGAGACAAAGGCCAGCCAGCTTACTTCATGAAAACATAGTCTGGGAAAAGGGTCCCTCAATCTTGAAGAAGGATTGTGAAAACTAATTACTGCCTGGGGTCACAGCTTACATAGGATGTTGATCTGCATAGTGGAAGGAAAGACAGTCTGAAAGATAGGACTTGAACCAAGTCACTTGATAGCTCAGCTTCATCTGAGATGTACCTAGTTTTTTTTGTTTGTTTGTTTTTGTTTTTGTTTTTTGTTTTTTGTTTTTTTTTTTGAGACAGGGTCTCACTCTGTCGCCCAGGCTGGAGTGCAGTGGCGCGATCTCTACTCACTGCAAGCTCCGCCTCCTGGGTTCACACCATTCTCCTGCCTCAGCCTCCCAAGTAGCTGGGACTACAGGCGCCCGCCACCACGCCCGGCTAATTTTTTGTATTTTTAGTAGAGACGGGGTTTCACCTTGTTAGCTAGGATGGTCTCGGTCTCCTGACCTCATGATCCACCTGCCTCGGCCTCCCAAACTGCTGGGATTACAGGCGTGAGCCTCCATGCCCACCCCCCCAGTTTTATATTATAGAATAGATGCCTCAAGTAACTCATAAAACCTAGTTCCAGTTGGGGTGTCTGGTAAGCTTCCCAGAGGCATCCATAAATCCTCTAGGTGAGGAGAAGTGTGCACAGAGATGAGAGGAAGCTCCGATTCAAGATGAAATTGACAGTTTAAAGCACACAAAACTAAGAAGACAAGCAAAATAAAAAATACAGATAATTCAACATCAAACAAACGAAAACAATGAAAAGCTAAAACTGACATTTAAAAGAAATAAATACCAAAACATAAAATAGAATACCAATCATAAAAAGGATGAGAAATGTGATACAAGAACAGGCAAATAAGAAACAAAAACAAAAGTATAGGAAGAAGATCTACTATAAATCTACAGAAAAAAACTACGGTCTGAAATGAAATGCCAATAAGACAAAATCTAGAAAAGACAATCAAAGGGATAATTAATGAATTAAAAACTTATGCTGATGAATCCACCTAGAATAAAGCACAGAGAAAAAAGTTGAAGAGAAAAAATATCCATTCAAAGTCTCCAAAATGTATCTAAGGAATTCTGAAAAGAGAAAATAGAATAACATAGAACAAATATCCTAAGAGATAAGGGCTGAGAAATTTTCAAAACAGAAGAACATGTAAAAAATACTATACAGGCTGGGCGCGGTGGCTCACGCCTGTAATCCCAGCACTTTGGAAGGCCGAGGCGGGTGGATCATGAGGTCAGGAGATCGAGACCATCCTGGCTAACACAGTGAAACCCCATCTCTACTAAAAATACAAAAAGTTAGCTGGGCGTGGTGGCACGTCCCTGACAGTCCCAGTACTCAGGAGGCTGCGGTAGGGGAATTGCTTGAACCCGGGAGGCAGAGCTTGCAGTGAGCCGAGATCACACCACTGCACTCCAGCCTGGGTGAGAGTGAAACTCCATCTAAAAAGAAAAAAGAAAAAGAAAAATGCTGTGCATATCAACATGTATACTATTAAAACCATAAAAACCTCAAGTGAAAGACAAAATCCTAACACATATGAGAGATGTTTTTTAAATGACATAAAATGAAATCCTATTAGAGAGCTAGACTGCCAGGATATTTCTAGTTAGCAAAAATTAATGAATGAACACAAGACAATGATGTAATCAAAGTGTTTACGGCAAATAACTGTGAACTTAGAATTTCAAATTGAGCTAAAACATAATCCAAGAATGAGGGAAAAATAAAAACTTTTTAGACTTACTAAAAACACACGTTTTTACCTTCCCCAGACACTCACTAAAATAATGAAGGTATACTTTAGCAAAAAATGAGAGAGAAGGAGTAGAATATAGGAGATTGCAGTAAGCAAAGACATGGATCAAACATGTTTATAAATCTAATTATCCATTGCCATTAAAAATAGCAATTGAAGGCCAGGCACGGTGGCTCATACCTATAATGCCAGCACTTTGGGAGGCTGAGGCAGGTGGATCACCTGAGGTTGTGAGTTCGAGTCCAGCCTAGCCAACATGGTGAAACCCCGTCACTGCTAAAAGCACAAAAATTAGCCAGGCGTGGTGGCATGCACCTGTAATTCCAGCTACTCGGCAGGCTGAGGCATGAAAATCTCTTAAGCCCAGGAGGCGGAGGTGCAGCAAGCCGAGACTGGCTACTGCACTCCAGCCTGGGTGACAGCACAAGACTCTGTCTCAAAAAAAAAAAAAAAAAAAGAAAAAGAAAAAAATCACAGTGGGTTTCAATGGGTAAGGGAAACACGATAAGGTCTTAGTTTTATTTTTAAAGGGTATAAAGATACTAAATAAATCTTATTCTTTGTTATAAATATATAAGTATTTTATATGTATAGACATTAAAATTAATATGCATGTCACAAATTATAAGGTAACCACTAAACAAATAACAAAATTATCAAATCAAATCCAAGCAGAGGGGTAGAAATAAAAAAACACAAAAAATTAAATCCATTTGAAGGTAACTTCATGAATTTTTGTCTCATTGTCTTTCCTACTTTGTTAAAACTTTTAATTGAAAAAATATAATAATATGATAAATTTAAAATCACAATATTTTAAATGGAAAAGAGAAAAGTAAAAGGATTCAACTAAAGTTGGGAACTACATAAATGAAAACAAAACATGAGAGCAACATTCACAGGGAAAATAGCCTAATTTAGTAATAAAATTAAATCAAAGATGGCTACAATAATTTAAATACATTTTATGCAATATATGGTAATTACATCACGATCCTTCAAATTCATTATATGCTCATACAGCCTTTAGAAAAATCATTGCCAAGATTATTTAAAGAAACATTCCTGACTGTATACATAATATGTGGACTGGAGGCAAAGAAAGCATCATAAGCATCTTTGCTCCTTTAGGACTTGGCCGAGTTCTCAGCAATGGTAGACAGTTAATAATTTTTTGTTGAATAAATGTCTGCCAAAAAAAAAATAAGAAAAAGAGTAAAACAAAAAAATTAGTGTTAACATTGGGCTGTAACGACATGATGTTGACTAAGAAGTTTATAAAGGAGTTTTTTTTTTTTTAAGTGTCAGATCTTTCACAAAATAGAGAGGGCCGGGAGCTAGGCTGAGGACTAAGTCGCCATAAACAATGCCCCAAACCACTTTGCAAAACTAGCCTGAGGAGGAAGCTGTTACTGCTGCTGCCTCCAAAACCCAGTTTCTCCCATGAACTCCCTCAATAAAATGTCCCCACCTGTTCAATAAAATGGAAGAGTTTGCACAGGGATTGTTTGCACTTGACTCACTTCAGGACTGAATTCTCTCACATGGTACATCTGGTTGGTGGAGCTGAGATCATATGCCTGCATCCCAGCTGTGAGGCTGAAAATTTCAGTTCTGGTTTCAATGTTGGGGAGGAGATGGTTATATCATGGGGATGTCCCTAAACATAGAAAAGCTGTTCATGAGATCACAAGCAGTCGCAAACATGACGAATGTCTATGACAATACAGTTACAAAAATGGGAATGCATACTCCATAATTCTCCACCTACAGCTATGTACTAAGTATAATTTAATGTCATTAAGTATTCTTCCACAGTACCATATTTGAGGACTGCCCAGTATCTCATTAATTGGATGTCCTATAATCCTATAATGTGTTTTAGCTACTCCTTATTGGACATGTAGGTGGTTTCCAAATTATAGTAGCTTAACTTTGGGAAAATCCACGATCATTTGCTTCAGGTAAAGGGGGAGAGATTGCTAATGTCCTCCACCACTACCCTGTCATCCCATGCTATCCAGTCTTAAACTTTCCTTAGCCTTCAAGTAGCAAACCTCAGAACATGCCGCCATATTTCACAGTGCCAGTGAAATCGCAGTTCTCCTTTCCTCCCTGCTCACATAACCAGCAGTGGCTCCAGTGTTTGCACAGACTACCTTGACATCTTTTACACTGTGATCTTCATCCCATCACCATTTGAGGGGTCCATCTGAATAGCTATGTATTACGTTCTTGTCATCTGGAAATTCTTAAACTCTGCAGAGTATACTTCTGATACTCCCTTCATGATAAAACCTGAAGGTCTTCTACTTCTGGTGCAGTATTGGCATATGGATAAAATCAGGAGTTTTAAGGTGGTGATATAAAATCACTTAAGTTAGCTTCTCTGATCTCTACTTTTCTTATTTATAAAATGGAAATAACAACACTACGTATACCATAGGTAGGATCATAATACTATTTACCTTGTAGGATTGTTATAAGGATTAAATGAGATCATTTATATGAAGTATGATATGGTTTAAATATTTTGTCCCCTCCAAATCTCATGTTGAAATGTGACCTCCAATGTTGGAGGGGGGACCTAGTGGGAGGTATTTGGGTAAAAGTGTGGATCACTCATAAATGGCTTGGTACTGTCCTTGCAGTAATGTGTGAGTTCTCATTCTATGAGTTAACATGAGATCTGATTGTTTAAAAGACCTGGCGCCTCCGCCCTCTCTCTCTTGTTCACTCTCTCGCCACGTGATATACCGGCTTCCCCTTTGTCTTCCACCATGATTGTAAGCTCCTGAGGCCTCACCAGAAGCCAAGCAGATGCTGGCAGCATGCTTGTACAACCAGCAGAACTGTGACCCAATTAAACTTCTTCTCTTTATAAATTACCCAGCCTCTGGTATTCCTTTATAGCAATGCAAAATGGACTAATACAAGGTACTCAGCACAGTACCAAGTAAGTGTACGAGAAATGTTAGCTATTCAAAGTAACCAGATAAAATTGTCTCTTTTTGTAGGTCACTGGAAGCTTCACATCCAACAGTATTATTTCAGTCTGATATTATCACTTCTAAGTTTCAAAAATGAAATTTTCATCAGCACCAAAACCTCTAGTCTATTGACTAGCATTATGGCCCCAGGCCTTCAGCTTTCTCCATCTTTACTTCCCCTGTGGGAAATGAAGGTCTACCAAAAGACCTACAAAATCTACCAAATTTGGGGTCTAGAAAATCAGCCTCACATGCTCCTTATGAAAACTGTATCTTTATTTCCCTAAAAACAATCAATACTTATTTCTTCCTTTGTGTGTCTACAACTTGTTCCCCTTCTGGGGTACTTCATTCAGTCTTGGAGTATTACAGTGTGGACTCACAAGCAAGTGGTAGGTGTTTGCTTGTCTGTCTTTCCCACTAGATTGGTTCCCCTCAAGAACAGAAGCCACAGCTCATTTATCTGGTTATCTCTATCCCAGTACTGAATATCTAGAACAAGCTTATCTTGTTTGAAATGAAGTTAAACTCCTGAGCAATGGATTTCTTTGCAAATAACTTATGCTGCTTCATGCCTACTTAGAAATAGCTGATGATTTGTATCTTAACAGCTTTGATTTGTATCTTAAATTAAAATTGCCATGTCTGGAAACTGATGCACCTAGAGAAAAACTGAGATTTCATTCCTTTTTTATATTACCTTTGGTTACCTCAGGTTACTTATTTGGAAAAAAATAAATCTCTTTTTCATTATTCCATGAAACATTCCTTCAGAATATTCTATTATTAAAATATATACAAATATACATGTGTATACACAAACACACACAATATATCATTCTTTTTCAAAAGTAATCATGAATATCTTCTTAAAGTAAAAAGTTAAAATTATGTAGAAACCTACATGGAAAATACATGTACATATTTAATATGTAAGCTTTTTAATAAACATAAATGATACCCTATTATACATATTTCTTGACAATTTGATTTTTTCCCCACTTAATAATATGTCACAGAGGTCTTTCCACGTCAAGATACCAATAGCTCTTCTTCAGTTCTTTAATGATGACTCGGGCTCCATGGTGTGAATGGAGTATTATTTGTTTGATTTTTTCCTTCCCTGTTGATGGGCACTTCACTGACAAATAACTTATCACTATTACAGATGCTACTGCAGTGTGCATTCTTGTGCATGTCTCTTCACACAAATGGATGAACTGTTTTCTAGGATAAATAGCTAAAGGTGCCCTTTCCTTTCAAATACAACCAAATTTCTATTAATCTAAATCACTGTCTCCTTCCTGTTCTATCCCAATGATTACTTATACTTTCAGTTCAGAAAGGCAGAGAATGATGCCCACAACTTCCCAGAAATGTAACTATCAGCCTTCAGAATCAAATTCACATCTCAAAGTCTCTCCTGCCTATAGAATAATTCATTTGCAAGCCACTCTGATCAATATCATTAACCCAGAACTCCCATGACCCCATATTATTCACAGCCTCATCTTAAGGGTAGTTCTCCATAGTTTTGAAAGTCTGTTTAAGGCAGGCAGGAAGACAGAACTCCCCTGGGTCCCTACAAAACGAGGACTTATACAAAGTCCTGATCAGGCACTGGGAGGGACACTCAAAAGGAAAGAGATGTAGAACCAAATAACAGAGGCAGCTAGTGTGGACAATCTCAAGCTACAATCAGTTTTTTCTTCATCTATTTTTCTTCATTATCTCTTTTAGAATATTAAACTTTTTGCTCATGCTATTCTTGGCAAGATTGCCTGCCTAGTTCTGCTTGAAGTCAGTGTGGCAGGAGATGCAGAAACAGCCAAGTTGGGTGACCAAATTCACAAGGTGCACCTAGCTAGCGGAAGCTGGCTGACGCGTTTGGTCCTCTACTTCCCTCTGCCAATAGTTTGTGCAGATTTAGGAAGCTGCTGTCCAAGGCAGAGAGTGAAGGAGATGACGGAAACTGAAAGACAGGTATGACCTCTAAAAATATGCATATTTGTTTCCATTGATCAGCATCATGATACAGAGTTTGATAGGTTGCCTATCTGCCTGTGGGCTCTGCCATCCCACAAGGGCAGGCTCCAAGTCGAATCTACCTCAGTGGCTACCGCACCTAGCACCCACTACTAGATCTAACAATCTACCTTGTTATAATGCTTTCATTGGCACTCACTAACTATGTATCTACCTGGCCTAAGAAACAAAATTGAAACATTTTGAAGTTATGTGTGAGAATTTCGTACCTTACAAGAAGATAGCATAGAAGGGAGGAGGGGAGAGGCAGGATTCGACTGTCCAAACACTTACCTTTTACAATGATAAAAGATACATAATGGCTTAAGCATAATCCCAATGACATTGGAGAAAATGATACACAAACCTCTTCATTAGGAAAATACTGTTGTTTTTGTAGAAGATTGATACCGTTTGCTAAAAATGCCCTGAAATTATTTTGGTTTGTTATGGTACTAGATTCGATTAGTTTAATTTGGAAATCTGAGCCGGAACAAAATAATATTCTGGTTTTGTCTAACTGAAAGGGCAAAACCAGAAATGCTGAAACACAAATGCATTGCTCATATGCACACACACACACCCCACACCCCCGCCTTGCATGTGTGCGCACACACACACAAACACACAGACTCAGAACACATCTTAACCATGCCCAACTGGCTGAGCTCAGATCTTCAGATACAGTGAAGTACATCCAAGAGGAAGCCAAAGGTGAAAAAGTGCCCCCACTGAGGAGTATCTGAGTGAACAGATTTGCAGAAAGGACAGGAGAAAGAGAAAGAGTCAGGAAACTCATTATTGCCCAAGAGATTATGTATTTTCAAAACGGTAGAAAGGGCTTAAAAGGAGTATTTAGAAGAGTACAATTTATCAGATTTTCCACAATGACTGCCTCTGTGGAACTTCCCTGGAGCATTCTTCAGCTCTGTGTGATAAACCTGCCGTCCTGCTCATGTATACTCCACTTACCAGATACACAAGCTGCGCTATAGAGTTTCAAGGGATATCACACGATGTGTGCTTTGATATAAGGGCATGGTTATCCTGAATGTGGCTCATTCAGTGGGGCTTTGGAAGAGCAGAGGGCAGTGCTCAATGACTGAGGGATTCCCCCACCCTGTGCCTAGAATGTGCCTGTTCCCAGCACCAGCAGGAAAAAACAAAACAAAACAAAACAAAAAACAAAACAACAACAACAACAAAAAAACACTTGGTGTAAAGCCATTTCAGGCATATGAAAACTCTGAGAGACATAATGAGCCCTCCCATTAATTCTATAACCCTATCTAGGCATTGTGCTAACCTGGAATGCTTGGGTCTAGGAAAAAGAGCAATTCTTTGTCCAATGCTTCAAAAGATTGAGAAGCGGGTGGGGCAAGCCATGAGGGGGAAAGAAAGCAGATGAACGAACACTCTTTTTACAGAACAAGATCCCTTTCTTATCAGTCCAACCATCAATCTTTAGTTTTCTGAACACTGTTGCTATATGCTCAAATTGTCCAAGGTATGATGAGGGCATGAAGCAAGTAGAAGTCAGAGCCCAAGTTTTAAAAAGTTTTACTGTTGTCAGGGAAACAAGATTCATGCACATTAAAGTATTAGAGTACATTCTTTTTCTGTTTATGTACTTATTTCCAACCTCATTCCCCCCAAGGATTTGTGATTACTTACAAAAATACACACAAAAACCAAATGATAAAATAAATAAAAAGTAAACGGGGAGGATATAAGTGGGAAAATAATAAAACTAAGGTCAAGATAAATACTGGAATATACAGTATGCTGTCCAGACTAGAGGTGGACTATAAGTTTTGAAAACCTTAAGCACAGGCAGTAAATCGCACTGGGCGCTCTATGCAGAGCCAACTGGTATGAATATGGCAGAGCAATGAGTTGCCAAACCTAGCTGTCCAGAAGTGTCACTTATTAAAGGCTTCCAAAAACTCCATAATGAACCTGAATTCCTGGGGCAGGCAGGCAGGGAAGGAATGCTGGGAATCTGCATTTTTAATGTCGTCAGCCCAAACTTGGGAACCACAACTGCAGGGATTTGAAAATAGGGGGGGAAAAAGAACTCAAAAAATCAGATTCCAGGAATTACGGTGGTTGTGGATCTGAAGCGGGGCCTCTAAGGTTAGATGGAGTTTAAATAGGTGGAGATGATGATAGAAGACATTCCCAGTAGAAGTGTGGGCTAGAGCCAAATCACAGAAGCAGGAAGGAGCCTGAGGCCATGAAGGAGACAGCATCATCCCTAGTCACCCTGGAGCAGTAGTAAGGGGACTTAGGACACTAATTTATTGCTCAACCCGCTCAATTTTGATCAAATCCCAAAAATAATTAAAGAGGCTATATACATAATAAATGAGTTATATACAGAAATAGAGATGGTAAGAATGTATATATTTGTTATCTATTGCTGTGTAACAAGTTACCACAAATTTAGTGGCTTAGAATAATACACATTTATTATCTCACAGTGTCTATGAACCAGGAATCTGAGCAGAGCTTAGCTGGAACCTCTACTCAGTTCTCACAAGGCTAAAATCAATGTGTCAAGTGTCAGACCTCAGGTGTCTGGGGTCTCATCTGAGGCTCTGGGTCCTCTCCCAAGCTCATGTGGTTTGAGGAAGAATTTATTTCCTTGCTTGTGGCTGTAAAGCTCATGATGACTTGCTTCTTCGAGGCCAGCAGCAGAATCTCTGAGGCTTCTAGTTTCTGACCTGTAGATAATCTTTTAAGGAGCTTGCCTGATGAGGTCAAGAAAATCTCCTGTTTTTATTCACTCAAAGTCAACTGATTAGGGACCTTAATTATACCTACAAAAGTCCTTCCACAATTGCCATATAATGCAGTCTAATCACAAAAGTGTTATCTGTCATATTCTCAGGTTCTGTCCTCACTTGGGGAGGGAATCGTACAATGGGGACCTGGATCTTAGTTTTCATCTTAAAATTCTGCTTTGCCACAAAGTACAAAGTAAAGATGAGAGAAAAATGTTGCAAAGGTAAGGTATATGAACCAACAGAACATTGGTAATTACACATGTCAATTTGGCTCTGAGCTTCCCAGCAGTTGAAGTACAAAGGAGTTATGACCCAGTGATTTCTTAGTACTCTGATCAGTTCCTGGTACTGACTTATACAATATATTTCTCATGTCTATTAGAAATCATGAAATACAGCATCAAAATAAAGTGAAAGATACAAAATGAAGTCAGATGGAATTTGATCCAAAATAACTCTTTGCCAAGTATGGGATATGTTGCCCCTACCGATACAATGGGAAATTGGCAATGACAAGAACCAAGTTCATTGGGGTGCTTGGTCAATATCAGGTACCATGGGCTGGTGATTGGGGTCCCTATAAAAGAAATCAGCTGTGAAGACGTACCAGGAGTTGTTCCAAGGCAAGGGGGGAAACTGAAGTCACACATGAACTGAAGTTACAAGTCAGAGGTATCTAGGTGTGGAGGAGATGAGAGCAGAAGTTGAAGCACTGCATAGCTACCAAAGAATCTTGCAGAAAGGTTACCCTTTCTGCAACCTTGAAAGTGTTCTTGTTGTCTTGGTGTTATTTGGCCACCTCCCTGTGGAACAACTTTTCCCCGGGACATCTTAAGGGCATCACTTGATCTCTGTCAGAGCTGATCAAACATCTCTGCTTTGCTTTACAATTCTCATAATTAGTTCTAAGCATTCGGTAGCATGAACTGCTTCACCCTGTGTTCCATTGGGACTCTATAATGAACCTGCTTTTGCATGCAAAATGCTGTTCTTTCTTCCACCGACTAACATATTATCTCTTTTTATGACCTCACTCAATTCCACCACTGTCTCCCTTCCTTGAATGGCTCTCGTCTACTCACAGAGTCAGCACTGTCTGTGTAATTGCTCTGGCTTAAGTCTGGTCTTCTACAATCTGACTATCTGGTCCACCACAATGTCCTCTTCATTTTCTTTCATGTTCAAATTTCCCTGGAGCTCACTATATTGCATATACAAGGCTTATAGATCAAAAAAGCCTTGGAATCCTCCAGCTCACCTGCCTTTGCAAGGAAGCCCATTCCAGCATTGTCTGAGGACTTCCAGGGAAAAGAATCTTTTTCATAAGTTCTCACCTTGTTTCTAAATGAACAAAAGTTCTTCCTAATATTAGAACACAGTAACTTCTCTTTAACTTCCATTCTTAGTCATAGTGCTGCTTTCTTGAGTAAATTAAAATACCACACTTCCTTTCATATATTGTTCCTGGGAGTATAAATTGGTATAATCCCCTTGAAAGACTGTTGGGCATTAGATCTGAGATACTCTATTATTGCTATGTGTAGCAATTACACAAGCACAATTTGTTTACCAAGAGACATGAGAGACATGTGCCAGCATATTCATAATAGAACTATGTGTCATGGTCCAAAATTGGAAAATATCCAAATGCCCATCCATAGTAGGAAGACTATATGGTGGCAGAGTCACACAATGGAATATTATACAACAATGTGCATAAAGTTATAATTAAACACAGCAATACAGATGAATCACACAAACGTAATTTGAAGGAAAGAAGCCAGACACAAAATTACAGAAACCGTATGATTCCATTTAGATAAAAGTACACAAAAGGCCAAATTAATCTAAGCCACTGGAAGTCAGTATGGTAGTTACCTTAGAGAATGTGACTGAAAGGGAATTTGAGGAAGGCTTCTAGGGTGCTGGCAATATTTCTTGTTTTGAGGATTAGTGATATGGGTATATTCAGTTTATAAAAATTTATCAAGCTTTATACTTAGGTGCAATTATCTGTATGTATTTTATACTTCAATAAAAAAGGTTAAACATCTTCCTCTTCCAAATGTCCCAAATAAATCTAATTTATTTAGCCATTTCTAATATGATATGGACTGTAGAATGTTCATGATTCTAGCCACCTACTTATAAAAACTTTTCATTTGTCAAACCTCTGATCATTCATTTGGAACTTAATCCTACTGATTGGTGTGTAGTATTCTTTAAACGCCCCACGTGGGATTAACTCCTTCTCCCCACTATGTTATGAAACCCATAAAGATAAATGTTTTCCCCTTTGATTTTCCAGTAGCATGTGTATTCAGTGTAGATTGTACACTAAGAAAATACTCATCTTCCCTTCTCTTCCTTAGCAAGTGCAGATGAAAGTGGAGATTGAATTTACATAGGACCTATTTGATAAACCAATTCAAGAATCTTTCTTTTTTATTTCAATGAAAGTTTAATGCTAATGTATTCAGTGAAGCCAAGTTTTATTTTGCTTATTTTGCTCTCTGCCCTCAGGCTGATTGAGGAGTGACCTTTGCCTTGATTTATGACAGACGTTTGGGTATGGAGAGATGGAGACTACTATTAAGCAGATCCCTCTAAAAGATCTGAGTAAGTATTTCTTATTTCCATTCCTCTCATCTTCATTGTTCATAAATTCATCCAATGTCTGAAACCCTTCCTTAAAATTTTCTCTTCTCAAGAAGGAACATACTCATTTGGACAATGAGACAATGAGAAAGAAGTCTTCTTATTCCTGTAGTTAGTGGTATCATCCTTCCTGATAAGCTCAATAGAGGGTAAAATAAATGAGCAACAGAATACAAACCACATGCCTAGCAATGGAGAGAATTCTAGGTTCTAAATAATGAAATGAAAATAATATTTTTGGTGCTGATAATGCTCCTGGCCGATAGCTTGTCTTTCCAAAACAAATATCATAAGAGAAATCTTCAGACATTCACATCATGAATGCGGTTTTTCTCTCTGCATACACACTCATTTGCACGCTTGGCACCTGGAATGCTTGGTTGGTACACAGTTTGCTGAAATTTCCTTTCCCATTTGGCACAACTTTTCCTAGATAACATTCATAAGCATCAGTCACCTCCACAAATAGCAAAGAGAGAGGCCAGCTTCTTGGCCACATTCATATTCCTGCCACCAGGACACCTTTATAACCATACTTCAGACTACACAAGCACAGCCCTCGCCTGCCCAGGTTTTCTATGTATAAAAAGACATATGAACGAAAGAGAGAGAGAGATAATGAAATTATGAGTCTGCAGATTCTTACCAAGCCTGTTGAGGAACTATCTCTACAAAATTGAAGACATGTCAGTCCCTTATAAGATCATACAAAACATAGAAGGAAAATCTAAGAAAGCTACTCACGCAGAAACTATTTAATCAAAGGAGAAAGACAATTATAACATCTGTTAATCTTCTGTAGAGGTTATAATTAGATGCTTTGGAGAAACACCCTTTCAAGGGTGATCCTTTAACATCTGTTGTGAGGACACACAGCATTGTGCAGTGACGAATCACCTCGGCACTTTGGGAAAACAGGGGACTACTGGGATCACAGACACTGCCAGGGTCCCCAGGCTGCCCTTGCATGCAGCCCAGCCCTGAGCCCACTGCCCTGAGGTGGGGGCTTTCCTCCTTGGTGCTTTGATAATTGCCTGTGTTGTGAATCAGGCTGCAATCATTGTGTGACTACGAATAACAGGATCACAGCACTGGAAACGGCCTTGAGACCATCTCATCTTCTCCCCCTTCACTTTGCAGATGGGAACACTTGATCCTATGTCCTTTAGCTGGCTCATGGCAGGATTTTACAAATAGAATTGTTCAATCTCTCTGTTCAGATTACTCTCCACTCTACCATGCTGCTTGCTCCTTTTGGTCTCCCTTTCGTTTGGCCTGTAATGTGGATGTGTTCTTTGTTTAATGAGATGAGCATTATAATAAAGTCCTAGGGCATTTGAAGATTATGGAGAGGTGGTCTTTTTCTCTGGTCTCTGGTTCATTAAGAGACACTGACCATGGTCCCTTCTTTGCTCTGGAGAGGAGGAGGAGGAGGAGCAGTAGAGATAAATGAAGATGAGGAGGGAGAATAAGAGCAAAAGGGAGGAGAAAATAGGAGAGGTGAGATGCAAATGGTGTAGAGGGAAGAACGAAGACAGAAGGTTGAGAAATAAGGTGGAATAGACAGAGAGATGTGAAAGAGGAAGGGGGCAGCCAGGGAAGATGGTCCAGGACTACAGAAAAAGGGTATTGAATGAAGACCCTATAGAAGGAGTCACATCCTCCCTACACCCTTCTGACTCCGTTACCTGCTTCTACTCTACTTCAAATTAGCAGTTCTACGCACACACAGAAGACCACAGGATTTGACAATTTTGCCAAACGAAATGCAGAGATGATAAAGCCAGGGGCATCACATAAACAGACGCAATGTGCTGAGCAAAAAAAAAAAAAAAAAAAAAAAAAAAAAAAAGCCCATATGGCAGGAACATAATAAAAGCACTCATGACCCAGAAGGGGATTGGGGGTGGACATTGTTCTCTGTAGTTGTTTTGGAGTGGCAAATACTCATTTGTGCCAAAATACTGAGTAAAGGGAACTGTTGACATTTGACATTAGGATTAAACAACTTCCTAAACCTGGGACACACAGTGCTGTCCTCACCTCTCTCATTGCCCTAAGACAGTCACTGAAGTACAAGGGCCTACGTCATCCTCAATGATAAGAGCCAATAATGAGAACAGTATTATTAATATGTATTAATAGTATTATTAATAACGTATTAATACTACTTACATGTATTGTGAGTCTATTTTGGTACAGGCACTTGAGGTAGCTTATCTCATTTATTCTTCACAATGACCCCGTAAGAAGGTAATATAATCTAAATATGTGGCTCAAATAATTACTGTGTAATCTGGAACATATTAACCTCTTGGTACCTTGGTTTTTGCATCTAAAAATGGGATTAATAATAACATCTATCTCAGTGGGCTGTTTTAAGGATTACATGAGACAATATGAATAGAAAGCACAATGGGGTCAGACACATCATACACATTTAATAAATACTGGGCAAAATCGCTGTTGATTTTTTAAGAATCTCACAGCCTAGAGTGCAGTGGTGCAATCAGGGCTTACTGCAACCTGGAACTCTTGGGTTCAAGTTATCCTCCAGTCTCAGCTTCCTGAGTAGCTGAGACTACAGGTGCACATCACCATGCCCAGCTAAGTTTTTAAAATTGTTTTTTTAGAGATGGGGTCTTGTTATGTTGGCCAGGCTGGTCTTGAACTCCTGGCCTCAAGTGATCCTCCCACATCAGCCTGAGTCACTGAGATTATAAGCGTGAGCCCCTCACCCAGCTACTGTTGAAATTACTACATTTTATGGATGGGGAAATCATGCCTGACAAGGTTAAATAACTTGCCCAAAGTCAGTAGAGTTCAGAACAGAGATCAGAACCCAGGGATATCCAAGGATAAATGCCACATGGGTAAGAGCTGTAGTTATAAGCCTTCCATTATACTGTCTGCATTAATTGACTCCAAAGATCAAATCCTGGTCTAATGTACCATGATGTCTCAGGAAAAGAATGTTTCACAGCATGCAGGGCTCTAGAAAATCTCTAGCCCAAAGTAGGAAACAAAAAGGCACATTACTAAGCTCAAGACATCTATCTGTTCCCACTCCTCTTGTCTTCATCAATAAGAGGATAAAAGAAATCCTTGCCCATTTTCTTATTCATTTGCTCTCATACCTATAGAGCCCCCATTGGACAAATGCCATGAATACTGATTCTTGTACTATGGGGAATAAAGAGGTACTCACACACTTATTGAAAGTTAGGTATAAAACCCAATGCCAAGCTTTGTGCCCCGAGTCCACAGGCATTTTGACTGCCACGAGATTTGAATGCCATCAGATGAGGTATAAACATGAATATTTTCGTAAGTATAAAAATGGAGAAGAGAAAGTACTAATTTAAAAACCAGAAAACTTGTGTATATTCATCTATTCACCAAATATTTGATGGACGCCTACTGTGGGCCAGCCACTGTTCTAGGTCCAAAGGTTACAATTTCAAACAAAACAGACACAGGCTCTGCTTTTGTGGAACATAACAGCCTAGATGGGGAGATATTCTTAATCAAATAGTTGATGATATATTTAATTATACGGGTGATAAGTGCTATGAAAAACAGAGAGATGGAGCTACCAGAGTACATCACAAGTAAAGAAAGCCTTCCTCAGGAAGTGTTCTTTAGGCTGAGAAGAAGTTGTACCCAGGAGGATAGAGTGGGGAGAAGAGAACCTTCCCCAGAAGGAGAGATTTGGGTGAATAAGAGGAGCTGGAAACAAGCCAGCAGGTAGGAAGAGAACAGCTCTGGACTACCCTGCTCCTCCCCACCACTGTTTCCTTGACTGGAAAGTGGGTGTGATGGAGAACATGACACGCTCTCAGCAATCGGAGTCTAGCTTCTCTTTGCTGTGTCCAAAGTGAGGGCTTACTATAGAGTGAGAAGATTCTTGTCCAGCTGCATAGAATAGAAAACCCACTTTTGTTGAGAGTAAGGCTCACTGAAATGTAGGCAGCAAGTATAACTTGTGCCTAGGTCAAGAGAGCCATCATCTTTCTCCGCCATGTTCAACAGTCAATACTGGGTTCCCCAAAGGCTCAGATCCCAGGGCCCCAACTCCAAAATAAATGTCCTAGAGAGATTTTATGACTAGGCCTCCACAGCCCTGGTTTGGTTGATGGCTTATTAATGATCAATTCTAATTCTCCAATTTCCTCTTAAGAAAACAATGAAAATGAAAAGTTAAGATATCTAATTTTTCCTTATAGAAATAAATAAGATGCACTTTAAAATACCATTTTCACAGTTTTACTGCTATTTATCAGGAATCCTAAAACCAAGAGCTTCTTTAACAGGGTGGCTGTAACTGTTGGCAATTGGCCTGTATGTGAAATTTTACTTAGTTTAACAAGGCCCTCTACTGGCAATCTGCATGAACACCGTCTCTAAAGGCAAAGTTTCACATTATTTTAAGTAAACTGTTTTAACTACTCTCAATAACAAAGTATCTCACATTCCTGATTCTATAATTCAAGGCTCAAAGAATAAGTGGGGAGAAAATCAGGAAGGAAATAAATAAATGTCATTTTGAGCATTCATTTAGTGGTTCATAAAATAACATTACATGAGGTATCATTTGCTTTCCTCTGATGAAGCTATACTACATGTCAAAGGTACTCAGAAAGGAAGGATATTTATTACATTGAAATGTATTGAGTATTCATGAGACTATAAAACCAAGTTATGATTGCTATTTACCAACTACAATAAACCAGATCGTTTCTATTTACCCAAATATGAGTAATTGGCTGTAATGAGAATAAAAGAAACATTGGAGGCAGGCATTTAAAATTGTTGCTGATATGGCACAACTACTTATTAACTTATCCTCCTTGGCAACTGACAAAAAGAGAACATGGTGACTTGAGAATATAACTACTCACAGAAGATGAATGTTTTAAAAGGAGATTATATTTGACATATATGTCAAAGGGCTGTTGGAGCAACTGGGAAACTTCAGCTATAGGGTCTTAGAAAACTAAGTAAATATTAAAAATGAGGCAATAACTTTAGGAAAAAATGTTGACATAAAGATGTGATCAAAGTGATTTGACTCAACGTAAACAATATTTGTAATCAAAACAAAAATAAGCACTATGCATGTAATTAAAACTGCGATATAATTATATTGAAGAATAGGGATGCTCTGGGAGGCTCAAAAAGATATATTATAATCTACCATAATAATAAAGAAGTAGTACTTTGACATACACACAGAAACATATGATTTAGGAATATTACATAAAAACAGCTGAAGAAAAAAAAAACTCAGAAATGGGGTAGAGAGGGTGGCCCAAGAGACTGTAAGATTTTATATAAATATACACACACATATATATATACACATATAGAGAAACATATACTCAATGTTTATATATATGAGCATGTTAGAGCTATTGTTTAGTACTAATATTCATATATATACATAGATATATAAACAATTTACTATTGTTGGATTTTCTAATTTATGAGCATGTATTACTTTGACTTTTTAAGTTGCTACAAAACCAGTTAGCACTGACAATGGAAACCATTTGAGAAATGCCTTTTGGGCTGGCCTGGATCAGTTCTGTGTTTCTAGATTCAATTAGCCAAATGAAGCAAGTTGCCTTTATGGAGCGGTTTGTCAGACATGCGTCTCAACAGTAACACTTGTTCCCACATTTCAGAACTAACAGCTCTTCTTTCAACACCGTAATATTTATCTGCCATGTTATTATTCCCAGTTTATGCTCCAAAATGGGCTTGGGACTCTCCTCTTTCCTCTTGAACTCAGTCCACTGGGCTTCTACAATGCATCCAAATTCTCCTCAAAGGAATCACTAATCCGGTAAAGTTGATTTCTAAAAGGAGAGATCTGGTTTCTTGCCCTGAAAATACCAAGATTAATTTATGTAACTACGGGGAAGTACCCTGTGTAATTGAGGCTTCCAAACTGACACGATACACTTCATTAGGCAAGTATGTATTGGGGCATTGTAAATGTGTGGGTAATGTTCTATGTATCTGAGAGATTTATTATTTCATCTATAAAGGAAGGACAATTGGGAATCCAAAATTCCAAAGGCTTTAAACCTTGTAGAGTTAGAGAACTGGAGAAAAAGAAGGCTATAAGGTACTTTGTGCTTAACTGGGTCCATGACTTGCCAGAGTGTTCAGACTAAACCCTTCTGGCTATTTAAATCCACTTTCACAAAATGCTACCATTTCCTTAGGTTACCATTTTTAGGGACCAACCAAATGGCCAACCATTATTTCCAATTTTTTCTTTGTATCTAATCCCTGGATTACACTCCTGACCAAACTTTACTAGGCCTACCAAAACCCACACCAAGAATGTAAATAATCTTGATGTTTAACCATAAACTTGGGCTACTCTACAAAAAGATTCAGGTCTGGCCGGGCGCAGTGGCTCACGCCTGTAACCCCAGCACTTTGGGTGACCGAAGTGGGCAGATCACGAGGTCAGGCTATTGAGACCATCCTGGCCAACATGGTGAAACCCTGTCTCTACTAAAAATACAAAAATTAGCTGGGTGTGGTGGCACATGCCTGTAATCCCAGCTACTTGGGAGGCTGAGGCAGGAGAATAGCTTGAACCAGGGAGTCAGAGGTTGCAGTGAGCCGAGATCATGCCACTGCACTCCAGCCTGGTGACAGAGAAAGACTCCATAAAAAAAAAAAAAAAAAAAAGATTCAGATCTGAGATTAAAGGAAAAATAAAAATAGTAAAGGACTGCGCATTGACGTTAGACACTTTGGAAAGACTAGAAAATGTGAATTGCCAGTTTGAATGGGTGGAAGTATTAATCTGCTATACTGCTCTGCCACTGCAGTCAATCGGGGCAGATGTGAATGACCAAAACGTCATTGTGGGTGAATGTGAGGCTCATGAAGCCTCTATATCCAGAAAGCGGTAAAATGAAAGGTTAAGAGTATGCACTGTGGGGTTGGGTGCAGTGTCTCATACCTGTAATCCCAGCACTTTGGGAGGCTGAGGCAGGTGGATCATTTGAGGTCAGGAGTTTGAGACCCCCCCGGCTAACATGGTGAAACCCTATCTCTACTAAAAATACAAAAATTATCTGGGTGTGGTGGCAGGCACCTGTAATCACAGCTAACCAAGAGGCTGAAGCAGGAGAATCACTTGAACCTGAGAGGCGGAGGTTGCAGTGAGTGGAGATCGTGCCATTGCACTCCAGCCTAGGCAACAAGAGTGAAACTCCATTTCAAAAAAAAAAAAGTATGTGCTGTGGGCTCAAATCCTGCCTCTGCCTCTTATCCACCCATGTGACTTGTGCACATTACTTAACCTTTCTGAGCATCAGTATTTTTGCTTGGACAATGAATACAATGATCATAATAAGATAGCATGAGCACAGAGCTTGAAAATGTGCCTGGTATACAGTAACCACTCAATAGTGATTGATGTTGGAAGAAAACATTTTAAATCTGTTTTTATTGTGCCCATCAACCATGTATCCATACATTTTTCTCATTTATTGAGAACGCATTGTGTGCCAGGTGCTGAGATTACAAACTACACTTAAGATTACAAATTTGACAACTCAAATTTGGCAACGATTCTATCTCAAATTCACTAGAATCTAGTGGCAGCAGCGGAAGGTAAAGAAATACTTTTAAAATGGGGCTATGCAGTGTAAGCATCCCAACAGAGTTTAGATAGAATACCATGGGGTGTGACTGTTTCTTCATCTGAGAGAAGTAAGAGGGGAGATGGAGCAGGGAACGTTGTCAGATGAAGCCAAGGAACGTGGAAGGATTTCAGAATGCAGGACCGCAGTCTTCTCTCTTAAGTAGGGAGGGAGACACCACCTGAGGGAGGAGCACAGGCAAAGCTGGGACTCAAGAGTGAAGCAAGGCTCACAGGTGCCACCGTGGGAAAGGGGTAGGCACAGGGCAGGAGTCAAGTAGAAATGAAGGCATTCAGTGAGCAGTATTCATCCGTCTACTCAACAAGTAATTCCCTAAGGGCAGTGTCATGCATGGTGCTAAGTTTGGGGAGTCAGTTGGCAGGTGTGCCCTCGTGAGACACAGAGGCTGAAGAGGGGAACAGAAGCACAGTGAACCAATGCGGACAGAGTTCCAGGGTGCACAGGGACACCTACCTGCGGTGACTGGGATGTGAAAAGCTGCTCACAGGACAGGAGGTGCATGCAAGATATGGAGGATAAACTGAGTGTGTGGAGAGGTGCTGCAGGAGTACAAAGGTGCAGATGTGCTGAAGAACATACAAGCCCAGCATATTTCAGTAATAGAGAGCAGCTTCTGGTAGCTAGGCCAGTAATTCCCATCGAAATCATCTGAGTAACTTTTTAACCATGGCTGGACCTGAATTCCACCTTAGAGGTCATGATTCAGTAAGTCTGGGGTGGGACGTGGGCAACAGCAAGATAAATAATAACTGTAGCTAATACTCATTAGCACTTAATGTATGCCTAGCATTGTGCCTATTGTTTTAGCTACATTAAGATATCTAATCCTTCTCCATCTTCCCATGAAGGAGACACTCTCATTATCCACATTTTAAAGAGGAGAAATTGAAATAGAAAAGTTAAGTGAATTAACCAGGATCATAAAGCCGGCAAGTGGCAGAAGCAGGACTTGAGCCTGGGCAGCCCAGTTCCAGAGTCCAAGTCTTCAGTCACTGTGCTGTGCTGCATAGTGAAGACCCTGATTAGCCATCAGGCCCAGAATCCCCAAGACAGCTCTAAGTCCACACTGTGGAGTAGAGTGAAATGAGCCAGGGAAGACAGCCAGGCATCACATCAAGAATATCCCCGTCTTCATGGTCAGACGTCTGGCATCAAGGGCCTTCAACCACAGTGAAGAAGAATTTAAAGCCAATCAGCACAGTAATGTGGTAATTTTGCCAACCAAGTCCTGAGGCTTGGGTGTTTGCAGCAGGAAAATGGATATTTAATTCATTCATTTATTTAGCATAATACATTGAATAACTACTCTGTGCTTAGTGCTGTAGCTATAAGAAGTATTATATAGCAAGCAGCCCTTGCTTTCGACGGAAAGGGGTATTTAACACCATGGCAAAGAGCTCCAGATCCCAGGGCAAAAAATGGCACAAGATACCATGACAGTCGAAACAAGTGAATCACCACTTGGACCAGGAGAGTCCAGGAAGGCCCCCCGCCCCTAGGTAGGAATGTCAGGGACAAGGAAGGCTCCAGAGAGAAGGGTAATGGATGGGTGTATGCGATCTAGCTGAATACTGGAAACTGAGGTCCAGGCTGCAGTGAGAGAATGAAGTGGGAAGGAGGAATCAATGAAAAAGTGAAGAGAAGGTTCCACTGGAAAGAGGGGCCCAAAAGAGGAAAAGCAAAGCAAGCTGTGGCCATAAGAAGAAGTCTGAGACTTGGAAGTAAAGCACAAACACTGAGTATCAGAGTTGGGAATCACCTCAGGTATCCCAACCTGTACCCAGTGCAAAATGCCTTCTGAGCTATTTCAACTGCTGAGGCTGCTCCATTTGCTTTTAGGCAATTATCTGTAAAATAATCACAGAGTTCCCTTTGGTTTGCTAGTGAAAACAATGAGGAACAGACACCTTAAGAAATGTAACGAGAGCCAAAGACAAAACAGGAATGTTCTCTCTTTGCCAGACCACCTTCATCTGTACACCTGCACATAGCCCTGTTCCTACAAGAAGGCATAGGAACCGTGTGTGGGTCCCATTTCTTTTTCAATATTTAAGAACTTGAGAAGTGGGACACATGCTGGAATGAACACAGGAAGCTCAGTTTCTAGTTGTAGCTTTGCCACCATCTTACTGGGTGCTCCTGGACAATCACTTCTCTTCCTTGTGCCCCAAGTTTTCTTCTGTGAAAGGATAAACTTTGATGAATAGTTTGAAATCTGTTTTAGCAGCAAGTCCCTTATTTTAAGCAAAGAATTGCAAAGAGCACTGAGCTCTAATACACAAAACATATCTAAGCCTAATGTGTTCTGATGGAAAAAAATGGAGCTGACAAAGAGGCAGGATGTTACCCACCTTAGGATTCCCTGGAAAACAGTCAAATATTTTGAGGCCTTTTGACACTGGCTTCTCACAATTCTGAGACTAGAGACAAGGAAAAGGTAGTGAAGGCTGTCACCATGTTTCTGGGCTGGTGACAGAGCAGCTGAATTCAGGAGCAAGCCAGGCTCCTGAGTGAGTCATGGGGTTCACGTGCGGAGCTAACAGGCTAACAGCCACTTCTTGCCAATCCGTGCAGCGGGCTGGGCTGTCAGGTCTAGAGGGCAGGAATCAGCTGGGATTTGCTACTGGTTGCAAGAGGCTGAACTGCAGGCACTGAGGAGCAGAGCTGGTAGCTTGAAGGACAGAAAGACAATTTTTCACTGGGCTCTTAAGCAAAACTCCCGGGTGGCAACAGAGAATAGCTCACGGGCCAGCCGGTGCAGGTGGGATAAGAAGTTCCTGTCCAGGCTGGCGGCATACATGAAGCTCACTCTTCCTATTTAAATCCCAGAGAATATCTGGAGAGTTTTAAAGAGCCCTGAGGCAGGCAAAAGAGAACATGTGGATTTTGTATACCGATCTAGCTCCGTGTCAAAGTTTGCCTTTTTCAGTAGTACATTAACTTGGGTTCCAACTCAGAAGACAAGTCAGAACATTGAACATTTCTCCAGATACTCAATGTGAAAAGAATCCAAATAGAAACAGTTTCAATTTCAAAATATTTTTTGATACATACACATTCCTGAGGATGAATGAGCCTGTGTGTGTGTGTGTGTGTGTGTGTGTGTGTGTGGTGTGTGTGTGTGTGTGTTTGGGGAGAGAGTATAGGTAGGAGGGGACGAGAGACCATAAATATCAACATCCACACACTAGAAATCCATAAACCACAGAAAGAATCAGAGACAAAAAGTGGGTTCTCCCTGCAGTGTACCAGTTCATGAAAAAATAGCCTTCATAGTTGTCTGCTAAACTTTCTAGATCAGCCTAATACTTTTTTGGTTGGTTGTATCTCTTTAAAAAACAAAAACAAAACAAATGAAAAACCAAACCTGACCTCCCTGCAGAGGCAAATGAGGATTAGCCATTCAGTATCTCCTTATCATCTGCATCCTGGTATTTGTTCTCAGAGACAAGGGGTCCTCTACCCCTAATTCCAGTCCACTTTAGGGCCCTATAGTTACTTAGAACAAACGCATACTTGCTGTGACAGCCGAAAGAACCTGGAGAAATATGTAAACATCATCATCTCACTTTAGAAGGAAAACAAGCTGTATAAATAAGAAAAACTGTTACAAGAGTTTAAAAAAAAAAATCCCAACAGTCTTACTTGTAGTTAGCTCTTCAGTCAACACATATCACAGTCCTGGAGACAGACACAGGAACTACAACTCTCTCCAGCTAAAAATTTCCTCCCGCGGTTGGTTATCCTCTGTTTATTTTTGAAGCATTCAAAGGCCACGCTAACAGAACAGACTCGGTTTTCCTGAACATCCACAGCGGCTGGGAAGTCCTGCCGTGAATGCGGAGCAAGTTTGCGGAGACTTGCTCCCTGGGCTGCGGCTCCGTAGTTGCTTCGAGCTTGTAAATACAAGCTCCGTGGACAAAGTCCCAAATGACATCACTGGCAGCTGCTTATTGTTGAGTCTTTATTAACTGACTGTCAAAAAGAAAGGAGGGGGTGGGGAGGAAGAGTATCTCTTCTGCAGCAAAATCGGCATCTTGGAGTGGATTCCAGTTATACATGCGTAAATAATCCCATTGATTCACATTTTTGAGAGGATGGCTTCTTTCAGGTCTGAAAAAGACAGAGAATCGCCTCCACCAGCTTACACTGGAATAGCTGGAGACCTGGAGGAAAAGTTTGAAGTACCAGCACAGCCCTACCAAATTGTTTACCCACCTGTTTCGAGTCAACTTCAGAGCCTGATGATTCATGAATATATGAATACTGGTTGTGTCTTACATTGCTTAATTACTTTTACTGTGATATATACACCTGGCTGACATTTTTCCTAGATAGATTGTCTTGGGTGCAACTCCTTTTAGATACATTCTAGTGTCTCAGCTTGGAGTAGAAGGAAGGGATCCTTGAAATCACAGCAACATTTTGTGTGCATTTGCAAATATGCAATTTTTCTTTTCCTGAGAAGAGTGCTGGAGGCTTTCTTCTGATTCTTAAAATTTTAACCACCCACCTGCACCACCCCCGACACTCCAAAAAACAAATAAATAAGAATCTGTGCCAAGTCTTTCTAATAATCTCACAGAACACTGTAAATCCCACTCACTTACAACTATCAAAATAAAAATGGGCCCTTTCTCCCCTATTTTCCACTCTCTCATGGAATCTCTCTTCTGTCCATTGGTTCTTATAGTTTTTACAGTTATCTCCCCTCCAACCCCTAGCCCCCACCTAGAGAAATTCCACAGATCCAACACCTAGTCTCTGCCACAAAGCGCGAACACTCCAGCCCACTGTTTTCCTTCCTTCCTCTGGACTGCTATAACGATGCTTACTATTTATATTTACTTGCTGCTTTTTATATACTGACTAGTATTTTTAGTTTGTTTTTTAGCCATCTGTGTTCTGTCTCCCCAACTCAGTTTGAAAGGTCTTTGAGGGCTGCCTTGTAAGTGTTATTTGTTTATACCTAAATCACTTGCCATAGTGAATCCTAAACAGAAATGTGGGAGGTGGGGGGTGAGCATTGAGGGTGGAGGCAGGAACAAGGTTAGCTGATTCTGTGGCATGGAGTGTATGTTTAGATTAAGCTCTCTCCCTGGCCTTGGAAAACAATGACCTCACATCTCACTACCCCCAGCAGATGCTCATTGCATGTCTGAAAATTATTTCCTCAAAGAGTAGCAATTGGTTATTGATTTAGTAGGGTCCCAAGACCCCAATATATGCTACTTTCATGTGGGAAATAGTTAAAGGCAACACAAATTGTGTATGTCACTGATGGGTATTCAATGAGCCCCATGTTAAGAGAAAGTAAATTAGATGTACCTAAAGATTTTACAAGTACAGACCCTTAGACCCAGCAATTCCACTTTTCCACAGTGATCCCACAAATACACTCACAAAAGAGCACAAAGATATAAGCACAAGTTCTTTGCAGCATTATTTGTAAGCCAATAAAAGGGAGACTAATATTCATCAATATAAGAAAACAAAAATGGAGGTAACTGTGAATATACTGATGTGGACAGAAGTAGGTTGTTGCTTACTGAGTGGATAAAGCAAGGTGCAGCGTAGAAGGTGGCATATTGAACAGGAAAAAGAACTTTGCATATGATGAGAGGAATTATATAAATGATTAACAGTGGTTACCCTCGGGAAAAAAGGTGGAAAGAACTTTCACATTTGTATGCTTTGTGTGTGGTTTGACTTTTTTTCAATGATCATGTTTCATTTTTGTTATTAGAAATAATAATAAAAAGACTTGGTGGTACATTTTCAAAATAAGCCTCAAAAAGAAAAATTGCTATTTCTTCACTAAATGTCTGACCTATAGTAGGTGCTCAAGAAAGAGGTATTGATTGAATGAATGTTGATAAAGTTTCTCCCAGGATGCAACGGTATGTGGGGGTGGAATAGGGTTGAGAAGAGGAAGACACAAGCACTAGTTTTCATTTCTGATCCAAGGACCCACCCCTTTCCCCTTATATTTGAGGACTGATTTAAAGACCTCTTAGACTCTGTCCACCTTCAGAAATGATTAAAGTTCAGTGCTCAGAACATAAAGTGCTGACCTTTTCCTTGTGCAATCCTGTTTGACAAATGAAGTTTTAAGGTAAGACAAGTGTGAGCCGCTTCGGTTCATTTTCCTGGGTGCTGGCAAGCACCGGAGCGACAAGTCAGAAAGCTTGTAGGGGCACAGGTGTGACCAGCTCCTTGTCATGGCTAGTCTAACATTAAGGAAATCTCCAGGGGGAGCTTAGAAAGCTCTAACCCACAATGAGTCTGCAGAGCTTTATTAAGAAGGGACTTTGGCTTTTTTCAGTGGCCGGGAGTGATGGCACAAAACCCAGCCCTGCCTACCTGCTATACTGCCTACCAGGCCTTTATAGTAGAAACTCGAAGGCATAAGCCATACATTAGAGCCTATGTTTTTCTTTAGGGGGAAAAAAAAGTCCAAGAAAAAGAATGACTGAAAATTTCCACCAAGGTAGGATAGATTTTTCAAAGCACTATTTCTATTCCTCTAGAGAAAGCATATCCAATTCTTGTCTTACTTCATAGTGAGAAGATATCTTATGTCTGTAATCGTTTCAAGAAAAGGAAAGCATAGCCCATGTTTCCTGCACATTTTTATTTTTTTTTATGGCCCACATATTATAGGAACCTGAGGCCAGATTCTGTTTAATGCACTTTTGGAGCCCCTTGGGTGTGATCCAGGTCATACCTTCCCAAGGGAGAGTTAAATACAAGTATTTAGCTAGACTTACGACTTAGCATAAAAACAAAAGAGGGGAAAGGTGGGGGTAGGGGAGGGAAAGGCCATCCTCACCACCTCTACCTGCTAGGTGATTATGAATGCTGCTGCCAAAACTCCCCCCACCTGCTGAGTGGTGTCTCCCCGCCTCCTGCCCGCCTGCTAGTCCTGCGCTCAGGTAATGTCCTCTCTCCCTGAGGCCTGGGAGAAGGATGGCTGGGTGACACTGTAACAGGCACATATATGGCTATTTACCTGATCATTTTTAAAAATGTCTTATGCTGGTCATTTTATTATGTTAATAAGTGTTTTCTGTCTTAAATTGGAAAATTCCTGAAGTCAGAGATGGTAATCAGATCTGCATGGAGTAAAAAACAGCCAAAAGGTCTCTTAGAGCTGCTTACTGGTGATGACATGTATTACAAGGGACCTACAAGGACCATGATCACAGGCACAGTTTCTACCTCCAGCGTCTGAGTCTGCCACTCCCCCATTCTCATAAACAACTGCCCCTTCTTCAGCATTTCTATGTGCCATTGGCTTTCAGTGAATCATCTAATTTACCCTCAAAAAAGCCCAGTGAGGAGGCGGAGGTTGCCGTGAGCCAAGATCGCACCATTGCATTCCAGCCTGGGCAACAAGAGTGAAACTCCATCTCAAAAAAAAACCCAGAACCAAAAACAAAACCCAGTGAGTTACACACTATTATCTTCACTCACCTTTCACAACCAAGGAAACTGAGGCCCAGGGAGATATGTTCCTGAACTAATTTGAATGTGATTACACAAAGAGTCAGTGGCAGATCCGGAATTTCAACTCAGCTCTGCCTGACCCTCCAGTGTCCTAAGGAGCCCTGGATCCCTCTGAGGATGATAAACATTGAAGAGGAAGTTAGTAAACTAATATGAACAGTGGTAACTTGGAATAAGAAGCATGTGACCACCATTAATACTCCTGGGTCTGATTCCTATATGCAAATATATGCCAGTGGGCATTCAGCAGAGCTTCAGATGTCAACCTCAAACCCATGTGACTTCTGCTCCTTTATGTAACCCAGCCCCTCTGCTTAGCTCTTCCAAGAGAAGATAAGTCATAGGCGTGAAAGACAAGCGCAAAGACCATGGGAATCACACTCACAGGGCTGAGTCCTAGGGCATTACTGTGCAGTAAATTCTCCATGCCCTTGGAGGTGGGCAAGATTCAATTGCAGGATGGAGAAAATATCGGCGGTGGGGGAATTCAGTGTATTTGTTGCATGCTTCCCTTTACACTGAGCCTTTAGTAATGAGTATTGTCTGCTGCAGTACCTGTGTCTTCTCCTGGAGCTAATTGTTCTACCAGGGCTTAAGAGACAGCCTGAGGCCATCCAGTCTGCTCTGTAAGAGTTAATATGGTCAGGAATAGGAAGCACAGGAAATTTTAGAAAGGGAAGCATAGGAACACCTCAGCATCCATCAAACAAACTGGCATGGTGTTGAGAGTGTGAGTCTCAAGGGGCCTTGAGAACCCTTGTGTTTAGAACGTGGCCCATGTCATTCTCACACATATGGTCCTCAGACCATATTTTAAGAGGCACTGGTTATAACAAGAGAAGCAAATAGACGACCTTCTAGTCTACAATCAGACATTGATAAAGATCATGTAGTTTTGTCCAGGTTCTTTAGGAAGGAGCCCTGTGACCAATTAGAAAATTCTTGGTAACCATAACTTACAATAGATCATATCTGACACAAAGTTGGTGTACAAAGTAAAACTTAGAAACGACAAAACAGGTGCCACATTGAGGGCCCCAAACGCATAGTGGGATAAAGACATTTATAGGCTTTAATCACTGCAGATGTTATGGTAGCCCTCTTACATAAATCAAACAAAAACAAGACTAAACCATAAAGTGAGCATAAGGAATTCCAACAAAGTTCAGATTACTCCCATAATGACTGCTTTGATGCATTTCATGATATTTCAAATTTCAAACTTACAAATGCTGTTTTCCTTCCTGAGAGGAGTGAGGGCTGCCTCCTGGTCCCCTCAACACACATGTAATCTGTCTGTTTGGTTGTTGACAGTATTGCAACCCCAAGGACCTTTGGCGAGGGGGCTGATACAGCCTACATCTGCTGGGAGAGGAGGTGAGGGGAGAGATGTAAAGTTTCCCCTATTTTGAGAAACTACCTGGAACCTGCCATGGAAATGAGGTGTCAGCCCACCATCCCTTTGCTTTTTCACCAGCGTAGGTTCTAGGCCCAGCCCAGGGAGGCACAGTGAGGGTTAATGTACTAAGGCACTGGAAGGCTCTTCATGAAAGGCCCTATGTAAGGATAAAGTATCACCATAAAGTAGGAGGATTTTATTTCAGCCTCCTCATTGTGTTGTTCACAGTACATACTGTGAGATTGACATTTTTAACTTCTTTGCTTGCCCCAAATAAAAAGTGCTGAGACAGAGGAGGTGGGAAAAGGGAACGGGTGTCGGGAGCCGTAATCTTCTCCTGACTTTGATTTTACACAAATCCAACGCACAAAATTGAAGTCCAGTTTGCCAGCTGGGGTCCAGCAATACTACTTTAAGGATTTATGTAAATTCATTAAACTACAAGATGCAAGTTGCATTCCTTTTAACCTGCGAACAGAGTCTGCCTGAAACCAGAGCCTGGAGGAGGCAGGGGATATGACTGTGTGGAAACTGAGAGTGCAATGAATTTTGTGTCCCCCGATTGTCTAAATAGATAGACTCTGAGTCCAATTTTCACCTGATTCTGGGAGGCCATTAAAATCAGTTGATAATACTAAGAAATGGAAGAGGATAAGAAAAGGAAGAGGATGGGGACAGCCACTGACTTTCCCCTGTGTGAAACCTGGCTTATTGTAATCAGCGCCTGCCCTGAATGGTGTTGACAGTGGGTTCCCTGTAGTCCCTAAAACACACCGAGGCTTGAGGCATAATAGCCCCTGACCCCACCAGATCATAATAGTCCCAGACGACCACCCTAGGATGTGATGAGGAGCTCCCAGCAGATAACATGCAAAGATGCCCCAGGGAAGAGGCAGGGATGCTCTGCTTTTCCTTGGTGGCCCCAGGGAACAGACTCTTCAGGCTCTGGTGGCCCTGCTACATTTGCCCAGATGGCCAGCAGAGCCCTGGGCTGATTATTCAGCCAGCCCCTGAGTTCCTCCTTTCATGTTGAGAAAGCTTTTTAGTTAAAACGACAAAAATGGGAGTGGTGGCAAGGAAGGTGGCTCAGGGTTCTGCTGGAGTGGGCTGGAGTTGCGTTTTCTTCTTTCCTTTTTTTTTTTTTTTTTGGAAGCACACACACAAGCACATGTGCACACACATAATATAAATTCTTTGCTCTGATCACCTGATATTTTAAGCTCCAGAAACAGCTTATTTTTGTGGCAAATATGCTTCAAGGGCCCTTCTGAAAAGGCATCCTTACAGATCAGAGGAAGAGTGAGTCAGCCCTAACCCAACAGTCTGTTCCTAACCCAACAACCCTGGAAAGTCAACAGAAATGGCAGAAATTGGGTAGGGGCAGCCAGAGGAAAGTTGCCAGCTCAGGTGCAAAGAACACCTGTCCAGGCACAGGGCCAGGGCTCTAGGGGTGAGCAAGGCTGAGATGCAGCTGTAGGCTTTTCCATGTCCAGGGTGGGGACTGCTCCCTTGCCTTGGCCTGACAAAGAGAGAAAATGGTCATCATCCAGGCAGCCACAGCGCATGTTTACTCTTTCTCCCGGGAAAAATTGCCTGTGCTTTCTCCAAACTCTCAGGCAAAGCCCACTGTGGTTTGGAGAAATGGTCATTTGTCCAAGAAACCACAGTATTAGAATTCTCTGTACTTCCCCTCAGACGCCAGGAAAGTCCAAGGGACCTGACCCTGGGCTATTAGGCAGGAGCCTCTTGGCTCTGTTGTCACTGCTGGCTTAAACTTTACACCTTAAAGAAATCCAGGGTGATTGATTTGAAACACATTGAACCTTTTCCAGGTACAATAACCATTGTTCAACCTACAAATCTACTGGATTTGGGAAATTATTTTAAATGACAGCCTTCTATTAACAAAGGAGAATAACCACTCAATTTATCAGTTGCCACTTATTATTTTGACTGATTATAAGAACATGAGTCCTATCGGTTAGGGTCATGAGAAGTTATTGCTAGCTTCCACATTTTCAAGCATTCCATATTTTGAAATTGCTTAATTCTATGGCCAGTGCCTTCTGAATAAATATAAAAATGATAACACTTCTTATTTTATAAGAAGAGTGTAGACAGTATAGTAAGGAGGCTTTTGAGTGTTACAATAGCAATAGAATGCATTTGAAATGAAGTCTTAGGTTCCATTCTGTTCCATAAACAGCCCAGAGGGTGATGTCCCTGGGTAACGTCCTACAGCCCATCCTACCAGCCCTCTCCTACTGCTGCTGGCCAAATCGGCAGAGAAATTGCAGACAGGGCTGGATGAACTGAATTAAAGTACATTCTTCTTTCCCTGTCCAGCTCATCCCTTATTGACTCCTGAGCTCTTTTGACCCACAGCAACCATCTGATCTCTTAACGATAAACATGGACTTGCATGTTCACATTTGCTTTTTGTAGGCCACTCTCACTCCAAGCCAGACTGTGGTCACCTTGATGCAGAGACCCTCTTCTATGCCTCAGTAGTTCCCTCCATGCTAGCATGGTGCTAGCCATGTACAGCTGTGTAAACAGGTTTATTCCAACTGGAAAAGGAGATGAAAGTCACAGTAGGCCTAAAAGGTAAGGCAAAATAGGTAGATTTGACGCAACTTGGGCTTCCAGCTGCAGACTTGAATGGGTGATGAGGAAGTGGGAAGGCAAGGCTCCAGGGCCTAAGGTCCAGAAACTTGGCTGCCATTCTTTTCTTTGTTCTTCCCATTCTTTTTTCTTCAGCTACTCCTCTTCCAAGCCACTTGTTTAATAAAGATTGTCATATCTGCCTCCTCTCCTAGAGGCAATCAGCATCACTTAATAGTGGTGAAAAATACATGGGGTGTTCACAGAAAATAATATATTACTGTGTAACAAAGGGCAGGTAAGCTTGAAGGGTACATGAATCTACTAATCTTTGAAATCATTAATTTGTAATTTATTATTGAATGTGCTTATTCATTCACTGAGTCATTCACCAAACATTATATGGAACAGTATACAATTTATACCACAAATCCTCACTGCAAACATATAGTACTTCAGGTTCTATATATATTTTGCAATCTGAATGCCTATAGAACATTCTGTGGGTGTCTACTGATTGGGAGACAGAATTGAAAAATACATTGAAATATTTCCACCTCTGTTTTGATAAAAAAATTAAGTCAAAGCATAGGCGCTGTTTGTCTGAGTGAGAGGGGGTAACTAAGATTGTACAGAACTGGAAAAGTTAGGACAATCTGAAAATAAAGTGCAGCTAATTGAACATGATACACTAATCTCTTGGATACAGAGAATTCAGTTATTAGTGGAAACCCAGTTCATCAATGGAAATGTAATTGTTGACAGAGCATGAACTATGATTGACATGAGGTCAGAAAGTCCAAAGGTCGCAGGGTTAGTGATTCATATCAGCTTGTTAGAGCCTTTCCTGTAATACACTCCATACTTGGAAACCAGAGTGATTGGAACATGCTCTCCTTTCATCTCAGAGATGAGACCAGTTTCCACCTAAGCCTCTGGTATTTGGACTTGGGCTGGTAAGGCAACTCATAGAAATGCATTCCCAGAAGCAGGGAACCTTCCCACCCCCAACATCAAACTTCCATACCAACACCAAATTATGTCCAGTCCCCAGGAGAGACTCATCTCACCCTAGGAGGGGGCAGTGGGTGATATGCCCAGGGCTTCCTGCTAACTTTGGCCCCAGGGACTGCTGAAGAATGCACCACCCCTGTGGTGAGAGAGAAGGAAGAAAAGAAGGAAAGGACATTCTAGAATTGATGTGGTGAGGTTGTGGGTAGAATGAAGGCCCAGGGTTGTTCTGTAATACACATGAATACAAAAGCACCCGGTCTGGCCTGGAAGACAGGGACTCCAGGAAGACCCCTATAGCATTGTAATGTTTGGGAGCATTATCACATTTAGCTCTGGTTTGCTCCCTAGATATATTCCCTATTTTACCATTATTTCCCTGTTCTCAGCAGTTTGTTCTCTTTTTTTCTTCTTTTTTTTAATAGGATTTTTAAATTATTATTATTATACTTTAAGTTTTAGGGTACATGTGCACAACGTGCAGGTTTGTTACATTGTATACATGTGCCATGTTGGTGTGCTGCACCCATTAACTTGTCATTTAGCATTAGGTATATCTCCTAATGCTATCCCTCCCAACTCCCCCCACCCCACAACAGTCCCCAGTGTGTGATGTTCCCCTTCCTGTTCTCTTTTAATTCATTGCCCTCATGTTCAATTTCCTTTTGATCTATATGTATTAGCGGCCAAGTATATGTGAAGTACTGCAGGAACCATCCAGAATGTCTCTGCTCCCTGTCACTCTTAACCAGATGGAAAAACAACTGCTCATGGTTTCCAAACCCTCTCCCCATTCATTATTCCATGGCTTCATTTGTGACCCTTCCAGGTGGCTTAGAAAAGGCTTCATAGAAAACCACCTAAGAAGACCCAGCTCCAGCACTGAAAGTCAAGTGTCCTTTCCATCTGGGCAAAGCAAAATGGTTGGTCACCCTAAGCCTACTACAATTTCTATTAGCAACTTCTCAAAATCTCAAAAATAAGAGAAAGAAAATCTAAAGGAAACAATGTGCTCCTATACTAGTTGCCTAACACCATCTAATTGCCTCTAATGGTCCCTCCCATGTAAAGATTCTGTGTGGTTTCCTCTATATCTTGTTGACTCTAGTTCCTATGGTAACAAACCTCTGCTCCATTCATCTCCATTTGTCTTGCCACCCTCCCTTTCTTCAGCATCTTCCCTTGCACCCTTGCGGTGACCCCATCTATCCCCCATCTATCCCTGTAAAAGACATTTGGCAAATTGTGCAGTCTTTACAAAGTGATGCTGTGTTGAGCCTTTCTGGGAAAGTACAATCTTTCAGCCTGGAACTAACCCTGGGGAAGACGCAGACATGCACTGCATGGGTCCCTTGTCGGGGAGCAGGAAGCCTCCAGCTGCCAGCTCCCTCAGGCTTTGCCTCACCCAAGGACCCTTCTTCCCCAAGTGGCCTACAACCAGTTACTGATCCATGTAGGAGCATAAAGACCAAGAAATCCCAGACTGATTCCAGTCACTCCAAGGGGCCATACTCACTCCACAGCATCCTGCAGGATTGGCTGTGGCTCTGTCGCGCCTGACCCCAATGCACGTCTTCTATGTTCAGTCCTGAATTCTTCCCCTCCCTCCCATGGATGTCTCTTCTGAAACAATATACAGCAATGTCCTTATTCAATCAATACGCAGTCTCATTTCAGTGTCTGCTTCTAGAGAACCCAGTCTGCGTCATGACCTCAAGAACTTTAAGTACCAAAAGGAGAAGTTTGGTTTCTCCAGAGTCCACACTAAAATCTGTTTGTTCTTAGATAACTGGAACACTGACTCAGGGTAAGAAATTAAAATCTGGAGAGCCACACGATGAGCTCTGGTAACCCAACAAATAATCTGTTCTTAAGAAACACATACTTAAAGCAGAGCAGAGTAGCAGCTTAGACAATTAAATAAGATATATAAGGCCAGGTAATAATAACAGTAACCGTAATGGTCATAAACATTTGGATAGCACTTAGGATATGCCAAACACCTTTCATAGCCCTTTACATATCTTAACTCATTTAATCTTCACCATAATCATATGAGTCAGGTACTTTCATTATCCTATTTTACAACAAGGAAACTGAGGCACATACAGGTTAAGTAATTTGCTCAAAATTGCACAGCTAGTGAGTGGGCAGAGCTAGGGTTTTAAACTCTAGCAACTGGCTCTAAAGTCTCCACCAAACTGTAATTGTATGTTAATGTAGTGTATGTACTCTGACTATAGACTTATAATGAAACTAAAGAAGGAGGTTTGTCCGTAAGTGAGAAATCAAGCAATCAGGAATCTTGAGACACATAGAACTCAAAGGGTCAGGTCAAAATGGAACATGAGAAGAGTGAATCACAGCAGAGACTTTGATTCTCGGGCAGAGACTTTGATTTTCTGGCTGGATTCTGGCCCAGACTCCACCCTTCTTTTGCAGGGCAGGAGGCCAGTTGAGGGTTGGCCAGCATAGGTCTGCATGTGAAGGCAGATAAGTAGGTGTCCCTGGATAGAATAAAGGATTTAGATGAAGGAATGCAGACAGGTTTTGACAGAGATAGGAAATAAAACTGACTCAGTGGAAGGGAAACAAGCAGTAAGATTCATATCCTCATCCAACCCATGGCAATAAACACTGCCCTCCATCATCAACAGGCTGCATCAATATTTCGATGACATTCCTTTTTCCTTAAATAAGGAAATCCTCTGTGTTAAACTGAGGTATACCCAGGCCCAATTTCAACCCTCCATTTTAATGTCCCTCTGGGTATCACATATGTACCTTTCTCTCCCCATTATAGTTCTGCAAACATAATTCCTTAAATTTCCAGCAAATAGGATTCATAAAGAATACATAAATATTTTTGGCTTTCATACATGTCTACACAAAAAATAGAGATGATTGTTTTCTTTTACTTTTATTCAACTGTGGTGCTTCAGGGAAGCTAGACAAACCGGTGGCCCGTCATTAGCACATCAATCCAAAGGTACAGGGTAAGCCATAGATTGTTCCCCAATACTCAGGAGGCCACTGTCTCCCAGCTTCCTTTCGGGAATTGTTTACTCATCCATGAAGTTACTGCTATGCTGGGATAACCCAGGTCACTACGGCTTCTTGGAAATTAATTTTTAAACCCCATTCTACCTCCTGACTCTCTGCAGGAGAAAATAGAAGAAAAGATAGAGATAAATACATTTTTTAAAAATCCTATGTTGCAAATTATTTATACTTCAAGTCTTTGGTCAAGGAGGATCTAAATTCCTGCACCTCTGGTTTCTCTGAGCTCTGTGTATTATTCAGATGGCTGTGGAAATTGAACCCCAGGCTAAAGTCATAGAAGGGAAAATAGCTATTTTCTCTTTTACCATGGAAACTCTCTGCACCATGGGGTGCTAAGAAGAAATGAACAGCTTTAATAACTTGGGGGGATGTCTGCCTCTACCTTAGCCAACATAATGGAGTTATGGTATAGTATAAATCATGGGTGTCTAATTCAGGCTGCCTCTCAAGGGTTCAGGGAAGCCTCGTACTCACTTACAACAAATCAGCATGGTTTATTCCCAAGACAAATTAAGCATTTCCCCCACAAGCTTTAATCACCTCTGAGTACCCTAGAAGACGCAGTGCACAGGTCCTCAGAGAGAACATTTGTGCATTTGTGGACGGACTTTGGTTTTGCATGTGAAGCTTCCATCCCAAATACAAAATCACACCATCAAAGACATTCATTATTTTGTAAGATTATGTCTTATGAATATATATTCAGTACAAAGTTTCTCTCTCTCGCTCTCTTTGGAGGAGAGTTTCGGAAATGAATAGCTCCAAACTCAACAGCTACTTGCAATCAGTTCTGGAAACCTTAAGTGTTTCTTCCCTTTTCTTCCAACCTCCTTCCTCTTTCCCTTCCTCTTGCTCATCTTTTTAATATGACTTCAGTAAGGAAGAACTTAATGATATCTACCTTAGTCCCTAACAGTTTTTTCAGAACTCTGTGTCTGAAAGAATGATCTCATCACAAATTAATCCTCCATTGCTCCTAAAATAAATCTGTATAGAATGACGACATCTGTTTCCAACTCTACAATATGAGTTTAAAAAAATCTTAAAAGTAAACTTGGGAAGGAAATGTCTCAGATGCATTTGAGTTCCTGGTGAGCAGCATCAAAAGGCTTTATGCTGGTAAGACAGGGCCAGAGATGGTTATCTTATTGGACACCTGTGCCTCATCCCCATCCACTTCCTGTTGTAAGGGATTCTTCCTATGGAGAGTGAAGAACATGCTGGCTAATTTAGGTCCCACTATTCTTCTTGGTGGAATCTCAATGGCTGTCCTGAGCCCCAGGTGTCAGTTTGGGAATGCATTTTCACAGGGCAGGCATCTGGCCCTGAGTCCTTAGCAAACCAACTGTGACAGGTTCCTCTGACAGCTGCAGTGGCAGGGCTGGGCCTCCAGGTGATTAAATAATCCTGCTTTCTGGCCCAATCATGTGTTTGGATTGGACCCATTTCCCTGGAATGGGGCTGAACCAAACACAGCTGCTGCTCACTGACCACAGTGAGGTGTCTATGGGCTGAGCACTCCCCACCCTAAAATTGTGAAATGTCCCTTTTTCTTTCTCAGACAACTCAAACCTTCAGTTATCACAGACATGCCCCTGGAAATATAAGAACCTCCATCTGTCTGAAATGGGGCTGAAATTTCACTTTTCATTGTAAGTATTGTTAAATTTGATAGCTCTGCTTTGAAAAGCAGGGGCCATTTCTAACGTTAGCTAGAAATATTCCTTTCTTTCAATAGTAGTAGGCATGCCCATGCAATACACATTTGACTACATGTGTACACCAGATGAAGAAATGGATCAAGAGGATGTAGACTCAATGTATTTACATTTTCCAAAGATATGACACCACGTCCTGGAGAAAAAAATTAAAATACCTCTTTGTGGTGAAACTTAGTGTTGCAGACACACAAATATCAATGGCCTCCTACTGAATAAAAACACACATTCATAGCAGGTGGGAATTCAATTTCACAATAGTAAAACTGCTGTGAGGGGATTCTATAGACCAGTGGTTTTTAAAGTGTGGTCTCTAGACCTGCAGCACCAGCACCATGCAGGAGTCTATCAGAAATGCAAATTCTCAGGCCCAACCCCAGACCTACTGCATCAGGGACTCTGTGGGTGAGACCCAACATTGCTCCACAAGTGCCCCAGGTGATTCTGATGGATGCTAAAGGCTGAAAACTGTCCTGGCTGAAACGGGCTAGACATGATCAGACTGGGGGAGTGTGAGGATTGCTCTGGAGAATTTTTCATGCATGCTCTGAATAATCACTCCAGCGTAATTCACTCCTCCTTCAGCTAGATCTAATCCATGCTGCCATTCTCTCCTCAAGGGTGTTACTATCAGTTAATTCCCTGCTTCTATACAATTTTACCCCCTCACACACACATGCACGGTAGTAATCAGTGCTTTGCTGTAGTATGGGCAGTTCGGCAGACATCCAAATGCATCAACTCACCATGAATTCTAATCAAAGTGTTTCCAAGGGGCAGACATAAATGTCCCCATTTTACAGATGGTAAAAACCTAGCTTGTCTATTAGCGTTTCGATTAAGACAACATGAAGATAGTTCTGGCTTCACCCTTTGTTATAGTGAATAACATATTTCCAGTTTCCTGGTCCAGTCAACCTGATATAAAATCTGGAACCTCAAATACTCTCTATAAAGCCTTCACTCAGCCTTGACCAAATTGAAGGTTAGGGTAGGGATATACTGTTTTTTGTTCAAGATGTCTCCAGCCAACTAATAAGAATTTTCACTGATAAAATTGTTTTACAGAACAGCATTTGTGGTCATACTCCCTGTTTCTGAGGTCATGTTGACCCAGGCATCTTTATTCAATTCTAACAGGAGTTGTAAACTGATACAACCTTTCTGGGAAGCAATTAGGCTATTATTTGATTTTGTAATGATACTTCTTGGAATTGATCAAAAGGAAATAAATAGACCAGAGATGATAAAAAATATATATATATGATATGATGTGGATGTTTGTCCCCTCCAAATGTCATGTTGAAATGTGATTCCCAATGTTGGAGGTAGGGCCTGGTGGGAGGTGACTATATCATGGATCCCTCACCTCCTCGTGGACCCTCATTCATGGATCCCTCATGAATGACTTAGCAACTCCCACCCCTTGGTGGTGGGTGAGTTCTCACTGTGAGTTCACATGAGATCTAGTTGTTTAAAAGAGCATGGCACTTCCCCCTCAACCTTGCTCCTGCTATGGGACATGCTGGCTACTCATCACCTGTTGCCTTGATTGGAAGCTTCCTGAGGCCTCTCCAGAAGCAGATGCCAGCACCGTGATTCCTGTAAGGCCTGCACTGCTGTAAGCCAATTAAACGTCTTTTCTTTATAAATTACCCAGCCTCAATACTCCTTTATAGCGATGCAAGAATAGCCTAATACAATATATAAGGAAGTTCTCTATCATGGAGTTTGTAAAAGTTCACATAAAATGGGCAAGGTTAAACAAACTGTAGTTCTTCCATAAGATAAACTATAACATAGCCATTTAGAAGCCAACTTTTTAGCACAAGTTATTAAATAGTAGTCATAAGATAAAGTCAAATGAAAATGGCATGATATAAACCTTTTTTTTGTTTTGTTTTGAGGTGGAGTCTCGCTCTGTCGCCCAGGCTGGAATGTAGTGGCGCGATCTCAGCTCACTGCAAGCTCTGCCTCCTGGGTTCACGCCATTCTCCTGCCTCAGCCTCCCGAGTAGCTGGGACTACAGGCACCCACCACCATGCCTGGCTAATTGTTTTGTATTTTTAGTAGAGACGGGGTTTCACCATGTTAGCCAGGATGGTCTTGATCTCCTGACCTGGTGATCCACCCACCTCAGCCTCCCAAAGTGCTGGGATTACAGGCGTGAGCCACCGCACCCAGCCTGTGTGGGTAAATGGATTAAGAATTATTTTCATATATTTTCCATAATAAATATGTTACTTTTATACATGGAGGAAAATAATGTTTTTTAATAGGAGATGTGGTTTCCATATTCCTAGGATAGTTCAGGTAATTAGAAGTCTCACGCATGCACACACACACATAAAATGAGCTAAATTTATTGCTAAAAAATATTCTCTTAAGAAAGCTCTGGCCGGGCGCGATGGCTCACGCCTGTAATCCCAGCACTTTGGGAGGCCGAGGCGGGTGGATCACGAGGTCAGGAGATCGAGACCATCCTGGCTAACACGGTGAAACCCTGTCTCTACTAAAAATACAAAAATTAGCCGGGCGTGGTGGTGGGCGCCTGTAATCCCAGCTACTCGGGAGGCTGAGGCAGGAGAATGGCGTGAACCCGGGAGGCGGAGCTTGCAGTGAGCCGAGATCGCGCCACTGCACTCCAGCCTGGGCGACAGAGCGAGACTCCGTCTCAAAAAAATAAAAAAAAAAAAAAAGAAAGCTCTGCACTTTTTAGATGTTGGGGAAATGTAGTCAAGGTTTGGACTCCCTCCTTGGCAGTCAATTCTGACACTGAAAGGTAATGTAACCTGAGAGGCAGTGCCTAGCCTGAAGCCCCACTGACAAAGGGCCAGGCAGGGTTTCAAATCAGGGCACATTTGTATAGATACCTGGAAGAGGCTTCTTCTTGCTTCTTAATACTTTTTTTTAAAAAAAAATGAAGGCAGGGCCAGGTGCAGTGGCTCATGCCTGTAATCCTAGCTCTTTGGGAGGCTGAGGCGGGTGGATCACTTGAGGTCAGTAGTTTGAGACCAGCCTGGCCAACATGGTCAGACCCATCTCTACTAAATATACAAAAATTAGCTGGGCATGGTGGCATACATCTGTAATCCCAGCTACTCGGGAGGCTGAGGCAGGAGAATTGCTTGAACCCAAGAGGTGGAGATTGTGGTGAGCCAAGATTGAGCCACTGTGTTCCAGTCTGGGAAACAGAGTGAGCCTCTGTCTCAAAAAATAAAATAAAATTAAGGCAGGGAATGGGAGGATGTAGGTCAAAGAATACAAAGTAGCAGATAAAACCTGGAGAGCTAATATACAATATAAGGACAATAGTTAATAAAACTGTATTATATTCAGGATTTTTGCTAAGAGAGTAGGTTTTAGCTGTTCTTGCCAAAAAAAAGAAAGAAGGAAGGAAGGAAGGAAGGAAGGAAAGAAAGAGAGAAAAGAAAAGAAAAGAAAGTAAAGAAAAAAGAGGGTAATTGTGAGATGACAAATTTTAATTTTTCTGGGCTATAGTAATCATTTCACTATGTATATCAAAACATTCTACAACTTAAATATATACAGTAAAAATAAAGCAAAATCAAGGTAAAATGAGGGCAAAATAATTTGTTATTTGCAATCAGTTTAGGAGACATGTTTAATGCAGTTTTAAAATGGGAAGAAATAATATTAAATACAAACTATGTCCTAGGACACTTTTCATACAGGTTTCATTACATCAAACCTGGAAAAAACTATTATCTCCATTTTATAGGTGAAAGAATGGGGATCCATAGACACTAGCTGGATTGTCAACTTAAACACAGTCACTTAATGACACAGATCAAGGCCGTGTTTGTCCAAATCAAAGCCTGTGCCTTGCACACTCTATTGTCTACTACCTCTGATAGCTTAAGTAGTTTGAAACATCTTGGTTGAGTCGGGAATGCAGGTCAGGCCTTTTACTTCTTGTTTACTATTCTCTTGAAATGAACATCACAAAATATCATTTTGTCATGGATTATACACCACTTCCATTAGATTTTTTCCAAATATTTCAAGAAGTTAATGATATAAAATTACAATTATTGAATGTATAATATGTATTAGACAGGTGTCAGTCACTTTACATATGTTATTTCATTTACTAGTTTTCATAACAGCAGTCCTATGCATTATTCATGCTCTTTTACAAATGAGGAAACTGAGACTCAGAGTGGTTAATTATCTACCCCTACTCACAGGTAGGAAGCACCAAAGGCAGAATTCAAATGATCTGTTGGACCTCAAAGTCTGTGCTCTTATTTTTTCTATTCAGAAATACTTCTAGAGAAAGAGATTCCACAAGCTCCTTCCATCTCTTAGTCTGGCATCAAGTTTATGTGTTTTGGCAAAAATAATATCTTGGCATGGTGCTGATCATTAAAAAAGAAAAAGTGAGAACAAGCACTATTGGCCTTTGTAAGGGTCTGGGATTAAGTATGAACAGATATTAGAGATAATGGGCAGATTTGGCGTTTCCTTCTCAACATCTTTAGCATAAAGTTCATTAGGAGCTGGAGTTTTCAATAGTAAAAGTTCATTCAGTTACAATGAACTCAGACTCTTAGTAGAATCTCATTCAATACTTAAGTATTAATGACCAACTGAAGCCAAGTGATCTCTAGGTATCTAAGCACCTCCCTCAGAGGGTCCAGCCTGCCAACACAAGTCCACATGATCTGCGGCCCAATAATGTCCACCCTGAACCCTCAGTCACTTCCTTCCTTCCTTCTGCTTCCGATTCCTGGCTAGTTCCTGAAGCCCCCTGTACTTGACGTTGGGATTTACCTCCTTGAACTCACTCACCTTCAGACCTAATGCTTGCTGTGGGTGATTTACCATAGCCTCAGCTGCCTCTCTGAGCCATCACTCTTACTTATTACTGGGTCACATATTATTGTATCAACTTCAGGAAAAGAGGTAACAGGTCATTGCTCAAGGACAGTGCTACCGGGTTCTCCTCCAACAAATGTGAGTCAGGCATCTTCACATAGATGTGAAGCACTGTGTGGAGGATGCTGGCTAGTCCATGTCCAATTTGTCTTCTCTTAATCTTTGTGAGCAAAGTGGTGGTGTGAGCAGATGGTTGCTATGTTGACACAAGAAATCTGGGGTACAATCATTGGCACTTGATCCCATCTTAAGACAGCAATATCACACACACACACACACACACACACACACACACACACACACACACACACAGGATTTAGGATAGGCAGGTAGCGTGAGTGAGGAATAGGGTGGGGCTGCAATAGAGAATGGTGGGGACTACGATGAACTGGAAAGGGCGTGGCCAGCAAAAGGCATTTGGATCTACAGTTCTTGAACACTAAGCAGGCAAAATAAAAGAGGTCTGCAGCCAGTTCAGAATCTCTGAATTGGACAGTCTATCTTTTAGCCCTGACTAAGTATACTTCTAGCAAAACTTGAATTCAGAGAAAGTCGAGGTAAAGGACTCACGCGAGGGGTGTGCCCTGCCCTAATCTAGCAGGCTACCTGACGTCCTCACCTTTTCCCTTCATAAAGCAAAAGGCTGGCACCATTTTCACTATGATATCAGTCATCACATTTTTCAGAACAAGTAATGAGTAAGCATGAGAGCCCAGGAGCCAGATTGCCAGGGCTGGAACGCTGGCTCCACCACCAAGATCGTTCCTCAGTCAAGCCTCAGGCCTGCAAAATGGAGACCAGTGGCACCATCCTCTCAGAGGGTTGTTGTGAAGTGCTCAGAATAATGCCTGGCACTTACAGAGGTTGTGTCAGGTAATAATCATTGTGTGGCCAACTTAACTGCCTCAAGCCTGCTTTTGGGAAGACAACCTGAGTACAACACACCCAGTTTGGGAGGTGACATTGGAATGGAAAAATCTGGAATGAATTGCATCTTTCTGGGAAAAGCATTGATGCGGATGACAAGAAAAGTATTTATGTTTTGTGCACATGGTCTCCACCTGAAGGGAAAACTGAGAAAAGTCCTCAGGGCAGCAAGAGAGAGCCAGCCAGTAGGAAAGCTTCTGAAATGTGGACAACATCAATAAAGTGTTTGGCCCTAACCAAAGTTCCTGCACTATGAGGATGAGGTTTACTTGGCATCTTCCTTCCTCATCTCTTCCCCATGCCTTGCCACAAGCATGCAGCCCACGTTTCTCTCTCTGAAGGCAGCATGCTAGAAAATTACCCTTTCCTCCCTGCTGTAACAAAATGCTGATATTTAACCAAGAAAGAAGTTTGATTTGATTTCATTAATTCACAGGACAGCACACAAATGAGTGGATCAGTGAATTCACTTTAACTTTTATCACCTGACAAGACTTTCCAGTTTCTCTAGTATAGTGTTTTTCAAACCACGATTTATGACCCATCAGAGGTTTAATCAGTTTAATGAGTCCAGCCCAGCATTTTGTTAAAGAAAATAGAAACTGTTAAAATAGAATAAAAAGGAATAAATAAATAAAAAGAATAAAATAGAGTTGATGCCATGTCATAAGTGTGTGTATGTCTGTTATACACACACACACTTACATACACATGTGAGTCAACTATGTCACAATGTTAAATGTATTTCTTGTTGGCAATGATCAAAATAATTTTGGAAATACTATTCTAATGTAAAGTCCTATGGTCTGATGTGCTTGGATTCTGGCTTAATGGGGACTCTTGATTCCTTTTTCCTCCCTCCCTCCCTCCCTCTCTCCCTACCTCTCCTCTTCTCTCCCTCCCTCCCCCTTCCTCCCCTCCCTTCCCTCCTTCTTCCCTTCCTTCCTCCCTTCCCTCCTTCCTTTCTTCCCTCCTTCCCTTCCTTCTTCCCTCTCTCCCTCCCTCCCACCCTTCCTTCCTTCCCTAATTCCTTCCCTAATTCATTCCTTCCTTCCTCCCTTCCTTCCTCCTTCCCTCCCTCCCTCTCTTCCTACCTTCCCTCCTCCCTGCCTCATTTCCTTTTCCCATTTATCAAAAGTTTGTTGAGCACCGTCTGGGAGCCAGGCACTCTTTAAGCATTAGAATTATAGACGTGAACCAGAACACTAAGGTCCCTACTTTCAAGGAGCATACATTTTAGAAGGACATATTAGGCAATAAACAAATAAACAAAAATATGCATAACATGCAAAGTAGTGGTAAGTATCATGGAGAGCAAGGTAGAGAGGTAGGGATACAGGTGATGTGGTTGGTCAGAAAATGATTCTCTGATTGGGGACATTTAAGTAGACTTGAAAGGAGTGAGGAGGCAAACCATGAGACTATTTAGGGACAAATGTTCCAGGCAAAGGGACCAGCCAGAGCCAAGGGCCCGAGATGATCATCTGTTTGGTGTTGGGGAAGATACCAAGAAGCCAGTGTGCCTTTGGGGAGGGAATGATGGAGCGGCAGGGAGGAAATGAGGTGCAGTGGTTGTGGAGGTCACATGGCCATTGCAGACAAGGTAGCAACTCTGGCTTGGACTCCAAGTAAGATGTGGACCCACTAGTGGGTTTGGAGCAGAGGGCTGACATGATCCTGCCCACAATTCTGAAGGGATATTGGGGTTGCTGGGAAAGATGAACTGCAGAGAAACCAAGGGGACACAGGACAACAGATAGGACATTCTTTGTAATCCAGAGAGTGACATGGCTCTGGCCATACAAGTAGCAGTGGAGGTGTCAGGATGAACTCGGGTTGGGAATAGTTTATATGTAGATCTGACACAGTAATGAAGTAAATATGAGTGTGGAAGAAATTAAAAAGGCAAGAATACATCTGAGGTTTTTACCTGAGAAATTGGAAAGACAGAATCATCTTTCCTGGAAGGGGGAGCCTGCAGGAGAAGCAGTTTCACGGGGGAATTGGGAGTCTGTTCTGAATAAGTCAGGTTGGGATACCTAGCAAGCATCCAAATGAGGAGACGTCCAGGGGGCTGCTGGATGCACCGTCCTGGGACTCAGGAGAGAGAGACCCAGGATGGAGGTATAGATCTGGGAGTTGTCAGCATATAACTAGTATTTAAAGCCATAAGGCTAGATGAGATCACCAAGGAAGTCCACATAAATAAAGAAGAAAAGATATTCAGACAGTGAGGTAATGTTCAGGCACATTATAATCCTCCTCATGCCCACCAGATGGCCAGAGCGCCTTTATATGGATGTAGGGAGCCATCCAGAAATATCTGGACCACTGCATCAGGAAGGCTGCCATTCTTTCATCCAATAAATATTTATTGACAGCCTACGGGTGCCAGGCATTGATGGCCTTAGAGAGAGAAGATGTTTTGATGAAAAGAAGAGACTTGCTAATGTACGTGAAACACAAACTGATGTAATATCCACAGCTAAGGCAAAGTTGGTTGACTCTCTCCCAGTTGCCTGAAAGCAACTCAGTGAGAAGGCTGTGGACAGAAAAGAACATCAATGGAGCTAAAACTGAAGCCTCCTTTGCCCTGCAGGAGACACACTCTAGAATCCTCTTTCCTGCCTTCCTTTTTTGTTAACCGGGGCTCCTCAACTCCATCTCAGCCTCCACTCACTGAACTCCACAACCTTCTCCCAAGGAGTGTCCACTTGGCTGGACCTGCCTAACGAGTCAGTTTTCCTACATCCCTATCCTCAGCATCCTCCTTTGAAGACATTCACTTAAAAGTGGTGGCCGGGCGCGGTGGCTCACGCCTGTAATTCCAGCACTTTGGGAGGCCGAGGTGGGCAGATCACGAGGTTAGGAGATCGAGACCATCCTGGCTAACACAGTGAAACCCCATCTCTACTGAAAATACAAAAAATTAGCCAGGCTTGGTGGTGGGCACTTGTAGTCAGCTACCTGGGAGGCTGAGGCAGGAGAATGGTGTGAACCCGGGAGGCAGAGCTTGCAGTGAGCCGAGATCACGCCACTGCACTCCAGCCTGGGTGACAGAGCGAGACTCTGTCTCAAAAAAAAAAAAAAAAAAAAAAAAGAAAGTGGTGAGGTTGACTGTGGGTGCAGAGGCCTGAGAACATGACTCCCACAACCATGGCAAACCACAAAACCCAGCAAAAGAAAAGTAGAAATTCCCAAAGGAGGAGTTACTCACAGGTGAATTCTCAGTTCGTTGAACTGTCATGCATCTTTAAATACCATCGCCTAGGACTTTATTGTTGTTCACAAGTGCCCTGGTCATTTATCTGCAGTAAAAGTTGCTCCTTTGCCCAGCCCTTTGACTCACTGAAGCAGAAGACTTTGATTTAATAAGCAGTTTTCTTGATGCCTTCTCATGTTTCCGAAAGTTTGTTCACAAAGTAAATGTGATGGTGAGTATGCTGTCTGTGTGTGTGTTTGTGTGTGCATGTGTGGGAGAGACAGAGAGAGAGAGAGGGTTGTGTGTTAATATTTTGTGTGTTGTATGATGTGTTTGTGAGTGGCACGGGTTGTGTGTTTGTGTGAGTACTGTATGTATATGAATGTGTGTGAGTGTTGGGTGCATGTATGTCCAAATCTGTGTCATTCTTCTGCTGGAGTCCACACTGCAGAGAAGCTGTAATTAAGCCAGGAACCAGTGAGTGCGGGGAGAGAGAAGGGACTTCCTACCACCCTTGGAAAATAAAGTAGGGCTTCTTGTCAGGTGGAGCAATGATCATTTATTTAGATACTGATGATCAACATTAAACTAAGAGCCCAAATAAACAGTGAGCTGAAGTTGGGCCCATAAAGAACTTGGATGGCCGGGTTTCCCTTCCTGCTGAGTGAATGTGTTTGCCAACTGAAGTCACGTGCCTCAGAAAACAGCTGCCCCTTTCTGCTGCCAGGGGAGCTGCTGCTCTCTCTTGCTCTTTCCAAATGGATAATTTAAGCATCTTCCACTGCATTGGAAACACAGACCCACGTGTTTCCAGGAAGGAGGGGGAGAGGACTTCTGGGTCTAGGTATTTGTCAGAGGCAGAAGGGAAAGTATAGTCTGAAAATCCTGGTCGTCTAAAAACAGCTTGGAGAACATTTTAACAACTGTCGCTGTTGGCACCTGGCTTCATCACACTCAAATGGAAAGCGCTTGGGCGGCACAAAACAAAACAAAACAAAACAAAACAAAAACACCAACAAAAACACCTGGATCCCACCTTAGAATGTGCAGAGAATTGTTGCATGTATCCTACTATTTTTCTACATAACAACTCTGTGAAATGAGGAATTGAAGCTCAGAAAATTTTCTTTCACAGAAGCAGTCCCAGAAATGACACTCAAGCCCACGACTTTAATTTTTTTCCTAATTTTAATCATAAAAGCAGTTCATGTTTATGATATGAACTTTTCCCCTAAACTGTACAGAAGACTATAAGGCAAACAGTTAAAATTCTGTTCATTCTTAGGACCTCAGTATCAGTTCTCAAGGGTAATTATCTATTGCTAAGTACCTCTTGTATGTCCTTCCAGAAAAGGTCAATCACTTACACACAAATGCACATTTATTCTTTTTAAAAATATAAATAGGATCATTCTACACACAGGGGTATGAAACATTTTTCATTTGACAATGTACTTTATACTAATTTCAGGACATACTATCTGCGTAGAATTCTCCCAAACAATGCACCCTAATTTATTTAACCATCTCCTTGCTGATGAAAGTTCAGGTGTTTTCAAACCCAAGTCTCTTGATTGTGCAAACCAGGCTCTTTTGCTTACAAACTATGTCACTCTAGTCAGAGAATGAGATCCAAGTCAGCCTCAGGCAAAATAAAAGTTGTTTATGTGTTTAGGCATTTATTTATTTATATAACACCTAATGCCAGATAAGACTTGTACCTTCACCGGCATCTCTCTCCTTTCCGAATTTCTTTCTTGTTGCAATATTCATTGACTCTTTCTGCATTTCCCCATTAAAACCATGAATTGCTAGCAAGGAACTGGAAAACAATTTCTTGACTTCATCTATACCTTAGACTTTGCCTGGATTCTCACATCACTGGGAACCAGTTATTAGGATACCAACAACAATTTGATATCATGAAGAGCAAGCTGCTCATTGAAGTCTCCAATTTCAGCCATTCAGCTGATGTCATGAAGACACAAATACTGAAATAGATTAATATCCATTTAATTTTATAAAAGGCATCTTTGATTCTTCTTCAGAATACACTTTGCCTACACTTTTGCCTTTATGAAAGGACAGCATTTGTGTGTTTTAAACCAGTATAACATTCCTGCTCAGGTTTTGATGAAAAGGGTTTTCATTTTTCTATTTTGTCTGAAATGTAAACATTTAGGAATTATAAATTATAGTGTTATGACATGCCCAGCTTCATCAGGGGCTAGATGGGGATTAATCTGGGTTAATCCTTGTTCTCATCCTCAGCCCAGACACCAGAAAACAAAGTATAAAGTTATCTTTGAAGCAGAAGGTAGCTGTCAGTCCTGTTACAATCCAGTTTCAACAGCACTGAGAACCATGAGCATTCCTGGATTGTCCTTCCTGAGGAAGATCCAATAGTTCACAGTGTTTATAAAACAAACAGTCACTACTACCGTAATTTTAAATAGATTATCTCCTAACAAAGCTGATGCAGAATTCACAAGAGGAACCCAGAACTACTTCTTTAAAATTTGTTCACGTTTGCACATTTATCCATAGATAGATGATACACACTATCTGTTATCACCCAGAATTGTATACACATTTGTATATATACATACACATAGATATGTCATCTTCACAAAAAAAAGGAAGAAGATACCCAATTCAGTTGTGCACTATAGATAAGGGGCTCTAGAGCTTGAAATTTTCTGACAAAATTAAAAAAAAAAAGCCAGCATACACCCTTGGACCAATGGTGTCTTCTGTTACCATTACTGCACACACACACAAGAATATTTTAATGCCAAACAATAAATGGTAAAAATCTTAAAATAGGTTTTGATACTTTAAAATGAATACTTAAAATTTTATTTTTTTTAAACTCTGTATTATTTTTTATTCTCTTTTTGCCGAAGGCTGGGGAAAACCACTTGACAGACTAATGTTTGGGTGCTATGGGTGGCAGAGAGCCATCTAGTTCAGTTGGCCACTTAGCAATCTTGCCCAAGTTACTTTTAATTTGTATGAGTACATAATAGGTTTATCTATGTATGATGGTTTGATACAGGCATGCAATGCATAAGAATCACATTATGTGATTATGGAGAATTCTTCTCTTCCAGCCTCTGTTTCTTCTTCTGTGAAACAGGATAGAACTTCTTTCAGGATGATGTGAGAATTAATGACATAATGTGCATAGGGGATGCAGCCCTCACTTCCATACTAGGTAAACTCCTGAGTTATGGTCCCCTGTGCAAGTGCCAGGAGTATCCACAGACCCTCTAGGCAGGTCCCCTCCGAAGAGCCCAACCTGGAGACCAGGCCCAGGTGGAGCCTCCTAGAAAGACACAGTGATAAATACACGCTGTACTTTCTTCCCACCCAAATCTTCTACAACTCCAATTAGTAACATTGTTTTTCTTCCTCCAAAATTTCCTTCAGCGTGGTGGGACCATCACTTTGTGTGGAGCCCACGCTTCTTTGATGAGTCAATGAAAGTGATGAATTCAGGAGAGGCCATGATTGCAGCCGTGGGACTCTCAGGCAGGATGGCTTGATGGTTAGGTGGCTGGGTTACCATCTCCACCACAGTGTGTGGCTGACTCTCGACTTCGTTGGCTGGGAGGAAACCTAATGAGAAAATCTCTCTCTTTCTCTCTTCTCAGCCTCTTTCTCTCACTCTCACTCTCTCTTGCCCTGGGGTCGGCTCCTATCATCTCTCTTCTTGGCACTCCCTGACATGCCACCATGAGGATACAAAGCCCATCATGCTAGTGTCCCACATTAACCATAACCTCCTGGAATCAGACTGTGATTTGTTCATTTTGGGATCTTTAGGGCCTAACAGAGTGCCCGACACTAAGTAGGTATGGAACACTTATCTGGTGACATGACACTGAACTGAGAGAACCAGGAGGTCCCACTTAAAAAGAATGGGTTTCTAGCCCCTGATTGCTCTTAATAGTCATTAAACCATTTTCTGCTACCCCTGCTTTCTCATCTACAAAAGGGAGGTCATTCCTCTTACCTGCCTTTTCTTGCAGGGTTTTGTCAAGAGAGAACAAGATACACAAATTCTAAAAGAAACTTTGATACAAAGTTTAAAAGGAGTGAAAAACAATATAGTTACTTTAAGACACCAAGAGGATATGGGTATGTTACATCACTTCATCGCTATATGAGGACCACAGGACACTGCTGAGTTGCTGAGTTTATTCATTTCCTCACTTACACATTCATTCGTTCATTCGACAAACACACACTGAGCGTTTTAAGTTAAATGAGACAACATCCCACCCTCAAGCAGCCAAGGGTCTCATGGAAGAGACCAAAGACTAAAGAAATACCTGAAATATAATGGAATTCAAGATGTGAAAGAAACAATTGTGGATTCCCAGGGGGCACTTAACACAACTTTCTACTGGAGATGGCCATGAGATGACTCCTGGGGAAAGAGCAGGAGTTGAACCAATATAGTAGCAAGAAAGGGCATCCCAGGCTAAGTAAGGTCAAGAACAAAGAGGCAAGGGACAGTGTTATGCGCATTGATACCTTGTGGTTGATATCACTTTTGTTTTGTATTGTTTTGTTCTATTTTAATGACTGTTTAGGTGGGGCGTGTATAACCCAGTTCATCAGGGGGCCCAGCACTACTCTATTATCTTCACCTCTCCTTCTCCTCTTCCAATCTCTTCCTTCTCCTCCCTCATCCTCCCCCTTCTTCTTCCTCCTCCTCCTCTTCTTCTTTTTCTTCCTCCTCCTCCCCACCTCCTCTTCTTCTCCTCTCCTTTTCCTCTCTTCCTCCTCCTCTTCCTTTTTCCTTTTTCTTCACTGCCAGCCTGGTTCTTGAAGGTATTTAAGATGGCAAAGCAGGAAACTGGGGGAGGTTAGGCAGAAGAGACAGGCAGGGGGCAGATCTCAGGGGTCTTGGTGGGGCATGCTACAGAGCCTGGACTTTCCTCTGGGGTCTCTGAAGTACCCTGGGAGGGTTTCAAGCAGAAGGACTTGTTCAGGTTTGCTTTGTAGATCAAGGTTACCAAACTGTTTCTGTAAAGGGCTAGATGGTAAATATTTCAGGCTTTGTGGGCCATACAGTCTCTGTTGAAATACCCAGATCTGGAAGCAGCCTGGAAGCAGCCACAAACAATATGTAAACAAACAAGCATGGCTATGTTCCACTGACTCTTTATCTATAGACACTGAAATTTGAGTTGTACATAATTTTCATGTCACAAAATACTGTCCTTTTACAATTTTTAAAAATCATTTTAAAATGTACAAACCCACATTTAAAAATGTACAAATCATAATGTGATTATTATGCAGTGCATACTTGTATCAAAACATCATACCTATATAAATCTATTATGTAACCACACAAATTAAAAATAAAATTCTTTTCCTAAAAATGTACGAACCATTCTTAGCTTGTGGGCTATACAAAAACATGGATGTGAGCGTGATCTGCCTGCAACATCTGTCACCTCATTGATCGCCAGGGTTGATTTGACTGATCTGGCTGGCTAGGCGGGTGTCCCCTTCCTCCCTCATCACTCCATGTGCGTCCCTCCCAAAGCTGTGTGCTTGGTCAGAGAGGACAACCATCTCCGATAGAGGAGAACCAGTCTTTGGTCGAGGGTATACGAGTAGCTGTGCTCCCCTGCTAGAACCTCCGAACAAGCTCTCAAAAACAGGTAGTGTGCTGGCTTTGGCCCAGACCTTTGCTTGCCAGCCTCTGTTTTTAGATGGCTCATTCTGGGAGCAGTGATAAGGATGAAGGTGCAGCACTGAAGGTAGAGGCACCACAAAGGAAGGAACAGCAATGGTCCAGGTGAGACATGACAGAGACACAATCCCAAGCATCAGAATGGAAAATGGGGGGAGAATCAGATTCCAGAAACTGTGATCACTGGATGTGGGGGATACAGTAGAGGGAAGAGTCGAGGATAACCCCGAGGTCCCCAGCATGAATGAGCGAACAGAATGTTGCTATTAACGGAGAATCCAGCAGAAGCAGGTTCAGGAGTGGAAATAGTAAGGTCTCCTTCAGACACGGGTTGTGGGAAGACTATGGAACAAGAAGGTGGAGGTGAGGAAAGCCATGGTACCACCTGGAGCTGTTATGAAAAATAAACACATGGCTTATGTAATCAGACTTTAGGGACTGGAGAAGCATGCAGGAGGAATCTCGCCAATCTCTCTGCCTCAAGAAAGAATTAGACCTGAATCATCTCAGACCAGTGAGAATTCCTCCTTCTCTGCAGGAGGTTTAACCTCCATCTTTCATGCAAAACAGACACTGCTTTCCTCTTAGTTGCTGCAGGAGAGACAGAAGTCTACTGACAAAATTCCATGGACTAACACTGCAAAGGCTTTTCAGTTCCCCCATTTTCACAAAAATTGCAGCTCGAAATTTGCTCTCCTAATCAAATTGCCAGTGGCATACTTGGGAAAAACCCTGTCAAAGATCCCAGTCTGTGGCATCTGTGATGATCTGTGGAGCGGAGCCACAGCATCCAGCAAAGCAGAGTGGGAACTGGGGTGAAACAATGCATCTCTCAAGGAAGTCCTCAGACCAACTGCACCAGTGTGACCTGGACATCTGCGAAGGCTGGACCCCAGACCTACTGAATCAGAGACTCTGGGGATGGAGTCAGCAGTCTGTAGTTTCACAAGCCCTGCAGGTGATCCTGATGGATGCCTAACTTGGAGAGCCACTGGCCTAAAAGAGGAGACTGCTGGCTGGGTGCAGTGGCTCATGCCTGTAATCCCAGCACTTTGGCAGGCTGAGGCAGGTGGATCACGAGGTCAGGAGACCGAGACCATCCTGGCTAACAAGGTGAAACCCTGTCTCTACTAAAAACACAAAAAATTAGCTGGGTGTGGAGGCACATGCCTGTAGTCCCAGCTACTCGGGAGGCTGAGGCAGGAGAACGGCATGAACCCAGGAGGTGGAGGTTGCAGTGAGCCAAGATCGCGCCTCCAAGATGCACTCCAGCCTGGGAGACAGAGCAAGACTCTGTCTCAAAAAAAAAAAAAAAAAAAAAGAAGAGAAAAAAATGGGGAGATGCTACTGTCTTTTCCCCAAACCTCCTCTCATGCCTCTGGCTTAGTGTGGACAGCTGAGGTCAATCTTCTCACCCTAAGCACAGCCAGTGGATGCACAATCAGGTTCTTTCTGAGTGTGGTGAGAACCCACCTCTCCTCCCAGCCTGTGCCCACTGCATTTTCCATTCTGCGATGTTCTCATCTCTGGAGTTTCCACAGGAAACTCCATAGGAAAGGAAGCTCTGGGCCCAATGGCATAAAAACCGGCATGGGTATGAATACCCACCTGGGTAAACTGGGAGAAACAGCGCTCCAGGTAGTGTGACTAAGAGCACAAACTTGGGAGCCAGACATTGTAAATTGGAATGTCTGCTCTATCACTTACATGCTGGTTATCCTCAAGTGAGTTATTGGACCTCTCTATGCCTAATTTCCTCATCCCTGTAATGAGGATGGTAAGAGTGCCTAGTTCACCAGATTGCTGTGAGGATTAAATGAGTTAATATTTGCAAAGAACGTGAGCAATGCCTGGCACACTGTGCCACATAAGTGATATGAGTTTCTAGGCCTGAAATCCCTCATCTTCAACCAGTCACATAACACACTGTAGGCTCATGGGGCAGTCATGCTCTGAAGATCCTGGGGAAAACTCAATTCTCTTCCTGTCAAGTTTAGGCCTTGTCTCCAAAATCCTGTATGGTACCTCAAATTGAGGAACTGGCTGGACCACACAACTCTGAGAATGATCCTTTTATTCTCCTCTAATTCAAAAGGCTAAATTTCCCAAAAACTCACAGCTTGACCTTAGCCCTGTGGCTTTTATAACTCCCACAGCCCAATGATGGACAGGAAATGGAGCCCAATGAAAGAGGCTTTCTCCTTGACAACAGGGGCCCAGTTGCTTTAAGCTGCACAAAAACAGATTCCTTTCTTGTGAATACCATGTTGGCTCTTCCAAGGTGGAAGAGATGGGGAGTCCCAAAATAGGTGACCTGTATATTGTGCCAGGTGGACAGGATTCTGGCTAGGGTGAAAGGTAGGAAGCACTAATATGTCAGTTTCCTAGGGCTTCCATTACAAATGACCACAGACTGGGTGGCTGAAAACAACAGAAATTTATTCCCTCACAGATCTGGGGGCCAGAAGTCAAAATCAAGGTGTCATGCTCCTACTGAAGGCTCCAGGGAAGAATCCCTCCCAGCCCCATCCTAGCTTCTGCTGGTTGCTGGCAGTCCTTGCTATTCCCTGGCCTAGTTAGCTGCATCATGCCAATTTCTGCCTCTGACATCACATGGCATTCTCCCCGTGTGTCAGTGTGTCTGCAAATCTCCCACTCTTTGTAAGGACTGTCATTGGAATAGAACTCTTTATAAGAACCAGTCACTGGATTAGGGTTCACCCTAATGTTCTCATCTTAACTGGAGTACATCTCCACAGGTCCTATTTCCAAATAAGTTCACAGCTACTGAAAGGTTAAGATTTCAACATGTTTTGTGGGGGACACGATTCAACCCAAAAGAGATGGCAGATGTTTCATCTCAGATGAAAACTTGGAGATGTTGACAGTGACATCCTAGAAGGCACTTTGAGAATAATTGTGAGGTCCTTGCAGGACCCAGAGGGGAAGAGTACGGAGATCAGATACTGGTGTCTCTAGGGGTAGTGGGAGCACTCAGAGGCTCTCCTGCCAGGTGTCTGCATCATTCACAGATACAAAGTACAGGATTGCACAAGGAAGTGCAATGCCCACATGCAATGTTGAGGTGAGGAATACAGGAGTCTGGCTTGGCAGCATGAGGATACTGATTGGCTTTTGGCTAAAGAGAAGCATTTACTGGAGCCCTTTCTAAGTGCCAGGCATACTGGATAATTGGATAATGCATACATTATCATGCATATAAGACACACTTCACTGACCTAAAGCAGGCCCAGCCTTGACTGTGTGGACTGAAAAGAAGAGACTGATGGGAGAGAGGGAAGGGCAGGCAGTGGCAGTTGTGGGATCCTGAGGTGCTGGGAGGCACACCGAAGCCCTTATTGCCCTCCTGGGGCCCTGGGTGAGATGCCGGGAGAGCATGAGGAGCGCCTGCACATGTGTCCGCCTGGGAACCCTGTCTACAGCCCAAGAGGGCATGAAATCAGAAATCAGGATGGGAGAGGGGCTTTCCCAGTGCCCCTTGGGAAGAATCCAATCTGTTTATCAATGCCTAGCAACAACTTTAAAGCCAATCCGTCACACACCCTGTGGTGGGGTGAGCGAATGCCAAAAGATTTCTGAAGAGCTGGGACTAGAAGCCAACTTCTGTCGGCTCCCCTGGCTGGCTGAAATTCAATGTCGCCAGGTTTGCCTACTGTGCAGTCTAAACAATGCCACTCAGCTCATCTGTGTCGCGGAATTTCTTCGGGACTCCATTCGAGGATGTGCTCAGAAAGGCCAACTTGAAAAAGCTGAAGCATGGTGTTTGCCATCGTTGAATAACAGACGTCACAGAGACTTAATTCAGCTCCTGGAATCAGTTGTTCTCTTCCACATATCCAAGTGGCCAGAATCTTCAGCTGAAATACATTTGATTCCATGACCATTTGCCTAAGAGAAGATTTCCCTTTGAGTGTCTCAAGACCAGAGCTCAAAACAAGGGAGAGAGAGAAGAGGAAAGGGACAGGAAGAAAGAGAGAGAAGTTGGCCTCTAGGGAAAAAAAAGAAAAATAAGTTGGCCTCTAGGGAAAAAAAAGAAAAATTCAGTCCTGGCGCACACTGCAGCAAACACACAAAACCCTTTTTGTTCCAAGGCCAAAGCCCCGAACAATGAGCCGTCGGGGCGCCTTTGAGAAATGCTCACGTGCCCACCGGAGCAGAGCTGACTGCGTTACAAGCAGGGAGCCCAGGAGTTGTCTATAAATTAGTGGAAAATGAAGTTCCATTATAAATCCTTTTAACAGGAGATATCGCTGGCACCCTTCTTGATGTGTGGCACTTTCTCAATTTGAGAAAATGTCTCATCCCTAGGAAGCAGCGGAGAAAGTTCTTTGCAAATGAATCCTTCCCGACAGGCCCCTGACTGAGGCAGTCACACTCACAGGCCCTGATGTGCGAAGCTCCATCCCCGCTCAGGCTCTGCTTCTGTTTGCAAGCCTGTGGCTGGACAGAGACTGAAGGCATTGGCTTAGAAGGGGTCACTGATTTAGGCCTCCCTCACCTGTGAGGCTTCTTTCCTGTAAGTCAACCTCCACACCAGAAGCAGACTCCAGTCCCTACATGGATGTTCTGAAACACACATTCTGAGACATAGGCATCTTGTGTGTTTCTGACTTCTACTACTGACTTCAAACTTGTTTTCTCACGTAAGTTCCTACTTCCTCTGTGACCTGGCCGGGCCCTCCACCTTTCCGGCAGTCTTTACGGCGCCTTGTCCTGAAGGTGATGCTTACCACTTCTTCTACCACTCAGCCTCAGCCTCCCAGGGGAGTCCAACTGTGTGGTTCATGCAGGCTAAACGACCTGAGCTGTATGATGGCAGGACAGAGAACCATCTTTGGATGTGCTGATAGAAGGCAAATTGGGTCTTTTGAAATGAAACACAAACAGCCTTGCCTTCTGGCCTCGGAATGAATGATTTATGAAACGTGTTTATTCAACTACCATTACCCAATTGAAGGAACAGGAAGACTCACCCACTCATTTATTCATTCAACAAATAATTACGCAGCACCAACAATGTGCCAGGCATGCTTCTAGGCATTTGGAATACACTGGTAACCCAATTTTTTAAAATTCTACCTTGGCCGGGTGCAGTGTTTCATGCCTATAACCCCAGCACTTTGGGAGGCCAAGGTGGGCGGATCACCTGAGGTCAGGAGTTTAAGACCAGCCTGGCCAACATGGTAAAAACCCATCTCTACTAAAAAAAATAAAAAAAATTAGCCAGTCATGGTGGTGGGCACCTGTAATCCCAGCTACTCAGGAGGCTGAAGCTGGAGAATTGCTTGAACCCTGGAGGCGGAGGTTGCAGTGAGTTGAGATTGCGCCACTGCACTCCAGCCTAGGTGACAGAGCAGGACTCAATAAATAAATAATAAATAAATAAACTCTACCTTGAAGAACTTTTTAAAGATTTTTTTCAGGTGCTAAAGTCCTAAGATGCGAATGTCCTAAGTGTGGCATGTTTAGGAGCAGAAGAAGGTGAGTGCAGTCATAGTACAGCAGAAGTAGTGGCGAGTGGAAAGCAAGGTTAGGCAGAGCTCAGATCACAGACCCGGACACCCAGGTTGATTTTATCCTAAGAATGATGAGCACAACAGTAATGGTGTCTAAATAATGTTTTAAATAAATAACGTTTTAAAATATTAATGTGTCTGCTCCTTGGAGACCAGGTTTTGAGGGAACGAGAGAGAGAGGGAGACCAGTGAAGAAGCTGTTGTAGAATGACCTAGGCAACAAGAAAATTCTGGGAAGTGCCTCGAGGATGCTGCTGGGAACCCAAAGGGGAGACTATTCTGGGATGTGGGATCAGAAAACTTCCAAGTGTAGAGAGCTCAGGGGAGGTGGCGTTTGACCTGAGCCTTGGACATTTGGGGACAGCAAAGAAGAGAAGAATGAGGAGCTTGACCTGAGCCTCGGAGATTTGGGGACAGCAAAGAAGAGAAGAATGAGAAGCCTGTTCTGGAATGTGAGCAGTGAGGTATTCCTGGAGGACTTGTGGGGTGTAGACAAAGAGGCTGGGGAGCTGAGGCTGTAGACGCTGCTGAGTGCAGATGGTGAGAGGCTGAATGCAAGACTAAGGTGCTGGTCCTTTCTTTTGTGGCTGATAGAAAGCCCTGGGGATTATTCAGGAGGGAGGTAGGCACGTGGCTATCTTCAGTGGTGGTGTGGAAGACAGTTCTCAGAAGAGGCTAAAGTGGAGGTCTGCCGGCATTTTCCATGAAGGGCCAGAGTGCATCTTTTGACTTTCTGGGCTAAGTCTTGTTTTACAACTGCTCAACTCTGCAGCAGTAGACAAATTCATAAGCAAATGGGTATGGCTGTGTTCCAGCCAAATGTTATTTACAGAAACAGGCCTTGGGCCAGCTTCAGCCTGCTGGCCATGGTTTGTCAACCCCCGGGTTAAGGGAAGGGAGGGAAGTTAACCCAGTCTTGCGAAGGACGGAAAGGGCCTGGTGACTCCAGTGGCAGAGTGGAAGGAGGAACACAACTTTGAGAGGCCTTCTGCTGAATGTCAGGGCAGTAGTGGGGAATAATGGGAGTTGAGGATGACTGAAAATTTGTAGTCACAGGCAGAAGGGCTTTCTTCACTGGGTAGCAGGGGTGTAAGCTATGGAAGCAGATGAAACATCTTCCTCCCACTTACCCCCTCACATACACAAGGATGAGAGAGAGTGAAGGGGAGGATCACCGATGTTTATCGGATAGCCAAAAAGTTAAAACCATGGCTTCAGCTGAGGCAGGAGGTGAACTACAGAAGGAAGCAGCCTCCTCGGAGCCTCCCAGAAGAGTATTTGGCCCCCAGAAGCAGAGCAGTGGCCCTGATGGCATCGGTTTTTTTTTTTCTTTCTTCCTTTCTTTTTTTTTTTTTTTTTTTTAAGACAGAGTTTCACTCTTGTTGCCCAGGCTGAAGTGCGATGGCGCAATCTCAAATCACTGCAACCTCTGCCTCCCAGGTTCCAGCAATTCCCAGCCTCAGCCTCCCAAATAGCTGGGATTACAAGCATGCACCACCACACCCAGCTAATCTTGCATTTTTAGCAGAGACGGGGTTTTTCCACGTTGGTCAGGCTGGTCTCAAACTCCCCACCTCAGTTGATCTGCCTATCTCAGTCTCGCAAAGTGCTGGGATTACAGGCGTGAGCCACCGTGCCCAGCCCGGCATCAGGGATTTTCTTTTCTTTTCTTTTTTTGAGACGGAGTCTTGCTCTTGTTGCCCAGGCTGTGCAATGGCACAATCTCGGCTCACTGCAACCTCTGCCTCCTGGGTTCAAGCGATTCTCCTGCCTCAGCCTCCCCAGTAGCTGGGATTGCAGGCATGCACCACCTCTCCTGGCTAATTTTGTATTTTTGGTAGAGCGGGGTTTCTCCATGTTGGTCAGGCTGGTCTTGAACTCCCAACCTCAAGTGATCCACCTGCCTCAGCCTCCCAAAGTGCTGGGATTACAGGCGTGAGCCACCGCTCCCAGCAGGCATGAGGGATTTAATCCAGTGCTTGGTTTCTCCAGCATCTTGTTCTGGTCTCTTAGCAACCAGGCAGCAGCTGTTTACTGAGAGCCTGCCACCAATGTGACCATGGACTAGGTACTCTCAGGGGCCGGGAAACACTGTGTGGTGCAGCCCTTACTGCTGTGAGTCCTGGGAGAGGCAGGAGCTATTAAAGACCACAGGGATTCTGCTTCTTTGCAGTGCCTGAGAATGCTTTCTGGGGAAAGGAGGAGTTGTGCGAGGTAGGTAAGGCAGGTAAGAAATGTCCAAGTTGGGAGAGAAACATGCAAATATACCTGATGGCAGGAATGACCAGGCCTTAGAAGTAAAGATGAGTCTTTAGGATGTTATATATTTTTGTTTGTTTTTTGAGACAGAATCTCGCTCTGTCGCCCAGGCGGTGTACAGTGGCACAATCTTGGCTCACTGCAACCTCCGCCTCCTGGTTTCAAGGGATTCTCCTGCCTCAGCCCCTTGAGTAGCTGGGATTATAGACATAGGCCACCATGCCTGGCTAATTTTTGTATTTTTAGTAGAGTTGGGGTTTCACCATGTTGGCCAGGCTGGTCTCGAACTCCTGATCTCAGGTGATCCACTTGCCTCGGCCTCCTAAAGTGCTGGAATTACAGGTCTGAGACACCTCACCCAGTCAGATGTTACATAATTAAAATTAGGACACATGGGGGGAATTCTACTGTTTATTCTCTTTCCCCTTGTCTTACTGTACTTGTTATCACCTAGAGAATAGACTAGAGCAGCTAAGAACGTGAACCCAGGAGACAGCAACCTGGGACTGAATCTCAAACTCTCCTGACTGTGTTAACCTCTCTGTGCCTCAGTTTTCTCTCTCTGCAAGATGGGCTGATGGTAACAGCCTACTGCACAGGGCTGATGTGGGCATTCAGTAGTCAGTACACGAGTAGGGCTAAGACTGGCTTGGTCTGGGATACCCTGTGTCAGGGACCACCACTGTATTTCCCTGTCATCCTTCTGGACAGGCTTCAGCAACAGGAATGTGGGAGTAGCAG